>NW_026988473.1:20000000-22825000 GCF_030222135.1 Aotus nancymaae | reverse complement strand
GCAATAAAAAATAGACATCCACATTCAAAAAAATAAATTCAACCACGTGCCTTACAAACTTCACGAAATGGATAATAGACCTAATTATAAAACACAAAACTGTAAAATTTCTGTAAGATAATATAGGATAAAACCTAGGTGATCTTCAACATGATGATAATGTTTTAGAGGGTTTACTATTATTATTATACTTTAAGTTCTAGGGTACATGTGCAGAGCATGCATGTTTGTTACATAGGTATACACGCGCCATGGTGATTTGCTGCATCCGTCACCCAATCATCTACATTAGGTGTTCCTCCTAATGCTATACTTCCCCTATCCCTCCACCCCCTGTTATCCCTCCCCTAGCTCCCCATCCTCCCAACAGGCCCTGGTGTGTGATGTTCCCCTCCCTGTGTCCATGTGTTATCATTGGTCCACACCCATTTATGAATGAGAACATGTGGTGTTTGGTTTTCTGTTCTTTTGTCCACTTGCTGAGAATGATGGCTTCCAGCTTCCTCCATGTCCATACAAAGGACATGAACTCATCCTTTTTTATGGATGCATAGTATTCTGTGGTTTATATATGCCACATTTTCTTTATCCAGTCTATCATTGATGGGCATTTGGGTTGGTTCCAAGTCTTGCTATTGTGAGCAGTGCCACAATAAACATATGTGTGCATGTGTCTTTGTAATAGAATGATTTATAATCCTTTGGGTATATACCTAGTAATGGAATTGCTGGATTGAATGGTATTTCTATTCTTGATCCTTGAGGAATCACCACACTATCTTCCACAATAGTTGAACTAATTTACACTCCCACCAACAGTGTAAAAGCATTCCTATGTCTCCACATTCTCTCCAGCATCTGTCTCTTGATTTTTAATGATCATCATTCACTAGTTGAGATATTGAAAGTAATAATATTTACATACAAGTATTTTGTGTAGCATTCACTCATTGCAATAAAATAAATGAAACTGAGTATGAATCATATTTTCTAGTTCATTTTTATTTTGAATAAGCAATACACTATGTGCTTGTGTTAGGGAGCCAAGGCTGGGGAGGGAAATAGAAAAGGCTTACTCATTAATGGTGGACTTGTCTTCTAAAATACTTAATAGCTTATGTAAAATCTATATAAACCACTCACTCCACTTTTGCCTGCATGAATTAATTTGTTTAAAATTATCAGTTTTCCTAAGTTTCTCTTCATTGGCAACTAAAATAAATATATTCTGAACACATCTAAAATATCTGAAAACATTTTTTCTTAGAAAACAAAGAAGAAAAGGAAACTAACTTTTAGTGGCTATGCAGCTACCAGGCACTGTGATAATATTTTTACATAGTTACCTCATTTAAATGACATATCAACACTGTGAGAAACGTATTTTTAATCTACTTTGTAGATAAGGAATTTGGAAATATTAATTAATTGGGCCATGGATTAGCACAAATAGTGACTACCTAGGAATCCAGACAATTAAAGTATAATTTGTTTAAAGAAGGTACAGTTATGATTCTCTTAAAAATATAAAATGGATGTGTATGATTTAATATCTTTAATTAATTCTTTAATTAAAGTGAGATCCAGTAAGATACTACAATGGATTCAAAGGAGAAATTAAAGAACCAAACATATACAGGCTATAGAGATTGCTGAAATGAATTTACGAAGAAATGTAAAACTATCCAATACCCACTGAACAGTGGTCAATTGAATTCCACCAAACACAGTTTTTTGCATTTATACAAACAAGAATTATTTGCATTATTTTCTGTTTTCTGTAACTTAGAACATCAAAAAATAGCTCAGTAACAAAGTTGCAATCCCAAAAATGTTTCAGAAACCCTGGAAAAATAGTTTAAAATATGACTTGTGTTTCACTGAAAAGACAACTGGTACATTTTGGCTATTTTAAACATTTCGTATTTGTCTGAAACCACTCAACAGCTATTGATGAGCTCATGATCTATCCAGTTGTGGTGCAAGACTAGTCCTTAATAAATTGATAGAATTTATGGTATTCGAGTTCTTCTTGTGACCTACTTCCAAAAACATATTGCAAAAAATATCTAACTAAGGAATTTTTAGTTAATTCAGTCTAGCTAATTGAAGAGATGGAAATTATTACCATATTATGAAAGTTTCTGTGTCAGTTTGAGGTCCCCCGAAATAATCGATATATTTCTAACCATATATATTCATATTTCTAACACCATGCAAGGTCCGTACCAACAGCATATCACTCTGATGGAGAATAGCTTTTTGTCTTTGGTAATTATTGTGTTAAAAGGTCATACTCAGCCTTGCGCGGTGGCTCACACATGTAATCCCAGCACTTTGGGAGGCCAAAGCGGGCAGGTCACAAGAGATTGAGACCATCCTGGCCAACATAGTGAAAACCCGGTCTATACTAAAAATACAAAAATTAGCTAGGCATGGGGGCTCGCGCCTGTAGTCCCAGCTACTCGGGAGGCTGAGGCAGGAGAATTGCTTGAACCCGGGAAGCAGAGGTTGCAGTGAGCCGAGATCACACCACTGCGCTCCAGCCTGGTTCTTGGTGACAGAGAGAGACTCTGTCTCAAAAAAAGAAAAAAAAAAGTCATACTGTATCATAAACCAGTAGCAAAAACTATATAAATCTCTTGACTGCTTTTGATCAAAGTAATTATGGTACTTTTAAAAAGTAAACATAAGATGTCGTTTGTTTAACATCATTATAGATTTTTGCTAAGTTTACATGATGGGCTCTCAGAACAAAGGAAGTTTTGATAGAAGTGTTTCCACTTCTCTGCTGCAATTTCCCAAATATTCAACTATTTTCCTCATGAATCATCTAAAATATAAATAATAGCTGATATGAAATCTGTATATGGTAGTCACAACATACGAATCAACAGTGGAGCTACTTCTGTTCAATTTTTCTGCTCCTATGTATTATTTTCCATATTTTGATTGGCTGTGGGATATTGTTGAATTATTCTGAATTCTTACATAAGATGTCAGATTTTATTTCAGAAGGAAGTTAAAGTACTAGTAAGTTGTCTCCTTCTTTGAAGAAATGCTTGTTAGCTTCAATTTAGTAGGATTATTTCTGTTTTCCTTTTAATAATAGAGTGTAATATTTTTGTCCTGGACTTACTGGAAAATTCTGGCACTGCTGAATCAATGAGAAGCCTGACGGTCTTCCCAAGCCCTTCTAACCTAACATGGTAGAAGTTAAAATACAAATATATTCAGCATCAAACAGCTTCAGAAATCTTCATCTTTCATCTGCTGCTTTGTTTTGGGGCCTTTGTATATCCTATGCATGTATAATGTAAGAGTCAGTAAGGATTTGAGGATAAACTGTCCCTAGTTCTTGTTTTCATTCCTGTGTTATGTTTCCTGTCTAGGATTTCCCACCCAACTTCCAGCTTCTCTGGCATCACAATGTCTATATTTTAAGTTCCATAAAACTTTCACTTTCTTATTAAACTTTCTCTCTCATGTGCACCTTGCAAACTGGAAGTGCCCTCAAAAAATAGTTGAATATCACGACTCCTAGTTTCTGTTCTTTCAACCAAGTCTGCTTGCCAGCATCTGCCTAAGTTCATTGTTCTCTAGGGCCTCAAGTGTTATTTTTTAAATTTCTAACTTTTCCAACCTTTTGTAATTATTTTTCCAAAGGTTAGCTCAGTAGAGGCAACTAGCCATTCTCAAAAATATTTTTTAATGTATTCTTGTAGCATATTTTTACTGAAAAGTAGAATTGTACATTGACAGTCATTTTTTTAGTATTAGTCTTTAAAAATGTCATTCTATTGGGTCTGTTATATTTTGAGACTTTAGGTTGTCAGTTTTATTGTTGCTTCAACAAAGGTAAGTTTATTTTCCTAGTTATTATAGATTCTTTGCTGAATTTGAAGCATCTTTGATCTGCTTCTCCTTTCTTTCTCTAAGTTCTTATATTTAAAAAAAAGTTGTCTTTTCTAATATGCTGCAGACTGTATATTTTTTAAATGTACGTGGCAACAGATGATGTATTTATTATCCAGAAGCAGAATACACTTCCCCCACTAGGTAAATAAAGTAAGAAGTTCATCATCTTCATCCCTCAGGGACTGAGTAGAAATAGAAATGGATTTCAGTTTTGATAAAAGAGTACTACAAGGCTACAGTAATCAAAACAGCATGGTACTGGTACCAAAACAGAGATATAGACCAATGGAACAAAACAGAGGCCTCAGAGACAACGCCACACATCTACAACCATCTGATCTTTGACAAACCTGACAAAAACAAGCAATGGAGAAAGGATTCCCTGTTTAATAAATGGTATTGGGAAAACTGGCTAGCAGTGTGCAGAAAGCAGAAACTGGACCCCTTCCTGACACCTTACACTAAAATTAACTCCAGATGGATTAAAGACTTAAACATAAGACCTAACACCATAAAAACCCTAGAAGAAAACCTAGGCAAAACCATTCAGGACATAGGCATAGGCAAGGACTTCATGCCTAAAACACCAAAAGCATTGGCAACAAAAGCCAAAATAGACAAATGAAATCTAATTAAACTCCAGAGCTTCTGTACAGCAAAAGAAACAATCATTAGAGTGAACTGGCAACCAGCAGAATGGGAAAAATTTTTTGCAATCTACCATCTGACAAAGGACTTATATCCAGAATCTACAAAGAATGAAAACAGATTTACAAGATAAAAACAAACAAACCCATTCAAAAGTGGGCAAAGGATATGAACAGACACTTTTCAAAAGAAGACATATATGAGGCCAACAAACATATGAAAAAATGCTTATCATCACTGGTCATTAGAGAAATGCAAATCAAAACTACATTGAGATGCCATCTTATGCCAGTTAGAATGGCAATCATTAAAAAATCTGGAGACAACAGATGCTGGAGAGGATGTGGAGAAATAGGAAACACTTTTACACTGTTGGGAGTGTAAGTTAGTTCAACCATTGTGGAAGACAGTGTGATGATTCCTCAAGGATCTAGAAATAGAAATGCTATTTGACCCAGCAATCCCATTACTGGGTATATATCCAAAGGATTATAAATCATTCTATTATAAAGACATATGCACACGTATGTTCATGGCAGCACTGTTTACAATAGCAAAGACTTGGAACCAACCCAAATGCCCATCAATGATAGACTGGACAGGGAAAATGTGGCACATATACACCATGGGATACTATGCATCCATAAAAGACGATGATTTTGTGTCCTTTGTAGGGACATGGATGAACCTGGAAACCATCATTCTCAGCAAACTGACACAAGAACAGAAAATCAAACACTGCGTGTTCTCACTCATAGGCAGGTGTTAAACAATGAGAATACATGGACACTGGGAGGGAAGCATCACACACTGAGGTCTGTCGGGGGGACTAGGGGAGGGACAGTGAGGGGGTAGGGAGTTGGGGAGGGATAGCATGGGGAGTAATGCCAGATATAGGTGATGGGGATGGAGGCAGTAAACCACATTGCCATGTATGTACATATACAACAATCTTGCATGTTCTTCACATGTACCCCAGAACCTAAAGTGCAATAAAAAAAAAATATATATATATATATTTTTTAAAAAAACAGAGTATGTGTGTTTAAGGAGCATGTCAGGCTTCTGGATACCATATTCCTCAACTGCATATTTGATTGTATGTATTTTTATCAGTTTTAAAAAAGACCATAACCTTAACCATGCTTAAGGCAATATTGTTACAGTCTTGCCAATGCAACACAATGTAACAGACTCTCATTATTTGAGGTATCACCTGGATTCTTTTTCTCATGACCAAGAAAATTAAGGAACATGGACACAAAAGGATTAGGTTGGAGTGAAAGTTTAATAAGCAGAAGACAAAAGCTCTCCACAACAGAGAGGGAGCCTGAGAGGGTTACCAACTATGCGGCTGAGTCCACAGTTTTTATGGATTGGGAAGGGGAGAAATGGCTGACTGGTTTGCAAACCATTTTGAAGAAAGTACCACTTAGAAAAAAATATGATAGTGTAAAGAACCAATTGGAGGCAGAGGTGAAGGCTTGGCCTGGGACCAATCAGGGCTGAAATGACAGCTTGGCCCAGGACCTTGGCGCAGGACCAATCAGGGACTGCAGTGATGATTCACCTTTTGAAAATGAAAACTTAGCAGACCATTACAGAAAGGTAGGCATATGTAAAATAGGTGAAAAGTAAGAGGCCAATTGGTGAAAAGTAGGACTTAGGCATGTCAATGAAAAAGAAATGAGTCCAAAAAGAGAGTGGAGTTTGTTCATCTATGTTCAAAGAGTAAGCATTTCCATTCAAGGAAGTGGGTTCTTTCTTATCAGGGACATGCAGTTTCATTTTCAGGCTGTTCTTTGTTTGAAGGAGTTTCACCAAGGACCCATCCTAACTGCCTGCATGACCAGTTTCATAGTTTCTCCTCTCATTGTCATAACCATTAAAACCAGCTCTCGTAATCTTGCATAGCTCATATGTACATACAATAATTTATTTGAAATCCCATATCAATAGACATTTATCACGTTCCTATTTTTTCTATAAATGATAATACTTTGGTAAACTTCCTTGTGCATGAATATGCATTTCATTTTTGTAATGCTATCTTTACAATAAAATGGAATTTCTGAGAAATGTGATACATACTTAAAATCTGATGATGAGAGTCTAGTAAATTTTTATAAATGTGCTTTCTTACTAATACTGGATATTGTCAATTTTTAGTATTTGCCAATATCACATGAGAAGCTTAGAAATTTGCTGCTATCTTTATGCCTTTACTTAACGAGCAAGAATATTTTTTAAGGTTTAATTGAAAAATTTTACTATTTCATTGTGAAAGTTACTTGTAAATTTTGTTTTATCTTCTACTAAGCTTCTTTATTCTTACATATGCAAAGCAGAATTAGTGGTCTTACTGAAACATTTTAATTCAAAAAGAGGTTTCAGTAAGACCACTAATTCTGCTTTGTAAGTTTTTTCCTCCTTATTTAAAAGACACTATTCTGATGTTTTTCGGAGGGGGATCCAAGATGGCCGCTTAGGAGGAACTCGGGAATGCAGCTCCGAGAGAAAGCACAAAGGGTGAGTGGACGCCGTATTTCCAGACTGATTTTTACTGCCCACAGACCAGGAGATTCACACGCAGAGAAGCCACACGGGTCGCCAGCGCCGCTGGCGCCGCTGGCTTGAACGGCGCAGCCGCTGGGCCGGCACCCTGAGGCAACGGCTCACGGTACAAAGTGAGAGAGTCTGAGTCCCCTATAAGCCAGCAAGGGGAGCTGAAACGGGGAGCCAGGCCAGCGCCACGAATCTCAGAGCCGCGGCTTTAGCCAACGCAGCGGCTCCGGAGGCAGATCAGATGAGACGGTGTCCCCTCTTACCCAGCAAGAAGACCTGAAACACAACTGAAACCGGGACGGTCCAGCTCTGTGGAGGAGGGGCGTTCTCCATAGGCACCCTGCTGTTCTCTACCAAGGCAATCCGCCACTACAGAGACTCCGTCACTACAGGGGCGGGCCAACATATCGGAAGCAGTTCTAACTACACCCAGAAGTTCACACGGAAGCTGGGTGGAGCCCACAGCAGCTTAGCGAAGCCTCTGCAACCTGAGTGTGACTAGGCTGCCACCTTGTGGGCAGGGAAAACAGCCGCACAGGGGAACATCATAAAACCGTAACTCCCTGGGACAGAACACCTGGGGAGAAGAGCAGGGGGTTTATGAGTTCTGCCACAGCAGACTTAAAATTACCAAAATCAGAAAGAAAACAACTACAAAGTCAACAGGTGGATAAATCCACAAAGATGGGAAGAAACCAGCGCAAAAAGGATGAAAACACCCAAAACCAGAACACTTCTCCTCCTACAAGGGATCACAACTCCTCACCAGCAAGGGAAGAAGACTGGATGGAGAATGAGTGTGATGAAATGACAGAATCAGCTTTCAGAAAGTGGATAATAAGAAACTTCCGTGAGCTAAAAGAACATGTTCTAACCCAATGCAAAGAAACTAAGAACCTTGAAAAAAGACTTGACGAAATGCTAACAAGAATGGACAACTTAGAGAGGAATATGAGCGAATTGATGGAGCTGAAAAACACAACACGAGAACTTCGTGAAGCATGCACAAGTTTCAACAGCCGAATTGACCAAGCAGAAGAAAGGATATCAGAGGTCGAAGATCAACTCAATGAAATAAAACGAGAAGGCAAGATTAGAGAAAACAGGGTAAAAAGGAATGAACAAAGTCAACAAGAAATATGGGACTATGTGAAAAGACCTAATCTACGTTTGATAGGTGTACCTGAATGTGACGAAGAGAATGCATCCAAGCTGGAAAATACTCTTCAGGATATTATCCAGGAAAACTTCCCCAACCTAACAAGGCAGGCCGAGATTCAAGTCCAGGAAATACAGAGAACACCACAAAGATACTCCTCTAGAAGAGCAACCCCAAGACACATAATCATCAGATTCACCAGGGTTGAAATGAAGGAGAAAATACTAAGGGCAGCCAGAGAGAAAGGTCGGGTTACCCACAAAGGGAAGCCCATCAGACTCACTGCAGATCTCTCAGCAGAAACCCTACAGGCCAGAAGAGAGTGGGGGCCGATATTCAACATCCTTAAGGAAAAGAACTTTCAACCCAGAATTTCGTATCCAGCCAAACTAAGCTTCATAAGTGAAGGAAAAATAAAATCCTTTGTGAACAAGCAAGAACTCAGAGAGTTCATCACCACCAGACCAGCTCTACAAGAGCTCCTGAAGGAGGCACTACACATAGAAAAGAACAACCAGTACCAGCCACTCCAAAAACACACGAAAAGGTAAAGAGCATCAACACAATGAAGAATCTGCATCAACCAAAGGGCAAAACAGCCACCTAGCACCAAAATGACAGGATTGAATTCACACATAACAATATTAACCCTAAATGTAAACGGACTAAATGCCCCAATCAAAAGACACAGACTGGCAAATTGGATAAAAAGCCAAAACCCATCAGTGTGCTGTATCCAGGAAACCCATCTCGCATGCAAGGATACACAAAGGCTCAAAATAAAGGGATGGAGGAAGATTTACCAAGCAAATGGAGAGCAAAAAAAAGCAGGAGTTGCAATTCTCATCTCTGATAAAATAGACTTTAAAGCAACAAAGATCAAAAGAGACAAAGAAGGACATTACATAATGGTAAAAGGATCAATGCAGCAAGAAGAGCTAACGATCCTAAATATATATGCACCTAATACAGGAGCACCCAGATACATAAGGCAAGTTCTTAAAGACTTACAAAGAGACTTAGACTCCCACACAATAATAGTGGGAGACTTCAACACACCATTGTCAATATTAGACAGATCAACGAGACAGAAAATTAACAAGGATATCCAGGACTTGAACTCAGACCTGGAACAAGCAAACCTAATAGACATTTACAGAACTCTCCACCCCAAATCCACAGAATATACATTCTTCTCAGCACCACATCACACCTACTCTAAAATTGACCACATAATTGGAAGTAAATCACTCCTCAGCAAATGCAAAAGAACGGAAACCATAACAAACAGTCTCTCAGACCACAGTGCAATCAAGTTAGAACTCAGAATTCAGAAACCAACCCAGAACCGCACAGCCTCATGGAAAATGAACAACTTTCTCCTGAATGTTGACTGGATAAACAATGAAATGAAGGCAGAAATAAAGACGTTCTTCGAAACCAACGAGAATGAAGACACCACATACCAGAATCTCTGGGACACATTTAAAGCAGTCTCTAGAGGAAAATATATAGCAATAAGTGCCCACATGAGAAGAAAGGAGAGATCTAAAATTGACACCCTATCGTCAAAATTGAAAGAGCTAGAGGAGCAAGATCAAAAAAACTCAAAACCTAGCAGAAGACAAGAAATAACTAAGATCAAAGCAGAATTGAAGGAGATAGAGACACGAAAAACCCTTCAAAAAATCAATAAATCCAGGAGCTGGTTTTTTGAAAAGATCAACAAAATAGACAGACCACTAGCCAGACTAATAAAAAAGAAAAGAGAGAATAATCAAATAGATGCAATAAAAAATGACAAAGGGGATATCACCACAGATTCCACAGAAATTCAAACCATCATCAGAGATTATTACAAACAACTCTATGCACATAAATTAGAAAACCTGGAGGAAATGGATAAATTCCTGGACAGCTGCCTCCTGCCAAGCCTAAACCAGGAAGAAGTCGAAACCCTGAATAGACCAATAACAAGGTCTGAAGTCGAGGCAGCAATTAAGAGCCTACCACCCAAAAAAAGCCCAGGTCCAGATGGGTTCACAGCCGAATTCTACCAGACATATAAAGAGGAACTGATACCATTCATACTGAAACTATTCCAAATAATCCAAAAAGAGGGAATCCTTCCCAAATCATTTTATGAGACCAACATCATCCTAATACCAAAACCTGGCAGAGACTCAACAAGAAAAGAAAACTACAGGCCAATATCCATGATGAACATAGATGCAAAAATCTTCAATAAAATAATGGCAAGCCGATTACAACAGCACATCAAAAAGCTTATCCACCATGATCAAGTAGGATTCATCCCGCGGATGCAAGGCTGGTTCAATATACGCAAGTCTATAAATGTAATTCACCACATAAACAGAACCAAAGACAAAAACCACATGATTATCTCAATTGATGCAGAGAAGGCCTTCGACAAAATTCAACAGCCCTTTATGCTAAAAACCCTCAATAAACTAGGTATCGATGGAACGTATCTCAAAATAATAAAAGCTATTTACGACAAACCGACAGCCAATATCATACTGAATGGGCAAAAACTGGAAGCATTCCCTTTGAAATCTGGCACTAGACAAGGATGCCCTCTCTCACCACTCCTATTCAATATAGTACTGGAAGTTCTAGCCAGAGCAATCAGGCAAGAAAAAGAAATAAAGGGTATTCAATTAGGAAAGGAGGAAGTCAAATTGTCTCTATTTGCAGACGACATGATTGTATATCTAGAAGACCCCCTCATCTCAGCCCAAAAGCTCCTGAAACTGATAAGCAACTTCAGCAAAGTCTCAGGATACAAAATCAATGTGCAAAAATCACAAGCGTTCCTATACACCAATAACAGACTTAAAGAGAGCCAAATCAAGAACGAACTGCCATTCACAATTGCTACAAAGAGAATAAAATACCTAGGAATACAACTAACAAGGAATGTAAAGGACCTCTTCAAGGAGAACTACAAATCACTGCTCAATGAAATAAGAGAGGACACAAACAGATGGAGAAACATTCCATGTTCATGGTTAGGAAGAATTAATATCGTGAAAATGGCCATACTGCCCAAAGTAATTTACAGATTCAACGCTATCCCCATCAAGCTACCAATGACCTTCTTCACAGAACTGGAAAAAACCACCTTAAACTTCATATGGAACCAAAAGAGAGCCCGCATAGCCAAGTCAATTCTAAGCAAAAAGAACAAAGCAGGAGGCATCACACTACCAGACATCAAACTCTACTACAAGGCTACAGTAATCAAAACAGCATGGTACTGGTACCAAAACAGAGATATAGACCAATGGAACAGAACAGAGGCGTCGGAGGCAACACAACATATCTACAACCACCTGATCTTTGACAAACCTGATAAAAACAAGCAATGGGGAAAGGATTCCCTGTTCAATAAGTGGTGTTGGGAAAACTGGCTAGCCATATGCAGAAAGCAGAAACTGGACCCCTTCCTGACACCTTACACTAAAATTGACTCCAGATGGATTAAAGACTTAAACATAAGACCTAGCACCATAAAAACACTAGAAGGAAACCTAGGCAAAACCATTCAGGACATAGGCGTAGGCAAGGACTTCATGACCAAAACACCAAAAGCATTGGCAACAAAAGCCAAAATAGACAAATGGGACCTAATCAAACTCCACAGCTTCTGCACAGCAAAAGAAACAGTCAATAGAGTGAATCGGCAACCAACAGAATGGGAAAAAATTTTTGCAGCCTACCCATCTGACAAAGGGCTGATATCCAGAATTTACAACGAGCTAAAAAAGATTTACAAGAAAAAAACAAACAAGCCCATTCAAAAGTGGGCAAAGGACATGAACAGATACTTTACAAAAGAAGACATACATGAGGCCAACAAGCATATGAAAAAATGCTCATCATCACTGGCCATTAGAGAAATGCAAATCAAAACTACATTGAGATACCACCTCACACCAGTTAGAATGGCAATCATTAAAAAATCTGGAGACAACAGATGCTGGAGAGGATGTGGAGAAATAGGAACACTTTTACACTGTTGGTGGGAGTGTAAATTAGTTCAACCATTGTGGAAAACAGTGTGGCGATTCCTCAAGGACCTAGAAATAGAAATTCCATTTGACCCAGCAATCCCATTACTGGGCATATATCCAAAGGATTATAAATCGTTCTACTATAAGGACACATGCACACGAATGTTCATAGCAGCACAGTTTACAATAGCAAAGACCTGGAACCAGCCCAAATGCCCATCGATGATAGACTGGACAGGAAAAATGTGGCACATATACACCATGGAATATTATGCAGCCATTAAAAACGAGGAGTTCGCGTCCTTTGTAGGGACATGGATGAACCTGGAAACCATCATTCTCAGCAAACTGACACAAGAACACAAAATCAAACACCACATGTTCTCACTCATAGGCGGGTGTTGAACAAGGAGAACACATGGACACAGGGAGGGGAGCACTATACATGGGGGTCTGTTGTGGGGGAGTGGGGGGGGACAGCGGGGGGGTGGGGAATTGGGGAGGGATAGCATGGGGAGAAATGCCAGATATGGGTGAAGGGGAGGAAGGCAGCAAATCACACTGCCACGTATGCACCTAAGCATCAACCTTGCATGTTTTTCACATGTACCCCAAAACCTAAAATGCAATTAAAAAAAAAAAAAATAAAAAAAATAAAAAAAAATAAAAGACACTATTCTATCGTGTAGACATATTTTAAACTTATATTCAGTCAAATTTATTTTTTTCAATATGTAAGGATTTTAATAATATATTTAGAAACCTTTACCTTAGTCAACTTAATAGAAATATTTACTTATGTTTATTGTATATACATTTAAGTTCTTGTTTTTAAGGATGTTTTTCTTCAAATACCTCCATGTTTCATCATCACTTATTCAACAATTTTTGTGTGTATTGTTAAATATTTTTTATCATATACCACAGATTTTCATGTGGAATTTTTCTCCTTCTTTCATCAAGTCTACTAATTTATGTTTATATCCACAGGAACTACTACATTTTCCAAAAATGTTAGGTTTATGTTTCATTTTTATTTATGGTATATTGCTCCAAATTCTTCTTAAATTAAAAAATTCCAGGTGATAATATTATATAAGATTTTAAGATAAGTCAGAAAATACAAAATAATAAAATAGCATTTTGTTTTAAGTAATACAATTCAGTAATAAAAAATATGATGTAATGATACAATAAATTAATATATTGTTTGTATAATCACACTCTGCACTGTTGCTTTGTAGGCTTTGTTGAATGTTTTTAGATTTTATAGCTCATATTCTTTGCCATATTTTAAAAAATTTATTTCTCTTACCTGAAACATAAGAAACAATATTATTTTAATATGTGTGGCTGATATTTCTAATAACTAGATTACCTATGGGTCTCTGTGTCTTTTTTATCTTTCTCTCATTTCTCTCTGTTTTTGTGTGTACTGAGAATTATTTTAAAAGCTGCTTATAGAAACAAATACCTAATGCATGTGGAGCTTAAAACATAGATGATGGGTTGATGGGTGCAGCAAACCACCATGGCACATGTATACCTATGTAACTAACCTGCATATTCTGCACATGTATACCAGAACTTAAAGTAAAATTTTTTAAAAAAGAAAGAAATTATTTGATCCCCAAGATGGAGCTATCGTCCTCCAGTGTGGATATATATTTCCTTCTGCCAAAGTCTTTTAGCTTTCCAGTCCCAAAGGAACTTTATTAAACTCCACCCTCCAGCAGGTACTGGACCACAACAAGCGTTCTCTCAGCTCTTTGTTTTAAAAGTGGTGTTCATGGTGGCTCACGCCTGTAATCCCAGCACTTTGGGAGGCCGAGTTGGGTGGATCACGAGGTCAGGAGATCGAAACCATCCTGGCCAACATGATGAAACCCCATCTCTACTAAAAAATATGAAAAATAGCTGGGTGTGGTGGCACACGCCTGTAGTCCCAGCTACTTGGGAGGCTGAGGCAGAAGAATTGCTTGAACCCGGGGGGCAGAGGTTGCAGTGAGCTGAGATCCTGCCACTGCACTCCAGCCTGGCGCCTGGCAACAGAGCAAGTGTCCCAAAAAAAAAAAAAAAAAAAAAAAAATGCGGTTTTCAGCCTCTGGGAACATCCTTCTGAAAATTAGCAAGTGTTCCCAAAGTAAAGTAGCTTTCCTAGGCCTCTGATATACACACACTGACTCAGTTAATATTTATTACCTGTGGATTCTGATATATTCAAACACATTTATTTAATGTTTTTTTCCATGATTTCTAGTAGTTGCCAGTAAAATAGTCATGTCCAAATTGGCTGTCCTGCCAACATTAGTTGCAGAAATACTTCTACAGTTAACTTTGGCTACAGAGGTGACAGAACAGATTGATAATATTGCTAGATATAGCAAATAAAAATAGAGAACACTCAGTTAAATTTTACTTTCAAACAAAGAATGAATACTATTTGCAATATTTGAGATGTATTTAAAATAATTTTGTGGTTTACCTGCAGTTAAATTTAACTGTCTGTCCTGCATCTGATCTGGCAACCCCAGAGGGACATAATTGGGAGAGCTATAATGAGCATACAGAAAAGGAAATCAAAAATCAACTTTCTTTGAAGAAATGGAATATGATAAAGTATAAAATTTTCTGTTTTATTCCTAATTCTGCCGTTGCCAGTTTGTTGGGTTTTTATTTATTTTTTTGACCCTGAAAGTTATTTAGAAAATTCTTATCTTATATCCCAAACCCTGCTTTATGTAGCTGACAGGTTTCAATATATATCACTCAAAATAACAGAATTAAAAGATAAAATCATTATGGGAAGACTATGCAACAGAAATGAAATAATAGAAACATAAGTACTGTATGCTTTCTTAATTCTCACTGCTTGAGTCTAATCAATTATCATGTCATATAGATACACCTTAGTCTCTTTCTTATTTTTTTCATCTCTCTCCATTGCCATTGATTTAAGTGAGGGCTTCATTTTCTCTCTTGTACTGTAATACAATGTTCTCTTTTCTGATACTATTTTCTTATTTTTTTCTTTTCCCAGTACATCACCTGTACTGCCACCAGGATAAGCTCTTTCATACAAGCGTTATTATATCATTCTTCTCACCAGTGCTATTCATAGCTTCCCCCCAAAAAAAACCGTAAAATATATCTAAACTCACTATAATATCCTTGAAAACTCATTAATAGTAGGATCATGCCTGTAATCCCAGCACTTTGGGAGGCCGAGGCAGACAGATCATGAGGTCAGGAGTTCGAGACCAGACTGGTCAACATAGTGAAACCCCGTCTCTACTAAAAAAAAAAAAAAAAAATCCGGGCATGGTGGCAGGCACCTGTAATCCTAGTCAGGAGGCTGAGACAGAAGAATCACTTGAACCTAGGAAGTGGAGGTTGCAGTGAGCCAAGATCATGCCATTGCACTTCAGCCTGGGCAACAGTGCAAGACTCTGTCTCAAAACATAAAAAATAGTATCATGACCTTGCAGTTTTCAGAATGCATAAATCTTTCTCATGTTGCTTTGACTTCAGTGATAAAATTTTCTCCTTCTGAAACACCTATTTTATCTAACCTTACACAAGTTTAATTCTGTACTCCCAAAATTCATATGTTGAAATCTTAAATACCAGTACCTCAGAATATGACTGTATTTGGAGATGGGGTATTTAAAAAGCAATTAAGTTAAAATGAAGTCATTAAGGTTAGCCCTAATACAAAATGACTGGTGTCCTTACAAGAATATGCTCTTAGAACACATATCTTTACAGACAGAAGATCACATAAAGACACAAGAAGATACCAATGATCTACAAAACAAAGAAAGAGATCTCTGAAGAAATTCAATCTATGAACGCCTTGCTCTCAGACCTGTAGACTCCAGAATGATGAGAAAATACATTTCTGTTTTCTAAGCCACCAGTCCATGGTATTTTGTTATGACAATCAGAGTAAACTCCTCACATTTGATTGTGAGTTCCACAAATTCTAACTTCTAGCATATATAAATATGTTTTAGTTTTATATTGACAATTCTTGAGCCACCCAAGCAGACCTAGGTGTTTCTTCTATAATATGTAGAGTTTTAAACACATTTGTTTTATACAAAATTACTTGTCTTCATGCATTCATCTGCTCTATTTAAATTAGTCTCCTGTTATATATCTATTTATTTTCCTCTAAGGTTGTAATTATCTTCGGCTCCAATCAGAGCATAGAAGTAGAAACACATCGGCCTGGGTTTGATAGACAAATTGTGACACATTGGGGTAGGCATTTAATCTCTCCAAGACTTAGTTTTATGATCAACAAACAGGTTGAAGGTAATACTCATCTCATAGATTTTTGTGTGGGTGAGGCTGGTCCCTAGATACAGTAAGTATAAAATGCTATCGTATTTCTACATCCTTTTAGTTAATCATTATATCACTACCCTCATACATGGGTGAGAATATTTCACCTACAATACTTTCCTTTTAGAAACTCTGGATTTTACTTAGAAATGTAATGTATTGAAATTGTATTTATATATCTCAATCTCTTGTATTAGACTGGAATTTAGTTCAGTAACCATTCCTGACTCATGTTTTTATTCCACTGTGTCAGACATAGAGTAGGAATAACATATTTTAAATTGCAGAATACTTTCAATATACTACATAATGTGTTCATCATAATATCCCTCTAAATTTGGTAGTGAGGACATTATTAACCTCTTTTTCAAAGTTGAAAAATTTGAAAATATTTGGATTGACATTTAATATGACCTACTTTGAAAACTCACAGTGATTGGCTTTTCTTCCTTCATTTTTTCCTTCTTTCTATGTCCCCTGACAGTGAAGACTTTCATTTATGTGCTTTGGACTCAAATTAGGGATGATAGAATTGAGCATCCTAAAATACAGTACAGAAAATTACACAGTGCTGTTATGCACATTATCCTCCAATAGGAACTGTAAATACCAGTGACCATAAATAAATGTTACAAATGTAGCAGTTACAGTGTTTGGTGAGTGATTTTTGTTTGCTCTTCTGCAAAATTGGCAAGAGAAAAAAAAAAAAAAAAAAACCCAGCTATTGCTTTGCTCATGACAGATTATCCCATGTACTTTTTAAAAAGCCCAATTGTATTAAGGTCACTTGATATTCATGTCGATATCAAGTAATGGCATTCTTGTTTTGAAAGATCTTTGACATAGGCTTTTGGAAGGTGGAAGAAATTTACTAGAAATTTACCTTGAAAATCAGACTAAAGGAGACTTCAGATGTATGAGACACGTGTCTCCCAGGTCTGCATTTTAGCTGCAGTGAAAAATCAATCAATTTAAATATTTGTAAAAACTATAGACTATGCAAATGTTCTATATTCTTAAAATTAAAAATGAAACTGACATTGATAAACACACATAGTTTCTGACTTTTTTTGAAGTAAAATGTACCTGCAGAAAAATGCCCAGGTGGATAACTAAATTTTCATAAACATGAACATACTTCTGTAACTAGCACCCAAGTAAGGAAACAAAATATCAAAAGCCTCAGAAGCCGTCTTCATATTTCCTTCCAATCACAATACCCCATCCCCTTTAAAGGTATTCACTGCTTTGATTTCTGAAAACGTCAATTCATTTGCTCTGGCTTTGTAGCCTGCAATAATGGCATTGTAGGGGAAGAAAAATTTTACGTTTACCTTCTTAGGGGTTTCAGTTGGGCCTGAGAATTAAATTGATATGAAACATAGCAACAGGATAAAATCATACAAATTTATTTAACATCAGTTTTATGTGATACAGGAGCCCTCATAAGCAAATGAAGATACAAAGAAGCAGTTAGAGTCAAATGCTGATATACTACATCAGCATTTTACAATTTTACACTATAAAGTGTAGTGAATT
The DNA here is from genome assembly GCF_030222135.1 of Aotus nancymaae. NCBI lineage: Eukaryota > Metazoa > Chordata > Mammalia > Primates > Aotidae > Aotus > Aotus nancymaae. Next base: position 22,806,784 of record NW_026988473.1, on the reverse strand, counting down.
GTAAAAACTTGACAAGGCAAAGCTGCAGAGACCAGGGTAGTCAGTTAAGGAAGGTTAGGACAGCTAATTCAGTGACTAGGGAGATAAAAATTAGCTTAACAAGATTTGTTTGTACAAACTTCTCTAGGTTTTCACTTCCTATTCTTGAGAATGAGAATATTACTTTCTTCCCTGTAGAGGGAGAATATATTTAACATGGGGTGGGGGAATGGGGGAGCTATATCTCCTGTTTTTACTAAACATTTTTTCTGAGATTCATTTTTTTTTTTTTTTTTTTTTGAGACAGAGTTTCGCTCTTGTTACCCAGGCTGGAGTGCAATGGCGCGATCTTGACTCACCGCAACCTCCGCCTCCTGGGTTCAGGCAATTCTCCTGCCTCAGCCTCCTGAGTAGCTGGGATTACAGGCACACGCCACCATGCCCAGCTAATTTTTTGTATTTTTAGTAGAGATGCGGTTTCACCATGTTGACCAGGATGGTCTTGATCTCTTGACCTCGTGATCGACCCTCCTCGGCCTCCCAAAGTGCTGGGATTACAGGCGTAAGCCACCGCGCCCAGCCCGAGATTCATTTTTTTATTGTGTGTTGTAAATCATTCATTCATATTTTTGCATAGCATTTTCTTGTGTGAATAGTTACTCAACTAATGATGGGCACTAAGGCAGTTTCTGGGTCCACTGTGAATAGTGCTGATATAATTATCCTAGAACATGTCTTCTGGTGAACTTGCATGCAGTGGAATTTCTATGCCATATGACATGCATATATTCAGTTTTAGAAGATGTTATCAAAAATATTTCGAGAATAGATGTATTAAACTATACTCTTACTAGTAGGCTAAGAGAATTCTGATTGTTCCATATAATTGTAATTTCTCTTATCTATAAATTTTGAGCACTTATAATAGTTACTGTTCAATGAATAAGTGACTTGCATAGATTATCAATTATCTTCATAACAACTTTAGAAATAGAATGAAACTTTCACTCTGTAAGAGAAGAAATTTATGTCAATAAGGGTAATACATTTTTCAAGGTCAAATAGCCAATAATACCAGTCCAAGGACTTTAATTGTAGTCTTCCTGACCATATTGCTTTATAATCTGAATATTATCGCAATCCTATTAGTACATTAAATTAGAATTTAACAAGATATCTGTGGCAGCCAGCTGTACATCTTACAATTCAATAGCCATTGTTGCTCTCAGTTTTACAGTTTCCTACTTCTTTTATATACTATATGCACAGCAGTCTTGTGAGGAAGTTTTATTTTCTTCATTTTACAAATGGAGAAAATGAGATTCACAAGAGATAAGCAACATTCATGAATTTATATTGAATGAAAATTTTAGGTCAGAGTACATGAATTGAAGAATGTGAGTAATTTGAGAACAGGCAGTCTTTTTTTCCCCCACTGCATCCCCAGTCTCTGTAAGAGTTCCAGCACATAGGAAGCCCTCAATAAATACCTGAAGAATAATTGAATCACTGAATAAAAATAGCCAAGAAAAGGATTATGTGAATAGAAGCAAGTGTGTAGACAGGTCTCTCAACCTTATTTGTCTGCCTCCAATTCTACATGGTAAGAAAATATTCCTTCTTAAAAAAGTGTTATTTTTTCATCAAGTTTTTATTTAAAAAGAATTGCCTGTAAAAACAAAAGAATCAGTTGCTTTTCTTCTGTTAGAAATGTGTATTGGGAAGTTAGAGACGTATTTGGATCTAACATATCAAGCTAGTCATCTGGAAAGTTTGTTCTCCTAACTACCCATTTAACAATTATCTTCTAAGTGCCTACCAGGGACTAAAGAAAATAACATGTTCTGGGGATAATTGATGTGAGAAGAAAACATTTATCTTTACAAACACTATAGTGAGAGTTACATATACTGCTTGGGACTTGGTTTCCTAATTCATAAAATGAAATAGTTTTAATATTTTCTCAGAGTATTTTCATGATTAAATGACAGTGCATCTGAGATAAAACATAGACTAGTAACTACTTACCATGGTCAATATTGTGAATATTCTTTATAACATAGTGAGCACCGATATATGAAACCATGAAAAAAAGTCATTTTGTTTGGACATAGCATTACATTTCCATTGATAGCATATTGGCAAATCAGTAGCCATTGATTTCCTATATCACTCACTTATTAAGGTAAATAATTATTATTTTTTACCAAATGAAAACCCAAAGCTCGGTTTTTTTTAGGTTTTTCTAATCACGTTTATTTGTTAATTTATTTACTTTACCAAGGGGCATGGCAAGAAACAAAACCAATCAAAAGAAACAAACAACAACAAAAAACACCTTAGACAAAGTAGCTTTAAAGAACTTAATTGTGCAAAGAGTGATTCATGAGTCAGCCAGCATCCTCAACCAGTAGAGGTTCAGAGAGCTCCACCCAGCCATGCAAGCATCAAGCTTGTATAGGCCAGACACAGAGGCAAAGTAGAAAAATTACCTGATTGGCTATAGCTAGGCATCTGCCTTATTTGGGCATGGTGTGATGAATTGACTGCTGTGAATGACTGAAACCCAGCTGCTTGGGATTGGCTGAAACTCCATGGTTTGTTATGAGTATATAATTGTAGGCTTTCAGTTTTTGTACATAATAAGTTAGGTTGCAGTTAACTACTTAGGGACTCAAGATATGCAACCTGCCTCAGGCCAAATTTAATTTAATTTAACCAGAAGTTGGTCAACTGTGGAATAAAATGTAACTTTCTGACACCATATGGGTACAAATATATCCTATTTGCATGAAAACCACCTGAAATTACTATTTGCTAAGGCCCCACCTTCTTCATTTATCAGGTAGTCCCACTTTTCTCTCTTTAGGAGTACCTGCTGGGTGATCTTTCTTTCATATAGGAAGAAAGTTACCACACCTAGAGTTTTCTCTAGGAGAATTTTAGGACCACTAGATAAATCATTTTTCCCCTATCTGCAAAGTAAAAACGGATTGTCTTCTTAGGGAGTGCAAGTGTTCAGAGTATTGAATAGAAGCACAGGGGCTGAGGCATAGTTCTGCATAGCCTTACATAGGAAGCTCTGCTCTCCTCTGCTGACCTGCGGAGGCATGGAATGTCTACATTGCCTTGTAAGTCTTACCACTTAGAAGCTAGTCTGCTAGGAGAACATTCATGATTTTTAGGGCAGAGTGGAACCACGTTCCACTAGCCAAGGATCTGTTGCACTAATAGCTTCAATATGATTACATAATGCCCAATTTATTTATTCATTAGTCATTTAGGGAGGTTGTTATTTGTGCCAGTTTTTGTGCTAAACCTTGGCATTCAAATGAAAAATACAACATACTTCAGGATCTCTGAGACTACAAAATACGGTGCCTTTTGGTTATGCTACCAAGATACACCCATGTACTTTTATTGACAGATTGTGAAAGGCTATCTTATCCTAATTTTAGATTTCTTAACCTCAAAACGGCAATAATCAGAACAATGTTTTAAGTTCTGTTCATTGTTCCTTTAAAGGATTTCCTATCCATCTTTAAATCTCATTTAAATGATTCTCTTTTAGTTTAAAACCTCTACTTGGTACAACTCTCTTAAATTTGCTATTGTGTCTCTTACAGTTTTTCTTTACAACATGCAATACTTGTGGAATCACAATAAAATTATTAAGTAATTTCTCATTAAGGTTTTATTTTATTTCTCTTCACACTTTTTTTTCCGTTGAGTTGTCATCACCATGGTCAGGAATAAAAAAATCACAAGTTTAGCTAATAATGCTGCCCCACTGGGTGCTGCTTGCTTGCTTGCTTTCTTTCCATTTATGTTAATTTTTTTCCCAATACATTTTTAATAACAGGAACAAGGATATGAAAGCCATCACAATGCATTCTGTGCATTAAAACATTGAGTTATTGAGTTTTTGTATGAAAAAGTATTTTCCTAATTAATTTTTTTGTAAAAACACAATTTGTTGTCTTTTAAACTTTAATATGAATATATAATAATCAAATCCTACTCTTTTAATCATTGACCATTTCCAAAGACAATATGAAAATTTTATTTCACCCACACTTTCTAACATGCCCACAATGTAATAAGTTACACATAAATAGACAGAATATATGGAGCTTAGAAAACTTAAATATCTTTTATTAAAATATAGTAAAAACCAGTTTTGAAATTTCTCCTTCCGATTCCAGATTAGATATAATTTAAATTAGACTATAAAATACGGGATTGTAAAGGATTTTTTTTACTTGTTTCTTTTTGTAAAAGCAATTTTAAACTAATATTTGACTAGCTCCTAGCTCAACAGCCATGATACAGAAATGTTTTTATTACTGTTTGTCTAATCTTTTCCCCCCATAACTCTAAAAGTGGACCCTTCTTCCAGTTTACTAAACATTGGGAAATCTTCAGGACATAAATTTTATCACAGGCATAAGTACATATTTTCTCCAGAAAAAATTCCGATATTCCAGACATTAGAATAAAGGAGCTAATGTTTCACTAACTGTTTTGGTATCAATAATAATAAATGTTTTGCTAATAAGACATATGGGCAATTAGCATGTAGATGTGGCTTATAAAATATTAATGCTGTCAGGCATACATTAAAATATTTTTGTTAATAATAGAGGCTGGGCTTTGTAGGATTTCATACGTGAAATAAACTAAAGACTCAAAGAGCTTAACTCAGCTATTCAGTTCCACACAAGCTGGAATTAAATTGAAATGTTCTAACTGCTGCAAGTTCAGTAATGCTTTTAAGTAATATTCTTTCCCTTAGAAGAGAGTTAAAACATAATTTAGGCTAACAAGAAAAGTCAAAATAAAAACAACTACTTCTCCACTTTTATAAGAGAAATGAAATGATAGTCATTATTATCATTTAGAACTTTTAATATTCCTTAATATTTTAAGCATTACTATTTAACATCTGGCTTGGCCCTTTTCGTGCAAGGTACAGCAGCACAAAATCTATATTAAATCTCTTGCAGTCTACTCAGGTTTTTGAATCACTGGATTCAGCACAATGCTAACCTAAGCAGATGAATAGCAGGGATCTTGACCCCAGTTTATTGAAAAAAAAAAAACAACAAAAAAACACTGAGCTACTTATTTAGTTTAGCAGGTTGGAATATTCAATGTTGTTGCATAAGAAATAGGTAAGCATTTCAAACTTAATACTTAAAAGCCTTAATGTATGATATCAGTGATAATTTAAGTGTATGGCACTAACTTTAGAATTCTAAAAAATATACAATCTAGACTCATTTCCTGTGATGAATAATATAAAATAATGCTGTAGTTTTAAATAATATTTTTCATTTGTAACAATTAAAATTTAAATAATAATTCCAACAATTTATTCTCTCATATATATATATATATATATATATATATATATATACACACACACATATATGTGAATACTTTCTTACTCGAGGAAAAACTGACTTCCAGCTAAACTAGTTCATGATTGAAATTGGAAGGCTTGAGGAAATGTGATTCTATGGGCATGGCATTTTCATTCACCATAAATGGCATAATCCCCTTTGATAAAGAATCTCTTGACAATTTTATTGAAATAAAATCAATAAGTACCTAAATTGAGATTAATCAGAAGAACTAAGATTGTCTCATGAACTCTAGTTGTTTACAATAGAAGTCTTTTGAAACAAATTATTTTTAAAAGTACATAATAAAATGAATAGAAAATTACCTCAAATGTATTAACAGTCATATGATTTTCATCATCCATTTCAAGTAGAAGTAAGTGTCAAAGACTATAATTGAAGCATAGAAAAAATGTAACCTTTCCTATTGAGTTTTAGTTTTGGCCGGAATGTCTGAACTTGTAGCCAAAAAGTCTTCAAATGAACTTGGGAAGAATCTGACTTCTGGTTATACTAGCTCATGATTGAAATTGGAATGCTTGAGAAAATTCAAGGGATCTGGCAGTGATTTTCTTTAAATTTAGGAAATCATTTGGATCATGGCCACCCAGCTCAAAGAAAGTTTAGCCAACTAATTTGTTTACTGGATCATTTTGTGATTTTATATGAGAATCCATTTTACTTTCCAGAAATAACATTTGAATTTTATTTCTAATCTTTTTGTGTCATTTTGTTGTTCTGCCTTTAATCAGAGCCTTTCTGTGTTGGATATCAGATAATGTAAGCTACCAACATCATGATTAGAGATTTTGAGATCCCTGGAGTACAGTAATAATAGCTAACTTGGTTCCAGGCTCTTTGGCAAGAGAATGTCCTGAAGGCATATGTTACAGTGAGAGAAGTTAATAATTCTGCCATTTTTACTCTCTTCTCCACAATTTCCTGGCAAAGGAAAAGCTTTGCCAATTTTTCCTGGCAAAAAGGAAACAGAAAATAATCTTTTACAAACAAAAAGGAAGAGAGAGAATCCATTACACAGAAATTTTCTCTCTGTGTGGTCCTACAAAGTGTAGCACAATATATATACATAACCTATTATGCTTATAGAAAGAAAGTTTCACTGAGTGGTAGAAAATAAATACAGATAAAAAACAGACAAGGTAGCAAGGGCTGCTAAACAAAACCAACATCTAAGCCAAACCTATGAAAAAATTAGCTCTCTCTCAATCGGTGAACTGATTATTTGACAGAAGCTTGAAGGCATCATCAAACAAAATCATTGAATGCAAAATCCTAGTGAGATCAAAGAACTGTTTTCAAATGAATGCTATAATGTAGACCCAGAGGCCTTAATGAAATTAGACAAAAAAGAATAAATCTATGACATAATTAATATATGAATTCAATGATAATTGATGAGTATGATGCTAAATTGGATCATGTGACTCGGATCATGGTTTAAAAATACTATATCAATGCTCATTTTAATGTCCATGGTTGTTGGGGAATGTACACTACTAAGAGTTGCTTCCATGGGGAAACTTCGAAATCTCAAGAGGATCACTCCAGTCATACATTTTATATATATATATATATATATATATATATATATATATATATATTAGAGCTCTCAGTTACTTGGGCATTTTTTTTTTTTTTTTGCTTTATTCTCTGTGACAAGTATAACCTTGCACCCATCTTTGCCCTGTCACTCTTAGGTACACTGAGATGACTGATATGCTTCCATAGACTTCTCAGCTTTCTTACTTTCCCCAAAATAATACAGTGGCACTCTCCTGATTTTTCTTACCTTTAAAAAGTACATGAGTCTTCCAAAAGTGTAATGAAGGACAAAGCATAGTTTTTGAATTTTAATAACATTTTCTAGAAAATAAAATAAACCAATCAGGAAAGGGTAAAAAACACACACACAAAAAACATGAAGATAGTGTCCACAATAAAACTTGTTAGCAAGAAATCCTGGTCAATTTCTGAACGTGGACCACACGGTCTCCTGAGATCAAGAGTTGTGTATTGAGGATGAGGGAGAAGTGAAAGAAAGTTCTAGATGAATTATATAAACTAAAATAATGCCAACAGATACATCGCTAAGTAAAGGACTCCATCATGCATACAAACCTGGCTGAGGGACTTAAAAATCAATCAGTAAGAATCAATCAGTAAGTTATAAATATAAGAAAATCGTTAAGATTTTAAGTTTCTGGTGAGTACAAAAGAACTACATCCATGGACATAAGAGAATATACAGAATAGTATATAAGATTGTATTGGTTTAAGTTCTTATGACTCTCAGAAGTATCCATCGCATACTACTTTGAAATGGCAGAGACTACTTAGGATGAAATATACTGAAATTGGAAAACAATTTGAGCATACCAAGAAGAACGAAGTCAAGAGAAATGCAAGATTTAGATAGCTATTGGGGAGAGCAGATCCCAAAATTATTGTTAACAAGAAAATTCAAAACCTCAAATAAGATGGAAAAATCTATATAGAGCAATTTAAAGGAAGAATTAATGTGTAAATGAACTTCATATCCACACAAACAAAACAAACAAACTGAAAAATTATGTCCTCACCAGGCACAGTGGCTCATGCTTGTAATTCCAGCACTCTGAGGGACCAAGATGGGAGGATTGCTTGATGCTAGGAGTTCGAGACCAGCCTGGGCCTTTAATGCATCAAGTAATAATGATGATAAAGATATCCTGGCCCAGACTTATTTCACAGAAGGATTCTTTCAGGTGTTCCAGAACCACTTAGAGACAGTGATTCTAAATGATTACACAACATAAAAGGGAAAATTTTCAAAATTCCTTTTATAAAATGACTACAATATTATTATGAAACGTAATAAACATTGAGAAATAAAGGTATAAATAAATCTAAGTTATAAATACAAATAAAACATTTAATGTGAATTTTCAAAAAGAATATATAACAGTGAATAAATAAATACATTGTCAAACAGTGGGGTTCCTTTCAAGAATGCAAGTATGATTCAAGAAGAACATCCATTAATATAATTCATTCTATAAATACATCTAAGAAGAAAAGCATCATAGATGCTAAAAAGGCATTTGGCAAAAATCAAAACCCATTCCTGCGAATAAAATAAGAATAAATAGAAACTTATATAATAGACTTAAAAGTAAATATTAGCCTAAAAATCAGATTTTACTTACTGAGTACACATTGGAAGCATTTTTCCTAAAGTTAGGGGAAAGAAACAGAAACCCACTGTTACTTCTACAATTGAGCATATGTTCAATGTCACTAGGTAAGAGAGAGCAATAATATATCCAAAAAGTAGAAATAAAAAGACAAAGCTATATTTGCTGATGTTGTGACTATGTATTTACAATATCCAAGAGGATCTAATAAAAAGCTACTGAAAATTAAAGAATCTAGCAAATTAGTACTTTAATTGATTGCCTATGTGCTAAACTAAACTAAACTAAAACTAAGCTTGTTTCATTTTCTAAAAGTTAAAGGTGAAATGTGCCAAACTTAATATAAATTTCCTATATATTGTATGAAGAAAACTTTAAAGCAATTTAAAGATACAAAATAGAATTGGACAAATAAAAAAGTATCTCACTTTTTTAATAGAAAAATTCAGTGTGAAAAATGTCAATTCCACTTGTTGATATCTAAATGGAATGTGCTTTTTATCAAATAACCAATTGTTTTTTTTTTCTGCAAGTAGACACATTATTAATTCTTAAATAAAAATAAAATTCAAGAGGCAGGAATTCATGAACAGGGAAATTCCAATAAAAATGCCCCAAAACAATGTTACAATATATTATAATTTTTTATTATTAAAGCACTATGGCATCAGTGACTAAATAAAGCAATACAAAAGAATATGAAGGGGTATGTGCATGCCTGAAAATTTAATATTTGATAAATACAGCAACTCAAATCAGGTGATAAATTGTATTTTTAATAAGGAATTGTTAGCTATTTAATAATTTATTTGGAAAATACAATTCAATCTAAATTTTACATAACATTTTGGAATACAGGTCAGAGATTTAAATGTAGACTCTGAAATATGTGCCAGAAAAAGATATGTAAATTCCATTATACTCCGGGAAGGATGGGAAGCATCCTAAATCTTATGTAAAATATAAAATACAGAATCAGTACAAGTAAAATAAGTAAATTTGAATAAAATTTTATTATGTAGAAGGATATTTTTATCATAAACAAAATTAAAAAGGCAAAGAGTCAAAAGATGGTATTTGCTGTTTATACACAAAGGTAAAAATATTGTTCTTCAGTGTCTAGAAGACAAAATTGGTAAAAGCTAAATATGTAAAAAATATGAAAGCAGAAAAAGGAGAAAATAAAACATTTTAAATTTATGTGACAATGCTCAACCTCATGAATAAAATAAATTTAAATTGCAGGTACATTTAAGTAAATTACTTATCAAAAATCCAAGTGTTTAAAAGTGGCAAAACTGTAGACAACACATACTCATTTTCTCTTGCTGTAAGTAGATGCTGATTATCAGTGTTCTAGGGCCGCTGTAACAAATGTTCATAAACTGAGTGGTTTAAGACAACTGAAATTCTCAGCACAGCTCTGGTGAATAGAAGTGCAAAATCCAGATGTCAGCAGACTTGGTTGCTTCTGAAGTTCTAAGGGAGAATATGGTCCATGTTTCTCTCCTAGATTCTGCTGATTGCCAGGAATACTTGTCATTTTGTGGCAGGCAATTCTCCCTGCCAATCACATGGACAGGCCTGTATGACAGTCACACAGTCAGGCCTGCCTAGCACCCCAGTTAGACAAATTTCCACAGCACTGCCTTAATATTTAGCAAATAGTTAAACCTAGGGAAATTGGTGCCCACACATCAAAACTAGAAATGAAACATAGTAGCCTTGCGTGGGCTTCCCCTTTGCTGGAAACAACAATAATAATAGAAACAATTTTACATTCCTGGTGTCAGGACCCATCTTGGGTTGACAAAATCTGAGAGAAGACAAGGTAATAAAGGAAGCTGCTTGAATAGATTCACTGGAGAGTCAAAGGCAGCTCTCCAGACAAAGGTGTAAAGAAGATAAGATAAATGTAATCACTCTGGTACCACAGTAGATAGGCCTTGAAGGTACTGTGGCCCTTTCAATCAAATTTAGCAAGTACTTTTTTGCCTCTGACCATCTAGTTGAAACAAAATTAGTTATCAATAGACTTAGGCAAATGCTATATTACAAATAGGCACATAACCCCAACCTATATAAGTACTAAGAAAATTATATCACTTTAAGTTGGTCTGGTGAAATTATCTCTGGCCGTCTCCCTGTATCAGGTTACAGCAATAAGTTCCCTTATTGCCTAGTTTGCGTGCTTCTCATTATTGGGCCTTGAGAAAATGTACCTGGACCCAGGTTGGTTCCAGGAACAACTTCATGGCTTGTAGAGGCAGCACTCCTATCTCTGCCTCCATACTCACATGGCACACTCTCACCTGTGTGTCTGTGTCAGTGTCCAAATCTTTTTCTTCTCATAAAGACACTGTGTTTTGGTTTGGGGCCACCCTAATTCTGTATAACCTCAACATAACATTACATTTGCAAAGCCGCTATTTCCATATAAGATCACAGTACGTGGTTCTGGATGAGTATAAATTGTGTGGGACACTACTCAATCCATAATAGATAAATTAGATAGATAAATATGTGATTTATTGATTATATATTCATATAATTTTATTACCAATATTTGTTATTAGTATGATTATGGTTTCTCTGCACCTTTATTTTTCATCATTTGAGATTAAAACTACTATTTGGGAGAACCCAAAATAAGTATTAAGAAGATGCAAACGTATTTATTTTTTCTCTTGAAATAAGAAAATTGGAAAGTTTTCTATTTAGGTCTCACACAGAGCTTTAAGTTTTTCATTACTGAGGCTAATTGGTTCATCAAAATTGATGCTTCTTAATTGCTTGGGCTTAAATTTATAACTAAATTTAGTTTGTAGGTAGAAAATACTTCAATACATTCCTTGAGAATTAAATACTGATTATAACTAATGTATAAGAAAAAAGTCAAAATCCTACTTCTACTCCTAAAAATAGAAATTATGATAACTTATGACTTAAATAATAAAAAAAGCCAACAATGACTAACATTATTTCATATAAATGTCATAAAAATGTTTCCATATTTTCACCTGCTACCCCCAACACTGCCAGAATCTAGGTTCATGATTTTTTTTTTTACCCTGACATCCTTGGTGCACAATTAATGGTTATTATTCCATTTTCACACTGCTATGAAAGAATATCCAATACTGGATAATTTAAAAGGAAAAGAGGTTTAATAGACTCACAGTGTCACTTGGCTGGTGAAGCCTCACAATCATGGTGGAAGGCAAAGGAGGAGCAAATGCTTTTCTTACATGACAACAGGCAGAAGAGTGTGTCCAGGGGAACTGCCCTTTCTAAAACCATCAGATCTCATGAGACATATTCACTGTCGTGAGATGTGCATGGGAAAACCCACCCCCCATGATTCTAATGCCTCCCACCATGACCCTCCCATAATATATGGGAATTGTGGAAGCTACAATTAAAAATTAGATTTGAGTGGGACACAGAAAACCCATATTATTCCCCCTCTGGCCCATCCCAGATTTCATGTCCTCACATTTCAGAACACAAAGGAACTGCCTTTACAACAGTTCCCCAAAGTCTTGTCTCATTCCAGCATTAACTCAAAAGTCCAAGTCCAAAGTGTTGTCTGAGACAAGGCAGTTCCTTCCACCTATTATCCTATAAAATCAGAAAGCAAGTTAATTATTTCCTAGATAAAGTGGGTGTACAAGCATTGGGTGAATACACCCATTATTAATGGGAGAAACTGACCAAAACAAAGGCGCTACGGTGCCCATGCAAGTCCGAAATCCAATAAGGCAGTCATTAAACCGTAAAGTTCAAGAATGATCTCCTTTGACTCTGTTTCACATCCAGAGAACATTGATGCAACAGGTGGGCTCCCGTGCTCTTGGGCTGCGCCCCACACATGTGATTTTGCAGGGTACAGCCCCACTCCAGGCTGCTTTCAGAGGCTGGCATTGAGTGACTGCAGCTTTTTCCAGGCACATGTGTAGGCTGTCAGGGGAATATACAATTCTAGAGGACAGTGGCCTCTTCTCAAAGCTACAGTAGGCAGTGCTCCAGTGGAGACTGTTGGAGGGCTCCAAGCCCACATTTTCCTTCTGCACTGCCTTAGCAGAGGTTCTCCATAAGGGCTCCACCCCTGCAGCAATCTTCTGCCTGGACATTCAGGCAGTTCCATACATCCTCTGAAATCTAGGCAGAAGTTCCCAAATATTAATTCACAACTTTTGTGCACCTGCAGGCTAAACAACACATGAAAGATACCAAGGCTTGGGGCTTTCAGCCTCCAAAGCCATGGCCTGAGCTGTACCTTGGGCCCTTTTAGCCGTGTCTGGAGTGGCTGGAATACAGAGCTCCAAGTCCTGAAGTCCTGAGGCTGCACAAAGAAGCAGAGCCCTGGGCCTGGCCCAGGAAACCAGTTTTTCTCTGAAGTCTCCAGTCTGTGATGGGAGAAGCTGCCACAAATGTCTCTGACATGCTCTGGAACTATTTTCCCCATTGTCTTGGTGATTAACATTGGGCTCCTTGTTATTTATGCAAATTTCTGCAGCAGGCTTGGATTTCTCCACAAAAAAAAATTTTTTTCTTTTCTATTGCATCATCAGGCTGCACTTTGCTGCTTAGAAATTTATTCCACGAGGTACCCTAAATCATCTCTCTCAAGTTCAAAGTTCTGCAAATCTCTAGGGCAGGGGCAAAATTCAGCCAGTCTCTTTGCTAAAACATAAGAAGTTACCTTTTCTCCAGTTCCCAACAAGTTTCTCATCTCCATCTAAGACCACTTCAACTTGGAATTTATTGTCCATACCACTTTCAGTGTTTTGGTCAAAGCCATTCAACAAGTTTCTAGGAAGTTCCAAACTTTTCCACATTTTTCTATCTTCTTCTGAGCCTTCCAGTCTGTTCCAACCTCTGCCTGTTAGCCATCTAAAGTCACTTCCACATTTTCAGGTGTTTTTCCAGCAGGATCTTACTAGCCGGTACCAAATTATTGTATTAGTCTGTTCTGCTGCTGCTAATAAAGCCATACCTGAGACTGGATGATTTTTAATGAAATGAGATTTAACTGACTCATAGTTTCACATGGCTGGAGAGGCCTCAGGAAACTTACAATCACAGTGGAAGAGGAAGCAAACACATCCTTCTTCACATGGCAGCAGGAAGAAGTACCAAGTAAAAAGGGAAAAGCCCCTTATAAAACCATCAGATCTCCTGAAAACTAACTCATTATCATGACAACAGCATGTGGGTCACTGGCCCCATGATTCAATTAGCTCCAATCCGGTCCTTCCCATGACATGTCAAGATTATGGGAACTACAATTCAGGATGAGATTTGGGTGAAGATGCAGTCAAACCATATCAGATTCCATACATGTGTAGACAGAAGTCACAAAACAAAACTTCAAAATAAAAAAAATAGAGTGAGAGAGAGTGAGAGAGAAATGCATATCTCATCAATTTCTTATGGCAATCAGGGAAAGTAGTGGGATATATTTTGCTTTCTAACTTGCTATGATTTAGTCTCACAAAAATTGTCCCAGAAAAAGATCCTTACTGTAGTCATCAAAGCATTCTTCTTGGCTTGATGGATAAACTGAAATGCAGGTATACCAGTGGAGATATTTAAAATAGTATCATCCTTAATAAATGTTTTTTTTTTCCCTCTCTTGCTCCATGTAGTCTCACTCAAGGGTTCTTTTGATATATTATTTGTATTAGCACTGCCTTATTTTTAAACATATGAGACAAGAAGAAATGTCCTTTGGGAAAGTTATTAGACTTGGCACAGAGTTTCAGATTTTCAACAGTTTCAAAGACCCCAGATATCAATAAAAAAATATAATATTGAAATCAGTCTACTAAGTTCTGGGCCTGGCCATTTATTAGAGAAATAGAGACATTTATACTCGATTTTCTGGTGTATAATGGAGAAACAAAAGTCAATATGAAAATTTCATTTGGCATGCTGGGAATCAAGAACCCAAAGCCAAAAATTTGTGTGGTTGTATTGATGTTTCCTTGTTGATGTTGCAGCTACTATGACTGCTTCTATTAGTTTATTTATAGATAATTAAGTAATTATTTAAAGATCTTTTTCAAATAATAATTATCATTCAGTATGCTGGCATCTCTTTGGGGATAGATGCTGTAGCAAAGATAGCAGTGAGTAAACACAGCCATCAAGTTGAAGAAGCAATTTAGGAACCTGACTCTCTGTTTTTACTGGCAAAGTAGAGGAGCATGACTCTGCATTTGCTCTCTGGGAAAGGTTTGCAAGCATAGATATAAAGACAAAAATTTAATAATGTAGAAGTGGTCTCCAACCTTTTTTGGCAACAGGGACTAGTTTCATAGAAGACAGTTTTTTCACGGATGGTGGGTGGGTGATGTTGATGGCTTTGCAATGAAACTTTTCCACCTCAGATCATCAGGCATTAGATTTTCTTTTTTTCTTTTTTTTTTTTTTTTTTGAGACGGAGTTTTGCTCGTTACCCAGGCTGGAGTGCAATGGCGCGATCTCAGCTCACAGCAACCTCCGCCTCCTGGGTTCAGGCAATTCTCCTACCTCAGCCTCCTGAGCAGCTGGGATTACAGGCATGCGCCACTATGCCCAGCTAATTTTTTGTATTAGTAGAGACGAGGTTTCACCATGGTGACCAAGATGGTCTCGATCTCTTGACCTCGTGATCCATCTGCCTCGGCCTCCCAAAGTGCTGGGATTACAGGCTTGAGCCACCGCGCCCGGCTGCAGGCATTAGATTTTCATAAGGAACCTGTGACCTAGATCCCTCACATGCAAATTTCACAAAAGGATTCATGCTCCTATGAAAATCTGATGCCATTGCTTATCTGCCATGAGGCAGATCTCTGGCAGTGATGTTGTCTTGCCTGCCCCTCACCTCCTGCTGTGTGACCTTGTTCCTAACAGGCCACAGACTGGTACTGGGCAAGTACCGGAGATTGGGGAACCCTGATGTAGGCAAGTACTGATGTACTAGGCATCTTATAGTTGTAGTTGTGCTGAGTCTGATTACATAATAAATTTTCATTCCACATATCATGTTCAGACAAATATGAAGGAGAAAGTGGTCCTCAAGTGAGAAAAGACAGGGGGCCACTGGAAAAAAAAGCTATGAGCCAAAAAAGCTAGTAATTTATAGTCCAACAAAGTAGCAGGTAATATTAACACCAAATCCATGATATCTATATATAAACTAATAAATGTTTCATGTTCTATAACTCATTAAGTATTCTGAAACTTAAAAGCCTCCCTCATCCATTCTTCTTTCACACACTAATTTTATATACCAAAAATCAAAAAAAAAGCTGAACTTTCAGAATTAAGACCTACAACCCAAGTTCATATTTGCTATTGTCTATCTATGCTGCCCAACATGGTAAACACAAGCCATATGTGGTACACACATTTACATTTAAATTACTTAAATTTTAAAAATAAATTCTTTAGCTCTGTTGTCCATATTTCAAGTTTTAAATAGACACATGTGGCTTATGGATGCCTTATTGAACAGTGCAGATATAGAACATTCCCATACTCGCAGAAAGTTCTGTGGAGCAGTACTGCATACAGGTAGGTGATACCCAAACATAGGCAATGCTGCATTTCAATATCTACATCAAATGCCTTAAAAATACTTTCTTATAGAGCTCTTATAACAAGGATACTATTATTTAATAAACAATGAACTGTGTTTTCTAATAAATGGGGTGAGGGCTCTTAGACACTTAGTCTGCTTTTTATACCTAGTACATAACCAGATAAAATATTCTCCATAAATAAAATTTCAGTTCTTCCCCCAATATTATACACATATGGGCTCACAAAGGTATTTACTGTCCTAAAACTGTGATCTACGATTTCAATTTCCTGATCAAACCATTACATTCTGGCCAGGCATTGCGACTTGCACCTATAATCCCAGCACTTTGGGAGGCCGAGGCAGGCAGATTACCTGAAGTCAGGAGTTTGAGACTAGCTTGGCCACCATAGTGAATCCCCATCTCTTCTAAAAATACAAAACGTAGCTGGGTGTGGCAGTGCATGCCTGTAATCCCAGCTACTCAGGCTGAGGTAGGAGAATCTCTTGAACCCAGTAGGCAAAGGTTGCAGTGATCAGAGATTGCATCACTGCATTCAGCCTGGGAGACAGAGTGAGACTCCTTCTCAAAAAAAAAAAAATGCATTCTTACCACTTCCCTACCTCTTTCACTTTCTCTATTAATGACCTATATATAACCTATGTATCCAGCAATTTATGATCATCTTCTACAATCTTTTCCTTACTGGATTTTCCTGCCTTTTCTACTTCTTTACTTCTACAGAAATCATTCCTCCCAGGATTTCTGTTCTCTTTCACTGCCTTACCCTGAATTTTTTTTTTTTTTTTTTGAGATGGAGTTTTGCTCTTGTTACCCAGGCTGGAGTGCAATGGTGCAATCTCGGCTCCCTGCAACCTCTGCCTCCTGGGTTCAGGCAATTCTCCTGCCTCAGCCTCCTGAGTAGCTGGGATTACAGGCACGTGCCACCATGCTCAGCTGATTTTTTGTATTAGTAGAGAGGGGGTTTCACCATGTTGACCAGGATGGTCTCGATCTCTTGACCTCGTGATCCACCCACCTCGGCCTCCCAAAGTGCTGGGATTACAGGCGTGAGCCACCGCGCCCGGCCCTGATTTTTTTTTTTTTCTCCACACAGTGCTGTGCTCCTTCACACCTAAAAGTAAATCAATTATATCATTAAATATTATTGAATGCTAACCCCATATTAAGCATCGCAATATAGTACTCTCCAATCCAATGAATGTTTAAGAAATAAAGTCCTAAAAATCAACATTTTCACTTAAGAGTTCCCTGGACTGACACATGTACTAAATTTTCTCATTTAAATTTTGATGGTATATACAATAAGCACCCCTCAATTAATGGTTATCTCATCATAACATTTCATATAATGAGTTTGTGACTAACCACATATTATTTTCAAAAGCTAAAGTCAAAACTGAAAGAGATTACAACCAGTCTTTATCTACCTTTGTGTGCTGTGTGGACCTACACATGGCATCTTGTAATTATTAACTTGCTTTGCTCAAAACATTCATTTTATTAACGACAGTGTTGGTTTTAATTGACCATAAATACATTGTCATTTTACAAAGTAACCAAAATTTGGCTGTCCTTTAATCACAAGGTGTGGCAATACCTAGATATGGAAAATATTTAGAGAAGCTTTTCTAAAATATTTAGAGAAGCTTTCTAAAATAAAAATATTTAGAAACACCCCTATCTTTGCCAAACCATACAGTAGAAGTTTTGGCTGATTCACAAATAGTTCATCTCTGATCCCTGCCAACTGATTCACAAATAGTTCATCTCTGATCCCTGCCATCTGTCTCCTATCCTACCCATTGTCTAATATCCCAGCATCATTAGTGCACTGCTGTTTCAGGAGTTTGTTCAACAATCAAATGAAAAATCCTCAGCAGTCTTTGCTTTTGGAGACAGCACCAGTTTAAACATCCCTAAGTGATCCTATTAAAGTTTTCCATACTCTCTGGGAAGCAGAGACATAAGTGAAAGAAAAGATACTAAAGGTTTTCCTTAGAGACATTCAGTTTCCTAAAAGGTTTTCTCACCTCTGCCAATACTTTCCTTATATTAATGGAGTAAAGGGAGGCTTAAGAAAGGGACAATTTGTATATGTGGTTGTTATTGCAGTAAATTCTCAAACTGGAATTTCTCAGTAAGCTCTTTTGTGCAATACCTGGTGTAAGAATGAATGTAGCAGACATAATTCTAAGGTGGCCCCATGATATTGCTACCTTAATTGTGTTGTGTTATGTGGCAAAAGGGATTTTACATATTTAATTAGGTTTACTTAATGGACCTTAAGACATATAGGTTGAAATATACAGGTTTTCAGAGTGAATTTAATCTAATCACACAAGCTTTTAAAAGCAGAGTGTTCTCTGACTAGTATTAGAAGAGGAAATCCTAGAGATTTGAAGCATAAGGGATTTGATACAAAGAAGTTTTTCTTTAGTGAGAAGACTATGAAGCAGGGTTCTGAGAACAGATTATAGCATCTGAGAGAAGTCCCAACAAGAAATAAGGGGCTTCAATTCTACAAGTAACTGAAAGCTGCCAATGAACTGAATGAGCTTTAAAGCAATTGTTCCCTAAAGATGAAAGCTTCCAATAAGAACCCAGCCTAGACAATACCTTGATTTTGGCCTTATTAATCAATAAGCATAGAACCCATGTATCTGACTTACAAAACTGAGAGATAAATAATTAGTGTTTTTTTTAAAACTTTAAGTTCTGGGATACGTGTGATGAACGTCCAGGTTTGTTACATAGATATACATGTGCCATGGTGGTTTGCGGCACCTATCAACCCATCAGGTAGGTTTTAAGCTCTGCATGCATGAAGTGTTTGTCCTACTGATCTTCCTCTCCTTTCCCCCTTCCTCCTGACAGGCCCCAGTTTGTGATATTCCCCTCCCTGTGTCTATGTGTTCTAATTGTTCAGTTCCCACTCATGAGTGACAACATGCAGTGATTGGTTTTCTGTTCCTGTGTTAGTTTGCTGAGGATGATGGTTTTCAGCTTCATCCATGTCCCTGCAAAGGACATGAACTAATTCTTTCTTATGGCTGCACAGTATTCCATGGAGTATATGTGCCACAGTTTCTTTATGCAGTCTATCATTAATAGGCATTTGGGTTGGTTCAAAGTCTTTGCCATTGTGAATAGTGCTGCAGTAAACATACATGTGCATTTGTCTTTATAGTAGAATGATTTATAATCCTTTGGGTATATACCCAGTAATGGGATTGCTGGGTCAAATGGAATTTCTATTTCTAGATCCTTGAGGAATCACCACACTGTCTTCCACAATGATTGAACTAATTTACACTCCCACTAACAGTGTAAAAGTGTTCCTATTTTTCCAGATCCTCTCCAGCATCTGTTGTCTCCAGATTTTTTATTGATCGCCATTTTAACTGGTGTGAGATGGTATCTCAATGTGGTTTTTATTTCCATTTCTTTACTGACCAGTGATGATGAGCTTTTTTTCATGTTTGTTGGCTGCATAAATGTCTTCTTTTGAGAAGTGTCTGTTCATATCCTTTGCCCAATTTTTGATGGGGTTGTTTGTTTTTTTTCTTGTAAACTTGTTAAAGTTCCTTGTAGATTCTTGATATTAGATGTTTGTCAAATGGAGAGATTGCAAAAATTTTCTCCCATTCTGTAGGTTGCCTATTCATGTTAATGATATTTTCTTTTGCTGAGCAGAAGCTTTTCAGTTTAATTACATCCCATTTGTCAATTTTGGCTTTTAATGCAATTGCTTTTGGTGTTTTAGTCATGAAGTCTTTGCCCATGCCTATGTTCTGAATGGCATTGCCTAAATTTTCTTCTAGGATTTTTATAGTTTTAGATTTTATATTTAAGTCTTTAATCTATCTTGAGTTAATTTTTGCATAAGGTGTAAGGAAGGGGCCAGTTTTCCATTTTCTGCATATGGCTAGCCAGTTTTCCCAGCGCCATTTATTAAATATGGAATTCTTTCTCCTTGCTTGTTTTTGTCAGGTTTGTCAAAGATCAGATGTTTGTAGATGTGTGGTGTTATTTCTGAGGCCTCTGTTCTGTTCCCTTTGTCTAACTATCTGCTTTTATACCAGGACCATGCTTTTTTGGTTACTGTAACCTTGTAGTATAGTTTGAAGTCAGATAGCATGATGCCTCCAGATTTGTTCTTTTTGCTCAGGATTGTCTAGGCTATACAGGCTCTTTTTTGGTTCCCTATAAAATTTAAAGTAGTCTTTTCTAGCTTTGTGAAGAAAATCAGTGGTAGCTTGATGGGAATAGCATTGAATCTATAAATTACTTTGGGCAGTATGACCACTTTCATGATATTGATTCTATCCATGAGCATTGAATGTTTTTCCATTTGTTTGTGTGCTCTGATATTTCCTTGAGCAGTGGTTTATAGTTCTCCTTAAAGAGGTCTTTCACATCCCTTGTATGCTGTATTCTTGGTATTTTATTTTCTTTTTGTCATTGTGAATGGGAGTTCACTCATGATTTAGCTCTCTGCTTGTCTATTATTGGTGTATAGGAATGCTTGTGCTTTTTGCACATTGATTTTTTTATCCTGAGATATTGCTGAAGCTGTTTATCACCTTAAAAAGTTTTTGCACTCTGACAATGGGGTTTTCTAAATATACAATCATGTGGTCTGCAAACAGAGATAATTTGACTTCCTCTCTTCCTATTTGAATACACTTAACTTCTTTTTCTTGCCTGATTGCCCTGGTTAGAACTTCCAATACTATGTTGAATACGAATGGTGAGAGAGGGCATCCTTGTCTTCTGCCAGTTTTCAAAGGGAATGCTTCCAGCTTTTGCCCATTCAGTATGATATTGGCTGTGGGTTTATCAAAAATAGTGCTTATTATTTTGAGATACCTTTCATCAATACCTTGTTTATTGAGAGTTTATAGCATGAAGTTGCGATGAATTTTATTGAAGGCCTTTTCTGCATTTATTGAGATAATCATGTGGTTTTTGACATTGGTTCTGTTATGTGGTGGATTACATTTATTGATTTGCATATGTTGAACCAGCCTTGCATCCCAGGGATGAAGCCAACCTAATCATGGTGGATAACCTTTTGATGCACTGTTGGATTCAATTGCCAGTATTTTGTTGAAGATTTTCACATTTATGTTCATCAGCAATATTGGCCTGAAATTTGTTCTTCTTCTTGTGTCTATGCCAGGTTTTGGAATAAGGATGATACTTGCCTCATAAAATGAGTTAGGGAGGAGTCCCTCTTTTTCTATTGTTTGGAATAGTTTCAGAAGGAATGATACCAGCTCCTCTTTGTACCTCTGGCAGAATTCAGCTGTGAATCCTTTTGGTCCTGGGTTTTATTGGTTGGTAAGCTATTAATTACTGCCTCAATATCAATGAGAATTGTTTTAAACCACTAAGCTTAATGTAATTTGCCTTGCAGAAATATAAAAGTAATAACATTCAAAAACACTACTACCACTACTACTACTGCTATAACTAGCAAACATTTATACAGTGCTTATTTAATGCCAGGAGCTCTTCTGAACACTTCGCAAACATTAATCAATACTCATAACAACTCATAATGAATTTACTACTGTTTTTCCAAACAGAGATGAAGAATAAGGTACATGAGTATGAAGTAACTTACCAAAGTAACAAAGGTGATAAGTGGTAAAATTGGCCTTGAAACTCATGAAACCGGACTGCAGATGTCCAGCTCTAAATTGCACTTTATGTTAACATACTTACACAGTATTTTTGCAGTCACACTCATTACATTTGTCTAAGACTATTTGTATACAATTCCTTCTTTTTTTAAAAAAAGTATAAACTCCCAGATGTTTGTTTTCTAACTTGAATAAATTCATTCATTCAGCAAATATTTGCACCATGATTTGATCGCTGATCTATAGAAACCATAATGGCTCTCAAAGCATTAAGCATAAAACATTAAACAAAATCAACACAGATTAAATTGGAGGTCTAGTAAAGGAAAGATCAATACACAAATAAATAAATGCCACAGCATACTTTTATTCTGTTACTAGGTTGCTAGCTCAGTATCCAAAATCAGCTTGCTTTTATTACTTATTACCCAGTAGACTAATAGTGTTTTGGTCTTGTTATTGCTTGGGAGTTTTTTCTTTGTATTTTAATTTTCTTTGTTGTTTTGTTTTGTGTTTGATTTGCTTGTTGTTACACTCTGTATTTACATGAGGAGTTAAAAAATAAGATTATAAATAAATATTTTCAAGAATAAGTAAGTGTGTAAATGGATAAATAAAAGAATCTCCCTTACTTCCCTGGTTAGGTAATAAATATTTTTAAGTGATTTTCTGATTGAGAAGGCAACTATTTCCAGAGTACAAATAGTAGTCTTCAAAATTGAAGTTATTTTGAGGTTACCTCTTCTGAATAGCTTGTAAATATTATTGCTGAGTATTTTACAGCAAAATATCATTATTTCTGCTGTAAGATTAAGTGAATAGCAGACAAACTGAAATATTAATCAAATAAAGGTATATGATACTTTCTCCCATGATTGTAAGTTTCCTGAGACTTCCTCAGCAATGCTGAAGTGTAAGTCAATTTAACCTCTTTCCTTTATAAATTACCTAGTCTTGGGCAGTTCTTTATAAGCAATATGAAAATGAACTAATACAGTACATAACTCTATATATACTGTTTTTCTGTATATACATATCTATGATAAAGTTTAATTTATAAATTAGACACAGAGACTGACAACAATAACTAACAATAAGTGTTATGTGCATGTTTTTCTTTTTTCTCTCTCTCTCTGAAAATATCTTATTGTTGATACTCATTTATTATCAGAGTGAGGGTAACTGAAACCTCCAAAAAAAAAAAAAACTTCAGATAAGGGGAGACTTCAGTAGTAAATGTACTACAAGAAAACAGGAGAAAATTGTTGTGAGCTCTTATATTCATGATTTTTATTACCTTCTTGCTTTATACTTAAGTTGCTGTTGCTTTTCTCACTGTTTGTTTTTCAATTTAAGTTTAGGCTATTTATTTGAGATTTCTGTTTCCAATATAGACATCCGGTGGGATAAACTTCTCTGCAAGCTCTGCTTTTTAGCTACATTGCCCAATTTTTGATATACTGCATTTTCATTTTTATTTAAATCAAAGTATTTTCTAGTTTCTTTTGGGGTTCCTTCTTTGGCCCATATTTTATTTATAAGTGTGTTGTTTAATGTCTTATTTGGGAATTTTTCAAGTTTCTTTTTTCTTTTTTAACTGATCTCTTACTTAACTAGATTATGGTCAAAGGACAAACGTTAATTGATTTCAGTTTTTTAACTTTCCTGAAAGTTGTTTTATGGCCTGTGTGATATGATCAACCTTGCTAAATATAAATATTTCATGTAGCGTTGAAAGTATATGTATTCAATAATTTGGTCAGATGTTTTGAAATGCCAAAGAGTAAAAAGCTAGTTGATACTATTAGTCAGATCTTTGATATCTTGATTGCTTTATGCCTACTTTTTCTATCAATTGCAGAGAGAGGGGTGCTAAAGTTTTAATTATGATTATAAGTTTATCTAGTGTTCCTCTTAATTATATTAGCAATTGCTGTTTATAGCACATGTGTTTTATGCAGTTATTGATACAATTCAAATTTAGGTCTACCATTTTATTGTTTTCAGTTTTTTCTCCTCCTCTCCCATTCAGCCTTTCTTTTC
Organism: Aotus nancymaae; assembly: GCF_030222135.1. Lineage (NCBI taxonomy): Eukaryota > Metazoa > Chordata > Mammalia > Primates > Aotidae > Aotus > Aotus nancymaae. Next base: position 22,782,920 of record NW_026988473.1, on the reverse strand, counting down.
TTCCTCGAAAATATTTTAAATTTTTACATATCCAAATTTAATATACTCATTAACTTTTTTGCTGTGGATCCTTGTACTCTAAAGCATATAATATGTACACCTAAATTACAGTCTTCTTAAAGTCATCATTTATAATATCAAAGAAAATAGCAGTTTTACGGCCATATCAGTTAATTTTTCCCTCTTGATTTAGCTTTAATTTTCATACATATTACATATTACAACTTGAAGTCCGCCATTAAATGTTATAATATTGACTTTAAACATATTTTAATGAATTTAAGAGGAGAAAGACCATTTATATATTTATACTATCTTTTCTATTTATGATGATTTTTTAACCATTTCTACTGTTCTTTGTTTATAAAATTCCATGTTTCCTTCTGGTAGTATCTTTGTTCAGCCTGAAGAATTTCCTTTAACAATTATTTTAGAACAAATCCACTGGTGACAAATTCTTTTAGTTTTTTCTATTTAATAATGTCTTTATTTTTTCTTTATTATTGAAGTATATTTTCACCCAGTATAGAATTAAGTGTTGACTTATATTTTTCTCTAAACACTTTGAACAGTTTGCTCTGTCTTTTGGTTTTGTGATGTTATATTTATATTTATAACATCACAAAAGTTGAATTATTAGATTTGTACATAATGTTTTGTCTTCCACTAGATGCTGAAAAATTTGCTTTACTTTACCTTTGGTTTTCTGAGGATTTCTTTGAGTTTATATTCTTTGGGATTTTCTAAGCTTCTGGAATCTGTAATGTATCTTTTTCATTAATTTTGAGATGTTTTCAAACAATATTTCTTCAGATATTTTTGTTTTTGCACAAATCTCTTTCCTGCCTTCTTTTGAAAATTATGTGACACAAATATTAGATATTTGATATTATTATACAGGTCTGGGAGACTCTGTTTAATGAATCCCAATGTATTCTTTTTCCTCTGTTCCCCAGTTGTATAATTTATATTAATCTATCTATTTATTATCTGCCATATTTATTCTGCTATCAGCTTTGCAGTTATATTTTATTGTACATATTGCATTTTCTGTTCTAATAATGTATATTTTCTACTCTTGTATTATATAGTATTTATTCAATGTAGAATAACTTTTTTCACATCCATCTTTCATTTTAAAACTGTTAAACTTTTCCACTTATGTTAAAGGTATTCATCTATTTAAGCATGGTTATCATTCTATATTGAAGTTTTTATGTGATAATCCAAACATCTTGGTCACCAGAGGTTGACCTTATTGAAGAATATTTTATTTAATTAGTTGATTAAATGTTTTTAATTTACCAGATATTCCTGCTTTTTTATATGTCAAGTAGTATTGTATTGTATTTTTGCAATATAAAACATACTGGGAAAATCTCTGTTCTGTTAAAATTCCTTAGAGTATGTTAATTTGGTTATTTTATCAGAAAGTTAACTCAGGTGTAGAAACATGTGTGAGCAGTAATTTCAATGTTAGTTTAACTTTCAAAGCTTTTTTTTCAGTCTAATTGAGTCCATCATGAACAAGGGCCACTCCAAAGCTAGTTTGAGACATGATTGGTGCTTTTAGTCATAGGTCTCTTCTCACAGCCTTCTCACATACAGTATGATGTATGCCCTACTTTCTTGGATTGCTCTCATGTATATATGTACAGTTTATTGGTTAACCTAGTTCTTCTGTTAGATCTACACCATGGTACTAAAATCTCTTCAGCAGCTGTCTTTAATCAGGAGTTTCCCCCACACTCTCTAGTGTCCACAGTCTCATTTTTCTGGTTGATAAATTTAAAAAATAAATTTGTTTTTAGTGCCTGGATCAGAAAAGATCAAATGCAAATAAAACAAGGTTTTTCATCATACTATGCAGCTCTTAGGGGCTCATTTCTTAGTCTTCCAGTCAGAACTAGGCGATTTTTCTTAGAGGGTTTTTTCTGGGGTGTGTGTGTGTGTTGTGTGCATTTGTGTGTGTGTGTACCTAGTTTTTCTTAGATTTTTTTTTCTGTGTGTGTGGTGTATGTATGTGTGTGTGTATACATACCTAGTCTAGTTCTTTAAGTTGGGCCAATACTGGAACAATGTCAAAACATAAATGAGAAAAAAAGCAAATGAAGAGGAAAGTCCCCATAGTACAGTCTGTTCTTCAAATTTTGATTCCTCTCCCATATCTACCCACTGTATTTTTCATTATTCTCCTGTTGTTGCTTTTGAATGTTGTCCAGATATCTGACGTGAAATTAGTGGGAGTGGTAGGTTTATAGTGATTCTACTCCATCATGGCTTGTGTTGTAATAATACCCTAGGTTTTTAATTCTGGTAATTGTGTTACCAAAATGCCAGGAAGTTAGTCTAGGTCTCATTGCTTGCCAAACAGAAAGCCATTCACTGAGATGAATACTGAAAGGGAAGAAGGCTTTAATCAGGTTCGGCAGCATAGAAGTCAGGAGATGGGTCTCAAATTCAACTCCTCAATGGGTTAAAATTAGGAGCTTATATAGCAGGGAAGAAATGTAACTGCATGAAGAAAAACGGGAATTAAGGAGGACTAAGTAAGAGGAGTTGGTCAACAGGAAGCAGGTGGTCAGTTAGGCAATCTTGATGGGTGATGGATCTGAAGTCTCATTGTCCACATGCAGTGATTGGTGAGTTTCCGTTCCTTGACACCATCTGGGAGTTCTGATGGTTGATTTCCTGAGAAAGAAATTCACATAAGACAAATAAACTTTCTCAAGCTTCAAGAGTGGGAGGGTCAGTTTCTATGTTTATGCAAAAGAAATGGTAAACATCAGTTCTGAGGGACAAGTGAGCCAGTTTCAGTCCTCCTTTCTATTTATTAATTCTTCAATCATGGGGAATCTAGTAGTTGGTTCTTCTGGCTGCTTCATGATGAGGAAGGGCACTGTGGCCACTCCATACCATGGGTGACCATATGGCCACCCAAGAATGAAGGGTTAATCTAACACTATATATATGTATTTTCGAAATACAATCTTTCTCTCTCCAGTCCTCCACTTCCACCAAAGACAAATCACAGCAGGGCAAAGCTACCTGAAAGATAAGCTTCAGTCCCACCATACTTGGCCTGATTACCCATGCAAAGTACAGCAAGAATCATTGTTCATATAGGCTTCTCTAAGTTGGCTTTGCATAAACCTCTCACAGATAATCCCATACTTGACCTCCAAAGGCCTCTCAAGGCCATGCAAGGATCCATTGGCACCTGCAGATACTTAACATGAATTAGGAGAACCACTTGTTTCTTGAGGCCCCAAAACAAATTGAGACTCCTGGGCCTGTCAGAAAGTAACTCTCTCTATTTACTATGGGACAGGAACCCTGTAAATATACCACATAGATAAGGTACAAAGCCAACCCTTCCAAGAGGCTCCCATTGGCTCCATAAAGTCAATTTTAATTTTTTAGAGCAATCTGTTTATATCCAAAAACATGACATTCCAGTCAAATCCCTGATAAAATCATCAGTGCCTCCAATTGTTTCCCATTATTGTTTAAAAGACTTATTGAACTTAAGAAAAAAACCACATTGTCATGAATTAATAATAATCATAACTAGTTATGAATTCTGTAGAAACCAGGCAGAGATAGAGAAATATACCTGAAATTCTGTTTATAAAGAGTATATTTTACTCAATTGTTAAAAGCTATAAATAACTCAAATAAAGCGAAAAGAATCAGCAATATTTAAAAAAAAAATAAGCCATAAAGCTATTTGAGTCCCCCTTAATTCAATCCATGCAATCAACTCTGGCTCTGCTTCATATTGAGTTAGCAATCTTTATGAACACATTAGCCTTTTAATTGTAGTATTGGAAGTTTTCTCTCTAGTCCAATGGCATAGTCTTCTAAGTTATCAGAAACTTGCCTTCAAGAGTCCTTTTAATGAACTCCCCCAAAGAAGCAAACCCTTGATTATAGCTGTTTACAAGCCATTTTTATATAAGAATTAAACAAATTTTTAAAGAGAGAATAATTTGGGTGACAAAAGTCTTAGGACAGCCATAGTTTAAGATAGATGACAAGGAAATTTGGTTGTTTCTGTGGCATACAATAAATTAATGATAATCATAATCATTAGTGCCAAGATATATTAAGACATAGCAGAATTTCAGGAATCTCAGACAATCCTGGAACACATATTAATAACACAGTTATATAAATATAATTCTAAGAAATTAAATTCTAAACAACATCTCATATTTAACAATACTTCCTGTATAATTTTAACATTCCATATAACCCTAATGCATCTCTCTTGGACTTCCAGGGTGCCGATATCCAAAATAAAGTTAGTTTGTGGTCAAAAATACCAAAATTAAAACTTGAAATTTTGCTTTCAGAAAGTTTTTCAAAAATCAAGGGTTTATGAACTCTATTTCACAAAATAAGATCACAGGTCACTATAAAATAGTCATTTATTTAACCAAATTCATAAAACAAAAGCATTTACTCTTTGATAGTGAGGAGATTTAGTTTCCCAAACATTAAGACCTAATAAAGACAGCGTGAGACCAACTAAATCTGTCACTCCCTTCTCCATTTTTTTCTGCTGTTTACACAAAAGATAAACGAAAATGTTTTATTATCTGATTAATATTGTACCACATTTTATTCCAAACAAAAAATGAATTTCACTTTTAATGGTGTGTTATTAATGTTAAACCTGTTTTTAATAAATTCTTATAAATAAATCTCTCTAATTTTAATCTGTTTTACTGTAAGGTAAGGTTTCCATAAACCTTTTATAACCTTTTACGATTTTCCATTAAAGAGAATATCCGTGCTCCAGAAAACCCGATTATTCTGACACAGGGGTCCAGATAATGGCCTTGTATCAGTGTGTTTTTGATATTAATGTTAAATTTATAGAAAAACTCTGAACTAATTTTATCCCTCAGAATTAGCCCTTATAATCCCACAGGCTCACCTGTTCTGTGACGGTCTATGGGCCCAGAGGAATTAAATAGTTTTTATTTTTGGACCTGTGTCTCACAAAGTAGTTGATTTTGATTGCCACCTTCTCCCACATCTGAAGTTGAGGCTTTGGTGTCAGTGTTTAAGATATAGCAAAGCTGGATCCTTTTTTGGATACAGGAGTCAAAGCCCTATAACTTAACAGCATTTAAGGTTCAGTTAACAAGACATTTATACTGCAGGAAGCTCTAGCAGTCTCTCTACCACATCATAAATTAAAACACTGTGATTTGGTGTCTAGTAGTTACTGACTGCAGCCCTTCAAACCATTTTATTACAGTGATTAGGTTATGCCTTGCATATGTCTAATTGCTAGCATTCTAATAGCACAACTGTGACCAAAAGCATACAAAATGTGATAAATCATATGCCAAACTTATCAAAGTAAGACAATGAACTTATTTCTTTATCTAAAAGAAGGTAAATGCAAATACTAAATTTGGAATTCGGTATGAGTGTAAATAATCTCTTTACATTTAAATACTATGCAGCAAAACAAAGAGAACATAAGAACAACCACACAATAATTTCTTGCCAACTTTTTTAAAACACTATTATCGTGTATTTCCAAGATTGGTTTCTAGATACAGTACTGACAACTGATTTGGTAACTTTCAGCACTAGAGTCTTCAAACCAGAGCAACAATTATATATATATATTTTATTTTCAATTTCACACATGAAGGCCCAACAGTGATTTAAAAATTACTAGAAAATTTAACTTTTTGTATTCCTACTTAGTCCAAGTGAATGTCACTTAATTTTAATAATGACAAACACAACTTAAATAATTTGAGAAAAATCGCAGTCAATATCATTTTCTTTTCTTTGTTTCTTTCTTTTTTTTTTTTTTTGAATCAGGGTCTTGCTGTGTCACTCAGGCTGAACTACAGTGGTGTAATCATAGCTCACTACAGACTAAAAGCTTTTAAAATCAAGGGATCCTCCTGCCTCAGCTTCCCTAGTAGCTGGAACTATAGACATACACCACCATGTCTGGCTAATTTTGTTCATTTTTTATAGAGACAAGGTCTCATTATGTTGCCCAGGCTGATCTCAAACTCCTGGACTCAAGTTTCAAGTGTTCCTTCTATCTCAGCCTTCCAAGGTGCTGGGATTACAGGTGTGAGTCACCGCACCCAGCCAATTTAATTTTCTTAAGGACAATTATAATCTTCCCTGAATATTAAAACTTTGTATGCATATCACAGTTTTTCCTAATTCATAAAGGAAAAGATCTGAAACCAATTCAAATTATTGACTGAATTTGGAAATAAAAATTATTTTAACATTTCTTCTCCCCTCCACTTTTCCAAATAACAAAATAAATAATGTATTATTTTTGCTCAGAAATTTTAAGAATAAGTATTTTACCTTTTATTTTTGGGCAGGAAACTGAAGCTCTTACATCTCTCTAAATCCTCAGAAGTAAACAAGTTTTATTTATTTATTTTTTAAATTGCTGATGTGCTCTTCATTTTGTGGAGGCTAGACAAAGATAGCTTTTGAGTTTTAGGCAAATAGAGGAAATGATGAACTGTTGGAAATGCATAAAAAGCAAAATGACTATTCATAGAAGCAAATATAAACCTTCCAGTGCAACTGAAATACATCAATGGTTTTATATATGTATTACAGAAATAAAATGTAAAGTAGAGCAAACACCAAATAAATAAATAAATAATTTCTTGAGATGCCAGGAACCAGAAAGCCCCAAAGAGGATGTCACACCTCTGACTTGGGCAGCCCATAGGTCTGCACTCCTTGAAGGGCCATAGCTCTTCTCTCCTCATTACCTACAACAGGGCAAGTGAGAGGCATGTTTCAGCCCTGTTTGTGTTAAAGCTCTTTCAGTCCCACCATTAGATGGTTCCTGAGTGCTTGTCTTGTGTCCAGGAAGAATGAGATACATGGATAATTGGAGGGAGAGCAAGGCAGAGAGAAGCTTCATTGAATGATAGAACAGCTCTAAGGAGACCTGAAGTGGATGGCTCCTTTCCACAGGCAGGCCATCCCCACACGTCTCTGTGAGTCTGACTGAGTCCAGAGTTTCTATGGGCTCTGAAGGAAGAGGAAGTACATGCCAATTGGTCCATGGGTAACCATAGGTGGACCTGAAAAAAGCACCATAAATTCTCACTTCAGGCCAAGAATTCCACCCAAAACTGGCAGCCTAGCCACCCAGGCTTCAGGATATCCCTAGATTGAAGGTGGGGTTTCACCAGAGGCCCTCCCTTTTCCACCCAGGAATCTCTCTGCCTCCTGCTGCCATTAATATGTCATCCACAGTGCCCAGGCACAACCCTGGCCATGCTTCCTCTGCTGCAATCAGCGTCTTGGTAATGCCCTCTCCAGACAGGCTTCTCCTGCTGTCAGCAGGAAATCCCAGACTGTCTATCACATATTAGCATATTATAGATAATATTCTGCAATTTTTAAAACATAATTACCCATATTATAATCCCTTATTTATTGCAAATGACCCAGACGTCTAAGAATCATCAAAAATCATTTGAAGATTTTAAATTAAATTTAAACACAAAGTTTACCCACAAGCGTGTATTCCATTTATACCTACACAATTCTTTCATTTTTGTTTAGAGTTTATCTAGATAACTCCTGAAAATTGAGATATTAGACAAAGTTAGCCATCATTTCAAGTAATTGATTTGTTACTCTAGCTTGTAAAAATCAGGTGTTCACCTAAGTAAGAAACTGAAAGTTAAATACATGGGTATTTTTGCCAATAACTCAGAAGATATGGCTGTTTTTATTAGCTAACAACATTAAATTAGTCTTACTTGTCACACAAAGGTAATTTTGTTTTGACTGCACTTATAGTTTACTAACTTTCTGTGCCAAACCCTTACATCTCAAAATACCTACCAGAGATAAATATAAAACCCAGACCAAAAAAAGATGTTTACTGACACTTCTGAAGACATTTCTATTTTTATCTTATCTATAATTTTAAAGCTAGTTGTTTATTAAAGATTTACTTAAGTCACATAACATTGAAAATTGCTTGAACTTTTTTACTTATCAGTGCTCTTTTATTTACAAGCCAATTTGATAGGCACAACATATAATAAATGTACATATATATAAACACATCTAAACATATATACAGACACATAAACTATAGCTTTTACCTTGGAACTCTAGCCATGTGATAGCAATACAAGCTCCTCAGTCTATGAACATGTTCTCAAAGCTAAACTTTGTTTACCTTGTTACCCCAATAGGTAATTCAATGAAGACTGTGAACCAAAATTTGGGGTAAAGCATTTTCCATGGCAATTTTATTTTTTAAGATGAAACTTCTCCAAATTCCAAAAAACACTGGACCCGAACAGCACCAAAAAACATCCTGTACAAAACAGGCCAAGCCCTGCTTAGAACATAGCATAAAAGCCTGGATACACTGAACTCTATCACACTTTCTCATTCAATAGCAAAATGAGGCCCATGGAGAGGCCAGACTTCTCTAGATTCCAAAGAACATTGATGCTGAACAGTATTAGAAAAGAATGTTAGTTTATTGACTGTATATTAGTTCATTGTTTGTAACTTCCTGTGACTGATTGACACACACCCAATCACCGAAGCACAATCTAACTGCGGCAGTGAATAGGCACCAAGGGAGTCCAAACTGAAACAGGGCACTTTCTTCTCTTGATCGACTGGGCTTGTTCAATTTACATATGGAAATTCCTTCAGAATTTTTTAAATTGAGAAAAACAGAACCCGCTTTCTGGTACCCACAAATGATATTCACCATTCTAGTCATTCATGTATGTCAAATGTAAAAGGCTGCTTTTCCTAGCCAATCAGGAATATGATTGGGGGCTGCAGTGATGGAGCCAAAGAGAGAGAGAGAGAGAGGTTAAAACCCTCATCCACCAAAAAAGAGTTAGGCAGCTGCTTAGAAGGACTTTAGATACTCTCCTGGCCCACAGCAGCTAAGCCCTGAGTAAGGTGCTCCCAATCAGGGAACTAAAATCTGTTAACCAAATGCGAGGTTTAAGTCTAGGTGCCGTGGCTCACTGCACAGAAAGCCAGTCACTGAGACGCTGAACATTGCTGGGCAAGAAGGCTTTCATCGGGTGCTGCAGCCAAGGAGGCAGGAGATCAGTGTCAAATCCATCCCTTCAACTGCCTAAAACTAGGGGTTTATATAGCAGAAAAGAAATGTAGCTGCATGTGGGAAAACAAAAATTAGGGAGGGTTAAGGAGGAGGAGTTGGTCAACAGGAAGCTGTTTGGCATCTCATTGTCCACATGTAACGATTTGGTAAATTTTAGTTCCTTGATATTATCTGGGAGGCCTGATGGTTAGTGTCCAGAGAAAAAACTCAGATAAGAGAAATATAACTTTCTCAAGGTTTAAGTCTGGGTAGGCCATTTCTCTGTTTATTTAAGAGAAACCATAACATCACTTCTGTTTTTTATTTTAGTAGTCATATCTAGAAGGTTTTTTTATTTTTTAGTCTTACCATATTAGTTGAATATTTCCATGTTTCTATCGGATGTTAAAGTTTATCATCTACTTTAAAGAGAAGGAACAGCACCAATTTGCCAAAACACCCAGTGCTTAAGGCTACCTGAGTCAAATGCTACTGTCTTCTTGTTGTTGGTTCTAGTTAACATTTAAGTTGCTTTTTTCTGCTATGCTTATTAGTAAGCAGTTGTTTATTAGTCTTTACTTGAAATATTATATTTCATCCGTGGGTATAAGCTCAAATTAAATTCCAGGTTTGACAGTCATTGGCTTACCTAATTCATGTGTAACTATGTAACCAATCCAGGTGAAGACTATCAACGGCTTTTTTTTTTTCCATTTTGCTTCTCTTTTCTATCTTCAGTTTTATACATTCACAGCAGCAGTTTTACATGCTTAGAGGTAGAATGTGGAAATCAAGTTTAAAACTGGTTTATCATTGTCTCAAAATGTGCAACATTCGCATGTCAGAAAAGACTCCCAGAAAAGCACCTACATTGGTTGGATACTATGCCGTCTTTGCTCTCTAGCCTTCAAGTGTTTGTTTATTGATAGAGATATTATGAATGAAAGTGGCTTTACTGTCTATTACTCCACCTGCCTCTCTGGTTTGATTCTGACCTGAAGCTCAGCCTGTAAGTTTCTTCTTCTCTCTTTGGATCTTCAGTATGTGTTTGCCAATCCAATATTGTTTCTTTTTAGCAGAAAGTTTGGTTTAAAAACTAGCTGTCCACTAAAGTAAACCAGAAATCTTTCAACCAAAACTCTTTAGAGATAAAGACAATTTGCTAGAAGACTCAATGCTCATCAATACCCATCAGCTATTTGAAGTGTTCCTCTCTTAGGGGATGACAGAATCTTTTAATAATGTATGTCTAAGAAAACATCTTTATTCATTATACAAGCTATTTTTAACTTGGAAAAATATAATGCAAGAAACAGTTGTGCCACTGGGTTTTCTATCATCTAAACAATTCTAATTTTATAAAATCTGATGACTTTGAAAGTATGTGGCCCAAATAGTTTTTTTTTTCAGCTTTGAAGAGCCTTCTTTTTATTCACATTCCTTGATGATAACTCAATATTCAGTTTAAAGTATAATTTGCTAATTAGTACTAAAGTCAAGCCCACAATTGTTAGTAAGCTTTATTACTGAGGATGTATTAAATCAAGTAAGAAGGGAAACAAATTAATGAATCTAATTGTTCCCCACTCCAGGCAGTAATGTTCAGAGGTTCGCGAACCAAGCAAGATTTTCACAGAGAAACTAAAATGCAAGTGATTTTTGAAACAGTCCCAAGTATGTTGCTGCTTGACAGCTGAAGAACCCAGGGGCCAATTTCAATTACTAGAAGACCCTCGCAGATTTTGTTATCTAATTAGAGTCTTGGTTTTCATTTCTGCCAAGATACTGATTCCATGCTTATAATTTTACAGCTTAAAATCTTTACTAATGCTCATACTCATTTATTATAAAGTTTATTAAGATTAAGACACACATCCCCAAATCTTCTCTAATTTAGTTGTTATTAATTAACAAGAAGATTAACTACAGGGCATATGAGAAAATGAACAGTATACTGCATTGCATAACCAAAAAGACCAAACAAATTTACTGATTCCAAAATGACCATGAGTTGAATAGTGCCACTCCATAATACATTAGATAATAAATGTAAAACAAAAATTGTAAACCTTCATTTTAGAGTAAAGAAAATACTAATGAACTTCTTGCAATTTCTTTAAATGCCTGTTTGGCTACATCTAATATATATTAAGTATGTAATTCCTAATTTATGAATGGTAAAATATTCTAATATCCTTATAAGGAGAATCCAATACCTTACTGATTATAATATGTGTGCAATAAAGTACACCAAGAGAAATGTAAAGTTCATGAAGAAAAGAAAAGTATATAGATTTGGAAATAAGAGTTATGGGTACTATGCACGACTATTAGAAAAGTTAAACATTAAATTTATTATAGGTCAGAGAGATTTTAGTATGCAACAGAGAATTTCATTTTTAAGTACATATTTTGTATATTTTTCAATTATTTTAGTATAGTTTATTTTTCAATTAAGTTTTATAATCATTATTAAATATGTTATTATTAAACAAACCAACTGATTTTAAAGCTTGTTTTGAAGCATGAATAGAGTTATTTTTTCTTAAACCATGATCACTGAATTTTTGAATTACCTGTTTTATTCATGGTCATTACTTGTAATTTCTTAACGCATATTTACATCTACATTATTTTATGCACAGCTATAGATTTGGAATGAAGAAAAGGAAGGAAAAGCATAGATTCTTATGTCAACCTATTAACAGCTCTAAGTTTCTATATGCATTTAAAGTTGTATAATAAACCTAGACTATTCACAGATTTATTATTTTATTCACTAAACAACCATTATTGAGATTCTTAATGGGTAAATAATTAAATAAGTAGTGGAGATAAAAAGTGAATAAGACACAATCCTAGCCTCTACTTCAGAAGTAAAAGTAGTTATAACAAGGACAATTAAAAAGTTGGAGAGATTAGAATAGGGTAACATGAGAAATCTTAATTTAGAGGGTAGAAAATTAGGATCTTAACTCAAAATGAAAAGAAAAAAATAAACTCTTCATTTACTTGGAATAAAAGTGGGAGTATTATCAAATATGAAATAGAATTAGGGCTTTTAGAAGATAATTGGAGCATCCTGATGATCGATAGTCATGGCTAATGTACATAAAATCTGAGTCATAATAATGAATAGTGAAAGATGAGAAAGAGAGAGAGAAAGAGGAAGATATTTAGAGAGGGTTGTATAACAGCAGAGAGCTAATCAATGAAAGAAAATTACCATATCTAGGTAGAAAGCTATTTCTTCAAGAGAGGCAGAGAAGATTAAGGAGTTTCCTTAAATATTTGTACATAGAAAGAAATCTAATCTGAATATGGAAATAAAAGTATGGATAACTTGTTGAAATTAATTTCCTGACATCTATGGCCATACCACCTTCAACAGGTCTGATCACACGTGAAATTCATTCCCTGACTAGCATGATATAAAAGTGGAAAAGAAATTGATAGAGGAATCCAGCAACAAAGACAGAAAACAACCAAACAAAACAAAACTGCCCTAAAATAGAATATGTACTCATTTCATTTATGAATTTATTTAAAATTATATATACATTATATATAAATAATATATATTATTACTTTTTTTTATTTTTTACCTTCTAGGAAGTAAGATTCTGGATGAAAGACACTGTGAAATATTTAATGTAAAATCAAAAAATTGAAATAAAGGAAATTAAATATTTTATATTAAATATTTTATAATATCTTTTATCTGGAAGCTTATTTCCAGAAACACAATCAACTCAGGATAATAATTGGGCAAGCTGTAGATACAACATAATTTGTGTGTATGTCTATGCTTCTTCAAAAATATTTAACTTTATTGGCCAGGCGTGGTGGCTTATGCCTGTAATCCTAACACTCTGGGAGGCTGCAGCTGGCAAATCACTTGAGGTCAGGTGTTTCAGACCAGGCTGGCCAACATGGTAAAAACCCCCCGTCTCTACTAAAAATACAAAACTTAGCTGGGTGTGGTGGCGCGCAACTATAATCTCAGCTACTCAGGAGGCTCAGGCAGGAGAATCACTTGAACCTAGGAGGCAGAGGTTACAGTGAGCTGAGATTGTGCTCCAGCCTCAGTGACAGAGCAAGCCTTTGTCTCAAAAAAAATTAACTTTATTAATTTTACTATTTTGGCTGTTGTTAGAATAAAATCAGGTTTAATTCCCAAAAAAATCTGTATTTTCAAATATAATTTTACCTTGTTTAAGAATCTCAAAAATTTTTATTTTTCTTATTCTCACTCATACATTTCTCTAATCGCTGTACAATTATTTATTAAATAATCACTAAGTTCAATGCTAGGGACATAGAGGTGAAAATACATATTTTTACAAGATTTAAATAGATATAAGAGCCAAATAAATTATCATTCTTCTTAGGTTGGTTACAACAGAGATAAACCTAAGTTTTTAACTACTCAAGGAATGAAAGGCTTCCTTCCCATTAAGATAAAGTAAAAGGGGGCTAAATTCCATAACAGTCCTTGTATATTAATATGACTTAAATTTTTTTTTGTTGCATATAGACATTTTTAAATTGACGTGGTCTGTGTAGACAAGCATTTAATATAGAAGTTATGGAACAACAGATGTATGTCTAATTGCTTCCATAAAATGAAATTTTTTTATTCTGCTGCTGCCACTGAAGAACACAGGAGATATCCTTCAGCAAAGGGCACCAGCTGAAAAATAATAAAAGGAGCTTTAAGCATTTATCTATGATTGGTGGCTCTTTTCCACCCTCAGAGTTCATGAAGTTCACATTTATTAGAGGAAAATTTAAAAAGAAAGCTCAGCTACGATATGTGCATGTGAAAAATAAATTTACAAATATTTAGAAACAAATGTTGGTCCTGGAGACAGATATTTCTTGACCTTTGGTATTTTTTTCTATTTTTTTCAAATAATAAAGTATTTTTTTCTGATTGAATAAGGGAAAAATTGCAGTGTTTCTTCGTAAGAAAAGCTGCTCTCATTTACTCATTCAATCAACACTTTATTCAGCAAGTTATATGTGCCAAGTATTGTGCTAGCTGCTGAGGACACAACGGCAAACAACGACAATAAAAATGATGAGTTCGTGTCCTTTGTAGGTACATGGATGAATCTGGAAACTATCATTCTCAGCTAACTGACATAAGAACAGAAAATCAAATACTGCATGTTCTCAGTCAAAAGCGGGTATTGAACCATGAGAACGCATGGACACAGGGAGGGGAGCATCACACACTGGGGGCTGTTGTGAGGAGGTCTAGGGGAGGGACAGCTAGGGGTGGGAAGGTTGGGGAGGGGATAACATGGGGAGAAATACCAGATATAGGTGACGGGGGGATGGAGGCAATAAACCACCTTGCCATGTATGTACCTATGCAACAATCCTGCATGATCTGTACATGTACCCTAGAACCTAAAGTACAATAAAAAAAAAAAAAGGGAAAAAGAAATGTTGCTGGCTTACTGGAATCTAATAAGAAAGATACCTCTTATCATAGAATTAATAAGGGCGATAGAATAAATATTTGTTTCATTTTTTCAGAGGTAATCCCTTATGAATCTTCTCTCCAATTGGTAATAAAATAAGTACTTCCTGTTATATAATAGGATCATATTGGTTAATATTAATTTTGTATTTGCAGATGTGGTCACTTTTATTCCCTTATGATGACTAAAACCGAAGAGTCCAGGAAAGTGTTAAATTTATGATAGGCTCCAGCTCACCATCAGTGTTCAAGTTCAACTGCAACTAAACTCTTAGAATTTGTATATCTAGTTAGAAACTTGAAGAAAAAACCAAAGGTGGCATTTTCACCATGAAAGACAGAGACTTTGACTAAGGTCTAAGACATAGAGGACTCCTCTATACTTGGATATTATCAGTTTCTGAGCCATTATAAACCTACCGCATAAAGATAGAATCTTACAAATCTACCCTATAAAAGTAGAATCTATGCATATTACCTTCACCTTCCTGTAACCTATAGAGATGGTTATTTATATTAAACATTCTATAAACTTGTGTTTATTACGTGATGAATTGATCTCTTAAATTAGGGTAATATATTGTCATCATCATGCTTATTTTAGATATGTCTTCTGTTTTTGCTCACTCATTTCTTTTGGTACTGCAACTCATGAGGATGTATCTGCTTGTTTCCTATACAGTGAGACTATATAAATAGGGCCCTGCTTCCATTTGTGCTGAACAATGCATAGAACAAGCAAAGATATCAAGACCTGACTCCTACTACATTCAGAGAAGTTCAGTGTTGGGTTTGATGGTTTTTAAAATGTTGGAAGATCACTAGACCTAGTGTTATTCAAACTGAGGTCTACAGAACTATACTGATCTATGAATTGTTTGAAGTCTATGCAAAAGAAAAGTACAGAAAATGAGAGTAACTCTTACATTGACTTGTATGCTTATTTTGAGAGTGACCCTACACAGAGAAAAAGATCTCTTTGCTTCTAAGATTGCAGTTGTTAAGGAGCCAGGCATCAGGAGTTATGTTGCTGCTGTGTGGAAACAGTATGTCTGACATGGAGCCAACTCAGATGAAAGCAGAAGAGGGAGGAAAGGAAGGAGGAAGGGAGAGAGGGAATGAAAGAGAGAAGATGGAGGGGAGAGGAAAAGACAGAGGGAAGGAGGGAGAGACAGAAAGAGAGAGGGAGAAGGAAGAGGGAGAGAGAAACAAATTTATTTATATCTTAATTATATTATATACTCTGAACCTCTGGACTTAACCTACTGCTTTCTAATTGTCTGAGAATCCTAGGAGTTTACTCAATCTAATATAGAAACAAAGTTACTTACAATTCTATTTCTTGAGGTATCTAATAGTCTCACCACCCCTATTTGATTATTTCCTTAGTAGAATTTGTTTAGCTTTCAACTGAGTGGGCAACATCTACCTTTTGAGCCTCATTTTCATTCACTCTTAAACTTTTGGAGTTTATTTTTGCTCCATGAATAGGACTTATATTTTAAGGCCTTATATTCCACCCCCATGGTCTGTTTTTTGTTTTTGTTTTACTGGCTATTTTTTTTTCCTGGCATTTTCCTTTTCTACTATATGCTGCATCATCTTTTTTTTTTTTTTAACATTTAAAGATTTCACTTTTTGCCTTCTTTTTTTTTTGTATCTTTTTGTTTTTTTTAATTGTACTTTAGGTTCTAGGGTACATGTGCAGATCATGCACGATTGTTGCATAGGTACATACATGGCAAGGTTGTTTGCTACCTCCATCCCCCTGTCACCTGCATCTGGCATTTCTCTCCATGTTATCCCTCCCCAACCTTCCCACTCCCAACTGTCCCTCCTCTAGCCCCCCACCACCAACAAACCCCGGTGTGTGATGCTCCCCTCCCTGTGTCCATGTGTTCTCATTGTTCAACACCCACCTATTAGTGAGAACATGCAGTGTTTGATTTTCTGTTCTTGTGTCAGTTTTCTGAGAATGATGGTTTCCAGATCCATCCATGTCCCTACAAAAGACACGAACTCATCGTTTTTCTTTAATGGCTGCATAGTATTCCATGGTGTATATCTGCCATATTTTCCTTGTCCAGTCTATCATTGATGGGCATTTGGGTTGGTTCCAGGTCTTTGCTATTGCAAACAGTGCCACAATGAACATACGTGTGCATGTGTCTTTATAATAGAACAATTTGTAATCCTTTGGGTATATACCCAATAATGGGATTGCTGGGTCAAATGGAATTTCTATTTCTAGATCCTTGAGGAATTGCCACACTGTCTTCCACAATGGTTGCACTAATTTACACTCCCACCAACAGTGTAAAAGTGTTCCTATTTTTCCAGACCCTCTCCAGCATCTGTTGTCTCCAGATTTAATGATCACCATTCTAACTGGCATGAGATGGTATCTCAATGTCGTTTTTATTTGCATTTCTCTAATGACCAGTGATGATGTGTCTTCTTTTGAAAAGTGTCTGTTCATATCCTTTGCCCACTTTTGAATGTGTTTGTTTGTTTTTTTCTTGTAAATCTGTTTTAGTTCTTTGTAGATTCTGGATATTAGCCCTTTGTCATATGGATAGATTGCAAAAATATTTTCCCATTGTGTTGGTTGCGGTTCACTCTAATGATTGTTTCTTTTTCTGTACAGAAGCTCTGGAGTTTAATTAGATCCCATTTGTCTATTTTGGCTTTTATTGCCAATGCTTTTCTTATCTACATAAAATGTGAGAAAACTATAGCTCTGTTATGTAAAAATATGCTAGCATTGCTAATAAATGATAAGGTGGAGTCATCCTGGACTCATTTTTATTCTTCATCCTGCCTGGTCATCACTCATGAAAGCTTGTCAAGTTTATCTCCTAAATATTTCTTGAAAGCATCCATGTCTCTTCTCCTACTTTCACTACTTCTCTTACTCATGCTTCTCAGTTTCTAAGTTCTGCACTTAGAAGCTATTATGTTGCCCCAAACTTTTCTCCTAGCTTTCAGGTTTGTAGCCATCCATCTTCCCTCTGTGTAATGGCATTCCAAAGACCTGCACTGGACAGCTGTGATTATCATGCCAAATTGTATCCTCAGCCCTTGGTACAGTTGACTAGAGACTTTGGTGGGATGTGAGAAAGGGATGAGCAAGCTGTCTTTTCTTTTTACCTCAGGGTGTTATTTGAGTTTTATTACTTTCAATGTATACCATGATGGAAACATTTGGGAGAACTGCAGGAGCCAATGCAAGTTTTTAGAAATGGACATTACATGGTAAGATTTGTGTGTAAAAAATTCAAATATTAAAATATGATGTATAAGAGCTTCTGTGATAAGATTTGTGTGTAAAAATTTCAAATTTTTAAATATGATATATGAGCTTTTTCAATCTCATTTCTCACAGTTCTTATATTTAACTTTTTATAAGTAACTTTTGTAATTCATAATGCTTATATGTTGTCTCTTTACTCACTTTGTACCTTCTATATGTGTAATACTCTTCCTCATGCACTTAAGACATATTTGATCTAAGGGTCAGCTTTTTTAGCAAATGTATGTTTCCTCTTTTATCCCCCTCGCTGGATTAGGCAAACCTTCATTTTATTTCCATAAAACTCTGGGCATCTCTATAACTTTGTCTTTTCATCTGGTTTTAAAATTTTTGGGGGGGAGTGTTTTTTTTTGGTTTCTTATTCATGTAAATGTTTCAATAAATATTTATTGAAAGAATGACTGGTAATTCATATGTTTACTGTACAACATTCCAAGGAGTATAAACTTCAGAGTTTCAATGTTACAGACACGTAATCTCAGATAAGTTAAGTTGAATGGGATGGGGTGATTTCTGCTTCAAAGTGTCCAGGTAGACACAGCCTGGAGGAATGTCCCCCACCAACAAACCAGGACAATAGAAAGACTGGTACGCTCTTTTTTTTTTTTTTTTTTTGAGACGGAGTTTCGCTCTTGTTACCCAGGCTGGAGTGCAATGGCGTGATCTCAGCTCACCGCAACCTCCGCCTCCTGGGTTCAGGCAATTCTCCTGCCTCAGCCTCCTGAGTAGCTGGGATTACAGGCACACGCCACCATGCCCAGCTAATTTTTTGTATTTTTAGTAGAGACGGGGTTTCACTATGTTGACCAGGATGGTCTCGATCTCTTGACCTCGTGATCCACCCGCCTCGGCCTCCCAAAGTGCTGGGATTACAGACGTGAGCCACCGCGCCCAGCCAACTGGTACACTCTTAGCAGAAGGCATTGAAAGTGAATGGAGGAAATACACTGAGGCTGGGCTGAAGTGAGAGGAAGCTGGGAACATTTCAGGGGACTGCCACACATCACGATTTATTCCTGGACCCCAACAATTCCTCTGGAGGGGGTGAGTTGAACAGGCAAGGAGCAAGCCACTCTCACCACAGGCCTCTGGAATCCCCTTGAGGTGACCACTCGACCATCAAGAACACTTGAGTTGGAGGGAAAGTTGCTTAGAGAAGTGGTAGGGGCAAAACTCCAGCCAAAGCACTGAGAGTTTGGTGCAGGAGCATCTATAGTCGAGCCTGGCCAGGGTCACCCATCTCCCTAGGCTCGACTTGCTTCTGTAGGAGACTTTAGCCCCAGAAGAACTGTCTGACCTGAACTCTGTAGGGTAGTCTTGCTCATGAGACAGGGAAAGACCCCTCAATCAGCCTTTGATCTTCTGGCATCTCCTATTCACCCAACCTGGCCATGCCTGCTTTTAGTATAGCCCCCTGGTATCTCCTGGGGGCCCTAATCATAGCTCCTTTGCTGATAGAGGGTACCTGACCAGTAAAGTGCTCCAGCAGAGTGGCCCCCATGGACACTTACCAGCTCACTCATGTCCTCCCCCAACTGCAACCTCCTCCATGGTGCTTTGCTTGAAGGTACTCACCCACAACCACCTCCTACATCACTTTGCCAGCGTGTGTGTGCAACAGGAGACCTAGCCTTCTCTTCTCCACCAGTATGTGTTTGCGTATACATCCTGTCATGTCACTGCTGCCTACCTCCATTGTTACCCAATCATTGGCAGCACAGTGGACCTGCCCCCAGCCCTGAGCAACCACTGTCACCAACTTGAACATGCACAGAGGGCACATGAAATCCTGCACTAGCCAGCGCCCCAACCCCATGATAAAACTACCACTGGCATAAATGCAAGCACAGTTGCCAGCAGGGGCCTCTGGTACCCATAAGACATCCTGCCACCACTGCTGCTGTGCACATCTGCAAGTAAGCTGGCACCATGGCACCTGGTAGCACCCTGCTGCAGTTGATGAGCATGCACTCCACCACACTGCCACTGCTGCTGCCCCTGGCACATACAAATAAGAACTGATCCCACTAGAACCATCCTATGAAGTGTTTTGGCTGGTAACAACCATCAGACTGTTGTGACCAGAAGTCTGAGATCACCTCAGCCCCATCAGTGCAGCATGATCCAAAACTTGAGGAGCCAGAGATAGAAGCTGGAGCCCAATATCAGTCCGCCAGAGTGAGAGCACATAATCCAGGAGTCTTGGGCTGAGCATTGCCTTTCTAAAATCTTCCAGTAATGAAGCCAGTTGACCGAACTCACTTTATAATAGAATCAACTGCCCCAAGGTCATCAACTAGGATAAAAGAAAAAAATCCAAAGGACAATAACTTCAAATATTCAAGGAACACTAGGCCACAAAGATGAGAAAAAAACCACGGCAAGAATTCTGATGACTCAAAAAGCCAGTGTTTGTTTTCTACCAATGACTGCACTAGTTCTCCAACAAGCATTCTTAACTCAGTTGAAGTGGCTGGAATGACAGAAATAGAATTAAAACTATGGATAGCAATAAAAATTATTGAAAGTCAAGAGAACATTAAAACCCAAACAAAGGAAGCTAAGACTCAAAATAAAACAATATAGAAAATGAAAGACACAATAGTGAGTACAGAAAACAATGTAACCAAAAAAAAAAAAAAAAGTAACCAACAGTATAGAGAAGAAAAGTATTGCACAAGAATTCCATAATGCAATTGCAAGTATTAACAGCAGAATACACAAAGCTGAGGAAAGAATCTCAGAGTGTAAAGATTAGCTTTCTGTAATAAGAAGACAGTCAGACAAATATAGAAAACAAAGAATAAAAAGGAATGAACAAAACCTCCAACAAATATGGGGTTCTCTAAAGAGACCAAATCTATGACTCGTTGGCATCCTTGGAAGAAATGGGGAGAATGGAAACAACTTGAAAAACATATATCAGGATATCTTCCATGAGAACTTCCCCAACCTAGCTAGCAAAGCCAACATTCAAATTCAGGAAATGTAGGGAACCCTGCAAAACACTTCACAAGAAGATCAAAGGATTATCCCCAAGACACATCACCATCAGATTCTCCAAGGTAAGGAAAAAAAAAAAGAAGTAGAAGTTGAAGACAGCTAGAAAGAAAGGACAGGTCACCTATGAAGGTAAGGCTGTCAGACTAATAGCAGACCTCTCAGAAGAAAGGCTACAAGCCAGAAGAGATTGGGGGACTATAATCAATATTCTTAAAGAAAAGAAAGCTCAACCAAGAATTTTATATCTGGCCAAACTAATCTTCATAAGCAAAGGAGAAATAAGATTCTTTTCAGACAGGCAAATGCTGAGGAAATTTATTACCACCAGACCTGCTTTACTAGAACCTCTGATAGAAACACTAAACAAGAAGGAATGACCATTACCAGCCGCCACAAAAGTATGTTAAGAACACAGAACAGTGACATGAAAAAGCCACAACACAAACAAGTCAGTATAATAAAAAGCTAAAATGATGAAAGGGTGAAATCCACACATATCAATACTAATCATGAATGTAAATGAGATAAATATGGAGACTGGAGCAAAGGTGACTCTTGTTATGTTTTAGCAAAGAGACTGGCAGCATTTTGCCTCTGCCCTAAAGATTTGTGGAACTTTGAACACTGGTGGAAGAAATTTCTACAAAGCAAAGCATTCAAAAATTGACTTGGTTGCTGTTAAAAGCAGTCAATTTTATAAGGGAAGCAGAGCATGAAAGTTAAGAAAATTTAATACCTGACAATGTGATACAAGTGAAAATTCCATTTTCTTAGGAGAAATTGAAGCTGGATGCAGAAATTTGCATAAGTGATGAGAAGCCAAATGTTATTCCCCAAGGCAGTGGGGAAAATGTCTCCAGGGTATGTCAGAAGTCTTCACAGAATCCCCTGCCATCACAGGCCTGGAGATCTAGGAGGGAAAAATGGTTTTGTGGGCTGGGCTTAGGGTCACTGTACAGTGCAAAGCCTAGGGAGTTGGTGCCCTCCCAGCTGCTCCAGCCATGGCTAAAAGGGGCCAGTGTAGAGCTCAGCCCATGACTTCATAGTTATCAAACAGGGCTACAGTATTTGAAAAAGCATGGTACTTTTACCAAAAATAGACAAACCAATGGAACAAAATAGCCCAGAAATAAAGCCACACACCTACAACCATCTGATCATCAGTAAAACAACAAAACAAGCAATAGGGAAAGCCCTCCCTATTCAATAAGTGGTGCTGGGATAACTGGCTAGCCATATGCAGAAGATTGAAACTGGACCCATTCCTTAAACCACATATAAAAATGTACTCAAGATGAGTTAAAGACTTAAAATGATACCCCAAACTATAAAAATAATGAAAGTCAACCTAGGCAATACCATTTTGGACTTAGGAACAAGCAAAGATTTTATGATACAGATGCCAAAAGCAATTGCAAGGAAAGCAAAAATTGACAAGCAGGATTTAATTAAACTAAAGAATTTCTGTACAGCAAAAGGAACTACAAACAGAGTAAATATACAGTCTACTGGATGGAAGAAAATATTTGCAAAGCTATGCATCTGACAAAGGTCTAGTATCCACCATCTATAAGGAAATTAAACAAATTGACAAAAAGAAAACAACCCCATTATAAAGTGGACAAAAGACATAAAAGACATTTTTCAAAAGAAGACATAAATGTGACCCACAAGCATTTTTTTAAAAAAAAACTCATATCACTGATCATTAGAGAAATACAAATCAAAAATAAAATAAGATACCAAGTCACACCAGTCAGAATGACTATTATTTCAAAATTCAAAAAAATCACAAGTGCTAGTGTGGTTGTGGAGAAAAGAGGACACTTATACACTGTGGGAATGTAAATTACTTCAATCATTGGAAAGCAAAGGGGTGATTCCTCAAAGAACTTAAGGACTACCATTTGACCCAGCAATCCCATTACTATGTATATACCCAAAGGAATATAAATTTTCTATCATAAAGACACATGCATGCATTATGTTCATGGCAGCACAATTTACAATAGCAAAGATGTAGAATCAACCTAAATGTCCATCAGTGGAAGACTGGATAAAGAAAATGTGATACGTATACACATTGGAATACTATGCAGCCATAAACAAGAATGAGATCATGTCCTTTGCAGGAGCATGGATGGAACTGGAGGCCATTATCATTAGCAAACTAATGCAGAAACAAAAAACCAAATACCACATGTTTTCTTATAACTGGAAGCTAAATAATGATAATACATGGACATAAATAGAACAATAGACACTGAAGTCTATTGTTCTATAGGGAGCAGTAAGAGGGAGAAGATCAGGAAAAATAACTAATGGGTACTAGCTTAATGCCTGGGTGACATAATGATCTTTACATAAAACCCCCATGACACAAGTTTACCTATATAGCAAACCTGCACATGTACCCCGAACCTAAAATCAATGTTTTTAGAAAAAGAGCTTCAGTTAGTGCATTAGATTTTACATAAACTACATCTTTTTTTCAATATTACTATATATTGTTTTATGTTCATATTCTGTTAATTGGTTACATAACACTGAGACCCATTAGTATCTTTGATTCTTATACATTCTTATTTCATAGGTTTGCTTGGAGATGTAGCTTTAATGCTTTAAGTTTTCAAAATAATAAACAATATTTTCAGAACAATAGTAGAATAAATGTTTGCAGTAGCTCCCTTTGAAGAATTACTCAGCTATAACCCCTGCCTCTCAGAACTACCTGGGAAGCCATGTTATACTACTTGAACAGATAATTCCAACTGGACCTGGATTAGACATGTAACCTTCCCTGAGGCAATCAATTTTACTCACCTTTGAATTTGGAATCCAAATGAAAAATGATTTCAACTTTGGGCTTTACTAGGATGGCTTAAAGTTTCCTTCAGTTTGACTAAAGTTTAGACTGGTTTCATCCTTACTAGAGGCCCCACCTTCCTTTTCTTTGAGTATTTATTTTAGAAAACTTGTCTAAATGCTCTCTGCCTCTATGAAATGTGTATAAATCTTCCCCCAGGCTCTCACTAGTTTAACAATTCAGAAGCGTTTTTCTCTGAAGACCTGAGAGCCATCCCTTCAAAATCTAATCATCAGGAAAGATAGTATTCCATACCCCAGTTGCTGTGGAGTAGGAGTAGGAACCTAACTTTAATTGGCACCAATTAGCATACACAGATAGCCTAATCACAAATAACAAAACATTTGTAACCTCAGGAATTAGGCATTTTTTTAACATAATCCCATAGAACTATCTCCCTGCTAACACTCTCCAGTGCCTCTTTTCACTAGCTCACTAGCAGCTAAAAACCCCCTTTTCTTTCATTGGAGTTGAGTTCAATCTCTCTTACTACAATAGTTTTGAATGAGATCTTCCTTGTCTGTTCAACTTTGCCCAATGCAATTTTTCTTCGAAAAGCTTACAAGTGAATAGAGCACTTATACACACAGGATCCGAATGGTTATTATTTGGCATGGAGATATAGAGAAAGAAAAATGAAGCATATGCAAAAATAAATCAGTGAGATAAGTAGTAAGTGGCCATGAGAGGAAGAGGAAGAGTAGTTGCCTTCATTGCTGGCGGTTTCCAATATTGACTGCAGACCCTCAGTAGAGCTTCCTGCAGTTGAAATTTATGACATACCTGTATTCCTGGGTTTTGTTTAGTTGTTTTCAAATGATTTTCTGTTAATTGAAACTAAAATAATCTTGACTTAGAAAGTGGTTTATTTAACATGAGAACATGCCAATTGAAAGTGTTGAGTATGTGTTAACATTTTTTGGCTAGCGTGCAAAATCAAGGACAGGAATTATGGGAATATGAGTGGCATTTTGTCCAAGATTTTCTCTAATATGCCTGCTTCATTTTGAGAAAATATGTATTTGGTGGAACATCTTGTCATCACTTCTAATTGATAATTCTATAATGTGGTGGTGATGGGAAGCATAATGTGACTGGAGAGTTGACAGTCCTTCTGTAGGAGTATGTCACTTTGCTTTTCCAGTGAATAACACTGACTCAGAGCAAAGATAATTTGAAAACCAGAAAAAGGATGGATGGATAAAATTGGAGATGGAGCAGAAACATTAGAAGCCCAGGGCTTCTAAAAAAAAAAAAAAACAATTTAAGGGAGTGAAAAGCTGTGTTTATTGTCTCTACCTACTGGAAATTTTAAGCCTTATCTACTTATAACCCTTATAACCAAGATGATTAAGTATTTGTGAAAAAGGCAAAAAGGATTTAATGAAGAATAGGTCAGGAAGAAAATTAAAATAGCCAATAAACATATTAAAATAAGGCACAGAAGCTGAAAATTAACCATCTGGACATTGATCTTCTCGTAAGTTAAAAAATATATATTTAATAAAAGTGATGATAAAAATGAGAAAGGTTTGTTATATGTGTTGGATTATTAACCCTTTATCAGATAAATGGCTGGCAAATATTATTTCCCATTTTGTCAGTTACCTTTATATTTTAATGATTTTTTGTTTTCTGTTTAGAAAATTTTTAGGTTGATGATCTCCTAGTTGTCTATTTTGGCTTTTGCTGCCTATGCTTTTTTGCCATATCCAAAAAATCATTGCAAAGACCAGTCTTGGAAGCCTTTCCCTACGTTTTTTTCTGGGAGTTTTACATTTTCAGGTTGTTCATTTAAGGATTTAGTCCATTTTGAGTTGATTTTTGTATCTGCTGTAAGATAAGAACCCATTTTTATTCTTTTGCGTGTAGACATTCAGTTTTCCTAACACTGCTTATTGAAGAGACTATCCTTTTCCCATTGTGTATTTTTGTCATCTTTGACAAAGATTAGTTTAACTTATATGCATGTGTTTACTTCTAGCCTTTCTATTTTGTTTCATTGGACTCTATGTCTATGTTTATGCCATTATCTTATTATTATGATCATGTAGTATTAGTCAAATTATTGGTCAAAATGTATAAAGTTTCACTCATACAAGCTGAATAAGTCCTAGAAATCTATTCTACAGCATAGTGCCTATAGTTAGCAATTCTATGTTACATACTTTAAAATTTGCTAAGTGGGTAGCCCTTATGTTAAGTATTTTTATCACAGCAATAATAGTAATAATAAATGCCAATCAAAGATTTGTTTAACTTATCATTTAATGAGGAGAAAAGTAAGATAGTGTGGCCAGTTTGGAAGGTATTATTAACTAAGCATGTATAAACAATGCTAGAAAAAGATTGCTGGATTAGATACAATACTGATTTATGTATGATAGGTCATAAACCTTTAAGAGTTATATGGTCTACCAGAGGAACATTATTTTCATCTTTACTAGATCAAAACGTCTACTAGATCAAAGAATCTTCCAGTTAACATGGAGTCTGGGACATTAATAAATAGCAAACTGTGAGGCAAGCTAAGTACATTCCCCTAGATTACTATTGGGTATCTCTTGCTCCTATTTGGCATCAAAAGCGTGTGCTGCATGCTTTTGTGCCTTGTTTGAAATTTTCAAATGGTGTTTTATTGTGACACACTGAAAAAATTTGAACTGATATCAGAATCAATAATCTTCTACCATCATCACTATTCCTCTGCAACTTCAGATTTTAAATTCCGTGATAGTAAAATGGAATTTTTTTTTTTTTTTAGATAGTTAGTTAGGTTAATGTTAGTTTTTAATCACCTGCATGTATGCAATACCTAAATACAATGCCAAGTACTTTGTTGGCACTAAATAAGTTTACATTAACAGACTGTATGCTACATAAAAGAAGAAATTAGATCTCTTTCATCTACTATTGAATATACAACATGAAGGACTGCTTTTTGAATAAAAGATGTGCTTCATAAATAAGTTGAAGGAAAGCATAAATTAAGGAATGAATTAATTTTTATCACTAATGTATTAAGAACTGTTCTAACAGAGAGTAGATAAAATTAGACTGAAGCAGTAGTTTCTGAGTTTAGAGAAAAATCCAGTGTTGAACAAGAAGGCAATGAGTAAAGATGAATATGAGAAATAATCTTTCATAAACAGGCAGCAAGGAATGCAAGTGTGCTAGAAAGGAAGGGACCAAACCAAGATCCAGGCAGGCTGGTGATAGCCACACTTAAAATTCTTAATTTCATGGAAGAACAAAATATAAAAAAGCTGTAGCATGTAGTGTAGGATCCCTACTTAGCTTTAAAAAAATCAGGTCTTTCTTGACCTCAAGCTTGCAAACTTCACTTAGCAAAACAAAGCCTCTGCAATTTGGCTCATCTTTTTTAGATATTCCTTCATTAAATGCCATCATCTATCATCTATATTACTACAGCAGCGATGCAAGCAGAAAGCAGTTTACTCTTCCTCCACTCTCCTCTCAAATCCAAATTATGTACTGTTTCTTCCTTGTGTCTTAAATAAAACACCTAATTTAGGAAATATCTTTTGAAAAATAAAAATTCTTCCACAATAGCTTTAGTCCTTAAAATAGTTACAGTCTAGCAATTAAAAATAAATTTCCATTGTATATTTGTACCACATTTTCTTTATGCATTCCTTTGTTATTGGACACTGAGGTTGATTCCATACCTTGGCTCTTGTGAATAGTGCTACAATAAATATAGAAGTGCAGATATCTGTTAGACATATTGATTGTGGGGATTTATCAGAGTTTGTGTGCAAAGAAGTTGAGCTTTCAAACCCAAGGCTAAGAAAAGATGCTGGTTTCTTTGTTGTTGTTGTTGTTGTTGTTGTTGTTGTTTCTTGGGATGGAGTTTCGCTCTTTCTGTCTAGGCTGGAGTGCAATGCCGTGATCTCGGCTCACTGCAACCTCTACCTCCCGGTTCAAGTGATTCTCCTGCCTCAGCCTCCCAAGTAGCTGGGATTACAGGCATGTGCCACCATGCCCGGCTAATCTTTGTATTTTTAATACAGACAAGGTTTCACCATGTTGGCCAGGCTAGTCTCGATCTCCTGACCTCAGGTGATCCACCCGCCTAGGCTTCCCAAAGTGCTGGGATTACAGGCATGAGTCACAGCTCCCACCCAAGATAATGGTTTCTTAAAAGCTTATCTAGGTAGAACTCATTTTGTATTTTAATATATTCAAATAATTCAGGTCTTATTAGTCTTTTAAGAATAAAACTTCTTTTTAAATCTTTTAATAGTTTTTGTTCTGATGGAATCTGATCAGCATTTGTGGATCTGAATCCTCATCCATTAGTTTAGATCATAATCTGCCAATCTTTTAGATTATTTTCAAACAATGGCAAAATAATGATTTTTATACAAACACAACATAAACATGTGTCAAAGATGTTATGTCAATAATGAATGAGGAAACCTGGCATGGTGCCTCAGGCATGTAGTCTCAACTATCAGGAGGCTGAGGCAGGAAGATCCATTTAGCCCAGAAGGCAGAGGCTACAATGAGCCCTGATTGCACCACTGCCATCCAGCCTGGCCTACAGAGTGAGATCCTGTCTCAGAAAAACAAAAAGTAAAAAAATAAAAAAGAAGTCCCCTCTAAATGATAATAAAATAAGTCAGGTAACCATTACAACCATTTCAAAGGAGAATCTCAAGAAGCATACATACATATAAAATAAGAAATTCTGAAATGAATTTACAAATAATTTTTAAAAGGCCCATCTACAGGGCAATAATCCATTGCATTCCATTAGGTACAATTAATTTGGATATATAGAAAAAAATCATTTGCATTTTTTACAAGTTTACATAGTTTGAAAATAGCTCAAAGCAGTCAAATATATAAATAACCTTAATGAGTAGTCTAGACAACACACCCATTATTCTTTCCCCCATTTTAAAGGTTCCCCAAATTTTTCTTGATGTTTTCTAAGGCTAAGACTGTATTTGGAGTTTTATATTAATCATTTATTAAGGTTTCTAACTTTTTATATTAATATTTCTAAATATAAAAAACAAGGTTCATTTAATCTCTTGTGGAAAAATGTCAATTTCTCCATACAAATTTTAATATATCCTTGTGCATTATTTTATTAAGTAATTCCCTACTAAAGCATTATAGTAAGCTATTTACTACTTATCAGAGTAATTGTAATATAAAGTTTGAATAAAAATGAAGTACGAAGAATGTCTAAAATGTTCTAACAGATTAACAAATACAATAATAAGTTCTTTATACTACGATAATATAGTAAAATTTAATAGTTTTACATTTGAGGGTGTAACAACTTTTTTAAAGTAAAATTTGAGCGTTTTAAATAATAGTGTCAGCTTATATAAATATTGTTTTTTTAAGCTGATAGAAATCGATATAAGCAACTGTAATATTTTAAAAATTGAGGCTGCATATATATGAAGGTTTGTGTGTCTTCTGAAGAGAACAGAAATCTCAGCTTCAGTAGCTGCTACTGGTGTTTCATTCTTTCCTCCAAAATTCTGAATATTAACAGAACTGCAAAAAAGTGGCTTTATGTCTCACTATGAATGATACAGTGATGTCAAGATGTCAGGTCCTCAGATCAGATTCTATATATATACATTAAACAGCAAAACAAGTTCAGATTGACATTAGCCTAAAGTAAAATTTATCTCATGGCATTCCTTGTCGGGATCAGCACTGTACCAGTTGTATATCAATATGTGCAATGAGGACACCCCCTAGTGGTTAGATACTAAAGCAGCTTTTCAAGTAACACCATGTATATAAAGACAAAAACAGTAATTTAAGAGAAAACTATAAAAATAGATGCACTATGCAGAGTGATACATTTTAAAATAAGAATAGAAGTAAAAAGAAGAAAAGTCTTCTCAGCTTCCCCACTGTCCTCATTCCCCAAGCTGTTCCCACTGGCTGGGTGCTCAGAGGTGGTCCCTATCGAGAGATTTTTGGTTCGTTTTTTTTGTTTTGTGTTTTTGGTTTTCCACAGTGATCACAGTTATCATATAGTCATAAGTTATCTTTTGTGTCTTCAACTTTATGCAGATTCAATTCCTGCTGTGGAATATTTAGTTTAAAACAAAAATCTTTGTATATGGAGTGCTTTTTTCTCACTAAAGCTATTGTTACTAAAAAATATTTATGTTTCCTGCTCCAAGTTTGTGGTAGATTCTTATAAAGTTTTTTTTCTATTTCTTGAAAGATAGCAGGATCAGATTCATTAAGAATCATCTTCCAGTACCCACTTCCTTAGATACATTCTTTACAGAGAAAGGGAACAGACAAAACATCATTCAGGGTTCTACTGCTGTCCTTAAATATTAAAATAAGAAAGCCTACCCTGTGTATCTATTGTCTACTGTCTCCAAATAGGTGACACCTCCATGTTTTCCCTGTAAAGGCTCACAATTGCTTTGGGTGTCTTCTGCAATAATTTACCACTCAATGTGTGTGTATGTGTGCACATCAATATATTACCATCTGCTCCTACTGTCCAAAATTCTCCAGGATTTATATTTATTTCCAGTGTTCTTCGTTTTATTTTCCTAATTTTAATTGGTAGTTAGAATCAAAAGCTAGGGTAATACAAAAACAACTCACTTTTTAAAATGAATTACTTTTCTAATTTGACATTGAGGAATGAATAGTTTTACTGAAATCAAAAGTTTGAATGTCACCGTTAAAAGGATGTAGTCTATATTTTTACATCTTGATTACTAAATTAAACATCAATTATCTTTATTCCGAAAAGCATTTTTAAATGATTATATGACTGTGTGATTCACAGAGCTTTAATGTAGGATAAATAAGATTATTTCGAAAGAGCCTAGCTGAGTAGCAAAGACACAATAAATGTTTATCACATATGACTTTTCTTCATACATTTTTAGCTGTTTTCTTTAATCAGCTCTTCATACCATTTCAATTTTGTGATATGAGTCACTTGACAGAAGAAAAAGTACATGGCATATGGGGAGCTGGATTGGAAAGAAAAAGAGGTCTTAAATATTATGATGAAAATATCCTGCTTTTGTACTTTTCACAAAGACACATGGCCTTGAAAACACATTGATAGGGAATCTCTTAGGGTCAAGATGAGTGAGGGGGATCTGAAGCATTACCCTCAGTTCTTTAATTGTAAAATAAATACCTATTAATCTGGTTTATAAGACAGGAGAAAATTTGGTGAACATATATGATTCCATGCAGGCTACAAATTATACAAGTTATGAAATTAGCATTAGTTGCTGTGCCTTTAAAAATACTCAGATAAAGGTAGCAATGAAAGTTAAAGAGAGTAATAAAAATTTAATTATCCAGTGTGTAAAAATTGATAGATAATAGTTGCATTCATCATTGCTAACCTCTTTCCCCTTATATATGTTTGAGATAAAAGATCACTTAGTAAAAACGATGTCAACAAAATCTCACGATAATTATCCTGTGTGGTCGTTTACAAACTTCCAAATGGAAGACTCAGGCAAAACATAAAGCAAAAGTTATCTGAAGTAATCTGACAAGAAGACTATTGAAATTTGATGTTTTGCTTGAAAATCATGTTCAAGAACCTTGTCCCTGAGCACTTCAAATCAAGAAAATGGAGACAATTTTATCACTAATTTTTAGCAGTTTTCAGTCAATGCTTAAGGTATATAGTAATGAGCTATATAATCTTTGTGTTTGACCCTTGAAGTTTCAGGTTCTTTGATGTTTTTAAATCTTCAAACACAGCCAGTATGTTTGCCTAGTTCTCCCAGAAGTTGTCCTTTATTTAAAAATCATTTTAGTAAGTCAATTAATATTATTCCATTCCTACAAAATTGAAACAGTAAGGTTTTTTCCATACCCCACCCTGGTGTTCGAAAAATACGGCAATTGCATATGCTAGCTTCTTTTTCAAAACCAATCAATTTCAGTATGTAATAAAAATATTTCTATTTGAATTACAGCATTTTAAGAAAAACAAAGCAAATGGTTCAGTACTTAATAATTTTTCTCCACTATAACTGTACTGTTTGATTATAAGGTTCAGGTTTTCTATTAGACCTTACAATAAGTGCAATTTTGAAAACCAAAGCTTGGTGGTAAATAACACATTTTATGCTAGAAACAGGTAATTTTTTCTGTATTTTCATTTTAATAAAAACGTCAACTGCCAACCCAGCATTTCTGGCATATAATTAGTATTTAGTATCATACTACTTCCCCTCACTCCAATTATAATTGTTTGCTCCAAAGAATTTGCCAGTTCATGGTAGTCTCCCATAATTATAAAATAATGTCAATTTTTCAATAACATATTTAACCATATAATCATAGTAAAAAAGGAATTGAAGAAAATGATTTTATGACCAATTCATTCCAAATGCAAAAATGAAATCTAAACTATAAAATGTGTGATTTTATATATTAAAAACCTTGAAATTTGTATCCTTACCGAAGTTATCAATGTGTGTTTGATGATATCCATAGTTATTCTTGATTCTTTCCAAAATGAATATTTAACAACACCAGGAATGAAAGATTTCACAAAAGTTTCTCCTGTGATAAGTTTTAAAGGTTTTGTTTGTATTGTTCTTAATAATGAAAAACAATATCTATTTTTCTATTTTTTTCTTAAATCTTGATGTTATTATTAATTTTTGTATGTTTTAGGAATTCATTCTATAATTGTAAAAGTCTATGATTCTTTTTTTTCTCACCCTTAAATAAACATTATATAATTTGACTTAACCTTGATCAGGTGCAGAGGTTCATGTGGTATTATCATGTAGTAGTTGCAAAAGGCTTTATAAGTAAACTTAGACATGCTATTTGAAATATGTGTAAATGTATTATTACTCAATTCTGAGGTGAACTTTTGATTTATTCCTTATGGCTGCATATAAGGTGATGAATTAACTTTCCCCGAAATATATGGTTTTATATTCTATGCTGCTGGACTACCAGTAGAGTGTAAAGTTTGAACACACATTTCCATAAACTTGTTTTTTAAGGTAAACACTTAAAATTCCAAGACAAAGAAAATACATAGTTAAAATTTGCCATTACATTTGAAGATATAAAAATAAGTTGTTGGAAATGGTAATCAACACATCCCTTCTCTTCTTAGAGACTCCTCATCTGACAATAACCCATGTTTGTCTCTATACCCTTTGTAGTTCACGCTTCCTAATTTTCCTGACCTGGATACCTGCCTCGGCACTTCGTTGTATCTGAATGAGAAACATAAATACAGTCCTCAAAGCATTGTTGAGTAAGTAGTTCCTTGATAATAGAGGTGAATGTAATATTAAAACCACAGCACAAATGTGAATCAAAGTTTTGCAAAAGGTGTCTGTTTTATTTCTCCCACCTTATTATATTCATCTTTATTTCAAAGAGTCACCTACCGTTATCTTCAACCTCCCTGTAACCTACATCTCGCTGCAACTTCTCTACAGCTTTCCCCCATTTCTAGGATCTCTACTGTTCCCAATCCCATTTCTTATGTAAAATGAGTTAATTCTGTTAAAATGTCTCTAATTTGCATAGTTGCAGACATTACTATTTAGCATAATTAGGACCTTTCAGTTCTCACTTTTTTTAGGAATAAAAAGGATTCTAACAATGCCTGGTGTTTGTACTAGTACACATTGTTTAATCTGTCTCATACCAATGAATATCAGTTATAAGGACGTGACATGCTCTGGAAAACAATATTTTCTTACTGGTATGTACCAATTCACACTGAGGAGAATCCATCACACAAAGTCATAAAATAACAATATCTATCCTAAGAGTAATTATCATATCATAGTGCTACTAAGACTTGGACCTATATATTTGACCTTTTGGAGCAACTGGTTTTGGTCTTCCTAGATTCTAGTCCCTTCTTTTTCCTTTATGGCTGGCTTTACCCAGAATCTGCTTCACATTCTCTATCACTGATATGTTTGGATTCCTTGAACATCAACTTTTTCCAGAATGCCTGGATACAATTTACTCTTTCCCTCTTGAATAATCTAGATCAGTGGACCTAAACTTCAGTTTCCTAGTTCGGACTATATATTTCAGCGCATTTCAGCAGGTTTGCCTGTCAACCTGGTGAGAAAGACGTAAGAAGTAGCTTATCACACAAGGTAAAAAAATACTTACCTAAAGATTGTACATTTCTGAACATGTGTAGTCTTCTAAAATGAAAAATGCTTAAGCCATATGATACGGTTTCACTGTGTCTCCATCCAAATCTCATCTTGAATTGTAATTTCCACAATTTCCTTGTGTCATAGGAGGAACCCAGTTGGGGGTGATTGAATTATGGGGACAGGTCTTTCCTGTGCTGTTTTCATGATAGTGAATAAGCTTCATTAGATCTGATGGTTTTTAAAAGGGGAGTTTCCCTGTGCAAGCTCTCTTCTCTTGTCTGCCACCATGTGAGATGTGTCTTTCACCTTCCACAGTAATTATGAGGCCTCGTCAGCCTGTGTAATTGTAAGTCCATTAAGCCCCTTTCTTTGTAAATTGCCCAGTCTCGGGTATGTCTTTATCAGCAGCATGAAAATGGACTAATACAGTAAATTGGTACCAGTGGAGTGGGGCATTGCTGAAAATTCCACATTCCAAAAATGTGGAAGTGATGCTGGAACTGGGTGACAGGCAGAAGTTGGAGGGCTCAGAATAAGACAAGAAAATGTGGGAAAGTTTGGAACTTCCTAGAGACTTGCTGAATGGCTTTGACAAAAATGCTGATAGTGATGTGAACAATAACATCCTGGTTGTTGTGATGATCTCAGGTGGAAATGAGGAACTTGTTGGGAACTGGAGCAAAGGTGACTCTTGTTATGTTTCAGCAAAGAGACAGGTGGCATTTTGTTCTTGCCCTAGAGATTTATGGAACTTTGAACTTGAGAGAGATAATTTAGGGTATCTGGTGGAAGAAATTTCTAAGCAGCAAAGCATTCAAGAGGTGACTCCGGTGCTATCAAAGGCACTAAGTTTTATAAGGGAAGCAGAGCATAAAAGTTCAGAAAATTTGCAGCCAGACAATGTGATAGAAAAGAAAAACCCATTTTCTGAAGAGAAATTCAAGCTGGCTGCAGAAATTTGCATAAGTAACAAGGATCCAAATGTTAATCCCCAAGACAATGGGGAAATTGTCTCCACGACATGTCAGAGGTCTTCACAGCAGCCCCTCCCATCACAGGTCCGGAGGCCTGGGAGGAAAAAGTGGTTTTGTGGGCCAGACCCAGGGTCCCTGTGTTGTAGTGCAGCCTAGGAACTTGGTGCCCTGCATCGCAGCTGCTCCAGCTGTGGCTGAAGGGTCCAAAGTAAAGCTTGGGCTGTGGCATCAGACGGTGCAACCCTCAAGGCTTGGCAGCTTCCATGTGGTGGTAAGCCTGCAAGTGCAGAGAAGTCAAGAACTGAGATTTGGGAACCTCTGCCTAGATTTCAGAAGATGTATGGATGTCCAGGCAGATGTTTGCTACAGGGGCTGGGCTCTCATGGAGAACCTCTGCTAGGCCAGTACAGAAAGGAAATGTGGGGTTGGAGCCCCCACACTGCGTCTCAACTGGGGCACCTCCTAGTGGATCTATGAGAAGAAGGCCACCAGCCTCCAGACCCCAGAATGGTAGATCTACTGACAGCTTGCACCATGTACCTGGAAAAGCTGCAGACACTCAATGCCAGCCTGTGAAAACAGCCAGGAGGAAGGCTGTATCCTGCAAAGCCACAAGGGCAAAGCTGCCCAAGTCCATGGGAACCCACATCTTATATCAGTGTGACCTGGATGTGAGACCTGGAAAAGGAGATCATTTTGAAGCTTTAAGATTTGACTGCCCCACTGGATTTTGGGTTGGATGGGACCTGTAGACCCTTTGTTTTGGCTAATTTCTCCCATTTGGAATGACTGTATTTACCCAATGCCTGTACTCCCATTGTATCTAGGAAGTAACTAACTTGCTTTTGCTTTTACAGGCTCATAGATGGAAGAGACTTGCCTTGTTTTAGATGAGACATTGAAATGTGAACTTTCAAGTTAATAAGTTAATGCTGAAATGACTTAAGAGTTTAGAGGACTGTTGGGAAGGCATGATTGGTTTTGAAATGTGAGAACATGAGATTTGGAGGGGCCAGGAGTGGAATGATATGGTTTGGCTGTGTCCCCACCCAAATCTCATCTTGAATTGTAACTCCCACAATTCCCATGTGTCCTAGGAGAAATTCAGTGGGAGGTGATTGAATTGTGGGGGTGGGTCTTTCTTGCACTGTTCTTGTGATAGTGAATAATTTTCATGAGATCTGATGGTTTTATAAAGGGGAGTTTTCCTGAACAAGCTCTCTTCTCTTGTCTGCTGCCATGTGAGACCTGCCTTTCACCTTCTGCTATTATTGTCAGGCCTCCCCAGCCATGTGGAAATGTAAGTCCATCAAATCTCTTTCTTTTGTAAATTGCCCTTTCTTAAGTATGTCTTTATCAGCAGTGTGAAAATAGACTAATATACCATATATGCTTTGGTCATTTATCATTGGTAAAACAGTGTCTCATATCTATTTCTCAGGCCATAGTTTTCTCACGTTAAGTTATAGCAGTGGATTAAATAATCTTTGATGTATCTTTCAGCTATAAAATGTGATATTTTCATTTTGCTGGTCTGTGCTTCACTCTGCATATCTCACCATCCAATCATTGCCTGTCTTTTGACACAGAAGACTGACATTTGCTCTATGTAGTGTTATGTTCAAGGAAAAAGAGAGGGTGGTGAGGAAAAGAGAGGTGGAGATTTTCAGTTTTTCTGTGATAAGCTTTTCCCAGACAGAACGAAGTCATTTCATGATTTTCTCCATGTCTATACCTGTCCAGCTCCATGCCTTTTGAAGCTGTATTTCAATTTTATAATAGAATCAAATCCTTTTCTGGAAACTATCAGTCTCCTATGTGTTCCATACAATTCTACAAAGAACAAATTTCTTAAGGGATCAAGACTTCCATTTTTATAGAACAATAAAAACACAATAGAAGAAAATATATGCTTTTATTTTTCTAATTTTTCATATTGCCTGCTATTTATTACTGTTTTGTTATTGTTATTATTTTTAAGTTTATATAAAGACCTCACATTAATGACATATTTGCATTTATTGCTTATAATAGCAAGACTGAGCTACTCACCTTTTGCTAAGGCCTTGTCACCTCTTGTTAAATTGTAAATCTCAAAGTCCTTTAAAAAAAATTCTAAGTATCTATCTTTTGTCTAAACCTGTCACTATTAGCTTCATCTCATCTCGCAAATTCTGCCCCTTCTGCATAACCCCTACTGTAACTGTCTTTGGTGAACCTGTCTCAGTATTCACACATCACTGTCATTCGTATTTCATGTTGATGACTCTGACACTGATTACTTCCTGTATATTAAATGGAAAGAAGGAAAAAAAAAAAAAACACAACAGAACAATACCTCTCTGAAGGCTGCAGCCAATAATTGAAATCCAGTTGCATTTTCAGTTTGGTAATTTCAAATTTTGAAAAAGAGGCCTCTTTGCTGTTATCTCATGCCAGGCTGATCTATCCAACACTGTTATTTCCCTGGAGTTTATGTGTCTGACACATTGTATAAAGCTATGCTTTGGCAAGTGTACACCTTTGCACTTGGGCCAGGATGGATAAAATCTTATTACAGAGAAGCATTTACTTATTTATTTGATAGCTATTACAAAGATAAGGTCATATCTATAATATATGAATGTGCTTCAGTTAATGGAAGTTGTTTACACAAATTGCATATTTTAATTAGGGAATAAACTTTTACATATGGAAGGGATTCTTCATATCACAAAAGAAGTCTCTGTATGGTTTCATTAGAAAGTTAATAGTGCTTTAAATTATTCTTGTCCTCAGGTCAATTGATAAGGAAACTCAGCTACTCCAAGACTCATAATTTCCTCCCACTATTGTTCCAACTATATTTTATTAGCTATTTGTGCAGCTAAATATGTATGCTTTCAGCAAGAAGATAGATACTATATGGATGCAAAGATAACTATAACACATGGTATATTGATAGACACTAGTTCTGACTTTATTTTTGAAAACATTTTTGCTGGAATGTTAAAATTAATGAGAATTGACTTTTATGTTTGTAGTAGCTTTGCTATTTCTAGAAAGTAAAAGAATACTTAGAATCAGGAACAACATGAGAGCTTGGGATAGAATCGGATATATATATTATTTTTAATAATAAAAGTAGAAGGCTGGGTGTGGTGTCTCATACCTGTAATCCCAGCACTTTGGGAGACTGAGGTGGGAGGATTACTTCAGGCCATGTGTTCGAGCCCAGCCTTGGCAACCTAGTAAGTCCCTGACTGTATTAAAATTAAAACAAATTAACCAGGCATCATGGTATGTGCCTGTAGTCCCAGCTACCTGGGAGGTGAAGGTGGAAGGATGACCTTATCCCTGTAAGTTGAGGCTGTAGTAAGTCCAATGGTACCATGTAATCTAGCCTAGGTGACAGGGTGAGACCCTGTCAAATAATAGTAATAATAATAAAAGTAGCATTAGTATAGAGATCAATTAAATTTCACACCCAGGAAAAGAAATTTCAGGAGCTCCTCTAATTAAAATAGGCAGAAGAGAAAAATTACAAAAAGGTTTCAAGCTTCTTTGGACAAAAGCTTTTAAACTTGGTCATCTTTATTGTAATTTTCAACATATTATTTTTATTTCACTGGGCTCCTTGAATAATTTCTCAGTTTAATGTGGATTTCAAATAAACTCTTTAAAAAAGAGTTAGGTTTTATGGAATTTGCTGTGCTGCATTTTGAATCTCAAATCTGTGTTCAGTGCTTCCTTGAAGAAAAGATGGCTATATTCTATGATTGTTTTGTCATTATAGGAGACAAGTTCTCCTGATAATTTTTAACAAAGACCTGACTCTTAACAAATTTAATTAACAACTAACAGTAAGAAGAGGGTGATGTCCTACTGCGTCACTTTGATGCTCTGAGTCAAACAAAAATACTGTAGGGCTTGGGATAAGGATATCTGGTTCACCGTCACTGTAAACCATGAAAAAAATTGCCTTAAGATCTCTGCACTTTATTTTTCACATGTATTAAGCAAGGGCTATACCAGCCCTACAAAGCTCACAGATTGTTGTGATAACAGTCAGAAAACCGATTTCAAACTATTTGAAAGTAAAATGAGCATTTCTGAGAAACAGTCTGAAATAAGGAAAATAATATTAGCAGCAATTTAAAGAGGAAGCCAACACCACGAGTGCATTTTAAATCTTTTATGGAAAGATCTTCACAGCAGGTTATATTTGTGGTATAGTGCTATGATTAGCTCCTAAATAATCTCTTCACAAACTAAAACTGAAAAACAGAAGCTCCACATATTTCCTCAATCCCTCAATATGCTCTGTATACAGGCATGTTTTTGGTATCAAAATTTAATCACAATCTAGTAAAAACATAGGCTCTGGAAGTTGTACACAAACTAAAGATACCTGCCATGACAGAGAAAGTAAAACAAAACAAAACAGCATCCAAGGGACAACAGATGGAGTAGTTGATGAATTCGTCCCCCTATACATTTATTTACAATTGTTACTGTTTATTTGCAAATTAAATGTCCTGATTGATCAAGCATACAGGTCTTTCAGATTTACCTCAATTGATTAGAACATGTTTCCTGAGAAGCCAGAATTAAAAGTTAAAGACACCAAGTATCAGATGGCTTTTCACTATTCCATAGCCTGGAGAGATCAGGAAAATACCAGTATCAACTTTAAGGAAGGGGGTAAAATCAAAACCTGCCAGTTCTGGTCCATGGCATGTACAGAGTTTAAAGCAGGACGATACAGCATAAAACCTCTCATTCTTTCCACTCTACTCATCTACTTTGCATATGTCTTCATAGGCTCTTTTTCAGGTTTATATTCCAATTATATTCTGAATAATTGTCCTTGAAAGATGTAAACTCTCTATATTTTCTATGCTTTAATCAACTCACTCAGTGCTGGTTGATTTTTCGTTTTATCACTGAAATTATGTTACCTTATCTTATATTATTTTTATTAGGATAAATGTATAATATGTATATGTGTGTATATACATATAAAGCTTATATATTTCTGTGTATATATCTATTCTGAATATCATATATGACATAATATATATACTTATATAAGTCTTTCATTCTCTCTATATATTTACCATCATAATTGAAAGTAAATGTATGTATAGATAAGAAACAAATAAATTGATAATCACATATGTATCAATTTATAAATAAAATATCTTACAAATAAAATAGGCTTTATAAATGAAAATATACTCTGTAATTTTATCTTTTGATTTTTTCCTATCTTGTATATTAACAATAACTTGCCTTTGGATAGGAAATTATTAACCCCATTGTCTTTGGTAAAGAAAAATATTTCTTTAATATCTATAGCCTATAGAACTTGTTTTGTATAAGTGTATGTATATGTGTGTGTGTTTCAATAGATAAATATGTATTCATTGGCCCTGCTTTAGACAGACATTCTCATCACAGGGTATCTGTTATGTTTTCACAAATAATTTCTCATTGACAGTTATATCCAAACCTTCTTAAATCTTCTGCCATTGTATGTTCTCAGAAGACTTATTTCCATCCCTTTCTTGGTTGTATTGAACCAAATAAGTAATAATTCTTCTCAGTGACTCATTGAAAATATAGTTATTAAGCCTGATCTTCATGCCAGATAATATTCTATGTAAATATGTCCAAACTGTTGCTTCTTATTTATTTCTATGTAAGCTTCTAGAGGTTTGGAAGTGATTTGTCTCCTTTATTATCTCTGGTCTTTTGAGCACACATTTTCCTAAAATCCTTCCTCAGACAGATTTTTGTGATTTGTCTAAGTTCATTGGCTGATTTCCTTTCACTTCTTAGAATGTTCTTCAAAATCTTTTATAAATGAAGCAGTATTTATTATCAATGAAAACAATGAGTTAATTGTCACATGCATTTTTTTTTGGTTATTACTTTAAACATATTATTGGTTTGAATGTACTGTGTACACATTGTAGATAATTTGGAAAATACAGAGAAAGAAAATTTAAGCTTCCATGTAATCAGGACTAAGAAATAACAACGGTTAACATGTTTGCAAATTTTCTGATCTGTTTCAACGCCCATAATACAATAGTCTAAGGATTCTAAAGGTGGAGGATGGCAATGGCTCTGACCAGGAGGCACCACAAAGTTAAGTGTTGCTCCTGGAGAACTTAATTGCATTCTCCTCCAGTAGTGTGTCCAGGGATGTGAATCTTGGGGAACAAACACAGAACCACAGGTCAGCATATTTCATGACCACTTTGGGAATTTATCTAATAGGGGTATCCTAGATAATATGTGAAGCTGTAGTAGAAAGAGTCTAAGAGGAGTAGAAAGTCAGAAATCAGAGTCTGAGGGGAGAAAGGGAGCAGCCTCTTGAAGTAGAGTGAGCTTGGGAGTCAAAATCAGAGGGTCTCACCCAGAATCCTCTATAGAAACCAAGAGTGTATAGAAACCAAAGTGTTCCCATGTAAAAATGTTTCTACCTTAATTAACAGCAAACCCCAAAGAATACAAAGACAAGGCAGATGGTGAAGATGTGCTACCTGGCTTTTCTGCTTTCTTCCGCATACTCTAAAACCAGAAAGCTCTGGAGCAAAGGAATTAATGAACTAAGGCCAGTCCTAGTTGGGAAGTCTGGCTCAGTGGTCTTTCCTTTGAATAAAAATCAGATAATAAATAATGGACTCTAATTTTATAATTAAGAATATATAATTTAAAATTTAGTTTTTTATTACTTCTGAGTGACAAGAAAAAAATAGGGGGGTCCTGTCTTTCTTTCAGTGTTTTTATCCAGAGGAAAAGTTTCTCTCTCTTAATAAATTCTGAAGTGACAATGGTGACAAAATCAATGGCTTTCCTGATTGTATGCAAAGCTCAAGTTTTTGTAACATACTAGTTGCAAATACATATATCAATACTTACATTAATTGAAAGCTAGTTATAACTATAGACACAACTTAACAGGACTAAGAGTTACCATATACCTATCCAATTTCTCATCTCCAGTTATATACAAGCCTTTTTAAATCTTCTGCCATTATATGTTCTCAGAAGACTTATTTCCATCCCTTAATTCCTTTTGTATAAAGGTATGTTGGGTTTCTAATGAACATTATATATACATGCACATACACACACACATACACACATATATATAATTTTCAAATTTCAAATTTCTAATGAACATTATATATACTTGCACATACACAAACACATACACACACACATATATATATTTATAATTTTCAAATGTATAGCATGACATTTTATGGTAATCTCTTCTTCAAATATTGGTAAAAATTTATCTACAGTCATCACATGATAGAACATAAAAATAAAAGCATTATTTGTTTTAATACCAACAATCCTTCAAATGTGGTATAAGGACAAGAAGTTATAGTTTCTGCTTGCTGTGTTAGTTATGTTCTTTAAGTTGCATGGAACTTAACATCTTCAGGATTTACCCAGTATTAACATGTTCAGGATCTACCCATTATTGACATGGAGTTTATTTTCCTGTACTTGGATCTGGAAAACAAGTGTTACTTCATAAAATGTTTTCCTTTTTATTATAAAGTTGTATCTCCTATTAGTAGTATCCTGTACCCTTAAATATAAAGCAAGTTGATAACAATTGACTTTAATGCAGGAATTCACACCCAATGAAAAGGCTGTGTTTGAATTGAGTGCATCACAGATTTAGAGCTACGTATTGTAAAATGTTACCTGTGCCTAGGTAGCCTGATAGTCCCTAAGTGCCAGGCTGTCTAATAAGAGGCAATCAGAAACCAGTAATTGTTAGACACAAGGAAGCCTGGGGACCATAACATTGGAGCAGCCTGGGATAATACTTTATGTCCCTAGTCTTTGCCATTCTTCAATACCTAGTGAGACCAAGCTATTCTCCTCTGTACCAGTTAGGAATGAGGGTAGGCAGCTAGAAACAGAGGCCTCAAAACCCTCACTTAAAAGCATCTGAGTATATAAAGAGAGATCTTCATATAAGAATCTACTTTTTTTGCAATCAGAAATATGAAGGTGAGTGGATTCTGGCTTTGGTTTAGCAGATTTTTAAACATGAGAGATTGGGTTTGTACAACGGTTTTGGCCTTCCACTCTCAAAAATGGCTGAAGGCACTTAAGCCTTCATACTCACATTCCAGGCAAGAGGCAAAAAAATAAAGGAAGTGAGAGTGGGTTGTGGGATGTGGGGGAGGCTCAGCTCCCTTATAGGATGTGTTCTTCTAGGCCCTTGGTCCCTCACTCACCCAAGAATGGGGGACAGGACCCCACTGGGCACGGTGAGCTTGTATGAGTAAATATCGGTCCCCAAAGAGTTTTGCAGAAAGTAATTTATTTAGGCAGAGAGAGAGAAAAAGGAGAAAGAAAGAGAGAGAGAGGGAGCTCCCATGCTGTCATGAGAGGGGAACCAGAAATGGAGTCCATACTATGGGAGTGAAGTGGACTTTTAACCTGGGAGTTATTCCTGCCCCATTCATTTTTTTGTCCTGTGAAAGGAGTTCCTTTAAACTTCCACTGGAGTGATTGATCTTTGATCTTTTCTAAACAAAGGAAGCTCACCTGGGCAGTCTATCTTCCTGTGTGAAAGTTAAACAAAGACCTCTAAGCTCCTGGATGGAGATGTAAAAGAAGGCAGGTTTGGCATATTGCTGGGAAGTTCTTGCCTTTGAAACCACACCCCCTTGTGGACCTGAGGAGAGAATACATTCCCTCGGAAGGACAAAGAGTTTTCTAAGAACCCCCACCCTCCTACTGTGTTAATGTCATATTGTCAGCATACATCTGGAAAGAAAACTGGTAAACAGGACTTTTTAACTGGACAAATTGCTACCTCCATTAATTTTGTGTGATGGTAGTGGTGGTGGTGAGGGTTTTCTTAGAAAGAAGAAGGAGAGAATGGCAATGATAAGATAATTACTATTCTCCTCCATTTAACTAGGCCTAGTGGAAGGCCCTGGTTTGGTAGCCACAACTACTCCCATAGCATGGTCTGTCAATTCCCAACTTTATTACTCTGCTTGGTATAGAAAAGCACCAACCCTCAGCTGGCTGTGGTGGCTCATGCCTGCAATCCCAGCAATTTGGGAAGGCGAAGCAGGTGGATCACCTGAGGTCAGGAGTTTGAGACCAGCCTGGTCAACATGGTGAAATCCCATCTCAACTGAAAAGCATAAAAATTAGCAGGGCCCAGTGGCAGGTGCCTGTAATCCTAGCTACTCAGGAGGCTGAGGCTGGAGAATTGCTTGAACCCGGGAGGCAGAAGTTTCTGTGAACCGAGATTGTGCCACTGCACTCTAGCCTGAGAGACAGAGCAAGACTTCATCTCAAAAAAAAAAAAAAAAGAAAAGAAAGGAAAAGCACCAACTCTCCATGGTACTGCTATCCAGGAGGCTTCTATTTCTTCACTAATGGCTCAAGGAAAGGCAGGAGGCAACAATCAAGCTTGGAATATTTTATCCATACCCTTTGCATTCACGTAAATATCTCCATTAAAATATCCACCCATTTAGGGGACAAAGTCTTTTCTTAGTTGAAAGCTTCAAATACATAAAGTGTTTTATGTTGATCTAATATTCTCCATTAACGAGTGTTTAAATAAAGTTAATAGA
The DNA here is from genome assembly GCF_030222135.1 of Aotus nancymaae. Lineage (NCBI taxonomy): Eukaryota > Metazoa > Chordata > Mammalia > Primates > Aotidae > Aotus > Aotus nancymaae. The sequence continues at coordinate 22,738,381 of NW_026988473.1, read as the reverse complement.
ATAAGAAAGAGTTCCGAATTTCAGAGCACATCTTTACTGAAGTAAAATTTAGTAGAATTCAAGATCTCTTAAGCAAAGCAATAGTGTAGTGACTTGCTAACTTGTCATCTTTCTGAAACCTGTGTCCATTGCTATTTTAGCCAGCTCTATCTTTTCACCAATTGTGGGTGATTCAGTGCCTCTATAGTTTTTAAAAAATTATCGTTATCTCTGTCTCTTTCTCCTTCATATTCTTTCCAATATTTCAGCATTTTATACACTGTATTCCTGCTAATGTAGTATTTTATGATATGCTAACAAGCTGTTATACAACATAACCTGAAATCCATAGGTAACACTATGATTCTCTATAGAGATTCATAATTCACATTTTTACTTTAAACATTCTGACAAGGCTTGTAGTTTGAAAAAAATCAATGTAATTTATCCCAGCATTTTCCATATTTGTGTTATGATGCAATAATTTTTATTGTCTGTGAAGACCATATGAAGTTTGATGGAAGGCAGTTGATTTAAAGTTCATTCTACTTTAAGGCTCATGCTTATTTGTACCTTCCATTTTCTTATGACATCTATACATGTTAGATTTAATATTTCTCTACTAGTTTAATTTCTTCCTTTGTATTTTAAGAGAAAAATCCAATAAGACAGCTGCATAGCCTATCAGAGGGTTATATTTTTGTCCATAGTCCAATCAATTATTGTTTGAGTGATGGAGTTTCACATTAGAAATTATGGTAACCTATGTATCAGACATTTCTTGAGGGAGGCAGCTTCACAGGGGACCTGGAGAGATGTTGCATTCATTCAGGGGATTCACACACTCTGATATTCCCAATAAATATGAGGCCACAGTTCTCATGATGCTCTCCTATGAAAAGCAAGTCAGATTTAGGAGAAGAAATTGAATGAACTGTCACAAACATTTCTCAATAAAATAAGGAGAAAAGTGTAACTGTAGTCCGCATAAAAATTACATGTAGATTTACTAAGCTTTGGGGTCCTCTTGGCTGAAATGCATTTCTGAAGGGAAAAAAAATCAATATTAAACTACGTTTGATATATTTCTTTGCTAAAAGCCACAACTTCCAGTATTCTAGAGAGGAATGATTTATAACTGTTACAACCAACAAAATGTTCTTTTTGGCCCTGAAATCTGATAATTTGGTTTTACATGGTGACCATGCTTCCAGAAATAAAACTCCTGTCCATCACCATTATTATTATCAAGGATAGCCTGAGAATTGCTGTAGAAAGCATAGCACATTTTCACTGGTTTACTCATGTGTGATAATTGCAGAGTTTTGGAACTGTATTAGCTACAAAAAAAGAAAAAGTAAGGCCTTAAAGCTGTTTTAGTAGAAATAAGTAGGGAACCTTGGTTTTCTATCATTGGAGCACTTTCTAGGTGTACTCTGTATAATATATTTCCTTTTGGCCTTGCAAATGTATTTTTGAATCTATTAGCCCAAACACATTTTCACTGCCTTGCAAATGTTTTATCAGCCTGCCTCTCTCCCCTACCAGAGCCTGATGTAGATTGTAAGTGAAAGATGGGGAATAAGAATATAGTACTCATTTTCAAATTTTAATTCTTTTTTCGGGGTGTGAGGGGTTTCTCTCTGGATAGATTTTTGTCACGTGGTTGCATATGGCTATCTTGAACCAAAAAGGCACTCTTTTAGACAGATATTCTACTATGAGAAATCCAATACCTTTAGGGCCTCATACAATAATTAGTAAGAAATCTAGAATTGGCTGCAAAATGAATGGGTAATTCTTCTTATACTACCATATACTACTATATAACAGCCTTGGTAGTCCACGCAATGGTGAGCTGTAGCTGCCAAGAAAGATATATAATGATTTTGCTTCAGACACTGGATCTCTTCCATATTTTTCCCAATAGGAGAATCAGTTTTAATTCATATTGCAATTAGTAAGTTACTCTCCTTCAACAACAGGAGATTATAGTACCTTTCTTATTCCAACTGAACCAAAGAACTGTCCTACCTTGGGTACAAAACCCAGAAAACTAACCCCACAGAGAATGAAGAGGTCAGTTACAAAGAGAGCAGATGTAATAGATAAACACATGGGGATACAGTTTTTCAAGTAACTAAGTTGATTGAGAGTATATAGAACACATTGAAGAGAACTGATGTATTTTAAAACATTATTGATAAAGAATCAATATTTAAATAAATGTTAAAAACGTCATATGAGCTAAGGTGGAAACTCTATTCAAGAATTAATGAATAGTCCAATACAGATATACCTCTTTTATTGCACTTCACTTTATTGTACTATGTAGATACTATGTTTTTAACATACTGAAAGTTCATGGCAATACTTTCTTGAGAAAGTCTACTAGTGCCATTTCTCTAACAGCATATGCTCACTTCCTTTCTGTTTATCAGATTCTGGTAATTCTCACAATGCTTTAATTTTTTTCACTATTATTATATCTGTTATGATGATCTGTGATCAGTGATCTTTGATTTTACTACTGTAATTAACTTGCAATGCCACAAACTGCACCCATATAATATGGCAAACTTAGTGTATAATCTATAAATGTTCTGTGTGTTCTGACTGCTCCACCAACCAGCCATTCTCTGTATCCCTCTCCTCAGTATGCTCCTTCCCTGAGACACAATAATACTAAAATTAAGCCAAGTAATAACTCTACAATGGACTCTAAGTGTTCAAGTAAGAGTTTCAAGGTCTCATTTAAAATCAAAAGCTAGAAATGATTAAGTGTAGTGAAGGGATGTTGAAAGCTCAGATAGGCTGAAAGTTAGGCCTCTTGTTCTAAACAGATAGGTAAATTGTGAATGCCCAAAACAAAAAAGTTATTGAAGGAAATTAAAAGTGCTACTCTATTTAACACACATAATGATAAGAAAGTGTAATTATCTCATTGCTTATATAGAGAAAGTTTTAGTGAACTGAATAGAAGATTAAACCAACCACAACATTCCTTTAAAGGAAAGTCTAATCCAGAGCAAGGCTGTAACTTTCTTCAGTGTTTTGAAATCTGAGAGAAGTGAGGAAGCTTCAGAAGAACAGTGTGAAGCTAGTGGAAGTGGGTTTATGAGGTATAAGAAAAGAAACCCATCTTCATAATATAAAATTGCAAGGTGAAACAGCAAGATTTGATGTAGAATTTAAAGCAAGTTATCTAGAAGATCTGGCTAAGGATGTTTGATGAAGGTGGCTAAACAAGAGATTTTCAATGAGACAAATCCACATTATATAGGAAAAAAATTCCATGTCAGAGTTTCATAGCTGGAGAGGACAACTCAATGCCTGTCTTCAAAGCTTCAAAGGGAAGACTGACCTCTTGTTAGGGGCTAATGCAGCTGGTGACTTTAAGTTTTATCCAATGATCATTTACCATTATTTACCATTCCAAGAATCCTAGAACCCCTGAGAATTATACTAAATATACTCTGCTTGTCTTCTACAAGTTGAACAGCAAAGCTTGGATGACAGCACATCTATTTTGCGGTATTGTTTACTGAATATTTTAAGCCCATTGTTGAAACCAACTGCTTAGAAAGAAAGATTTCATTCTGAACATTAGTGTTATTGGCAATGTATCTACTCACCCAAGAACTCTGATGGGAATGTACAAGGAGATTAACTGTTTTTTTTCTTTTCATGCCTGCTAACCAAACTTCCATTTGCAGCCCATAGATCAAGGAGTCATTTCAAATTTCTAGACTTATTATTTAAGGAATATATTCCATAAGGATATAGCTACCATAAATAGAATATTAAATTAAATTAATTTAAATTAAATAGTTTGATCTTCCCCTGATGTATCTGAGCTAAGTAATTGAAAACCTTCTGGAGAAGATTCAACATTCTAGATGCCATTAAGAACATTCATGATTCATGATTCATGAGAGAAGGTCAAAATATCAATATTAATAGGAGTTTGAAAGAAGTTAATTCTAACCCTCATAAATAGTTTGAGAGACTCAAGTGTCAGTGGGAGAAGATTCTATAGATGTAGTGGAAATAACAAATGAACTAGAACTAGCAGTAGAGCCTGAAGATGAGGCTGAATTGCTACAATCTTATACAGAACTTGAATGAATAAGAAGTTGTTTCTTATGGACAAGCCAAGAAAGTGTTTTCTTGAGATAAAATCTACTCCTGGTGATGTTGTGCACATTGTTGAAATGACAGTAAAATATTGAGAATATAATATAAACTTAGCTGATAAAGCAGCAGTAGAATTTGAGAGGATTGGCTTCAATTTTGAAAGAAGTTCTATCATAGGTAAAATGGTACCAAACATTATCCCATGCTAAATAATTCAGAGAATTATTTTCTGAAAGGAGGAGTTAGTTAATACAGGAAATGTCATTGTTGTCTTCAGAAATTGTCTTAACTACCCCAGCCTTCAGCAAGTACCACACTGATCAGTCAGCAGCTGTCAGCATCAAGTCAATAACCTCAAGCAGAAAAAGAGACCATGACTGGCTTAAAGGTTCACATGATTGCAGAAACTTTTTAGAAAAAAAAAATTTTAATTAAGGTATATACATTAATTTTTAGGCATGACGAATATTCTACTGTACAGCATAAACAGCTTTTATGTACATTCGGAAACCAAAAAAGTTTTGGCTAACTTTATTGTGATTTTCATGCTATTGCAGTTGTCTGGAACTTAGCCTCCTCTATCTCCAAGGTATGTCTGTATTAGAGAATGACATCCTGACATATAGTGATTGAGTTAAGAAAAGTACAATACATGGACCTATAGCAAGAAAACCTGGATAACACAAATTGATAAATAATTCAGAAAAAAACAAAAAAAAATACATTCCTTTAGAATCTCATTTTAAAGATTTATCCCAATTCCAAATAAAGAAGTGTTGATAAATTCATATCAAATTTAAGGTAACTCAATATTCATTATATGTGATTTTATTTCAGAGTGTGTCTTCAGTCAGTTTTTATTTGTTTATGCATATATGTACGCATGGTATGTATGTATGTCTTTATTAGTCTCATGATATAGAAGCACCTTTTCATATCGTTACAGAGAGATGATCATATCTAAATAGAAGACAAATACTTTTACAGTCAAGATTCCAAGACTCAGTGAACAAAAATTCAAAAACCCTGGCACATGTATTTTGATCTATATCGTCTACCTAGTGTATAGATTGATTTTAACAGTTAATATTATGTCTCATTAACATGTTACCTTAAAGTCCCTTTGTCTTGTGGGGAAATATAACACAAGGATTAGAAAAATGCTTCCAGGTTTTAAAAATATATGTTTTATTAAAAGATAGCCACAAACATCCTTTTATGTATTATCTATGTCTGCTTTCTAGCTACAACAGCATCAAGTAGTTCCATCAGAGTTGTTTAGCCTGCCAACCCTAAAATATTTAGTATTTGACACTTTACAGCAAAACTTGCCAATACCTAACACAGCACAATAAAAATGGTCTTTGAGTAAAATAGACTCATAAGAAACTATGTGTCCCAGGTTAAGCTTTATGTTTTATGCTAAGTTTTATAATCCCCAACATGTTTTTTAGGGTAAGCAACTGAATTTTCTCCTCTGAACAAAAGGACTCTCTTTATTTCCCAGTCGTCAGGACCTTATTGTGATGTCAAACATTCAGAATTCTCCACCAAACCTGAAATTAAGCCAGCCCTTAGCATATATAGCATCCCAAGGCAAGAGTTATTTGGAGGCACATAAGTGATTCGTTAAGAATAATAAATCAATCCCCCCAAATCATTAAGTATATTGTATCATCCTGTTTTGATAAGTATGCCTTCACAATGACCTAGAAAATCAAACTTGAACTTAAAATTTTCAGACTTTTAGGTTTCTGCACCAAAACATGGCAGTATGTGGAGGACATGGCCTCAGCTCCTCTCTGTGACTCCCCATAGGATTTTCTTCTCCATTCCAGTTATTCATGTGCTGCAATAGAACTGCATGCATGTGGCCATCCCAACACACATGCCTCAGCTCTGTCCACCCACTGTCAGAACATCTCTCCTTGCCCAAACCGGCTGAAAGCCTAGGGTTACATATATGCCTAGTGACATAGGCAGTCCTTGGGGAAACAGAGCAGGGCACCATAAATTTTGGATGGAAGTCAGGATATGTTAGCAGGAGATCCCTAAGTTTTAGTTACCTAGAGATTCATCAAGTAGGGGAGCATAGGTTCAGGATGTGTCCTTCTCATAACCCAGAGAATTCTTACTCTGTGAAAAAATGAATTAAGTACAGAGATATCAGATGGAGCCCTCTAAAAATCTCTCTCCTTAGAACCAGCAGCATCAGCATCTCCTAAAACAGTAGTTCCCAACCTGGGGTGATTTTGTACTCTAGAAGACCTCTGACCATACCTGGAGCTGCTTTTGATTGTCACAACTGCTCAGGCAAGTGTTAGTAGCATCCATTAGGTAGAAGCCAGAAATGCTGCTAAAAAAATCTACAGTACATAAGAGCTGTCTCCCAAACAATCAGTTGGTCCAAAATGCTAGTGGTGCAGAGCTTAAGAAACATTCACCAAAGATTTCATAAAAAATGCAGAAGCTCAAGCCCACCTCAGACCTACTGGACCAGAATCTGAACTTTAAGTGGATCTGTAAATATGCACATTAAAGTTTGAGAAGAACTGCTCTGAAGCATGGGATGGAGGCAGAGGCTCTTCTTGCCCTATGAGATGTGGTGCTTTTTGGAACAGGCAACTTGTTTATACTCTTGTAAGACTTTTAATGCTGGTGTTTGCTGTTATGAATTTCCCTCATTCCAATACTAGTTTTCCCCTTATTAGTTTACTACTTTTACAAGAGTCAGAAAAGTCAGATATATCTTCTATTTATATTATTTCATAAGGAGTATAGATATCAAGTTAAATCTATAAGAATATTTTTGAAGGATATTTTAAAGGTTACATCACAATAGCTCAGAATTCCTAATCAGTTGTCTCAGACTTTAAATCATTAAAATTATCTCAAACTGAATTCTCCTGGTTTCCTTGACTCATATCCTGAGTTTTACAAATTGGATAAAAATACTTCACAGATGAAATACCTCATAGCATTTTTAGAGGATTTCATTATCTGAACAGGGCACATGGAGGCTTCCGGGAGTGAGTGATGTTAAATGTCTGGTCTCCCCTAACATGACTCATTTACTTATAATACCAGCTGCATTTCTCAGCCAAGACATGCTGTGGAATGAATGAAATAGAATTTAATTTTAAAATTTAGTCTGAATACTTTAGTTGATTGATAGGAAAAATATGTTTGTGTTTAGGTTGATTCTTGTTTTATCCATGCATAGACAATGTAAGTTCTTCCAGTTTAAAGGACAGAAGGAGGAGTGAGATGTTTGTTGCATACACAAGAAGACTTTTTCCAGACAGTAAAATAATGAGAGGGCGCTATACTATGTTTACAAAGAGACCTCGTATTTATCATTTTCTCGTCTACAATCATATTGTAAAGAAGGCAGGTCTTGTATTTAGCACACTTAGTTTTCCTATTCTCATGTGTACCCCCGACACCATGAACATCCTTAAGGAATACCATCATTGGCAAGAAGAAAATATATATTATTATCAACTTGTGTTGAATGGATAAATGAATGTAAGGTTGAAGGATAATACAGAGTTTTGTTGAGGCTTTTGTGGCCCTTGAATTATCCAGTGTAGAACGTCACTTATTCTACCTGTTCATTAGGGCTAATGCTTCTGACATCCTTAACAGTTATTCTTCTCTCAGTATCCTATAATCAACTGCTTAGAAGGATATTTTCCAGGGAAGTGTATTTCAGTAACCTTTGAAAACAAGATACCTGCCTGCTTATTTTCCAAACACTACTCAATCATGAAGCTTTTTCAAAGCTGTACAATTCTTGACTTACATGAAGAAGGCTTCAGTGAGTGCTGTAGTGACAGACAACCCAGCATCTGAGATTCCCCATCGAGTGACTCTTAATGATACGACAACCCTGGCCTTTACCCCCAGATCTAATCATTGAGCCTTTTATTCATTCCCAAGAATTTTACTTTGCTTAGATTTTTAAATCCTGTTTCTAGCAAGACTTTCTAGTTACCAGTGGCTGTAGCTAAGAACACGTTCTTTGCTGGGAGATACCGAGTGTTGGTTCTGTCAGATGGATTCCTTTATTAACTAGGCTTGAATCTATCTTCTACTTGATTACTTGATTTAACTAGGTAGATTATAGCCTAAAACTATCACTGCATACACACACACACACACACACACACATACACACGTATAGATATATTCACAAAAAGCTGCTTTATTGACTTGGGCGGCGGAGGCAAAAGGATCTCTTAACCCAAAAGTTTGAGGCTGCCTGAGCTATGATCACACTACTGCACTCTAGCCTGGACAGCACAGCAAGATCCTGCCTCTAAATAAATAATAAAAAATAAATAAAAATAAAAATAGAATAATTTGCTTTATGAAGTGATTTTATATAAGGTTATATATTTTTATAGAGTTACTGTGGTCAGATACACTCTTTTTTCTAGTTTTTCTGTTAAAGAATTAATGTTTCTTGACATAGGCTTGGGTGTTAGAGTCATCAAGGGAATTTGAAAATTAGCATGTGGTTGACAGAAAAACAATATTCATATAGTAACTTTTAACATGATTTTAAACATTTATAAAATAGCTAGTATCCTTTTTCTAAATAAATAAGAGGTGGCATTAATCAGCCCTACTAAATTATGCTAAGAATCCTAAGTTTGCAAGATGACACATATATAATGGAGCATACATTGTTATTTTTCATGCTGAGTTTGTCGCTATTGTCTCTGTCATTTTTCTCTGTTTATGTATCTTAAGAGATAGTGAGGGCAGATTACCTTAAAAACCTGTTGAAACTTAAAAAAGAAACTTATAAAGGTACAGTAATCATGTGGTTGTAGATCATAGGAATAAATTTATATGAAGCTTTCTTTCTGTATATTTCAAACTTAAGATTTTAAAATGTGGCTAAAGAAGTTGAAGATAAAAATTAAAATAAATAGACCATCTTGAGGCAGTGTCTTTTAAAATAATATCAAGAAGCAATTAATTAGAAAAACAAACAAATAACAACAACAAAAACTCCTGTTATCTATGGGAAAGAAATCTTGGAATTAATTTTTTTTTCCTTACAATACTGAGTTTGGGTCTGCCAGTGAAAGGCACAGACACTAGATTTGTAATGGAAAAGATATAAAAAACCATGGGAACTGAGAAGCATGCATGAGTGTGAATAGGATTGTCAACAGTATCAAATTTGTATTTTACAGGAGAAAGCCAAGAAATAATCCTATAATACAGATAAAAAAGTACTGAGAAACAATCCAGGGAAAAATGCCAGAACACTGCAGAAAAGTAATATGCAGTTTGACAATTATTTTAATGGAAAATATTTGTAAGACTAACAAACATTGGGATTGCACAGTATGCATATTGGGTCTGAACTAAAAAGAAAATAGAAGAAACACTGAAGACTCCTTAACAGAAGAAAAAAATTTCTTATCTTTGAAACAAACAAAACCTACAAGATCTGTAATACCAGTTAACTCAGGAGGCAGAGGCAGGAGAATTAGCTGAGCCCCCAGGAATTCCAGTACAGCCTGAGAAATGTAGTGAGACCTGTCTAGAAAAAATAAAATTTTAAAGAAGGGAGAAAAGTATAAATAAAGAATAATCAAAATGTTTTAGGGCAAATATAGAATGAAATAGGATATACTTTTGTATTTTAATGGCAAAGAAAAATATCCAAAAATTTCAAAATAAGAAAAGAAAGGTTCTTAGAAACATACACATCAACCAGTTTTTTACAAAATCCGGCAAACAAAGTAAGTAGAGAATGTGACTAGACCTGCCATATACCAAGATCTTTACATCCAACCAACTTATTCATTATTTTGGAAAGGAATAAAAACAATTTCACATGTGAAGCCTCAGAAAACATTTCACCCAGGTATGCCTCATGAATAAACTACTCAAAAAAGTTTCAAAAATTTTTTTTCCATTTCTAACAAGTTTGCTTTAATGAAATGTTTTTTTTTAAAATATTTGAAAAAAATATTAAATTGAACTCGAGAGGAAATTTAAAATAATAAAATAGTAATTTATCAGGGGAAATGGAAAGTTGTTTAGTTTTGCTTAAAATAAAACTACGGTTATGGGATTTTTAAAAAAAACTCTGAAAAGACCTACCATGTGGTTGACAGAAAAACAAAATTCATATAGCATTTTTAATATGATATTAAACATTTATAAAATCGGTATTATTCTTTTTCTAAAGAAATAGGAGGTGGCATAAATCAACGTCACTAAATCGTCTTCTTATTAAGAATCCTAAGTTTGCAAGATGATGCATATACTTTGGAGTGTATATTGTTATTTTTTTATGCTGAATTTATTGCTGTTATCTTTGTCATTTTTCTTTATGTATCTGAAGAGATGGTGGGGGCATGGTGACAACGAAAAAGACAATAAAATAGCTGGAGTCTTGCAATCTGACATAAAACCAATCTCTATTATTTAAAAAAAAATGCACAGCTTTTCCCTTTTGTAGTTATGCTTCCCACTAACAAGAGAGCTACCTATATTTAATCCTTTTTTCCTCACCTCCTTATTCCACTCAGTTTAGATTTTCTTCCCCATCATTCCATTGAAAGTGATCTTATCAAGGTCACCAATAACTACGTTTCTAAAAACAAAATTCAAATATCTGTTCTTATCACACTTGAACTCACAATGCTTCTGACACTGTTGACAACTTCCTTGCAACTCAAAATCATTTTTTGGCACAAGTAAAATCACAGTCTTGTTTTACTTCCTACTTTACTAATGACTCATCATTTTCCTTCCCTAGCTTCTCTCCCTTTTTCAGTTCTTTACATGTCTATTTGCCTCAGGGCACAGCTTACATCTATCTTTCAATCGCCAGTAATACTCTATTCTGGATGACATTAGTCAGACCCTTGGCTTAAAATAAGGTCTACACTATTGATTTCTTAAAATACATTTCTGAACTCCAGACTCTTTTCTCTATCTGCTCACTTTTTGTCAGTATTTAAGTATCTAATGAGTGTCTCAAGCACTACATGGCTGAATGGAATTTTTTATTTCCTCCTTAAAATTAGTCTTCCCCAGCCTACCGGTTTATAATGGTGTCACCATTCATCCAATTGCAGAGGACAAGGACCTGGGAGGTATTCTTGCTTTCTCTGTTTTTCATGGTCTTATTTTCCAAATGGAGTTGTCTATCTCCAAAGTTTATTCCAAATTCAACCACCTCTCAAAACATCCACCACTGTTACTCTAGTCCTATTTCCTGCCTGGACAACTACAATAGACTTCTAATTACCTCCTTGCTACAGCCTTTTCCCTTCATAGCCTATTCTGTACAAAGCACACTGAGTAGTAATATTTTTGAAACTGTGAACTAGGTGATGCACACTATTATACGTATAATCTTTTTAAAAATCTCTTCTTAATGACAGCAAGCCTTATATGATGATAACTTATCTTTCTGACTTTATTTGCTTATCATTTTTTCTATCAGTCTTTAAGGCGTTCATATATTGGCCTACTTTCCATTACTAAAATAAACTAGGCTTATCTTTGTCTCAGAACTATTATGTTTGCTATTCTCACTCCTTGGATTCTTTTCCATAGATATTTTATATGGCTAGTTATTTTCTAACATTTAGATCTCTACTCAAATATCATTTCCCTAGAAAGAATTTGTAGGCCATTCTCTCTAAATCCACATCCCCACAAACATCCTATTGCTTAATTTTCTATTCTATGTCAAGAAAATATAATTAAAAACAAAATCTTCTTCCAGTCCAGGAGTCTCTCCACCACCACAAAGTTAGAAGAGAAATAACACAATTTTATTGTGTAATAAGAATTGAACCAGGATGTGACACAAATCACAAGCAATCCACTAAGAGAGTGCAAAGACAGAAGTCTCACTTTTTTATATAGAGAAGCATATAAAACCCATTACAAATACATTCTCAAGATAAGCAGTAACTAGTCCTTACGTAAGAGGACTTGATAGCACTATTTGTCAAACATGGTTCATCATAAATTCACTTGGTAGAGTGACTCTCTGTGTTAACTAATTAGTTTAATCAGAATAAACAAACCTCTTACATGTTTGTTACGAGAGTTAGTTTTGTAACTTGGAGTAAGGCACCCACTGCTGTTATTCTCTTGCCCTCTCACAGAAACAGGAGGACAAAAGGAGGCAAGGTGCTATCTTTGTTGATTAAATCAATGAGATAGCTTCCAGGTCCTTGGGAAAGATATCTCTAGGTCTAAAAGCTATAAAGAGGCTATTATTTAGCTTTCAAAAAAATTTGTAGGGACTTGGATGAATCTGGAAACCATCATTCTCAGCAAACTGACACAAGAACAGAAAACCAAACACCACATGTTCTCACTGATAGGTGGGTGTTGAACAATGAGAACACGTGGACTCAGGGAGAGGAGCATCACACACTGGGGACAGTTGCGGGGGGTTAGGGGAGGGACAGCAGGGGGTGGGGAGGGATAACATGGGTAGAAATGCTGGATATAATCAAAGGGGAATAAAGACAGCAAACCACGGGGTTATGTATGCACCTATGCAATAACCCTGCATGACCTGCACATGTACCCCAGACCCTAAAGTAAAAAAAAAAAAAAAAAAATTTACATATATTTCAAAGATATACAAAAGAACTTAAAATTACCAGTTTTCTAAAATAAAATGACTTCAGAAAAGAGAATGGGGGATATACCTCTTCCTTTATTTCCAGTAAGAAGAATTAAGTTGCTTATGTTTAATTTGTATTAGTTCTTACACTCCTTACTATTATTATTTTTTAAAACACTGGTCAGTAAATACAAATATATTATTTGTAGATTTGTCTTTCTGGGTATTACAATTTCATTAGAATTCAACTTTCGTGAAAACAGAGAATTTCTCTTCTAAGTTTATAATGGTAATTTGATTGCCTAGAAGAGTTTCAGGACCACAATAGGTTCACAATAAATAGTTCTAGAGGCTGATTACAGTGGCTTATTCATGTAATGTCAGCAATTTGGGATGCTGAGGCAGGTGAGTCACCTGAGGTCAGGAGTTCGAGATCAGCCTGACCAAAATGGTGAAACCCTGTCTCTAATAAAAATACAAAAAAACTATCTAGGAGTGGTAGTGGGCACTTGTAATCCCAGCTACTCAAGGGGCTGAGGCAGGAGAATCCCTTGAACCCAGGAGGTGGACATTGCAATGAGCTGAGGTCACACCATTGCACCCCAGCCTGGGCAACAAGAGCAAAACTCCATCTCAAAAAAAAAAAAGTTCTAGAATTAATAATTGAATATTATTTTTATTTAATAATAGTACTATATAGCATTACTTAATATTATGCAGGAAAAATGCTATATAAACAAAAATAAGTTAGAAAGAAATACAGCAAAACTTTTGGAGGGTTATTTGTCATTGCTTTTTGTTTTAGAAAGTCTTACTCTGTCACGCTAGAGTACCATAATGTAATCGTAGCTCACAGCAGCCTCAAACTCCTGCATCCAAATGATCTTCCCATCTCAGCCTCCCAGTGTGCTAAGATTATAGGTGTGGGCCACTATGCCTGGCCCCAAAATATTTTTATTTTTTTAAATAGTCTTTGAGAACTATTCTGCAAAATTGTTTTTAAAAAAATTTTATAGACATTTTTCATGTAGCATATTGAATGTCCTCCATATCCATCTATGTTGCTACTAATAACAGAATTGTATTATTTTTCGGGCTGCATGGTATTTTATTATACCTACCACATTCACTTTATTCATTCATAGACATTGATTCCATATATTGGTCATTGTGACTAGTACTGCAATAAACATGGGAGTGCATTTCTTCAATACAGAGACCAGTGTTATTATCTTTTTAATATACTTCATGTTTAGAGCAGCTTTATGCTCGCAGCAAAATTAAGCTGAAAAGGTAGAGTTTCCAAACGGCCTCTGACCACACACATGCACACCTCCTCCACTATCAACATTCTGCATAAGAATCATATGTTTGTTACAATCCATGAATCTACAGTGATACAAAATTAAAACTTAAAGTTCATAATTTATATATCTGCCTAGGATACAGTTGCATAGTTTACATTAGGGTTCATTCTTGGCAGTATACTCATTTTATGAGTTTTGGCAAATGTATAATTACATTATCCATCATTGTAGTATCAGACAATATTTCACTTCCCTAAAAATAGTCTTTTCTCTGCTGTTTTAGTCTGTTTTCACACTGCTATAAAAAACTACCAGAGAATGAGTAATTTGTAAAGAAAAGAGGTTTAATTGACTCATAGTTTTGCATGACTGGGGAGGCCTCAAGAAACTTATAATCATGGTGGAAGGGGAAGGGGAAGCAAGGCACATTTTACATGGCAGGAGGAGAGGGAGTGAGTGAAGAAAGCCACCCATTTTTAAACTATCAGATGTCTTGAGAGCTAACTCACGATCAAAAGAACAGAATGGAGAAAATCCGCCCCCATGATCCAGTCACCTCCCACCAAGGCTCTCCCTTAATATGTGGGGATTACAATTCGAGATGAGATTTGAGTGGGAACAAAAGCCAAACCACCTCTTCTGCTTTTGCATCCCTCCATCTTCCTAACTCCTGAAAACTACCGATCTTCTTTACTTCATAGTTTTGCCTTTTGCAGAAAGTCATATACTTGGAATTATAGTCTATAGTATTTGCAGATTGGTGTCTTTCACTGAGTGATAAACCAATAAGTTTCCTCCAGTTCTTTTCATGACTTGATAGCTTTCTTGTTACTGCTAAATAATATTCCATTGTCTGAATGTACTACAGTTCATTTGTCTGTTCACCAAATAAGGACATCTTGGTTGCTTTCCATTTCTGGCAATTACCAATAAAGCTTCTATAAACATTTTAATGCATGTTTTCTCTGAACATATGTTTTTAATTTATTTGGATAAATTCCAAGAAGTATGGTTGCTGGAGTGTATTTTGTTTTTGTTTTTGTTTTTTATACTGCCAAAATGTCTTCCAAAGTGACTATGTTTGTTTTGTTTTGTTTTTTAAGGTGGCATAACACACTAGGAACATCACATACTAGTTATTCTCAGAAATTACATCAAAGATACCAGTGCAAGGCCAAGATTTAAACAGAAAATGGAGGGAAGAGTACCAGGATCCATCAGAGCACCCATGGAAAGAAGCTGGGGTGTAGAAAAGAGCAGCAAAAGTCTAGCTGAGACTGACCCCTAACGAACTCAAAGCCCAGCAGAAAAGGTAGGTGGGAGTGCTTCTTCCCTCCATGAACCCTCTGACAAGCTGCTGACTACTAAACTATTGAGTGACTCTCTGCCCTTGCAATCCATGGTAGCACTATCAGTGGCAATTAGAGAACTTCCCATAAACAGAGAACTGAGTGGCCAGCTTGATGCAAGCGGTGCCACACACCCCTGAGACCCAAGCTGAGATGGTGGACACCATACCAGTTGGGTACCCGTAGTGCCACTCCCCTACCTGGCGATCCTCTGCTCTTGAATCACTGCACCAGCAGAACACCCACAAACATACCCTACTACCCACTCTGACTTTGGCAAGCACAGGGAACTGGTCGATCCCAGGGAGCTGTGAGTTTCCTGGAGATCTAACCCTTGATGCAGACCATCCCCAAGGGGAGGAAGGACACTGCCTGGCAAAGCCCCTCTAGGGGCAGAGGAAATGCAGGTGAGTCACCAACTGCAAAAAGGGTCACAGGGATGCCTAGAAAGTGAAGTAGACATTGGGTAATATCTCGCCCCCTACCTCCCATACACTGTCAGATGCAGTAGCAGTTATTCATATCTGGGCCTGGTGAGTGAACACTTAAAAGAAAGCATTTATCTCATTTTTCCAGTGGCTCCACCCTCAAAGAAAGTGAGCACACACTGGAAAAAGTACTTCTCATGCTTTTCCAGTAAGCCGAAAACAAGCCGGAACCTGTTCACACTTTCACAAAGTGTGGAGCCCAACTAACCTTCCTGACACAAAGTGGTTGCACCCGAGCAAGGGAGGACAGATTCCAAAGTTGTCTGCCCTGGACAGAGAAAAGTGGCTCTGCCATCAACCCCATTCTAGTGATAGCCATAAGGAAGGTGCTCCTTTGCCCACAGCCAAACTGCAGCTGGGTACCAAATATGAAGGCTTCAAAAAGAGAAGACTGTGAACTCCATGACAGGGATGTAATAGGGAAGTTGATTGTGCTCTTGCTAGCTCAGGATGAGGAGCTTGTGCATACCTCCCCAGGCTTCTTCCCCCTGAACTTCAGTGCACCACAGCAACATCTCTTCCTGCCACCTCCACCATTGCATGCATATGGACTAGGAATCAGCTCACTTGCCAGCTCTTACTCTTAAGCACCGTCTACTGGACTTGAGCATGAATTGCACCACCAAACCCAAAAAAAAAAAAAAAAAAATTACTTCAACAAGCAGGATCTGAGAATGTCACAGCAAAGAACCTATCTGCACCCAAGGAACCCGTTCTGAGCTTTGGTCCTCTGAAAGCACCCAAAACCAAAGCCATTTGATTATACACAACATACACCACAATCAAACCCTCAAGGGAAAAGAAGAATAAAATAATTAAAACCCCATCCAAATGACAGAAAATTCAAAACACGAAGCAAGAGCTCCCTCAGATAAGAAATTATAGAAAGAATTCTGGCAACATAAAAAGCCGCAGTGTTTTGTCATCTTCAAAAGATTGTATATACTCCTTACCAATGGGTCCTAACCAGATTGCAATGTCTGAAATTGTTGATAGAGAGTTAAATACATAAATGGTGAGGTAAATCAGTGAGATCCAAGAGAAAGCTAAAATCCAAAAAAAAAGAGACACACAAGCAAAAGAAGATCCAGGATATAAAAGATGACATGGCTAAATAAGAAAGAACTGAAAATAACTTTTGGCATTAAACAATTCACTATAGGAATTTGAAAATGCAGTTGGAAACTGAACAATAGGCTAGACAAAGAAAGAGAAAGGCTTTCACAGCTAGAAAACTGGTCTTTTGAATCAAACCAGTGAGACTATTTTAAAGAACTTTAAAAAAACCGAACAAAGTTTTTGAGAAACGTTAGATTATGTAATATGGCAAAACCTATGACTTATTGGCATTCCTGAGAGAGAAGAAGAAAAAGTAGGCAACTTGGAAAATATATTGAAGAGTTTAATTCAGGAAAATTTCCCTAATTTTGCTAGAGAGGTCAACATGCAGGCCTAAGAAATTCAGAGAACTCCTATGAGAAACTATACAAGATGACCATCCCCAAAGCGTATAGTCATCAAACTATCCAAAGTTGATATTAAATTTAAAAAAGCTTAAGGCAGCTGGAAAAAAGGTTCAAATTACTATAAAAGGAATTCCCTCAGATTGACAGTGGCTTTCTTAGCAGAAACCTTCCAATCCAGAAGAGAATGAGGGTCTATTTTTTAGCATTCCTAAAGAAAAAAATTCCATCCATGAGTTTCATTTCCTACAAAGCTAAGTTTCACAAACAAGGAGAAATAATTTATTTTCCAGACCAGCAAAGACTAAGGGAATTTGTCACCACCAGCCTGGACCTTTAAAAAATGTCTAATGAAGGCCGGGCACGGTGGCTCACGCCTGTAATCTCAGCACTTTGGGAGGCCGAGGTGGGTGGATCACGAGGTCAAGAGATCGAGATCATCCTAGTCAACATGGTGAAACCCCGTCTCTACTAAAAATACAAAAAATTAGCTGGGCAGGTGGCACGTGCCTGTAATCCCAGCTACTCAGGAGGCTGAGGCAGGAGAATTGCCTCAACCCAGGAGGCGGAGGTTGCGGTGAGCCGAGATCGCCCCATTGCACTCCAGCCCGGGTAACAAGAGCGAAACTCCGTCTCAACAAAAAAAAAAAAAAAAAAAAAAAGTCTAATGAAGTTCTAAGCATGGCAACAAAAGAGTGATACTTGCCACTTCAAAAGCACATGTAAGTAGAAGGCCCACAGACCATGTAAAGCAAATACAAAAGAAGACTACAAAGCAACTAGCTAAAAACACCAAGACAGGCCGGGCGCGGTGGCTCAAGCCTGTAATCCCAGCACTTTGGGAGGCCGAGGCGGGTGGATCACGAGGTCAAGAGATCGATACCATCCTGGTCAACATGGTGAAACCCCGTCTCTACTAATACAAAAAAATTAGCTGGGCATGGTGGCACATGCCTGTAATCCCAGCAACCCAGGAGGCTGAGGCAGGAGAATTGCCTGAACCCAGGAGACAGAGGTTGCTGTGAGCCGAGATCGCGCCATTGCACTCCAGCCTGGGTAACAAGAGCGAAACTCTGTCTCAAAAAAAAACAACACCAAGACAGGAACAAAACCCCACTTATGAATATTAACCTTCCATGTAAACAGGGTACATGCTCCACTTAAAAGACTCAGAGGGGCAAATTGGGTTAGAAAAAATAAATCAACCTTTTGCTGTCTTCAAGAGTCCCATCTCACATTTAATGATACTCATAGGCTCAAAGTAAAGGAACGAGAAAAGAGCTCTAAGGCAAATGAAAAATAAATAAAGCAGGGATTACTATTTTTATATAAGATAAAACAGACTGCCAATAATAGTGAAAAATGAAAGATGAAAAGGTAAAAAATGGGACTACATAATGATGAAGCATTCAATTCATCAAGAAGATTTAACCATCCTAATTATACATATACCCAACATTGGAGCACCTAGAGTTATAAAACAATTGCTATTAAAACTATGTAAAGAGATAATCGGGGACTTCAGCACCCCACTGGCAGCATTTAGACAAACATTGAGGCTGAAAATTAACAAAGAAATTCAAGACGAAAATTGGACACTGGCCAAGTGGAGCTAATAGACACCTGCAGAATATTCCACCAACAACCAAAGGATATACATTCTTCTGAACTACACAAGGACATACTCTTAAGATTTATTACATGCTCAATCATGAAGCAAGTCTTTAACAAAGTCGAAAAATTCAAAATCATACTACATATCTTCTCAGATGACAGTGGCATAAACTTTAAAATCAATACCAACAAGAACTCTCAAAACCTGACATATACATGGAAACTAAACCACTTGCTTCCTAATGGTTTTAGGGTAAATAGCAAAATTCAGGCAAAAAAATTAAAAAACATCATTGAAACAAATGGAAATAGAGACACAACATACCAAAATCACTGGGATACAGCAAAAGCAGTGTTAAGAGGAAATTTTATAGTACTAAATGTCTACACCAACAAGTTAAAAATATCTCAAATTAACAACCTAACATCATACCTAAAGGAACTAGGAAAACAAGAATAAAGCAAACTCAGGACTAGCAGAAGAAAAGAAATAACTAAAATCATAGCAGAACTAAATTAAATTCAGAACAAAAACCATACAAAGAATCAATGAAAAAAAAGGTGATTCTTTGAAAGGGTAAAAAAAAAGATTGATAGACTGCTAGCCAGACTAATAAAGAAAAATAGATCAAAACAAGCACAATCAAAAATGGCAAAAATAACATTACAACTGATCCTACAGAAATGCAAAAGATACTGACCATCTCTATCTGTACAAACTAAAAAATGCAGAAGAAATGCCTAATTTTCTGGACACATACAACCTCCCAAGATTAAACAGAAAGAAACTGCAATCCTGTACGGGCCAATAATGAGTTACAAAACTGAATCTGTAATAAATAAATCCTATCTGCCAAAACAAAACAAAACCCTACACTAGATGGATGTGGATTCATAGCCAAATTCTATCAGACATACAAAGAAGAGCTGTACCAATCTTACTGAACTATTCCAAAAGGGAGTTAGAGAGAGAGTCCTCTCTAACTCTTTCTATAAAACCAGTATTATACTAATACCAAAACCCGGCAAGAACACAACATATAAAGAAAACTGTAAGCCAATATTCCTGATGAACATAGATGCAAAAATCTTCAACAAAATACTAATAAACTATATAAAGCACCATATCAAAAAGATAATTTGTTATGGTCAAGTGGACTTTATACCTGGGATGCAAGGATAGTTCAACATGCATAAATCAAAACATGTAATTTGCCACATAAACAGAATTGAAAACAGCAACCATATGATCATCTCAATAGATGCAGAAAAGGGATTCCATAAAAATTGAAAATACATAATCTATCTTCATGATAAAAACCCTTAACAGAGTACACATGGAAGGAACATAATTCAAAATAATAAGAGCTATCCATGACAAACCCATAGCCAACATTATACCTAACAGGCAAAAGTTGGAAGCATTCTCCCTGAAAAGTCGTACAAGACAGGATGTCCACTCTCACTAGTAGAAGTAAATGTGAACATCTTTGTCCTGAGCCAGAGACAAAGCACAACAAATCCTAAGACAGGGCAATCAGGCAAGAGAAAGAAATAGAAGGCATCCACATAGGAAAAGAAGAAGTCAAATTACTTCTATTTGCTGACAATATGATTCCATACTGAGAAAACCCTAAAGATTCTTCAAAAATACTACAAGACCTGATAATCAACTTCAGTAAAGTTTCAGAATACCAAATTAATGTAATAAAATTAGTAGCATTTCTATACACCAGTAACATTCAAACTGAGAGCCAAATCAAGCATAAAACCCCATTAATAGCCACAACAAAATAAAGGATGTAGGAATACATCCAACTAAGGAGGTGAAAGATCTCTGCAAGGAGAACAACAAAGCACTGCAGAAAATAATCATAGATTACACAAACAAATGGAAAAGCATTACATGCTAATGGATTGGAAGAATCAATGTGATTAAAATGTCCATACTGCTCAAAGCAATCTACAGATTCAATAATATTCGTGCCCAATAACCAATGCTATTTTTTACAAAATAAAATAAAAAAAAATTCTAAAATCCATGTGGAACCAAACAAATGGAAAAGCATTCCATGCTAATAGATTGGAAGAATCAATATGGTTAAAATGTCCATACTGCTCAAAGCAATCTACAGATTCAATATTATTCGTGATCAATAACCAATGCTATTTTTCACAAAATTAGAAAAAACTATTCTAAAATCCATATGGAGCTAAAAAGATCCCAAATAGCCAATGCAATACTAAGCAAAAGTTATAAAGCTGGAGACATTATGTTATCTGGCTTCAAACTATACTACAAGGCTTGTAACCAAAAGAGCATGGTGGTGGTACAAAAATGGACACATTGACCAATGGAACAGAATAGGAAATCCAAAAATGAACAATAGGGAAAGGACACTCTATTCAATACAATGTTTTGGGAAAACTGGTTAACCATATGCAGAAGAATGAAATTGAACCCTGACTTTTTATCATAGACAAAAATGAAATCAAGATAAAGACTTCAATGTCAACTATAAAACTATAAAAGTCCTGGAAGAAAACTTAGGAAAAACTTCTTTGGACATTGGCCTAGGCAGAGAATTTATGACTAAGACCTCAAAAGCAAATGCAACAAAAACAAAAATTGACAAGTCCAACCTAATTAAACTAAAGAGCTTCTGCACAGCAAAAGATACTCTTACTATCCACAGAGTAAACAGACAATTTACAGAAGAGGAGAATGTATTTGCCAACTATACATCCAACAAAGGACTAACAACCAGAATCTATGAGAAACATTAACCAATCAGCATGAAAAAAATAACATTAAAAGTGGGCAAAGAACATAAATAGATACTTCTCAAAAAAGACACACCAGCAGCCAATAAACATATGAAAAGAATGCTCAACACCATTAATCATCAGAGAAATACAAATCAAAACTACAATGATATACCATCTTACTCCAGTCAAAATGGCTATTATTAAAAAGAAAAAATTAACAGATGCTGGCAAGGATGTGGAGTAAAGGGAACACTTACACACTGTTAGTGAGAATGTCAATTATTTTAGCCTCTGGGGAAAACAGCATGGAGATTTCTCAAAGAAATAAAAATGGAACAACCACTGGACTCAGCAATCCAATTAGTGGATATCTACCCAAACGAAAATAAAACATTCTACTAGGAAGACACCAGTGCTTTTATGTTGTCACAGCACTATTCACAATAACAAAGCCAAGGAGTCAACCTAGGTGCCCATCGATGGTGTACTGGATTAAAAAATGGTAGTACATAATATATCATGGAATACTACCCAGCCACATAGAAAAATGAAATCTTGTCCTTTGCAACAACCTGGATGCAGCTAGGCCATTGTCCTACCTGAAATCATGCAGAAACAGAAAAATCAAATACTTCATGGTCTCACGTATATGTGGGAGCTAAACAACAAATACACACAGACATAAAGATGGAAGCAATAGGCAGTGGGTATTCTCAAAGCAGAAAGGAGGAAGCTAGGGGAAGTTTTGAAAAAACTACTACTGAGTACTATTTTCACTATCTGTATGATGGCATCAATAGAAATACAAACCCCAGCAATATGTATATATCCATGTAACAAACATTTGATGTACCCCAGAAACTAAAAAAAAAAAGAAAAAAAAATGCACCTCTGCCAGAAATAAATGAAAATTTGTGCTGCTCGACCTCCATGCCAACATTTAGTATTGTCAGCGTTTTGACTTTTCACTATTCTAATAAATGTGTAGTGGAGAATTTAGTGTTGTTCAAAATGAATCTTTACTTTTATTTTGTAATAAGAAAATAATAAGTTAGTAATTGGATCATTGTCTTGGAAAAAAATGAAGGCAGGATTTGAATCCAAAGTATCTATGGCCAGCATTGTGGCTCACGCCTGTAATCCCAACACTTTTGGAGGCCAAGGCAGGCAGATTACGAGGTTAGGAGTTCTAGACCATCCCAGCCAACTTGTTGAAACCCAGTCTCTACTAAAAAAAATAAAAATAAAAAAAAATTAGCCAGGCATGGTGGCACGTGCCTGTAGTCCCAGATACTCGGGAGGCTGAGGCAGAAGAATCACTTGAACCTGGGAGGCAGAGGTTGCAATGAGCCAAAATCGAACCACTGCACTCCAGCCTGATGACAGAGCGAGACTTTGTCTAAAAAAAAAAAAAAGTATCTATGAAGAGTATCTCTCACTATTCCAAATTTTCTTAACATATTATTCACTTTTTTTCTTCATACTAATGTACTTTTTAACTGTTTTGAGATGGTTTTATCCTTGAAGACGACATCTGACTGAGTGTGCAGGTTGATCATTAGGCAGAAATTTGTTCATGTTTATTTCTCCAGAATAGTAGGAATACATGGTATTCTTTACTCAGACTCTGCTCATATAGTTCAGGTTAAAATTCTTATACATCTGGCTCAACAGATACTAAGAGATGCTTTGAAAACCTCAAACTTATAATATCATTTCTTTAAGAAGTTATGGCTATTGTAAGAGCATCAAAGATTGTAGATTTTTTTTGAATGAAAATGGCAGGAAACATGAAGAGATTCCATTGAGTGCTTATTAAATAAGCATATAAGACACCATAAAATAAACATGATTTTAAATTCATGGTATTTATTCTGTCTGTCTTAGTTCTGGATGTTCCATGTCTCTCCCTCATTTTATTGTATGCCAGAGAAAATAAGCATTTATGTTTTATTTTCTATTCAAAGTTCGCAAACTTCATTTCAACTTATGTCTCAGAATACGTCGAAATAATCCCCTATGTATAGTAGTATAAAATACCACATTTATTGAATTTTAATATTAAACTCACCTAAACTGTGTAGAAATTTTACTATTAACTCAAAGCAGATCTTTTTATTTTCCATCTGTCGATCTAGCTCACCCTTTTAGAAAATTGCTGTTAATACCATACCTTTATGGCCCTAATAAAGATTTAAAGTCCTGATTCATATAGATAAGCCACATAATTTGGGATATTCCAAAGCAAGATACGCTTTATTTTTATTCACAAAAGATTTCAAACGACCAAAATCCTCTGGAATAATTTGGATGTCATGAAAAACATAAGTTTCAGAGTAATTAAAAATAGTATCAGACAACCATTGTTTATGAACTCCCTAAAGAGGATTTTTATTGCAAGAAAAACATTTGGTAACTAACTTTTTTGCAAGTTTAAATTGCAGAATTTGATTATCTTGAAGGACCAGGATCCTAGAATTTTGGTACAGAATAAAGGAGTTATTTATTTGAATAAAATTGGAGTTTGGATCAGTCAGAATGGTTGTGTCTGTGAAAAACAAAAATTCAACTGTGTTAAATTGTGTCCCTCCAAAAATATATGTCTGATCCTTACCCCCAATTCCTGTGAATGTGACCTTATTTGCAAATAGGATTTTGGCAGATTGAATTGAATTATAAATCTCTAGATGATATTTCTCTGGATTTAGAGTGAGCCCTAAATCCAATGACA
This sequence comes from Aotus nancymaae, assembly GCF_030222135.1. Classification (NCBI taxonomy): domain Eukaryota; kingdom Metazoa; phylum Chordata; class Mammalia; order Primates; family Aotidae; genus Aotus; species Aotus nancymaae. The sequence continues at coordinate 22,713,918 of NW_026988473.1, read as the reverse complement.
GTTGTTTTTACAAGAGAGAGGAGAGAGGTTTGACACACAGAGGAACACTTGAGAGACAGACATGAGAAGTCTCAGTTAGGGACTGGAGGGATGTGTCTACATACCCATGAATGCCAAGCATTTCTGGAAGCTAACCAGAAGCTAGGAGATAATCATGGAACACATTCTTTCTCAGAGTCTCCAGAAAGACCCAACTTTGCCAATACTTTGATGTCAAACTTTTGGCCTCCAGAGCTGTGAGAGAATATGTATCTGTTGTTTTAAGCATCAGGTTTATTGTAATTTGTTACTAAAGTCCCAGGAAACTAATAGCCCCACCCAAATTGACTTTAAAATATTGAAATTTATTAGTTCACACAAATAGTAATTAAGAGAATTGAATCTCTTCCAAGGTCAGTTGCTCTTACTCTGTTTTCCTGCAATTTTCTTGGATTTTCCTTCTTACTTGAAAGCTTCATCTTCATTACAGTCAGGAGTTGGCTACAGCATTTACAAAGCTCATATACATGACCAATAATATCCAGTTAAAGTGAAGGAGAGATTAAAAAACAACTTACTTCTGATTGTCCTCTCAAGATGAAGAAATAGAATTTCCAAAAGATCCAGAAATACATTGTTTAAAATTTATTTGGTCAAATTAGGTCATATACTTAAAAAAACCAATAAAAATAAAATGGAGTTATCTTTAGATAATTCAAGATTTCTCATGGAGCTGGAGCTGAATTCAGATTCTTTTGTAGCATAGGATCACATGAGAAAAATTAAGATAACTAAACAAGTTGGACGTATGTTAAAAACAAGGAATAGATGGTAGGTGATAGTTTGGCAAATAATTTTAACTACAAAGTAATATGGCCACTGTAATGCTTCTTCTCCAGGGACAAAATCACTAAGCAGCTTAACTTTATAATAAAATATCTAGTGATTATATTTCCTCTGAAAACTTTTAAAACTATATGTTCCTCCAATATCTAGAATTCTTGAAACTTTGCTACTATAAAGGCATTTGTAGTTACATTTGGTGATACTGCCACAGTTGGACAAATAAAGACCAAAAATAGTATTGGCTTTCTGAATTAGAGGGAGAATACATAGTTCATCACTACATATACAGAATAACAATATCCCTAATTCTGTCTTTCAGTCTTCCACTTTGTTAACATTCCCTGTGTTTCCCTGAAAAATTAACTGTGAAATTGGCATGACCTAACCGACATGCAATAAAGTAACCATAGATCATACTTTTGGCAGATTGAACATTTTCAAGCAAGTAGACAGGTGGGTAGGACAAAGAGAAATATTCATAATGAGAAATTCTATGAGCAAAGCATAGGCTAGACATATTCATGTAATGTCTAATACATCCCTATGGGGGTTAATTCCAAAGGAGTTGAAGAAACAAGAACTGTAAAAGACTGATTAACTTTACCAATGTTGCACAGCTAGTGAGCAGCCCTGGCTGACTTTGAATCTTTCTCTGACTTCTAAGTCCGTGTTTTCTCCTAAAGCAACTCCAACAAAATTCTTATTTAAAAAATTAATTTCTGATAAAATAAAGTATTTATGTATCATTCTTTACTGGTAGACCAAGAGTTCTACTGAATAAGCAAATATCAAGGTATAAGAAAAGCTGTTTTAGTTCAAGTTCCCCAGAAGTACAACTCAAACTGAGCATTTGTTTTCAAGTGAATTATTAGGAAGAACTAAAAAAAAAAAAAAATACGGGTGAAAAGAGAAACAGAAAATAAAGGGGAAGAAACCAAGCAAGAATAAGGTTTCAGGCAAAATCTCATGGCAGAAAATTTCTGCTAATTTCCCTGGAAAAAGTTGCTGTGACCTAAGGCCAGAGACCTAAATTCTCACACCCCAATCTGTCAGTCTTTGTATCATTGACTAAAGACTGTATCAAAAGTGTACAAAGACTCTATGCTTGCAGAGCAAAGTGGCTCCTGTACCTGAAGGTAACCTACAGGTAAAGAGCTGCATGTATAGACCATGAACAAAGTACCCTGAAGCTCAGGAAAGGGTTTATGGAAAGCTAATAAATCCAAGAGAATCTAAATAGAGTAATTTTGTTGTTGGTTACATCAGTCTCATACAAAAGAAATGATGCATGTGTAGAATAACCAAATCTGAAGACTTCCCAAAAGCTTGATTAAATAGTATCTTTGTGTTAATTTTAGATTACTGAATACCTCAGAGTTATATAGATTGTAGGTTGATAATTTGTTCATAAAGGAAAAGCAGACTAAATGTTTCCTCCTTTAGCAAAAGAATAAAATATATGTCCATTTAGGTGAGAAATGAATTCTTGAGTGTTATTAAAATTGGACTGATTTAAATGTTTACCTCCCAAGGCTCAGGTAAGAATCGTAGCAGAGGGACAATTAACAAAATAAATGGATTTGAGGTCACATTTACGATATGCAGTTGCATTAGTTTAAGCTGTATAGCAACATCTGGGTTGCTGAAAATTGATAATGGAAACTCATGTAGCCTTCTAAATTCATGGTTTGGCTTTCAAGTTATTATGGAAGTAATGTCCCATGGTGCACTGTTATAAACATCAGCTGGTATACAAGGATTGATATCATACATTTACTTGGAGTTCTTTCAAGCAATGTATTAGCTTCAAATTGAAAAAGAAAACCACATAAAGTTATTTAATAAATGTGGTTCTGATTGAAACATATTGCTAATATTATTAAGTGTCCCAGAGAGTAACTGAAATATCGTATTTGCTGGTATTCACACTACCATTTTTGTTGGACAGGGCTTATAAAACACTACAAACACATTACTGTATGCAAAACATAATGCTTTTTCTGCAACTCTGGTTTTTATGGACTTTTATGGCTGAACAATTGATATTTACCTTTTGAGATTGGCTTAGAAGACCCTAAAGCAGCACCACAGAAGATAAACTATGACTATTTGCTTATAATATGAGAACAGCAAAATAGCTAAAGGCCTCTTTAAATATTCCTGGTATTAAAGCAGCATGACTGTTTAAAAGTTCAACATTTTACTTTCATACTAAGCAGTCTACGTTCTTTCCCAATCCTGTTTGGTAAAAGAACCCCCCAGCGACCCTTTTAGAGAATTATTCCTTCTGTTGTTACTAAATACACTGAGTCTACCTACTCTTCATGTCTGGGACTCTCTTTATCAGTGTGATAGATACTACCTGCATTTATAGGTACTAACTGGCATTCAGTAGTTTCAGGGGGACTAACACAGATCTAATATAAATAATGTTTTTAAATAGTGATTCAATTATAAATGGTTTTCTCTGAGAAAAGCAATAATGAAAAAGGGCTCTTTTAAAATTCACTGTAATGTTAAAGGCTTTCTCAGAAAGGGTAAACTCTCAGTCCAAGAAAATTAATCAGACACTATATTTGAACACCTAAGAGAAGATAGTATGTCAGCATTGAAGCAGTCAGAGACAGAGTAAAGGACAATTTTTTTTTATTGGCAGAGAAAAAATAGTAACATGTTGGAAAAATAAAATTCACAATAAAAAGATTAATTTAGGAGCAAGTAAGTATTGCAAATAAAGATATGAAGCATCAACAAAGCCCAAGGTAGTTTGGAAGAAGACTTTAGGAAGAAGGTAGTATACTAGCATGTGTTGAAGGACAGAATTCACATAGGTAGATGGAGCATAAAGGTATAGTCATGTTATAACTCACACTGGGGCCCAGAAGGTAGAGGATGAGAGGAGGGAGAGCATCAGGAAAGATAACTAGTGGATACTAGACTTAATACTTAGGTGATGAAATAATCTGTACAGCAAACGCCCATGACACACATTTACCTATGTAACAAACTTGCACATCCTGCACATGTACCCTTGAACTTATAATAAAAGTTTAAAAAAAAAGAAAGAAAGATGAGCTGGTAGGATACATTTCTGGGGAACAAACAGATAGTCTTGGCATAAGCTAAGAGTTACAGAGAGACAGTGGTGATAACAGGACTGTGAAGGCAAGCCAGGCTCTATCATTGAGGATTGCAGGCACTGTTAAAGATTTTAACTTGTTGGCACTGAGAATCCATTAAATGTGTCTGAGCAGAGGGGTGACAATGCAGGCTTTTGTTCCACTCCATGCCAGAACAGAGACTATCATTTACCAAAGATTCTATTCTCTCTCCTAGCAGAATGGAGGCTTGATGGGACAATTTCTATTGTGGGCAGAGAGTGGGAGGAGAGAGGAATGGAAGCCTTTCTAAGTAGTCAATACTTCCAAAGGTTGCACAGCTTGTGCTTTTCTGTACATAAAAGGGAATAATTAGGCCCAGTGGGTGTTACATCATAACATGCACTTTATGACTGGATTTACACAATGCCAGATGACTGGTGAGCTTTGTTTTATTGTTGTAACTGCTCATTTTTGTTCAATGCAAGCTAAGCCTATGGCTAATGCTTCTAATAATGCAGCTGGGGCATTTGTATGGTGGAACTTTCCATGTCAACTTTCAAAATTACGTAAAATAAGGAGTCTTTATGTAATGTTTTCACATGGTAAATACACGGAGTTACAAATATATTGGCAAGGACTTTCTTTTAAATGGGTGAAAAAGCAAAAATGAATGACTTATTTAACCTGCAACATTACTGTTTTTAGAACTTAGAGTGATTTGTCTGGGTCAATGACATGCATAGAAATAACTGAAAATGCTGTGTGAAAAAGTAAGCCAATATTCTGTAGTGAGAGCAGCATGGGATTTAAAAACAGAAAAAACAAATTTTATTTTTCTTTTTCAATATTCATCAGCTACATGACCTAAGAAGTTGCTTCTCTAAGCTTCATCACAGATATCTTTCAGTAGAGAATTAATTAAATATTTTAAAGTGAATTCACATAAAATAATACAACTATTAAAAATTATATATACATATTCCTTGAGGCAAAATTGTGTATAGAGCATATAGTAGATAGAAAATGTTCATAATGTTACTTATATAGTATGAGATGTGTGAGCTTGAATATTTGTATATAAATACAAATACATACAATCATAATGCCATGATTTTTAAAAAGATTGTCATGTCAACAGTTTATTTTTCCTGAAGATGAGATATGGATAATTTCTTTCTTATTTGAAAGTGTTTACATAATTTTTTTTTTTTACTTCTAAAACTGTGTGCTATAAAAAGTACAGTAAAACTTTTAAACAAAAAGACAGAAGAAAAAGGGTATTGACTAAGACACATTCTCTTCAGCCTTTTGCATTTCACCAGCAGGATTACTAATTATACACAATAATCGGTGAAGATGCCCAAAGTTTTTATCTGTTTTACCCAGAACTTTGGACTTTGCTGCATAAAAGTATAAAAGCCAAAAGTCTTTAGCAAGAATTCTATAGGGACTCTTTAGGCTAGAATTGTATGTAAACAGTATTTAACATAATGGTTATATCTTGCATTTTATTTCTGGAATAGGTTAATTTTATTTCATTTATCTACAAAAGTAAAGCAAAGGAGAGAGAAAGTTGTGATAGAGAAAGGAAAAGGACTTAGGCTAGCTTTCCAACCAAATAAGCACTTTAATTGGTAGTGGTAAGAAGGATGGTCTTACCAAGAAAACGCAAACAAAAGAAATGAAAGGCCTAGAAAATCCTCTACTTCCCACAAATTGACTGCAGATACAAAATATTTGATAATTCATTCATAATATATTAAGAAATAATTGTAATGTGTAATACATAAAAATATACCACCTGTATCTAAAATAAAAGTTAAAATTTAAAAAATATACACTTCCAAAATAAGAGTATTCATGTAAACTATTAATATATGCAAAGTTAGATAAGTCCAGTTTGCAATAATAAAAATAGCCCCATCACAGGAAGAAAAAAAAAAAAAACAACCACAGCTAAAGCACCAGCAAACATAACAAGAAGGCAACTTTCTTGAATTGAAGTTAATAGAGGAGCAATAAAAAGAGATCAGAAGTCTGTGAGCATTCAGAGACAATCGTCCTTAGTGTCTTAATGTGTATGTTTTAGACCCAATTTAGCTCTCTGCTAAGATTGAAAAATGATGGACTTTTCCAGTGTTTAACTACATTACCATTTTCTGATCCTAGCATTGGATGCTTCTGGATATATTACTGCTTAAGAAACAGCCAAATACTGTGGGCTCACTTGGTTTGCCATTTACTTCTTAAACATATCAGTTTTCTAGTAATGTTGCTTTTCATAAGTAAATGGCTCTTCCATCAAAGAGCACATTTGCATACCTTTCAAATCTCATCACCCTAAAGTAATCATCACTTGATCATAAAATACCTTTTCAAGCATTGAACGATGACATTGAGTGGTTTGTCACACAAAATTTATGGGAAATAAGCAAGGAAATGTGCTGTGTGTCTAAAAGAGTTCTTTTAAAGAGAATATTTCAGCTTCTAGTAGATTTCTTTGCAATCTGTCCTTTAAAGAAGTATTTGTGGCTTCTGGCTGATATAATTTAAATATTCTACAGCTAAGTTTGTTTGTTTATGCACTACTTTATTTGCATGCATGAAATCACTCTCCAAAAATACTTCCAAATAAGATAAAAGCACTTTAACATAATGGTAATTGGAGGCCAGGGTTTTCTGTTATTTTGCATTATGTCCTTCTGTACAAGGTTAAAGAAAAGTCTGCAATTTTAGACATATCTAGAATGTGTGAGTAATTGTCTGTAAAGGAATTTCTAAAATAATAAATAACATTTATAAACTCTCACATATCGTTTTAAGGAAGCACAGAACACACTAATAGCAATTTAGTGGTATTACAGAAAATACCTTCTTCAGGGATATTAGGTTGAGACTAACCTAGGTTTGAATTTTGAGTGTTTTACTTATTGGCCATAACACTTTTGGTAATATACTTGAATTTTTAGTCTATTTCCTCATGTGTACCATAAGAATTATAATAATTATTTCTTGAGTCTGATGTGAGTATAACAGCACTAATTCAGTCAAATCTGTTGCACATTATATAGTACAAAATAGTACTTAACTGCTGTTAGTTTGCTATCCTTCTAAATTAATGTTTAGAAGAAATAAAAATACTTCTATGTTAGAATAAAAATAGGGATTATGTGACACCAATTTGTATAATATACTCATTGAATAGTGACTCTCATTCTGATTATTAATTATATTTTTCTCTCTCAGTTATATTTCTTCTTTATTTTGAGAATAACATTTTTGCATGATATTGCCTAAAATGTGTTAAGTGACCTTCTGGAAGTATGTCAGCGACTGGTAGGTACTTTGCAATACTTGTTTACTCCTCTTCCTGAGCACTTAAATCAATTCCATTTTCCAAGCATGCCATGGATTTTGTTTACCAAGAAAGAATGTGAATATCTGCAAGTTCTGGCCCGAAACTCTCCTACACGTGATATTCTCTGTCTTTGTCTTCTTCATGGTGGTTGGGATAGAGATGACCCAATGGTGATCTCTGAAGTCTTGGGTAGAATATAGTGGAGACACGATGGAAGTAATAATGCACAATAATCTGCAATAATGAAAACTACTGATGATTTTCACATCTGGATAATCAAGATTTTGTGTAGTCCCTTCATGAATTGAATCAAGGATGAACTGTGTGACACATACAATCCTGTGGAAGTGATGTGTGATTTCTCAGGCTGTGTCAAAAACTGCAATGAAACTCCCACTTTTGTTTCTTGACTTGCTTCTTCTACTTGGATTTGGTGACACTCAAGAAACCCCATGGAGAAGCCTATGTGAAGTGTGATAAGAAACCTGCCAACAGTCATCATCAATTTGCCAGCTATGTCAATCAGTCCCTTGGAAGCTATTGAAAGCTTTCACCCTTCATCAAGCTCACAGATGACTAATATCCCTGGTCAATATGTGACACCTCATGAGAAATGCTTAGTTAGAACTGCCTAGCCAAGCTGCTTCCAAATTTTTGACCTACAGAGACTGTAAGATATAGTACATGTTGTGTTGTTATTGCTATTGTTAATCCACTTACATTTTGGGGTTACTTACGTTTAGGAGTAACCTGTTCCTTAGCTTCAGATGACTAATATACCTGGGAATCTGAAGCATAGCTTGAAGGAGAGTCTCCCAATCAGGAATAGTTCAGAATTCAGTTGAACAAGGACAGATTTTCATTATGTAAGCAATTAAAATTTGTTTTAGCACATGCATTTGCTTATCTAATATTGATATCATCTAGATTTTCTTAACCTCTGATGTTTGGGCTGATTAACATTTTGGACTGAATAATGTTTTTGCTGTGGGAAGATGTCCTGTACTTTGTAGAATGTTTAGCAGTATCCTTGACTTCCACTTCACTAGATAGCAGTAGCAAACTTTTTCCCAAGTTGTGATAATCAAAAATTTCTCCAAACTTTCTCAAATTTCCCCGGAGTATAAAATCACCCAGGGTTGAAAATAACTGAACTAGAGAAAGATTAGGATTAATTTCAATACTAAGCTAATGTGATATTGGTCACCTCATTTAACCTTATTTTCTTCATTTATAAAATCAAAGTGGATTAGACAGATGAGATTTAACTCTGAAACCTGGCAAATCTTTAAAGCTCTCTTCTCCTTCTGACTATAGCAGTATCATAAAATTATTTAATAATACCACAGTATATAATTTTTTTAAAGGAACAATTTAAAGAGAAGTCTTTTAGAAAAGGATTAGGAGAAAGGAAAATTCACAAGCTTCCAATATATTACATCATGCCTAGGGCAAAAACCATCTTCTTGGTGCACCATAGAATATTACTTGAAAAAAAATTGATACAATATTTCTGCACATTATGATACAGTCTTTGGCATGATTTAATAATTTCATTTACAGTTTTTGTTATAACAAAACCAAGCTAGAGATTAGTCTATCTATTGTGGAATCAAGAAGGCTTTCCACTTGCTACACTCTTTCCAAAGCTTTTGAAATTCTACAAAATATAATACTTTCCATTCACGGAAACAAGTATGTCTTCCACATCAGTATTTCAACAGGGGAAATTCAAGTATTTTTTGGTGTCAGAATGAATCAAGCTGGTTAAAGAAGGGTCCTTGAGGAAAGGAATAATTTTTTAACTCTGTACTTTCTGGCAACTTCACTAAGGCAATACAGCATAGTGGTTAAGAATATTGATCCAGGTAGACTTCCTGGTCAAAATTGAAGCTCTACCACTTGTCATTGGGAAAACTATTAAACCGTTGTGCATGTAAATTATCTCATATGTAAAATGAGAAATAGTTTCCATGTTGGACAAAGGAAAAGGAAGTCCCACCATAATTTCTAGACTATCAGAAATTCTGAGGAGTACCCGCTTTTACCACCATTTTCTTAATTATTCCTGACATATGAGAAAAAGAGATGAATACTGGATTGCCAGTAAGTACTACAAAAACAAGGCCCTCCAACCTCTGGCCTTGATCTCACCCTATTTCTCTATCTTACCTGTTGCAATTAAGTAACTTATTCTGGATATGAGAGTCTGAAATTCTATATTGCCTAAAGGAGATATTAGAGCATGTTTTATTCTCCAATTTAGTTTTTCCAGGTAGATACCTGATGAAATAATTTATTTTTTTGTTTGAGTTTTTGTTGTATTTGAATAGAAAATGAAAAGTCTTCCTTTATTATTTTTGTGCTCACTGACTGTCACTCCCATCACCACATATTAGATAATCCCAGCACATGGATATCCTTTCCATAAAACTGGACTCAGGCTACCCCAAATCACTTTACCTGCAGGTACTGTGAGTGGGAGTGTCTACATTTGTACATCCACTGGAGTTAGAGGTTAACCACTGAATCACCTATTAGAAGATATAAACCTAAGTTTTCTTGTCTCCTGATTAACGTGTGATCTTCACTGTCTCCATGCCTATCCTGTGGAATTGAGCCAAAATTTATTCCTGTAAGACTTCGTTAGATGCCAAAAACTTGGTCTGCTCACATAGTTATCTGATTTCTTCATGTTTCTTTTGGTTTTGTCCTGTGAAAACTTCTTGTAATCACTTTTACAAAGTTATTATCTCAGTATCTTCTTCTGGGGAATCCACAATAAAGTGAGTAGAGTGACAAGAGCGAGAAAGACTCTACTGAGAATGAGTGAACATTCTTCCCAGTCTTTGAAACAAAAGCAAGATTTGGTGGTTTGACCTACCTCAGTTCCACCAAAAAAGGCTAGGTATTTTTCAGGGGAAGAGAAGACTTTTACATTTTCTTTGTAAAAAGGCAAGCGAACATGATAGCAGGACCCAGGTCCTCTCTTGCTTTCTACCTTTGCCCCCTTTTCTTTCTTTTTTTAAAATGTATTTTTTTGTTTCACTTTATGTTCTGGGATACATGCACAGAACTTGCAGGTTTGTTAGTTACCTCCCTCCCTCACCTTGATTAGCTGATGGACTGCAAGGCTTACAAAATGATTCTCAGAAAATGTTTTCCTGATGTTTACCAGGGCTCTCAGCAGTGAACATGTCAACGGGAATAATTTACAACCATGTGGGTGTTTCAGTTAAAGTAAAAAACAAAACAAAACTGCCTGAACCAAAACTGGTAGACAGGTGGGCAACTACCCACTATCCTATAAAAATCCTGTCACTGCTTCATCCAGGAGTCAACTGGTGTTCAGGTGATTCCTGATCCATATCAGCTGAATAAAGCCTTTCTTCTCCATTTAAGTCATAGACGAATTTCTTTTTATATCTCATCTTGTTCACTAAAAAAAAAAAAACAGAAAAAAAACTAGAAACCTTTCTAATGCTATCGTAATGGTGCCAAGCTACAAAAGCTAGTCTGTTTCTTCATAAAATATTATAATGACAATATTTATGCCACTCCTCTTACTAGAATCAATGAATGACTCCAATCTATTTTTTTAAATACATAAATGAAAAAACTCATAGCTCATGGTTAATACATGTTAAAAATTGGTTACACTTTCCTTTTGATAATTTCTTCTATCTTCACAGCAATTTGAAAGTTGGTAGCTACCTTATAACAGCAGGGCCTATACAAATCATATTTCTCTAACTGATTCACTAACAAACATTCATCTCCCACATTTTTCAATCAACATAAAACATTCCAGGGCATCAACCTCATGTCATTTCACAAGCCTAACTAATTCTTGGCTCAGATTTTGCTCAGAAATCAAGGAAAAATGTTTACTGCAACAAATGTTCTTTGTGCATAGAGCAACTGATTTACTATTGGAAGTAGACATCCATCCAAGTTCTATCTCAGAAAGAGTAAGAGAAAAGAATATAAATTTTAAAAAGTCATCAAAAAGTACATGAAAGTCCAGAATCTTGGCAAGAAAGACAAGAGATGAGTTTGGGAATAAATTTTCACATACCACGAATTTGAGACTCTCTAAGTCACTTTCTTCTGCTTTCATTAATTTTATTTCTGAAAGAATGGGCCTATGTGGGAAGTGAAGTATTGACATTGAAAATAACTTGTAATTCCCTCAGGGTAAAGAAGAAAAATTGACATTACAGATATAGTTGAGGTAAAAAGAAAATCAGTAAATCAGTAAATGAATCACCTTGTATGATTACGGTATATTCTGACAAATTTGTTCTTTTTAGGTTTCTTCTGCATCATTGCTTAGTCTATTTATATTACATTTTGCTATAAGGTGCCACACATGAAAGGAAGGTAGTTCAGTAATGAGATATAAAATAGGATAGCTTTATCATTGAAGGACCTTAGATTTTGGTTTTAATGAAAACAGATTGGATTAAACAATTAACTGTCATCAGACTTAGACTTGATATAAATGGCCTGTTTGAAGTATAAAAATAAACCCTGGCTTCAAAACTTTAGATATAGGCCTGGTACTTAACAGATCACTAGGCAACTTCTTAAAATTACTTTGTTGTTAATTTCAGTCTCTGAAGTAATAATTAAATACCTTAACAATTTTTATGTAAGTTATATAGTCTAATGTGTTGAAGAATAAATAATTCGCTAAATGTGTATTGATTTATTTATGTTGTAACATCACATGCATCTTCTTCATATATTTCCCTCAATATCTTTACTACCAATATTGTCTCATTATGTCCACAAATAATATATAGTCCAGCAGTTATATTCTAAATTAGTAAGTAAATATTGTTCAAATATATTTATTGGCTTCAAAACAATTTGTTACTCATACCTGATTGAAAGAGATAGAACCTTTTGTTAAAGTAAAGAACATTTGTTACTATATTATTACATGTGGGGTAAAATAATTTATTCTTATAAATTAATTTGTCAATGGATGACACTAGTAAATATTGGAACATATTTCAAAGAACAAATCTTTGAATAAAGAACATTAATGTGAGGTCAGGAAAAATCCAGTCCCAATGTACTGGGCACTTAACATAATGCAAAACAAATGATCACTGTAGTCTTATTCTTCAACACATAATTACTCCAATTACATTTGAAGTTATTAGTCACATAGAATTATTTTGTTCTTTCACTCAATCTTGCCTTCATTTTAAAAATCACCTATTATATATCTTACAACAGGTTAGTGTCCACACATCCCTAGTGTCTCTGTTTAAAGAGCCTAGAAGCAATGAAATTATAGTAGCAATACTCATGTCTAGCACCCAGATCTTAGTTTTTAATACCAGTCCCCAATAAAAGGAACCAGCACATCTTGAAAGAAATGTCTGAATCGAAGACAAGGGACAAGAAAAACACAAGATGAGCCCAGAGCCTCTTGTAGTTCCAGAAAGCAAGGATGTGCTCAAACAAGGAAATAAAAATACCACTTCCACACAGACATAATGGTGTTAGAATGTGAGACACTGAAACTAACCAAGAAAGTGAGCCCAATGATACTTGACAGTTTGAGTAAGAAAATAAATAAGATAATTGCATTAGTCCATTTTCACATTGCTATAAAGAAATGCTTGAGATTGGGTAATTTATAATAAGAGAGGTTTAATTGACTCACAGATCCACATAGCTAGGGAGGCCTCAGGAAACTTACAATCATGGAGAAAGGCAAAGGGGAAGAGGCATCTTCTTCACAAGGTAGCAAGAGAGAGAACATGGGGGAAACTGCCATTTATAAAACCCATCAGATGTTGTGAGACTTACTCAGTATCATGAAAACAGCATGGGGAAAACTGTCCCCATGATCCTGTCACCTCCTACTCAATTCCTCCCTTGACAATTGGGATTACAATTCTAGATGAGTTTTGGGTGGGTACACAGAACCAAACCATATCAATAATATTATAAGTAAAATAGATATCCATAAATCCAAACTGCTATAAATAAATGCTTTAATAATTGAAGAGGAGTAGACAAATCTCTTATATAGAAAAATTGCTACTAATGTATTTTGATACTCTGTCTTTAAAGTTGTGGAGCAGCACATAATGATTTCCAAAAAGTTACGGAAACGAGAAAAAAAGCATGTAGTGGAGAACCTTGACAAACACAACTTCAATCAGACAATGAAGGTCAACATGAAAACTGCTAAGTCATATTGACCCTTGATAGGATGTGATAAGACCTTACAACTAGAGAGATGTTTTCCCACCAAAATTTATAACTTCAATATAGTTATGCGAATAATGACAGACAAATCCCAATTGGGGGACACCCTACAAAATACCTGATAAATATTATTTAACTCAACTGTCAAGGTCATTAAAAACAAGGAAGTCTGAGAAATATCATAATTAAGAAGAGCCTAAAGGGGCTTGCCAATGGAATGTAATTTGTTAACCTATATGAGATCCTGAAACAGAAACAGTTCCTTAGATAATAACAAAGTACATGTGAATAAAGTATGAATTTGAGTTAATTATGTATAAGTATTGATTCATTAATTGTAGAAAAATACATGCTAATATGAAATGTTAACAATAGGGGAAATTGGATGTGGTATATATGAGATCTCTTTAAGCTCTCTTTACAATTTTCCAAAAATCTAAAACTTTTCTAAAATTAAAACAAGCTTATTAAAAATATATATATATAGGGTTGCAATAAACTCCACCTAATGGCATGACTGAGGAGGAATCATCTAAATGGAAGCTTCCTAGGAAGGGAGAAAATAATTCAGAAATTAAAAAAAAAAAAACAAAAGATGTTAAATTACTATGGAGGCTGAAAATATAAATTAAGAGCAGATCATGAAATGCCCAGTTATATAAAAAACTTACACCTTTTTTTCCTATTATACTGAAGAACTGGCATTAAACAGGGATAATGTTCAAACATATATAGTATTTTAAGTTTATATTTCTAATCTCAATTTTCAGGTCATAGAGTAACCAGTTGATGCAGTGAATATGATCGCTCAACAAAAGTCAGTAGAGCAGTAAGTTGAGGGCCAATTGCTAGGACATGATGACTTTCACAATGAAAAAAAGAAAATGGTAGAGTTAGAGCATCATCAGAGTTGAGAATGAGATAAGAACACTAGTAAGACAGAATATATGAAAGGAAGATACTTTGAAAGTGGAAGAGATGAACAATCTGTGACACTTCAAACAGCAATTTAGGAACTAATTGCTTCTAGGTTTTGGGAATCATAAAACGAACATTTAATTGGCTTTTATAATTCTTAAAAAGAAAAGAATGTAATCCTTCTTCAAAAATTCTTTATAACATTTATGGAAAACTGGAGGTAATATACTTTAAAAATACTGACAAAAATGGTCAATAGTAGTTTAAAAAAATTAAACAACACTTTCTAGTATTTTTTAAATATTCATGTCTATAATTATTCAGTAGTACCATTTGAGTTTGTGGCAAAAAGTACTTTTGTGTCAATTCCATTTATTCTGATCATTAAAAATATAATTTGATATGTCAACACCATCCACTTGCCTAGCTTATACTTAAATTTTTTTTTTTTAAATATTTATTTAGTCCATTCTGAAGTTTGGGCTTGGTATGATTCTATCACCCAAGTAGTGAATATAGTACTCAATAGGCAGCTTTTTGGCCATTTCCCTCCTTCTCCCCTCCCACCTTTTGGTATCCTCAATGTCTGTTGTTCTCATCATTGTGTCCATGTGTACCTAATGTTTAGCTTTCACTTACAAGTGAAAAAATGTGTACAGTATTCCCTTGTCTCTGCAACCTTGACAACATTTGTTATTTTTTGACTTTTTAAATGGTAACCACTCTGACATAAGACATTATGTCATCATAGTTTTGATTTGCATCTCTCTAGTGATTAGCAATGATGAACTTTTTTCACATTTGTTGGCTACATGTATGTTTTCTTTTGAGGAGCGTTTGCTCATGTCCTTTCCCTACTTTATAAAGGTATTTTTTCCCTTGTTTTGTTAGAGTTGCTGATAGATTCTAATATTAGTCCTTTGTTAAATGCACAATTTGCAAATATTTTCTCCCATTCTATAGGTTGTCTGTTTATTCTTGATAGTTTCATTTGCTATGCACAAGGTCTTTAGTTTAATTAGGTCCTACTTAATTGTTTTTGTTGTTGAATTTGCTTTTGAGGTTTCAGTTATAAATTGCACACCTAGGTTAATGTCTGAGTATTTCTTAAGTTTTCTTCTAAAATTTTTACATTTAATAGTCTTACACTTAAGTGTTCAATCCATTTTGAGTTAATTTGTGTATTTGCTGAGGTAGAGGTCCAGTTTCCTTCTTCTGAATATTGTTATCCAGTTTTCTCAGCACTGTTTATTAAATAGGATATCTTTTCTTTATTGTTTATTTTTGTAAACTTTCTCAAAGACTATTTGGTTGCAGGTGTGCAGCTGTATTTCAGGGGTCTATATTCTGTTCCACTGGTTTATGTGTCTACTTTTATATTTCTAGTATAAAATATAAAAGTGCCATGCCATTTTGGTTACTATAGCTTTTTAGTATAGTTTGGAGTCAGGTAGTGTGATGCCTCTGGCTTTGTTCTTTTTTCTTAAGATTGCTGTGGCTATTCTGGCTCCACTTGGTTCTATATGAATTTTATAATTGTTTTTTCTAATTCTGTGAAAAATAACATTGTTTACTTGACAGGAACAGTGTGAAATCTGTAGGTCGCTTTGGGAAGTAGAGACATTTTATTGATATTGATTCTTTCCATCCATGAGCATGCAATGTTTTTTTATTTGTTGGTGTCATCTGTTATTTCTTTCAGTAGTATTTTGTAGTTCTCCTTGTAGATATATTTCACCTCCTTGGTTAGATGTATTTCTAGCTATTTGTATGTGTATGAGTGTATGTGTGTATGTCTAATGTAAATGGGATTGCATTCTTGATTTGGTTCTCAGACTGAATGCTATTAGTTCATATAAATGCTACTGATTTTTGTACATTGACTTTATATCCAGAAACTTTACTGAAGTTATATATAAGGTCTAGGCGTTTTTTTTAGTAGAATCTTTAGAGATTTCTTAGTTTAGAATCATTGTCAGAAAACAGAGGTAATTTGACTTTCTCTTTTCTATTTGGATACCCTTTATTTCTTTCTCTTGCCTGATTGCTCTGGTTAGGACCTCTAATACTATATTGAAGAGGAGTGGTGAGAATGGATGTCCTTGTTATTTGACAGTTCTCAGGGGGAATGCTTTCAACTTAGGCCTGTTTCCTTCAATACTGAGTTTGTTAAGGGTTTTTATCATGAAGGAATGTTGTTTTTTATGAAATGCTTTTTTTCCATTTGTTGAGATGATTATATGGTTTTTGCTTTTAATTCTGTTTATGTGGTAAATCACATATATTGATTTTTGTATGTTGAACTATCCTTGCATTCCAGGAATAAAGTCTACTTGATCATGATGAATTATATTAATTTTATTTTTGATGCGATGCTAGATTCATTTTGCTAGTATTTTGTTGAGGACTTTGGAACCTACGTCATCAGGCATATTGGCCTGTAATTTTATTTCTTTGTTGTGTCTTTGCCAGATTTTGGTGTCAGGATGATACTGGTTATGTAGAATGAGTTAGCGAGAAACTTCTCTTCCTTGATTTTTTGGAATAGTTTCAGTAGGATTGGGACAAGCTCTTATTTATGTCTGCTAAAATGTAGCTAAGAATCCATCTGGTTCAGGGATGTGGCTAAGAACCCATCTGCTTTAGGGATTCTTTTTTTTTTTTTTTTTTTTTTTTTGGTTGGTAAGTATTTTACACTTTCAATTAAGCTATTCATTATTGATCTGTGCAGAATTACTGCTTCTTCCTAGTTTAACCTTGGTAAATTGTGTATTTTTAGAAATTCATCAATTTTATCTAGCTTTGATAGTTTTTATTTTTATTTTTTATATAGAGAATTTTATAGTGGTCTCCAAGGATCTTTTGTATTTCTGTGGGATTAGTTGTAATGTCACTTCTGATAGTGCTTATTTGAATATTATCTTTTTTCTTTATTAATTTGGCTAGTGGTCTATCAATCTTCTTTATCCATTCAAATAACCAACTCTGTTTTATTGATCCTTTGTATGATTTTCTTGAGCCTCAATTTCATTTAGTTTTTCTCTGATTTTAGTTATATCTTTTCTTCTGCTAGGTTTGGGTTTAGTTTATTCTGGTTAGTTGTTAATTCAAGATCTTTCTATCTTCTTAATGCCTGGTCCATATTCTGATGTTACCCCTCATGTGGTAGGTTTTATCACTGACACCAATTTTTCACATCTCTTTATCCATTACCATCCTTAACTATTCTTTACAATTAAAGGGACAAGGTATAAAGTGTAGCCCATTGTAGTTTTGCTAGGGAGCAATGGTTAACTGACACAAATATGAAAAATAGTTGCATGTGTTAAAAGTCATTTGCTATCATTCAATTTTCAAGTTAAAAATAGTATTCTTTTCAGTGATTTTAGACTCACAAGATACTGTCAAATGTTGTTGGTTGAAAGTGCTATTCTCTGTATGAATGCTTTGCATAAAGCATGAAATAATATTCCAAAGGTTTCTGCATTGTCCTCCAGATAAAATCATAGCAATAGATCAAGAAAGAGTTGATTTTCTTTCACACTTTTCTGTTGTGAAAAACACCACATCAAATCATGAATTATTTTCTCTAATACATGCAATGTTCGAAACAAAGTAGTCCACTAACGATGAATTAGTACATTCCAACATTCTGGAGATGAATTGAAAATAGATAAACTTTGCTTTGGGGTAATGCTCCATTATCTAAACATAACTACAACAAGCAGTTTGGGTTATATTTACAAAAAATGCAACTGCAGTATTTAAATTTTTTAAAGGAGAGTAAAAGTAAAAATAGAAAATCTATTCAGGAGTCGAAGCATAAGAACCATAACAGAATAAGTGTAACAATAATGGTGTTGAGTGTGGAGCAGTGATAAATATTATTTTAAAATACCACTCACCATATTGGCAATCGTTTTTAAATAATTATGTATAGAATATGATTTATCTTGGATTATTTTTTCAATTTAAAGTTACCTCAGTACCTAGCACACAGGATGTATGAAATAAATAGTCTGTAGCCAATAAAAAGTAGCTTATATATCCTATTATATATTCTGTTAAATTTGGAAATAAATTTACAACCAAATAATGTTTAAGAATTTATTTCTTTTTGTGGGGAGTGAAACATGCATTTTATGGTTTGTAAATGAAATTGTATGCATTTCTATTCAGCTTTTAAATTCAGAAATTTTTGTTTACCAAAAACCTAAAATATCTAATCACTAGGTTGTTGTTTCATAAGCTATGATTATGCAATATATCAAAACATAATTTTAGAACATTACCAATTAAAAATTTGATATGATAATAAAATTTCATTTATTTCCTCTAATTTTAAAGTACTCTTTTACATCTAACGGTAATTCATTTGTTTACATATTAACACCTTTTTGGATTAAAAATTGGTAAAATAATTTCAAAGCATTATTTTCAAATTTTATTTGGTTTTTAATGTATGTATTCTTTTTTAAAGAATTTTCTTTCTGGGCTGGGCACCATGGCTCACGCCTATAATCGCAGTACTTTGGGAGGCTGAGGCAGGAGGATTATGAGGTCAAGAGATTGAGACCATCCTGACCAACATGGTGAAATCCTGTCTTTACTAAAAATACAAAAATTAGCTGGGCGTGGTAGTATGTGCCTGTAGTCCCAGCTACTTGGGAGGCTGAGGAAGGAGAATTGCTTGAACCTGGAAGGTGGAGGTTGTAGTGAGCCAAAATCACACCACTGCACTCCAGCCTGGGCAACAAAGTAAGACTACGTTTTGAAAAAAAAAAAAAAAATTTTCTTTCTAAAAGGGAAATTATACTACCCTTTGAAACATCAGGCCTGACTGTTTTCATGGCTTTGTACCATGCCTAGTGATCAAAAGTGTTTACATTGCTTGATAAAAAATAATGTGTGTTTTCAACCTTACTATCATTTGAACTTTACAATATCTCTAATTAGTTGAGAATATTTTCCTTTCTTCTGAAATAAAGAGGCAATGTTTCATGTAAACTTTAGAGTCGTTTAGAATGAAGCCATTAATAATCACTGTTTGTATTATCATTTAAAGACTAAGGATGGTAAAGGCAAGAGCAATGGTAGGCAGGTGATCATTATGGTAATACGTAAGAGAAATGATTAATCTACAATTGAAATATGTGCCTTAAGTTTGTTTTATATATACCAAAACATACCAAGTATATATTTGCAAAAATAGCTTCATTAGTTAAATTTCCTGAAAATTTATTTTAATGAGATGAATCTGTGAAGTAAGGAGAGGATAGTAAAAACAATTACATGAGGGAGAAAGGAAAAATATTGGATTCTTTCCAACCACCATCTGCTGTCAGTTTCAGCTTCATCTATAAAACATATTTAAACATGAAATAAAGGCAATGCAAAGGTTACTATAACTTTTCTGTTTTCAAGCAAAATTCAGAGAATATTAAGATGGGGGATCTCACAATTTAGTGATCTAAATATTTTCAAGAAAAATAAGGAGTGATTGCACAGAAATCCAGACATCATAACCTCTGCATGCCTCGCTTATTCATTCGTAAGTTGGGGTGATAAATATAACTATCTTCTACTATTCCTTTGAGATTAAATAAGTTAATGTATATAAACGGCTTATAAGGACATGTTTCATAATAAAGTCACTGAGGACTTTATTACCATATGTCATCCTACTAAACTCTCCTTGGAATCAGTCTTTCTCTATAGTGTTGTTCCCCTTTGATGATCACAAATATAAAGTTTACTTTTTAGAATAAAGCTGAAACCATTGTAATTTTTCTAGTAATTCGGAGTATCCTCTCTGTTTCATTGATAAACCTGAAGTTAATACTATGTCTTCTAAGTAGAACATATATATCTACCTAAGCAATAAATGCCACCTTCAAATCATGTGAACAATTTTATAATCTTGCATGTATCTATTACAAAACCATACTTATTGTCTACCAAACTCAACACCTTATATGTTCCTATGTAGCTGTACTTTGTAATGTAAACCATTCCCCAAGCATTATCTCACCTTACTAAACTCTCTAATTCTAGCACTCAAACTCTTTCTCTAATTCTAGATTACAATTATATACTGTATTATATATTATAGTATCCAGTTGATGTGCTTTAAAATTATTTCCCTGCCAAAAATATTAGGTCAAATTGTAATCCCCAGTGTTGGAGGAGGCCTTGTGGTTGGTGATTCGATCATAGGAGATTTCCCCCTTTCTACTCTTGTGATAGTGAATGCGTTCTCAGATCTTTCTTTTAAAGATCTGGTTGTTTAAAAGTGTGTAGCACCTTCTTCCACTCTCTCCTCCCCATACTCCAGCCATGTCAGACTTGCCAGCTTCGCCTTCATCTTCCACCTTGGTTTTAAGTTTCCTGGGGCCTCTCCAGCCATGCTTCCTGTACAGCGTGTGGAACCAGGAGCCAATTAAACCTCTTTTCTTCATAGATAACCCAGTCTCAGGTAGTTCTTTATGGCAATGCAAGAACAGATTAATACACCACTTATAGTTGCAGCTCAAGGAAAAAGAAGAAAAGTAATGAAATAATGGAAGAAAAAGTACTAGACAACCTATAGCAATTCAAGTTTGAACCAAAGGTATATGAAATACACAATTTATAGGAGACATTTTCATATAAGTTATGTGTCATTAGACTTAAGCAATATTCTGTCACTCGCTCAATATTAACTCTCCACCTTAACAAAATATTGGGATTTTTTTAGAGTTTACAAAAATTTGAATCTACTTCATATTAAGTAAGAATTATCAAGTTTGTTTTTAGTTTCTTTTCTCAACTTTATTAAATGTTGGGTGACTCACATAAATTCCCCAAGTAGGCATTTCCATATTTAGAAAATGAATGTGTCGAGGCAGGGCACGGTGGCTCACGTCTGTAATCCTAACACTTTGGGAGGCTGAGGTGGGTGGATCACCTGAGGTCAGGAGTTCAAGAAAATGAATGTGTTATATAAATTTAACTCTTCCCAGTTTACATAATGTAAAAAGTCATTATTTTAGGGACTCAAGGTAGACAATGAGAACAGAGGGCATCCATCTGTGTACATAATCTTGGTACATCTACTCCTTATTGCTTCATTCAGTATCAAGTGAAGAACACTAACATAATTATTTTCACTTTGTAAGCATAATTATTTTAACTTTTACTTTTCTGTTTTCCATTTTATTATTTTCATTAAAGATACATTTTTCTAAGGACAACTATATTGTTAAAAATCTGTATTTACTCAATTATACTAATATGAGAGGTTTATTTTGGGCTCAATCTATCACATAACTCAGTAAGTAGAGACAATATGGTGGACTAAGCCTAGGCTTTGGAATATGACTCCTAAGTGCTTGACTCTTCCACTTTCTTAATGTCATCTTAGGTAAAGATTTTACAACTTGAAACCTACTTTTTCCTGAAGCTAAGTGGAAATAATATATATTCATTGGTTTGGGATTTAAGTTATATAAATATTTAATTCTGACTCATGATACCTCTTCAAAATATATTGAATCATTCCCACTTATAATTATTTCATAGTATAATAAGGTTATTATACATAACCATTCATTTCTTCTGTACCATTCTTAGCAAGCCATTTTCAAATACATAAATAAGGCTATTCATATGTACTAAGATACTGCCTCTATTAAATATATTATTTAAGAAGTAAAATTTTACCTAGAGTTAAATTTCTTTTAATAAATATTTTCCTAATAAGACTCATCTGCCTTTCTCTGGGGAAGGGCATTATTTTATTCATTATTTATCTTTGTATTACTGCACAAAAATCTGGTCATACTAGTCAGAGAAGCTATTATTTGATGATATAGAGGACTGCATAATATATTATTGTTGTAATAAATTGAAAGCCAATAAATATTATAAAAGACATCTGTTATTTGTTCAGAGCAGAGAATAAAACCTCTTTCCCTCAGCTGCTATCTGTACCGTCATGCAGATTTTAGTTTTAAATTGATTGTGCCACAAATGAGCACTTCCCTAAGCTTTCAGAATTGCAGATTATTAGATCTGAGGTTCAAAAATAATTGCTTTCAAAGAGAGAATTTAGTTTGTCACCTATTCAATTCCATACTTTTATGACAGCTTGTTTACTTTGGTTTAGAATCAAGGTAACCTTATTACCTCCACCATCACTGTCTGCCACTTAACATGTCTGGCTAGGGATAAGAACTACCAACAATGCAATAAAAAAGAAGAATGCCTAAACCTCAGAGTTTATTGGCCTATTCACTTTTCACAGATACGGGGGACAAGAATAAATTTTGAAAATAAGTGCAACGAATGAAGGACTGAGAATATAACAAGGAAAAAAGAGCTTTAGATTTTCAGAGACCACAGTCTACATGAAAAAAAAAATTCAGAAATAAGTGATTTTTTTTTCCATGTGGAAAAAAGTTCGGAAGAAAATGGTAGTTTGCACAGCGATGATAGCAGGTAGCCTCAATGACCAGGCTGAAACCTTGGGTATCATTTCTCTGCTAATGTTTCATGGGGATGAAGAAGCTTTACCCTGACTACAATTATGAGAGCCATCCCTTAAAAAATTTGGATCAGTAAAGGAAAAGGAAAGGATTTTGGATCACTGATGTCAAAATTTAACTTCATGAGCTCTTCTCCAGCAGTATTCCTCTGCTCATTATTCCCTGAATATGCCAAGGTTTCTTGCCTCATATATTCATGCTCAGCCACAAAATTGCATCAACTTACCAGAAGCTGTTAAGAAATGTATCTATGCTACCCCAAACCCTAAAAGGATGAATTGCATGCCAAAAAAAAAAGCAATTCACTTATTTATGCTGGCTAATCAGCTTGTGTGATGAGTTAGAAAGCTGTGTCACCTGAATAAGCACTCATTCTATTTTTGCTCAGGAACACTTACTTGGAAAACAAATAGTAACATAAACATGCATTGTAAGTAAGAGAGCTGGATGTATAAAGAGGTAGAGTTAATGGTTGATATTAACCAAGTAAAATGAAAATATCACCACCTGAAATACCCATGTCACTAATGATGTACCTTATTAAATGCCTTAAAATTAGGTGATCACACATCCCAGGTGTGCCAAGGAAAGTCCTGTTTTATATCTACCATCCCAGGATACCTTTAACTCAAATCGTTCTCACTTTAAATTCTTAAAACATTCACCCTTACATGGTTTTGCCCATGATATGATAAATTATGACTCTTTATATTTATTTTTGTTTAGGTGAGACAATCCAAACAAATCTGTAAATATTTTTTAATGCCTGGTTACTACTAAACAATTAAGTTTCTCTGCCTTGTTAGTGTTCTCATTTCTTTATCTTACATGGAGACACAGACTATGATGAGACTCAGAAGAACATTAAATTTGAATTTATCACATATATATGATGTACGTTATTATCTGCTTAAGGTTTACCCTTCTATCCTCTAACTTTTCTAGGTATTTTATATTTGAATATTGCTTGACTAATTAGATCTTGAATATTCACCTGTTGACCACCTGTTTTTCCAGGCAATATGCTCCTTTTGTGTACATTCTTCTCATTTATATTCTTAAGCTCATTGTCTCAGTGCTGTTTACTGCATCATTTTTATATGTGAAAATATATTTTTGCCTGTTACCTTATATTGTCAAGTATCTTGTAGACAGCTCTGATTATATACGTTGCAGATATCTAACTTAAACATGTTGAAATCAAAGTTTTTGAGTTTTTTCCGTTAACTTTGTAAAAGTAAATAGTTGCACAAGCTGTTAGACTATTTAGACTCCCCTGAACATACTTTGACAAATAAAACTCCAAGAAACAGGGAAAGCAAGGCTAAAATTAAATCACATAGACACAATATATTTAGATGAAACAGTCAGTTAGGGAGGCATAGTAGAAGAGATACTCTTCAGTGAGAGCCAGCATGTGGTGTTAAACTCAGTAGGGAGGAATTATGAGCTTCAAAGTTCAATAAAAACAGAATAAAAAACAGAAATGCATCATAGAAATAAAGACAAGACATACTGAAATATGTACTTTAGGAAACATTTTGAAAATTAAAAGAAGGAAGTTTTAAGTGTGCACCACGACACACAAAAGAGTAGCAAAGAACAGTCAACAAGATTAGGCACAGTAAGTTATCAGACATGTAAGATAAAGAAGCATCTTTTGTAAAACTGCTCCTAATAGTTGTACTATTTATATGAAAGTGAATTTTCCCTTTCAGATCTTACAACAATGACAATGTATGTATCAATTTAAATAAATCAATATTTATTTGTTAACAATAAATAATAGTAATACAATAAAACAGAAAAATAACTTAGCTGTCATATACTTTGATTCATCTCTTCAGGTCATAATTGATCAAATAGACCAAAAATTAGTAAGGACATATGAGACCAGGAACATAATTCTTTATATTTATTTAATTAATAACTTTTTAAAATGATGTCCTATAAACAGTAACTGTATCATTTTTCAAGTACTCTTTTAGTATTCATGAAATGTAATGCCATATTCTAAATACAAAATAAAATTTTAATAAATATAAGAGCAAAATTAGTACCTCAAAATATTTTATAATCAGAGTCCAGTAAAACTGGAGTAGAATTGTTCAGAGTAGTCTCTAATGATCCTTTGTATTTATATGGTATCAGTTATACTTTTTTCTTTTTAATCTCTACTTTTTTATTTTGGTTTTCTCTCTCTTTTTCTTAGTCAAGGTGAAAGTTTATTGATTTTGTTTATCTTTTATAACACCTTTCTTGGTCTTTTGTATTTTTTCAGACTTAATTTTCTTTATTTCTGTTCTGACTTTTATTATTTATTTTTTCCACTCATTATGTATTTGTTTACTTCTTGCTTTTTTTGTAATTCCTTTGGGTGCATCATTAGGTTATTTATTTGAGGTTTTTTTAATGGTTTTTACCTAGGTGTTTATTGTTACAAGCCCTCTTAGTACTGCTTTTACAGTATTCCTTAGCTTCTGATGTTTCTATTTGTTTTAAGATAAACATTTAAAATTTTCTTTTTAATTTTTTCATTAACTCCTTGGTTATTCAGAAACATGTTGTTTAATTTCAATGCATGTGTACAGTTTCTAACATTCCTCTTGTTATTGAGTATAGTTTTATTTTGCTGTGATCAGAAAAGGTACTTGATATAATTTTGACTCTTTTAAATTTGTTGAGACTCACTTGGTGGCCTAACAAATATTCTGTCCTGGACAACGTTCTCTATGCAGATGAGAAGAATCCATATTCTGGAGGAGTTGGATGAAATGTTCTATAATTGTCTATTAGGACCATTTGGTCCAGGATATAGTTTAATGTCAGTATTTCCTTGTTCCTTTCCTGCCTGGATGATCTGTTCATTGACAAAAGTGGGGTGCTAAATTCCTTTACTGCATTGTATTGCAGTTTACCTCTCCCTTTAGATCTATTAATATTTGCTTTATATTTTTGGGTGCTACAGTGTTGGGTACATATATATGCTTATGTTTATATACACACATATATTTACTACTATTATATCCTTTTGCTGAATTGACCCCTTTATCATCATGTAATAACTTTGTTATTTCATTTTACAGTTGTTGATATAAGGTCTATTGGGTCTGATATGAGCATAGCTACTCTGGCTTTTTTGTTGTTGCTGCTGCTGTTTCCATTTGCATGGCATGTCTTTTTCCATGCCTTCACTTTTGGTGTATGTGTGTCTTTACAGGTAAAAGGAGTTTCTTGTAGATGGCATATAGTTGTCATATATTTTTAATCTATGTCTTTTAGTTAGAGAATTTAGTCCACTTACATCCAGTGTTGCTATTGATAGGTAAGGACATATTACTGCCATTTTGTTATTTGCTTTCTGTTTTGGTTTTCTGTTTTTTTAACTCCTTTGTTTCTTTGTTTCTTTCTTTCTTTTGTTCCTTATTGCTTTCTTTTTTTCTTACAGTTTTTCTTTTTAATTATTTGATTTTTCTCCTAGAGTATGTTTTAATTTGTTGCCTTTTATTTGTAATGTCTTTATTATAGGCTTTTACTTTTTACTATGAGGCTTACAAAAAATATCCTATAGTTATAACTTATTATTTAAAACTGATACCAGTTTAACCTTGATCACAAAAAAATCTATAAAACAACTGCACACATTACCTCCTTTCTCATCCTACATTTTGAATTTTTGATGTCACAATTTATATTTTTTATATTGCCTGTCCCTTAAAATTTTTTGCAGTGATAATTTTAATAGGTTTGCCTTTTAGTCTTCTTAGTAAAGATAAAAGTGGCTTATGTACCACCATTACAATCTTAGCATAACAATCACATTAGTGTTTTTTTCTTCAGTTTCAAGAACTCTCTTTAATATTTCTTGTAGTATATGTCTAGTCATGATAAATTTCCTCAGCTTTTGTTTGACTGGAAAAGTCTCAGGTTTTCTTTGTCTAGGAATGTCTTTTTCACTCCTTCACTTCTGAAAAATAGACTTGCTGTAAACAGCATTTTTGGTTGGCAGAAGTGTGTGTGTGTGTGTGTGTGTGTGTGTGTGTGTGTGTTTGTGTTTCTGTTTTCCTTCAGTCTTCTATTCAGTCTTCTAAATATATTATCTCACTCTTTCCTGGACTCTAAGATTTCTGCTGAGAAGTCTGCTGCCAAGAATATATGAACTAACTCATATCTGATTTGCTTCCTTTCTCTCACTGCTTTTAGGATCCTCTCTTTGTCTTTGAAATTTGAGAGTTTGATTATAATATGTCTTGAGATATTCTTATTTTGCTTCAATCTGATTGGTAAATTTTGATCTTTATGTACATGAATACTTATATTTTTCTCCAGGCATATAAATCTTTTGATATTATTTCTTTTAATATGTTTTCTATCCTTTTGTCTTTCTCAGTTTCTTCATTAACTCCAATAACCCAAATATTAGATCTTTTGATGTTCTATATATCATGTAAGCTTTCCTTATTTCTTTTCATGCTTTGTTCTTTTGTGTCTTCTGTGTATTTTCCAATTGTCTGTCTTTGAGCTCATGCTTTTATCTTTTGTCTGAACAATTCTACTATTGATGCTCTGTATTGCGTTTGTAAATTTTATTCATGGTACTTTTCAGCTCCAAAATTTGTGTTTGCCTTTTTGAAATTATTTCAACCTCTTCGTTAAATTTTTCATATACATTTCTAAATAGATTTCCTGTATTTTCTTGAAGTTGTTGAGGTTCTTTAAAATAGCTATTTTGAATTATTTGTCTCAGAGACACATTTTCTTTGCTTTAGCATCGGTCTCTGTCACATTATTCTGTCCATTTGTTGAGTTCACATTCCTTGAATGTTCTTGATGCTGTGATGATATCTGGACATTGATGAATTAGGTACTTAATATGGTCTCATTTGGATTTTTTAACATTTATTTTTTATTTCAATAGGTCTTTGGAGAACAGGTAGTGTTTAGTCACATGAATAAGTTCTTTAGTGGTGATTTCTGAGATTTTGGTGCACCCATCACCCAAGAAGTGCACACTGCACCCACTGTGTAGTCTTTTATCCCTCACCCCTTGCCACCCTTTTTCCCAAGTACCCAGAGTCCCAAGTCCACTGTATAATTTTTATGCCCTTGTGTCCTCATAGATAAGCTCCCAATTATGAGTGGGAACAGATGATGTTTGGTTTTTCCATTTCTGAGTTACTTCACTCAGAATAATAGTCTCCAGTTCCATCCAGGTTGTTACAAATGCCATTATTTAATTCCTTTTTATGACTGAGTAGTATACCATGGTATGTATATATACACTACATATTCTTTATCCACTCATTGATTGATGGGCATTTGGGCTGGTTCCATATTTCTTCAATTGCAAACTGTGCTACTATAAACATGCATGTGCATGTTTTTTGTTTTTGTTTTTGTTTTTTTGTATAATGACTTCTTTTTTTCTGGGTAGATACCTAGTAGTGGGATTGCTGAATCAAATGGTAGATACTACTTGTAGTTCCTTAAGGAATCTCCACACTGTTTTCCATGGGGATTGTACTAGTTTACATTCCCATCAGCAGGATAAAAATGTTCCCTTTCACTACATCTAGGCCAACATCTATTATTTTTTGATTATGGCCATACTTGCAGGTGTAAGATGGTTTTGAATTGTGATTTTGATTTGCATTTCCCTGATAATTAGTGATGTTGAGTGTTTTTCCATATGTTTGTTGGCCATTTGTGTATCTTCTTTTGATAACTGTCTATTCATGTGCTTAGCCCACTTTTTGATGGGATTGTTTGGTATTTTCTTGCTGATTTGTGAGTTCTTTGTAGATTCTAGATATTAGTCCTTTGTCAAATGTATAGATTGTGAAGATTTTCTCTCACTCTGTGGATTGTATGTTAACTGTGCTATTTCTTTTGCTATGCAGAAGCTTTTTAGTTTGATTAATTCCCATCTATTTATTTTTGGTTTTGTTGCATTTGCTTTTGGGTCACTGGTCATGAAGTTGTTGCCTAAGTCAACTTCCAGAAAAGTTTTCCAATGTTAACTTCTAGAATTTTTATGGTTTCAGGCCTTAGATTTAAGTCCTTGATCCAACTTAAGTTGATTTTTGTATAAGGTGAGAGATGAGGATCCAGTTTCATTTTCTACGTGTGGCTTGCCAATTATTCCAGCATCATTTATTTAACATTTTTCAGTAGGGTGTCCTTTCCCAACTTTATATTTCTGTTTGCTTTGTTGAAGATCAGTTGGCTGTAAATATTTAGCTTTATATCTGGGTTCTCTATTCTGTTCCATTGGTCTATGTGCCTATTCTTATGCCAGTACCATGATATTTTGATGACTTAGGCTTTATAGCATAGTTGGAAGTTGGGTAATGTAATGCCTCCAGTTTTGCCCTTTTTTCATAGTCTTGCTTTGCTATGTGGGCTCCATTTTGGTTCCATATGAATTTTAGAATTGTCTTTCTCTAATTCTGTGGAGAATGATGGTGGTATTTTGATGGGAATTGCCTTGAGTTTGTAGATTGCTTTTGGCAGTATGATTATTTTCACAATATTGATTCTACCCATCTACGAGCATGGGATGTGTTTCCATTTGTTTGTGTCATGTATGATTTCTTTCAGCAGAGTTTCTTAGTTTTCTTTGTAGAAGCCGTTCACCTTCTTGGTTAGCTATATTTCTAAGTACTATTTTTCACAGCTATTGTAAAAGGAGTTGAGTTGTTGATTTGATTCTTAGCCTGGTTGTTGTTATACAGAGCTATTAATTTACATACGTGAATTTTACATCCTGAAACTTTGCTTAATTAGTTTACTAGTTCTAAGAACTTTATGGATGAGTGTTTAGGGTTTTCTAGGTATATAATCATATTTTCAATAAGCAGCAATAGTTTAACTTCCTGTTTATTTCTTTCTCTTGTCTGATTGCTCTGTCTAGGACTTCCAGTACTATGTTGAATAGTAGTGAAAGCAGGCATCCTTGTCTTGTTCCAATTATCAGGGAGAATGCTTTCGACGTTTCCTTATTCAGTATAAGTTGGATGTGGCAGTCATAGATGGCTTTTATTACCTTAAAATATATCCTTGATATGCCAAATTTTCTGAGGGTTTTAATCATAAAACGATGCTGAATTTTGTCAAATGCAGTTTCTGCAACTATTGAGATGATTTTTGTCTTTAATTATGCTTATGTGGTATATCACGTTTATTGACTTCTGGATATTAAACCATCCTTGCATTCCTGGTATGAAATCCATTTTATCACGGTGGATTATCTTTTTGATATGCTGTTGGGTTCTTTTAGCTAGTATTTTCTTGAGGGTTTTTGAATCTATGTTTATCAGGGATATTGGTCTGTAGTTTACTTTTTTTGTTATGCCCTTTTCTGGTTTGGTATTAGGGTGATACTGGCTTCATAGAATGACTTAGGAAGGATTCCTTCTTTCTCTATTCTGTGGAATAGTGTCAACAGGATTGGCACCAATTCTTCTTTGAATGTTGGACAAAATTCAGCTATAAATTTCTCTGGTCCTGGACTTTTTTGTTGTTGTTGGCATTTTTTAAATTACCATTTCAGTTTCACTGCTTTGGTATTGGTCTGTTCAAAGTTTCTATATCTTCCTGGTTTAATCTAGCAGGGTTGTTTTTTTCCAGGAATTTATCCATATCCTGTAGGTTTTCTAGTTTAGGCATGTCAAGGTGCTTATAGGAGCCTTGAATAATCTTTTCTGTTTCTGTGGTATCAGTAGTAATAACTCTCGTTTCATTTCTAATTTAGCTTATTTGCATCTTCCCTCTTCTTTCCTTGGTTCATCTCAGGAACGGTCTATCAATTTTATTTATCTTTTCAAAGAATCATATTTTTGTTTCATTTATATTTTGTATGGTTTTGTTGTTGTTGTTGTTTCAATTTCAGGTAGTTCTGCTCTGATCTTTATTATTTCTTCTTTTACTGGGTTTGGGTTTGCATTGTTCTTGTTTCTCTTGTTCCATGAGGTATGGAATACAATAGACTATCTATTATCTCTTTCAGTTTTTTTTTTTTTTTTTTTTTGATGTTGGCATTTAATGCTATAAACTTTCCTCTTAGTACCACCTTTTCTGTATCCCAGATGGGTGGTGTCACTATTGTCATTCAATTCAAATAATTTTTTAAATTTCCATCTTAATTTCATTCTTGACCTAACAATCATTAAGGAATATGTTATTTAATTTCCATGTATTTGTATCATTTTGAAAGTTCCTATTGGAGTTGATTTCCAATTTTATTTCACTGTGGTTTGAGAGAGTATTTGATGTAGTTTTGATTTTCTTAAATTTACTGAGACTTGTTTTGTGGTCTATCATATGGTCTGTCTTAGAGAGTGTTCCAAGTGCTAATGAATGGAATGCGTATTCTGGAGTTGTTGGGTAGAATGTTCTGTAAATATCTGATAAGTAGATTTGTTGTAGGGTATAGTTTAAGTCCATTGTTTCTTTGTTGACTTTCTGTCTTGATGACCTGTCTAGTGCTGTCAGTGGAGTGTTAAAATTACCCACTATCATTCTGTTGCTGTATCTTTGTTTTAGGTCTCGTAGCAATTGTTTTATACATTTGGGAATTCCAGTGTCAGGTGCATATATATTTAGGATTGTAATATTTTCCAGTTGGACTAGTGCCTTCATCATTATGTAATTTCCCTGTTCTTTTTTTAACTACTGTTGTATTAAAGTTTGTTTTGTCTGATAGAAGAATAGCTACTCCTGCTTGTTTTGATGTCCATTTGCATGGAATACTCCTTTCCACTCCTTTATCTTAAGTTTATGTGAGTTTTTATGTGTTAGGTGAGTGTCCTGAAGACAGCAGAAACTTGATTGGTAAATTTGTATCCCTTCTACCATTCTGTATCTTTTAAGTAGAGAATTAAGTCATTTACATTCAACATTAGTATTGAGATGTGAGGTACTATTCTATTCATCATGCTATTTATTGCCTGAATATCTTGTTTTGTTTTGTTTGTTTCATTTTGTTGTTATATAGGTTCTATGAGACTTATGGTTTAAGAAGGTTATATTTTGGTATATTTTGAGGACTTGCTTCAAGATTTAGAGCTCCTTTTAGCAGTTCTTGTAGTGGTGGCTTGGTAGTGGTAAACTGTCTTAGCATTTGTTTGTCTGGAAAAATTGTGTCTTTCCTTCATTTGTGAAGCTTAGTTTCACTGGATACAAAATTCTTGACTGATAATTGTTTTGTTTAAAGAGGCTCAAAATAGGACCCCAATCCCTTCTAGCTTGTAGGGTTTCTGCTGATAAATCGGCTGTTTCTGTGATAGGTTTTAGGTTTTCCTTTATACATTACATGATGCCTTTGCCTCAAGGCTCTTAACATTCTCTCCTTTGTCTTGCATTTAGATAACTTGATGACTACATGCCTAGGCAATGATCGTTTTGCAATGAATTTCCCAGGTGTTTTTTGAGCCTCCTGTATTTGGATGATTAGATCTCTAGTAAGACTGAGAAGTTTTCTTTAATTATTCTCTCAAATATATTTTCCAAACATTTAGATCTATCTTCTTCCTCAGGAACACCAATTGTTCTTAGGTTTGGATGTTTAACATAGTTTCAAACTTCTTGGAGGCTTTGTTTATTTATTTATATATTATTTTATTTTGCCTTTTATAGATTGGGTTAATTCAAAAGCTTTGTTTTTGAACTCTAAAGTTTTTTCTTCTGCTTGTTTCATTCCATTTCTGATACTTTCCAGTGAGTTTTGAATTTCTTTATTTTTTCTTTTACTTTTTTTTTTTTTTTTTTTTTAGTGTGAAGTTTAACTTGTGTTGCCCAAGCTGGAGTACAGTGGCAGAATCTTGACTCACTGCAACCTCTGCCTTCCAGTTTCAAGCAACTCTCTTGCCTCAGCCTTCTGAGTAGCTGGAATTACAGGCAGCTGCCACAACACCTGGCTAATTTTTGTATTTTTAGTAGAGATGGGTTTTCACTATTTTGGCCAGGCTAGTCTCAAACTTCTGACCTCAGGTGATCTGCCCACCTCACCCTCCCAAAGTGCTGGGATTGTAGGCATGAGCCACCATGCCTGGATTGCATTTTGCATTTCTATAAGTGTGTCCTTGATTTCCAGAAGTTATGATTTTTTTTATACTGTCTATTTCACTGAAGACCTTTCCTTTCATATCCTGTATTATGTTTTTGATTTCTTTAAGTTGGACTTCACCTTTATCTGGTGCCTTCTTGATTAGCTTAATTATCAATCTTTTGAATTCTTATTCTGGCAATTTGAAGATTTCATCTTATTTTGGATCCATTTGCCGGTGAGCTGGTGTGATCTTTTGAAGGTGTTAAAGAAACTTGTTCCATCATATTACTAGAATTCTTTATCTGATTCCTTCTCATTTAGATGGATAATGTCAGAGGGAAGGTTTGGGTCTCAAGGGATACTGCTCAGATTCTTTTGACCCACAGGGTGCTCCCTATCAAGGGATGTGGTGCTCTCCCCCTTCCCCCAGGGATAGGGCTTCCTGAAACCTGAACTGCAATGATTGTTTTTGTTATTCTGGGTCCAGTCACCCAGAGGAGCTACCTGATTCTGAGTTGGTACTGGAGAGTTTCCGCAAACAGTCCTGTGACGTGATCTATCTTCATATCTTTTAGCCATGGATACCAGCACCTACTCCAATGGAGCTAGCAGGGGAGTGAAATGGACTCTATGAGGGTCCTGGGTTGTATTTTTGTTCAGTGCACTGGTTTTGTGTTGGTTGGCCTCCAGCCAGGAAGTGGCACTTTAAAGAGTGCATCAGCTGTGGTGCTATAGGAAGGATTCAAGCTTGCCCTAGGGTCGCCTGGTTAAGTATTCAGAGGTCTTAGGCTGTGGGAATCATAGAGTTCCCTCTTCAGCAACCAGGGTGGGTGGAGGAAGACTACCAGGTTGGGGAAGGGAGAGGAGTGTCTGAGCTCAGACTCCCCTTGCGTGGATATTTCTGCGGCTGATGTGGGGGATGGAGGTGTGGTTTCTAGACCAATGAAGTTATGTTCCCAGGAAGATTATGGCTGCCTCTGCTAAGTCATAAGGTCATCAGGGAAGTGCGGGAAAGCCAGCAGTTACAGGCCTCGCCCCCCTCCCATACCGCCCACAGTCTTTAAAGCCAATCTCATTCTCGCTGTTACCACGCAACAGCACCAAGTCTATTTCCAGGCAGTCCATGGCCAGGGCTGAGAAATTGCCCCAGACCACCAGCCTCTCCACTGAGAAAGCAAGCAGACTCACAGTTTTTCAGCATTTCAGGAAGCCTGAAGTGGTGATCCAGTTCCTTCAAAAGGTTTGTGGATTCTTTCAGCTTTTCTTGTATGTTCCTGTGCAGTTTTTGGAGCAAAAGTTCACAGTGTGACTCTCCACAGGCTTCTCTGTCTATCTGAGTGGGAACTGCAAGCTAGTCTTGCCTCCTATCTGCCATCTTAATGCTACCTTTCAGTCTGTTTTTTTTTTCTTTTGTACCTGTTCTTCAGACAGTTTACTAAGAATTCTAAGTAGACTAACTGTTTTATTTCCTGATCCTCTAACCACTGTAGCCAGCTCAGCACTAAAGGATGATCTAAGCCAAGGTTTACTGTATCGTGAAGACTTTTTGGTTGACACGGCTTTTTGGCTGAGATGGACTTGAACGAAACCCAAGAATGGTACTGTGGCTATTTGGAAATTATAGCCAAAGACTTGAGTCCAGAAGTCTTATCCAGGTAGCCCAAACAGGTGTGCCTACAAGATTTCTGCATATGAAAGATGATACTCTGACATAAGTGAGAGAGGCTGGAGTTGAGACTGGTCCAGTTCAAGATCTGCTGTGGGAAGGAGACCGTTTGGCCTATCTTGTTGGCTAAGATAGGTGGGCATCACCCAGCAGGTCCCTGAAAAATTAAAGTAGTTCCCCAACTACAAGAGGGGCTGGAGATTAGATTGGGCCCCTAGGGATCTACTGTAAAATGGAGGCTGGCATCTTTGAAATAAATGTAAATCATTATAGTAGAAACAATACACATTCAAAGAAATGTTTATTTAAAAATAAACATTAATAAATTGCAGACATGTTAATGCTCTCCACATATTATAATCATATCTTGGTTTCCTTATTTTCTATAGAAAAACATTTTCTATTATAAAAATGCACACATACACAGCCCACCTTCATTTATATTCCTTATATCATTCTTTTTTTCCTCCTCTTTATAAAAAAAATCCTTGTTGTAATTCCTTGAATATGCCATTCTTTAGACATACTGTTCCCTATTCCTGGAATATACTACTCAACTGTTCTCCATCTGGCAAAGGTATGATTATACTTCAAACACCAGTGAACACATTACTTCATGCATCATCAATACCAAACAAGCAAAAATAAAACAAACCAAAAACAGCAACAAGCAGTCTGATGGCAAAATTACATCATAACCTTTTTACAGCTACACAATTTCATACAGTTATGCAAAAGTATATTTGACAATAAATTAATTTTTTTGAGGGAGGTCTTTCTCTGTCACCTAGGCTAGAATACAGTAGTGCAATCATAGCTCACTGCACCCTTGAACTTTGGGGCTCAAGCGAGCTTCCTGCCTCATGCTCCTGAGTAGCTACGGCTCAAGGAACATACCACCACACCTAGTTAACATTTAAAAAAATGTTTTTTCTTTCTTTTTTTTTTTTTTTATCTTGCTATGTTGCCCATGCTGGTCTCAATTTCTGGCCTGAAATGATCCTCCTGCTTCAGCCTCTTGAGTAGCTGAGATTAAAATAATGAACCCTCTCACCTGGGTTGAGTTAATTTCTTACATGAATGGTCCCCTTCAGTGATTGGTGAGACATATGGTATATAATTAAAAGCATAAAGGTTTTGTGGTTAAGACACACTTGTTTGAAATATGTGTCAACCAATGGCTGGTTAAATACCTTACATAATTTAGTCAACATTTTTGCGTCTTCTTTCCACATCTTTAAAATGAAATCATATTCGTTAAGTTAATGTGAAGATTAAACAGAGATACATGCAAAATACAGAGTTCAGTGTTTGATTTTTCAATAAATGCTAGTTATCAGCTCATTCCCTTTTCAAGAGTAAGAGATAGGTTTTTATTAATTTTTATGTCCACATAGCCCTTGACACATAGCATGTTCACAATAAGTGCTGAATAATAAATGGTATGATATTATTCTGTTTCAACCTCCTCCTATTACTACATATTGGACAGTGAAGACACCTGGATGTTTGCTATTTGAACTCCTTTAACCCATTTGATTTTATTTCATGCTGAGTTGAGTTTCATGGCATCTCATACTGTGAATGATGCAAGGTTTATGCCAAGAAATACAATGTCAAAACACTGTTACTCTTTTCAATTCCAATATTACACTAGCTTTTCTGACCTGAATTTAAAACAAGTCTCAGAAAAGAATATATCCAAAAAGCTCAGTTACTCTCAAATCCTTCTGCAAATAGGTTTTGTATTTTTCACTACCTGGGATGAAGCAAAGTGCAAATCTTCAGAAAATTGCTTGCACTTTTTCAACACCCTGGGAAAACATTTGGGTGATACTTATGTCATAGAATGTAAAGGAAGTTACATAAACAGGTCATTCCATTTCACTAATGTGTGTATGACTTGGAAAGCAGACTTGGTACCACAAGAGTTTTGTAAATTAAAGTGATAAATAAGAAACAAATACAAAAGAGAATAAACCCAACAAGTTGTTATCCTGAGCATAAAGTATAACAACATTTCATTTACTTACCTTTTCTTTGAACGCTCTCTTTCTTTCTATCTTGGAAATCTTATTGTTGGACACCTGTTTATTCTTCTTTTGATTCACATTGCTCTACCACAGAGAATTTTACTAGCTTTAAGAGATCTGCCAGTTACCTAAACGCAATGGTAAAACAGAAACATTGTTTTACCAGTTGTTTTTAAATGATAATTCAAATTCTGAGATACAAAATATGTGTCTGTGTTCTCACTATATATCCTAAAAGGTATTTTTCTTTCTATATTTTCTTGTACTTTTATGTTTAAATTTTTATATTTATATATTCAATAGCTATTTGTTTTATCATAATGAAATAAAAATTAAAAATAATAATACAATATTTGTTAGGTAGTATTCTCAGTGGTCAAGGCCAGTTAACTGTTCATATACTATTGTGTTTATCTTATTTTTACACCATTTATGTTAAGTAATCTTGCCATCAAAATATTCTTGTGTATTTTATTGTGTACACAAATCATTAAGTAATCAGTCTTAGAACTTTCTGAAATGGGAGATGAAATCCAAGTTATAAAAACAAAGAAAAAATAAAGCTAATATTAATTGCTTTATTATTAATAAAATGTAATGCATGCTGTGCACATACTGGCAGAAAGATCTGTTTAAACTCAGTAAACATGTAATCTTGGGTACTTTCTGAAGCAAATACTGTTACTATCCTGATTTATAGTTTTAAAAATAGTAATTATATTGAGGCAAAAATTCACACAGGCAGACAGAAAATGTAAGATTCAACCCCAGGCTGGCTGACACTAGCAGCTATGCTATGAATTACTACATTATATTTTCCCATAAATATAAGAGAGAGAGAGGAAGAAAAAAAGGAGGAGAAAGGGGAGGGGAGAAGAAAAAGGCAAGGGTAGGGAAAAAAGAAAAGAAAAATCCACTCAGTGAATTTATGAATCAAAAATATATCCTTTCTTTTGTTTTTTTTTCTTCCATGCAAAGATCTAAAAAGACAAACATTAGAAGAGAATAACATTAAAAATGGAGCATGTTCTCAGGCAAGTTTGGTCAAAAGCAAAAAGAAGCAATTTCCAAAACAGACAAGAATGTAAGTTATTAGTGGTCCGATTTACAAAGTGTTGCTAAAGCATGTATAATGTTTAGGGTGATATTAGATTAAATTCTTCCCCTAAATATCACAATAGATAGTTCAATATAGTGAACTTTTGATCAAGATGAATATTTTAATGCATCAGCATCAAATGAAAAGAGATTTTTAAAGTTGCTAATTGTAGAATATCACTCAAACATCTTTCTACTTTAAAACAATAATTCACATATCCCAACTACAAGTAATAAGTTGTTTCACATAAAAGTCAGTAATTAATGTAAAATACTCTGAAAAGACAACAGGAACAGGACAATATATAAATACTATATATTTATAATATATAAATATCCAATAATATAGAAATCTAATAATATGCTAAATAATATATAACTGTATCCAATAATATATAAATATTATGTTTTATTTTGCAAATATTCAATAATATATAAATCACTCAGGCTTTGCTTAATAACAGATATGTTCTGTGAAATGTGTTAGGTGATTTCATTGCGAATACATAGTACTTACACAAATCTAGATGATATAGTCTACTGTACACACTTAGGCTATATGGCATATATTGTCTACTGCTCCTACAAATCTGTACAACATTTTAGAGTACTGAACAATGTAGGCATTTGTAACTGAATGGCTATGATATATCTAGGCCTTACAAATTTTTCAGCTCCATTGTAATGTTATGAGACCACTGTTGTATAAGACGTCCATTCTTGACCAAAATGTGATAATGTGAGACATAACTGTAGTTAAAATAATCAGTTTATGAGTTCATCATAATAATAATTGCATGAAAATATCATTGGTATGTAAAAATGTTCACAAAAGCAAGGAAGCATGTTGTAAATGGGTAGGTATAGAAAGATTCCAAATTAGTAAAATTAAACAAATGTATACATAGAAACTTCATGTTTGAAAATGTATAGACATGCTGATAATATTGGTTTAGTTTCTATTGGAATTGGTTATTTTACTTTTGTTCTGGAAAGAACATTTACCATTTTGAAATAAAGCTTTAAAAAATCTATGTCATTTTAGGCCTAAAAGTGGAAGCTAATATAATAAATGGGAAAATAAAATGCAGAAATTCATGTCAGGCAGGTCTGAATGTTAAAAATGCTTTTGTCACTAATGGGCAGTTAGGTCAACATTTATTTTAAGATCTGAACCTCAATTATTTTAAATACAAAATAGACCTGAATTTTCACATGGCACCTATCAAATCTACCTATTCTTTCACTTTCTCCCTTTTATTAGTATGACAAATTAATTATTTCTGTGGTTGTTGTCCATGAGCAATGAATCCTTAGAAACACTGCCAGAAATACAACAATCACAAAGAGCATGATGTGTAACATGTTGTATAGCTTGCTTGAGAAAAAGTGATACTGGCACTATATTTCATAAATTCCAAAAAACATAGTTGTTAAGGTTGCCTGTGTCTTTTAAAAAATAAATTTAAGGGTTACAAGTACTGTTTGGTTATTGATATATTGTGTAGGGATGAAATCTGGGCTTTTAATGTAACCGTTCCCCAAATAATGTACCTATTAAGTAATTTGTCATACCCCTCCTCCTGCCCACCCTACCCTCCTTCTGTGTCTTTAATATCTATTATTCCACACTCTATGTCCATGTGCACACATTATGTTGCTTCTACTTGTAAGTGAGAGCATGAGATATCAGACTTTGTTTCTGAGTGTTTTTGTTTAAGATCATGGTATCCAGTTCTGTCCATGTTGCTACAAAAGACATGACTTTATTCTTTTGTTTAATGGCTGAATACTATTCTGTTGTGTGTGTGTACATACAGTATATATATATATATATATATATATTCTGTATGTATATATATAGCTTTTTATATATATACAGCATCTATTTATGTTTGCCTGTTTATGTATTGAATTTTTCAGCTCATTTTTAAACAAAGATATATATATATATACACACACACACACATATACATACATAGTTTTATAATATATATATATATGGCTCCATATGTATATAGCTTTTATATATATATGCTGTAATAAACCTATGAGAGCAGATATCATTTTACATAATTTATTTTCCTTTGGGTAGATACCCATCGTATACTTGTCCATTTGTATGTCTTTTGAAAAATGTCTGTTTATGCTCCTTGACCACTTTTAAAATTTCTCTTACATTTCCCAGCATCATTTATTTTTAAAACAACCTCCCTTGGAAAACATGTCATTGTATAATAGTCTCTCACTTTGGAATCTATGCAATTTCTGAAATTATACATGTGAGAATATATATATATGTGAGTGTATGCTTAAATGTACATATGTGTGTTATTTTCATGTATATGCATACACATGTATTTGTTTATTTCAGTTTTAACAGACTTGGCTTATATCATGTGTATTTCTGAATATTTCAGAATATTTCAACTAAAATGTTCACACAAAACTTTATGAATGATAGCTTAGACAACAGAGTTCTTTCCAAGATTTTTTTGACAAGAAAAATGTATTTAAATGAACATATTTAAATTTCAATGATTATAACCAACCACAAAATTTATGTGTTCATTGTTACAGAAGAAAGCTTAGTCCAAAAATGTTTAAACTCTCTCTATAAATTTGATTCAATTACAATATAATAATATTCATGTGAAGCCTCTTTAAGTAAAAATTTTGAAAATAGAACCTGATTTTCATCCAGCATTCAATTCTTCTGTAATTTTAATGTTTAACTTTTATTTCATCAATGAATTATTGATTTCCTGATATCGACTCACTAAGTTCTTGGGCTTTCTGTAATTCTATTGAAGATAGTGTTTTATAGTCCACACTAGAAATTGCTTACCCAAATATATTCATGCCCTGCATAACAATGTTTTGGACTGCACATACATCAGTGGTCAAATAAGATTATAATACCATATTTTCACTGTACCTTTTCTATGTTTAGGTACAGAAACACAATTGTGTTACAATTGCATACAATATTCAATACACTAATATGCTGCACAGATTTGTATCCTAAGAGCAATAAGCTATACCATATAGCCTACATTTTTGTAACCTCTACTATCTAAGTCTTTTTGCCCAACCAATGATGTTTGCATAACCATAAAATTACCTAATGATGTATTTCTCAGAATGTATGTCCATTGTTAAGAAATATGTGACTGTATTTATATTGCACTATAGGAAAATTGAGTCAACTGGTATATATTTATATACAGAGAGAGACTGATAGATACAGAGATAGGTAATAAGGGAGAGGCTAAAAAAGAATTGAAAAGAATATGCTTTCTTAAAGGAAAGGATTTAATTTGAATGGTTTTATAATAATTCTTATGAGAGTACACCCACACACACTTGCAGGCTGGATTACTCAGCCTATGCATATGGATTTTAAACTCTAGTTACCCCTGAGAGGTACCAGGAAAGGAATTTATCTATATGTATGCCACCTCCAATTCTGAAAAATAGTTACTTCCTATTATATAGCTCCAGAAGAAAGGAGAGACCATTAATATGTTTGTTCTTCTCTGAGATGATCATATGCCCACTGCCATGATTTTCTCTTCTGGCAATTTTGAAATTACAGAATGAAAACTAGTAAATAAATAGTTTTAAAAATAAACTAACTTCAATAAAATCCTGAAAATTTCTCTTTAAAGATGACACCCCTAAATTTAAAAAAAATCTTTAATGACTCCTAGCTTACTTATATAAGTCATCGTCTCTAGTACTTAGGGAAACCAACAATCTGATCTTAATTTCTGATCTACCACCCTTCTCACTGTGAAGCAGGAATTTGGCATG
Source organism: Aotus nancymaae (assembly GCF_030222135.1). Classification (NCBI taxonomy): domain Eukaryota; kingdom Metazoa; phylum Chordata; class Mammalia; order Primates; family Aotidae; genus Aotus; species Aotus nancymaae. The sequence continues at coordinate 22,672,296 of NW_026988473.1, read as the reverse complement.
CTTGATTCTGAATCTCCTAAGGTGTGATATTGGTTTCTGTTCTTTACCTGTCTCTCCTGGATTTTTCAAGTCACAGATTCTTACAGTTTTCTTTCTTTTCAATTTTCCTCTCTCACTGATCCCAGACTCACATAATTAATTCTGTGACTTCTAATATGGCTTCTGTCCTACATCAAGTTATTTCTGTGACAAGTAGTAGTATACAGTTACTAAGCTGATGTTAAACTCTCTTCTCATTCTTGATCCTGTTTAGCTTTTTAGAAAGAGTTTAAATACTCTCTGATTCAGTGAAGAATAATGACTAGTCTCTAGCTGCCTTAGATGTGTATCTATAATGAATCAATCTAAATACTTAGGTTTTGACAGTCTATAAATTCTGACAGTCATATAGTTTATACAGAATTATGGTAAACCTTATGTTTTCTAAGTTTCTCATTTGTGATATTGTCACACTCTCTATTCTCTATAAGTGCTTAAATATTTTCTTTGTATATGGTTTATGCCCTTTGATTGCAGGAGACTTACACTTCAGACAACTAAATTCCTCAAATTATTTTAACAAATAACATGTACACATACATATAAACACACATGTCTATAATGGAGTAAGCTCACCTCTCCTATTCACCAGTTTTATAAAAAATAAGATATGCATAAAGGAAGGAAATAAAGTTAATAATTCTAAATCATAGTAGAGTGAAAATGAGCCATTCTGTTTAGCTATAAACAGAATTAGCTTTCCACTGTTCTGCCATCTGCAAGTTTGGTAACCTCTATAAATATCAGTATTTTAATATCTAACAAGAAAAGAGCAATCTCTAACTAAAAAGGATTGTTATTAAGAATAAATAATAGCATAAAGTCACCTTGCAAATCTGTTTCAAACTCTACTTGATGCTTCACTCAAAACCTCAGTTTTCTCATCTTTAAAATATTTATAATATGTACCCCATAGAAATGTCAAAGAGGAAAAATAAAATAATGCATATCATGCCCTTGAAATAGTCCCTGGAAAATCACAGGTGCTTAATAAAACTTAGCTAACTCTTCTCACACAACAAAAACTTAAAGTAATTTTATATTCAGTAACAGATGGGAAAGTAGACTATAATATGATTGTACAGTTTTTGTCTGCATTGAATGTAATGTTTTTATATTACAAAAGGCTAAATAGAGCTGTTGATTGAAACTTCCTGGTAAAGATGTTGTTTTACATTTCTGTAACGTAGACACCTAGTAGAATTAAATTAAGCCTGAGTTGCCAACAAAGTATCCACATATAGAAAGCACACAAATGAGTAATTCTCTCCATATGTCTTTTTAAATTATATTCACAAAATATTTCCTAAGCATATTTATAAGAAAAAAATAATATCTGGAGAGAGTAACAGTTACAAAATGCCAATTCTGGGTTGTCAATTTATTCCATAATAAATTATAGAATGCCCCTAATTTTATGACTCTTTAGTGCTTCTTGAATGATTCTTTTAAATCTCAGAAATGGGAAATTTCATTAGGTTTAAAGTGATAGAAATGTTTCTTTCAGAACTGTCTAGCCCCCCACAAAAATAAATCTGTAAACTTAGAAACAGAATTTTAATATTGGGAGAAACATTTTAGTTACTCTCATCAACGCTTAAAGTTGATAAATCTGAAATGCAGATAAATTTAGTATCTAGTCGAAAATTATGCAAGTGGAAGATTTTTCACAATTTTTTAATCATTTATTTGCTCACCTAATAATAACTGGAAATAAAAAATACATTACAAACACATAAAAAGATATGACAAACACAAAATGTTTTCAATTACTCTAAGACTAATAGAAACTGTTATAAAGAGGGATGCCTTAATCAAGTGAAAATTTTACAGATTGTATGTGGACACAAAGAAATTACAATTATTTTTGCAAATTTTTTAGCTGTTTAAAGTCAACTTAGAACTAAACAGCATCTTGATCAAATATGACAATTACCTGATGCATTGTGAGGCAATAGAGAAAATGCACGCGTGCACACACACACACACACACACTCCACTATGCATTGGAATATTCCCTTGAAAGTGGAGGGAATAAATAGTATACTTGTATGAATCCCATACAGATTTTAATTTTTAATTATGCCATTCATTAATAAGAGCTATTGTCTTTATAATAATGTATTGGCTATTTGTGTAAAGTGTGTGAGTATCCTCTTGACTTTAGAAAGATTTGAAGTCTATACAGGGGGTCTTCAAAAAGTTCATGAAACCAGTATGTTATGAAAAAAAAAACTGCATATATTTTAAAATCTTTTTGAACCAAAACAAATTCATACTAAGTTATATTATGTCTGAAAAAGATCTAGTTTGTGGTTCTAAGAAGGTTAAGAAAACAGACCCTATCAGAGAAACATACATTCTGCTAGAATTGAAGCAGGAACAAACATCAAATTTATGATGAAGGTTGAGTGAAAAAATGGTGAAATTATTGATGCTTTGAAATGTTCTTTTCAAAAAGAAATGATAAATGTTTCACTTGATAGATACCTGAAATTAAAATACCTAATTAGGATTAATAAAATAGTGACTTCCTGTGTGAAAAAAAAAGAGAGAGAGAGAGAAAGGTTTATGGGGAAAATGCCTCCCAAAGAAATCTGTAGTTTACAAATTGATAGCTCATGTTAAGAAAATGATGCCTGGAAAATCTTCATCAGAGTCTTTCTCCTTGAGGATAATGATTCTGCTCATTCCTATCATCAAACAAGGGCAATTTTATGAGAGTTTTAATGATAAAGTGGAAGGTATACACCTTACCATCCTGAATTAGCTTCCTTCTGACTTTTTATTTGCTTCCTAATTAAAAAAAAAAATCTATAAAGGGCACCCACTTTTCTCCAGTTAATGATGTAAAAAAGATTGCATTGACATGATTTAATTCCCAGGACTTTTAGTTCTTAAGCAATTAACTAAATGGCTGGTGTCATAGTTTGCAAAACTGTATTGATCTTGATGGACCTTATGTTGAGAAATAGTTTGTATTTTTTTATTTTTATCTTTTAGTTTCATTTTTCCATAAACTTTATAAAGGCCCTTCATATTTTTCAAAATCCTGGCTTTGCTTCATTATATACTGCACTACACCTGTAAAAGTATACATATGAGCTCCAAAATGCATTCTCTATAGTTGTCTACTATGTTTGTTTCTGCATGTTATTTTCGACTGTATTTCTGCTACATTAGTGTTCTACATACCTATTCCATTTCAAACTGTTTCCTGTATCTCCTATTATTATTTCTCTGGCAGCCACCATATTTCCATTGCATTTCTTCCCCACAATAGTTGAATCTGGTATATAAACAGAAACAGAGATTAAATAGATACTGGGTTGTTTTGAAAATGTGTAAGACAGCTTGACAGGCTCAGGGCAAAGCTTTCAGCAACAAGTCCCCAAACTACAGTTCACAACTAGCCTAGAGAGGAAATAGCTACGCCTGCCAGCAGGCTGGAGTTTGGTTCTGTCTCTACTTCTGCTTCAGGATGCGACTTTGCAGTTGTGGTTACTATACTCACAATAAGGAAGAGACAGTTTCTCACCGTTTCTTTCTCTTGAATCACCATCCCAGAGTCAAAGTCTATCATAGGCCCCATAATTTTGCCCTAGCTGTAGGGAAACTGGAAAGAAGAGGGTACAGTTTTCAGTGTACCTAAAGAACCGATGGTCTTTGGTCTTCAGTAGGATCCATGTGAAGCATAACTTCGCAAATGTAAATTGGTGCTCACTTCGGAGCAACCAAACTGAATCAGAATGTTCAGCCTGCATGTTTATTATTATTTTCATTTTTTGATGGACTAGATTATACTTTCTCATCAATATTTTTAAAATATAGAATATTAAGGTGATTAACAGACAACTTTATGAACAACCTACTCAACTCTAATAGTTTAATACTTTGACAAATTTGTTGCCATAATTTTAAAGAAATAAAACATGAAAAATATTGTTGAATTCTTGCTTAGAATGTTCATTTTCCCATCATTTCTTGCATCCTGTTATTAATATTGACATGTGTAATTATTATGCAGACTTTTCCAATTTTAAGGCATATGAACCCCCATGTTAGGTATGTTCACAAACTTAAAATTAAGTTGTAACAAATTGAATATATTATTCTGAATTTTTATTTTGTTTCTCAAACTTATTAACTTATGATTTCTCTGAAGATATATGTATGTCTGCTTCACTCATTTTTTAACCATGACTATACAACAATAATAATATATACATCCTATTGATGCATGCTGACTAGTCCCAATTTACTTCCTAGTGCAAACAATATGATGCACATGTTTTCCTGTCTTGTATACTGTGAAAGTTTCCCAAGGTTCTATACCTAGAAATGGAAGAGACATAGAATATACACATTTGTTATCTAATAACGATCGTCCATTTTTCTGTGTAACACTCTGACTTTTAATTCTTATGGAAGTATGCCCATTCAGAGACTACATTTCTTAGTCTGTCCTTTAGTTAAGCATGGCCAATTAAATGTGAATGGAGCTTCTTGGGTGGGATTTCTGAAAAACAACCATAACAACATAGTGGTTAAGCAGATGGGTGCTAGAGTGAGATGGCCTAGACTTTATTTGTGGGTTTTTTTTTTTTTTTTTGAGCCTGAGTCTTGCTGTATTGCCCAGACTGAAGTGCAATAGCTCAATCTCTGCTCACTGAAACCACCACCTCCCAGGTGGAAGTGATACTCCTGCCTCAACCTCTAAGTAGCTGGGATTACAGGCATGTGCCACCGTGCCCTGCTAATTTTTGTATTTTTAGTAGAGACAGGGTTTCACCATGTTGGCCATGGTGGTCTTGAACTCCTGACCTCAGGTGATCCACCCACCTTGGCCTCCCAAAGTGCTGGGATTACAGGCGTCAGCTGTTTGACCTGGAGGTTATGAATTTCTATTTGCTTCATTTACCTTATTTCTATAATGTGGAAAATAATAGTACAAGATCATAATTTTTTGAAAGAAATAACAGTGACACATGAACAGTATATATAGCAGTACCTAGCAAGTATATCTAAAATGTGAGATTTATTAATTTACTTCCGTGTCAACATTTTATATTTTCAGACTCTTAATTTGTTCTGAAATAATAGATGTGAAGTAATATTCCATTTGCTCTTAATTTTCTCCCTGTGATTATTAGTGTGGTTAATCATTTAAAAAATTTTTTTATTCTCTACCTTGTTTACTTTTTTGTGAATACATAATCATATCCTTTGTCCATTTTAGGTGAGTTATCTTTTTATTACATATTTATAAGCCATCTGTATATGTATATTTAGGTAATTTTTGCATTAGAAAGATGATATCTAACTTTGATGCAATGGCATTTTTTAATAATTCTTGCTTCTGTATATATATATCTCTCCACTGAATGCTCTTTAAAAAATATGAGCTATATATTTATCTACAAATTTTAAAGTATATTTACTTTTTATTTAGGCATATAATAACCTAGATTATTCTTTTATGTGTGGATTGTGATATTATATATATGTATATATATGTATGAACACTGTATATACATATAGTATATAGTAAATACAAACACATATAAATATGTATTATATTTATATATATATATTTATATATAACCCACCATATTGACATTATATATCTAATTTCAGTATGGTGGGTTTGTTCCTGAATTTTCCATCCATATGGTCTATTTTCCATCCATATGGTCTAGTTTTCTGTTTTCACACCAATATTATTTTGGCATAATTATGATAGATTTAAAATAAAATTAATATTCCTTTTCACACCAACATTATGTTGGCTTAATTATGATAGATTTAAAATAAAATCAATATTATTTTTCTAAATAAGTACAGCAATCTCATTTCAAAATTATGTTTATTACCTAGACGTTTTGTTTCACAGAGTTTTAGAGCCACATTTTCATGTTTCAGAAAAAAAAATTCTTTTGAAGATAGATTGAGGTATATTGAGTTTAAAGGTATATTTGGTTCAATACATTTTATTATATTAATTTTCCCATTTATGAACACATATCTAACTTGTTCAGCTTCTTATTATTATCATCAAAATGTTCTACATAATTTTATCTATAAAGATCTTGCATATTTTATGATAGCTTTACTTCCAGATACCCTAGACTTCCATGGCTATGTGATTGAATATCACATTGTAAAAGAAGCTGTTGCTGACTTGTACCAAGAACATTTAATTTTTATGTAAATATATTACATTAAATCAATAATTCTGTGCAAAATTGCTAACCTGTGGCATTTTTTGTTTATCTTAAATAAAAAAATTATATTATATATTATACATGAACTTAAAAATCCCAAACTGATAAAAAGTAACTGAAAAGCATGTACAAAAATGAGTATATGTAACTTCAATACTCGTGTATCAAAATAGATAATGATTAAAATCTACTACCTGATTAACAAACAGTCAACATTTTGTTATGAAGTAGTTACTTTATGTAAAGTAAATTTTAATATTGCATAAAAATATGCAATTTTCAAAATGGTGCAATAAATAACACATAAAGCTAGGAACATTTACTTTCAAAACACAGAGCCAAAATTAATAATGGAAAATATATTCATCTAAAATAAACTTATTCATCAAAGGAAGTAGTGATTTATATTTTAAAGAATATTCAGAAAAGAGGAAGAAATGAGACTTGAAGGAATCCTTATTCACTGTTTGAGGAAGATGATGTAAAGTAAGGTAAATTGGGGCAATTTCAGGCAAATGATAGGACTATGAGAAACTGATACGGATTTTAGTAAATCATTTTGGAGATAATATAGCAATCACATAGTAGAGAGAATTTTAGAGAATGTAGTAGGGCTCTAGAATAAAATTCTATTCTCTGTCTATCTATGTTCTATTTATTATCTAAATGTCTAATGAATCCTTACTTTAACTTTTTCATAAATGCCTTTGAATGATGCTATGAAAATATTAGACTATTAGGCAAAAGAAATAAGTTTCATTCTATATGATACATCCAACGACTATATTTATCATTATGTGGCAAATCCAGTAACTCTTAAAATTAGATGTGTCCAGAGAACAAAGTCAAGCCTTCATCATCTCTAATTGAAGCAAAAAAATTGTGGTGGTTATAATAATTGGAGGAGATTTGGAATGTAGCTTTGATGGAGAGTCAAAATTATTATTGATTGGGGAAATGTCCAGAGGGTACAAAGTTTCAGTTAGATAAGATGTGTAAATTTTAGAGATCTGTTGCACAGCGTGAGAACTCTAGTTAATTATAATGTATTGTATTTTTAAATGGCTAAAATAGTAGATGTTAAATGTTCTCACCACAAAAAAAGTGATAAGTACGTAGGTGATAGACATGTTAGTTTGATTTGATCATGCCACAATATAAACATATATTAAAACATCACATTATGCCACATACATTTCTGCATTATTTTTTAAGATAAAAAATTAGAAATATATGTTCATTTTTACAATCCTAGAATTATTTATTGATGATTTCATTAGCCAAGCCTTTCTGTAAATGTGTGGATGCCACATTTTTACTGGTTTCCAATTTTCCTAAATAGATGGATGATTTTACAAATTTCTCTCATTGTTACTTAATTGCTCTAGGAGGAAATGAAAGATAAGACAAAAATACACATCTGAAATATTCAGAATGACCATATGAGTTTTTATATTTCACTAAAATGTCATCTTACAATTTTTTATCTAAATAATCTTTGTATATAATTTAAATCATTAAACAATAAAAATGATCAGACGTATAATGGATACAGCACAACCCTACATACCACCATTTCTCATCCCCTCTCCTATTTTCCCACACTAGTTCTTTATTTTTTTGAGGTTTAGATATTATATATCATGATGGCTAATTTTATGTATCAACTTGGCTAGACCAGGGCACCAAACTATTTGGTTAAACTTTATTCTAAATGTTTCTGTTACAGTATGTGTTAGATGAGATTAGCATTTAAGTCAGTAGACTTTGAATAAAGCACATTACCTTTCCTGTTATGGGAGGGCTTCATTCAGTCAGTTGAAGGCCTTAGTAGAAAAAGACTAATCCACCCAAGCAAGAAGAATTGCCTTTGGGCTTGAATTGCAGTTTTTCCCGAGGTCTCCAACCTGATGGCCTAACCTGCAGATTTTGGACTTGCCAAACCTCCAAAATCAGTAAACCAAATCTTAAAATATATCTATCGTTCTGTTTATCTGGAGAACCCTGACTAGTCCATATACTGACTTCCAAATTTGGAAGATAAAATACAGCTCTATGTTTCTTACATTCTTCCCTTTCATAAATACTTCCTTTCCTCATCCTTGTAATATAGTGACATCACAATTATTATTTAAGTCCTTATTTGGGGGGAATGCATTTTTTAGTACTACATAGTTACTGTTCACAATCATACCACATAATGAACAATAAACATGATTTCATTTTTATACAATATTTTGTTTCTCCTGGTATTGACTTTGTCATAGTTGTTTTGTTTGCTTGCTTTTCTATATTTTCTATATATGTCAGAGAAACTTTTCAATATGTTCTTATGTCACTGCCTCTGAAAGAATAAATGTAATTAGTAATGACTTGCTCATCATTGCCTCATCATTGCCAGAATGTTATGCACATTTTTTCTGCTTGTCTGAATATCTGGCTTATACTTCCCAGTCTGGACTGGGTATAGCTCATTGGTTGAATCAAAGTTGTGTTTATACATTTTAAGTGAAGGGGAGCTTGTAAGAAAAATATTGAGCTTTACAGCTTCCAGCATGAGAGTGGGACTGTCTCACATGCTTGGGAATTTCCAAAATTATGGAAGGAGATTTAATTTATGAGTGACGAAAACAAATTGTCAATGGTAAATTCATTCTGATACTGGCTTCGTGTTAGGAAAGTTTTTGGCCTTGATAACCAACTGCATTCATTCACAACATTTTATGCATGGCAACTGCATGGTAAATGAAAAGAATTTGGGAAATTATATTTAAATCTCACCTCTAATGTTTATAAAGATTGATCTAGACTATTGTACCTAAAGAAAGACTGCAATTTCTGTTCAAAGTCTGGATTTAATTTTCACTTACCAAGTTAACATAGTTTTATAAATTGTCAGTATTTTACAAACCTTAGAAAAATGATGTACCTCAAAAAAGTAGACCAGATACCTTCTAAGAATATCTTGAAATAGTGAATTTTCAGCTTCATCTTCTATGCTAGTCATATATAGAAGGGGCAAATATATGGGGGAAATGAAGAGACATGAATTAAAAGATTTACTTTCAAAACTGAGTGAATCAAGTTCCAAGTGAAATTATATTAGGTTCTAACATGTGCTCTCATCCATAATGTACCCACCTGTATTTAAGACATCAATGAATCTTAGATTTCTCAGAGAATCCCATCTGTAAGTGACTAAATGAGATAGTTAAATGGCAGCAACCTCAAGTTAGAAAGAAAAACTCCAGGAACAGAGAAAATGTTTTGTTTTCTGAGGAACTAGAGCATTTATTTTTAATGTACACATCATAAAGTTCCATTGTTTTGAACTTAATCATTTTCATATGTGAAAGTGTTCTGTCTTCTCATGATGTAAGTCAAAATAATTGCCTACAAATCCAAAGGGAAGATTTTAGCTCCATGTTTACCTGTCCATTAATTTTTTTAAATATATAATTTTAAGAAAATTAATATTGGTAGAAAATGACTCAAAGCTTAGAGAGCTGTTGATTTACTTCAAATTACCTATCAGTTATTTTGAAAAATTGGATGTCAAATTAGAATGTTTCTTTCATGTTTTGAATACAAGATTGAAGCAATTAAGTACTCTGCAGAATTATATTTAGGAAGCTAATAAAAAAGTATTTGTACACATATGACACTTTTCATTTGAAAAAATGTGTCATGCTATTTTGGATAAAACAATTTTTTTTAAATACACGTTAGTTATAATGTCTTTAGGGAGAACAATCTCAATTGCTAACAAAAACTGCTGAAGTAGACTATTGCTTTCAGAGTGCATTCATTCATTCATCTAACAAATATTTTGAATATCAATTAAATGCTGTGTAAAATGCATGCACATTACTCTGCCTAATCTACTGTAATTTAATATTATACACAAACACATATACATTATAAATCACAAGTTTGCCTATCTTAGGTAAAATTTTGAACAGTTGCTGCATTTTGCAAAAGAGAAATAATAATTTTTTTTTCCTGTGAAGGAAAATGAATTCTATAATCATCCATCAGAGATCTGGTGTACATTTATATTCAATTTGGAAAAAAGTTCTATGAGCAGATAATATTTCATATACCTAGGATACAAGTTCAGACTGAAAAAATAGCATTCTGTAGTGATAATATGTTAAATTCGAAAGTGAAGCAATTTGTATTGACAGCATCTGTTCCTTGTCCTGGCCCAGAGGGTGACGAACTAGGTATAAATTAGAAAATGCAAATTTTATTGCTTTCTTTCAAAGCTAAATTTTCACATTATACTTCAAAACATGAATAAATTCTATAGATTTATACTTTTTTCCCCATCATCTCTTCATTAATCCTCTTTGTACATGAAAAATATGCTTAACTCTATCAGTGTCTGTATTTTAAATTTCCATGCAGCAAAATTATGGACCAGAGATGTCTTTGTAATTCTGACAACAATGATCACAATGATGATAGTGATAAAGAAAATGATGATGATAATTCTTATAATAATGTAATTTCTGACAGCAGTTCCAAATTCTTTCTTGTGACTAAATTATTTATTGGAGAAAAGCTATAGAAAAATCATTAGTATTATCAGGCAATTATAGAGAATTGGTAAGTCAGAGAATATACTATCATAAATGTGCTTCATATCTATTCTTTTCACTGTCAGCATTAATTTTTATACTCAGTGACTCATACATTCAATATTTACTAGGCACAACTAAGGTGCTGGAATATCATATAGAGCAAATAAGATCATGGATCCTCAATTTAGTAGAATACATAGATATTAATTCCATAAAAATATTTGAAAAATAGACACTATGATAGGTGGTATATATGAATGTGACTTGATGCTATGAAGCTTATTAAAGTGGATGTCTTTGTTTTGATTTAGTTTGAGACAGGATCTTACTCTGTTGCCCAATCTGAAGTGTAATGGCCTGATCACTTCTGACTGCAGTCTGAAACTCCTGCTCAATCTGTCCTCCCACTTCACCCTCCCCAGTAGCTAGAACTACAAGCATGCACAACTGTACCTGGCTTTTTTTTTTTTTTTTTTTTTTTTTGAGACAAAGTCTCACTCTGTTGCCCAGGCTGGAGTGCAGTGATGCAATCTTGGTTCACTGCAACCTCTGCCTCTCAGATTCAAGCGATTCTCCTGCCTCAACCTCCTGAGTAGCTGGGATTACAGGCACCCACCACCATGCCTGGCTAATTTTTGTATTTTTAGTAGAGATGGGGTTTTACTATGTTGGCTAGGCTGGTCTTGAACTCCTGACCTCAGGTGATCCGCCTACCTCGTTCTCCCAGAGTGCTGTGATTATAGGCGTGAGCCACCGCACCTGGCCTTTTTAAATTTTATTTTATTATTTATTTTTATTATTTATTTATATATTTTTGTAGAGACAGGGTCTCATTATATTGCTCAGGCTGGTTTTGAACTCCTGGACTTCAGTGATCCTCTCACCTCTGAATTTTGAATCATTGGGATAATAAGCATGAGCTACCATGCCTGATCAAAAGTGTATTTTAATTTAACTGTACACAAGAGATTAAATGATCCATAGGAGTTAAAAAGAAAAAGAGAGGAAAACATGTATCGCAGTAATAGTATTCAAGAACAACATACTTTAAATATGAGAGATTGAATCCATTTTGTCTGACTTACAGAAAGTTAAGGTAGAATGTTCAAGACATGGCTACCAAAGTAGGTTGGAATATACCAAGTATAGCCATGTCCTCCTTGTGTTAAATAAAAGAAGACAAGATCAAAATATTTGAAGTTCAAGACTTTGCTGATAAGATATGCATTTTGAAATGGTCACTCTGGCTTGAATACCACCTGAAGAATTCCTTGAAAAAATGTATATTTACTCTATGACAAGTTATAAAACTTAAAAATTATATATCTATATGCCTGGGCTTTTTCTTGGCCAATTGCTAAGTTTAATAAGAAAGTTTGAGAGACAAAATAACTTTTAAAATCAGTGACAATTGATTGAAAACAAACAAAAATTAGATTGTTAATTCCAAATATGTTGTTTTCATGATATGTTGACACATGTTTATTAGATATTCTAAACAAAAATATTTGTGCTCTTTGATCATATGTGTCACATTTTACTTTTGATGTTTCTTCACATAGTTTCTTATGGCCTGCCACTTCTTGCCTCCCCATCCACTGTGAAGAAAAATTATGTCTTAACCCTCTCAGTGTCAAAGCAATTTGTGTAGGTTCTACTTGCACACTTCCAATGTGATAACTTATTCATAAATAGACTAATATTTTCTAATACACTGCAGATTTCATGGGTGTAGAAGTAATAATTTGATGTATTTTCCTTTCAGTAATTCTGACTTGATGTCTTGATGTCATAAAGTTAATGCTTTAAAAATTAATATTCTTTACAAATACATTATATTACTATATATTTCTGAAAACATTACCTTCTACATAAAACATTTCCTTATTGAACAATATCAAAAAAGAAGTGACCAATTTTACTTTGTAGAAAGTTTACCAGGTCAAGTTTGGAAATCCTAAAAAGGAGAGAGAAATGGACCCAGGATATATATTCCTCCTATTTAGGAGAAATAGAATTTTCAGGTTTGATAAAATCATTTGGGGTCAGAAAAGTTTCTCAATGTAACCATTTTGTAACTGTAAGAGAATCGTAATACAGCCATAAAATTCAGTTATTATAAAAGCCAACGCAGGTTTTTTTGTAAATATGAATCAAATGATATTGTTCTTCTACTTAAAACTCTTCAATAAATTATCATTATACATAGAATAAAATACACATTTGTTACTAAATACCATATGATCCTACACAATGAAGCTCCTGTCTCATTCCTTACTGCTCTCCCCACAATAATATGCTTCAGCTGCCATATGGAAATTTCAACTTACATATGTAAAGTTCAACTCTGCTTTGAGGCCTTGGCACTTGCCCTTTCCCTCTCGGAAGCATTCTTTCCACAGAACCTTATAGGTCTGAATTCCTGTCATTGACATCTAAGCTGAAATATGAGCTGCTCAAGGAAGGCTTCCATGAGCACTTCCAGCCACCCTTTATCACATTACACTATTACATATTCTTCGCAGGGCTTCTCATTATTTAAAATTATATTTATGTATTTGCTTATTTTCTGACTTTTTCCATAAACAAATGTTGCCTAAAAACAGAAATGTGTCTATATGGTTAATTTTCTACCTCCAGAGTCACCATCCTCTAGCAATACTCAATAAATATTTGTTAGATAAGAAAAAGAATAACTAAATAAATCACACCATGCAAGATTACAGATCTTCTTTTCATTAACAAAGTTCATAATGCTTATTTATTTTTCAGTTTATTATTAAATATATTCAGAGATAAATATATAGAATTTTATGGCATTATGTGATAAATAAAACAAAGATCTTCAAATAACAACTATTTTTCTCTGATGGGATTAAAATGTATATCAGACAAATCTAATTATTTAGTAATCCATGCCTTTACAGAACTACAAAGGGCAGCTATTTTTAAAAAGTATGTTAGTTTGGATATTAGCAAGTGTAAAAGAAGAAAGATTGAGAGAATTAAACATTGAGAAAATACTTCAGGTTACCTAATATACTAGATTAATAGTCAAGATGTGATTGATCATGATTGTTTGGAAATAAAATGGTGACTTCAAATTTTCTGAAGTATCAAATAAACTGTGATATTGTATATTCATATTGTTATAGGCTGATAGGCATGAGTGGAGCAAGAGAGGGCTCTCCCATGACCACCCACTAGGAATGTTGGGTGATAGATTCCTCAATTTATTGTGTTCTCTCTCCAAAAGTGATAAATTGGCAGTGGCATCAGAAAGAGGCCATTTCCTGATGATCCACAGCTGTTAACACTAAAATGTTAATTGAATGTCGGTCCTAGGCAGAAGCAACTTCCTCAACATGGACATTAAGAGACAAAAATGGCAATGTATGATCTTCTAGGTACATGCCACTGGAAAAGGGAAGAAAGCCTCAGATGGGCCTGGATATATCTCCCTAAACACACTGCAGTGCTCAATTCCAAAGTGTAAGGAACATACTGTGTGAGTGGGAAGCCCACCCTAAGGGAAGATCAGAGGAAAGAGGCAAGCCTATAAAAGTCTTAGGATCACGATTAAACAGACACTTGACCATCTCTTACTTTAACCTTCACCTGTCCTCTTGTATCTCTTCCAACCCTTTCTTCCTGTTCTAAAGCCTTTTAAGTAAACTTTCACTCCTGCCCTGGAATTTGCCTCAGTCTCTTTTTCGGCTTTATGCCCCTTAGTTGAATTCTTTCTGCTGAGGAGGCAAGGGCTGAAGTCACTGCAGATGCCTATGGATGCCCTGCTGGTAACTCAGAGTAACTCAGATCTTTTCCACTGCTAATAATCCTATTCACATTCACCATATCATCAAATGGACCCAGTGGCTCCCTAACTAGACAATCAGTCAGCAGACACCCACTGTGTAATCATTATACACTGTGTTTAGTTAAGATGAGAAAAGGAAATATTTACATATGTGCCAGTTACTGTTCTAACAATTTCATATATGTTAACAAATGTAATCTTCATGATAACCCTTCACAATAACTGTAACTATCCCTATTAGCAGATAAGACTAAGTGACCTACCCAAGGTAAAATTCATCAGGGCCAGGATTTGAACTTAAGCAGACTGACTACAGCCTCACACTCTTGACCACTGTACTATCCTACTTCTCACTCAATCCTCTTTTGTCTGAAAATTAAATTAAGTATCTGTAAAATAAAATCAGATGTGACTGAGAGAGCTGGAGACTAATTTGAAAGTCATATCCAGAAAGTCAGAACATTGGGAAATAGAGAAGTGAGAGCAATTAGGTACACTTTTAAATGATTTAAAGAAATTTAATTGAATTTTAAAGAGACAGATTTTTGGTTGTTTTCTCTGCAACTAATTTTGCCCAGCATTATTTGAACTTGTGGACAGATTTGTCAAGTTCTACAAAAGACAGCAAATAACTTTTGGATAACTAGTAAACTTTGCTGTATTTTTTTAGGCAACCTCATCATGCATGAATTTCACATCCTCTTTTAAGAAAGTACTGCAGTTTAAACACGTTTATGAAATGTCTACCGCTAAAGAAATCATGTAGCCTAGTTTCGATGGTTTTATACATATTTACACATTCTTTGAACATTATAAAAATGCTACTTTCATTAAAGGTGCATTTAAAATTCTACAGTGACATGTGAAAACAGTAAAGATACAGATACGAGTCCCAGCTCTATTACCAATTGTGAATTAAACTTACACCAAAATGCTTTGTTTCCTTAGAAACAATTTTTCTAATTTTATGTCGAGGTATGGTCTGCCACTGCTTTCATCTGCTCAGTATCACGTTCTCTGGGGAATTTTCCAAGTTTATTCTTTTCTGGTAGTTCTTATACTCATGAGTCAGTCTCTGTCTCTGTCTCTGTCTCTCCCTGTCTCTCTCTGTTCTCTCTCTCTCTTCTCTGGGAAATTTTCCAGGCTTATTCTTTTTAATACTGGCAGTTCTTATACCCATGAATCAGTCTCTGTCTCTCTCTCTCTCTCTCTCTCTCTCTCTGTCTCTATCTGTCTATATCTCCCCCTGGAATTCTCTCTCTCCTGGAAATGTTAATCTTTAGAAATTTATCCAGGGCTAGAAGTCAGTTGGAGATGGGTCTTTTGTAGCATATAGAATAAGCTACACTAGTCTCTGCTACTAAGATTCCTGAAGCAGTTGTATGTCTTGTCTTTTCCAAACATGCCTGGACAATTTCTCCAGCAGTGTAATTTACATCCTATCTTCTAAAGTCGACATATTTATGCTTGAATCAATTAGGATTGCTTTGAACCTTCTTATATGGTTTGGCTGTCTCCCCACCCAAATCTCACCTTGAATTGGTAATAATTCCCATGCATCAAGGGTGGGGCCGGGTGGAGGTAATTGAATCATGGGAGCAATTTGCTCCATCCTGTTTTGGTGGTAGTCAGTAAGCCTCACAAGATCTGATGATTTTATAAATGGGAGGTCCCCTGCACAAGCTCTCTTGCCCGCTGCCATGTAAGACATGCCTTTGCTTCTCCTTTGCCATCCACCATGATTGTGAGGCCTCCCTAACCATGTGGAACTGTGAGTCCATTAAACCTCTGTCCTTTATAGATTAGCAAGTCTTGGGTATGTCTTTATTAGCAATGTGAGAACAAACTAATACACCTTCCATCTTTTTTCATTAATTAATAACAAACAGGTAAATTAGAATAAGTGATTTGTTAATTATCAGACTACCAATGATTTTACAGTAGCTTATCTACTTTGGGCAAACTACAAGCAGAACAGAAAATTTAGATGTCTATTTTATGAATAAATAAATATAAATATAAATGTCTTATTGGACTAAAGATATATTTCATTCACAACTATAAGATCTTGAGAATTTATAATGCTGAAAATAAGTTTTTCTAAAAACCTTGGTTGTCAGTAACTAGCTCTATGACACTGAAAAAGGTAAAAGAATTTTGTATGTCTTTTTTCTCATACTTTAAAAAACTTCAGTTTTTTACTTTTTATCTCACTGGCAGTGGCGATAATAAAATGTGAATTTCTTGAAAATGTAGAAAACACAATACAAGTAGGTAAAAGCAATGCTGTTGCTCGTATTTTATTGTAATTATATTCCTATGTCACTCTCTAGATATTAGATGCTCAAGATGAAGGCAGTAAGCTAAACTTGTGGTATTTGAAGTTTTTGCTAAGACACATTTCACTAAAAAATTAGAAAATAAACTTTTTTGAATGATTTATAAAGTCTAGGTAAGAAGATATATCTTTCTAAACAAAAACTGTGTTTTGTTTATGTGAAAATATCAAGAGTGTCTAGCAGAGTTTTAGGCATGTAGTGCTAAGTACTATAAGTAAAGTTTTTCTACCTAGCATGTCCATAATCTAACTTTAAAATGATTTCTTGTCTATGAAAATTGATTACTTTATGTTCATATGTGTTAATTGCCTCTGATATATTAATTAAGTACTTACCTAGTAGTTTTGAATGTTTCCTGTTGCTACATTTTGATTTGCCATTCATTTGCCAATTTTTCTTGTTTTTTTTTTTTTTTATTCTTCAAATGCAGGGTTAAGTTTCTTAGCTTTTCTAAGTATAGGTAGTTATAAAAGAGAATTGTGGGTTTCTATTTTTCATATGTGAGTTAACACCATTAGATGCTGCCATGAAAGCAGGTGAGCCACCATTAATCATAGAATCATGCTGCTGGAAGGAAACTCCAAAGGTCACATAGTTAATCCTCTTGACTCCACATAGGCTGCCTTGAAACTAACCTAGACAAATAGGTGTCTGTCTAAGCGCTTAAAGGTCGAATGGCACCATGAATGTATAAACACTCATAGGCAAGTGGAGTATGAGCTGATCAGTTAGCTAATTCCAGCACCTTATCTTCACATTGGTTCAATCCCCTAAATACATGAATATTGCCATTTGGACAGTGGTATAGTTTAGCAGGAGAAAGTGATTGGGCAGTCAGAAAAATTATCTTAGAATATTTTGTTAAGAATGAAAGAAGAAACTACATATAAAGTGCCTTGTATCAGTTATTAACTGCTATGTAACAAACCAATCCAAAGCTTTAAAAAACTTACAACAATGTAAAATGATTTAAAACAAAAATTTATTTGTTCATCTGATTATATAACTAGGGCTGGTCTGCATGGAAATGGATAATCTCTACTCCAGTGGTGTTGCCTGGGGTATGTTGATTTGGGTGGTAGTATACCATAGCTTCATTCACACGTCTAGCGCAATGGATGGTATTACAAGTATTAGTAGAGACACACTAAGCTTCTATGTTTTTGTGTCCTCTGTAGAAGGAGAGTCTTTGTTTTGTTTTGTTTTATTTTGTTTGTTTGTTTTGAGACTGCGTCTTGCTCTGTCACCTGGGCTGGAGTGAAATGGTGTGATCTCAGCTCACTGCAACCTCCACCTCCTGGGTTCAAGTGATTCTCCCACCTCAGCCTCCCAAGTAGCTGAGATTACAGGCACTCGCCATCATGCCTGGCTACTTTTTGTGTTTTTGTAGAGATGGGATGTTACCATGTTGGCCAAGCTAATCCTGAACTCCTGACCTCTGGTGATTCACCCACTCGGCCTCCCAAAGTGCTGGGATTACAGGCATGAGCCAGCAAGCCCAGCCGAGAGTCTTAGCTTCTATACATGAGGCTGACTAGCAAGAGGACAAAAATGGAAAATGCATGCTTTTTAAGGACAAGAGATGGAACTGGCAGAATGTTGCAGCCAGTGCATTTTAATTGGCCAAACAAGTCACAAAACTGATGGAAGGCAAGCATGTACAGGGATGAATCCAATTTCTAGAATGAAATCTCAATAGAATCTGCCACAAAAAAATTATGCCCTTCTCATGTGGAAAATTTACTCACCCCCTTGTAAGCCACCTCCAAAACTCACCTTAGTAGAGCATGAGCCTTGAAGTTTAGTATCTTGTGATCTACAGCAGGGCTGGATTTGGCTCTGGCTTCCTGGGTGCTAGTCTTGTTCTTGTGAAGAATTGAAAATTAAAAAGACTGGTCATCTGCACCTAATATCATTCATAGGACAGGGGCAGGACAATAGAGACTCTCTTTCAATGAGAGGAGGAAAATCAGGCAGCATATTGCAGCCTCTGCTGCACTGCATTTCTGAAATTCAGCTGTCTCTTGCTCTCAGAGTATTCCTGCAGGGAGGGAATGTCCTTGGAATAGAAGCCAGTTGTGGCTTGTGAGAATCGATCATCAATCTATATGGAGATCTACTTTGGTTCTATTTGCTTTGCTCTCTGAGATACCATTCCTTTATCATATGAAACAACTTTTATTTGTTGCTGAGTAGCTTTTTCTTTCTGATATCAGACAGTTCATGGCCAGAAGCTTCATTTCATTTTCAACTTTCTTAATGTCTTCTAGTCCAAGCTGGTATAAGTCCTGTAATAACTTTGTATTAAATTATTCATTTCCTTAGGCAAAAGTCATACCAACAAATATCTTTAAGTCTGGCCCTTCTTAATTTGGGGCTGCAAGCCATGGTTTTACTAAACATCATTGTCCTTAATATTCTTAGAGGCCCTTTTTGTCATACTGAAGGAATTTAAGATAAAAGTTTTTAAGTCTCTCTGAGGTTCTACAAAGGGGTCTTATGTCTATACCCTTTATTTGATCTTGCCCCTGCGGCCATGTTTTACTGAATTTGATGGATTTGTTTGCCCTGGATTTGATGTTTGCTTGAGGCTATTTCAACTTTATGGCTGATGATTAGAAAAACATATATATTCAAACCTATCAAATCCTTAGATGGATATATTTCCTCTGAATTATGTATTAAAACTGAATATTTCCTTTTTATTCACATTGCTCTTCTCTTATATTTTATCATACACAGTAAATAAAGTCAATTGGCACTTTTGATCCTGAATATCTCCTTAGTCAGATCTATTTTCTGTATTTAATGCTAATTTAATCAGCAGCTTTGCCAGTTTTTTCGCCATTACACAGTGCTGGTTTTCTTCCTTGAGCCTCTAATGCAGCTGCCTCACTGGCCTTGCAGTCTCTAGCAACAGTCTCTTCTTGCCTGCATAGCCTCTTCCAACCACATAATTCCAAACCAATGTCATATATTTTAAATTTCTGTTATGCAGCACTCCAAGGCTAGGTATGTCTGTCTCATTTATCTATTGCCTAACAATTGCTGAATAACCAATAAATGCTTAAAAACAACTACCACATATTCCCACAATTCTGTAGGAAGGCAGGACTATGATGGAGAGTTCTTCTGCTTGACTTCACCTTGGCTGTGATCACCATTGCTGCTGCCTTTGTTTTGGAAGCACAGTTGATGATAGATCGTCTAAGATGACTTTAATTGCATATTGAGTTTCAACTGGGGTAGGTGGAATGTTGGGTATCTGGCTGGGCTTTTCTTCACATATTCTTTCACTGTTAATAGTCTAATCTAAACTTTCTTACATGGCAGCTAGACTCCCAAGAGGGAAAGTGGAGGTTGCTGGTCTTCTGGAGACTTATTTCCAGAACTGGCAGAGCATCCATCTTTACTGGATTCTATTGCGAAAAACTAGTCAGCAGACCAACTCAAATTCTAGAGGAAGACACCACACCTATTGATGGCGATTGTGATATGTGCATATAAAGATTAAAGGAATTCTTAGAAGTCGTCTTTAGAGACAATCTGTTACGTGCCAATATAAAAATCTGGATATATTGTGGGTAATCAATAAGCATCAATTGTTGTCCACATCCCCCAGATGACATAATATTACTCCTTTTGTACAATGAATGCATTTATTATATAACAATTTATAAAATAGAATGAGTTTTACCCTCTCAGTTTACTTATTATAGTGATTATAATTTCATGTTTAAGTTTCTTTTTCTTTTTCAAAATAAAGGGCACCATCTTCAATGACAAAAGATTTCAGGAGATCAAGTAGTATGATGACAACAAAGATAATGCTGGATTTTGCAGTTGCAATGTTATTGATGCACATCTTTTTATATGGCTTAGAATCCTCTTCCTCAGTTTGAGGGCTAAAGGAGAATGGGATATAGAAGAATTCGTGAATAAGAACTTTTCATGCTTAAGTGCTTAAAATAATATGGGATGTGGGGGAGAGAGATTGTTATGAAGGAGGTCTCTCTACTGTCTTAACTTTATCCACGTATATGCAAGGAATTTAAATTTAACAATCTAAAACTTTATATGTGCTTCCCACTCTCTCTTTTTCCAGCCTTTGATTACTTGTTCCAGCCAATAAAGATATATGCAGTGTAGGTGAGATGAAGTCATCATCTATCTTTTGTATAAATGCAGGTAACACATGCAGATAAGATGGAATTTTAAACTAATACCATATGGTCTGATTGTTTACATTTTTTTTAAAAGACGGGGGATCTTTTTTTCTCAGTTTCCTTAGAGTATAGGGCAAGGAATTTCTGGATGAGTACATTCAGGCATATTGACATCTTGTTCTTTTGATGTGAGACTTCAGGGAATGAATCTAAAAGGCCCTGGAAACACGAGTGGTTAGGAAACTTGAGCTGACATATTGACTGTGACAAAAGCAGCACTATACACAGTGTCAGCAGTTTGTGGGAGTAACTGCTTCTGGCATGGTGGTCTCTACTAGAAAAGAACTGGGTCATGATAGAAGGCACTTTTATCTGTATGAGTTTCAGAGGCATTTCAGAAAGTATGTTCAAAGCTCTTTGTGTTGGCAATACTGAGAAAAAGAACATGAAAATGTGTTTTCAATAATGACAGTGGCAATCCCTCTGGTTATTTGCAAGGAGTGATGAAGAGAGTTGTGTGTTCTTATCTTTTACCCCAATTGCTTCACTCAGTCAGCAAAATAGTGTTCACAGAGTGAAGAGACAAAGGAAGGGAATAAAAGACATCTTAATATAGGGACAGGGGTGTTAGGTGCCAATGAAAGTCCTCAGTGAATCCAATTCATATGCATAGATCAGAAGAGGTTTAGAAAGATTATAATAGACAGTGAATTTTAGGTGATTGAAGAGCAAAGACTGGAAGGACATTCCTGTAGACTTGGGGTGAGACAAAGAATGAAGCTTAATTACATTATTAGAGGGAAAGAAAAGTTTCATACACTGGTCTTTGTGTTTATGTAAGTAATATGGTTTGGATCTGTGTCCCGACACAAATCTCATGTTCAATTGTAATTCCCAGTGTTGGAGGTGGGACCTGGTGGGAGGTGATTGGATCCTGGGGATGATTTCTTATGAATGGTTTAGCACCATCCCCTTTGTGCTGTTATTATGATAGTGAGTGAGTTCTTGGGAGATCTGGTTGTATAAAAGTGTGTAGCATCTCCTTCCTTTCTCTTGCTCCTGCTCCTGCTCCCGCCATGTAAAATGCCTGCCTTCCTTTTTGCCTTCCACCATGATTGTAAGTTTCCTGAGGCCTTCCAGAAGCCAAGCAGATGCTAGAATCATGCTTCCTGTACAGCCTGCAGATCTGTGAGTCAGTTAAACCTATTTTCTTTATTAATTACACAGTCTCAGGTATTTCTTTATAGCAGTATGAGAATAAACTAATACAATAGGTAATATGTTAAGCCCTATAGGAGAGAATCAACATGCGATGTGAAAGGAGTGGTGAACGGACTCCACCAGACTGTTAGAAATAAAATGCACAGTGATAAAACAAAAGAGAAAGAGAAAGTTGGGAAGTAATGAAACTAGAGTCACATAAGGGCTTATGTTTTATTCAGGCAAAAAATTCATCAAATTCTTCTTTTATGTCAGACACTTTATTGAGCAAAAAGAAGAAAGGCCTTTAATTTTGAGGTAAATTATTTTTTATATTGTGAAAACAGGCACTCAAACAAAGTTATGATTTGATACTCAGACAAATAAATCATTTGATGTTATAAATTATATTCATCCTCAGTTTACATCTCTACATATGTGTGTGTGTGTGTGTATAAAAAACAGTATGTGTGTGTATATGTGTGCATATATATAAATAAAACAAAGTAATGTATCCAATACTAATAAATTTTTGTTTTTTAGTAAGGACAGCATCTTACAGTTTCTTTCATTTTTTAATCTGTCTGCTATCGTTTTTGATAGCTCATTCAATCCATGGAGTGTTTTCCTCTGAGATAGATTTCTTCTTGAAATTTTCCTGTATAAATTATAAATTTCTACCTTTATAAATTACTTACCTCCACAAAGCCAATGTTTTTAATTCATCACATATACATTTAATTCTGCTATTCATATCACACACTTGAACTTTCCTGAAACTTTCCTTTCTACTCTCAGTTCAAGCTGCCAATTCAAAAACACACACAGAAAGGCACAAAGGAAAGAACCAGATAAGTTATATAATAATAACAATATTGCCATATATATTCAGCATGATCTGTAATAAGCTCATAAATTCACAAGCAGTACTGTATTTAATATTTCCATCAACGTGTAAGTTCAATATTTTTTTCAATTTTATGTCTAATAAAATTGAAGTTTGATGAAATAAAGTAACTTGAACAATATTAAAGATTCAGTAAGTGACACATTAAATTTAGGAACTTACACTCTATGTCATATAAGGTTATGGATTTTGCCAAGCTTAAAATGTTTTTACATAAAATGGAAGCTATATAAAAGGATTTATAATACATTGAAGAATATTCTATATTCATAAAAAAACAAACTGGAGAATTTGAATTTAAGAACTTACATGCTATGTCATAAAAGGTTACCTAGTTTGCCAAGCTTAATATGTTTTTACATAAAATGAAGCATATATAAAAGGATTTTTGATACATTGAAGAAGAATATTTTATATTCATAAAAAACAAATAATGGAAAGTTTATATTTCTAGGAGTAGCAGCACAAATTAGGTCATTGAAGAAAAGTGCTTTGTCCTTCAAAACAAAAATTTCAGTTAAAGATAAAAATAACTATCTATTTAAAAATGAATCAAATTTATCCTTCTAGAAATATGAAGTAGACATACTTTTTCTTATTTCATCTCCTAAGTAAGTAGTCCTTAGTTTTAGCCCAACTAAAAGCCTTGGACATTATATGAAAGAAAACAAAAGAAGGAGGAGGAGGAGGAGGAGAAAGAGGTGAAGGAAGAGGAGAAGAAGAAAGAGGAAGAGGAGGAAGAAGATGAAGGGGAGGAAGAGGAAGAAGAGAGGAATCTGAAAAGTAGAGAAAAGGAAGACCACTTAGAAAAGTGACTACTTAGGACTCCATTATTGTGTCCCAGTCTCTGTGAGAGGGTAGGGAACTAAATTAGGTGCCTGGTAGGCAAGGTGCTTTAAATTGTAAAACTGTCTCTACTTATGAGATTCCAGAAAGTTTACTTTGACTTTGGTAAGGACAGTCACCAAAGACAGATTGACTAAGCACCCACTATTCCCAGTTATTTAAGACTCCCCAGCCAGCCCTTCACTTCATGAGTTGAATTTAGACCACGTTCTGATCTCTTCCTCTGAAGCAACAGCTTTGAATAGACTTGAAGTATCATTTGCCTGCTTAATTTTGTTGGGTGGAACTTTTGTTTTGAACCAGCTAAAATAGAACCTGTCCCAAAAAATCATTCATGATACAAAAAAAGGAAGATTTGACTTAAAAAAATCAATAGTTGCCAGCAGCAAGATGGCAGAAATGTTAGAACTATCTCATAGTGATTTCAAAGTGTTACCGAAAAGATATCCCAATCCAGACCCCCAGAGAGGGTTCTTGGATCTTGCACAAGAAAGAATTCAAGGCAAATCCATACAGTAAAGTGAAAGCAAGTTTATTAAGATAGTAAAGGAATAAAGAATGGCTACTCCATAGGCAGAGCAGCCCTGAGGGCTGCTGGTTGCTCATTTTTATGGTTATTTCTTAATTACATGCTAAACAAAGAGCGGATTATTCATGACTCCCCTCTTTAGACAATATAGGGTAATTTCTTGATGTTGTCATGGCATTTGTAAACTGTCATGGATGCAGGTAGGAGTGTAGCATTGTGGACAACCAGAGGTGTCTCTCTTTGCCATCTTAGTTTTGGTGGGTTTTAACCAGCTTATTTACTGCATCCTGTTTCATCAGCAAGGTCTTTATGACCTGTACCTTGTGTCAATGTGCTATCTCATCTTGTGACTTAGAATGCATAGCCATTTGGGAATACAGCCCAGTGGGTCTCAACTTTATTTTACCCAGCCCCTATTCATGGTGGAGTTGCTCTGGTTTATGTACCTCTAACACAAGTAGCCATGGTTTTTAAAAAATGCTTCAGTGGGGAATTAAGAACATGCTTGAAGTAAATGAAGTAACAATTAGAAACCCTCAGCAAAGAAATGGAAATCCTTAGCAACTAAATAGCATAGGCAAATATTAACCAAATAAAATTTTAGAACTGAAACATGCCAAAAACTTAAATAAAACTTAGTAATGGATTCATCATCAGAATGGAGGTACAGTATTTCTGTATATTTTAGAAACTGTCGTATTAATATTAATTATACACTCTTTTCTAACAGTTAAATTTCTTCAAATAACTTTGTGCTGCTGGTCCTTATTTTATTTTACCAGACAGATGTATGAAAAAGGAATACTATATCTAGGCTATGAAACAAATTAGACTGTTTATTAAAATAAAGATTAATCATTCTAGAAACAGATCCTAGTAAGATGACTTTATTTAATTGGACTGGTGGAGATCCTTAATTTGGTAAAATTAATATCTTAGGTTTGTACTGAGGGGCGCTGTTAGAGGGACTTACTGGAGTCAGCTGGGGGCATTGTTTAGAGTGCAGGAATTCTCCAGTTTTTTCGCCTCTAGCAGCTATGGCCCTTTGTTTCTGCCTTCTTGCCTCTGGGGGGCTAGGGCCCTTTGTTTCTGCCTTCCTGCCTCTGGGGGGCTAGGGCCCTTTGTTTCTACTTTCTCACCTCTAGCAGGCCAGGTAGGGCCTTTGTTTCTATTTTCCTGCCTCTGGCTCTTGGAGGTGGGGGGCTTTGTGACTCAGAGTTATAAAACAGTAGCCAATCCTGTAATGGAGTCAAAGATCCATCAATCCAGAGGAAGTTTGAAAGAAAGAACCCCTCTCTTTTGGCCAGAACATGAATGGGGAGGGAATAACTAAGGGGTAAAAGCTCTAGCAACCCCAGCCTGGGCTGAAATCCTCTTCAGATGTCCTTTTGCTCTGCCTAATAACCTGCACTATCACACCCTCTTTGGGTTCATGAGTTCTATTTAAGCGGTAACACTCACTGCGCTGCCAAGCAGGTCCCTTTCCCTGGGGTTAGGAAGGTCAAGAGCCTATGTTCTGGCTCTAACTACTCTACTTCCATGGTGGCCTAGCAGTTAGGACTCTTGGTTTTCAACCAGGCTGCCCTGGTCCGACTCCCTGTGTGGGAACCAGGGAATCCAGCTACAGTTACTCTGGTTACAGTATCACACTTAAGTTATAATACATGTAGCAGGTACTGTGTTAAATCTTTTATGTTTATCATTCCAACGTTTCACAAAGATTGGTACACATAAAATTGTTGTGACAAAAGATAAGTGATTTTTGATCTTAATGTTAAATAGCACTGAATCACAGAGAGAGAAAGATATTCTTTTTCATTTCTCTTCCTTTCTTATTACATCAGAGAGAACATTTCTGTTCAATACCATTATTTCTTTAGAATTTCTCCCTCTTTTAACAAAGATAAAGCCTCAGGCTTAGAATTTTCAGCTGGCACTATATCTAGCTAGGATTTTTTTTTTTTTTTTTTAGCATTGCTTTGTTTTTAAAGTGTTTATTTTTTTGTATCTGATTGTTATGCAAGGCATTCTCGTTTTCCATTTTAAAGTTGATATAAAAATTTTTTTTAAATGTTTAATTTTTTAAGGATTCAAAGAAAAATAAGTAATAAGAGTACATATAAAATGAAAACATAGCCAAACTCATGATGGCTTCATAGACATGCAGAATTTTCATTATTATGCTTTAATTCATTGCCTCTCCCAATAGACATTAGATTAATGTCAAGTGTGGAAACTGAGGGCAGTGATTTATTCCAAGTTCTAAAGATCATTATAGATAGATCCTAGGTTTCACACTTTTAGCTTCTCAACCAGTGTCTCTTATGAAACAATGCCTCCATAAATTACAAAGTCACATTTTTCTCCCATAGGAATTCTAGTCCCGGTTAAGTGATTCATTTTCTCCAACATTGACAAAGTATCTGAGGGAATCTTAAGTCATTCCCTCTATTAAAAACCTGCATTTTTTGGTAGTGATCTCAGAATTGGGATTTCAAAAAATAAAGTGGAAATAAGGTCATTTTTAATCTTTAAAGGACACCTCGGATGAATTTATTTTGTTGATCGTTACAATAAAGATCACTTAATAAAAATCCTGGCAGAAAAATAATTTAAGAGATTCTCTTGTTCTTTCTTCTGGCAAGTCATTCATTTTTAAATATTGTAACTCAGAAAAATAATTTTAAAAAGATGTGATTAAATTAAAAGAGAAACCCTAAATAAATCTAAAATGCTACATTTAATAAAATGATTCAATGAAATTTACAAGATTGAAAGACATGGGCTAGGTGGGTTAGGAGAAAATACAAAGAAGTATATTCTCATAAGTTTTGCTTTAGAATTGAATTAAATGTAATATCTTCTCAAGTTTCAAGGCAAAAATGACAGATATAGCCATGATTCAGAAATAAAAATGGATAGCTTTTATTACTTAAAGAACTAGACTGTGACATTAATCAAAAGAAACCAAAGAGAATGCATTTCACTTATTTGATGAGCATATTTGGACAAAAGTTAATATTCAGAATGGGAATTAGTACATTAAAATGTTCATTTTCCTCCACCCTAATTCTACAGATGCAGAAATCATTTTTGGTCAAGACATTCATTTAAGATATTTGTCTTTCAGATTTTTCTGATAAAACTGTTCATAAAAGGACATTTTCAATGGTTTGACTTTTACAATATTCCCAAATATTATCTTCCAGGACTAGCCTTTTAACCTTTTTCAGGGAGTTATAAAGGCAAAATTTACATTTGTAGCTTCTGATTATTCTTTATTAAATCTTGTTTAGAACAGAAACAGAAAACCAAATACTTCATGTTCTTACTCACAACTGGGAGCTAAACATGGACATCATAATATGAACATTAGACAATGGGGACCACAAAATAGGGGAGGGAGAAAAGGAGGTAAAAGTTGAAAAAGTACTTATTGTGTACTATGCTCATTACCTAGATGACAGGTTCAATTATACCCCAAACCTCAGAATCACGCAGTATATATCATTGTAACAAACCTACACATATACCCCTGAATCTAACATACGAATTGAAAAAAAACAAAACAAAACATGTTTAGAAGCATTGCTTTAAAGTGACTAAAGGTTTTGCCCATATGAGAAAAATAACTAAAGTAGGAAAGCTAACACAGGGAGTCGAAACTAATAAGTAAAATTACTTATTAGATTTCAGTAAGTAAAGTCAAAATTTTCTGTCATTTTAATCTTTTCACTTCTGGTGCTATACTTAGGATGCATGTTATCAGTTTCTGAATATATAGACTAAAGTAAGTCCACGATACAACTTTCTTAGGTCTGTAAACTAATAATCAAAGAACCTATCTAGAAGTTAGAAATAATTCACTGAACAGTATAGTGAATTCACTTTATTAAAGCATCTATACTTAGCAACTTCATTGTTACATAATTTGATCATACCACATCTGTATAATCAAAGTGAGACTCAAAGCCATTAAAATCTAATTAATGTTGCCAATTTATACTCCATAAATCTTAAGACAAATCTAGAATAAGTATGTGATCGATGTTTTATGAGATCAGTAGACTCACAGAGATGTTTGAACAGTTGAAATTTATCATGCTTTCACAACATATATTATGATGCAGGCATGTTCAATCTAATTTTCAGAAGCATTTGCAATTTAAGCAACTAAATGAAGAAGATATACAACAGATACGTAAAAATTTGTGAAAGACTACTTCAGAAATAATGGTTCTGTTATGAGTTATAGCTGAGTATTTTCTAAGGAGTTTCATGTGCTCTGATGTGTATCCTATGCTCAAACTTAAAGACTTTGTGATGTGAGCTAGAATTTTTGAGTAAAGCAGAGATAGAATGAGGATTTTAGACACATAACAAAAATGTTCTTATTAATAATCAAATTTGGGGCAAATTAGCCAATGTTTCCCCAAGACAAATAAGTTAGAAAATTTACACATCATATAAAAATGATTGATATGCATTCGATTTGAATCATCAGGGCAGAAAACACAAATGAGTTGTCTCACCCATGTCTTTAAATCAAGATTTCTTCTGTTATCACTGTTCTAACAAATGATAAGTAACTTTCAGCTCTGTATTTATCTGATAAGATACATATCTCTTGGGACCCCAAAAGAGTCATTTTATATTAAAATATCAGGGGAATCTCTGATTTGATCTGTAATTGATTACAGCTGCCTGGGTTATGATTCAACAAGACAGGTGGTAAGAGATGAACTGCATAAAATCTAGCCTTAGGCACAGAAACATGATACAGAACGTTATGAGTTTACATCTTAAGAGATTTCTAGGGAAATCTTACCTGGAGTTAAGAAAAATGATTGGATTACCAAAAAACTATACAATATTTTAAAGCTTTGTTATAAAAATCTTTCTAAAATGTTGGGAGCTATAAAACGAAGGATGGATTTAAACAGAATTGACTTGGTTACAGAAAAAAAGAATGTTTAGAAACAGATATAATGTCATCAGCTATACAACTATTCATCAACAATTTATTATATTGCCTGCATTACAAGACCTTAGATTAAATATTAATAAGGATGAATTACAATGCAGAACAACTTTTCAATAATAACACCATCACTTAATATATTTTGTGTTTTAATTGTAATAACACCTACATAAAAGTACTGTTGCTTCATTCACAGGTCTGGAGGCTAGAAATTCCAAAATTAAGATTCAGGTATCTAATGAGGGCATTTTTTCTGGTTAATAGACAGGAGTCTTCTCACTGTGTCCTCACATAGCAGAAAAAAAGCTAGAGCATACTGGGATCTCATACAAGATCACTAATCTCATTCATGAGGGTTCCACCTCATGACCTAATTATAGGCCTACTTTGTTTAGTTACATTTCATTCATTTCTTTATTCTTCACAGACATTGCCTTTTTTTTTTTTTTGGTTTGTTGGTTTTTTACAAGTTGAAGATTTGTGGCAAGCCTATCTTAAGCGTATTGGCGCCATTTTTCCAACAGCATGTGGTCACTCATTTTCTTTTGTCATATTTCAGAAATTTGTGCAATATTTCAAGCTTTCTTATTATAATTACATCTGTTATGGTGATATGTGATTCATAATCTTTACTATTATTATGGTAATTGTTTTGAGGCACCATGAATTATATCCATATGCAACAGTGAATTTAACTGATAAATGTTATATGTGCTCTGACTACTCCATCAACCAGCCATTCCCTGTCTTTCCATCACTCCTTGGTCTTCCCTACTTCCTGAGACAAAGTAATTTGGAAATTAGGCCAACTGATAACTGGACAATGGCCTCTAAGTGTCTAAATAAAAGGAAGAGTCACAAATATCTTACTTTAAATTAAAAGCTAAGTGATTAAGCTTAATGAGAAAGGCATTAGCCAAGATAGACCGAAATCTAAGCCTCTTGTGCCAAACAATTAGCTGAGTTGGGAATGCAAAGGAAAAGTTCCTGAAGGAAATTAAAAGTGCTACTCCAGTGAACACACAAATGATAATAAAATGAAACAAGCTTGTTGCTTATATAAAGAAAGTCTTAGTGGTCTAGATAGATCATCAAATCAGCTGCAACATTCCTTTAAGCCACACCCTAATCCAGAACAAAGCTCTTACTTTTTTCTATTTTATAAAGGCTGGGAGAGGGGAGCAGCTACAGAAAAAAAGTTTGAAGTTAGAAGAGGCTAGCTCATGAGTTTGAACGAAAGAAGCTGTAGCCATAACCTAAAGGTCCAGGTTGACACCATAGTGCTGATGTGAAAGCTGGACCAAGTCATACAGAAGATCTAGTTAAGAGAAATGATGAAAGTGTCTACACTAAATAATAGTTGTGCAATGTATATGAAACAACCTTAAATTTGATGATACCATTGAGCACTTTCATAGCTTGAGGGACCTCAATGCCTGGCTTTAAAAATTCAAAGGACAGGGTGACTTTCTTGTTAGGGTTAATCCAGTCAGTGATTTTAAGTTGAACCAATGTTCATTTACTATTCCAAATATCTTAAGGGCCTTAAAGATTATGCTAAATATACTCTGTGCTCTGTAAATGAAACAACGAAACCTGGATGATAGAACAACAGGGTTTACTGAATGTTTTAAGCTCAGTGTTGATACTTACTTTTAAGAAAAAAAAATCCTTTTAAAATATTACTGCTCATTGACAATGCACCTGGTCACCCAAAAGCTCAGATGGATATGCACATGGAGATTAATGTTGTTTCCATGACTGCTACCACAACATTCATTCTTAAGTCCATGGATCAAAGAATCATTTCGACTTTCATGTTTTATTATTTAAGAAATATATTTTGTAAGGCTCTAGCTGGCATAGGTAGTGATTTCTCTAATGGATCTTGGCAAAGTAAATTGAAAATCTTCTGGAAAGGACTTATCATTTTGGAAGCCATTATGAATATTCATGATTCATGGAGGGAGGTCAAAATATAAAAACATATGCTACAGAACCATTTTGGTGTGTGTGAAAGGAGGAGTCAGTTGATGTGAAAAATATCATTGTCACATTGACAAGAAAATGGCTATAGCCACCTTGCCCTTCAGCAACCACCACCTTGATCAGTGAGGAGCCATCAACTTTAAGACAAGACTCTTCACCAGTGAAAGGATTAGTACTCACTGAAGGCTCAGATGATTATAGCTGTTGGAGGTTGGTCAGCATAGTGGGAAATACTATAAGAAAGATGCAAACCTTCTTAGAAGGCTGAGAGGTTTTGCAAAGCTTTGGGAAGGAATGAGCTGAAGGCAGCTGTCCTTACCCAGAGGCAATTAGGTGAGGAGTAGGTACAAAGGAATGTAAGGGAATTTATCTAAATAACTTGTTCACTCCTGTTGTCCTAAGACTGACCTTTGATCATCAGTGCGCAGAGCTGCTCTCTACTGTGGAGGGGGAGGGGGAGTCCGGCAATGTTAATTACCCACTAATGATGTTTACTTGAGACTTTTGTCATTTAATCTGTACTAAATAAATGCAGAACGTTTGATGATGTATGTTTTCAGCATATCAGGGCTGTATGGTCAGACTGCCTCTTCAAGATCTGTGAGCTGTGTTATCCCCTGGCCATGCTCGTGCAGGCAAAACATCTGTGTCTGCATACTTCTGTCATCCATCGCTCAGTCAGAGTCTGTCAGTCAGACTTGGCATGTAGGAAATTTTAACAATAAAGTATTCTTAATGAAGGTGTGTACAATTTTAGACATTATCCCAGCACACCTTTAATAGGCAGTATAGTGTTAACATAAATTTTATATGCATTGGGCATCCAAAATTTTGTGTGACTTGCTATATCATGATGAATACCTTTTTGTGGTGGTCTGGAACTGAACCCGTAATGTCTATGAGGTATGGTTGTATATACCAAGGGCTCTAACTCCTAATACCATAACATTAAGGGGTTACAATTTCAACATATAAATTTGTGAAGTCACAAACATTCAGTCCACAGCATCTTTTATTAACTTAAAATGGATTTTTCTAAGTCTTTAGAGATTAAAAACAAAATGGAAACAAATGAAATATTAATATTTTAGCAACCAAACATTATGTATCTAATTGATAGTATTTAAAGATTAAAAAATAGAGAGCATCAAAAAGGAGATTCCAGATTTTACAATTTTAACTTCAATTTTTATTCTTCTGTTATGTTCAGCTATGCGTACTTTGTGTTTGGCAAGAATCTCATCACTCACAGGTCTATGCTGCTACATTTGAAGAGATTTAAGTAAGTTATGTAAGAATATGTAGTACTGTTTTCAATGTTTCAAATTTATTTTTTGCAATGTCACAAAGAAGAAAAACAAGAAAAATAGACATAATATAAAAACAGTATATTATGAAGCAGTATATATATATAAAGGCTATATAATAGACATAATATAAAAACAGTGTATTCTCTGTAATTTTTAAAGTATTATGTAATTTTTTGTCTACAAAGTAATAAATATAGAAAACTGCAGCTTCAGAAAAAAGTGACAAGTATCTTAATTGATAATTCTCACATATTTTATTAACACAAATTAATTGTACATTTTATGTGGTATATCTGATATTTTGGTACATGACTATAATGCGTAGTGAACAAATCCGGATAATTTATATAAAATAAGAATGTAAACTAGAATTGCATAACATATGTGTAACCTAACTCTAATATCACCACTCTTATAATTTTATCCAGTTACTAGAGCATTATTACAAATATAAAAATAAGAAACATAACCTTGTGTGTTTATGTTACCTCAGAAAATACAGTATCTGTGCCTCTGTCCTGAAGAGATGGAAACATCTGTAAGATAAATTGTTGAATCTGACATTTTGATAGTATCTAAAATTGAAAAGAAACAACTACCTATAATATGTAAACCTAATCTTGTGTTTCTTTTAGAAAAAAAAAGATAGATTATAAGGGCACAAACATTTTGAATGATAGGAAATTAGTTTGTTATCATTGGGTTAAAAAAAGCATCTAGAAGGTAAAATGTCATTGAAATATTAAATTTAATTTAACACATATTTATAAGAAATCTGAAAAATATACAAATATAGTTTAAAACTTATTAATTCCATCTTAACATTTATAACAATTAATCTTCATGCCTATAAAGAGACTGTTTAGAAAATAGTTGTGTTGGCCAGGCATGGTGGCTCAAGCCTATAATCTCAGCACTTAGGGAGGCCGAGGCGGGCAGATCACCTCTGGTCAGGAGTCTGAGACCAGCCTGGCCAACATGGCGAAACCCTGTCTCTACTAAAAAGTATAAAAATTAGCCAGGTGTGGTGTTGCGTGCCTGTAATCCTGGCTACTTGGGAGGCTGAGGCATAAGAACTGCTTGAACCTGGGAAGTGGAGGTTGCGGTGGGTCAAGATCATGCCATTGCACTCCAGCCAGGGCAATAGAACAAGATTCTGTCTCAAAACAAAGAAAAAGAAAAAGAAAATTGTTGTATTTTTAGAGAAATAGCCACTTAAAATTAAGGAATATTTTATGTTTGTATAATTTCAAATAAAAATCTATTAAATAATTTTTAATAAAAATAAAATGACATAGAAAATTATATAAAATAAGTCAATTGCACTGAAATGTCTAATAGTGAAATGTTTATCTGTTCCCAAATTATTGAACCTATTTTTCAAATATTTGATGAAGAAAATCCCCTAAAACACTGAAGTATAAAAGCAGCAAAACTAACCACATCAAGAGTAATTTAGATTGTCTTCATGTATCATAAACTTGGGTTTGTGTATGAACACCAGGTGCTATAGACCATAGTAAGTCCTATTATAGATAGTGTAGTCAACTCAGCCATGTGTATGATGCTTGGTCATGCAGCAAATCTACTGAGCTCTTTAAAACTACAGACAGCCATTAACTATTTTCTGACATAACCCTTTGGCTGAAATGCCAAGAAGCTGCTTTATATAAGCGTAAATTAAATGACTATCCACTCTAGGTTGGATACTCTAAAGAGAAAGGATGCAAGGGTTTTATCATGCTTCATTATAAACATTGTTTCATTATTGGTATCTGTTGTGCAATCCTTTATTCATTAATTATTCCACACGTTTTCATCAGAGTCAATTGGATGAATAACTACTGTTTAAACAAGGTCATTCTCCCATTACTGAGAGTCTTAGCCTCATTAATGATAACAGGAGGGAGGGCTGCTGGCCCTGCATCAGCATGAAATAGGCTTAGTGGGAAACATTCAAAGATCAAGAATAAAATTATAGCTTTTTAAAAGTTATTATTAAAGAATTTATTCTCTCTAGGAAGCAAAAGTCAAAGCAATTAAATGATTTTTGGGGGGCATATCAAAATAGGATTCACTGGAAGTTACCACATTCCAAAGTTCAAAATGAATAGCAAGGCTCTTTTATTTTTATTGCTGTCTCTCTGTAAATGGAAAAAAGGAAAATCTTTTTTCTCCTCCATCTCCCAACTCTACTTATGTTTTTGCTTTTTAATTCAAAGTCATATATTTTGAACCCTATGATACTATTAAACTCCTGTGAGCTTTGTTTCTGGCCCGAGGCTCTTCTATGTAAGTGTTGTTTTTATTTTTAAGTCTAGATGTGAATTGAGTAGGCACAGATGGAGGTTAATGGATTGTGAGTCTTCATTGTGTGAAAGGAAAAGCTTCTTTTAATAAGGTGCCTATTAAACATTTTCTAGTTGCTGCATTTTTATGATAATTTAATCTGGCTGAATGTTAATTTTACCTTAGAAATTTAAAGAATTGATTCTCAAACAAATGCATTGGGATAACCTGGGGTGCTTGTTAATAATCTACACTTACAAGCCTCAAACTTTAATTTTGATTTACCAGGATGTGAGACCAGACATACAAAATCTGAAGTCTACTCAATGGAGAACTACATTTTGAGAAACAAATGTCTAAACTTGTAGTTTTTAATCTGTCATTACGTATACTGAAACAAATAATGACTAATAGATTTATTTTAAGAGCCAATTCTATTACCATTCTTTTTCCTCCTTTCTCCAAAATATTTTTTAAAATATTTATTTTTCTTTTTCTTTTAATTTTTGTATCAAAATATTACATGCATGCCATAAATATGTAAAACTATTATGTATCCATAAATGTAAATATAAAACATATTTCTGATGACATATTTGACAACAAAAGGACAGGTATTACTAAACTTAACTAGTTTTTCCTAGGAAGCAATCAGTGTTTATGATAATCACCAAGTATCAATAAACTTGTGGGTAATAGTTATGAAAGAAATGATTTAATACTTACAGGTTTTGCCTCAATCCATAAAAAAGTTGAACTTCTAGCAATCTTTGTTTTTAATATAAGAAGTGCTTTTGAGTTTCTGATGAGCTAGATATTCATTTACATTTCCTATTTCGTGCATACATAGATAGCTTCTTCTTGTACATTCTAATAATGACTAGTAACTTTGATAATTAGAAAAGTTTTAGGACAGCTTGGAACCCCACCCCTGACATTTACTAGCTGTGTGATATTCTACATGTGAAGTTGCTTTTCTAACTAGCAATTCTTTTAAATGAAATGAAGTTGATAATAAGCTTTATTATAATACTGCTGTCAATATAACTGAAATATTGTATTTAAAGCATTTGACACTGTTAAGGGCATATGGAAAAACAACACCTAGAATTAATATTATTGTCATTTTCCTAATTGTCTTTGTGAAATATAATTTCGTGATTATAATGAGTACTGTTTATAATACACATCACTTTTTTAAAAACTCTTAGCATAGTTCTCATTTTATAATTAATTGACATTAATCTCTATTTTACTGAATGATCTATGTTTGACAGAAAGAGCATGTGACCTGCTTTTAGATACAAACAAATAAAGGAATGGTAAATTAATGCATAAGCCAATGGCATTCTTACATGATAGTTACTTAAATAAAAACAAGACAAAAGCTATTTTGTAGTGTTAGGGTTGTCTTTATAGTAAATTTGAAATTTACTGTGGGAGTCTATATTTGTACTAATTAAGATGGAACATGCTAGAAGCAGAATAGAAATTTCAGAGAATACGACGTCACAGAGCAATAAAATGCTCTTCAGTGGAATGTTCTGTTTCTGTTAAATTGTACCTGTAAGATCATACAGCTTGAAGGCTGTCAGAATGTGTAGTCAAAAGGCTAGCTTGCCTTACTTGGAGTGATATTTGCAGCAATTTGAAAAGAAAATTAAAAGTGAAGTAGAAATTACTGAAAACAAGAGGATTCAACATATTCATTTGGGGAAAGATTAAAAACAAAAAGAACAACACTAAAAAAATCCATTAACTAGAAGTGAGATATTCTATTAGTCAACACAAATTATACCAGAAACATAATCAAGTTAAGGGATGTTCCTGTTGAAACTTGCCTTTTCAATTTTCTCTCTAGATCTCCTGGCTGATACAAGCACTCAGATATATCCATGAAATTTCTGACTTTCTCTCACTCTCTCTTTTGTAATATCATTAGGAACACATGGAATTCTACATACTCAACGTGCTACAATCAATTGCAGTAATTGTTTTTAGATATTTTATCCACTGAGAAACCAAACAAAGTATTATCACTTCATTGTATACATTTACACCCTAAACAGAGAATTTAGCAGTTTCTCCAAAAAGGTCTGGTTACTTCTCTTGGAACAATGTATCCTTAAGTGTTAAACGATAAGAGCAATTTTGCAAAGAGTAATTAAAA
This sequence comes from Aotus nancymaae, assembly GCF_030222135.1. Classification (NCBI taxonomy): domain Eukaryota; kingdom Metazoa; phylum Chordata; class Mammalia; order Primates; family Aotidae; genus Aotus; species Aotus nancymaae. The sequence continues at coordinate 22,634,904 of NW_026988473.1, read as the reverse complement.
GAACCAATATCATGAAGAAGGGGTCTATCATTGAGTAGTTAATCCTAGAGCCACGTTAAGTCTCATGAGGAACAGCTATCTACTCTTTTCTCCTATTCCAGAGACACAGCAGCATTTTAAATTATATGACTGGGCAAGAGGTTCTCAGAGATGAATGCCCAAAAAATATCTCCTAGAGAGGATCTTGAGAATATTAAGCCTGTATGTCTGAGTAGGGGTCTGATTAAAACTTCAACAAGTGCCCTCAGGTGCCAATAAAGATAACCTACACTGAGAAAAATATCCAGGAATATGTTTTGTATGGTAGTAATATCCAGGCAGCTCATACCCTAAGAGACTCTATTCTTCTGTCTCTTCTCAAGCCTATTAAGCTCACAATTATTCATGGTTCATTCCCTATATTTCACGAATGTTGGCTATCATAGTTTCTGACAGCCATCTTCCCCCATTTTACCATCTATTCTAGATAATTTAAGCTCCAAGAATCCCAGAAATCCAAAGATTTCCCTCAACTACCAAATTGGGAATGCTATTTATATTAGCATAAGCATAACTTGCAAAAAAGATGTGAACTTAGTATTGGCCCAATTCTCAGTTCCTTCTATGAAGACAGATTAAGCAAAATGATTCCAATGCTAGGGTGGGACTGCTTCATAACCTAGCTCAGAAGCATAGAAAATAGAGGCCAGGTGTGGTGGCTTACAAGGTTAAAGGTGGCTCATCTCATTAAAGGACTACTCTGCACAGTGTTTTTATTTAAAAATGTTGGTTGGGTGCAGTGGCCCACACCTGTAATCCTATCACTTTGGGAGGCCAGGGTGGGCAGATCAGGAGGTCAAGTGATAGAGACCATCCTGGCCAACATGATGAAACCCTGTCTTTACTAAAAATACAATAATTAGATGGGCATGGTGATGTGCACCTGTAGTCCCAGCTACTCGGGAGACTGAGGCAGGAAAATCGCTTGAACCCACCAGGAGGAGATTGCAGTGAGCCAAGACAGCACAACTGCAGTACACCCTGGTGACAGAGCGAGACTCTGTCTTAAGAAAAAAAAATGTGACACTTGAGGGCCATGGGAAGATGTGAGAAATGTGGTTGGGAGGAGTGTTGGTAAATAAGAAGGAAGAGGAGAATCATTAAAATGTTTTGAGTGCTTATTTTCCAAAGAATGTGCTAAGATTGTTACATAGTTTTAACCTAAGGGTTTTTATATTAATATACTAATATTTTCTTAATTATTAATTACACAATAATTAACAATTATGTTTACTACTGTATTATACATTACATAATATAAATTATAGTATAGTATATTTTATATCATATTTTATAATATACTAAAAATAAATATTTGAGGATTAGATTGATGAAGTAATTTTTATAGGGTACCAACCTAAGATGTGAAGAACAGAGATTTGAAAGCAGTATCGTCTGATACAGAGGGATCTCATGAAAAAGGTAAAGAATCTGAATAGGATTTATGAAGTGAAAAAAGAGAAAAGAAAGAAAAAAAGAAATGAAATGCTACCTAATTCTAAGAAGATAGATTTCAGTCCCTACAACAGAAAAATTGGTTTAACTATAGCATAGAGGATAAAGTTGAAAAAGTATGGTAAAGAGGACTGTGGCTTAAACATTAAAATAATAAATTTTTAATTCTTATACCTATGAATGTGGTGCTGGACATCTAGAATACTAATATACTTTTAATATTTTACCTATACTCTACTTATACATTTTGTAATTAGTCGCAGCCCTACCAAAACCTTTACAACCAAGTATCGTTCATTCTGTGTGAAGGAATTTTACTTTTGTGCAGAAGAAAACATCAGGAAAACCCAAAGCATATCCAACTGCAGCTAAGTTCCTTCCATGAAGCCAGATAAAGCAGAATGATTCTAATGCTAGTGTGAGACTGCTTCATAATCTAACTGGGAAGCGTAGAAAACAGAGGCCTTGCTCTGTGGCTTATGCCTGTAATTCCAGCACTTTGGGAAGCTCACGTCAGTGGATCACCTGAGATCAGGAGTTCCAGACAAGCCTAGGCAACATGGCAAAACCCTATCTCTACTAAAAATACAAAAATTAGCTAGGTATGGTGGCTCACTCCTGTAATCCCAGCTGTTAGGGAGGCTGAGGCAGGGACTCGCTTGACCCCGGGAGGCTGGGGTTGCAGAGAGCCGAGGTTGCATCACTGCACTCCATCCTGGGCGACAGAGTGAGACTCCATCTCAAAAAAAAAAAAAAGGAAAGAAAGAAAGAAAAAGAAAATAAATAATAAGAAGAACTATAGAACAGAAAATACTTTCAGAACTTCCCTCTCAATTTTCTGCCAACTCCATCCGGAACCCAGGAACCTCGGCCTTCATGAGCATTTCTTGATATATTCTTCTTCTTTTTCAAAGCCAGCTATTGACACAAGGAAGAAGATGTTTGCATGCAATAACTGATTTTTTTGATTGAATCTTTTGTTTTCTGACTAGGTTGATGTTTATTTTTTTTTTTTTTATTTTTTTTATTTTTTTGAGACGGAGTTTCGCTCATTACCCAGGCTGGAGTGCAATGGCGCGATCTCGGCTCACCGCAACCTCCGCCTCCTGGGTTCAGGCAATTCTCCTGCCTCAGCCTCCTGAGTAGCTGGGATTACAGGCACGCACCACCGTGCCCAGCTAATTTTATGTATTTTTAGTAGAGACGGGGTTTCACCATGTTGACCAGGATGGTCTCGATCTCTTGACCTCGTGATCCACCCGCCTCGGCCTCCCAAAGTGCTGGGATTACAGGCTTGAGCCACCGCGCCCGGCCGATGTTTATTTTTACATAAAATAAATTATTAACATTAATCAATTTAAGTTTTACAAAATTTATTTGAATTTTTTGCTGGATTCTCTAGCAACCAGTATTAAACATTAATAAAGTATTCTTTCTATCTTACTCATATTGTATTATATTATTTAATTGTATAATGCAATTGTTATTGGAAACTGAGAACTAATTGCAGACAGTGATAGTGAATTGAATTGTATATCTTTTGTCTAATCAAGATCTGTTGTTTAAGTAAGATATTGATTCTTTAGGTCTAATGAGAGACATAATCTTAATATAAACAAAATTAAAAATAAGACAAAGAGTTTGAATATTTTATATGCTATTAAAATGTCAATAAATGGAATGACAATCTAAATATAAAACTACTTATGCAGATTATTACTGAAAATATTAAGCCAAAGTAAAACTACTACTAATAGAAACATAATAACATAGTAGAGATGATAATAAAATAGGACAAGTGTAGCCTCAGTTACAATTTCTCACCATAGACTGAGCATGCCAGAATCTCATTCATAGTCATTGTATAAAACAGACTTTTTACAAGACAACATATTTGCTCTGTTCTCCTTTTCAACAAATAATTCTGTCTGATAAAACTTCAGGTCTTTCTATGGCTGTATTATACTGTTAATCTCTGTACATATTCAACTTTTCCTTCACAAATAAATCATGGTTTTTTGTTACTCAAGCACTTCCACAACTCTACTAATTTGTAGAGCTTCTCTAAATTAAAAAGATTTACTGGTGATGCATACGTAGAAAACGCCTGTAACTTAATTCACTAAAGTAAAGCTTTATTATTAAAGTCAACTTGTAAATATGAGTAAAGAATTTAGTTTCCTTTGAAGCTTTCTCAGGCAAATGAAAGCCTTATAAACACCTTTCAGGCATTCATATTTCAGTGTCTATCTTCTGCTGAGATGGTTTTGGTCTCAAACATATCTTATCTTTAAAATATATTGTGGGTGCACAGTAGGTATATATATATTTACTGTGTACATGAGATATTTTAACAGAGGCATGCAGTTTGAAATAATCACCTCATGAAGCATAGGGTATCTATCCCCTTGAGCATTTATCCTTGTGTCACAAATAATCCAAATACACTTTTTTATTTATTTTTAAATATATAATTAAATTATTACTGACCATAGTCATCCTGTTGTTGTATCAAATAGTAGGTCTTATTCATATTTTTAAAATTACTTTTTTGTACCCATTAACAATCCCTATGTTTTCCCCAGTCCCCAACTACCCTTCTCAGCCTCTTGTAACCATCCTTCTACTCTCTATGTCCATGAATTCAATTGTTTTGATTTTTAGGTCTCACAAATAAATGAGAAGGTGCAATGTCTGTCCTTCTGTGCCTGGCTTATTTCACTTAACATAATGATCTCCAGTCGGATCCACATTGTTGCACATGACAGGGTCTCATTCTTTTTTATGGCTGAATAGCACTCCATTGTGTATATGTACCACATTTTCTTTATCCATTCATCTGTTGATAGATGCATAGGTTTCATCCAAATCTTGGCTATTATAAATAATGCTGCAATATTCTTGATAGACATAGATGCAAAAATCCTGAATAAAATATTAGCAAATTGAATTCAGTAGCACATAAAAAAGCAAATCCATCATAATCATGTCGGCTTTATCCCTGGCACGTAAGGTTGGTTCGACATATGCAAATCCATAAATGTGATTAATCACATAAACAGAAATCAAAAATTCTACTATGAAGACACATGCACACATATTTATTGCAGCACTATTCACAACAGCAAAGACTTGGAGCAAACCCAAATGCCCGTCAATGATAGACTGCATAAAGAAAATGTGACATACATAAACCATGGAATACTATGCAGTCATTAAAAAGAATGAGTTCATGTCCTTTGCAGGGACATAGATGAAGCTGGAAACCATCATTCTCAGCAAACTAATGCAAAAACAGAAAATCAAACACCACATGTTCTCACTCATAAGTGGGAGTTGAAAAATGAGAACACATGTACACAGGGAGGGGAACATCACACACTGGGGCCTGCCAGGGAGTCAGGGGACAAAGGGAGGGATAGCATTAGAACAAATGCCTAATGCATGCTGGGCTTAAAACCTAGATGACAGGTTGATGGGTGCAACAAACCACCATGGCACATGTACACCTGTGTAACAAACCTGCACATTCTGCACATGTATCACAGAACTTAAAGTATAATAATACATTTTTTAAAAAACCCACATGATCATCTCAACAGATGTTGGAAAAGGCTTTCAATAAAATTTGACATCCTTTTATGTTAAAAACCTTTGACAAATTAGACATCAAAGAAACATACATCAAAATAATAAGAACAATCTATGACAAACCCACATCCAACATTATACTAAATGAGCAAAAGCTGGAAGCATTCCCTTTGGGAATCAAAACAAAACAAGGAGGCCCACTCTCACCACTTCTGTTCAACTTAGTACTGGATGTACTAGCCAGAGCAATCAGGCAAAAGAAAGAAATAGAAAGCATCCAAATAGGAAGACAAGAAGTCAAATTATCTGTTTGCAGACAAGATGATTTTATACCTATTAAACCTCACAGTCTCTGCCCAAAAGCTCCTATATCTGATAAAGAACTTCAGCAAACTTTCAGGATACAAAATCAATGTACAAAAGTCGGTAGCATTTCTACACACCAATAACACCCAAACTGAGATCCAAATCAAAAATGCAATCCCTTCCACAATAGTTAAACACACAGACACACACATGCGTGCGCACACACACACACACACACACACACACAGAGCTAACCAGGGAGGTAAAAGTTCTCAATGAGAATTATAAAATACTGCTGAAAGAAATCAGAGATGACACAAATAAAAAAAAAAAGCATTCCATTCTCATGGATAGGAAGAATCAACGTAGTTAAAAATGCCCATACTGCCCAAAGCAATTACAGATTCAATGCTATTCCTATCAAACTACCTATGACATTTTTTTCAGAGAATTAGAAAACACTATACTAAAATTCATATGGAACCAAAAAAGCCCAAATAGCCAAAGCAACCCCACATAAAAATAACAAAGTTGAAGGCATCACATTAATTGCCTGACTTTAAATTATTTTGCAAGGCTACTGTAACAAAAACAGCATGGTACTGGTACAAAACCAGAAACACCCATGAAACAAAATAGAGACCCCAGAAATCATGCTATACAACTACTCACACAATCTGATTTTCAACAAAGTTGACAAAAACAAGCAATGGAGAAAGGACTCCCTATTCAATTAATGGTTCTGAGATAACTGGGTAGCCACATGCAGTAGATTTAAGCTGGACCCTTTCCTTAGACCATACACAAAAATTAACTCAAGATGGATTAAATACTTAAATATAAATATAAAACCATAAAAACTCTGAAATATAACCTAGGAAAAAACTATTCCGGACATAGGTCCTGGCAACGATTTCATGATGAAGATGTCAAAAACAATTGCGACAAAAACAAAAATTGACCAATGGGACCTAATTAAACTGAAGATCTTCTCCACAGCAAAATAAACTTTCAAAAAAGCAAACAGACAACAGACAGAATGGGAGAAAATATTTGCAAACTTTGCATCCAACAAAGGATCAAATATATTCAAAATCTATAAGGAACTTAAACCACAAGCAAAAAAACAACCCTATTAAAAAGTGGACAAAGGACGTGAAAGACACTTTTCCAAAAAGATACACACACCACCAACAAGCATATGAAAAAAAGGCTCACCATCACTAATACTGAGAGAAATGCAAATCATAACCACAATGAGATATTATATCAGTTTAGAATGCCTATTATTAAAAAATTCAAATAAGGGAACAATAGACACTTGGGTCTATTTGAGGGTGGAGGTTAAGAGGAGGGTGAGGTTTGTAAAACTACTTATTAGATACTATGTTTATTACCTGGGTAATTAAATAATCTGTACACTAAAACCCTGAAACACTCAACTTACTTATATAACAAACTGGACATGTACCCATGAACCTAAAATAAAAGTTAAAAAATGTAAGAAAATTGAAGGCCAACATAATAATGATGATTTATTTCAGTATTTCATCATTATTCCAGAAAATTTTATGATTCTATCATTTGTTTACTGTTAGTATTTTTTGTTTAGTTGGAAATAATTGACAAATAATAATGAAATAATTCCCAAACAATAAAATAGTAAAATGTTTTAATATGTGGAAAAAAATAATTTCACTGTAACCTCATAATGAGTTTTATGTTCTTAAAAGGCATAAGGAATTCATGCGGTAAGAATCTTTGGTAACCATCCTTTCTATCATTATCATAGAAAGATAAAAATAAATTTATTAAATAAAAATTAATTTTTTGTTATTCTTTGAAGTGACACATCAACAGAAATAAATCATATAATGTCACAAATGTCAAATTAAAAAAAAAAATTTCAAAAACTAAAATTAAGTCTGAAAGACCCTATTGTACACAAAGTGTTAAGGGGAACTTTATTTGCTAACTCAGCATTTATGCCCATTTAACATATAATTATATGATTTCTTCGTGTATCTTCTATTTAAGAGAGATTTGAGAAAGATGAGATGAAAATACATTTTGATAAGTTTCTTTTTTATCTTTCTTGCACATAAATAATAATTCAGATGAGAGAAGAAGAGGGTAATTGTCAGATTGGTTGGAGAATGGAGAAGCAATATCAATTTCCTCTTTTTGTAACTTGAATTTCTGGCAAGCAATTTGTTATTAGAACTTTTGTTCTGTCACCAGCAGAAAGAACATAAATCTATGGAATGGCATCATAAAGTATTTTGATTACACTAAGCCAGAATGGAATCTGATGCTTTTTGTTGATAACCCTAAGATTCAGAACAATCGTGACATTGCCTGCTATAGACAAATTTACCTGGTGTAGTGATGATGACTCATGATGAGCCTAAGAACCAGCCCAGCAGTAAGCTTGAAAGATGTTTTGATTATGCAACAGTGCTGACAACTATGTATAATGTTTTTTACTTGAATTATCCAAGATATTAGCTAGGATAATAATAAAATAGATGATTTATTTTGAAAAAAATTTTTTCATTGGTAATGGGCATTGGCTTTACCAAAAGACTTTAGGAGTTTGATAAACACCTGGTCTGGAGATACAAGGCTGACTATGGCTCTGATTACAAGAGATACTTAAAAGATCTTCAAAGTTATTTATGAAAGAAAAAAATCAAGCCACATTAATACATTCTTTCTCATTTCATATTGTATTTGTCTTCACGAAAACTAGGCCTACCCCTTCCCCAGTAGTGTACTATAACTGCACCACCCGGATACCCTCGTATCTTTGTTTTATGCAATTTTTCTTGCTGTTGAAGAGCTCTTCTGCAGCAAATGGCTACTAGAGGAACAGCCTATTTAATAATTGTCAGTCAGCCCTGATTTTTAGTATGAATTAAATCAGTCATCAAACATTTGTAGAAAGTCTACAATGGCAGTGCTCTAACTACATAAATAAAACTAAGTGATTTTATGCAGGAACAACAGGAGGTGATACCTAAATTAATATAATTACCACAACACAGAGACAGTTGAAGTATTAATGGGATACACAGATGGGTTTATTTATTTTATCTGAAAATATGACAGAGTAAAGAAAATACTATGATGTAAATTCAGCAGGTCTCTTTTTAACTCTTAAGCTAAAAATAGGACATGAGAAAATAAGAATTTGGATATGAGATGGAACACAGAAATTATTTTAGTTATTTTGACATTGCCTGGTGAAGACAGGGCTTGGTAAAGGTGCCAGTTATGTCTAGTTATATATATATACACTCATGGTTAGATTCAGCTCCGTGAAGGTAAAAAGTACATCTTATTCATGTTGAAATCCCTGTCACCTAGCAAGGAATAGACAGACTCAAATGTGTCCAGAATTGACTGTGACCTCTCCTTTTGAATTTTCCTTATCAAACACATGCCTTACGGCTGAAAGTCTTTTTTCTGAAATTAATCTCTGAGCATCAAGCTTAAATTACTTTAAACTGCTTTCTTTATAAGAAAGTATACTTCCAGGCTTATCTATACATTTGGACTCAGTTACTTCAGTATCTTCTTGAAAAGCTTGACGATAGAAAAGTTTCATCTGCTAAATGGAGAAAAAAAGATAGAAAGGTAAAACAAATCATTCTCTTGTGGTTTCCTCAGCTACTTCTATCAGATTCACAGATGATCAAATTTAGTTGTGATTGAAGTGGAAAGATCTCGGGGGAGGTGATATAGGACAGGGAAAAGATTACAAAATGTGTAACCCTGGATTCCTTATATCTTAGGAGCTGATAGGTACAGATCACTTGACATTAAGAGTAACAATGAAAACTGTATTTGGTTGTATTCCTCTTGAATAATGCTATCTGTTAAGTTCCTACCTAGATGGCAGGAAACACATACGTTACAACATCCCCAGCACCTAGAACAGGTTAAGGCTCAGCACAAGCTCTTCAGTTTCTGTGTCTTCATAATTACAGTGCAAGTTTATCTTCTTCAACTCTTTGTTTAATCCTCTCATACTGCAAAAATAAGTGCATAAGCGAAAAGTGCACATAACAATACTAAGGCTGTTGAGAACTGGACTGACCACTTTACATCTCCTTCTTCTTAACCATCCCCAGGTGTCAATACACAAACCACACAAATCATGTAGTCACAGGCTCCTTAGATTATGCACAGTAATCAATGTGAATAAGTGCTCACTGGCAGTCACATATGCAGACATGAAAGATGCCTTTTTAGGTTCAGCTATGACTCTATTGCTAAAAATAGAAGAGATTAGATAACTCAGAAAGAGAACACTAAAAAAACAAACATTAAAATGTTATATTGCGCTGGCTCTTCCTCAGTATCTCTATTCATGGATATAAAACAGATGGGCATTTTGCCTTGAACATGATCATCACTAAATATATACTATTGAATGAATCTTATGTATAATGACTCATACACAATGACACATTTACAAAGCCACTTACCTAATTCTTGCATTCTTTGCATCTCTGTTAATAATGTTTCAGAAACTAAGGATATTTTCTATTAAAAGTAGAGTGCACACAAACATAAAATTTCATAATATTAATGAATTTCCTGAAGCTCATTTATAATAAGTCATAGACACCAAGATAGGATATATTGATGTAATTAAATTTTCTTATTTCACAGAGGAACAAACAGAGACCTTAAGTTATTGAAGGGTCAGTTCATTGCCTTTCCAACCATACCATTCTATTGCCTTTCCTTTTATGGATGAGAAATGACTTAATGAAATAATTTTTATAGTGCCTCAGTAATGGAAGAGCCATTTAAGTCTACTTAGTCCTAAAATAATAATTAGTATTTTTGTTGATGGCTCAGGACAATTTAGATGTCACACATTATTCTCCTTTAAGCAGAGCAGTAACACACAACTGACTAGAATTTCCTGAACATCAGGAATTTAATTGATTATGTCCATCACTGTCCTATGCACTTAAAGAAGATTCCTCTTTTGCTAGTATCAGGCATAGTAAGAGTATATTAAGATTTTCCTAAGTCTTATTTATTAATTTTTGCAACTTCACCTTATATCATATTAAACATATAGAAATTCACTAATATTCCACATGAAAAGATATTTATGTGTAACTATACAAGATTTGGTTTGTGGTTCAATAGTCTGATAAATACAATTTTTTGCTAAACATACAATTATATATTCCTAAAGTTTAATTTTGTTTTCTGCTGTGAACCAATGCTTCCCTTTTTTTTACATAATCAAAATTTTTTTCTGCATCTCTGAAAAGTAATTAAGCCTAGGCCTGTGTGCAAATGACTAATAAATGAAGCAGTCCTAATAAGAGATTGCTGTTACCTGGAAGAAATTTCCAAAGACTTTGCTGTTTAGTTTAGATTGACATCCAAAATCACTGATAATTGGTATTTGGGAATGAATATTTTCTTCTGCTCAAATATTGGATCCAAAATTTGGTATTGATTTCAAAGCTTAGTCTGGAAAGGCCAGAGAGTTACAGCTGGCTATAAGTTAGTGTTTTGAGCTACGAGATCAAATAATATAAAATGTAAGTGAATCAGACACACAAATACCCTATTTGTTAAACACCCTAATGTTAGATGAGTGTAGAGTCTATATATATTCATTATAGTTGGTAGCATTCATCACTGTTTATATCAGTTAGTAAATATATGTTGGATAAATGTGATTTACTTTATATCATACCAATGTGAATTTAAGGCACTCAGCTCCAATCTCCTCTTCAGGTGATGGATGTATGATTGACATTCAGAGTAACCAAATGCCTTGGGCTTGTTTCATTTAACATTACTCTTACTTGTTCTACACTAAGACTGTCAGCGTCATATGCCACTAAATCTGTGAGCACTGGAAAATTACTTTAACTTATTGAATTTCAGATTTTTATCAGTAATAAAAGGATGTCTCTCTTGCCACATTGTTGTGAGGGTAAGAGATAGCACACCCAAAGCAACTGGAAACCATAATAGGGCCAGGAGAGCAGACATGCAATAAAGGATGGCTATTATTTTTGGTCTGTTTTTCAGATGAGGAAATTTGGCCCAGTGGAATTCTCTCCCCTCCTCAAATTGATTCTTTTATTCTCCCATCACCTATGGCCATCCTGATGAGCACCATATTTACCAGCTTCCCTTGCAGGTGCTTATGAAAATCTTGCCAATGAAAAATGAGCAGAACATGTATGGGCAACTTTCAACTTAACTATTCAAAATGAAATTGATTTGCCCAGGGAATTATCTCTTTTTTCTTCATGCAGGCTGGGAAATGAATCAAGCACAATATTGTGGAGGAAGATGGAGGAATATTAGGGAAGAAAAATTAGGGTCCTGGATGATGTTGTGGAACAAAGCTTCTCCATCTGCCCAAACAAGAGGTGAAAACTGTTTATTCTAAATTTAACCCACTTCATTTTCTCATGAAGTTAAAATTATTTCCTCATAAGGTTTCTTCAAAATATGTTTTAAATTAATTTCTTGGAAGTTTATTGACAGACCAAAGTTGACTTGTCTCTATTTCTTCTCTTATTTGTATTTGCACAAAAATAATAATATAATGAAAACAATGGGTAGACTTTTTGAATATTCATTATACCAAAATACTGTTCTACATACTACATGTTATATGTCACATAATTTTTATAGTAACCTTTTTTGTTATATAGTATTATTATCTTTATGCTGCATATGAAGAAATTAAGTCACAGAGATAATAGATTTCCACTGGTCATTTGGCTTTAAAAAGAATGAAACTAAGAAACAGATTGCCTTGATTTAAAATCTTAGGTCTTTGATTTTTAAACTGAGCCATGGGCAATTTGCTCAACCTTTCTGTCAAATGAGCCACTCCTATTTAAATGGCTTTGGTAAAAAATAATTTTATGCATTGGTTTTACACAATATAAAGATGAGAAAAAGCACCTATAATGCATTGAGCTATATAAATCTTGCTCCCGGTGTGAAGGTGGAATTTATTTGTGTCACACCAGAAACCATAGTAGAATAAATGATAAAATGACTGAAAAGGAGTTTAATGTTGAAACACATTAATGAATTGCATTCACAGAAATAGCATACCTTACCTCAAAGTTGTGAATTCCTCTACATCTTAAATATTTAAAGATAATATGAATGTCTGCAAAAGTTTTGAAGATGAGTTCATTAACCAATGAAAAAGTGACCTGAATTTTCCTCATCTTAATTTTATACAAATTATTTTTTAATCATTGTCCCATCTAATATGGAGATATTATCAATCTATGATTATATATCACTTCCAGTTTTGTACCAGATAAACAGAACACAATCTTTACTGTTTCAGTTGTATTTTCATCCTCTGAACCAAAAGGACATATAACTAAAATATTTAACATAGCTGTTTCTGGGAGATGAATTTTTAAAATTAGTTTATTATATTTTTCTTTGTTCCTGATGTCTGTACTTTTTATCTACATGTGTGTTTATTTAGTTATATACTGACGTAAGTCCTCACTAAATGTCGTAAATAGGTTCTTGAAAATTGTGGCTTTAAGAAAAATGACATATAGCAGGTCCTCAGATAACACTGTTTTACTCAGTGACATTTTGTTATAATGCTGATGAGAAAGAAAAGATTGGTTTTGTTACATGCCATTTCATTTAAAGTTGCAGTATCTGATAATCTATCAATGGTATTAAGTGAGGACTTATCATATACATATATGTGTTATAGTAATACATAATTATATAATTATATATAGGATTCATGCAGATAATTCAGAATTATTTCATTAAAACACTAATAGACCAAATTGCTACCTATCCTTGAATTTTATGTTTATTTGAAAAAATATATGTTGTTATCAGCACTGCCCAGTTTACTACACTACATAATAATTCAGAGGCATTTTTCTAATATTTTATTTGCTTTGACTGTGGTAGATGTCAGAGGAACTTAAGCTAATTACTGTAGAGCTCACATAAGCACCAAACTACATTTTTTGAATTAGCTTAAGCCTAAAACACAAGGTCTAGTTTTATTTATTTGTTTGACTGGTACACGTATAGTTGAATGTAGTATATTTATATCCCGATATTATATATTTGTCAACTGTATATAAATATGGGATCATCTACGAATAAGTAAATACATACCTATTGTTAGAATTTTGTAATGTACAATAGTTGTTTTGTTCTGTCTCTGAACAACACACAGTCTCATAACACAGTTTGTGGTGTATAGGGACTTTTTAATATTTTCAAGCCCATAGAAAGTCAATGGCACAAAGATATATATTTTACTACCTTATTGAAAGTTTAATATCTGCTCAAATAAATTTTAGATTTATTTACTTACTTATAAATGACATTGCTCCCCTATTTAAAAGATAAAGTGAGGATAATTACATAATTTACAAATTGATCTTCCAAAGCGTCTCCCTATCTGTTTAAAAAAGTTATTAACTTCCCCTGAGAAATCTTTTTACATTGTAACCATAGAGCATTAGAAAACCATAATCAATTAGTAACTCTGCCCTGATCTCCACGTATGTCACTGACCACTCAAAACCACAAGTGTCTATTTTCCAAAGTCAGAAGACGAATGAGAAAAAGTAAAGATAAGGACCAAAGAGTCCTGAAGATGCACTGTGTTTTTCTCTAGGTCTTTTGAAATGTGAATTTTGTTGAAATTTTAGAAGTTAGGTGGATGAAAATAGCTGCCACAATAGCAGAGGCAGTAGCACATTGCAGTTTATTCCCTGTCCTTAGCTAGCAGGAGAATTAAATTACCCCTATTATGCACCCATCTTTCCTCAGTCATGCAGAATGGAACTTCAATTATTTCAGCAAAGTAATGTTTCATCTCATTGTTGAAAGAGATAGATACTCTATGTCTGCTCTTTCATATGGCCATATTTCTCTTACCTAAATTACTTTTTCACCAGAAGAAATAAGTTTATATCATTCTAATATATATATATGTGTATGTGTGTATATATGTATACATATATGTATATATGTGTGTACATATGTGTATATATATGTATACATATACACATATATATACAAACATATATATTTTGGTCAGGTGGAATCTGATTAATTAAAAAGTTAATTTAAAAAATCAGTCTTTTAGGGCTCTGAAGTAGAAATGCATATCCTATCTTCACTGCCTCACATATGTAAACTCATGAATTTCTTCATTAATTTTGATATGATTATTTATGCAGTGGTATTATAAGGCCACCATAAATAAATGATTTATAGATTTAAATTTAAATTATGGTCTCTTAATAAAAAGGGAATTAATGACTCTTGAAGGACAAGTTTTCCTTTACACTTTTTAATGCACATTTAAATTTTTAATAAAGGCTCTGTTTGTTCATGTTTCCTGCCTAAGTATGTGTCAAAATCCTTTCAGTAGAATTTAATAAATTTGTGATAAGCCTTATTGATTGTTTGAGATGTTAGGTCTGTTCAAGTTAAATCAGAGCCACATCTCAAGTAAGAGATGGGCTTTGGAGAGGATTCATTGAGATAGTTAAGAAATCAGTTCAAAAGTATTTGCCTTTGTATGTAAGCAATTTGTTATTGGTGATGTGCAAATTGTCTTTCTTACTCACAATCTGTTTTTATTTAATATTTAATATTCTCCGTTTAACGGAATAGGTACCACACATGGATTAACCAATTTGAGAAAATATCCCTAAGATACAAAGTAATCAAAAAACTTCTAAATTTAATATAATTACAAAGCCAAGAGACTCTTTAAATCTGACCACAGTAAGGTAATTTTTAGTTTCAACTAGACAGTATGAAGTAGCTTGCAAAACAGCTAAATTTTCTAATGCTATTTAGTGGCCATGGGCACTATCCCAGATGATTATCCACAAAAGTAGAACAGAGAATTTTTCCTATCTTGGTTCTACAGAATTTAATATATGTTACAAAAATCATTCTATTAAGAAAGTAAAATTCCTGAGGGCATAAGTACCTTTATTTTTATTCTCCCTCATTCTTCAAAATTAGTTAGTAGGACTGTCTCTTCTTTTGAAACTAGATGTGAACTCAGAAAAGCCTATTCCATTTTCTGGCTGTTTGTATAATTTCTCAAAATCCAACAAAACCCAGGTTCAAGTAGAAATCAAAACTTTAAACTTTTCTTTTTAGGCTTCCTTAGCTCAGGCCAAATATAAATGCGAATGCTGCCTTGCTCATTGCAGTTTAGGATGCATCCTGGAGTTGGAGATTGGGGTAGAGGTAGGTAAGAAATTTTTGATGCCATTATTCTGTGTGGGAAGCTGGTTTTACCATTGCTCTCTGGATATTTAACGATTTTTTTTCCCTTGTGAACACTTTCATGGTTACTTTGGGGACGCCCTCATGATTCTTGATATTAACCTTTTAGGCCAGGCACTGTGGCTCACGCCTGTAATCCCAGCTCTTAGGGAGGCAGAGGCAGGAGGATAGCTTGAGCTCAGGAGTTCGAGACCTGCCTGGGCAATATAGCGAGACCCTATTCTCCACAAAAAGGAAAAAACAAAAAGACCAATAAGCGTAAACTTTTCAATTAGTCTCTAAATTAATTCTTAATTAATCTGTATTTCAGGTCCTCCCAAACTCTTCTTCCACCACAAGGATTCCCTTGATACACATTTAGCTTCATTTTTTCTCCTTTCCAAGGTCCTTCTTGGAGAAAACACAGTATGGGTCTATATCAATTCTGTCTCTCTCGAGGGCACATCTTTTACACATGAAAAACACGATTGCATTCTTTTCCCATGTTTAAGGCAGAAAAAGTGTAGCTCCTTTCCAACGTTCATTTAATTTTACATAAATATGCACTTTCGCTGGGTGCAGTGGCTCATGCCTGCAACCTCAGCACTTTGGGAGGCCAAGGTGGGCGGATTATTTGAGGTCAGAAGTTTGAGACCAGCCTGGGCAGCATGGTAAAACCCTGACTGTACTAAAAACACAAAAATGTGCTGAGAGTGATGGCATGGCCTGTAATTCCAGCTACTTAGGAGGCTGAGGTGGGAGAATCCCTTGAACCCAGGGAGTGAAGGTTGTAGTGAGTTGAGATGGTGCCACTGCTTACCAGCCTGGGTGACAGAGCCAGACTCTGTCCCCCCAAAAAAAGAAAGAAAAAGAAAAAAAAACCCTTCGAAGTTGAAGTAAATCTGACTGATTTGCAATGTGAAAATAAAATATAAAAACTGTTCCTGGAGTTATTTCTAAACAGAACTAAGAACAGAATCATCTGAATCATCAGAATTATCTATTTTGGAAAAATCAGATTCATCAAAGGAACCTTGAGCCAACAACTGATCATCATTTGAGAAGGATGTTAACATCACACATAGGAATGTTACATTTTCTAGGATTTGACATTTTTAGCAATTGAGAATTACTATGTTTTGTAAATGGAAATACCACTACTAAAAACAGAATGTTATAAATAGAGTATCATTTGTTTCTAAAGTTGATATACTAGAGTCATGTGAAAATAATAAAAGCAAGATATTTTGTGGCAAAGATCTTGGGGTAAACACTGCAGCCACAAGCACCACTGGTGAGAATTCTCCAGGCAATTGGGAAAAGGGTTAACAAGTTCCTCAGAACTTTGCTCCAACAATAGCCAGCCAATCACTTGTCCTTTGATTTCTCTGATATTTATATATCACTGAAATATGTCTCACGGAGCTTTGAGTAATCACCTTGAAAAACCACGTCACAAAACTTCAGTTGAGCAGGAAGGATTGAGATGGCATGTAGTTGTTAAATATGACTTTACACCGTAATAACTCTCCAAAGACCAAATAGATTCCTGTTCAAAAGCCTCTAAAAAAAGAGGTTCTAAAGTCTCATAAGATTTTATTCTTCTAAACTTGGCCTTTCCAATTCCTGTGTAAAATTTAAAACCTCCATTTGAAAATAATATCTACTGTTTTCAAATCTTTAGAAGTTGCTTCCCTTTTATCATCATAGATTATACACTAATGATGAGGGTGAATGAATTCACTTTCTTCCTGTTGTGAATTGAATTTGGTTTCCCTGAAAGTTATGTGAAATACTTGTGCATATCGCCTTATCTGAAAACAGGATCTTTTCAGTTATAATCTAGTTAAGACAAAGTCATTCTAGAGTGCAGTTAACCCTTAATTCAATATGACTAGATTTCTTGTAAGAAGAGAAGGAACACAGAGAAAGAGATGACACTGAAAGGAGATTGCTATGTGAAGACACAGATACACAGAGTTAAGTCAACCATGTGAAGAGCAAGGAAGATAGTGGAGTTCTGCCCTGCAAACCAAGGATTACTCTTGACAACCTGAAACTAGAACAGAGAGCATGACCTGATAAACATGCATGTGTTAACTCTAAAAATCAATTTGCTTTAAAGTCCAATGTATTGAAATTAACAGTTTGCAATCTGTAAGGAACCAGCCCCACATTACACCCGTGGGTACCCTGAGTTCAGTGGTGACAAAGGAATGAGAAAAAGGCAGATTAAGAGAGAAAGTGGGACCAGGGGGCCATCACTCATTACTGGAGGAGATAGTGAAGGCCCCATACTATTTATTGATTACAATCACTTTGATCTACAGGGTAGGGGTAGAGTGATGGTGGAGTGAATCAGTGAGCCAGAAGTGAGTCAGTGAGCCAGAACTGGTGTATCATCCTAAGGATTGATAACAGTGGCAGTTTGGGAGTTTCACAAAACAAGAACATGTGGTTATCTTTAGCTTATTATCTATGTACTGCTGATGGAACACGGGCCTTACAAGGCGCCTACAAGTCTGGCTACGTCATAGTTCTATGAAAGGATTTTACGTCTTTGAGCACAATGTTTGTGGTAACAGAGCCTAAGTCACCCTGCACTGGAACATGAGGCATGAAGAGGACTTCCTCCTCAGAGGCCTCCTGCTGTCTTCCACAGCTTGTTGTTCCTTGTTTATGTGTTACTCATAACCAATTTATGTAGGCACTCTGTAAGTCCTTTCTCCTTTGCTGTTTTCCCCAACAGCAATCAAGCATTTTCCTAAAATTAACAGGGAATCATTTATAAAATTTACATAAGTGAAAATTAATTTTTTAAGCATTAATTTTATAGGATCATTTTGTAATTTAAAGGAATGCATATCATAATGTTTCTGATGTTCATATATACATATTCTTAATAATTTTAAAACATCAAAAATGCCACCTCCATATTTAATAGTTAATTTAATCTCTCTAATAGTTTGAATTTGTACTGTGTAATATAGTAATTTCATTTTTTCATAAAGGGAAATATAATGATATTGTTAGATTATTTCAAAACCCCAATTGTTCTAACAAACCAAAGGTATTTCATATTTATATAATAATTGACCAAACCAATCTTATTTTATGTTACATACATTTTATCTTTATTTTGGTATGCATGACAGTATACATTTAAACAAGGAACTATTCAAATAATAAATTTTGCATCATTTTTATTCTTAAAACAACAGATTCATGTATAAACAAACCAAATATCAGAAAAGTAATTCCTTGTCTAGAACGACAGTGACACACACACACACTCATATGTTAGAAGACAAATAGAATTTTTTTTCTATTTTTACTTCTTGGATTTTTGTTTCAAATTTTAGGCAAATGAAGTCTTCTGCTGCAGAAAAATAATTCAAAGGATATATTTCACTTAAAACATGGACATAAGTGTTCCTACTTCTGTCCAAAATCCATTTGATCTGTTATATTTTTTAAAAGATATTAAATAATAAAAACACCCTCATTCAAAAAAAAAGGACATAAAGTTAATAAAGTAGAAATTTTATAATCAAAGAACATAATAACTATGCATTAAACTTATTTACTTTTTTTACATAGTGTATTTGGTCTTCAAAAATGTAACTCACCATAGAGTGAAGACATGCCAACAGTAGAATCACAATATTTGCAAATAAATATTTCACCAACAGTGGTATAAAATTATTTAGAGTTTTACATTTTATCCTTGTAATTTTTTCACACTTTTTGATAACACTAGGCAGCAGCTGTCTGCACTTTTTCTAATTTTTTTTTGAAAGGCACATTTGTGCTTGCTTAATTGTACACACATTTCCAAAGTCCAATTTACATTTAGCATTAGATATCTCTTAGCAAGAAAGTCAATAATAGTTGTCTGGTTAAATTAAAATGGCTGAAATCTAGCATTTTAAAATCAGGTAATAATAAAAATAATGTTACTGTTTGGTGTTTTAAGATATAGATTTTTTTAATGCTAAGAAGATATTTGGAGAATATTGTTATAAAATGAAATAAGCCACTGCAGATCAATATTTAGGGTAAATAGCTTTAAAACATTTGATGTGATTGGGTTTTAAGGACAGTAAAAATAATTAGATTTAGAATACTGAGGTACTTGGCTATTTAAAAGTCTGGCTGTAGTACAGCTAAGCATTTTACTTAAAAACTCAATAATTAGGAATAATTTTAATCTGTTGCTTCTATGTAGCTTGGTACACTTCTTTCAAATAATTGATTTGAATATATACAGAAAATAATTGTCTCAAGTCGTTGACAAAGTTAGGGCTAGTTTTGGGCATTTGAACCATGAAGTTTAAGAAACTACCCCCAAATTGCTGCACTTTTAAAAACAAAAGTATAAACTCAAAATTGCTAAAATGTACTCCTTAAACATTATAATGACTATCTTTGTATAATACTGGATAGTAGTAGCCAATGGAAAAAAATATATTTTGAGTAAATTTAGTTCAAAAGTTTTACTGTGCTTGTCACAAGTCATAATACTTAGTAACAACTAAATACATTCAGTGCTTATAGGTAATTTTTTTTCTCCCCACCATTTTTCTCAGGACTTTACGGGTGTTTTCATGTATCACAACATTATTTTTGAGATGGGCACACATTATTATTTTATTCTGAGGTGCATTCAGCTTTGGCTAAAATTTAGAAGATAATAAATGGCTGAGCCAAGTAAAACCAGGAAAAAACTGTGCTCCTATTCATTGTGTTCTTAATAACTGTCCCATAATATTGTTTATCTTCATTTAATATTATACATTTAACATTATACATTTAGTACTACATATAGCACATTTACTATAAATAGCACTGAATGTATTCCTGCTCACAAGAAGCATGTCATCCATTTGAAGAATTTGCAACAAATACAGACTTGCAAGTGTGGTTGGCAAGATCTCCTGTTTCATAACTTGAAAGAGGAGCAAACATGGAGATAGAGGATACCCTCCACATACAAGGTCATGTGCCCCAAATGACACAAACCAAGGCTTGTCTGAAATGAGTCAGGTGGAATGCATTAGAATCTCTTCTCCTGCTAAGCATAATGCCAAACTGACCTATGGAAGGAGGTCAAGCGGAACTAGCCAGAGGTTTTATCTCCACTTAAGAATTTTATAGCACTAACCTCCTGCTTTATGATAGCCAAAAACACGGTTCCAAGTTTCATGGAGTAATGAGAAAAAGTGATGGTAACCCTGGAATGGAAAGTAGAGTGGAAAGAAAAGCCAGAGAGGTGGAAGCTATTGTAACAATGGCACATTCCTGATTAAGAAGTACTCATGGTGAAAGTATTCAGCCTGATGCATGATTCTGGTTATAATATTACAGAAAAAAAATACTGAGAAAAAAGGAATTCCAAAAGGTTGAAATGGTACTTTTGAACCGAATACCTCTTTAGAGCCTGCAGCCTACACTGATAACTTTTTATTTTACTTTATTTTCTTTTTCTTTTTTTCTTTTTTTTTTTTTTGAGATGGAGTTTCCCTCTTGTTGCCCAGGCTGCAGTGCAATGGCACGATCTTGACTCACTGCAACCTCTGCCTCCCGGGTTCAAGTGATTCAACTGCCTCAGGCTTCCAAGTATCTAGGATTACAGGCATGTGCCACCATGCCCAGCTAAATTTTTGTATTTTTAGTAGAGATGGGGTTTCTCCGTGTTGGTCAGGCTGGTCTCCAACTCCTGACCTCAGGTGATTTGCCCACCTCAGCCTCCCAATGTGCTGAGATTACACACATGAGCGACTGTGCCTGGCCTGATAACTTTTTCTTTAAGCATAACTTTTTTTATCAGCAACATGCCAAGCTTCAATTATGTAGTCACCTATCTACACAGAAAATAAGTAACTAATTCTATGCTCAATTACACATTTTCATGGCAAGTGACTAATTTTGCAAGAAACAGCCTCTAGCAGGTGCAAAAAATATTTTTAAAAGATAGTAGAGGGAAAATAGTTCATTAAAAGTGTAAAAATATAGATGATGGCCATTCTGAATATAAGCTAGATATTTAATGCCAAGTTGCTGCCATAAAATAATTTTCATCCATCACTGGAAAGTTCAGTAACTGACATTTTATGCTATCATGTGAAAATGCCGCAGAAATCCCAGCACATTTCAGAAGGTAAATTTGAGGGTCTTAGATTCAGCTATCACTTGATGGACAGTTGACCTCAGTTTATGGTTTTCTACCATTAAACTGCAAATCCCTGAGAGAACTTGAATTTAATGAGTAGTGGTCACAAATCCATATGGCATACAAGAGTTAATAAGGTTCAAATTAAAATTCTAATTATAGAAGTGATTCATAGTCTTATTTTTTAAAAAGCATGTTACATAGTAAAAAGTATAAGTGCTCCAATTCCTACCCTGTTCCCACATTCCACTACACCAAGGTATGCACAATTCACATCTGGGTGTGTATGTTGGTTGGTTGGTTGGTTGGTTTGTTGAGACAGAGTCACCCAGGCTGGAGTGCAGTGGCATGATCTTGGCTCACTGCAGCCTCTGTCTCCCTGGCTCCAGCAATTTTCCTGCCTCAGCCTCCCGAGCAGCTGGGATTTCAGGCGTGTGCCACCATATCCGGTTAATTTTTGAATTTTTAGTAGAGATGGGGTTTCAACATGTTTGTGAGGCTGGTCTCCAACTCCTGACCTTGTGATCTGCCCACTTTGGCCACCCAGAGTGCTGGGATTACAGGCATGAGCCACTGCACCTGCCCTGAAAGTATATTTTTATAGATTATATATTCTCTCTCTCTCTCTCTCTCTCTCACACACACACACACACACACACACACACACACACACACAAATGGTATTCCATATGTCCCATATATGGTATTCTCTAGCATTCCACATACAGTATTTTATAACATTATTTTCACATGGCAATATATGGTAGATCACGTTCCATGTTAGTACATGTACATTAATTATAATATTTGAAGTAGCTGCAGATTAGTCCATTAATGCCAAGCTGAAAAAGTTTCTTAACCAGTATTACACTCTAAGATTTTGTTGTTTCTTTTAATTTCTTATTTCAGAAAAGTTATAAAGTTTTTAAATTCTAAAAATCTGTAATGCCAATAAGGTGAAATTTTATAATATATGTGTAATGAGAAGGTCTTAGAAAACAACTTTAAAGCAAAATAGCCAACACTGAAACATTCTAAATGAGTAGAGTCCATGATCAACAAAATTTCTCCCAAGTTCAAGTCATATGTACTATTATGACTTTTCAAGGAGCAGAGAAATGTATTTCGTAGAAATGTGAATGAAGTTAATTACTCAATCATATAATATCAAAAGAGAACCTATAACTATGTAATTGTCCCTCATCTCTAGGCCTTCTTATGTAAGTTTTAAAAAGGAGAAAATATCAATGAATAATTATAATTTTTTCACAATTAGATTACAAATAAAAATTTAATAAATATACTGTATTTTTAATGATATTTAAGAACTTCTAGTTAAAATCACATGTAAATACCTACAGTAACTGTCCGATACATTTTTGAATATTGTAGAACTGGAGAAAATAGACAAAATAATTACATATATTAGAAAAATCCCTGCAAAGAGGAAATTTTTTGTTTATTCTTATAGTGAAAAACTATTATAAAAACGTTCTATTTTTTTCTTATAAAGAGATAAAATCTGCTTAATATCCAGTTCCTTCAGCTAACTAATATAATTCAAATACAGAGTCCAGATGTGGTGGCTCACGCATGTAATGTAATCCCAGCACTTCAGAAACCCAAAGCAGGAGAATGGCTTGATCCTAGGAATTCAGGACTAACCTGGGCAACTTGTATCTACAAAAAAAAAAAAAAAAATTTAAACATTAACTGAGTATGATGGCGCACACTTTGTAGTCTCAGCTACTCAGGAGACTGAGGTTGGAGGGTTGCTTGAGTATGTGAGGTTGAGATTGCAGTAAACTGTGATCATGCCACTGAACTTCAGCCTGAGCAACAAAGTGAGATCCTGTTTCAAAAACCAAACCAAACAAAAAACCACAGAGATGGTGGATGTCAAGACCAATGGTATTTGCTATTTTTCCATGTTTATTTACCATTTCTATATTCATATGTATGAACAATTTTCTAAATAATTGTAGCATGTCAGTTATGTCATATTCTAGAAAAATAATGTTCTTACAAATGGGGTTTTGAGGAATTGATTTTCTGGAAAAATTATACTTTAGAAAAATAATTTTCAGTCCAAGCTTTTTCAGATTTAAATACAAAATTTTAATCGCATTTTGTCTTTAAATGTTCGTGTTTGAGCATAAACTCTAATTTCCATTTTTAAAAATTCCAGTTATAATTCATAGGCACAGTAGGTATGTATTGGGAGAATACATACACATAGATGGTCTTTCCTTAGTAGTGTCTAGAGCTACAATCAGAATTATAGCAAAAATTTCCATTATATACACACATGCATATCTTGCCCATATGCCTTGCATCATACAGAGATGGGAGAAGTATTCTTCTGAAAATGAAACAAGTAAATTCAAGCACAATGACAGAATTAGTATTTCATCACCAAAACAAGAGACCACTTAATTCCCAATACACTCCATCATATTGTGTTTGGTGTGATTTTTAGTAGGTAAGCCTCCTTTCCCCCAGATAATTTCAAAATTACATGTACAAAGCATACAAGATTATGCTTTTTATCTTTGCGTTCTCCATCAGCCTTAGTGTCCTTGGTTGGCGCAAAAAATGGAAAACTGAGTGTGTGGGCCTCATCTCCTTTTGAGCTTTCCAGACCTTATGATTAAACTCTAAATGACGATATATCCATCAAGACAGTGATGAGCAGAGAGAAACCCATTCTGTTGGCCAACTGCCCAGGTATCATGCTCTATTTCATTCAACCTTGCAATATCAAATTCATTTTTTGAATCAGTTAATAATACTTTAAGACTTCAAAATAGTGATCATTTTTATTTTTTTCTTGCCTGTGGTTTTCTCTTCCTTGAAGTCTATTTTGTCATTTTTTTTTTCATTTTTAAAGAAAAATTATATATCATGAAAATTGTGGCACTTCTCATTTTATGAGAATCATAATATCTAGAATGCTCTAAGACTCTTTACTGGTTTTCAGGATATCAGTGTTTTTTCCATGAAAGTCCAAAGCAGCATTCTCAGAAAACAAAATACTCCCTTCTGATGTTTCTAATTGAGTTATCCTTTTCCTCAAACCAAATGTCTATATTATGTAGCTTCATAGTTGACTTTAAACAGTGTTATATGAAGCCTGATATATTTTTTATCACCTAATTGGTAGATAACTCAGAATTCTGACTGTAAAAATCAGACAATTAGTCAATATATCATATACCTTGAGAAGAAAGAATACAATTTGATAAACAAAATATTCCAAAGGAATGGTTTTGTAGATTCAGGCCATTGTAGGGGAATAGATATGGAGACCTATCAATATGTTTAAAAATTTTATGTGGAAGAATGTGATTTTAATTGAAATATAAGAACTAAGGGCAAGAGAAGTAGGTGAAGTTGAACCACTTCATGAAATGTTATGCCGTGGAAAGAATTTGAGAGCTGGAAAGAGTTTGAAATGATGTTTTAAGCAATCATGGGAAAATTCTAGATCGAAGTGATATAAACTGCTGCACAGAGATATCTTATTACTAGGAATTTTTAATGGTGTAGAGAAAGCTGACATATTGCTGCATTGGGAAAAAATATTTGATTTCCTAAGTTTGACATGAGTGTATTAATATGGCTAGTCTATTAACTCTGGAGATATTCTCTATTCATCAACCCCTTAAATCTTCAATTTTCCTTAAAAGTCAGTAGCTATAAATCTAAATGATTTTTTAAGTGGCCGAATCCAGGGGACAGACTTGGGTAGTGGGTATTAATAAACATATTTGGCTGCATATCGAATATCATATTATTAGAATAAATTATATGAATATTAAAGTTGGCGCTTGTACTTTCCTTAACCTGTCTACTGTCTTAAATTTCAGTTGATTCCAAACTCTGGAAAACTGCTTTCTATTTCTCTTCAAATGTCCAGTG
The DNA here is from genome assembly GCF_030222135.1 of Aotus nancymaae. Taxonomy (NCBI): domain Eukaryota; kingdom Metazoa; phylum Chordata; class Mammalia; order Primates; family Aotidae; genus Aotus; species Aotus nancymaae. The sequence goes on along the minus strand of NW_026988473.1, from coordinate 22,609,118 downwards.
ATTTAAATTCCTTATCTCAGGTAGTTGACCCTAGCAAGAGGGTAGAAAAAACGTAGTTTAAGTCACAAATAAATTAGAGATAGTGAGACCATATGGTAGGTTACTACACAAGGCAAGTGGTTGTGAGGGTAGAAAGAAATTAAAACTAAAGAAACGCATCAGTAAATTGAATCAACAACTGTTTATTCAAGCAGTCGCACTGGAAAGGGAAAGAACCAACTGCAATGAATTAAACCATATGGCTTTATAATTTATGAACATACCCAACAGCCTTAACCAATTCCGGCCTAAATATAGTTTTCAGAATCATTGAGTGATTGACATGAGCCCTAATGAAAAAAAAAAAAGTAAGGTAAGGGTGTTTTATCTGTATTGTTTTGTTTTACTTATAGCAGGAACAATTAGAGAAGGTAAAGGGAACCCACCTAGATGATTGTGACAATATAAGTGTGAACAGTATATTATCAAGTAATATCATCCAGGTCCTAACTATAATATATGTAAATAAATATTGAGCAAAAAAATTGGAATCATTTGCCTAAGCCCTTCTTGGTGGATAATTTCAAACTTAGTCCTTATACCTGTTTTAGCTGATTCAATACCTTAAGAAAAATGCAAAGGGGAATTACATTAATTAATCAATTAATTAGTTCCTTACCTTTTCATATATACTACTCTCCTGAAATTGGTTTCATAATAATTTATTTTTACAAGAGGTTCATTGCTTTTGTCATGGGAGTAGTGCATTATGAAGTTGTTATTAAACTAAGGCATTTTAAACAGAAAGGGAATTAAATTTTATTTGGTATGCAGTTCTGGGGATTTTCTATATGCAATTGCATTTAATCACAAATTGAAGCATTATTATGACCATATTAAGGGTAATGAAACAGGTGCAGGGTTATTAAATGAATTGCCAAAGCTCACAAGCTACTCTCAATATGGATACTAACACTAAAATACTGGTGTGATGAGTGATTGGATCAAATCAGGGAATTCATTTTAATATTTTTCTTTACTTTTTCATCTGTTAACATTGAATAACACTCAATCCTCTCTAAGCTACCAGCAAATAGTGTCAGACAAGTGAGTGTAAGGAGCTCTATCAAGTTTCTTCAACTAAAATGAAGGAACTATTATAATCGGCCTAGATTTTGAAGGCAAGTTTCAGTGATAGTTCATAATAGTGAAAAGCACATCAGAGATAATTTACTTTTCTTATACCAAACATAGCCTTTCTGTTCTAAAATGATAAAATTTAGAGATGAAAAGGACAATATGAAGCTTGTAATCCATACTTCCCCCACAATATTTTTTTCCTCACTACTGTTTATAACAGTTTAAAGAAAATTTATAAGAACCCAAAGTAATCCAGTGTGTATTTTTCAGTTGACTTCTTATTGAAACTCTTGCCAGATCCCCACTCCTACCCAGTGTTACACATATCAGCCAACCACATCTATCTGCACAATCTATCAGCCAGATATGACAGACAGCAAGATTCAGGCCAAGTTCCTGAAATAAAGCTTTTCCTTCCTTCAGGGGTCCCTCCTTTAATTTATCATGGTGTTTTTGTTATTTAACATCATTCTAAGTAAAGCAAGAAAAATGTTAGCATGGATTTTTTTCATCCAGATTTATAGTCTGCAATGTTAGTTTAAAATGCAAATAGAAGGGCATTTAACTCATCTGGAAAAACCACAATGGCAGTTTATATCTTATATCTGATTTCTTGAGGGTGCTTCTAGTGGGACAGAGCTATAAAATGCAAATCATACTCAGTGGGGTTGGAGGGAGGAAAAGAGAGTTGAGGCAGGTCATAGAGCCACCTCGAAGGGGTGTTGCTGTGGGTATGGGAATACTGGGGAATGAGGACCCTTACGGCCTCCTGGATGCCCAGCCCAGGATTGGAGACATCTAGCAAGCACTTGCTAGGACTGAAGAACATCCAGTTTCACCCTTCCATGAGTTGCCAGACCGATGCACAACACTGGGCAGCAGGCTCTGGGGAATTTGAGCCAGACATCCCCAACTTCCAATAGCTTGCTGCTCCAAACTATGGCAGAAGGGCTTACTCCACCCAACTTTAAGATATGGCCTCTAGTTTCCTACAGCTTGTACCAGGGCATTGGGCAGCCCTTAGCAGATGGGAGAGGTACCACCTCCAAACTTACCCTGAGACACTCTGGAGTGCATGCACCCAACTCTGACCAAGGTTTTCTGGATTACACTCAGGTCCCCACAGAGGGCAGAGGGCAAGGGTAGAACGGCCCCACTGGCAGAACAGACCCTCCTGTTCTCCATCCCCAGTCCCCTGTCCCCAGGTGGCTGATAGGATCAGTTGCTTTTCCAGATGGAAGGAAGCAAAGGAGTGGCCAGGCCTGAGGTGTCTGGGAGCCAAAACTGTATATAAACTGACACAGTTTCCACTGCCTCCCACCCCCCACCATGCTCTATTGAGTCATTGGAATTCACTTAAAAAGGCAAATTCAAATTTATTAAAAATGTTAAGACAGTGACAGTAGAGTAGTAAACCAAGCACGGGGCTCTTCTGAGCTTGGGGCCCTGTGGGACTGCAGAGGTTGCATGCCCAGGAGGCCAGCCCTGGATATAGGCCACCTGATGTTTGATGTACACATGCATATGAACAAGTCATCAAGTTGAGCTGGTGGCAAGCCTCAGGGACCCAAGGGTGAGAGACCAGACACAAGAAAATATGGCTCCATTGAAAGATCTATCCCTTTCTCACCAAGTGGCTCAAATACCTCAGCCAAATCATCGATCATATTTATACTTCTCTTAGATTACTACAGGTTTTGGTACCAAATAACTGTTGCCAGGTCTGGGTCCACAATGTTTATAAAGGTTATCATGTTTTGTAGTTTAAATACTGTGAAGTTAGGAGGCTAGAAAAACCATTAAACAGTAAGCATGCTAAAGGTTTCTCTTCATAATCCATAATCCAAGAATTTTCAGAAGTTCAGATGAACACACACCCAAATTAATTACGTTTTCCCACTGTGTTTGTATCGTTGTCTTGTTAAAGCTCATGTTCTAGAGCATATTAAAATGATAATGGGAAATACTATGGAAATATTTAGGTAGATATATTAGTTGATGTTTTGATGATCATTAGAGCTCATTACAGTAATAGCTTATCAAAAACCCAGTAATTATATCAATGTTAATTAGTTCAACAAATATTAGTTAAGTGCACTTGGCTGAACAAAGTACTATGGGGAAATAGAAAGACAAAAACATATAATCACTGTTCTCTAGAAGTTTACTATGTCTAATTTCTGCCCGTATTTGATAGAAATAACAAAATATTTATGTGTTTTGTAAAAAATCTCTTTTGAAAATATCAAAAATAGGCATTGGTGAAGAAATCTGATATATTTGAATGTCATTCTTTGATAACCTCAATTATATATATATATATATACAGATTATGTGTGTGTGTGTGTGTGTGTGTGTGTGTGTGTGTATGTATGTATAATCTCTAGTGGTATATACATAAAACTTTGCCAAGTCTTGATTTTTCAGAAATGGATACAGGATTTGGGAAAATTACAGAGAATAATGTGACTCAGCTGAATATATTTGATTCCATGTGACATTAATTTTCAATCAACAATGAATACAAATTGAAGGTGGAAAAAAACACTGTAGAAAGATAATAAGCAACTTGTGCATCATAGTTGGAATGAGAGAGAGTTGAAATGTCTTCAGCGTATTGCCTTAGGGGACTTAGGCATACCTTGTGGATATTACCAGCTTTCTCCCCCTTCTTCCCTTTTCCACCCACTCCTTTCTCCTGGTATTGACTAAATCTCTGGGTATCTGACAGTCCTCTTCAATTTGAACCTAAAATAACAATCCCAGGACAGGCGAGGTGGTTCACGCCTGTAATCCTAGCACTTTAGGAGGCCAAGGCGGATGGATGCAACACTAGTGCATTCTATTGTAATTACAGAGGTCAGCAGTTTGAGATCAGCCTGGCCAATATGGTGAAACCCTGTCTCTCCTAAAAATACAAAAGTTAGCCAGATTTGGTGGCACACACCTATAGTCCCAGCTACTCAGGAGGCTGAGGCAGAAGAATTGCTTGAAGCCGGGAGGTGGAGGTTGTAGTGAGCTAAGATCACTCCAGCCTGGGCAACCGAGCGAGACTCCATCTCAAAAAAAAAAAACCAGTCCCAGTTATAGTGAAACTAATCACAGCTCTGCCTATTTAGCTAGTAGCTATGTATCAGAACAGTTTATTAAGTAACTAAATTTTTAAAAAGTTAATGAAGGAATATTTAACCACTAAAATAGTAGAATGTGTCAGTTAATTAAATTTTTTTCATTATTTATTCAGAACAATGTCTCCAATTGGCCACATTTAGTTTTTTAATATAAATTTTACATCTATAATTTAGAAAATATATGAAAACCAAGGCAACACTAGTTCATTCTATTGTAATTATGTGTCTAACCTTGTATATAAATTCCTAAAATAAAAATGCCTGAAACTTAATGATTTATTCCTAACAAGGTGAATTATCAAATGCCAAATGAAGCTAATAAACATAGGTCTTTGAGATCAAAAAAGCCATATTAAAATCTGAATTGCATTTTCATAAAAAAGTTAATTATTTTCTGCTGAGATTGATAGTATATTCCCTTAGCCACTTCAAAATATTTTAAAAAATCAGATGCTGTCAAAATTCTGCATTTGAAAAGCAAAAAAGGTTGAATACACATTTAAAAGAAGAAAATAAACTACAATGCAATAAACTATTTTTAATCTCCAGATACAGATGGGAGATGGCTTTGATCATGTCTCAGCATAAATAAAGCTTTATGGAAGTTAATTTAACCTACCTAGTTGGACACCAAAGGTCACTGTCACACTCAAACAACCTCACTACCTTCCTCTTTTCTAATTGGACTGACTTTTACCTAGGGATAAAAAAAAGTCACTTCAGTGACTTTCCCACAGGCAAGTTAAACCTTTCAGTGTATTGAGCATTATTTGAGATTGCTCAAAGACTTACGCTAAATTGTCTTTTTCTGTTTATCACTGTAATGGTTTTTCTGGTACAACGTCACTCATATTATCTTTTAATTTCCTAGTCCCATGAGGTATATGCTGTCTGTTACTGTGTCTGTCATGAATGCCTCAGACAGAAAAGATTGTGCTCAGAATCAGTGCCACACGAAGCTGTCGTTCTACAAGCACTTGATGAGAGTTGAGAGCAAGGACTTATAATTTTGCGGTGCCATCTGAATTGAAAAATATAAATGACTATTTTTAGCATCATTTCAATTAAAGGAAATATGAAATATTAAAAGGTGCTTACCTAGTAATGACAGATCTTACAGAAATATTCAGTGAAATAAAACAAACTCCATATGAGGACTAATCCTCTGTAGGAAGTGATTTGATATGCAACAAACCACTGAGAATGTTACACAGTCTTTTCCTCTATGATTCTGTACTAGAAAGCAAGGGGGAAATCATCGATTTGTTTATTTTTACTTTTTTGACACTGGGTCTCACTCTGACACCCAGGCTGGAGTGTGGTGGTGTCATCAGAGCTCACTGCAGACTCTACTTCCCAAGCTCAAGTGTCCTCCTTCCTCATCCTCCCAGAATGTTGGGATTATAGGCATGAGCCACTGTGCCCAGCTATTTTATTTTTTAATCTACAAAATGTATTGATTTCCATTTTATAAAAATTAGTTTTGCATCAACCTCCTCTAGAAATTTACTTGGCAGACTTCAAAACCATAGCACTTTATTTATCCTTCTCTAAATCTGCATCCTGGTTTTAAAACCATTAATAGCTGAATTTTACTACATTTAGATCTAAGCCATAGTTCTTATGCATCATTATAACAAAACATATCTGCCTATACATTGCATTTGTTCTATTTTCAAAAGGCCATTCAGTAATAGAATGTAGCAGCAATTTTTCCATTACCAAATTTCTGATAAATACTTAGGTTTTCAAATAGTCATTCTAAAGTGTCTAAGGCTCAAACATCTAGAATATTGCTAATTAGACATAACTTTGTGTAAGCGCTAAGAAACAAGAATGATCTAAACCTCAATTCATTTTTAATAGTGCTATAATCCAATCAGTATATAGCACATGTATTTGAATTAGAATCAATAAGCAATAGATATTTTACATACTAATTGATAATGAAATTAAATATAATGGTATTCAAATACATAGATTTTAGATAGTTGGGTGGGTTAAAAAAGCATTCAAGGATAAGGTTATACTCCGAAATTAAAAAAAAAGGTGGAATTTAATAGGCATTACAAATGAGGTTTACTTCATAACATATAAGCAATATTAAAATGCAAATGCTAATTCAAGGATGAACAAGCACAAAAAAATTAGCAAAATAGATTTATAGACCAATGGATCAGAACAGAGGCCTCAGAAATAATGTCACACATCTACAACCATCTGATCTTTGATGAACCTGACAAAAATAAGGGATGGGGAAAAAATTCTGTATTTCATAAATGATGTTGGGAAAACTGGCTAGCCATATGCAGAAAAATGAAACTGGACCCCCTCCTTTCTATAAAAATTAACTCAAGTTGGATTAAAGACTTAAAAGTAAGACCTAAAACCATAAAAATCCTAGTAGAAAACATAGGCAACATCATTCAGAACATAGTCATGGGCAAAAACTTCAAAACAATGACAAAAACACCAAAAACAATGGTAACAAAAGCCAAAAATAGACAAATGGGATCCAATCAAACTGAAGAGATACTGCACAGCTATCTCTTAAACTATCATCAGAGTGAATAGGCAACCTACAGAATGGGAGAAACTTTTTGCAATCTATCCATCTGACAAAGGACTAATATCCAGAATCTACAAAGAACTTAAACAAATTTACAAGTTAAAAAGCAAACAAGCCCATCAAAAAGTGGGCAAAGGATATGAACAGACACTTCTCGAAAGAAGACATTTATGCAGCCAACAAACATATTTTTAAAAAAGCTCATCTCTCATTAGAGAAATGCAAATCTAAACCACATTGAGATACCATCTCACTCCAGTTAGAATGGCGATCATTAAAAAGTAAGGAAACAACAGATGCTGGAGAGAATGTGCAGAAGTGGGAATGCATTTACCCTATTGGTGGGAGGGTAAAATAGTTGAACCATTGTGGAAGCCAGTGTGGGGATTCCTCCAGGATCTAGAAATAGAAATGCCATTTGATCCAGCAATCCCATTACTGGGTATAAACCCAAAGGATTATAAATCATTCTATTATAAAGACACATGCACACATGTGTTTATTGCAGCATTGTTCACAATAGCAAAGACTTGGAATCAACACAAATGCTCATTAGTGATAGACTGGATAAAGAAAATGTGGCATATATACACCATGGAATACTATGCAGCCATACAAAAGGATGAGTTCATGTCCTTTGCAGGGACATGGATGAATCAGGAAACCATCATTCTCAGCAAACTGACACAAGAACAGGAAACCAAACACCACATGTTCTCATAAATGGGAGTTGAACAATGAGAACGCAGGGAGGGGAACATCACACACTGAGGCTTGTCATGGGGTGGGGGTCTAGAGGAGGGATAGCATTAGGAGAAATATCTAATGTAGATAACTGGTTGATGGGTGCACCAAACCACCATAACACACGTATACCTACATTACAAACCTGCACATTCTGCACATGTGTCCCAGAATTAAAGTATAATTAAATAAATAAATAAAAAGCTGAAATTCAAGAAAAGGAATGACTGAAATGGACAACAGTTATTGCAGAAAACTATGCAGAATTAGAGATCATTTTTCCATCGTAGGTGGAACAATTTATACATAGCTACGCCACATTATTGCCTTGTAGGAATGTGGGCCCAAATTGCCAAACTTCCTATATTGCCATAGAGCTCAAGTATGGATGGTTGTAAGAAATCCTTTATAATTTAAATCAAAACAATTTATTAAATATGCAAACAATGCTAAATACTTTACCAGGCAAGATTGCATGTGTATTCAGTCACTTTGTCATTTCTCTAGTATACGATAAACAGATGAGATATTTGGGTATACAATGAAGTAACTGTCACTCTGTCAAGATATAAAACTGTCTCATCCCTCTAGTAGATTCCCTTATAACACTTCTAATTTAGTATCACTCCCCGTTTACAAGGAAACTATTATTCTAACCTGTGTCATTAACAATTAGCTTTGCCATGTTAACAGTGTTTCACTGTGTTTATTTTTGTGTAGTATTCCATTGTGTGGCTACAATAATATATTTATCCATTTTCCTGCTCATAAATATCAAAATATGCTATGAGAGCAGTATTTAGAAAACTAATGTCAAAAATGCATATATAAACATAACTAGGCAATATTTTTCATAGAAATGTAAAACAACAAGGAGAGACTTACACTGCAAGGATATATGCAAATATGATAAAACTGCAATAATTACTGCAATAATTAAAACATATGGAACTAGTCTGAATCAAAACATAGATCAATAAAACAGAATAAAAATCTTAAGAAAGGATCTCAGAACATAGAAAATATAGTATAAAATTTAGTCTCCCTTTCAGTGAGAAAAGTTGGATTATTCCATACATGATTCTGAAAGAAGTGAATAATACTAGTCATAAATATAGCAATAAATAAAGTGGACTAAATTTTAAGTAGAACAAAATTAAAATTGTGGGTTTTATATGTTTTCTAACAAAGTAGAAAATGACCTAGAGCCTAGAATCCATAAATAAGCATTTCAAAGAAAAGGAATTACAAATGGTATTGTATATTACATAAACAGTTTTTTATGTATATAATACACTATATGAATATAGTACACCATATTTTAATATATCTAATTAACCATGATCATAAGATAAATGCAAAAATATTGTCTTTGAGCTATCAGATCTATGAAAAATAAAAAAGTCTGATATTTCATTGAACTGGCAAGCAAGTGAAAATAGCCATTATTAAATAAAGGTCAATATAGTGATATCTATTAAAATGAAAAACATATATAAATTTTGACCCAGTGCTTTTCTTTCTTAGATCTTATAGCTTTAAAATGTGCAAAGATAAATGTAAAATATTTTTCTCTACATAACTGTTTGTAACATTTACATTCTGAATGACTTTCAGTTCATTTGGTCTGCTATAACAAAATAATCATAAATTGGGTAGTTTATAAAAACAGCAATATACTTCTCACAATCTGGAGGCTGGAAGGTACAAGAGATTAAGTCAATGGCAGATTCAGCCTCCTAGCTGTGTCCTCACATGGTGGAAAGAGATGCTTAGCTCTCTTGGATTTCTTTCATAAGGGCCCATTCATGAAGGCTTCACCTTCATGACTTTTCACCTCCTAAAAACCCTAAGTCGTAATTCTACTGCATTGAAATTAGATTTCAACATATGAATTTAGGGAAGATACAGACAGTTGTAGCGAGTCTGAGTATTCATTAAATGGATACTGGCTAAATAAATTGTAATACATTTATAAAATAGAGTGTATCATTCTGGGTCTGTAGATACTAATCTGGAATGTTTTCTAAGATACATAATTAAATAAAAATGCACAGGGAAGCATATTGTCTCTAGTAGGTTTCCAAAAAAGGAAAATCATACTTAATTTTTTATGCATAAATACTCTGAAAGAATTTCATAAATTTCCAATAATGCTGACTAACTAGCAAAGGGAACCCAGCCGTTTGAGGTCAAGGAAAATGATTTCACATATAGTTTTGTATCCCTTAAATTTCAAATTATAAATGAGTCACCTTCAAAAATTAAGTATTTTTTCCAAATAGAATGTCATGATAAAGCTCTATAAACTATAAAACACTGAAAATGTAAGAATTTATTTCATATTTTATTGCCACTAAGTGCTATATAACTGTGAAATTTTTTAAATAATTAGGCAATAGAATTTTAGATTACATTTATTTTATTATAAAAACTATATATACTCATTGCAGTAACTGGGGAAGGTATAATGCTAATAACTTTAATGTACAAAGAACTCTGCAAATTGCTAAAAATAAGAACAATTCAAACGTATAAAAGCCCATTTATAAAGGAGGAAATGCAAATGGCTAATAAACATATGAAAAGATGTCCAAACTCACTAGTAGATCCGATAATGAAAATCACAGCAATAATATAATCCTTTTCACCCTATAAAATGACAACAATTATCAAGATTAATGACTTTGAGTAATAATAAGTGTGCAGTGAAACAGGTAGTCTCATGAATCGCTAATAGAAGTTTAAATTGCTAGCAAGTGTTAGAAACCTGAACTAAGTTGGGAAAAACATTTTCTTTTCTTCTTTTGGGGTGAGTAATACATGCACATAATAAACATAACCCAAAATTCAAAAGATATAAAGGATGAATAGTGAAAATTATCCCTTGCACTATTACCACCTGGCTAGTTTTGAGCTCTTCTCTTTGAAGACAACTAATGCCATCATTAACTTCTAAGATTTAATGGAGGTATACATTTGTATATATATGTGGATGCACATACGTATATTTTATATATACATATATGACACACAAATTTAGTTATATATTCTATTCATATTATATATGTAAATTATATATTTACATATACAATGTGTAATACATATAATTCACATTGTATATGCAAATTATATATACAATGTGAATAGAATATGTTATATAAGTTATATAACATATATAACATAATTTATATATTCTATATATATATATATAAGTAAATTCTATTCACATATACAATGCATTAGCTCTCTTTTTTATGCCAAGGATAGAATGTTACATTCATTGTTTTACAATTTTTCTTTCACTAACCTATAGCATTCTTTATTTGGTGGTAAGTGTGGCTGCCTATTCCAATGTACAGAAGTACACGATTTACTTTCATTGTCATTTGTAAATATTTAAGCCCTTCACAATCTTTTGCTGTTTCTCACTGAATAAAAGCACACATATTTAATTTCAAAATCAAAGAAGGAAGCCAAATTTTACATTAAAAATATATTACTGAAACAAATTCCAGAGCTGATGAATACAATGAATGAAATTTTAAAAATGCATCAGAAAGCATCAGCAGCATGTAAAACACAAGAATTTATAGGATAATATTTTTCTCAATGTACATTAATACATTCTCAAAGATTAAAAATTAATATATTAAAATATATAAAATGCTAACATTGACCAAGTATAACAGAAAAATCGATACAAGCAATTACTATAGGAACAGTTATAAAATATATTTTAAAAATTCACTGTTATCTTTATTCACCACTTCAACTTGCAGTTACCTCCTGTGCCAAAATAACAGTAACACAACAGAAAGATTTTGTAAGTGAATGCTCACAAATTTTTCAATGAACAAGTAATTCTGAAGCTATTTAATCTATTTTAAGAAACAGGGAGGAAAGGAATGTTCTGAAACTATTGGTATGGAAAGGCAGAACAGGTACTGCAAAATCTGTATTTAATAATATTTATAAATATGATATCAAGAGCAAAAATATAATACCATGTTAAATGGTACATATTAACCATGTTAAAAATGTTATTTGTCATTATATTAAAACGTACCTAAGAAATTACATCAAGAAATGGTGGAATAGAAGTTTTTTTTACCATAACTCCCAATATTTGTCAATTGTGACAAATATCAATGAAAGAGTATGCCTTTATGGGAGCCTTGTGGGTCCAGCAGAGAAGTTCCAGTACACCATTGGAACAAACATCTCAAGAATAGATGGACTGAAGAGGTTAGGAAGAGTTTCACTTTACCTGATGAAAAGAGTCAAACTCTGTAAAATATTTGAAGAGATTTATTCTGAGACAAGTATGAATTACTATGGCCCATGACGCAGCACTCAGAAGGTTCTGAGAACATGTGCCCAAGGTGGTCGGGGTACAGCTTGGTTTTATATATTTTAGGGAGGTATGTGACATCAATAAAATACATTGAAGAAATACATTGGTTTGCTTCAGAAAAGCACGATAACTCAAAGTGGGGGCTTCCAGGCTATAGGTATATTTAAACCTATATATACCTGGTTTAAATATAAACCAGGTTGACAGTTGGTTGGGTTTATATGAAGACCTGGGATCAGTAGAAAGGAAATGTTTAGGTTAAGATAAAGGATTGTGCAGAGGAATCTCTCAGATAGCAGACTTCACAGGGAACAAGTTGTAAAATGTTTCTTATCAGAACTACAAGGGTGCCTGGCTCTTAGTTCATTCAAGATTCCTAAACAATTCTAACCTAAAGATAAATTAACTGAGACACATTACAATCAAATGAATACAATCAAACTCTCAACAATCCAAGGCAAAGAAATAAGTTTGAATGCAAAAAGAGAGTACTTTACATACAAGAAAACCACCATGAGACTATCAGTGTATTCTTAGCACAAAACTTGCAGGCAAGGAGAAAATGAAATAATATTTTTAAAGTGCTGAAAAACAAAACAACCTTCAAACCAAGAATACTGAAGCAGTCCTTCAGGAATAAAAGAGATTAATACTTTCCCAAAGAAATAAAAGCTGATGATGAAGGAGTTCAACACCACTCAAACTGTCTTACAAAAAATACTAGATAAGTACTTTAAACTGAAAAAAAGAACATGAATTACTAACATTAAAACATATAAAAGCATAGAACTCACTGATAAAAGTAACTATCTTCTGAAATTTAGAATGCTTAAATACAGTAATGGTATAGTACAAATCACTTTTAACTCTAATATAAAAATTAAAAGGAAAAAGTATTAAAAATAACTGTTGCTACCACAACTTGATAATGAATACACAACACATGCCTGTAATCCCAGCTACTCAGAGTCTGAGACAGAAGAACTGTAGAAGTGGTAGAAGTTCCTACCACTCATCTTCCCCAATAAAAACAAACAAGTCTATGAATAAACAACTACATTTGGTGAAAGTAACTAAAGTACAGTGCCAGTGTATAGCGAAGAAGTAGCAGAAATTCTAAGAAGCAAAAACACACTAGATGGCTGCATAGGGAAGAGAATAAAACATTTTACCTCCTTCACCCAAACCCTAAGTCAGGATCAGCTTGGAACCAGGAGGGACTTTTCCCTAAGAGGAATAGCTAAACAGGATCTTAGCATTGCAGGCATCAACAGTCTTACCACTGAGGACTCCTGCATTCCTCACATACACTGAGCCCAGTTGGGGAGCTGCCCACTGTCCACATCACTAGGCTCTCAAGAAGAAAGGAGCCAATGTTGTGCCTCCCCCACTACAGCCCAAGCTGCTACTGTGCTGTGCCATCTTAGAACCAGAGCCACAGAGAGTGTGTCCTGTCCTGGAAGAGAGTAGCCCCTTTACTCCTCCATTCCAAAGATTTTGTCAACTCTGCACCACACCTGCCCAGTGGCCTACCATCTTTAAGTTGAGCTGCTGCTACATCCCGTCCCCTGAGGCCAAGCTGCCATAAAGTGACTCAATCTTCTCCATCCCAATTTTTGCTGGTCCCTGCCCTTCACTGCCTGAGCTGATGTGATGTCCCACTTCTCAGGGAATATATATGTTGTCCAAGAAGAGTAGTCATACCTTCTAGTCATACCTTCAAGAGTAGTCATACCTTCCTAAGTCAAAGTGGTACCTCACTTCTTGAAGAATGGGTGCCTTGTCCATCTAGAGAAGTCACAGTCCCTAGTGCATGAGTTGAGGTAGTCCTCTGCCTCCCAGGAAACTGATCTCTTGGGCAAGAAGAGCATTTACACTCTGGTGCCTGAGCTGACATGGTGCTCTGCCCCTGGGGATTAGAAGCCTTGTCCTAAATGAACAGATTTCCTCCAAGGACTGAGCTAGTTCAGCCATCCGCACTGCAGAGAAATAGATCCTTGGCTGAAGCAGAACACTTTGCCAACTGAACTGAAACCTGTAGCACTCTGCTTTCCACCAAAGGAATAAAATAATTCTCCAATAACTGGTTTCAAAGACAAGGGAATTTACAAATTGTCAGAAAAGAATTCAAAATAATGATCTTGAAGGAGCTCAGTAAGATACCAGAGAATATACATAGACAATTCAAGGAAATCAAGAAAACAATTCATAATCTGGATGTGAAATTCAACAGAAAAACATACATAATCAAAAAGAACCTAACAGAAACCTTGGACCTGAAGAATTCTTTTTTTTAATTATATTTTTGTAGAGATGAGCCTGTGTTACCCAGGCTTGTCTCGAACTCATGGACTCAATTGATCTTGCTTCAGCCTCCCAAAGCCGTGAGATTACAGGTGTAAGCCACTGTGCCCAACCTAGAATAATCCTGAATATAAATAAATAAAAAGGACAACCAAGAGCTTCAACATCAGACTAGATTAAGTAGAAAAATCAGTCAGTAATCTTTAGGACCAATCTTTTAAAATTACCTAGTTAGAGAGAAAAACTTGAAAATAATGTGAAAGAGTAAAGGAAGCCTACTGGACTTATGGGATCCCATTAAGTGAAAACATAAATTTTTCCTTTATGGGAGTTCCAGAAAACAGAGACAAAAACAGTACAGAAAGCTTATTTAATGAAATAATTGCTTAAAAATTCCCAAGTCTTGGGAGAGATATGAACATCCAGATCTATAAAGTCTTAAAGTCAGCAAACAAGTTCAACTCAAAAGAGGTCATCACTGAGGTGTATCATAATCAGAAAATTATAAAACCATCAAGAGAAGACAACATGTCATTATTAGACTGTCAGTAGACTCCTCAGAAAAAAACAAAAAACAAAAAAACAAAAAAAAACTTGTAAGCCAGGAGAGAAAGGGATATAAATTGTAACATCAAAAATACAAATTTTGGGAGGACAGTAAAAGCCCATAGATTTTTATATGTGACCAAAATTAAATTGTTATCAGCTTATAAGATGTTTTACATAAGCTTCATGGTAGCCACAAAAGAGAGCAATGTAGCGTGACCAGACGATTCTGTGAGTCTGGAGCCATGTGGGTTAAGTTGGTGGTGGCTGCCATGGGCTGGGTGGTCCAGTCTTCAGTCTGCAGTTGGTTCTTGCAAATTAGTGCAGCTGAGATGATAGGAGTGAGGAGTTTAGGTCCAACCTCAGGCCTGGAGAGGAGTGCCCAGGTGACCCAAATGGTGGATAGGTTTGGACATTTCCAGTAACCCCAGCTAGGTACCCTATCTTGAATCAGGGTAGGGGATGGTTAAAACCAAAGCTGGGGTAGGCAGACTTATGTTCAGGCTCCTGAGTGGTGAAAGTAGGTACCAGCCATGGTGAAAGTAGGTACCAGCCATGGTAACCAGTACTGGGCCATCCTCAGGCCCCGGGAGGAATGTGTGAGTGAACTACCACTGGACAGGGTAGGGCCTGCCTCAGTGGCCACAGACTGGGCTGGAGGGTAGGAAATGCCTGTCCCTCTCATGCCCCAGTCCTGGTGGCAGGTAGTAGCCCACACCTAGTTTGCACCTCAATCCCAGCTGCAGGAGTCCCTGGCCACCAGGGACCAGTTTACACCTCATTCCCAGCTGTAGGAGTCCCTGGCCAGCTCACAAAAAAGATCCAGAAACAACCTGTGGCCCCTGGCATCCCAATCTGAGTCCTCAGGGTGCTTCAGAGTGCATTCCCAGCTTGTGACCTCATCCCAGCAGTAACAGCCTGAGTTTCCCTAATGCCTCAGTCCTGGCAGCACTGGGCTCCAAGACAGTGTGTATTCTCTGACAAGCCAGGATGCAAAATTGTACCTCACTGTAGCCATTTAGGTCTCAGAAAGGATGTGGGACCCAGCGTGAGCTGCCTCCTTGGAGCAGTTCTGTCCAACAATCTCCTGCCTGCTCCGTATGTTATTTTCAGAGCTTAGGAGGGTCCAGGGGTTCTCCCATGGCTAGGATCCCACAAATCCTCCATGAGGATATGGGCCACTGGAGGTCTTCAACTTACCTTTTCCTCATGTTGAGAAGCCATTTTAGCTCTGAGCTGATCCCAGCCAAGTGGGCTGCCTTTCTTCCTTCTCCTTTGCTTTTTGGGTTTCCTGTCACTTTTCTGTTGAATTCCAGTGTTCTCTCTTGGATAATGTATTTGAAGTGTGATTGTCCATCCAGTATTTTGATTAAGTGGAGGATGCAAGGTGAAATGCTTCTAGTAAAACATCCCTCCCCAGTGCCTAATTGAATATTAAACAAATTATGTCCACTTTCACCCATGAAGCAGTGATTTCCATAGCAATTTTCCTCACACTGTAATCATGTAGCAAATAAAATAAAACATAGAGAACAAGTGGTTTCAGACATTAGATTTGAGGCAGTAAATTTCTGTGATTCGGGGGATAAGGATAACATTTAAAATCAGCCTTGCAATTGTTCCAGCTTACTAACTAGAATGAGTTTCCAGGATTTCACAAAGACCCTGATACACCTTCCTATACCAAAACATTTATTATAAGTTAAAAAAAATCATTCAACTTATTAACCCAGGTAAAAGCTCAAATAGGGCAGAAATAGGCCAGTATTTACCAATCCTCAGAATCAGGTTTTCCATGCAATATTGGTACTTGGTAGGTAACAAAGGTGTATTTGATAGAAGACAAAGTAAAATAGCCACAGGCTCTAGATAATCTTTATATTGTACAGTTGGCTCATGATTAATTGGCTTGATCATATTGAAGAACCCCAACACTATTATTTTAAGAATGAAAATCTAGGAAGCGTCTCTTGCCAACTACAATATCAAGAGTGCATCCTAAACTTAAGAAAAAGAGACAGGGAGAAAAGAAAAAGGTAACGCTTATCGAGCACCTAATATGTGCCAGTAATTGTATATACGTTGTCGTATGTTCCCCTCACCAGAATTTTTCACAGCCAATACTAATGTTACTACCCCTGTTTTACAGTGAAGAAGCTGAGGCATAGAGAAGTGGCAAAGGCAATCTTGTCTATTGCCATTTAGGTAGTAAGTTTAAGAAATGAACTTTGAAACTATATTTGATCTCTTTTTCATTTTTTAGTTTATAATCTAATTAAAATTGTCAAGTTTGAAACTTGAAAGGGTTATTTGTTAAAGTTATTTATTTAGTAAGAATTTATAAAGAACCCATTATCATAGCTCAGAAAGAGGTTTTTTACTTTAAAGCAAACACCTCATTCAGCAAAAATGCTTTTTTTTTTTTCAAGGAAAGAAACACTGCTACTTTGTGAGCTTTTATATGTTGTTTAATGGAATAAAGTGTCTCATTTCTAAACAATCTATTAGTATTTGTGATTAATTGGCATAAAAAGAATAATGAGGTGACTGAGACCAGAGGACCCTTGCCTTAATTGATTGCCTGAGTTCCTGGGTTAATAAAATCCAATTATTTTCTTATGTAATTGGCACAAAGTTTATTTGTATTTCCTTTTTAATAAGTTTGCTAATGATATAAGAAAGTAAACAAACCAAACTAATTGTATGAATGTCAAGTTCAATTAAATCTTCAGGCCTGACCAAATATCCCTATGTACAGATTAGTTCAAAATCCTTACTTATCTGTAAAACACACACCAAGTTAATCACCCCTGCTGTCCTGACTTGTATGTTGAAGTGGGAGCAAGAAAGCGTTATAGCTTTTTAAACAGAAGTGAAATATCGCAACACTCATAAGTGGAGAAAGGCCAATCAGAGGGAAATCCCTAATGTTTCAGAGACTGATCTTTTAAGTACTAGAATGGAGTAGTTTTCTTGTGACTGCTTTTAAGACGTCCCTCAAGTGACTTGAATGGTGCCTTCTGGATTCCTATGCCAATTCATAATCCTTATTAATCTCTGTGCCTCTTGCTTGACCTTGTTGTCAGATTTGCGTATTCTCAGTCCAGCTCTGCTAAAATACTGTGGCATACAAACTCTAAGATCAAGCTTGACTACTCCCAGACCACTTAGAGTTATAGACTCTGGGCCATGGAACATAAACTTGTAATCAATGTCTTTCTTTCTCTCTTTCTTTCTTTCTCTCTCTCTCTTTCCTTCCTTTCTCTCTCTCTCTCTTTCTTCTTTCTTTCTTTCTCTCTCTCTCTTTCTCTCTTTCTCTCTTTCTTTCTTTCTTTCTTTCTTTTTTCTTTTCTTCTTTCTTTCTTTACAGAGTCTCTCTTTGTCACCCAGACTGGAGTGCAATGGCATGATCTTGGCTCCCTGCAGCCTCTACCTCCCAAACTCAGTTGATTCTCCCTGGTAGCTAGGACTACTGCTGTGCACCACCATGCCCTGCTAATTTTTGGATTTTTGTAGAGCTGGGATTTTGCCCTGTTGCCCAAGCTGGTCTTGAACTCCTGAGCTTAAGCAGTCCAAAAGTCAGGAATCGTTTGAGGTAGGGGTCGCCTTGGCCATCTGCATGCTTAGTGAGCTCCTTTCATCAGATCACCATTATCTTTTCTTAGCTCATTCAGTTTGGTTTCTATAGCTTTATCCTACTTAACTTATATTTCCAATGTTGCAACAGAAATACTTTCTTAACCCCAAGCCACTTAGTTGAGGCTTAAAAAATATTATGGATCCCTTACAAGACACCTAAGAACTGGAAGGCAGTGTGCTAAATGTTATAGGTACTTTGAGCCTGGCACAGTCTTAAATAGAGTGGGTGAACAGTACATATTTGTTTATTTAAATGTAATGAATTAATATGTTGTACTCGTAAAACTGCATTTGAGAACCATGCCCTGCATAGTCATTGTTTTAAGCATCCTTAAATGTCATGGTGATAACTCAACTATTTGCATTGTTACATCACATCTCTTCAGGAACATTCAGGCTGGTATAGGACTGTTTACTTGGCATCTCCACTTTAATAAATGTCCACAGCCAAGCTCTTGGTCATCATCTAATACCCAATATAGTCCACATTTTTTCCATTTCTAGTAAGGGTCACTTCTACATCACAGTTGCTGAGACCGAAAATTTGAAGGCAGGCGTTTTATTTCTCTTAACTACAATCACTCGTTAGCCACACCTGTCAATTCTTCCTTAGAAGAAATTCAAACTTGGACAATTTCTCACCACCATCACATTATGGCCCTGGTTCAAGACTCCAAGCCGCCATGCAACAACTTCATCTAAATTACTGCAATAATTTTGATACCCTGATACTCCTTTGCCTGCCCATGCTCTATGCTGGATAGAACCGGCAGAATGAGCCCGTTAAAACTTACATCTGATCATGCCACAACAGTCTTTATTGCTTTTACTGTCATTCAGAGTAAACATCAGTCTTTATGGTAGTTTATAAAGACACTCTATAGAGATGTCATTTTCCCTTTCACTCTTACTTTTCTGGTCTCATCTCCTATTTTCTCCCTCTTTTTGCCTAAGTGGACTGGCATCAGTTTGGGTATTCTTTGCATTTAATTATCTCTCAATTTAGAATATTTCCTGAAATCTCAGTTATCTGTGTTAGTAGTGCCCTCACCTCCATTGGGTCTTTAGTGAAATATCCCCTCCTCAGTGTGTCTTTCTCTCACAATTCTATTTAAAATATTACCTCTCAATACTCCCTATTCCTCATTCCTGCTTTATAGTGTTTTCTGCAGCATTAGCCATCATCTAATAAGTATGTTATGTATTTTACTTGTATATTTTATTTTCTCTTTCCCTTCCATAAAAGTTTAGCTCTGTAAGGCCAGAGAATTTGCATTTTATTCCTAATTGTATTCTCTGCACATGTATAGTTTTTGCAACATACTAATTTCTCAATAATTGTTAAGTGGATGACAGGATATGATTGTGGTAGATAAGATTGCTATTATAATTCCACCCTCTTCCAGTAACATAAGTAGATATGCATACCTTTCTCCATGTATCTTTGTAGTGACCTTCCACTATGGAGTGGTGTGAGGGAGATTTCTCATTCCTTAACTAGGGCTAGACCTTGCTATGGCTAACGTGCTCTTAGCAGACATGGTACAAATACAGCTTTAAAAAACACTTGAAAGTTCAGGTTGCACCTCTGCCATCAGAAAAGGACATTCCCCATGTTAGTCAGCCAAACCCAGCTAAGATCAGCAGAGCTACTCCACTGCACCTAGCTTAGATCAAATCATTCTAGGAAACTTCCAGATTCATGAGTTAAATAAATGTAAATTATTTAAAACAGTAAACCACTGAGTATAGGAATATTTGCTATGCAGAAATAGCCACTTATACAATGGGCCAAAAGATAAATGTTCTCAGTTACAAAACTGGTACAATGTCTTTCTAATGGATTCACGAGCCACGTAGATGGGACCATGAAAACTAAGTAACTAGGATTTTCCATTTTTATGTGGTTGCTGGAAAACTCAAATTTTGTTATGTACTTAATTTTTGTTATTTGTTTCAGCCTATATCTTAAAATATAATAATTCTCTTCCCCATAAATGTTTCATTTATCACGATTCTTAATTTTAATATTTTTATAGGTTTGTTTTCCATTTTACATTAGTCCATTTCAATTTTTTTGTAAATAGAGGTGGCGTGAGTTAACAACTATATCAATTAGAATGCCACACATTGTAGAATTTCTACATGAATGCTGCAAAAATATTAATTATTTACAGTATAAAATAAAAAAATTAAATAAAAATTAGTTGATAATGCTATAACAGTTTAAGTATTTACCAAGTAAAATTTTAAAATTAATTAAAATATGTTGGTTGACTAACATAAAATTAATTAAGTTAATGACAAATCAATTTTACGAAGTCTATATAATGTTAGAAGGGTAAATCCTATTATCTATTTTCTGTGTCTTAACAGCTAAGATTTGCGCTCAGCAGTAAAAGACTTAGGGCCTCAGTAACGAAACTAAATATTTCACTTACCTTTAAATCAGTCATTTTTTGGCTGTTTTCTGTATTGTGGTAGTAAAGTTAGTTCCTATGATAATTAATATAAAAAACACAGTGTCACCATCTTAAACAATAAATTCTCAAATGCATAAAAAATTATAATAGGAAGATTCTAAGTCACTTTAAGCTGGATTTTTTTATCTGAATAATTTGAAAAATTTCCCAAACTATGAGCTGAAAAAAGCAAGTAGCCAAATATATCTAAAATGCTTTATTACCTTTAAATTCCATAATTAATTCACAACAAGAATCTCTTCATATACAATAACACACATACGCACATATGAACACAGGCACACACATACCCACTATATAAGTTCACTTTTCTAATAGTTTTTGTAATTTTTCCTTTTTCTTTCTGAGCAATTATCTCTAACTATTCTGAATAAATCTTAAAAGCCCACACAGAATAATTCTTACTTACAAATGTATCCATTATTGCATTCATTACATCTGCAGGCTGGACATGTACAAGTATAATGTAAAATTCAATTTAGGAATAAAAAAAGAAGCTAATTAAAAACAGAAAGATTGAGTCAAAAATAGTGAACTGAGTATCAAATCATCATGTTAACATTTTAAATTTAGTAATGGAATTTATTTACTCATTGAATACTTTTTTAAATTAACTCCTGTTTTTGAACTCACTCCTCCTAAATTCAGTAGAAGTATTTTAAAAGGAAAGTGTAAAATCCCACTTTGTTTCTAAAGCTTGACTCTAGTTAGAATAGACCCTTTCAATGTAATACTGATCCATTTTCAGCAAAAATATTAATGTACTTGAAAATTTATGTCACTCAGATCCTCTGTATGAGTGCTAAGTTCACATTTGTAAACTTTGTGGAAATGAAAATGAGACTGAATAAGATCAGAGCTGAGAAATTGAACTGGTAATATAATTGGCCACCATAATATGATGGCAAGTGAACTTCGTCTCGGTTCAAACTGGTAGAAGAGGAATGACTACAGAGGACTCAAAACAGCAGTGATAGTTCCAACTTTGAAAGGTGCTCTTTGTAATTCCAAGTAATTTTCTTTGGGTAGGGTCTTAAACAATGGTTTAAACTAAAGGGGCTATGATCTAAAATGCATTTCATAGAATTTTACTCCTAGTTTCTATGATGTGTGAGAGAACTACAGATCTCAGTAGAAAACCAAGCATTAAAAGGGAGAAACTGATCTCATGACACACAGAAGTCTTGTCAAATGGACAGGAACAACATGTTGGGGGAAGGACAGGGTGTGACAGAGTTCACATGAAGTTGCTCATACCCTTCATCAGTGCTTCTTTAAAATTATTTTGTCAATGAATATTTAATGATCATCATGACTGTGTTCAATTTCAGGATACAATTGTGAATGACATGCCATTCTTGCCCACCCAAATGTGACATCTTTTGAGGGAAGACAGTCAAACAATTAGGCAATTATAATAGAGTGCTCTTTGTGGTGGTTCTTGATAACTACAGTATAGTAAATATCAGATCCCTTCACTGCAAGGTGTAAACTTCTACAGGAACCTTTATATACATGGCCAGAATTTGATTAGGAACTATTAATAGTTAAAACAAAGCCAATTTAGTAGTGGTCTTATTTACCATGTAGGTAAGTTGCTATCTGCTCTAACCTTGGGTTATCTCATTAACTGGGTAACAGCATTATCTGTATCATTGGGCTGCTTGGAATATTAAGTAAAGCACTACCTTGCAACAGATCAGCATAGTGCCTGACACATTTTACTTTTTTAAATGTTTTTTGAGATGGAGTCTCACTCTGTCACCCAGGCTGGAGTGCAGTGGCCAGATCTTGGATCACTGCAACCTCCACCTCCCAGGTTCAAGCAATTCTCCTGCTTCAGCCTCCCAAGTAGCTAGAATTACAGGCACCCACCACTATGCCTGGCTAATTTTTGTATTTTTTAGTAGCAATGGGGTTTCACCATGTTGACCAGGCTGGCCTTGATCTCCTGACCTCAGGTGATCCACCCACCTTGGCCTCCCAAATTAGTCAATATTTATTAAAATTACTATTTTTCCATTATGGTTCTAATTGAAAAAGGCTAAGGAAAGAAGGATTAGTGTACAATAGAAAATATTGTAGATAAATTATACACAAAATCTGGAAGATAAAGGGTTAAAAACTCAAGAGGAGTTTCCCATGATTGACATGATTGTCTTTAATACTGACAGGCAAAGCTAATATTCTTTATAACCTGATCACAAAAACATTAATAAGCATTTACCATGGATTTGCATCCTTTCTATCTTTATTTAACTCTAGATTGCATGAACTATGCAAGTTACCCTAACCTCTCTTCCCTCATGAATAAATTCATTCCCTATTTAACTTTGCTTCACATCATACAGCATAATACATTTTGGAAATATGAGGTTCCAGAAGTGTCACACAAATATAGAGCTCTAATGCTTTCTGATAACTCAAAACCCATGGTAAAAAAAATAATAATAATCTTAAATAGAGATGGACTGATTGCATGCTAGAAGATATTGCTGCTGCTAAGTTTAATAAAATATGATTGACATGCTTAGATTTATCACAGAAGGGATCACATTTTTTTTAACAATCCAGAATGACATGCAGCAAAATTTGCTGCCAGTGAGTGGAATGAGAAACACAACGCTCTGTGTTCTGTGGCAAAACATTAACAACCCAGTTTTGGAATAGAAAATGTTTTTTGTGCTTCGTGAATGTGACTTCCAGGACCTGTCTCTATTATCTAATCACCTTCACACATTCTGATTTGCACCCTGCTCTCTTTCTGACACTCAGACTATGCTAACATTTCTTAGGAGGGCATTTGTTCTTCTCCTAAAAGCTTTCAACTCAACAAGCTGATTTTCACAAATATTATAGATCATTACAATTCCCAAAGATTGTAAAACATCTTGATAGGAGTCTGTACTGAATAGAAAGATGTCCCATTTTTAGTGTTCATGTTTATGTAAGTGTGTTTTCTTTCTCTAAGGAAAGGAAATAGGAATTTGAAGGGAATCAAGTGAAGCCTTCTAACTGCAAACACTTACTTGCCCTTTGCATTTGCATTAAGGCAAACAGATCATCATCCTGTCCTTCCGAGAAATCTGAAAAATAGTATTTGTATTAATTTTTAGTTTATCGTTTGGAGACTTTGAGTTGGTAGATTTCTTTTCATATTGAAAAATCGTGTGGCATTTGCTGTCATTAAACACAAAAATTGTTCATAAATGTAGAAAACATTTCCAGAAATATGAATGTCTTCTGCTCAATTATGTTAATAATTGGGAAGTAGTTAATTAATAGAATAAATGAAGTCCTTCATTTAAATTCAGATTTAAAATAATTGAGGTTAAGTAAAATTAAAAATTCTGTCTCTCAGTGTCACTAGGCAAAGGTAAAGTGCTAATGACAATTGTGTTGATCACCGACAAAGAACCTTTCCATTATTGCAGAAAGTTTTGGAAGGTATATCTTTATTACCTAGAATAGTCATTTAGAATTTTCTTTGGATTGGATATTCTTTTGAAAATTCAATAAAACTTCATCCAAAGTAGTAAATTAGGACACTTCCCCCTTTAGGGAACTACACATAATATGATTTACTGAACTAAGCTCTAGACACTATGGAAATTATCGTTTAAATGTTCTTTTTCTTAAAGATTATTGTAAGATCAGCTACTAGTGTTTCCATCTAAACATAGAGCCATAACTCTAATAAAAAGCTCAATTTCAGATTATGACTGACATCATACTGTAAGAATTGAAATGCTGTCTAGTGAAGAACTGTACAAAGCCTATTTAAACTTTATGAAGGGCTGATGATGATCATAAATATGACAATAATAACACAATTGTGGATTATATTGCTACATGCTGTATTAAATGATTTAGATATATTACCTCATTTAATACTCAAAAAATCCTATTATACTAAATTCAGAGTTGGAAAACATATAGACAGAAATAGGTAAAGCAACTTGACAAAGGTAATTCACAACCACTAAGAGATGAATCAAAGATTGTACTCCCTTCTATTTTGTTTACTTCAGATAAGGTCTGTTATACACAGAAAAATGGATGAAACTTACAAAGTTTCATGTAAGTGATGATTACCAATATTTTATCATGGGAAAGTGTTAAAGCGATATAACTATAAGTCTGCTTGCCTATTAAAAATTCAAATTACCTTTGAATACTTAACTTGTAATGCTTATCCCTCATAGAATATACCAGAAAAAAAAAGTTGCTACAAATGGCAAACCTATAATACATTACTAAATGAAATATCTAGCTTACTACATGATACACATACATTTTTACCTTTAACACTTTTAGGAATTTTAAAAACTCTGTCACCCAGGCTGGAGTGCAGTGGATTGATCTAGGCTTACTGCATCCTCCACCTCCCAAGTTCAAGACATTCTCATGCCTCAGCCTCCAGAGTAGCTGGGAATACAGGCACACCCTACCATGTCCAGCTAACTTTTTTTTACTTTTTAGTAGAGACAGGATTTTGGCATGTTGGCCAGACTGGTCTGGAACTCCTGTCCTCAAGTGATTTGTCTGCCTTAGCCTCCCACTTTGTAATCCCAAAGTGCTAGGATTACAGGTGTGAGCCACAGCACCTGGCCCACTGTTCTTTTTACAGTTAAAATAACCTGCAGTTGAAAAACAAATATATCACACACCACCACTAAACAAATCCTTGTTAGAATGCAAGTCATATAGACACACAAACAGAAAAATTATATATATAATGAATCCATTTATACATACTAATCTATGTAAAATGTTCAGACAGCAAATCTAGGCAACTAGTCAATATTTCTCTAGTTAAGAAACATTAACTTGTTTATATTTTCCTTGAATTGTGTTATACTAAGAATTCAGGATGGATTTACTCATAAAGATGGAAGTTAAATAACTTGTAGTGCTTTAGTTATATATTTTACATTTCACCAAATATCTCATTGGGGTCTTAAAACTCTCCCTGTTTGGCTGAGCATATGTAAGTTACATAGAACAAGAGATTCTCAATCTAAACCACTGATATTTTTCTAGACAACTCTGAAACAATAAGCCTTATCACCCCAATTTTTTTTCTTATCTGAATATCTTAATGGCACTAAAGGAGAAGAGAGAAGTCCTGAGTTTAAGTATTCACTTGGCTATAGACTTTTTTCAAAATGGCTGTTTCATCTTCTACAATATGCTTTGATGTCTTCCTCAAAAGATGGTTCTCAGGATAAAGCAAGAGGAGGTATGTGAAAGACCTCTGCAAATGTAGTGGATTACAATGATCATCCTCATTAAGGCAATGTTTGGCAAAAACATTAATGCAATGTTTGGAGTAGAATGCAATGACTGATTAGCTTTTGAAAAAGATTCAGCACCCATGCAGCCTGTAGTTCTTTTCTTGTTTTCATTTTCAAAATTGCTAGACCTTGCTGCAAGATTTTCTCTAATTGCCACATATGTGATATCATTTTCTTCCAAAACATCATAAAACATTAGCTCTTTACTACCCTCAACAAACCTCAAATATAAAATTCTTTTATATCTTTCTTAAGTTACATTTGCAACTTTCAAAATTGTGTGATGCAATAAAGACCAAAATTATTAATGCATTGACTCTTCAAATCATTAACTAATTAGCTCAGCACATGTTCAGCCTCTCTCTAACTTTGATTTCTGTTGCAGTGTTCTAAACATATCAGCATACTGAATAGTCATTCAACACCATTCAATAGCAATTCAGATATTGATGGGAATATGAAAGAGTACACAGTTTCAATGAACAAGTTTTTATTTCTCAAGTATGAATGTAAAGATTAATACCAGAATTAAGGAGAATTTTATAATGGAAAGATGTTTAAAATAATTTCCAGAAAGCCTAAGTTGTGTTTCTCACTTTGACAATATTGCAAACCACATTAGATTACAAAATGGCCCCAGTTATTTAGCACTCTGAGTTTATGTGTCCACTGTGTCTTCACAATTCTAGTAACAACAGTGGAATCTCTATCTTCATTCTTTGAATACAGGCTATCCTTGTGATTTGCTTTGGGTTATAGAATGCAGCAGAAGTGACACTAGACCACTTCTAAGATTCAAGAGAATTTGGACACATGTCTCTCTTGAAATCCTTCCTGATGGTCTTTCCCAGAGTAGCTTGTTGGATGACAAGATACACATGGCTTAGTCACTGATCACTCTAACCAAGAAGATTGCTACCATATATGTGCATGAAGCTGTCTTAGACCAGCCAGTTCTCTGCCAACTTGCTAGCTGACTAAAATGCTATGATAAAAAGAGGGAACCACACCATTATATCATTCAAGCAGACCCATAATGATGTGAGAAATAGTAATTGTACATTGTTTCAAGCCATTGAGATTTGGGAAGTTCGTTGCAATTATCTATTTCTGTACATTAAATCACTGGAAACAAAGTGTCCTAACAATCATCTATTTAGCTCATAATTCTGTGGATTAGTAATTTGGGCTGGACTTGGTTGGCTCTTTGAGCCTCAGCTGGGTTTTCTCATGTGAATGCAGTCAGCTAACAAGTCATCTAGACAGCTTGCATAGGATGGCTTCCACTAAGATAGATCATTTGTGTTGTGTGTTGTCTCTCATTCACTACAAGAAAGATTTTAGAATTCTGACATAAGTAGATGAAAGATGGAAAATTAGAAGTTAGGAGGCATCTGGGACAGCTTGAGATAGCTTAATATATGTCCTTGTGGAATTCTGGAAGACAAAAGGGAGAGAGAGAAAATCAGACCAAAAATTATTATTTGAAAATGCAATGGTTTATAATTTTACATAACTCATAAAAGACACCAATCCATGCAGCCATCAAGTCACAGTGATTTAAACAACTAAAAAATTCATAATCCCCATCCAGCTGTATTATAGTAACATTGCATAAACATAAACTCAAAACAAAAGAAAAAAACTGAAGTTAGAGTTGAGAGATAGAAGAATGGAGATTTTACAGATTAATGGCAAAGAATATAATTTGAATGATTATACAACAGCAAAAATAGAAGGGCTATGACAGTGGAGTGATACCTTCAATAAACTAACTCTTAAGTGTAGAATCTAAACACATTAAACATATGTTTCAGGAAATAAAGCAAAATACAACTATTTTCATATTAAAAAAATTATAAAATCAAAGTTTTACACCAGCAGATTACGCTAAAAGAAGTTAAAAACATTGTGTCTCAGGAATAATGAAAGAAAGCTCAAATGGTAGATTTGAGATTAAAGAAAAAGTTAAAAATATAGAAACTATATGGGAAAATTTAAGTAAATATTAACTGTATAAAATAAACAGTATATAAATTATTGTGCACCCCAAAATAAAATAAGAATTAAATTACATGACAACAGTTACATGTAAGCAAGGAAAGTGAATTATATAGCAGTATTCTGAGAGTCTTCTCTAAGAGAGAATGCCATGATTGATTAAATTTACATTTTGGTAAGGGGATTTGTATACTGTAATTTCTCAGATAACTAATTATAAATTATCCAGTCTCAGGTATGTCTTTATCAGTAGTGTGAAAACAGACCATCGGATATCATAAGATTTGATCATAACCATGAGAACAGTATGGGAGAAACCACTCCATGATTTAATTATCTTCCACCAGGTTCCTATCACAACACATGGGAATTATGGGAGCTACAATTCAAGATGAGATTTGGATGGGGACACAGTCAAACCATATCATTCTGCCCTGGCCCCTCCCAAATCTCATGCCTTCCCAATAGTCCCCCAAAGTCTTAATTCATTTTGGCCCTAACTCAAAAGTCCCCAGTCCAAAGTCTTACCTGAGACAAGGCCAGTTCCTTTTGCCTATGAGCCTACAAAATCAAAAGCAAGTTAGTCACTGCTTAGATACAATGGATATACAGGCATTGGGTAAATACAGCCATTCCAAATGGGAGAAATTGGCTAAAACAAAGGGGCTACAGGCCCCATGCAAGTCTGAAATCCAGCAAGGCAGTCAAATCTTAAAGCTCCAAAATAATCTACTTTGACTCCATGTCTCACATCCAGGTCACACTGATGCATTGCACATAGCTCTACTCCTGTGGTTTTGCAGGGTACAGCCTCCCTCCCTTCTGCTTTCATGGGCTGGAACTGAGTGTCTGTGTCTTTTCCAGGCACATGGTGCAAGCTGTAGGTGGGTATACCATTCTGGGGTCTGGAGGACAGTTCTCACCACTCCACTAGGTGGTGTCTCTGGGGTCTGGAGGCTCCCTTCTCACAGCTCCATTAGTCAGTACCTCAGTAGGATCTCTGTGTGGAGGCTCCAACCCAACTTTTCCCTTCTGCATTGCCCTAGCAGAGGTTCTCCATGAAAACTCTGCCCCTGCAGCAAACCTCTGCCTGGGCATCCAGGTGTTTTCATTCATCCTCTGAAATCTGGGCAGAGGTTCCCAAACTTCAATTCTTGACTTCTGTTCACCCACAGGCTCAACACCACGGGGAAGCTCCCAAGGCTTGGGGCTTGCACCCTCTGAAACCATGGCCCAAGCTGTACTTTGGTCTTTTTTAGCCATGGCTAGAGGAGCTGGGATGCAGGGCACCAAGTCCCTAGGCTGCACACAGCAGGGGAGGGTCAGGCCTGGCCCATGAAACAAGTGTTTCTTCCTAGCCTTCCAGGCCTGTGATGGGAGGGTCTGCCAGAAAGGTCTCTGACATGTCCTGGAGACATTTTCCCCATTTTTTTGATGATTAACATTTGATTCCTCGTTACTTAGCAAATTTCTGCAGCTGGCTTGAATTTCTCCTCAGAAAATGGGTTTTTCTTCTTTTATAATCACATTGTCAGTCTGCAAATTTTCTGAATTTTTATGCTGTTTCCCTCTTAAAACTGAATGCTTTTAACAGCACCCAAATCACATCTTGAATGCTTTGCTGCTTAGAAATTTCTTCTGCCAGATACCCTAAATTATCTCCCTCAAGTTCAAAGTTCCACAAATCTCTAAGGCAGGGGCAAAATGCCACCAGTCTGTTGGCTGAAACATAGCAAGTGTCACCTTTAGTCCATTTCCCAATAAGTTCCTCATCTCCATCTGAGACCACCTCAGCCTGGATTTCATTGTCCATATCATTATTACCATTTTGGTCAAAACCATTCAACAAGTCTCTAGAAAGTTCCAAACTTTCCCACATTTTCTGTCCTCTTCTGAGCCCTCCAAACTGTTCTAACCTCTGCCTGTTACCCAGTTCCAAAGTTGCTTTCACATTTTTGGGTATCTTTACAACAGCACACCACTACCTGATACCATTTTTCTGTACTAGTCTGTTTTCACACTACTGATAAAGACATACCTGAGACTGGATAATTTATAAAGAAATAGAGGTTTAATAGACTCACAGTTCCCTGTGGCTGAGGAGGGCTCACAATCATGGCAGACAGTGAAAGGCCTGTCTTACATGGTGGCAGACAAGAGAAAATGAGAGCCAAGCAAAAGGAGTTTCCTCTTATGAAACCATCAAATGTCATGAGACTTATTCACTACCACAAGAATAGTGTGGGGAAAACTTCCCCCATGATTCAGTTATATCCCACAGGGTCCCTCCCACAACATGTGGGAATTATGGGAGCTACATTCAAGATGAGATTTGAGTGGAGACACAGCAAAACAATATCAGTTACTTTATTTATTTATCTTTTAAAACTTTCACTTATCACTTTATTCAGCCTACAAAAGCTCACTAAGCTCCTTGTGCTAGGAGCTAGGAACTTGAAAATAAACAAAGTGTAAACTCTGCTCTAAGATTTCACCAGACAAGTAATAAACCAAATATGCTAGAAAGAAAAATGACCCCTAAAGATGTCCACATCCTATGCTGCAGAACCTATGGATATTTTACTACATGGCTAAAGGGGCTTTGTGGATGTGATTAAGTTAAGGATTTTTTAAAAATAGGTTTTGGGAAACAGGTCTTCTTTGGTTACATATATAAGTTATTTAGTGATGATATCTGAAATTTTGGTGCACCTCTCACCTGAGCAGAGTACACTGCACACACTGTGTAGTCTTTTATCCCTCCCACCCCTCCTATCCTTTCTGCCGAGTCTCCAAAGTCCACTGTATTATTCTTATGCTTTGTGGCCTCATAGCTTTGCTCCCACTGATGAGTCAGAACATATGTTTGGTTTTCCATTCCTGAGTTTCTTCACTTAGAATTATGGTCTCCAACTCCATCCAACTTGCTGCTAATCATTTTGTTCCTTTTTATGGCTGAGTGGTATTCCATGGTATATATGTACCACATTTTCTTTATTCATGTATTGATTAATGGGCCTTTGGGCTGGTTCCATATTTTTGGAGTTATTAATTGTGCTGATGTTAACATATGTGTGCAAGTATTTTTTGTGTATAATGACTTATTTTCCTCTAGGTGCATATCCTTTGGATGGGATTGCTGGATCAAATAATAGATCTACTTTTAGTTTTTTAAAGAATTTTCACATTGTTTCCCATAGTGGTTTTACTAGTTTACATTCCCACTAGCAGCGTAAAGGTAATAGTAACTTCTCTTTAAAGTACTTGCTCAGTTGTATAAAGCAGTTCTTTTTAATTTACCTCTATCCTTATATATGTTCCTCTCTCAAATTTAGGAAGCTTTGCTAATTCATACACACACACACACACACACACACACACAGTCATTTATATTGCCCTAAATATTCCCTCATATCCATGCCTAACCTTATTCTTCTATTTTTCCTCTGAGAGCTCAAGAAGTTGGCTTCCTTCTTACATGCAAATGATTCTCAAAATTATTCCTCCTGCTGAAGCCAGCACTGATTAGTTGGAAGATTTGCCATACTAAATAGATTCTCCCTTTTTATAAGCTCTTAAGTGCAAATATGTGAAGCTGTGTTTTCTGTATGTTTACAATGGAAATGAATTTTATGACATATTAAAACTTAAAAGCAAAGTCAATCATACTTTAAAGACAGTTTTAAACATAATATATATTAAGTCATTCAGTAATGCTGATGGATCTTCTGTGCTGCCTATTTAATCATCACGCTGACTGTCATTCTTCTATTTTCTCAAAAAAGGATAATGTGATAATCACTAGTCTCTAATACTTCTATTACTATTACAATGCTTCCATGTGTCATTAATCTACACAAATATAAGTCTATAATTTTAAGATAAGGTGTAGGTAAAATTGGGGAAGGTGAAATTTCCATGAGTTTTTAAGATATTGAAAAGCCACCTGTAAGATAAAAGAAAAGTTCATTTTGATCCATTGGTGATAATGATTTCACTTCTATCTAACTATATTGAAATAATTGAGAATATTTCTTACTATCCTTAAGGAGGAAATTGTACTCTTTGAAATGTGAGATTTTTAAATAATTTTAGAAATAATGGCAGCTCCCATATCTCTGTTAACATTGGGGCAGGGACAAACCTATAGCTACTAACAGGGTGATACGTCACTTAAGAAAGATTTTTTTAAGGTTATCTTTATTGTGAACCTGTGCCAAATATTCTATTTTTCTTATTATTTGTAGACTAAAATAATTGTTAACTTTACAGATATGTGTCAATTGATATGGTTTCAATTTACTTACCCACAGATGGAGGTTTGGAGGACTGTATATTGAATTGATTTTGCTAAGACAACCTCTCTATTTATCTATGTATTCACTTTTAAACCTATTTCCTTTGGCTTCTCCATCACAGTAGATTTACTGTTCTACCTGTTTGCTCAAACCAAAAACGTGGGGGTAAGCTTTAATTTTTTTTTATTACTTTCTAACACACACCACATTCAATCCATTAGTAAGTTGTTGGATTTACCTCCTGATCCATACTGCATTTCATAGTTCCTTTCTGTGTTCACTGCAATGACATTAATTCAGCCTGCCATTATTTCACACCTTGACTATTATAATAGATGCTCGACTGCTCTGAGCCTCTCCTGTCCGCATGTAGAAGCTATCTTTATAAGTAAATATACTACAACCTACAACTATCTACTGACTTCTTATTGCACTTAAGATATGATTAAAAACTCCTTGCCAAGGTCAACAAAAGACCTATAAGTCATTGTCTTTGCCCACCTATTTGACCATATCCTGTACTTCTTTGCTCTCCCAAACAACAATCAAGCCAGTCATATTCTTGTCTTTTCTGTTTCTTGAACATGGATTGCTTACTCATCTGTGTTCTTCCTATAATCCCTAATGTCAATGCTTTGTTCCCAGATCTTCCTTTGCCTTGGTTCCTTCTTAAATGTTGACATTTCAAAGAATTATTTTCTAGTTACTTCATCTAAAGTAACCTCCAAACAACACAGAGTTGTCTGTTTCTGTATCACATCACCATGTTTCATTTTATATGTAGCCTATGTGATTATCTAAAAATAGTTTCTTCCCTCTTCATTGTCAAGATTTTCAAAAGAAAATTGTGTCACATAACACTTCATCTAGAAATTTAGGCTAATATCTAGTGTAAGAACAGAACATCAAAATTTTCTTTAATGAATGGAGTTCACTACATATTGTTAAAAAAAACTAAAGCTTAATTTGATTTTTTAATACAAATATAGATACTACAGGAAAAACTATGATTCATAAAAACTCAAAAATCTTAGTTTATACAGTTATACAAAATGAAAATCTAGAAAAATTATTTTGATTTTCTCAGCAAAGGGCAATAATAGACCTGGGACACTCCTGCTGCTTTGAAGTTCCAATTCTATTTCTGCTAAATCTAGGAGAAAATCAACATACAAAGCATGGATCATCACTTTACTAGATTTGAATGTTGTTAATAAACCTAAAACCTCTGAAAAGTGGCAGAGAGCCTAATTACGTAGAACATGGTTAAAACAGATGCTCCCTAACATACAATAGATTATGTAAACTGTCACAATTCATTTCAGCTGAGAACATTTGAATGATAAGACTTGGCTCCTTTGAAGGCCTGGCACACAATGACAAACAGGATTGCAGGATGCCTCTCTTAGGGTTGCCCTATGAGTGATTACAGTCCAAAAATTCTAGTTCCCAGGTGTTTACACTGCTTCCACTGAGTTGTTATAACACTGGAATTGCTTAATGTTACAAAAGAACAGACAAAATTGCTCAAAGAAATGCTTTATTTGCTGACACACTCTGTGTGTTGGGAGCTTAATTTAGACAAAGTGACTAGAAAATAATTCTCTGAAGTGTCAACATTTGAGAATGAAGTAAGCAAAGAAAAAACTGAGAGAACAGCATTGCCATCAGAGATAATAGAAAGGACAAAAATGAGGATGAGCTCTACATGTCCAAAAAACAGAAAGAACACCAATGCGACTGGCCTGATTGTTAGTGAATATCATGAAAGTTTAAAAAGCTATGAGAGAGAGACCATGTAGAACAACATTTCACTTTACATGATGAACTTAACTCTAAAGAGATTCAAACAAGTTTTGAGTCAAGCCAGAACGAGGCTCATTTATCACCACTACTCGGTTTATAATGTTCTTTTCTTTTCCCAATGTGCCAACTTCTGTTTCTTTTAAAACAAAATAAAATTTAATTTTAAAAATGGAGCCACAAAAAGCTGAAAATAAATTACGTAACCCATAGATTTTTTTTGCTTACCATATATTACATGATTTGCTTATTACACATTACATGATTATATTACATATTACACCTTATTATGGTGGCTCTAAAACGACTTCTCATGCTTGAAGTTACATAAAGTAAAATAAGTGAAACAGAAAATAAACTCACAAGAGTGTAAGTTCACTACTTCAATTTTCCAATGGTGGCAGCGACTATTGACTCGCCATTAAAGATTTATGTTTCCTTTCTCTTTTGTAGACATGTTTTTAAGAAGCAGCTACCCAGGCTGGTGTTATATTAAGGGTACATTAGAGTATGGCCTTGTGATTATTTCCCAAACACTGTGAGCTAATATGATGCTGTTGCTCTTTTTGTTTCTGGACTGACAGGATTAAGAAACAAGTTTTCTTTTCCTCATCCATTTTTTTCCCATCCCGTTGCTGCCTAGAATTGTAGAAAATAGCAGAGCCACATTTGAGCAGTATCTGGTCCTGGAATGATCTGGGACATCTGGCAGATGCCAACATCTGGCATTTGTATAAAGAAGAGATCAATTCCTATTGTATTAAATCTACAGAGATATTTGGATGTCTGAGTTACCATAACTGATATACCCTCTGACTTTTTTGTGCGGATGTCTAAATTTTTGTGATTTTTGAGTACAAGAAATTTTCTCTCTAGGTAGTAAATTTCTCTCTAGGTAGTAAAATTGATATTTCTATTTCAGTTGACCATTATAACATGGGATCAATTACTCTTTGATAGATTATTGAATCATCATTTACAAAGTATACACCAACATTATCTATACAGTTTAAGATATTTGGGCAGTTAAATTAAGCAATCCTGATTTGTCTCAACTTCATTTCCAAGGAATTACTAAACTTATATTTTGTCTAAACAAGTCCATTGTAAAGTGCCAGAGACTGAATGTTACTTTCATAAGAAAGAATATGCTTTCTTGGAGCAGGAAATTGAGATGGTAGAAAGGTATTATTCTACCAAAAAGTTATTTGAGGGTGGGAGTAGTGACTCAAGCCTGTAATCCCAGGACTTTGGGAGACTGAGGTGGGCAGATAACTTTAACTCAGGAGTTCAAGACTAGCCTGAGCAATATGGTGACACCCCATCTCTACCAAAAATACAAAAAATTAGCCAGGCATTGTGGTGTCCTTCTGTAATCCCAGCTACCCAGGAGTCTGAGGCAGGAGGATTGCCTGAGCCTGAAAGGCAAAGGTTGAAGTGAGAGAGATTGTGCCACTGCATTCCAGGCTGGGTAACAGTGAGACTCTGTCTCAAAAATATATTAATTAATTAATTAATTAATTAATTAAAATAAATAAACATAAATTTGAATACATAAAGAGTAAAGTGAGTATAGAGCAGCAGACCATATAGTGGTCTATCAGCTTCTATTTTCTTCAGTAAATCCTGTTGATTATAGAAAGATTGTATAAGTTCATATTTAAAATAATGAAAAAATGCAAAGGAATATTATTTTTAAAATAAACAAATAAAAATATGAACTACATGAGTTTGTATTTAGTAGACTTATTCAATCAATTTCTGTTTGTTTATTCAATCAGGTAAGTTAAACATATTTTTCTCAAGTTGGGAGAATGGCATATGACTCATAGTCCATATGTCATGTTATATTTTCCTCCTTTTAATATAGAAAAGTTGTGTATTTCATGAAACTCTTCAAATTTCCTTTGGTGTCCCATATTTACTAGGTGGTTACTGTTCTGAGAAACAATGAAGAGCTCTATTCTTGCTTTAGAGTTCTTAGTTTTCTACAAAATTCTTTAGGGAATGGGCTGAAATAACTAAACAAGAACAAATTGAAACTCGTCTTGTTCATGATGCTTTTGTTCATTGTCCATCTGCTGCTAGGAAAAAGGCCTCCTTTATTTTTCATATAGTACAAGTATTCATGTGTCCTTTTCACTAAAGTTTTGAGTTTATCTGTCTACATACTCATAATGAGGTAATTACTCTGTTAATTTGGTTTATATTGACTTCTACATAATCAAAATTTTCACATTAACTATACATGTGTTTGTCTGCTTTTCATATCTCAAAGAGAGACAGTTAATGGCATGTATGTAAACCATATAGAACAATTCATGTGTCTAGACACAGACTTCATGGGTGATATTTTGAAAAAGCTGACACATCTATACAAACAAAAATATTACCAGGCAGGGAAAAGAGGACTCAGGCAATGCTTATGTTGTTGGAGGATTTGCTGTTGATTAAAGATAACAAAACTCACCTGATACCAAATAACATAAAATGAACCAGAATAGAAAAAAATCAAATGATGTAGTCATTGTATTTATTAGATATAGAAAACAATAATGTACACCTAGTAACATATTTAAATAAAATTTTTAAACATTGTACTATTATTTAAAGTAAATTCACTAATATTTCACAACTGATTCTATTACCTTCATTAATTCATGATAAATGTTATTATTATTACCAGCATTTTATTATTGATAAAGATACAGAAATAGTCACTGGGAAAAAATCATTCTGTTTAAGTGATACAAAAAGAAATGCTATATTTAAATGCAAATTATTAATACTGAATAGAGAAAATTTAAATTTGATTTGCCTTTGTTAAATGTAATTATATATTTAAAAACCTTGGTAATTCATCTTTTATTTTGTTAGGCCTAAAAGTACACTTTATGCTTTTTATTTATTAATTTTTCAAGGACATTGGCTGATTGATGCAGATATGGAGCTTTTACCATGTTAAATTTACAATGTAATCTTATACTTGGCTTTAAGTTTGAGGTAAATACAGAGGAAAGAAGAACAAGGCAAATAACACCTTCAAAAACCAGTGAGACAATTCTAAACTATGGGACGTTCTATAAGACAAATTGATATAAACTACACAAGAGATCAATGTCACTTTGCAAAATAGGAACTCTTCTAGAGTAAGAGACAAAACATAATTGTAAGTATCTTGATTAGATAATGGTAGAAAAGAAAAGCTTCAGAAAAGAAATTTATGACATATTGTGTATATTTACATTTCAGTTTGATAATAGAGGACATTACGGAGTTATTGTTAATATTTTTTATTTTTATATTGTTAGTATTGTTCATCACATGAACCAATGTGAAAACTAAAAAAAAAAAATGAAGTAAATTAGCTATTTTGTTACAGTAAACTTTGAGATACCACAAAACTAAAAACAAGTTGGCTATTGGAGCTTATAATGTCATCTTATGTCACATAATATCCTTATTTTTCAGAGACATGTCTTGTAATATTTAGGAATGAAGTGCAATGTACACAACTTACCTTGAAGTGGTTCAGCAAAACACCTTTTCACATACACAGGTGCACACACATATATTTACAATGAAATACATTATAGAAATAAACTAACAATTGTTGAATCTAGATGGTGAATATGTGGATTCATTATTCTACTGTAATTTTACTTTTCCATGTTTTTAAAAATTATAATAAAGCCCTAAAAATGTATAAAGCCACTACTTAAGAGTTAAAACTGGAGAATGGCAAAGGAGAATGATCCTTTAATACTGAGTAAGTGATACAGCATACACAAAATTTACAGGCAAAGTGTTTGCAACAGCCATTATTAAAACCTAATGATCAGTTCTGAAATTCTACACTACTAAAGCACACTTGAACTTTCCAGGATACCTCCTTGTGCATTGTCCAATAGTAAGCTAACACACGTGACTGCCATTGGCTTTTCTAAAAATCAGGAGCTTCCTAGACCTTTCAATTCTTAAAGATTTTATTTCCATTTTTATTTTTAGTTATAGATAAAATGATAAGAGGGCATAGCTTTATGAAATTTTCAGGACATGAATACTGTAACTTCCAAGTCTCTCTCAATTTGGGATTTTCAGTATTCACATTTTCATCAGCTTCTTCCAGGTCAACTGATTTCAAATTGCATTCTTCTCAAGTATATTATTATTACAAAATATTTTACTCTATAGAAATCTAAACACAATTTTTTTTTCCTTTCAAAGTGATTATTTATAAACTCTCTGAAAATTAGGTCATATCCCTACCTAATTAGGTGAGTTTCCATATAAAGCAAATTTTAGAAACAAAATTGAAGACCAGAAAGGGTATTGCAAAGCAATCAACAATGAAGATGAAGAATCTAAAATGACAGTGGACCAAATATAAAATTATTATTTAATCTCCTATAACAATATTTCAATATAAAGTTATACATATTACATATATTATAACATTTAAGGAGCAGTTTTATCAGTTAATCTGAATTAGATATTCCTAGTAGCTTTATGAATAGCATATAACTACAAAATTATGTAATATATGAAGTCATAAATGGAAGAGTGAATATAATTTATCTCAAAATAACCATAACTGTTAAAATAATTACGCCACTCATAGTCATGAATAAGCTCCAATGGCTAATTTGTTTTTATTTTTGTGATATCTCAAAATTTACTGTAACCAAATAGCTAATTGATTTCAATTTTTTATAGTTTTCACATTAGTTCATCAATATTGAATTATTAAATTAATATTTAAAAATAATTGGCTCATGTAGAATATTTAGGAAATGGAATGTGAGCTTAAATCAATTTTCTATTAGAAAATTTTGTTGGAAAAGCCTCACTTGTTTTCAGTCACATTTTTGTAATGGAAATTGGTTCCTGTCCCTAATCTGACTTAATGGAAAGGAAGATCAAGTTCTTGACATATCTGATAGGATATCAACACAATTTGCTGAAACACTTGCCACTTGATGATGAAACTGTCAGAACTGTACTAATGAGAAAGGGATGCTTTAATTAGGTACCTTGTTGCATGTTAATTATAAAGTTAGGAAAATAGAGAGTTCATACTCTGACATAGAATTCCTGATAGGATTACATTGATTCTTAAAGGACCAGAAAGTCAAGCTGAAACATAAAATATATTTATATTTTCCAAACAACAATACCTTCAATATGACCTTAAAAATTTATGTAATTTGCTAGGATCAAAAGACAATAGTGTCAATTCATATTCCAGGTTACACTGCTCAGGAACATGAGTTTTAATAATGCTGGTTCCATAGTTAAAAGCAACAATAGTAAGTGAGCATTTGTTCAGAGATGAGCAACTAAGATGAAAATTCTAGCAAAGATGTTACATAAGAAATACACAAAGTAAGATGATATGTTTTGGTTATGTACAAATATATGCTAGTCATCTTGAAGTATTTGTAACTCTATCATGTAGGTGATAGACTTGGCTTATTCCCTATTGAATTAAATTTCCAAACATTCCTGGTACCACAAATGCAGCTGTCCAACAAAAAGAATAGTGAAAGCTAATGAATGAATTCTATGTTAGAGAGGTACCCTCAAAGTCTTTCTACAATTTCTTTGAATTTGATTTTCTATGATTTGCTGAAATTAGTAATCAAGTTCTGCGTAAATTATAACAAGATTGACTAAAGCTATTAAAGTACATGAGAAGTAGGTCAATTAATTGTTAGCTTCAAGGAAGTTTTGTATATTTACCAGAAATTTTGCATGTGGTAACATTCGGAAATTTCTCTTTGGACAATTACAACCATTTCATCTTTTACAACGTAATTCAATTTTCTTTTTGTTGTAGTCAAATAAAGTAGGAGATAATAATAAGACCATTTTTATCTCATAACAATTCAGGGAAGAAAATGAGATTGTATCAGTGGAAAAAAATTTCTAGTTAATTTAATTTGCAAATCACTTTTACTTGACATTTCATGTAATTTTGGAAAAAGCTATTTTATTTTCATTTTACTTGTAAAAACAAAAAGTCACATGAATATTGTACTTTTACTTTGCAACTGAAGCATTAATCAACTTGGGTAATATGATAATATCATGCCTACATAGGGAGATTTTTGCATACATGACTGTGAATGTTTTATTCTTGTTAGTTATGTCTGAAATCTGAAAAACTTTGCAATAATCTCCATGTAATATCTTCATATATACCTACTAGAGCAGTTCTGTTTCCATATTCCTCAAACACTGTTTTCATAGAGTTCATTTAATTAACTCCATCCCACTGTAGAAATCTCATCTAGAGGAGATGATGAGACTGAGTTAATTGCAATCTGGGAAAGTACATGCCTTAAACAGGTGCAACCTCCTGCATCTATTTTGTGACTGTGTTTATGAATAAACATAAATTTTAGAAGATCATGTTTAGTCTCGTTCTATCTTGTTCTATACACAAATGATAATTTATGGGTATTTTGATCCAAGCCATTGGTTACTAGTGTCAGGTTATTATTAGAAATGTAAGCAAAACTGAATCAAGTTACTTAACCTGTAAGGATGTTTCTGGGTATTTTAATGTAAACAAATTTCTATCAGTGTCTACTTTTAGTTTAGAATAAAAAATAATTAAATGTGTACCCTAAAGTCAACACTGATAAAATGTTATTTCTCAATACATGTGACGAACACCT
The DNA here is from genome assembly GCF_030222135.1 of Aotus nancymaae. NCBI lineage: Eukaryota > Metazoa > Chordata > Mammalia > Primates > Aotidae > Aotus > Aotus nancymaae. The sequence continues at coordinate 22,568,144 of NW_026988473.1, read as the reverse complement.
CTACTACACTTGTAGCATAGAAAATTCAAATAAATTGACATCATTCTTCCATAGGGATGTGGAAGTATTCAGAATGCTTTTCAACATCTGCAAACACAATATGTTATCAATTTTATAGTACACTTAGTATTTTAGACCTTGTAATGTGTGTCTTCTAAGGAAAAGCATATCAACAACTATATTTATTTGTTCATAATTCAAAAGAAAAAGAGAATTATATATATTTTCTGATGTTATGAATAAGTAGTGCACTAACTAGCCCTGCAACTATGTCAGAAGTTATAATATCACTTGTGTAATTCACATATGATTTAAAAAGCAAAGAAACAACCAAAGCAAAAGAAAAATAAAACAAAAGCAAAGTGAACACACACACACAACTATAAGTACAGCACACTTCAATAAAATCCTGACAATTTCTACAAAGATAAATAAGAACAGTTTTAAAGTTTCAAATTGTTTCTAAAATATTTTTATTTCAATACTCCTGCTTTGTTGAATACATGGCCTATAGTTGCTTGTATGAAAAGGAGATGTCTTACATGGCTTCTGGGATTCCCTGTCCCCTGGTGTACATGAAGTTCAAGTCCCTTGGTTAGTAAATTTGATGGTTTTATTTTCATCATGAGTATGTTATATTAAACAGTTGATGTAAAGAAAGGAGATTATCCAAGTGGGTCTAACCTAATTACAAGTCTTTTAAAAGTAAAAAGTTTTCTCTAAAAGTTAGAAGCAGAAGAGGGATAAGAGATTCAAAGGATGAAAAAGATTCTACATGCCATATTATTTCAAAGAGAGAGGAGCCATATAGGAAGGAATGCAAGTAGCCTCTAGGAGATGGGAGTCATACCTGACCAGGAGCTATTAATTAAATGAAGACTTCAGTACCTGAATTGCAAACAAACAAACATGAATTCTCCCAACAGCAAGAAAGAACATGGTGACTAAAAGCAATGGCAATGAAAGCCAAAATAGACAAGTGGGATCTAATTGAACTTAATAGCTTCTGCACAGCAAAAGAAACTTTCATTAGAGTGAACCAGCAACCAATAGAATGGGAAAAAAAATTTTGCAATCTACCCATCTGACAAAGGGCTAATATCCAGAATCTACAAAGAACTTAAACAAATTTACAAGAAAAAAGCAAACAAGCCCATCAAAAAGTGGGCAAAGGTTATGAATAGACACTTTTCAAAAGAAGACCTTTATGCAGCCAACAAACATATGAAAAAAAGCTCATCATCACTGGTCATTAGAGAAATGCAAATCAAAACTGCATTGAGATACCATCTCACGCCAGTTAGAACGGCAATCATTAAAAAATCAGGAGATAACAGATGCTGGAAAAGATGTGGAGAAAAATGAACACTTTTACATGTTTGGTGGGAGTGTAAAGTAGTTCAACCATTGTGGAAGACAGTGTGGCGATTCCCCAAGGATCTAGAACTAGAAATTCCATTTGACCCAACAATCCCATTACTGGGTATAAACCCAAAGGATTATAAATCATTCTATTATAAAGAGGCATGCACACGTATGTTTATTGTGGCAATGTTTATAATAGCAAAGATGTGGAACCAACTCAAATGTCCATCAATGATAGACTGGAAAAAGAAAATGTGGCATATATACACCATGGAATACTATGCAGCCATAATAAACAATGAGTTCATGTCCTTTGCAGGGACATGGATGAAGCTGGAAAACATCATTCTCAGCAAACTGACACAACAAAAGAAAACCAAACACCACATGTTCTCACTCCTAAGTGGGTGTTGAACAATGAAAACACAGGGACATAGACATCTTGTGGGGAACATAACACACTGGGGCCTGTCGGGGGTGGGGGCCTGAGGCGGGGATAGCATTAGGAGAAATATCTAATGTAGATGATGGGGTGATGGATGCAGCAAATCACCATGGCGTGTGTATACCTATGTAACAAACCTGCACGTTCTGCAAATGTATCCCAGAACTTAAAGTATAATACATAAACTTTTTAAAAAAGAATTTGTCAATATTCTAAAAAACAAGTTTAAGTTATATTTATATTGTTTTTATAGTCTAGTTTATTTCTGTTCTGGTTGTTTTTATTTTCCTTCCTTCCGCTGACTTTTGACTTAGTTTTTTTTTTTTCCAAGTTACTTGAGATGTAATATTAGGCAGTTTATTTAAGACCTTTCTTCTTTTTTTATACAGATATTTCGCGCTATAAACTTTCCTCTTAGAACTTACTTTTACTGCATCCCATAAGTTTTGGTATGCTGTGTTTCTGTTTTTATTTGTCTCAAGATATTTTAAATTTTTACTTTAATTTCTTCTTTGATGTAATTATTATTCAAGAGCATTTTGTTTAATTCTACACATTTGTAAATTCTCTATGATTTATTCTATTACTGAGTTCTTGTTTCATACCATTGTGGTTAGAAAAGATATTTGGTATTATTTCAATCATCTTAAATTTTTAAGGCTTACTTTGTGTCCTAACATGTAATCGATCTTGGAGAATGCCTACGTGTATTTAAGAAGAATGTGTATTCTATTGCTATTGGATGGAATGTTGCTGGTATTTTAAGGTGCCTATTAAATGTTGTGTTTGTCCAGAAGACAAAAAAAAAGAATGCATTGGTAGATTTTCTCCAATGAGAATTCAGCCTGAACAACATGTAGATATGGGTCTCTGTAAGACATCAACCAATGAACCAGTCAAGCCCTATGACAAGTCTGGCCTGTAGAACTAAGAGCTCAAATATGAAACTTATTCAAAGACTTTAAGGTGGGTCAGGACACAAACAATGATAACTGTAAAAATCACTGTAATAAAAATCTAATTCAGCTAATATTGTAATACCACAGATTTGTGATGCTATGAGCCAAGGCATGTTTTTCCAACCTATTTTAGTAGCATTACTTACTTGAGATGAAAATCTGATTCATACTCTCCATATCTATAATACATAAAGGTAGCACCACTATGGTTGAATCGAGATAATTCTGCTGCAAGCTCAGTTCAATATTAATTTAACACAAATATTAATTTTACAAAAATATATGTCTTATTTCATATTCTCAGTATTTAGCCGATATTCTGTACAGCTTTCTCCAAAGTCCACAAAGGAAATGTTATAGGAAAAAGCAAAGCAATGTGATAAAGAGATACTGCTTTTGATGTTTAGGAAAGACCTGGCTGAGAAAGTAATGTATGAATTGAAATCTAAATGTCAAAGGAAGCCTGCCAGGCAAATATGATAGTAATCTTTTGTTAATCACACTAAGATGGGCACTGCAAGTTGTTGTTCCTTAAAATATGTTTGAATATCACTGGCTTAAGCAAGAAATAATTATACATATTAATTATCAACATAGTGTCTTCCTCCAGAATCTTTCAAATTTAAGGTCACAGAATGATTCTTCATTAAATTGACCTCATGAATGTGTGCACGCAGCCACGCAGCCACTGTCAGTGTTCTTCTTTGTTCAGCTAAAAGGGCATGTAGAGGACTGTTCACAGCTGGAAGTGAGATTACTGTCAGAGTTAAATTATCCATGATTCAATATGGAGCATGGGCAAGTAAGGTTACACTGAGGAACTGGAAGCTGTGTGACATATAGAAAATGCCAGAAGTAGGACCAATCTTATGCAAAAGAGGAGTAACCTCTTGCTGAACACACCATAAACATTTATTTTCCTGATGCTTCCTGTTCCACTAGAGAAAAAATAAAGAGATCATGCTTTTCATTGTGAGACTTAGTATTTTAATAGTTTTATAGAAGACTGAGCACCTGGGCTCTGTACTGTTCTTAGTCCTTTAAATCTAGGTAGGACCCATGCCATCTAGAGGGGAATAATTTTTGCCTGTAGTAAATTCTGTAATACACTGTGCTCATTGGAGGGGAGAGAAACTCTATTAGAGTTTCCCCTTTGGCTCTCTTTGCAGAGTTTACTTTCTGTGGCATTTTGTAGAAATGCATACGTAGAACTTTTATTATAACTACTGATTTATAAAACTGTTCTCCTACTCAACATACTTATGGATGCTTCTAAGGTGAGGACCATGTCTTTTATTTGGTTTGCTGCAGAGTTCTGGATTGCAGTTTAACAATGTGTATCTGTTAAATGAATAAACCTAATTTATGCTGTGATGTTATTCACTAATGAGAGTTCCCCATGTTAATGATTTTTAAAGCAATGCAGATTGGTCTTAAGTTGGCCCTTAAAAACTCTTATATACTGTTAGTGGTAATATAAATTAGTTTAGCCACACTTTGAAGATTTCTCAAAGAACTTGACATGGGACTACCTTTTACCTCAGCAATCTCATTACTGGGTATCTATGTACCCCCCTAAAAAAATCATTCTACCAAAAACAAACCAACAAACATATACTCATATTTTCATTGCAGCACTATTGATAATAGCAAAGACACAGAATCATCCCAGGTGTCCGTTAATGGTGAATTGAATAAAGAAAATGTGATCCATATATACCTATGGAGACTACACAGTCATTTAAAACAAAAGGGCAAAATCATGTTCTTTATAGTACATGGTTGTAGCTGGAGGTTATTATCCTAAGCAAATTAATGGAGGAACAGAAAACCAAATACTATGTGTTCTCACTTATAAGAGGAAGCTAAATATTGGGTACTCATGAACATAAAGATGGCAACAATAGACTACAAGACTGTAGAGGCAGACGGGGGAAAAGTGTTGAAAAACTAACTGTTGGGTACTTTGCTCACTACCTGGGTGATGAGATTATTTGTACCCTAAACCTCAATCCAAAATAAAACTTGAACTTACTTAAAAAAATTTAAAAAGGAACTTTTGATACATACTCCACTGTTATGACTTTCAATATCAGGCAGAACATGGGTGCTAGGAGTTAGGATTGTAGTTACTATTGGGGAAGTGAGGTAGTAAAAGGAATCGGCAGAAGGTAGTCGGGTGCTTTTGAAACGCTAGTAATGCTCTAGTGCTTGATCTGGACGCTGGTTATATAAGTGGTTTTCCATTGTAAAAATTTATTGATTTGTATAATTATAATCTATATCGTTTTATCTATGTATGCTAGACTTAAATAAAAATGTCCAAAAGGTTTTTAAAAAGCTGATCCTAATACAAGTGCATAGACTAAATGAAGATAACATAGAGAAATATGATTCATATACATATACACACACACATATAGTTTCTATTAAGAGTGTCCAATAAATGTAGATGAGTATGTGAGAAGGATGATAATACAGGGAAGATTTAATAAACCAGACATAGAAATAAGAAATGCTGATCATTTGGTATTTTTATATGCACATACTCTACACACATAGTTATACATATCTGTACACAAATAAACATATATCTGTGTATCTATGTAACAAGAAGTTCAATATTTCATTGATAATGCCAATGTATATATACTGAGCAGCATATGAATTCTATTTCTTAATGGAGCCTATTTTAATTAATCTCTGATTAGAGTTGGGGTATAAGAGGTAAAGCAATACAGGCACAGGGATTATTTTAAATGTATTTATTATAATGTAAGTGTAAAAATATTGGAAAATGGTCAGAGATTCATTGTCTTGTTTTTGGACCAAAGCAAGGCAGATCTCAGGTGCCCTCACTAGGAAAGAAAAAAGAGGAAGCTGAATGCTTTCTTTTTTTTTTTTTTTCAGACGGAGTCTTGCTTGTTGCCCAGGCTGCAGTGCAGTAGCACAACCTCAGCTCACTGCAACCTCCTTTGCCTGCTGGGTTCAAGTAATTCTCCTGTCTCAGCCTCCCAAATAGCTGGGACTACAGGTGCCTGCCACTATACCCAGCTAATTTTTTGTATTTTTAGTAGAGATGGGGTTTCACCGTGTTGGCCAGGCTGGTCTCGAACTCTTGACCTCAAGTGATCCACCCTTCTTGGCCTCCCAAAGTGCAGGCATTACAGGCATGAGCCATGGCGGCTGGCCAAATGCTTTCCAAAGACCATATGTAAATCATAAACTCTGAAATGTTTGCTATCAAAGCACTTTTTTTCTCTGAGTAAATATAGCATTGTGTATTTCTTTCTGTTTTCATTTTCATTTGATATTTCTTATTTCTACTGTTTGCCAAAAGTTAGCCTCTTGAAAACTTAGTGCTTAATAATCCCTCAAGCTGAATAATACGATAACACTAATGTTGAGAAAAGCAATACCGATGTCAAAGCTATAGAGCAGAGTACAATTAAGTAAGACAGTCTCTATAATAAATATTAGTTTTTCATTGTTTCAAACTTTCTGTATTTCAAAACAGGATTAATTAGCTATAATTTTATTTTCAGTGAGGTCTACAAACTGCCATTTATCACTGAGAAAATATATATTGGTGTTGGTAACGTCAATTTTACCTACATGTTGTCATTCTAAAATTTCAGTCATGAATAGCTTGTGTTCATTGAAAGCAAAGAAATAAGGGTATCACGTGTAATTTGTACAATTGGATTTTGCTCATAGAACTGTTTTTGATTCTCCAAAACGATGCATGCATGTACTAGAAAATGTAGAACATAAAAAAGTGTGAAGAGTGAGAGAGTTGGTGAATAAGTATCAATACACAAAGTCAAGAAGAAATATTCCATTTCTTTATGTATTAATAAAGTCTGGCTACACAATTCTGGACACTGAAAATTTCACTTCAGGCATTCTTTGGCTTCCCTTATGGTTGCACCACAGGTCTAGGGATCTTTCTTAAGATAAAATGGTAGAGGAAATAGTTATGGCATGTTGTCATCTGCCCATAAAAGTCACCGCTGTGATGCTAATTATCCCCATGAAAAGGATTCATTTAGGTCCAGCACGTTGTTGCTAGTTCTCTGCAATTATTGAGCAAGATAGTCTTTTATGTGGCTATCTCTGGTCAGGTCTTACTGAAAGTAGCCATTTTTCTTAAGAGACTCGCCCATCTTTGAAGTGTAGCCAGCTGTCCAGTCTTTCGCTAGGTCTGTTCTCTCAGCTCCCTCAATTCCAAAGTTTCTAATCTTCAGATGTCTTCTTCAGGTTTGGAAATTCTGTCTCTCTCTTCTTTAGTTTTTTTTTTTTCTTTCTTTCTCCTTTTTGATCTACTCAACAAATGCAGTTCATTTTTATTCTTCTACAGTAAACATCAATGACCCATTAGACTCCAGATCCAAATTAACTAAATATTGTTGGTAGTCCTCTTTCCACAGGAGGGAAGAAGACTTGACCTCTAAACATTACTAATTCAAAAAGGAAAAAAAAGTGACATAATTAATTTTCTGTATTAAGATGGATGGACTGTTTGGATCCTGCAATACTCTGTGGTTAGTATGTCCAACGAGAAAAATTTATTTTCATTCCAGTATGTGCTGCCTAAGTCACCTCTTGAGGGAGGAACCTGAATTGTGAACACATAGGCTCTCTTAGGATGGTAATAACTCCCACATAAAGCAGAACATATATCTGTCACTAGTATTTCCTCGAGCCTCAGGGGTCTTTGATTTTATTCTACATTCCAGATGAAGTTTTTGTCTTCATGTTCTGTAATATTGATTCCTTGTAATGATTCTTCTCCCTCCTCATTCTTCCATTTACCAGGGAATTAAAATTTTAGCACAAGCAGAATGTATCATAGTTGTAGAGAAGGTTCTGATCAAGTTATATTAGGATTTTATTTGAGCTCCAAGTTTTGCGTTGCACTCTCTTTACCCTTGGAATCATTTTCTTCTTTCAAACCCTGGGGCACACAAAGTAGAACAATATCCTCAGCTTATATTTGGCCATTATAGAAAGATGAGCAGTGGGCAGCTGTTATATCCTGTTAAGTGTTCTTCAGGTAGTCGACACTTCCTGTTTCCTCCATATCCTGACTTTCACCTATTAGGTGAGAGAAGAGACATGGTGCCAGCGAAATTGAGGCTCTCATAAAAACTGAGGGGTTCCTGTCTCTGGTCCATCTCTGCTTCCTAAAATCCCAGCTCCTCTAGGTCTTCTGCTCTGATGGTCATGTGTTCCCTCCAGAAAAATCATCATGAAACCTTCATCATAACTGTAAGCAATGTGTTGGCAATTATGACTCTTATTATGAAAGTAATAACTATTCATTGGAGAATATTATAAGAGTTTTGCTATTATTTATTTATGTATGTTTATGTATATATGTACCTGTATATAAATATATATATATATATATATATATTTACATAACAGGTAAATTCTATAAACTTGATGTATAATTTTGTATTTATGTTATCGTTTACCAATGTTATCAAGGTCACAACAGCATGATTTTAAAATGTTTAAAATTGTTTTGGTTAGCATAGTATTTGAAAAATGAATTATTTCTCAATATTTTAAGCATAGGAAGATTCCCCGATGTGTTTTTTCCTATGGTTTCCAGAATAACCATAGGAATTGGCAATACCGAATCTCTATTTGACTCTTGTAGTACTTGACAATAGCAGTGTAATGACAGCAGCCTCTTCTAGTTGAGTCATGCCTTAAGCTCCCAGTTTACCAAAGTCTCCACTAGCAATTTCAACTGACTTATTCTACCTGCCTGTCTCATTGCCTTATTTGTATTTCATTCCTGTTATTCACAGGTTTTTATAAAACATTCTGTGCATCATGAAAATAATATGTAATGTACTGCAATGTTCCAAACCATTGTACATTTTTGTATTTAGAGCAATGGTTCTTAATGGGTGTCGCACAGGCATTTGCCTTGCCATGACATATCCAGCAATACATGGAAACATTTTGATTGTACGACTGTGGGAGGTGTTGTGAATAATTATGTTAGCATCTGGTGGGTAGAAGACAAGAATGCTGCTGAACTTCTCATAAAGCATAGGACAGCCCCACAACAAGAAAAACTTTAGCTCAAATGTGAATTGTGCTGATGTTGAAAAGCCTTGATTCAGAGGTTGATCATATAGTGATTGAACTATTTTAAGTAATAAAGTAGATTTGGATGGTCATTGTCAAATGTTCTCTCCAGAAGCTTTCTCTAATTGAAACTATTTAAATGTTTGTTTGTTTAATAAGTAGAATAATCATAAATAAATACAAGATAAAGTATGATAGAATGTAAGGAAAGAAATCCTGGATAGAAAACTTGCCCTTATTCACTCTGAGTACAGAATGTCTTTGAAGTAGAAACTTTTTCTGTACCTTTTTTTCTAGTGTTGAGGACACACTTCAACTTCAATAAATATTTAATCATGATAATGGGACATTTTGAGGCTGCCTACTGGAAAAACATTGTAGTAAGCAGTTCAGTGTTAATTAGCATTCATGGGCATTAACAATGCCTGGGAGCTATGTGTAAGCTGAGAAGTTACATTTTAAAAAGTAATTTCAAAATAATATTAAAATATTCCCTTCTTATCCTTTGTTTCCTTTTAAAAACATTATTTTTTTTTCTATTAGTGGTGAAGTTTTGGATATTCCCAAATTAGATTTAGAAATTAACCAGAAATATAATTCCAAGAATATCAACTTTATACAGATAAAGAAACAGAGTTAGAGAGAGAGATGTTATCTTGATTCATTACTGCAGCCTGAGCTATGGTAGAAAGCATATAATGAAGTGTATGGCAGTGTGGGGGATGCTGGAGACAGTAACATCCTGGTGCAGGGAGTCAGAGCCAAACAGAGTGTGAAGGTGTAGGAAAGAGAATGGGTAGGGGCATTGCATGACATGCTTCAGCCAAAAACAATTTAGGAGGATGGGTCTCATGGAGGGAGATATGGTTAGAAAAGCATGCATGCAAATGCGGCATAATGGTGGGGTGGTGGGGGTGGGGGTGCTGGCAACATGTGTCATAGCCCACACGGAATAAAAATTGTACTGTGATTGAGGGCAGTCATAGCAGTTACCTGGCTCAGAGTCTCAGTTCACTCTGGGGACATCTGTATTTGGTGAGTAGTGATGACAACAGCAATCCAGTGCGTTGTATCATTTGTGTGGTAGTGCTTGGAATGCTGGAGCTTGAGCAGGTGCACAGGGGTCACCTGTGGTAGAACATGTCCAAAGTGATGGGAGATTATTTACTTATGGGAGGATTAATTAAATAAGTAAATATACTAATGAAAATGGAAGCTAATTTTCTGACTTTACGGAAGGGACTTGCAAATATGCAAAGGGAGGAAACTCGGATGAGTCATGTATAATGAATCAAAATAGAAAGTACTGGTGTAACTCAAAGTTTTCAGTATATACGGAGAGATATTAAAATTAATTCAGATGTACATGTGTGAGCCTGTGTTCACTGAGCAAGCTTTAGCGTAGCAACACCTCAGTAACTGTCAGCAAACCTATCACCCAGATCTTCGCTTCTAAATTTGATTCTCCATAGAAAGAAATGAAACTATCTAAAAATATGGTACCTTCCAGGGCTAGGGTAGAAGATACACAGGATGATCCTTGAATATCATGCTGTAAGAGTAAGAAAGTGCTAAAAAATGATTAATATTGGTGAAAAAAGACCCCAAATCAACTTGAAATATCCACTGGCCAAACTAGAGGAAATCTCAGATACTATTAAGTAATAGTGGTAACTGATTTTAAGCCATTGAATAAAAAAAGAATCTATAAGTCCATGTTTATGAAACTAAATAAAATAAACTACAGGGTGAAGAGAAAATTTTCTCTTACAGTGAAATGCTAATCTAATAAAAGAAAGATTAAGCTAGATAATCACAATCCCACATCTATCAAGTAGCAATTAATTTAGCCAACTAACATCCATAGATGCTAAAACAAGTGTGTGAAAGTTTGATAGGGAATTGGACATTTACATAATCATAAACAACCTTCCTATAAAATATTTATTAATTATAATAGTGAAAAGAGTAATTTTTCAAAAGAAAAACATAAAGGTTTCTCAATAAAGTAATCAAAGTTAATATGGGACAAACCACATGGGATTTGGGACAAAATCAAAACCATGTGTCACAAGAGAATCCAATTAGAAGAACAGCATGACTTCTGTGATATTCCTGCCAAAGAGCCTAATCTGAACCCCTTTATAAAAAAAAATTAAGTAAAACAAATGTAGAAACATTCTACAAAGTAATTGATCTATAATATTAAAACTAATTGTGGTCCTGACAGTCAAAGTTAGATCAAGATGTTCCAGACTGAAAAAGACCAAGAGGACATGACAAGTAAATGTGACATATTTTGGAGCAGATATTTTATCCAATTGCTCAGGACAAATAATTACCCGTGTTATTCTTGCACCTTTTCTGTAATGTTGAAATGATTTGAAAATATTAAAACACTTTTAAAATAAAACATAAATTTCTTCAGAGTCTCATGCTAAGGAAAGAAATGGGACTGATAGAAAATATTACTATATTTTAAAATAAACTGAATGAAAGCTGTTTTATTCAAATGTTGCAGGTTTTCTACTTTGCAACAAAATATATTCCTTGTTTTAAAGTACAGGTTAATAGACAATCAAAAGCAAGAGTTGTACAATGTTTTTTCAGGAGAAGACACTATTAAACAAGGTAAAAGTGATTACACTTAGTAAGGTACAGCATTATAAATAGTAGTATATGCTAGTTGTAGACTTCGACATACTAGACTCTGAAATCTAGACTCTGAGATAGTAACCACAATTCTTCATCAATAGGTGAATAAAATAGAGGATATAAACACAAATCATATTTTATAGCTATACTACAATAGCAGAATAGACTCCTATCTAAAATTTTGTTTTGATATTGAGACTAATGGTAAAAGAATGAAAAGGAGCAACTCTCCGCTGAGCTGCATTATGTGTGATGGTAACAACACCTTCCATAAAGCATATGAGCTCCCATTGTTATTAACTCGGTTGATCACAAAGGGCTCCCAAGGTAACCAATGGGTTTGCAAGAGTGAAAACCTTATCCAGCACTGTGGCACCTGGCAAGAGACTGAAGACAGGGGAGACCTCCTCCTCCTGCAGGTGGGATATGCCAGAGGTCTCAACTTTGGCTTTAACTTGCAGCAAGGAGTTCTCAGTTTCACTGAGTTTATGGAGTGCTGTTTCTATTACCCAAAATATAACTTGGGTACAGTTTCACAAGCTTATAGCTTGTGAGACTTTCTGATTACAGGAGGGTCTATTTATGTGCTCAGCAACTGCTGCTTTAATCATGAGGAGGGCAGTTTCTTGTACCAGAAACCCATGGGCAACTTATGACCATCTTGAATGGTCCAGAGATTCCAGGAACCATGTAAAGATATTGCTAAAGCATTGATGGAATGCCTATTCTATTGCAATTTGGACATATTCCAGAGCCTTTTATTAGAAGGGGGCCCATTCAAAGTGGGCCAATTTGCAGTAGTATTTTAAATAGGCTTAAGCCAAACTGTAAATAAGGAATAAGCTGCCTTCCAAACCAGAAAGAGCCTGAAATAAATTATGAGTGCTGAGAGAGTCAATAGTCAATTGTCAATCCCTGACATGGTTCTTTGGCAATGTCAGGGATAAAGTAACCCTCAGCTTCCCTAAAATAATTTACAGAAATTTAACTAAGGTGGTGAGGCTTTGCATTATGTGTAGGACAATGGTTTTTCCTTTTTTTGTGAGCTTCATTGTCAGTATTTTTACCTCCTGAATGAATGTATCAAATGAATGTCTTCAGAGGGGATGTCATCAATGAAATGCCATACTTGGGCACCTAAAGGAAATTGTATGTGGTTAATATGTCTTATACAAAGATAGCGTGCAATGGCAAGGCTGTGAGGCACTCTGTGGGCCATGTGGTATATATACGTATATTTTGTTCTTTAGCAGATGAAGGCAAACCAACTATAGGGCTTTTTAATAGACAACTAATAGAATACATTAGTCAAATCTATAATAGCAAAATATGGAACTGGTAATTCAATAATATTGGATATGAAGCCCTCAATGGGTAGAATCACCATATTGAGGTTGCTAAAATGTACCAACTGAGACTGGACAGGGAAAATGTGGCACATGTACTCCATGGAATATTATGCAGCCATCAAAAACGATGAGTTCGTGTCCTTTGTAGGGACATGGATGAACCTGGAAACCATCATTCTCAGCAAACTGATACAAGGACACAAAATCAAACACTGCATGTTCTCACTCATAGACGGGTGTTGAACAATGAGAACACATGGACACAGGGAGGGGAGCACTACACACTGGGGTCTGTTGGGGGGAAATAGGGGAGGGACAGCGGGGGTGGTGGGGAGTTGGGGAGAGATAGCATGGGGAGAAATGCCACATAAAGGTGAAGGGGAGGAAGGCAGCAAATCACACTGCCACATATGCACCCATGCAACAATCTTGCATGTTCTTCACATGTACCCCAAAACCTAAAATGCAATAAAAAAAAAAAAGAAATCAATACTGGGGCTTAAATTACAGTTATAAATTGAGATTCCACTCAATTTTCCTGTTAAAAATTTTGTTAATGCTTTCACAAATTGTAAGTATAAAACCATAAGGGTTTTATAAAACCTAAGCATATTCAAAAAAACTGAAGTGCCAATTTGAGTCTCCTTTGATGTACTCACTCAAAATGTGATTTTGCTGTCAAAGCCGATAACACCACACACATCATGTGAGGGAAAAAGCTTTATTACTTATGCAGTTGAGGGATTCTGAGAAGAATAACGTAAGCTTTTGAAGAGGTCCCATAACTGACTTGTGAGAGATCAGGGAAAGGGGATTGGCTTAGGACTTTCATTTTGGTTAGGAGTTGCAGCTGCTATGAGGAATCTCACAGAGCAGAAACTTGCATAGCTGTATTCTGGGGTCCAAAGGCTTCTCCTCATTCTGTATGATCTCTGTGATACTTATTCCACACCATGGTATTTCTGCATATTTAACTTTTTAAAGAAGTTTGTATGTCTTAGGTAATCCTTCTTGGTGTTAACTCAATTTGACAAAAGCTGTACCCACAAATCTCTTGCAGAGAAGACACTCCTCTTTTTGGGGGATTCTGTCAAAAGAACCTAGAAACAATGTCTTTAAGATTTCTGACGTTCACTTGTTTAAGGAGATCTTGGAAGCACAGCTCTAATGTCTGAAAGGGCCTTCCATATGACTGAATATACTGAGGTCTTAACAAAAGGTTTTAGAGTTACACCCTTGGCTTCACCTTTTGACTAAGTTTTCCTGGAATTCCACTGGATTTTATGTTTTCTTGAACTTTATTTCTTAATTTTAGCATTTCTGGTTATCTGGAATGGCTGAGGATTTATAAAAACATCAAATCTTGGCTTCCTTTTGCTCAATGGTGTTTTTCATTTATCTCTCTTCTCTTGAATTATACTATACTGGCTAGAAAAAAAGCAAGATGACCCCTCCAATATTTTGCTTAGAAATCTCCTCAGTTGCATCACCCCACTCATTAGGCACATTCTTTACTTTTTGGAGGACTACAGGTGAAGTGTTATTACATTTCTGTCACTAAAGAACAACCACAGTTTTCACTTCCTTTTGAGCTTTGCTTTGTCTGTAGCCATTTGTATCCAAAAACACAGTGCAAAGGCTAAGGAGTTCTAAGTCAGATGGAGTTAACCATGGATTAATTACTAGAGAAAGGGAAGGCTGGTACATTGGTACATTTGAATGGTGTGCTTTGTCAAGACCAAGAAGTGGAAATCTTACCTCAAGATTTGGGACACAACCTGCAAACAAACAAACTAACAGAAAAACAAAGATATCACAGATGAGGTACATGTTGAAACATAAATACGTTCAATTAAATTTATTATAACTTTAAGATTTAACATGCTTTAGATCTTGAATGGGTAAATGCCAACATGAAAATATAGTTTGAAGAAGGATTTTCTAGCAGTCTTGAATATAACTAGCACATTTGATTTTAAAAAAAGGGGGCAGAAGAAAAAATGGAAATTTGACATATCAATAATTGAGAAATGAATAGATATAACAAATTCCCTAGTACTTAAATGAGTGAATAATTTATATCATGTAAGTTACAATTTATTGAAAGAACAACTCATATAAAGCTTTTATCTGAATCAGTAATAATTGTGTTTATATGGGTCATTTTGACAGGTATGTATCATTTTGTGATATATAATAAGGTAGTGTGTTGAAAATTCAATTATGACATCTAAATAGTTCCTTTGGGAAACTCTTTGATGGTATTCTTTTTTTTTTATTATACTTTAAGTTCAGAACGTGCAAGTTTGTTACATAGGTATGCACGTACCATGGTGGTTTGCTGCATCCATCATCCTGTCATATACATTAGGTATTTCTCTTAATGCTATCCTTCCCCTAGGAAATTCTAATGATTAACTAAATGATGTACATGGCCCTTACTATGTGTTACAATTTTACAAAGGTAAAATTATTTCCATTGATTTTTCTGAGAAAGATTATTGGCCCAAATTGTCAGCACTATAAATCCTCATTTACTCATTAAAGGGATGCTGTATTGGAATTGTCTCCCGGCTTAAACTGTCAAGCAGAACAATGAACAAATACACAATAGGAGTGGATGAGGTTGCAGACGATCATATTATTCAGAAAACATAAGGCATTTTATGTATCTTACCCTTAGAATATTTAGAACATCTATTTCTGAAACTGCATGAGCCTAATATACTTGGGTTCAAACTCGGCTTTAAGTATATTCTTTAGATCATTATGGCTCTGTTGAATATATATTTTTTATGCCAACAAATTGTGTAGAAAATAATCTTGCCACAAATCCATCAAATTTGTCCATCTCTGTTTTCAACCCCCTTATTTTTTTGTGGACAGTCACAAAATTCTCTTTTAATTCCTTTTGGACAATTTCCAATAGCTCTTCCAATGCATTTTCTCCTTCATTTGCTCTCAACTTAACACAATATGCCTTGGAGTCCCTAATGGCTTTAGTGTTCACAGGAAGTCTTTATTTTCTCTCCCAGTCTTGACAGCAAGTTATTTTAGTACCTTGGTCCTTCAATTTTTTTCTCAGAGTTATTTTGAACTGGATTATTTTTTCTGTCTTATTTAGTCTTTCTTTATAAAGCCAAGTTGTGGAGCTGAGCCCTTTACTTAAAAGACAATAGAGTAAAAGAAGTTTACTTGTTTCCATAGCCCCACTTATTTTATTGCAATTAACTAAAGAAACATGAAATCAGATCTAGATTTAAACATACTAGAAGATAAATTCTAATTTTTGAAGAGTGTTTTATCCCATCTCTTTGAAATTAAGAGACTCAAACATGACTCACAATCCTAATCAGGAAACTGACATTTTAGTAAATTCCTATGATTATATAATAGACAGTATTTTCTACTTTATATTATTCTCTTCAGTACTGCTTCTGTAAATGGAATGTAATTCTAGGGAAACTCCAGTAATGGACGTAGAAATTGTTGTTTGTTTATTTTGATGTGAAACCTTTGTTATCATAAATGCATCTAGGGAGACTGTGCATTTTAAGCAGAGCAATGAATTTATAATTATGGTACTGAAAAGGACTTTGTAGGAAGATAATCTGATTTATCATATCTTATAAATATGAAAGTGTAATTCACTGAGGTAAATTGACTGGGAAGACTACACCATTATTGACTAACACAGTAGAGTCCTTAACCCTCTGTTGATTTTTCCTCTGGGGCTCTTTACTATGAACTTTTAGCTGAAATCCTACTCAGGTCTGTAAAGTAGGTAGTTGTGGCAGTTTATCTGTGTTTCAGTGATCTGAAAAACTTAACTGTTCTGTTTGTATAGAGCAAGGATGGAATTTTGGAAAACTGCAGCAGCATCTGGCTCTTTATATCTATCATAGTGTCAAAGAGACTTTTTTTGTTGTAATTGGCCAACTGTCATCCCAATAGAAATGAGACTCCTTTTATATTTTCTCAAGGAATTCTTGGAATAGCACTGCTACTGACAAGATGGTCCTTAGCATGGCACCTCTCGGGGAACTGTGTATCACTAGACCAGGTAAGACAAGTAAATAAATTGAGAAAATACATACAGAAAATTTATAAGAAGTTCTCATTGCTGCAGCTTCCATATGTGTTATTAGAGGATTCTTCTTGTAGAACAGAGTACAGAATAATTCATTGGTGTCAAACTCACCTGGTGAGGGATATGTGGCCTGAGTTGTATGCTAGCCATGGGTAGAAGGACCAATTTTGGTTCATAAAATAAATGATCTTTTTTTCTTAAAAAAGGTCCTTTACTGTACATTTTTAGCAGCACAGCTCTAGAGAATTGAAAATCCAGGGTTTGGCAGCTTCTATTGACACTAGCTGCTTAAATATTTAGTAGGTTTCGACTTTCCATTGCCTTATCTTCTCAAGGTAGCTTCCATAATTATAAAAATTTTGCCTAAAGACAAAAAGTTCCAGTAACTATGGTCTTAGTAACTTATGAGTCAGAAGTTATTTATTATTAATGGATATGTTGGATGAGATGCTAGAAAACTGTAACAAAACACAAGAGACTTGTTTGGATTTTCTTTCTGAATGGATTGAAATAAATGGGAAAGCAGTGTATTTGCTTACTAATTCTTAGGGGAAAACATGGTTTTTTGCATGAGAGGGAGGACATATAAAGTATTCAGTTTCCTAACAATGTGTAAAAAGAATGGGGAAAAGGAGTCAGAAGGGATTTTTCTCATTGACAACATAAAAATATTTTGAGATGACCCAGGAAATCAGAGGACTTGAAATATGCAAGTGACTCTCATCCATCTCTGAGAATGTGTGGAGTTGTAGGGATTTTGTTGGAGTTCAAAACATACTCTTGAAAATTATGAAAACAAAAAATTAAAATACCTGACCAGTACCAAATAAATATTCCACAATTACTGTAGGACTCAGTAGGGTGAAGAAAAGTGATGAAAAATCTCAGTTGGAACTGAAAAAGCTGAAAAATAATTTACTTGAGCAGCAAGCACTTTTAAGGGGATTGTTCGAGCTCTTTGATCTCATCACATTACTCTAGGAGTGAGTCCTCAGAATGGAAGCTTTGGGGTAAGAATGTAAGAAAGGATACTTGAAAGATCTACTTAATGTTATCTAGGCTTTGTAAGAAGAAATTTTATGATTATTACATAATTTACATTAAATTATTCTGTAATACTTTATATTTGTATACCACTTTATAGTTTGAAAGAATATTCACATTATTTTTTCATTTCATATATATGACATGTAAATAATATAGCTGTTATTTTCCTTTCAGAGGAGAGTATATTGAAGTATCAATGTGAATCAAAAAGCAGGACTCCACATACAGATTTTTTTGTGTTTTAGTCTATCATAATTTCTCAGAGGACATAGAATATGTTGTATACTTTTCTCACCCTCCTTTCCTCCTTCAAAATTTAATACACAAGGTAGGTGGCAGTGAATGACAGAAGTTTTACTTCAAAAATATGTAAAACTAACTTTGCTATTTTTTGCATTCTTATATTTTTTGTCAAGGTGTCCTGTTTTTGGTCATAGACCATTCCATCTAAATATATTCTAAACATATTTAGTCGATCTGAAAATGTTCAGTCAGAGAACTGTGACAGATCAAATTACATTTCAAATTTCACATTTTAGCTTGTTGTTGTTTTCATGTCTTTATTTCACAACTTGAAAAGTGGTAATGTGAAGAAGTTCAAGGAGGTTTCAAAAATGTCTAAAAAATCAATTAATATTATTTTGAAAATATTTAAGAACTTATCAGAAAATATGTACAGGAATCAAATCCAGCATTCTTACTGGATTAAAGAACAAGATAGATATAATTGTTTTTGCTAAATGGTTAATTGGGAATTCACAAAAGTTGTATAACAGAAGTTAGAAATAGTTCATTACAAAAAAATTGTAAAACTTCTCTGGCTTACTTTATGCCTTGGCAGAATTATTGTATCTTGAAATAAGTAATGCCTGTGTCTAAAATGTAAGTAGGCTGAGCGCAATACCACACATCTTTAATCCCAACACTTTGGAAGGCTGAGGGAGAAGGATTGCTTGAAGATAGGAGTTCAAGACCAGCCTGGGCAATATAGCAAGATCCTGTTTCCAAAAAAAAAAAAAAAGCAAATAAATAAAAAATAGCCAGTCATGGTGGCACACACATGTAGTCTCAGTTACTCAGGAGGCTGAGGCAGAAGGATCACTTGAGCCCAAAAATTCAAAGTAGCAGTGAGCTACGATCATGTCACTGCCCCCTACTCTCTACCCCCACCAAAAAATGTATATAGATACCTGCACTATTCACAGCAGCCAAAATACGAAATCAACCTAAGTGCCCATCAATGTATGAATGAATAAAGAATATGTAGCATATATACACAATGGAGTACTATTCAGCCATAAAAATGAATGAAATCTTGTAATTTGCAGAAATTTGTATGGATATGGATGCCATTATGTTAAGTGAAATAAGCTGCAGAAAAACAAACATCACAGATTCTCAGTCACCTGTAGGAGCTAATAAAGTCGATCTCATGGAGGTAGAGGGTAGACAGTTAACAGAGGATAGGGAGGATGAAGGAAGACAAAGACAGGTTTATTAATGGGTGCGAACATACAATTAGATATAAGGGATATGTTCTAGTGTTTGATAGCCCAGTAGAGTAACTATAGTTAACAAAAATTAATTGTGTTTTTTTTTAAATAGCTCAAGACTTAAAATGTTTCCAGCACAAAAAATGATAAATGCTTGAGGTGATGGGGATCCTAAATACCCTGATTTGATCATTCATACCATATGCATGTATCAAAATATTAAATATACCCCATAAATATGCACATGTATTATGCATCAATACATTTAAAAAATAACACTGAAGCATACATAATTTGATTGAATTAAATAAAATCTAAATAGCTGTTTGAAATTTTATATATGAATTTTTGCTTTAGTTCAGCTATCACATGACTGTGATATTTTTGATTCTCATTAATTTTATTAAATTTTCTTAATATTGTGGTTACCTCTAATAATTCTCTTTGCCTAATAAGCACATTACCTCAATGTCCTTCTTTCTTTTTAAACTATAAAAATTTGTTAGGCTGCTTTGAAACCAACCCTTCCAACATGCTAGGTATCCACAGCTATAAAAATCTATTGCATATTTTATGGCTAATACATCAACTCTCAGAGTAAATTTCCAATGGCATAAGATAAATTTTGGGGAACTTCATGTGTTAAAGTTTGGGAACATCTTTCCTCTATGAGGCAGAGAAAATGGAATCATATCTTTGCCCTCATCTCTTCCATGTGGAAAGTCTATTTTAAACACATTCGGTAATTCTCAAGGAATATTTCTGAAGTCTTTCTCTACAGAGACTTGCTTGTGACTAGGGTCATATATACTACATCAGGTCAGGAGCCAAACTCTGGAGTGTGGAAAAGAAAAAAGAGAAAAAAACCTAGTAGATTAATAAGAAATTCAGGATAAAGAAGAGTAGGCATAAATCTTATGGTTGGCAGGATATTAGGAGGTAGGATGATGTGGAAGAGTAACTAGACAATTTCTGCCTTCCATTTGGAAATTCAAATTTACTCTTCCTACAGCATATATTGATAGTCGATTTCATGATAAATATTGCGGCTAACAGAGGTCCATATTTAATGCATGCTTTTACATCTAATCGGTGACTTTCATCCATCCCTATTATTTCTGTTTTTGTCAAACTCCTTATCAGCTTTTGTTAAGGTCATTATAATTTTCTCTTATTGTTCTCTAATATTCTTCCATTATAATCTTCTCTCCATGTCAATTTTTCTCAAGGACAAATATCAGACTTAGAAATATCACTGGCAAATCCATTCATGTCATAGGCATAGGCAAGGACTTCATGGCTAAAACACCAAAAGCAATGGCAACAAAAGCCAAAATAGACAAACAGGATCTAATTAAACTCCAGAGCTTCTGTACAGCAAAGGAAACAATCACTAGAGCGAACCAGCAAACAACAGAATGGGAAAAAATTTTTGCAATCTATCCATCTGACAAAGGCCTAATATCCAGAATCTACAAAGAACCAAAACAGATTTACAAGAAAAAAAACAAACAAATCCAAAAGATATGAATAGACACTTTATAAAAGAAGACATCTACGAAACCAACAAACATATGAAAAAATGCTCATCATCATTAGTCATTAGAGAAATGCAAATCAAAACCACATCAAGATACCATCTCACACCAGTTAGAATGGTGATCATTAAAAAATCTGGAGACAACAGATGCTGGAGAGGATGTGGAGAAATAGGAACACTTTTATACTGCTGGGAGTGCAAATTAGTGTAACCATTGTGGAAGACAGTGTGGCAATTCCTCAAGCACCTAGAAATAGAAATACCATTTGAGCTAGCAATCCCATTACAGGGTATATACCCAAAGAATTATACATTGTTTTATTATAAAGACACATGCACACCTATGTTCATTGCGGCACTGTTAACAATAGAAAAGACCTGGAACCAACCCAAATGTCCATCAACAATAGACTGGATGAAGAAAATGTGGCACATACACACCATGGAATACTACACAGCCATAAAAAATGATGAGTTCATGACCTTCATAGGGACATGGATGAATCTGGAAACCATCATTCTCAGCAAACTGACACAAGAACAGAAAACCAAACGCTGCATGTTATCACTCATAGGCAGGTGATGAACAATTCGAACAGGTGGACACAGGAAGGGGAGCATCACATACTGCAGACAGTTGGGGAGGGGTTGGGGAGTGACAGCAGGGAGTGGGGAGGGTGGGGAGGGATAACGAGGGGAGAAATACCAGATATAGGTGATGGGGGGATGAAAGCAACAAACCACCTTGCTGTGTATGTACCCGTGCAACAATCCTGCATGATCTGCACATGTACCCCAGAACTTAAAGTACAATTAAAAAAATAAATAAAAAATAATAATAAAAAGAGAAATGTCACCTAAATATTTGATGTACACATGTTTTTATAAGATCACGATCACACTCACCAGTATTGCATCTGAGAGCCTTTAAAATCCTGTTTTCCTCTAAACCTCTGAAACCTCATTTTCTGGCATTGTCCTCCTGCTGCTTTCACGCACAGGAAATAGGTAACTTAGTTTCTCAGTTGAAGCATACTCATCCTTTTTCCGTCTTCATAACATTGATCATATTGCTCCCTTTACCTGAAGCAATTCTTTTCAACTGGGCTTTGGTCACTCACAAAATTTCTAGTTATTTCAAATAAAACAACATGTCATCTTTTCGTTGAATCTCTCCTGCCTTCTTTAAACAGAGTTGCTTTATTTTACCGATTCCATAGTAATCGTACATATCTCCACACAGCACAACACATGGTATTGCAGTTATACAGCCTGACGACTGTGAATGGCTCTAGGTTGGAAACTCTTTATTTTCTTTTCAATTGCATGTATCGAACTTAGTCTATATTTGATGCCTAATGAATATGAAATAAATTCATTAACATTTTTAAAAATAGTAGCTGTAACTTTTATGTCTGCATATGTCAGCATCCCAGAAGCAGGAAAACGTACTATTTCTTACAGTTCTTAAAAAGCAAGTACAGTCGACCCTTGAACAACAGAGTTTGAACTGTACAAGTCCACTCATACACAAATTTTCTTCTGCCTCTGCCCCCTACCCCAGAGGGTAAAATCAACCCCTTCTCTTCCTCCTCCTCCTTGGCCTATTCCACTTGAAGATAATAAGGATGAAGACATTTATTATTATTCATTCCACTTAATAGATAGTAAATATATTTTCTCTTTCTTTTGATTTTAATAACAACTTATTTTCTAAAGTTTATTGTAAGAATGCAGTATATAATGCATATAACATGCAAAATAAGTGTCTATCAAGTGTGTCTTATTGATACCGCTTCCAGTGAACAGTGAGTTATATTGATAGCTAAGATTCGAGGGAGTCAGAAGTTGTCATACATGGATTTTCTACTGTGCAGGAGTTGGCACTGCAACCAACCATATTGCTCAAGCACCAACTTTAGTTGGGTTTAATATATAATATACAGCTCTTATTCTATGTATAGAGAAAAAACAAATCAGGTAAATCTTTTACATGGCATACCCTACACACACATACAATGCACACACACACACACCTGTAAGGAGTAGTGATATTTGGAGAAGGTAATCTCAATTAATCAATTAAAAGATTGATTAAACTTATCAATCCCAAGTTCTTGGAAGATGAGATGATGAAGTGTCTGTCTTGGGGGGACCAGTTAGCCCCTGACAATCTTTATTAACTCTTCCCTCAGACAGCCTTTTGTGTTGCCCTTATAATATTTTGTCTCTGCCAGGAAAGCAACTGGGCTGTTGCTAGTGATTTCCCTGGTGAAGAAGCATGCAGTAATTGTTCCAAAGCACCAGAGGCAAGAGTCAAGAGCAGAGCATAACCATTTTCTTTCAATCCATTATCTCTCTGTTCCCTCCAGTTTCCATCTGCTCCACGTGGCAGGTACCACCAACCAACCCTCACCCACTTAACACACACCAGATTCAAGATAGACTTCAATCTGTTCAATCTGTTAGTTCTGGAATATATAATTCTGTTTCACTTCTCTAATTTTTGCAGGGATATATTCACTGTAGGGAGACAACAGCTCATGATAGATTGTCAGTCTTGAAAGAAACAAGCTGAAAAGTTAACAGAGATGATGTGTCAATGGAAGAATCTGAAGGAAGTTCACGTATTTAATTTTCAACAGGTATGGTATAAGGATAAGTCATTACTTTGCCTTTTCATATTGTGAAACATAATTTAAGAAATATGGAAGTCATTATTTCATTTTCTCTATAAACTGAGGCCCAAAGGAATAACATTGCTTGACAATGGTAATAGAACTTGTTAATGACAGAACTTGATTTTACATCTTTCTAGCTGGTTAAAAGCAGTTTCCACTGTTTTTATTAGAGGAATATAAATTTTTAGATGGCTAATTTAACTCAGATGGTTAGGTGATGTGAATTAAACACAATGATGGTGTATGGTATCCTTAGACAAATAAACACTATGTGATAAAGATCAGGATAATTTTGCCTGTCTTGAACTACACTTTAATGAATTCTTTAGGCTGAAAGGGATCCCTTCATTTCAGTCATTTCGAGTACATAAGATTATTTTCATTGTTAAACTTGTTTCTTAGTGAAGTGAGAACTATGCAAAATTAAATCCCTTCAAACTATTATAATGAAAACAGCTTTGTTTCTCCAAGTTTTACAGTTTAAAATGATGTGATTAGAGATCACATGTGACTAGACATGTGATCTCTAATATAATTATGATCTATTTGGTTTTATTGTGTTTTATAGGTTTCATTGTGGGGTGAAGCACAACTAGAACTTCTGAACTAGGTTATTTGTGTCCATCCTACCATTTGTTTGTTTTAGGTTGAGGTTAATGAGAAATACACCACTAGTTTTTTTAGGTTCACAGACCCTCAGTTTTTGGTTCACTGGCACTGATTATGTTTTATATAAATTACTGTGGAAGATGATTCTTTGATAGGTAATTGCAATCAGGATGATAATATATAATTTTGATTAATCAAGAAAGGCTGATTAATTTTAGCACTGATTGTAGCATAACCCCACACTAGAATGAAATGCTGTTTACTGTCATTTGGGATGAGTAATATTCTGCAGTGAATTGAGCCCTTGTTTAAGTTCTCCAAATTTCATATGAAGTCATCTAACATTTTGTTATTTCTATTGATGAGTATAAATAATTTTTAGTGCTTTCAGAAGTCTAAATACTCCAAATTTTGTATTTTGTAAGCTGTCTTCAAATTTGAAGTGTCCTTCCTTCTTCAATAGCCAGTAAATTCTCAAAATGTTAGTCCATGGCCCATCACTGTCAAATATATTTCCAACCTCTTTCTGAACTTGATGCCTCTTTCTCTAACTCCTTTAAACTTACTGACCTTACTATTAACTTTTCATCCAGGTACATGATCTTACACTGTCCTTACACTGTATGATCCTTAATTTTTATACAAATATTTTTGTCTTGCTCTTCAGATTGACTAACAGATGTTAAGAAAATTACAGGATTATAATGATTTTAAAGTAAGAATCCAGGTAAAAAATTTACTTGTTGACAGTAATACCAGTATTAAACAATTTTAATAAATTCATTAAGTCAATCAATAGTTAATATAAATTCATCATTTTAACGATTAACTCATTTAATTTTGAAAACACTTGCCTTGGGTACTTACGTGCCTTGCACTGATGCTGGCACTGAGATATTTAGAAATTAAAATGGGCTGGGTGTGGTGGCTCAAGCCTGTAATCCCAACACTTTGGGAGGCCGAGGCAGGTGGATTGCTTGAGGTCAGGAGTTTGAGACCAGCCTGGCCAACATGGTGAAACCTTCTCTAATAATACAAAGATTAGCTGGGCATGGTGGTGTGTGCCTGTAATCCTGCTACTCAAGAGGCTGAGGCAGGAGAATCACTTCAACCCAAGAGGCAGAGGTTGCAGTGAGACAGGATAGCAGCATCACAGCACTCCAGCCTGGGCAACAGAGCAAGACTCTGTTTCAAAGTAAATAAATAAATTAATTAAAATTAAAATATATAGTGCCTAACCACATGATTTTTTAAATATAATAATAAAAATAGTAACTTTTAAAAAGATAAAATAATACAGTACTAATTTCATAATTGATGGGATACAGTGAAATACAGGATGTTCCATAAGGAACACTTAGGAAGAATGCTGAAACTTCAGATAAATTGATTATTTTATAAACCTTTGATGACTTTAATGAAAATATCCTGAATAAAAAAAGCATCACCACCTTTATCAAAGAAAATATATAGAACTACTGTAGATACAGTATATTTGTACTATCACAGGTAAATGAGGAAATTAATAAATTACCTAAAATTAAAACATAAAGATAATCTCATATAAGCTGTTGACACTGCTATTTGAAAACTTTATTTTCTGTTTAGAAAACTTACAAAATAATTGAATAATTATAGATCTGAACTTTTAAAATTCACTTTCATCTACTAATAATATCTAGGAAGGCTTTTACTGTTGTTGACTATTTTCAATAAAAACTGTATAATGTTTTTATTGCTGCTACTGCTTTCAAAGTTTATGTTAAATTACATTTAATAAGCAAATGACCAATTAAATTATTTTTCAGTAGGTAACCTTACTAACAAATTGTAAGTAATTATGTGATGCAAAGAAAAACAAACCTTAGTTCCATGTTCTCTTCATTTCTTTCTAAATAAAGATACGCTATAATCATGCTTTATATCTTCAAATCTTTCTGAGTTCTTATATTTATTTGTATGTTCACTTTTACTAAAGAAGCTAAAATAATTGAGGCATGTGTGTTTAATTCCAGTAAAGATGCACTTCCAAGAAGTTCTAAATCAATGGACTTATGTCAATTTTTCACTCTTGATAGAACCAATTTTCAGAACATTTTCTCTACCATTTATCTTTTTAGACTCTTAATCTCTTTTTCAAATGTTTTATCTTATAGTTTCTGGTGCTGCCTTCATGGTCCTTTCTAAAGGCTTATCCTCTTAAAAATATAATTTAACAACTCATTTGCTCATTTGTATTTATCATATGTTGTTCTAAATCAATTGAAGACCAATGATAAGTACAACAATTAGCTTCTTTTGAATTCCATTTTTTATTATATTCTTTTCAAAGGCTATCTTAAGGTAAAATGTAGCTGACAAAAATTGTTTGTGTGATGTCTCATTAAAGAAGAAAAATGAAGATATATAAAGAAAATAACTAATTAAAAAGAATATTACTTACAAATATATTCTTAGAATACCAAATAATTTTCTTGACCATCTAAAGCTTTAAATGGAAAAGTGATACAACCTGTTTTTATGAGTAGTTTATACTAAATTTAACTACTGTCATCTCCATCTTCAAAGTTTCTTCTTTGACATACTGGTGAGTGTCAATTAATCAGAACACAAGTTTAGAAACCCTTTCTGCCTCAAGTCCAGGCTTTCCTTTATTAAATGAATCATGAAAATGTTGAGTTCTATTTCACTTGTTGATGAACTTATTATTTTTATCCTTTTTGGCCCAAGAGAAATCATCAAGCTAGAAAAACAGGTATTCTTATATCTAAGAATGGACTGTTTGAAAATGTACCACAAAGACTCTCCTTTGAGCAAAATTTTATAGAAGTTAAATGTGCCACTCTTTGAAACCACTAAGAGGCATGCAGTGTGTTTTCTAAAACACCAGATGAAATTATTATAGGCCATTTTTATTTTTGGCATGGTACAAAGCAAGGGCTTCAGAACAAGAATACAGTAAATTTTTACTTTATTTTTTAAAATGAGAATCCAGCAGAATAAAAGTGTTTGATTGAATGTCATTTAATTATATCTTCAAGGAGATAAAGTGCTATATTGAAAATAAATACCACTACCTGAAAGACACATTTTCAGTTAAGAAACGTGGCTTTTAATAAAAGAGAAATTGAAAGAAAATAATAGAACTATTTTAAAAACTAAAGCAAGATTGTTAAGGTTTCATACACAAGGGAATGGATCTTTTTTCTACATGTTGCATTTTAGTTTGGAGCTGCTGTTTTCTTGAACATCTGCTGGTCAGGCAAGAAAAATAATTTAAATGGGATTTTCACAATTTAAAAGCAAATTTAATTGCATTCCCAGTGCAGTAGTTTTATGAATTCTGCATATATTAACTTAAAAGATAAAATATAATTGAACAGAAAAAATACAGTCTTTATGACTAAATTATAACTAGAAAAATTGGCAGATGATTATGTTAAAATTAAAACACTGAGAACTGGTTTTCACCCTCCACACTGTGAAATTTATATTTTTAGCTGGAAGTACAATGTCCTTTACTTCAGAGAATTTTCTGCCACTTTATTTGCAGACAATCTCACTAGCAAAATTTAAAGAATACATGACCAAAATAAAAAGTTTACAAAAGTACACCTCTATTCACATGATGTGTAAATAGTGCCATTTTTAGCATTACAGAAAATCCTCCTTTGGAAGAAGGACATTTAACAATAGCTTTAGAAACTAATTCTGTTAACTTATCTACTGTAATAAATGTGTCAATTTCCCAGTGTTGTTGTAGCCGATTACCACAAACTTAGTTGCTTAAAACAGCATACGCGTGCGCGCGTGCGCGCGCGCACACACACACACACACACACACACACAATATGAACTGAGTTTTACTGGACTAATAATGTGTTGGCAAGTTGCATTCCTTCTGAAAATGGGAAAGATAATCTATTCCTTCACGTTTTACACCTTCTAGAAGTTGCCCACATTCTTTGGCTCATGGCCTTCTGCTCTATCTTCAAAGCCAGCAATCTCCCTTTGACCCTCTCTCTTTCATCATATCTCTCTCTGTGACTCTGACTTTGACTCTGCTGCCTCTTTCTTTCTTTCCCGTATTAGGACCCATATGATAATATTAGGCCCACCTGGAAAATCCAGGCTAATCTCCTCATCTTGAAATTTTTAATTAATCACATATGCAGAGTCCCCTTGTCAATGTACATTAACATATTCAGAGACTCTAGATATTCGGAGGTGGACATCTTTTGCATTGGGGAGGTGTTATTCTGCTTACTGCAGTTACACATATGGAAAAATTATTAAAGAATCTCAATTGATTTCATTTACTTCATTTTATTTTATGATAATGCAACACAGTTATGTTGAAAGGGAATATAGTTGAAATTCCATATCTGTGGGTGCCACATCCACTAATTCAACCAACTATGAATTGGAAATATTTGATCAAATAATAAAAATCATAATGTAGACATTAAAAATCATACAACATAGTACTTATGTAATACTAGGTATAAGCAATCTAGAAATGATTTACAATATACAGGAGGCTGTGCATGGGTTATAGGCAAATGCCACCCCAAAAGGGCTTGAGCATCTACAGATTTCAGTAGCCATGGGGTCCCGGAATCAATCCCCTGTGGATGTGGAGAGATGACTGTATTGTCATTTAGATTGTTGTCCCTGTATTCGTCAGCTTGTGACTTAATAGAAATATGAGTTTTAGTGGCTATTTTAATGTTCTTGTACATTTCAAACAAATTAAGATAAGGGAGACTCTTAGGTAAGGAGATGAAACATTAACAACAAATAATTTCTGGCATTAGAATTGTTTAAAATGTTTTAAAGAGTTGGTAAAGATTGTAAATATTTCAACCATTTTGCTATTATTCTCTATATTTTATGGAAGAGAGAAATGATGCTTGGAGAAGTTAAGGAACTTACTCAAAAACCATAAGAGTTAATAAGTGATAGTACAATAACCTGCAGTGAGGTCTCTGACTCCAGAGTCTGAGCTTTGAATGAGGATAGCATTCTCTCTGTTAATCTGATACATATCTTCCCTCTGGACTTATCAGATGAGTGAGCAACCTTCATCACCTTTGTAAATTTGTAGTCAATGGTCAATAAATTTCTTCATTTTTCCCATTTTGTAATGTCAAGCAAATGCTGTTCATCCACTTACATTTGAACATTTACTGTTTCTCTAAAATTAATCTTGCAATAAATGTTGAGAGGTTAGTCTTTGAATTTTATGCTGATGATTATTTTGCTAGCAAACTTTATACTACCTAATGAGGCAGCAGAATTTAACTTGTAGAGATTTTAGAAGAGGAAAGATGTGCTTTCAAATATTACTATTTCCTATTATCTGATATTAGGTATATTATGGTATTTCTGTGCCTCTGTTTCTTCTTTGAAATATTTGTGATAAATAGTTACTGTTTTAGAAATGTGTTTTTTTTTTATAAACTACATAGTAGCAAGCAATTTTCTATTTTCAAGATAGTGAGTCAAACCACTAATTTTATCCATCCTCAATTCCTAAATACCATTGGATTGTAAGGAATAATTGGAGATAGGAAAAGTAAGGCATATATAATAAAACTTGCAAATAATTTAAAGATATTACTGTCCAACACTTAAGAAAATAATGACTTCCACTGATTAAATATTGATGCCGTATTAAGCACTTACTATGGTTCTTGACTTACTATGCTCTTAACTAGCTCAGTTAATCCTCAAAGCACCCCCATGATGTAGATACACAGTTATTACTATTTTATAGATTTAGGAAATTGAGGCAAAATGAAGGTAATTAATGTAGGTAAGAACACAATGGTACTAAGTGAAAATGTTGAGATTTAAAACCAGGAAGTTTGTCTTCAGAGGCTATGATTTTAACCACTAAACTCTTGCTTCCTCAGACACATATGCGTGGTCCTCTTGAGTGATAAACACCTTTATTCATCTGGGTCTCAGAAACCTTTCATACTGAGGGAAGCATGAATGAAGAGTAACAGTGTGCCTTGGGGAAATTGTAACAACTGGGGCCATGTCAAATGGAACCCATGTTGGACATCTCTAAGGTAGGTGTTTAAGATTCATTGAGCGCAGACTTTTAGTAAGTTAAGTAGGTATTACATGAGAAGAAAAGCCTCATATAGAGTATATAGAAAGACAAACAGAACGAGAACAGAAAAAAAAAAAAGAAATGTCATAAAGTGGGTGTTTCTTTTTCTTTACTCAAACACACCTCTCACTTACTTATTATATACACTAGTATCATTTTTAAAATGTATGACATGAATTTAGCAAATGAAGCATTTATGCAGAGACAGCTTCATGGACATATATCCTATGCAGTGCTATATCTCCTTGCCTTCAGAAGAGCCCCCACCCAGATTAAGGATCTGCCTCTGCATTGTGTGCATCTTAATAATTTTATCATTCGATTTGTGTTTTGTAATTGAAGTCGGATGGAGCAATTGAGTGTGCACGTGCACAGAAGAGATCCATGTAATGTATGTCTGCTCTTATTCCTCACCACCCCATTCTTACGTGGCATTCACAGTGGCCCCTCTGCACAGAATTCTGATGGACTCCTAATGTATAGAAGTTCACTGAGACTCAAAATGAACAAAAGGTGTGTTGCATCTTAATGTGTTACTAAGTAAACTAATAGTCCCAAGAGGCTAAGAGTTCTGCTATCAAAAGAACTTGTTTTAAATGCAGTAAGACAATGACACTCTGAGAAACAGAAACAACAAAGGAATGCTATCATATTCTTTCTTGTCTGTTATGTCTTGTATTAGATACTCATATATGTTGAAAATGATAATGTAGAAGAAAAGAAAATAATAGGGCAACACAACGTTACTTACTCATCATTACTTACTTACTTTGACCTATTTATGAGTCCTTACTCATAATAGGTCAAAGATAGAGTGTGTATCAAGAAGTGAAATAAACACATGTGAGTTACTTTTGTGCATTTCCATGATTCTGGTATTGGCACAATACATATTTGAAAGGAGCTACTTTGTATAAGTTATACAATATCATTAATTCAGCATGAGTTGAATTCTCTTATATTTGCATTTAAAATTGGCATCGCACAATAGAAACAGTAAAATTCATGCTAAAATGTAAAATTTTATTTTTTTCCTTACACTGAAGTTAAGTAACAGATAGGCTATATACCATGGCAATTAAAGACAGTTCACAAAGAAAGGGAAAAAGCTTTATATTTTGTATCTTTAATAGGAGTATATTTCCGTATTTCAAACATTTTTATTTTGCCCTAGATCCCACAAAGTATATAGGTAGCTTTGCAATACGGGGAATATTAAATGATCCAGTAATGCCAGGAGACTACAAACTGGGGTAGATAATTCTGTAGGCATGAGGATGCTATAAGAAATATTTAACATAAATAAGTCTGAATAAAATAAAACTCTGCATTTTTAGCCATTGTCACAGAGGCAACAAACTAGAAATTTATAGGTATGGGAATTCTAACAGGAGCAAAACTGGGAGAGGACCAAGAGAAATAGGGAGCAAGGGGCTCCCTGGTCACCGGGTTAAAGTTTAACAAGTTTAGTTGTTGTTTAGTTAAGATTGTAAATAAGATTATATTTTGCAAGTAGTAATTGCAACGTATATATGGTGAGGGAACACTCTGTGTTAATGATATGGAGTTTTATTAAATTAATTTATGACACATGAATTGCTTACAACAAAGTTAACATCCTATAAATAAATTTTGGTTAAAATTATCATCATTATTATAATCAATATTATTTAACTCTCAGAATATCGCTGAAATAAGTGTTATTATTATCCTCATTTTATAACTGATAGGATTAGAGAGATTAAGGACTTTAAGATGACATAGCTAGTAATTGAAAGAACTGACCATCAAACTTATATTCAGAAAGATTCCTTTGTAGTCTCGTGTTCCTCACTTCTAATCACCTTGTCCCTTATATTACCTTAACTAATGGCACCTGTGATCATATAGCCTTAATAACCACAACTTAATAATTACTAATCGTGCCTTCTGCGTGGCAGAATTTCAAGCATCTCACTTTCTGATTACTACCTGTTAGTATTTCACATGCCTTCTTATTTCCTGCTCTTTCACTCTTACTAAAAATTCTTTGAAATCACAATATTTAAACTTTAAACTTTTAAACAAATTCTATAGTTGTTTTCTGTCCATTAACTCCTTCACAGTCTTGCCCCTCTTCTCCCTACACATAAAGTTCACTTACAACTTTCTTCCTCAACCATACTTAACCTGACAACATTTTAAATATCTTTCAAACCTGAGTCATTGCTACTGCACCTATGCAAAACCACGATGTTTACCCATGTCCATTTAAATGTATTACTTCAAATTTTAAATTTCCCCACAGTAATTCCTGACACTCTTACTTTGTTTCCTTAATTAATTCATTTTCTTACACCACAAGGATAATTAGTTAAAACATTCCATGTACTCCTCAAACTTCCAAAGCCACCTCCAAACCCCACATTCCTTGTTCTTTGTTGTTCACTTTGGTTACTTTTTAGAGCAAATTTGGGCAATGAGAAGAAATGTTCCATATGCTACCACGACTCTTTTTTCTTTTCTTTTTAATTAATTAATTTATTTATTGAGACAGAGTCTCACTTTGTCACCCAGGCTGGAGTGCAGTGGCACAATCCCAGATCACTGCAACCTCTGCTTCCCAGGTTCAAGTGGTTCTCCTGCCACAGCCTCCCAAGTAACTGGGATTACAGGTGCCCTCCACCATGCCCAGCTACTTTTGTGTTTTTAGTAGAGACTGGGTTTCACCATGTTAGCCAGTCTGGTCTGAAACTCTCAACCTCAGGTGATCCGCCCACCTTGGCCTCCCATAGTGTTGGGAATACAGGCATGAGCCACCACGCCCAGCCTGCCATGATTCTTTAACTCAACTCCCTCCATCTAAATCTGTGTTCTCTACATTGTCTTCTGTTTCTGTGGATGCTGCTGCTCCTCTTCTATCCCTTTATTAAAATATTTTATTTCCAAAATATTTTATTCTTCTCTTTCTCCTATGTTAACTTATTTCTTCCCTTCATACTGGAACCCTTCTATCACCAAATCATTATCCACAATAAGATTATCAATCTTTTCAAAACCAAATCAAATGACAAAAACAACAATAAACTTCATTTCACCTCACATCACCCTCCAGTTACTACCCTATAACCTTGTTCCTGTCTATTGTATAAAATTTCTAATGTTGTCTACAAATACTTTATCTGCTTTTCTCCTTCTGGGCTATCTTAAGTAAACTGTAATCAGATTTTTATCTCCTCGCCACTGAAGAGTTCTTAGGAAGGTTATAAACTATCTCTATGTTACTTAATCCAAGGTAAGTTTTAAATTCTTGCCTCAATACATTTATTCTTGTTGCTCTCTCCAACTGGATTGCTCTTCCAAATATATCTACCGAGAGCACATCCTTACTTTACATGGCTCTTTCCCCAAATGTCACCATGCCAGGAAGGCTACACCTAGCAATGATTTCTAGCTCTCCCAGGCTCTCTGATCACTGATCCTGATTTATTCATTTATTTTTTCATTTGTTTGTTTATTTTTTAACAAACTTTATTCTTGAGAATAGTTTTATGATTGCAGAAAAAACAGTGAAGATAGCACAGAAGATTCCCATATACATTGAATACAATTACCCCTATTGTTGACAACTTAGTATGACACATTTGTAATAATGAATGAATGTATATCATTTCTTTATTATTAACTAAAGTTCATTATTTATTCAGGTTTTTTTGGTTTTGCATTATATTCTTATTTTGTTTCAGGACCCCATCCATGATACTACATCACATTTAGTTGTTATGTCACCTTTGGCTCTTCGTAATTGTGATAGTTTTTCAGACTATCCTTGTTTTCAATGTCCTTGACAGTTTCAAAGAGTATTGGCTGGTAGGGTAGGGTATTTTGTAGAATTTTCCATAAATGAGGTTTTTCTCATGTTTTGTTAATTAGACTGGGGACATGGGTTTTTGTGGGGGGACATACTACAGAAGTCAAGTGCTATTCTCATCACATCATAGCAAGACTACATACTGTCAATGTGACTTATCACCATTAATTTGGGTCTTGATCATGTAGTAAGGGAAATGTTTGTCAAATTTCTCTACTGTAATCTTGGTCATTTTCCCATCTTTCCATACTGTACTGTTGGACAGAAGTCGATATATTTACCCAAACTCAAGGAGTAGAGTTATGCTCTACCTCTATAAGGGAAAGGAGTAGCTATATAAATTACTTGAAATTCTTCTAAGTAGGAGATCTTACTCTTCTTCTACTTATTTACTTATGTAATTAGTTTATTCAATCCTTTGTATATCTGTATGGGTCTATGAATATTTATCTTAAACTTTGTGCTACTTTTTCGTTGTTGCCAAAAATTTTCCTGTTTTGGCCATTGGGAACTCATTCTGTTAGCTTCTGTGTCTCCTTGACATACCCCATCAATGTGGGTTCTTCCTCCTCAACCTTTTTAAGAGGGTGGAGTTGGATTTCTGATTTTCTGATAATACAAGATGCTTCAGGCTCATCTTGTGTAATTTTTGCCTCAGTCCTAGAATCAGCCATTTCTCCAAAGAGTCCTGATTTCTTCTGTTTATTGGAGAAATGTAATATAAACCAACATCCAGGAGCTAGATATGCTCATGGCTACTAAGATATCATTGCATCTAGGTTCTCTCTGCTATCAGAATAAGAAGACATGTATGTTTATACTAATTAATGTATATACACATATATGCTAATATTTCTACATGTAACCATTTAATCTATAATTAGATAAACATAAGTTCACACTGATGTCCCCAACACTAATCCATTCCCATATGGATCATAATTGTTTCCTATTTTTTTATAGCTGTTAATCCCCACTTCACCATTAAAAAGACTGGCTCTCACCATCAGCCATTCATTTATTTAATTGTCTCATTCTAGTATACAAGCATTGCAGTATCAGAATTGTTAACCTACCTTGCTACAGGGAGAAAGGAGTGGGGATTATCAATTAGAGTGTGTATATGCAGTTTCTTTTGCTTAGTTTTACAGAGTCCATTTATTTACAAAGTTACTTGGGTCAGCATCTTATCCTTGCATGACATTCAGTGAGATTGTTTTATACATTAATAGGACAGTTAGATAGTTTTCTCATATTCTTCATACCATCCTGGGATCCCTTGACTTTCTAAATGATCTTTTAACTGTTATCAGAGTGAACAGACAACCTACAGAAGGGGAGAAAAGTTTTGCAATCTATCCATCTGACAAAGGTCTAATACCCAGAATCTACAAGGATCTTAAACAAATTTACAAGAAAAAAACAAACAGCTCCATTAAAAAGTAGGCAAAGGAGATCAACAGACACTTCTCAAAAAGAGACATTTAGGCAGTCAACTAAGATATGAAAAAAAGCTCAACATCACTGATGATTAGAGAAATGCAAATCAAAAGGATAATGAGATACTATCTCCCACCAGTCAGAGTGACAATTATTAAAAAGTTAAGAAACAACAGGTGATGGTGAGGCTGTAGAGAAACAGGAATGCACTGTTGGTGGGAATAAAATTAGTTCAACCATTGTTGAAGACAGTGTGGTGATTCCTCAAATACCTAGAATGAGAAATACCATTTGACCCAGAAATTAATTACTGGGTACACACCCAAAGGAATATAAATCATTCTATTATAAAGGCACAGGCACATGTATGTTCACTGAAGCACTATTCACAATAGCAAAGACATGAAATCAACCCAAATGTTCATGAATGATAGACTGGATAAAGAAAATGTGGTATATATACACCATGGAATACTATGTAGCCGTAAAAAGGAATGAGATCCTGTCTTTTGCAGAGACATGGATGGAGCTGGAAGCCATTATCCTCATCAAACTACTGTAGGAACAAGAAATCAAATACTGCATGTTCTCATTTATAAGTGGAAGCTGAACAATGAGAATACATGGACACAGGGAGGGAGCAACACACACTGGGGCCTGTTGAGCGGTTGGGGGAGGGAGAGCATCATGATAAATAGCTAATGCATGCTGGGACTAATACCTAGGTGATGGGTTGATACTTGCAGCAAACCATGATGGCACACATTTTCCTAAGTAACAAGCCTGAATGCTCTGCTCATGTAAGCCAGAACAAAATAAAATGAAATAAAAATTTTGTAAATGTATGCAGTAAGTTTTATTCTTTGTGCTAAAAATTTCAATGGATTTTAACAAATGCATAGTTTCACGTACCCACAATGAAGGTATCATACAAAATGTTTTCAGAACCCTAAAAATCTTGTGATTAGTTTATTCAAAGCCCCGGACTCCTGTTTTAAAACTCTGGCAACTACTGATCTTTTCTCCTGCCTCTACATGTTTAATTTTTCCAAAATGTCACATAAATGGAATCATATGGTATAAACCTTGACAGATTGTCTTCTTATATTCAGTAAGGTACATTTAAAATTCATGTGACTTTTCTGAATTGGTGGACTATTTTTATTGATATATAATAGTTGTACATATTTTGGGGGGTACATGTAATATTTTGATACGTGTATACAGTGTGCAATTATCAAATCAGGTGACTGCAATATCTATAACTTCAAACATTTATCTTTATGTTGGAAACATTCTAATTCTTCTTTTTTACCTGTTATTTTAAACTGTTGTCTGTCTACTGTATTATCAAATACTAGAACTTATTTCTTCTCTCTGTGTTTTTGTACCCGTTAACCAACTTCTCTTCATCTTTCATCCCCACTACGCTTCCCAGCCTCTGATAATCACCATCCTACTCTCTACCTCCGTGAGATTCACTGAACTTCCAATATGAATGAATATATGTGATATTTGTCTTTCTGTGCCTGGCTTATTTCATCTAACAATGATCCCTAATCCCACCCATGTTGCTGCAAACGACAGAATTTCATTATTGTTTATGGCTGAATAATATTTATTTTGGGCCGAATAAGATTTCATTGCATAGATATACCACAGTTTGTTTATGCATTAATATATTAAATGGAATATTGGTTGCTTCCAGTTTTGGCAATTATAAATAAAACTGATATGCATATTTGCATACAGGTATTTACGTGAACAAGTCTTCAAATCAGGTGGATAAGTACCTAGGAGCATAATTGCTGGATTCTATGGTAATACTATTTTTAGCTTTGTAAGAAACTACCAAACTGTCCTCCAAAGGGGCTATACCATGTATTATTCCTGCCAGAAATGAATGAGAGTTCTTGTTCTCTGCATCTTTAACAGCAATTAGTATTCTCAGGGTTTTTGTTTTTTAACCGTGGCAATAAAAATCTGTAACATAAAATTTATCATCTTAATCATTTTTAAGTGCACAGTTTGCTAGTGTTATGTATAACCACATTATGCAACCAATTTTCAGCATTTTTTTATCTTGCAAAACTGAAACATTGTGCCAGACTCAGTGGCTCATGCCTGTAATCCCAGCTCTTTGGGAGGCCTAGGCAGGCAAATCACTTGAGGTCAGAAGGTCGAGGCAGATCTGGGCAACATGGTAAAACATTATCTTTATTAAAAATACAAAAATTATCCAGGTGTGGTGACATGTGCTCTTAGTCCCAGCTACTCAGGAGCATGAGGCAGGAGAATCGCTTGAACCCAGGAGGTGGAGGTTGCAGTGAGTGGAGATCTTGCCACTGCACTCCAGCCTGAGTGACACAGCAAGATCCTGTTTCAGAAAGAAAAGAGAAAACACTGAAACTTTGTACTAATTAAACAACAACTTCTCATATCCTTCTCCTCTCAGTCACTTGCAACCAGCATTCAACTTTGTATTTCTATTATTTTGATTACTCTGGATATAAATGTATGACTGGCTTATTTCACTCAGCATAATGCCCTTAAAGTACATCCATATTATACCATTTGCCCCATTTGTCATAATTTCCTTCCTTCTTAGGGCTGAGTAAACATTTTATATTCATAGAATTATGAATCCACATTTTGTTAATTCATTCTTCTATTGGCAGGTACTTGGGTTGCTTTCACCTCTTGGCTATGGAGAATTGTGCTGTGATGAACATGGTTGTCTAAAGATCTTTGCAAAATCCTGCTTTAAGTTCTTTTGTATGTAAATTCAAGAGTGAAATTTCTGAATCTTATGTGAGATATATTTTTAATTT
This sequence comes from Aotus nancymaae, assembly GCF_030222135.1. Taxonomy (NCBI): domain Eukaryota; kingdom Metazoa; phylum Chordata; class Mammalia; order Primates; family Aotidae; genus Aotus; species Aotus nancymaae. Next base: position 22,529,558 of record NW_026988473.1, on the reverse strand, counting down.
TTTGAGAAACTACCATACTCTTTTTATAATAGCTATGACATTCTAAAGTCCCATCAAGAGTAGATAGGATTCCAATTTCTCCACATGCTAGCTAACACTTGGTATTTTTTCCTTTAAAAAAAAAAGTAGCCATCCTAATGGGTATGAGATAGTACCTAAGCGTGATTTTGATTTTCATTTTCCTAGTAATTAATTATATTTAGTATATTTTCATACATTTGTTGGCCATTTGTATTTTATCTTTAAAGAAATATCTATTCAAATTATTGGCCCACTTTTTCATCAGGTTATGTGTTTTTTTGCTGTTAAGTTGTAGTCGTTTTTTTCTATATTAACCCCTTATTAGATATAATTTGCAAGTGTTTCCCATACATGTGTTTTGCAAATATTTTCTTCCAGTCTTTTTCCTGTCTTTTAATTATTTTAACAATGTCTTTAATAGACAAGAAGTTTTAATTTTAATAAAGTACAAATTATGGATTTTTATCATTTAATAAATTTTTTGTATTCTTTGATTTGCTTTTCTTCTCATGATGTATTATATCTTGTTATGCCACGCAGAAATTTGTTTCTTGGCTTTCTCCCTCATTAGCATGTAAACTCCATGAAAGCAGGTACCTTGTTCTGTTCATGCTATATAAATAGTTGATAAATACATACATTGTTATATAAGCATATAAAAATAGAAATGTAATCCTAAGCCAGTAGTTTCAATATATTTAACACCCTACATACTTCTATCAATAAAATTTTAGATCTAAGTATTTATATTTCCAAACAGCCTAATGTTTACAACATGTATACATATAAAATTTTGTCAGAAAATTAGCTCCCATACCATATATGTATCTATTATATATCTTTTTTGATATATGTGCCCTACTGTACTAATAGAAACCATGAAATGACAAATCAGTAATTAAATAAGTATACATTTCCCATAAGCTTTAAAATATTTTCTTCTGAAATACAGACATTGAAAACTACTACTCAAAATTATTATTTCTACTTTTTTCCATTTTACATTAAACAGAATACTATCACAGCCTTAATCTAAATCTTTTCATATTGTAAGTATAGATATAATAAATTGAGTTTTACCAAGTGAAGGAAAGATGTATATTCTTAAGTCCTTTCTATTTGATCTGTCTCTAATTTCACACCTTTTATTGACTCTTTTTTTTCTCTTCAGTGTACCAGACCAGATGTTTGCTTAGCCTGAGAACATGTGGTATTCTGCCCATTCAAGTCACTCTGCACATCTTAGAAATGGCAGAAACTTCAATTCCTTGGAATTGTGGGAATATATTTTCTGTTGTTTTAGGTCTTTCAAGTTTGTTATTTCTCATTATTATTATGGTATGCCTAGCAAGTTTTATATATATATAATATATATAACTTAGGTACATATATATACACACATATGTATGTATTAGGCTTAACCATCTGTACATTCTTTGAACATTAATTCTTATAATTATTAATATAACAAAAGTAAATAGGAATAACAATAGTTAACAAATATGGAATGTGTTCGGTTATTTTGCAAAATTTGGTTTTTTTGAGTCAGAGTTTCGCTCTGTGGGCTAGCTGGAGTGCAGTGGCATGATCTTGGCTCACTGCAACCTCTACTTCCCGGGTTCAAACGATTCTTCTGCCTCAGCCTCCCAAGTAGCTGGGACTACAGGTGCACGCTACCACGCCCAGCTACTTTTTGTATTTTTAGGTAGAGATGAGGTTTCACTGTGTTAGCCATGATGGTCTTGATCTCCTGACCTCATGATCTGCCTGCCTTGGCCTCCCAAAGTGCTGGGATTACATGCATGAGCCATCGCACAGGGCCTGCAAAATGCTTTTACATGTGAATGTTATTTAAAGACAACACTATTAACTAAGGATGAAGCTGTTATTTTCATTTTTCAATTGATCAAACCAAAACTTACAGAAGTTACATAATTTCAAATAACCAACAAATGATAGAGTAAGAACTCATATCTAGGTCCCTGTTCCTCCATATCTCAGGTTCCCAAGAGTAACACTATGTTTGAAGTAAGGTTTTAAGACATAGTTAAATATTCATTTTACTACAACATTTTAAAATATATTACCACACTTAATTTTTAGCAAAAGTTTTGGCACATTTAGGGAGTCTATAAATACTTACTGAATGAATAAATATATGCAGCAATGCAGCATTTTTATAAGATAATATTTCTTTTAAAAGTTTTGCTGCAATATGAAGTACATTTTTAAATGGGGAAAAAAAACCTGATTTTATGTCATAGTATCTGTCACCCAAAAACCAAACTCCTTTTCTCATGAAAGCAGCTGCCTCCAAAGGTACAGAAATCAACGCAAACATTTACGGGGGCCTCTAAGACCTATAAACTACTCACCAAGCACGAAGAGCTTTTCTTCTAAGAATGCTCAAATGCATTATAAAACAATACATTACTTTTATGTTCTCATGGCCCATTAAATCTTTTTTAATGCAGTATTATTTTGAATGAGTTTGTTTTGAGTATACCAAAATACTGGTACTTGCTCTGGCTTTCATTACAGTAAGGAGCTATTATTCAATTGGTTTTATCTTTTATAGTTATCTACATATAGTATTAATGCTTGGATTTAAAAACATTAAAATAAGTATATCTATTTTTCACTAAAGCAAAAAGGACTTTTAGTCTAGTTCTTTTGAAAAGAATGTGAAATCTGAGCATATGCCTGATCCCCTGTTCAAAAGCAGGAAACAAGTAGATCAAATTCCAGATTTCCTGAATATCATAGATTGAAGAATTTAGCAGTGTACCAGTTGGCAATTTAACATATAAAGAAAACATCTATTGTACATTTAATTGTGTCCCTTCTATAGTTATATTGAGTCATAACTGCCATTATAATTATTAATATAGTCAACATAAGTAGGAATAACAGTAGTTAACAAATATGGAATGTACTCAGTTATTTTACATGTGAGCTGAGTCATCCTGGATTCCTAGGTAAGCTTTCAACATACAGCACCTGTCACAAAACATTTGATGATTGTGATAGATGCATGCTTGATTATTTACTAAGATTCCTAAGATATTATCTTGGAAATGTTGATTTATTTTAGAGTAGCTATTTCCTAACCCTCATATCATAAGGCCATATTCCCACACCATATTCCAGTCCAGGAAGAAGCACTGGGTTCTGTGTTCCCACAGCTGCCTCAATTACCAGGAATTTGGAGTTGGGAAAAAAAAAGATTTTTTTCTCTATCATATAGTTTGTGAAAGAGAAAAAGTAGATCTTCCTGAAAAATGTGAAAGAAGATAACATACATGGAGGAGCAGAGATAAGAGCCTAAGCTATGTCCTGAGGCCCAGCTGAATCCCTGGTTTGATCCTCATAACCAATTCCTGAGCTAGCTTAAGTGGCTCTCAATAAATTGCACCAAATTAGTGTTAACTAACACACTGATTGCAATGGAATGAAGATGGAACTTTGTATGTTATTTAGGTGTTATTACCTTTTCATTTCTCAGACTGCATTGAACAGAAAGTTATTCTACTTATTCATTCTGAGTGTTGGGGAGAGGTGGAGGTGGGTGAATGATTGCATCCCTTTCTTATATTTTGTGGGTCATCTATTTCCATAGTATTTAACACTTTTGACCTCTCCTTCTCTGCATTTTTATTCATTGGTAGGCTTAAAAAAAAAAAACCCAGACTTTATTCCTCCTTCCTCCACCTTTACTCATTTTTGTCCATGATAAAGAGTGACTTGTCTAGATGGTACACTATGGCTCATGCCTGTTATCCTAACTACTTATGAGGCTGAAGTGGGAGGATTGCTTGAGCCCAGGAGTTCAAGGACTCAGTGAGCTAGGATCATGCCATGGCACTCCAGGATAGGGACAGAGAAATATCCTGTCTCTAAGTCAATAAAATAAAAAAGAGTAACTTGTCTGAATGGCAAATCTGGAATAAGAAAGTAACATTTATTTGTAATCAATGCCTGTACTTCTTTTTATGACATACTGTATGGCAGAGAATGTATGCCCTCCGCCATGCTGTAAGTTTCAGTATACCAGTCCTTTTCCTTGGGGGAGGAAGCCTAGTATGAGGGAGGGGCAAAAATTGAGCTCGAAACAACAACATCTGGTGTATCAAGCAACATATTAAGAAACCTCAACAGGTAACCCCTAATTGGAGAGATAAATAATACTTGAAGATTGATGGCAGTTGTTATATCTTTACACTCATTCTCTGGTTATCTATTGCTGCAAACAAACTATCCAAAAATTTTAGATGGTGTGTCTTTGTGGCATCTCCTGGGGGAGTGGGGTCTGGAATTTTCACTTCAAAGAAGGTATCCTCACATACATTCCTGGTACCTTCATGCTCCTTTGTTTTTCTCTCTCTACACATAGTATCTGATATTCTAGGTCTTCTCCATGTGGCTTGATCACAACACAGTATGATGGTCTCAAATTAGTTATACTTTTTAGATGATGGCTGGCTTCCAAAAAGATTAGTCTAAGAGATCCAGGTGGAAGCTGCAAGACTTATCATAATACAGCTTCAGAAGTCCACGATCCTACCACTGCCATATTTTATGTTTTAAGCAGGTCACCGAGACATCCCAGATTCAAAGGGGAGGGAATTAGTCTCTACTTCTACATGAAAACAAAAATGGCAAAATCGGAATATAGAAGACTATGTGAGGTGAAAGATAATCTTAAAACCTTGTTAGGAAAATACAATTAATCATACCTGGCTTGTAACTGTTGAAACCTGGGTAGATGGCTTCAGGGTTTAGGTGTAAGCCAGAAGGATTTTTATCTTGGTCAGTCGTTGTAGCATGTAACAGCTTTGTCAAATGTCAAGAGACCATTTCTATAAAGCTTAGTTGTAACAGTCAGTCCTATGCCTTACGCAAGTGGTTTACAGTTCTTAGCAAAACTGAAGAACTTTAACAAAGATACTTGGTTGTCAGCAAGTTCAGAGGCTGAGGCCTTCATCAAAAGTGAGGATCAGAAAAGATACAGAGTGCAGGAACTTCAGTAAATTCAGCTATGATGTGAGGCCTCAAAATAGGCTACCTGCAAGGGATCTAGCAGGCTTAATTGTATACTTCATGTTAAAACAAAGGCAAACTTTTGTTTTTGCTTTCAATACAATTCCAAGTTGAATCTGCTAGGCTTTGAATTTTAGATGTTAAGGTTTTCATAAGCAGATATAACAGAAGGAAAATAATTTTGAGCATTATGGAAATTATAGAAAGAGGACTTTAAGACACAAAAACTAAAGGAAGTCTTCTCACTATTAACAAGCAAGGCAGCTGAGTCCAGAGTGCTCTACAAAAGATGCAGTTTTTGGAAAATTACAGGTTTAACAGTTGTCCAAGAGAGGTAGAACTAGCTTAGGTAACCCAAATTTAATTCTGCAGCCAGGGTTATACAGGGCGTTTTCTATAGGTTAATTTCATTTTGGGGTTAATTTAAGACAGCTCTACATTTCTTAACTGATATGAGGAAAAAATCATCTTTATGATACAAGTTTGTTAGGCCTAAAAAATCTTTTTTTTTTTTGAGACAGAGTTTCGCTCTTGTTACCCAGGTTGGAGTGCAATGGCGCGATCTCGGCTCACCGCAACCTCCACTTCCTGGGTTCAGGCAATTCTCCTGCCTCAGCCTCCTGAGTAGCTGGGATTACAGGCACTCGCCACCGTGCCCAGCTAATTTTTTTTTTTTATTTTTAGTAGAGACGGGGTTTCACCATGTTGACCAGAATGGTCTCGATCACTTGACCTCGTGATCCACCCACCTCGGCCTCCCAAAGTGCTGGGATTACAGGCGTGAGCCACCGCGCCCGGCCCAGACCTAAAAAATCTTATAGCAGGAAGCAATAGAAACACTCCCAGGGTGAAAGATGGAGCATACCTTTTCATCTCTCTTCTCTTGAAAATATGGATACTCAGATTTTGTAAAGCCCCAACACAATTCAATAATGGTTCAAGAACAATTGACATGAATAGATTTACTATACGAGAAATGTAAAATCTAAATAAACTTATAAAAGTATAAAAGTTAAATAATAAGCTAAATACTTCCCACAAATAAAATTCTGTGACTTCACTTTTTAATTTTATCAAATGTTTAAAAAAGATCTATAGGCCGGGCGTGGTGGCTCAAGCCTGTAATCCCAGCACTTTGGGAGGCCGAGGCGGGTGGATCACGAGGCCAAGAAATCGAGACCATCCTGGTCAACATGGTGAAACCCCATCTCTGCTAATACAAAAAATTAGCTGGGCATGGTGGCGCGTGCCTGTAATCCCAGCTACTCAGGAGGCTGAGGCAGGAGAATTGCCTGAACCCAGGAGGCGGAGGTTGCGGTGAGCCGAGATTGCGCTACTGCACTCCAGTCTGGGTAACAAGAGCGAATCTCCGTCTCAAAAAAAAAAAAAAAAAAAAAAAAAAAGATCTATAACAATCTCTCAATAAACTCTTGCAAATACTAGAACATTTCCAAATTCGTTGCACAAGGCCAGTATTGCCTTGATATTAAAACCAGACAACGACGTCACAAGAAAACTAAACTTTAGACTAAAACAGTGTGGTACTGGTATAAAAACAGGCACATAAACCAGTGGAACAGAATAGAGCACCCAGAAATAAACCCAAATACTTACAGCCAACTGATTTTTGAAGAAGCAAACAAAAACGTAAAGGGGGAAAGGACACCCTTTTCAACAAATGGTGCTTGGATAATTGGCAAGCCACATGTAGGAGAACGAAACTGGATCCTCATCTCTCACCTTATGCAAAAATCAACTCAAGATGGATTAAGTACTTAAACCTAAGACCTGAACTACACAAATTCTAGAAGATAACATTGGGAAAACCCTTGTAGACTGGTTTAGGCAAGGATTTCATGACCAAGAACCCAAAAGCAAATGCAATAAAAACAATGATAAATAGCTGGGATCTAATAAAACTGAAGAGTTTTTGCATGGCAAAACGAAAAGTCTGCAGAGTAAGCAGACAACCCACAGAGTGGGAGAAAATCTTCAAAATCTGTTCATCTGACAAGGGACTAATATGCAGATTCTACAATGAATTCAAACAAATTATTAAGAAAAAAACAATCCCATCAAGTAATGGGCTAGTGACACAAATAGACAATTTTCAAAAGAAGATACACAAATGGCCAACAAACATATGGAAAAGTGCTCAACATCACTAATAATCAGGGAAATGCAAATCAAAATCACAATGTGATACCACCTTATGCCTGTAAGAATGGTGATAATCTTTTTGATTATCTTTTTGGACACTTGAGAAGGAAGTACACTTTGCAGTCATTGAATGGCACATTCTATAGAAGTTTGTGAAGTCTAGGTGGTTCATACTGTTGTCTTTTATTTTCTTGCTGATCTTAGTTGTTTTACTTATTAAAAATAGGGCAATGATGCATCTAACTACCATTTTTAAACTGCTTATTTCTCTTTTCAGTTCTGTTCACTTATGCTATATATTTTGGAGCTCTCTTATTATGCACATAAATGATTATAATTGCTATGGATTGATTCTTTACTATTGTAAAAGTTCCTTCTTTGTTTCTAATGACACTTTTTGCCTTAAATTCTATTTTGGCTTTTTTTAATGCAGTGAGTCTTTGTCTTTGGCTTACTGTCTGCACAGTAAATCTTGTTACTTTACTTTGAAGCTATCTGTGTCTTTTAATATAAAGTGCAGTGCATCACTTGTAGACACCATAAAGTTGAGTCATTTTAAATCTATTCTGTCAGTCTCTGTCTTTCAATTAGAATGTGTTTAAACTATTTTCATTGCATATAATAACTAATAAACTACAATTTACATCTTCCATTCTTATATTTGTTTCCTATATGTCTTATGTATTTTTTGTTTCTCTATTTCAGAATTTTTGTTTACTTTCCTATTAAACATTTTTTTTTTGTATATCATTTTGATTGCCATCTTGTTTATTTCACTATATTTAAAAATTATATTCTTTTGGTTTACTGAGACTACAGTTAGCTTTTAAACAATTCAATTTAGTTCAGTTTAACACATATTTACGTTCCATATTATACATAGTTTTATTGCATTATAGCTTTTCCCCTCAATTTTTTGTGCTATTATTGTCAAAAAATTGCATCTGTCGATTAACACATTTTTATATTTATTGCTGCATGTAGCTGTGTTTTAAATTAGGTAGTAAAAGAAAAGAGCTACAAGCAACATACATTTATGCCACCCTATCCTTATAATGTTTAATTTTTTTTGTTGTTATTGTTGTACTTTAGGTTCTGGGGTACATGTGCAGATCATGCAGGATTGCTGCATAGGTACACACGTGGCAAGGTGGTTTGCTGCCTCCATCCACCCATCACCTATATCTGGCATTTCTCCCCATGTTTTCCATTCCCAACCTCCCCAAACCCTGCTGTCCCTCCTCTAGCCCCCGACAACAGACCCCAGTGTGTGATGCTCCCCTCCCTGTGTCCATGTGTTCTCATTGTTCAATACCCACCTATTAGTGAGAACATGCAGTGTTTGATTTTCTCATCTTGTGTCAGTTTGCTGAGAATGATGGTTTCCAGATTCATCCATGTCCCTACAAAGGACATGAACTCATCCTTTTTTATGTCTGTATAGTATTCCATTGTGTATATGTGCCACATTTTCCCTGTCCAGTCTATCATTGGTGGGCATTTGGGTTGGTTACAGGTCTTTGCTATTGTAAACAGTGTGCAATGAACAGACATGTGCGTGTGTCTTTATAACAGAATGATTTATAATCCTTTGGATATATACCCAGTAATGGGATTGCTGGGTCAAATGGAATTTCTATTTCTAGATCCTTGAGTAATCACCACACTTTCACAATGGTTCAACTAGTTTACACTCCCACCAACAGTGTAAAAGTGTTCCTATTTCTCCACATCCTCTCATCTGTTGTCTCCAGATTTTTTAATGTTTGCCATTCTAAGTGGCATGAGGCAGTATCTCAGTGTGGTTTTGATTTGCAGATGATGAGCATTTTTTCATATGTTTGTTGGTCTCATATATGTCTTCTTTTGAAAAGTGTCTGTTCATATCCTTCACCCACTTTTGAATGGATTTGTTAGTTTTTTTCTTGTAATTCTGTTTTAGTTCTTTGTAGATTCTGGATATTAGCCCTTTGTCAGATGTGTAGATTGCAGACATTTTTTCCCATACTGTTGGTTGCTGGTTCACTCTAATGACTGTTTCTTTTGTTATATAGAAGCTCTGGAATTTGAGAAAACTGGCTAGCCATGTGCAGAAAGTAGAAACTAGACCCCTTCCTAACAACGTACACTAAAATTAACTTCAGATGGATTAAAGACTTAGCCATAAGACCTAACACCATAAAAACCCTAGAAGAAAACCTAGGCAAAATCATTCAGGACATAGGCATAGGCAAGGACTTCATGACTAAAACACCAAAAGCATTGGCAACAAAAGCCAAAATAGACAAATAGGACCTGAAATAATGTTTAATTTTAAACGTCAACTTCACTGGATTAAAGACTACCTAGAGAACAGGCAAATTATTATTTCTGGGTGTGTCTCTGAGGATATTTCCAGAGGAAATTGTCATGTGAGTTAGTGGACTGAGTGAAGAAGATCCACTCTCATGGGTGGGCATTATTGAATAGGCTGGGTATACAAGTGGAACAAAAAGTAGAGTAATGGCAAATCTCTCTTTCTGCCTCTCTTTTGCTCATTCTCTCTCTGTCTCTCTTTCTTTCTCTGACCCCTTTCTCTTAATCTCTCCTAGAGATAGGAAACTCTTTTTTTTTTTTTTAATTTGGTTACGAAAATTCCAGGTGTGCTGGCACCTGGTATTCGGGATTTACACCAGCAGATATCTCAATCCTCAAGCTGTTAGCCTTAAACTGAGTTACATCATTAGCTTCACTGGTTCTTGAGGGTTTAAGACTTCAATTGAGCCATCCTACCAGCATCCCAGTGTCTCCAACTTCTAGACAGCTTATCATGAGACTTTTTGGCCTTCATATTGCAAGTGCCAATTCTCATAATAAATCTCCTCTCATCTATCTATCTATCTATCCATCCATCTATCCATCTATCCATCCATCTATGTTTTCTCAGTTGTGTCTCTCTGAAGAAGCCTAATACACATAGTTTATATTCTGTTTACTTTATATAACCCTGTGTATTTTTTATATCTACAAATACAGTTTACTTTATCAGAACTCTATATTTCTTCTGAACTGAAATTGCAATCTGGTGTTCTTTCAATTTACCTGAAGTATTCCCATTAGTGTTTCCTATATGAAAGGCCAGTTTGTGACAATTTCTCTCAGTTTATTTAATCTATTAATCCTTTAAGTTTTCCATTCTTGAAAGATAGTTGTGCTGGATATAGGAATCAATATTGACAGTCTTCTTTCAGTAGTTTGTAAAATATTTGCCATTCCACTCCCTTTTGGTTTCTATGACTTTGAGGAGAAATTAATCGTTAATCTTGTTGAGAATTTCTTCCACATGTTGAGTCTGGTTTTTTTTTGTTTGTTTGTTTGTTTGTTTGCTAATTTCTACATTCTCTCTCTCTTTTTTTTTTTCTTTTTGATCTTTGACAGTTTAACTAAGATGTGTCTAACTGTAGATCTCTTTGTGTTCAACCTACTTGGGTTTCATGCAGTATCTTTGAATTCTATGACTATTTTTCAATCAAATTTTAGAAGTCTTAGAGAATTATTTCTTCAAATAATCTTTCTGTCATCTTATCTTGCTTCTTTTTCTGCAACTCTTGTCATACATGCATATGTTGATATGCTTAACCATATCCCACAGCTCAGAGACTGTTCACATTTTTAAAATTTTTTGAGACTGGATAATCTAATTTTAATCGGCCTATATTCAATTTAACTAGTTATATTTTCTGCTAGCTTAATCTTCTGTGAAGCTACTCTAATAAATATTTTAATTCTTTTATTATAATTTCAGTTCCATAATTTATCTTTGGTTCTTTTTTTATTGTTTCTGTATTTTTATTGATATTCTCTATTTGTTTATATCCTTCCCCAAATAGACCAAAACAATGAGTAAACAGTTATATTTTTACAGGAATGATTGAAAGAGTATTCTGGGGAGCCCCAGAGATGTAACAAAATTTTCGTAGAGTACAGAAACCCATAATAACACCATAGGGAGGTATGCAAAGCATTCTGCCTTTGCCATATTGTTTCCCTCGCCAGAATGAATTTGGATTAAAGGTAGACTTATTCTTATGGGGAAAAAGTAAGTTGAAGATACCCAACAGTCACTATCGATACCACAAACACCAACAATTTTGCACAGAAAATTCCCCAGTCTTCATGGCCCCAAATCCAGTTTGGAGAGTATTCAGGACAGTACGTAGTTCCATTGCCTCAGACTAGGTGTCCACTTTGGGCAACTTCCATTCCCATGACCAAAGCTGCTATGACAACATGCTATCTAAAAACTCAACTGACTCTCTCCATCCTTGAGGTCCCAATTACACCATATTCCTATGACTGCTAGCAGCACCCCCAGGTTCTTGGCATGTAAGCCAGAGAAAATAACATAGACCCTCATAGCTGAACCCATGTGGCCATGGTATCAACCTTTCTTTCCCATGGAACAAGTGGACCTAAATGGTGTGGAAGCCACTGAATAGTCCACCAGCCACCTGACCAACATGCACCTCTGCCACATAGTTGCCCAGCCTGCCAAGCCTGTGTGTGCCTGCATCTGGCCTGATGGCTAGTCCTGCAGTACCCCTGACCCCACTAAAGAGGCTGCCACAGAGTCATCTGGTTCTTCTATACCAAAACATGCCTATGCCTAACTCAAAAGCCAGTCTTGTGGTAGTCCTGACCCTGCATTAAACTGTGACAGATCCACTGCGCATTATGCCTAAATACATACTTGGCATTATAACTGGGCCATGGTGGCCTGATGCCCATGGTCAGTCACAGGGCCACCTGGCTTCACTCTACCCATACACACCTGCCTGTGGCTCAGTGTGTGGTCCAGAATTGTCCTTGCATCCCCAGACAGTGTGCTAGAGGACCATCTGGCAATGCCAGGCCTGCATCCAGCTGAACAACTTGTTTGGTAGTAGTTCCACCCTCGTAGCCAGAACACTGCCAAGCCACCTGTTACCACCACACTTATGCAAGTATGGAAGCAGCCCTAGCTATGTGGACAGACCACCACCACTGGAAAGCCAAACTTCTTCACGCATCTCTTTGTACACCCCTTCCTGACCCAACAGCTGATCTGATAGCAGTCTCATCTTTGCAGAGAGACAGCTTTACAGCTTATTGGTCAACCGTACCTACATGTACTTGAGCCCAGATTGACAGCCACTCCAGTAGCAGACAATGAATCTCCAAAGAGGCTACTGAACACCCTGTCAGCTCACTTGCCAGCACATGCGCAGCCTGACAATCAACCTGGAAACTCTGCCTTAAGAAAAAAGACACCACTGCCCTTCCAAACTCCCATAGCTTAGACAACTGAGGCAAACACAGATATCACTGGCAGGAATTATAGGTTAGGAAAGTAAATTAAGACAATGCTACTGAATTTACCAAGAACCAAAGTCAATGCACCATATCCAATGGACACTCTAGGAACTATACACAAGAAACAGACTCTAACTACAAAAACTACTTCTTAAAATTGTGAAAAGTGCTATGCCATCAGATATAAAGATATCAACATTGGGACAGAAGAAACATAAAAAAGCAAAGAAACATGACATGACACCCAGAGGAGCAAAAGTCTCCAGTAACAAACACCAAAGAAATGGACATCAATGAAATGTCTAACAACAAAAAAAAAAAAATTCAGAATAATGATCTTAAGGAAACTCAGAGAGATACAAAGGAAAGCATACAAAAAAACTCAATAAAATCAGCAAAACAATTTATAATATAAATGAGACCGTCAAGAAAGAGATAAAAATATGTAATGAAAACCCAAATATAGTTAAGGTTCAATAAGTAAAATGAAAAACACAATTGAGAATTTTAATAATAGCCTAGATAAAGCAGAAGAGAAAACTTCTGAACTTGAAGAAAGGTCTTTTGAAATAATTCCATCAGAATGAAAAAAATAAGTAAGTTGCAAAGAATAAAAAGGGGGCTATAAGACTTATGGGACATGATTAAGGAAAACCTATTTGCTCTACACGGTTAAAATAGCAGAGATAGATAAAGGTACAAAAAGAATAACAAAATAATGGATTAAAACTTCCCAAATATTGAGAGAGATATGGATGTCCAGATTAAAGAACCTCAGAGATCCTCACTTCAAGCCAAAAAGATCTTTTCAAAGGGCATTTTAATTAAGCTATCAAAATTCAAAGACAAAAACTATAAAAGCTGCAAGAGAGAAGCATCCAGTTAGATGAAAGGAAATCCTCATTAGACTATCAGATTTATCAACAGAAACATTGCAGGCCAATAAAGAATTGCATGATATTTTTAAAGTGCTGAAAGAAAAAATGTCAGCCAAGAATACTATGTTAAGCAAAGGAATTCTACAAAAATTAAGGAGAGATAAAGCCCTTCCTAAAGAAACAAATGTTGAGGGAATTCATCATTATTGAATCAGCCTGAAAAGAAAAGAAATGCTTATTAAGGAGTTGCTACAATAAAAAATGAAGGGACAATAATTACTATTATGAAAATACATGAATGTGTAAAACTCACCAATAGAGGTAAATTCATAAATCAAACTTAGTACACTCTAATAAAATAATGTCATCATTTAAATCTTTCCATCCTCTATTATAAAGTTTTAAAGTCAAAATGATTTTTTTTAAAAAGCAGGAATAATTAGTGGCTGAGAAACACCCAATAAATCAAGAAGTAAATTCACACAACAAAAATATGAATTATGTGTGTAAGGGGAATTCTAGAATATTTACATGACCAAAGTTAAGTTGTTATCAGCTTAATGTTGTCTAACTACAAGATTTTCATGTTAGCTGCATGGTAACCAAAAACAAAGCAAAAGAAAAACAGAAATTATAACAGATACACAAATTTGAAAGGAAAAGTAAACACAGATTAGCATCACAGAAAACCATGAAAGTACAGAATCAAAAAACAGAGAAAAAGATAAACAAATTATCGGCAAAAATAAAAAAGGAAACAAAAAAATGGCAGGAGTAGGCCCTTATTTATCACTAATAACACTGAATATGAATGAATTACATTCTCCAATTAAAATATATAGAACACCTGAATGGATAAAAATTAAGACTCAATGATATGCTATTCGAAGAGATTTACCTCAGTATTAAAGACCAGCATATACTGAAAGTAAAAGGATGGAAAAAATATTTCATGCAAGATAAAATCAAAGCAGAAGGAAGCAGCCAAGTTACATCAAATAAAACAGATTTTAAGTCAAAAACTGTAAAAACAGTAAGAAGCTCTTTGTATAATGATAAAGATAAATTTTAAAAGAGTATAAAATTGTTAATACATCTGTAAGCAAATTCAGAGCACTTATATATATAAAGCAAATATTAAACATATAGAGAGAAAGACTGTAACAGAATAATCATAGGGAAACTCAGGAAACTCAGCATCCCGTTTTATTTTTTTTTACCTTTTTCTTAATTTAAGGTTTTTTTTTGGTGCGGGGAGACAGGGTTTCACTTTGTCACTCAGGTTGGAGTGTAGGGGCGAAATCTCAGCTCACTGAAGCCTCAACCTCCCAGGTTCAAGCCACAAGTAGCTGGGACTACAGGCACACAACACCATACATGGCTTTTCTTTCTGTTTGTTTTGTATCTTTTGTAGAGACAGAGTTTCACCATGTTGCTCAGGCTGGTCCCAAACTCCTGAGCTCAAGAGATCCTCCTGCCTTGGCCTCCCAAAGTGCTAAGATTATGGCTGTGAGTCATCACACTCAGCCAACAGCCCACTTAAAACAGTGATCATGCAGACAAAAAGTCAGTAAACTAACATTATACTTAAACTGCATCATAGATCAAATAAACCTAACAGACATTTGTAGAACACTTCATCCAACAGTTACAGAATACACATCTTATTCAACTACATGTGGATTATTCTGCAGGATAGATTACATATTAGGCCACAAAATAAGTCTGAAAATTGTAAGATAGGCATTATGTTAAGTATATGTTCTGACCACAATAGTATAAAACAAAATCAATGACAAGGAAAACTTCAGAAACTTTACAAATAAATAGAAATTAAACAACATGCTTCTAAAGAACTCATGGGTCAATGAAGAAATTTAAAGGAAATTATAAATTTCCTTGAGACAAATGAGAATGGAACTGTATCATATCAAAACGTATGGGACAAAGCAAAAGCAGTCTAAGAGAGACGTTTATAACAATAAATGCCTACATCAAAAAAGAAGAAAGATTTCTAATAAACAACTTATTGATATAACTCAAGATATTAGAACAAAAATTAACTAAACCCAAAATTTGAACAAGAAAGAAAATAATAAAGCTCAGAGCTGAAATAAACAAAATATACCCTAAAATAATGCAATTTGAAAAAAACAATGGAATGAAGAGTTTGTTTCTTGATAAAGTAAACAAAACTAATAAACCTTGAGCTAAACTAGTAAAAAATAAAAAAGACTCAAGCAAATAAATCAGGGATGGAAAAGGAAATATTACAGTGGATACCACAAAAATGCAAAGGACTATGTAAGACTGTTATTGACAACTATGCAATAACAAATTTGATAATATAGAAAAAAATGGAAAAATATCTGGACACATTCCAATTACCAAGATTAAATTAAAAAAATAAAAAATTGGAACAGACCAACAATGAGTAAGAAAATGACATCATTTTCTAGGTTTCCATCAAAGAAAAGTCCAGAAACTGATGGCTTCACTGAAGAATTCTATCAGAGATTTAAAGAATCAATAACAATTTCTTCAAACTATTTCAGCACATTAAAGAGAAGAACGTTTTTCCAAAGTAATTTGATGAAGTCAACATTACCCTCATTCCCAAACCAAAGGAACACAGACATACAAGAAAGCTAACAGCCAACATCCCTACTGAACATAGATGTAAAAATTCTCAATGAGATACCAGCAAACCCAATTTAACAGTATATAAAACATATTATCTGTTATGATCAAGCAGGATTCATCCCAGAGATGAAAGGATGGTTTAACTTATGCAAATCAATAAATATGATATAGTATGTTAAAAGAAAGTATGACAAAAATGATGGTTTTAATAGATGCAGAAAATGAAATTAATAAAATTCACATCCCTTCAAAATGAAAAACTTTCAACAAATAAAATATAGAATGTATCTACCTCAACACATTAAAGGTTATATATGACAAACCTACAGCTAACATCATATCAAATGGTGGAAGGCAGAAAGATTTTCTTGCAAGGTTATGAACATAACAAGGATGTTCATTTTCACCACTTCTAATTAATAAAATAATGGAAGTTCTAGCCAGTTAAATTAAGCAAGTGATAGAAAGAAAAGTTCCTAATTAGAAAGAAAGAAGTCAGATTGTTCCTGTTTGCAGAAAACATGATCTTATCTATACAAAACCATAATGACTTCATGAACAACTATTAGAACTAATAAATTCAGTAAAGTTGGAGAAAATAAATTCAACATACAAAAATCAGTAGCATTTTAATTTATAGTGAACTATCTGAAAAGGAAATCAGAAAATAATTTAATTTATATCTCATAAAAAAGATACCTATAATTAAACTTAACTAAGGAGGTGAAAGATCTCTGCACAGAAAACTACCAAATTTTGATGAAAGAAATTGAAAAGGGCACAAATAAATGAAATGATAGCCCATGTTAATGGATTATAATAATATTTTCAGTATACTCATACTTTTCAAAGCAACCTATAAATTTAATGCTATCTCTAGTAAAATAATGATAGTCTTCATCATATAAATATAAAAAAATCCAAAAATTTATATGACACCACAAAATGTTTCAAATATATATAGCAACTATGAGCATATTTAAAAAAATGGAGAATTCACTCTACTTGACTTCACTATATGACAAGAAAGCATCACTAGCCTAAACGGCATGGTTCTGGCATAAAAACAGACCCACAGATCAAGAGAACAGAAGAGAGAGCTCAAAAGCAAATTTATCCACCTACATTGAACTAAATTTTGGCAAAGGTGCCAAAATCATACATTGGGGAAACGACAGTCTCTTCAAAAAGTGATACTGAGGAAATTTGATATCCACATGCATAAGAATAAAACTGGACCACTATCTTTTACCATACACAAAAATCAATGCAAAATGGATTAAAGACATAAATGTAAAACTTGAAACTATGAAATTACTAGAAGAAAACATAGGGGAAATGCTTCAGATTTGACAGGACAAGCATTTTTAAGAACTTAAAACCACAGGAAATAAAAGCAAAATAGGTAAATGGGATTACATCAAATTAAAAAGCTTTTGCATAGAAAACTAAACTATTAACAGACTGAAGAGACAATGTAAAAGTAGAAAATATTTGTAACCGTACATCTGACAAGGGGTTAATATCTAAAATATATAAAAAACTCAGACAACTTACTAGCAAAACAGGAACAACAACAACAAAAATAACCAGATTTAAAAATGAACAAAAACCTTAATAGACATTTATGAAAAGAAGACACACAAATGGCCACTAGGTATATAAAAAGTGCTCAACATCGCTAATCATCAGGGAAATGCAAATCAAAACCACAATGAGATGTCACCTTATTCTAGTTAAAACAAGTGACTTATATTTATGTAACTTATATTTATGCAACATGGCTGCACTTTTTCAATCAATCTTCTAATCATAACATCTGAGAAGATAAGCAACTTAACTGATTGCTATGTTCGGAAATAGATACGTTGCATGTCAGTTTATACCCTTTTCTTCCCTTCTCTTTTTAAAACAGACCTGCCTGTAGGAATCATGACCTCTGCTTCTACAAGCTGAGAGTTTTATTAGAAAGCTACTCATTGGAAGAGTACTTTAGTAGTGAATAAGTCATTGCCTTATTGATTATTTTTCTTCCATGCTAGTAAGTCAAATTGGTTCTAGGTCCAAGTCACATTCTTCAATATCAGTGTTAGTTTTCAGTTGGCTCAGAACTTGAGCACAGAAGTGGGTAGTTATTTATTGGGCCCTCTCAAAGTCTTTTCTTGTATCTTTTGTTAAATATCATTCTGTTAGAATGCAAAAAATAAAAATGCATTGCAACAAAAAACTAATGGCAGAGTTCAAAAAATTATAGTAAACAAGAAAATCTTCTGTTTACAAAGATTTAAGCTTGAGAATCAAGTCTGTTATCTTTTCAGTTTTGTGACTTTGAGCAGTTTGCAGAAACTACAAGTCTCCAGTTTCATCATCTTTAACACAAAAATATAGTTATGATGTTTCCCATTTTGGAGTTATTAAGATAAGTTTCTGAAAATGTGTTTTGAGATTTTAAAAGTACAAAAACATAATTATATTGTCATTGAGAGTTTGGGAATACCATAGGCCTAGCCAGAGATAAATGAAATACAGAGTATTCATCAAAAACATTGATAGTGAATGAACAGAAGGTATTAAATGAGAAAGGTAAACTCAGGTAAGCTGGAAGAGTAGCATAGATCTAGATGAATAATTGCTAAATTGAACTTCAATCCTTGGTTTCAGTATTTCTCTTCCCCACTAGACTATGAACACAAAATATCTTATTTATCTTTGTTTTCCCAGTGCCTGACACAAGATAGGCCCTCAATAAATTTGACTTAATTGAATTGACTGACTGAAGATAAATAATCAGGCTAATGAATGCATGCCAGACCCTCTTTACTTGCAGGTTAAACCAGGTAGAGAAGCAATTACGAGACTAGAGATAAGGCCCAGCTTCAAGAATAGAGAAGAGCTTGTCCTGTGTTCCTTTGCTGCCTTTACCCTGATTTTAATGCTATATTGTATTTTAGATGCTGTGCTGGCTACTGAGGATACAGAAAAGATGAAAAGATGTCTTTTGACTTTAAGGAGCTTAGATTCTTGTGGTTTCAAAACTGTATTAAATGTAATCTCTGAGATATGCATGAAAATAGCAATTTACTGAGCAGTTTCTGTGTGACAGACATTGCACATGAATATTTCAAGTATTATCACTTTAAATTCACAAGTCAAGTCCATGTGATTGGTCGTGAATGTTTTATAGATACGGAACTGAAGCTTAGAGCACGTATTTAATTTTTCCAGGACAGAAAGCTTTGAAAATGACTAAGCCAACATTTAAAATACATTTGCTGGACTCCAAATTTAGTGCTCCTTCCCATGTTATGCAATGCTCCCCATAAAGAAATTATGAAGTACCATGGGAATGAGCGGATGAAAATGGGAAAATGTAGGTTGAAAACTCAATGTTAGGAAAGAGTTCCTTGATAAGATGTCTTCTGATAAGATGTCTTCATCTTCAAGGAACTGTGCGTTTTAAAACAGAATCATGGAGAAAAGTCAATAACTAGAGTTACTACCGATACATTTGAGGTAGAGGTTTCTTTGTGAGACCTCTCAAATCATTATATATGCACTCAAGCCATAGCAGAGAACAGCCATCTGGGAGACAATGGCCATGAAGAGCTTGGGGTGAAATCATAATAACTTGGACATATTTTATGCCATAGAGTCAGCTCATATTTTTCCACTGGGGAAGGTTGTAACATGTCACTGACAAAAATTTCTCTTTTTAAAAAAAATTTCAGTGTTGTATTAGTCAGGGTTCTCTAGAGGGACAGAACTCATAGAATAGATGTATATGTGAAGGGAGTTTTTTAGGAAAATTGACTCACAATCACAAGGTGAAGTCCCACAGTAGGCCATCTGCAAGCTGAGGAACCAAGAAGCCAGTCTGAGTTCCAAAACATCAAAGTAGGGAAGCTGATAATTCAGCCTTTGGTCTGTGGCTGAAGCCTGAGATCCCTGGCAAATCACTGGTGTAAGTCCCAAGAGTCCAAAAGCTGAAGAACTTAGAGTCTGATGTTCAAAGGCCGGAAGCATCCAGCACAAGAGATATATGGAGTCCAGAACACGTAGCCAGTCTAGTTCTTTCATGTTCCTCTGCCTGCTTTTATCCTAGCCACACTGGCAGCTGATTAGATGGTGCCCACCCAGGTTGAGGATGGGTCTGCCTCTCCCAGTCCACAGACTCAAATTTTAATCTCCATGGCATCATCCTCATAGACACACCTAGGAACAATACTTTGCACCCTTCCATTCAATCAAGTTGACACCCAATATTAACCATTAAAATGTCTTTGCTCTTATGAATAGCAAAGCCGTGAAAATATGGGTGGATTTGTCTTTTTTTATAATGGTCTATTTTCCTTTGGGTATACACTCAGTAGTGGGATTGCTAGGTTGAAATGTAGCTTTGTTTTAAGTTCCTAAAGATATCTCCAAACTGTTTTTGACTGTGGCTGAACTAATTTGCATTCCCATGGTATATAAGCAATCACCAGCATCCATTTTTTGACTTTTTAATAGTAGCTATTCTGACTGAGAAAAGATGGCATATCATTGTGGTTATGATTTGCATTTCTTAGCATCTCTTCATGTTTGTTGGATACTTTTATGTCTTACTTTGCAAAATGTCTCTCCATGTCCTTTGCCCATTTTTTAATGGGGTTACTCATTTTTTGCTTGTTAATTTCAGTTCCTTCTAGAATCTGGATATTAGAACATTGTTGAATGGATGCTTTGGGAATAATTTCTTCCATTCTTTATGTTGTCTCTGTTGAGAGTTTCTATTGCTGTACAGAAGCTCTTTAGTTTAATTAGGACCCACTTATCAATCTTTGGTTTTGTTGTCATTGCTTTTTAAGACTTTTGTAGGACAAAAATTCTTTGCCAAGGCTGATGTCAAGAAAGGTATTTCCTAGGTTTTCTTCTAGGATTTTTATAGTTTGAGATTTTACATTTAAATCTTTAATCCATCTCGAGTTAATTTTTGTATATGGTGAAAGGTAAGGATCCAGTTTCATTCTTCTGCATATGGCTAGCCAGTACCATTCATTGAATAAGGAGTCTTTTCCTCATTGCTTGCTTTTGTCAGCCTTGTCAAAGATCAGATGGTTTTAGGTTTGTGGCTTTTTCTCTGAGTTTTCTATTCTGTTTCATTGCTCTATGTGTCTGTTTTTACACCAGTATTATGCTGTTTTAATTACTATAGCCTTATAGCATAGCTTGAAGTCAGGCAATGTGATGCCTCCACCTTTGTTCCTCCCTGAGTCCTAATATAAATAATTCCTCCCTAGACTTCCCATGACTGTAGCTGTTACATGAGTTAATGAGTTCATATGGTCAAAGGACCATGGCTACACTGTCATAACCTCGACTTCTAGACTTTTAAAGGACTATTCCCTGCCGAAGGAATCCACAGCCCACTTCCCCAAAGAAAGAAAGTTATTAAGTCCATCACTATGCCAAAGAGGAGAGAGCTATTTGTGGAGCATGAAAACTTTGAGTAAAGGACTGTGGTACCCATACAAATCCATCTGAAGCTCCTTGCAGTGCTAAATGCAGTATGTGAAGAAAACAAGAAGGAGCTGTAGTGCCAGGGGCTAAGTTCAAGCTATCTTTGTGTGACCTACAGAGGTTTGAGAATTTTATTTATATTAGGAGTGGAGTTATTTCAAATATATATCTGTAAAGTTGATAGAAGCACATATTTTACTTACATAATATTATATATTATGTATTATATATATATATATATATTTGTACTTTTGTTCCATATCATTCTATGAATGTTAGGGGCAGAACTGTTGGAAAAGATTGTCTTCAGTCCACTAAGGAAATACTACCCTGAACCCCAGAATTTCAACTGGTGGGCCATTTATTTTGAAATTTTAAATGCCTGAAGGAGAACTTTTTTATTCTTCCCTCCCTCTAGGGCCTAAAATCTAAAACTGTAACAGGATAGAGTTCCTTATAACTCAGGCTGTACCATTTTACTTTTATTTCACCTCTAAATTCCAAATTACTCTTTATTTTAATTTTTAATGTGTTATTTACTCAAAAATTAAGTACAATGTAATGGAGTTGCCAAGAAGTAGGCCGAGGAAATGAGTGAATAGTAGATTTCCTGTTAGCAATTCTGCATGATACATAACATGAAAAAGTAATCAATTTTGATTGGAGATATTGTCTCCAGGGAAGCTAGTAAAAAATAAGCTTTCTTTGCTTCTAGTAGCAATATTTTTGAAGCTTCTGAAATTGGGGTCATAAAGAGTTGACAGTTATTCTTTAGGGGCTTCTTCCTCATTATAGCTCTCACTCTACATATCTTTTCTAAATGCATACTTGCTACATTGTTTCAAAAGATTTGATTCTGCCAAACAGAATATGAAGAAATATTTTCCCCTTTTTCCTCCCTGCATATCACAGGCAGGGATGTATCAAATCGGAACTCTTTATCATAACAAAATGTGTGACTAATGGTCAAAAGTTATCACTATTGGAGGTAAAAATATGAAGCTGGAAACCATCATTCTCAGCAAACTAACATAAGAACAGAAAACCAAACACTTCGTGTTCTCACTCATAAGTGGGAGTTGGACAGTGAGAACACATGGACCCAGGGAGAGGAACATCACACACCGGGGCCTGTCGGGGGATGGGGGTCTAGGGGTGGGATAGCATTAGAAGAAATATCTAATGTAGATGACGGGGTGATGGATGAAGCAAACCACCATGGCACGTGTATAACTAAGTTACAAACCTGCATGTTCTGCACGTGTACCCCAGAACTTAAAATATAATAATAATAAAAATTATAAATATATAAAGAATAAAATATAACAATAAAAATAACAAGAAAGATGAGCTCAGGAGGATATTTGTCTAAATGTCTGTCTTGTTAGTGACTATCCATTGATGTAGGGTCTCCATATTTAATCTTGCACTTCTTTGTAGACTTACACATCATCAACTTATCATACGTTATGCAAGAAGAATTTCCTTTCTTTACTTCTGTAGCATCATAGATCTTCCTACTTTATTTCTTAAGACGTTAGATATAAAACCTTGTCTGAAATACTAAAATAACCAGCCTTAGTAATATCGCTGATAATAGTATATTTAGTATTCACTGATCACTCAGTATGTTAGTATCCAATATTTAAAATCAAGAAATCATATAACACTATCTTTTAAGTCCCTTCGAGGTAGGAATATTTGATACCAATAATTTTTTTTCTTTCTACCTTATGTAACATATCCTAAGATGAATGTATACATACTTATACAAACCTTGAGGGTATACGTTAAGGAAGCAGCTATTATATAATTTTAAAACCAGATCAGAGAGTAAATGATTTACAGATCAATTGGCTCATCATAGGCATAGCAGAGATTGATATCAGATTTTGTATTTTTACTATTACTTTCCATTTTTTCTATGCATCATATATCCTGACATATTTTACAAGTTTCTTAATGACAATAAGTTATTTCCTTTATCACTAAACCTCATAAAAAAGTTCAATAGATAATAATTTATATATTTACTATTTGTGTGTTCCCCCAAGTTCATATGTTGGAAACTAATCCTTCATGTGATAGGATTAACATGTAGGGCTTTGGGAGGTGATTAGATCATGAGAGTCAAGCTGTCATGAATGAGATTAGTGCCCTTAAAAAAGAAGCCACAGAGAGCTGCCTTGACCCTTATATATGAGGACACCATGAGAAGGAATCACCTACAAGAAAGACCACCCTTACTAGACATCAAATCTGCTGGTGCCTGGGCTGTTTCAATGAGAAACTAATTTCTTTTGCTTATAAGCTACCCAGTTTATTGTATTTTGTTATTGCAGCCCATGAGGAACTAAGACAAAACTGATGTTTAATATGCTTCGAAATATTGCATCAGGATAGCTACTGAGCCATGGCTCACTTTTTACCATATCTTGAGACATCCTGAACAATTAAATCAGTCTGAACATATGAAAATGAAAATGTACTCTTAGATTTTGACTGAATGTGCAAAGAAAACAGTTATCACCTTGTTAGATTAAAAAAAACTAAAGTTTGGAGACTAACCAAGCATATTCCCTACTAGAGTCAGGTGTGACAACTTATGATAAGCCATCGTTATCTTGTAGATCACTGTAATTTCCCTATTTTCAGCTCATTAAGGTCTTCGTCATTCTTTCCAACACCTAAATTCTGCCCATTCATTTCTCAGTTCTTTGTATTAGTCAGTCCACAATTGCTTTTCATTAAAATATCTTCAATACCTGTAATTATGCTCAATGTGAAACTCAAAGCCCTTAGCATAGCCTTGAGTCTATATAAACCTGTAATTCCATACTTCTTTATAATGTTACATTCACACAAGATTTCTCGATTATCATTTTAACTCTCAGGAAACTGAAAGGTATTCAGACCTTACTGCTTATACATTTAACTTTCCTATATGCCTGGAAAGCCATTTAGTACAAGTTTCTGTCTGTATTCTTACTGTTGTTCAAAATTCAGCTTAAATGTCTTCAATTTTTTTTTTGAGAGGGAGTCTCACTCTACTGCCCATTTTAGGATGCAGTGGCACAATCTTGATTCACTGCAACCTCTGCCTCCTGGGTTCAAGCAATTCTCCTGTCTCAGTCTCCTGAGTAGCTGAGATTATAGGCATGCGCCACCACGCCTAGATAAATCTTGCATTTTTAGTAGACACAGATGTTTGCTCTGTTGGCCAGGCTAGTCTTGAACCTCTGACCTCAGGAGATCCACCCACCTCGGCCTCTGAAAGTGCTAGGATTACAGGCATGAGCCACTGCGCCCAGCCAACATCCTCTCTTCAGTGAGTCCTTCTTACACAACCTAATCCAAAGTAAAGTAGTTCTGTTTTGCTTCCATCTCTATCGGCTCTATTGCATAATTCTGTTTTATATGGTTTATTTATTTATTTTTTTACTTGTGCATTATGTCTCCTTCATGCCCTGTCTCTCAAGAATTTGAACATCCTGGCAGAAGAGACTTTTTCTCATTCATAGTACATCTTCTGCATCTGGGAGAGCCTTCCAAATATTAAGTGCTCAATAAATATTTGTTGAAGGAATGAAACATATTAAACACATATCTGCCCTCTTTCTTATTCACACATACACACACAAACACATGCACACACACACACACACGCTTCCTTCTCCCATCCTGATTAAGAAGTAAATAGCACTCGAAGCTTAGAGCAAATCTTAGTGCAGAACCAGTGGAAGGTGTGATTTGTAAAATTACCTTACCTCTTTTCTCACAAATGGCATTTATTTTGCTATGACTAAAGAAAGGTTTGTTTTAAGCTGTTTCTGTGATGAGTCCAGTGGTGAATTTATGTACACTACCATAATCATATCTGCTTTAAGATAAAACTTGTATTTCAAGGATAAAATATGTGGGAATATCATACCAAGCATACTAAAAAGCATATAGCCATAGAATAAAGAAAATAGATTATTATTAAGAGTTCATGAAATCAAAGTTAATCTAAAAATTTATGCAAGACATGTGGGGAAAGGGTTATTATAAAGGTTACTTAATACCACTAACAAAATAAGAGGAGGAAGCTAAATACTGAAGATGTCAAGGAGCTTTCAAAAATCAGTCATCAGTGAAAATGTCAAAAATATAGTTTAAAATGAAAAAAATCTATTTAATATAGTTTAAAATGAAAAAATCTATTTTATTCAATTATAATGAATATGGAATGGATAAGATAGTATAGTACATTTACACATTTGAAGGAGATGTTTTTATTACATGCAGAAACAAGAATATGATTTAGTATGTAAAGAGGGTCTGAAATAATTAAATGAATCTGAATCTTTAAGAAGTTAATTAACATTGGACAAAGCAACTAAGATTATGTCTGCATTTAAACAATTGGAGATTAATCTTTTTTCCAAAATAAATTATGCATTTAGTTTGTTTTTTTATGTTCATTCATTCATATTTATGAAAGAAATATTTTTCAAGAATCCACTATGTGACATAAACTATGAAAATATTGAGACTACAGAAATAAAAGTAATTATGGCAAGAACCATGCCCATAAGAATTCTCTACTGTATAAAGGAAGTGAGGAAGCAAAGAAAAAATTAGAGAGAATTACAACATAAAGCTAGAAAAAAGTAATAGAAATCCCCACATTAGATGTTCTGCCACACTATTACAGGAATTTAGATAATTAGTAATTAATAAAGTGATTTTGGCACAGAACAGTTTAAAGGATAATATGTTAAGGGTTGGGTTAAGAGTCTGGGGACAGAGTAGAGGTGTGATCTTCAAGGAAAAGTGAATTGGTTAAGCAATGTTCCAATATATCATATTTGTAGCATATTTTAGAATACTAGTTTGTTTTTAGCAATGCACATAAAGTATTAAAAGTCTCACAAAAACATTGTATAAGGCAATGATAAACAACACAACCATCATCAGGCTAAAACAATGTCCCACGTTGCCTTTAAAGGCATCCATGGTTATCGCTATGTTGAATTGGTGCCCCTTCAGGATCATATTGCTGTTTATGAATCATTTATACCCTCACCCAGCTTTCTTGTATACTCACCAGGCAGTTATTATTGATCTCACTAAGCAAGATATTAGGTTTACTATATTTGGTGGTAGTTTGCCATTATATTTCTATCTCTTCCTTGTAGCAAATCACATCCTGTTCACTGAATGACCTTCATGAAACAGGTTGTCTGATAGACCCCATCATAATAGGAAGTATTTTTAGTTATATCTGTTGTGAAAAACAGCAAAGGAGAAAGGACTTACAGAGTGCCTACATAAATTGGTTATGAGTAACATATAAACAAGGAACAACAAACTGTGGAAGATAGCAGGAGGCCTTTGAGGAGGAAGGCCTTTTTATGTCTCATATTCCGGTGCAGGGTGACCTAGGCTCTGTTACCATAAACGTTGTGCTTAAGGATGTAAAACCTTTTTGTAACACTGTGACTGACGTAGCCAGACTTGTAGGCTCCTTGTAAGGTCTGAGTTCCATTAGCTGCACATTGATAATAAGCTAAAGACAACCACATGTTCTTGTTTTGTGAAACTCCCAAACCACCACTGTTATTAATCCTTAGAATGACACACCAGTTCCAGCTCACTGATTCACTTCCGACTTACTGATTTATTCCACCATCACATCACCCACTCCCCACCATCACTCCACCCCTACCCTATAGATTAAAGTGATTGTAATTAATAAATAGTGTGGATGATTAAAGCTCAAGGCCTTCATTGCCTCCAGTAATAAAGTGAGGGCCCCCTGGTCCCACTGTCTCTTTTCATCTGTCTTTTTCTTATTCCTTTGCCACCACCGAACTCGGGGTACCCATGGGTGTTGTAGAACTGGCTCCTTACATTCTGGTGCCCAGTGTGGAGCTCATGGATCCCTATGTTCTGGCACCCAATGTGTGGGGCTCATGGATTCCCTACAATACCAAAACAGATTTTTTAAATGGGTCAAAATTTGGCAATATATCTGTGAAAATTTTGTTGTTTACTGATGAAGAAACAGTATGTAATGAAGAAACAGATGTAATACTGCAGAGAAAGCCAGTTCATCTGAAATCAATAAGAAGTTGAGTAGTTGAAGCTATCCTAGAGCATAAATAAGTTGAGTGGTGGAAGTTTAGATAGAAATACAAAAGGATCCCAGATTGTAAAGTTTCTTAAATGTCCCACTAAGAAAATTAAATTATTTTTATTAAACAATGAAAAAGATAATCAAACAGAGAAAGCACTCTACCCAAACTGTGCTTTAGGAAAATTTTAATCCATGAGGTAAAGTATGCTATATAGGCCAGGGTAAAATGGGGAGGTCAAAATCAGGGCAATTCATTAGAATGTTGTTGTGAAAGCAGCTACTGCTAGCTTGGATACAAAAAAATGGGAGAGAAAATAAAATGGAACAAATTGTCTATATATAAAGTTATAGCAAACATTATCTGGGGAGTGGAAATACTCCAGATAATACATGCTAAATTTGATAAAATTAGCTATATGAATGAAGTGGAAGATAATACAATTTTCATTATTATAATACCAACCTTTTAATTCTATCTAAAGGTTGACTGGATTACAACCAAGTTTTAGAATATCAGTAAATTATAGCCACAAATTTTTTTTTCTATGCTACACTCTTAGAGTAAGTTATCAGGTCCTCTGTGACCTGGGGGCTGCTGATCCTGAAGACTGCTCTTGCACATCCTATAGTTGAAGCCAGAAAACTATAAGCTAATAGCATTGTTTCCTCTCCTTGATGTGATTTAATGGTAATCAATGTCACTTACCAACTCATTAAAAAAACTTCTTCATAGCTCATCAAAAATGAAAACCTGGGAGGTTGGAACTTTGCAGTCAATTAAAAAAAAAGACACCCAGCATTTTTCAAAATATAATTTAAAATGAGTACATAAAATAATAGCTAAACAGAAATGCTTGTTAGTAATTGAAAACTCTGCTTTGATTTGGCATCGAGTTTTTTAAAGAGGCATAGGCTACATATATACGGCTGTTGTTCAAAGAAAGAGTCTAAACCTAACAACCTAAACAACAAAAAGCACATTTTACCTTCTAAATTGCAAAAACATCCTATCTTCTCTCATTTGTAGGGGATTTTTGGTTTGATTCTCTTCAAATTACTGCGCTACTTTTCAAGACAACAATATATTTATAATGACAACAAATCATAATTATACTCAATCCTAACATTTACAGTATGAAAATTTTTTACTTGTGCCTATGAATTTTTATTTTATCTAAGAATCTTGTCACTCAAATTAGGGATGTTCACTAGTAATTTAAATAGATTTCTAAAGTTATTTCTCTAATTGGCTCTGTAGGGTATATCAGTTGTAAATGTGTATAGATAACTGAAAATATGTACATAGTTTTCCTCTGAGGACCACTTATTTTTGTTCTAATTGCCAGAAAAAAAGGTATAAAAAATTTGAACTAGTTTTTCCTGAAGCCTGTATTTAATTTTTAAAAAATTGGAAGAGATTTCTATACAATCTGTATTGTAACATAAATTTAAAAGTGACAACTTTAAAACATGCTAGTCGTCTCCTCTTTAAAAAATGGTCTAGACTGAAAGTGTAATTTTTTTCTTGAGACATACTGTGAGATAATTGAGAGTTACCACTCACAATCTTTAATGAAAGTGGGTTTAAATTTGCCAAAAACGTAATTATAAGTTAATGCTCAAATACGAGGATCTAACATGCAATTATATCAACAAAATTACTACAATAATTTCTTCCACATACCTATTTAAAAAAGAAGTGTTGGCTAGTAATAGAAGAAAAGCTTGCAAGTCAAAATATTTTCCAGGACATTGAATCAATGCTAATTTCGAAACACTTATTATTTTTTTGTTCTGTTTTCTGTTGAAAAATAAAAAGTTTTCTGTGTGTTCTGCCATTTCATTCACCCTACAAATAAAGCAAACAGATTTGCTCCACTGAAACTTACTAGAGAACTGAATCCTATTTCAGTATAGGAAATAAATTCTTTCTATTTCATCTCCAGTAGTTCTTCTCACCCTGAAGCCATAGGAAGTCTTCAGAAATCCATAACACAGAACAGCTGCATTATGTAGCTTCCAGGCTGCTTTCTTTCACCCTTTTGAAAAAGTGTTTTTCTTAGGAAAAAAAAGTTTGTGAAAACTCAGAGAAAGAAAAAACTAAGTTTTATTTAATTTTCTCACAAATCTCACAAAGGCTCCCTCTACTTAAAAGCACATTTCCAAGAAAATACAGTGGGTTCAGCAGTAATATAAGTTAAAAATGCAAATTGAGAAACAAACCCCAAAACCTTGAAAACATAACTTGCATGAATTAAGTAATTTAAATTAAAATTGCATTGTTTATATTTGCTTTTATC
This sequence comes from Aotus nancymaae, assembly GCF_030222135.1. Lineage (NCBI taxonomy): Eukaryota > Metazoa > Chordata > Mammalia > Primates > Aotidae > Aotus > Aotus nancymaae. The sequence goes on along the minus strand of NW_026988473.1, from coordinate 22,499,565 downwards.
AACAATAGATAACTATACTATTATTTTGTTATATAATCATCAGATTACACTTCACCTTAATTAACTTTTCTATTTGACAGAGTTGTCACCAGTACATATGCCTCTTTCTGCACAGTCTTCAACAACTAAGATTGAGAAATTAAACATTCGAAGGTTTTACCACCCGAATATTTTTACTACCAATGACACATTTTGTTATTTCTCATCATCAAGCTATTACCAGAAAAATGCAATTTACTAAATTATTATTTATTCTGTTTCCAATTTCATTGTCATTTTAAGTAACCCTAGAAATGGCATTAGTGCTCATAAAAATTTGTATTTTTAAAATTCTCTATTGTAAGAGATTTCTGAAAGAGTTACTGGAACAATTGACTTAAATTCATTGAGGCCCTCAAATCATTTTCCAGATAAGTTGATGAAATTGCATCTTGGGAGTAGCTTCTTCCTGATCCATTTTCAATTTTTAGGGTATTCAATTTTTAATGGTGATATTCTAAATAAATTGGCAGATTGTCTGTTTTATTATTAAGAAAATTACACACAAATATGGCAAGATAGAAATATGCACATAGTACAAGAATTGTCCGTAGGATTATGCAATACAAAGTGTTTCCTATCCACCCCACACCTGTAGTTTCACACTCCATGAATAACTATAATGCAGAAAATGACTCTTCAATATTTGTGGTGAGCCCCAATCTGTCTCCACCTTTCTTTTCCCCCACTCCCTTGTCTGGCTTATAGGCCAGCCATGGACAAGGCAAGTAAAAAGTTTTAGACACTATTGCTGGCAACTAAAAACTCTGTGATACACCCAATATCAGATGTTTGAATATTTTTTCTCCTCTAGCATTCAGCAACTCAGTAAGGTGAATGCTATTATTCTCATTTTACAGCAAACTAATCAGCAGCAGCAACCCAAAATTGCTTGTCCAGCATCCCATGGTTGGTAAATATAGGAGTTAAATTCATACCTTTATCTCTGTGGTTCCCGAGGCCAACCTAGCTAGGTGAAAAGTGAATGTATTCCCTTCTCAAACTCACTAATTCTTGACAATCAATTTGAATCTGCATTTATTTGGTGACTTCTATGCTTAATAACCATGTATAATTCCTCTTGAATCTATTTAATTTTTAATAAGAGCACTATTAATATACAATTTATTTAAAATAAATTCACCCTTTTCATGATTTTAGTATAGTCTCAGTTATATACCCCCATTATCTAATTGTAAACATTTTCATAACCCCAAAAAGGAACCCCATACTCATTAGCAGTTTCCTCCCATTTTATCTTTCTTACCAGCATCTGACAGGCATTAATCTGTTTTTTTTTTCTCTATGGATTTGCCTATTCTGAACATTTCATATAAATGAAATAATAACATATGTGGCTTGTTATGTCTATCTTAACATATGTTCAACTTCATTGTAGCAAGCATAATGAAAATCATGTTTATAATAAAACCAATTTGAAAAAGAAGCCACTATGATAGAAAAAACAATTTTTTAAACTGTTTTCCTCAGAAAGCTTGTTCTACATGGATATTAATTTTTTTGTTTGTTTGTTTTGAGACAGAGTCTCACTCTGTTGCCCAGGCTGGAGTGTAGTGGCCTGATCTCGGCTCACTGCAACCTCTGCCTCCCGAGTTCAAGTGATTCTCCTGCCTCAGCCTCCAGAGCAGCTGGGATTACAGGCATGCACTACCACGCCCGGCTAATTTTTGTAGTTTTAGTAGAGACAGGGTTTCACCATGTTGCTCAGGCTAGTCTGGAACTCCTGACATCATGATCCACCCATCTCGGCCTCCCTAAGTGCTGCGATTACAGGCGTGAGCCACGACACCCGGCCTCAGGATCTTAATTATGATCATTTGCTGCATACATCTTCAAGAGAATGAGACTGTATGCATTATATCCTGAATATATTTGATTATAGAGCTTCTTTTCTTTGTATCACCAGTGATACAAGGCACTGGTGAAATAAACTATTGAATAGAAGGAAATAATAGAAAGGACATTGTTTTCAGCAAGATGGTCCAGGGATGATTAACTGTTTCTCTACTTATTAGTGATGAGACTTTAGGCAAGTTGTTAAAACTTTGAGACAGTCTTTTGTCACCTGGAAAATGTAAATATAAATCCCATTAAACAAAATGAATACAAATTCAAGGTGATAATTTATGTAAACTCATGTAACATGATGTTCATTATAGAGTTAAAACCTACTCTATTTTATAAATTCTGAAGTTAAATCAGTATTAACAAAAATGGCAAGTCATTTCAATCCAAAGAATTGAGTAGAGAAAAGTTTTGAAATATTAATATTTAGTGTATAATTTACTAGACTTTCTAGTTTTAAAAAATGTGAGTACATTAATTACAATACCGTCAACCATCTGTAACCCAAACAAAAATGTTGACATAAAAAAAAAGTCTCTTAATATGGATTTCCCAATAATTGAGTATATTGTTCCATTAGAGTGGACAGTGCCATATTTAGAGACAATAAATGAAAGAGAGCTAAAAACATTTTCTACAAATGTAATCCACATTGTACTGCACATATGTTGCTGTTGGTGTTTTGATTTTGGAGTTAGGATTTTTTATACATTTTTTTCTGACACTTTTTTTTTTTATTGTGGTAAGAACACATAACATGATATCCACCCTTTTCACAAATTTTCAAGTGTACACTACAATATTGTTAATTATAAGCCAGGTACAGTTTGTAGAATAGACCTCCAGATTTACTCATTTTGCATGACTGAAACATTTTTCCATTGAACGGTTACTTCCCATTTCCCCTGCCCTAAGCCCCTGATAACCTTCATTCTACTTTCTGCTTATATGAGTTTGCCAATTTTAGATACCCCACAGTAAGAAGAATCAGGAATTATTGGTCTCTTAATGACTGGCTTATTTTACTTAGCATAATGTCCTTAAAGTTCATGTATGCATTGCATAGGTAGGACTTCCTTTTTTGTGACTGAATAATATTCCATTGGATGCATGTATCTCATATTCCTTATACATACATCTATTGAAGGACATTTAAATTGTTTTTTCATCTAGTGTACTGCAAATAATGCTGAAATAAGCATGAAGGTGAAAATATAATTTTGAGATCCTGTTTTATTATTGTTTGATACTCAGAAGGGGGATTTCTGAATTATGTGGTAATTCTGTTTTTAGTTTTTTGAGTAACCTTCCATACTGCTTCTAATTCTTATTTTATAAGTTTTTTTTTTACTTTACAGAAGGTATTGATGGCAAGTGATTAGAAGAACCAGGATGTTTGTAGCTGCTATTCATATTAATTTTTTTAAAAAGATAATTAAGACAAAATTAGTAGCTACATTGTAGTACCATCAACCATACACACTTCGGAACTTTTCAGAAGAAACATTTTTCACGACGTTGTTAAACAATGTCAGGAACTATTATTTGAATTCGAATAATTATTAATTGACAGTTTACGTGGTCTTCTTCATGCTTAGAGCATAAGGGCAAAAAATTACAAAAAATATCATCTTACCAGAGAAATAAAGCTACTACAAGTTCTAAATAGTAAAAGCGAACTCAAACTCATCTAAGTTCAGGAAAGACTAAAAAAAGAACACATTTATTAAGAGCTATATTTTTATCACGTGAATACAAATATTTTATTTGGCAATTGTGAATTTTTTAAATATATTATTAGTGTTCAGACTGCAACGTTTTATAATTGCATCTAAATATGCATATATTTAAGAGTCAGATGGATTGTGCTAATGCCAGGATTGCAAAATGTTATCTCGAGCAGAAGCATTCTATAATAACTAGATTAGTCATTAATTGCTTTGGTGTTCATCATAATGTCATTAATCCTCATAAATTAAATTGTTATTAATGTACATGAAACATTTACAAAGAAAAAAATCTTTGCAGTTATTGCCTTTATTGTTGTTCTCCTCATTTAGGTGTCATTTTTCAGAGAGGAAAGTTTCCAGATCGTGGAACAGATGCACTAAATCAGAGGACAAGTTGTTTATTCTAATTCATGGCACTTTTCTTTGCAAACTAAGTTACTCTAAAAGAACGTGCCTCTGTTCCTTGTCTCACAAAGCCTTAAATTTCATCTTTATTCCAAGTGTCACTTCTTTGGATTTGCAAAGGAGTCAGCTCCCATGATTTCACATGACAGCAAGGCATAACACTGTGCTTATACACTTTATCCCTTTTTTGCTATTTTTATGTATTCTATTTTTAATTCTTTTAAAATTGAAGCATTACATGCACACGGAAAAGTTCACAAATTAAAGTCTATGGATATAAATTACCACAGACTTTAACAAACTCTTGTAAATACCATGTAAGCCAAGAAATAAACCATTAACAACACCACAGAAGACAAAAAAACCTCCTCCTAAACATTATTGTTCTTTCACTCCCAAAAACACACCTGTGATTTCTAACACAATATACTAGTTTTGCTTATCTTTTAACTTTATGTAAATTAAATTATAAAGTATGTGATTTTAAAGAAACCCAAATATTTTGATTATTTTTATTGTTGTTTAATATTACTTTGCATGAACAGGTGATCAATTTCATCATGCTACTCTTAAATATATCTTTAAATTGCTTTCAAAAGGGGCTATGGCCATGGCTATGCATGTCTTTTGTTCACAGGTGTGTTCATTTCTACTGGAATATACCTGAGCATGCTCAAATTCAGTCAATAATGATAATTGTTTTTCAAAAGGAGTTGTACCAATAAACCTATTCACAGTAGTGAATGAAAATTTGTTAGTCCACGTCTTAATCAACACATAATATTTTTAGTTTTTTAAACATTAAACAGGGCCGGGCGCGGTGGCTCACGCCTGTAATCCCAGCACTTTGGGAGGCCGAGGCGGGTGGATCACGAGGTCAAGAGATCGAGACCATCCTGGTCAACATGGTGAAACCCCGTCTCTACTAAAAATACAAAAAATTAGCTGGGCATAGTGGCGCGTGCCTGTAATCCCAGCTACTCAGGAAGCTGAGGCAGGAGAATTGCCTGAACCCAGGAGGCGGAGGTTGCGGTGAGCCGAGATCGCGCCATTGCACTCCAGCCTGGGTAACAAGAGCGAAACTCCGTCTCCAAAAAAAAAAAAAAAAAAAAAAAAAAATTAAACATTCTCATAGTTATACAATGGTATCCCATTGCAATGTAAATTTTCATTTATTTGACAGATAATGAAACAGAACAATTTTCATGTATTTATTTAATGATTTTTTATTCTTGTTTGTGAACTACCATCTAGTTGCGCCATCAGATTTTTTTTTTTTTTTAAAGAGAAAGAGAGAGAGAATAGGAAGGAGGAAAAAGGAAGAGAAAGAGAGAGAGAATGGGGAGGAGGGAGAAGGAAAAGAAAGAGGGAGAGAGAATGGGAGTATTGCTTTCTTGCCCAGGCTAGAATGCAATTTAGTAATGGGTATTGAAAACCTCTTTTATACTGATAATTATACTTAATGATGTAGTCAGGAAGGAATAAGGGAAGAAGATAACAAACAAACAGCCAACCAATATTTAATTTAAACTTATGAAATGCTATGCGATTACTGAGGAGTGATTTACTTCCAATTATATAGTCACCTTTGGAATAGGTGTGAGGTGGTAATGTATGTTTTGTGTATTTGAAGTGGAGAGTTCTATAAATGTTTATTAAGTTTACTTGTTCCGGGTCTGAGTTCAAGTTCTGAATATCCTTGTTAATTTTCTATCTCGTTGATCTATAGAATCGTTAGCTCTTCTTGTTGCATTGATCCTTTTGCCATTATGTAATGTCATTCCTCGCCTCTTTTGATCTTTGTTGCTTTAAAGTCTACTTTATCAGAGGCGAGAATTGCATCTCCTGCTTTTTGTTTATTAGTTTATTTTTACTCTCTGTTTGATTGGTAAATCTTCCTCCTTCTCTCTGAGTCTTTGTGCATTGTTGCATGTAAGATGGGCCCGGATGCAGCATACCGATGGGTTTTGGCTTTTTATCCAATTAAGATATATATAAGTTTGATACCGGCGTTTGATGCTAGCTGGCTGTTTTGCCCATTAGTTGATGTAAATTTTTTATTGTGTTAAAGTTCTTTGCTTTTTGATATATTTTTGGAAAGGCTGATATTGGTTGTTCCTTTATATGTATAGTGCTTCTTTCAGAAGCTCTTGTAAAGCAGGCCTGGTGGTGGTGAACTCCCTAAGTACTTGTTTGTTCGCAAAAGATTTAATTTTTCCTTCGTTCATAAAGCTTAGTTTGGCTGGATATGAAATTCTGGGTTGAAAGTTCTTTTCTTTAAGGATGTTAAATATTGGTCCCCACTCTTTTCTGGCTTGTAGGGTTTCTGCTGAGAGACCTGCTGTAAGTCTGATAGGTTTCCCTTTATGGGTAACCTGACCTTTCTCTCTGGTTGCCCTTAGTATTTTCTCCTTCATTTCAACCCTAATAAATCTGACGATTATGTGCCTTGGGGTTGGTCTTCTTGAAGAATATCTTTGTGGTGTTCTCTGTATTACCTGGAGTTGAATATTACCCTGCCTTGCCAGGTTGGGAAAATTTTCCTGAATGATATCCTGAAGAGTATTTTCCAACTTGGATTCATTCTCTTCATCACATTCAGGTACACCTATCAAACGTAAATTAGGTCTTTTCACATAGTCCCATATTTCCTGGAGACTTTGCTCATTCCTTTTCATCCTTTTTTCTGCATTCTTGTCTTCTCATTTCATTTCACTGAGCTGGTCCTCGACTTCTGATATCCTTCCTTCTGCTTGATCAATACGACTGTTTAAACTTGTGCATGCTTCGCGAAGTTCTCATGTTGTGTTTTTCAGCTCCATCAATTCACTTATATTCTTTTCTAAATTGTCCATTCTCGTTAACATTTCGTCAAACCTTTTTTCAAGGTTCTTAGTTTCTTTGCATTGGGTTAGAACAAGTTCTTTTAATTCACAGAAGTTTCTTATCACCCATGTTTTGAAACCTGCTTCTGTTATTGGAACACACGTGTAATCTATTAAGCCTTGTTCCGTTACTAATGAGGAATTGCAATCCCCTGTAGAGGGAGAGGCATTCTGATTTTGAGTATTCTCTACCTTTTTATGCTGGTTTCTTCCCTTCATTATATATTTGTCCGTCTGTCATCTTTATAATTACCGACTTTCTAACTGGGTCTCTGACGTCCAACTTGTTGATTCCCTGCGCTGAAATCTGAGCAATCCACTGAGCCAGCCAAAACAGCGGTGTTAAGATTGATGGTGCTTTTCTGCCCGGGAATCTCCGGACTCTGCACCAAGAACTGGCGTGCTAAGGCACCAGCAAAACCGCCACGCCGGCCACAAGAGTCGCCCTGGCGACCCGTGGAGCTCCTCCACTGGGAATCTCCTGGTCCGTGAGCAACTAATATTCGTCTGAAAGTGTGGCGTCCTCTCGTTCTTTGCGCTTTCACTGGGAGGTACGTGCCCGAGTTGCTAATCATCAGCCATCTTGGATCTCTCTCCCAGATTTTTTTTGTAATTATTGTCGTTTTTCAACTGTTTTGCAATATTTTCTTTGTACATTATGGATACAAGCCCATTGCTAATTATTTATGGGAAAATATGAAATTCTTTTTAGTAAATTGCTTTAGATCAATTAGATATCACCAATTAAAAAATCAAGTTTCACCCATAAATCATGAAATAGACAAATAATATCAGGTAGGTAGGTCAAAATACAAATAAGTATAGAAAATTTAAAATACAGTTTTTTAAAAAATCATAGTGTAAATATCTTTGGATTTAAAATTTAAAAAATATATTAAATTTCAAATTTCTGAATTAGAAAATATCTTTTTAAAGAATTTATTTAAAATATATTTAAATTTCTGATTTTTGAATATTAATATTTCAAATTTAGATAGTTCTTGCTTTTTCAGCTGAAATGGCACAGAAACAATAGCATCCCAGTAGTAATGAGGACAACAAGTGCCAAATTTTGATTTCCAGTAAAAGAAAACATCCTTCCTTGGAGAAATACCTGATTCTAGGGTTGGAACAGGGAATACATAAAACAAGCCTGGACATCTTTTAGTTCCAGAAAGTAAGAAAGTACTTAAAAAGCAGAAACAAGCAAACAAAAAATACGTAACTATGGATACGTCAAAAGGCCACAGGAGCTAAATGAAAGAACTCCTAATGACCAAACCTAAGACAATTTGAAGAACAAAATAAATAGCAAGTTTTAAATTAATACCCACAAGTCCATTGCATTAGTTTGTTTTCACACTGCTGATAGAGATGTACCCTAGACTGGGAAGAAAAAGAGGTTTAATGGACTTACAGTTCCACATGGCTGGGATGGCCTCACAATCATGGTGGAAGACAAGGAGGAGCAAGTCATGTCTTAAATGGATGGCAGCAGGCAAAAAGAGAGAGCTTGGGCAGGGAAACTCCCATTTTTAAAACCATCAGCTCTCATGAGACTTATTCATTACTATAAAAAAAGCATAAGAAAGACCTGCTCCCATGATTCATTTATCTCCCACTAGGTTCCTCCCATAGGAAGTGGGAATTATGGGAGCAACAAGATGAGATTTTGGTAGGAACAGAGAGCCAAACAGTATTTTTTTTTTTTTGAGATGGAGTCTTGCTCTGTTGCCAGACTGGCGTGCAGTGGTGCAATCTCGACTCACTGCAACTTCTGCCTCCTAGGTTCAAGCGATTGCCTGCCTTGGCCTCCCAAGTGGCTGGGACTACAGGCATGCACCACCAAGCCCGGCTTTTATATATATATACATATACACAGATATATGTATATATATTAGCATATATATGTGTGTGTGTATATATATGTATATATATATTTACATATACACAGATATATGTATATATATATATTTACATATACACAGATATATGTATATATATTAGCAGAGACGGGGTCTCACCATGTTGGCCAAGATGGTCTCATTCTCCTGACCTCGTGATCCACCTACCTCGGCCTCCCAAAGTGCTGGGATTACAGGCATGAGCCAAATAATATTATTCCACCCTGACCACTTCCAAATCTCATGTCTTCACATTTCAAAACTAAGCATGCCTTCCCAACTGTCCCCTAAAGTTTTAACTCATTTCAGCATTAACTCTAAAGTTCACAGTCCAGTCTCCTCTAAGACAAGGCAAGTCCCTTCTACCTATGAGCTTGTCAAATCAAAAGCAAGTTAGTTACTTCCTAGATACAATGGGGGTACAGGAATTGTGCAAATACAGCCATTCTAATAGGAGAAATTGGCCAAAACAGAGGGGCTACAGGCCCCATGCAAGTCCAAAATCCAACAGGGCAGCCAAATCTTAAAGCTCCAAGACTATCTTCTTTGACTCCATGTCTCACATCTGGGTCACGCTAATGCAAGAGGTGGATTCCCATGGTTTTGAGCTGTTCCACCACTGTGGCTTTGTGGGGTACAGCTTGCCTGAGCTGTTCAACCACTGTGGCTTTGTGGGGTACAGCTTGCCTTAGGGCTGCTTTTGCAGGCTGACATTGAGTGCCTACAGGTTTTCTCAGAGCCAAGTGCAAAATGTCAGTGGATCTACCATTGTGAAGTAGTTGAAAAAAAAACAAAAACGTTTTTAAAACCATCAGATCTCTTGAAACTTATTCATTATCATGAGAACAGCATGGGAAAGACCTTCCCCTGTAATTCAGTTATCTTCCACCAGGTACCTCCCATGCCATGTGGGAATTTGGGAGCTAAGAGATGAGATTTGGATGGGGATACAGAGCCACACCATATCATCTATATTGACATAAATAAATGATTAAATGCCTAAATAACAAAATGGGGTTTGTTATGAGACACATTTTCTATGCAGAAAAATTTCAAAAATTTGTGGAATCAATTTTTTTTTTTGTCAAGAAGGTCAGGGACAATTCTCATCTCTTAAGTGAGGGATGCTCATATTGACTTCCTTCTAAAGAGTTCACTGTTAAAAGAGAAGCAAAATGAGTAATGTTACATTGGAGAAACCTAATAAATGCTACATAAGCCAAATCATAAGTGTTGATATAGTTTGTATCTTTGTCCCCACCTGACTCTCATATTGAATTGTGATACCCAGTATTGGAGGTGGAGCCTGGTGAGAGGTGATAGAATCATGGGAGCAAATGTCTCATGAAAGGCTTAGCAACATCCTCTTGGTTCTGCCCTCATAACAGTGAGTGACTTCTCACCAGATCTGGTTATTTAAAAGTATGCGGCACCTCTCTCCTTGCTCTGTTGCTCCTTCTTTGGCCATATGTGTGGATGTTTTCCTTTTACCTTCTGCCATAACTGTAACTTTTCTGAGGCCACCCAGAAGCTGAGTAGATGCCAGCATCAGCTTCCTCTACAGATTGCACAACCATGAACAAACTAAACCTCTTTTCTTTATAAATTATCTAGTCTCAGGTTGTTTTTTTTTTTTTTTTTTTTTTTTGAGACAGAGTTTCGCTACTGTTACCCAGGCTGGAGTGCAATGGTGCGATCTCGGCTCACCACAACCTCCGCCTCCTGGGTTCAGGCAGTTCTGCCTCAGCCTCCTGAGTAGCTGGGATTACAGGCACGCGCCACCATGACCAGCTAATTTTTTTGTATTTTTAGTAGAGACGGGGTTTCACCATGTTGACCAGGATGGTCTCGATCTCTTGACCTCGTGATCCACCCGCCTCGGCCTCCCAAAGTGCTGGGATTACAGGTCTCAGGTATTTCTTTATAACAATGTGAGAATGGACAAACACAAGTATCAGTATTAACAGTGAAATATCATGTTGGTAGTGTATATTCTTGATAAGATGTGATGAAAACAGAGCTTCACCTCTGTGGTCTTCTTCCAAAAGCACATAACCCTAGTCTAAAATAAATAAGGAAATAATTAATAATAATAATAAAACCCTCGTGTAAATCTTAAGAGAGGGATATTCTATGAAATACCAGACCAGTACTCCTCAAAACTGCCAAGGTCATTAAGATCAAGCTCTGATAAATGTCATGGTCAAGAGAAGCTAATCATTACATGACTAAATATACTGTGGTTTCTTGAATGGGATCTTAGAACAGAAAATGGACTTCAGGAAAAACTAAACAAATCTGAATAAAATATTAAGTATGGTCAATGACAATGTATCCATATCAGTTCATTAGTGTTTCAGATTTACCATACTAATGTAAGATATTAACAATAGGATAAACAGGATACTGGATATGTAGGAATTCTCTACTATCTTTGCACACTTTCTGTAAATCTAAAACTATTCTGAATAAAAAGCTTACTAAAAATATCACAAGAAAATGAAAAGTCTATTAAAAATTGAGTTATAAGATTCACCCACTTTTGGAATACAGCTTGATCAGTTTTGACAAGGTATGCAGTTGTTTAACTGATACCACAATCAAAATGAGGAATATTCAAGTCACTCTCAAATCCTTTTGCAATCAATATCCTTTCCCTGTCCTCACCCCAAACATTGGTATAATTTGTATCATTATCATTTTGTCAATTGTTAAATTCCATATAAATGTTATCCTCGTATGGTATGTAGTATTTTATGACTGGCTTTCTTAACATAGAAGGAATGAATTTCATTCATTCATTCAGGTTTTCTTTCCATGTATCAGTAACTCACTTTTTTTATTGCTTGGTAGTATTTCCTGTGTGAAAATCAGTAGACCAAATATGATTGGGACTATTTAGGGATACTCTCCTATTAATACATTGATTACTGTAATGTTACAGCGAGTCATGAAATCAGATAGCATATGTTTTACTACTTTGCCCTTCTGTTTAAAACTTGTTTCTCGTATCCTAGGGTCTTTAAACTTTTAATATACACAGAATAGACTGTATCTTTCTATTTAAAAAAATTTCAGAATTTTGGTTGGGTCATGATGTCTCTATACATTATTTTTTTAAGAGTTAATGAGAGAATATTTAATATTTTAATCCATGAACACAGTATTTCACTTCATTTCTTTTTAAATTTTGCAGGAACATTTGTAATTCATAGTGCTCATGTTCTACACCTAGCTGTAAAATTTATTCTTACATGTTCAACCATTTTTGATGCTATTATAAATGTTATTTTATTATTTCAGTTTTCACAGGTTTGTGCTAGTATATATTGAACTTATATTTTGTAACCTTACTAAGTTTATTTTTTGCTTCTGGAAGTATTTTTGGAGATTTCTTAAGATATTTTACATAAGAAATCATATCATTTCTGAATTATTACACCTTTAATTCTTCCTTTCTAGCATATGACTTTTATTTCACTGCTTTGCCTTATTACATTGACTAGGACCTTCAATCAATGTTGAATTAGAGTGGTAAGAGCAGATAAATTTGCCTTATTCCCCATATAGGGAGAAAGCATTCAGTCCTTCACAATAAAGTATAACATTAGCTATAGGATTTTTATAATTTTTAAATGATTTTTTGTATGAGTCCACTTCGATCATTTCACATACAAAATATTTTAGTAGTTAATATGGTGAATGATATTTTCAAATATTTCAAATATTTCAAGGGTGCCAGTCATCTTTCTGCTACTAATTTATTGTTTGATTTCATTGTACTCAAAGAACATATTCTATATGATTTTAACCCATTTAAATTCACTGAGTTTCATTTTTAAGGTTAATAATTATTGTCTATTTTGGTGAATTCTCCATGTGCACTAGAGAAGGGTACATATTTTGTGATCATTAGCTAAAGTGTTCTAAAACATTAGCTGGGCCAAGTTGCTTGCTAGTATTGTTCAAGTTTACTATGTAATTACTGATTTTTAACCTACTTATTCTTTCAATTACTAAAAGAAGAGTGAATAAATTCCATCCTGTAATTGTGGATTTTCTATTCCCCTTTTCAAGTCATATTAGTGCACATTTCATATATTTTGAAGTACTTTTATTAGGTTTATACACATTTAAGTTTGGTATGTCCTTTTGATGAATTGACCCTTTTATCAACATATTTCTCTTTTCCTCTAGTAATACTCATCATTCCAAAGTCTAACTTGTATGTTACTAGTATAGTTCCTCAATATTTCTTTTGATTAGTGTTTTCATGTATTTTTTCATTATTTATATTTAATCAATCTTCATATTTGTATTTAAAGTCAGTTTCTTGTGGGAAGCATAAAAAGTGATAAATTTTGAAAATTGATATAAAGACATGCATTCTAATTAAAATCCAGAAAATACGAACATATGAATAATAAAATCTATTTAAAATCATGTAATTGTGTGTGAAAAAATTACTATATCTTCTTTTTTCTTTAAGAATATATAACTACTTACCCCTTAAATTTCTTTTTTTTCCCTAGCTTTTTCAGACAAACACAAATAACTCGATCTTTTATTTTGTTCTTCAAACAATAATCCCAGATATCATCTTTGAATCTTCCCTTTCCTTCACCTTCCCCTTTGGCTATGAACTGAGTTGTGTTTCCTCAAATTTTTATATGTTGTAACCTAACCCCCAGTGAGAGTTTACATGGGATGGGGCCTTTGGGAAGTTATTACGGTTAGATGAAATCATGTGCATGTAGAAAGGGGCCAGGTGCAGTGGATCATACCTGTAATCCCAGCACTTTGGGAGACCAAGGCAGGCAGATCATTTGAGCTCAGGATTATGAGACCAGCCTGGGAAACATGGTAACCATCATGTAAGATCATTGCCTTTCCTACTTCTCAGGCTTTGGGATTCATACTGGAACTATACCATCTGCTCTCTTTGTTCTTCAGCCTGTTTTGAAGATCTTGAGATTTAGTCTCCAAAATAAAATACTTTAGCAAATCCCTCATAGCAAATATCATCTTCGATATATACATAAATACAAACATATGTAATATATACATATATACACACATATACATAGTCATATACCACATGACATTTGAGTCAAGGATGAACCACATATATGATGATGATCCCATAAAATTATAATGAAGCTGAAAAATTCCTATCATCTAGTGATGTAACAGAGTTCTGACATTGTAGTACAATACATTACTCACATGTTTGTGGTGATGCTGGTGTAAACAAACTTACTGAGCTGCCAGTCCTACAAAAGTTTAACACACACAACTACAGAGGGTGCATAATACTTGATAATGACAATAATGAATATGCTATTAATTTATTTACTATGTTATACTTTTTATTTCAGAGTATCATCCTTCTACTTATTTTTTAAGTTAACAATAAAACAGTTGCAGGCAAGTCCTTCAGAAGTATTCCAGAATTAGAAATTGTCATAACAAATAACAGCTCCATGCATGTTATTGGTCCTGAAGACCTTTCAGTGGGATAAGATGTGGATGTGGAACAGAATGATATTGATGATACTGACCATGTGTAAGCCAAGGCTAAAATGTGTGTTTGTGTCATTATTTTAGAAATATTTTTAAAATTAAAAAACAAAAACAAATAAAATATCATAGAATAAGGATATAAAAAAGGAAAATGAACCAGGCATGGTGGTTCATGCCTGTAATCCCAGCACTTTAAGAGGCTGAGGCTGGCAGATCACTTGAAGTCAGGAGTTTGAGACCAGCCTGGTCAACATGGTGAAACCCCATCTGTAATAAAATAAAAAAACTAGTTGGATATAGTGGGGGACACCTGTAATCCCAGCTACTCAGGAAGCTGAGGCAGAAGAATAACTTGAACCCAGAAGGCAGAGATTGCAGTGAGTCAAGATCACACCCTTGCATGCCAGCCTGGGCAACAGAGCAAGACTCCATCTCAAAAAAAAAAAAAAAAAAGAAGTAAAATGTTTTTGTATAGCTGTATGTGTTGATGTTTTAAGCAAATTATTAATACAAAAGAGTCAAAAATTTTAAAAACTTTATACAGTTAAAAAGTTAAAGTAAACTAAGATTAATGTATTATTAAAGAAAAGTATTTTTAATAAATTTAGTGTAGAATATTTGTTTAGTATTTATAAAGTCTACAGTAGTATACAGCAATATCATAGCCTTCATATTTACTCACTACTCAGTCATTGACTTACCTAAAGTAACTTCTAATCCTTCAGGTTCCATTTATGCTGTGTGCCTGTGATGGTTAATATGGAGTATCAAATTGATTAGCTTGAAGGATGCAAAGTATTGTTCTTGAGTGTGTCTGTGAGGGTGTTGTCAAAGGAGATTAACATTTGAGTCAGTGGACTGGGAGAGGCAGACCCACCCTCAATCTGGATGGGAACTATCTAATCAGTTGTCAGCACAGCTTGAATAAAAAACAGGCTAAAGAACTTGGAAGGTCTAGACTGGCTGAGTCTTCTGGCCTCCATCTTTCGTGCTGAATGCTTCCTGTCCTCAAACACTGGACTGCAAGTTCTTCAGCTTTTGAACTCTTGGATCTGCACCAGTGGTTTGCCAGGGACTCTCAAACCTTCGGCTACAGACTGAAGGCTGCACTGTTGGCTTCCCTACTTTTGAGGTTTGAGGACTTGGACTGGCTTCCTTGCTCCTCAGCTTGCAGACAGCCTATTGTAGGACTTCACCTTGTGATCATGTGAGTCGATACTCCTTAATAAACTTCCTTTCATATATGCATTTATCCTATTAGTCCTGTCTCTCTAGAAAACTCTGACAAATACAGTGCTCTATTCAGGTGTATCATTTTTAAAATCTTATATACTGTGTTTTTTACTCTACCTCTTCTATGTCTTCTGTGTTTAAATATGTTTAGATACACAAAAGTTACCATTGTGTTATAATTGCCTACTGTATTCAGTAAAGTAACATGCTGTACAGGTTTATAGTCTAAGATCAATACGCTGTACCATTTAGCCTAGGTGTATAGTGGGCTATTCTATCTAGATATTCATAGAGTTCTATGATGTGCATGCAATGAAGAAATCACCAAACAAGTTTCAAAACATTCCCATTGGTAATCTATGCATGACTGGATAGTTCTTTGGTTCTGTTTCTCTGGAGAACCCTAACTAATACACCTACCCAATGGATCTCTTCACATTCTTCATGAGTTCTTATTTCAATGTACAAAATATCTCAATTTGACCATTCTTCAGCATATCATGTTTAATTCAAACTATCACTAACTATTGTCTGAACCACTACAATAACTTTATAACTTGATTTACACTTCGACTTCCCCCTTTTTAGGGCAAATAAAAGTTTGTGGAATGGTGGAGAATGATTCTAAAGAGGCAGTGGAAAATATTTGAAACACATGTTGTTATAGTGCTAATTAATATTTAATACATTTGGCATTTTTAATCCTTAAAAGCAAAAATATACAGCATATTTTTGGAAAATAGATCTTGAACTTGAGTCAGAAATAGGAAGAAAATTTCATTGAGTATCAGGCTTTATACTGTGTCCTTTTACCTAACTGCTTTGTTTTAATACATAGTTAACGCATTTCCAGCTGTATAACATAAACTGCACCTACATTAATCCTTTGATTCTTCCATTATTATAGAGAAATGAATTATTTGTCATATTTTTATATCAGGTAGTTAAGTTTTGGAAGGGTGGAACTGGCAAGCGATGAAGTTAAAATCAGTTAAAATTGCATGCATAATCTCCATTATGCCATATCATGTTGCTAGTAATAGGGCATCTTTGTAATAATTCTTGTTTGAAATAATGAGTAGGCTAATTTTTGGCCATGGATATGGGAAAGTTCTGTAATTAGAGAATCAAGTTCCAGAAAGGATCTATAGAATTTAATGAAAGAATACAACAGAAAATGAAGTCAGAGAAGGTAAGACTATTGAGGAAGTTTGGCAGCTGGTCCTGGGAGACTTGGGTCTAGTTTATTATGAAGATATCTGGGATTATATATTATTACTCTATGTTATTTTTAGTTGGTTACTAATTTGAGAAGTCTGTGCAATTTATCTCCTATTTGTAATTCAACTGCAGTGATTTGATGCAGAAAAGCCCTGCCGCACTCCCTAATCCAATGAAAGATGAGAACTACATTGATAGCAATTGCCAGATTTTTGTTTCTGTTGCTTTTGTTGTTATTTTCATTTTTTTCTTCTCAGACTCCAGCTGTCCCTAGGTCCATCTGCTTTTATTGCTTTTACTATATACTGTGCAGCATGAAGCTTACTGAAATCACATTCATAGAACTCTGCAGGTGCAATTTCGACATATTTGGCACCTGCAAACACTTGGAAAATTTACCAAGAGACATTTTCAGCCATTTGGGAATGAATAAAAAACAATTAGTGAATAACATAAACCCTTAATATTGTTATTCTTATTATTCTTTCAAAAGCAATGTCTTCCAGTTTATCTCTTAGAGGACCAAATCTAAGCCAAGTTTGAATTAAAAATAAAATAATAACTCATTTTGGGTTCTCTAAACACATTATAGCACTGGAAATTCTTTTAGCTGCTTGCAAAAAAATCTCCATTCTTCTTAATGGTCAGATAATTAAAATGGGCAAAAATGCACTTCTACTAAGCTCATAGAAAGTAAAAATTACCTGTGGGAAAATAATATAAGATATTTCCATCTGAAATGTTTTCCCCAAATAAAGTTTATTCCTCTTTTAATACCTTCATTAACTAGCATCAATAAGCATTTGTCTCAACCATTTATTAAGAGATGAGAACTTCCCAAACAGGAAAAATAAGTGAAAATTCAAATTTCTCATCCAATTTACTTTTAATTAATCACCATTCATTTTCGTGTTTGTACTCATTCTTTCACACACAGTGCTGTTGGCTGACCTTTAAAATTGTACATAAATCAAGAAATGCAAAGCTATTACTCCTTCAGCAATCAAAAAACTTGATTGATATTTTTCTTTCATTTGTTTTGTCTGCAGTATCTATATATACTGAAGCGAAAAGGTAGATGGAAAGGCATTTTGATTGATCAGGCATTTTGATTGATCTAACATATCAGGAAATGCTTCGGAGTTGGCATTTAGCCTCTTGTGGCAGAACTAAAATCATGTTAAGAAAATAACAAGAATCTATCAAGGTTTTCCTTATTATAATTTGAGTTACCTTTATAATAGAAAGTAATAGATAAACTCTTTTACATAAACATTTCTTTATATCAATAAGATTTTCAATAAGCAGCCACAAAAACATAATTCCAGACTCCTTTGGAATTGGAAGCCCTGTATATCAGGCACCATTCCTTGTCTTCTTTTACCAAATCCTACAAAAGTATCAATAAGTTAAAATTATGAACTATATTTATATAACAGAGCCTCTTACTATCATGTGCTTACTACATAGAGTATTAAAAATTCTAAGTGACTTACATATATTATTCATTTAAGATGCTTAGTTATCCAGGAAGAAGAGATCATTATAATCTACATTTTATAAATGAAGTCACTGAGACACAGAGGGATTTTGTCCATATGCAATTTGGACAAAATCACACACTTAGTAAGTGGCAGGATCATATTTGAAATGAGGAAATCATGAAAAGCATTTTCTTACTTTACTGAAAACAACGGCACACAGGTCCCTTGTACATTAGTAAGTCAAAGTTACATAGGATTGACTAGATGGGATCTTCAAACGCCAAGATAATTATTATCATGTGGTTTCATTCAAATATATACTGGAAAACCACAACATTGTTTATACAAAATGGCAGGGGAATTGTAGCATTGCTTAATCCTAAAAGATTTAAAACACAAAAATACTTCAGAATAATTTCCAACTTTTTAAACATAATCCAAAATCTAGCATATAACCTAGATATAATTCAAAAGATAATGTAGCAGAAAGGGCTCCAAACTGAAAAACTGAAGTATAAAATCCTCTAGTAGTTTTTAATTAGAGTAATTTTTAATATTAAAATATCCACTTTTCACTTATTTTCTTGAACTCTAGGGAAGTTTAGATCAAAAGTGAAGGTATTCAATGAAAAAAGTCCATTAGTTTGTAAAAGAGAAACAGCTGGGCTTGATAAATAGGAATATTTATTTTCTCCTCTTATAATGAGGTAAAAGTATTATTTTTGAATTTAATTTATTGCATTGTGTTTTAAAATATCACATACAAAAAGACATTCAACATATTAGTCATTGAGAAAATGAAATTAATGCCATAATTAGATATCATTCCACCCCCGCCTTTCCACAAGCATGACTGAAATTAAAAAGACTGATCATACCATGCATTGGCAAGGGCGTAGAGAAACTAGAACCCTCATTTGCTGTGGGTGGGAATTTAAAATAATAGTATCACTTTGTAAACAGTTTGTCAGTTTATTTCTTTTAAAAAAGTAAACCTACAATACAATCCAAACATATACACTCCTAGATAACGCATAAAAAGAAAATCAAGGCATATGCCTACTCTATTAGCTTGCTAGGCTGCTATAGCAAGGTACCATATACTGGGTGGTCTAAACCACAGAGGTGTGTTTTCCTGCATTCTGAGAGCTTTACAGAATACATCCAAGACATTACAGTGTCAGCAGGACTAGTTTCTTCTAAAGCCTCTTTTTTTTGCTTGCAGATGGCCATCTTCCTCCCATGTCTTCACATGGTTATCCTTTAGCAAATGTTCAAATTTCCTCTTTTTTAAAGAACATCAGTCATATTGGAACAGGGCCAACCTTAATGACCTTATTTTAATTACTTCTTTAAAGACCCTATCACCAAATACAGCCACATTCTAAGATGCTGGAGATTAGGACTTTATATATGAACTTTGTTGGCACTCGTTTCAGCCCGTAACACTCACACACAAAGATTTGTACACAAATGTATGTAGTAATTTCATTTGTAATATGACAAAGTGGAGCAACTCAAATGGCCATCAACAGGAAAATATATAAACAAATTGTGTCATATCCATATAATGCACGACTATGCAGCAATAAAATCAATGAGATCTTGTCATTTTCAACAACATGGATGAAACTAAAGGACATTAAGTGAAATAAACCAGGCACAGAAAGACCAGCTTCGCTTGTTCTCACTTATTTGTGGAAACTAAAAACTAAAACAATTGAACACTTGGAGATAGAGAATAGAATTATGATCACCAGAGACTGGGAAAGGCAATGGCGGTTGAAGGAAAGGGGTATGATTAATGGGCACAAAAAATATAGTTAGATAAAATGAATAAAATCTAGTATTTGATAGTAATTGTACACTGCAAAATAAGAGTATAATTGGATTGTTTGTAATGCAAAGAAAGGATAAGCACTTGAAGTGATAAAAAAATTAAAAATGTTAAGTAAGAAATCTTTCTTATGCAGAACATAGATAAATTGCAAATGATTTTGCTACATGAAATAAATCAAGTCAAAAAGAGTACTTATTGTATGTTTCTCTAAAAAATTATAGACAATGCAAACTAATCTATAGTAGCAGAAAGCAAATTTATTATATCCTGGGACTGGGACATAGGAGTGAGTAAAAAAAATATTGCAGAGGTGTGAGGAAGCCTGTAAGGGTAATAGAAATGTGTATTACCTTGATTGTGGTGATAGTTTTACAGATATATACATTTTAAAAAATCATCACATTCTATACTTATCAAGTACATAATTCCATAAAACTGTGAATCTGATTTTTAAAAATCAAGTTCAATAATAGTCATGATCATAGTAAACTTTGGACATATGGAGAAAATTCATATGGAGAGGGGCTGCATGACAAATTTGGCCCAATGGTATTCAGTGTCAAATATCAGACAGTTGTTATTATGTGTTACTCTTGCAGAAGAATTTTTTGTATGAAGTCATCTTTTATTTGAGAAATTGAACTTCTCTATTTTTCAGAACTTGGACATTCATTTCTTATCTCATATAACTTACTCTTTTAGGCCTATAAAACATATTTATCCTTTAAAACCAACTCTGTTTTTCCCCTGTGAAGCTCTGCCTTATCTCTTCTTCACAGTACTAGTTTTCGATGGTTTTCATTACAAATTACTACAAAATCGGTATCTTAAAACAGTAGAAATTCATTCTCTCATTGTCTGGAGACTAGAAGTCTGACGGCAGTGTTGGGAGGGTCGTGCCCACTCTAAGGGCTCTAGAGACTTTCCCGTTGCCTCTCACAGCTTCTAATGGTCTCAGGCATTCCATGGCTTGAGGAAGCATAAGTACAGCCTTTGCCTCTACCTTCACGAGGCATCTTCTCCCTGTGTGTCTCTGTACTCAAATTTTCCTCTTTTTACAAAAGCATAAGTATGACCCAATATTAATTTAACTAATTAAATATCTAAAGACTCTATTTCCAAATCAGGCCACATTCTCAGGTTCTGGATGAACATGAATTTTCTGTTGTTGTTGTTGTTGGTACTGTCAGGGAGCAGATACTATTCAGCCCAATACAGCCTGTCCTCTTGCCACCAAAATTTATGTCTATCCCAGTGAAAACTACATTGACCACGTTTTAACATTTGAAAAGTTTTAGTTCATTTGATCATAAGCCCTAAATTTAAAATCTCATATAAAATCAACTGTGAAAGTTTCAAATTTCATCATCTAAATCATCAAATAAGTATGCATAAGACTCTGGGTATTATCCATTACGGGGCAAAATTTCCCTCTGTCTGTGGACCTGTGAAACCAGAAAACAAATTATCTGATTGTAAACTACACAGGACAGATATAGGATAAATATTTTCATTCCGAAATGGAGAAAATGGAAGGTTTAGTAAAAGATCAAATTTCAAATTTGATCCAAGGCAAATTTGGAATCTAGTTGGGTAAATTCCACTACGATGCAAGGCCTGAGACTAATTCTCTGTGGCTCAGTCTACCCCTGGGCTCAAGGAGGCTCCATTAGCTCCTCTTCTGGGCCTGCAGAAGCCCCATTAGTCCCTGCCATGTACCTGGATGGCTAGCTTCTGCCTCTTTTCTCTTTCCTAATTTTTCCTTTTGTTGATGGATATGCAAATATAAGTATTTGAGAAGTACTATAAATTCATTTCCTGCTTATATCCCAGAAATTAAACAGCTGACCTTCATTTCATTCGATGTCTCTACCCTTCAGTCTACATTGACGATGTTTCTGCTAATATAGTATTCTTAAAGACTTAGTCCCCCAAGTACATTAAGGGAATCCATGACAGTACACAAGAAGGTTCTCTACAGATCCTTCTTGGGTAACTCATTTCTATTCCTGTTTTCTGCTGAAATGGGGGATTGGATTCACCTGTCACACATCATCTTTTCAGCAAAAGTTTGTTCAGTCATACCCTTGGATGTATTCCTAAAACAGGATATCTGGATAGGTTGAGAATTTTCCAAATTATTGGTTCACTTTTAAAAGTTCCAGTGTCTATGTCTTTTCTCTTATTTTTGTTGTTGTTATTACCTCAGGGAGAAATCAATCCACATAATTTACAATTTGCTTAGAAATCTCCTCAGCTAAATATTCAAGTTCAGAGCTTACAAATTCTACTTTCCACCCCAATAGTACAACTCAATTCAGCCAAGTTTTCTGCCACTTTATAGCAAGGGTTCTCTTTCAACCGGTGTCCAGTAACATGTTTCTTGCATTTTTTTCTGAGACTGTAACAGAAGCACCTTTAACATTGATATTTATGCCACATAAGCAATTATTGAAAACAATAGAAGAACTCTCTAACATACTCTTTACTTCCTTCTGATCCCTCACTAGAATCGCCTTTAGCATCCATATTCCTATCAACAGTCTCCTAAAGGTAATGTGAGCTTTTCGGACAATGCACCTCAAAATTCTTATGGCTCTCAAGTCTTTACCCAATTCCAAATCCACTTGTATTTCTTTAAGTATTTGCTGTAAAAGTATCTCTCTTTTGGTATTAAAATCTGTACTGGATTCCAAGGGCTACCATAAAAATTACAATAAACCGGCCGGGCGCGGTGGCTCACACCTATAATCCCAGCACTTTGGGAGGCCGAGGCGGGTGGATCACGAGGTCAAGAGATCGAGACCATCCTGGCCAACATGGTGAAACCCCGTCTCTACTACAAATACAAAAATTAGCTGGGCATGGTGGTGCGCACCTGTAGTCCCAGCTACTCAGGAGGCTGAGGCAGGAGAATTGCTTGAACCCGGAAGGCGGAAGTTGCAGTGAGCCGAGATCGCGCCATTGCACTCCAGCCTGGGTAACAATTGCGAAACTCCGTCTCAAAAAACAATACAATAAACCAGATGACTTAATAGAATTCATTCTCTCCCAGTTAAACAGGCTAGGCATCTGGAATCAAGTTTTCAGTAAGGTCATGCTTCCACTGAAGTCTCTAGGAAATAAATATTGCTTTCCTCTTCTAGTTTCTGGTGACCCCAAGCATTCCCTGACTTGGAACAAAATAACTTATTTCTTTGGTCTCTAACTTCACCAGCCCATTTCTCCATGTGTTTTTCTGTATCTCTGCATCCAAATGTTTCTTTCATAAATAAAGACACAGAGAAAAATGTTTTAAAGTGCTAATTGGATAATTATAAAGGTTCATACACACAATGAATTAGACTATGTAAAATATTCATGAAAACTATGACTGAAAAGAAACTCACCAAATCAGCAAACATAAATAGTGATAATCTTTGGTTAATAATATTTGATATTTTTAAATTGCTTATTGAAAAATTTATTTCCAAAATTTTGACGATAAGTATAATTTTATAAATACATAAAATATTTTTGACATTAAATAGAAGCATTACCATATAACATAAAAGGTCACCTAACATGTCAATCCAGTTAGCTGGATTTAGAGCTTACTCTAATCTAATATGATGTCATCTTAACTAATTACATTCACAAACACCGTGTTTCCAAACATATGTTATATTCCGAGGTTCCAGACAGGAATTTGGAGGGGGTTGCTATTTAACTCAGTTCAAACACCAAGCAAGATCAGCTTCCCTCATTTGAATGTTTCATTAATACCCCGTATCAAATTCTATGGAATACATCACATTTTCTGATAATTGTTTGTTTAAATTTCTGCCTACTCTACCAAACAATAAGATCTATGAATAGCAGATTTCTTTTTTGTTGTTTTTTTGTTTTGTTTTGTTTTGTTTTGTTTTGTTTTGTTTTGTTTTGTTTTGAGACAGAGTCTCGCTCTGTTGCCCAGGCTGGAGTGCAGTGGCATGAGCTCGGCTCACTGCCACCTCTGCCTCCGGGTTAAAGTTATTCTCGTATCTCAGCCTCTTGAATAGCTGGGACTACAGGTGCAGGCCACCATGCCCAGCTAATTTTTATATTTTTAGTAGAGATGAAGTTTCACCATGTTGGCCAGGATGGTCTCGATCTCTTGACCTCGTGATACACTCACCTAGGCCTCCCAAATTGTTGGAATTACAGGCATGAGCCACCATGCCCGGCCTCATTTTAATTTCTTACCTGTCACTGTACCCCCATTGTTTAAATACAGTATCCAAGACATAATCCAGTATATATGATTATTTAATGATTTGAAAAATAAATGAATATTACATAAATCCTGGAGCTAAAATTTAACTGAACAAAATGGTTCACAGCCACCAATAAGAATATATTGAACACATTTTAGCATCAAAGCCCCTGTTAGCTTTTTACGAAAACAGTTTTAAAAATTTCCATAAAGCAAACACTAATATTGCATCCAGAGGTAATAAAATCACAGTTAAAAATAGACATCTAATTAATTCTTTGTCTTGTTATAATTAAAATGATTTTACTTATATCAAGTTTTTTTCTGTGGGTATAGAGGACCTCTTGGGCAAGATATTAAAGACCAAAACAAACAAAAAAAAGTAGCATTGCAATATTACCGATTTCTTAAACTACTTACGTTTTAAACAGTATGGATCTCCAATTTTATAAATTGCAGACATTTGATTTTTATTATCTTATTTCTCTCTGATGTACTGTAGTAGGAAGATTTTATGACATAGATCTTGTTCACTTGTGCACTTGCCGAACAGTAGGATTATTCACATAAAAAAACTAAAACAAAAACAAAAGCAAAAAAAACCTTTATAAAGAATACACAGATAGTCTCTTAAGACAACCGTTATTTAAATGAGAGATGAGGATTTGAGTGTCAGTTCTTTTATTTATTAGTTTATAGCAATGATTCTCCTATAAGATAGTTTGTAACATGAGTTTTAATATATTTTTGAATTTTTTTGAAAGCCTAGTGAAAATAGCATATTTATCAATGATAAATACATGCAAGTCAGTGTATCCTCCTGAGTAGGAGTGTAGAGTTCTGCAGTCAGACCACATACATTTTAGGCTTGTATCCCATACTTATTAGATCTAAAATCTTAGAAGATACATTCTCTAAATTCTGAACTTATGACAAAATGAAATCAGCACTCCTCATAACACTTGTCACACAAAAATGTTATTTTTTTATTTCCTTTTTTCTTCCTTTTTTTTATTTCCCTCTTCTCATGAGCAAATAGTCTTAAACATTTTATTTATTTATGATTAATAAGATTCTTAGCTGTTACCATCATTCTTGATGGCAGAATTTATGTGAAATCAGAAAAGCGATGGTTTGATGCTCAGCAAGCACCATCATTAGCAGCTATAGATGGCTTTGTAATAAAATCATGGTAAATTCACCAGATGGAATATTATGCACCCATTAAAGTGTTTTCTAAATATTGTAATCATACAGAAAAATGTTTAAAGTGCTAATTAGATAATTATAAAAGTTCATACACACAAGGAATTAGACTGCAAAATATTCATAAAAGCTATGACTGTAAAGAAACTTACCAGATCAGCAAACGTGAATGGTAATAATCTTTAGTTAATGAAATTTTGTTTCTAAATTGCTTCTGAAAAATTTATCACCAAAACTTTCACAACAAATATGATTTTATAAATATAAAAAACATCATTTTAGATATTAAATAGAAGCTACCATATAACATAAAAGATCATCTAGCATGTCAAATTAGGTAAATTTTAGTAAAGTTCAGGAAAATAATGTCAAATATCAATAAAAATAAAATATTGATAGTTATTAGCATTATTTGCACATGTATTATAGATAGAAATGTTTTAACATATCTACATGTATTAATAGGTGAGTGCAAATGTAATTGCAGTTTTGCATTGTTGAAATTTGCCATTTGATATTGAGTTACATTCTTAGATAAATATGATTATGTTATACGTCATTTTAATGGCATATCTCGCTTTATGGGTTTTTTTGCTAATGACATTACTTGCTGTTTATTTTCTGTATAGACTATGGAAATGATGTTAGACAAAAAGCAAATTTGAGCGATTTTCTTATTCAAGTTCAACATGGTTCATAAAAGCAGCAGAGACAACTTGTAACATCTACAACACATTTGGTCCAGAAACTGCTGAGGAACGTACAGTGCAGTGGTGAGTCAAGAAGTTTTGTAAAGGAGATGAGAGTCTTGAAGATGAGGAACCTAGTGGCTGCCCATCGGAAGCTGACAAGGACCAGTTGAGAGCAATCGTGGAAGCCGATCCTCTAACTGCACGAGAAGTTGCCAAAGAAGTCAATGTCAACCATTCTATGGTTGTTTGGCTTTTGAAGCAAATTGGAAAGATTAAAAATCTCGAAAAGTGGGTGCCTCATGAGGTAAGCAAAAACTTTTAAAAATTGTCATTTTGAAGTGTCATTGTCTCTAATTCTACACAGCAACAACAAACCATTTCTTGATTGGATTGTGATATGCAACAAATAACTGATGATAACCAACTCAGTGGTTGGACCAAGAAGAAGCTCCAAAGTGCTTCCAAAAGCCAAACTTGCATCAAAGATCAGTCATGGTCACTGTTTGGTGCTTTGTGCCGGTCTGATCCACTACAGCTTTCTGAATCCCATCCAAAAACATTACATCTGAGAAATTTGCTCAGCAAATTGATGAGATGCATTGAAAATTGCCAGGCCTGCAGTCAGCATTAGTCAACAGAAACGGCCCAATTCTCCACAACAATGCCTGACCACATGCAGCACAACCAACACTTCAAAAGCTGAGCAAATTGGACGACAAAATTTTGTCTCATCTGCTGTATTCTCATCCGTCTGATCTCTGACTAACCGACTACCACTTCTTCAAACAACTCGACAACTTTTTGCAGGGAAAACATTCCCACAACCAGCAGGATGCGGGAAATGCTTCCCAAGAGTTTGTTGAATCCAGAACCATAGATTTTTATGCTACATGAAGAAACAAACTTATTTCTTGTTGGCAAAAATGTGTTGATTGTAATGGCTCCTATTCTGATTAATAAAGACTTGTTTGAACCCAGTTATAATGATTTAAAATTCCAGTCTGAAACAGCAATTACTTTTTCACCAACCTAATAATTATATCAATAATGACAACCAACCTATGACATGTTACTACTCTTGCCTTCATTTAACATTTCAGGAGGATGAAGCAATTTATGAATAAGATAATTACCTACTTAGCAAGTGCTAGAGTCAAGATTCAAACACAAGCAGTCCAATAAGTGAAACACGTACGGAATAAAATCAGCAGTGTTTGGGCTTCATATAGTTCAGTATCCCTAATAATTTTCTTTCACTTTAATATAAAACCACTCATTAACTCATGGTGTTTTAACTTTCAACCTTCAGAGCATTCATCTGTTAAAGAAGTGAAGGCTTGATCAACATACACATGTGCATGCACAAACACATCATACATACACAAGTATAACCATGGTGATTAATTTTTATGACTTTCTAAATATCCTTTGTGAATAATTTAACATAAATGGCTTATTTGCTCTACAGAAAAGACATGCATGTGTTAATTCAGACTGACTTCATTTATATAACTGCTATTTTAAGGGTCAACACTTGCCATATAGCTTGAAATAATGAAGTCATTCTGTACCTAAATATGGTAACTTGGAAAATCGAAGGACAAAATAAAACAAAATAAAAATGTTCTAATATATTCAGCATCTATTCTAGACAACTTGAATCTAGACATACAAGAATTATTATGTGAAGCCTACAGCTTCTTTCTTAATTTACCTAATGTGTTTTGCAAGGACCTTACATCACTATATTCTCAGACATTTCTCCTCCTCCGTTCTAGACATAAATTCTTGTCAAAAAGTGGTGAAACAATCCAAAGTTTCCATTATTTTAAAGAATCCTACAGTTTTAATCAAAGCTGTTAATGCTTTATGAGTTTTCCTTTAATAAGTAATTCATAACCACTTAACCTTGAATCTAACTCAACACACAAACACAAATGTACTCACACACAATTGCCTTAACAAAGCTTTAAGAAATGAGAAAATTTTGTATATAGAATACTAGTCTAATGGGTGATTCTTACTTATTAAATATATTACCTTTCCTTTGTGCCAAAACAATATGATATTGAAATCAGAGGCTTGTTTATATGTTTTATGTCTGGAAACATAGATAGTGAGATAGAGAGTGTGTTAAGTTGACATTAAGAGAGTAGATTTGGTTTTTCTCACCACAGAAAAAGAGAAGTATGTAACGTAAGGCATAGCTTGATTTAGCCATGCCACAATGTATACATATTTTGAAACATAATGGTATACACCATAAATATATACAATTTTTTTATTTTTCAATTAGAAGAAAACCAAAAACCTCTCCTCATGTTAGGTTTTCCTTAGAGCCATTATTTTGTATCATTTTTTCAAGACTTAGTGGTGTTACTTCATTCATTGAAATAGTTGTTGCTTATTAGGGCTCAAGGGAACTGAAAGATTTAATGAAGCTTCCAAGTGACACAGGATCAGCAAACAATTTTTTACCAATTGAAAGATTCTGGTGGACTACTCATTCCCAAGACAGACCTTCATGGAATAGCACATGATATGGTCACTTCCAGTCAATACTGAAACACAAATAACAACTCCCTAAGCAAAGGAGACATGCTCTATTCAAATAGAAACACTATTTATTTAGACAATCCTTGCAGCAAACTTCCTCAAATTTATAATTTTAGGAAATAAAAACCTTGTAAAAAAAAAACTTTCTGAAACTTCTAATACTATATTTTTTTCTTAACATTACCCAGTGTTAATGATTCCTAAGGACCACGAATCCTTCTAAATTGTATCTTTGTAAAGCTTAGACTCACTTTTATCAATATTAGAAAAGATTAGAAATATAGCACAGCACAAAGGAAAGGTGTATTTTTGAAAACAAGTGGAGAAACTCTGAATCCAGATTTTTCAGTTTTGTGATTTTGACAAATAATTAGATTGGGTCCTATTTTGTCATTTCTAGAGTAACATGGTTACTTCTGTGTTCCTTTCCAGTACTAATGTTCTTCAACATTTCTAACTGCCTTTAAAGCAGGTATGTATGTCTGTTTTCAGGTCCTAGTTCAATTAGAAAAGTTTTTCTAAACATATAATTTACCATATAATTTCTAACCTTAATTATCTCCTTAGCCCCACCTGACTCACTGAACATATACTTCCTGGTTTATTGTCTTTGCTACATGTAATATAAATTCGATGAAGGCATGGGATGCTATCTAATTTGTTTCCTTATGTATTCAAGAGTCTAATGAATTTCTAACAGATGATGATAGGAGCTTGATGGATAGCTCTTTAAATCTGTGTGTGTTTGTGTGTGTGTGTGCGTGTGCACACGTGTGTGTGTTTGTATGTGATAGCTGGGTTGTAGAGCTTCAACTTTACATTATTCACTAAAAAGATTGATCTAGGTGACAAAATGAAACATTTAAATATTACATTATGTCACATAAAGGCAATATTGGCCATCTTTCTTGTAGTCATATGATAGAGATTTTTGTTTGTTTGTTCTGTCAGGGATTGTAACAATACTGAAGCAATTCTGTCACAGACTCTCTTACTGTATATCTGCCCTAAGTAAAACACTCTGGGAATGTGAGAAAAACACACAGTATATACACACTTAGGTGATTACAGATAGATCGAAGAGTCAGAAAAGAGCCTGCTAAACATTTATGTAATGCCAGGTAGAGTGCAAGAGACAGATATCGTGCAGACAATGATGCCACTATAATACAGACCTGAGTTGAAATTCTGATTTCCTGTCTTATCTGTGGAGAGTTATATAATTTTATACTCTCACTTATTCTTCATTTTTTTCTGTTATACAAAGGGATGATAGTAACTTATTTGGAGGTTTTTATGTAAGGGCTACCTGGGTAAAAAGTGTTAGCATTTATTAGTGATATTGGCTTGCACTTTTCCTGATTTTACCCATTAAAACCTCCTTTGTCTTTCTCATCTTAGTTAAATAGCAGCTACATCCTTCCACTCACTTAGTTCAGTCCTGCAGCTACTATTGTCTCCTCTCTTTATTGGATATGTCACCTCTGATTCACATAGAAAGCATGTTTGTTCTACTTGCTCTGTGCTTTTCCCTGTTAGGACTACCCTAGACCAAGGCACTTTAATCGCTCAAATAACAATACTCTCTGCTAAATAGTTAATTATCAAAACAAATAGCAAAGTGATATTTTTTAAATTCAAATCTAATCAACTCATTTCCCTTGGTAAAATCACTCTACCATCTTATCAATTCATTTTAATTGAAAATCAGTAGCATTTCTATATACCAATAATGATCAAGCTAAAAACAAAATCAAGAACTAAATTCCATTTACAATAGCTAAAAATAAAAATACCTAGGAATACTTTTAACCAAGGAAAGGAAACACTCTACAAGGAGAACTACAAAACACTAACAAAGGAAATCATAGATTACACAACAAATGAAAAAACATCCTATGCCTATGAACTGGAAAAATCAGTATAGCTAAAATGGCCATAATGCTCAAAGCATCTACAGATGCAGCGCAATTTCTATCAAACTATCAATGTCATTTCACATAGAGTTAGAAAAAACAATCTTAAAATTTATATAGAATCAAAAAAGAGCCAGAATAGCCAAAGCAATTCTAAGCAAAAGGAGGAAATTGAGAGGCATCACATCACCTTAAATTATACTGCAAGGCTATAGTAATCAAAACAGCATGGTACAGATACAGAAATAGAAATATAGGTCAATGGTAGACAATAAAGAGCAGATAAATAAATTCACATATCTACAACCAACTGGTTTTTGACAAAGTAAATAGGACATCCTGTTTAATAAATGGAGCCAGGAAAATTGGATAACCCTATGCAGAAGAATGAAACTGGACCCGTATCTCTCGTTATCTACAAAAATTAACTCAAGATGAATTAAAGAAGACTTAAATGTAAGACCTCACCCTATTGAAAAAAAATCCTAGAAGGAAACCTTGGTAAACCTCTTTTGTACATTGGCCTGGGCAAAATAATTATGACCAGGTCTCAAAAGCAAATGCAACAAATGAAATAGACAAATGGGACTTAATTTAATAGAAAATATTTCATACAACAAAATAAATAATCAACAGAGTTGGGACAACCTACAGAATGGGAAAAAATATTTGAAAACTATGTAGCTGACAAATGCCTCATATTTTGAATCTGCAAAGAACTCAACAACTCAAGAAGAAAAAAATATATAAAAATTGAGCAAAGTACATGAACAGACATTTTTAAAAACAAGACATAAAAGCAGCCAATAAACATATGAAAAATATTCAACACTAATCTTAATCAAAGAGATGTAAATTAAAATCACAATGATGTGTCATCTTACACCAATCTGAATGCCTATTATCAGAAAGTAAAAAAACAATAGATGTTGGTTAGATTGTGGAGAAAGGGGATGCTTATACACTGTTGGTGGGAACGAAAATTAGTATAAACTCTATATGAAACTGTATGGATATCTCTCAAACAGCTAAAAACAGAACTAGCATTCAATCCAGCAACCCCACTAATGGGTATCCACTGAAGGGAAAAGAAATCGTCTTGTTAAAAATAAACTTGTGCAAACTGGGCACAGTGGCTCACCTCTGTAATCCTAGCACTTTGGGAGGCCAAGGCAGGCAGATCATGGGTTCAGGAGATGGAGACCATCCTGGCCAACATGGTGAAACCCTGTCTCTACTAAACAAAAAGATTAGCTGGGCATGGTGGTGCACGCCTGTAGTCCCAGCTACTCAAGAGGCTGAGGCAGAAGAATTGCTTGAACCTAGCAGATTGCAGTGAGCCGAGATCAAGCCACTGCACTACAGCCTGGGTGCGAGTACAAACTCTGTCTCAAAACAATAAAGAATAAATAAATAAAATAAACTTGTACTCCTATGTTTATTGCAGCACTATTCACAATAGCAAAGTCATGGAATCAACCTGTGTCCATTAACAGATTATTGGATTTAAAAAAGTGGTGTGTGTATGTTACTTATATACACACACATACACATATACCACATTTTCTTTATCCAGTCATCTTTTTTAAAGATATAATTGAATACTAGTAATCCATTAAAAAAAGAAAATAATGTATTTTGCAGCAATATAAATGAAACTGGAGGCCATTATCTGAAGTAAAGTAACTCAATGTCAAATGCCTCATCTTCTCATTTGTAAGTGGGAGCTAAACAATGTGTACATGTTGACAAATAAAGTGGAAGAACAGACATTATTAATGAGACTCCACCGGCCAGAGGGTGGGAGAGGGGTTAGGGCTAAAAAATTACCTATTGGGTACAATGTGTACTATTCTGGTGATCAGTACACTAAAAGCCCAGACTTCATCATTATGCAATATATCCATGTAACAAAATTGCACCTGTATTCCCTAAATCTATAAAAAAATTTTTTTAAAAAACCTCAAAGTTCTTAAAACAGTTTGCAGTGCCCTGAATGATTAGGTATGTATCTTTAATATCTCCACCTTTTTTCTAGCCTCAATATCTACCATTTTATCTCCCTCGTCCTTGTTCCAGTCAAAATGAACACAATGCTGAATATACTAAGCAAGTTCCTGTGTCACGGCCTCTGCACTTGCCCTTCATCTGCCTTTAAAGCAGGTATGTATGTCTGTTTTCAGATCCTACTTCAATTAGAAAAGTTTTTCTAAACATATAACTTACCATATAATTTCTAAACTTAATTATCTCCTTAGCCCCACCTGACTCACTGAACATATACTTCCTGGTTTATTGTCTTTGCTACATGTAATATAAATTCGATGAAGGCATGGGATGCTATCTAATTTGTTTCCTTATGTATTCAAGAGTCTAATGAATTTCTAACAGATGATGATAGGAGCTTGATGGATAGCTTTTTAAATAATAAATAAATGAATAAATTGTATGGCAGAATGTGTGTTTGCAACATTTCATGTGTAAAAGGAAGACTCAGAAACAAAAGAACTCAGAAGAGAACAGAATTACCCCCTCAAAATATGTTTAAGAGAGTCTAGATTTTAAAAAAAACTGGCCAATCAGATTTTTTAAAATACCACATGCGCACACACAGCAGTATTTAAATGTGTATATACACACACATACAAAATTGCTAATTTACTGAGTTTAGGGTTAATCTGTCTATTTTGTAGTGACTGCAACTCTCTCACATGGTTATAGTAGATATAAAGCTTGTTTCATTTAATCAGATGTCAACTGAATTAATAGAGAAAATAATTATGGAATCAGTAGTGTATGGAAAATGCCTAAGATTCCATTAATTTTGAAGACTAGAACCAGTAATCTTATGGATTTTTAGTTTACGACAAAGTATTTATTGCTTTTTGTTTGTTTTGCCTTTAAGCCATGATTTGCACATTTATTACCACAAGTTATAGGACGAGAAGTCAATAAGGTTTTCTCAAATCATTTAAACATTCCCCAAACCCCTTTATCATTGCCCATCCTTAATGGAAATAGTGACTAGTTGAATAAGAGAGAAGAAACAGGGGACATTGATGTGCTCTTCAGAGAAGATTGGATGGGTCCGAGAAAACTTGGAAGAACAAGACTTTAAATAGAACCAACTTTCACCTTTGAGTAGCTGACCAATTTTATGCTTCTAGCTAAGCATGGCTTCTCAAGAAAGTGTTATTTCCCTTATAAGTTAGACTTGTTTTATACACACACACACACACACACACACGCGCGATTAAAATAGCATTTCTTTCTCAATACCAAGTGGCGTTCTAGCACATAGGAAATGTTCAATAACTATTAGTCCAATGAGTGCATGAAATAAAGAGTGAATAGGGTTGCATATATGGAGGGATGGATGGTTGAATGGGCAGGTGAATGGATGACAAATTAAATCAAGGAATTAACATAAATATTCTTCAGTTCACAATAAAGCAAAAAGAATGTGGAGGCATGTCAGGTATATTATCTCACATGAATAAAAATATCTTAAGGTATTAAATAGTAAATATGATGCTTTGCCATCAGGAGGATGTGAGTGCCACTTTTGCATATTAGAAAAGGTACAGACTGGGGTGCTAAGCCAACCTGATTTCATTTCACAGGTCCATGGCTTTATTCTTGGATAGCTTTAAGTACTTGTCTTAAAACTTTAAAAGTTTCAGTGTGCTTATCTGCACACATAGGTCTCTATGTTACACTGTGTTCATTCTCACATTGTTATAAAGAACTACCTGAGACTGGGTAATTTATAAAGAAAAGAGGTTTAATTGACTCACAGGTCCACAGGCTTTACAGGAAGCATGGCTGGGAGGCTTCAGAAAACATACAGTCATGCCAGAAGGCAAAGGGGAAGCAGGCACATCTTACATGGCTGAAGAAGGAGGAAGAGGCAGAAAAGGGGGAGGTGCTACAGACTTTTAAACAACCAGATCTCATGAGAATTCACTTACTGTCACACAAACAGCAAGGGCGTAGTCCAGCCCCATGGCCTGATTCCCACCAAGCCCCTCTTTCAACGTTGGGTATCACAGTTTGACATGAGATTTGGGTGGGGACACAAATCCAAATCATTTCAATCTCGTTAATCCTAAATTTTCTCTGAATATACAATTCACAACGTTGTAATTATGAAACTGATGCAGGAGTTTTACTTGACCTTTTTGTCGCACTTGTGATGTGAGTGCCCCATTTACTTGGTCCACCATGCTCAACCTCTTGGAACAAACAGAGCACTGGAGCAAGCAATGTGGGCTTCAGCCAGCCCTTCTAGGCATCTGCAGGAGCAGGCTCCATGCGGTCCTGCAGGCAGACCAGGCATGGGTGAACGAATGCCACTTTGGCCACTGGCAAGAGCAGGCTCTGTTTATAGGCCCCATACCCCAAGTGGGGGTGCCTGTGACCTCTGAAGGCCCAGAGGGCATGTTACAATGCTCTCTTAGCTCTGCCTTCCTTAGACAGAAGTGTGTTATCAGCTCAATGGGCCCCCTTGCCTCATCACATAGGGTGGCTGACCTCTGCCAGTGAGAGCAAAGGACCAGTTTGACAGCCTTTTCTGGGTACGTGCACTCCGTGTGTCCTGAGCTGTTGTCCAGAATCCAAAAAGTATGGGGTCACAAAGACACTTGAAGAATGTTGGAGGTGGAGAATTTTATTTAGTAATGGAGATGCCTCTTAGTGGAGAGGAGAGCTGGAGAAGGGATGGGACAGGCAGATAACCTTCCCTGAAATCTGGCCATCTCCAGTGGCTTTTCTCCAATGTTAAGCCATCCACTCATCCCTCTGAAGTCAAGTTGCCTCTCTACAATTAAGTTGCATCTCTACAGGATGGGAAGTGGGGCACGCTGTAGGTAGTTTTGGAAAAGGCAACATTTGATTGGTAAAAAGACATTATTCAGAAAGAACCAGTTGGAAGAGAGCGGGCAAGCAGGGATAGAAATTCTCACTTTGGAACAGCCATGGGTTTCAGGCTTTTTGGCTCAAAGGTGGGGTTTTTCAGGGACACGCCCCTTTCTGCCTAGAATTTCTCTTCCTCCTGCTTCTAGTCACGGCACCAAAAAACAAAAACAAAACAACAAAAAAACAAATAATATAAATTAAACAGTTTCTACAATTTTTGTTTTATGATGATTAGTGATAAGTCAGTTTTTACAATGATTAGTGATAAGTCATTCCAATTTCAATTTTCAATAGCTGGCATATTATATCCACAAACACCACTCCACCTTTCCATTTTTGGGGAATGAATTTTTACCTGTGGAATAATTTTCTGAAGATACATTTAAGCTGTGAAACTTGAAAGAAAGAATAACCTAATTTAGCTTTCAAAAAATGACTCATGTTTCCAAGAAACAGGAGTGACTGAGCCGAATATTATATAGTGATACTGTCCGAGGTGATGAAAGTGTACAAGCTGTTTTCTGTTACTAAATATAATTTCTATATTATCTTTGCTTTTTGGTAACTTTGATAAAGTTGTCATTCATTTCATCTCCTGTGCCTAAGAGATCGTTAGTACTAAATGTACCTTTTTGTCATTTCTTCAAACTTATTTTATATATTTTGCTGTAGAAGAGAATATTTCAAAAACAAGTTTATTAATATTATTACACTAGAGGCAGTCAATTCAATGTAAATTACTCTTACATTGAATTGTCTGCCTCTATTGTAATAATATGACACAGGTTTTGATGGTCAGATGGCTGAAGAATCTTCATAAAGATTGGGACTTCACTGCTCGCTGAGGTTGTAGAAAATCTTGTTTTCAGAAAGCTGAGGTATATTATGCATTTTCAAAATATCAGCAGTGTCAAATGTCTTGGCAGGACAAAAAACAGTCTATGATTACTCTTATGAAATATTGTAAAACAGTTCAGTAAATAGACAAAATTCATAGATTTCAATAAAGACTACACAATTTCTCTGAACCAAAAAAAGTCCTGACATTTGTAGAGAAATCTTAGCTTCAGCTGAAGGTTGTTGCTTAAAGAGGAGACTAATTCAGCTTTCACATCTAGAAATAGACAAGGAAAAAGAATGAATAACTGATTTGTTTTAAATATGTATGTTGCTTGCCTTAAAAACAAATATTTTTAGATACTACACACATCATTTTCAACACATTTAGATATTTGGACTTAATATATGCAAACAACTTCCTGAATTCCAAAACAAAGAGAGCTGAGAAACATTTCATTTAAAAATATATTTGACAAGTTTAGATTACTGGGAAGAAAACCCCACTTTTGGACTCTTGGAATTGTCAGCCACATATGCCTAATTACCCCCTCTACATAAAGGAGGAAGGTTTTGTTTAGTCATATTTACAATGTGTTCTTACTTCCAAATTACATGTTTAATCACAGAAATAATAAGGCACAATAAATGTCACACTTTCACTTCGTTTTTGTTTTTCCATCCCAAACTGAGAAGAGAATACAAAAGTAGGTGGATATGTATAGTTATCAGTCCTAAGTTCTGCTACTTCCTTTTTCAACAGATACTTCAAGATTTTTGTTGCATCCTATGTTTATATAATAATGAAATATTACAATTTGAAATAGTACAATTTAAATTCATTTTTATTTGTCAGGGTTATTTTATAGGTAAAGTTTTTCCCATGGCCAGTTTTCCTTACAAAAATAACTAGAGCTACAAGAATAATCTGAAAACATTTGTACATAATAATGAGACCAAATAAGAAAGCTTTCTCACTAATGGGAGAAAAAAAATATTCAGTGCTATTCAAGTACAGTGGGTTTACCTTCCTTCAGAACAAGTAACTCTATTTGCACTTAAGCCATTAATAATTATTAATTTTTAAGGATTTTGGAAATAATTAATTTTTTTCTTGAGGTCGGAACCTTCCAGATGTTTCCTAAAATAGAATGAAACCAAGTACATGAAGTTATTGATGGTATGAATCTTTAAATCTCATATGCATTGCCCTACTTGTCACTTTAAAGTTATATATAATTATTTTACAATAATTAACACTGTCTTATGCATTATATATAAAATTAGATGTAATTATTGTATATAATAAAGTATTATAAATAAAATAAGTTTATTTTATACCCTAATTATGTGTAATATGTATAATTTTCTGTGTGTTAGTTATTCATTTGATTAAAGTGGAGGTTTCAATACAAAAGTTTAAAAGATGATGGACAAACGTAGGTTTGTCAAATGCTGTTCTTATGCATTGTATTTTGGCAGGAAAGATCTTCAGCTGCTCTTGTAGAACATGATCTTTAGTCATAGTATGATTTATTTTTTAAGCAGATATTTTATCAAATGTAAGGCTGAAGTGATGAAAGCAAAGGAGTGTATTGAGTTGCTCATTGCTATTCACTGCCTCTTTCAGAACACAAAGAGAAAGTGAGATTCATCACATATCATAATACCCATGGAGTACGCACACACCCACTCACAGAGAAACAACTATCAAGAAAAAATTGAACTGAGGAATACATTCTAAGAACATTTTATTATTTAGTAAAAAATTTACTGTTAGTTTAGTATTTTTTCTTTAATTGCTATCAAAGTTTTAAGGGTTCGAAATAGGAGATTAGTAATTTGTCTCTAAGGTCAGGAAGCTATAAAATTAAAGCCACCAAAATATACTTTTTAAATTATGGAAAATTCTAAAAAGATCCTCCTCTCTTTATCCTTCATTTATTATAAAAGTCCCCATAGTGATTTTACGACTGAGAGATTCTTGTATTGAATTATGTTATTAACATCTTCCAAATTAATTTTTCTCAAATATAGCTGTTATGACATTTCTTTGATCGAACATTTTCAGTTTCTTCACTATATCTTAAATAAACTTGAAAAAATTATCATCTAATACATACCGTCAGTAATGTTTTTTCTATGCATCATCCCATCCTATTGACCATTACTTATTTTTCATAAACAGCAGCTCTCCAACTAAATCAAGCTAGTTCCTATTGTGTAAATATACTTTTTTTTTTTTTTTGGTGTATGCTGACTGGTACTTCTACTTGAAATTCCCGTATTATATACTTCATAGCTCAGCTCATCTCTTCCTTGTAGTTAATTCTTGTTCATTACTCCTTTAGCCTGAAGTAATCACTGACTTTCCTAGTGCTTCAATTCTTTCAAGTAACATGGAACTTGAATTATTTCAAATAGCATACATACACACACACCCAGACACAAACATACACACACACAGACACATTTGTGTTCATAGCATATATTACCTATTAGTTATAAGTAACATATTTTGTTTACTCTTAACCAATCCCTCTCATAGTTTAACATTATCATGAACATAGGCATGCAATAAATAGTGAGTGAAATAATAAATTAGTGGCATATAGTTAAACTTTAACAAAATATGTTAATACTTTTTCTCATCTTGATATATGCTCTTGTGTCAAAGTAAATAATCTGTTTTGCTTCATTAAATTATTGTTCCTTGATGTAATAATCTGAGTATAAAACTATGCTGTACACTGATTGAAAAACAGAACAACATAATAATTAAAAGTGTTGGGTCTGGAGTCAGCATTTAGATCATGGTCTCTGTCCAAAACATGTGACTGTTCCAGGTGCAAATTGTTTAACCCTTTTTGCTTCAAGGTGCTTATTTACAAAATGTGGTTAATAATAGTATTTACTTTATAGTGTTATTCATGAATATTAGATAATATACGTAACAGTTTTAGGATCGCATCTAGCATATCACATGAGACAAGAAATGTTAGCTCTTACTGTTGCATACCATTAATTTATATTATTTTACCTATTGCATATATTTTACATTATTTTAATGAAATAACAGCAATTTAGTACATTTATGTGCATTGATACATTTGTCATTTGTATTTACATACATGCCATCATTAAGTATTTACACATAGCCATAAAGCATATATTTTTCAAATTTATAAGCACTCCAACAGTTATTATAACAAAAAAAATATGTTCATGTAGAATGTAATGAGAAGCAAATGCCGCTTTACAAATAAGCATGTTATGGGGGAATATGTACACATGTACTGTGATGATTAATACTGAGTGTCAACTCGATTGGATTGAAGGGTGCAAAGTATTGATCCTGGGTGTGACTGTGAGGCAGTTTCCAGGCAAGAGAATGTTGATTCTCCTCAGGAGCCACCCCAACACCTCTGTTTACTTCTAGATCTATAACTAGAGTAAAGTCCTGGCAGGCTCCTAGAGGTGAGGTTCAGAGTGTGACCCATGAGAAGCTGCACTACACTAGAAAATAACTGCTTGTGTTTTCTCATTTATGTAAGCCGACATCTGGAGAACAGCCATGGGAATGGACGTTAAAAGTGTGGGATAATGGTGGAAGGAACATAGAGTTGGATCAGGCTGAATTTATTGATTTGGGCCCACTAAGTAGGGACTCTGCATTTAATGTTGCAGCTTGAGGTTTTTAAAAAAGTTCTAATAGTATATTTGCTTGGTTAGCTGATATGAATTAAAAGATGTCCTGCTGCACGTAAACTGAAAATGCCTGATCTACCTTGTTTAATGTACAGGAAGGGATCCAAAGGCTTAGGGAGATTGGGATAGTGGAGTGGATTAATCACTTTAGACCTACTCAGCCCAGCTGAGAGAGTCCAGAAGATATACCCTTGTTTAATGCCTTGCAAAATAGATTTGTGAGGGCAGCACCTGTATCTTTGAAGAGCTCTGTAATTGTTCTTCTCTGTATATCAGAACTAATAGTGGGAACTGCAGTCACTCAACTGCAAAATTTAAATAGAATGGGAATAATTGGATCCCTAGGTGCCAGGAGCCAAGTGGCAGCACTCAACCATCAAAGGCAAGGTGGGCATACTACCATAATGGACAGCAGAAGCAAAGCAACAATAGAATAGTATGACTCATGTAGAGCTCTAGCATGGGCTAATTAATCATGGTGTTTCTAGAAGTGAAATTGATAGGAAGTCTACTGCGTTCCTACTTAATTTATATAAGCAGAGAACTTCTAGGTTGAAGAGACAAAAGACTAATTTGAATTATAAAAAAAAGAGAATCATTGCCCTTCAATCAATTTCCAGACTTGAACCAGTTTATAGCCCCAGAAATCGTTAAATGCAGGGGAGACAAGGTGACCTTGAGGAAGAACCCCACTACACTGCTGACAATTTATGCTGTTACTCTTTCTCCCATCCTTCCTCTGGAGACCTGTGGCATTTTACCAGGGTAACTGTGTGCTAGGGAAAGGGAAATGATCAGACATTCCCAGGACTACTGGACACTGGCTGTGAGCCGATGTTGATTTCAGGGGACCCAGAACATCATTGTAGTCCTCCAGTTAAAGTAAGGGCTTATGGAGGTCAGGTAATTAGTGGAGTTTTTGCTCAGGTCTGACTTACAGTGGGTCTGATGGGTCCCCAGACTCATCCCATAGTCATTTCCTTAGTGCCAGAATGCATGATTGGCATAGACATGCTTAGCAGCTGGCAGAACCCCCTCATTGGCTCCGTGACTCATAGGGTGAGGGCTACTATGGTAGGAAAGGCCAAATGAAAGCCATTAGAGCTGCCTCTACCTAGAAAAATAGTAAATCAAAAACAATATCACATTCCTGGAGGGATTCTGGAGATTAGTGCCACAATTAAGGACTTGAAAGATGCAGGGGTGATGATTCCCACCACATCCCCATTCTACTCTCCCATTTGGTCTGTAGAAAAGACAGATGAATCTTGGAGAATAACAATGGATTATTGTGAGCTTTAACCAAGTGATGATTCCAATTGCAGATACTCTACAGATATGGCTTCATTGCTTAAGCAAATTAACACATCACCTGGTACCTGATAGGCAGCCATTGACTTAGCAAGTGTCTTTTTCTTCATTCCTGTTCATAAGACCCACCCAAAGAATTTACCTTCAGCTAGCAAGGCCAACAATATGTTTTTACAGCCCTATCTCAGTGGTAGATCAACTCTCTGGCTTTGCATCATCTTATTTGGAGATACCTTGATTGCTTGTCACTTCTGCAAGATATCACACTGGTCCACAATTGCATTGATGAAATTATGCTGATTGGGTCCAAGGAGCAAGAAGTAGCAAATACACTGGACTTACTGGTCAGACATTTATGTGCCAGAGAATTCAGTGGTCAGTAAAATTTCTAGGGGTCCAGTGGTGTGGGGTCTATTGAGATATTTCTTCTAAGGTGATGGATAAGTTGCTGCATTTGGCTCCTTATACAACCAAGAAAGAAGCACGATGCCTAGTGAGCCTATTTGGATTTTGGAGGCAACATATTCCTCATTTGGGTGTGTTACTCTGGCCCATTTAGCAAGTGGCCCAAAAGACTGACAGTTTTGAGTGGGGTCCAATACAGGAGAAGGCCCTGCAACAGGTCCAGCCTGCTGTGCAAGCTCATCTGTCACTTGGGCCATCTGACCTAGCAGATCCAATGGTGTTTGAGGTGTCAGTGGAGATAGGGATGCTGTCTGGAGCCTTTGGCAGACCCCCATAGGTGAATCACAGTGGAGGCTGCTAGGATTTTGGAGCAAGGCCCTGCCATCTTCTGCAGATAACTACTCTCCTTTTGAGAAGCAGCTCTTGGCCTGTTACTCAGTTTTGCTGGAAACTGAACTCTGGGTCATCAAGTCACCTTGCGACCTGAACTACCTATTATGAACTGGGTGCTTTCTGACCCATCTAGCCATAAAGTGGCTAGCAGCATTCCATCATCAAATGAAACTGGCATATATGTAATCGGGTTTGAGCAAGTCCCGAAGGCACATATAAGTTACGTGAGGAAGTGGATCAAATGCCCATGGTCTCCACTACTGCCACCCTGCCTTCTCTCCCCCAGGCCTGCACTGATGACCTCGTGGGGAGTTTCCTATGATCTAGTTTCTTCAGGTGTGAGATTAGTTTGTTAATTTGAGATCTTTCTATTTATTTGATGAAGGCATTTAGAGCTATAAACTTGCCTATTAACATTGTTTTTGCCACTTCTCAGAAGTTTTGGTATGTTGCACCTCTATTTCCTTTTGTTTTAGATAAATTTGTGATTTCTTCCTTAATTTTATTGTTTACCCAAAAGTAATTCAAGAGTCTGTTGTTTACTTTCCATGTACTTGTGTGGTTTTGAGAAATTTCTATTTTTATTCCACTTTGGTCCAAGAAAATGCTTGGTATGATTCTAATTTTTTTTTCAATTTTTTGATACTGACTTTATGGTCAAGCATGTGGTAAATCTTAGAGTATGTTCCATGTGCAGATGAACACAAATGTGTATTCTGTGATTGTTTGATGAACTATTCTGTAGACATCAAGTAAGTCCAACTGGTCAAGTGTCCAATTCAAGTCCCAAATTTCTTTGTTAGTTTCTTCCTCAATGAGCTATCTAATGCTGTTAGGAGGGTGTTGAAGATTCT
Source organism: Aotus nancymaae (assembly GCF_030222135.1). Classification (NCBI taxonomy): domain Eukaryota; kingdom Metazoa; phylum Chordata; class Mammalia; order Primates; family Aotidae; genus Aotus; species Aotus nancymaae. Next base: position 22,456,406 of record NW_026988473.1, on the reverse strand, counting down.
TGCTATTACTGTGTGTTGGTATAAGTCTCTTTTAGGTCTACAAATGGTTGTTTTATAAATCTAGTTGCTCCATTGTTGTTTCCATACATATTTAGAATAGTTAAGTTTATTTGTTGAATTAAACTCTTTATTATTATGAAATTCCCTTCTCTGTCCTTTTTTACTGTTGTTTGTTTAAGCCTATTTTATCTGATATAAGAATAGTGACACTTGCTCTTTTTTATTTTTCAGATAGATCTTTCTCTTTCCTATTACTTTGAGCCTATGGCTGTCATTACATAAAGAAGTTTTCTTAAAGACAGCAGAGAGATGCTTCTTGTTTTTCATGCAACTTGCCCCTCTCTGCCTTTAAGTAGAGCATTTAGGATATTTATATTTAAGGTTAATGTTGATATGAAAGATTTTTTCCTATTGCAGTGTCAATTAGTTGTTTTATAGTCTTGATTGTGTAGTCGCTTTATAGAATCTGTAGTTATGTGCTTGTGTGCGCTTTTGTGGTAGTAGATAGTTATTCTTTTTCCATGTTTATAACTTCCTTAAGCATTTCTATAGGGTTGGCCAGATGGTGATGAATTCCTTTAGCAAATGCTTGTCTGGGAATCACTTTCCTTGTTCTTTGTTTATTTAGCTTAGTGTGGAAAGGTATAAAAATTATTGGCTGCCATTTCCTTTCTTTAATAATGCTAAAAAAGGAGCCCAAATTCTTCTGGCTTGTAAGATTTCTGCTAAGGATTCCACTATTAGTCTGATGGGTTTCCTTTTATAGGTAATATGACCATTTTCTCTACCTGCCTTTAAGTTTTTTTTCTTTACATCACCTTGCATAACCTAATGACTATGTGACTTGGGGATGGTCATCTTGTATATTATGTTGCAGGAATTCTATGGATTTCTTATGTCTGTATGTTGACCTCTAGCAAGACTGTGGACATTTTCCTGAATTATATACTCAAATATGTTTTCAAAATTGCTTACTTTATCTTCTTTCTCAGGAAAGCCAATAAGTAGTAAATATTATCACTTTACATTAACCCATATTTATCAAAGTCTCTGTTTTTTAAATTCTTTTTTTTTTAACTTTTGTCTGACCATGTTGATTTAAAGGATAAGACTTGGAGTTCGGAAATTCCTTCTTCTGCTTGGTGTTATCTGTTGTTAAGGCTTCAAACTGAATTTCGAAGTTCCTGTAGGAAAATTTTCAATTCTAGAAGTTCTGTTTGGTTCCATCTTAATATAGCTATGTTGCCTTTCAAGTCTTGGATAATTTTTCTGGCTTCTTTGAATTTAATTTTAACTTTCTCTTGGATCTTGTTGATTTTCCTTGTCATCCATAATCTGAGCTCTAGATCTGTCTTACAGGTATTTTATTCTGATTAGGATTCATTTCTTGGGAGCTAGTGGTATCCTTTTGAGGTGATGAGACCCTCTGACATTCTATATTGCTGGAGTTCTGTGCCAATTCCTTCTTACCTGAGGGAGCTGATGATTGGGGGAATTTTTTTTGTTTTAGTTGTTTTTAATTTTTTAATGTCATTGGTACTGGATCTTGTTGATTTTCCTTGTCATCCATAATCTGAGCTCTAGATCTGTCATTACAGGTATTTTATTCTGATTAGGATTCACTTCTTGGGAGCTAGTGGTATCCTTTTGAGGGGATGAGACCCTCTGACATTCTATATTGCTGGAGTTCTGTGCCAATTCCTTCTTACCTGAGGGAGCTGATGATTGGGGGAATTTTTTTTGTTTTGGTTGTTTTTAATTTTTTAATGTCATTGGTACTTCCTGATTTTTTATTCTTTTTACTCTTGGTCGTATGACTGTGATGTATGTTTCATATAATCAATTGACTTTCTTTTTGGGTGGTTTCAAGGTGCTGAGGCTTCCTACAGGTTCCTTGGCTGCAGATAGATTCATGCAGTGGCTTTCTCAGATGTTTCTTATTGTGGTGATATATTTCTGCTTGGTAGTATAATTCAGGCTGCAGTCCAGCAGATGACACTTAAGAATAAGAGCCAAAGATAGGGGTGGTGGCAGAGGCAACGGAGAGCATAAAAGTGTCCTCTCTCAGAATGCCTTCACCTTCATTGGAGGTGGAGAGGCTAAAAAATCCTGAGAAGTGGTTTCTTTTAGCCCATGCTCCTCAGGCACTAACTGGAAGAGCCATTGCTGAGTCTACAACAGTGCACTGAAGAGGGGAATGGAGGCAAGAGATGACCCCATTCCAGGGATCATCCATCCTACATGTCTATTCCAGGGCTTTTATGGTGCTACATTCAATAACTGGCACCATGTTCACATTTTCTTTGACCCAAAAGAGCTTTGGGAGGTTGCACTCCCTGTTTCCTTAGGGGCAGACTGTGGTGAGGGTTAGATTTCCCTTTGTCTATCTCTCAGCCTCTCTCCAAGTTAGCTCTAGGACTTGAGAGAAAAGGGGTGCTCTCTCTTGGCCTGGGTTGCACAGATCCCCAGAGGAAAAGAGAGACGTAGAGGGAGAATAACTACCCTTCAAGCAGTGGGGCTTCACTCATATTTATCAGCCAAAAGTCATAACAGGGACTGCTTGCCCACCTTCTCCTCTCCGGGGCCTGAGTTGTCATTGGCTCTTCTGGTGAATTACTGGCTTTCATCTTTAATTAACACTCTCAATTAACACTAGAATGAATGCTATTTTTCTGTTTCCACATGATTGAGACACACAAAAGCCTCTAATCCACTATCTTGGAACAAAAGAGCAAACTATATGTTTCTTTTAGGGGGATGGGATGGGGTGGGGATGGAGTCTCTCTGTTGCCAGGCTGGAATACAGTGGCGTGATCTCAGCTCACTGCAACCTCTGCCTCCTGGGTTCAAGTGAATCTCCTACCTCAGCCTCCTGAGTAGTTGGGACTACAGGCACGTGCCACTACACCCAGCTAATTTTTGCATTTTTAGGTTTACCATGTTGGACAGGATGGTCTCAATCCCTTGACTTTGTGATCTACCTGCCTTGGCCTCCCAAAGTACTGGGATTACAGGCATGAGCCATGGCTCCCGGCTGCAAACTATATATTTTTAAAGAGTACGCATGTTGTATATGCTTTTTATAGTCTGAGACTGAACATTTCCAATTCATCACAAATATCCTTCCTTTATATATTTTATTTTTGAACCTCTGTTTATCTGCTATTTGCCTCACTCTCACTCTCTCTTCTTTGCATATAGGGCAGGAGAGAGACTGAAAGTGTTTGTTCACACCATCTTGATTCAATTTTATTTTTTTCTGGATTAACTATTTTATAATTTGGCCAAAATTATCAGTGTGTTTATAACTCTAAAATATATTTTTTTATCTTTCAATTGTTTTGTACTTCAGACTTTGCTTGTTTCATATTATTAGTTAGAGTTTTTTCCAAACACATCTAAACTCAGCATAACCAGAGCTAATCTCATCATTCCCTTCCCAAACTTGCTCCCCTTCAAAACAAAATAAAAGCACAAGTGTCAATGACAACATATTATATTCATTTGTCCAATCCAGAAATCTAGTGTGAGCAACATCATCGATGCTTCCTCTCTATGACCCTCAGCTCTCTCACATTCAGTCAATGCCAGGCCACTTTCATATGCTGTCATGTGTCTTCTGAATTATGGCAAGGACTTCCTAATTGGATTCCTTACTTCTTGTCTTGCTCACCCCTGGTTCATTTTTCTAGAACAGTCAACAAGGCTATTCTCAAATAACTCTATCAGTTTAATGTTCTACCTAATCTTCAAGGCATTTGTGGTGCTCTAAGCCTAAATATCATCATGAAAAGCATTATTCATTGCCTAACCAATGGCTATTTCTCCCATTTTGTTTTTGTTTGTTTTTGCCAGCAGTCTGTCTTCCACTATATATATCCACTGACAGTGCCAGATATCTTCTTTCTTAAATACACTTGCAGATCAAGAGTAAGCAAATAACTCACTCCTGGCCAACTAAGCCTGAGGTATGATCTATTAAAGGGCTTCTCACAAGCATTTACCTCCCTGACAGAATAAAAGAGATAAGCAAAAATTATTATATAAGTTTCCTATTGCCCCTTCAGTTTCTGTTCTTACTTTTCCTTTATTCAGAATGTGGCAGCCATTCAAAAACATATTTTAAAAGAAAATCTAATCATGGCATTCCACTTCTTACAACCCTAATTTGGCTTCCTGACTCACTTTAAACAGCAAAGTCCACACAGTAGCCTAAAAAATCTCTAAAAAATCTATACCCTCATCATTCTTGTCTCTTGTCTTCTTTTAATTCTGTGATCCCATTCCCTACTATCTCTACTCACTCTTTCTAGATCTGCTAACATATCAGTGTGGGTGGCATAAATCAGTATACTTTACTTCTCTTTGAGGTTAGTTCAGATTTCTCAGTGAACCAATCACTTACTTAGCTCCCTTTACAAAACAGTGCTTTGCTTTTCAATTGTACCTTCCTTCTGTGGATCTCAGTGGGTTTTCTCATTTATCAGATAATCTTGATTCATAGAGGAAATGAGACTGAAAAAGTTGATTTCCCACAAAAGAATGATCTGAGGCTGAGAGAAGTTGATTGATCCAACTAAAATCATCTGCTTAGTCAAAAGCTGCCCCCAGAACGTTATTCACTTGACTCCACACCTTTCATTTTAGATTATAAAGTAGTCCATTTTTGAGCACATGTTGTAACAGTTTTATTCTTACATAAAGACTTCTCAGATAATGGTAGAAGAAATATTGTTGTTATTTTAAGCTCTTATTCCTACAAATACTACTCAATTACTAAATACTGAAATTATTAAATACAATCAATACTACTAAATAAGCTGATTTTATTTCTGAATGTAGTAAGATTGTATCAAACATAAAAAATCTGAAGAATCCTGAGAGCTTCCCATGTAGTCAAAAGCTGAGGAGGTCTGTAGGAGAGAAATACAAGCGACATTAAAATAACACTAAGCTTCTCTTTCTGTGGCATCTGCTGACTAAAAATGATTGCTAAGGGACTGACAAGATGAGCAGAATCTCTAGACTGAACTGTGCCAGACTGAAGAGAAAGAAATTGGACATCACAACAGCCATGGTTGAGAGGCCTTGAGAACAATTCAGTCTTAGAAGACTTGAGAAGAACTTGGAGTCCTTTCTAGAGGAAGATAACAAGATCCAGAGCCTCTAATAATGTCCTGACAGTTTATAGTCATTAAACCAGAACATTAAGATAATTGTGACTAAAATAATATAATAAGGGATGAGTGGTCAATATAATAAAGGATGAGATGGAGAATTTAAGCATAGAATATGAATTTATGCAGAAAAATAAAATAAAATGATACTACTATAATTACTAGTCAGTATCAACTGATTCCCTTTACTGCACTTAATGTCTGAAAGATAAATGTTGAAATAATAAAACAAGAAAGCGAGAAAGAGAAAAAGAAAAAGTAGGAAAAAGAGAGAGAAGTATACAGAGCATTTCCTACACCATTTCCAATTACTTTCTGAGTTATTTCTGAGTTATCTTTTCAAAATTTCCCATTTATTTGTCTCTAGACAAATTGTTGTAGGAATTATTCCTATGAAAGTAAAACTTTGATCATTTTGACTGTGTACTAGTTTAGAATGAGGAAGGGAACAAATGGCATCTGAGCTCTCTTTCCAACTTTACCATCTATCAGAATATCACTTACCATAATTTCTATGACTTTCAGTCACAAACAACTTAGTGCTAAATTTATACTGTGGATTTTGCACTTGGAATAGACCCACTTTTCTATGACTTGTTAGAAAGGCTAGAAGATTAATGAGCTAATGTTGAGAAAGCATATCAAATACAAAGTACACATTTTCAAGGCACTACAGATTTCATTACAAATAAACAGAGAGTTGTGGTGAAATCAAGTGGAATATGTGCCGAGATTAAGTAGTGACAGTATTTTCATGGTTTCCAGCATCCCTAACTTTGGGAGGATTTGCAGTTCTGAAAGTTAAAAATTCATTGGCAATACAAATAATTTGCACTTATACATTTTGTACTCTGAAAATGCTAATGTTTGAAATATTTCATCACAGGGTTTTAAATTATGAACTAATTGAAGAATGGAGAGAACTATAAAAATTACTTAGATACCCTATTTAAATAACATTTGGAAAAAAAAACACAGAATCTTATAACTTCTAGTCCTTACTCAAATCACCATGTTTTATATCCCTTGGAAACTTAAGACGGCTTATATTTTTGTTGACTTTTCTAATGTATCTGCTCAATTTCCATATTTTAACAAATTGTCCAGTATGAGCCATTAATGAAAGAGAGGAAAAATGCACTCAGAAAATGGCCTGCAGAAAATCCTTTTGACCTAACAAATGGATATTAATTATATTCATTATATTAAGTATTTTTAATTTATTTAAAATATTTTCTAAAACAGTGAAAATATGTAATCAAATGAAAATGGGTCACTGTATCATATACCCAAGTAGAACTTATCATACAAATAGGCAAAATACCATTTAATTATTCAAATATAAATTAGGAAGAAAATAAAAGAATAAGAGTACTTTATCCTTTTATAGTTATCAGAATATTACATATACACAGATATTTTGAAACCTGAAAAATCATTTAGTTCCAATATGAATCTAGTCATAATGTTCCAAGAACATTTTCTTGTGTTTCAAGTCTTTTCGTGTATTAATCATAATAAATCATTTTTAATATTTTTATACATTTGCATATTCTAAGGTAAAAAGAAGTTTAAAAAAGACGGTTCCAGATGTACTTTGTCACCTCTAAATTTAAAATGTTAATAGTTAATAATCATGATCAGTAAATCTTTTAAATCTCATAAAATTAACCACTTTCTAAGTTTTTCCTTAATTAGTTTTCCTTTATTTAGTAAACATTTTTGACAGTCTTCTATATTCCAGGAATGTTTTAAACCCTGGAAATGCAATAGTAAATAAGACAGGGAATTCTCTTGAAGTTAATAGTCTCTAAAGAAAAATAGACATATGAGAGGATGTGCATTTGGTTTGGGACTACTTTACTGGTAATGGTCAGGGAAACCTTGCAGAGGTGATGACCTATGAGCAGAAAGGAGGCTGGTAAGAAGGAGTCAAGCATGTGAGTGTGTGGGGCCACAGCTCCCCAACAGAGGACCAGCAGGTGCTACACCAAAGGGATCTTTACATGTTTAGGTAATGGAAAGAAAGTCACTATGGTTGGAGCACCAAGCAATAGCTATTTAAGGAATGGATCACAGAACAAGAAAGCAGCAAGATCATTTAGGGAACTGTTGACCTATTCCAGGAGTAGGGTCATGACGGATGAACCAGATGGTAATAGTAGAGATGCAGCAGAGTAGATGGCATTCAGAGCAGATTTATTTGTTGACTTTTAAGTCTTTAATTAAATTCAGTCTCTGAATGTGTTTGCTTCTGATATTACAATTTTAGATTCTAATGTATCCCTTCAATTAGTTTTGATTCCTAATTAATATAATTTATTTGTTTTTCATTTAATAACTAACAACAGTTACTGGACTGAATAAAAACACATCTGGATGTTAATAATAAATCAGTAAGTCTGAGGCTATTGATACTTTAACTTCTCAGACATGGTATGGAACAGGAGGAATGCAATAATTAAAAAACAATTTTCTTAAATATAAATTAAATATGGTAAGTTTGGCAACTCTTCAAATAGTTTCTAAATGCATCTCTAAAAAGTATCATGAAACTTTTAGCAGGTCTCACTTTCAATAATAGGAGATACAATTTTACATTATATATAAAAGAAAAATGGTTCATACATATAAAATAGCTTTTTTTTTTAATGCTGAAAAGGAAAAGGATGTATTTGGAGATCTAAAATCAGCTTCAAGTCTTTCTCACCTCTAGCTCCTTTCTTTGAGGCAGAATTTTCTTCAAGCCATAGTAAATAGTTCTCTATTTTAGTTCAAGTCCTATAATGCCTAAAATAATATAAACATACAGAATAAAAAAAAAAAACAAATTTCATTTACTGGCTTTTATTTAAGAAAAATATTGAATGCAAATTTACTTTAATAGAAGAAGAGTATCTGGACAAATAATGTAGATCTAAGTTGTCACTTTTATGAAACTATGTTGCCAATCATCTCCTGTATTCTCAAAACCTTCCAGGAATATAAAGTTCAGTTAAATAGTTTCAATAAAATTTCAAACTAATCTATATCTTTCTACCTATCTATCTATCTATTTATCTGTCTATCTATCTATCTATCTATCTATCTATCTATCTATCTATCATCTATCTTTTTTGAGACAGAGTCTCGCTCTGTTGCCTGGGCTGGAGTGCAGTGGTGCGATCTCAGGGATCTTGGCTCACTGCAACCTCCGCCTATGGGTTCAAGGGATCCTTTTGTCTCAGCCTCCGGAGCAGCTGGGATTATAGGCACAGGACACCATGGCTGGGTGCGGTGGCTCACACCTGTAATCCTAGCACTTTGGGAGGCCAAGGCGGGTAGATGCTTGAGGTCAGCAGTATGAGACCTGCCTGGCCAACATGGTGAAACCCTGTCTGTACTAAAATACAAAAATTAGCTAATATATATTTTTAAACTTATTTCAAGCTACTTTATCTGAATTTTCTTGTTGAGACTACTCAATTTTTTTAAGTGAATTTTTCATTCTCTGAAATGACATACCTATCATTTTACAATGATATTTTCTGTTCCTCTATGATTTTGTAAATGTCAAAGCTGAACTTAAATTCTAAATCCACTATATCTTCCTCCTCTTTATATTACATATTCTGTAAGATTCAAGTGAGATTTCATTGACAACTATACTCTGTGTGTGTGTTTGTGTGTGTGTGTGTGTGTGTGTCTGTTACATGTTTATCCCCACCTCTACAATGCTTTATTTTTTTAAAATTGTAACATATTCAATTGGGACATATACTTTACATTTGATCAATATTTCTAGTACCTCCCACTGGCCTACACTTATTTCATTTCTTTCGTTTCTTTTTTTTTTTTTTTCTGACCAGTGGTGTGGGTACTTGTTTTGATGACTCCATTCTCCATTCTCTACCCATGCCTTACAGTTCAGACCTGAGATAAGTTTCTCACTCAACTAAATACAAAGATTGAGAGGTTTTGCATTTTCTTCTAGCCAGCATTCAGCGTGACAGGGATTAAAAAAAAACCTGTCCTAAAGAAATGAAATGATTTGCCCAATATTATGCAACAATTTAGGATATGTGTGGGGAAAGAATAGCTCCCATGTACCTCTTGATATTCGTTCATACTATTACTACATCATTCATCACACTAAGTATCTCGTAATGGGCCCTGTCTCTTCATTAGAACAAAAGCTTCTGATTCAACTTGCTATCTGGCCAATGCCAGAATATAGTGAGCATTTAATAAACAAGTGTTGAATTATTTTTCCACTATATCAAGTGGAATAAGTTGCTTCAAAGTTCCCATCATTCTCTCAGTTATCCCTTTAGTCATTGTTTTTTTTAACATCTTTTAATATTTTTTCAAATTGTACTGTACTTCGATTGGCTGCAAGGTTGAAAGAAAAAAACAAAAAGATAATGTTAATTTGTTTGGAGCCTTTCATCATATTGGTGCATCAGCTGGAAAAGACCAAAAGCAAAAATGCTTGCCAAAATAGCTTATGTATTCCTGTCAATTTCTGCCTGCTGAAAACATACTTCTTTCACAGCAGCCAGCAATGAAGTTATTTGGAGCCAAAAAGCAATGCCTCTGTCTTCCTTGCCAACTTGTATCATGTTGTGCCTTTGGAACCCAGAGCTAAGATGTTTTATTCATCTCTTGTCACTGAAAGAAGCTTAACTGTTTTATGATGTTTTGCAATGCAGGTGATTGGTGGAGCTCAAAACAGAGCTGTTAAACGTGATTTGACCATGAAGACTGGAAACATTACATCAATTTCTCTGAAGACGTACTGTTTTTGAAAGGAATAACTTACTTAGCACCCCCTGAAAGATTTTTGTAGACCTACTAATGAAGAAGAAAACGAGTCGGCTATATTGGTATGTAAATCTCAAACTAGAGCATAGTTCTAATGTCCTCATTATCTAAACCTGTGACTATATCAATTATGTAACAATAAGCATGGATATAGAACAAGTGTGTAGTAAGCAGGATTTTGAGCCTCAGAAGGAAAGAGCTAAATTTAACATTGAAAAGGTACTTGATGCAAATGGCTTTCACAGTTATAAACCATCGTCTAGGACTAATTCCAATAACTGTATTTAACTAAAAACTGTATGGCAGGGTTGCCATTTTTGTCAACTCAGAGTTTGCTGCCTCTGTGAACAATGTAATCCCCTTGGAGGTTGGCAACATGGTCATCCCAATGCACAGAAGACAGAATCCAAAGAACTTATCTTGAATATTTTGGATTTAAAATATACAAATTCACTCTCTCACTGAGAGAACCAAGTATCCTGTTTACATTTTGTCCTAGAAGATATTATTATCCAATATGCCTTTTGTTTATAACTTTTCAAATCTTTTCCTTAAAAATTTCTTATTTAAATGATTTTCAAATGTTATTCAACAAATTACTATTTTAGTAAAGGATCATTTAACAATAAATGCAAAGTAATTGAGTCAGAATTTAAATGGCTGTTATGAATTTTGTCTTTAAAGATTTCAAATAATAATTTACCCAGATATTTTTAAATTAATGTTTATTATTCTTCACACCAGTAATTTTGCCCTTTTTGTCACTAGATTTAGTATTTTGAGATAAATAATTCTAAGGATAGACTCAAGAATATTGTATAGAAATGAATCCTTGAAAATTTAAACAAGTAAAATTAAAACAAAACCAGTAAGTTTCAATATAAAATCGAGAACATAATTCTTATGAATATTAAAACTGCTGAGACTACAAGTTATACTTTCTCTGAAAGCTCTTAAGAACTAGTGCATAAGTTTAGGTATTAACTTACTTTGCTTTGGTTTTGAGTCTCCAGAAAAATATAGGTTACCTTTTTCAGATTTATGTGAAAGCTTACTACAATTTAAATATAAATTGTCACATTAGAAAAAAAAGACTGTATATTTCACTTAACATATACATTAAAAATAATATTTTACATTTTTTCTATACTTGTTTAAATTTGTCTGGATTCTTACAATTTGGTGAAATGTTAATATCAGCTAATATCCAATTAAAAGCCAACATAAATACAATTTTATTAATACATAGTATCTTACTGCATTATTCAATGTTGTAGAAACCTATTTATAAATGGAGAAAAATGATTTGGATTAATGGTTCTCAAAGTTTGGTCTCAGAAACCAGCAATAGTATCACCTGGGACCTCTAAGAAATAAAAATTATTGGGTCCCACTTAAGACCTATTGAGTAGGAAACTCTGTGGTGGCACTATCAATGTCTTTTTAAGAAGAAAGGCTCTGATTTGCAGTGTTTACCTATTTCTGTGGTGCAAATGTTCCTACTATGTCAGTTTCAAGTTGCAAATGTAACATCACTGAATGCAGAGTGGGGAAGTGATATGTAATGCTTCCTTTGGGTGATTCTGATATACTCTACAGTTTGTAGATCACTAACTTGGACTATATGGAAGTGTATAAGAACACAAACTTGGACTTTGAACAGTTTTGATTTAAATAGTGTTTCTACCATTTACAGGATTATTAATTTGGTCTTGGTGGAATTACTCAACTTCTATATTCCTTAATTTTTCTTTCATAAGCAGAGTCACTGAAAGTGTCTACCTCATGATATGAGATTCAAAAGAGTTAAAGTAGAGTGGACTTGCGTCTTATACAGGGGTTAAGTTCCAAAGTCAAAATTTAAGGTATAATTGTCTGTAGAACAAAAGCACACTACAAAATGCTTTTAGCATGCCAATATATCTAACATAGACTACTTTCCCTCCATTGTAGGAGAGATCTTAGCTTTCATTTGCAACCTATATTACATGAAAATTACTTATTTTTAACACTAGACTAACACAGAATACTACATAGTAATCATTTTGTGGGAAGTTCCAGAAATGAGACCCATGAAGGTACAGTCAATTCACGTCTCACCCTTGGCTCACTACAGGACATACTAGAATTGAAGTTATTTTTGCTATTATTTTAGTTACTGTTGTTGGGTTTATGTTTGTTGTTATTATTTATTTTTTCTTTCTTTTAGGGAGTACAGAGCAAACATTTTGCAATTCACTTAATTTAAATCCAGATATTAGTATTTTTATACCAAAGCGTATGATGCAATTTAATTAATACAATTGCCTTACAATTCAAGTAATTGATAGTAGGTCTTCCACAGGTAATTTGTTAATATTATTATTATTTTTGGTGGTTGATGTATCTCTCTTAAAATCGAAAATGAACAGTCTCAGAAGTTTTTCAAAGTTCCCCCAACCCTTTCAAAAAATGTTGTAAAAACAGTAGAGATAAAAAGCATAACACATCATCTGGTTTCTTCCCACTCCTTGAGTAAAGTTAACACATTTCTTAAAAGTAGGCCAGTCCATTTTAATTTTACTACATTCCTACAAAGACTACATCTATCTTACAGTTCAAATTTTACCAAAATATCTCCCTTTCTATATTTTATCCCAATACTCTGAGCTGCATAATACCTTGTACTAAAATAAAAATTCCTCTTTCCTCTGACATTAGCTCTATACATGTACAAATTAACCTATTTCCCCTTCAACTTAGCTGTAAATATGTACTTGCTTTAATCTTGTTTGATAAGACAGGCCTCTAATCAATTTTTGTCCTCTCATTTCAGAGCTAAATTCAATACATGCTGTAATTTAACTCTTATGAGAAAGCTTATCATACAGAATGCAATGCATTTTAGTTAGAATTGTAAGATTTGAAGGCACACTTAGAAAAAAATACACTGTAAATGCATAATGGAGATTTATGTAAAAGGCATTGATTTAATCTTGATATATATTCGGAAGTTCATTGATGTTTGAAAACTTTTAGCTCCTATGTACCTAAAAGCAATAATACATTTTTTTTCTGGCCTCTTAAGAATCAGTGAAGCTTCCAATATCCATCATATTTGAGCCATATCAATTCAGGACATAGGCATGGGCAAAGACTTCATGACTAAAACACCAAAAGCAATGGCAACAAAAGCCAAATTGACAAATGGGATCTTATTAAACTAAAGAGCTTCTGCACAGCAAAAGAAACTACCATCAGAATGAACAGGCAACCTACAGAATGGGAGAAAAACTTAATGTAGATGATGGAGTGATGGATGCAGCAAACCACCATGGCACATGTATACCTGTGTAACACACCTGCACGTTCTGCACATGTACCCCGGAACTTAAAGTATAATAACAAAAGATAAATAAAATAAACTATAAATTTTTACTAAAAAACATGGAACCATCCCAAATTCCCATCAATCAATAAGTTGCTATAGATAGATAGATAGATAGATAGATAGATAGATAGATAGATATAGATATACCATGAAATACTATTCAGCTATTAAAAAGGAATGAAATAATGTCATTTGCAGCAGCAACCTGGATGGAATTGGAGACCATTATTCTAAGTGAGGTAGCTCAGGAATGGAAAACTAAATATCATAAGTTCTCACTCATAAGTGAGAGCTAAGACATGAGGATACAAAGGCATAAGGATAACACAATGAATTTTGTGGACTTGGGGGAAGTTGTGAAAGAGGGGTGAGGGATAAAAGACTACAAACTGTGTATACTGCTTGGGTGATGCGTATACCAAAATCTCACAAATTTCCACTAAAGAACTTACTCACATAACCAAACACAACCTGTTACCCCAAATCCTATGGAAATAAAAATAAGCAAACAAATAAAATAAAGAGCATGTTGACTTGCTGACACCACCCCTAACAGCAGCAGCCTGGTGCAGAGAGTGTCTCTGGGCACTGGGGGAGAAAGAGCTGATCAATTGTGACAAGTTGAACTCAGTGCTGTTCTGTTAGAGCAGAAAAGTAAACCAGACCAAACTCAGGGACATCTGCTCAAGGAGGGAGCATTTAAACCAGCCCTAGCCATAGGAATCGCCAATCCCAGTGGTTCAAACTTGAGTTCCCACAAGCTTCGCCACTGAGAACTACAGAGCTTTTTGTCAACAAGTTGAAAGGCAGTATAGACCATAAGAACTACAACACTTAGGCAAATTCTAGTGTTGAACTAGGCCAAGAGACAGTGGACTGCGTGGGGGATCACTTTACATATGGGACACCAGCTGGGTCAGCCAAAGGAGTGCCAGCATCAACCCTCCCCTAACCCCAGGCTGCACAGCTCATGGCTCCTAAAAAGACCCTTTCCTTATGCTTCAGGCTAGGAGGGGGAAGAGTGGGGAGAACTTTTTCTCACATCTTGAATACTAGCTCAACCAAAAGAGGATAGGGGACTGGTCAGAGCCAAGAGGCCTCTGTTTCAAATCTTAGCTCCCAGATGACAATTCCTAGACATATCCTGGACCAGAAGGGAACTCTCTGCATTGAAGGAAAGAACCCAGGCCTGGAAGCATTTATCACCTACTAACTGGAGGTTAAATTCTGGGCCCAAGGGTATCACCAGCAGAATACCCAAGTACTATGTTGAGATTCTTGAATGATCTTGTGAGACTTACTGGCTTCAGGTATCAGCACAGCCATAGGGTGTTAGAGCACCAGGTGGACTATTGGGGTCCCAGATTCCAGGACTTGACTGTCAGATGACATTTCTAGACCTGCCCTGGCCAGAGAGGAGCCCACTACCCTGAAGAATGAGTCTGAGACCAGGCATCTTAAGTAAGCTTACTTAAGAGATCTTGGGAGAGAGAGATCCAAGATGGCTGACCACTAGCAGCTCGGGCACGTAGCTCCCAGTGAAAGCGCAGAGAACGAGAGGACGCCACACTTTCAGACGAATATTTGTAGCTCACGGACCAGGAGATTCCCAGCGGAGGAGCTCCACGGGTCGCCAGAGTGACTCTTGTGGCCGGCGCGGCGGTTTTGCTGGCGCCTTAAAGCGGCAGTTCTTGGTGCAGAGTCCAGAGATTCCTGGGCAGAAAGGCACCATCAATCTTAACACCGCTGTTTTGGCCGGTGCAGTGGATTGCTCAGATTTCGGCGCTGGGAATCAAAAAGTTGGACGTCCGCTCAGAGACCTAGTTAGAAAGTCGGTAATTACAAAGACAACAGACGGATACATATATAATGAAGGGAAGAAACCAGCCTAAAAAGGCAGAGAATACTCAAAATCAGAATGCCTCTCCCTCTACAGGGGATCGCAATTCCTCATCAGTAACGGAACAAGACTTAATGGAGAACGAGTGTGTTCCAATAACAGAAGCAGGTTTCAAAATGTGGGTGATGAGAAACTTCTGTGAATTAAAAGAACTTGTTCTAACCCAGTGCAAAGAAACTAAGAACCTTAAAAAAAGGTTTGACGAAATGCTAACGAGAATGGACAATTTAGAGAGGAATATAAGTGAATTGATGGAGCTGAAAAGCACAACACGAGAACTTCGCGAAGCATGCACAAGCTTAAACAGTCGAATTGATCAAGCAGAAGAAAGGATATCAGAAGTCGAGGACCAGCTCAGTGAAATGAAACGAGAAGACAAGATTGGAGAAAAAAGGATAAAAAGGAATGAGCAAAGTCTCCAGGAAATATGGGACTATGTGAAAAGACCTAATCTACGTTTGATAGGTGTACCTGAATGTGATGAAGAGAATGAATCCAAGTTGGAAAATACTCTTCAGGATATCATTCAGGAAAACTTTCCCAACTTAGCAAGGCAAGGTAATATTCAACTCCAGGTAATACAGAGAACACCACAAAGATATTCTTCAAGAAGACCAACCCCAAGGCACATAATTGCCAGATTTATTAGGGTTGAAATGAAGGAGAAAATACTAAGGGCAGCCAGAGAGAAAGGTCAGGTTACCCACAAAGGGAAATCTATCAGACTCACAGCAGATCTCTCAGCAGAAACCCTACAAGCCAGAAAAGAGTGGGGACCAATATTTAACATTCTTAAAGAAAAGAACTTTCAACCCAGAATTTCCTATCCAGCCAAACTAAGCTTTATGAACGAAGGAAAAATTAAATCTTTTGCGAACAAACAAGTACTTAGAGAGTTCACCACCACCAGGCCTGCTTTACAAGAGCTTCTGAAAGAAGCACTATACATATAAAGGAACAACCAATATCAGCCTTTCCAAAAATATATTAAAAAGCAAAGAACATTAATACAATGAAAAATTTACATCAACTAGTGGGCAAAACAGCCAGCTAGCATCAAATGCCAGTATTAAACTTATATATATTTCAATTGGATAAAAAGCCAAAACCCATCGGTATGCTGCATCCAGACCCATCTTACATGCAACAATACACAAAGACTCAAAGAGAAGGAGGAAGATTTACCAACCAGAGAGTAAAAATAAACAAATAAACAAAAAGCAGGAGATGCAATTCTCGACTCTGATAAAGTAGACTTTAAAGCAACAAAGATCAAAAGAGGCAAAGAAGGACATTACATAATGGTAAAAGGATCAATGTAACAAGAATAGCTAACGATTCTATAGATCAATGAGACAGAAAATTAACAAGGATATTCAGGACTTGAACTCAGACCCGGAACAAGTAAACTTAATAAACATTTATAGAACTCTCCACTTCAAATACACAAAACATACATTACCACCTCACACCTATTCCAAAAGTGACTATATAATTGGAAGTAAATCACTCCTCAGTAATCGCATAGCATTTCATAGGTTTAAATTAAATATTGGTTGGCTGTTTGTTTGTTATCTTCTTCCCTTATTCCTTCCTGACTACATCATTAAGTATAATTATCAGTATACAAGAGGTTTTCAATACCCATTACTAAATTGCATTCTAGCCTGGGCAAGAAAGCAATACTCCCATTCTCTCTCCCTCTTTCTTTTCCTTTTTCCTCCTCCCCATTCTCTCTCTCTCTTTCTCTTCCTTTTTCCTCCTCCCCATTCTCTCTCTCTCTTTCTCTTTAATATTAAAAAAAAAAAAAAAAAAAAGAGAGAGAGACCTTGGGCCTTAAGGGAACATCAGAAGTAGTACAGCAGTACCTCTTACAACCTGGGGTGGCAGTGTCTACAGGGTAAAGCTCCTCTGCCTTTGGAAAGGGGAGAGAAGAGTGGGAAGGACTGGCTGCTGTGGTTTGAGTGTTAGCTCAGCTGCAGTACAGTAGAAAACCAGGTCGACATCTAAGGATTTTTGCTCTAGTTCCTGACTCCCAGCATCTATGGACCATCCAGGGACAAGGGAACCTCACCACCTTGAAGAGAAGAACATAGACCTGCCTGGTTTTGCCACTGGCTGATTGTAGAGATCCACGGCCTAGAGCAAACATAGGTAGTAGCCAGGGAGTTGTTATACCATGCCTTGTACAAGACCCAGCACTGTGCTGGCTTCAAGTCTGACTCAGTGCAGTCATAGTGGTGGTAGCCACAGGGTGCTTGTATTATTCCATCCCCTGATTTATGTTGCTCAGAACACAGAAATTTATGTTGTTTGGGAGAAAATAAGCAAAGAGAACAAGTGTCTCTACCTGGTAATCCTGCAAATTCTCCCAGATAATGTTCAAAACTGTAAAGACCATTCCTCTATAAGTCAGCAAGAACCACAGTGTCACTAGGCTTCATGTACCCACTAAAACAGACACAGCTTAGATAAAAACGCCCAAGTCCTTTCAAATCTCTGTAAAGCCTTCCCAAGAAAGATGAATACAAATAAGCTCAGACAGTGAGGACTACAATAAATGCCTAACTCTTCAATATCCAGACACTGAAAAATGTCTACTAGCACACCATGCAGGAAAACGTTACCCCACCAAATGAGTCAAAGAAAGCACCAGAGACCAATCCTAAAGAAACAGAGATATATGACATTTCAGATAGAGAATTCAAAATAGCTGTGTTGAGAAAATTTAAATAAATTTAAGATAACACAGGGAAGGAATTCAGAGTTCTATCAGATAAATTTAATGAAGAGATTGAAATAACTAAGAAAGAATCAAATGGAAGTATTGGAGCTGAAAAATATGCAACTGGCACACTGAAGAATGTATCAGAGTTGTTTAATAGCAGAACTAATCAAGCAGAAGAAAGTATTAGTGAACTTAATGACAGGCTACCTGAAAATGCACAATTAAAAGAGACAAAAAAAGAATAAAAATTAAAGAAGTACACCCAAAGAATCCAGAAAATAGCCTCAAAAAAGCAAATATGAGAATTATTAGCCTTAAAGAGGAGGTAGAGAAAGACGTAGGAGTAGAAAGTTTATTAAGGAATAAACCAGAGAACTTCCCAAACCTACAGACAGAGAAAGAGAGAGATCAATATCCAAGTACAAGAAGATTACAGAACACCAAGCAGATTTAACACAAAGCAGACTACTTTAAGGTATTTAATAATCAAACTCCTAAAGGTCAAGGATAAAGAAAGAATCCTAAAAGCAACAAGAGGAAAAAAAAACAAATAACATACCAAGCAGCTTCAATATGTTTGGCAGCAGAGTTTTCAGTGGAAACCTTACAGGCCAGGAAGAGTGGCATGAATATATAAAATACTAAAAAAGAAAAAATAACACCTTTTACCCTACAATAATATATCCAGTGAAAATAACCTCTGAAATATGAAGGAGAAATAAAGACCTTCCCAGATAAACAAATGCTGAGAGATTTCATTAACATCAGACCTGTCCTACAACAAATGATAAAATCAGAAAGAAAAGAGCATTAATGAGCAGTAAGTACACAACTGAAAGTACACCACTCACTGGTAATAGTAAATACACAAAATACAATAACTGCGGTGTGTAAACTACTTTATTCTAAGTAGAAAGACTGTTCTATAAACCAGTCAAAACAATAAATACAACAACTTTCAAGACATAGTTAAATAAGCTACAAATTAAAACAGCAAAAAGTAAAAAATCAAGGGGACAAAGTCAAATGAGTTTTTATTAGTTTTCTTTTTACTTATTTGCTACTTTTTACATAGTGTTAACTTATTATCAGGTTAAAATAGTGTGTTATATGATAGTATTTGCAAGTCTTACGGTAACCTCAAACCAGAAACATAGAATGGATACACAACAAATTAAAAGCAAGAAACTAAATCATAGCATCAGGAAATTATCTTCACTAGAGAAAACAGGAATGAAAGAAAGAAGAAAAATAAGATGAGAAGCAACCAGAAGCTAAATAATAAAATGATAATATTGAATATAACTGGACTAAACTCTCCAATCAAAAGACATAGACTGGAGTGGGTGTGGTGGCTCATGCCTGTAATCCCAGTATTTTGGGAGGCTGAGGGGGTGCAGATCACTTGAGGTCAGGAGTTCAGGATCAGTCTGGCCAACACAGTGAAACCCCATCTCTACTTAAAAAAATACAAAAATAAAATAGTACTCCATGGTGAATATATGCCACATTTCCTTTATCCAGTCTATCATTGATGGGCATTTGGGTTGGTTCCAAGTCTTTGCTATTGTGAATAGTGCTGCAATAAACATATCTGTGTATCTGTCTTTATAGTAGAATCATTTATAATCGTTTGGGTATATACCTAGTAATGAGATTGCTGCATCAAATGGTATTTCTGGTTATAGATCCTTGAGGAATCACCACTCTGTTTCCACAATGGTTGAACTATTTTATACTCCCACCAACAGTGTAAAAGCATTCCTGTTTCTCCACATCCTCTCCAGTATCTGTTGTTTCCTGACTTTTTAATGATCACCATTCCAGCTGGTGTGAAATGTTATCTCATTTTGTTTTGATTTGCATTTCTCTAATGACCAGTGATGATGAGTTTTTTTTCCATATGTTTGTTGGCTGCATAACTGTCTTCTTTTGAGAAATGTCTGTTCCTATCATTCACTCACTTTCTGATGGGATTGTTTCTTTTTTTTCTTGTAAATTTGTTTAAGTTCCTTGTGGACTCTGGATATTAGCCCTTTGTCAGATGGATAGATTGCAAAAATTTTCTCCCATTCTGTAGGTTGCCTGTTCACTCTGATGATAGTTTCTTTTGCTATGCAGAAGCTCTTTAGTTTAATTAGGTCCCATTTGCCTATTTTGGCTTTTGTCACCATTGCTTTTGGTGTTTTAGTCATGAAGTCTTTGCACATGCCTATATCCTGAAAGATAATGTCTAGGTTTTCTTCTAGGGTTTTTATGGATTTAGGTCTTCCATTTAAGTCTTTAATCTATCTTGACTTAATTTTTGTATAAGGTGTAAGGAAGGTGTCCAGTTTCAGTTTTCTGCATATGGCTAGCCAGTTTTCCCAACATCATTTATGAAATAGGTCTGGGGAAATCCCAGCACAGGGAAAAGGATTTTTCTTTTCCCATTCCTTGTTTTTGCCAGGTTTGTGTAACATGAGATGTTTGCAGATGTGTGACATTAATTCAGAGGCCTCTGTTCTTTCACTGGTCTATATATCTGTTTTGGTACCAGTACCATGCTGTTTTGTTCCTGTAGCCTTGTAGTGTAGTTTGAAGTGAGGTAGTGTGATGCCTCCAGCTGTGTTCTTTTTGCTTAGGATTGTCATGGCTATACGAGCTCTGTTTTGGTTCCATATGAAGTTTAAAGTAATTTTTTAAAAATTCTGTGAAGAAAGTCAATGGTAGCTTGATTGGGATAGCATTGAATCTATAAATTCCTTTGGCATTGTGGCTATTTTAATGATATAGATTCCTCCTATCCATGAGCATGTAATGTTTTTCCATTTGTTTGTGTCCTCTTTTATATCCTGAAGCAGTGCTTTGTAGTTCTTTTTGAAGAGGTCCTTCACATCCCTTGTTAGTTGTTTTCCTGGGTATTTTATTCTCTTTGCAGTAATTGTGAATGGGAGTTCACTCACAATTTGGTTCTATATTATTGGTGTATAGGAATGTTTGTGATGTTTGCACATTGATTTTGTATCCTGAGACTTTTCTGAAGTTGCTTACTGGCTTAAGGAGATTTGGGGCTGAGACGATGGGGTTTTCTAAATGTACAATCATGTTGTCTGCAAACTGAGACAATTTGACTTCCTCTCTTCCTATGCCCTCTCTCACTAATCCTATTCAATATATTATTAGAAGTCTGGCCAGGACAATCATGCAAGAGAAAGAATCTGATGTACTTTTGAATGTTTACTCTGGCTGGGTACAGTGACTCACTTCTGTAATCCCAGCACTTTGGGAGACCGAGGTAGGCAGATCACTTGAGGCCTGGAATTCAAGACCAGCCTGGCAAAGATGGCAAAATGCCATCTCTACTAAAAAATACAAATATTAGCCAGACGTGATGGCACATGTCTGTAGTCCCAGCTACTCAGGAAGCTGAGGCAGGAGAATTGCTTCAACCCAGGAGGTGGACGTTGTAGTAAGCTGAGATTGTGTCAGTGCACTCCAGCCTGGGTGACCAGAATGAAACCCTGTCTCAAAGAAAAAAAAAAAGGATTACTCTATCAGTGAATTTCCAGATGAAGAAAATAGTAAATTCCTGGTACAGAAGATAATATCAGTGTTCTGTTATCTGACATCTGACGCTGGTACAAAAGACTCATCAGTCTTTCTGGGAAAAATTTTGTAGATGGTCTAGAAGAAGGAAATTTCTAGTGTAATATGCAGAAATAAAAATGTAATATTCTAGAAATTAATAATCTGGAGGAGCTGTGGTATTTTGAGTAGACTGGTAAAAATATTGATTTACTTTAGAATTTTGAATTAGAAGTAATGTCACCAAATGTATATTAGCAGCATGCAGCACAAGTTAAAAAACTATAGAAACTATGAAGTACAAATGATTTTATGTATAGTTATTTTTATTTTTATTCAAAATGTTACCATATTTAATGCTTGCAAATAATATTTCTGTATAATGACATAGCAAAGGAATTCTCTTCAGCTGTTTCATTTATTTTTCCATTAGTAAAGATAATCATTTATTAATTCCTGATGCTGTTTTTAATCATGAACATTATAACTTGTTAATAATATTTTACTAATAGATTTTTAATGAGAAGTAAATAATTGCTCCATTAATATAATCACAAGATTATTTACTGGTCATAAACTTAATCCTCAACTAGTTTTATTAATTATTTATAGGATTTTAAATTGCATTTATTGTGTTTACTTTATATGCAAGCTCTAATTTTATAAATATATTTAGGTTTACAATAACTGTTCACAAGGCCCAAATTGCCATATTTTTCCCAATCTTTGAAAATTTATTCTCTAATTAGTGATAATAACTATTCAGTGGTAGGGTAATTATAGAGTAATTGCTATGTCATTACTGAGTAATAACATTGTAACACCATAAAATTACAGGGTAGATAAATACATGGCAAATTTTACATACTAAAGCACAGTACAGAAAAATCAAATAATTATATTTCAAAGCATACAATAAATCACACTAATCAGTTTTCAGTATTTTTATGTAGTAAGAAAATTGCTTCAAAGCAAAACCTCTACTGCTTTTCTGGTCTAAAAAACTGGCTTAGTTTTTGTGGTAAAGTTAGTAATGGAGATAGAGTATGTGATTAAGCATTTATGTTTTTCTTTAAATATTACTACTCATATTACCTTTTACATTCAATAAACTTATTATACTACAAAATCATCTTCTCAGAAAAAAATTCTCAGTGCTATTATTTTCATGTCATTCTCTCACAGATCTGGACACTAAAGTAAAGACAGTTAGCGCTTATCATTTTAATTTGTATGATAAATTTGCATACACATTTTCACTGTATGAAACAAAGGAAGAAATGTTAATTATTTTGACTACAAGTAGGAATGTAGGATTAAGATTTGTCCTAACATTATTAAATATTAAAAACTAGAATGACTTAAGTCATAAAATGTATTTGAAGATCATGAGAACTAAGTGGACTTCAAATAACATTACATAAAATAATGTAATTTGGTATACAATAAATATTTCCAACACATTATAAAGACAGAGTTATTCAATATACGATTGAATAACTGCCTTGTCAAAAATCAATTCTCGTTAGATAAAATGACGAAACATAAAAATAACATCATTAAAATATAAAAATATTTGAGCGAACATGATATCTCTGGAGGAAGCAGGATAAAATTTAAAAGCAATGAAAGACATTACGAAAAAAGTTTGAAAACATGTATGTCAAAAAAGCAACAACCATTATTAATTTTAAAAGATTTGAAAGGTAGACTATAAGAAATTTTACTAATAATACAATATGTACTAAAACAAAACAACCATGTACAGTTTTTTGCTTACAAATTAGCAAAGAAAAAAGCTAAATATTTAATGTCAATGTGCTAACTCTTGAATCATTGTGGAAAGGTAAATTAGCATAACTAATTGGGAAAACAATTGGGTAGAATCTGACTTACAGATTTGACCGATTGATTGTGTTACATAAACACTAAATTAAGATAATATTTTATGTCTTTAAAAAAATCACTCCAATTGTTTTTTAAGGGCTAACTTGTAATAAAAAAACTCCATAAGTAAATTATCATATAGGAACATACTTAAATATAATTGACTATTATTTCTAAGGAATAATAAGAATAAACACCATTATTTCTAAGGAATAAATGTGTTTACGGTTGTCCTTCTTTATCTGAAGTTTCCCTTTTCACTTTATCGGTTACTAATGGCCAACCACAGTCTGAAGATATTAAAGAAAATTCATGTGTATAATTGTGCATTCTTCTGAGAATTGTTAGAATTGTTTTATTACTGTTGTTGTTAATCTATATTGTGCTTAACTCATGAATTAAACTTTATCGTTGGTATGTTTGTATTATTTTGTAATAGAATCTTTAATTTACTTTTGATAATTTGGAGATTGCCTCATTATTTGAAAGATATTCAATTTTAAGTTTACATAATGAAGAAATACACTTTTTACAAATTCAGCCATAGTGTTCGTTGTTCCCCTCTGCAATACCTTTATCCTTCTTCAGTCAGTGGCAGAATGACCTTTTATAATGAAAACATTATAGTCTGTGTTTCTTTTCTTCTTTTACATTTACTTTTTTTTTTTTTAATTTATTTATTTTACTTTAGGTGCATACTGTATCTGGCATTTCTCCCCATGTTATCCCTCCCCACGCCCCTCCCTCCCCACCCCCCTTGTCTCTCACCTGCCCCGGCAACTGCCCGCAGTGTGTGATGTTCCTCTCCCTGAGTCTACATGTTCTGGTTGTTCAACACCCACCTATGAGTGAGAACATATGGTGTTTGGCTTTCTTTTCTTATGTCAGTTTGCTGAGAATGATGGTTTCTAGATTCATTCAACTCCCTACAAGAACACGAACTGATCGTTTTTTATGGTTGTGTAGTATTCCATGGTGTATATGTACTACATTTTCTTTGTCCAGTCTATCATTGATGGGCATTTGGGTTGGTTGCAGGTCTTTGATTGCATACAATAACTGTATATACATTTTAACAGGATATGTAGTGACATTTTGATACAGATAATGTATAGTAATCAGACCAGGGTAATTGGTAATCAGCATATCCATCATCCTAAATGTTTATTATTTGTTTCTGTTGGGAACATTCACAATGCTCCTTCTAGCTATTTGAAACTACATAATGTCTTCTTGTTAATTATAGTCATCCTACAGTGGTATTGACACTAGAATATATTCCTGCTATCTAGCTGTCATTTTTTCCCCTACTCTTCTCAGCCTTTAGTATCCTCTGTTCTACCTAAACAACATAGTATATATTGGGTTTGGCACTGTCAGTAGCTTCAGGCATCCCCTGGGGTTTTCAGACAATATTCAGCATACTAAGAGGGGACCACTGTATAATTTTTTTTTTTTTATAGACAGAGTCTCGCTCTGTTGCCCAGGCTGGAGTGCAATGGCACAATCTCAGCTCACTGCAACCTCTGCCTCCAGGGTTCAAGTGATTCTTCTGCCTCAGCCTCCTGAATAGTTGGGACTACAGGCACCTGCCATCACCTCTGGATAATTTTTTGTATTTTTAGTAGAGATGGGATTTCACCACTTTAGCCAGGATGGTCTCGATCTCCTGACCTCATGATCCACCCACGTTGGCCTCCCAAAATGCTGGGATTACAGTCATGAGCCACAGCGCCCGGTCTGTGTAATGTCTTTAAAAATAAAATAGGACTTAGAATTTTAAATAGAGTGTGATGAAATGAATCTATAGAATTCTAAGAAAATATTAACATGATTATCTATGAAATGTGGAATTACCTAAAATTCTTAATTTTAGGTTACATTTCCAGTCATTATTATTATGTTTTGCCCTCAGGAGCAACTTTTTATTTTGTGAGCACAGTGTGCCATTCTATATGGAGAGGTTTCTGCCATAAATGTATTACAACAAGTTCACTAATAATATCTTGTAACCTAAAAGCTTGATCTTCAAAGTTTATGGTTTGGGCAAATAATTGTAGCTTATGTCATAAGGATTGGGCACATACAATATGCTGCTCCTTCTGTTAGAATTTTTGTATGACTATTTATCTTTTTCACTACAATGAAGGTCAAGAAATATTGGCATCTATTTTCTGAATCCCTGCCAATAGAAACTATTTTTCACATTTGCTTCTGACTAATGTTCTTGTCACTTAAATTTAGATAGTTTTCTTTTTAAAATAGGTAGGTATTCTGGAACTCAATTAGGAAACTAAATATAATACATGAATTAATACACTTAATTGCGATTGTCTTCTTCAGGGCAAACGTGTCTCTGTTCCCTATTTCCTTCATATTTTTTTGTCTTTGTTCCATGCTTCATTTATACCTTAGAATATTATTATAGTAGAGAGGAAATAAAAAAAACGGGCATGTACTATACCCAATGACAATATGATTCTCTACTTCTTTGGGTTATCCAACTATATACCTGAAGCTACAACTGGAAAATATTTACCACATCTTGGGACCTCAAAAAGTTTTCTACAAAATACATTACGAAAACCAAAAAGGGAGAAAAGCTGTTTCCCAGAGTTTAAGGGTATAGTGATTGTTAGAAAATGGTTTTGAGGAATCTGGAAATTAAGGCAGCGAAAGACCAGAAATAATGAATGGAGTGTTTTATAGATGACGTATGCAAGGTCATTTAGAAAAAGGGAGGTGGATGCTAGGATGACAAATAGTCATGAGATGAAATATTTTTTATCTACATTAAATTAGAAGTTAAGTTTTTTCTTTCCAAGCACTTTAAATATATGATAAATTCAACCTAATTTTTAAGTTATGCAAAGTATTTTTATTTTATTTCTAATAGTAAAGATTTTACATTCACAAATAAAATTATAGATATAAACACTTTTCAGAATATGATGAACTGTGAATTTTTAAATCAGCTACTCACCTCTTCCCTATCCCAAATAAAACAGCTAAATCATGCTCAGGACTGCTCACTTTTATATCTATAGAAATACCTTTCCAGATATAAGGGGTGTCACAAGTAATAATTTTACAGGCCAGGGAAGAGATGTAAAATGGAATTGAATTGAAATAACAATTTGACATAATCACAATAGCTAGCTTCTGTTTGAGGAAGGAAGAGAAAAACCTTAACTATGTATAAAAAAGAATCTTCCAAAAAATATACTACAATCTTCATGTAGTTAAAAAAATAAAAAAAGAAAAGAAAACGAATTTTAAAAACCTCTTTAGAATAGGACCCAGGGACTTTTATACAGATATTTCCTGAGGATCAGCAAGAGTTTATCAAAGCCTGGAGAAAATTAGCACTAGCATTGTCTTCTAAATAAGTTCTAGAACTTAACCATTTTAACTCCCAGAAGCCATCGAGAAATTTGAATCACAATGTAAATAATGACATAAGAAGCAAGGCTGCTGTTCTATGTTGCTATTAGATTTTATTTCACTGGGGGATATAAAACCTAACTAAAAAATACTTTATTAGAACCTTTATTGATATTTACACTGGCTACCTGAAGAAAAAGATTGAGATTTTGTAAAGTAATAATTCAAAATATTTAATCTCATATTTCTTAGGAAGACAGTAATAGCTTCATAGTAAATGAGAAAAATTTTGGACAAACTATTTACTTTTGACTGTTTATTTCTATTTCTTAGAATTTTCTCTATTCCCTAGTTGAATACTGTACAATGAGCTGTAGAAAACTAAGTTAATGAAATTTATGCTGGTATATTGTATCACATATCCGTGTTGAGAATTACTATAGCAGTATGGCAAGAGGAAATTTACTGTAAAAGAAACCTAAAGAAAATCTATGTTTATACGTTGCAGAAATGCTTTTGCAGATTGCTTTGAGAAAATTCTTCACATGATTGCAGTCTAATTTATTTAATGATAATCTTTATTATGAATGAGGTCATTTACTATTCTGCTAAACTTATTTGCATGAAATATTAAGATTAAATGGTCATGTCAGATGAAAAGGTAAGTCAGAACTAGAGGGCTCAATGTGAAAATAAAAACAAAAAAATACGTTTATGGGATGTAGGAGCCTTTACTCCTGAGTCCTTACATCTAGAAGTTTAGCCTTCAAAGCTAAAGAAAGACATAGGGACGAAGAGCTATCAAATAACTAGTGTGATCCTTCCTTGTGTATTTTAATCTTTTCAAGCATGGTTCAAAATTTTAAGGGTTTCAAAACATGCTAAGGACTTAAAAACTTTGAGAACTATTACATAAACAAGTGATAAAGGAATGGAATCAGAGAAATTCAGAAAGCAGCATCAAAAATACAGTTACTATCAGCGAAATAAAATACAGTGCTTCTTTCTTGAAGGATTTTACTAAATGAGAGACTCCAGATTTTGGAGGAAACCAGGTACTTAATTTGGTAATTGGTTGCAGAAGTGTGAAAAAAAAAATAAATGTCCTAACAATAGCAAGGAAAATTGTATTATAGCCAAAGCAATACAGAAATACAAAGAATTCAGCCATCAAAAGACACACACACAGACACAGACATATGATTTGGAATAATAACATGGAAGTAAGAAGAACTTCCTGTTTCATACACCAGTCTTGAATTAACTTGGATTATATTAATTAACTTTATCAATGAGCTTTGTAATACATTACCTGTCCTGAATTTCAATTAGTACCTGGAGTGCTGAGAAGGGATAATATGCCGACTCAGAGACATTCCGTGATACTAATTAACAGGGAAATAAGTGTAGAATGCAAATATATGAAAGTCAAAGCTAACAAAATAATTATTATTTTTACTCCCACATAACTACAGAAAGGTTTTGTGGTTGCTGAAATTTAAAATGAATGTTGACATCATTTCATATGAGAGTAATTAAAACATGGCATTTATGTGAATATGGGGGATCTAAATGAAAAAAAGATGAATGTGAAGTACTTTATAAGAAGATATTCCTATCTGAATTTAGTACATGAACCCTTAAACAAAGGGTTCAGGTCTGTTGATAAGTCTTGTTTTTCTGTATTTTTCTTTGATTCTCATTCTTCCAATTCTTTTCACTTCTATTTCCTTGATATTCTGGTTTTTTTCTTTTTTGTATTACTTCTCTCTTCTTTCCACTCCCATTTAATCAGAATGATTACCCTTATTAACTGCATTCATCAAATAACACTCCAATAAGTGTAATGCCCGTAACATGGGTATGTTGATATCTATAGAAATCAGTTAATAAACTAGAACCCAAAATGAGTAAATATCTGAATCCGTATCTATTAACAAACTGTTTTATTAAAAATAGTCCAAATAAATTAAATGTCTCTGTTTGTCTTTTCTAAACCAGTATATGTATGTTAACAATAATTTTTCCCCCAGTGAAGCCTTAACAATTAAAATATAAAATTTCCCCAAAATGATCCAAGTATTATAGAAGTATCAGAAAAATTAGCCACCCTAGGGTAATGGAAAGAGGCATACCATTTGGTCCTAAAGTCTCTTCAGTCTTTTAAAATATTATTAATTACCACTTCTATGTTACTCCTATCTCACACTGTTATAAAGAACTACCTGAGACCGGGTAATTTAGGAAGAAAAGAGGTTTACTTGACTCACAGTTCAGGAGTCTTAACTGGAAGCATGGCTGTTTAAACCATCAGATCTGGTGAGAACTCACTCACTGTCACAAAGACAAGGGCAGAATCTACTCCCATGATCCAATCACCTCTCATCACGTCCCTTTCCCAACATTGGGAATTACAATTCAACATGAGATTTGGGTGGGAACACAGAGCCAAGCTATATCAGCTTCCCACAGATATCTCCTATTCTACCACGAATAGTTTCTATTGCTTTATCTACATGATGTCCACCCACACTGAAGCTTCAAAAAGACAAAACAATACCGAAAGAAAAGCCAGGCAGAATATTTCCTGGAAAGGATCTAATTGTGTTTCTACAAAATTTAAATGTTGAAATCCTAACCCCCAGTACCTTAGAAAATGATCTTATTTGGAAACAAAGTTGTGGCAGATATAATTACCTAAGGGGAGATCATATTAGAGTAGGGTGGATTTCTAATTCAATATGATTAATGTCATGATAAAAGGAGAAAAATGGTAGGTAGAGGCATTCATCCTGTGAATTACATGGTTACTTTGTAGATGAAGGCAGAGATACAATGTAAGCAATGCCAACAATCGCCAGCAAACCACAAGAAGCTCTTAGAGCGGGATGAAACAGGTTATCTCCCAATACCCTCAGAAGTAACCAATTCTGGTGAAACCTTGTTATTAGACTTCCAGCCTCCAGAACTGTGAGAAAATACATTTCTGTTATATAAGCCACCCAATTGGTGGTACTTTGTTAAAGCAGCCCAGGAAACTAATAAACTTTTCTTTCCCTATTTATTTCTTGGGCTTAAATTCCCACAGTCCAGATAAAATTGTGATTTCATCACAATAGTAAATGTAATTCATTGTTGCTCCAATATGAAGGTTAAATGTAACTTCTTTGGTGTAGCTATATTATATTTCCATGTGAAATGCTAGTATTGAATACCATACCCTTTAGAGAAGACTCAGTAATAGCTAGCTCTTGTTGCCATCTAGACATTGATATCTGTGGTCTTTTTCGCTCTCTTTCCCTCTTTCTCTATCTCTCTAGAATTCACACACACACACACACACACAA
This sequence comes from Aotus nancymaae, assembly GCF_030222135.1. NCBI lineage: Eukaryota > Metazoa > Chordata > Mammalia > Primates > Aotidae > Aotus > Aotus nancymaae. The sequence continues at coordinate 22,426,243 of NW_026988473.1, read as the reverse complement.
AATAATAATTTAATAAAGAAATAAAACAGTTAATTTGAGAATTTTGCTGCTTCTTACACAGGGTGAAGTAAACCCTTTGCTGCCCATGCACAAAACCACAAAAGCTGACAACCAAACAAAAGCACAGGTCTGCAAGGCTGCAAGCTTTATACAATATTAAGCTGAGTCTTCAAGTAATTCTTTAAGTGGCAAAGATGGCTGGACACTGTAGTTGCGTTGCTTAACATATGTAATTATAAGAAAACAAATTGCAGCCATAAAATGAGACAAGCAGAAAGCTTTTATATGGCTAAAAGTGCAGTTCATTCATAAATAAAAGGAAATATATTACTCAAGGTATAGAGGAGAATCGTTTATTGCTTCTTCTACTGGAATAAATAATTTATCATCTTTGTTACGTATGTATTGATTCTCTTTGTAAAACAAACGAAAATGATACAAATACTTCTTGATATTTTATTTTCCTCAAAACATAGATCCACAATCTATTCATAATTGCAATGACCTGAAGGCAATTGAAATCTTTTCATTCATCTGAATAATATTTTAAATTTATTTATTGGTATGTCCATAGCATCATTCTCCTCTAAGGAGCTTAGGCTATTTTTACAAGATTCAATACCAGATTCATTCCTGTGATAATGCTAAGTTGTTTAAAAGCAATGTAGTTTAAAAACATCAATATAATACCAGTTTCCAAGGCTTGACCACAAAGTAACCACTATCACATCACTTTCAATCAAGGAGTGATGAAAAGTGATCAACGGGTGAATTGGCAGAAGTCACAGCCAGAGAGAAAGGAGAGAGGAAACTGTGCTATGTTATGCCTCTCTGAGTCATATTAAATACCAACACATACAGCTGTAGAGAGAATAGAAAGAAAACTTGTAAAGTGATGAAGGCTTTATTCTTGTTTTACTTCCCTTTGGAAGCAACAACCATTGTGTCAAATGTTTACCTATGTAACTGATGGAAAAAGATAAATACATGACTAGAATGGTGTAAACTAATAAATAGCACTAGAAAATAAAATTATACAATAATTTTATGTTTATGTTTATAATTATGTGGTTTATGAGTTTCCTGGGATTGCTATATCAAATTACTACAAACTGATATCTTAAGACAATAGAAATTTATTTTCTCACAGTACTGGTGGCCAGGAGTTCAAAATCAGTGTCATTGGGTCAAAGTCAAGAGGTTACGGGACCACACTTTCTTAAGAGGCTATGATGGAGAATTTGTTTCTTGCCTTTAACATTTTTGTTTTTAAAATAAATAATAGGTTTTATTAAAAATAAAAAATAAAAATGTTAAAGGTAAGGAGATAATTCTCTATTAGAGCCTCTTGGGAAAGAGGCTGATATAATGGATACATAATAGCTGTACCTATTCATGTGATAATTTGATATAAGTATACAATGTATAATGATCAAATCAGGGTAATTAAGATATCCAACACATCAATAATTTATTATTTCTTTGTGTTAGGAGCAGTATAATTCCATTTTTTTTAGTTATCTTGGAATATCCAATAAATTATTGTTAACTATAGTTGCCCTATGGTGCCATCAAACACTTGACCTTGCTTCTTCTAGCTAACTGTATTTCTTTAGCCATTAATCATTTTCTCTCTATGCTCCCCTCCTCACTACCCTTCTCAAACTCTAGTAACCATCATTCTCCTCTGTCTTCATGAGTTGAAGTTCCTTTTAACGCCCACATAAAAATGAGATTTTACAATGTTTGTTTTTCTGTGTTTGGCTTACTTCACTTATAATATTCTCGACTTCCATTTACATGTTTTTTTCTGTGAATGATAGGATTGCACTATTTGTTTATGGCTGAATAATATGCCATTGTATATATGCACCCTATTTTCTTTATCTATTCATCCATTTACAGCTCCTAGTGGTTGTCAGAATGATTTGGCTTGTGGCCATATCACTCTAATCTCTGCTTCAATCTTTTAACATTGCATTCTTATTTGTGTGTCTGTGCTGTCTCCCTCTTCCTCCCTCTTATAAGGATACATGTGATTGCATTTAAGGTCTATCTGGGTAATTGAGGATAATTTTATCTCAACATATTTAATATGTGGCTAGATGTGATGGCTCACACCTGTAATTCCAGTACTTTGGGAGGCCCAAGTGGGTGGATCATTTGAGGCAAGGGAGGTGAGTGGGGGTGAAGACCAGCCTGGTTAACATGAAGAAATCTGGTCTCTACTAAAAATTAGCCAGATGTGATGAGGCAGCTACTCAGGAGGCTGAGGCAGGAGAATTGCTTGAACCTGGGAGGTGGAGGTTGCAGTGAGCTGAGATTGCACCCCTGCACTCTAGCCTGGACTACAGAGTGAAATTCAATGTCAAAAAAAAAAAAAAGATACTTAATATAAGCATATTCAAAAAGTCCTTGTATAGCCGTATAAGGTAACATTCAGAAAAATCAGAGATTAGGTTGTGAATATTTTTGGAAGTCTTTCTTCAACTTACAAGTGATTTTATACATATATAATCACTTGTGTGTATATATAAATATACTTGTATTTATATAATCACATATATACACACACATACATGCACACATGAACACATAATATGTATATGTTTGTATACATGTGTATGTTTAAAATATCTGTAGGAAATACTACAAAATGTTTTTGTTATGTTTGGGTATGAGGATTTGGGGGAATTTAAGTTTTATATTTTACTTTTATTATGTTATTTTCCCAATTTTACTTAATAGTGGCTAATTTTAAAATTAAAATAATAATAAGTATTTTTACCTTCAAGTATTTTCTTTATTTTCAAGAGTCAAATCTTCTGGGTCATATAACTAGGCATGGAATCCAGATGAAATCATTATTTTAATTTTTTTTGCAAGGAATTAAGTCATGATAAAAGTTACAAAAATTACACATTTATGTTTAATGTAGAATATAATCTTTAAAATACCTTAATTGACCATTACAATGTGGAAACACTTATTCTTTTAGATTATAATTAAAATGTTGTTTTAACTATAAATCCAAAGTAAATACCAAACATTTTATATAAAATTTGTCAAAAGTTTTCTACTTTCAGAAATATGCTCACTCCAAAGTTTTCTTCAATGACCTTCACCAGAAAAGTACTCCAAATTTTACCTAAAACAACATGCAAGTGAAAACTATCTAATTTTATTGCTTCAGTAACTCAAAAAGTGGAGAATGGAATTTCACCAAATTTTCAATGAAAATTCTCATTTACGAATCAGGAGAGAAATGATGATGAATTTCAAGCCAACGTATCTTTGAAGGCTAAAAGTGGCTACAAATAGGAATAAGGAAGAAATGTCTCCTCAGCTCCTGTAATAGAGTGGTTCATGATGCTGTAGGAAGTGCAATCAATTTTTATTAAACAAAAATGAAAATAATGTCAAATCCTTTGTCAATCACATCATAACTGGAATCATCTCTAAAATATATAAATCTTTTGAATATAAGTGTTTTTCCTCCAATTTTGTTTAATAACATAGCTTATTCTAAGCTTTTTTATGCATTTAGAAAACACTTTTGATAAATAGAACTACGATGATCTTTTTTATTTATTATATTAATACATTGATAGAAGACTAACAATTTGCCAGTATTTCAACCTTTGTTTATAATATACATACTTTCTTGTTACTACTCTGAAACACAAGTATAGATAAAGCAAGTTATCGGTCATTTGAGTTTTATACATATTTATGTTTTTGTTTTGTAGGTTTAGATTTAAATGTCCTTAGTATGTTTTTATCTAATCTCATTATCATAATCACCATCAAAATGCTTAAATCATGTTTCTCATTTTTGCAAAGCACTTTAACAATTATACTTACCATTCTAAGTATAGCAGTTAAGTGAAACTTGTCTGTCATCATTAAAATCTGTCCTTCACAAAGACTTAATTTAGTGCAGCCCAACTGCTAGACTACCAGGGCACCAAAAAAGCATCTCCCTGAGACAATTCTCAGGCCTTGCCAAAGTTCTCAGACTTACAGGGAATTTTCTTGCACCCAAAAGACACGTACGAGCATCACTCCCTAACTCAAGCCCCGCTTTGTTTATGTTTTCCTCCTTGGACCGTAACTGCTAAAAAATAGTGTATGACTACTTATACACTTATTCTTGTAACAAGCAGGTGGACTCCATTCCCACTTCTCTTCTTTGACACCCCAGCCCCCACAATGGGCCACCAAGATGAGAGAGTCACTTTATACCATTTATCCTTTGAGACTGGTGGGAAGTTCCCATCTACATCAGGATTTTTCATCTCCAGCCCCCAGGCACTGTAACACCCCCAATAGACTCTTCCTGTTTTGCTCTTGCTTTCTTCTTACAAAACCTAAGCCTTTCACCTTGGAAAATACTTTTGCGGTTTACTGTATAAAGCAAACTTCGTTTCATGGTTTCATGTATAAACACTTGTTTGTATTTGGAATCAAAGAAGAACAATAACATCAAGTTCTTGGAACTCCAGTTGTAGATATCAAAGAGAAACCAGTGAAAATGATTTGGTAATTAAACATGTCTAACAAACAGCAAACTTAATTCAGTAGTTAAGGAAAACTGCCACCAGGCACAGTTAAACAGGCAAGAAAAATTTATGTTCACACCATTTCAATAGAATTCAAAACTATTGCAATAGAGAAAAGGTATTGAACTCAACTACTCTGAAACACAAAGTTAAGAAGGGTTTTATTTATTTATTTATTTATTTTTATTATTATTTTTGAGACAGTGTCTTGCTCTGTCACCAGGCTGGAGTGCAGTGGCGTGATCTTGGTTCACTGCAACCTCCGCCTCTTGGGATTAAGCAATTCTCCTGCCTCAGCCTCCGGAGTAGCTGAGATTACAGGTGCGTGCCACCACACCCAGGTGATCTTTTGTATTTTAGGTAGAGATAGGGTTTCACTGTGTTGGCCAGTATGTTCTCCATCTATTGCCTCGGCCTTCCAAAGTGCTAGGATTACAAGTGTGAGGCACCGTGACAAGAGGAGTTTTAAATGCTGGGCTGAGCTAATGGAAAAATCCTGGAGGACTTTAGGAAGATTAGTCAATGTGATTATTCTATCTGTGCTTGCTTACTGGCATTTATCAAAGATAGGCTTCTACCCTCCCAAAGAAACTTGAATGTAATCAAGAAAGATAAAGGTGCTATCTTTCTTGATTACATTACAAAGGATTGTTGCTAGGTCCCTGAGAAAGACATTCCTAGGTTGTTGACAATTTAGGTCCCTGAGAAAGACATTCCTAGGTTGTTGACAATTTCCATGTCTAAGGGACAGAGAAAGAGTTTACAATTGCAAGTTTTCTAAAGTAAAAGCACTAAGAAAAAGGAGGTAAGGGACCTCTGGTTAGGAAGAAACCAATCTAAATCTTAGTCAAGCTTCAGGAAGCAATAAGGTCCTCTTGGTCACAAGGTAAAATTATATTTTGTTGTCAATAAGAAATGCCAGTGTCTTCCAAAATATATGTAAAATATTTAATAAGATTGTCTATCTTTTACCAAAGCATTTTTCTGTGTGTGTGTGTGTGTGTGTGTGTGCGTGCATGTGTGTGTGTGTGTGTATTAATGAGGTTAATTAAGGTGTCCACATCATCTTAAGAAGGTGTGATATAAAATTGAGTACATGGTAATAGGCTAAGACAAATGACTATGATATGTTTCTGTTCTTTCTCATTTTATAAAGGCAGAATTCTATCTTATCAAAGTACAGGATAAAATCATCCATTTATGATCAAAATAACACCCTACATTTTAAATCCTGATTGTGTTGCATACAATAGGGGTTAAATCCTTGTAGGATTTTTTTTTAACATTTAAATTAAAAAAATGGATGAAATTTGTGTGGTGGATTTCTGACAACCATATCATAAAGAACGGTGTTTACTTAATATGTATGTGTGACATGTGTGAATGTGTTTTAGATAATAGTCATCAATTTTATTGTTTTTGAAAAAAAAAACTCCAGGTCTTAAAACCAGATGGACCTGGATTTGAGTCACAAATCTGCCACCCAGTAGCTATGATATAATGCACAGTGTATCTAATCTCTCTGAGACTGATTTTCCTTATCAGTAAAACGGTGTTCATTATTCTGCCACATTTCATTTTCTGAAGATAGCCACAACAGTGTCTCCTATCCTTCACGCTGTTTGCAATGTGATCCTGCCACATTTTTGGAGCAGAATCCTTCATCCGTTTGACTGTGGGTAGGCCTTGGAACTGCTTTGTCAAACAGCTAGCTCTGTGTGGCACCTCATTTGGCCTGACAGTTTTTACTTCTTGACTTTTGGGAGCCCACAACTCTGTAAGAACTGTGACTGCCTTGGACTTGTCTTGCTTGGGAAACCCAAGTTATGTGGATAACATGGTATTTTGCACGGAGAGGGAGAGTGGCTAAGGAAGATCAATGTGTTAGATAGAAGAACGAAGAGAACGTCTAGAATTCCCCACACAACTGTGAAGGCAAAATTGAACCTTTGCTTTCCCATTACAGCCAAATGCAAGATCTAAGGAAAGAACTATCCGTTTGAGTCCAGTCAAACCACGAAAGCATGAAACAACAACATACTGGGTTTTTTGTTGCTGTTGTTGTTTTTAGTCACCAAGTTTTGGGTAGCTTGTTATGCAACAAAAGATTGTTGGAACTATATCAAAATTTTTTATTGTGTCCATTAGTTCCTACATATACTTTATAATTTGGAGATAACCATCTTTACCAAGCTAAAAGTAATACTGGGCCAGGTGCAGTGGCTAATGCCTGTAATCCCAGCACTTTGAAAAGCTGAGGCAGGAGAATCACTTGAGGCCAGGAGCTCAAGACCAACTTGGACAACGTGGTGAAACCCCATCCGTATTAAAACAGTACAAAAATTAGCTGTATATGGTGGCACATGCCTGTAATCCTAGCTCTTCTGGAATTTGAGGCAGGAGAATTGTGTGAACCAGGAAGGTGGAGGTTTCAGTGAGCTGAGATTGTGCCACTGCACTCCAGCCTGGGTAACAGATGGTGACTCTGTCTCAGAAAATATAAGTAATGTTATTTTTTTCTCAGAATTTATTTTTCGCATCATTACCTATAATTTTTTACCCTTCTTTATAGCTCTATAGTATCTCTTGCTACAAGTCCTCAAAATTTATCAAAATAAGCATACAGAAGCCTTCTAAACAATGAACAATAATAAAATAATAAAGTTAAGTTACACAGAATATAAAAGAAATTGAAGCTTACTATTTATTTGGGAGTAACTAGAAAAGGCATTAAAGTTTTTAAAGAAGAGGTCATTTATTATGGCAAATCTACAGTAGTTGGAACTGGATTCTCCCTCTAAATTCTCTGCAAAATGCAGGAAACACAAAAACCAGATCTTCTCAACCCACATACCAACAATGAATCATGATGACATTTGGCATACATAATACTAACTTAATAACTGTTGGGGGAATTTGTTAACTGCAACGCTTTCTAACTACTTCCATTAGGAGATGTACTTTTCCCCCAGTTTCTGTATCTGACAGGCCTATGCCTTGCTTTGACAAGCTCTGAGCTTGCACAAAGACACTCTGACATTTTTAAGCCTTGTAGCTTTTGCTCTTGAGAAGAGGTCATGAGTGCCCAGATTCCAAAATATGTATGTTGAATAGACTGTTGGTGGTTGATGTCTGAGGGACCTCGTGGAGCAGAGATATCGTCTCAGACGAGTTTTTCCTTGGTAAATAAACAGACACCTGACGTGGCAGTTGATTCCAGCCAGACATAAGTGAGCCTTTCAAAGAAACTAGCAAAGGAACCATCCAGCTGAGGTCAGCCCTACTTGCTAACCCACAGTACTGTAACCTCAATAACTTATTTTTAAGACACTGAGTATTAGGGTGTTTTGTTTTGGCACAAAAGCTGACACAATAAGTTACTAATTATTTTAAAAATTAAAAAATATAGTGATAAGACTATTAGACACTTTTATTTAGTAAATATTAATCTCCTGAGTAAAAATCAATTATTATATTTTTCTAATTGGGATATTAGGATGTAGATAGAATAGGTAAATTTAAATTTTTAATTAAAGATTAGATAACTAATTGGGCATTTAGACACTTTGTTTAGAATTACATTGAACCTAAGTTTTTAGAGTTAATTTTAATTTTTTACAATTACATTGATGTTGAATGTAAATTCAACTGTTTAATAGCCCTGTTTTATAGCACAGCGAACTAAGAGTTGAAAAAATACTTGCTCAAAGCTAGGATCAAAAACTTATATCTTCTATCTCTCAGGTCCATAATCATTCCATTTCAAATTACATTCTTAAACTGTTGTTTCTGTTTTCTATATTTTCTACATTACTATATTGAACTTTTTGATAATATTTATCCATCAAATACTAAATATTTTGAAATAGCATGCCATATTGTCAAACATACAAAAAGATTTCAAATAAAAATATAATCACAACTGTATCAAACCTTCAGAAATTAAATCAAAATTTGAATAAAGATTAAATAATAGAGAGAATATAAATGCTTAGTGTTGACAGTTATCATAATGAGTATTTTTAAAGGAGGATATTTAATCCTTGTATCAATAGCAACAACTCTTCTGTTTGGAAAAGTAGTAATAATTATTATTTTTTTCAATGAATAATGCACTTTTCGCTAGAGATATATTGTGGTACCTTAAAATTACAATAAAATGAGGTATCCAACATATTTTGCTTGTATTGTGATTTACAAGTTAAGAGAGGTTCATTCATATGAAAACAAATAAGGTATAGGTATAACTCTCAGGGGATAGAAACATTATATGTGACGATATCTAAACAATCCTAGTATTTCCTGAGATGGAGCCATAAAATTGTCAATTTCTTTTCTAAATTATGGTGTCCACAAAAACAGTTTTCTTTTACTCGAACGTTTTAGTGTTTGGTGCTGATCTGTCATTTTTTGTTTTGAAAAAATGACAAAATAAAAACAAAACCCTGTGTTCTTTAAGTTACTCATCACAGTTCCTTAAAGACGTGTTGTTCTTCATTGTAAGAATATATTTAGAATATTTTTTCCTTTCTTTTTATATGTCAAATCTTGGCATAAAGAATGTGGCAACTTTTCCTGATAGTCATAGTGGAATAAACTCTGTTCAGATCTTCTTGCAAAAATTGACACTTTCTCTCTACTTAACAACAATGTGTCAGCTTCTTCATCCTACAGCAAAATGATCACCAGCACTGTCACTCGTATTGTACCATCAGAGAGAGTGACCTCAAGTCAGTGTGGTTGACTGGGTTATTCTTTCCTCCATTTCCTCCATTAAGTGGAGTGCTGGTTGAAGACAAAAGTCGAAGTATTTGTGTAAACCAAATATTATATTAGTCATAATTTTTATTTAAAACTTTGTTTTATGTGTTCAGAAATGGCCATTTGTTTTTGGTAATCGTATATTTGCATATATGTAGGTGACAAGGTAAAGGTAAGAATGGGAAAATGATGTTTTTCTTTATGTTTTTCTAAATGTATAACTTATTTGTAACTTAAGAATTTATTAAATGTGTCAGATAACCTTATTACATAGTAATTATGATAAAAAAAATAATTGTAAGAGGCATATCCAGAGGAAAAGTACAAAAGAGAAATACCATGTTTCAGGAAAATAAAATGGGGGAGTGGAAGGAAGTGTCCTTCACTTTCTTATCTGTGTTTACTGATGCTACAAGACAGTATTTAAGCACTGGTTTTCTTCCCTGATAAACATGCAGCACCAAGTGACATGCAGCAAGGTCAGTGTACAGAAGCTTCTAGATATCAGAGAAGATGCTGACAATGATTCTAGCTCCCTTCTGCATGGGCTAAAGTAAAAATTAATGAAAGAGTTCTTATAAGAAGGCTATTAGCAAAACGAAGGAAGAATGTTTTGAACATTGTATTTTTAGATATCAAAAAAATAAATGAACTCAAGAAGGCCTCATGTCCTTAATGAGTCTGAAATAATCAGATAGCATTGCCTGACTTAACTTTCTTGAATATGTGGATTAAAATTTCTGAAATATTTTAATAGTTCTTACATAATATATTATTACCCGTTTTAATACTATGAATATATTTTACCTGTTTTTATTTCTCCAGTTGCACATATAATTGTCATAGAAGGTACCAATAAAAGCAACGAGCTTCCTTTATCAGACAGGCTAGGTCAGGACACTGGCCAGCAGTATGTGCTTTAATATCTTGGATCTAGGTTAGGTAAAATGGTTATCCCAAAGTGGCTAAAAACAAAAAGAATTAGAGGACCGTTAAAGTTTAGGGGAGAGAGTGCATATTCAGGCATTAAAAATGTTACCCTATTGATCAATTCTGAGTGGAGGCGCAGAGCCAGGTACCAAGGACAAGATCGAAGAGTTGAATGACAGAGTAATACTTAAAAGAGCAGAGAGGAAGGATGGAATCAAATACACCTGTTCTAAATATGGCTATAGACTTTCAGCTCATTTCTTCCATTGTCTTATATTTTTCAAGTGTTTAAACTGATTTAAATAGAATACATTTTGTTGTGCTTTCTTTTGGTGTGTTTATTTTTTATTGGAAGCACTATAGCATAGTTTCATGGTACTAGAATGTCATCTTATTTAGAACCACTTGAGGAGTCTTTTAAAAGGTAGATGCCTGAATCTCATTCCAGAGATTCTGATAGAGCAGACATAGAATCTGCTTTCTATTTAATACCTCTTCAAAATTCTTGGTGCAGTTTTCTTCCATGAACTGAGAAAATATGATATCATAAGTAAAAGCATAAACTATGAGATTAGACTAGTTTTGAAGGTTAACTTCACCACATATTAAATGTGAGACTTTGAAACATCCTAACCCTGGTTCTCATCCACAATAAAATAGACTAATAATTCCCTCACAATTTTTAATGATTAAATCTGGATGTATGTAAAACACATGCTGCAGAGTATCTAATATTTTATAGATAGCTATGAACATAGATGAATCCATATTTTTTAATAAAGTAAAAAGAGGACAAATTCAGAATTTTAATCCTCCTTTGTCCTAACCCCATCTCCCAAATGTGCTTGATTCCTTCTCTTTGCCTGATTCAAGTATTACTCTGTCATTCAACTGTTCAACCTTGTCCTTGGTACCTGGCTCCGCTCTCCCACTCAGAATTGATCATTAGGGAAACCTTTTTAATGCCTGAATATGCACTCTCTCCCCTACTTTAACCACCCTCTAATTTTTTTTTGTTTTTAGCCACTTTGGGATAATCATTTTACCTAATCTAGATCCAAGATGTTAGAGCACATGCTCCTGACCAGTGTCTGACCTAGCCTGTCTGACAAAGGAAATCATTGCTTTTATTGGTACCTTCTATGACAATTATATATGCAATTGGAGAAATAAAATGAGATAAAACATATTCATAGTATTAAAATAGATAATGCTATTATGTAAGAAGAATTAAAATTCTTTAGAAATTTTAATCCACATATTTAAGAAAGTCAAGTAAGGTAATGCTATCTGATTATTGCAGATACATAAGAGACATGTAGCCTTCTTGAGTTCATTTATTTTTTAATACCTAAAAATATGACATTCAAAACATTCTTTCTTTCTTTTGCTAACCTATCCATCCACCCCTAATTCTTCTTATAAACTGGATTTTAGATATAAAATCTTAATGAAATTCATGTTCCACATGTTTGGAAACATTGAATATTTAACAACATAGAAAAAAATTAAAAATATTTCAAAAGTGGTTCCCAATTAGCAGTTGGCATTATGATTTATCTACTAATGATTGTATTATAAAACCCAGTACCACTGTCTACCACCAACTAGCTCCTCATTTCTATTCCAAAAATTTGTTGGTTGCTAATGCAAAACAATGATGATGGAATCTGATAACACCAAGAAGAGACTACAAATTTTCACTTTGTAGAATACTCATCTCACATTTCCTCTTGAGTTTCCTAGTATTTAAAGTGAAAATTTAAAAAATGGTCTTAGAATTCCCTGGTAAGAGTTTGAATGGACATAAATATAATTCCCAGAAGAAAAATAGTGTGAATAATTAAATGAATGTGGAAAATCCTTTATATGTATATGTAGAGTAATTCATTGCTTTTGTGTCTGTATGGAGTAGCTTGTTTTTACCTAATCATGGGAATATAAAACCATAGTTTTTAAAATTGGACTTCATGGGGAATAAAGAGAAGTTGATTAGTGAGTACAAACATAGAGTTAGATAGAAGAAATAACCCTCAATATTCCACAGCAGAGTAGGATGACTAGAGTTAGCTACTATGTATTATACATAGGTAGGTAGAAGAGAAGACTTGAAATGTTAGGAAAACAAAAAAATGATAGATGGTCAAGCAATGGATACTTCAAACACCCTGACTTAATCATTACACATTCTATGCATGTAACAAATACGCATACGTATCCCCATAAATCAGTAAAATATTCTACATTAATGAAAAATTTGCTTTCACCCCTATAATTTTCCATAGATGTGATCTGTAATTTGTGGGATCAATTTCATTAAAAATTTGATAAAATTAGTGAGAAAAGTGACATTAAAAAGAAAACAAAATGAGTAGTTTAAATCCTGTATAAGAGCTGCTTTCAAAGTGATATAAAGGATGACAGGTAGACTTCAAGTGCCCTCCTGATAACTACCAACTGAGTAAATAAGGACGTATCTCTTCCATTCTTACCAGCAATTTACATGTAATGCCAAATCTATTCATTCTTCATATTACACATATCTACTTACTGGCATATTAACAAGTTAATGGTTCCTGAAATATAATATTCTTAAGATGAAATTTTCGATTAATGCCTATGATTATTTTTGGGTTATAGATAATGTACAACCCAGTATAAAACAGAACTGCATTAACTATTAACTACCATAAATTTAATAAAATTAGCAGGCTATTTTAATAATGATGTTGCAGATTTTATATAAACATATGAGCTAATGTTCAGTAATAGTATAATTATTAAATTGTTCATATATGTTTATCTCTAATTATCATCTGGATTATTTTTTCTACTGAGAAGAAGGAATAAATGAGATATATACATGTTTTGACCTGACAAAAATTAGAAACAAAAATTAGTATAAGGTTTGAATTTCTCATTTTTCAACAAATTATTTTGAAGTATAGAAGCTTTATTTAAAAATATAAACTGCTTATATTACTAATAATATAAACCATGTTCTGTGAGACTGTACTTATAATATCTTGGAGGTTTGTTTTTAGACCTGGCTGTACCTGAATACAACAGTCTGAGCCTTTGGGCAAATAGCTTTTAATTTTCTCCCTTCCCAAGTGAATTTCTTCATCTGCAGCCTGAGGGGAATGAACTAAATTATCTTTGTTTATTGCAGATCGATGCTTCTAAGACACTACAAATTCACACAAGATGTGTCAGTTGAAGGGAAAAAATCAAGCTAACTAACTAGATCAGCCTGTCGAGAAACTAAGCAACATCAGTAATGTTGTGTTTTCACAGTTGTGACATTGCTGCCACAAGCTGCTTTCCTTTTAACAAAACTGTTTGATTCTTAAGTTCCTATGAAGCAGTAATATTTTATCTAATTGTAAAAGACACCCAAATTATAAATCCTGATAGCTGGTGAACAAATATATAGCTGAAATGTGAAAGAAAGTGCAAATGGAAATATCAAAAAAAAGGTAACAAAAATTATTTGTTACTGGCAATTCAGCACACTTTTCAATTCTCACCCAAATATTATTAACATTAACAGACATTTTAGCAACAATCTAATGTCCTCCTCAAACTGGGGCAATGTTGCTAGAAGGTACATTGCATTGTTAATAGGGAGTATTATCTAGGAACATTGAATTCTTAATGATTCTTGAGTGGAAGTTTGGACATCTGTACATTCTGTGCTCCTAAAAATTAAAGTAGAAGCTGAAATTAGCCAAATTTCTCTCTTTTTGGCTTTCTTTTTGATATTGGTGGTGGTGCAGGAGGAATGTGTGTAAATAATGCTGATAATGGCAAATGTTGGTACTTTCATGTTTTGGAGGTGGAGCTAATGTCCCACAGAGAAGATTATGCTTCTCCAAAAATGTCAGAGGCTCATCTATCTTGCCACCTTACTAACCTATGAGTTATTAATTTTTCATTACACAAAATCAACTACTACTCAGAAACCAACTTATTTTCATGCTGAATTTATGCTTGATCGAGCTTTGGTTTACAAAGATGTGACCAGCTATAGTCCTGTCTCTCAACACTGTGAATTCCTTGATAACACAAAAATAATGTGAATTCTGGAGAAGACTTTAAGTTTTACTTTTGTAACGTTCTTTAGCCATTTATCATGTACTCGTGTTTATTTGTCTATTTATATTCTCCCAGAAATGTGAATACTTGTGTTTAGATTATAATTTCAGTAAGAAACATTGAAACATGAAAGGAAAACAAAAAAGATAGTATAAATTCAAAGCCTATATATATATATATATATATGTACATGTATAGTTATATAGTCTTATAATTTTTATATATAAATTATAGTTTTATATTTATGTAATATAGTGTATATAGTATAGTGTTAGTTTATATGTATTATATATAGAACCATATATGTGGTAAAATTTTAAAACAATCTGAACCCATCAGAATTTTGATAGACATGGAATTGTCTCTGAGGCTTCACACAGTGAAACTCACAATGAAGATGATTATATCCACCAGAGGCAAATCTGTAGTAAGCCTCAGTAGTCATACCAAAAATTTAGAATGTACCTGTTTACTTGTTTTAGATATGGATTTCATATTTGAGAAGATTTGCGAGTCTAAATTTTGCCAAATCTTGTGAACTCTCTGCAGTAATATTTTAAAATCACACATAGATATTTTGGATATAAAAAATATTAGAACTGTTTGCAACTAAGGTGGAAATTCTTGACTAGAGACGAGACAAAGGAATTAAAATGAACGTACAGATTCTTCTCCACTTACAATGAGGTTATGTCCTGATAAATCCATCACAATTTGAAAATATTGTAAGTTGAATGTGTGTTTTCAACTTACAATTTTCAATGTATAATGTAAATTGAAACCCCATCTTAAGTTGTAACTCCATCTTAAGTTGAGGAGTTTATTGAATGCATGTCAGTTTCCCACCACTGTAAAGTAGAAAGGTATTAAGTCAAATCTTCCTAATTGAGGGGCCATCTTTATAAACATAGATGCCTTCTTGTAGGTCACTTTCTAAATCATATTTTAAGACAAAATGTAGGTCGTAGGAGAAAATTTGGCAAATCTTGCTTTGTTTTGACTGAAAATGAGAGATGTGGTTTTCATAGGGTGTGGTCATCACACATAACTAGAATGTTATATTTTAACATGCATGAAAGCTATTTGGGAAAACTGATGCAAAGATTGAATGCTACCTATTTATCTTATATTGGGATGAAATGGAGACATTCAGTTTTACTGGTCAGAATGAAGAGATCTATGAAGATACACATATGTGTTACCATGTCACAATTAATAACTAGTGAAGAATTTTTCAAACAGATATGAATATTTTTTATTCACATCATTTTTTAGAAAAATACATATAGACCTATACTATGATGTTAAATAGTAGTGAAGTGGTGATCTAAATCAGTGGAATTACATATCTTGAAGATATTATCAGTCACTCCAGCATTCATAAGTATATTATCTAAAAAATTCTTTCAAAGTAATTTTTCTCAATGTACTCAATGGTGATGGATATGAATATAAAGTTATGAAAATCAGGAGTTACATTTTAATTTGAGGTTGATTTGTAATAAAATAGGAGGCATGTTTTATTAAACAAATGTATGATGATTTAGCTGGGGTACACAGTTAGACTGAGTGTTTTAGATCAAGGTTCAATTGAGAATTTTCTTGAGAAAAAAATTCACCATAGTAGGTAAATAACTAGATAAGTTAAATAAATATATACTAACCTTTTTTGATAGTGTTTCACAGAGTTGCTTTATCTAGAGATTTTTTTTTTTTTTTTGCCTAAGTTGAAATACTCTCAAACCAAATTTACATAATAAATCTGTGAATGTTTGCCACATTATGGTCAAGAATATAAATTTTTGAGCGTTGAACAAAAATTATTGTTGGCACACAATTCTAGCATTTGGGGTTAAAACAAGTGGGGATTGTATTTCTTCACTGTGGAAGATCTTGGATTATTTCCCTTAGGAGTAGTACTTATGCCTTGTTGACTATTGGTTAAATGTCCACCTCATTTCAGCCACCTGCCAGGTATTAGATGATATAATATTGAGTAAAACAGATGTGATTGGCCCTCTCACTGATGATAGATAGAAATTACTTATTGTGTAACTAAATAAGTTAAATCTAAAATTTTAGTGTGCTTCATTTTTAAAAAAGAAAACATACGGTATCATGAAAGCCTTAGGAGAGGGTACCCTGATAGTAGTTATACATAACATTAACTGAGCACCTACTACATGCCAAACACTTTTCTAAGCACTTTACATGTATCTCATAGAAGCCTTACAAGAACTTGTGGAAAAGGTATTACTTCTATTATTTTGATTTTTACAAACTAGAAAATTGTAATACCGAATGGCTAGACAACTTGCTTGAGCTCTCACAGCTAGTCAGAAGCAGAGGCAAGATCACAGTTCAATGTCTACACTCTGAAATACTTTTCTTTTATCTTTGTGACAGACAAGAGACAACGTCTTATTTGATACTCAGGACTCATTGAGAGGAAAAAGTCTTGGCCATAGACATAAACTTAAAAGTCATCCATATGTAGATGGTAATGAAAACTAAGAGTTTATGAAATACCTTATTGGAGAGCATGCTTTGAATGTGTAAAGAGCCCAAGAAAAAATACTTCAGACACTCCAATATTTCAAGGTTAAGTAAAGGAAAAGAAGCCAGCAAAAGAAGCAAAGGGGGAAGAAATCCAATAGTGGTGGTAAAACAAGATGATGTTAAAAGTCAAAAAAAAAGATGATACTTTAAATTATATTTTGATTACAGTTATATGATAGATTTTAGGAGCATCATTAAGAACATTTTCAATGATGTGAAGGAGGACAGTTTTGACCAGACTGAAGATTCAACAAAAGATGAGAAAATTTGAAACTCAGTGTATCAAGTGTCAAAAGAGAAGAGTCAGAGCAGTAGGTAGAAAGGAATTCAAAGTAAATAAATTTTTTAAAAAATGTAATATTATTACTTTTAATAAGGCATGATCTAGATGACAGGAAGAAATGTAATATATAAGTGTGAACATAACCATTGCCAAAAATTAACTTCTCCTATGTAATAGGAGAAAAATATATCTAAATTAATACATTTACATGTTACAATTTTAAAGTATGTTAAGTTTTAAATGCAGTATAATCACTCCAATGATAAAAACATTTACAATCCCAGCTAAATGAATTTGGATGTTGCAAACTTTTTCTGCAGAAATGACTCAGTGAAAGTTTGAGTCATTAAACTTAAAGAGTTGGTTTGAGGGTTATGGTATTTGCTCAAGAGAACACAGAAAAGAACATATTTTGCTTAACTGAATTGACAGATACATGAAATACCCTAGTGTTTCTGGGTAATGCAAATTATTTTCCTGGTGATCTAGCAGACTCAGGAGTGGAAGCCACAGTCTTTTGAGGATTGAATCTGATAGAAAGGTGGACTAAGTATCTGTGCCATACTTAGGCAGCTGAGCTGAACTCTATATGTGATAGAAAACTGTTGACTAGTTTTAAGCAAAGAATAATATAATTGGATTTACGTTTTGGAAAGATAATTCTGTTGGCTTTTGAAAGAGCACAAAGTAGGAGCTTGTTCCAATAGCCCAGTTAATTTATCTTATATAATACCTTATTTAGCCTTAGAGAGTTGCAATGGGCTTATTTACAGCCATCGCCATGGCAATAGGCTGGTATCATAAAAACATGAATCTAGGGACTCTCACATGTACTTATAATTTACTTCAGTGGCTCATAGAGAAAAATACATTGCCCAACTCTTTTGCATTTTACATGTGTCTTGTAGCCTGCTTAAAATATAAATCACTTGAAATCAGCTTGAACAGAGTTAATTATAAAAGATGCTTTAAAATATTATGTAATATTGGGGTTTGAGATAATGAATGCAACATATATCATAATCGTTTCTCCTATTTTACAGTCCTGCATTGGGAATTAAAGGGATCAATATATTACACCATCCTGCCCTGGCAGTCTTTTCCACCCCATCTGCCAAACCAAATGCTAAATTGTAGAAACAACCAAAAATGGCCCTCTTGGTAGCCAGACTATAGCAGTAGTTTTTCAATAAAACACAAACTATTACTATATAATGTAGAAGACATCTGGTATTCAGTCTGGAAAAGCAGTGCTCCAAAAAAACGAGGATAAGTGAGAACAAAAAAAAGGGAGAGGAAGTTGAATAAACACAATAAAATATATTGATTTCAGAATATTACATTTCAGTGTTTTTACAAACAAAAATCACTGCCAATAAATTGAGCTCTCAACCAAGAAAACAGCGGGTCAAGGCCTCAGAGGAATGGACCACACAAACAAACCACTTTCAGGTCTTTGGATCTCTGAACCGTAAAGCTGTACGAAATGCTGAGGTACTCTTAAGTGGACTAAAGAGATGAGCACTAGTAAAAACAAAAAGGAAAAACTGCTCTGGTATTGGTCTTCCTCACAGCTGTTCCCTGTCTCTTCCCTTTAAATGAACTTTCCTACATATTCCCAGAAGATGCTGGTCCAACTCTGCCTAAGAACTTCAGAATTCAGGGTTTAAATGGGAGGTGGGAGCAGTCAGCTGATGGCTCATTTCAAAGCAGGAGTAAGATAAGAACCATGTAGTAAATATCAGTCAAATTACCAACTTTCAATGTCCTGGAAGTTATGAAATGCAATGAAAGAAATCATTGACTAGAAAACTTACACTGTAGCTATAAATCTGCTCTGCTACTCTCTAAGTTCATATGTATGAGAGGGAGAAATACTTGTACATCATTATAAGTTTTTGTAGCATGAAAATATATTTGTAAAACTTAATTATGTTAGTTGATTGTAGATCAAGAATTTACCATGTATATTTTAGAAATTAAGGAAATGCAAGGGCATAATAATTGTAATTAAATGACAGAACTTTTATGTTTAATATAATGTTGAAGGCTAATTTTTAAAATTAGTATATTTGTTAATTATCATAGTGATTTCTACCCTGCAAAGACAGTTTTCTGATATAAAATGAAGTGCTCACAAATAAGCACAGAAGGCCACTAAAGGGAGTAATTTCAAATATCTTTCAATGACTCACCAAACTGTGAATTTTCCTCATATTAGTTTCACAATCCATGGCATATTAGAAACATCAATTAACTCATTTATATGCTTCTTCATCCATTTAGTCACTTGACAGATTCTTGAGTGCTCACCATGTACTGTGGCCAATACAAAAATAAATAATATTGTTTCTTTGATGAAAGACATATTGACAACTCCAACAAGAAAGCTAAATAGCAGAGACAGAGGTCATTCAGGAGTGACATCAGCAAGGTGGCAGATAGGAGGTTCCTCTTGCATATCTCCCCCACAGATGCAATAATTTGGCAGCCATTCATGAACAAAAATGCCTTTGAGATAGCTTTGGGATCTAGGTAGAAGGTTGTCTAATGAAAATGTGGAGTAGCCAAAAGAAGAGGAACATTTTGAATATCAGCCCTTTGTCAGATGGGTAAACTGCAAAAATTTTTTCCCATTCTGTTGTTTGCCGATTCACTCTAATGACTGTTTCTTTTGCCGTGCAGAAGCCGTGGAGTTTGATTAGGTCCCATTTGTCTATTTTGGCTTTTGTTGCCAATGCTTTTGGTGTTTTGGTCATGAAGTCCTTGCCTACGTCTATGTCCTGAATGGTTTTGCCTAGATTTTCTTCTATGGTTTTTATGGTGTTAGGTCTTATGTTTAAGTCTTTAATCCATCTGGAGTTAATTTTAGTGTAAGGTGTCAGGAAGGGGTCCAGTTTCTGCTTTCTGCATATGGCTAGCCAGTTTTCCCAACACCATTTATTAAACAGGGAATCCTTTCCCCATTGCTTGTTTTTGTCAGGTTTGTCAAAGATCGGATGGTTGTAGATATGTTGTGTTGCCTCCGAGGCCTCTGTTCTGTTCCATTGGTCTATATCTCTGTTTTGTTACCAGTACCATGCTGTTTTGATTATTGTAGCCTTGTAGTATAGTTTGAAGTCTGGTAGTGTGATGCCTCCTGCTTTGTTCTTTTTGCTTAGAATTGACTTGGCTATGCGGGCTCTCTTTTTGTTCCATATGAAGTTTAAGGTGGTTTTTCCCAGTTCTGTGAAGAAGGTCTTTGGCAGCTTGATGGGGATAGCATTGAATCTGTAAATTACTTTGGGAAGTATGGCCATTTTCACGATATTGATTCTTCCTAACCATGAACATGGAATGTTTCTCCATCTGTTTGTGTCCTCTCTTATTTCGTTGAGCAGTGGTTTGTAGTTCTCCTTGAAGAGGTCCTTTACATTCCTTGTTAGTTGTATTCCTAGGTGTTTTATTCTCTTTGCAGAAATTGTGAATGGCAGTTCGTTCTTGATTTGGCTCTCTTTAAGTCTGTTATTGGTGTATAGGAATGCTTGTGATTTTTGCACATTGATTTTGTATCCTGAGAATTTACAAAGAACTAAAACAGATTTACAAGAAAAAAAAAAACAAGCCCATTCAAAAGTGGGCAAAGGATATGAACAGATGCTTTACAAAAGAAAACATACATGAGGCCAACAAACATATGAAAAATGCTCATCATCACTGGTCATTAGAGAAATGCAAATCAAAACTACATTGAGATACCATCTCATGCCAGTTAGAATGGTGATCATTAAAAAATCTGGAGACAGCAGATGCTGGAGAGGATGTGGAGAAATAGGAACACTTTTACACTGTTGGTGGGAGTGTAAATTAGTGTAACCATTGTGGAAGACAGTGTGGCGATTCCTCAAGGACCTAGAAATAGAAATTCCATTTGACCCAGCAATCCCATTACTGGGTATATATCCAAAGGATTATAAATCATTCTACTATAAGGACACATGCACACGAATGTTCATTGCAGCACAGTTTACAATAGCAAAGACCTGGAACCAACCCAAATGCCCATCAATGATAGAATGGACAGGGAAAATGTGGCACAGTCACCATGGAATATTATGCAGTTATCAAAAATGATGACTTCACATCCTTTATAGGGACATGGATGAACCTGGAAACCATCATTCTCAGCAAACTGACAC
Source organism: Aotus nancymaae (assembly GCF_030222135.1). Taxonomy (NCBI): domain Eukaryota; kingdom Metazoa; phylum Chordata; class Mammalia; order Primates; family Aotidae; genus Aotus; species Aotus nancymaae. The sequence continues at coordinate 22,404,872 of NW_026988473.1, read as the reverse complement.
AAGAACAGAAAATCAAAACTGCATGTTCTCACTCATAGGTGGGTGTTAAACAATGAGAACACATGGACACAGGGAGGGGAGCACTACACACTGGGGTCTGTTGGGGGGAAATAGGGGAGGGACAGCGGGGGGTGGGGAGTTGGGTAGAGATAGCATGGGCAGAAATGCCAGATATAGGTGAAGGGGAGGAAGGCAGCAAATCACACTGCCACATATGCACCTATGCAACAATCTTGCATGTTCTTCACATGTACCCCAAAACCTAAAATGCAATAAAAAAAATAGAGGAACATTTTGAGAAGCTAGGCCCATCCCCAGGTGAGACTATGGTAAGTGAGCCCATAGTCTCAGCTACAGACCTGAAAATGACCCCAGCCCTCTAAGACTACAATATGTTTCAGCTACATCTGTGAGTTCAATTCATTTAATTTCCAGCAGGGCTTCTCCTTTGACCTGTGGTGTCTAGGTCTCTCTCTCTCTCCTCTTGTCTCTTTCTCTATTTATCTCCCTCGCTCTCTTTCTCCTTTTTAATTTTCAAATAATTATAGATAATAAAAAGTGTGCAAAAATAAGAAACAAACCCTTTAGATTGCACTAATGTAAATATCTTATATAATTATAGTGCAGTTATGAAAACTAGAACATTGATTTTGATGCAATACCATTCATTACAAAAATACAGACCTCATTCAAAATTTACTGCTGTTTTTTCTCTCTATTAGCATTTTTTCTTGCTCTAGGATTATAAATTGCATTTAATTTTTGTGTTTCAGTTTACTTCAATCTTTCACAATTTTTAAACTTTCCTTGTCTTTCACTACCTTGGTGCTTTTGAAGAGTAGTGTTCAATTATTTTTTAGAATGTTCCTTAATTTGTATTTGTCTTATGTTTTTTCATAATTAAGACTGATGTCACAAATTCAGAGAAATTTAGATAGAGTCTCACTCTGTTGCCCAAAGACATGGTACATATATCATTACATCATATTAGATAGCATGTGATGACATTTCTACCAATAATATTAAACTTTATCATTTGGTTTATACACTACTTTGGGGGTTCCTCCATTGTTAAGTTTCTATTGTGTTATTATTAATAAATATCCAGGAAAAAATACTTTGAGAGTATGCAAACATCTTCTTTCTCTTCACACTTTCATCTAGTCTTTTCTGGTCTATACATTTATTCATAAGTTTGACAATGGTCTTCTCCATCTGTTGGCTTAGATTGGCATATCACACAGTGGTTAGGATCTTGGTCCTTACAGCTGGACTGTTACACATATATTATCTTAGCTCTAACAATAACACTATGCCTCAGATGATATTATCATCAATACTTTACAAATAACAATCTGGCAGTGGAATAACTTACCCAATTCATTCAGTAGGTAGTGGGGTCATATTTCAAACTTGGGTTGTCTGACTGCAGGGATCATTTAATAAACTACCATTGTTGGACCAGCTCCCAAATGAAAGTATAATTATAGACTATACTTAGTGCTAGGAGGAAATAGTATAGGAAGATATGAGAACATATACCAGTGTGATGTGATTCACTGAGAACAGGCAGAAATTTTTTCCTATGTTAGATAGCAACCTATACCAAGGACCCAAAATCTTCAAAATCTCTACGCTCTCCTTTACAACGAGTGTAACATTGGGCAATTTATTTACTTTCTCTGCCTTAGTGTCCCCATTATTAAAATGAAAGTAATAATTATTTCTATGATGTACAGTTTTATAAATATTAAATAAGGTAATACATGAAAAGAACTTTGAAAATATTTAGCATATAGAAAGCATTAAATAAATATTTTTAAAACTGGAAATGTTGAAGGATCTAAAGGATGAAAAAATGTTAACAAAATGGAATGTCAAAATTCCAGTTAAAGGCCTAGGACTCATGATCAGTAGGAATTATGCTATATTTTAAAAAGTGAAAGAAACCTGGGGTGGGAGGGGTGCTGGAACAGAGCAGCGGGTATAGTGTTGGAAGATGAAGATGCACATGAAGTTAGGAAAGACTTTTAACAATGCTAAGGATTTGAGACTCCTTATTTCCATCCTAATGATGGCCTTTTAACAATTTTGTTTTTATTTTTTATTTCTTTGAGGTGGAGTCTCATTCTGTTGCTCAGGCTGGAGTGCAGTAGCACCATCTCAGCTCACTGCAACTTCTGCCTCCCAGGTTTAAGCAATTATCCTGCCTCACTCTCCCAAATAGCTGGGTTTACAGGCATGCACCACCACACCCGGCTAATTTTTATATTTTTAGTAGAGATGGGGTTTCACCATGTTGGCCAGGCTGGTCTGGAACTCCTGATGTCAAGTGATCCACCCACCTCGGCCTCCCAAAGTACTAGGATTATAGGAGTGAACCACCATGCCCAGCCTTTTAACAATTTTAAAACCAAGCAGTTATGTGATCTGATATCTAGCTTAAAAATATTCTTGCTGTGGTCTAAAATGAACAATTAGGTATTATCCTACTATAATTCTGTTTCTGAATATAGAATTTTTACAATTTTAGTCACATTTTTCTAATTTTACCTTTGCAGTAAATCCATGGCATAGGTTCTTTCATTATATGTATTCTACATCCAGAAAAATGAGGTGTAAAAAGATTAAGTATAAACAATTCCAAACAATTCCTACCTGTACAAACGAGTTGTAAAACCCAATTAAATACAGGTTTACCTAACTACCTGGACCTAAACTATAATGTACTTTGATATAACTTATATAACCTAATTGTGGACATGAACCTAATTTGTATAAATTATTATAATCTAGTCTATTTTGCTCTCATTTATTTATGATACTATTATTTAGGCAACTGTAATGATAATCACCACTAAAATATTATGCCAATATTCAATACTACATAGATACCTTAATTTTTTTGTTTTTAATTCTAATGATTTAGAAAATGACTTTTCTTTAACTCCATATTTCATCATATTCATAGCTTTCTGCCATTGTTTTTTTTCAGATCTCTTTTTCTAGAACCATGATCTGGAGTATAATCAATCCTGATTACTGATCTTTAGCTCCTGTAGTTCATAATTTGGTTGCTAAAAATGATTTTATTTTACTTGGAACAGTCAGATTTTTAGAGTGTTTCTTGGTTTATTGGACAGGACCGTAAAGTAGCTTGAACAAGAGGGTAACATGGAGAGACAGTGGGCTTGGCATTAGAAGTGGCAGCATCAGGAGTCTCAGCAGGGGTGACAATATTTCGAGACACTTCACAAGTATCACATCATGAGTCCAACCTGTTCAGATCTCTCTTGCCTAGGGAGACTGGTTCTTGATTAATATCAAGTCAAGTGTTTTGTCCTTGTAATGTTTTACTTCATAAGCCTGAAGTTAAAGATAAGTTTTATCTGTGAACATTTTATCTTCCATTTATAGATGGAGGGTTTTTTCCCCACAAGTGAAATTTAGTATCCTGAATCTCTTTTGATTTAAAAGTTGTTGATAAGGGAGTATTCCCCACAAGTGAAGTTTAGTATGATAAATCGCTTTTGATTTAAAAGTTGTTGATGAAAAGGGAGGAGATAAACAAGAAAAACACAATAAAATTGTAACTGAAGATAGAAATTTACAGTGAATGTACACACCTGGGGGTAAAATTGATTTTCTCTTCTATAGTGGAATTTTAGCATAGAGTAAATTTTATTTTTTCACTGAAGCCATGTAGAACGTGTGTGTTCTGGGCCCTTATATGGTGCCAGTATCAACAGAACAGAGAAGCTGTTGTTTAATATGCATGAGCAGAAGTTTTGAAGTTGGATATGTCGGGTCTGTGGCTAGTGTCAATTCTGACTGTGTGACCTTAGCCGATTCATTCAAACTCTTTGAGCGTCAATTGCCTTGGCCATAGTTAACTATGTTCCTGATGCCAGCAGTATACAAACACAGTTTATCTTTGACAATAGGAGTTTATTATTAGGATCTGTAGGGAAAAAAATCACTGTACAGGAATCTGTGTTAGCAATTTCATAATAACTCAGGTTGCAGAGTTTCAAAACCATTATGATGTGGCTAAGAGATAAACAGAAAAATAATTAAACATCAATGGTACGTCATTGTACTTTGTTCAAAGCACTTTGTTCAAAAAAGCACATGGGGCAATTTCTTCGGAAGAAGACTGTGTGTGTTTTCTTCTTCAAACATGGAGATTAAAATACTAAACTCAAAACTTTTCCAGGAAGTTTAAAATGTTTGTGCACTGGATACACAAACACTTATTAATTATAAAATATTAAGTAAAATATGAGTCATAGTTATATCATTATCAAAAATTGATTTGAAATAATTTTGTGTATTTTCTAATGCTTTATAAGTTGTGAGTAAATCTATCTCATTTAACTGATTAAAATATATTCAATTTTATTTATTACTAGGGTCCCAGTTAGAGTCAGTTTTTAAGTAATAATAAGATTTTAGGGAAATTAATGACATGATGCTATTTGCCCAATACAGTTGATTCTCATTATTCATGGATTCTATATTTGCAAATTAACCAAAATTTGTTTGTAACTCCAAAATTAAAATATGCTGTGCTTTCACAGTTATTTACAGCCAGAGTGAGAAATTATATGTGGTCACACACACATACCTTCCCAGCTGAGATCAAATAAGAGATACTCAGGCACTCTGGCTTCTGGTTTCTGCTCTCATACTGTGTCCTTCTTTGCTATTGTCAAGTTATTCACATTTTTGTGCTTTTGTGCTGTTTGTTGATGATTCTACTTTGTAAAGTGGCCTATGTGCATTGTGCTGAAGTGCTGTTTAGGTTTCCTTAACTCAGAAAGGCTGAGATATAACTTACAGAGAAAACACATATGCTAGATAAAATTCATTCTGGCATGAGTTATAGTATTGTTGGCTGTGGATTCAAAGATAATGAATCAACAATATATATTAATATTAAAGAAAAGTCTTTAAAAACAAATATGTCTAAAACAAGGTTATGTATTGGTCAGATGATGAAAACGTTGTGACCAGAGACTGCATTTCCCCTAGCAGCCATCACTCAGAATTTGCTAATTCATGGTTCACGGTTGCTTTATAGAACTAAACTACCAGGAATAAAAAGAATTGACTGCACTTATTTCTCCTGCTCTACTTTGTATTCCTGCCTGGCATGGAATGAGAGAGGGAGAAAATACATAAAATGTAGAAGAAATTTACCTTTGTGAACTAAGATTCGGGCTCAATTCATGCAACACAAACACTCCAGCAGCAATCAGAGCAATAAAAGAAAAACTTTTGTGAGTAATGTTGCAGAACAAGGCATAAGAAATGTTGAGAATGGGGAGTTAATCCTCCTTTTCACTGACTGTGTTACATCGGAATGGTTAGTGTAACTCCAGAGCCATGTTTCAAGTAAGTATTCGCTTGATTGTCTCACCTCAAAGACCATACGCTTCTTGAGGGCAAAGACTATACCTTATGATATTTGAGTTTTTTCAAGGTCACATCAAGATATAAGTAAAATCATCATCAAAATCGAGTCATTATATTTCAATGGCTCTTCTTCTGTCGCCTAAAATAATCCTACAAGTATTCTCAGGAATCCTGGAGGATATTACAGGAGCTCATTGACACTTCTGGCTCATTAGAGTTACCACAAGACCTAATTTTTTTCATTATTGCTTCCTTGGCTTTGATCCTTTTTCCATATGTACCACTATGTCTACTGACACTGTATCATTTTCACACGTCACTGCTGATTCTGCTGGTTACCGACACTGATGTCGCAACCCATAGCACTGTTGACGAATTGACAGAATATGACTGACTCTGCCACTCCCTCTGTTCAACACCATTGCTCTGTTTTTCAGATACTGCTCTCTCTAGTCAGTCACCATATCCATAAGAAACTTCTATGTGTCAAGGTTGTGTGATTGTCTGTGATGATGTGGAATAGAATCCCCTTCTCATATATTTTATACATTACTTTAACAGAAAACCACCTCTTAAACCACAGTCTTAGAAAAAATTTAGCAAAAAAAAAAAAAATCCTGCTTTTACTCATTCTCTCATACTAGAACTCAGCAGAAATCTATGGGGAATTTATATGAGCAACTAATTGTCAAACATCATGCTATACAAGGAATCTTTTTCAACTCTGGATTATGACACCTTTTCTGGGTCCAAAATTGATTGTGTGGTATTATGGTTAAGAGTGTAGGTTCTCAGCCTTATTGACTGTGTTTGGACATGGACTTTACTACACAGTTGCTGAACGATCTTTAGCAAATTATTTATCCTCTTTCTGTCTCATATCCCATATATATAAATCAATGTTATAATATTATCAACCACATCACATTGTATACATGAAATATATACAGTTTTTTTTAATATCAATTGTACTTCAATAAAGCTGGTAAAAAATTCAGCCACACAAAATATGTACTCCAGTAAAAAATGGTACCACCTGCAGAGATCTGTGGGATTAAATTTGCTATCCTGTGTATATGGGCAGTATTTAAATCAAAATGGCATTATCAAACACTCAGTGAGTTTTAGTTATTAGTTTTCCTTTAGGATGTGTCTTCGCTTCATGCAAATTGATGTGAATTAGATTTATTTACCTCATCAGTTTCCAAGACATGCCTAGATGTGTCTAAACAGTAGGCTTGGACACATACATCACTGCTTCTTCCAGCACCTAGCAGCTAGCATATATTAAATGCTCAGAATGTGTATGCCAAATAAATGATAGGTATGAATATACAGAAGGCATAAATATGTGTAGAAAGAGCATATGTCACTAATACACTAATACGTCATTAACACTAGTAATTTTAGTAGCAGAAACTGGAGAACTCTAACCTGCCTAGTGACAAGCAAAGTGCCTGGAATGTTGTTAGTGCTCAATAAATATGTTTTAACTTAAAAATGATATCTAGCCCTTATTGAATAATTACCCATTCTGTGTACTGTTGAACATCTATATCTCATTTAACTGTCCTATATAATTTGTTCTTTTTGCTATTTCCATCCTGTCAATGAAGAAATTAAGACAGAGAAAGACAGTGTGTGTAATCTCTCTTGACAAGCTCTCTCTCAAGATGACACAGCTAAAATAGGTAGGTGTAGGGAATCACAAGTTGAGTATGTATAACAACAGCATGAACTCATATATTGTTAACAGGAGAAAATGCAAATGAATTGATAAATAAATGAAAGTTTAACAAGAGTGTGGATGTTAAAACTTGAGCCCTTATGTCAATTTGTCTGGATTTAAATAAAAATTCCCTCGTTAATTAAATGATCATGAAAAACCATCTAATTTTACTGTTCTTGTTTCCATACCTTTCAAAAAAGATAAACATGATATATGTCATGTGTGTTATAGGTTACCATGGATTTTAAAAGGAAAAAAAGGGGGGCCAGGCGTGGTGGCTCAAGCCTGTAATCCTAGCACTTTGGGAGGCCGAGGTGGGTGGATCACCTGAGGTCAGGAGTTTGAGACCATTCTGGCCAACATGATAAAACCCTGTCTTAAAATACAAAAATTAACTGCGTGTAGTGTCGCACCCCTGTAATTCCAGCTACTCGGGAGGCTGAGGAAGGAAAATTGCTTGAACCTAGGAGGTGGAGGTTGCAGTGAGCCAAGACTGCACCACTTATCCAGTGCCTGGTACATAATGCATGTTTTAAAAATAGCCACAATTATCATTTTACTTTTTCTTGATTTTTACCATGCTCATATTTCTTATTTCATATTTTGTTTACTTACAGACAAGGTGAAAAGATTACATTTATGATACATGTTTATTTTAAAGATTACCCATTCAAACTCTATTATAAAATAGTTTTATGGTTAAGAATGCAGGTGTCAGTTCTTTGGAATGCTAACTGCTATGAAACGATTGTATAATTATTTAGAGAAATAGGGATTCTATTCAACTCTTGCGGACAGAAGTGTAACAACAGAATACATACATACCTATACTGTTCAAACAGAGTTTGTTTTTGAAAGAACTAGAAAATGTGAATCAGATTACTCTGAGAAATCTTCGTGTGAGAATAATAGCAAAGCCCTACAGTGTTATTTGCTGTGGTCATGTCTGTTCTCACAAAGGCACTTTAAATAACACATTTTACAAAAATGGCTTAAGATAGAAAGAATACATTTTCTTCTGAGAATTACACAGAACTAGAGAATATTTATTTATCTGTTGTTGCCACTTTGATCATTTCCCCTTACAATATAGACATCAGCAAAGATGTCAACCTGAAACAAATAGTTCAGGATACTTTCCGGTTTAGAGTACAAAGGCGGTTGTTCCAAGATGTTCTGAATGTGGTCTGCACAAACGAACAGTTTCTTATGGCAGAGAGATTATCATAATAATTCCTGGGCTACAATTTTGAAATTATGCCATAATTAGCACATTTTTGAAATATAAGTTCACATATACTTTGCTGATAGATTTTATACAAACGGATGTTCTAATTTAAATCTATATCTTAAATTGAGACTAAATTCTTGAAAATTGCAAATCAACTTAAGCCTGAAATTTAAGGCTCTCATTAAACCTAATCATTGAGATCTCCAATATCACAGTCTTTTAAAATTTATGTATAAATATATATGCTTCTTTAGACTATCTTCATATTATTAGTTGTTCATTGTATTCAAATATTTTATTTCTACCATTCTAAGAGCATCTCAGGAAAGGGAATTTGCTTTACTCTTCAAAGATATATTCCCTTGTTTGGCACATTTGGGGTGTGCAATATTAATTGAAAGATATCACAGGTAATGTATGATCAATAGTAAATTTATGAGTGTTGAAAAAAATTGAAATACTTATTAAAATGCTGAACATTTTTCATTATGTTAATTCATATATATTTTTATTTAAACAAATCTTACTTTTGCAAAAAGTAGCAATGTTCAGGAAGCTTACTGCATCCTATACTTTGATAAACACACAGCTGGTTCTTCATGTCACTAATATGATAGTTTTAATGATAAATATTACAAAACATCTTAAGGCATGGATAGCCTCTCTTATAAATAACAGGCACTTCTGGGTGAATCAATACACCAGGAGGCCTGTGATGCAGCTAATTTAAAGTAGTGATGAGTGATATGAAGAATGAGTAAAACAAAGTAAGTGAATAGAGAGTGGGTAGAACTGTAGTGGGTTTTCTCTTTCTAATAAGGTGGTCAGGGAAAGCCTCTACGAGGAAGAAATATTTAAGTAGAACATGAAGACATGTTCTACTTAAATAAAGACATGAACAGCAGGGTGACATGTGAGGAAGGAAAACATTCTGGTGCAAGAAACCAAGTTCAACTTTCTGAGGCAGGAATTGACTCTAATTTCTTAGCAAACTTAAGAAATTCAGGAAGGACAGTGTGATCCAGACAGAATTAGCATAGCTAAAGCAGGAAGAATTACTGAAGTGATGTTATTTAAAATTTTAAAAGACTACTTTAATGGCAGAATGGAGTCTGGACTAGATTAGAATTAAACTACTAAGGTTGGCATTGATGTAAGATGATGGAAGAGATGATGACAGCTCAGACAAAGATGGTAGTGGCAACAATAAAGGAAAAGGGCTAGATTCAAGATATGCTTTGAAAGTTGATTCATCTATATAGCCAAAAACATAGAATCAGCAGGTCAAAGAGATATCTGCACTCCCATGTCTGTTGCAGCATTATTCACAATAGGCAAGATATATAATCAACCTAAGTGTGCGTCAGTGAATGAATGGATAAAGAAAATGTGATATGAATACCCAATGGATTACTCTTCAGTCTTAAGAAAGAAATCCTATCATTTGCAACATGAACCTGGAGGATATTATGTTACGTGAAATAAGCCAGCCACAGAAACACAAATACAGTGTCTTTGGGGGATTGATTCCAGGACAACCTTCTCCCCTTGTGGTGTACAACCAAATTCCAACATGCTGAAGTTCAGTCTTGACCCTGAGGAACCCATGTATACCAAAAGTCAGCTCTCCATATGTGCAAGGTTTACATCCCTTGATTACTGTATCTGAGTTTGGTTGAAAAAAGTCTGCATATAAATGGACCTGCACAGTTCACACCCATGTTTTTCAAGGGTCAACTGTATAGCATGATATCACGTATATGTGGATTCTAAAAGTCAAACTCATAGAAGCAGAAAGTAGAATGGTGGTTACCAGGAATTGGGGAGGAAGAAATGGGCAGATATTGTCAAGAGATACAAACTTTTAATAAGACAAATGGATAAGTTTAAGAGACCTTTTTTATAATATGGTAATTATAGTCAATAACAATGCATTTTATTGTCACAAATTGCTAAGAGTAAATTTTAATATCTTCATTACAAAAAAACTATATAAATATGTTAGGTACTGTATATGTTAATTATTTTGATTTAACCATTCTATGCTATATACATATTTCAGAACATCATCATGTACACCAGAAATATGTACAATTATTATTTGTCAGTTAAAAACACATTTTCAAAAAGTTAATTTGTCAAAATGTATTAATTGGGCTCGGGATAAAAGTGGGAAAAAAAAGAATGACGGGTGACTTCCAGGTTTGAGCAGTTGGATAAATGGTCAATGGTAAGATAGAAAAAACTGGAGCAAAAGTTTGTTTACAGAGAAAAGTCATGTTTTCACTATGTTAAGACCCTATAGAGGAAATGTTGGCAGGTATTTAGTTGTAAGCTTCTTGAGTTCAGTGATATTATATACAACAGTCTATAATTGTATGTTTGTGTGTGTGTGTGTGTGTGTGTGACATTTTCACTTTGTCACCCAGACTGGAGTGCAATGTCATGATGATGGATCACTGCAGTCTCGACTTCCTGGGCTCAAGTGATCCTCCCACCTCAGCTTCCTAAGGAGCTGGAACTACAGATGTGTGCAACCTTGCCCAGATAATTTTTGTGTTTCTGTAGAGACAGAGTTTCACCATGTTGCCCAGGCTGGTCTCAAACTCCTTAGCTCAAGCAATCTGCCTGCCTTGGCCTCCCAAATTGCTGGATGCAGGTGTGAAGTACCACACTCAGGGCTGACTATAAATTTGGAGATCAACTATTTATAACTAAAACTATATGAAATCATAAATAAGGAGGAGAAAGAAAGAAGGAAGGAAGGAAGGAAGGGAAGAAGGAAGGAAGGGAGAGAGGGAGGGAGAGAAGGAAGGAAGAAAAAAGAGAGAGAGGGAGAGAAAGAAAAGAAAGAGAGAGAGAGAAAAGAAATAAAAGAAAGAGAGAAAAAGAAAAGAAAGAGCGAGGGAGGGAGGTGACAAAGACAGGAGAAAGAGAAAAAAGAAAGGTTATTGAAGAACTAAGCATGAGCTGCTGAGCATTTAGAAATATGAAGAGATCCTCAAGCAAAAAAACATGAAGTAGTAGTAACAAGGGAAGGAGGAGGAAAATGCATATAATGATACATATAATAAGTCAAATGAAACATTTCAATAAGCTTGCTAGAAAATTTTCAAATGCTACTGAGTTATAATAAGATAGAGGCAGAATTGACCATCAAATTTGACAAATAGTTATTATTGATGATTTTCACAATAGTGAGTGATGATGACAATCTTTTTGGAGTAGAACCAAGCATGAGGTGATAAAATGATACTGAAAGTATTGAATGTTCTGTTCATAGGTTTTATATAAAGATAAACATAGAAATGAAACTGCAGTTGTGAAAATACATGGAGCCACGAAAGATGTTTTATGGTGTTGTGTTTTTGTGATTACATTCTTTTTATAAATTTTGGATTTTCTCAAGATTAGACTTTCTCCCTTCAGTAGCATGAATACATATGTTAGCATTTTTAGAAATTCCCCACCCTGGACCTTGAGTCTAAATGGTAATTTTTCTCAATATCACACCTCTCTAAAGCCTACACATATCTACCAATAATTATCTTTTCCTGCCTGACACATCAGTGAAGCTCTCTTTCATTATTCCAGCCATCACCACTATGCCATTATGTGAAAACTTTTTATACTTTAAAAAATCTTTTCTTATTCTTATTAACATACTGAATCATATTATCACCTACTTGCTGACATGTTCACTATATCTCGATCCTTAATTATATTGGCTTCAAAGTCAAATTGCCTGCGTTCAAAGTCTAGTTCTGATATTACCATTTGTGATACCTTTGACAAGTCTTTTATTCTAAGTCTCAGTTTTTACATAACAATTTAAGGAAAATAATAGTAAGCATATCTAAAACTTGTTTTGAGAATTTCACAAGACACTATAAAAAAGTACTGGGACAATGTAAATTTCAATAAATGCTATTTTTTACTATTTTGTGTATTTACTTCCTTACATTATTATAAGTTCTTAGTTCCCCAGTAACTGGATATTGCTTTGTGCTTAACAAATGGGAGTTAAATGGAAATAAAATGTACCCACATGTTCATTCATACAATTCATTCAACAGCTATCTTTGGGATGTTTGTATCTTCCATTCACTGTTGTAAACGCTTTATAAACCTCAGTGAGCAACACCACTACCAAAAAAATAACAACAACAACAACAAAACCCCCAGTGGCTTTGCTACAGTATCAGCAATTTATTCATATTAAAGAATGAAATCACTTACCTACAATTTCCATGCGCCGAATCTTACAAAAATAGAAGATTGGGGCCAACCTCGATGAAATTAAAATGAGTGTCTTTATCCCACAATTACAGGATGCTGAAGTTCTGTATAACACGCAGTATATACCTATATTGCCTTTATAACATGTAAGAAGTTCTGATGTCAAATTATATCTGGCCCCAAAGGTTGTAGTTAATTGAATGTGGACATGTAATGACTTGAGTCATTACAGAGTTGCTATTTTAAAAAATTGTTTCTTGTGATGTTCATTTAAACAAACTATGGAGATGTAGCAAAGGTCCGTGTGACAAATGAAGCAACTAAGCTTTAATTTTGGAAAATCTGAACCTAGAAGCTATGATAGGGCAAAAAAGCATGATTTGTGTTTTAGATTTTAGAAAGCTTTATATTTTTATTATAACAAAATCATAAACTAATTTATTCTGTATATTTGTTAAGAATTATATATACAGGCCAGGTGAGGTGGCTCACTCCTGTAATCCCAGCAGTTCGGTAGGCTGAGGTGGGTAGATTACAAGGTCAGGAGATCAAGACCATTCTAGCCAACATGGTGAAACCCTGGCTCTACTAAAAATACATAAATAAGCTGGATGTGGTGGCGTATGCCTGCAATCCCAGCTACTCAGGAGGCTGAGGCAGGAGAATCGTGTGAACCTGGGAGGTGGAGGTTGCAGTGAGCTGAGATCATGCCACTGCACTCCAGCCTGGTGACAGAGTGAGAATGTGTCTCAAAGAAAAAAAATTACATATACAAAACTCAATAACATTTCTTTATGGGGCCACTTTTAAATAATAAATGTTCTTAACACACACAAAAAAAATACATTCTGATGCAGAGTGGAATTGAAAAGGATTCCATATGGAAAAGATTTATTGCAGAAATTAGAGAACACCCGTAGTGACAATGGCTGCTCTCCTAACCCAGGAACAATTTTTATTCACATAACTCAAGTTGTGAAGAAGGTCTTACTTTTCCTTACAACACTAAAAAAGACTTTGCCACCTGCGTCTCACCGCATATCTGTAAATAACAGATTGCACCAATTATGTTAGTGTTCTGTTGCTGTGCATTAAAATAAAATGTAGCAGTAGGAAATATTTATAGGCAAATGCCTCCTTTAGAATTGTAAAGCTGATAAGCAGAGAAGTATGAATTATTAAACCGAATAGAAGCTTTATGGAAAGGCTTGTAATCAAGCTTTGCTTGTACAAAACAAGAAACCTGTGACTAATTTCAAATAATGTTGTTTGCCTAACAAAACAGGACATTTAAAGGTCAACTCTATAATGAAAATCTGATTTCAAAAAAATAAAAACACTGTTACTTATATTTCATTTAGAATAGACATCATATTGAATAAAATACAGCACAGTGTCACTGGAAGTTAAATGTTTCTGAAGATAGTTTAGAATGACTTTAAATACGTGATATGCAGTAACTGGAGAAAATCTGTAGGTTAAATCTTAAAATTATAAGTAAAGTTTGCATCGCCAAAGTTCAGTAAACACAAGTTTTTATCTTAATTTTAGCATAACAATACTAATTTTCAAACGTGTGTTATTAACTTGGTATGGTTAATTCCTCTTGTCTGCAAATTTCTTGTAGGAAATAAAAATTGAAGCAGTTTATTAACATTGGAGATAGAAAAGGCATTCAAAGTAGTGCAATGTGAGATTTCATATAAATTTAAGCACTGTATTAGGTTACATTTATTAAGAGAAAAACTTTTCCCCCTTATTTTATCATGGTACAACTTAACTTTCTTCTTAGTCAAAATAGGTGGAAGGGACAAATGTAAATTATTTGTTTAGTACTCTAATTTAAAAAGAAAATTAATATTCCCACTTCTATACTACTTTTTCTTATGCTATACACCACAACCTGCTTCAACACCCTTCAACATCCAGGCAATAAAGGGCATTCTGCTTTTAAGGCATATCAAGCTTCAAGTTACTCTCATTTTTTTTTAATGTTCCTAAAATCTTGCTCTGAGTAAAGTGGCATGGTAAAGAATTTAGAGATACTAGGTAAAGGCATAAGATTAATTATATAGACTTCTATGCACTATTTTTTACTTTATTTTATTATACTTTAAGTTCTGGGGTGCACCTGCAGATCATGCAGGATTGTTACATAGGTATGCACAAGCTGTGGTGGTTTGATGCATCCATCCCCACATCATCTACATTACGTACTTCTCCTAATGTTATCCCTCCCCATTCCCCCCACCCCCTGCTATCCCTCCCCTAGCTCCCCCACCCCCCACGGGCCCCAGTGTGTGATGTTCCCCTCCCTGTGTCCATATGTTCTCATTGTTCAACACTCACTTATGAGTGAGAACATGCATTGTTTGGTTTTCTGTTCTTGTGCCAGTTTGCTGAGAATTATGTTTTCCAACTTCATCCATGTCCCTGCAAAGGACATAAACTCATCCTTTTTTATGGCCGCATAGTATTCCATGGTGTATATGTGCCACATTTTCTTTATCCAGTCTGACACTGATGGGCATTTGGGTTGGTTCCAAGTCTTTGCTATTATAAACACTGCTACAATGAACATACGTGTAATCCTTTGGGTATATACCCAGTAAGAGGATTGCTGGGTCAAATGGTATTTCTATTTCTAGATCCTTGAGGAATCACTACACTGTCTTCCACAATGGTTGAACTAATTCACACTCCCACCAACAGTGTAGGAGTGTTCCTATTTCTCCACATCCTCTCCAGCATCTGTTGTCTCCAGATTTTTTAATGATTGCCATTCTAACTGGCATGAGATGGTATCTCAATGTGGCTTTGATTTGCATTTCTCTATTTTTGCTGAAACTTAAGAGAGCTCCTTCTAACAGGGATGCTTTTCCCTCTTCCCTCTTTGAGAAGAAGTGTAGTTTTAACATTCACATCTGAGCATAAACATCATACAGATTATCTGGTTTTGTTTACGCTCCTTTATGTCATTGACTTCATTAGTTTTAGTATTTATTTATATAATTATTTATTTATATAATTATTTATATAATTATCAGTTATAATTATAACTGCTGGGATTACAGGAGTGAGCCACCTCACCTGGCCTGTATATATAATTCTTAACAAATATACAGAATAAATTAGTTTATGATTTTGTTATAATAAAAATATAAAGCTTTCTAAAATCTAAAACACAAATCATGCTTTTTTGCCCTATCATAGCTTCTAGGTTCAGATTTTCCAAAATTAAAGCTTAGTTGCTTCATTTGTCACACGGACCTTTGCTACATCTCCATAGTTTGTTTAAATGAACATCACAAGAAACAATTTTTTAAAATAGCAACTCTGTAATGACTCAAGTCATTACATGTCCACATTCAATTGGACATGGATTGCTTTCAGACTATCATAAAGTAAAAATAAATATAGATTTGTTGAGAAATACCAAACTTTATAAACAAGAATTGCATTATTATCCATTAAGAAAGCTGAAAAAGTTACTGTAAGAATTGGCACCAAAATTATTCTTGGAATTTTCGCTTTTGAAATCCAGCTACTGTGGTACAAGAAGTTCAAGCCACGTAGAGAGATAATATAAAGGAGAACTAAAACCTTCTGTTCTCATATGTGCCCATATGAGTTTTTAAACAACCATCCGTATTCAGCAATAACCATGTTCTGTATTCACCAATAATCAATAACCGATAAGCATTCACTTAGAGCCCAAATGGGACTGCAATCTTAGCCAACAGTGACTATACCTGTCAGTGTTGAACAGAAACCCCAAGAAAAAAATGGCTAGATGATTTCAGACAATCCAGAGACTCTTGAAAATAAATTAATTATTTGTTGTGTAAATCCGTGAAGTTTTGGGGTAGTCTATCAGGCAGCAATAAGTGACTAAACCATATGCATATGAGTAGCATGTTATATATTCAGGCTATTGCTGCATTCCTCAGACTTGATGTATATTTAGCAAAGGTTTTTATACAGTTAAAATAAATGTGTATTCTGCAGTTGTGTGCCATGTTCTGTATATGTTACTGAAGTTAATTGAGAAAATCAGATTTTTCAGATTTTGTGAACTCTTTCTACTTTTTCTTGGTTGTTCATTTACTCACTGACAGAGGTGTGATAAAGTCTCCCATTTTGATGAAAGACTTGTGGACTTGCTACTTCTGTTAATTCTTGCTTTACAATTATGATACTATGTTAATAATTGCATAATATTTGTTATTGTTATATTTTCCTGGTTTGTTTTCCTCTGTATTATTATTTTGAAGTGCTCCTCTTCATTTCCAGAAGCAATTAATGCCCTGTGGTTTATTTTGTTTGATATTTATATAGATCCTCTGTCTTCCTTTTTAAAAAATGATTTGCATGACAAATCATACTTTCATTTTCAATGTTCCTTTTACCTTAAATTAAAATGGCTTTCTTCCACACAGAATATAGTTTTTCTTCATAAAAATTCATTCTGATAATCAGTCACTTTATAATGGAAGTTTTACTTTATTTACATTTGCTGTAAATTGATATATTTACATCCAATTTGTTTTCTACATATTGTGTGTTCTTTCCTTTTTCTTTTATCAATCAAGTTTCAGTAGGGTTTCATTTCCTCATCTGTAGGGTTATTTATTATAAAATATTTTATTATTTGTTTAATGGTTTCATGAACAAATGCACCTTAATTTACTAGCATCTGATATAGGTAACTAATACATCACATCCCAGACAAGTTTATGGCTTTAGAATATATTACCTTCTTTTCTTCTTCTTGCCTTAGGTATTGTTTGTTCATATATTCATTTCTATATTGATTTCGATCTACATAACAGACTACAATTATTGTTTTCTACTACCAATATTTATTTAGATTTACTCATATCATTACCATAGTTAGCATTACGTTCTCTACTTTTTACTTGGCATAATTTTTCTTCTATCTGAAGAACACTGATGACCATTATGTTTTGTGTGAGACTGTTGATGATGAATTTCCTTTGCATTTTTGTTGACTAGAAATATTTATATTTGTCTTCACTTGGGAATAACATTTTCACTGAATATAGATTTCTAGACTGGTAGTTTTTATATCTGTTTTGCAAAGACGTATTATTTTTTCTTCTTCAGTGATTAGCAAGCTGATCATTATGCTTTTGTTCACTTAAAAATAATCTTTTTTTCTCATTCTTACTTCAAAGATATTATTTTTGTCTTAGAGTTTTAACAATTTTATTACAATGTGAATTAAGTTTGGTTTTATCTGTATTTATCCTACATGAAGTTTGCTGTGCTTCTTGAATATGTGGCTTAATGTCTTTCATCTACTTAGGGATATTCTTAGTGATTATCTTTTTGAATATGAATTATTTCTTATATTTTTCTTATCTACTTCTGATAATTCTTTTGTTATTTTATGTGTCCCATATGTCTCTTGTCTTTCATTTTGTATATCTATCAGTTTTCTTTCCTCTCTGTGTTTTAGTCTAGACAGTTTTCCAGTGTACCAGTAATCTCTTCCATTTTTTTCTAACACACTTCTAAACCTATTTTTTTAATTTAATAACATTCATATATTTTATTCTAAAATTTATATTATATTGACCAGATTATTGAAATACACACACAGAGTTGTGTATCATTGTTATATATGTATATATTTTCCCAGCAATCTGGTATATTTCTCCATCTCATCGCTCATATTCTTGACATATTAATCACAATTATATTAAAGTTTATGTTTGGAAGTTTCAATATTTGAGTTGCCGCTCAACTATGTTGTCTATTTTTTAAATATTTTCTTTTAAGCCTTTATAATGGAATGCCTGTTAACATTTCACTGTGTGTCAGGCATCATGTTATGAACTATTATAGATGCATTGAATGATATCTTTCTCCAAGAAACATTCACCCATTCTCTTTTAGGCTTCTAGGGGGGAAAAAAAAGTCCATAATGGATGAAGCTAACTAGAAGTTGCAATTATATTCAAGGCTTTATCTATTTTAGGTCTACCCCACTCCAACTTGCCAGTTCTCGCCAGGTTCTGAACTCTAATATATTGTCAGACCCACTAAATATTTAGCATTGTAAGATTGTCAAAAGATCCATTAAGTGTTTCAGCTACTTTTTACTAGGTTTCTCAGTACTTTTCACAGTTTACATTAAGAGTTTTGAAATAATCTGAAGAAAAATCCAGATGGAGCATCATATTTAACCTCTATGCATTTCTTCTCTGCAGAATCTTGTCTGCACAGGTCTTGCCTGCTAACAAAGCTGTGCCCAAATTCCATTTTCTTTTCTCCATGTTTTCATGAATTTTCAGAAAGCTCTGCTGGTTTCTCAACATCAGAGTAGATGTCTTCTGCCAAGCTGCTTACTCTCTCACTAGATACCACTTAAGATCTGGAAAACGTCCCAAGAAGAAAAGGAAGATGCAGGTTATTGGTCTATTCTCAATAAGTTTCCCATCTTTCTGGGGTTATGTACTCTTTTGTCTTAGAAGCCATAGGAGCCCTTGAAACTTTCATATGCATGTTATTTTTTTTTTCGCCGTTTCAAATTTTTTTCATGTTTCTTCAGATTTTCTTATTTACAACAACAGCACTGCCTAAAGAAAAGATACACCAACATAACTAAAAGAAGAAATTGGGAGACTATATTAAATTGAAGAAGTTTTTCTTTATATAATTTTACAAAAATCAGTTTAAGTACCCAGAATGCAGCATCATTATAAGAAAGCAATATCTTTCTCCCTGAT
The DNA here is from genome assembly GCF_030222135.1 of Aotus nancymaae. Classification (NCBI taxonomy): domain Eukaryota; kingdom Metazoa; phylum Chordata; class Mammalia; order Primates; family Aotidae; genus Aotus; species Aotus nancymaae. The sequence continues at coordinate 22,385,500 of NW_026988473.1, read as the reverse complement.
TTTCTATCAAATGCTGTTTGATTATGTAGTGCCTTAAAATGAGGGTTTTTTTTTCATTTTTAACAGTGTACATTATTTCTTTTCATTGAGACAATTATCTGCAACTCTATTTTTTTTGCTTAATGAATATACTTAGATGAGGAGATTGGAGTACTTTCTAGAATGAATCTAAGCAAAAAAGTCTATACTTATTAAGAGAAATTTACATTTATAAAGGCACAAACTAAGTGACCAATAGAACAGAAAAAAGTGCTTCAAAGGATCTCAAATACACTTGTGCCATATAGAACATTGGCACATGGTAGAGATAGCATGGCCAGTCACTGGCAATATAAGGGACTGTTTAACACATAAAGCTGGAAATAACACCAGAGGACTACCTGTGTTATAAAACTTGAAATAAGAAAAATGAAACAAAAACACAAAGGTTACAGTAACAGCTCATTTTAGGATCAACAGTAAAATTGGATAGGTGCAGTTCCAACAGGTATATGTACGTTTTCTATTTACAGGAGTATTCTAGCTTTCAGTTTGAGTGGTGGATATAAAAAATTATCTTTATTTTCTATATTTAAATAAATGACTGGATAAATTAATGATAAAAAGGCATCATGAATGTTCCAATAGTGATAGTGTGTTAAGCTATGATTAATTCAGTCTGTGCAACCAAGCTACGTGATAAAAAGTAAGAACAATTGAATGACAGTTGTCACCTCATACTCTAACTCCATCTCTTACTGCAGCAAGCAGTTTAATTTCTACAATCCTGACAATGTCATAGAGCATCTAGTATTTATATATGCTTTAAAAAATGCATAGCTAAAAAATTAAGAGTAGTCGTGATTAGAAGGTCTAGAATCCATCTTCCATGACCTCCAAAAGCATTAGACAACATAACTCTTGGTTTGTAAATTTTACTAGTAGTAAGATGTAGCTTTCTAACAAGCCTGTGAATAGACTCTGCTGCTTCATATTAAATCAATGTCCACTGCCTACAACAAGGATTTAATTTATGTGTCAATCTTGGCAGTTAAGATTTGATCAGCACATTCTAGTGAATGAAGAACAAAGTTCTCTTTATTCTTTTTTCACAATACAGAAACATCATAAAAGCTTTGGGAAAAGGTATCAAGGAAAAATAAAAAGTAAAAACAGAACAGTTGCCTCATGGTTTTTATAGTAAGTGTTTGTTTCTAATAAAATATTCACAATTTTGCAAATGAGTACACAGACATTTTGGTATTTTTTGATTTAGAGAATGCAAAATGACCCAAACTCCTACATATATAGGATAATGTTTATCTTTGTCTATTCTGACTGCTATAACAAACTATCTTAGACTGATAATTTATAAACCATAGAAACGTATTGCTTACCTTTCCAGGGACCGGGAAGTTCAAGATAAAGTCTCCATCAAATTGAATGTCTGGCGAAGTTGCTCTTTGTTTCATAGATTGCACTCTTGTCACCTCCTAACATGGTACAAGGACACAGCCTCTTTCAAGCCTTTTTTATTAGAGCACTAATCTTATTTATAAGGGTGAAGCATTCATATCCTAATCACTTCCCAAAAGTCCCTAACTCTTAATACTATTACATTGGATATTCAGTTCTAACATATGAATTTTGGGACATCAACATATAGACTACAGCAAATTTGAAGCAAATCTGTACTATAAAAATCATCATATTATTAAGATAGATATGAAATGTTAGAGCACTTATGAAAGTGACATACAAGTTTATTCAATGTAAAAATATGTTTAATCCATATATTGATTCTTAGAATCCCCAAGTATTAAATACAGTTTCTGGCAACTTTTGTAACTAGAATAAATGAAAGTGGTTCTGCAGAGAAATTATAAATGTCAGTGCTGAAGCACTATTGTTTCTTTATACGTCAATATTAATTTTATTATTAATAACTTATTGATGTTTCAGAAATGGAAGAAAAAAAGAGTTGTTATTAATAAGCTAATACATCAATATATACACACATACACAGGAACAATTAATAAAAATATATAACTTTACAAGCCAAAATATAGGACTGTATGTGTCACTAAGAGAGGAAATAAAAATATTCATACATTCAAAACACTTACCTAACATTATGGTTTGACTTATATAAGGAAGTTTAAAGTGGGACTTCTTAATACATTTTGGGACATAGTTTTTATCAGAAATACTGCAAACACTTTCAATATCTTGGATAGAAACTTGTAGGTCCTTAAAAGCATTTAAAAATCACCTAAGAAAAACAATTGAATATGTAAGTTTTTTAAAAAAGTTGTTAGCAGTATTGCATTTATTTTTGATTTATAAATAAATATTTCTAACCCCAAGTGAAATAGTTTCCTGAAAAAAGTAGCTAATCTGCAGATATTTCAAAATGCATTCATTTTTAGGATTAATGACACAATATTTTGTTAAGCTTTTTTAAATGGGCAAAAGAATTTCAGATTTCCAGGGCTTTTGTTGTACTTATTAAGGTTTTTTTTTCCTCTCCCAATTTTTGGTTTAAAGGTTGTGGGAAGTTATATCTTTTCAAATAATATCTGGCCATAAAAATCCATAAAATTAACAATCATTTACTTATTGATCAGGCAAAATAATAGAAAAAATATGAACTATATACCAGTTCATAACAACTGCTATGAATTAATCATCACTTCCCTTGCATTCTATTGAATTTTGTTTATTCATAATAACTAATAGTATGAGCCTTATTTGTGTCATCTACATCCTCCATCTATCTAGATATAGTAGATAGGCATTCCAAATTCCATCCTGAGTTAATTCCAAATGATTCATATAAATAGGGATTAATAAAGTACTCTGAAATTCTCAGAGAGATTTTCTTCATTTATACATTTGTAATTTGTCCCTCACAATTTCTGCTATGTAAGGTCCCAGGTATCTGATTATGGATTCAATGAAGAAGCTAATTATTACTAATTATTGTTGGACTCATATTTAAAAAGCTCTGAACTGAATATTATTCTACTAAATTACTATTTTTAAGTATAAAATATTTAAAAATTATATTTTTCAATTTATAATATATGTATGTGATATGCAATATTTATAATATGTAATATGCAATATTACATGGTTGTGTGATTAAGCAATTTAATTTCATTTACATAAGATATTGTATTTAATAAAATGGATTTTCTTTTATCTGTTTTTATACAGTCCTTTGGATCTCTTTCAGTTGATGGATATTGAAAAATGTAAATTATATTGAACAATGTGCATAATTAAAAGTAATTCTCATTTAAAAAAATTGAAGCTACAAAGATATTTCAATGGCTACTATTCATTTTGAGGTCCATATACCATTCCTTTAAAAAAATGCATTGTTCTAAAACCTGAAACTTAAATCACTATGTTTCAGTTTTTAGCCCCAAAATACAATTGAGTAGATGGTAGAAACGACATTAAGACCAAGTAGAAGAACTTTTGACACCAATAGAATTGACCAGGTTTGTGATTCTACTCCACAATGAAAGACAATAAGAAACTTAATACAATATACATCTTTAGGTAATAGTTTACTCTGAGTAAGAAACTTTGTTTAGGCTTGCTGGCAAGATGACCGAATAGGAACAGCTCCAGTCTGCAGCTCTCAATGAGACCAACACAGAAGGTGGGTGATTTCTGCATTTACAACTGAGGTATACGGTTCATCTCATTGGGACTGGTTAGACAGTGGGTGCAGCTACAGAGAGTGAGCAGAAGCAGGGTGGGGCATTGCCTCACTCAAAAAGTGCAAGGGGCCTGGGAACTCCTTGCCCTAACCAAGGGAAGTTCTGAGGGACTGTGCTGTGAGAGACTGTGCTATCTGACCAGATACTGTGCTTTTCCCATAGTTTTTGCAACTCACAGACCAGGAGATTACTTCGTGTGCCTGCAACACTAAGACCCTGAGTTTCAAAGCACAAAACTGGACTGTGGTTTGAGCAGACACCAAGCTAGCTGCAGAAGTTTTATTCTGCACTCCAGTGGTTCCTAGAACCCCAGAAAGACAGAAGTATTCACTCCCTGGGAAAGGGAGCTGAAGCCAGGGAGCAAAGTGGTCCCACTCCCACAGAGCCCAGAAGCTAGGAGCCACTGGCTTGAAATTCTTGCTGACAGCACAGCAGTCTGAAGTTTACCTGGGATGATTAAGTGTAGTGGGAGGAGGGACGTCCACCAATACCGAAGATTTAGTAGGTAGTTTTCACCTCACAGTGTTAACTCTGACTGTGCAGAACTCACTGCAGCATGGCAAAGTGCCTGAGGCTGGACTGCCCCTCTAGATTCCTTCCTGAGCAGGGCATCTCTGAAAGAAAGGCAGCACCCCAGTCAGGGACGTATAGATAAGACTCTAAGACTCTCATCTCTCTGTGACATAGCACCTGGGGGAAGGGGCAGCTGTGGGCACAGCATTAGCAGACTTAAATGTTCCTGCCTGCCCACTCTGAAGAGAGCAGTAGATCTCCCAGCACAGTTCTTGAACTCTGCTAAGGGACAGACTCCCTCCTCAAGTGAGTCCCTGATGACTATACCACTTGACTGGAGAGACTCCTCCCAGCAGGGGTCAACAGACACATCATACAGGAGAGTTCTGGTGGCATCAGGAGGGTTCTCTTCTGGGACAAAACTTCCAGAGGAAGGAAAAGACAGCAATCTTTGCTGTTCTTCAGCCTCCACTGGTGACACCCAGACAAACAAGGTCTGGAGTGGACCTCCAGCAAACTGTGGCAGACCTGCAGCAGAGGACCTGTTAGAAGGAAAGGTAACAAACAGAAAGGAATAGCATTAACATCAACCAACAGGACATCCACACAAAAACCCAATCCAAAGGTCACCAACATCAAAGACCAAAGGTAGATAAATCCTTGAAGATGAGGAAAAACCAGCACAAAGGCTGAAAATGCCACAAAACAGTACACCTCTTCTCCTTCAAGGGATCACAACTCCTCACTAGCAAGGGAACAAAACTGGACTGAGAATGAGTTTTATGAATTGACAGAAGTAGGCTTCATAAGGTAGTTAATAACAAACTCATCTGAGCTAAAGAAGCACATTTTAACCCAATGCATGGAAGCTAAGAACTTTGATAAAATGTTCAAGGAACTGCTAACTAGAATACCCCAGTTTAGAAAATAACATAAATGACCTGATGGAGCTGAACAACACAGCACGAGAACTTCATGAAGCATACAAAAGTATCAATAGCCAGATCAATCAAGTGGAATAAAGAATATCAGAGATTGAAGATCAGCTTAATGAAATAAAGAGTGTAGACAAGATTAGATTAAAAACAATGAAAAGGAATGAATAATGAAGACTCCAAGAAATATGGGACTATGTGAAAAGACCAAACATATGATTGATTGGCATACTTGAATGTGATGGGGAGAATGGTACCAAGTTGGAAAACACACTTCAGGTTGTTATCCTGGAGAACTTCCCCAACCTAGCAAGACAGGTCAACATTCAAATTCAGGAAATACAGAGAATGCCACTAAGATACTCCTCAAGAAGAGCAACCTCAAAACACATAATCATATTCTCCAAAGTAGAAGGAAAAAAATTTAGGGGCAGCCAGAGAGAGAGATCTGGTTACCTACCAAAGGAAGCCCATCAGACTAACAGTGGATCTCTCTACAGAAACCCTACAAGCCAAAAGAGAGGGTGGGCCAATATTCAATATTCTTTAAAAAAAAATTCAACCCAGAATTTCACATCCAGCCAAACTAAGATTCATAGCCGAAGGATAAATAAAATCCTTTACAGACAAGCACATGCTAAGGGATTTTGTCACCACCAGACCTGCCTTACAAGAGCTCTGGAAGGAAGCACTAAATATGGAAAGGGAAAATTGGTACCAACCACTGCAAAAACATATCAAAATATAAAGACCAATGACACTATAAAGAAACTACATCAATTAATGTGCAAAATAAACAGCTAGAATTATGATAACAGGATCAAATTCACACATAACAATATTAACGTTAAATATAAATGGGCTAAATGCCCCCAATTTAAAAACACAAGCTGGCAAATTGGATAAAGAGTCAAGACCCATCGATTTCCTGTATTCAGGAGACACATCTCACATGCAAAGACACTTATAGGCTCAAAATAAAGAGATAGAGGAAGATTTACTGAGCAAATGGAAAGCCAAAAAAAGTAAGGATTGCAGTCCTCGTCTCTGATAAAACAGACTTTAAACCAACAAAGATCAGAAAAGACAAGGGCATTAAATAATGGTAAAGGGATCAATGCAAAAGGAAGAGTTAACTATCCTAAATATATATACACTCAATGCAGGGGCACCCAGAATCATAAAGCAAGTTCTTAAAGACCTACCAAAGATTTAGACTTCCACATAATAGTGAAATACTTTAACAACCCACTGTCAATATTAGACAGATTAACAAGACAGAAAATTAACAAGGATATTCAGGACTTGAACTCAGCTCTGGACCAAGCAGACCTAATAGACATCTACAAAACTCTCCACCCCAAATCAGCAGAATATACATTCTTCTCAGCACCGCATAGCACATATTATAAAATCAACCACATAATTGGAAGTAAAACACTCCTCAGCAAATGCAAAACAAGGGAAATCAGAACAGTCTCTCAGACCACAGAACAATCAAATTAGAACTCAAGATTAAGAAAATCACTCAAAACTGCATAACTATATGGAAACTGAACAACTTGCTCCTGAATAACTGCTGGACAAAAAACAAAATTAAGGGAGAAATAAGTAAGTTCTTTGAAACCAACAAGAACAAAGACACAACGTACTAGAATCTCCAGAACACAGCTAAAGCAGTGTTTAGAGGGAAATTTATAGCACTAAATGCCCATAGCAGAAAGCAGGAAAGATCTAAAATTGACAGCCTACCATTACAATTAAAAAACTAGAGAATTCCAGTGTGAATAATCCTGAAAAAAAAAAAGAAAAAAAAAAAACTAGAGAAGCAATAGCAAACAAATGCAAAAGCCAGCAGAAGACAAGAAATAACTAAGATCAGAGCAGAACTGAAGAAGATAGAAACATGAAAAACTCTCCAAAAAATCAATGAATCCAGGAGCTGTTTTTTTGAAAATATTCACAAAATAGGTAGACCACTAGCCAGACTAATAAAAAAGCAAAGAGAGAAGAATCAGATGGATACAATTAAAAACGATAAAGGGGATATCACCACTGATCCCACAGAAATACAAACTACCATCAGAGAATACTATACACATCTCTACACAAAAAAACTAGAAAATTCAGAAGAAATGGATAAATTCCTGGACACTATACCCTACCGAGACTAAACAAGGAAGAAGTTGAATCCCTTAATAGACCAATAACAAGTAATGAAATTGAGGCAGTAATTAATAGCATACCAACCAAAAGAAGCCCAGAGGGACTCATAGCCAAATTCTTTATACCAGAGGTACAAAGAGGAGCTGGTACCATCCCTTCTGAAACTATTCCAAACAATAGAAAAAGAGAGACTCCTCCCTAACTCATTTTATGAGGCCAGCATCATCCTGATACCAAAACCTGGCAGAGAAACCAAAAAAGGAAATTTCAGGCCATTATCCCTGATGAATATCTATGTGAATATCCTCAATAAAATACTGGTAAACTGAATCCATCCGTGCATCAAAAAGCTTATCCATCATGATCAAGTTGGTTTCATCCCTGAGATCCTAGGCTAGTTCAACATATGCACGTCAATAAACGTAATCCATCACAAAAACAGAACTAATGACAAAAACCATATGATTATCTCAATAGATGCAGAAAAGGCCTTTGATAAAATTCAACACCCTTCATGTCAAAAAAACTCAATAAACTAGGTATTGATAGAGTATATCTCAAATTAATAAGAGTATTTATGACCAACCCATAGCTAATATCATAGTAAATGGGCAAAAGCTTGAAGCATTCCCTTTGAAAACTGACACAAGACAAGGATGCCTTCTCTTACCACTCCTATTCAACATAGTATTGGAAGTTCTGGCCAGGCAATCAAGCAAGAGGAAGAAATAAAGTATATTGAAATAGGAAGAAAGGAAGTCAAATTGTCTCTGTTTGCAGATGCCATAATGGTATATTTAGAAAACACAGTCGCCTCAGCCCAAAAACTCCTTAAGCTGATAAGCAACGTCAGCAAAGTTTCAGGATACGAAACAGGACACAATGTGCAAAAATCACAAGCATTCCTATACACCAATAATAGACAGAGAGCCAAATCATGAGTGAACTCCCATTCACAATTGCTCCAAGGAAAATAAAATACCTGGAATATAACTTAGAAGGGACATGAAGGATCTCTTCCAGGAGAACTACAAATCACTGCTCAAAGAAATAAGAAAGGATACAGACAAATGGAAAAACATTCTATGCTCATGGACAGAAAGAATCAATATTGTGGAAATGGCCATACTGCCCAAAATAATGTGTAGATTCAATGTTATTTCCATCAAGCTACCATTAACTTTCTTCACAGAACTAGAAAAACTACTTTAAATTTCATATGGAACCAAAAAAGGGCCCGCATAGCCAAGAGATTCCTAAGCAAAAAGAACAAAGCTGGAGGAATCTCATTCTACCTTAATTCAAACTATATTAAAAGTCTACAGTAACCAAAAGAGCACGGTACTGGTACCAAAACAGATATATAAATCAATGCAACAGAACAGAGGCCGCAGAAATAACACCACACATTTACAACCATCTGATCTTTAACAAACCTGGTGAAAACAAGCAACAGAGAGGGGATTCCTTGTTTAATAAATGGTGCTGGGAAAACTGGCTAACCACTTGCAGAAAACTGAATCTGGATGATTTCCTTACACCTTATACAAAAATTAACACTATATGGATTAAAGACTTAAATGTAAATTTTTTATAAGAAAATCTAAGTAATACCATTCAGGACATAGGCATGGGCAAAGACTTCATGACTAAAACACCAAAAGCAATTACAACAAAAGCCAAAATTGACAAATGGGATCAAATTAAACTAAAGAGTCTCTGCATAGCAAAAGAAACTATCATCAGAGTGAACAGTCAGCTTACAGAATGGGAGAAAATTTTTGCAATCTATCCATCTGACAAAGGGCTAATATCCATAATCTAAAATGAACTTAAATTTACAAGAAATAACAAACAACCCCATCAAAAAGTGGGCAAATAATAGGAACAGACACTTCACAAAAGAAGACATTTATGTGGCCAAAAAACCTATGAAAAAAAAAGCTCATCATCACTGGTCATTAGAGAAATGAAAATCAAAACCACAATGAGCTACCATCTCACACCATTTAAAATGTAGATCATTAAAAAGTCAGGAAACAACAGATGCTGGGAGGATGTGGAGAAATAGGAACACTTTTACACTGTCAGTGGGAGTGTAAATTAGTTCAACCATTGTGGAAGACTGTGGAGATTCCTCAAGGATGTAGAACCAGAAATACCATTTCACCCAACAACCCCATTACTGGGTATATATCCAAAAGATTATAAATCATTCTACTATAAAGACATGCACACGTATGTTTATTGCAGCACTATTCACAATAGCAAAGACTTAGACCCAACCCAAATGCCTATCAATGATAGACTGGGTAAAGAAAAGGTGGCACCTATACACCATGGAATACTATGCAGCCATAAAGAAAAATGAGTTCAAGTCCTTTGCAGGGACAGGAATGAAGCTGGAAACCATCATTCTCAGCAAACTAACACAGGAACAGAAAACCAAACACCGCGTATTCTCACTCATCAGTGGAATTTGAACAATTAGATCACATGGACACAGATAGGGAAACATCACACACCAGGGCCTGTGTGTGATGTTTCCCCCCAACCGTCAGGGGTTGTGGGGAAAGGGGAAGGAGAGCATTAGGACAAATTCCTAATGCATGTGAGGCTTAAAACCTGGATAACGGGTTGATAGGTGCCCCAAACCACTATGGCACATGTATACCTTTGTAACAAATATGCATGTTCTGCACATGTATTCCAGAACTTAAAGTTTAATAACAACAAACAAAGGAATTTTGTTTAAAATTTAGACTTCATCTGGTATAGCCTGATTTCTTAAAGTGACCATGTATCAATTAAAATGCATCCGTCTTCTAAACAGAAACTGCTTCAAAGATCTTTTATTATTCTTCGGTAAAGAATGCATGAATCACTGATTACAAAGAATTCCTCAGCTTTTCCCAGTTCCTTTTATCTTGTGAGGAGATTAATAGCCATCCTTGAGACACCAGCTGCTTTCTATTTATCAAAGAGAAGCCAATGCCTGGTAGCTCTGCTAGAGGACTGAGGGAAGATGTACACACATTTAACTGCTTGGTTCATAATCTGAAGGAGGCAAAGCAACGCCTTCCAGACTCTGATGAGTCCCTAAAGGCTGTGATTATTTTTTTCTCACTTTGGTTAATACACTTATCAAATGTTTAATCATAAACTGATCATTATTTTGTATGTTTATGTTCTAAAACGGCATCAATCTTACAGCCAGGTATGCCTCACATCACTTTCATGAGAAACTATATCTAAGTATTCTAGAAGCCATTTTGGTTTTAGCAGTGTTTTTTTTTATCTTTCCTAATATTTTAAAATATAAATTAATTTATTCTCTTCAAGATTGTGCAATCTTAAAAAAGTGGTGAGCATTAGATAAATAATTGAGCTATATTTTATAACCAACTTCCCCCTCGAAAATTTATTTATAATGTTTGCACTGTAATCACTTCAAAACCTATTTATCAAAAACAAACTAATTATATTGCACTCAGAAAATTTGCTTCTTCTTCTGCCTTCTGGTCTCAGATGATGAAATAACTTTACAGTGGATTGTTGGAAATAAGAATCCTCATGAATCTTGACTTGTATCTTTTCTTGAATTTTTCTGAATTATTACATTAAAAATAGAATATCAACATTATCTAATACTATTTCTGAAATGCCTTATAGATTCAGCCACTGCAGCTCTTATCACAGATTCTTTCTAGAACCTCAGTATCTTTTATTCAGGGTTTCCCAGCCTGAGTTACTGATTCCTTCAGCTCTTGGAATTTGAAAGTATGGTAGGGGCACGTTAGGGGTCTAAACACAATCTCATATGTTTGTGTTGGTGGTAGGTAACATCAAGCTTTTCTGGTCTACCACATAGAGCATCTCCAAACAGATGTTGTAGAAAATAGAAATCTAGTGACATCAGCTGCACAGTACCTCATTGATTATTACAAACAGGGAAGGCGCATGTTTTCAAGTGCACAAGAGGCAGAATTTAAAGAGTCAAATACGTGCACAGCTTGATGGTAGGATGACTCCATGAGGACAGGCAAGAATCTTATCAGAAACAGTTACAGGCAATGGCTTCCAGAGTTCAGTGTCCCATTCTGGGAACTCCTGGGTGCACACGTGCTATCTATGGGCTTCGTAGGCCTTCTCAGACATGAAATCAATGCTTTTTAAATTATTCCTTTATCCCTGGGTAGGTATGAATATTAGTGAGTAATGTGTATATAATTAACAAATTCACAGGAAAGACTGAGAAAATGTTTATTAAGTGATATCCATAAATAAATTATTCATGCCATTTCATATGTTTCTCTGGACACAATTTCCTTAGTGTCTCTCCTTTTAAAGTTTTCTTCACCTCACCCATTTCTCACATATCTTAAACCCTGCCTCTTTTCTCCCTCTTCAGGGTTTTCTAGAGAACTCAAATTCTTCCTGTCCTTCTCCTCTTTCTTCTATTAAAATTAGCCCCCACCATACTCAATCCTTGAAATATGACAATACACTTAATCTTCTAACCCAAGAACCTATTAGGTTATTCTGCCACAAATGGTCTCATTAGGAATAATTCGATTTATAGTATTTTAACCTCATTTTCATACTGCTTCTATCACCTACAGGAGCCACTCAAACTTGTTCTTCTTCCTCCATTCAATCCTTACTAATTATTTCCAAGAAAAGGCCATTTCCCCTTTTGTTGTAGATAAACTCACCTTTCACTGTACTCAGGACTTTAGTTTATTAATTAAACTCACTTTCTCTATTATCATTCTGAGTAGTATATAAGCATGTTATGGGATATTTTTAACAGAAAAAAAATTTTATATACCTCTAGCTTCAGCTATTACAGTTTTCTCTCTGCTTTTCTTCAAATGAAAGTCCAGTAATTCCCTTTTATTTTTATTTATCAGTGGATGCCTGAAACCACAGATAGCATGGAACCCTATATATACTATTTCTGTTATAAATATACATACCTCTCATTAAGTTTAATCAGCAGATGCAACCTATCCAGTAAGTTTTATACTTTTTAGTTCAAACCTATTTCTGAATCTGTGTACTCTCTCTAATTTGAAGTAAATGACTTTGTGTTACTTGTTTCAGGGACTTCCTGCTGAAGTTGTCATATAGGCTCAATGCATTCTGACACAACACATCATTGTCAATAGAAACACGTTTCTGTTTATGTCTTCCATCCACAAATTTAATGCCTTTTCCATCGTAACTAAGCCCTTATGCACTGTGGCCATAACTTTTGCAGTTTGGGGTGTGATAGCAAAACTAGCACAAATTTATATTACCTTCTTCACAATTTCACAAATACAAAATGCATTCTTACTATAGAGCTTAGCAACCTCAACGTATGACTTCTTTTTTCTTCATTAAGTCCAAATTTTTTACATTTTCACTTATAAAAAGCATTTTACAGCTTGTCTTTGGAATATCTAAATTGCCAGTATGACTACTCTTGCCCTTTGGGGCCATTACTGCATCAAATAGAGTTAGTGGAGCATATGTTCTGTGATATGTGACAGTTCATCTGATAAGGGAGAGTGATTAACAGCCAAGTAGCTTAGACAGTGTGCATACACGGGACAAAGGGATGATTCATATCTAAAGTGGGGGAGTAGTTATATTTCTATTTTTTATTTTTTTTAAATATAAATATAACACATGTTTTTGACTTATTAAGTTTATCATAGATTACTGTCATTTACAATAGCTTCGAAAAGAATAAAATACACATCAATTTAGCAAAAAAATGCAAGATATATACACAACATTTTTGAAAGAATTTAAAAAGAATCTAAATAAATGGACCCACATCTTATGTTCATAAATTAGAAGTTATTAATGTAAAAGTGGTAATCATTTCAAAACCAATCTTCAAGTTAGACATTATCCCACTCATAATCCTAGCTGGCTTCTTTGGAGAAACTGACAAGCTAATTTTAAATCACAAGGGACCCTGAATAGTCAAGACAATTTTGAAAATGTACAGAAATAAATAACATACCCTTCTGATTTCAAAATTAACTGGAAAACTACAGTAATCAAGTCTGTGTGGTAGTGGAATAAGGACAGACACACAGATACATGAAATAATATTGGAAGTATAGAAATAAACTTTCACATTTATGCTTGAAGAATTTTTGACAAGGATTTAAAGACAATTTAATGAAGAAAAGAGTAGTCTTTTCAACAAATAGTGCTGGAAAACTACAACTTTTGTACGTACTTCCAAGTAAAAATTCCTTAGAATACTTTAAACACTTATTAGTATCCTTCATATTATTTTTGTTATGGATTTTAAATTGTTACCATTAATTTATAGATTCAAAATTTATTCATTTTCTTTACACTGTTTTCCATTTTTTTCTTTCTATATATCTAAGCTTTCATCTGTTTTTTAAAATTTCATCTTCTATTTAGCTATAGAAATATCTTTGACTTTTTATTTCAATTAGGTCTGATGATCAGTTGTATTTCTCTCTCTAAAAATGTCTTTGTTTTGCTTTAAATTTTAAAATTATAGGTTGAGATATAATTTACATGACATGTGATGCACCACTTAAAAATATAAAATTCAAACTGTATTAGTATATTCACAGATTTGTACAACTATTATCACAATAAATATTAGATTATTTTCATCACCCCAAAAAGAAATCTCATACTCATGAACAATCACTCCAATTTTATCCAAGACACCTGACACTAGAAAAATTCTACTGTACTTCCAGGCTTTATAATTTTGCTTATTCTGGGCATTTCTTATAAATGGAATCAAAGAACATGTGGTCTTCTGTGACTAGGTGTTTTTTACTCAGTACATTACATTTTTACTTAGCATAAGCATAATAACAGTTTAGGGTGCCTAACTAATGCTTGAGCTCTACTTTTTTAATGAATGCTGAATGCCAAAGTTTTAGCTTCTTAGCAACACAATACAAGAGTATATGAAACAGGTATATATATATATGTGTGTGTGTGTGTGTGTGTGTGTGTGTGTGTGTATATATATATATATATATATATATATAACCTTTTACCTCTTCCTAATAATTAAATTTAAGAGGAGTATCAAGGAATTCCACTACCAAAAATGGCACGTGATATATTGTGGAGTAATGTTTCCACTAAGAATGTCTTTAAATTCTTTTAAAAAGAAAAAAAATGAAACTTAACATATAAGGGTTTTAACAAGGCAGTGGGACTTGTGGAGCTAATATATTAAAATGGTGAAAATCCAGAGACAAGAGCCCAGCATTGAAGGACATGTTCCCTACAGGTGTCTGCCAATTTTGACTAAAAGAATAAGAGGTAAACATATCTTTAGACAAACTCACTGAGGTGGTGATGTTGGAGAGGTGTAAAATATTCACATTCAATATTCACCAAGAAATAGAGCTTTGAAAAACAGCCTAATATTATTCTAAATATATGCAAAAGAGCTTGGCTCTATTCTGCCTAAAAATATTTTTTATGTAAATTATTCTCTCTGAAAACCCTTTTCCTATATTTAGTCAGTGCATATTTAGTATATGCAATCTATTAATTGTACTTCATTTAAAGTATTTCCTTGTCTATGGTAACGTCCCAAAGTACTTAAAAATCGCACTTATTTTAAATAAGCATCCATAAGTTTCTGTATTACTTTATCTTTAAATAAAATAAAACAACGCAATCACAAAGCAAATCTAATTAATCCAACATTCCTCTTTTCAGATGTAATCAACTTGCAAGTGGAGACATGTTTTAAAGTGAATACAGTCTAGTTCTGTAGTCTCTAAGTGAAATAAGCATAGTTATTCTATGCCAGAAATTATAATAGCAGCCAAAATTAAAAACTATCTCTGCCATTTTTTTTTTTTTTTAGACGGAGTTTCGCTCTTGTTACCCAGGCTGGAGTGCAATGGCGTGATCTCGGCTCACCGCAACCTCCGCCTCCTGGGTTCAGGCACTTCTCCTGCCTCAGCCTCCTGAGTAGCTGGGATTACAGGCACGCACCATCGTGCCCAGCTAATTTTTTGTATTTTCAGTAGAGACGGGGTTTCACCATGTTGACCAGGATGGTCTCGATCTCTTGACCCAGTGATCCACCCGCCTCGGCCTCCCAAAGTGCTGGGATTACAGGCATGAGCCACCGCGCCCGGCCCTCTCTGCCATTTTTTAATTAGTGTCCTGGTTAAAGCATTGTAATGAGAATAACCACTTTGAAATATGGCCTAAATTTAATCAATGTCTCTCAGCTCCTGCTTAGTGATGAGGTATTCTTTTTGTTTCCTTGTAGCCAGGACAAGAAGCAAACTGATACTGATAGTACACACTACCAATCACTGGGTCTCTCTCATATGTATTATCTCATTTAATATTCATGGCATTCCTGCCAGGAAGTTATCATTTTTCTGGAAGGAATTTTTAGCATAAAGAGGTCGTCAACATTCACAGTGATACTACTGGGAAAGTCACTCTGAATTTGTCAGAAGAAACTATCTATCTAGGTGGAAAGGTTTGAGCAGGCTCAACATTTCAATATATTTCATAGGTGCTAAATTTAATAAATCAGAGAGCAGGTGATAAGAAAATTGAACAATACTATGAGACTACTGGAACTATGTTGCACCATTAGGGGTTCATCCATCATTTATGGACATGTTTGTAAAAATGAAATCTAGGGACTCTTGTTAAAAGTTAGTAGAACACATAGAGAATAATTCAAAAGCTATTTAGCCATGGAACTCAATCTTCACGTAAACTATAATTTGGAAGAAGATTTTAAGTTTAAATTAAGTGTTTTAGTTATTGCTATACATTAACCACTTAAAAATACAGGATGTGGTTGCCAAAAATTTAGTGAGAAAATATAAGAGGATAGTAAAGAAGTCTTCACCTCTCATTCTTGAGAGTAAATTTGTTACAATTCCATAATCCCACAATTACATTGGAGAAACTAAAAGCTGGAATTAGATAGATTGATCTATACTGAGGTAAAAGTTACAGTATTTTATAAATTCTCATATATGGAGGGCTTATCAATAAATATGTATTCTATATGTTTTTTATATAACTCCATATTCCATATTATAGGAGTTATATAAATAACATATAGAATATAAACTTTAACCTTATCTTATATTCTTTCTATGAATTACTATTCATGAAAAAATCATGGAAAAGAATATAAGATAAGGTCAAAATTTTCATAGAGTCAGAGTAAATCAGTTTATCATACATTTTTAATCATTAGTATTTGAAATTAAATTCCATCCTATTTATTTAGTATAATAATATATTCAATGTCATTTAAAACTACATGCAGAATTATATAGTAGGAGTCCAGCTTCCTTGACTGAGAAGATAGATATTCCCAAAAGATATATTATTCCAATATATACAATGAATTTATATTAGATAATTTGAATAGATTTTATGGAAGACTTTTGGGTGACAATTACTCAAACATTATTATATTTTAAAATCATTGTTTCTCTGGTGTCTGATGTAAGAAAACTATTTCCCAAACACTTTCCAGACCCAATCAGCTAGTGAAAAATTGTCACTGGATGTACAATCACCAGCTTAGATCCATTGTTTGATTGACTGGAGAGTATTCACTGAAGTAGGCATCTGTTATTGAGGTGGCTAAAGCACAGTTGGGGAAAAAATTGAGAATGACAATAACCTTGTAGGTTCAACAGCATTATAGTCATTTTAGAATTTATGAAGAGATTAGACACCATGGTCCCAAATATTTAAATGACTTATTCAAAGTTAAACAACAGCGAGATAATCAATTTTGGCTTTGAAACAAAATTATTTTATTCCGAATTTAATACAGCTGCCTCTTCACATTGTATTTATGAACACTGAAACAAAATGTTAGCTCATTCTAGTTTGTACTGTAAAATGTTAAATGTGAGAAACGCAAATACCTTTGTAAAAATTCAACTAAGATCTTATGTTTGATTCTTCCTATCTTCTTAAAGTAGAAAATTTTGCTTAAAAAGTGTATGTACATAGATATGTTCTAATTTTCCTCCTTTTGTAGTCAGGGCATAATTAGGTAGCACTACTTTCACATTTTAGTGTGCTTTTTATTAGAATACAGTGTCCAGAGTGATCAAAAACTTTCTTTCCAAAGCACCACACTGAACAAATTTTTTCTAAAAGAAAGCTAGTTTAGAAATGCAGAGGGTAATGGATAAATGATTCAAAAAGAAGTTTTTGAGAACAAATTTTTTACTTACCTACACGAGTTTCCCTTGCTGAGAATGACTTTTGTGAATAAATAGCACGTCATGTCTGGATCTGACTGGAATTAAGGAAGATTTTCTCAGAGGGATATATAAGAGTTTCTTTACTTCTTGACTCTTCTTTATCCTAAGAAAATATCTTTTATATAAAGAGGTGAAGCCAACTGATCTCTGTCATTTGATTTAATTTTAGCCCTTCAGTCACAAGCAATGCCCAGTGAACTGCAGATCCTCATCAGCTCAGAACAAGGCCACACATGGAGACAAAGCATGATGAATAGTCTGTTACTATAACCCAGAGGAGCTGACCTTGGCATTGGTGAGACCCAAATTAGTATCAAAGCTCATATTTCATTGAATATCCTCTCTCATAGCCATAGCTTTGACCAGACATATGGAAGCTAAGAAAATAACCTCTTAACTTTAGCAAATATGAACTCACTCATATAAAACTTTTACAAATAATTGAAGTATATAAAAGAGTTTATTCGAAGGTTATTTTTCATTCTTTTCTCCCTTATTTTAGGACTCAGATACTAAACAATTTCATTGTAATATTAACAATTACATGATTCATGGTACATGATTTTAGCTGTCTTGGTTGATACATAACAAAAATTTAGAAGTTTTTGCAAATAGACTCCATTAAATTTCAAGTGGTATTTACTTAATGATTTTTTTAAACAAATTCAGACAAACAATACTTACCTGGCTTCTAGAAAATTGTTCTATTTTGTATATCATTATGTTTCATTTACCTTTTAAATAAGTCCTAGAGAAATAAATTCAGGACAATTTTAGTTTGCCTGAGTGCATGTATCTGCACGTATGTGTGTTCCATCCTAAAATCATCTTTGTGGACAGTCCAATTCTAAAATGTAATTGGAATTCTGGAATATTGTTGCATGACATTCTGCTGAAGTTTAACTAGTGAATCCATTTATACACTCTCTTTGGATAATGTATGCATATTTTCCTTTTTCCAAATAAAAAGAAGTAAATGGGATATGAGTACCTTTTCAAATACTAGTATCAGAAGTTTTTTTTAAAGGTCAATTTTGCTGATATAATTTGGAGTCTATTATGAACAAATTGCTCTTTCTCGTATATCTTATTTATATGTTATGCTTCCTAATTTCTACCATTTCCCCCCAAATTTGAATAGAGGTGTTTAAAGTCTTGGCTAATAAAAGAAAATATACTGCATTTATTAACTTGAAAAGTAAGTTTCTTTAGTAAATTTAAATTATACAATATACCAATATATTATGAATAAAAATTAGTTCTACTAATTTTTCCTTTCAAATTATTGTCTCCATTACAAAGTTCTAAATATTTAAGAAAGATATTTAATGATGAAAAAATTTCCAAAGCAGCTTAATAAAGCTTCCGTTTTGGCCTGTCTTGAGTCGCTGTAACAGAATGCCACAGACTGAGTAATTTATAGAGAACATAATTTTATTTCATCACAGTTTTGAAGGGTAAAGAGACCAAGATCAATAGGCTGGCATCTCACAAGGGCTGTTCTGCTACCTCATCCCATGGCAGAATGGGGAGGGACACAAAAGGATGAGTCAAAGAGCAAGAGGAGGCCAAACCCATTTTTTTTAATTCCACTTTGTAATAATAATGCCATAAATAAAAATAATGATCATCTTTCACTCCCTAGGTATGTCTACAATATCATCCTAGATATGTTATGTATTCAATCTGTACAAAAGCATTATGAGGTAGGTACTTCCTGTAACTCCCACTTCAGATGATGAAAATTAACTCCGAAAGTTTGGGAAACCTAACTCTTGGTCATTCATGTAGCATGTGGATGAGTGGGTACAGATTTTATATGCAGCTATATTTCTCCCAAGCTGCTCTTCTGAACTATCACATCCTCCTACTATTGGAAAACATAGGGATAATTGACTAGAGAAAAAAAATATTTCTAAGTGCATGCAGATGCATAAATATAGTGATCTTTCAAGTATAAACTAGAATATGCAAGAGCTGCCTACTCTAAAGAATCTCACAGTAACTAAATAATCTGCTCCTATCTTTTTATAGATTTTCCAAGTTGGTTCAAACTAATACCAACTTTCTGGATCTGATCCAGTAACCCATAATGCACACAGGATATGGGAAATAATAGCTCAACCTCACTTTTCTCCGGATAGATTTCTGGATATGAGTTTCATGTCTTTTGGCATCAAATACTAAAACTCCCAGTAATCCCAATGCAGAGGTGCAACAAGACAATTTTAGCTACAGCCTCATGCATAAAATACAGCTCAATTTTTATAAAAAAGTTTGGAAGAAACATATTGGGATGTCTATTTACATTTTAATGGGATATGGGTCTCCGGCTACATTTTATATTATATGGAACTAGTTTCCTAGGAAAGTATTTTGAATCCTGCTGACATTTTGCCTCAGTGGCTCTCAATCATTTAAATATGACATTTTAGTTTACATCGCCTTCCAACATATTTAATTTTGTTCTAAAACTCAAAAATTAGCCCCTAGAGTATAAGTGCAACATGTAAATGTGCATCTTACAAAATGTCAGAAATAAAGGATCAATGCCAATAGAATGAGAGAGACATATTAATTATTTTCACAACTACTTACAGAGCAGTTGGGAAGGAGCAGCCTGACGGAAGCTCAGCCATTTCTCTTGCACTATGATCCTTGAATCTGGGAGAAATTTAAAGTGATGAGGTCACTAGTATTTTTTAATATGCTCCACTCCAGTTAGAGCCTTGAGTTTTTTCTTCAGTGTGACATAAACCTATAAAATACTCTTTTATTCAATCCTGCTCCTTTTTATCTAGGTAACACCTATGAATTTAAAAAATAATTTGTGCAATATGCATAACTTTTCTAATATAATTGAAGCCTCGCTGTGCATGAATTCCCTCCTCAGCATTTTCTCTTCACAGCTTTCAGAGAAATTCACAATCTTGGATCTGTTTTTATCATTACCAACATATCTTTGTAATTGTCCTTTTTTTTTTTTTTTTTTTTTTTTTTATTGCATTTTAGGTTTTGGGGTACATGTGAAAAACATGCAAGGTTGTTGCTTAGGTGCATACGTGGCAGTGTGATTTGCTGCCTTCCTCCCCTTCACCCATATCTGGCATTTCTCCCCATGCTATCCCTCCCCAATTCCCCACCCCCCCGCTGTCCCCCCCACTCCCCCACAACAGACCCCCATGTATAGTGCTCCCCTCCCTGTGTCCATGTGTTCTCCTTGTTCAACACCCGCCTATGAGTGAGAACATGTGGTGTTTGATTTTGTGTTCTTGTGTCAGTTTGCTGAGAATGATGGTTTCCAGGTTCATCCATGTCCCTACAAAGGACGCGAACTCCTCGTTTTTAATGGCTGCATAATATTCCATGGTGTATATGTGCCACATTTTTCCTGTCCAGTCTATCATCGATGGGCATTTGGGTTGGTTCCAGGTCTTTGCTATTGTAAACTGTGCTGCAATGAACATTCGTGTGCATGTGTCCTTATAGTAGAACGATTTATAATCCTTTGGATATATGCCCAGTAATGGGATTGCTGGGTCAAATGGAATTTCTATTTCTAGGTCCTTGAGGAATCGCCACACTGTTTTCCACAATGGTTGAACTAATTTACACTCCCACCAACAGTGTAAAAGTGTTCCTATTTCTCCACATCCTCTCCAGCATCTGTTGTCTCCAGATTTTTTAATGATTGCCATTCTAACTGGTGTGAGATGGTATCTCAATGTAGTTTTGATTTGCATTTCTCTAATGGCCAGTGATGATGAGCATTTTTTCATATGCTTGTTGGCCTCATGTATGTCTTCTTTTGTAAAGTATCTGTTCATGTCCTTCGCCCACTTTTGAATGGGCTTGTTTGTTTTTTTCTTGTAAATCTTTTTTAGCTCGTTGTAAATTCTGGATATCAGCCCTTTGTCAGATGGGTAGGCTGCAAAAATTTTTTCCCATTCTGTTGGTTGCCGATTCACTCTATTGACTGTTTCTTTTGCTGTGCAGAAGCTGTGGAGTTTGATTAGGTCCCATTTGTCTATTTTGGCTTTTGTTGCCAATGCTTTTGGTGTTTTGGTCATGAAGTCCTTGCCTACTCCTATGTCCTGAATGGTTTTGCCTAGGTTTCCTTCTAGTGTTTTTATGGTGTTAGGTCTTACGTTTAAGTCTTTAATCCATCTGGAGTCAATTTTAGTGTAAGGTGTCAGGAAGGGGTCCATTTTCTGCTTTCTGCATATGGCTAGCCAGTTTTCCCAACACCACTTATTGAACAGGGAATCCTTTCCCCATTGCTTGTTTTTATCAGGTTTGTCAAAGATCAGGTGGTTGTAGATATGTTGTGTTGCCTCCGATGCCTCTGTTCTGTTCCATTGGTCTATATCTCTGTTTTGGTACCAGTACCATGCTGTTTTGATTACTGTAGCCTTGTAGTAGAGTTTGATGTCTGGTAGTGTGATGCCTCCTGCTTTGTTCTTTTTGCTTAGAATTGACTTGGCTATGCGGGCTCTCTTTTGGTTCCATATGAAGTTTAAGGTGGTTTTTTCCAGTTCTGTGAAGAAGGTCATTGGTAGCTTGATGGGGATAGCATTGAATCTGTATATTACTTTGGGCAGTATGGCCATTTTCACGATATTAATTCTTCCTAACCATGAACATGGAATGTTTCTCCATCTGTTTGTGTCCTCTCTTATTTCGTTGAGCAGTGATTTGTAGTTCTCCTTGAAGAGGTCCTTTACATTCCTTGTTAGTTGTATTCCTAGGTATTTTATTCTCTTTGTAGCGATTGTGAATGGCAGTTCGTTCTTGATTTGGCTCTCTTTAAGTCTGTTATTGGTGTATAGGAATGCTTGTGATTTTTGCACATTGATTTTGTATCCTGAGACTTTGCTGAAGTTGCTTATCAGTTTCAGGAGCTTTTGGGCTGAGATGAGGGGGTCTTCTAGATATACAATCATGTCGTCTGCAAATAGAGACAATTTGACTTCCTCCTTTCCTAATTGAATACCCTTTATTTCTTTTTCTTGCCTGATTGCTCTGGCTAGAACTTCCAGTACTATATTGAATAGGAGTGGTGAGAGAGGGCATCCTTGTCTAGTGCCAGATTTCAAAGGGAATGCTTCCAGTTTTTGCCCGTTCAGTATGATATTGGCTGTCGGTTTGTCGTAAATAGCTTTTATTATTTTGAGATACGTTCCATCGATACCTAGTTTATTGAGGGTTTTTAGCATAAAGGGCTGTTGAATTTTGTCGAAGGTCTTCTCTGCATCAATTGAGATAATCATGTGGTTTTTGTCTTTGGTTCTGTTTATGTGGTGAATTACATTTATAGACTTGCGTATATTGAACCAGCCTTGCATCCCCGGGATGAATCCTACTTGATCATGGTGGATAAGCTTTTTGATGTGCTGTTGTAATCGGCTTGCCATTATTTTATTGAAGATTTTTGCATCTATGTTCATCATGGATATTGGCCTGTAGTTTTCTTTTCTTGTTGAGTCTCTGCCAGGTTTTGGTATTAGGATGATGTTGGTCTCATAAAATGATTTGGGAAGGATTCCCTCTTTTTGGATTATTTGGAATAGTTTCAGTAGGAATGGTATCAGTTCCTCTTTGTATGTCTGGTAGAATTCGGCTGTGAACCCATCTGGGCCTGGGCTTTTTTTGGGTGGTAGGCTCTTAATTGCTGCCTCGACTTCAGACCTTGTTATTGGTCTATTCAGGGTTTCGACTTCTTCCTGGTTTAGGCTTGGCAGGAGGCAGCTGTCCAGGAATTTATCCATTTCCTCCAGGTTTTCTAATTTATGTGCATAGAGTTGTTTGTAATAATCTCTGATGATGGTTTGAATTTCTGTAGAATCTGTGGTGATATCCCCTTTGTCATTTTTTATTGCATCTATTTGGTTATTCTCTCTTTTCTTTTTTATTAGTCTGGCTAGTGGTCTGTCTATTTTGTTGATCTTTTCAAAAAACCAGCTCCTGGATTTATTGATTTTTTGAAGGGTTTTTCGTGTCTCTATCTCCTTCAATTCTGCTTTGATCTTAGTTATTTCTTGTCTTCTGCTAGGTTTTGAGTTTTTTTGATCTTGCTCCTCTAGCTCTTTCAATTTTGACGATAGGGTGTCAATTTTAGATCTCTCCTTTCTTCTCATGTGGGCACTTATTGCTATATATTTTCCTCTAGAGACTGCTTTAAATGTGTCCCAGAGATTCTGGTATGTGGTGTCTTCATTCTCGTTGGTTTCGAAGAACGTCTTTATTTCTGCCTTCATTTCATTGTTTATCCAGTCAACATTCAGGAGAAAGTTGTTCATTTTCCATGAGGCTGTGCGGTTCTGGGTTGGTTTCTGAATTCTGAGTTCTAACTTGATTGCACTGTGGTCTGAGAGACTGTTTGTTATGGTTTCCGTTCTTTTGCATTTGCTGAGGAGTGATTTACTTCCAATTATGTGGTCAATTTTAGAGTAGGTGTGATGTGGTGCTGAGAAGAATGTATATTCTGTGGATTTGGGGTGGAGAGTTCTGTAAATGTCTATTAGGTTTGCTTGTTCCAGGTCTGAGTTCAAGTCCTGGATATCCTTGTTAATTTTCTGTCTCGTTGATCTGTCTAATATTGACAGTGGTGTGTTGAAGTCTCCCACTATTATTGTGTGGGAGTCTAAGTCTCTTTGTAAGTCTTTAAGAACTTGCCTTATGTATCTGGGTGCTCCTGTATTAGGTGCATATATATTTAGGATCGTTAGCTCTTCTTGCTGCATTGATCCTTTTACCATTATGTAATGTCCTTCTTTGTCTCTTTTGATCTTTGTTGCTTTAAAGTCTATTTTATCAGAGATGAGAATTGCAACTCCTGCTTTTTTTTGCTCTCCATTTGCTTGGTAAGTCTTCCTCCATCCCTTTATTTTGAGCCTTTGTGTATCCTTGCATGCGAGATGGGTTTCCTGGATACAGCACACTGATGGGTTTTGGCTTTTTATCCAATTTGCCAGTCTGTGTCTTTTGATTGGGGCATTTAGTCCGTTTACATTTAGGGTTAATATTGTTATGTGTGAATTCAATCCTGTCATTTTGGTGCTAGGTGGCTGTTTTGCCCTTTGGTTGATGCAGATTCTTCATTGTGTTGATGCTCTTTACCTTTTCGTGTGTTTTTGGAGTGGCTGGTACTGGTTGTTCTTTTCTATGTGTAGTGCCTCCTTCAGGAGCTCTTGTAGAGCTGGTCTGGTGGTGATGAACTCTCTGAGTTCTTGCTTGTTCACAAAGGATTTTATTTTTCCTTCACTTATGAAGCTTAGTTTGGCTGGATACGAAATTCTGGGTTGAAAGTTCTTTTCTTTAAGGATGTTGAATATCGGCCCCCACTCTCTTCTGGCCTGTAGGGTTTCTGCTGAGAGATCTGCAGTGAGTCTGATGGGCTACCCTTTGTGGGTAACCCGACCTTTCTCTCTGGCTGCCCTTAGTATTTTCTCCTTCATTTCAACCCTGGTGAATCTGATGATTATGTGTCTTGGGGTTGCTCTTCTAGAGGAGTATCTTTGTGGTGTTCTCTGTATTTCCTGGACTTGAATCTCAGCCTGCCTTGTTAGGTTGGGGAAGTTTTCTTGGATAATATCCTGAAGAGTATTTTCCAGCTTGGATGCATTCTCTTCGTCACATTCAGGTACACCTATCAAACGTAGATTAGGTCTTTTCACATAGTCCCATATTTCTTGTTGACTTTGTTCATTCCTTTTTACCCTGTTTTCTCTAATCTTGCCTTCTCGTTTTATTTCATTGAGTTGATCTTCGACCTCTGATATCCTTTCTTCTGCTTGGTCAATTCGGCTGTTGAAACTTGTGCATGCTTCACGAAGTTCTCGTGTTGTGTTTTTCAGCTCCATCAATTCGCTCATATTCCTCTCTAAGTTGTCCATTCTTGTTAGCATTTCGTCAAGTCTTTTTTCAAGGTTCTTAGTTTCTTTGCATTGGGTTAGAACATGTTCTTTTAGCTCACGGAAGTTTCTTATTATCCACTTTCTGAAAGCTGATTCTGTCATTTCATCACACTCATTCTCCGTCCAGTCTTGTTCCCTTGCTGGTGGGGAGTTGTGATCCCTTGTAGGAGGAGAAGTGTTCTGGTTTTGGGTGTTTTCATCCTTTTTGCGCTGGTTTCTTCCCATCTTTGTGGATTTTTCCACCTGCTGACTTTGTAGTTCTTGTCTTTCTGCTTTTGGTAATTTTAAGTCTGCTGTGGCAGAACTCATAAACCCCCTGCTCTTCCCCCGAGGTGTTCTGTCCCAGGGAGTTACTGTTTTATGATGTTCCCCTGTGCGGTTGCTGTTTTCCCTGCCCACAAGGTGGCAGCCTAGTCACACTCAGGTTGCAGAGGCTTCGCTAAGCTGCTGTGGGCTCCACCCAGCTTCCGTGTGAACTTCTGGGTGTAGTTAGAACTGCTTCCGCTATGTTGGCCCGCCCCTGTAGTGACGGAGTCTCTGTAGTGGCGGATTGCCTTGGTACAGAACAGCAGGGTGCCTATGGAGAACGCCCCTCCTCCACAGAGCTGGACCGTCCCGGTTTCAGTTGTGTTTCAGGTCTTCTTGCTGGGTAAGAGGGGACACCGTCTCATCTGATCTGCCTCCGGAGCCGCTGCGTTGGCTAAAGCCGCGGCTCTGAGATTCGTGGCGCTGGCCTGGCTCCCCGTTTCAGCTCCCCTTGCTGGCTTATAGGGGACTCAGACTCTCTCACTTTATACAGTGAGCCGTTGCCTCAGGGTGCCGGCCCAGCGGCTGCGCCGTTCAAGCCAGCGGCGCCAGCGGCGCTGGCGACCCGTGTGGCTTCTCTGCGTGTGAATCTCCTGGTCTGTGGGCAGTAAAAATCAGTCTGGAAATACGGCGTCCACTCACCCTCTGTGCTTTCTCTCGGAGCTGCATTCCCGAGTTCCTCCTAAGTGGCCATCTTGGATCTCCTCCCCAAAAATACACTCTCCCAAATCGGCTCCACTGGAGAGGAAAGGAGAACTTAGGCGGGTCGTGCTCGCCTCCAGCAGCCACCTCGCCCACGGACTGCTCCGCCCCTTCTCCTCCCGCTCCTCCACGCTCGTGCTCAGGGCCGAGTGAGGAGCTGGAAAAGAAGCTGTAATTGTCCTTTCTACCTATGTATTGTTTTGAATGTTTTGATAATACTTAATGGCATTATTTTATACATATATATTCATATCTATAAAAATTAACTCGCTGTTCTTTTCAGCAACAAATTTTGAGCAATTTTCAGCAATGAATTTAAGCATTTAAATTGATTTAATTTATTTTAATTTCCACATAGTTTATTACTGCAAAAACATTCCTATATTATTAAGTTGTTCTCTTCTGAAACATCTAAACTTTTTCTAGTTTTATAATAATGCAGTGTCAATCTTGTATATGTCTCCTTGTTCACATATGTGGAAAATTAGTGAATAAACAAAGTGGAATGGCTGAATTAAAGATTATTTGAATATACGAGTTGTCTAGATATTGCTATGCCTATATTTCCCCACGGTGTATTTAGGCCAATTTACTTAGCTTCAGTCAATGGATGAGCATGTTGGATTTTTTATTTTTCATTTCAGGTGATGTTTGCTGAAAAGTTTACATTTTACTTATATGATATTTTGTGTTTTGTAGCACTTTTGATCTATTCCAAATACTAATCCATGTTCAGTTATAGGCATTGGAAGTATTTTCTTCCAAATTTGTCTCTAAAACTAAATTATGACATCTTATGACAAAGTTCTTTTTTCTTGGTATTGTTTGAATGTATTCAAATCAGGAAACTCCTTTAAAATTTTATTGTGAAATAATTTTAGATTTTCACAAAAATTGTAAGCATGTTGTAGAGTTCCTATATATCTTCACTCAGCTTTCCATACTGTAAATATCTTAACTAATCAGGGTATATTTTTCAAAACTAAGAAATTAATATTGGTCAAATATCACTAACTAGCCTACAGACTTGATTCCACCATATGTTTTGCTAATTCTATTTTTCTTTGCCAGGATACCAGGTTGCGTAAAGTCATCTTCTCATAGTCTTCTTCAATCTGTGACATTTTCTCATCCTATTCATGTTATTTGTAACCTTAACATTTTTGAAGAGTAATTATTAAGATTTTGTAGGATATTTCTCAATTCGGATTTGTCTGAAGTTTTCTCATGGTGAGATTGAGTACATGGATTTTGAGAAAACTGTCCTACTCATTGCATCAAACCAGGGGTATATGATATTTATGACTTGCTGAAAAGATACCTGAAAATGTGGAAGCACCTTTGGAATTGGGTAACAGGCAGAGGTTGGAACAGTTTGGAGGTCTCAGAAGAAGACAGAAAAATGTGGGAAAGTTTGGAACTTCCTAGAGACTTGTTGAATGGCTTTGACAAAAATGCTGGTAGTGATATGAACAATAAGGTTCAGGCTGAAGTGGTCTCAGATGGAAATGAGGAGCTTGTTGGGAAATGGAGTAAAGGTGACTTGTTATGTTTTAGCAAAGAGACTGGTGGCATTTTGCCCCCGCCCTAGAGATTTGTGGAACTTTGAACTTGAGAGAGATGATATAGGGCATCTGGTGGATGCCCCACTCTCCTGACATCAGTTTACTATAGTAGTTCCTTTTCACACTGCTGATAAAGACATACCTGAGACTGGGCAATTTACAAAAGAAAGAGGTTTAACTGGACTCACAGTTTCATGTGGATGTGGAGGCTTCACAATCATGGCAGAAGGCAAGGAGGAGCAAGTCAATCTTACATGGATGACTGCAGGCAAAAAGAGAGTTGTGCAGAGCAACTTGCTTTTTTAACATCATCAGAACTTGTTAGACCCATTCACTGTCATGAGAAGGGCATGGGAAATACCCACCCCCCTGATTCAATAATCCTCCACCAAGTCCCTCCCACATTATGTAGGAATTACGGAAGCCACAAGATGAGATTTGGGTGGGAATACGGAGTCAAACCAAACAATGACCAAATCTAGAAATTTAATGTACAACTTGAGAACTGAGATTAACAAAATTGCATCTTTTTTTAAAAAAAGTTTTAGAGTGAAATTAAAGAACACAAATCATCTAAAGCACTTAGAACCTTACACAGGAAGCCACTAGTTGATGTCAGCTAAAGAAATCTTTTTTCACCATGGTAAACTTGCTGAAGATTCTTGTAGAGTTCTATTTGTTAATTTTTGTCTGAAAGGAATCTAAGGTACTTAAAAGTTTTAAACTCATTAAAACGTCTGTGTAAATAGCTGTTTAACATATCTTTTCCTGGTCTTAGATAATTTCCCCTCTTGAGCCAAATATCAAATGGTTAAGAAGCTCTTAAAGTAAGGGTGATTCACAGTCACTTGCCTCTAGTTCTTAAAAAGTCCAACCTTCTACAGCTCTACCAGTGGACTGCACTGCCCAAAGTTATGCTTTGGCATCTGTGTCTATTGCAAATCATAGCCTGCTACAGCCGCTTTCACTAGAACTGTTATTTTCCTTTCTGAAAGATAAATAGCAAAAAGTTAGAGGACAGAAGGAAATAACATTGTTTTTATACCTATAAGGAGTATAACAAAAGAAATATAAGTTGATTTGGTGCATTAAATAATGAGAATCAAAAGTTTATTTTAATAACTATGAATCTGCTTTTCTTAATATGATAGGAAGTAATTATGAACTGTTTATTTCTGCCAATTTCTGGGCAGTGGACAATCTTGTGTCCAGACATGAAGAACAGTAGATAAAAGTTTACATTTGGAGAAAACAATAAGTAGGCAGAATCATGTTGGTTTATTTGTTAAACTATGTAGGTATTAATCCAGTTCCCTATTGGGTTAATTCCCTGTTGGGTTCCCTATTAAAGCATAATAGATCTAGGCTAATGTTCTACAAGTAGATTACTAGGACACTGAGTAGTAGACTTACATGCTTTGGAAGAGACAGTGAAACCCTAGAGAATGTACAGGGAGCAACAGTTAAGACCAATACCTGTCCAGAGTCAAGGAAGATAAAGCAAAATCAAGAAGGGTAGAATAAAATGAGTGGCATAAGTCCAAGGCAATACTCTTTTAAAGAGAAAGGATACCCTCAATGGTTGAAGTATGCAGGCGAGATCAAGCAATCATATTGATATTATACATATCAAAAAAGGTAAAAAGTCTCTGTTAATGAAGACAATGTAGACATTACTTCTATAATGTTATATGATTGCTGATAACCTGATAATCAGTTGTGGCCATCTGGTTTGATTTGACCGATAAGTAGGTATAGATATGTGAAATGAACTGGATGGTTCAAAGACTATAAGGAAGCAGAAACAGAAAAGATATAATATGGAGAATGTTTCTGAGAAAATCACTTCTAATCAATTAGAAAAATTATTTGAATTTTTTGAAATTGATTAAAAGTTACTGGAAATATTTCTGTTTTATTAACTTTATATATTCTAGAAAAAAAGTGCAATTAAAAAATTCTTTTTGAATTAATTAGATCTCTATCAAATAATACTATACTTTCTTTAGAGGAAAGTTCTATGTTGTAAGATAATTGGTGTCATGATTTGTATACAATTTAATAAAGGAAAAGGGCTTGATATGATTTGGATGTGTTGAAATGTGACCTCCAATGTTGGAGGCAGATGTAACGGCAATGGCAGCAACCACTGCCATCAGGTGGCTGCAGCAGGGAGGCTCACAGGGGCTACATGCTCCATAAAGCCCACAGGAGCCGGGGACATGTGGGAGCCCTGTCTCTTCTGAGTTGGGGCAGGAGCTCCCCAGGTGCCACTGCAGCCACCCAAACCACAGCTGTAGACCAAGGCTCTGGCTCTATGGAGCAGGCAGGAGCTCCATCCCCTGGGCGCTGCTGCAGCTGCCCAAATTGTGGCAGCAGATCCTAGCCTCCCTGTGCTCTTGGTGGGGTCTGGAGCAAGAAGGATCCCTGCCCTCCCAGCTGCAGCTGCAGCTGCAGCCACCAGATCCACAGCCGCAGACCTGGGCCTCCCACTCCATGGAGCAGGCAGGAGCTGAGGACAAGCAGGAGCTCTGCCCTTTCTACTTGGTGGGGAGGGAGCTCTGCAGATGCAACTGCAGCTGCCCTTTCAGGCACAGAACCTGAGCATCTCTGCACCCTCAGAGACCCAGGAAGCCCCTACGACACTCCCAGAAGGCTCAGGTTTGTCTGTTCCCACTGCCTGACCTCTCTCCACTCCAGGTACTGGCTCTGACTGGGGCTGAGCCTGGGCACTGTCACTGCCTGGCTGGGTATGCACATGCTTGGGGCACTGCCCTGCCACCCTGCCCCCTCCAGCATTGGGGCACCCATGAGCATGATAGGGGAAAGTGAGAAAGGGCTGAGGACAGCTCAGTGCTGGCCCGCAGGTGCCCCTTAATGCCAGCAGCCTGGGCCCATGGGCAGCCCCCAGGCAGACAGGCTCCTGGATGGAAGGCGGCAGGTCCCCATTAACACCCCACCTGCAGGCCAGGGAGGGCCTGAAGGCTGGCTGCCTGGATGTCAGTACTGCCTACTTGAGTGGGGACTTATGGTGCCTTTTCCAGGCTGACCCGTGGTTACTTGTGGACCAATTGGCATGCACTTCCCCCCTCTAAGGTCTATAAAAGCCCTGGGCTCAGCCAGAGCAGGGCAGAGGACAGAGAGACAATGGGACTACCAGTTGCAGAGAGGAGCTACTCTCTCTACTAATAGCAGGAGATGATGGGACGACCAGTTGTAGAGAGGAGTTACGCTCTCTGCTGAGAGCTTCAGAGACCTGCAGAGACTTCAACTTTAGGACAACCAGTTGTAGAGAGGAGCGCCTCTTCCAGGGCCTCTTCTCTGCTGACAGCTGAACACTCAACAGGACCACCTGCCTACAGAGAGGAGCTGCCCACTGCAGGTTTCCTCTGAGCTGTTCTAACACTCAGTGAAGGTCCTCTTCATCTTGTTCACCCTCCACTTGTCTGCATACTTCATTCTTCCTGGCCACAGAATAGAACTTAGGCAAAGACGCCACTGACCACAGAGGTTTCTAGCCAGAAAATCAACATCCCAAAGATCCCATAACAGTAGGAGTTGTTTAAATCAAGGAGGCAGATCTCTTAGGAATATCTTGATTCTGGCCTCATGGTAGTGAATAAGTTCTCTATTTGTTCATGCAAGAATTAGTTGTTTAAAAGAGCTTGGAACCTCTTCTCTCTCTTGTTTCTTCTCTCACTATGTGATATACCTGCTGTCTCTCCTACCATGAGTACAAGCTTCCTGAGGCTTCACCAGAAGCCAAACAGATGCTGGTGCCTTGCTTGTACAGCCTACAGATCCATGAGCCAAATTAACCTGTTTTCTTTATAAATTACTCAGGTAGTCGTTTATAGCAATGCACGATGGACTAACACAGGGTTTATGTGATGAAAAGGTTTTCTTGAAACCTAATATGTGTTGTTTTCTAGGGATTATGTATATTAAGTGAAGTGCGAGCAAGACTATTTGATCGATATAAACCAATGTAAGATCTGAGAGGTGGGAAAATCGTTCTTAAAAATAGAAATATACGATGCAAGAAATGTTTGCCATTGAGAATTAGCAGAACGCTACCTGTGATTCACACACACTTCCACTACGACCTCAATATTTATCTAACAACACTGCTGTTAAAACAAATCACAAATCATTGCTATTAATAAATTATTAGGGGTAGATATCTAACTAACTAAATTATTGAATTATGTCATCTCTTTATCAGGTTACTATTGAATATAGTAGATAATGTGCATGCCATCCATCAAGAGACAGCCAATGGTCTTCAAACAGGTAAGATATTAATCTTCCCATTTTATATTGAGTAAAGGAAGTCTCGGAAAGATTAATTGGTTTAAATCTTTCATTTTACGGGGTTTGAATCTACACAGTGTTCCCAGATATGGCGATCAGGTTAATCAAATAGATTTCTTAAAGCATGGTAGCATGAGGTGAAATAAATTAATAGATGCATATAAAATAATAACATATAAAATTCCTTTCATTCTCCAATTTTTATTCTCAAATTTTATACAATCAAAGCAACCAAATGGGGCTGGGCATGGTGGCTGGCCAGCTGCAGTGGCTCACCACGCCTGTAATTCCAGCACTTTGGGAGGCCAAGGCAGGTGAATCACTGGAGATCAGGAGTTCAAGGCCAGCCTACCCAACATGGTGAAACCCCATCTCTACTAAAAATACAAAAAGTAGCCAAGCATAGTGGCACACACCTGTAATCTCAGCTACTTAGGTGGCTGAGACAGGAGAATCACTTAAACCCTGGAGGCTGAGGTTGCAATGAGCCAAGATCATGCCACTGCACTCCAGCCTGGGTGACAGAGTTAGACTCCATCTAAAAAACAAATAAACAAAGAAACAAACAAAAATGGAAATCCTACCATAAGAGTTTTTATTTGTTATGATCACAGGTTGATTGAAGTTAAAATTTTATTTCTCAAGTCGTGACTGTCCATCTTGATAATTTTCTGAGGTACTGCTTCAGAGAAACAGAAACCAGTGTCAGTTTTGAATAGGTTTTCCCACCACTGCACTTGCATATATTTTTCTTATGACAAACGTGTTATGAACAGCATGGGATTGGGATTGCCATTCTCTGTTCTCAAACTGGGTGAGATGGTCCCAGAAAGAGAGAATACATCATTTTAAGACAAATCTCTTATCTTAAAATGACTGAGAAATATGAGTAAATTAGATACTTGCTGATGGTCAAGATTTGGTGGAGGAAGGAAAAACAAGGTAAACCGGCAGGGGTAAAAAATAAAATAGGGAGAACACAATTTAGAAATATAGTAAAAACAAAGAGGAGAAAGAAAGGAATGAAGAGAAGAAGGTTAAAAAAGACAAAGTATAGGCCGGGCGCGGTGGCTCAAGCCTGTAATCCCAGCACTTTGGGAGGCCGAGGCGGGTGGATCACGAGGTCAAGAGATCGAGACCATCCTGGTCAACATTGTGAAACCCCGTCTCTACTAATACAAAAAAAAAAAAAATAGCTGGGCATGGTGGCGCGTGCCTGTAATCCCAGCTACTCAGGAGGCTGAGGCAGGAGAATTGCCTGAACCCAGGAGGCGGAGGTTGCGGTGAGCCGAGATCGCGCCATTGCACTCCAGCCTGGGTAACAAGAGCGAAACTCCGTCTCAAAAAAAAAAAAAAAAAAGACAAAGTATAAAAGAAAGAAAAAGAGGCAGAGAATACAGGAAAAATGAAATCAGAAAAGAGAGAAATTTAAAGAGATTAAAATGTGAAATAGAGCTGGAAGCCGAAATAAAGTTTGAAGAATATTTTAAGAAACTCAGGTTTGTTTTAAAAAGAAGTGGGACACTGTGTCTTCTAAGATTGAGTCAGATAACGAGATCAGGAGATTGAGACCAATCTGACCAACAGGTGAAACCCCGTCTTTACTAAAAATACAAAAATAAGCCAGGTGTGGTGGCACACACCTGTAGTCCCAGCTATTCAGAAGACTGAGACAGGAGAATGGCTTAAACCCTGGAGGCAGAGGTTGCAGTGAGCCAAGATTGTGCCACTGCACTCCAGCCTGTGCAACAGACTGAAATTCCTTCTCTCTCTCTCTCTATGTATATATATATATATATATGTATGTATGTATATATGTATATAGAAGACCATGAAAGACAATGTAAAGAAGCTTAAGGTACAGGTTTTCAATTCATAGTTTCAATTAAAGTTAATGGGATGTAGTAAAAAAAGCCTCAATTTTTCATGATATTCCTTAGCTAAATCTGATACTAAGATTGAATATGGTAATCCCAAAGCAAACTGCTCAGAAGAGTGCTTAATGTCTAGTAAGTGCTCAATAAACGTTGGATATTATTATTACTATTGAGACAGAGTCTCACTCTGTCGCCAGTCTGGAGTGCAGTGACGTGATCTCAGCTCACTGCAACCTCCACCTCCTGGGTTCAAGCAATTCTCCTGCCTCAGCCTCCTGAGTAGCTGGGATTACATACAGGGGCCCACCACCATACCTGGCTAATTTTTCTATTTTTAGTAGAGACAGGGTTCCATCATGTTAGCCAGGATGGTGTCAATCTTTTGACCTCGTAATCCGCCTGTTTTGGCCTTCCAAAATGCTGGGATAACAGGCATGAGCCACCGCGCCCAGCTGGATATTATTTTTTATGATCTAGTTTAGAGTTTTCTCAGACTGTGATGAACCAAGGCAGAATATATTTAAACCTAAATAAATTCCAGGCAATAATCTGTAAGTGAAACAATGCTCTAAATATTCTATAACCTGAGATACATATTTTAATGCTCTACATTTTCCACAAAAATCTTAGAGTAATAAGACTCTTAAATTCTTAAGATTCTTGGCTCATCGATGTGTAGGCTGTACAAGCAAGGAACCAGCATCTGCTTGGCTTCTGGTGAAACCTCAAGAAGCTTGTACTCATAGCAGAAGAGAGAGAGGGAGAAGGTATATCACACACTGAGAGAAGAAACAAGAAACAGAAGAGGTTCCAAGCTCTTTTAAGCAACTATTTCCTACATGGACATATAGAGAACTTATTCATTACCATGAGGCCATAATCAAGATATTCAAGATTCTTAAATTACATTTATCCGTAATAAAAATTATGTGATTTTATTTCAATATTACATAATACAGAGAATGAAATGCCATCCTTAAATAAACATAAACTTCTAGGGTAATTTTAGTGGTGATTTTGAAGAAGAAATCACCAAAACATGTGAGCAAGACTAAGCGGCTTCCAACATACCTCTAATAGAAATTCCTCCTTGAATTTTACTGATTTCTTTAAGGAAATAAAATAATTTTTATTTTAAGAGAGCGTTTCTTCATAGGGCTAGTGTTATTTTTTTCCCATGCAGTTAAAGGAATGTCTTTAGAGATAAGAATTATGCAGGTATTTTAATGACTGTTATTTTCAGCAACATTATTCACATTTTCTATGTATCGATTCAAAGACACAGGTGCAAACATTTGCTTGTCAATTATTAACAATCAGTGAGAGGTTTCTTCAAGCCCCATTTTCTTAAAGAGTTTGAAAAATGGAGAGAGAAAGAAGAAACCGAAGTGAAATTATTATTTGTCTTGTCATTATAGGAGAGTGAAATATATGAGAGAATATAATTTTTTTATTTTAAAATTTTATTTGTAATTGCCATGTCATAATTATATCTATTTCTGGGGTACAGTGTGATATTTCAATACATGTTTACATTGTATAATGACCAAATCAGGTTATTTAGCTTATTTATCACCTGATACATTTCTCATTTCTTTGTGGTAAGGACATTCAAAATTCTCTCTTCTACCTATTTTGAAATATACAATTAAATATTATTAACCATGGTCACCACATTGTATACTAGAACACCAGATCTTATTCCTCCCATCTGACTGCAGCATTGTACACATTGACCAATCTCTCCCCATTGCTAGTTCCCCGACTATTTTTTTCAGTCTCTGAGTTTGGCAGTGAGTGAGTTGCTAAAGTTCTCTATTCTACTATCTGTGAAATTATTAATTTTTAGATTCTATATGTAAGTGAGATCACCTGGCATTTGTATTTCTGCATTAGTAAACATAGTGCCCTCCAGGTTCACCCATGTTGCCAGAAATGACAGGATTTCATTCATTGTTATGGACGGAAGAGTATGCCTTTGTGTATGTATACCCCATTGTCATTATCTGTTTAACCATTGATGAAAACAGGTTGATTCCATTTCTTGGCTATTGTGAATAGTGATGGAAGAAAACAGGGGAAACACTTTATGACATTGGTCTGGGCAAGGATTTTTTGGATCAAGCCTCAACCAGAAAGGCAACAAAAGCAAAAATAGACAAATGGGATCACATCAAACTACAAAGCTTCTGCAAAGCAAAAGAAGCAATACACAAAGTAAAGAGAAAACCTACAGAATGGGAGAAAATATTTGCAAACTATCCATCTGACAAGCAGTTAATATTCAGAATATAATCAATTCAGTAGCAGAAAAAACAAATAATCTGATTTAAAAATAGGCAAGGGCCGGGCGCGGTGGCTCAAGCCTGTAATCCCAGCACTTTGGGAGGCTGAGGCGGGTGGATCACTGGGTCAAGAGATCGAGACCATCCTGGTCAACATGGTGAAACCCCGTCTCTACTGAAAATACAAAAATTAGCTGGGCACGGTGGTGCATGCCTGTAATCCCAGCTATTCAGGAGGCTGAGGCAGGAGAATTGCCTGAACCCAGGAGGTGGAGGTTGCGGTGAGCCGAGATCACGCCATTGCACTCCAGCTTGGGTAACAAGAGCGAAACTCCGTCTCAAAAAAAAAATAGGCAAAAGACCTGAATAGGTATTTTTTCAAAAGAAGGCAAATAAATGACCAATAGGGATGTGAGAACATTCCCAGCAGTAATCATCAGGGAAATGCAAATCAAAACCACGATGAGATATCATCTCAATCTAATTAGAATGGTTATTAATAAAAAGAAAAAAATAACAAATGCTGGCATACATGTGGACAAAGTGGAACTCTTATCCACTGTTGGTGGGAATGTTCATTAGTAATGCCATTATAGAAAAAGATATTGAAGTACTTCAAAAAATTAAAAATAGAACTGTTTTATGATCCAACATTCAGATTTCCCAGTATATATCAAAATGAAATTAAATGAGTATGTCAGCAATATCTATACTCTCATGTTTAAAACAGATTTATTAATAATAAAATTGTCAGCAAGCAAAATTTAAGCCATTTGCAATGGAGAGCACATTGATTCACTGTGGTTCAAAGTCCTTCAGAATTAAATGCATTACCTCTCCCATTAGGGTTCATTGAAACATGCAGCTCTCATACCTGCCTTGCTCTAATTCTTGTGATAACCTACAATTGAAAGGGTTATGATTTTTGTCCAGCTCAATACAATTTCTAAGTTGGTTGGTGATTTTTATGTTCACCTATCAAGTTTCTTGGAACCACTTCTTATTCTGTTGGTACTTAGCAATAATTTTTATGCATTCTGAATTATCATGTGCTATATCTGTTTTGTCTACTCTAAATGAAGGGAAATATGTCTGTGGAGCCTGTAGGACCAAGCACTGTCTTAAAGGTCCTTTTGTTGATACCTAATTCTTACAGCAATCTGGAAAGGTGAGAATTTCAACCCATTTCACAAATGAGGAAACTGAGTTTGGCAGTTAGTGAGTTGCTAAAGTTCATTTAGCTAGTGCTAAAATTATTATCCATTCTATTATCTTGATTTCACAGTTTTTTGTTTTGTTTTGTTTGTGTTTGGTTGGTTGGTTGGTTTTTGAGACAAAGGTTCACTCTCGTTACCCAGGCTGGAGTGCAATGCCAAGATTTTGGCTCACCACAACCTCCGCCTCCTGGGTTCAAGCAATTCTCCTGCCTCAGCCTCCTGAGTAGCTGGGATTACAGGTATGCGCCACCATGCCCAGCTGATTTTGTGATTTTTTAGTAGAGATGGGGTTTCTCCATGTTGGTCAGGCTAGTCTCGAACTCCTGATCTCAGGTGATCTGCCTGCCTCGTCCTCCCAAAGTGCAGGGATTATTGGGGTGAGACACTGTGCCTGGCCGATCTCATAGTTCTTATGCTTTTAACAATACTACCTTGTTTTTAAATCAGAAGAAGTGATCATGAATTAGTGCAGAGTTTTATTATCTAGGATTCAAGCTTCTTAGTTTTTTATACATTTTAACTAATTATAATCCCCTTTTCTTGGCTGTGTCACCATAATCACATTTCTCAGTTTAAAATTGTGGAAGCTTTTTGTCGTGTCTACAATTTATTTTAAAATATATGACTTACTATTTATTCAAGTTATGTGGAGGCAATTTAGGTTAAGCAATAATCCAGAGTAGCTAATATGCTCTAAAGAAAGCACTATCCACAGGCAATCTGTCATCCATTTATCAATGAAAATCCAATGTTTTGCTAATTACTCTAATGAATGATTAAAAATGGGTTTTAAACAGTAAAAATAATATTTAGTTTTTTGGTATGATGAGAGTATTAGAAATGGAATACCTCTGGTAAAATGAAAGGTATTCGGATTATTGTAGATTGACTGGAAATATTTTAAAGGTGGCCCCTAGTATTTTACAAACATAGGATAAGAATTCAGCGAAGCCGCCATACTTGTACTCTCAAGGATGGATCACAATGTTTGATTCCTAACTAGACATAACGTTCACCTGTGGATGATTCCTGCATGCTAGATGCTAACTATACATCACAGAACATCGTTTATGGAAATTTGTTCCATCTGTCACAAGAACAGAGCGCCCAAAAGGACAAAATGAGAGGATTTTACCCAGCAGTTTGTTAATGAATATTTATTTTGTAAATGTTATTTTTAATCAGACAATTTATTCTTTAGGCTTACACTCTTTAACCTGAAGGTGTGGGGAACATAGGTACACTTTATTCACCTAAAATATTGTTGGTGCCTACTAATTATCTCTTGAAAATAACTTCATAGAAGTACAAACTCAAATTGCCTTAAGGCAGTTTGCAACAGTTTGTGCAGTGACCCAAATGATGCTTTCAATATATTTAGAAGCAGGAAGCAAACACTAAAATGTCTTTTAGTTTTAGAGAGATACTCATTTTTTTTCTTGTGTTAAACACCACAAAGTTGACTATTTAACTGTCAAATTTGTGTTTTCTTTTTCTTTTTTTTCAAACCTTTTGTTTTTAATGGCACTCTCATTGGCATAATTCCCTATTATACAGACACACTTACACCTCATAAAGTAATTTACTGACTAAAGGATTTCTTATCACTTCTGCTTCCTTACAGCCGGGCTGAAGTTTCTAATTATGACAACACAGAGAGGAAAAACATCTGTGCTGCCAGCATTGCACAGCAGCTTCCAGTAAGTGAAGAAAAGAGCCTTCAGAAACTTTAAATATTTGAGGGATTTAATGAAGGTTTGCTACTAATGTCTCCTTGAATAGTCTTTTGGGAGGTCTGTGCACACAACAAAATTAGTAGAAAATTAAGAAAAAGAAGAAAAGAACCATTTATTGTACAATGATTTTTAATAGTCATTTACAGCCCCATGAGTAAGATTTAATAGATCATCATTAGAGATACCAAGAAATCCTTCCATTAAATTCTATAGGCTTCGCTATCAATTCATAAAGACATTGCAAAATGTGTTAGAATTAAGTCAGATCCATGGACCAATGTGCCTTAATTAACATCCTTAATGCATAAACACCTCCATTGTTCCCTATATTATTCAGAAAAATCCTAAAATCATTATTATGAAATGCATAACCCTTAATGATGAAAGGTGAGAATTTGAACCAGCACCTTATTGGTTTCAAACCAAATCTGAACTAACCCAGAACTGTAAATTGTCCGCTTTCTAGCTGGAGCCCCTAGCTCCCTAGCAACTCACTATATTGATTTCTTAGTCACAGAATCTGGTTGCATGAAACTGTGTGCATGGTGGCAACTGGCAGAGAGACACTACCGGTGGCCAAGTGGTTATATTGTAATAACTACATCCCGAGCCACTATACTTTTCTATGATACTAATAAGTGAGTTGTATAAACAAGCAAATGAACAGGTGAATAATCATATCATCAACATTCTCTTTGATTTTTGCAAGTGAGAGATAAAAAGCTATCATTGTGGTAGAATTTGGATTACTTTCCAAATATTTTACCTTAAACTGTACTTGTACTCACTAAAATCTACCCATTCCTACACATCAAATCCAGACAGCCCCAAAATACATCTCTATAGTTTATTATTAGCTACTTGACATTTTCTTACACCAAAATACAATCTGCTGCAAGTCTGGAAATTTCTCAGTAAAATACAAATTATTTATAAGAAATGTTAAATAAAACTGTTCATATTGCTTAATCTAAAAATGACAATTTTTACATTTGTAGATTTTCTCTGAACATACTGTAGAGCAAATGTACAAATAAAAAATATGAGAAAAAAACATATAAAATAGCCATAAAAAGCCAAGTGTGGTGGCTCATGCCTGTAATCCCAGCACTTTCAGAGGCCAAGATGGGCAGACTGCTCGAGCCTAGGAGTTCCAGGCCAGCCTGGACAACATGGTGAAACCCTGTCTCTACAAAAAATATAACAACAACAACAATTAGCTTGGTGTGGTGACATACACCTGTGGTCTCAGCTACTTGGGAAGCTGAGGTAGGAGGATCACTTGAGCCCAGGAGATTGAGGCTACAGTGAGCTGTAATTGTGTCACCGCTCTCCAGCCTGGGCAAAAGAGTGAGACTCTATCTCAAACAAAGGGCCATAAGTATGTAAAGCCTTATTCTAATGTAAAATATAATAATTATAATTTGATTATACCTAGCCCTTATATATTCTTTAATCTAGTCCCAGAATAAAAAAACTGCCCAATATTTAAAGGCACAGTATTTTTTAAAAAATAATATGTACATTACATTTATTGGACCCTACTTGTAGCCATTCGTATTTACTCTTGACTATTTATCAGGCATGGGTTTCCTACCAACTTCCAAGACGGTTCAGTATTCCTTTTCTCTATCAGTATGCATGTGTTATGATGCAGCAGATACATTCTGAGCTTTTTCAGGTAAAAGAGTCATGATGACCAAATATAATCAAGTTATAGCAGAAATAATAGTGTGCTCAGTGTCAGAAGGCCTAGATGTGGGTCCTGAACTTTTCATTTACTGTGTGTGTGAATGAATGGTGATGAATGGTGATCACTTTACTTACCTAAGCCACAATTTTCTTCTTTGTTAGTGATAAATAATGATGCTAAACTCATTTTTATGCAGAAAAAAATGTGTATGTCAAAAATGCTTTGGAATTTCTAATATACAAATATTAGATATTATTACTGATTTTATTCTCTAGTCTCAGCAGATATTGGAAAATTTTAGAGTAAATCAAGGTCATTTAAGTCATACATTGTATCAGATTTATTTCAGGCAAATAGAAGTAATCACTGGGTGTTCCATATGTGCCACACACCAAGCTAAATACCTTACATGGATGATCTTAGTGAAAACTCATTAAAAACCTTTAAGAAAAGTATTACCATAATTCCATTCATATTAAGTCACAGCAAGCTTAATTAACTCACCCAAATGTTGAACTAACATATTAAAATAAATTGAGCCCTTTTTTAAATGTAGGCCAAGATGTTGAAGTACTTTGACAGCCACATAAAAGGAAGTACATCTTTTACGTGTGACAATGACTATCTTCAGAAATAAGACACTTTAGAAAGACAAAATAAAAAGGAAAATGATTTATTCGATATAAAACATGCAAACAAATTTTAAAAAGTGAATTCCAGTTTCTGATATTTAAGTTGAAACACAGTTATTATAAAATCACATGTCTCAGGGGTTGCAAGGTCTTTAAAGGCTACTTGTCTAATGCCTCCTGCTTTCAGCTTATGGCTCTGTCACCTTTGAAACATTCCTTAGAAACAGGCTTCTAGATCAGTCATTTTCAGCTGCTCTGTTTCTCTCCACCATATATGATAGGATATTCACAGGCATAATCAACACACATAGACTCAAGAGCTGAG
This sequence comes from Aotus nancymaae, assembly GCF_030222135.1. NCBI lineage: Eukaryota > Metazoa > Chordata > Mammalia > Primates > Aotidae > Aotus > Aotus nancymaae. The sequence goes on along the minus strand of NW_026988473.1, from coordinate 22,343,322 downwards.
GCAATGAAAAGAAAAAGTTTTGAGTTATATGCAATTCTTGCCAAGATTATTAAAATACTCCTTTTACATCTAAGTGATAGCTATATCTTTATATAAAAATCCTGTATTTTATTTATTTTAAAAAGAAAGCTTTCTGAAGTTTAGTAATTCAAACTATAATTGTAGCAATTTGCCTCCAACACAACTATCTGTTATGATGCTAATTTTAAGAATCTCTGTTCCAGCCTAGATGTCTGCAAGTCAAGTGTCAGGTTACATTAGTTTGCTTTTGGTTCCAAGTGACACAAAACTTTACTCAAATTCACATAGAAACAAATTGGAAATTTACTTGCTCATGTAATCACCTAGTCCAGAGACATGGCTTATTTCAGGTATTATATGATCCAGAGGTGCACCATGGCATCAGGGCACCAGTTTTTTGTTTTGTTTTGTTTTAATGTTATTCTTTCCTGTCTTCTCTCTCTTCTCTACCCTCATCTTTATATTGCCTTCTCCTGCCTTCTCCTCCCACTCTGTAGCCAGCATATTTTCAATAGTTTCAGAGATTCTACTATCATACATAGTGATCATATTGTCATATTGATGAAAAAGTAGAGCATATTTGTCACAAAAGTTCCAGAACAGATCCTGAGACGGTTACTTGACAAACATAAGCCAATAATTATATACATTGGAATGCATTGATTGCTTAATTTTATTTTTAGATGAAGTCTCGCTCTGTCGCCCAGGCAGTGACATGATCTCGGTTCACTGCAACCTCTGTCTCCCGGGTTCAAGCAATTCTCTTGTCTCAGCCTCCCATGTAGCTGGGACTTCAGGCGCCTGCCTACACTCAGCTAATTTTTGAATTATTAGTAGAAATGAAGTTTCACCATATTGGTCAGGCTGGTCTCGAACTCCTGACCTAAGGTGATCCACCCGCTTTGGCCTCCCAAAGTGTTGGGATTACAGGTGTGAGCTATTGCACCCAGCCGATTGCTTAATCTTGATTACATGTTTACACCTGGAGGAGTAAGTTGACATCCTGGTAACGACATAGACCATCTCCAAAACTTAGAAGCTATTGGAGAAATGAAAAGAAAGCCAGTGCTGGGAATATGAACAGAAAAGTCCTCTCTTGAAAACTCAGTCTCCTGCATAGAAAGTCTTTCTCTTTTAAGCAGTCTGATATAAAATCCTTCCCTTTCTTTCTTAAACTTTATTGTTTGCCCATGGATTCCACTCATTAGTTCATGTTTTGTCTTTGCAAATCCACAGAACAGGTTAAATCCTTGCTTTACACTCAGTATGGATAGGCCATTTGAACTATTATAATGAAATACTATAGAATAGGTAGTTTATACACATCAGAGATTTATTTCTAACAGTTCCAGAGGCTGGAAGACCAAGATTAAGACACCAACAGAGTTGTCTGGTGAGGGAACCATTCCTCAAACATAGTGCCTTCTCATTTTGACCTCATATGTTGGAAGGGGTAGCTAGCTCTGTGGAGTTTCCTTTATCAGGGAATTAATACCAGTCATGAGGGTTTTACCCACATGACCTAATCACCTCCCCAAAGCCCCACTTCCTAATACCATACATCGGGGGTTAGGATTTTAACATGGGATACAGATATTTAGACCCCAGTAGTTGCTATTTACTAATAGGATATCTTACTCTCATAGTTTACTTTGTGAATAAACCTCCCTAGAATAGTAAAGCCTTAGCATCATGTATATTTGGTGCACTTAAATAAGAATAAGGAAAATAAATATTAGATGAATATTCTACTTATACCCTTATTTCCAAGGAAAACTAGTGATTTATGAGGTCCTATCCTGACATTACATAGAAAGAGGGTGATTACCAAATAAATATTAATCAAAATGCATTCAGTATTCTCTAGCTTACGGTACTGATTATAATGTGACTAGCGCCTTTATTTCTGGATTGGGAAAAGTAGACTTTAGCTTACTTAATGCCAGATTAATAGAGGCTCATTGGAGCAGATTAAGTCCCTGAACCTTGAGTATGATCATCTTAGGCCCTAGTTTTTCCCAATAGGCAGTCAGAGAAAGTGTTGTCAGTTCTTTTTTCAGTGTATTGAAAGGACTTTCCACTCTGCAGGAGTTTAGAGATGTAACTAGATCACTGCCTCTTTTTTTTTTTGAGACGGAATCTCAGTCTATCCCCCAGGCTGGAGTGCAGTGGCACAATCTAAGCTCACTGCACTCTGCCACTCCTGCTGAGGCAGGAGAATCAAGTGATTCTCCTGCTTCAGCCTCCCGAGTAGCTGGGATTCCAGGCACCTGCCACCATGCTCAGCTAATTTTTGTATTTTTAGTAGCGATAGGGTTTGACCATCTTGGCCAGGCTGGTCTTGAATTCTTGACCTCATGATCCACCCACTTCAGCCTCCCAAAGTTCTGGGATTACAGGTGTAAGCCACTGCACCTGACTGATCCTTGTCTCTTTCTAGGACTACAAAATGGCATTCCATTGGGGTTTATATTTTAAGATTCCCTTATCATAGTTTAATCATTCTCTTAAAAGAGCTGTGCTTTTCTCACAGGAGGTTCTGTCTCATTATTCCTGGAAAGAAATTATATTTTCCTTTTCTATCGTAGAAGAGGAACTGACCTTAAAGGAAGCAAGAAACAGAGCTAAAATCGAGAAGGCTTCTTAGAATGTTACCATTAATTACATTGGATGTTAACCCAGCAAAGTATTTAGAATTACACTAGTGATTTGTCTTCATCCCAAACTTGACAAATGAATTGATAGATGTGTCACAAAGAATTTCCTTCTTGGTTAACAGATGGCATGTTCCAATTAGATTTAGAACATTTTGAATTGTGATAGGTCTACTGGAAGGAAAATATGTGGTGCTTCAACCATAAAAAATCTACTCAAAGTTCTTTTTTGAATGAAATGCCCTTTTATATTCCTGCTATGGGTATAACTAGTGATCAGAAGTGTCCTTGCACACACACAGACACACACACATATTTATACACACATACTGCATACTTTTAATTAAATTACCAACTCGTCATGAGAAAGATTCATATATTTCATGATATCAACATGGCATTTACAGAGAACAACATTGAAAAATTAAATCATTTAATAACTCATCAGGGAAGGGAGAAACAGTACAAAGGTGAGTTCTAGGTGTCTAAACTATCATCATTGGGAATATAAATGAACACCGAGAGGACAACTTAACTTGGAAGAATTGTTAGTTCAACTCAGAATAGGCTGTTAACTGCATTGGGTTGGCAGTTTATTGTTATTAGAAAATAATTTTTAAAGTGTATAGCTGTATTTTTTGCATTGTCTATTTTAAAATATTAGTTTTTAAAGGAATAGGTAAGATTACGACTATCTTTTTTGAATTAATGTAGATATTCAAGTTCCAGAGTCTTAGAAATCGTCTTTATTATTTCTTCCTTATAGAAATAGTGAAATATATATTGTAATGAAATTAATGTGTCAGACTCCTGATGAAATAACATCCTTTACATTTGTGAGTGCTTAAGTCTCAGAATACACAACTTAGACACTTTGCAACCACAAATCAGCATTTTGTCTAATAACATGAATTAAAAAGTGTTTACAAGAAACTGTTTTCAATACTATGGAACTAAGGTATGCTACTGTGATTTTTAGCTAACTAAAATGGAAAATAACTTCTCTTGTGAACCTAGTGTTTTGAGTTGAATAATGTCCTTCAAAAGGATATACTGATGTCCTAATACCTAGTGCCTCAGAATATAATCTTATTTGTAAATAGGGTGGTTGAAGACATAATTAGTTCAGATGAGGTCATACTGGAGCAGGATGAGCCCTTGATCCAGTGTGAATTGTCTCCTTATAAGAGGATATGAAGACATAGGGGGAGAATGTGACGACAAAGAGATTGGAGTTACAAAGCTGTAAGCTGATGAACTCCTTCGATTGTTGGCTACACCACAGCTAGGTGAAAGGCATGAAACAGAGTCTTTTCTAGAGCCTGAAATAGAGTATGGCCCTTGCCACAGAGTTTGTCTTGGCAGCCTTAGGAAACTAATGCAGATTTTAGAGTAACAGAGTTTGTTCTTGAGATTAGAATTCCAAAATCAAGGTCTTGATGGGCTCATCCTCCCTCTAAAACCTTTAGGTAAGGGTCCTTCTTTTCCCCTTCCAGCTTCTGGTAGCCCAGACATTTCTTGGGTTTTGGCATCATAACTCTAATCTCTGCCTCTATCTTCATGTAGTTATCTTTCCTCTTTGTCTTTGTGTCTTCACATGGTGTACTCCTGGGTCTCTTCTCCTATAAGTGTAGGAGATGGGTCAGGGTGGTGGGAAAAATTATAAGAAAGATGCAAACCTTCTTGGAAGGCCGAGAGGTTTTGCAAAGCTTTGGGAAGGAATGGGCGAAGGCGGCTGTCCTTACCCAGAGGCAATTAGGCAAGCAGTAGGTGCAAAGGAATGTAAGGGAATTTATCTAAAGAAGCTTGTTTACTCATTCTATCCTAACACTGACCTTTGATCATCTCTGCACAGAACTACTCTCTACTCTACTCAGGGGGTTGGCAATGGCAATGTTAATCACCCACTAATGGTGTCTACTTGAGACCTTTGTCATTTATACTAAATAAATGCGGAACATCTCTGGCATATCAGGGCTTCACTGCCAGCAGACTCCCTCTTCAGGATCTGCGAGCCGTGGGGTCCCCTGGCCTTGCTCATACAGGCAAAGCTTCTGTGTCTGCGTACTTCTGTCATCCATCAGAGTCTGCCGGTCAGACTCAGCAGCTAATGACAACAGTTACATTAGATTAGCCCACCTTAGTTGAATATAAGTTTATTATAATTTAATTCTATCTACATAGACTAATTCCAGGGAAGGTCACATTCACAGGTTCCTAGGGTAGGACTTTGACATATATTTTTGTGGGCAAAAATTAAATCCAAAACATACGCAAAGAAAGGTAAGGTTAAAATAGAATTTTAAATGTGTTATGTTTTAATTATCCATCTAATTTTAGTGTATGCTCTTCACCACCCTCTATAGATGGTAGCATAGTACAGAACCTAAATTATGCTTTATAAAATACAAGATTAAATTGATTGCTGTTGAAGCATTAGTTTATTTACCATTTTAAAGATAAAAAGAGACACTCCCAATTAAACTCTGACACAGTGTTTTCACAGAATTTAAGTTTTATGTTTGTTAACGCCTTTGTTTAGACTTAAGTGGTCATAATTTTTAATACATTACCTTTGAGAAACAGCAAAAGAAAATAAAAGCAAAATAATTGGTTACACAATTCAAAAACTTCTATACTCCCACCACCTTATGTATTCAATTTAACTAAATATTCAAATGCTGGCAGGGCATGGTGGCTCATGCCTGTAATCCCAGCACTTTGGGAGGCTGCGGCGGGTGGATCATGAAGTCAGGAGATTGAGAACATCCTGACCATGGTGAAACCCTGTCTCCACTAAAATATGAAAAAAGTTAGCCAGGCATGGTGGCATGCTTCTGTAGTCCCAGATACTCAGGAGGTTGAGGCAGGGGAGATTCACTTGAATCCGGAAGCTGGAGGTTACAGTGAGCTGAGATCGTGCCACTGCACTCCCACCTAGTGAAAGAGCAAGACTTTGTCTCAAAAAAAAAAAAAATTCTTAAAATTATTTTCACACAAAATAATTCTCTGTGTTATCAAAAGTATTGACAAGACAGCATCACTATCTTATTTCAGTACTGCTTCTATACATCTGATCACTACCTCCCCTCCTATTTCCACAGGCCCATTTAATGCCAGGGGTGACTCCGAAATTATCTTTGAATCCAGTGACAAGTATTCTTAAGTTTAATAGTGACACTGTCTGATGGTCAGGAATTCATGGAAAGTAACCATTACAATAACAATTTTAAGACACCATCACCTGAAGGAGGCATTCCAATTTCAGGGACTTTAGAAAGTGAAAACAAAAATGTTCCTATGAAACAAAGAAATTAGATTTATGAACATATATAGTGACAAAAAATCAGTATTGCAAGCAGTAATCTATTATTCAGATAATTATTCCACTTAGAAACTTTCCCAACTATTTAGTTAAACTCTGACCTGGTAGCTTTAATTTTTTTTTTTTCTAATTCTACAGCTTGCTATCTCATCATAGCCACTTAATAGATTTTTTTTAAGATAAAGCCCTCCAAATATTTTAAACAATGTACTAAATGTCTACCCTCTACCCCCAAGAGTCTTCTCTCTGCTTAAGCATACCCATGTGTTAAAAAACATTCATGATATCATCTATTGAAAAAGTATTTACTGGATGGGTCATACATTACGGGTACCATTTTAAACATCGGAAAAGCAAGTCTTGACACAAGTGTGCTAGTGTGTGCACATGTAAGCATGCAAGTAAGTGCTTACATGCACCTTTGCATCTCTTTGGAAGAACTGAAGTGGCTGGTTATACTTATGATAGGGTTAGAAGGAGTGGAAAGCTCAGGAAGAGAGAGGAGCAAATTTAAAGTTCCTAAGACATGAAAATGTTTGATGTTCTAGAAAACCAGATAGAAGGCCTATAGCACATGCTCACAAATTAGGATTTAATTCTAAGACCAATCAGATGCCAGTCAATATTTATAGGTGTGAAGTATGTGATATAACTTTAAATCAATTGCCTGTCCTGTCTTTATCCTGTAAAAGCTCTGTAACAATGAAACAGTGAAAGAACTAACTGTTATGTTACCTCTGTTTTGGTTAATCGGGCTTTACCTATTCCTGTATGTTGGCTAGGGTAGTTTTAGAGCACTGAGATGATATGCAAAAACAGCAATCATGTAATTTTTAAAACTCAATCTGGGATTAAAGGGAAATCAGGTAAGCAACTAACTATGTTTTGTTAAAGATTTATAGGAGCATCATGATCTGACCAAGGACAAATAATTTCCCAACCTTTTCAGACCATTGCTGGTGCCGAGATGTGGGCAGTTATTGGTCATCTCTTGACTGCAAGTCCTTTCTCTTCCTCCTGCCCTTAACATAAAAAGAGCCTGAAACATGTACTGATCTAAGATGATACTTTAGCATGCTAATTCACTGTCTTCTCATTTTTCTGGCTCTCTGAATAAACCTGCTGGTTCTCCCATCAACTCTTGTCTCTTGTGTTTGGCTTTGAAGTGTCAAATCGCAGAACCTAGGTTCAATTACAATTTAATGACATACAGCGTGGGACTGTGTGCCTTGAGTTTTCCAGCCTGCTATGTTTCCAGTGAACCAAGCAATTGACCATAGAGGCGTGCCAGGGCTTAACCATTCATGCTATCTGGCAAATCGAAAACTGTTCATGAGTGTCTGCTGCTCATGACTAGGGACATATCAATAGCTGTCAAGAACATTTTGCCTTAGGAATTCTCCCTGCCTTCCTCTTCATGTCATCAGCTGCCTGCAATGCCTTGTTGGTATAAGGAAATGGCAGTGTCTGGTGGAGTCAACAGGCTCCAAGACTGGGTAAATCACTCTAGTATGCACAACTGGTAAGTGTCTCTCCTTCCATTTAGGCTTTTCCATGGAATAAACTACTCTGTGTATTTGATTGGGGTACCCTGTTGCAGAAAGGAATCATTGTTGAACTTTTACCTAATTTGAGAATTGGTCATTTGCATTTAAGTCAGTTGTTTGTATGGGCCCTGGACTTACATGTTTAAAAACATGGGAAAGTTCAAAGGTATGTCAGGTTTTCTTGAACTCCAGTTGGTTATATATTGTGGCCTACTTTTATATACATTTTAAAACTAATGGGCAAAAAGAAAAATTAGAGTTCAAATGTTTAATCTGCAATTATAGTTATGTAGAGTCTTCCAGATATCTCTATTTCCCTCTTTTCTTTTCTGCTTACTTTAAATCCACTGTTATTAAGCTACTGGTGTTAAGATAAAACTCAGGAATTCAATGTTACTTGAAAATTTTGTTTTTCTTATATAGTTCATCCAGTTTGAACTAATATACAAACACTAAAACTAAGAAGAAAAAACAACAGGAAAAGAGGTTTTTAAAATGAAACTGCCATAGAAACCATTTTACCCATAATTTTAGTCCATAGCCTTTACTTGATTACCTATAATGGCAAACCAAGTTTAGCCATATAAATAGGTACCAATTTTGTCAGAAATACCATTGGATCTAGCTATCTCATGTAAACCTGTGAATTGCTATCTCATTGCTAGAGCTCCAAGGGAAAAAAAAATAAACTCCTTATTTGGGTGTGTATATATGCATTTAGATATGTTTGTATGTATATATATGCATTCTTCTGTTTGCATTCTACATAGTACCAAATTGACGTACAAATAAAAGAGCACATATAAATTGTTAAGTCCAAATGCTTTTCAAGTTCACAAAAATATATTTAGTTTTTTTCTTTTTCTTCTTTTTTATTTTATTTTTTTTGCAGAGAGCAATTTATTAGGCAGAGAGAGAAAGAGAGAAGTAGAGCGAGCTCCCACACTATTGTGGGAGGAGATCCCAGAGAGGGAAATCCTTGAATCTTTAATAAATAAGATGATTTTTAAATTATTGGTAAAATAAAAATTTTAAAAATATATTCAAAATTGTTAATATGTATTTTTGTCTGCATTTACTGATTATTTTATATTTGCCTCTGCCAGAGTGTCAAGGTTTGGCACAAAGATTATAAAATTATAAACCCAGCCAAAACCAGAATAATCTTTGTGTGATCTTTCTGACAAGAACAATTTAGAATTGTGTTTCAATGAAAATAACTGAATCTTCTGAGTTACGGGCAAAATGCCTATGTATTTAACTTGAAGGCTCTTAGGAAAACAACTGATGATCATAGGCTTTTAAAATGGTGAACAGGGAAATAACTTTAAATAATGACCAGCTGTTTCTAGTAACTCAATTTTCAGAAAAATTCTAGAGAAACTATCCAAAAATTGAGTACATGTAAACGGGATTAATGCTTGTAGGTAACTTTTTGTGTAATTTAAGATCTTAAAATTATTTTGAATTGAATAATAAATGCTCATTGTATGTCTGGGTCATTTCCAATTAAGAAAGGGTTATAAAGTTGAAAAACATGTTTTTAAAAATTGTGGGATTGTTTTATCTATAAAACGCTGACATCTCATAAACACTTCAGAATTTCTTACTTCCTAGGTTTTTATCAACAGTTAAGGTTACTAAGAATAATAATTGCAGTTAATATGCAATTCTGTAAATTATGTTCTTATTGAGAAAAAGAATAATGGTATATAATTTTAAAGTTATATAAACGTTATTTGAAAAATAAAGTAAAAGGGAACCGAAAAGTAGGAGAGTTAGATGTGAAAAAAGCTGCGGCGATAAAGCTGTATTTTCGGTAAGAAAGACTATAAAGAAAAGAGAATACTTTTTTGTATGAAAAGGAATTTTGTATGGTAAATTTTTTTTTTTTTTTTTTTTTTTTTTGAGACGGAGTTTCGCTCTTGATATCCAGGCTGGAGCGCAATGGCGCGATCTCGGCTCACCGCAATCTCCGCCTCCTGGGTTCAGGCAATTCTCCTGCCTCAGCCTCCTGAGTAGCTGGGATTACAGGCACGCGCCACCGTGCCCAGCTAATTTTTTGTATTAGTAGAGACGGGGTTTCACCATGTTGACCAGGATGGTCTCGATCTCTTGACCTCGTGATCCACCCGCCTCGGCCTCCCAAAGTGCTGGGATTACAGGCTTGAGCCACCGCGCCCGGCCTGTATGGTAAATTTTTAGCCTAAATAAAGCGACTAGTTATTTTAAAAAGAGGAAATGTAGGATGAATCAGAACATCCAACCAAGTTGTAGATGATAGTCTTTGTAAGTTACAGTTCGTGAAAGGTATTTTATTAATAAATGTTGTATATGATTAAGCTGCTTATAATTTAATGTAAATTACTGATGATAGTATTATTATAATATGTTAAAACAAGGTTTCTTAAGGTATTGATTTATTAATAAAATTATGAGAAATTTTAATTTTTAATTTTATAACAATTATTTTGAAAACTTCTCAGATTCACATCTCAGAAGTTCAACTTTTGTGTGTCTCTTTGCTTTCAGCTTTTTCTCTCCCTCAGAAAACCTGAGATAATAACCATCTTCAACATTTTTGTCAGTTCTAGCAACTTTTTTTCTCTGGTCCTAACTATTGCTGTGGCCTGATGCTGAAATATTTTATCTTGAAGGACTAGAAAAACAATGTTTTCCTCCATTATAACTTGATTCTGTACACTTGCTTTTGTTATTATGTCTGGAATTTTCAATCTAGTCAGAAAAGTCATGCTGTTAACAAAAATCATGTATTTCTCTGCTATACTCATAACCTTTAACACACTTTTCCTACACCTGATTAAATGTGAGTATTCATTTCATCAGGTTTGACTTCTGTGTTATCTAAATAGGCTTCCCATAAGTAGAAGCACTCACACTGCAGAAAATTTTCTATTGACTTTTTGATAACCAGCTTAAAAAGCAAGATTTTACATTTTATTAAGATAATTACTACGTTGTCTTTATTAGGTTTTTGATTACTTAGGAAAACTGAGATTTAAAATGTTTATGCTTTTACATTCATGTAACTTTCTGCATGGCCTTTAAGATCTTTTAACTATAACTCAGTTAAATGAATGACTATTGTTTTATAATAACCAATGATTTTGTTTTAATTAAATGTTTTCAGCCTTGTAATATCTTTGATAAACATCTTCAAAACCAAAATTCTAAACTAAGCCTTTGAATGATTACAAAGCCATAAAAATTCATCACTGCAAGGTTGTACACTCTTTTTGCAACTTCCAGTCAGGACATGGACTCCAGTATCACCACCTCCAACCCCTTGAAAGGATCTTTATCAGGTGCTATTAATGAATCCTGTGCTATTAAGTTACAGGGTTTTGACTTCTGGGTATATGTATCTCTTCTAAAAAGGCACAGGCTGCTGCTAAAATATGAATGCTGCCACCAAAATTTACCAAATCTGTGTCTTCAGGCCCAGGAAAGAGTGACAATCAAAATAAACTGCTTTAATCAGACACAGGGACAGAACTGCATGTAAAAACATGAAGACTCATTTAATAATTTTGCTTTTATCTAAATTCTTTATGCTAAAAAAAAAAATGAAATGTTTAGCTACCTGTGAGCTTCCTTTTCCTGTCTTATCAAAACAAGACAGGGCTTATGACCTTTTTGTTTAAAATGTAGCGAATTCTTTATGGTTTTGGCATTCTGCAATCAAGAAAACCATTTTTTTCTTTTTGAACTATTTATAGCTTACAGAAATTGAATAAAACAACAAAGATTATTTTTCTCTACCTAGTATCTTCAGAATTAAAAACTGTTCAATTCTACTGGGCTAATCTGTTTTGTATTGCCAACATGCTGCTGTTAAAGCTATACAATATTAATCACACTCCTTCTAAACCCAGGGACTGTCTCAGAAGAGGTAGGTACATGAGATTGTAAGGGCCAGTTCTGTGGGATAAAATTAGGATGCCTAAACAGCTAACGTCTCAACACATAGAACTAAGTCAATTTTATAACCTTGCTTTCTAGCTTTTGGTTTTTGGCTCTTATATTAGTTTAAAAGGTTCTAAGGATTAATGAGCACCTGGCCACCTCCATTCCCATTTGGGTTAGAATGAGTCATTGTCTATCAGTCTTTTGACTCTAAGTCAGTTAGCAATAGGAATTCCAACAATGGACGGGATGGACTGGGGCAACGATATGCCACAATTAAAGCTTTATTGTTGATATTGCCTCTGGCATATCCTGAACAAAAAAAAATAGGGGATATAAACTAAAGAAACAGAATCCGAAGACCCCACGGACAAAATGAGTTCTTCACTTTTCCCAAGAAAAATGAAAACTTAAAAACTTAGTTCCCAGTCATGTCAGGTATAGTGACTCACACCTGTAATCCCAACACTTTGGGAGACTGAGGCAGGCGGATCACTTGAGGGCAGGAGTTGAGACCAGCCTCGCCAAGGTGATGAGACCCTGTTTCTGCTAAAAATACAAAACTTTGCTGGCACATGCTTGTGTTCCCAGCTACTTGGGATGCTGAGACACAAGAGTTGCTTGAAGCCAGGAGGCAGAGGTTGCAGTGAGCTGAGATCACAACACTGCACTCCAGCCTGGGAAACAGAGTGAGACACTGTCTCAAAAACTAAAACAAAAACAACAACAAAACCAACAAACTTTGATCCCATCTATGATGGGATGGGAGGTCAGACAAGCCTTATTCTACTCCTGCCCTTTTATGATTTAGGCACAACAACTGACCAGCATTATTGTTAAAATAGAGATTATAAGACTGACAGAACAAACTTTTTATGACAATAAGATAGCAAATTATAAACAAAATCTAAGTCCAGCGAGGTGAGGGTTAAGTCCACTTAAAGAATAAACTGTTCTAACTGCCAGGAGGCTTTTCTTTTTTCTCTAACAGGTGAACAAGTGCTGGCTTCATAATAAGCAACATTTAAACAATTTGTAGCTCCATGCCCCCTGTTCCACAGTGAAAAACTACAGCTTTTATTAAATAGGAGACTGATTACAGTAGCTTTCTCCTGTTATAAAGACCACTGATGATAGACAAGTTCAGAGTGGCTTACAGAAATTGTGCATTTGTGGGCCTTTGTGTCTTTAAAAGACCTTTTGATATATAGGGCTGAATTGTAATATATGTAAATGTTAAGTCTTCACTCCAAGGTGAATATGAATTGCATGTTACTTACACACAGGCTTGTTCAATATGTATGTGTCAAGACCACTTTTATAAATATTCATAGCTCCTCTTATAACCTATTAAATATATATGTTTAGTCAACCTGCCATCATATTCCCATAGGAGCCCTTGGTGTATAATTGACAGTGGGTATATTAGTCTGTTCTCACACTACTAATAAAGACATGCCCAAGACTAGTAATTTATAAAGAAAAAGAGGGTTAATGGACCCACAGTTCCACATAGCTGGGGAGGCTTCAAAATCATTGCAGAAGGCAAAGGAGGAGCAAAGGCATGTCTTACATGATAGAAGGCAAGAGCTTGTGCAGGGGAACTCCCATTTATAAAACCATCAGATCTCATGAGACTTATTCAATACCATGAGAACAGTATAGGGCAAACTCCCCATCATTCAATGATCTCCACTTGGCTCCACCCTTGACATGTAGGGATTATTATAATTTAAGGTGAGATCTGGGTAGGGACATATCCAAACCATATCATTCAGCCCTGGCCCCTCTCAAATCTCATGTCCTCACATTTCAAAACCAGTCATGCCTTCCTAACAGTCCCCCAAAGTCTTAAGTCATTCCAGCATTAACTCAAAAAGTCCACAGTCTGAAATCTCATCTGAGACAAAGTAAATCCATTCGGCCTATGAGCCTATAAAATTGAAAGCAAGTTAGTCACTTCCTAGATACAATGAGAATACAGGCATTGGGTAAATACACCCATTACAAATGGGATAAATTGACCAAAACAAAGAAACTACAGGCCTCATGCAAGTCTGTAATCCAATGGGTCAGTCAAATCGTAAAGCTCCAAAATTATCTCCTGTGACTCTGTGTCTCACATTCAGGTCATGCCAATGCAAGAGGGAGCTTCCATAGCCTTGGGCAGCTCCACTCCTATGGCTTTACAGGGTATAGCCACCCTCTCATATGGTTTCATAGGCTGGTTTTGAGTGTCTGCGGGTTTTACGACTGCATGGTGCAAGCTATCAGTGGATCCACCATTCTGGGGTCTGGAGAATGTTGGCCATCTTCTCACAGCTCCACTAGGCAGTATCCAGTGGGGACTATGTGTAGGGACTCTGACCCCACACTTCCCTCTGCACTGCCCTAGCAGAGGTTCTCCATGAGACTTCTTCAGCAGACTTCTGCTTAGACATACAGGTGTTTCCACACATCCTCTGAAATCTAGGCACCAAACCTCCAATCTTGACTTCTGTGCACCTGCACCACAGGCCCAACACCATGTGTAAGCCTCATAGGCTTGGGGCTTACATTCTCTGAAGCAATGGCCTGAGGTTTACACTGGCCCCTTTTAGCCACAGCTGGGATGGCAGGGCATGAAGTCCCAAGATGGTACAAAGCAGCAAGGCCCTGGGCCCAATGCACAAAACCATTTTTTTCTCCTAGGTCTCCAAGCCTGTGATGGGAGGGCCTGCCATGAAGACCTCTGACATGCCCCAGAGACGTTTTCCCCATTGTCTTGGAGATTAACCATTTGTTTCTGACTACTTACACAAATTTCTGCAGCCAGCTTGAATCTCTCCTCAGAAAGCGGGTTTTTCTTTTTTATCATATCACCAGGCTGCAAATTTTCCAAACATTTATGCTCTGCTTCCTTTTAAACATGTTTCAATTCCTAAGCATATCTTTGTAAATACATAAAACTGAATGCTCTTAACAGCACCTCAGTCACCTCATAAATGCTTTGCTGCTTAGAAATTTCTTCTGCCAGATGCCCTAAATTATCTCCCTCAAGTTCACATTTCCATAAATCTCTAGGGCAGGGGCAAAATGCTGCAGGTCTCTTTAATAAAACATGCAAGAGTTACCTTTACTCCAGTTCCCAACAAACTCCTCATCTCCATTGGAGACCACCTAAGCCTGGATTTTATTGTCCACATCACTATTAGCATTTTGGTCAAACCATTCAAAGAGTCTCTAGGAAGTTTCAAACTTTCCCACATCTTCCTGTCTTCTTCTGAGCCGTCCAAACTGTTCTAACCTCTGCCTGTAAGCCAGTTTAAAAGTCACTTCCACATTTTTGGGTATCCTTACAGCAGCATTCCACTCTACCGGTACTAATTTACTGTATTAGTCTGTTCTCATGCTACTGACAACAAAATATCTGAGACTGGATAATTAATATAGGAAAGAGGTTTAATGGACTCAAAGTTCCACATGGCTGAGGAGCTCTCATAATCACGGCAGAAGGCAAAGGAGAAGCAACGGCACATCTTACACAGTAGAAGGCAAGAGTTTGTGCAAGGGAACTCATATTTATAAAACCATCAGATCTCATGAGACTTATTCACTACCATGAGAACAGAATGGGGGAACTGCCCCTATGATTCAATTATCTCCACCTGACCCCACCCTTGATATATGGGGATTACTATAATTCAAGGTGAGATTTGAGTGGGGACACAGCCAAACCATACCAGTGGGAAACAAACTTATTGACTTTCTTATTGACATAGGTGCTATGTATGCTGTAATTAATGCCTGTCTATAGCCTGATTTGATAAAGAGGATAATGGATACAAGAATGCCAGGGAACACTGTGACTTACTTTTTCCTACAATCTTTAGATTGTTATTTTGGAGAACACAATTGATAAAAAAAACTGATAAGATAAATCATGTCCTAAAAAACAAAGCATTGCCAAAATATGTCAATAAACTAATTTGACTTGGGATAGGTGTTTCCAGTTGCTTTGCTGTGGATTAGAATCACTTCCCAAAATAGGCTCAAATTGAGTCCCTTTGAAATATTATACGGTAGGTCATTCCAGGTTTCTACCCTGGTAAGAAAACCAACTGATGTGTTAAGAACATTAACAATTGCTAAATATGTTAAGACATAGGGCACTATACTAATTTCTGTTCATGTTTGCTTCTTGCAAGACCACTCATCCCATAGACGTGGCCCTACATCCTTTTTGGGAAATTGAGTCTTCCTAAACATTTAGAGAAAAACAAGAATCTGGCATCCAGTTGGTGTTCAAGTCCTTGATTTCATTCCATAGTTGCCCTCTATTGACCTTTTGCAGCAGGAAGTAGCTAGATGAAAGGTAACATCCCATTTCCAGGGTACCACAAGATGGTGGAAGAGGAGAGTTGTAACAGTGAACTTGCAAAGGAACTAATATAACTAATTCCATTTTTGTTTAAGGTCCCTTGCCCATTCTTGCACATAAACTAGTATAATTTTAGAACACTGAGACAGCAGTCATGTCATTTCTAAAATGAACTCTGGGATTAAAGAGAAAGTATGTAAGCAACTCACTTTTTTTTTTTTTTAAAGATTTACAGAATTGTGACCTGACCAAAGACAAAGAAGTTCCTAATCTCAGATCCTCACATGTGCTCAGACGTGTGTGGTCATTAATTACCTCTTGATCACAATCTCATTTTCTACCCCCTCCCCTTAACAAAAAATGAGTCTGAAATGTGTACTAACTTAAGAAGCTATGTTAGGACACTAATCCACCATTTTCATGGCTTGCCGAATAAACCTGCTTCTCCTTCCACCAACTCTCACTTTTTGTGTTTGGCTTTCAAGTTATGAGCAGCCAAACCGGGGTTAGGTTACACTGAGATGCTCCTTTGCATCTCTTCAGAAACACTGAGGTGGCTGTTTGAACTGATAATAGGGTGAGAAGGAATAGAATGTTCAGGGAGAGGAAGGAGCAAGTTTAAATTTCCTGAGACACGAAGGTGCTTGTTATGCTTGAAAACCAGAGAGAAAGCATTTGGCACACGCTCGCAATTTAGAATTTAATTCTAAGACCAGTGGGATGCCAGCCACTATTGATGGGTGTTAAGTATGTGACATAGCTTTAAATCACCTGCCTGTCCTGTCTTTATCCTGTAAAAGCTCTTGAATTGTCAATGATCCTTTTCTAAATGTAACATTCCAAATCTTAGTGCAGTACTGCCAGGTTTTTTCTGGGCATAGCAACACTGAATGTGATTCTCACCATCTTACATTTACAATGTTGAAATTGTGAGATAAATCTTTTCCTATTAATTTTTTTGCAATTTGCCATAGTAGATACTTGAGATAATTCTGGATTCTGATTATTTTACGTTTTGAAACTCAGTTTCTCTTATCAGCTTCTTACTACCTGCTGATGTTTCTCATTGACATTTTAAATCACTGATTACAAAAAAAAAGTTGAATGAGATATTTTTAAGGACAAGTTCTAGAGGTGTCGCTTTAAAGTATCCAGTGTACTCACGTTGATCAATAATTCAATAATTTTTTGGCAAAGCCACTCAAAAAGTTGTACATTCATCAGTTTATACTACAACAAAGTCACTTCTCTTCACTTCTTTTTTAAAGACGTCGTAAGGACAGTTGATGGAATTTACCACCTTGTGTAATTGTGTTAATATATTTTTAATATCCTTTTATGTCTTCTTTACTAAGATGTGAATCTAATAGAAGTGTTTTAATGTTTATGATATAACTAATTCTGGGGGAGAAATGTACTCTCTCAGGGAACATCTTCAAAGAAAGCTTCCTTAAAACTGAGTTATTCCTTCTGATAGTCTAGAACTGAATGTTTACTTGTGACAGTCACAAGGTATGCTACTCAAATCTCTTTATGAGCTATTTCTGTAAGGAATCACCTTGCGGGCTGAGACAAGTATTCCCCACACTGAGGTCATGTTCCTCAGCCATTAACTAATCATTAGCAGAGTCTAGAACTTCACTGTTTTTACTTAGCAAAGGACTTGGGAAGTCTTTGGGTATTCCCTATCATTATGCCCCAAATATTCTCAGAGCTATACTACACTCTAATGTTCCTTCTATATAAAATTCTCTCTTTCCATCATTTCTTTCACAGGTGTCATCTCTACATGGAGCCTGAAGTTTCTCTTTGACTACTAATTGCTTGCTCCCTTTTATCCTTCACAGGAATTTCCTTATAAAAGTTATCTTTCACATCAAATTCCGTCTTGCTGTGTGCCTGTAGGAGAAATCAGACTGATACAGGTATCTTCTAAAAGCCTATCACAATTTAGACGACCATACCTCCCAGATATGCTTACTCTAATCATTGCTAGAACGGTAAGCCTCATTTATTGAACCGTCTTTCAGACATTTACTCCCATTCCTTTCTATTAATGTGATCAAATAATTCAGATAATTCCCCCACACATTCCCTTTATTCCAAGCCCTTCCATCGTGGCCTCTGGATCCCCTAGAAGATGATGATACAATTTTCCTGCATTGCAAATGCTTCTCAAATATTTATATCATCTCTTTTACTGAAATGCAGCCGGTCAGCACACTGCTTTCTCTGCTGGCACCTGTAGTGCTAGCTATTTTTTTTACATAAATTGATAGGGCAATTATAGATCTTTTCCTCACTTAAATTTTAGAACACCAACTCTTTACCCCCTTGAAAAAAAATCCTACTTGCCTGATATTTGCAACAACCAGAGATACCCAGCTTCTCTTTTCCTCCTCTACAGACTTCCTGGTCTCATCCTTTGGCTTCAACGAGTAACCCTACTGAGTCAAAGAAACTTCAGTTATTAAACTGGTTCACAGTTTTTCTTTCCCTGTGAACTCCAGTAATTATCACTGAAGCCATAGTTATCTGTCTCAGTCAGTTTTGTATTGCTATAAGGGAATACCTGAGGCTGAGTAAATTCTAAAGAAGAAAGGGTTTATTTGGTTCATGCTTCTGATGGCTGAAAAGTTCCAGATTGGGAAACTGTACCTGGTGAGTGCCTCAGCCTTCTTCCACTTCATCGGGAAATGTGAAAGGGAGCTGGCTTGTACAGAGATCACATGGAGAGAAAGCAAGAGAGAGAGAGAGAGAGAGAAGAGCAAGGTACCAGGCTTTATAGTAACCAGCTCTTGGCAAGAACAAATAGAATAGAACTCACTAGACACCCCTGCATGGAAGGCATTGCTATACTCAGGAGGGATACACCTCCATGACCCAGACAGCTCCTATTAAGCCTCACCTCCAGCAGTAGATATAAAATTTGCATATGAGGTTTGGCAGACAAACCTCCAAACCACAGCAACATCTTTGTAAATGATCCCACCAATACTCTTGTCTCAGGTTGTTCACCTCTTTATCATTAATTATCAATGACCTTTTTTCCTCCTCTTTCCAAAACATATGTCACACTCAATTCCAATTGACACTTTATAGAATTTATTACCACCAAATTCTAAGTATTGTCAAATTATTGAATGTATGCCTGCTATTCTAGCACCATACTTTCCTGTCTTTCCTTTCTACTTACTTAAGTAATTCCGGTTAAATATTTTTGAACATTTAATGACCTTCACACTATGTTACTGATTTCTGTCTATCAAGAAATGCCTATCTTCACTTTTCATTTTAGCTAGGTTAATCTGTGATTCGTCATTTTGACCACACCAAATAACATAACCTGGCAGACTGGATTTACTTTAAAATTATAATACTATGTTTCAAATAAACACTCAGCACAACTTGGCAATCCCAGTACCATGTTTCTTAAGAAATTTTACATTTCCTACCAGACTCTCCCAATTTCTACTCTCCATCAATATATCAAATGATGATATCAATGTAAATTTTGATTAGATTAAAATATATAACAGACATATCTTTAGCTTTCCTTAATTAAAATATTGACAATGCTCATTTTTACCTTTGTCCATCTGATATGGTTTGGCTCTGTATTCTCACCCAAATCTCATGGTGAATTTTAATTCCTAATGTTGGGGGAAGGACCTGGTAGGAGGTGATTGGATTATGGGGGTGGACTTCCCCCTTGCTGTTCTTATAACAGCGAGTGAGTTCTGAGGAGCTCTGATGGTTTAAAAGTGTGTAGCACTCCCCCGTCACTCTCTGTCTCTCCTGCTCTACCATGTAATATGTATTTTCTTCCACTTTGCCTTCTGCCATGATTGTAAGTTTCCTGAGGCCTCTCCGCCATGCTTCCTTTACAGCCTGCGGAACTGTGGGTCAATTAAATCTCTTTTCTTCATATATTGCCCAGTATCAGGTAGTTCTTTATAGCAATGTGAGAATGAAGTAATACATCCTCCTTTCATATCTAAGGAAGTATTTCTTCAATCAGGACCATTTGCTTAATGTACATTTTATATCTCATTCCCTCCTGCCTTTTGAAATATTTTTGAATCTTATTTTTTTTTTTGAGAAGTAGTCTTGCTCTGTCACCCAGGCTGGAGTGCAGTGGGGAGATCTTGGCTCACTGCAACCTCTGCCTCCTGGGTTCAAGCAATTCTCCTGCCTCAGCCTCCAGAGTAGCTAGGAGTACAGGCACACACCACACCTGGCTAATTTTGTATTTTTAGTAGAGATGGAGGTTCTACATGTTGGTCAGGCTGGTCTCAAACTCCCAACCTCTGGTGATCCACCCACCTTGGCATACCAAACTTCTGGGATTACAGGCATGAGCCACCTCTCCTGGCTGAATCTTAAATTTATTTATATCTATTAGTCTCCCTATTCTTCAAAATATTTTAATCAGCACAGAAATGTATGTTAATGTCTATCATTCTAAAAGCAACACAATGAAAGAAAGTCATCATTTGGTAAATACTTGCTTCCAGTTACTATCCAATTTTTCTACTCTCCTTTAGTGTCAAAGCTTTCAAGAGTTTTATATACACTCTATACAAAATCCCATACCCCATTTACTTCATGACAAGCTGCAGGGAAGCTTATGTTCCCACAAGTAGAATGAAATAGCTCTTCGTTTTACCAATGACTTCTAGGTTTTCAAGTTCAGGGAGTGAGGCAGGAATACTGGGTATATAAGCAAGTATGGTGGCAGATTTATCTGGTTCTTCTAAATGAATGCAATGAAGTTCTTATTTTCCATACTCCAATGTCATAGATGCCAAATTTAGTGAGGTGACAGCTATAGTATTTCAAGATAAGCCTGGGCATTTTATCTGGCTAATCTCTTCAGGAATTTTACACAACCAAGTTCCATTCTGTTATCTTCCCAAAGACATTTTAAAATACATAATATTTTTTAATAAATATCTTTTATTAAAATGAAAACTAAAGCTTAAACTAACTAGAGAAAATTTACTTGTCTTTAACTGAGAGCCCTTGTTATTAGAGTTTTCAAGATGCCATACTCTCCTGAGTGCTTTCTTATAACTATAGTCATGTTTGGTCTCCTTCCAAATCTCTTTCTTCTCCCCCACCAGAACTATAAATGCTTGAACTCCTCATGATGTTTCTATGTTTTTTTTTTTCCTGTAGAAAAACCATTATTTTTGTAGGCTATTTTGGCCTTTGCCATGCCCTTATATTCATTCTCCATATGGTTAGAACATTTAAATAAAACTCCTCTGAGCTCCAAATTGCTGTTTCAGAATTTCACTAAAACCCCAAATTTAAGAAAAATAGGTGGAGAGAGATCCAAGATGGCTGATCACTAGCAGCTCGGGCTCCTAGCTCCCAGTGAAAGTGCAGAGAACAAGAGGGCGCCACACTTTCAGACGAATATTTGTTGCTCACGGACCAAGAGATTCCCAGCGGAGGAGTCCCACTGGTCGCCAGGGTGACTCTTGTGGCCAGCGCAGTGGTTTTGCTGGTGCCTTAGCGCGGCAGTTCTTGGTGCAGAGTCCGGAGATTCCCGGGCAGAAAAGCACCATCAATCTTAACACCGCTGTTTTGGCCGGCGCAGTGGATTGCTCAGATTTTGGCGCTGGGAATCAACAAGTTGGACATCCGCTCAGTGACCTAGTTAGAAAGTCGGTAATTACAAAGACGACAGAAGGATAAATATATAATGAAGGGAAGAAACCAGCCTAAAAAGGCAGAGAATACTCAAAATCAGAATGCCTCTCCCTCTACAGGGGATCGCAGTTCCTCTTAGCAATGGAACAAGGCTTAATGGAGAACCAGTGTGTTCCATTATCAGAAGCAGGTTTCAAAAGGTGGGTGATAAGAAACTTCTGTGAATTAAAAGAACTTGTTCTAACCCAATGCAAAGAAACTAAGAACCTTGAAAAAAGGTTTGATGAAATGCTAATGAGAATGGACAATTTAGAGAGGAATATAAGTGAATTGATGGAGCTGAAAAACACAACATGGGAACTTCGCAAAGTATGCACAAGTTTAAACAGTCGAATTGATCAAGCAGAAGAAAGGATATCAGATGTTGAGGACCAGTTTAGTGAAATGAAATGAGAGGACAAGATTGGAGAAAAAAGGATAAAAAGGAATGAGCAAAGTCTCCAGGAAATATGGGACTATGTGAAAAGACCTAATTTACGTTTGATAGGTGTACCTGAATGTGACAAAGGGAATGAATCCAAGTTGGAAAATACTCTTCAGGATATCATTCAGGAAAACTTTCCCAACCTGGCAAGGCAGGGTAACATTCAACTCCAGGTAATACAGACCACAAAGATATTCTTCAAGAAGACCAACCCCAAGGCACATAATTGCCAGATTTATTAGGGTTGAAATGAACGAGAAAATACTAAGGGCGGCCAGAGAGGAAGGTCAGGTTACCCATAAAGGGAAACCTATCAGACTTACAGCAGATCTCTCAGCAGAAACCCTACAAGCCAGAAAAGAGTGGGGACCAATATTTAACATCCTTAAAGAAAAGAACTTTTAACCCAGAATTTCATATCCAGCCAAACTAAGCTTTACAAGTGAAGGAAAAATTAAATCTTTTGCGAACAAACAAGTACTTAGAGAGTTCACCACCACCAGGCCTGCTTTACAAGAGCTTCTGAAAGAAGCACTATACATATAAAGGAACAACCAATATCAGCCTTTCCAAAAATATATCAAAAAGCAAAGAGCATCAACACAATGAAAAATTTACACCAACTAATGGGCAAAACAGCCAGCTAGCATCCAATGGCAGTATTAAACTCATATATATTCAATTGGAAAAAAAGCCAAAACCCATTGGTATGCTGCATCCAGACCCATCTCACATGCAACGATACACAAAGACTCAAAACAAAGAGAAGGAGGAAGATTTACCAACTAAACAGAGAGTAAAAATAAACAAATAAATAAAAAGCAGGAGATGCAATTCTTGCCTCTGATAAAATAGACTTTAAAGCAACAAAGATCAAAAGAGGCAAAGAAGGACATTACATAATGGCAAAAGGATCAATGTAACAAGAAGAGCTAACGATTCTATAGATCAATGAGACAGAAAATTAACAAGGACATCCAGGATTTGAACTCAGACCCGGAACAAGTAAACTTAATAAACATTTATAGAACTCTCCACTTCAAATACACAAAACATACATTACCACCTCACACTATTCCAAAAGTGACTACATAATTGGAAGTAAATCACTCCTCAGTAATCGCATAGCATTTCATAGGTTTAAATGAAATATTAGTTGGCTGCTTGTTTGTTATTTTCTTCCCTTATTCCTTCCTGTCTACATCATTAAGTATAATTATTGGTATAAAAGAGGTTTTCAATACCTATTTCTAAACTGCATTCTAGCCTGGGCAAGAAAGCAATACTCCCATTCTCTCTCTCTCTTTCTCTTCCTTTTTCTTCCTCTTCTTCATTTTTTTTCTTTCTTTCTTCTTTTTTTTAAATTAAAAAAAAAAGAAAAATAGGAAATAGTTATCTTCATGCATCAGAGATATGCTAGATGACATTCTGCAACCATGAGTTTCATTACATAATGCCAGTCAGTATTTAATAGAATGATTCATTGAAAAAGGAAAGACTCAGTTATGAATGGCAGCCACAAGAGAAGAATGTCAAAACTTCCCCTCTCTTCCATGTTTAAAATGAAAGAAAAAAATAATTTCTAATTGCCTCTTTCCTTGATCTAATCCTAGAGAATCCTGCAAAAGTAGGGGGAAATAATAGAGAAAAAAAATCACCACATCCTTCTTACCCACTTTGGATGAAACCTGAGCTTGATAAGAGGAGATGCTTTGAAAAGAAGAGATAAAGGTTTTCTAGACTTGGTGAACTTTTGTAATTAATTAATTGCATTTTATTATTTTTAATTAATTGTGAATCAAATAATTTAATATAAAATTTATATAATTATAATTAATTTGTATTTAAAATAATGTATAATTAGACTTGGTTAATTATAACAATGTATTTTTGAAGTATATGATAAGAAATGTACATTATACTGATAATAGTATTGAAGACTGGCATGATCTAAAGTGCTGAAGAAAAAAATAATAATCTAAGAACAGTATATCAGGTGAAAATATTCTTTAAATATGAAGGAGAAATAAACATTTTCTCAGATCAAACAAAATCTGAGGGATTTTATGAACACCAGACCTGTTTAACAAGAAATGCTAAAGGGAGTCCTTCAATCTGAAAGAAAAGGACATTAATGAGCAATAAGAAATCATCTAAAGGTAAAAACTCATTGGTATAGTACATATATAGCATATTAAACCACTGCAATTATGATGTATAAACTACTTATATCTTAATTAGAAAAACTAAAAGAAGTTATCAAAAATAATAGCTACAACAACTTTTCAAGATACAGATAGTACAAACGGATATAAACAGAAGAAACAAGAAGTTAAAAAGCAGGGGACACATCAAGCTACCAATGACTTTCCTCACAGAACTGGAGAAAACTACCTTAAACTTCATATGGAACCAAAAGAGAGCCCACATAGCCAAGACAATTCTAAGCAAAAAGAACAAAGATGGAAACATTATGCTACTTGACTTAAAACTATACTACAAGGCTACAGTAATCAAAACAGCATGGTATTGGTACCAAAACAGAGATATAGACCAATGGAACAGAACAGAGGCCTCAGAGGCAACGCCACACATCTGCAACTATCTGATCTTTGATAAACCTAACAAAAACAAATAATGGGGAAAGGATTCCCTATTTAATAAATGGTGTTGGGAAAACTGACTAGCCATGTGCAGAAAGCAGAAACTGGACCCCTTCCTGACACCTGACACTAAAAATAACTCCAGATAGAGTAAAGACTTAAACATAAGTCCTAACACCGTAAAAACCTCAGACGAAAACCTAGGCAAAATCATTCAGGACATAGAACATAGGACTTCATGTCTAAAACACCAAAAGCATTGGCAACAAAAGCCAAAATAGACAAATGGGATCTAATTAAACTCCAGAGCTTCTGCACAGCAAAAGAAACAATCATTAGAGTGAACTGGCAACCAACAGAATGGGAAAAAATTTTTGCTATGTACCCATCTGACAAAGGGCTAATATCCAGAATATGCAAATAACTAAAACAGATTTACAAGAAAAAAACAAACAAACCCATTCAAAAGTGGGCAAAGGATATGAACAGACATTTTCAAAAGAAGACATATATGAGGCCACCAAACATATGAAAAAATGCTCATCATCACTAGTCATTAGAGAAATGCAAATCAAAGCCACATTGAGATACCATCTCATGCCAGTCAGAATCGTGATCATTAAAATACCTGGTGACAACAGATGCTGGAAAGAATGTGGAGAAATAGGAATGCTTTTACACTGTTGGTGGGAGTGTAAACTAGTTCAACCATTGTGGAAGACAGTGTGGCGATTCCTCAAGGATCTAGAAATAGAAATTCCATCCCACTACTGGGTACATACGCAAAGGATTATAAATTATTCTATTATAAAGACACATGCACACCTATGTTCATTGCGGCACTGTTTACAGTAGCAAAGACCTGCAACCAACCCAAATGCCTGTAGATGATAGACTGGAAAAGGAAAATGTGGCACATATACACCATGGAATACTATGCATCCATAAGAAACGATGAGTTCATGTCCTTTGTAGGGACATGGATGAATCTGGAAACCATCATTCTCAGCAAACTGAC
The DNA here is from genome assembly GCF_030222135.1 of Aotus nancymaae. NCBI lineage: Eukaryota > Metazoa > Chordata > Mammalia > Primates > Aotidae > Aotus > Aotus nancymaae. Next base: position 22,317,722 of record NW_026988473.1, on the reverse strand, counting down.
ACAAGAACAGAAAATCAAACACTGCATGTCCTCACTCATAGGCAGGTGTTGAACAATGAGAACACATGGGCACAGGGAGGGGAGCATTGCACACTAGGGTCTCTTTTGGGGGCTAGGGGAAGGAAAGTTGGTAGTGGGGATGTTGGGGAGAGATAACCTGGGGAGAAATGCCAGATATAGGTGACGGGGGTTAGAGGCAGCAAACCACATTGCCATGTATGTACCTATGCAACAATGCATGATCTGCACATGTACCCCAGAACCTAAAGCACAATTAAAAAAAATAAAAATAAATTTTAAAAAAAAGCAGGGGACAAAGTTAAGGTATAGGCTTTTTATTTATTTTATCTTTGCTTTGTTGTTTCTTTGTTCAAGTAATCAGTGTTAAGTTGTCAGCAGTTAAAAAAGTGAGTATAAGATATGATTTTCAAGCCTCATGGTAATCTCAAATCTAAAAACATACAGTGGATACACAAAAAATAAAACAAGAAATTAAAACTTAATTTCTTCATTGAAAACTTTTTGAAATAAATGATAATGGAAGCAAAATATGCCAAATTCTAGGAGATACAGTGAAAGCAATAGTAAGAAGAAAGTTTATAGTTATAAGCACACACATCAAAAAAGTAGACAAAGTTTAAATAAACAACATAAAAATTTATCTTCTAGAACACCATGAGCAAACCAAATAAAAAATTAACAGATCAAATAATAAATAAATAAATATCAAAGCAGAAATAAGTAAAATTGAAATGAAGAACACAAATCAAAAGATCAATGAAACAAAAGTTGGTTTTTTTTGAAAACATCAACAAAACTGAAGCCAGATTAAACACGAAAAAAGAGAGAAGATCCAAATAAAAAAATCAGAGATGGAAAAGTGGAGTCATTACACCCAATACAGCAGAAATTCAAAGAATCATCAGAGGCTACTATAAACCAATAAATTAGAAAACCTAATAGAGATGGATACATTCTTAGGCATACACAGCCCACCAAGACTGAACCATGAAGAAATCCAAAACCTGAACAGACCAATAAAAAGTAATACAATCTAAGCCGTAAGAAAAAGTCTCCCAGGAAAGTAATGTGAACCTGATGTCTTTACTGCTGAATTTTACAGAACATTTAAAGTAAAGAAAAGCTAAAACTAATCCTACTCAAAACTATTCTGAAAAACAGTGGCATGAAACTCATTCTAAGAGGCCAGCCAGTATTACTCTGATACAAAAAACAAAGACACTTAAGAAAAAGAAAACTACCAGCCAATATCCCTGATGAACATTGATGTAAAAATTCTCAACACAATACAAACAAAGCAAATTCAACAGTAAATTAAAAAGATCATTCATCATGACCAAGTAGGAATTATCTCAGGGATGCAAGGATAGTTCAATATCTGTAAATTAATCAGTGTGATACATCATGTCAAAAAAATGAAACACAAAAATCATATAATCATTTCAATTGATACAGAAAAAGCAGTTGATAAAATTCAACATCCCTTTATAATTAAAAACCTTCAAAAAATGGTGAATAGAAAAAACATAACTCAACATAATGATAGCCATATATGACAGATTCATAACTAGTACGATACCGAATGGGGAAAAACTGAAAGCCTTTTCTCTAAGATCTGGAATATGACAAGAACACCTGCTTTCAGCACTGTTATTCAATGTAGTACTGGAAGTCCTAGCCAGAGCAATCAGACAAGAGAATAAAATAAAGGACATTCAACCTGTAAAGAATACATTCAAATTATCCTTGTTTGCAGATGATACAATCTTATATCTGGAAAATCCCGAAGACTCCACCAAAAAATAAACTTATTAGAACTGATAAATTCAGTAAAGTTGCAGGATACAAAATAAACATAGAAAAACAATAGCATTTATATGTACCAACAGCAAATAATCTGAAAAAATTAAAATAACCCCACCTTATATTTATATTTATGTATCAGTATAGTGAAGAAATCTGCATTCCTATGTTCATTGCAGCACTATTCACAATAGCCAAGATTTAGAAGCAACCTGTGTTCATCAATAGATGAATGGATAAAGAAAATGTGGTACACATGCACAATGGAGTACCATTCAGCTTTAAGAAAGAATTAGATCCTGTCATTTGCAACAACATGGATAGAACTGAAGGTCATTTTGTTAGGTGAAATAAGCCATGCACAAAAAGGCAAACTTTGCATGTTTTCACTTGTTTGGGGAGCCAAAAATTAAAACAATTGAAATTATGGTAACAGAGAGTAGAAGGATGGTTACCAGAACCTGGGAAGGGTAGTGGGGTGGGCTGGGGGTTTAAGTGGGGATAGTTAATGGGTACAAAATCATAGTTAGATAAAATGAATAAGACATAGTATTTCATAGCACAACAGGGTAACTGTAGTCAACAAGTATTTTATAAAAGAGTATAATTGAAATGTTTGTAACACAGAGAAAGAATAAATGCTTGAAGTGATGAATATCACACTTACCCTAATGTGGCTATTATGCATCAAAATATCTCACATACCCATAAATATATGCCTGAATCAAAATATCTCACATACCCCTAAATATATGCCTCTATTATGTGGCAAGAAAAAATTAAAAATAAAAATTGTTGTTAATTGTATAAAATATATACTTCCAGTATAAAATATATACACTATCATACTATATATACATAGAATATGTACTATAGGTATAAAATATATGATATATAAATTACACTATAAAATTACACCATTTTATAGCTGAAAATGAATGGAATACTGTAGGCTTTGCCAAGATGTTCTGACATCAAGGGGCAAGAAGTATTTTCTTAAAAGCACTTGTTTGTAGGCAAAAGTAGCAGACAAATTAAAAGTGTTTACTGATTATAGGGTGAGATTATCCTACACGGCAGAATAAATGTTATCATAGGTATGTATGTATAGGCAAAAGCATAGTATATGTAGGATTTCACACATTCCTTGTTTCTGGAATCACCGGGAGTGTTGGAACCCATATCCCACAGATATGAGTGGATACTGTAATTTACTGCAGGGACTGACTCACAGTTAATATTAATTAATATTGATTCAGTGGAGGCTGGGCACATTGGTGCATGCCTGTAATCCAGGCACGTTGGGAGGCTGAGGCAGGTGGATCACTTGAGGTCAGGAAGTCATGAGTTTAAGACCAGGCTGTCCAACATGTTGAAACTCTGTGTCTACTAAAAATACAAAAATTAGCCAGGTGTGGTTGTGCATGCCTGTAATCTCAGCTACTTAGGAGTCTGAGGCATGAGAATTTCTTGAATCTGGGAGGTGGAGGTTTCAATGAACCAAGATCACAACACCGCACTCCATCCTGGGCAGTGGAAGTGAGAAAAAAAAATTCAATGGATGTTTAAAGGAAAAGGAGTGACAAGTAGTATTTTCCTGTAATTGCTCCCTAATCATTTCGTTTTTCATTTATATAAGTTTATAAGGTACAAGTGCAGTTTTGTTACATGCGTAGTGGTCAAGTCAGAGAATGGGGGGTATCCCTCACCTGAATAGCATTCATTCTATCCATTAAGTGATTTCTCCTCATCCCTCCTTACCAGCCCTGCACCCTTCCAAGCCTAATTGTCTATCATTCCATACTGTATGTCCATGTGTACATATTATTTACCTCCCACTTATAAGTGAGAACCTGTGGCCTTTGTCTTCCTATTTTTCACTTAAGACAGTTACCTCCAGTTTCATCCGAGTTGCTGCATGTAATATGACTTCATTAATTTTTATTGCTGAATAGTATTTCACTTCGTATATACACTCTCTCTCTCTCTCTCCTCTCTCTCTCTCTCTCTCTCTCTCTCTCTCTCTCTCTCTCTCTCGACGTTTTTAATCTAATCATCTGTTGATAGACCTTAGGTTAATTCTATCCATTTAGCAATGCAGTATACACTTTTATGTGAGATACATATCAACTTAGTAATTTTGTACAGTGAATTCCCAACTCCTGCCCTCTCCTCAACCAAACTGATACTTAAATATCAACTTCTGGAATGTCTTTAATGGCCAGTGTTATGTAAACATGACATGTTCTAATGGCACTATTGCAAATGTAGCAATAACTTCATTACTTCTAAAGTATAAATCCTGAAAGTTAGATAAGAGGAAGATCCGGACAGATGTTTCTGTTGAGAACTGTCATGATGTATAGATTAAAACTGTACAGGCAACTTTTTCATAGACCTTGACATAGCTTTGACATAGTCTTTGTCATTATGAGCTTTGGAAGCTTTTGATGCAGTCCATTCTTCATGTTTACAATTGGAGGAGAAGACTGAAAACATTATCTTCCTACAATTCATCAGATATTATTTAGAATAATTCTCCTAAAGACTAGCATGAGAAATCTGTTACTGTGGGAGACTGATGATTGCCATATTGTTGCTATTTGTCCCTTTGAGAGTTGGAGTCTAACTCTCTACCCCTTGGTCTCTGTAAAGCTTTCTTCTGTTTTCACAAACAGAATAAATTAGAGTAACATTGCACCTGTTTTCAAGTATGAGCCATAAAGATTTGACAGCTTCCACTTTCTGTTTTTTGGAACACTTGCTCTTAGAAGCCCGTCACCTGGTAAGAAACACAACTGCTCTGGGACCTCTGGACTGTGAGAAGAGATAATCAGGCCATGTAGAGCCTCTGGAGGATATGTCTTCTCTGGATAGTGGGAGATGGCAAAGAAGCTGCTTCCAATGTAGATTATTTATTCTAATCATTCCAGCTGACACTGCTTAAGTCAAACTACCTTAAATGAGTTCTTCTGTAATTCTTTACCATCAAAAGTATGAAGAAAAATTAAGGTGATTGTTTAAAGCCCCTAAGAATTGAGGTAGTTTCATACTAAGCAATAGATAACCAAGTAATTATAAAACAACCTAAAGATCACTTCAGAGAGTGACAACTTCTCTCTCTCAGATTTTTTTGTCCTATAACCATCTTCTTTTTTTTCAATTGTTATTATTATTTTTAGTGAGCTATGTGTTTAAACCTCATGACTTAGAGACAGATCTGTGCTTTCAGATGACTGTTAAAATTTCTAGAACCACAAGGGCATAGCCAAACAGGAATGTTCATGTCACCTTTGCTCTTTAACAAGGAAGTGGCTTTTTTTTTTCTTTTTTCTTTTTGGCAATTGAAAGGAATAACAATGAGTGGTGGGTTTAAAGTTGCAAATTAATAGAGGGTTATAAAAAGCCTACTCAGCTGTGAAGGCAAAGCATACTTGGGTAATAGTTTGACATAAATATTTTCAGTTAAAAATCAAGGATGAGTTCATATCCTTTGCAGGGACATGAATGAAACTGGAAACCATCCTTCTTAACAAACTGGCACAAGAACAGAAAACCAAACACTGCATTTTCTCATTCATAAGTGGGTGGTGAACAATGAAAACACATGGACACAGAGAGGGGAACATTACACTCTGGGGCCTGTTGGGGGATGGGGAGGGATAGCAGGAGGTGGGGTGATTAAGGAGGGATAACATTAGGAGAAATACCTAATGTGGGTGACAAGGGGAAGGAGGCAGCAAACCACCATGGTATGTGTATACCAATGTAACAATCCTGCACCATCTGCACATGTACCCCAGAACTTAAAAGTATAATAATAAAGAAAAAATCTCCAGTGGGCACTGCTGTGGTACCTATCACCCACAGTATCTTGGTGCTTGGCTGGGTGCAGTGGTTTATACTTATAATTCCAGCATTTTGGGAGGCTGAGGTGGAGGATTTCTTGAAGTTGAAGTTCAAGACCAGCCTTGACAATATCGAGAGACCTCATCTCTACAAAATACAAAAAAATTTTCTGGGTGTGGTGGCACATGCCTGTATTCTCAGCTACTCAGGAGGCTACCTATCTTCTTAAATACTCTGGTTGTGAATAATTGGCCTGTGGATATTTTCATTGTAAATGCTTCCATTTCTATAAAATGGTGATTGCTTAGGTTGCTAATGAGAATTAAGCAGTTGCTTATAAAATGGAGATAAAGAGAATGACTATTTCAGAGTGTTTTATGATTTTTAGATGTGCAAAAGGAAGATGATATGATAAATAGACTCACATTGTATTTGGATGTGAATTTTAAACAAAGCTAATTTTATACATAACAGTTGTTCCAGAAAGATTCTATTTACAGAGTTTCTGTGGTTAGCGAGAAACTCTCTCTCCTTTATAAGCTTACCCAATGAAAATAGACAGTTACAGTCATACTTAACCAACTATTATCAGTAATACATACTGTGTTATATTTGTAAAATAAAAACTGTTTTGCTTTTCAATTTTAATTTTAAGAAGGGTTAAGTGGATGGTCATTACTAAGTGAGGACTGCTAAAAAACAATAAATTTGAATTTCCAAATGTGTATGTCAGTTAAAACCTTAGGAAGATCAGAGAACACCTTTGAAATGATGTAGGATTTATAGTAAAATTTCTTTGCTTGGTGTTCTGCTGTGTCCTATTTACTTGAGATAAGCCTTCCAGGATGCAAGTTAAGAATAGAGATGGGTTGCCTGGATGCAAAGAAGAATAAGAAAAACAGCAACAACATCTAAAATATAAGACTGCTGATATCACAGTAAGTTTGTGTACAGCAGTGGTTTGAAAGGAGGGAGAAGAATCTGTAAGTTAGGCTTGCTCTGAGTATTTGAAGAAATGCTCTTCTGACTTTATATTATCTTCTGGAAGGATATTGCATAGATTAGGTAGTAGCCATATCATTCATATCCATCCCTTTGGGGGAAAAAAGTGTTCCATCATCACAGAAGTGGGACTGTGGGGAGAAGAATCTTTAACAGATGAAAGCAGATTAATTTTAGATTTTTGATTTGTCCATGAAGAACTCTAATAAGGGCACTGGTGCTGCAAAATTGAGACTCTCACATGAGTCACTTCAATACCATCCTCACTTACCCTGGGAATGGCTGTAACAGTACTCAATAAATCATTTTCTGCTAAGAAGCAAAACATTCAGAGGGCTACTACAGTAGGTTCAGGTATTTACTGACAAGGAAAAGATCAACAAGACTACGTAAACTGTATTTATAAAATATTATTTATACCTCAACACCCCCCAAATTCCAAACTTTACACATTGTGAAATATAAGATTATTTTCTTTTTATTTAGCTGCAAATAGGAGTGTAGCTATTCACTAAGAGGTGCCAGGGCTGCAGTTTCAAAAACTCACCAAAGATAGGACACAGCATTTTTAATGTCAAGGGGGATTTAGAGGGAGATTTTTGATTAGAGATGAGTCACCCTAGTCAGGGTATCTTTGTGGGAGACGGCCTCAGTAAATAGCAATGAAAAAGCACCACCTCTCAACGGATATTAGGTCACTGATCTGGCATGAATCATTCAACCAAGGTTTTCCAAAGTCCCTGCTAGGCTAGGGTTGTAGGACTTCATGGTGAATGGGAAATGAAATACGGTTCATGTCTGTTTCTTCCTGTAATGCCTTATAGACCCTTTCTGAGGCAATTTTAAGCAATATTTGCTGGGAGCTATGGAAGCAAAGCAGAAACTGCTGCTGCTCATATAATTGTTTTCTTCATGAATAAAGACATTTTCTTTTCTGAAGTTGTCAATGCTATATCTTTCAAAAGCACAGTAATGACATAGAGAATAATAAAATAGTTTTTCCTGAAGCAGAAAATGAAAAGATAGTAACAACTAATAAACTGGGGAAACAGCTGTGTTCTTTACTTTTTTATGAGTCTTTTAAGTTTTACATGTGGTATCACTTAATTCAATCAAATAACTTAGCCAAGCTGAGATAGACTCTAGTATCTTAACATTTACCCATCAGTCAGATTCCGAACACCAAGTTTAGCCTAGGATTGTTGCCAATCACAGGTACCTTGAAAGACTGATCATTTTGGGCTACATAAAAATCCCACAGAGTCACTAGTAAAGCTTAGAGATTTAAAAGTATATCGGGTCAGCTTTATTCACCATTTGGCTTAATAGAGTCTACGGATGAGGGTGGGACATGGGGAAAACAGAGTTGGCAACTCAGAGATGGCCAACCTCTCAGAAGTCTTGTCCTTTCCATTTATCCTAGATTTAAAGAGCGTTAAGTCATGCTACATGAGTTCATGTGTTTCATTTCTGAAACCTTAGCATGAATATCTTGTAATAAATATTTATCTATCGCATTTGAGCAATTACAGTTAACAACCAGGGAAAAGAAATTTTGCCAAAACAATAGGAAACTAGATTGGCTAGTTTATAACAAATTATATTTTGACTATTCCTAATATACTAATTTCTAGTTGAATGATGGTGTTTTTTTCATTAACATTCCACAAAATTCCTTTTACTCAGGATTCAGTGGCTAGCACCTCCATATTTCAACCTTTTCTTGGAATGAAATAACCTCAATAAAATGACCATTTTTAGTCTACTAAGGTAAAGACAAGTTTAAATAAATGAAGTAAAGATACCGAATCTTAATATATCAATGAGGGATTATATTAGTTCTAGTATTTAAAAAGCAGATTAGTAGGGTTCTGAATTCAACTCATGTATCAGATTCAACTAATGCCTAAAGTCACCAGTTGGTGACTCAGATTTAACATGTAAATATATTTAATTGTCAAACGGTTGCAGATCTTTTATAAGAGACATGAGAATATTGTCATGGTGATGGTTATTTTATAGAACAGTAAAATCTGGGAAAATAGGAATTTTGGCTGCTTTCCCAAAGTACTCCAAAATAAGATGAAAAAGCTGTAGGTGGTTTCACTCCTTTAACTAGAGGATTTCCCTTTAAAGGATTTTCACCTTCAAAAATAGAACAAAATGCCTAATCTCTAGATATAAATAGGACTCGGCTTGGTATCACAAGTCAATTCTAATTTTACACAAAAACTTAGTGGGATATAATACAAAACAGATGATTTTAGAAATCAAGTGCTGATATAACTATATCATAATATTAGTGAGAATTGATTATAAGTGTACTATCCTAAATAGCTTCTAAAGATCTTGATAATAAGTGATGCAATCTCCTGGTTTTATAGGGATATACTCCTTAGCTAGAAGTGAGTGATCAGAACATCTACTAGAACATTCTCTGCACTAAGACCTCTCATGGTTCTCATTCTTCTCTAGTACATTTAGAAAAATCCAAATATTAAACATGTGGCCTTGGAAAAGCTTGCTGACCACAGACTTCTCAACGGAAAATAATACAAATAAAAGTATCTACATTGTTGGATTCTAGAAAATGATTGAGTTAATATGAATAAACCACTTAGCTTCTTGCACATAGTAAACTCTCAGGTTTGTTTTTATTTTAAGACAGGGAGGTTGTTATTCTCTTGCATGGGCTGTTGTGCCATGACACAAACATGGTTAACTGCAGGCTCCACCTCTTGGACTCAAGCAATCCATGCACCTCAGCCTCCTGAGTAACAGGGACTACAAACTGACACTGCTAGTTTTTGTATTTTTTTGTAGAGATAGGGGTCTCACCATGTTGCCTAGACTGGTCTCGATCTCATAGGCTCAAGTAATCCTCCTGCTTTGGCCTCCCAAAGTGCTGCAATTGTAGGCATGAGCCACCACACCTAGACCCCAGTACGTGTTAGCTCTCACTTTTGCTGTCAAATGTTAGAATATATATTAACCTATGTCATGTGTAATATTTAGATACAAATAACTTCATCACACAAAAATATTCAGATAGTGCTAATAATCCAAATGATTTTATGCTAAAATTTGGTATTATAACTTTCTTCTTCAGGTTTAATTGCCAGAAGTGAGTTTTTTTATATCAAGTTTTCACCTACAATGCTGTGCTACAGTGTAGCACCAAAAAAGAGTTACTATTATTTCAAAGTATATTCTCTTGCCTGTGCATGATAGTATCTAAAATCAGAAAAAAAAATTCTTCATTCTTACAGAAAAAACCTTCTATAACATTGATAGGAGCTATGCACTTTCATACAAAAATGAGTCTTGAACATATAGAACCTTGTATTAGTCCATTTTCACACTGTTATAAAGAACTACCTGAGACGGGGTCATTTATAAAGAATGGGGGTTTAATTGTCTCATAGTTTTGCATGACTTGGGAGGCCTCAGGAAACTTACAATCATGGTAGAAGGGGAAGCAAGGTATGTCTTACATGGTGGCAGGAGAGAGAGAGAGAGAGAGAGAGAGACAGAGAGAGACACAGAGAGAGAGAGAGAGATAGAGAGAGAGGAAGTGCCACACCTTTAAACCATCAGATCTTGTGAGAACTCACAAGAACAGCTGGGGGAAAATTGCCCCCATGATCCAATCACCTCCCACCAGGTCCCTCCCTCGACACGTGGAGATTATAATTTGAGATGAGATTTGGGTAGCGACACAGAGCCAAATCATATCAAACCTCAATAAATATTTCTAAAATGAATGGAAGCAATGTTGTAAGATAAATATTTCAAATTAATGTAATGGGGAAAATGAAAGGGTAACATGATTTCAAAAATTCCAACTGCACTTTTATGAACACACTGAGTGACTCTGACTTTGAAGTTTCCTGCCCTACTATGGGTGGGAAGAGAGTATTCATGAGATTTCCTAGAGATTCAGATATTGTCAATCAGTATTGCCTGCACATGACTTTAATATGCCGGTGAAGTTTCTGTAGTAGGATCCTTTTCAACTCTCATTAAACTATGAAAAGAATGAATTTTATGAGATCAGGCATCCCCTGTGCTTGGTCAAACTTCAAATTAAGACCAAGGTAGTTAATTCCAATTGATTTTTATTTCTTTCTTTAAAATAACTTTCATAAAACTAAGTTGTTCTTGTAAAAGTCTGAATGTAAAGAACTTTCAAAAGAACTTCCAAAGTGTGGTTTCATCACACCAATGATAATGTATTTATCAGAATATGAATGCTAAAATATGCCCCTTTTTCAAAAACTATCAATCCATAAAAAAGTTAAAGAAGAGGGTTTCATATTCATTTGCCTGTCCTCATTCAATGCTTCTACTTCAATCACCTGATTTTTCTTTTCTTTGATTGTCATCTGCTCCTCTTTCACTATATTCCCACCTCACTTCTTTATGTAGCATGAATATATTGTTCTCTTGTTTTACTCTTAACTATCTCTGCTCTTTCTCTCCTGTGTGATTACTTAGCTACACAAACAGGACTGAAATATGAGTAAAAATGACTTAATAAGGGTTTCCTGTTCAGGAAAATTTGTCTTCAGTACTGTTTGATGATTTCTCCTGAGAAAAAGGCATTCATAGTCTTATCCTAATCATCTCTGAGCAAAACATTTCAAATTGGCCAAGCAGCTGCAAAACAAGAGCTGAAAACAGACATGAACAAAAAGATTTCCTGCAGTGGTAAACACTATGATGCTTTTATATTGATAACACTCTGGGGGGAATTCCTGCATTTCTAGCAAAGGCCATTTAAAGTGCAGGTTAACAATAAAAAACCTAGCCCTTTTAAGACAGCATGCACGAGTAACATGTTGGTTTGCATTTATCAATTTCTTTTAAGATTTTTCTATTTTTGTAAACAGAAATAATATAACATGTGTCATTTGAAATTCCGATGCAATGTAATAAACTGTCTTAAAAATAGAGTATTGGGGTTGGACTCAGTGGCTCACATCTGTAATCCCAGCGCTTTGGGAGGCCGAGGTGGGAGGATCAGAAGGTCAGGAGTTTGAGACCAGCCTGCCCAATATGCTGAAACCCCCATGTCTACTAAAAATACAAAATTTAGTGGGGGCATGGTGGCAGGCACCTATGTCCCAGCTACTCAGGAGGCTGAGGCAGGAAAATTGCTTGAACTTGGGAGTCGGAGTTTGCAACGAGCCAAGATAGTGCCACTGCACTCCAGCCTGGGCAACAGAATGAGACTCTCTCTCAACAACAAAAAAAAAGAAAATAGAGTATTGGATTTGCAAGGAAATAAAAACTTATGTCACAAGAAGTTCTAACTGATGTATCAGAGGGAACAAAATACCCTAAAAATACTTCGCAAAATGTTTACCCATTATTATTCCAATGAGAATTAAAAGAATATATAACTCTCCCAGGATCTGGCCAGGTAACTTTAAATGATTCACTACTCTATGAAAAAAAAAAAGCCTTTAAGTTTATTTAAAATTTCAAGTGAATTTTCATTCTATTCTTTAGCAGAATCCACATGTAATATATTAATGCTTTTTTAAAAAATAACTTAGTTTATTTTTTTCTCTAATCTTTGAGGAAAAGAAAATGACTGCCTGAAATGCACTATTGTATGCCATTTGGTTGCATGCATTATCCTGGGGTGCCAAATAATAGCCCAGTTTAAGAAGCACAGGCCAAAGATGTCTTTTCAAGCAACTGAAGATAAAACCATATTGTTATTTTGGACAGGATACAGTGGATCCTCCTTTTCACATACTAGATTACTGAATGTGTCTTAAAGGATGCTCATTTATTTGGTTAGTCAAACATTATTTATAAAATGTTTGTTCTGGGTTGCATTCTGTGGAAGAGGCTGGGAAACAAGATGATCAATGAAGTTGCCTTCATGGTGCTTGCATTTTATGGAAACTTGTAGGCAATTAACAAGCTAGATAAATAATAAATAAAGAAGTTACCCAACCAGCCCACCAGTAAGATAGTTTGTAACTAGGTGATGGCAGAAATATACATGGTGATGAGATAAAATTCCGGGAAGAAAGCAATTTTAATAACATAACCTACGAAAATCTCTTTGTGAAGGCAGGATATTTTTTGCAAGGATCAAAGCAAAGGGGACTTTCCTATTGTACTGACTCAAATAGAATGGAATCTCCTGTGTTGATGAAGGAACTATTCTATTTTGAGATTTATCTGTTTCCTCAAAGTGGCAGTTTTGGTTATGTGGCAGTTGGAACGAGTGACTCCATTTTAGTTCAGTCTGGTCTGTTGAGGCTTAAGGCAGAGGCTCAATCCAAAACAATGGAATTTTTGTTTAACAGTGGTAAAGTCTGAAAGGAAAGAACCAAGTGTGCAAACTAGTGAATCCTGATCATATTTCTTATGGGTGAAAAAGGTAGATTAAAAGCCAGAGATACTTTTTAAGTAACTGATTACTGGATCTCCTTCGCCTCTGGGTTTAGAAGGTAGCCAGAGCTGGTCTTAGCTATGACTTCTTTTCTTGGTTTCTATACGCAAAGCCAGGCTTCCAATAACTGTCATTTCATAGGTGCTGCACTTTCTGGAGGAGTGCATCTTGAGATAACATTTCTGTACACTTTTAAGATAGTCATTATTCTCAGCAAATTGACACAAGAACACAAAATCAAACACCACATGTTCTCACTCATAGGCAGGTGTTGAACAATGAGAACACATGGACACAGGGAGGGGAGCACTACACACTGGGGTCTGTTGGGGGGAAATAGGGGAGGGACAGCGGGGGGTGGGGAGTTGGGGAGAGATAGCATGGGAAGAAATGCCAGATATAGGTGAAGGGGAGGAAGGCAGCAAATCACACTGCCATGTATGCACCTATGCAACAATCTTGCATGTTCTTCACATGTACCTCAAAACCTAAAATGCAATTTAAAAAAAGATACTCTAATAGATTTTAGATATTAATTTTATTAGCTAAGGTTTTATCAGAGGGTTCATATTTCAGAATCTCCTTATACTTGGTTTTGATATATAGAAATCCTTATGCGTGTTTTTTCTTATGCATGCATTTCTTAAAAAGAAATCGTGAATTTATACCATCTACACGAAGTAATTCTTTTATAATTATACTGGCAAAGAGTTAAGGATGCACACCCCTTCTACTTTAGGCAATTTTAGTAACAGAAAGATTTTGATTGAATTCAAATTTGGTGGCCCGTTTGCCTCCTACAGGCCTTTTCCTGCCTTGATTCCTGCTTGTCACCTTCCTGCATCAGCTGACCCTGAGCAACCTAATATAAGTAATAATCCACCTGCAGAATCTGGGAACACAATATAAAAATTATTTCCTAGCCTGATACAAAGCTTCATAGCAACTTTTCCTTTTTTAATCCCTGCAATTTTAAGGAAAGTATAATATCTATTAAATGTTATCAAATCCAACCACCTTGGTGCCTTGATGGGAATTGAGACTATTATCACACTCTAAATTCTGCTAATAACGTTAGCAATGCATTACAGCAGACTGTTCTATAAAATTTTACCTTTTATGTCTTATGTCAAAAATGATATATTTCTTTTTATCCTATAAAGCTGTAATTCTGGTATTATTTCGCTAAGAATACCTGATAAAAAAAAGTCACCATTTAAGATGTTAAATTATTTCTAATCATTCTCTTTGCAAGGCAAAATTATCCCAATCTGCAAAATCTGCTGTGTGGTTTGGACCAAATGTCCACAAGTGATTCTCGTCATGTTGTCATCAGCAATAATGCATAAAAAGCACAATTTTACATATGCCTTATAATTTATAATTCTCTCAAGGGAAACACTCTTCCTAGAAATATTTCTTAAGTAGCTTATATTCCATAAATAAATGTTGAGTTTAAAGAAGAAAACACTGTTATTTGTTCAATTAGTGTATACTGCTGAAACAATCTTTACTAGGTGGACTAGTTTATCAATTCTTAGTATAGTGTTCAGTTAGACAACTTAGTGGACACTTGCTGTTATCTAAGGCAGTACATTCCATCGTTACGAAGTACCTTCAGGTATTTCAAAAACACATTCAATTCAGGGCATGTAGCACAAATTGTGACAGTTTATTGGGTTGCTTTCTGATTATTGAAATCAATCTTACTGAAAAAAGGTCGACACAAACTACTTTCAATAAAAAGGTTATTTTTAAATCTTAAATGTTGTCATCAGCTGTCTATATCTGATGGGTTGGTGATCAGCTTAATTTTTGCATTGGAACAAGTTTAAGAGGTATTCTCTACAATTAAGGAGTCAGAATTGCTTTATCAAAATAGTGGATTTCTTTTAGGAAAGTTATACATTATATGTAGAAGTTTCTTGATAATAACATTATGTTCAATGAAATGGTTTTCAATGATAGAACAATTTTCTGTTGTTTAAGGCTAATCACAGGGTTTTAAGGTAAGTATTTGTTTTCTCTCTACTACTGTCTTTATTTTCATAAAAATGTAAAAATTTATCCATATTGGTGAGCCAATATGTATAATTATTTATGTTATTTATAATTATTTTTAAAAAGAAGACTCAGGAGAAATTTTAAAAATGAATAATTTCTGTAGAAATTGCTTTCTTTGGTTTCTGTTGGACTTTATGTATTCCATGCAGTGTGCCATTTTTGGTACACACCTAACACAAGCAAAAAGCGTATGCATTTTAAAAGATTAGAGTACTTAAATTTTTTTTCCTTCAAATAATTAACTTAGTGCTTTCAAAAAGAATTCCAGGAAACATTCTACAAACTTTCATTGCTAAAGTAATGGAAAGCAGCAAAAGAATCCAGTGGAGCAGAGAATTTCAACGCAATTATTATTATTATTATTTCTTGTTGCACTGGACTGTGTCTGTCAACTGATAGCTGAGTCAAGGTTTTATAGAAACCTGGGATTCCTGGGTTGGATAAATCTACTTGGTCAATACAACTAAAGTACCATCAAATGTTTAATAGTTCTACATTTGGGGGCGGGGAAGAGACAGCTCAACCAAGAAACAAAAGGTGATTGTCAGATTTTCACAAAAAAAGTTATCAAAAAAATAGTAAATTTTAATATTTGAACTAAAAATAGTAAATTTGCTAAATTTACTAAAATTCACTAAAAATAGTAAATTTTAATATTTGAACACCTGAGATTTTAGTAAGAAAGTATTTTGCTAAAAAGGGAAATCTGAAATCAATAAAAGAAACAGAAATTATTGAACAGTTTGCCTTAGTATTTTTCCAAATTCTTTATTTGTTATTCCAGCAGCTAGCTGGGCTGGAATAGATTCATTAAAAGCAAATATTTTCTTCATAGACTTGGAACTCACTACTAACATAAATATGCATCTTCAAATTTAGGTTTTTAGAAGCATACACCTTGCCATTTCCATGGTAATTTCAAATACGCCTTTCTATTTTAAATAGAACAACATCTGCTTTTTTTTCAGCATTGGTTAAAAACAACAACAAAAAAATGTTGGAAGGAGAAAAAAACAGAGAAAGAAAGTAATTTGATAAAACTAAAAAGGGACGAGGCCTCTAGTGAAGACTCTCTTGCAGTTTTGAATATAATCTTGTGACTTATGCTAGAAATAGACTCCCATCAAATTTGTTTTCCTAGTACTTGTTTTAGGTTCTCTGTTGATGTTTAACCCCATTATAATAATTTTTTTATTTGAAAAGTTTATACCAGTTGCCCCAAAATACCCAAACTTGAATTTCCTCTTAACAGATTTCTTTGCATTATATAAAACTGTTCCTGGGACTGGAGATCTGGAACATGGCAAATAAGAAAAGGACAAAAGACATGTTCAACAAGAAAAAAATTAAGAGCCATCGAAATTATTTTAATATTCAAATTCTATTTCCCTCTACAGTTTATCATGCAATCTAAAAGAAAAGAAGGCTAAGGATATAAGCACCCCTGAAAATCCTGAAACTTTCTTGTGATTTCCCAAAATGAATTATCTGGAAAGAGATGAAAACTGACTTTGGATATGAAAAGCAATATGAATATAAATGAATATACTGTTTGAATACAATTCTACAATAAGCGTGGAGCTAAAATATTATCAAACATCCAAGCATATGGAAAGATTAACAGTATAAATATTTCCTTAAAAAATGTCTTTCTAAATATTATTTGAACACAGATATTTTAGCCCTTAGCTGTTCCTTGAGAAGAAAAAGTATAACTTTCAATTCACCTATTAGGAAAATATGCATCCTTCATAAAATTGACAGTTTTGGATATTGTGCCGTTTATTTTTTAATGAAAAATATTCAGAGCATTTAAATAAGTATTGTATAAGAACAGAATATTCTGGGTATTTATTTAAGTTGTACTGTACATTGAGACCTCTTGTGATAATAGAAGTGATAAATACACATCTCTGATTAAAAGAATCAGCTTCCTTCATCAGAAAATTAATGTAATCACAATCAGTGATCTATAAACTGAATTTATTGACTTTAAGTTTTTTTTTTTGAGACGGAGTTTCGCTCTTGTTACCCAGGCTGGAGTGCAATGGTGCGATCTCAGCTCACCGCAACCTCCGCCTCCTGGGTTCAAGAAAATCTCCTGCCTCAGCCTCCCGAGTAGCTGGGACTACAGGCGCGCGCCACCATGCCCAGCTAATTTTTTGTATTTTTAGTAGAGATGAGGTTTCACCATGTTGGCCAGGATGGTCTCTATCTCTTGACCTTGTGATCCACCTGCCTCAGCCTCCGAAAGTGCTGGGATTACAGGCGTGAGCCACCCCGCTCGGCAACTTTAGGTTTTTAAGGCAAGACATCAAATAACATTATAGTTCTCAACTACTACAATGAAATGTCCTTAGGAATTTAAAATACTTCACAGGTTTTCTGCATGTTCTCACCCATAGGTGGGTGTTGAACAATGAGAACACATGGACACAGGGTGGGAAGCATCACACACTGGGGTCTGTCGGGGGGAAACAGCAGAGGGACAGCGGGGGGTGGGGAGTTGGGGAGAGAGACCATGGGGAGAAATGCCAGATATAGGTGATGGGGAGGAAGGCAGCAAATCACACTGCCATGTGTGTACCTATTCATAAAATTTCAAACCCTGCCATAAACTACATGATTCTTCATGATCGTGGCTTTCATCTTATCCTTTAACCTCATCCACTGTTTCTTTTCTTTTTGTTCATTATGCTATAGTTCCTGGGTTTCTTTCACTTCTTTATCCACCCTTGGCCTGGATTATTCCTCCCCAACTCTCCCTAATTCTCTCTCTCTCTCTCTCTCTCTACACACACACACATACACACACACACAATTATTATATGCTATTGGCATGGCTGGTATCTTTTTCTCATCTCTTTCATTTTAGTATTAATGACATGTACAGCCTAATATCTATTTTCTACTTTTCTCTATCCATCCATTGGATATTTTGTTTGTAAGCAGAATTAGACAGTTTTGAGAGAAGAGGTGCAGAAGGAAGAAAGAGAGGCCAGAATCAGTGTAAAGTGCCTGTCTTACAGTAGGTCTCTTAAGCAACTTTTGAGAATTACAGAGAAAGGTGATTGGGGAGGAAATTGTGGAGCAATTCCAGAGGATCTTTATGAGACCTTAGGCATAAGCAGAGCTGCTTTGGGAGTCCTGGTAGCAAATTGAAGCACAAGCTACAGAGTTACAGCCACTTCTCAAACAAAAATTCAGATATGCACACATGCACATCTTCACAGATGCCAACATACTTCTAGTAGCCCAAAGACTGAGAACTTCAGAACTCTAGGAACAGGAGCGTAAACCAGCACTTTGACACTTGCAATATCTTAAGCTTCTCGAAATAGCTTTCTAGAGAACAGGTGGATATGTATAAGTTGGAGTAGGAGTTTTATTATGGCTTTTACCAAGGGATATTTGGAACCGGCAGACTCATATGTGAACACAATACAGCATTCATTTCAGAAATTGCAGAAAACACTTTTGGCTGGGGAGGGATAGTAACTTTTTGCCTCTATCTGGATGAGGATTCACAAACCAGTAGATATTTGGCCTATTGAAAATTGGACATGGTTATTAGTCATCACACTTTTCTTGCCACTTATTACATTTCAAGCAAATTAATGTTAAATTATCTAATAACTTTAGATAGAACGACTCAAAATACATGTATCATTTAAGTAAGCATTGCTCCTAAAACTTGTATTAATACCTGCAAAGCATATTTATGAAAACAAAACAAACACACAAGTGAGCAAATATGGCTTCCAAAACTGTGCTCATGGAAGACATAGATTCCTGGAACAGCTTGTATGTTTTGCCTGTGTCAGCTGCATGAACAGGCGTCAAGCATGGGGATTGTTCCTTACAGCAGATAACATGGAAATCAAATTATTTATCTCATTAGACCATGCTAACATGCTGCATTCCTATAATTAGAATTACTTTATCTCTCATGTTTTATCTAAAGGGAATCTTCAAGGTGCATTCTTGTGACAATATGAGCACAAAAGTCAAACATGCTACCCAAAAAGCTGTACAATTCACATAGGCTGAGGAATCTTACCCTCTGGTGAATTATGTGAAAATGCCTGACTCTCTGTTGAATGCTCAGAGAAGCAAACTTAAAATTATTCTACACAATACAGATTGTGAAAAGTTAATGACTTTAGGCTTATTATTTCACAATATATTAGTATTCTTTTATAATGTATATTAATACAATATCTAAATTTTCTTTGTATAAAATGGAGCAAATTCTATTAGAATACAAATGCATTTTTGAAGACCAACTCTTGGAGTAATATATTTTGTTCTCTAAACATCATATTAAAAATGTATTTATTTCTCATTAATATATTCAACCCAGAGTCCTTCTTAATGTGTTCTTATTAACAGATATAATACATTTTAAAAAGTTATGGTTTAAAAAATGTAAAACGATAGATGCTAGATTAAATGAATCTAAATAAGTAGGATTGTTATTACAAGCTTTATTTGGTCTTTAATATAGCAGTGGGCTCCATCCAACTTGGAAAGCTAAATGATTTTTATTATTCTAAGAATTATCTAATTACTGAAAAACTACATGAGAATTATTATACTATTAAACAGATTTTTACAAACATTTTCTAAATCCTCTTTGAATATTGTATTAGTACATTCTTACACTGCTGTAAAGAACTACCTGAAACTGGGTAATTTATGAAAAAAACAGGTTTTATTGACTCAGAGTTCTGCAGGCTATACAGAAAGCATGGCTGGGAGGCCTCAGGAAACTTACAATCATGGTGGAAGGTGAAGGGGAAGCAAGCATGTCTTATAGCAGAGCAGAGGAGAGAAAGAGAGGGAACGTGGAAGTGCCACACACTTTTAAACCATCAGATCTCATGAGAATTCACTCACTATCATGAGAACAGCAAGGTGGAAATCTGCCCACATGACCCAGTAACCTACTACTAGTTTCCTCCCCTAACACTGGGGATTAAAATTCACAGTGAGATTTGGGTGGGGAGACAGAGCCAAACCGTATCAAACACATTTGCATTTTCAGCCAATTCTACTTGTTGTAGTATGGCTCTTAGAAAACTATTGTATGTTGTGTAAAGTTGCACAAGTTATTTATTATAATAAATAATTTTTAAGATCCAAACAGTGGAATCAAGTCCATATAATTTAATTATATAAAGTTTACTCTTCTCATCTACACACTTAATTGTTTTTTACTCTATATTATAAAGTACGTTTACAGAATACCCTCTTAGAACTGCAAATGGATTTTTAGTAAACTCAGAAATCACTATATTAAGATTTTCCCTCACAATTTGGTCAGCCTGTTAACAAAGAAAACATATAATGAGGATTAAGAGTCTGTGGAGGAAGCAAAGTAACCAAGAATAAAAACTGTAGAATGTGTGAGAACAAGGCAATTTCAATGGGTGTGGAAAGAATAGTAGGAACTAGAAGACTTGGTACTATTGAATCAAATTCAGCCTAAAGCTGCCACCTTACTTATTTTAGGCTCAGTCTAAAGGTTTTTCTGCACATTGTGAACTATAACCAGTGAACGTGTAAACAGAACGTAGCCTGCACTTGTGCAGATCACTGAGTTTTGGCCAATCAAATGTAGCCAACTGTTCAAATAAGGCAAACACCATCTATAACCAATCCAGCTGTTTCTGTACCTCACTTCTGTTTTCTGTACTTCGCTTCCACCTTCAGTACCTCGCTTTCCTTTTTCTGTCCATAAATCTACCACCACATGGTCGCGCTGAGCCTAGGCTGGCTCAGGCGGCTGCCCAATTGGCAAGTCATTCTTTGCTTAATTAAACTCTTTTAACTTTAATTCAGCTGAAGTTTTTATCAGTATGTTTATAGAACTGGAAGGACACAGTACAGTAAAGAACAGATGAGGTGGATAGGAGACATAGAATCAAGCAGGTGTCGTTCAGGCTGGAGGTGCTCTCCCTCTGAAAATTGAAGCTTTTGTATTTCTTAAAGCAAACAAAGAGTTAAGGTGTTGTTGATAACTGCTCAAGTATTTTAGTGATCAAACAATGAAGTATCACAGTGGCTGCACAAAATCATTTAAAGAAAATCTGGCCATATCAGATTTCTCAAATGTAATATAAACAGGTTGGATTCCTTTTGGTGATAATTCCTTCAATGCTAAATTATAAAATCTATAACCTGGAAGATCTATGTTTCCCTTAACCTTTTAACTATTCTTCTCTTATCTTCCATCTATTTTTTAATTGTTTTCTCAAAAATACCATGTCTGTCCAAATAATTGAAGATACAGAGGCACTAGGTTTTAGATAAAACTGGGATGATATTTTACCTATCATTTCCAGGACACTCTCATGTTTTGCTTTGCTTCTTGTCTGTTTTTTTGACTAACGTGTAAAACTGGGCCAATAACTCCAGGGAAAATCTTATAATGACTTATGGGTATAATTCTTGAGTTATAAGTGAGAACTCACAGCTTATCATTTCTACGAGAAACACTGAAATCCAAAACCCTTGAGGCTGAAGTCTTTCAGAGTGTCTAAATGATTTCTTTAACCTGTAAAATTCTTCCCTAGAACATCCACTAACATCAAACTAGATGTTGTTCATCAGTCTAAGAGAAACTTTTCACTTATATATTTATACTTGTTTGAAAAAAAAAACAGAACAGCAAAGGAAGAATTCTGCAGACTCCTTTTGTCTTCTTAATACCTAACCAGAGTGGTAGGTATGATAATGGAATACAAAGAGGTCTACAGGACAGTCCTCCTAAGAACCTATGAAAATGTTGCCTGAGAAGGCAAAAGAGACTTCGCAAATGGAACTGAGCTTATGAACCCTTGAAATAAGGAGAGTATTTTGTGTTATTCAAGTGGGCCCAATTTAATCATGCAAGCCTTTAAAGGCAGAGAACCTTTCCAGCTGCAGACAGTCAGAGAGATGGCAGCATGAGGAGGATTCAACATACAATTGCTATCTTTGGAGATGGAGGGTACAGCCATGAGTCAAGCAATGCAAGAGATCTCTAGAAGCTGCACAAGGCAAAAAAAAAGAGAGAGAGAGAGATTTGCCATAGACCCCCTGAAAAGGAACATAGGCTTGTTGACGTCTTGATTTTGACAGGAATCCAGTGAGATTCCTGTGAGACTTCTCACCTACTGAACATAAGAGAATAAAGTTGCATAATTTTTGTTTTGTTTTGTTTTGTTTTAATTTGTTTATTGTATTTTACGTTCTGGGGTACATGTGCAGATCGTGCAGGTTTGTTATATAGGTATACAAGTGCCATGGTGGTGGTTTGCTGCATCCATCACCCCATCATTTATATTAGGTATTTCTCCTAATGCTATCCCTCCCCAATTCCCCCACCTCCTGCTATTCCTCCCCTAGCCCCCCCACCCCCAGGCCCGAGTGTGCGATGCTCCCCTCCCTGTGTCTGTGTGTTTTCATTGTTCAACACTCACTTATGAGTGAGAACCTGTGGTGTTTGGTTTTCTGTTCTTGTGTCAGTTTGCTGAGAATAGTTTCCAGTTTCATCCATGTCCCTGCAAAGGACATGAACTCATCCTTTTTTATGGCTGCATAGTACTCCATGGTGTATATGTGCCAAATTTTCTTTATCCAGTCTGTCATTGATGGGCATTTGGGTTGGTTCCAAGTCTTTGCTATTGTAAACAGTGCCACAATAAAAAAAATATGTGTGCATGTCTTTAATGAGCTATGATCCTTTGGGTATATACTCAGCACTGGGATTGCTGGGTCAAATGGTATTTCTATTTACAGACCCTTGAGGAATCACCACACTGTCTTCCACAATGGCTGAATTAATTTACACTCCCACCAACAGTGTAAAAGTGTTTCTATTTCTCCACATTCTCTCCAGCATCTGTTGTCTCCTGATTTTTTAATGATCGCCATTCTAACTGGCATGAGGTGGTATCTCAATATGGTTTTGATTTGAATTTCTCTAATGACCAGTGATGATGAGCATTTTCATATGTTTGTTGGCTGCATACATGTCTTCTTTTGAAAAGTGTCTGTTCACATCCTTTGCCCACTTTTTGATGGGGTTGTTCATTTTTTACTTGTAAATTTGTTTAAATTCTCTCTAGATTCTGGATATTAGCCCTTCGTCAGATGAGTAGATTGCAAAAAATTTTTCCCATTCTGTTGGTTGTCGGTTCACTCTATTGATAATTTCTTTTGCTGTGTAGAAGCTCTTAAGTTTAATTAGATCCCATTTGTCTATTTTGGTTTTTGTTGCCATTGCTTTTGGTGTTTAATTCAACCAATTTGTCGCAAATTGTGGCAGCAATGAAGCACCAATACACTCACAATCTTCACAAGTGCAACGCACACGCTCCTCCACTCTCACCTACTGCAATAGAACATTATGTCTGGAAATAGACAAAACCTATACATCTATGGTGAACAATGAAGTTGTTTGAGTTTATATAAGTAACCTACTTTTGAATATGAAGCAAGAACAAATTCTTAAAGAAATAGAGTTAAATCTGTCTTCATTATATCTTTTCATCTGGAAAAATTTTGAAGGAAAATATATTTTTTAAAAATAGAAACTCTACTCAAGAGTCTTAATTATTTCTCCTTTGGTCACATATATTTAAGTAGCGAAAAGACAAACATGTTGCAAAACATGCTAATTGCTTTTATAATCTGAGAGCCACAAAGTATTAACAACATTTAAACATTACTAAAATGATTAATCTAATGACCAACAATCGACAGTTTAGCTAGTTTAATTTTGGATCAAGGATGACTTGATAAGGATGATTAAAACTCTGAACCAAGCTTCCTGGAGATCAGAAAGTTTCTGTCCTTTCCAGAAAGTGGAAGCTTTAGGAGAAATAGTATAAATAGTTGCACTGAGAAAAACATACCCAAATATTCATACATATATTTTCATGAATCATCTGTCTGCTGTCTATGTAGGTGTCCTTGGTTTGCCTGTTTCTGTTATCATATCAATTGGTTTTGTGTCATTTCATTATCTTTTTGTTTTATGAACCCTCAATCCTACCATAAACTAAATTCTTAATGGAAAGAACGTTTTATTGCTGTTTTGTCCAGCACACAATAAATAATATGTTTCTGACAAACTTCTAAAGGTAACAAAAGTAGAAGCCACCAGTTCATAGACCAAAATTTACCCTGAAACATTGAATACAGCACTATTTCAGCTATATTGCATTCATACAGTACCTTTATTCCCAGGATACAAATCAACCTACAGTGATCAAGAATATCTTTCACACCTGCAGATATGCAAGCAGAATGGGTTGCACATACATAAACACACACACACAACCCACTTTGTTTATTCAGTAACCTCTAATATAATTCTTGTGCAAAATAACTAGATCTTTCAAGTAGGGCTGTCCAGCTCTAATCTGCATCATAATTATGTGGAAAATGTGGAATATTCAGATTCTTGGGTCTCCAGATTCAGAATATGGCATTTCTATTACATGTGGTCAGCTGTCACAACTTGATGCCAAGCAAAACAAACAAACAAAAAGTAAACAAATAACAATCTAGAAAGTAGGCCCAACCTGGAGGGAAAAAAAGAGTTAAGCAAGGTGGAAATTTTTTTCTACAATTAAGTGCTAGTATCAGATAAGTAACAGGCTCATTTTCTGATGGCTGCTTTTGTGAGGTTTTTTGTCTGTTTTTTGTCCCACTGTGTTAAAACATCATTAAAACATCATGTGATATCTTCAGTTTTCTTCAAGAAAGAACGTGTGCCAGTTGGTTCAGCATGATGTCTCTCTATATAAATGACATTGCATTGTGCTCAGCTATGAAAAGTTTTAAACCATGAGCTCCGACTGAGAGAAAAAAAGAACTTTATTTGGACAAGTGCATACATATTACCTACTGCAAACGCTGACCAGGAAAGAGAAGCCAAGTACTCCAAGACAGAGTCCATTATCCTAAGTAAGAAGAGAGAGACTGAAACCCTTTCCACGTTTCCCTATGTGGGCATAAAGATGTTTTGGGTTTCTAGCTGGGTGTGGTGGCTCATGCTGTAATACCAGCACTTTGGGAGGCTGAGGTGGGTGGATGACGAGGTCAGGAGTTCAAGACTGGCCTGGCCAACATGGTGAAACCCTGCCTCTACTAAAACTATAAAAATTAGCTGGGTATGGTAGCAGGCACCTGTAATCCCAGCTACTCTGGAGGCTGAGGCAGAGAATCGCTTTAACCGGGAGGTGGAGGTTGCAGTGAGCTGAGATCGTGCCACTGCACTCCAGCCTGGGTGACAGAGCAAGCCTCCATCTCAAATAAAATTTTTTTAAAAAGTTTTGGGTTTCTGGAGATAGCATGGAAGACCAGAATAGCCAAGAAGAGAAGACTACATGTAACACTTTTAAAAACACTACTGATGTTTCCTGAGGCATGTGTGCTATCAGACTTAAGATCTGGTATAGACATCAGTGGTCACGTTATCCTCGTTTTAGCAATGAAGTATGTGGCCATTAGGAAATTTCGTTTTAAGCATAATTTTACTTACTGCAAAAGCAAAGGAAATAATAGGAGATTATTTATAAACACTGGTAGCATCACCAAAATGTTATTTTCCTAAAAAGTCTTATACAAAAATAGTGTTATACAAAAAAATTGAAGGTGGCAGAGTAAAACTGTTTCCAGTTTGTTTTACAAGATTTATTAATATAAGAATAATTTTAAATACATGGAAAATATATAACACATTTATTCAGAGCAAGGTTCTCCTTTAGTTCTGCTGATTTCATTTGAGTTTATAGTTACTGCTCATTATGTTCAGCATCTGCTTTATTAAATAAATCAATAAATTAGTTACGATCGCAGAGCATGAGCTAGCAAAAGAGCAAAAATTCTAAAGCTTAGGGTTGTGCATATAAATCCTACTGGCAAGTTCTAATATAATTTAGTAGAAAGAGCACTGCATTAAATTAAGAATCAAAGGACTTAAATTTTTTAGATTAACACCTGTCATGGACTTATTTGGGAAGTCACATTCGAGTAAAACAGGAATAAAAGCTATTATATATGAATAGTTTCCATTCTTTTTGTTATGCAACAGTATCTCTTCGTTTTTTTCCCTAAAGGAAATCAAACAAATCTCTGTTATATGAATCAGGAAATGCAGGACCACTCCTTTATTCAGAGGAAGGTCCAGAGATGTGTAAACTGCTTGTTTTCCTTTAACCCTATCTCCTACTCCTCCGTAAGACTTCACCAGTCATCTTAAAGTATCACGTGAGGCAAATCTGTGGGTTCCTATACATCAAAATTATTCCGTGAAAACCACTGTCAAAATCTAAAATATTTTCTATATCTAATTTTAAGAATTATTTGAATGTTTAACCTAAGAAATTTGTCTCTCTTTTTTTTTGTTTTTGACAGTGTCTAACTTTGTCATCCAATCAGAGTGCAGTTGTGTGACCTCGACTCACTGCAGCCTCAACCTCCAAGACCCACGTAATCCTTCCACCTCAGGCTCCAAGTAGCTGAGACAACAGGCATGGATCACCACACCCTGCTAATTATATATATATGATATATATATATATCATATATATATAATTATATGTTTAATTATATATATGTTTAATTATGTATATATTAATTTAATTACATATACATGTATATTAAACTCCACACCCTGATAATTATATATATTATATATAATTATATGTTTTTTAACATATAATTATATATATGTTTAATTACAAATAATTATATATATGTTTAATTACAAATAATTTTATATATATATAATTTATTTAATTAGCAGGGTGTGATGTGTTGTCCAAGACCAGCCTGGACAACTTGGTGAAATCCTATCTCCACCAAAAATATATATATGTATATATATAATTAACGGTGTAATGTGTGTGTATATATATATGTGTGTGTGTGTGTATATATATATATATTTTTTGATCAATACGGGGTTTCACCATGTTGTCCAGGCTGGTCTTAAACTCCTGGGTGCAGCCTCCCAAAATGCTGGGATTACAGTTGTGAGCTACCACACCTGGCCAAGATATTTGTCTATCTGATATTCTATCTGGATGTTTATTCATATACCACATTTTTGATTCATACATTAGAAGATCATAGCTACAGATAATGTATGAATTAAAATGTGGTATATAAATACATTCTTTCCTTCTTATTAACTGACCCCTACATTGGAACAGGGGTGGTATATGGACTCTGTTCAGATCAATTTTACTTCTCCTTTGCACCTTTGTAGATACAGCTAGCAGTGAGATGTGAAGAGAGGTCATGGTTGACCCCGGGAAAGCTCTTTAGAGTCCTTACTCAGGCCAGGCACAGTGGTTCATGTCTGTAATCCCTGCACTTTGGGAGGGTAAGTGGGATTGATTGAGCTCAGGAGTTCGAGACCAGCCTGGGCAGCATAGTGAGATCCTGTCTTTACAAAATTTTTTTTTTTTTTTTTTTTTTTACAAAATTAGCTGGGAATAGTGGCTCATACCTATAGTCCCAGCTACTCAGCAGGGTGGGAGGATCACTTGGCCCCGAAGGCCGAAGGGGCAGCGAGTCATGATTACACCACTGTACTCTAAACTAGTGACTAAACAAGACTCTGTCAAAAAAAATGTTATTATGTTTTACTCAACTCCAAGTCCTTGCTGATGTGAAGTGGAAACAATGGTCAGAAATTCAGTGATCATCTTGAGACATGAAATAACTTTGAAGATTGGTGGCATGCACTAAGGAACAAATACCAGATAGAAGGAGACCAGGGCCTATTAATAGTAAAGCAGACACACCTCGTACCAGCATCAGACTGCCTACATCTAGACTTCTCTTGCTTGTGAAATAAATAAAAATTTATCTTGTTTAAGCCTCTGAAAAATCATATATATATATATATATATATATATATATCAGAATTAAGTTGGACTGATTTTTCAGAGGCTTTTTTTTTTATTGTACTTTAGGTTCTGGGGTACATGTGCAGATCATGCAGGATTGTTGTATAGGTACATACATGGCAAAGCGGTTTGCTGCCTCCATCCCCCTGTCACCTATATTTATAGACAAAAAATGCCTAGAATTGCAATGGCTACTTTTGTCTTATTGCTGTTGGTATAACCTATGCTGCTATGAAAAGGTTATCAGTAACATTTTTAAAAACTTTAAAACTTCAAAAAGTTTTGAAAACATTAAGAAATGGCCATGAGAAATGCACGAACTCACATAGAAGAAATAAAACATTCCTGAGCAAATGAGGAACAGCTCACGAGCTATATGGGATAGTGGATAAACACACTGATAAAGAAGAAGGAAGGCACAATAGTCGTTCACAGGTGGATTTATCTTTCTATTTTTAGAGACAGAAAAAATGACACCCTGGTTTGAAAGCTCTCTGGACAACTTTCTGTTTTTCTCTCCTAGGCATGCACATAATGTTTCTAATTCTCAATCTGTCATTTATAGAGTAAACATTATATGATTACTCACCTCACACAATTACATGATAATTCAATGACATATTTCTCCACTGAACATTTTAATTCATTCATCTTGTAAAGGGCCTGATAAATCCTGGCCATATCTATTATTTCAATCACCAATACACTTTCTTCTATTAGTAACCAGAGTTTGTGCATCAGTTTCCTGATTTAACGAGGTTGGGAATAGCTCTTTTTATTGTGATAGGAAGACACTTAATGTGAATATAGTTTATTGACAAATTTTTAAACATACAATACAGTATTGTTAACTATAGACAGACACAATGTGGTACGGAAGATCTCTGGCATTTATTCATCTCACATCAATGTTCAGTTTTTCTGTATATCTATTCTTCTGCCATACTATCCTATTTTCATTATGGTAGCTTTGTAATGTATTTGGAAATCAAGAACTATGATCCCTCAGCTTTGTTCTTGGCTAGTCAATGTATTTTGTGGTTCCATATAAATTTTAGAGTTTCTTTTTTCTCTTTTTCTGTAACATTGCCAATGAGATATTGATAAGGATAGCATTAAATCTGTAGGTTGCTTTGGGTATATGGATATTTTAATAATATTATTTCCCAGTCTACAAGTATGGAATGTCTCTCTGCTTACAGTGGGTAGCTAGTCAGGTCTGAACATGGTAGGAGAAGGTTTCCTTCCTCCTACACACAAAACCAACCATCAGGTGGTCAGGCAGTTGTTAACTATCTAGCTAAAGTAATAATTGGTCACAGCTGGCACCAGGGACTGACCGGCTCTTAAAAGAAAACACCTGCAAGTGGTTATCCCTGATTCCCAATAAAATCTCAGGAGTTGGGCAAGTGGGAAGAGGCAACGCAAACCCCAGAGGTATGCCGACATATAAAACTCCAAGTCAAAGTCAAGCGGCATACTAGATTTCTCAGGTCACCTGCTTGGCTGTCTTTCAAGTTTACTTTACTTCCTTTCATTTCTGCTCTAAAGCTTTCTAATAAACTTTCACTACTGCTCGAAAACTTGCCCCTCTTTATTCTTCTGCCTGTGCCCCTCAGTTGAATTCTTCGTTCTGAGAGGGCAAAAATGGAGGTTGCTGCTGCCTCGTATGGATGTGGACTCACTGCAGGTAACATTTCTATGTATTTTTGTTGTCTCTAATTTCCTTTATCAATGCTTTATAGTTTTCGTTGTGCGTGCTTTTCGTCCCTTTGGTTAACCTTATTCTTAATTATCTTATAATTTTGTATGTGAGTTTTATATGCTGCTACTTTACTGAATTTGCTTACTGTAGTTTTAATGGTGTTTTGTGGAGTATTTAGGGTTTTCCAAGATTACGACATCTGCAGAGGGAAGTAATTATATATTTTTTTCTGATTTGTTTGGTTTTTATTCCTTTTGTTTTTTCTTAACTCCTGTGGCTGGAAAGGAATTCCAGTATTATGTTGCATTAAAATGAAAAGAGTTAGCGTCCTTCTTTTTCTCTGAACTTAGAGGACAAGGTTTTAATTTTTTACTCTTGTGAATAATGTTATCTGCAAGGTTTTTTGTATATATGGTCTATAGTATTTTGTGGTAAATGTTTTCTGTATCTAGTTTGTTGCGACTTGTTAACATGAAAGAGTGGCATTTTGTCAAATGTTTTTTCAGCATTCATTAAGATGATCCTATGACTATCCTTTATTAACATGGTGTATTACACTATTGATTTGTATATGTTGTGTCATTTTGCATCCCAGGGAAAAATCCCACTTTGTCATTGTATATGATCCTTTTCATTTGTTGTTAAATTGACTTACTAGAAGTCTCTTAAGGATTTTTTTTGTCCACATTTATCAAGGTTATTGGACTGTGCTTTTCTTTTCTTTTCTTGTAATGTATTGGTCTGGCTTTGGTAACACTAGACTCATAAAATTACTTTGAAAGTTTTCCCTTTTGTTCAGTCTTTTGAAAGAGTTTGAGAATAATTGGTGTTAATTATTCTTTAAGTATTTAGCAGATTATGCCAGTGAAATCACCTTGTCCTGGGTTTTGTTTTGTTGAGAGGTTTTAATTACTGATTTAATCTCTTTACCCGTTATTGGTCTATTCCAATTTTCTATTTCTGTTTTATCAGTCTTGGTAGCTTTTTTTGTTTTGGGGAGTTTATTCATTTCTTCTAGATTATTCAGTTTGTTGGCATATGATTGTTCATAGTAGTCTCTTATGATCCTTTCAATATCTGTGAAATCAATTGTCTCCTCTTTCATTGCTGATCTTATTTGTTTGAATCATTTCTCTCCCTATTAAATTCTAGCTAAATATTTCTGTTTATATTGTTTTTCTGTTCTCTATTTTATTTATTTCTACTCTAGTCTATATATTACTTTCCTTTCACTGACTTTCCCCTTGAGTTTGTTCTCCCTTTTTCAATTCTTTCAGGTGAAACTTTAGGGGTTTCTTTTTTTTAATTTTTTTCAAATGTAAGAATTTATTGCTATAAATATCTCTCTTAATTCGACTTTTGCTGCATTCTACAAATTTAGCTATGCTGTAGTTTTATTTGTCTCAGTGTACTTTCTGATTGCCATTTTTATCTCCAATTTGACCCTCTGGTTGCTCAAGACTGTGTTGTTTAGTGCCCACATATTTTTGAATTTTCTGTTTTTCTTTCTGTTATTGACTTTTAGTTTCATTCCATTATGGCTGGAAAACATACTTTGCATGTTATGAATATTATTACACTTGGTAAGACTTGTTTTGTGATTTAACATTGACTTGTTTTGTGATTTAACATGTGATCTATCTTGGAGAATATTCTGTGTGTGCTTGTGAAAAACATGTATTCTGCCACTCTTGGAATGTTCTATATATGCCTGTTTGGTCTATTTGGTCTATAGTGTTCAAGTTTGCTGTTAATTTTTGTGTTGGAATGTCTGTTCATTATTTAAAGTGGTGTTCATTAGGTTCTAACTGAGGTCCAAGGGGAGTCAGTGGGTGAGTGGAGGGTAGCTGAAAAAACACTTGAGGAATCATTGACAGTTTCAACATGGCTTTACTCTTTCCCTGGGTGCAAGTAAACCATATGTGCAGCAGTAGCAGGATAATTATATCTTTTATAGGCAATAGTGGCCCTGAGCCAAGCACAAGATCACATGGATGATCATCTAATGTGCCTCACATTGCCTGCTTACGTAATGTATGAGGTTGTGCGCCTGCACTCCAAACCTGCTGAATCATCTTGTACTGGAAAAGTGCCTTAGCCTACTCCTGATAAAGCGTAGCCCCATTTCCCTTGTACTCCACCCCCTAGCCCAAGTGTGCCCTCTGGGCAGGGACATGTGCCCATAGGAAGGAGCCGTAAATCCATTACCCACAACAACAATACAGAGAGCAACAGATGACTAGTAGAATCCCAGCTATGGTACTTATGACTATTAGGGTCCAGCATAGGCCAGAGCCTAGGGATGCCCACCATCTCCATAGGGGGTCATCAGTAAGGCTCTCAAACTCCTTAATCTCCCATGACACCCCTTGCAGGGCTGCTGTTATGTTCTGCCAATTATCAGGGACAAAGATACAACATTGTGTTCCTAAAAGGGCACAAGTGCCTCCTTTGGCAGCAGTTATTATGTTTAAGGCCATTCAGTTTTGCAATACCACCTTTCTGATCTGACAAACCTCAACTGTTAACAGGAGGAGGGCCACTTGAGTGTATTTCAGAGCCCGAGTGGTGTGGCAGTGACTTGTGCTTCTACGTTTATTATGCCCACTCCAAAGATAGTCATTGCCAAGGGGTAGAACTACCAGGGTGTTCATCGCACTTACAAAATCAAGAGCATACCACTTCCCAGTTATGCGGGCATCTGGGAAATATGGGGAGAACAGTGGCAGGTACATAAGGCCACCCCCAGTCCAGTCTGCTGGTAGGTAAGGCCACCCTGTGTCCCCACAAACCCATAAATTCCCAGGGGACGCAAAGTCTATTGGGGCCTGACCTTGGTAGGGCCACTTGTTCCACAATCCCTTCAGTGTGGTGACATGTGTTATGTTTACATAATCCATGATGGGTATCCATCCCACAGTGATGTTACCCCAGTGTTCCTCTATGCACCATCATGCCTGGGCTGGGGGTACTACATGCTCCCTACTCACCAACTCCACTTATTATAAACACTATGAGCCAGCGAGAAGGTGGGCATGTCATGAGTCTCTCACAGCATCTTTTGTCCAAAACTTGCTGCATTGCTTTCCATGTGTTGGCCATGAGATCCCAAGTCTCTAGCCATGTCCAGTTCTCTGTAGATGCTAAATGTACATGCCAAGGCAAGCCATCTGCAGCTTCTGCTGGAATGGCGGTGCACCAACAGATGGATACATTGCTCACCTCAGCGTAGGTGTGGGTCCAGTCCACAATGCAGTTGGAGTGTGTTAACCTATGATCGAAATAACAGAGCAGGCACAGGTACTAACAGCTAAACCATGTCCCTCAGGCAAAATACGGGCTAACTTTCATCCCTGGATAACAATTCAGCTGCAAGGGGTTTTGCCTTGGTGATGGTACCACACCTTCTCAGCTCCCCACAGTCCCTCTGAGTCCTGTATCTATGCTAAAGTCATGGGGTAGCTCCTAATAGGCCACACAGACAGTACATATGTCTCCTGGAGGAGGGTTTCTTCACAGGCCATTCCCCTACAAACAATCAACTGTGGGGGTCATGTATTGAATACCCAAAGAGTGACCTGCAAATCATACTCTAGGCCCTCCCTCCAGGGAGCTATGATGGCCAACCACTGGCAGTAGGGGGCTTGGAGGGTCCATGGCCACAGCCAGGTTTTCTGTTCCCTGCCTTCAGGGGTGTTTGGGCAGGCAAAAACAGGTTACCATTCATCCCCATAACTGGTTGAAGGAGGTCAGCCTTGATATGTATCTGCAACTGAATGGGGGCAGCTGCCCAGGGTAACAAAGCCTCCACCGGGGCCAGGCTGCCTTTCCTTGGCCATTCATTCAGGGCTTGAAGCACCTGGAACTCCAGCCCTGCAAAGATGAAATGTGACATGCAAGCATAACCCATTCTTTAAGAGTCCATTATATCACTCAGTTATACCCACAGCCTGTGGGCTGTATGGCACATGGAATCCCCACTTTATGTCCATTTGTCATGCCCATTTTTGTACCTGTTGTCCAGTGAATGCGTTCCCCTATCACTCTCACCAGTCAGAGGGCAACCACACAGGGATCACAAGTGTTTCAGGGCCTGAATGATATTCTGCTGGTTGACTACCTTTCAAGGGTAGGTAAACAACAGGCCTGTGGCTATGTCCACAGCTGTTAGCACATGCGTATACCCTTGTGACTTTTCAGTGGCCCAATGTAGTCTACTTGCCACCTGGTCAAGGGCACACACCCTGTCATTACTTGTTGTATAACACTGGGCAGCTGCCTTGGTTTATGGTATGCCTGAGCACATGCTGGGCATTTCTGACAAGCCTCCCAAATGTCTTGGGTGGGCAGGGACAGACCCCAACACTTATTGACCTGTTGCATTAGTTTACTTCCCCCATGTCCCAGTTTCCGGTGTAGCCAGAAAGCCATATCTCACGTAGGTGCTGACTCTAACCATCAAAGCTTGGCCAAGGCATCTGTCTCATCATTGCTGGAGGTGTGCCAGAGGCAAATGGCCTGACATGTGATAAATGGTTACCTCTTTCCAATGACCCATTTCCCAGAGGTCTTGCCACATGGCTTGGCCCCAAATGGGTCGGTGGCCGAGAAACCACTTGAGTGCATTCCAGGTAGCTAACCACAAGATTAAGCCTTATAGACAGCCCAGCTATTCGTACACATTACCATAGGTATCACCTTGGTGATCACCACCCATACTGCTCTAAGTTCAGACCATTGGCTACTTTGTCCACACCAGGTTTCAAACTACATGGTATAAGTACTAGGTTACTAGGTTGGACTTCAATAGTGGTCCATGCAGCAATAGCACCTCGGCTAGACCCTCATCAGGAATGCCTCATCAGGAATAGGGGAATGTCCTATTCTTTAAACAGTGAAGGCTCAGGGTCTATGGGTGCCTCAGGCACCATGGCCTTATCTCACGGTTTTATCTTGCATTAGGATTACAGGTCCCAAGACTTCTTGCAGCTCTGCTGCTAAGGGGTTTGTATTCAGCATACTCTGCTGCTCCAAGTAGGCACTCCACTTTACCAAAGTAGATGTCTGCACCATCCCAGTCCGGGGGCCATTACCCACGAATGCACCCATCCCACTACTGGGTAAGTCATCCGCCTGACAATTGCAGCCCGTCCTGTCATATTCTCACAAGCCTGAAGGGCAGCATGTACAACTGTTTCTCTATCAAGGAATGCTGGAGCTCAGTTCCCTTCCATAGTTGGGACCAAAAGCCTACTGGTGTTATATGCCGCCACAGGCCCCAAAGGAAACCATCTGTAGTCACATGCATATCCAGCTCAAACAGGTGCCCCTGCTCAACTACCCATAGGGCTTGTGCCTGCTTGGCTGCCAGGAAGGCAGTCTCAGCCACATCATCCTAATGCCAACTAGCTCCCTACTTTGTTAACAAATGCAACGGTTTCATCATTTGAGCTAAATGGGGCCCAAATGCCCACCAATATCCCAGGAGACCCACAAAAGTTTGTAACTGCCTTACCATGGTGGGCGGGGAATATGCCTGAATTTTATCAATGATAGCCTCTGGGATTTCCTTTGTCTTATCTGACCAAATAACTCCCAAGGATGTGGCAGATAATCCAAGCCCTTTGACCCTGGATTCGGTGATGCCCCAACTGCATGCTGCCAAATGTTGCCGCAAGGGGCGCTGCCATTTCTAAAACTGCAAGAGAATCAGAGGTTCACATAATATCAATAGAATGAAATAGAACTCCTCTGGACATTCCCAGAGGGCTACATCCATGGCAACTAGACCATGACATATGGTGCGGCTACGCACATAGCCCTGCAACAACACTGTAAAAGTCCATTGTTGCCTTTCCCACATGAAGGCAAATTGTTCCTGGCTCTCTGGAGCAATGTTTATGAAGAAAATGCATTGGCCAAGTCCACTACATAGTGGACTCTCCCAGTTCCATTATCAAATGGCCCGTCAAATCCATGATTGATGGTACAGCTGTATGCAAATGGGGTGTTACTTTATTCAGTTCCTGATAGTTCACCATCATCCGCCAGGTTCCATCAGGCATTCTAGATGGCCACACTGGAGAATTGTAGGGGTTGTGGTTTCTACGCTCTTCTCAGATCTTGTAGAACTTTGCTGACCGTAGCAAACTACTTGCCTCTTTCCTTTTTTCTTTCAAACTATGCTGGTTCCATGGGCACTATAAGTAAGACAAGACAAAAACCAGTCTCTTGGGCAGTAGACAAACAGCTGGGGACACTGGATACATGCACCACTCTCTCTTAGGGGCTAAGTAGAAGTCATAGGCTGAGATGATCTCTGTAGATACTCAACTGTGCCAGACTGAAGAAGGAGCTGATGTGAGTAAATGAAATTGATATTCTTATTAAATAGGCTGCTCCTGATTTTGTGCTCATTTGATGTACTACAACTTTTTAACTGGGATCAACTTCTGATAAAATTATTTTGATCTACATATTATTGTTAAACTGGTGTTTCTGTGGAAAAACAAGAGCTGGGTTCCGCTATTTTGTTGGCTGTCAGTCCTAAATGACTTCTAATATCTCCTGACAAGTCAAAGATGCTTCGACTGAGAACAGATGTAAATATTTTAGCAGTCTACACTGAGTCACCTCTCTTTTAGCTGCCTATATATTTTCTACTTAGAATTTAAGGTACTCTAAAACTTTACAAATTTGAGATTTGTTGTGCTCTTGATTTAAAGTAGAGGTGAAGAGTTAGGTATCTCACATGATGTTTGCATCACATTACTTTATCTGAGCCACCCTTATTCTAGGAGCTTTGGTGTTGTAAGGGTTTTTTATTATTTTTTTTAGAAAAAGATAATTGGGAAGAGGAATAAAAGGTATCTGTGCATGGAGTTATTTGCAGGCAAGAGGCTGAGATGAGCAATACTCTTGAATGTAGCCTGCTAAAAAAAGAGGTATAAAGAAGAACTTAGAATAAGAATAAAGTATGACCTAAAAGTGTACTGATCTGAGTAAGGATCAAAGAAGTGAAATGGCTCCCTGAACTACAATCTCCCTGATGATTGAGACTGCCTTGGAATTGTATATATTCCCAGCAATTAGCACAACAGCTAGCAGGTAGTAGATCATCAAGACATGTTTGATGATTGTTCACCAGCTTTTACAATACTAAGCTTAAGTGTCAGGGAGAACCAATGTCTTCTGATTTTAAATCTAGAGCTTCATTTTTAAAAAAAAATCATTTGCACTTCGTTTTAGCTCCAAGCTTACAACACTAAATATCTAGTGAGTGAATGAACAAATAAGTTAACTAGTATATATTCTATTCTGTTTTTGTGACTATTCCATGGCACAGACAGAAGAAAGACGAGATTATACAACAGAAAACAGGAGACAGCCATCTCCGTTCCTTTCCTGCCTCCTCATCTCTTTCTCTGCCTCCATTCACTCCAACACCCACACACAGTTCAAGCCCAATCCAAAAAATTCTAAATCAGGGCATGCTGTGCAGGAACAACAATGAAGCATTTGGCCTTGGTATTTTTATTTTAATATGTGTACTCACAAAGGACAAAAGAAAGGTCGGAAAGCAAACAATGCAGGAAGCAGTTGAAAAAAAAATAATTATAGGGGAAAGCAGAGCTCCCTCTGACAGTCGTGAATAAGGATGCACAAATGCCAGCAGCTGTTGTCAAGGGGATTCATTTGAACCACAACTTGGAGGAGCATACCAAAGCCGTTTTGTCGCTTAACACATTAAACATGCACAGAAAGGGATGAGAGTAAATCAGGCCTCATTGCAGGAGTCCTATAATGTGCCATCAGGTGCTGCCTGAGTCACACGAACTCTGAAAACCACCCAGAAAATGATGCAGGAGGTTAAAGAAATTCAATGATTCCTGTGCTTGACTGGGTGGGAAACCTGTGCTACAGGAACAGGTTTTTAGCCAAAAAGCATCTATGTGGGAGTTCTGTGTCACACGATTTTGCAAAGGAGTAAAAAAAAAAAAAAACTAGAAAAGAAAAGGACAGCCCGAGAGAGGAGCAGACTAATTCAGAACAAAGATAAGGCTGTTTCAACCTCAAGCACTGAGCTTCTGGAAAGTGTAGATTTTCTCCCAGGAATAGCCTGTCCCTTTCTCCGTCTGCAAAACGTTGAGTCTCCAGCAGGTTCTCAGTCCACTGTAGTGGCTCACTAACTGTTTGAAGCTCTACTATAAAAGACTATAGTTTTTCAAAAAACGTGAGAATAGAAGGAGATTTAGGGAACTCCAAGCCTGGTTTCTCTGCCTCTCTCTCATTTTTAATAAACTCTGTCTGCCCTTGTTTTGCCATAGCTTCACCTTTTATATAAATAATATGACTTCTATGCTTTTCTTATTACTAAAACAATGCATATTCATAGAAAGGCAAAATAGAGTAGTGCCAAAAGCCAGTCTGCCTAAATTACTACTTCCACTATTGTACTTAATGCCTAGGTGACCTTGAACATATAATTTAATCTTTCTTGGCCTCAGTTTCTTCAGCAGTTAAATAAGGATATTAATAATATCTAACTCACAGTATTGCATGAGAATTAAATGAGTCAATTTTTAAGAAGAATTTATAGCAGTGCACTGGCACATGATAAATGCCATTTAAGTGTCAGTAATTACTGCATAAAATACAAAAGACTGTAATAATATTAATGTAATCACATACATATGTAGAAAATAAAATTATCCTTGATCCTATTCTAACCAGAGGTATTCATTGTAAAATTTTAGTATGTTGCATTTTGCACAATGTGTAAGTACCTTCTTCCAATGTCAATATCACAAATATCATTGATTATAATGACCGTAACACAAAGATTATATACAAAAATATAGATACCAAATTTGAATGTTATTTCATTTGTCTTATTTAATTGTTATATAAACCCTATTAAGTTAGAAACACTATTAGCTCAGTTTTGCAAATGAACAGAGTAAACATTAGGGTATTTGGTAGGCAGAATTCTGAAATGATCCTCAATAACATACACCATCTTCATAATTCCTTTCTCTTAAGTGTAGGAAGAATTGTGAGATTTCTGTCATTAGGTGCTTTTAATTAGGTTACTTTAGACAATAAAGGTAAAGGGATATTGTGAAGTAAATGAAAAGGACGAATATGCTGGAAGGGCCTAACATATGCAGTAAAGACATTCTCCTGTTGGATTTGGAGAAACAAAGTACCATGCAGTAGAGACAGCCCACTGGCAGAGAATGATGGGCAGCCTCTAGGAGCTGAGGGTCTCACTCCTATAATTGCAAGAAACTGAATTCTGCCAACTACCAAGCAGGTTGAAGGAGGACCTGAAGTTTCACGTAAGAACACAGGTTTATAAAACTCTAAACAAACTCTGCTAAGCTGTGCATAGACTCCTCACCCAAAAAAATTATGAAATAATGAATGCATGTTGTTTCAAGCCACTAAACATGATAATTTATTATATAGTCTACTAAGTCTAGAAAAATATTACAGAAACATTAAAGTATAAGGAACACAATATGTGTGAGAAAGCTAGTGCATTTAGCAGCTATACCATAGGCTTTCCTTTAGACAGATATAATGTAGATGTTTTCATTGTTCCATCAATTCGGTTTGAGTTTTATTCCTGTGCTTAGGTATGTATATACTTCTATAGTAAGCCAATAGCCTAATGTTAGCTGTTTAGCTTGTTTGACCTTTAGAAAAGGTGGTACAATAGATATTCTTCAAACTATTTCCTTGCATTTTCTTGGAAAATTCTATAGGATATAATGCACACAAATAGAAAGGCTGAATTAAAAATCATATGCATTTTTAAAACACCTACCCTATTCCTAAAACCATTGATAGCCCTCTGGGATCCACGCGAGTATCAAGTTCATTTCCTTTCTAGAATATATTAGGTACTAAAATACATAGAAAGTTCTAAAAACTGATGGTAAGAAAATAATTTTGTAAGATTCAGGACACGTACCTATGATAAACTCTGCATGTACACACAAAGATTCTTTAAAACCTTTCCATGGCAAATAGTGGAAACCCCAAAACGTTATTCTTCTTTAAGAGCATCTACCAATCCCACAGCAAAGTGTGGCAGCCAAATAAACACCTTTACTAATTGTTGGAATGTTATCAGGCAGAAAAAATTTGTAGACAATCTGAAAATTCTATTAGAACAAAAAGTCTAATCTCTATACCTACAAGACATTTGAATCACTGATAGATTTTTCTAACACTTATATTTTTTGTTTTTGCCTGTCTTTTACTTGAGGAATGTAATTAAAGAGAAGGAAGGTCAGGGAAAGAATAGCCAGGATGAATTAAAGAAAAACATAAAGAACCTTCCAACTGAAATCAGATTATGTGCATACTTAGTTTCAAAATTGAAATCTATCATGTTTTAATAAGAAAGTTTATATAAGATAAAAACTTCTGACATTAACTATGTCGAAAATGTAGGGGATACAGAGATTGTTACACAAAATTCAATGGCAGGAAATACATCTAAAATTTTGGCTGGGCCCTGTGGCTCACACCTGTAATGCCAGCACTTTGGGAAGCTGAGGCAGGTGGATCAACTGAGGTTAGGAGTTCAAGACTAGCCTGCTTAACATGGTGAAACCCCATCTCTACTAAAAATACAAAAAATTAGCTGAGCACAGTGGTGGGTGCCTGTAATCCCAGCTACTCGGGAGCTGAGACAGAAGAATCGCTTGAACCTGGGAGGCGGAGGATGCAGTGAGCCGAGATTGTGCCAATGCACTCCAGCCTGGGTGACAGAGAGAGACTCTGCCTCAGAAAAAAAAAGAAAGAAAGAAAGAAAGAAAGAAAGAAAGAAATATATTAATTGAAGAGGCAAAGTTCAAAATTACTTTTGCTATCTTAGGTCTTCTGCAGTCCCTTATTTCAATATATTCATTCTCTTTTTAAGAGCTCTTCTGTCCCTGTTTTGGTTGCTATGTATAATTACCCATGGCCTAGAGTTCCATAATCCTGATATGAACTAACTAGAGTTTCTGTGACATCCTTTCAAATTTCTAATGTGATTTGAAGCAAGAGTGTACTTACACTTTTAAAGATATGGTCAGGGGACTGAGGTCACATTTCAGCTACTACTAGGTAGAAGAGCAAACATTCTTATACGGAGCAGAGTTTAAGTTATTGGGAATTCATATTCACACTTTAAATTATCTTTTAAAAACATAAACTCTGCATTTTAGGGTTTTTTAAATTGCTGTAAATGGTTTGGAATTTCTTATTGGGGTAAAAGAAAAGTATGTTTTTCTGTAGAAGTATGTTTTATTTTGTTTGTTTTGTTGTTGTTTTTCTGATATTGAATTTGGCTCTTGTCACCCAGGCTGGAGTGCAATGGCACGATCTTAGCTCACTGCAACCTCTGCCTCCGGGTTCAAGCAATTATCCTCCCTCAACCTCCCTAGTAGCTGGGATTACAGACGCCCACCACCACACCCAGCTAATTTTTTGTATTTCTAGTAGAGACGAGGTTTCACCATGTTGGTCACGCTTGTCTCAAACTCCTGACTTTAGGTGATCTACCTGCCTTGGGCTGCCAAAGTGCTGGGATTACAGGCATGAGCCACCATGCCTGGCCAATAATTATAGATTCACAGGAAGTTGCATTGAAATGTATAGGGAAGTCCTGTGTACCTTTCTCCCAGCTTCCCAAAATTTTAGCATCCTACACAGCTATGGTACCCTAACAAAAACAAAAAAGTGACATTGCTATAATCCACAAAGTTTATTCACAATTAATCAATTATACATAATTACACATGTATTCACTTGTGTCTGTGCAGGTATATGTGTAGCTCTATGAAATTTTACAACATAAGTAAGCCTTCATAACTACGATCAGTCAAGATACTTACCTTTTAGCCTCACGCATCTCTAACACTTGTTCCCAAACCCTAGCAACCAGTAATATCTTCTGCATAATTAAAATACTATTTTGTATTATAAAAAAAGAAATAATACATATCATTTTGAAATTGGCTTTTTTTATTCAGCATATTTTTAAGATTAACCTAAGTTGTGTGTATCATTAGCTTTGTCCTTTATATTGCCAAGTAATATCATATAGCATGGGATATACTAAAGTTTGTTTAACCATTCATCCATTGTAGGACATTAGAGCGTTTCCACTTTAAGGCCATTATGACTAGAGCTGCAGAATCATTAATGTATAAAATACTGCATGAAAATGTCTTCATTTCTAAAATATATGCCCAAGAGTCCAGTTGCTGTGTTCTAAGACTACACTTAGTTTTAAAAGTAATTTCCGATTATTTCCAGAGTGACTCCGTATTTTACATTCTTGTCAACAATTATGAGTGACCTAATATTTATGCATTCTTGCCAGCCTTTTGTGTTATCACAATTTTAAAAATTTTACCTATTGTATGGATGTGTAAGTGAAATAGGTTGTTTTACTTTGTATTTCTCTAATGGGAAATGATGCTAAATATCTTTTCCTATATGTACTTGCTACTTGTATGTCCTCTTGGTTGAAATGTCTGTGCATGTTTTTTGTCCATATTCAAAATGGATCATCCTTTTTTAACTGTTTAGTTTTGAGAATTCTTTATGTACTGTAGATGCAAGGCCTCTGTTAAATAAGTGTGCTGTAAATATTTTCTCCGAGTCTGTAGCTTATCACTTTGTCCTTTTAACTGGGTTTTTGGAAGATAAAACTTTTTTACTTTTGGTAAGATGGAATTTATCAATTTTTACTTGTATGACTTATGCTTCTGATATCAACACTAAAAACTCTTTGTCTAGTTTAAGGCCCTGAGGATTTTCTCCTGTGTTCCTCAGCCTCATAAAAACATCTGTGAAATGCTCACAGCTAACATCATACTTGATGGTGAAAGAGTAAATATATCCCTCTAAGATTAAAGATAAGTCAAGTATTCTGTTCTCACCTCTTGTATTCAACCTAGTACTAGAAGTGCTAGCCAGGTAATAAGTCAAGAAAAAGAAATGCATAAAAATTAGAAATAAAATTTGTTTCTATTTGCAAATGACATGGTTGTCTATGTAGAAGATCTCAGGAAATTTAAAGAAACAAATAAGCAAACAACACTTCTATGATACGCAAGTGAGTTCAGGATATAAGATCAACACAAAAAAATTCAATTGCATTTCTACATACCGACAATGAACAAATAGTACCAAAATAAAAACACAATACCACTTACAGTTTTTCCAAAGAGAATTAAATATATAAATCTAACAAAGCATGTATAAAATCTGTATGATGAAAATTATAAAATGCTTACTAAAGAATTGAAAGAAGACCTAACATCTGGAGAAATATACTGTGTTATAGATTTGAAGATAAAATATAGGTAAGATGTTATTTCTCTCTGAAATGCTTCGTTAGTTTAATGCAATTCTTGTCAAATCTCAGCAAGTATTTTATAGGCATATATAAGCTGATTCCCAAATTTATATGGAAAGGTAATGTTCCAAAATTACCCAAAATATGTTTTTTTTAAAAAAACAAAGTATTAGGAATAATTATCCCCAATGTTAAGATGTACTACATAGGTGCAGTAATCAAGATAGTATGGTACTGGTGGAAGGATAGTTATACAAACTAAGATAATAGAATAAGAACCCAGAAATAAATCCACACAAATACACCAAATTAGTTTTTGACAAAGGAGCAAAAGAGTTTCAGTGGAGGAAGAAAAGACTTTCCATATGGTGTTAGAGCAGTGGGACATCTATCAAAAAAATGAACCTTGACCTGGACTTTACACCTTATACAAAAATCAATTCAAAAAGATTATAGACTTAAACGTAAATTGCAAAATTATAACCTTCTAGATAATTGGTTTTAATCATCAAAATCTAAAATTTCTTGCATGCAGATGAAGGTAAGAAATAAGAATAAATTACTCAAAATAGAGTCAGAATATTTTAGCCTCCTTTGAACAGGTGCATCATGATTTAAACATTGTAGAGAAATTTAGTAAACCCCTTTGTAAAAGAAGACAAATAGAATAAGTCCATTCTTTGATACATGAATATTCCAGTCGGAGAAATTCTTATTATAACTCAGTGATAATTATCTCCTTATTTTTTCTAATTCTTCTCAGAACTAGATAGTACACAGGAACAGACCAGGGTCACGCTATGTAAATGGTTTGCTTCACCACAATTAATCTATACATGAAAGATATGGAACACCAGCTGCATCATGGTAGAATATTACTCGTAAAC
Source organism: Aotus nancymaae (assembly GCF_030222135.1). Lineage (NCBI taxonomy): Eukaryota > Metazoa > Chordata > Mammalia > Primates > Aotidae > Aotus > Aotus nancymaae. Next base: position 22,273,696 of record NW_026988473.1, on the reverse strand, counting down.
TGAACACTTTCTTCCTAAAAGTCTCCATCTTTGCTGTGTTTGATAAAATAAGCTGCCATATTTTGAGTTTCTGTATGTAGACACTGTTCAGAAACTGTGGGTAAGTCCTATCAATAGCCAAAAAACAGAAGCCCTCGTCTACAGCCTCATAGCAACTGAATTCTGCCAACATCCACATGAGCTTGAAAGTGGATCCCTCACCATGGTAGCCCTGAGGAAAGACCACAGTCACAATCTTGGCTTCAGTTTTCAGTTAAGACCCCAAAGCAGAAACCCAAGCAGAGCTGTAACCAGATTACTGACCCCCACAAAATGAGATAATAGATGGATGCCATTTTAAGTGACTTACTGGAAGTATGGTTACATAAAAATAGATAAATAATTCATACTTTAAGAGGCCTGCAGTTTTGATTTATCACTTATTGTATCTATCACCTAAACAGCTTGATTCATGGATAAATGTTTATTATCAGTTAAATCTAATAATGAATGAATGAATGAAGCAGCTACACAATTGCTCTCATCCCTGTCATCTGTGTATAGATGCAAAAGGGGGCAGACTTAAAAGAACCCTGTGTTTTATTTTGTTTTTTAATTTTTCTGAATAAGTAGAATTCATTCCTCCAAAATGAATAATTTTAAAATGTCAAGTTCATTGAGTCAAGTGATATACAAAAGCACACTTTAGGATTTATTAACTGTTTAAAAAAATTGTTAGAATGTGAATAGCAGTCGGGTGAAGGAGAGGACACTACGCTGTCATTGGAAGTTGGCACTTCAGAGTCTTTTGGAAGCTTGTACTTTCAGTGCTTTACAAAGCTGATATATGTTAATTTCAGAAAAACTGAAAATGGCTTCAGAAAATTATGATGGCCAGAGGAGGTCAGAAATTTGTCAGTTCTTACACCTTGAGCAGTAGAGAGAAGAAATTTAAGTCCGAAAGTTAGACTTGCTATAGGAATGTGGGTAATTAGCACTCAGCTAGAGGGCAAGTGAAGAGAAAAAAGGTAACAGTTAAAGTCAGCTTTATGGTGGCTCCTTAAAAGTTCTTCACAACGATTTAAAATATGATTTTCTTTGGATTCCAATGACGATAATGGAACAATAAAACAACAATTTTCAGTAATGTAGAATAGGTATAACATTTGGAAGGAAAAAAGCAAAAATAAATTATTTCTACAGGAACTACTAAAGATATTTAGCAAGATATAAGAATATCATCAATATAAAAAGATCTGTTTTTTTATTCATTTTCTCTTGAACTGTTAGGAAATAAAATTTCTAAGAATTATATGCAAAATAGCATAAAATCTCATAAACGCCTAGGAATAATTTTAACAAAAACAATACAACATTGGCACACAGGAAACCACAAAACATTGCTTACAGAAATTAAAGAGAACTTAAATAAATAGAGAGATATACCATGTACAGGGACTAAAAAAATTAGTATCTTTTAGATATTAATCACCACCAAATTGAATAAATTCAATACATTACTGATCAATAAGTTTTATTGGTAGAAATGTGCAAGCTAATTCTAAATTTTGTACATTGAAAAATCAAAGAACTTAAAATAGTTAATAACATTCTTAAAAACAAACATTGAAAATTTATGCTACCTGATTTTTAACTATCATAATTATGAAAGTGTAATAATTGTGTCAGGATAAATGCATAGATCATTAGAATAAAGAGTCTAGAAATAAAACCACATGTTTAAAGAACTAGAAAATAAATCTTTTTTACAAATAAGATTAAATTAATTTGAAAAACATTTATGAAATAAGTGGATTATATCATACATAAATATTTATTTCAATTAGATTAAATGTGATTACAAAGCTAAAACTGTAAAACTTCTAGAAGAAAATAAATAGAATCTTGTGACTTTGGGTTAGGGAAATAATTCTTAGGGTACAAAAATCACTAAGCTAATGATAAAAGAAAAAAATTAAAAATACAGTTTATGAATATAAAACTATTATTCAAGGGAACCATTAAAAATACCAAAAGGCAAGCTATAGCCTGAAATAAATTATATATATACATTTCTGGCAAAGGATTGGATCCAGAACATTTAAATACTCTTAGAAATCGATCTTAAAAATTGCTAACCTTTTTTTTTAAGTGGGTAAAACTTTAAACAAGTACTTCACAAAACAAGACATATAAACTGCCATTAAGCACCAAAAAGGTGCACAAAATCATTATTCATTAGAGAAAAATAACTGTAAAAAGATAACATTTACAACTACTGGAATGGCTGAACTTTTTTTTAAATTGACAACAAATATAAGCAAAGATACACATTGGTAAATACGTGGACCAAGTAGAATCATCATACATTTGTTAAGAGTGTAAAATAACTAAAACATTTTGGAAAGCTGTCGGGCAGTGCCTTATGGTGGTGGCAGCCTCTAAGGTAATGCTCAGTGATCTCCATCCACATCTTTGAATTCATCCCTTGTGTGATCCTTTCACATTGAGTGTAGGCTGGACCTAGGGATTTACTTCTAATTAATATGATAGAGGAAAAGTAATGGGGTGGCATTTCTAAAATTAAGTTACAGAAAGATGTTCCATCTCTGCTTTTCTCTTGGAATCCTCACTTTGAGGGAACCAAGCTCCCTGCGGAAAGACCCATGTGTCAAGAAACTGATGTCTCCCACCAACAGCCAGCAAAGACCTAGGTGTGGGCTTAGAAAAAGTGTGGGATGATAAATGTTTGATGTTTTAAAACCACTAAGTATTAGTGTAATTAGTTACACAGCAATAGATAACTAATACAGTTATAAGTTAAATATATACTTATATAAGAATTTGGTAATTTCATTCCTAGGTATTTACCCAAGGAAAATAAATGTGGGTGCTTGCACAGGCACAAATTCTTGGACAAAAATGTTTAGAGTTTTGAGTTTTACAAACCCCCAAAAGTGAGAGAAAACAAACAAAACCAAATGGCCCTCAAGAGAAAGATGAATAAATAGTTGTAGTATTAATAAATGTAATACAATTCAGCTATAAAATAATTACAGATACATGGCATAGATGAGTTGATTACAATATATTGAATCAAGAAATTTTATGTGTCTTGTGGAAAAGATGTCAGGATTTTTATCAGCAGCATTCAGAACAACTACGTGACCAAAGATTTGAGAGAGTTTTCTAGAAAGAAAATAACAAATTTCATTATAATAGTATAAGAGATAAGTAATCATGCCACCTACTACACTCAACTTCATATTTAGCTAACATCACCTTAATGGTTGTCTATTAAGAAAATCCACCAATCCTTTATTTATTTATTTATTTATTTATTTATTTTTAAAATTTATTTTAGATGACTGGTTTTTGGAACACCAGTGTACTCTGGCTCAAGGATTATTTGTATAAACCTAAAAAAATGACTCATGAAAATATTTGCTACAAAACACTTTACACAATAAAGTTATTTCAACTAGCTAATCATATTTATCTAGAATCTGAAAAATGGTATCCATGACAATTAAGAAGTAAAACAAAAGAAACAAAAACAGATGCTATGAAAGTGAACATCTAGTTTAAAGCTTTTCTGACAATATCATAGTATTTCTTGTGGAACATTTAAAATGAAGATTCTAATTTAGTAGGATGAGGGTGGGGTCTGAGAGTCTTCATTTATATGACAATTACAAGCAAAGTCAGTGTGGTTTCTCCAAAGACCAAACTCTGAGGAGCAGGGACATAGTCCACAAGAGCTATCTGCTTCTGCTAATTTCCAGGTCTTTCACATTTCAGTTCTAATCTATTTATATCCCACCTCTGTTTCTTAAACTCTTTTGAATCTGTTCTTGCAACTTAAACAGTCTTCTTAACACAGAAAATAAACATACAGTAAGTTTCATAATAATTCATTCCATTAGTCCACTAACAGTATTAGTGAATGTATGCTTATATATATTTATTAGTATTGAGGATCTAATAACATTTGTATGTCTCACCATTACTTCTTATTTTGTAACAATTTACCTTTGATAGTACCTCTTACTAAACATTTCTAAGTGAATTCTCATGCATTTTAATCTTGGAAAATAAGCGGCAGCTGAACAAAGTTCTGGAATCAATGTCTTTGAAGTTTGAATTCACATCATTCCTCTGCTTGTGTCATCTCAAATTTCTCTTCAACTAAGAATTGGTTTCTATGTGACATCTGCCAAAGCCATAGTTGGAGAACGAAGCAGAGATGTCAGGATTTCTTTATATTGGTCCAAGCTCCCTACTGTCTACCAGGGTGCCCTTTGGCAAAGTATTTTTTGAACTTCAATTGCAACTCTTAGAAACCGTAGATTAATATATGAATCAAATTAGAAGGCTTATAAACAAAGATCATGTGGCCAAAATGTTCAATATTATTCTAATTTTTGCTGGAATTTGTCAGAAAATAAGAGATTTTCAAATCTGTCTTTGGACTAAAATTATTATTGCAGAAAATTCCATCCTAATAGTTGAACTACATATGATCATTTAAACAGTTTGATTCACCCAGGAATTAAACATCCATCACATCAAAAACTAAAAGTAAAAATAAGGAAACCAATTAAATCTACATAGAATTTATTTCCTTCCAGTTCACATCCTTATCTATATCTATACTAACTTTAAATTAATTGCCTTTCAACCTTCACTTTGACCCTATCCCTTGCCTTTGAACATGGTATATTGATAACAGCCTACTTGGTATTTGTACTTCCTCTTTATCATTGAACTGTACTTTTTGCCTCTAGATTCTCAGCAACCCATATTGCCAATTCTTGGAAAGAAAGTCAAACCAGGTATACGTGTATCCCAAATATTGTATAAAAATACCTATACTAAAAATTATTTGTTGTTTATCATAAAATTCAAATTTAATCTGGTATCCTCTATTCGTATTATTTAAATTTTGCAACCTTACTCCATAAAACGCAGGGTCACGGAGAACCAGCTCAAACATGTAGCTCAACCTGGATTTGACTGCAAGAAACGTATCTCTGCTCTGTCCTCACGCCTACATCTACAAGGACCACAGGATCAATAAAATGAGTCCAAACCCCACAAATTATTTGTATCCCAAACAAATAGAAGTGTTCAAATACCCAGCATGGCCCAGACAATATAGACGCATACATCTAAAAAAGGCAGAAGAATGTCTTTTTAATAGCATTGTATTTATATTAGCTATGCCCCATTATCAAATGGCCCAGAGCAGTGTTTCCAAACAGTAGAGATAAAAATGACAGAATTGCTTCAAGAACACTGAATTCATGTGTGCAGTAAACACCTCTAGGCTAGAGATTATGCGTTACAGATGTGTTTTTAAAATGTATACAGATGTAATGATGCAATGCAAACATCATTAAAATTCACCATGGAATTCCTAGTAGACTTTTGTTCTTTGAGGTGAGTTCAGAAATTATTATGCCATGCATTTGCTCAATTTGCTAATTTTTTTCAAAAACTTCTGATAAGACATTAAGAGACATTTAAATGGAGGTATTCGGAGAGGCAGACATATGTGTTCAACTTTGTAGATATTACCTTTTCGGGTTTTAGGTCCAGTCAAGACATTAACTGTCTAGGAAAATGAGAAAAGGATTCAATTGTACTGCTGAGAAGTAATGCATAAAATAATATTTTCAAAGGAGCAGAAAGCAGCCATTTAATCAGGATAGGCATAGGATGGCACTGCATCGGTTTCCCATCATTCTTTCCTTTTATAAGAAAGCCCACTATGGCTAGCAGAGAATTTGGTCAGCAAAAGAAAAAAGATGAGGGTGTTTTCCTTTAAATCTTTGTCCAGCCATGCACTTACTTCAGCAAAATGGAACAGGGGCAGACAGCAATCAACACACACACAAACCAAAAGGCAACCTTCTTTTTAAAAAGAACTGCACTCTGCTGGAAAGATATAGATAAAATCAATTCTGAGTAGCAGCCGTATTCACTTTGTGTATTACTCTACTCAAAACCAGATTTGACAATCATGATAGATGATTAAAAACAAAAATATCTGGTTATTTTACAAAAACTGATTTCTCTCCACCTCAGTCTTATTAAGACCACCTGCATTTATAAACGGCGGGATGAGGTGAATTGGGGCAGTGTGATCTATTTAAGGCTTGTGGCACTAATCCTAGGTGAGCCTCTGGCTTGTCTAATGAAGGCTTATTTAATATGAGTTAGCTGTCTAGAGGCCAGGAGAGATTGTCAAAAGCATTTGTGCCTCAGTTTATATGTTATTTGGAAGAAATAATCTGGATTTGAGCCATTCTGCCTTGAATAAAGAAAAAGAGGTTATTGCCAAATCTATTACCAGAGACAGTTGTGCCCCAGATCTGTGTGTAACAATAATTATTAAATACCTTGATAAAATTGTAAACCTACAGAAAGAGAAAAGTAGAGAAAATAGTAGTATTCAATCTTGGTATCTGCTGTAAAGAATACGCCATGATTAAATTTGTCAAGAAAACCCACCCAAGTGCTATTTGAAAGCTGTGCTTAAAAAAGGATCTCAAGAAATACAAAACAAGTGAAATCCTCTGAGTGTCTGTCTTTTCAATATATTAATTCAAATAACTGCAAAAATTAGAAGCAAATTCAACTTGGAGAGTATATTACTTTGCTATGGTTGCCATAAGAAAATGGCACAGACTAGGTGGCTAAATAACGTAAATTTATTTTCTCGTGGTTCTGAAGTTTAGAATTGCAAAATCATTAAGTTGTTTGCAGAGTTGATTTCTCCTATGGCCTCTTCCCTTGGTTTGCGGATGGCCAATTTATCATTGTGTCCTCATGGTCTGCCCTCTGTGTGCATGCATCCCTGGTACCTCTTCTGTGTGTCCAAATTGTCTCTTCTAAAGACATCACTTGAGCTGGATTAGGGCATACTATAATGGCCTCATTTTGACTCAGTTACCTCATTTGACCCTATTGCCAAAGCAGTCATATTCTGAGGTATGGGGGTTAGGGCCTGAGCATATGAATTTGGGGTTATATAACTTAGACCCTATAACAGAGAATTTTAAAGTACACATATATACTACCTAGGGATTTAAAACAGCTTTAAATGAACTTATTTTCTTTGTAACTATTCATAGTTAACATTAAAATTCTACTTTCAGAAGACACTAATAACTGCAATCATGCAAGAAAAAATAGCCAGTGTGTCAAGTTAGTAAAGTGATTTCAAGTACTTATTTCATCCAAAGATAGAAGCCAATCTCTTAAAGTGTCCAAACCTAACTTTTCCCAGCTGTAAAATGGGTCATTGTATTAGAGAGACCTTAACATCATTTAGTATTGAGAATCGAAAGTTTGTGATTAGATAATAGATGTCCACTTATCTTCTGATAATAATGTTTTACTTTTACATACAAAATGTGTGATTTAAAATAATCATAGTTCCATGTTACTTGATTAAAAGGTAAATACAGAGCAAGAGGATGAAGAGTACTGAATATTGTTAATAAATAAGATATTTAGAAAAATGGTTTTAGATTTTTTAAACTAGTTAAAAACTGTAAAGATGATGTGCAGCTATATAGTCGAATATATATAAATCATTTTAATAGGAGCTTTACTTAAATATGATTTGTATGACATAATTTTCCCTTTAAAGTCTATAATTCAGTGATTTTAATATATTCACCAATAAGTATAGACTTCAAAAGACAATTTTGGTATCTCCCAATAAAAAAAATGCTTTTTTTTAAAGAAACATTCATGTTGGAAAGTGTATCAGTACTTTCTTTTTATGACGGAATAATATTACATTGGATATACTATATTGTATTAATTAATCAGTTGATGATTGTTGCTACCTTCTCGGCTATTGTAAATGATGTTGCTATAAACATTTATGTACAAGTTTATAGATGAATATGTTTCCATTTTAAGAAGATACATATCTAAGACTGATATTGCTGAGTCAAATTGGAACTGTGTTAATTATTTTAGGAACTACTAGACTATTTTCAAAGTGACTATACCATTTGCATTTTTACCAGGGGTGTAGAAAAGTTTTAATTGTCCCATATTAATCAATACTCATAATTATTTGACTTTTAAAAATTATAGATAACCTACTGAATATAAAGTGGTACCTAATTGTGGTTTTGATTTACGTTTCTTTGAAGGCTAATGATGTTTAGCAGTTTTTCATGTGCTAATTTGTAATGTGTATATCTTTTTCGGAAAATAGATTGTTTCGTCCATTTTTAATGGAGTTATTTGTCTTTTATTGTTGAGTTGTCACTGATTTTATATAGTCTACATATAAATCCCTTATCAGATACACTATGCGCAAATATTTTTCTCATTACTTGGATTATCTTTTCACTTTCATGACAGTGGTTTTTGGATCACAGAAGGGTTCAATTTTCATGAGATACAATTCAACTTTTTTTCTCTTTTGTTGCTCATGCTCTTGGTATCCTATCTAAGGCCAAATCTGAGGTCATGCAGATTTACCCCAATGTTTCTACTAGTTTGATTTTTTACATTTAGATTGATTATTTATTTTGAATATATTTTATTTATGGAGTGAGGTTAAGTATATAATTTAATGTTTTTGTATATGGCCATTTAGTTGTCCCAGCACCATTTGTTGAATAGATAGATTATTCTTTCCCTGTGGAATAATCTTGTAACCCTTGTTGAAAATCAGTTGGCCATTGACACATGGGCTTATTTCTGGATTCTCAATTCTCTCTCATTAACCTGTAGTCTATTATCATGCAAAACCCATACTTCCTTGATTACTGTATTCTTGCAGTAAGTCTGGAAATCAGGAAAGATGAGTCCTCACACATTTGTTATTGTTTTTCAAGATTTTTTTTGACTATTCTGGATCCCTTTCCATATAAATTTGGAATCAGTTTGTCTATTTCTACCAAGAAGCCATTTAGGATACTGATAAGGATATGATGAATCTGCCGATCAACTTTAGAATTACTACTATGTTAACAATATTCTATTCCGATCTGTTAAAATAGGATGCTTTTCTACTTCTTTAGATAGTCTTTATTTCCGCAATGTTTTGTAGTTGTCACAGTTCAAGTTTCTCATTTATTAAATGTATTTAATAATTATCTTCTGTTTGACTCTATTATAAAAGTATTTATTTTTGGATTTTTCATTACAAATATGTAGAAATAGTTTTGTTTTTCATATATTTATCTTGTAACCTGAAACATTACTTAACTTATTCATTCTAATAACATATTTCTGGATTCCATAGGATTTTATACATACATGATTAAGTCATCTGTGAATAGGTATATAATTACTTCATCTTTTAAATCTGGGTATCTTTTATTTCTTTTTCTTACCTAATTGACTTCCATAAAGCCTTCAATACAATATGAAGTCAAAGTGAAAAAAGTACATATTTTTATCTTCTTCTTGATCTTGGGGGGAATAATCTAATCTTTAATTATTAAATATGATGTTATTGGTATCATAGGTGACTTTTTATGAAATTGAGAAAGTTCCTTTAAATATATAGTTTTTTAGTGTTTTATTATGGAATGCTGGTGTTTTTTCAAATATCTTTTGAAATTATCACACTTTTTTAAAAATTTTTTTGTTGACATAGTATATTACACTAACAGAATTTTCGGATAACAAACCTTCACTCATGAGATAAATTCCACTTGGTCCTGGTGTATATGATTTTAATATGTTGCTTGATTCAGTCTGCTAATATTTTGTTTAGGATTTATGTCCAAATTCAAAACAGGTATTAGTTTTTAGTTCTTCCTATATCTTTAGTTGGCTTTCTGTCAGGGTAATTCTGGACTCATAAGATTATTTGGAAAGTATTCCCTCTTCTATTTTTTTGAATTGTCTGAAAACATTGATAGTAATTATTTTTTAATTGTTTGAGAGAATTCATCTGTAAAACCATCTGAACCCGAGCTTTACTTTAGGGACAGTTTTTTTACTACTATTTCAGTTCCTTTACTTGTTCCAGGTCCAATTAAGTTGTTTGTTTCTTCTTGCATCAGTTTTGGTAGTTGATAGATAAATTCTTCAATGCCATCCCTGTTATCTAATGTATTATCATAGAACTGTTCATATTAGTCTTTTAATCACCTTTTATAGCTGTAAAATTGATAGTAATATATTTCATATTTTACTCTAGTAGTTTGAGTTCTCTTTTTTCTTGATAACTCTAGCTAAATTTTTTTCAATTAATTGATCTTCTTAACTAGTTTTTTTCACTTGATTTTTTAAATTGTTTTCAATTTTTATTTTCTAATTTTACTTCCTTCATTTTACTTCATTTTAGTTTGTTCTTTCTTCTTAAGGTGGAAGGTTTAGTTAAGATCTTTCTCCTGTATTAATATAGGTATTTAGCTAAAAATTTTTTATCTAAGCATTGCTTTAATTGGATCCCATACGTTTAATATGCCAAGTCTTCATTTTCATTCACTTCAAAGTATTTTCTAATTTTTCTTCTATGTTTTCTTTGATGCATTTAATCATTTAAGAGTGTGTTGTTGGCCAGGTGCGGCAGCTCACACCTGTAATCTCAGCACTTTGGGAGGCCAAAGCGGGTGGATCACAAGGTCAGGAGTTCAAGACCAGCCTGGCCAACATAATGAAAAAGCCCATCTCTACTAAAAATACGAAAAGAAAATTAGCCGGGCACAGTGGTGTGCACCTGTAGTCCCAGCTACTCTGGAGGCTGAGGCAGGAGAATCACTTGAACCCAGGAGGTGGAGGTTGTAGTGAGCCAAGATCATGCCACTGCACTCTAGCTTGGGCAACAGAGTGAGACTTCGTCTCAAAAAAAAAAAAAAAAAAGAAGAAGAAGAAAAAGAGCATGTTTTTGAATTTCCATCTATTTAGAATTTCCCAAATTTCTTACTGGTTTTTGTCTCATTCCATTGTAGTTGGAGAGCATACTTTGTATTATCTTGATTATTACAGATTTATTGAGGTTTGTCCTTAGCCTACTATATGTTCCATTTCAGAGAGTTTTCCATGTGTACTAAAGAATATATGTTCTACTGTTGTTGGGTGAGTATTCTGTAGGTATCTGTTGGTTACCGTTGGTTTGTAATGTTGTTCAAATCTTCTGTTTCTTTGCTGATGCTCTGCCTAGCTGTTCTATTCATTATTGGAAGGGATATTAAAGTCTTCATCTGTTATTTTTGAATGGTTTACTTCTGCCTCCAATTCTGTTAGTTTTACCTTATACATATTGGGATTCTAGTTTTCCTTTTCGAAAAGTTTACTTTTTTAGGGCAGTTTTGGATTTCCAGCAAAATTTAAAAGGAAGTTTTAAGATTTCTCAATTTCCCCTGCTTCTACATATGCATAGTCTCTCTTATCATCAACATCCTCACCAAAGTGGTACATTTGATACAAATGAATCTACATCACACATAATAACATCCAAAGTTCATAATTTACATTATAGTTCATTCTTAGCATTGTATCTTGTATGGGTTTAAAGAAATATATAATGACATGTTTTCCCCATTATAGTATACAGAGCATCTCACTGCCCTAAGAATTCTTTGTGCTCCATCTATTCATCTCTTCCCTCACTCCCAAACCCTCACAACCACTGAAGGTATTACCATCTCTATAGTTTTGCCATTTTCAGCATGTAATATACTTAAAATCAAGCAGTATGTAGCCTTTCCAAATTGGCTTCTTTCCCTTACTAATATCAGTTTAAGATTCCTCCATGCCTTTTATGGTTTGATAACTTATTTATTTTTGTTGTTGAATAATTTTGCCTGGATATACTACAGGCTAGTTATCCATTCACTTACTGAAGAATATTTTGGTTGATTTAACATTTTGGCAATTATGAATAAAGCTACTATGCATCTATGTGCAGGTTTTTGAGGGATATAAGTTTTCAACTCTTTTATGTAAGTACCAAGGAGTGTGATTGTGGATTATGCTTAAGTATGTTTAATATTCTAAGAAACCTCCTGTCTTTCAGCTTTCTGTACCAGTTTACGTTCCTACCAGCAATGAATGAGAGTTCCTAATGCTACACATCCTTGCCAGCATGTGGTGCTGTCAGTGTTCTAGATTGAAGCCATTCTAAGAGGAGTGTAGTTGTATGCCTCTGTTGTTTTAATTTGCATCCTGATGACATATGATGAGGAGCATCTTTTCATTTGTTTACTGCCATCTGTATGTCTTCTTTGGTTTAGTTTCTACTTAAGACTTTGGTACATTTTTAATTTTTTTTTCCTTATTGCTCAGTTTTAAGATTTCTTTGTATATTTTGGATAACATTTATCATGTGTCTTCTGTAAATATTTTCTCCAAACCCATGGCTTGTCTTGTTACTTTCTTCCAGTTGTCTTTTTCAAAACCAATTTTTTAAAATTTCGATGAAATCTAGCCAGTGATCTTTTTTATGGATCCTATTTCTGATGTTGTATCTAAAAAGTCATTGTCATATTGAAGGTCATCTAGGTTTTCTCCTGTGTTATCATCTAAGAGTTTCAGAGTTTTCATTATATAGTTATGTCTATGATCTATTTTGAGTTAATTTGGGGGAAGTATGTAAGATTAGTGTCTGGATTTATATTTTAGATACTTGGTCAATAGTTGTCTTTTTCTTTATGTACTTTAAATATATTATTCCACTGCTTCTTGCCTTTACTATTTCTGATAAAAATTTAGCTGGTAATCTTATTGGATTCTCCAAAAGTACATCACCACAGATAGATCCTTCATCCCATGAGTGGGAGCAGAGGAAAAGAAGGATGCTCTCACTTCTTGGCTACATTCACATAGAATTTAGCCTCTGCTACAGGTAGCTAGAGACAGGATAAGTAATGTTGATATCTTGCCCCTCCAGAGTATATAGCCTTCCAACAAAAAAAGAAAGTCTTTTCTTCTTGTTTATAACAATCTGGATTGGAGTTTTGCCTTTCTGAGATGAGAGAGAGGATTGTGGGTGTGAGTCTTGGTCTAAATACTGCAAACTTTCACAGATCTTATGAAGATTTAATAGAGTTTCCTGAATAAATGTTTCTTCATTCACTGTATGCACTTAATGCCATTTACAGAGTTATATATATATATAAAGCTATATAAAAATATATACATATTCTATATACATACACATATATACACATACATATATATACACATAACTGAAATTATATATATGGAGATATATATATACATATTATATATATATATATATATAACTGGTTTTCTAAAGAGGGTGCTGAGAAGCTCCTCTCGCTCTCATATTGAAAGTAGAATCTTTCATATATGCATATGTGCGTATGTATGTGTGTGTATTTAACTTTAGATTTCTCAATGTGATTTTATATTTATCCCTGATGAAGACTATATAAAATAAGAATAGTGATAATAGTAACGGCAAATATTTATAGGGACATAAATAATTTGTTTATATGCTTCTGAAGATTTGAGTCTTAATTCTGCTGAAATTAACTGTCAATAGACAGATTAATGGGCCAAGATATACAGTATTTATTTACATGCATGGAGTCACACAAAATATAAATCTCAAAGAAGAACCAGATTTATAAATAGCACTTCCTTTGTATGAGAAAGGGAGATGGCAGAATAAGCAATTTTAGAGGTAATAAATGATTTTCAGAACTGTTGATTGGGTCCAAAGAAGAAACTATAGTTGGTAAATGATTCTCTTTGAAACTGCATGGAACCTAAGAACAAGCTATACCTTGTGATAAAGTCTGTCTAGGTGTGGCAACATTCCTCAGTCTTACTGAGATGTGAGTTTAATCTTCCCTAATTAATGAAATTCCAGGGATGGCATCAAAGGCAATTGTTCCTTCTAAAGGAGCCTGAGGTAAGGGAACTTCAGAGTTCCTTCCACCCTGTTCTTAGAAGAAACAGGAGAAAGACAGAAAGTCCTTGGTTCTGAGCCTGTTTCTAAAGCCTTTTCATTTCCTTCTGTTTGAAGTGCTTAGCATGCCAAAGCCTCATACTTTGAGGTGTCATTTTCTGAGCCTCAACATAACATTTCTAAGCAGTTACTAGATGCAAACACTATGCATTTTTTTTCTTTTATGGACACTATTTAATAGTGTTAAAATACTAATTAAATACTTTAATAGTGTCTAGAAAAGAAATAGAAATATTTTTATCCTTTTTTTACAGATAAGAAAACTGAGGGTGAGAAAGTCCTTTTGCAGATTCATTCAAGAATATATGGCAGAATCAGGCATTCTACTCAAGTCTCTCATGTAAAAGCCCTTGCTTGTAACCAGTTATCTGACTTCTAGACAAATGTTAATAAGAAAAACTTAAACAACAGAGTCAGGTATTCTATCTAAATTTTTAGCTATTAAATAATAAAATTAGATTTTGATTTATGAAATCAATATTTGGACCATTTTTCTAGAGTATTTTCACCTAAATTATACTTGCTATAAATTTATATAAGTTATAATTGCATAAATATGTGCCTTTTTTTACATACATTATAATTTATATTTTTGAGTTGTATACAAATATTTAGTTCAAAGGATCAATGAAGTGTCAAGTAGTTCACCACAATTCAGGATACTTCTATCCTGCTACTTTGTATTAGCTTTTTATATCTGGTTAGTTTAAACCAGAAAAAGAAACTTAACAGTCATTAAACACATTGAGTTTGCCATGTACTATGCTAGCAGATTTCATACACACCATCTATTTTTTTCCAGTGAGATAAGTTTTGTGGTTTCCATCTCTTTAGAAGAGATTTCCTAAGTGTGAGTTAAAGAGCACTCCCTGTGAAGCTGACATAGTCATAAGAGAGGGGCCTGAGTCTCTCTTGTTCAGAGCTTTACTTCTTTTAGTAAAAAGTTTTGTTCACAATAATAACTCAATAAATGTAAGTTGTTTCAAACTGAATTGAGTTAATAGAGCATGTTCAAGTCACAAACTAGGGATGATATGTAGTCAAAATTCAAACTTAAGTGTCTGATTTTAAAAGTCAAGTTGAATATCCTATAAATCTTAACATTATATCTTAATATTTATCATTTTTGTTATATCCTTAAAAGTAAAGATTAATCTATAAGAATACACAACAAACATGAATGTTCTGTACATGTACCCCAGAACTTAAAGTGCAATAAAAAAAGAATATATAACAAATACTTAACAAAATTTCAAAACTAAAATGGCAGCAAAGAAAAAAAAGAAATAAAAACGAACATTAAAAATGGGGGAGAGGATTCAAAACAGACCTTAGACACAAAAAACAAGCAAATACAATAAAACTGGGAATGGAAATGAGAGTTAAAGAAAAATGATGATAAAGCATAATCTTTTTTATGGAATAAGTAATATGTGAAAAGAAGTTGAAGAAAGCTCTGATGTTTGGGTTCACTAATTCATTTTCTTCAATAAGAAAATATTAAGTGTTTATTATATGGAAGCTATATTAGGAATTAGAACGTTAGGAATACAATATTCCCATCTCTAAGGAAAGCATCTTCCAATGAAGGATAAAGATTTATGGTACAGTTTATGGTACATTTTGTATTCACAGGTGAGAGCTCTGGTATATGTATGATATTATGGAAACAGCGAAGAAAAAGCACAGGCAAGATGCATGATGATGAGAGGAGCATTTAGAAGAAGGGTTAGCAGTAGACATATTGCTCAAGTTGATGCGAAGATAGGGAGGGATTTCCAAGAGAGAATGACAGATTAAGGTATCCATAAGTAGCTTACTGTGGCTGAAGCACCAAATTAAATATAGGTGAGTGACTGGGGAGTGATGCTGAAGAGGTAAGGAGGAGAGCCCAGCATATTTGTCCAGAGACAGAGACGTGGAAGTCTGAGTTATCTTGAGGAATGAGCTCAAAGAAGAGATAAGAGTGCCATCTATTGAATCTCTGCTATTGTGTGCTATATAGCCTGTCTAAATCCTTCACTTTGCAAGTAGTCTGATCGTCCCAATGTTCTAAAAGCCTAGCAGCCTAGAATTCTGTTAACTAAAAGTAGGTGCTTTACCTATGGCCATTCTTTAT
Source organism: Aotus nancymaae (assembly GCF_030222135.1). Lineage (NCBI taxonomy): Eukaryota > Metazoa > Chordata > Mammalia > Primates > Aotidae > Aotus > Aotus nancymaae. The sequence goes on along the minus strand of NW_026988473.1, from coordinate 22,257,671 downwards.
GGCCCATATTTATGTGGCTGTTTTGCAAACTCTCACTTTATTAGTAAGTATGCCACACTTGAAAAACTCCCCAAGGTTTCACATCAATAGACAGTTATATATCTTTTTCTTTTAGCTATTGAGCCTGCTTGCTTTTTTCCTTTTTTTTTTTTTTGACAGTAGCACAAAAATTTGTCTTCACAAAAAAAGTTAGTATTTTTTTAAAGTGCCTGCTCATTTTGTAAGCAGATTCAGGGTTGAACTTTTAAACCTGCTAGAGACATCATACATCTCTTGTAGATTTCACTTATGCTTGATGTCATTACAAAGTCATTTTGAGTGTGTTCCCATGATTCAGTTTGAAAGGTAGGATATTTTTTATAGTACTTTAAATTATTTTTCTAAGCTATTTGGAGAGAGAAAGAGACAGAATTTTGTCACTATAATCAGAAGCATCAGACATTGTTCTCGCCTCTCACTTTTTCACAAGTGTCAATCTTCTGCCATGAAAATAACACAAATAGTGCATGAATTCAAAAAGTAAACTTAAGCTGGCTTTATTATTATTAATGCTATTATTGTTATCATAGAGGTAGTCATACTGGTCATTGTCATAGAGTAGTGAAGCTGGTAGTTTTGGGATGGGATTAGACATTCCGACAGATGAATACACACAGGAAAAATGTAATGAGGTGAAAAACCAAAACACAATTATAATCAGTTTGCCACTGTTGTGAACAGATTTCTGCTGGACAGTTTAAAGCAGCCTCCTAAACCAAAAGATACATCTGAAAAGTTAGAAGATGCATAATATTCTTCTCAAAGCCACTTTTAATGAAAAGTGAACTTGTTTTGCATTGCTCTGAAAACATTAAAAGTAACAGCCAGTAGATTATGTTTTCAGGAGTGTGGACATTTTTAGGGCCCCTTTCTTTTCTTTCTTCTCTTTCTTTCTTTTTCCTTTCTCCTCTCCTCCCCTCCTCTTCCTGATGGGGCCTCGCTCTATGCCTCAGGTTGGAGTACAGTAGCACAATGCAGCTGACTGCAGCCTCAGACTCCCGGGCTCAAGTGATCCTCCTGCCTCAGTCTTCCAAATAGTGGAAACTGCAGGTGTGTGCCAGTTCATTTTGTTAGTTTTGTCTCATTATGTGGCCCAGGCTAGTCTCAAACTCCTAGCCTCAAGCAGTCCTCCCATCTCGGCCTCCCATCTCAGCCTCCCAGGGTGCTAGGATTATACATGTGAACCACTCTATCTAGTCTATGCTACTTCTTTATGAAAGCACTTGAACACGTGATCCTGAGATCTTTATTCTACTGATTTTCAAAGCTGTCTACAGAATATCCTTTGATGGTGATTCCTCAAAATTAAATCACCATTGACAATTCAGAAGACTCAAAAACATCTCTTATTTTTTCCCCTAAATGTTTAATTGAAAACAGGCACTTCTAAAAAGTTACTTTGAAATGTTGATATGTGTACATTATCTTAATGGGCTTCTTATTGCCTACAGGGTAAATGCTAAAAACCTGAGCAAGCTACATAAGCAACTCCACCAATAAACGAACAGGAAGCCTCAGTTTATCATGGTTTCTAGTGACACATCCATATGAAGCCACAAGTCTGATCAGGATGGTGTCTTCACTATCTTTTACATTCACTCTTATTTATGCTTCTCTTTTACTATCCAAAATGGTATTCCTCCATACATTTCTAATTATGTAGGCCTGTGCTACAATGATTTATCTGTCTACCTATTTAATATGTAACTACCTATTTATTAAGAGCTGATCCAAGTTGTATCTCCTCTTTGAATCCTTTTTTACAACTCTAAAGCACTCTCCTCTAAACACTGGCATTTCTGTTCCTTCTTGCTTGCATCCCTTTATTCATTGACTCAAAAATAATGATAATGTAACTCCCGTAGGTAACGGGTTCTTAAAACATATAAATAAAATGTGTATGAACTGTGATTTATTCTCAGCATCTGGAGGGCATTCATTGGTTTTTGTAGTAGATACTCAATATACTATTTAGCATAAAACTTTGAACATATTAAACAGCAAATATTTATGTAAAAATTTCTAATTTTTTTTCCATTTTGAAATCTGAAACCTGTGTGAAAGTTTGCAAAATAATATTGTGTGATAATTCTAACAATTCTCATGTCATATAGACTAACTTTAATCTTACTCATAGCCAAGGTATTCATCATGGTAAGCTATGTTTTAGCAACATTAAAAAAAACACCAAATATGATACTTCAAACTCAAATGAAATTTATTCTTCAATCATGTAACATTCCAGAATATATATTCTTAGCATAAGCAGAGGATAAAGGGTAGTGTAGATGTTTCTGCTCCATGTACCTTTGGAAATTAAGTATTTTCATTACATGCCTAAGTAAGTGGCTCACTCTATCTTGGTGAGCTAGAAGAGGGCAGTGAGGAGCTCGGTGGGAGGTTTGTATGAGGTAGGCCTGAAAGCAACATGTATTATTCCCATTCACAATTCCTTTACTAGAATTCAATGACATGGTTACACATAACTCTGAAGGAGCATAATAAATATAATCCATTTGTGTGCCTATAAAGAAAAGAGACTCATTTTTGTAGAAACAGGTAAACATGCTTTAGTGGTTTATGGTAATTTTCTATTATAATCTATTTATCACAATGATTTATATTATATGCTATTCTCTATTAATATTATAATACACTATTATACTCTCTTTACATATACTTTTAGGACTTTTATAAACAAGGGAAAATAAGATCAGCTGGATCCTTAAATGAAATTCTATATCTTTATAAATAAAATTTGATAACATTCTATACAGGAATCCATGAAGGACACTGTATTCACTAGGGTTCTTCAAGAACTAGAACCATTAGAATATATGCATGTGTATGTACACACAGACACACACATGTATATACACACACGTGTACTGTGTGTGTATATATATACACACATGTATATGTGTGTATATATATAGATTTCTCTTGCCTATATATATATGTGCCTATATATACACACATGTATATATACACACACAAATATATATATAGGCAAGAGAAATTTCTTGCCTATATATATATATGTGTGTGTATATATACACATATATATATTTTAATATATATACTTATATATATAAAAATATATATATTTATATTGAATATATAAATATATATAAATATATATAAATATATTTTATATATAAATATAAAATTTATATATAATATATATTTATATATAAAAATTATATATAATATATTTACATATATAATATAAATTAAATATATTTCTAAAATATTTATATTTTATATATAATAAATATATTTTATATATATAAAATAATTTATATTTATATTAAAATATATATTATATAAAATAATATATTTAATATATATAAATAGTATATATGTATTATATATTTTTTTATATACATATATTATATACACATATTAATATATATATTTTTATATATAATATATAATTTTTATATATATTATATATAAAATATATATAAAAAATATATATTGCTTATACATATATAATATATATTTAATATATAACATATTATATTTAATATATACAATATATATCATATATATTTATTATATATAATAAATATAATATTTATATAATAATATATAATATACATATATAACATATATATTAAAATATAATAAATATATATAAATATAATAAATATATATAAATATATATATTTAATATATAATATATTATATATATTAAATACATATAATATATTAAATATATATACATATATAAAATATATGTATATAAAAAATTTATATATATAAATATATATTATATATGTATATATATTATATATGTATATATATTATATATATATTTACATATATAAATAATATATATATATTTACATATATAAATAATATATATATATTTCCAAGAAAATAAGATTTCTCTTGCCTATATATACACACATGTATATATACACACACACATATATACATAGGCAAGAGAAATCTTATTTCAGGAAAACAGCCTTTTTGTTCTCAAAAATTGAGGACCTATTCAGGTCCTCAATTGATTAGATAAAACCCACTCATGTTAGGAAGGGCAATCTACTTTACTCAGTTTACCAGTTTAAATGTTCATCTCATCCAAAACACTCTCACAGAAACACCCAGAATAATGTTTGACCACATATCTGGCCACCCCATGACCCAGTCAAGTTACACATGAAATTAGCCATCATAGACACCAATGAGTTACATTGCTTCGTACATAGCTTCATACATATTTTGGTGTCATTGACTTTCTATAGATAGTGTGGACCCAATCCTCTTTCATGTCTTGAATGATGATGGTGATGATGATGAAAACTATCGTTTTCATCATCATCACCATCATCATCATGCTAGGTAAATACAAAAATAAAAATGTTTGAATATTGAAAGTATTTTGAAAATCAAAAACAGTAATTATCCTTCTTTTCACTGTCCTTTCAAATTTCTAATCAATCAAAGTAGGAAGACAGAAGAAAAAATAGTTACAAGTTGTAGGTGTTATCAGGCTAAAAAAAACTTTCAAAAAATTAATTGTTTCTAAGAAATATTTTGAAAATAATTTGGCCAATGTTTGTGAACTGAAATATCTTAATTGTAAATTTGGTTAGAAAGTTTGAAATCTTCTATTTAAAAAATGTAAAAACAGATTTTCATGTCCAACCTGCATTTTAAAGAACATAATAATTTTTCTATATGAAAAAAGTACTTATGAGTATAAATGGGAACATGGTTGATATTCATAAATGCATTCTAAGGGCAATTCTTTGCCTATAGAGTTTAGAAGAAAGCAGACATTTTCTGAGTCACATACTCATTTATATCAAGTAATATCAATGCATGTAGTCAAAGGAAAGATAACTTTTTTTTTCTATTTTCTTTTTTGTAGCCATCATTCCTCTTTGACTTCCCATTTATATTTGATGAAATTTTCATCATTGCAGTAACTAGCATTGTCTCTTGATGACTTCATAAAGATATTTTTTACTTCATAGGAGCAAAGTGAGTGATCAATAAATTGGCCTTCTGAGACAAAATAAACAGGGATTGATATGGAATCTTGCGCCTAGCTTCAAAATTTTTTTTTCACATGAGAAGAATGAAGATGTTAAGAAAAAAAAGGCATTGAAGAATACATTTGATTATAAGCTTATATGAGTTGAAACTATGGTAAAGCTCTTTTAAAAATGCAAGTATTATTCTAGACAGAAGATTAAATCTTTGCAAAGTGGGTTTGGATAAAGATTTACTGTGCATAAATGTAATTAGCTATCTAATGAAATGATGATGAATGATCTTCTATTGAAGAGTTCAAGAGTAGACCTTATGATGATCTGATAGGGATAATATATTTAGAAATATTGTTTCGGGTATGGCTACACTTTTAAAGTAGTTTCATTCTAATACTTTAAGATTTGATTATACTACTGTTTGGTCTTTCACATTTCTGTCTTTTTTACCGAGACACCTTTTAACCAGCCTATCTTTCCAAAAAAATGTTTGTATAGCAAACAACTTAGAAAATAGAGTTAGTATTTCCGTTTAGAATAAAAGATCAGGCCTGCTTACTGTCAAGATAATAAAAACAACATTTTTTTTAGAACAAAAACAGGCATGCTCACTATCTGTTATAAAAAATTCAGGTCCCCTAAATTCAGAATTCTCTTTCTGTAATGCAATCCTTGGGGAAAATAATTATTCTGTAGTATTGCAAATGCTGTAATGAGTTGCTATTAATCTCTAATTCTGGAGTGGAGTGTCTTCTTATATCCATAAACCTATGGCAAGATAACCTCTTAGTTTGCAAATTAGCTTCAGAGTTTTCATGCTTACCTTGGCCAAATTATGTAGCAGTGCAAAAACTCAGTGTAGTGTTTTTTAATTAATGCTTTTTGAGATAATGTGATGTAGTTATTAAGATGCACAAATTAAAGCCAGAAGTTGCTGTTTGGTGAAGATTTCCTTGACCCCTTGGAGTTAGTCATCAATAAATAAATCTTTATAGAATTTTGTGCTTGTGCAAGGTCAAATATGGTATTTTATATGCCTCTTAATATAGATTAAAATCCTTAACAGTGTAAACAGCTTGTAGAGATAGATTAATATAAAGTTATAGGACAGGATGAACGCAAACAGGGATGATGGAGGAGGATGAAAGCAGTAGAATTTGTTATAATAGAGGATAACTAAACCAATGCCTTCAGTGGGTGACCAATTCAATCTAGAACAACCATGGCAAACACAGTAGCAATAAAACCAATCTCATGGTCCCACAGATCAGGCCAAGTATGTGGGAATGAAGCTTATTTTGCAGGTACATTGGTCCTGCTGTGATTTTTGTCTTTGGTGGAAACTGGGGACTGGAGAAAGGTTGTGTTTCAGAAGAAAACTACAGGATTAGATTAATCTTTTCTTGGGTGGCCACATTGTCACCCATGGTATGAAGCTGCCCATGATGCCCTTCCTTAGCATGAAGCATCCAGAAAGATTAATGACCAGATTTCCCAAGATTAATGACCAGATTTCCCATGATAGAGGAATTGACAGAGAGTAGGGACTGAATGGATTCACAATAGTCCAATAAACATATATTTTTTTAATATATAAACATAGAAATTGACACTTTTGGTCTTAAGTTTTGAAACTTTTTGAAATGTTTTAATTGACTTCCTTCCTCAAAAAATGACCTTCAGGTCTCATAAAAATAAATTATCAAAGAACTGAAACTCACCAGATCACCACATTGAGACAATCCAATCCAGATGTCAAACCCTACATTCATTGTGATTGCTTCCTTCCTTGCCCCTCTCTAGTTCCTGTTTGTTTTTTGGAGGTGAATTCTTGCTCTGTAGCCCCGGCTAGAGTGCAGTGGCTCGATCACAGCTCACTGCAACCTCCACCTCCTGGGTACAAGTGATTCTCCAGCCCCAGCCTCCCAAGTAGCTGGAATTACGGGTACATGCCACTGCACCTGGCTAATTTTTTGTATTTTTAGTAGAGATGGGGTTTCACCATGTTGACCAGGCTGGTCTTGAACTTCTGACCTCAGGTAATCTGCCCACCTTGGCCTCCCAAAGTGCTAGGATTACAGGCGTGAGCTACCACGCACAGCCACATTGTTACATTTCTTTCCTGTAATATAAACCTCTAGTTTTAGTAATTGAGGGTGATGAATTTGAGACTGAGCTCCCATCTCCTCAGCTGTGGCACCCAATTATAGCCTTCTTCCTTGGCAATAATTATTGCCTCAGTTATTGGCTTTCTGTGTGGCAAGTGGCAGGATCAAGACGACCTCTGGTGCTTTGGTAACACCAATTATTGAGCTATTATATTGCGTATGAATTTTGCAGAGGAGAAAGAAATAAGATACATAAGATACAGGCTGTTGTCTTCTCCAGGAAAAAAAAAAAAATATGCGAAAGGGACAGGAGCTTTATTACTCTATTATTCGGAACGAGGAAAAAGAAACACATTGAGGGCATAGAACTGATCTCTCCAAGGTCTTAGAATAGCAAATATATAAGGAAACATCAAGAATTCCAGGAGAGAACCAATAAGGAAGCTATTTTTCCTCTACCAACCCTGTTCTTTCCATGATGGTTATAGAACTTAGAATAATCGATGCCCATAATATTCTAGATAGTTGTGATCCCATTATTTTTTCTAGAAATTGGCAAGGCATATAACATATATTTTGATTAATTATTCAGACATATTATTGCAATACCTATACAACAGGTAGAATCAAGTGAATGACTAACAGAGGTTATTTAATGCAAGTTGTTGTTCCAGTGCCTATCTTAGTTCTTGGCACAAAGCAGGCACCAAATATCTTTCTACTGAATAACTGAATTAATTTCTATTTGTGTTTAGTAAAATAATTTCATATGCTGATGAATGGAAATTGTTCCAGTTATATTAACCCTGCCTGAAGCTAGATGTACCTTTTTCATAATAGAGATGTGCGTTTTACTATCGTAATAGAAAACACTGGCTTTTATGCATAGCAACATGAAAATTACTGGGTGATGTTGTCAGCTGAATTTACATGTAACCTGATTTCTGAAAGAAAAAAAAAACAGCCTGTCTTATCCAGAGTGAGATATTAACAGATGTGTATCAGAACTTCAGTGAGATGGTTTCTTTGAATATTTATAGTATTTATCAATTGTTGACATTTTATAGTAATTTTCTTCTTGCAAAATCCATTTGCTTGCTATGCTATCAGGCAAAAGAAATAGTCTGTTGACATTAAAAATAATTCACCGTATTAAGATAGATAGATATTGTAGTAAGTACAAAATGAAGAAAGTGACAGAGAAGATTGTCTACAGAGAGTTAGCTTCTTTGAAGACTTTATATTCTGGGTTCATAAATATTTGAGTATTTCTCTAGTGTTATGAGATTATTTGTATACACATATAATTTTTTTTTCATCTTAGGTCACATTCTCCAAGATAAGACACCAATCACCATCTATGTATTTTACGTAGCAAAATTGTGTAAACGATGGTCTGCATGAATTCTTATTGTTTCTCAGCAGAAAGTGAAGTAGTCAGGATTCTTCTCCTTTTCTTAGTCTTTCTTGTATTAAAGGACTATATTTTGTTTACTTTAAATATAAATGGTCTCATTTTGTTTGAAAATGAAAATTAAAGAAATCACTAGTGCCACCTATTGGTGGAAATGCATATTGTCAGTTGTGTTAATTCATCCTCAGCTGTGCCCTATGGGACACTAGAAGGTGTAAAGTGGAGACACAAACCAAAGGTAAGTGAAATACATCTGAGCATCATGCATCACAAAGAGTAAGGGATGGGCATGATAAGCATCCTCATTTTATCCTAAGATCTGACATTGCAGTGTGGATAATTTAATGCCTATTTTACAGAAGAAGAAATGGAGGCTTAAAGAGATTAAATACTACTTTATTTAAGGTTTTATGTAATTGTTAGAAAAGTTGTGATTTTAAATACAAGTCTCATATTCTTTTTACAAAATCAGAACACTTCCGGAAAGATTTCAATGAACATTAACTACACATTTGATGAGGGGTATGAATTTATAGCCTTCAATCAAATTGTGTATTAGATCTATACCTAAGTTACTGGTTTGTTTTAATCATATTTTTAAGAAGGCTACTGAGTAAGTTTCATGAAGTATTGAGCATTTTGGCGAATTTACACAAATATCAACTTAATTTTAGACTTTGCCGTGACGTATTTATCTACAAGTTTCTGAAGCCATTTGGTGTTTTTTACTTTCACAGGTAATGGATTCTGATTTAGAGTAGAGTCAATCATTTTTATTTTAAAATTTATTTTTACTTATTCATGCTTTTATTAATATTTGAGTGATACTTCAATATCCTTACGAAGAAAATGGCAGCAACAGTAAACCTAACACACATACTGTATCGATAGATAGTAGTTCTTCCACTTTTATTTCCATCATCAATAATTATAAATAGAAAAACAACATGTGTTCAGTTAGGCAGGACAAAGGGCTAGTCTGGAACTTACTGCTTCACCATCTATGGTCATCACTTCAACTCTTTCCATCCAAATTATGCCTTTATAACAGAAATCACAGTGATCACTTTTTTCTCAAGACATCCTCACATTGCAGCTGGTTTAAGATTATAAAGTATACAAAAGAGATGAAATATGTGTTTATGTATTATGTCTCTTCTATCTCCATTAAATGTTATAAAGGAGATAGTTGTATATTTTAAGGCTTAAATCTACTTTCTATAGATTAAAAAAAATCCCAGTAAGCAGTCTGACCCCTCTTCAACAAAAATTTCCAATGCCCTTCCAGAAGGTATAATATCAAAAATTTGTTTCAAAATTTCCAGGAAAATAAATGTCTGTTACATTTAAACAGGTAAAAAGTTCTCCAAGTTTAGAGAGGTCCTATGATAGTCTTACTTCTGATTGTATTTATAAAACAAAGACAGTAAGATATTAGATGAAAAGCACAATCTCCAAAGATTGAGGGTTTAAATTCAAATTCTGGCTTTATTTCTTAAGAGCTTTATAATTCTGAAAATGTTTTAGATCCTTGAACTTAAATTTCCTCATGTGCATAAAAACTTACAGGATTATTTTAAAGAACTAAATGAAGTAATGTGCAAAATGGTAGTCTAAATGAGTATAAGCTATTAATCTTATAATATTTAAGCTCTGAGTTAAAAACAATGGGTTAATTGATTTGTTAAAGGTAGTAGTCTTAAAAGAACTTAAAATCACCATCTCTTGCTGACTATATTATTTCTATTTATAGCTTTTTAGATCTCATGAATTTGGAATTGCTTTAGAATCTTTTTTAAATTCTTTATCTAAATAGAAGTGAAATTTCATAAAAGTGATATTCTCAAATGTGTATTACTTCTTTCCTTTGTTTGTAATATTTTTGTGCCACCAATTTTAATTCTCATTGCTTAGCTGGACTGGTTTATAATAGCACCCAAACTGGCCTACCAAATGACATTATCTGTCTCCCGAGAAACTTCATATATTGCTGCTCTCTGATTCTTGTTAAAGTATAAATCTTATCCTAACTTCTCTTGTTGACATATCAACAATTGCAGTACTTAAATGATGTCAATTATATCATATATCAAATTCATATCTTGGCATTCAAGGCTCTCTACAACTTTTCCCAACCCATTCCATAAAACTTCATATTCTACCTTCCTGCCCTATACACCTGGACTTTTCCTTTTGTGCCACAGGTACTCCTTGGCTTTCTCTTAGTGTGGCTTTGCTTATACGAGTAGCTCCGTTTTTGATGCATATCTCAATTACCACCATTGATAGAAATCCTTTCTTCAAGATTCAAAATAAATACTAAATGTCTTAACTCCTGATTTCCCAACTGCATTTGTCATGAAGCATGGATATGACATAACATACTAAAATGTATTTTTTATGCCTGTTTTAATTGTTCTCAATTTTAACCAGTTTGGCACTTACTGGCCATGTAACCTTGGAAAAATCACCAAATTTTCTGATCCTCACTTTCTACTTCTGTTCAAGTTGAATATTGATTAGAATTTAGCCAACTTACAGAATGTATTCCACTTGAGGGCCAAATGGATAATTATGTGATATTACATTTAAGCTACCTTATTTTTATCTTGGAAAGGTTCTAAGGAGATTGGAACTTAAAACAAGATAGCGCACTAATCTCTTCAGACCGTCTCAATGAAGGTGATGCATGGCCACAAATTCTGGATATTTCTGGAGTCTGGGTGCAACTCGAATCTGAATTCAGATGGTCCCTGTCCAAAATAATTAATCATATGCTGAAGCCACATTATTCATTGGTCCATCCTATTTAGGGTTTTCTAGGTTTGTCTGTTCTTTTTCTTCTTTGTTGTTTTTTGAGACAGGATCTCCCACTGCCCAGGCTGGAGTGCAGTGGTGCAGTTTTGGCTCTTTGCAACCTCTGGCTCCTGAGCTAAAGCAATTCTTGTGCCTCAGCTTCCACAGTAACTGGAACTACAGGCATGTGCCACCATGCCCAGCTAATTTTTTGTATTTTTAGTAGAGATGGGGTTTCACTATATTGGCCAGGCTGGTCTCAAACTCCTGACCTCAAGTGAGGTCACACTCAGCCCTATTTAGGGTTTTGAACATGGTAGATATTTGAAACAGATACTGAACAGGCAACAGCCCTATACTTTTGAGGGTCTCACAAAGCACACAAACTTGTCAGCCCAGATAGGGGAATATAATAGGTTATTTCAAATGAAATAACAATTCACAACCATGGCAGAACACCCACTTTGTTACCTCTATTTGTGTTATTATTTGTGGTTATATTAGTCATACAACTATGAGCACTCTCTTTACACACAGTGCCTGAGGAATATTATGCAAAATTAAACCATTCATATTGCTCTTAAAGTTGTTTGTTTATATACGTATGTCTAAACATGATATATATGAAGTATGATACCAATTTCTTACATTGATTTTCAGATGGTCATTGAATAATAGAATTTCAATTATTTTGTATAAAATTATTTAATTACATTTTTAAAAACACACTTTAGTCTTTAAAAGATTATTGAGGTCAAACATATTATAATGATGATAATTTGGTCGATGTAAATAAAGGTATATAAGACAGAATTTTGGGCAAAATCCAGAACCACTCTTTGGCTGTGAGTGACCAGAGTTTGAATATTTATTGGGAGACAAAACCTCAACTGTGCCAAATAATGACATCTTTGGAGCAATTGAAAGGTTATGTATGCGATCTTCTGAATCTCTCTAAAGATGGAACATATTGATGAAGCATATTTCATATTTGACATAAGAATGCCGAATATTTTAAGCAAATAAATTTAGAGAAAATATATGATGTGCTAGAAAAGTGTAGTAAAACAAAACTTCCCAAATAAAGAGAAAATTATAGTTAGTAATAAAACGCAATTTTGAATTTTTCCTATACACAGAACTACTTTTTTGCTTTCAGAAAGGTTGACGAATGCTTAACATAAAAATTCAGATAGATATAAAATTGACTATCCTTTTTAAACTGATATACAAATATTTAGAAAAAATGGTTTTTTAAATCAAAAAATATACATATGAAATATGCAACAATGAAATACTGCAATTCAACAAAAGAAAATTAGAGCAAAGAAAATAATTTGCATAATGATGAAGATTTTTTTTAATCTTAAAATTCATTTCTAAAGACCATTTTCTGAGTATTATGTGTCATGGTCAGATCTCAATCAGAAAAGGATTTTAATATTTTATCTAAAGGGTTAGGCAACACGGGCCATTTTGTGCCCCTTTCTATTTTTTATTGCAGGAAAATATATGTAACATAATTTTCTATCCATGTTTCAGTGTACAGGACAGTGGTATTACATTATATTGTTGTGCAACCATCACTACAATCCATTACCAGGACTCTTTTCATCTTACAAAACTGAAACTCTCTGCCCCTTTAAAAATGGCATTATTCCTCCCTCCCAGTCCCTGGAAACTACCATTCTACTTTCTGTCTCTATCATTTTGACTACTTTTAAGTATCTCATATAAGTGTTATCAAGTTATATAAGTGGTATTTATCGTTCTGTGGCTGGCTTACTTCACTTAACATGATGTCCTCAACGTTTATTCCTATTTTAGCATATGCCAGATTTTTCTTCCTTTTAAATGATGAATAATATTCCATTGTAAGTATATACCGTGTTTTGCTTACCTATTTGCATATCAATAGATACTTGGGTTGCTTCAATGTTTTAGCTAATGTGAGTAAAACTGCTATAAGCATAGGTGTACAAATATCTCTTTGAGACTGTTCTTTCAATCCTTTTGAGTAAATACCTAGAAGTGGAACTGGTGTATCATATGATAATTCTGACATTTTATGAGGAATTGCCATACTGTTTTCCACAGTGATGTAACATTTCACAGTCCCACCAACTTTACATAAAAGATCCATTTTCTCTACATCCTTGCCTACTCTTTTCTTTTTAATAGTAGTCATCCAATGGGTGTGAAGTGAGTATCACTATAGTTTTGATTTGCATTTTCTTAATGATTACTGATGTTGAGCATCCTTTTATGTGCTTATTGGCCACGATTTACACCTATTTTATAGTTAAGCATGGTGGCAAATTGAAGATATTAAATGGCTTGTTAAGTATCATTCCAAGCAAGAAATTAAAGGTAACAGAATACCTCTTTTTAAAAATAAAACTAGTTGTACTTATACATTTACCAAAGGAAGAAAAGCATAATATTTCATTAATATGCAAATATGATAGCATTTAGTCATTTGGTTTTTATTGTAAATATAAATTCCAATTGCTAGTTTTAAGAGTATATGTTTTAGCCAATATCAACAAATACCTTTTGCAACATGATCACTGAAATTCTAGGGTACAAAAACAGTGAGTAGGCCGGGCGCGGTGGCTCACGCCTGTAATCCCAGCACTTTGAGAGGCTGAGGTGGGTGGATCACGAGGTCAAGAGATTGAGACCATCCTGGTCAACATGGTGAAACCCCGTCTCTACTAAAAATACAAAAAATTAGCTGGGCATGGTGGCGCGTGCCTGTAATCCCAGCTACTCAGGAGGCTGAGGCAGGAGAATTGCCTGAACCCAGGAGGCGGAGGTTGCGGTGAGCCAAGATCACGCCACTGTACTCCAGCCTGGGTAACAAGAGCGAAACTCCGTCTCAAAAAAAAAAGAAAAAAAAACAGTGAGTAAAATGAAAGGTACAGAAACGGGTGACTGACATGAAAGAACAAAAGAAACAAACATTGACAAATGCACAGATATTTCTGATAAACCTGACATTACCTGATATAGGTATTTTTAACTGAAATTTTCATAAATTGTTAGATAATAGATGGATAGATCAATTCATCTATAGCTTCAGCAGTGAACGAGGAGAACAGCATATTTCCCTGACCCCTTTATGGGACTTGGAACAGAGATGCCTAATTTACTGAACGTGCTGCTCTCAACTCCTCACAGGAGGAAGCACATGAGCAAACAAGGTGGGCACTGGAGTGCATAAGCTCTGGAACCAGCTGGCTGTTTGGGTGCCTACAGGATCAAACTCCACTCACTGGGACCTGCTGCATTCCATCCCTCATGGGAGGAAGCATGTAGTTGAGCAGGTGCAGGAGCCAGAGTGAGTGCTTTTGGGCTCTGGCAGGAGTGAACTCTAGGCAGGTCCCAGAGCAGCATCCAGGTGAGGTGCCTGCAACTCCTGAAGACCCAGAGGGCATGTTACAGTGCTCATTTGGCTCTGCCATCATGAATGGCTTAAATGTTAACAGCTCAGTGGGCCCATGGCTGCCCTCCACCAGTGAGGGCATAGGGCCAGTGTGACAGCATTTTGTATCTACACTCATGGCTCCCACACTCCTGTCTTGTGTCCAGGAAAAATGAGGTCTCGTGAACAAATCGCAGGATGGGAAATGAAAGGGATTTTATTGATAATGAAAGTGGCTCTTAGTGGGAAGGGGAGCTGAAAAGGGGACTGGGTTTGGGGTAGGTAATCTTCCCCTGAAGTCCAGCTCTCTCTGACTGGATTCTTTGAAGTTACATAATCAAGCTGTCCCTCTGAAGTTGAGCCGCTTCTCATCAACATCTAACCAAAGTCCCCAATGTTCAGCTCCTTCTCCTCTCTGCCAACTGAGTCTGGGGTCTTTATAGGCACAGGATGGGGTGGAGTGGGGCCGTAGGTGGTTTAGGAAAAGGCAACATTTGAACAAGAAAACAGTAATATAAGTTCTCACTTTGGGTCACAGTCTCAGACTTTTTGGCTTGAGGGTGGGGCTTTGCCAGGGTCTTGCCCCTGTCTGCCTAGAATTTCTTTGCCTCCTGTCACTATCATTGCTACATTAGGTTTTAGGATTTTTAAAGATAATATCAGTTTTACGTTCTTTGTTGGTACATACCTAAAATGCTACTATATACTCAATTATTTTAAACTATTCACATTGACTTACTTAATCTCCATGACTTATCCAAACAGAACCAACATTTCTCATGAACTTCATCCATAACTGGAAATAGACATGTAATGCAAGAATACAATATAGATCTGAACCAGAAAAACATGTATTTAAAATGCTGATTTACTGCATCTTAATGTCTTACTTTGTGAACTTTAGTTTCCTTATTTATGAAACAGATTGTAATAAATGTTTTATTATTAAAGTAAGAATTGATATTAATAACATAAAATAACCTATTGTATAATCTGATATATAGTAGATGCTCAATATTTATAAGCAAATAAACACTCACATTTCCACTGCTATTCAGGGTTTGGATTTCCTTAGATCTTCTTAGTCTTTCGGTACTTGATATTTTTGATGCTACATTCTACAAAATAATGAGCTCCCTGAGGAACTATGAATTACTTATTTAAATTTCCTTCACAGAATCCAATCCAGAAGATTGTAGGTGGTTGATCCTCAATGATTATTAACCTAGTTAAGTTGTATCTAATAGACTGAAGATCTGGGAGGGTGAAAATGAATATCTAACACTGACTAGACAACCACTAAACATTTTGAGAATACTTACAGGTTCTTGGCTATGGTTCTTCTGCGTCACAAATTCTACTTTTCTTTGAGTTAATTATGTCATAGACTTGATAAGAAAGACTTGATTTTGAATATCAATAATCACCAACTTTAATTTTTTTCAAGTTTGCTAAAATTCCAAAACTATCCAAAATTCAAGAGCCTACATAATAATAATAATATAATAATATTTTTATTTCCATGATTATTTAAAGCTCTTTGAAATGCTGATTTGAGTCTTCAACATATAGACAGTAAGAGAGGCCCAAGATCAAAAAACTCAGAACTGGAATTGCAACCCAACTTGTTTTATATCTCTTCCCCTATTGGAATGTGAATTTATCTGTACACTTGTTACTGAAACACTAGGGGTTCTATATAGGTCCCTTTACTCACAGCACAAAAAGCCCATTGCTGAGACAGTGAGTAGTGCCTGGAAAGAAGGCTTTATTTGGGTGCCACAGTCAAGAAGATGGGAGATTGGTTTCAAATACATATTTTCAACCAATTGAAATTAAACGTTTATACAGCAGAAATGTAATTATATATGAAAAAAACAGGTATTAGGGAGAGATAAGAAAAAGGAGTTGGTCAACAGGAAGCAGGTGGTTGGTTAAGCAGTAATGGGGTTCAGCATCTTATTGTCGAGATGCAATGATCTGGTTAGTCTGAGATCCCTGATATTCTCTGGGAGGCCTGAGGGTTCATTTCCAGAGAAAGGAACTCAGATAATACAAGTGTAACTTTTTCAAGTTTTGGAACTGGGAAGGTCAGTTTGAATGTTTATTAAAAAGGAGACATAAACATCCATTCTCTGGGACAATTGGGCCCATTTTAGAGATTTTGTCTCTAAGGTAAATTCTAAAATCAGAAATTGGTGTTCAGCCCCAATCTTCAGAGAAAATGTCTCTCACTGAGCACACTCAAAAAGCTGCTGAGAAATCACCAAATTCATGTCAAATCAAGCAGTCAAGTAATAACCATGCATCACATTAACCACTAGACTGATTTGCCACACTTCTCTAACTTTGGTTGGAACAAAATACAATTAGCCCGGATTGATTTAGATAATTTATTACTCATAATACAACATAAAGCAAAAGCTTCTTGTTGCATGGTATCCCTTGCACCTCAAGTCTCATTAAGGGATGATACAGAGATTATCTAAAGAGATGCTGCAGTCAGTGATTCTGCTTCACAGCTGAGGAACACTCAGCTTTGGAAGGAACTGCTGACACAACTTCTTTATGTTTGCCTGAAAGAATACATTATTTATTACTCTGGGATTTAAGCTACTCTCAGAGAGAAGAGGGGAACTTGACCATTCTGAAATGTAAATACATTTTTCTGATCCAGATGGAGACACTATGTTAATGAGTGACCTTCACTTAGAAAAACATTCAGAAATGCTACAAATAGTCTTCCCAAATCTACAATTAGAGTTTTAGGCAAAGCAATTCCTAATGACTCCAGGTATATTAAAGTTTTAAGATTTTCAATGACGCAGTGATTTATATATGTCTCTGGTCTGTTACTGTGATGAAATGTGGGATTATTTTCAGCAACTTTTAGTATATGTTCAAACCACCTATAAACGTATCAATATAATTCAGCACTGTAGACATCTTTCAGGAAGATAAAATCTAAAATTAGGCACTATATAGGACAAATGGGTTAATGAAAAAGGTTCTGTGGTACATTGGATATCCATTTCTTATGAGCTCTTGTGCCTCACATTTGACTTATTTTTGTCTCTCACAAGAATTATTTGAAGTGTGACTCATAATACCATCTAGTATATTAAACAATGAAAAAAATATGGGCTCAAAACAGGTTATGCAAATTACTCAAGATTATATAGCAGACAAAGAGCAAAAACCCAGGTATTTTCTCTCTGAGGTCCTGTACTTATCCAGGGTATTTTACCTGCCAAGCTTATATCTCATTAAGTTATTTAATTATTTCACTAAACAGCTTTACAAAAAACTCGATACTTCTAGGTAAAAAAGAAAGAGGAATTCAAAAGAATATAAACCTCTAGTAAAATGGCAAAGAGTGTATTATCTCAAGTTGAAATGAAAAAATTAAGCTAAAACTAAACTTTCTCTAGCTTCAGATCATTTATTTCAGTTTTAACAGTGTTATTAGATATAGTTTTGAATCTAATATTGCTGTTTTAAACACATACAATATATTTTGGTAGCACAAAAACGAGTTCTTAAAATTTAAAAAGAGATTTTGAAAATATTTCAGCAAGTATACGGTAATTAACTACGGTAATTAACTACATGTTATAAGGTCTTCAAAGAAAATAAAACTAGAGAATTAAAGTTTTAAGTACTTTGTTCAGCCTCTAAAAAAATGATACACCAAGGCAACTTTTAGTGTTACTGATAATTTAAACAAATCACTTGAAAAATAGAATTCAAGTTGCAAAAAGGAATAAAAACCAAAGCTATAATTGAAAGTATTTTGTTATAATATTCTATAATAAAATAAAGCCAACCATAAGCTACAGAGATGGAGAATATTTAAATAGCATCAATCATGTTTAGTAATATCAAATTTAATCTAGGGAAGACTGACATGGAGTCATTGATTTTTTACAAAGAAACTTGTAACTGATCAATTGACTTAAATGCTTGTTAGATTAAGGCAGCAGATATCTTAGTTTCATTAGATACATTTTTCTCTCTCTAAATATTTGATTTATATTTGAGTCACCAATAGATAATGTTCATTTCTAATGTTCTTAAATCATTTCCAGTGTACAGATTATCCTGAATTTACTTTCAGCTAAAACATATGATAATGAAGAAAGAAGCCACAAGTCTTCACACAATTTAAAAAAAATAGGAAGATACAGTCAGGCAAATTGTGGGAAAGATGATATGTGATAGATTCAGAATGAATAATTTTCCTGTTGGCAGAAAGACGCATATTAAGTATAGGCTTCCTGGGGGGCTAATGGAGAGACAAAATTACTTTCTCCATAATATTCTTTCCTAATGGAAAAAAGAAGAAGAAGAAAGAAAAGAAAGGAAAATCAATGCACTTTTAAAGTCTGGAATGACAAAGGTTGAAAATGAATAAGATAATTCAGAGTTAGCTCATTTGAGTTTAAAGAGACAGTAATAATAATAGTTCTAATTCTACTTGTTTCCTTGTAATGTTCCAGACACTTTGCTAAGTGCTGCTTTTTATGAATTAGCTTAATTTTCACAAGGACCCTATGAAAGACATACTATTAATACCACTATTTTTGTAGACTGGCATGTCTCTTTTTTTTAATTTCATTTTTAATTGACAATTATACATATTCATAGGGTACATAGTGATGTTTTGACATGTATAATGTGTAGTAATCATAATGATACATTTTTGAGATGATAGACATGGGAAATGCCCATATTTATCATAAATTTATCATTACTTTTTGTTTGAAATATTCACTATCCTCCTTCTAGCTTTTTGAAACAATATGACATATTAACATATCATTTTTAGCTGTAGCCATCCTACAGTAATATCTTCATTTTTTAAGAAGAAAACAAGACTTGGAGAACTCAACTGCTTCAAGACTGTATAGCTAGTAACAAAAAAACGACAACAACAGAATCATGATTTAAAACCATATGTGTCTGAGTCTACAACCAGTAGTATAAACACTATGCAATATTCCCTTCTTGAAGAATAAGTCTTGAGAGTAGTAATTGACCAAAAATATATTACATGTAAGTTAGTGTTTTTATCTGAGACCCAAACTCAAAAAGTTGCCTTCTTAAAATCTACAATCTTGAGATACACTGCCCCATAGTACGTCACACCACTAAGGAAAGTTTATTGAATCACAAGGTCTTATGGCTTACTTTCCACATAAAGACAGTAAAGGAGGAAAATTATACCTCTACCTTTTTTAGGTTTTTGGGGGGTTAACCTTAGAATTAAATTTGCATAAGACAAATCAAGAGAAACATACAAATGTATTTGATACATGCTTTATATGTGATGGGAGCTTTCATTTAAAAGTGAAGATCCAAAGATCCAGAGTTGAGCACTATGTCCTGAAATAGAAAGAATAGTAACTTGTGAAAATGTGATAAGGCAGAGGCGTTTGGACTAGAGTAGTTAATTGGATAAAGAAGTGGCTGAAAAGATAAGGGTTAATCTAACAATGTTTCTACAGATTTCCCTCACATCAACTCCTCATTCTTTTTGATCAGAATGATGCTTTTTTTCTAGTGTGGGAAAGGCATCTTTCACACCAAAATTCCATCTCCTACTTTTTAAAAAATGGAATGAAAGTTAGAATGATCCTGTTGCACCTGCTGTTTCTCCAGTATCTTTAACTCAGTAGTATCAATTCTGCTATAGCAGCATAGTCCACAGTAGCATATTTGTAACTTTTTCAAGACACTTTAAACTAGTTCCATTTATATTTTCCTGCTTACCTCAGTCACTGTCAGAAGTCCAATTCTTCCCATTATCAAACAAGACTCAGTTACTCACTTCTATAATTTTCTAGACATCTTTCACTTGGATTCAGTTCCTTTCTCTTCCACTAGAACTTCGTGATCATCTACTCTATTGTTAGTGATTTTCTTAATATCTTCTGAGAATGTGTGCCCTTTACTCCTTTATTTTTAAAACTGAAATATGGTTGGTACCCTAGGATACTACCTTTCCCATTGTTCTTTCAAGATAAGACTTGTTTGTATTTCATCAAACACTGTGTACCCCAGAGCTTGAAGACAGGATTTGTGTCACTTTCAAAACATTGTTCCTCCTCTTATAATCTTTGTCACTTTGAGCCTCATGATGCTGGCTTTCTCCTCTATAGATAGATAACAGATAGACAGATAGATAAATCTGTCTAGACACACATTGATATATACATACCTATATCTACCTATAAATATTTAATCTTCTTGAGACAGGGTCTTGGTCTGTCACCCAGCCACCAAGTGCAGTAGTGTGATCATGGCTCCCTGCAACTTCAACCACCAGGGCTCAAGCAATTTTCCAACCTCAGCCTCTAGAGTAGCTAGGACCACAGGTGAGCACCACTATGCATACCTAATTTTTAATTTTTTTTTAAGATATAGGAAGTCACTCTGTTGCCTAGGCTGGTCTTGAACTCCTGGACTCAAGTGATCCTCCTGCTTTGGCCTCCCAAAGTATTGGGATTATAGGCTTGAGCCACCTTGCTCAGGCTAAATGTTATTAAACACAAACATACATATACACACAAGCATTCTATTTGCTGCTTCCCTTTATTGAACCTTGATCACTCCTCACATTTTTAAAAGTTTTATATCCTGGCTCATATGTTTCCTCAAACTCCTATAATAATTTTTCAAGTCTTCATATTTCAAATAAAAAAATCATCCAACACTCTCATTCATTGACATCCCTCATTTCTAGTTTCCCTTTACTTGAATCTGTCTCAGAAACTTGTGTTAGTGTTCAAACATTTGATTTGGTAGACCTTCTATGAAACCACAGTTTCAAGTCATTTACCAACTGCTTTTGATTATTCCTCAAATTCTTAAATTCCTTGACTTCAAGTCATTAAAATCAAGTTTCAGTATGAACCGGTGTTTGCTATTCATTAGAAATATAATGCAAACAATATATATAAATTTAGATTTTTAATAGCACTTTTTTTTTTTTTTGAGATTGAGTTTCACTCTTGCTGCCCAGGCTGGAGTGCAATGGTGAGATCTTGGCTCACCACAAACTATGCCTCCTGGGTTCAAGTGATTCTCCTGCCTCAGCTTCCTGAGTAGATGGATTATAGGCATTTGCCACCATACCCAGCTAATTTTATATTTTTAGTGGAGATGGAGTTTCTCCATGTTGGTCAGGCTGGTCTTGAACTCCCAACCTCAGATAATCCACCCACCTTGGCCTCCCAAAGTGCTGGGATTACAGGTGTGAGCCACCACGCCTGGCCCTAGCACATTTTTAAAGTAAAAGAAGAAACAGATACAATTAGTTTAACAATATATTTTAATGGAGTACATCCAAAATATTATAATTTCAACATGTAAACTATAGAAAAGTTATTGAAATATTTTGCTTTCTCTTTTTATGCTAAATGTTTGAGAAGAGTGATATACAAGCACAACCATTTGGATTAGTTATAGTCAAGAGCTGAGATACAGCTATCAATATGAAACCAAGAAGGTAAACACAGTAAACAGAGATAGGTTTTGGTAGATTTTGGATAGGTTAGAAGCAAGAGTTATCATAACATTATAGTATTTTCTTCATTACTAATACAATTAACTTGATTCTTCCTTTTTACTGAAGGATTTTTTTCTAGTAATACTTTTCTTTGACTTTTAAGTTCATGGGTACACATGCAGGTTTGTTACATAGGTAAACTTGTGTCATGCAGATTTGTTGTACAGATTAGTTCATCATACTGGTATTAAGCCCAATACCCGTTAGTTATTGTTTCTGGTCCTCTTCCTTCTCTAACCCTCCACTCTCCATTACGTTCCAGGGTGGGTTGTTCACCTCCATATGTCCATGTGTTCTGATTATTTAGCTCTTCCTTGTAAGTGACAACATGTGATATTTGATTTTCTGTTCCTGCATTAGTTTGCTAAGGATAATGGCCTCTAGATCCATCCATGTCCCTGCAATGACATGATCTCATTTTTTTTTATGGTTGCATAGTATTCTCCAGGGTGTTTGTACCATATTTTATTTATCCAGTCTGTTACTGAAGGGCATTTAGGTTGATTCCATATCTTTGCTATTGTGAATAGTGCTGCAATTAGCCTACATATGGGTTTATAATGGAATGATTTGTATTCCTTTGGGTATATACCCAGTATTGGGATTGTTGGGTTGAATGGGATTTCTGTCTTTAGGTCTTTGAGGAATTGCCACACTGTCTTCCACAATGGTTAAACTAATTTATACTACCACCAACAACGAGTAAGTATTCCTTTTCCTCCACAACCTTGCCAGCATCTGCTATTTTTTGACTTTTTAATAAAATACATTTTGACTGGTGTGAGATGGTATCTCATTTTAATTTTGATTTGCATTTCTCTAATAATCAGTAATGTTGAACTTGTTTTATATGCTTGTTAGTCACATGTATGTCTTCTTTTGAGAAGTGTCTGTTCATGTCCTTTGCCCATTTTTTAATGGAGTTGGTTTTCTTGTAAATTTGTTTAAATTTCTTATAGATGCTGGATATTAGACCTTTGTTGGATGCATAGTTTGCAAAATTGTTCTCCCATTCTGTACATTGTCTGTTTGTTTTGTTGATAGTTGTTGTTTGTTTGTTTGCTGCTGTGCAAAAACTCTTTAGTTAGATCCCATGCGTCAATTTTTGCTTTTGTTGCAATTGCTTTAGGCATCTTAGTCATGAAACCTTTGCCCATGCCTATGTCCTGAATGGTATTGCCTTGGTTGTCTTCCAGAGTTTTTATAGTTTGGGGTTTTAGATTTAAGTATTTGATTCATCTTAAGTTAATTTCTGTATATGATGTAAGGAGGGGGTCCAGTTTTAATCTTCTGGATATGGCTAGCCAGTTATCTCAGCACCATTTATTGAATAAGAATCTTTTCCCCATTGCTTTTTTGATCAGTTTTGTCAAAGATAAGACAGTTGTAGGTGCATGGCCTTATCTCTAGGTTCTCTATTCTGTTCCACTGCTTTATATGTCTGTTTTTGTACCAGTACCATGCTGTTTGTTTACTGTAGGCCTGTAGTATAGTTTGAAGTTGAGTAGTATAATGTTTCCAGCCTTGTTATTTTTGCTTAGAATCGCCTTGGCTATTTCGACTCCTTTTTGGTTCCATATGAATTGTAAAATAATTTTTTCTAGTTCTGTGAAGAATCT
This sequence comes from Aotus nancymaae, assembly GCF_030222135.1. NCBI lineage: Eukaryota > Metazoa > Chordata > Mammalia > Primates > Aotidae > Aotus > Aotus nancymaae. Next base: position 22,233,689 of record NW_026988473.1, on the reverse strand, counting down.
CAGTGGTAGTTTAATAGGAATAGCATTAATTCTATAAATTGCTTTGGGCAATATGGCCATTTTAACAATATTGATATTTCCTATACATGAGCATGGAGTGTTTTTCCAATTGCTTGTGTCATTGCTAATTTCATTAAACAGTGATTTGTAGTTCTCTTTGTAGAGATCTTTCACCTCCCTAGTTAGCTATGTTCTTTTGTACTTTATTATTTTTGTGATAATTGTGAATTGGAGTTTGTTCCTGATTCGGCTTTTGGTTTAATTGTTGTTGGTATATAGGAACGGTGGTAATTTTTGCACATTGATTTTGTGTCCTAAAACTTTGCTGAAGTTGTTTATCAGCTTAAGAAGCTTTGGGGCTGCAACTGTGGGGTTTTCTAGATATATGATTATGTTATCTGCAAAGAGGGGCATTTTGGCTTCCTCTCTCTGTTTTTGGATACCCCTTATTTCTTTCTCTTGGGTGATTGCCCTGTCCAATACTATGTTGAATAGGGGTGATGAGAGGACATTCTTGTTTTGTGTCAGTTTTCAAGGGGAATGCATTCAGATTTTGCCTATTCAGTATGATGTTGGCTGTGGGTTTGTCATAGATGGCTTTTATTATTTTGAGGTATGTTCCTCCAATATCTAGTTTATTGAGAGTTTTTTTACATGAATGGATGTTGAATTTTATTGAAAGCCTTTTCTGCATCTATTGAGATGATCATGTGTTTTTGTCTTTAGTTCTGTTTAAGTGATGACTCACATTTACTGATTTGCATATGTCAAACGAACCTTGCATCCCAGGGATAAAGCCTACTTCATTGTGGTGGATAAGCTTTTTGATATGCTGCTCCATTCAGTTTGCAAGTATTTTGTTGAGGATTTTTGCCTTGATGTTCATCAAGGATGTTGGCCTAAAGTTTTCTTTTTTATTGTATCTCTACCAGTTTTTGCTGTCAGGATGCAGGATGATGCTGTCCTTGTAGAAGGAGTAAGAGAGGAATGCCTCCTCCTCAGTATTTTTGGTATTGTTTCTATAGAAATGGTATAGACTCTTTTTTTTTTTTTAACATCTGGTAGAATTCAGGTGTGAATCCCTCTGGTCCTGGACTTTTTTTCGATGGTAGGATATTTATTACTGCCTCAATTTCAGAGCTCATTATTGGACTGTTCAAGCATTCTATTTCTTCCTAGTTCAGTCTTGGGCAGGTGAATGTGTTCAGGAATTTATCCATTTCTTCTAAATTTTCTAGTTTATATGTATACAGGTGTTCAGAATATTTTCTGATGATTGTTTTTCTGTGGAGTCAGTAGTCATATCCTCCTTGTCATTTTTGATTGCATTGATTTAAATCTCTCTTTTCTTCTTTATTAGTCTAGCTAGTGGTCTATGTATTCATTTTTACAGAAACACAGCTTCTGGATTTGTTGATCTTTTGAATTTTTTTGTGTGTCTCCATCTCATCCAGCTCAGCTCTAATTTTGGTTATTTCTTGTCTTCTGCTAGCTTTCAGATTTGTTTGCTCTAAGTTCTCTAGTTTTTTTAGTTGTGATATTAAGTTGTTAAGATCTTTCTAACTTTATGATCTGGGTATTTAGTGCTATAAATTTCCCTCTTAGCACTGCCTTAGCTCTTCCCTAGAAATTGTGGTATTTTGTATATTCTCATTAGTTTCAAAGAACTTCTTGATTTCTGCCTTAATTTCATGATTTACTCAAAAGTCACTCAGGAGCAGGTTACTCAATTTTCATGTAATTGTATGGTTTTGAGTGAATTTCTTAGTCTTGATTTCTAATTTGATTGCACTGTAATCCAAGAGATTATTATGATTTTAGTTATTTTGCATTTGCTGAGGAGTGTTTTACTTCTGATAATGTGATTGATTTTAGTGTATGTGCCATTGAGCAATGTGAAGAATGTGTATTCTGTTGTTTTTGGATGAAGAGTTTAGCAGATAGCTATCAGTCCATTTGATCCAGTGATTAGTTCAGGTCCTGAATATCTTTGTTAATTTTCTGTCTCAATGATCTGTCAAATATTGTCAGTGGAGTGTTAAAGTCTATCCCTATTATTTTGTGGGAATCGAAGTCTCTTTGAAGATCTGTAAGAACTTGCTTTATGAATCTGATTGTTCCTGTCTTGTGTGCACATATTTTTAAGATAGTTAGATCTTGTTTAATCCAACCCTTTACCATTATGTAATGCCCCTCTCTCTTTATGTTCTTTGTTGGTTTAAATACATTTTGTCAGAAACTAGGATTAGAAGCCCTGCTTTTTTTCTGTTTTTCATTTGCTTGATATTTTTCTTCATTCCTTTATTTTGAGCCTATGTGTGTCATTCTATGTGAGATGGATCTCTTGAAGACAGCATACCAATGAGTTTTGGTTCTTTATTCAACTTGCCATTCTGTGCCTTTTAATTGGGGCATTTAGTCCATTAACATTTAAGGTTAGTATCAGTATATATAGATTTGATTCTGTCATCCTGATGTTAGCTGGTTATTTTTCAGACTTATTTATGTTGTTGCTGTATAGTGTCACTGGTGTGTGTATTTCAGTGTGTTTCTGTAGAGGCTGGTAACAGTCTTTCCTTTCCATATTTAGTGCTTCCTCATTAGCTCTTGTAAGGCTTGTCTGGTGGTATCAAATTCCTCAGCATTTGCTTGTCTGAAAGGATCTTATTTCTCCTTCACTTATGAAGCTGAGTTTTGCCTGATTCTAGGTTGGAATTTCTTTCTTTAAAAGTGTTGAATAATTGGTACCAAATTTCTTATGTCTTGTAGGGTTTCAGCTGAGAGGTCTGTTGTTTGTTTATTAGGCTTCACTTTGTAGGTTACCTGACTTTCTCTCTAGCTTCCTTTAACAATTTTTCTTTCATTTTGATCTTGAAGATTCTGATGATTATGTATCTTTATGATGATCTTGTGAAGTATCTTAGTGGGGTTCTCTGCATTTTCTGAATTTAGACATGTGCTTTTCTAGCTAGGTTGAGGGGGTTCTTGTGGATAATATCTTGAAATATGTTCTCCAAGTTGGTTCCATTCTGCCCATCTCTTTCAGGGACACCAATCAGTCATAGATTCAGTCTTTTTACATAATACCATATTTCCTGGAGGTTTTGTTCATTCTTTTTTCTTATTTTTTTTTCTCTATTCTTATCTGATTGTCTTATTTGAGAAAGCCAGTCTTCAAGCTCTGAGAAGCCTTCCTCACTTGGTCCATTCTGTTATTAATAGTTGTGATTCCATTATAAAATTATTGTAGTATGTTTTTTAGCCATATCAGGTTAATTATGTTCTTTTCTATCCTGGTTATTTTGTCTGTCAGCTCCTGCATCGTTTTACCATGATTTTTAGCTATCTTATGTTGGGTTTCAATGTACTCCTGTAGCTCAATGATCTTCATTCCTATCCATATTCTGAATTATATTTCTGTCATTTCAGCCATCTCAGCCTACTTTTGAACCTATGATGGAGAGATGGTACCATTGTTTGGAATAAAGAAGGCACTCTGGCTTTTTGAATTATCAGGGATCTTGTTCCACTGATTCTTTCTCAATATTTGAAGTTGCTGACATTTCAATTTTTTTTCTTTTATCCTATTTGATGACCTTCAGGGTTTGATTGTGGCATAAGCTGGATTCAGCCAACTGGCTTCATTTCTGGGACAATTTAGGGGGCTAATACTCAGCTCCCAACTCTAACTCCAGGGGACTTGTATTGGGCCCTGACTTTGTTCTCTGCCTCCTTGAGGTTTGGAATCCACTGCACTGGGGTGGGGGACAAGGTGCAAAGCTGAAGCAGACTGCTGGTGGACACAGGGATGCCTGCCCCCCTGTGAGTGTTCACTACAGTGGTGGAAGCAATGCAGCTTTGGTGGAGCAGGGGCCTCTGCTAGAGACTGTGTGTGTGGTTGCACTGGAGGTGGTGTTGGCTTGGGGGCAGGGTGCTGGCCTGCACAGGTCTGGGTGCCTACTCTGTTCCCCACAGCAGGAGTAATCACTCAGGGCATGGGTGATTGATGCTTCTCTTCTTAGATGAAAGACCAACAATTTTGTGAGTTATGCATGTGAATTTATTATTTCCACCATTTACATATAGGAAAAATGATAAACAAAGAAGTGTTGAGAAGTTCTCAGGCTAACATATTAAATGACATAATCTGGAAAATGCTAGACTTACATAATACTATTTTTTTGTCATTGTGGGATTTTTTTAAACTCCTTACAATTCAAATATATATTATTGATCAAAACTAGATATATCGTATATAATTTTAATAAAGTTTTTGACCAGATCATTCTTCCTTATAAAACCACTATTAACTTAACTTAACTCTTAGATGAGTATCACAGCAGATGTCATAGGACCAATACTTTCTAGGCAACCACAGCTTCTGATGTTGCCTTTACTTTATTTTCATTATACTATATCAATTCTCTTAATAAATGACTTGTTAAAAAATAAAAGTAAAAGGCTGGGCATAGTGGCTCATGCCTATAATCCCAGCACTTCGGGAGGCCGAAGCAGGTGGATCACAAGGTCAAGAGATGGAGACCATTCTAGCCAACATGGTGAAAACCCATATCTACTAAAAATACAAAAATTAGCTGGGCATTTGGCATGCACCTGTAGTCCCAGCTACTTGAGAGGCTGAGGCAGAAGAATTGCTTGAACCTGGGAGGCAGAGGTTGCAGGGAGCCAAGACTGTGCCACTGCACTCCAGCCTGGCGACAGAGCAAGACTCAGTCTCAAATAAAAATAAAAATAAAAATAAAAATAAAATAAAAAATAAAAGTTAAAAAAATGACTGAGACTTCTGGCTTTAGCTTTATTAGGTACAGAGCTTGTAAGTCATCAAACCTGTCCATCTAACAAGAAAGAAAAAGCAGAGTAGACTAAAATTTAAGTTTTTCTTGGTTCCATTTGAAAATAGGTGTCATAGAGTAAATCCATCACATCAAAATCAGCTGAGACTCCCAGCTGATATTAGTTTATCTGGAGCAGAAGTTACTGGGCCCATAAACTGGTAGAAAGACTTGAATGGTAATATTTATTAATCTCTGCTGTCTGAGTATGAACTGGCCTAAAAGAGTCCTAGTGTGCATGCTATCTTCATGAAATTTACTTCCTTGAAACCCACTAATTACTCAGAGTACATATATATAATAAAAAACTCTCTATGGGGATCTGACAAAAACAGTAATTGCAATACAATGCACCCAGAGTCTTCTCCATAATAAATCCCCACACTTCGGGTGCAAAGACTTTCCTAGAGTCCTATTTCACCTGGGGAAAGGTATGCCTCTCACTCCCACCACTTCCAGCCTTCTTGTCTTGCCTAAGGTGGTAGGAAAAAAGTCTGTAAAACTTAATTAACATGTATGAAGTTCACGCCCCTGAGATACACTGTAGAGAAGAACACTGTAGAAAAATAGAGTGGCTTTGATGTGCTCAATAGAGGAGACATGACCAATAAAAGGAATCAGTGAGCTTTAAAAAATGTCAGTAGAAACTTTCTAAACTTAAATACAAACAAAAACGGAATGGAAAACAAAACAAACTAGAAGTTTAAAACTATATAACAGAATATCTAGGAATGGAGGGAACAACTTCAAAAATTTAGCATATATGCCGTAACATATAAAAAGCAAAAGAGAAAACATAAGAAACATTTGATATAATAAGAATTTTTCAAAATTAATATAAGCCATCAAAGCACAAATCCCAAAGCTCAGAGGAACACTAAGCAAGATAAATACAAAGCTGGGCACAGTGACTTATGCCTGTAATCCTATCACTTTGAGAGGCTGAGTTGGGAGGACCAGTTGAACCCAGGAGTTTGAGATCAGCCTGGATGACATAGTAGGACTTCATCTCTACTAAAAATACCAAAATACTAGATGTGGTGGCACATGCCTGAAGTCCCACCTACCAGTAGGGGAGATCGAGACAGCAGGATCACTTGAGTTTTGGGGGTTTGAGGTTGCAGTGAGCCATGATCATACCACTGCATTTCCACCTGGGTGACACTGACACCCTGTTTCAAACCAACAAACAAAACAAACAATAAAAATAAAATATCTACACCTAGGCATATCGTATGCAAACTTTCAAAACATAAAGGCAATCTTGAAAATCTTACATGAAAAGGAGGATAAAAATGACAATAGACTTCTCACCAAAAATCATGCAGCCAATAAGAAAGTGAAGTAAAATAAAGCGTTAAAAGAAAAAAACCCATCAACCCGGAATTCTATATCAAGCAAAAGGATCCTTCAAAAGTGAAGGAGAAATGAATATTCCCCCAAACAAAAATAAATTAATTATCAGAAGATATATTCTGCAAAAAAAATTTTAAATAATAATCTCAAATAGAGATTGGGATTAAATAGTAGCTGGGATTAAAGGGACATGCCACCACGCCCGACTAATTTCTGTAGATTTAGTAAAGATGGGGTTTCACCATGTTGGCCAGACTGGCCTCGAACTCCTGACCTCAGGTGATCCACCCGCCTCAGCCTCCCAAAGTGCTGAGATTACAGGCGTCAGCCACCACTCCCGTCTCAACAAAATATTATAAAAGATGGGAGATATGAATTAGGAATACCATGCTATAAGATAGCTATACTACAGATGAAGTGATATAATGTTATTTAAAAATGGACTCAGATTAGTTGTAAATGCATACTGCAAACTCCAAGGCAACTAAAACAATTTTTGAAATGAAATAAAGTTGATATGCTACAAGAGAAAAGAAAATTATATTATTTAAAGTGTTCAATTAACGGTAAAGAAGGCAGAAGAAAGAAAAGGGGAAAAATAAGCTAAGAACAGGTGCAGCAAACAGAAAGTGGTTACAGACACAGTAATTATATTCAAGTATATTCAAGCTATTTTAATGTGAATAATGTGAGTAAATGAATTAAAAGATTAAAACTGCCAAAGTAGATTAAAAAGTTATGAGCCAAATACATGGTGCCTACAAGAAACTCACGTTAAATATAAAGATGCAGATATGTTAAACATGGCCAGACATGGTGGCTCACACCAATAATCCCAATACTTTAGGAGACCGAGGTGGGTGGATCATTTGAGCCCAAGAGTTCAAGACTATCCTGGGCAACATTGTGAGATCCTCTCTCTACTAAAAATTAAAATAAAATAAAATACAAGTTAAAGATGAAAGGATAAAGATTGAACATGTTACATTAATGAAAAGAAAGCTAGAGTAGCTATATTAATTCCAGACAAAGCATACTGCAGAACAAGGACAAACAGTGGCATTGTATACTCCTAAATGGGTCAGTTCTCCTCAAAGAGATAGCAGTTCTTAATATGCATGCACGTAACAACAAAGTGTAAAAAAAATGTGACACTAAAATTGATAGAACTGTGAGGATAATTAGAGAAATTCACTCTTATAGCTGGAGACCTCCACACCTCTTTCTTGATCATTGATATATCAGTCAGGGAGGACATCAGGAAAAATATAATTGACCTGAATATCACTACTAATCAACTGGATCTAAGGGACATATACAGATTGATCCTTCCAACAACAGCATAATGTACATTCTTCTCAAGATCACCTAGATCATTTACCAGGATAGACTATATTCTGAGTCACAAAGCACATCTGAAGACATTTTTTTCATTTTATTTTTCCATAAGTTATTGGGGTACAGGTGGTATTTGGTTACATGAATAAATTCTTTGGTGGTGACTTGTGAAATTTTAGTTTACCCAATCACCTGAGCAGTATACACTGTACCATATTTGTACTCTTTTATCCCTCACCCCCGTCCCGTTCTTCCCCCAAAGTCCCCAAAGTCCATTGTATCATTCTTATGCCTTTGCATCCCCATAGCTTAGCTCCCACATATCAGTTAGAAAAGACGATGTTTGGTTTTCCATTCCTGAGTTATATCACTTAGAATAATAGTCTTCAGTCTCATCCAGGTCACTGAAAATGCTGTTCATTCATTCCTTTTTATGGCTGCATAGTATTCCATTGTGTGTGTGTGTGTGTGTGTGTGTGTGTGTATACACACATATACATTGTGTATGTATATTTATAGACACACACACACACACACATATATATATATATATATATATATATATATATATATATATATATGTACCAGTTTCTTTATCCACTCATTGATTGATGGGCATTTGGGCTGGTTCTGTATTTTTGCAAATTGTGTTGTTATAAACATGAATGTGCAAGTATCTTTTTTGAATAATGACTTCTTCTCCTCTGGGTAGATACCAAGTAGTGGGATTACTGGATTAAATGGTAGTTTTACTTTTAGTTCTTTAAGAAATCTCCACACTGTTTTCCATAGCAGCTATACTAGTTTACATTCCCACCAGCAGTGTAGAAGTGTTCCCTGTTCACCACATCCATGTCGACATTGTTTTTGAATTTTTGATTTTGGCCATTCTTGCAGGAATAAGGTGGTTTCACATTGTGGTTTTGATTTGCATTTCCCTCATTATTAGTGATGTTGAGCATTTTTCATATGTTTGTTGGCCATTTGTAAATTTTCTTTTGAGAATTGTCTATTCATGTCCCTAGCTCACTTTTTGATTGGATTGTTTGTTTTTGTCTTACTGATTTGAATACATTGTAGACTCTAGATATTAGTCCTTTGTCACATGTATAGATTGTGAAGATTTTCTTCTACTCTGTGCATTGTCTGTTTACTCTGCTGACTATTCCTTTTGCTGTGCAAATGCTCTTTAGTTCAATTAGATCCCAGCTATTTAACTTTGTTTTTATTGCATTTGCTTTTGGGTTCTTGGTCATGAAATCTTTGCCTAAGTCAATCTCTAGAAGGGTTTTTCCAACGTTGTCTTCTAGAATGTTTGTAGTTTGAGGTCTTTGGTTTAGGTCCTTAATTCATCTTCAGTTGATTTTTGTATAAGCTGCAAGATGAGGATTCAGTTTCATTCTCCTACATGTGGGTAGCCAATTATCCCAGCACCATTTGTAGAAAAGGGTATCCTTTCCCCACTTTATGTTTTTTTTTGGCTTTGTCAAAGATCAGTTGGCTATGAGTATATGGGTTTATTTATGAGTTTTCTATTCTGCTCCATTGGTCTATGTGCCTATTTTAATACCAGTACCATGCTGCTTGGTGACAATGACCTTATAGTGTAGTTTGAAATCAGGTAGTATGATGCCTCCAGATTTGTTCTTTTTGCTTAGTCTTGCTTTGGCTATGTGGGTTCTTTTTTGGTTCCATATGAATTTTAGAATTGTTCTTTCTAATTCTATGAAGAATGATGGTGTTATTTTGATTGGGATTGCAGTGAATTTGTAGATTTCTTTTGGAAGTATGGTCATTTTCACAATATTGAATCTACCCATCCATGAGCTTGGAAGGCGCTTCCATTTGTTTGTGTTGTCTATGATTTCTTTCAGCAGTGTTTTACAGTTTTACTTGTAGAGATCTTGAGACTCTTTTGTTAGGTATATTCCTAAGTATTTTATTTTATTTGCAGCTATTGTAAACGGGGTTGAGTTCTTGGTTTGATTCTCAGCTTGGTCACTGTTGGTGTATAGAAGAGCTACTGATTTGTTTACAATTATCTTGTACCTGGAGGCTTTGCTGAATCCTTTTATAAGTCCTAGAAGGTTTCTAGAGGAGTCCTTCAGGTTTTCAAGGTAAACAATGATATCATCAGCAAACAGTGAGTTTGACTTCCTCTTCACCAATTTGGATACCCTTCATTTTTTCTCTTATCTGACTGCTCTGACTGGGACTTCCAGTACTATGTTGAAGAGGAGTGGTGAGAGGGGGCATCCTTGTCTTGTTCCAGTTCTCAAAGGGAATGCTTTCAACTTTTTCCCGTTCAGTATTATATTGGCTGTGGATTTGTCATAGATGGCTTTTATCATATTAAGGTATGCCCTTGTATGCTGATTTTGCTGAGAGTTTTAATCATAAAGGGATGCTGGATTTTGTCCAATGCTCAGAACCAGATAGATTCACAGTAGAATTCTACCAGACATTCAAAGGAGAGATTTGTACCAATTTTTTCTGACACTATTCCACAAGATAGAGGAAGAAGGAACCTTCCCTAATTCATTCTATGAAACCAGCATCATGCTAATGCCAACACCAGGAAAGGACATAACCAAGAAAAAAGAAAAAAAGAAAACTACGGACCAATATCCTTGATGCACATAGATGCTAAAATCCTTACCAAATACTAGCTAACCAAATATAACATATCAAAAACACAGTCCACCATGATCAAGTGGGTTTCATACCAGGGATGCAGGCATGGTTTGACATATGCAAGTTAACAAATGTGATACACCACATAAGCAGAATTAAAGCACATCTGAAGACAATTAAATGAATACAATTTATACCATGTATTTCTCATGCCACAAGGAAATTAAACTAGAAGTTAATAATAGAAAAATTGTTAAAGCATCTCTAAATATATAAAGATTGAGCAATACCACTGTAAATACAACAAAGATCAAAAAGTTCAAGATAAATTTTTAAACAATATTTTGACCTGAAGAAACTGAAAACACAATTTATTAAATTTTAGGATGTAGGAAGTATAGTGCTAAGAGAGAAATTTTTATTGTTAAATAAATATTTAAAAATAGAGATCTAAAGTCAATAATGTAGATTCTACTGTAGGAAAGTAGAGGAAAAAAGTACAATTTAAGCCTTAAATAGTAAAAATAATAGAACAATGAAATTGAAAATAGGAAAATGAAAGAAAAAAATGATGAAATCAAAAGCTATTTTTTTAAACATCAAGAAAATTGATAAATAGCCAAACTAACCAAATAAAAGGGAGAAGACACATGTTATTAATATCCAAAATGATAGAGTAGTTGTAATTACTGATCCTATGAACATTAAAAAAATTAAAAAATATTTTTAACAATTCTACATCCATAAATTTAATGATTTACATAAAATGAACATTCCTTGTATTATGAGTTGAACTGTGTCCCCCCAGAAGGTATGTCAATGTCCTAACCCCTAGGACCTTTGAATGTGACACTATTTGGAAGCAGGTTTTTATTAAAATGAGGTTATAGAGGTGGGTTCGAATCCATTATGAATGCTTTCCTTAAAAAGAGAAGAGACAACAAACAGGAGAAGAAAAATAATGGTCATGTGAAGACGGAGGAAGAAATTGAAGTTATGCTGCCACTAGTCAAGAAATGTCTTGGGATAGCTGAAGTTGGAAAAATAAAGGAAGGATGTATTAGTCTGTCCTCACACTGCTAGGAAGAAATACCTGAGACTGAGTAATTATAAAGAAAATAGGTTTAATTTACTCACCATTCTGCATAGCTGGGGAGGCCCCAGAAAACTTACAATCATAGCGGAAGGCCCTCTTCACAAGGCGGGAGGAGAGAATGAGTGCAAGCATCAAATTGTGAAAATAATGATAGAATCTTAAATGAAAGAAGCCAGTCTGAAAAAATTGCATACTCTAAGACTCTCACTATTAGAATTCTGGACAAGGTGGAACTATAGAGATGTTTTTAAAAAAATCAGTAGTTTCCAGAGGTTCAGTGGCTGATGGTGGGGAGACAACAGGGATGCATATGTGAAGCACAGGGGATTTGTAGGTTAGTGAAAGTATTCAGTATAGCACTGAAATGATGGATACATGATTTTATACAATTTTCAAAAGCAGCAGAATGGTACCATAATGTGGACTAGCAACAGTAATAGTAACTTATCAATATTGGTTTATCAATGGTAAAATATGCTACATTAATAGGTTAATAATGGGAAAAATTGTGTAGGGGCAGAGAGCAAATACTTTCTGCTTGAAATTTTTACCTAAAAACTTTACAGAACTAATTTTTTTGATTAAAAAAGAAAAATTTCTCTCTGCAATAGACAACATTAAGAGAATGAAAAATAAGCTGGGATAAAATATTAGCAAAGCACAAATCTAATAAAGAAATTGTATTCTGGACATACAAATAACTAGAAAATAACCCAGTTAAATGTGGTCAAAAGATCTGAGCAGGTATCTCACCAAAATATTATATATAAAATATATATAATATATAACAATCATATATATTATATATGTGTATGTGTATATGCATACAGGTGACAAGTAGGCATACAAAAGGATGCTCAGTATCATTTATCATTAGGGAAATGCAAACTAAAATGACAATGATATATCACTGCATACCGATTAAAATACCTAAAACTGAAAAATCTAACAATATTAAATGCTGGTGAATATAAGGAAAAACATAAACTCTCATGCATTGCAGGTAAGAATGCTTAAATGATATAATCCTTTTGGAAGACAATTGGGAAGTTTCTTACAAAACTAAACATTGCCAAACCATATGATCTAGCAATCATTCTTCTAGTTATTTAGCCAACTGATTCAGAAAATTTATCCACACATAGTGTGCATGAGAATGTTTATGTCAGCTTTGTTCATTATTGGCAAAAACTGGAAACAACCAATATGTCCTTCTATAGGAAATGGCTACACAAACTGTGGTACATCTATGCATGGAGGACATTATGTTAAGTGAAATAAGCCAGGAACAGAAAGTTAAACACCGCATGTTCTCACTCATATGCAGAAACTAAAAAAAGTTGATCTCATAGATACAGAAAGTAGAACAGAGGATACTAGAGGCAGGGAAGAGTAAGGGAAAGAGGAGGAAACAGGGAGAGATTTGTTTAAAGATGCAGACTTACAGCTAGATAGAATAAGTTCTAGTATTCTATGTAATTGTAGGATGACTAGAGCGGACAGAAATATATTGCATAGTTTCAAACAGCTAGAAAGAGGACATTAAATGTTTCCAACAAAAAGAAATGTGTTCAAGGTGATGGATATGCTAGTTGTTTCAGCTTTGGTTATAATCCAAAGCTGAAACAATTTGAGAAAAAATATATAAGTAGCTTTGGATTATAACCCAAAGTGTAAAATAAATCTCTCTCCATATTGATGTCAATACATTATTTGAATACATTAATAAATTGGTGAGATGACTCAAATCCCCTGTACAAGGAAATTCCAAATAGTTTTTTTTAATATAGATACTTTACCTTCTAAGAGAAGACGTGAAATAACTCACTATGTTAAGTGTGGGATATGTATAATGACTTCTTTACAAAGACTACACTATTGAAAGAATTAAGACAGTTGCCAGGGAAAGAGAATAACATTATAGTGAGTAAACCTGATAAACGCATTCTCATAGCATCAGGCCAACATCAACAGTAAAATATCATGTTGACAATATGTACCCATCTTGGTAAGATGGGATAAAAATTAAACTTTAAGCTTATAGTCATAAAAGCACAGACCCATTATACTCATGAGAAAAACACAGACAAATTACAAAAGGACATCCTACAAAATGCCTCAGCAGCCATCCTCAAAACCCATCAAGGTTAACAAAAACAAGAAAAGTCTGAGAAACCATCACAATTAAGAATCACCTAAGGAGACATAACTTCTAAATGCAATGAGGGATCCTAGAACAGAAGAAGAGCAATAGGTAAAAAAAAAATTGGTATAGAGCATATGGGAATTATTGATGCTATCTTATACATTTTTCTGTAAAGCAGAAATTTTCTTAAAAAGTACTTTATTTTTTAAAGATGGGCAAATCCCACAATTATTTCTGTTTTCCAGAAACTCCAAAGCCCTTTCATCTAAAATAGGAGGGGTAAGAACTATGACATACCATGTGAAAATTTCCTCAAGGCCACTGCTCAATGGGCTAGGAGCCACATGGTATTAATTCATTTTTTAGGAATTTAGAGTCAAGACTGATATAGTATTCATAAAAGTCCGAAGTAGACAAATCCAAACATATGGAACTGAAAAGCAGAGGAAAAATCTTTCTATAGGATGAGAAGAGAATGAGACAGTAATGGTGTTTTTTTGTTTCTCTTTCTGGTCACATCTTGTGAATCAGTTGCATTCTTGCCTTTAAACTCCACAAGTCACCCCTCTATGCTCACAGATTTTCTCCAGGTATTAATTATGCATTGAAGTTCATGTCTGTAAACTGAAGTGACAAAAATACCTTCCCTCAAGATCTTATATTCTAGTGTCCTACACTCTCCTTATTACTCCAGCCATACTGACAACAACATCCTTATCCCCAGTTTCTTTAATATAAAAATTTCCCTTCATCTCCAGATCTTTATAGACACTTCTATCCCTATGATTGAACTATTTTAATAAATCTAGCAGTCTTCCAAAATGCTGTTTGTCCCACAGAAACAGACTCTGACTCAAAGATTCATTTAAATCAACACCCATGAAAGGGTTGAGAAGGAATCAGGAGTGAGTAGGAGAAACTCAGTTACAATGCCATCCAACAAAAGCCTCAGCAGACTCCACGGGGAAAGTCTGGAGCTAGAATGGCCCTTCACATGTGTCCTGTGTTTGGGTGGACAGCTGTGTCTTTATACTTCATTCAATGTGCTTTCCCCAGAAAAAGGTATAAACTTGAATGGAGTAGTCTTCTGTAGCAGTCATCTCCAGGAAGGGCTGAGGACTGAGATGGCACTTTTGACATCACTTGCAGCAGATTTAATAATATTTTCTTCATTCTTAAGGGGAATTTGGGCAGAGAATCGAGGCATTCACCACACCTCAATTTCATCTGGATATCTCAGCATTCCTGAGCCAAAATACACACCACCCCAAGCTAGGTTGGATTTATCTCATGTATGCTAAATTCACACTATATTCCCAAAACTTAAAGCAAAATGAATGTAGTTAATTTATTCTTCCTCACTAATTTGCAGGCTCAGCAAGGCAAGAGCTCTGTTTGATTCACTGCCTGAAGCCTAGAATTAGAAAATGGCCTGCCATGGTGCAGGGGATGAATATACAGAGACTTACTTCATGTTGAATTGTTTTGTTTACACAATTGACCGTTTCTCTCATATGAGAACTGGCAGAAGGTAAAAGTCAACTATCAAGCCTTCTGTCTCTAAATTAAATTGAGACATTTGTATATCTATTAAAAAATTGATGCCACCCTGGTTTCATCATACATTAATAAAAACTTTATCGTTGTTTAAGAACCTTGTATCTAAAATTCAGAATAGCCTTAAAGTAGTAGTGACATTAGAAAACAAATGTTCACAAAAAGCCACAAAAATTCATCCTATATATAGGTAGATGTTATTCATATTGTCTTGTCTTTTGAAATTTATATAAATTGTCTCAAACTATCTCAATTCTGATGAAAAGTGAAAAATTACTTGGCGAGACTTTCAAAATATCAGGGAGCCTAAATTCTCATTTCACTTTGCTGCCTAAACTTCCTACTGAATCTGAAATCTCAGTCACTTAAGAATCTCTCATCTTGTGCTGGGCATGGTGTAAATGCCCCATATTTTCTCTATCTGGTCTATCATTAATGGCCATTTAGGTTGATTCTATGTCTTTGCTATTGTGAATAGTGCTGCAATTAACATACACATTCTGTCTTTATAATGAAATGATTTATATTCCTTTAGGTATATACCCAGTAATGGAATTGCTAGGTTGAATGGTATTTCTGTCTGTCTTCTGCTATGGTTGGGCTGATTTACACTTCCACCAACAGTGTGTATGTGTTTCTCCCTCTGAGCACTTTGGGAGGCCAAAAGCAGGTGGATCATGAGGTCAAGAGATTGAGATCATGTTGGCCAACATGGTGAAACCCTGTGTCTACTAAAAATACAAAAATTAGCCAAGCATGGTGGTGCGTGCCTGTAGTCCCAGCTACTTGGAATTCTGAGGCAAGAGAAGCACTTGAACCCAGGAGGTGGAGGTTGCAGTGAGCTGAGATCACACCACTGCACTCCAGCCTCATGACGGAGTGAGACTTGTCTCTCTGGGATTCCAGGTGTGAGCCACCATGCCTGGCCGATAGGTTATTTTCTGTCCCTTCTCTGTACGAAGAAGTGAAACGCATCTCCCCTTAAGTTATCCCAGAAAACATTTGTGAGTATCTAATTTTACCAAGACTTGGTAGCACAGGAATTATACTACATAACTTTAAAAAGAAAACAGGAAAAGCAGTACTGAGTACATTTATTCAGGTCTTAAGTGGCAAGGCAGAAGTATGTTGACAGCTGCCATTTATTCATCATCCTGCCTAACTCTTCTGCTTCAAGGGCAGAAAACGATAATTCATTCCCTCTCTCTCCCCCCACCACACACCCTCTCTCTTTATTTTTTTTTAATCTAAACTGACACTGCAAAATGTTTGATAATTTTTTAACATAAAAAATAGTTTTTCATAACTTCTTATTTTTTCCCCATGATGTAATATTTTTTTCTCTCCATAAATTAACAACCAAATTTCTGGTTTCCAGTTCAAACATAAGAAGCCTGAAAGTCAACACTGTGTCTATACATCCTAACAAAACTAAAAAGATTGGAAAATTAACAATTCTTCTACAATTTATAAGAGAACTGAGGACATAGGAAAAAAAAATATTGTCCTCAAAATTAGCCAGAAGGATGAGTGAATACAGGGAGTCTCAGCTAAAATAGGGCAGAAACTTACAAGTGCAGGAAACAGTGCCAGGGTAGGAAAACCTGAGCTATAATTGATGAATTGCTAGAATATCAGTGTCAACAACAATGAGAGTAAAATACTCCCGGAGAAATAAATTGATGGTAGTGGGTGCAATTTAATGAGTTTTATCTCAAGCAGCTCTACCAGATTTTCACAGTAAATATTGGAGGAAAATGTCCTCATGCTTCTGACAGGGGGAGAGGAAAAGGAACCATTTTAAAATATGCCAGAGTACTCTGTTGTTATTAACAGGTCTGCATTCAGGAGAAACTAGTTAAGCAAGCCTAACTGCTGGAGTACTAACCTAACTGACCTGGAGGAAGAAAAATACCCAACCCCAGTCCACTCTAGCTCCTTTTCCCTACCTATTAGGGAAGACAAAAATTGAGAAACACATGAGAAGTTCACAGTCCAAAAGGTTAGGCTTACTAAAAAACTGAGACACAGTCATAAGACTACAAAATGCTTCTCCCACCACATTTTATCACCTAAACCTAAAGACTCTACCAAAAAAACTGTTATACATGATAAACAAATTCAGTAAAATTTCATGACACAAAATCAACATACAAAAATCATTTGCATAATGATATGCCAATAGTGACCAATCTGCATAAGGAATCAAGAAAGCAATTCTGTTTGCAATAATTACCAAAAAAAAAAAAAAAAAAAAAAAGGCTAAGAATAAACTTAGTCAAAGAAGTGAAGGATCTCTATAATGAAAACTATAAAGTCTAATATCTAGCACCTATAAGGAGCTTAAACAAGTTTACAAGAAAAACAACCCCATTAAGAAGTAGGCAAAGGACATAGACACTTTTCAAAAGAAGACATACATGTGACCAAGAATCATATGATAAAAAGCTCAACATTATTGAGTATTAGAGAAACGCAAATCAAAACTACAATGAGATACCGTCTCACACCAGTCAGAATAGCAATTATTAAAAAATTAATAAATAACAGATGCTGGTGAGGTTGTGGAAACAAAGAAACACATACACACTGTTGGTGGAAGTGTAAATCAGCCCAACCATAGCAGAAGACAGACAGAAATACCATTCAACCTAGCAATTCCATTACTGGGTATATACCTAAAGGAATATAAATCATTTCATTATAAAGACAGAATGTGTATGTTAATTGCAGCACTATTCACAATAGCAAAGACATAGAATCAACCTAAATGGCCATTAATGATAGACCAGATAGAGAAAATATGGGGCATTTACACCATGGAATACTATGCAACCATACAAAAGAATCCCATCATGTTCCTTCTAGGTACATGTGAGGAGCTAGCAGCCATAGTCCTTAGCAAATTAATGCAGGAAGAGAAAACTAAATACCATGTGTTCTCACTTATAAGTGGGAGATAAATGATGAGAATACATTGACACATAGAGGAGAAAACACACACCTGTTGGAGGGTGGAGGGTAGGAATAGGGAAAGAATCATGAAAAGTAACTAATAAGTACTAGGCATAATACCTGGGTGACGAAATAATCTGTACAACAAATCCCAGGACACAAGTTTAACCATGCAACAAACCTACATATGTTCTCTGAACTTAGAAGTTCAAAAAGAAACTATAAAACACTGCTGAAACAAAGAAGACATGCAAAAGGAATGAGAAGTTATTCCAGGTTTATCGAGTAGAAGAATTATTATTGTTAAATAATACCAATGACATTCTTCACAGAAATAGGAAATAAAATTCTAAAATTTGCATAGAACCAAAAAAGACTGCAAATAGCCAAAGCAATTCTGAGCACAAAGAACAAAGTTGGAGGCATCATATGACCTGACTTAAAAATACTCTATAAAATTATAGTAACCAAAACAGCATGGTACTGGCATGAAAACAGAAACATAGGCCAGTAAAACAGAATAGAGAACTAAGAAACAAATCCATACATTCATAACCAACTCATTTTCAGCAAAAACATTAAGAACATACTTTGGAAAAGGGTTAATCTCGTCAATAAATGCTGCAGGCAAAACTGGATATTCATATGCAGAAAAAAATTAAAATCCTATCTTTACACCAAAAGCAACTCAAAGCAGATTAAACATTTCTATGTAAGTTCTGAAACTATAAAACTACTACAAGAAAACATTGGACAAACACTTTAGAACACTGGTCTGAGCAAAGATTTCTTGAATAAGACCTTAAAAGCACAGCCAACAAGAGCAACAATTGACAAATGGAATTACATGAAGCTAAAAAGCTTCTGGACAGCAAAGAAAAGAATCAGTGAAGTAAAGAGACAACTTACAGAATGAAAGACAATATTTGCAAACTACCCATCTATCAAGGGATTGATCAAAATATATAAGGAACGCAACTCAATTGTAAAAAAAAAAGTCTTACTTTAAAATGGGCAAAATGTCTGATAAGACATTTCACAAAAATAAACACACAAATGGCCAACGGATATATGAAAAAATGCTCAGCATCAGGGAAATGCAAGTTAAAAGTGCACTGGATCATAATCTCACTCTAGTCAAAATGACTATTATCAAAAAGACAGAAAACAATAGATGCTAGTGAACAGGCAGAGAAATAAGAACACTCGTACACTTTTTGGGGGAATGTAACTTAGTGCCACCACTATGGAAAACAGTATGGAACTACTTCAAAAAACTAGAACTAGATCTAGTATATTATCCAGCAATCTAACTGCTGCATTAAAAAAAGAAAAATCCATATATCAAAGCAATATCTGCACTCCCACATTTACTCCTGCAGTGTTCACAATAACCAACATACGGAATCATTCTAAGTGTTCACCAAATGATGAATAGATAAAGAAGACATGATAAATATACATAATGGAATAGTATTCGGCCTTTAAAAAGAGAATGATATCTTGTTATTTGTAGCAACATGGACGGAACTGAAAGACATTTTGTTAAGTGAAATAAGCCAGGCACAGAAAGACAAATCGGAGCTACAGAAATTGATCTCATGGAGGTAAAAACTAGAAAGATAGTTACCAGAGGATAGGAAGAGAAGTGTTTGTTGGAGAGAGGGATTAAGAAAGGTTGATTAATGGTTACAAATATGCAGTTAAGTAAAAAATAAGTTCTAGTGCTTGATAGCATAGTAAGATCACTATAGCTAACAATACTAATTTATTATATATTTTAAAATACAAAGAGAAGATTTGAAATATTTCCAACAAAAAAATGAATATTTGAGGTGATGGATATCCCAATTAGTCAAGTATTATTATTATGCATGAATGCTTGCACCAGAATATCACATGTACCCCATAAATATAAATAGCTATGATCTATCCATGAAAAATTTTAAAAAAAATCTGCAACATAACCAAGTTGGATTTATCTCAAATATCCAAGCTTTATTCAAATTTAAATAGTGATTAATCTACCACATCAACAAGAAAAATTATATGATCATAACAATAAGTGTAAAAAAGGCATTTGACAAAACCCAATACCCATTCATGGTAAAATCTCTCAGCAAGCTAGGAATAGATTGAGAACTTTCTCAGCTTAATAAAGAACATCTACCAAAAAACCTAGAGCTAAAATCACATTTAATCTTGATAAACTGAAAACTTTCCTGCTAGATCAAGGACAAGAGTAGGATTTCTCATAATTCCTCCTCATTTTACTGGAATCACAGCAAATGCAAGAATACAAACACAAACAAAAGGAAAAAAGAGAAAATGCATGCAGATTGAAAGGGAATAAATAACACAGTCTTTTTTTTTTTTTTTTTTAGATCTCACATGATTTTCTAAGTAAATATTCTGAGATTATTTATTTAAAATGAGGAACCAGTAAGCAATTATAGCAGAGATACAGTATACAAGGTTAATATACAAAAATCACTTTTCTACATAATAATGAAGTGACATTAGAAATTTTAAAAATACTATTTATATTAGCGCCCCTCAAATGAATTACTTAGGTATACATCTAACAAAATATGTGCAACATCTATATGAGAAAAATTGATGAGACAAATAAATTCTGATGAATAAAATCAAAGAACTAAATAAATGAAATATTTTATCTCTGTGACTAAGAAGACTCAATATTGTCATGATGTCATTCTTCCCAACTTGATCTACAGATTTAATGCAATCTCAATTAAAATCCCAACATGTTATTTTATGGATGTTGACAAATGAATTCCAAAGTTTATATAAAGGGCCATGAGACCCAAAACAGTCAACTCAATATTTAAAAAGAACAAAGTGGGAGGACCGAAACAAGGCAACTTACTAGATTTACTATAGTCTTACCATAAAGCTAAAGTACTCAAGACAATGTGGTTTGCTGAAGGAACAGACAAATAGATCAATGGAACAGAATAGAGAGCTCAGAAATAGACTCAATAAGTAAGTCATATGATCATTGACAAAGAAGCCAAAGCAATACAATGGAGCAAAAGAGTATTCAGCAAACAGTACTGGAACAACTGGACTTGTTCATTTGAAAAAAAAGAAAAAATAGAAAGAGAGAAGGAGGGAAGGAGAGAGAGAGAAAAAGAAGAGAAAAGAAAGATGAGAAAGAAGGAAGGTGGAGGAGGAGAGAAAGGAGAGAGAAGAAAGAGGAGGAGGAAGAGAAAGAGGAAAGAAGGAGGTAAATTTATAAACAGACTTCACATTCTTAACAAAAATTAACTTAAAATAGACCACAGACCTAAATGTAAAATGAAAAACTATAATTGTCCTATCAGATAATATAAAGAAAACAGATGAACTCAGGTATGTTAATGACTTTTTAGATACAACACCAAAGGCAAGATTCATGAAATAAATAATTGATAAGCTATCCTTCATTAAAATCCAAAACTCTGCTCTGTGAAAGACCATGTCAATACAGTAAGAATATAAGCCACAGATTGGTAGAAAATATTTGTAAAATACACCTCTAATAATGGACTGTTACCAAAAACAAGCAAACAACTCTTAAAAGTAAACAATAAGACCACAAAAAGCCTGATTTAAAATAGGCTAAAGACCTGAACACCATACCAAGGAAGATATACAGATGGCAAATAAGCCTGTGAAAAGATGCTGCACGTTATATGTTATCAGGAAAATGCAAATTAAGATGAGTTACCACTACACTCCCACTCTCCTTCACTGCTCAGATGGCCAAACTCTGGAACATTTACACCACCAAATGCTGGTGAGAATGTGTAGCAACAGGAGCTCTCATTCATCGCTGGTGGGAATACAAAATGGCACTCCCACTTTAGAAGATAGTTTGGTGACTTCTTACAAAACTAAACATACTTTTACATTAAGATCTAGCAATCACACTCATTTGTACTTACCCAAAGAAGTTGAAAACTTGTATCCACACTAAACCTGAACATGGATGTTTGCAGCAGCTTTACTTATAATAGACTAAACTTGTCAATCACCAAGACATTCTTCAGGAGGTGAATGGATAAATAAATGGACATCCACACAATGAAATGGTATGCAGTGCTAAAAGCAATGACCTATCAGGCCATGAAAAGACGTGAAAGAAACTTAAATGGATATCACTGGGTGAAATAAGCTAATCTAAAAAGACTACATACAGTATGATACCAATGACATAACATTCTAGAAAAGGCAAAACTATGGAGACGGTAAAAAGATAAGTAGTTGCCAGCAGTTGAAGGTTGGCGAAAGGATGAGTAGGTTGAGCACAGAAGATTTAGAGGGCAGTGACTTTGTTTGATACTATGATGATGGATAGTATGTGAACTCAACACTAGTTTTAAAGAATAGTATTAAAAATTAGCAATCAATATTTGTGTCCAGAATCCCCTGGAATCTCTTCATTTATATTAAGTACTTCATAATTTGGCAATAAATTTCTGATGTCCATGGATTTTCTATCAAATATCTTGAAAGAGAAAAAAATAGTACTTCTCTATTAATGCAGGCTACCTCCACAAGATAGCATTGTGTTTGTTTCTAGATTTTCTTTTCTTTCTTTTTTTTTTTGAGATGGAGTCTCACTGTGTTGCCCAGGCTGGAGTGCAATGGTATGATCTCAGCTCACTGTAACCTCTGCTTCCCAGGTTCAAGGGATTCTCCTGCCTCAGCCTCCTGAGTAGCTGGGATTTACAGGCATGGCCACCGCACCTGGCTAATTTTTGTATTTTTAGTAGAGACAGGGTTTCAGCATCTTGGCCAGGCTGATCTCAAGCTCCTAACCTCGTGATCCACCCACCTCAGCCTCCCAAAGTGCTGGGATTACAGGCGTGAGCCACCATGTCCAGCCTGCTTCTAGATTTTCTAGTCACTCAAATGTAGCTGGTTTCTACTACGTATTTAAAGTGATGGACACTTCTTTATTTAAGTATACCACCTAACTAGGATTAACATTGCAATAAGAGGGAGGGACATCTTTACTTGTCAGAAAACGTAATACTACTTCTGGATAAAGAAATGTCCAGATTCTTACACACAAATTAGCTGGATGATACCAACATAAATTATCAGGAAGCAATATAAAAACCAAACATTGTGGAAGCCAGTGTGGCTATTCCTCAAGGATCTGGAACCAGAAATAACATTTGACCCAGCAATCCCATTACCAGCTATATATCCAAAGGAATATAAATCATTCTACTGTAAAGACACACGCACACATGTTTATTGCAGCACTGTTCACAATAGCAAAGACTTGAAACTAACCCAAATGCCCATCAATGTTAGACTGGATAAAGAAAATGTGGCACATATACACCATGGAAGACTACAGCCATAAAAAAGGATGAGTTCCTGTCCCTTGCAGGGACGTGGATGAAGTGGGAAACCATCATTCTCAGCAATCTAACACAGGAACAGAAAACCACTGCATGTTCTCACTCGTAAGTGGGAGTTGAACAATAAAAACACATAGGCATAGGGAGAATATCACACACCAGGGCTGGTAGGGGTTGGGGGCTAGGGGAGAGATATCATTAGGAGAAATACCTAATGTAGATGACAGGTGATGGGTGCAGCAAGCCACCATGGTATGTGTATATGTATGTAATAAACCTGCACGTTCTGTACATGTATCCCATAACTTAAAGTATATTTAAAAAGTCCATTTGTAATCACTAATGCACACTGTAAATCTTCCTATAGAAACTCTATTTCTATGCAAGATTTATTATAAATTTCTAGGACTCTCCTAACATTGAATCTTAAGAAACAGACTTATATCTTATCCAGACTTGTTATCCCCAAGTATTCACTCCTAGGGGTTCTAGAGGCAAGTCTCATTTCTAACCACCCTATGAAAGCAAAGCGGTCCAACAAAATTATGCAGTCCTCCGAGGTCACATTGTTTTAAAACTGTACATATCCTAACAAGAAGTCTACTGGCTCCTGTTCAAAATCTTGGCCCCACTGTGTCCTCAAATGTAACACTTACTGTTTCAAACACAGAAAGTTTTTTGAGTTTCTACTAGGTCCCTGGAACTGTAGTAGGTCTGTAGTTGAAATATGTGTGCATATATGAGAGAGAGTGTATATGTACATATATGTCTCCTTCATAGATATTTGTGGGGATTGACGTTAAGAGAAATCATGTTACTCTCTTTTTGACTCATGTCCCTCTCTCTTAACTAAGCTCTGAGGATACTTCTGAATCAAAACTAGATCTCAGTTTCATTGATACTGATGCTCGTAAGTAAGCCTGCTTCCATTTGTTCTCATTGAAAGTTGCAACAGAAGACTTCTATTTTCTCCAAACAACCTATAATTTTTAATTCAGTTTTTTCAAGAAATATTTAATATACTATAAACCAAACAGGAAATCTAGTGATTTTCATATATGCTATCTCAGTTATTCTGATGTTTTGCCCCGCATTTAACCATCTCATAGATCAAGATGGATTACTTAATTCTTATCTCTTCTTTTGCCTAAAATAAGCACAAATAGGTTTGTATTCTAACATATGTATGTATGTATGTACTCAGTCACTTGGAAGAAAACAAAGAATGATAATAGACAAGTTGGAGAGATAAAAGTTCTTAGAAATCCTACATTCTCAATTCTGCCTAGATGCCCTTGAAATTTCATAATTATCTAATTTTTATCATTTGGTTCAGAATATGTTGTTTTAAATTCCTCTTATGAGAAGTTTAAACCTGCACTCAGGATAAAATATGCTAGTTAACATCCTTTCTGTAGGCAATAAACTGTGGGTGGTAATTTGCATTTCTGAAAACCTAAGACACATAACACTGAATTTATAGAACTCCTACCCTCATAGAATTCTACCTTCATAATTACCCTCTTCATTCTTTAAATTTGGAGCAATTCTGTTTCAGTAAATTTCTCACCTTAACATTTTGGGTTTTCTGCAGGTTTCATCATTTTTTCTTTTTTAATTTTTTAATTTTGCTGACACTTAAAAGAATAAAAAGTATGACTGAACCCAGGCATTAGGCAAGGCATGTAGCTGACAATGTAGCTCATTTTATTGTAGGAAGAAAATACTTTTCTAAATTTTTAAATCATATGCAATGTTTTTTGTATGTGTATGCAGCCCACCTAACACAGAGGAGAATGTGGCCAAGTCAGGAAATCCTAATACAATCTCTAGGTAAAGAGATGACCAGATTCTTATCACTTGCACCAGTTGTGCAAAGCCATTAAGAATTTCCAAGGGACATTCTTAATAAGCTGTATTTCTCTCTTTCTCAGGGCAGGGTAGAGCAGGAAGAGTTGATTAAATGATGTTGAATGGCTCAATTGTGCTAGATATTGTACTAGGCATTTTACATATATTGAAGTTATCTAAAAACCCAGATAAGCTATATATTTTGATTATTTCAATTTTATAAATATGGCAACTGAGGCTTAAAGAGTTATCTGCTACCTAAATCAGTTCATAGATTGCCCTTTGCTCTAAAATCAAATTATACTGTTTTTTATGAGTATAGAAAATATGTCTTTAATTTTTAGATTAGGCATTACTCCTCCTTTGTGTGCTAATGAGATCTTTTTCTCTGTATCTCCTAATCTTTATGTCTTTAAGGTATCTTGCATTATAAGCTCTGTATTTTGAGAAAATTGTATATCACCTACATACCAGACATTAGTGTGCATTCAGTCTTCCCAGCTTTCCTTTTTCACATAATGGGTGAATATGTATCAAATATTATTATTTTGTTGTCACCTGTTACTGTTATTATTTATCTCTATTAAAGTTGGATGCACTTTTAACATTGATGGCACTTATAGGAGAATACCCAGTGAACTAGACGAATAATAGCTTACATAGACCAAACACCTTCTCTGTTACAGACTCTATACAAAGCACTTCAATGAATATCTACTTTAATTTCACAATACTCATGAAGCATATAACATTGTCTTTACAGATGAGAAGACCAGGAACTAGAGAGGTTAAATAACTTTCTCAATGTCAGTACCAATGAATTGCAGAAACAAGACTCCAACCCACATCATGTATCTGGGAAGCCCATACTCTTCTGTGATTATGATTGTAAACAGTAAACCCGCTAGAAAGCAGGGATTGTATTTTTTCCTTAGTTCCTTGTGCCCAGTAAATCTGAATAAACTCTCTTTTTTTGAATGAATAAACAAATAACAACTGACTTTGGCATGAATGCTTGCTTGCCATTAGACACACGTATTAGAACTTCTGCACCTTAATGTATTTCATTTGAAAGGTAATAGACTGTTCTGGGTAACTTCAAAAGTTATCTTCAGTTAAGCTTGACTGTGCTCCCGATAAGGCATGCATTTCTTTATAACACTGAAGTAAGTTTTTGCCTTAATTAAGAATTCTACTTTCGGCCGGGCACAGTGGCTCACGCCTGTAGTCCCAGCACTTTGGGAGGCCGAGGCGGGTGGATCATGAGGTCAAAAGACCGAGACCATCCTGGCCAACGTGGTGAAAACCTGTCTCTGCTAAAAATATAAAAATTAGCCGGGTGTGATGGAGGGCATCTGTTATCCCAGCTACTAGGGAGGCTGAGGCAGGAGAATCACTTGAAACTGGAAAGTGGAGGTTGTGGTGAACCGATATTATGCCACTGCACTGTAGTGTAGGAAATAGAGCAAGACTCGATCTCAAATTAAAAAAAAACAAAAACAAAACAAAAAAAAACCCAACCTACTTTCAATGGGATCCTTTCAATACATTTTCTTTTATTATATGGACTTCTCGCTCCTTCTCACAATCACTGAGATGGAATTGAAAGGGACTTCAATAGTGTCAAACTGTTTCTTTTCCGTGAAGCTCCTCCAATTTATCCCAGGCTATGCACTGGCAGCCTTATTTTTGACAGACTCAAAAGATAGTCCTCTAAAAGCTGCAGAACAGCTTATTATGCTTTGGGTGATTGATATGCCCACAGTCCCTTCTGAGAAAAGTTGACCATCTGTGCTCCTCAACTTGGCTTAGCTTATTTGGTCGATGGTGGGTGTCTGCCCCAAGGGCTACTGGTTATTAGGCTGCCTAATTGGTGACTGGCTATTCTTCAGCAGGATGGCATCATTCACCAAATCAGAGATTATATTCTTGCAAAAAGTTTCTTTTTAAAGTTATGCATAGGAAGGTTCAAAATTGTCAAGGACCGAAGCAATAACAAGCAGGAGTAGAAAATAGTGAAATGTCGATAATGTCACAGGGGAGAACAGGGCTCGTTGGAAGCTTGCTTCTGTGATGGCAGCTGCTAGGGTCTGTGTTGGCTGACTGTTAGAGTTACTTCCTAATGATAAACTTTGCCTGGATTTTGTGGGAACTTTTCTTGTGGGAATCCTATCTGTTCAGCAATCCCAATTTTTCTTCTGTCCCCTTGAATCTTTACCATAAAATTTTCTCTCTGAGATAAATTTAATATGCTTTACTTTTTTATAACTAAAGAAAATGTGAGTACCATGCATAGCCTGTTTCACTGTTGAAGGACTCTCATGCTAAGTAGTCAGCTCTAATCCTTTCTAACCACCATCAAGCTTACTACATATATTTTTGCACTTTGCATAGAGCAAAAGTGTTTCTTGGATGCTTCTGAAAACAATAATTGGTGTACATTAATCAAGTTAATAATACCTTTTGGCTCAAAGCTCAATCAAAAGATGTTCTTTTAGTATTTTATAACTCATTTCCAAGGCTTTTAGATAGGATATTATTTCTCTAAACCGCCTTTAATTTCTCTTTATTAATCTTGGCTTGATTACTTTCCTTTTAGATCCTAAAACACAGGAGAAAACTTAAGTTTAAAATATTTATTTTAACTGGTAAAAACAAAAGACAGAATTATTTGTAGACATCAACCTTGCAAGCTATAATCAGTCTGGAACTCATGATTTAAAAGTCTTTAGTCAGGAAGCCATTTGGGTATCAGATCAAAAGGTATGTGTTCCTCCTCTGACTGAAACTCAATATTATGAATCCTCCATCCAAATAAAAGTACACTGGAAACAAAAAATTTTTGTTAATAATAAAAATGTAAATATAATATATTCTGCTACCAACAATGGAAGTTAACCATATAACCTGTGTATTTTCCAAACAAGTCAGGTCTCATTCTGGTATAGATTACCAATTTCAGTTCACTGGGTGGATGGAGTAGTATTTTTATTATTTTTAGATCCAACTGCATGTTTTTGTCATATATTTTGATAAAATACATGCATGTAGTTGTATATGTGTGAGGGAAAATGTATGTGTGAGCATGAGAGTTGTGTGTATGTGTGTAATTGTGTGTATTTGTGTGTGTCAGAGGAAGAGGTTTCCAGTCATGAAAATTTGTTTTTCACTTATTAGAAGCCCTGTAATTATATGGAAATACTTCTGTTGACAAATAGGCTCTTGACACTCAAAATGTGTTTCTTGGAACAGCAACACTGGCTTCAAATGGAACTTGTTAGAAATGCAGTGTTTTCTTTTGTAAAGTATCTGTTCATGTCCTTTGCCCACTTTTGAATGGGCTTGTTTTTTTCTTGTAAATCTGTTTTAGTTCATTGTAAATTCTGGATATCAGCCCTTTGTCAGATGGGTAGGCTGCAAAAATTTTTTACCATTCTGTTGGTTGCCGATTCACTCTATTGACTGTTTCTTTCACCGTGCAGAAGCTGTGGAGTTTGATTAGGTCCCATTTGTCTATTTTGGCTTTTGTTGCCAATGCTTTTGGTGTTTTGGTCATGAAGTCCTTGCCTACGCCTATGTCCTGAATGGTTTTGCCTAGGTTTCCTTCTAGGGTTTTTATGGTGTTAGGTCTTATGTTTAAGTCTTTAATCCATCTGTAGTCAATTTTAGTGTAAGATGTCAGGAAGGGGTCGAGTTTCTGCTTTCTGCATATGGCTAGCCAGTTTTCCCAACACCACTTATTGAACAGGGAATCCTTTCCTCATTGCTTGTTTTTATCAGGTTTGTCAAAGATCGGATGGTTGTAGATATGTTGTGTTGCCTCTGATGCCTCTGTTCTGTTCCATTGGTCTATATCTCTGTTTGGTACCAAGCATATGAAAAAATGCTCATCATCACTGGTCATTAGAGAAATGCAAATCAAAACTACATTGAGATACCATCTCACGCCAGTTAGAATGGTGATTATTAAAAAATCCGGAGACAACAGATGCTGGAGAGGATGTGGAGAAATAGGAACACTTTTACACTGTTGGTGGGAGTGTAAATTAGTTCAACCATTGTGGAAGACAGTGTGGCGATTCCTCAAGGACCTAGAAATAGAAATTCCATTTGACCCAGCAATCCCATTACTGAGTATATATCCAAAGGATTATAAATCGTTCTACTATAAGGACACATGCACACAAATGTTCATTGCAGCACAGTTTACAATAGCAAAGACCTGGAACCAACCCAAATGCCCATCGATGATAGACTGGACAGGAGAAATGTGGCACATATACACCATGGAATATTATGCAGCCATCAAAAACGATGAGTTCGCGTCCTTTGTAGGGACATGGACAAACCTGGAAACCATCATTCTCAGCAAACTGACACAAGGACACAAAATCAAACATCGCATGTTCTCACTCATAGACGGGTATTGAACAATGGGAACACATGGACACAGGGAGGGGAGCACTATACACTGGGGTCTGTTGGGGGGAAGTGAGGGGGAACAGTGTGGGGTGGGGAGTTGGGGAGAGATAGCATGGGGAGAAATGCCAGATATAGGTGAAGGGGAGGAAGGCAGCAAATCACATTGCCACGTATGCACCTATGCAACAATCTTGCATGTTTTTCACATGTACCCCAAAACCTAAAATGCGATTAAAAAAAAATTAGAATGGAATAGAATAGAACAGAACAGAACAGAATAAAACAGGACTGAACTAATGAAAAAAAAAAAAAAAAGAAATGCAGTGTTTTGGGGTCTGACCCAAATGTATTGAATGAAAACTACATTTTCACAGAATCCCCAGGTGATTTTTGGACACATCATTATTTTGAGGAGTACTGCTTTTAAGGATTGCTGCCACCGTAGTATTGGGAGTCAGAGTCATTGGTTTTCTCTCTCATTGCCTCACGTTTTGAACTACCTCATAATGTATTGTCCCGTCTGAGCTTCCTTTAGACTATGATACTGAAGTTCTCAGTGAGCCCCCGCATTGCTTGTTTATTTTGTTTTACCAACATGACACTATGATTCGTGATTATCACCATTACAAATAGTAGCACCTTATAATGTTAAGGTTTCAGGTTTCTAAGACCCTGTTTTAAGATGAACAGACATTTGGGTCAATTCCATTACTAATTGTAGGTGTTATCCTGATTCTATTGATTCAGATTGCTATATTCTACAAACTCATTTGATTCTATATATCTTAGGATGGACTGTTTATCTATATCTAGCTACACTTTTAAGTTAATATCACTAAAAGATTATCTCTCTCTGACAAGAAATAAATTAGCATGCTTCTTATATAGCTTACCACTCTTATTTTTAACTTTCTAGTTCCTGGAACATAGTAAAACAGGAGGCCTTGGGATTAAGTCCCTGTTTTACTTCTTCCAAGCTAAGTAGTACTTGGCAAATTAACTTCTCTTAGCGCCTTATCTTCAAAGTTGGCATAATAATACATTTTGTTGTGAGGAGGAAATGAAGTGTGCAAAACGTCCAGAAAAGCACGTTGCATGCAGTTGTTGCTCAAATACAGCAGTGTCCTTTCCCTTGTTCCACATTGATACATACCCCAAAATAACATGTCTCAGTGTCTAATATTGCTGGTTAGTCCTGAACTGCTGCTTCTTTCGAGGCTTCAGCTCTTTTCTGGCTGCCATGTCTGGTTGTACGTTGTTGTTCATGACCTAAAGATTGTTTTTATTCATTAAGGCTTTTTCCCATTAGTTTCCTGAATTCTGAGAGGCTGCAGTTATATGAAGCATGGAAAGAGATTTTTGCTCATAGACTGAAAAAAAAAAAAGGAGTATGACCAGGTGCAATCAGCTTAGGAAGTCTAATGAGAAACACATACATATTTGCATTTCCTTTCATAGATTACTTTATCAGCTCCTACAGGACTCTACTCTATAGATAATTTCTCTTTTGAGGCAAAAATGACTATCCTTTTGTGTATTTATCAAAAACAATAGAGATTTAAAATAATTAGAAATATACATATGGTGTATAATGTGGTACCAGTGAGCTCATTTATCTATTCAATCATTACAAGTTTTAATAACCACCTGACAAACAATGCTTTAGACCCTGCAGAAACACAGATTATAAAAAGACAGGATTCCTCTTTTCATGGAGTTTATATTCATGTGAGCAAAAAGCCGATACTTATCAAATTAAAAACAAAAGCTATCACTTCAGGGAGTGATAAATACCATGAAAAAAATAAGATAAGGTGATATGGTGGATCTAACACAAACATTGCCCCAATTCTTAAGCTCTCTCTCTAACAATGTTCTTTGCAATATAATTATGAGTTCATTTCATCAATACGTATGGTTTATTTGCCCACCTTTGGACTATGGGTTGCTCTGAGATTTGTTTCAATAGAAGAATATGGCAGACATGACTGTGCCAGTTCTGTAGCTGAGTCTTGAAAGCTTTCATGTGCTTCCAATAGCTCTTTTGGAATGAGACCAGATTAACCTGCAGGATAATGAGAAACATATGGTCCAGACACCAGCATTATCCCATGCAACAACCAGCTAACCACTAGATATTGAGGGAAGTCGTCCTGGACTAACTAGCCAGCTCTCCATCCAACTCACCAGCTGATGCAGGAAAAATCCTAGCCAAGATCAGCTGAGCCTGCCTAGCCCAGATGATAGAATGATTTGTGTGACCCATGGCCATTGTGTCTTCAGAAACGTAATCAAGATGAGGAATAATAAAATACGTGATTGGAGAGATAAGCAGATGTCTAATTATATGAGGGTTTTTTTTGTTTTTGTTTTTTGTCTTTTATGAGTAGTTTGACTAGTTAAGGTTTAAGGGATCTGACTTCAATAGGACACACATATATTTGGGGCCAAATCAGTTTCTACTTGTGAATCTGACTTAGCTTTTGCAAGTCTATCCATAAGATGGAAAGAATATTCCTTCACAGTATTACAGATATATAAAATTTTAGCACATTTAATTCCAGAGATAAAAGTCTCTATTGAGTTATAATTTTTTTTTTATTAAAAAGACAGCAATTTCCAGAGGCATGCTGAGTATGGCTCCTTTTCCCTGACTTAAAGTTTGGCATCATTTAAATGATCTGGGTGATGTGATTATAGCTGATGATGCCACTGTTGTGAGACGTGTCAGGCAGCCCCCACTGAGAGCTGCACAGTCTTATTTCAGGAGGTTGCCTCTCATTCAGCACACTTTTTCTAAACTCAGCTACCTAGATATTAATCCTTTGCAATTAGAAAAGAATAATTAATGCTTTCTAAATCTGTCATATGACCTGAAATCATACAGCTTGTGCTTCTGGAAGGTTGTTTTTAACCAATATATTTCCATAGGAAAGCTGTGTGCAAAATCACAGCTGGGAAGTCAGACTGAGAAATCAACGTGGAGTGACTACAAAGTGATATGGCTCCCTTATGGAAATGGATCATTTTGTTTTATGGTCTCAGCATATACTCAGAGATGAAATTAACTGATAACTGTGAAAATTAAAATCCCATCTTCTAAGGTTCATTTATATGAAAGCTTCAGTGAAGCTTTCTGATCAGCAGTTCAACAAACACTTACTGAATATTTACTAGGAGTCACATACTAGAGAAAATAATATAAACAATAGAAGTTCCATCTTGAATCTAATTGAGAAGAAGTATGTAAACAGGATTTTTCTTTTAAAGTGTGTCAAGCCTGTCACAGAATTATAGATTCAGGTTGCTATATCAGTCCAGAGAAAAACATTATTAATCATTTTCTCCATCATTAAAGCACAACAGAGGACATGAAGATTTAGAATTATATCATTGGATATTTCTGAATTCTGTTAGCATAATTTCTTAGGTTTGGCAAGAGACTGCCGACCCCTACTGCTAGTTTTTAGAACAGAGTGTTTTATGTTTAATCAGCAATACAGGATATCAGTTCTTCAGATCCTTGAGGAAACTTAATCTCCAATTATGTACTCCTCAGTTCTTATCAAATGCCCAGCTGAGAAAAATGATAATTAGTAAAATAGTTTACAGGACATGAAATCAATGCCCTAATATGAATGGCCAACATTCTTTGACTTCTTATATAATTGGCTGCTACAGGATATTATTCATTACTACGATGCCTCTGAATAATAATCACCATTTTTCTTCGGAAAAGTATGGCTCTCATTAATATTCCAACAACTGAATTATTAAGCATTAGCAAATAAGTTGTCAACAGCTGAGCCAGGAAATAATTGGACAATGTAGTTTTTCATTTGTTAGAGCTTAATCTTTTGTCATACCTTTCCAAGTGAATATCTTTAGTGACTAGCTAGAAGATCCCTCCTAGTAAAGCTGGTTCAGTAAAATTATAGACATATTCCACTTGCCTTGTGCATTACAGTATTCAAAGCCATATAATGAATATAAACACCATTGCTTTTGCATTAAAGTACTGTGTTCATATAATACAAATTCAACTGACAATAGTAGTGGCCTAGAGTAATGATTCTCAAAGTGTAGCCTCAAATCAGTAGCATCACTATCACTTAGAAATGATTAGAAATGCAAATTTCCAGCCTCTACCTGCTAAATTGGAAATGTAAGGTAGAACCTAGAAATGTATGTTTTTACAAACTCTCAGGAGTTTGATGCACGCAAAAGTTTCAGAGCATTCTTAGACTCAGCTGTAGAGCAGTAATCTATGTTAGCATCTTTTGAGATAAATAAATGAACAACAGACAGAAAAAGATGAGAGATATAATCAATCTCAATTTGATGATGGTCTTCGATAACTTTCCAAATTACGGTCATATCAGCAACATAGGAAATTAAGATCATTACTCCACAGAAATTAGATGGATAAAGATCTGCCTTCAAGGACATAGCTAGGAGCAACTCTAATGTCTTACCTATACTATTGTCTTCTTCTAGGAGATTTGGACTATTTAATTAAATGCATAAATTAAATATAGACCACCAGTTCTATTCTTGCTCTGTACAAGGCTAAATTCTTGAATTAGCCTGTGTCCTTTTTTTAACCTATGTTTTCCTCATGTGCATATTAGTCACAGCATGCTTCCCCTTGACTGTCCTGCATTAAATTTCAGTGAGTGATATTTTGTAAGTGAATATGTCCTTTAAAATAATAAATACACATGATAATAACAATGAAATAATTATAGCCTTTGCCATGCTAAATCTCTGCCCACCAGACCAAAATACATTTCTGAGTTTGCCAAACTAGACTAAGTTTCTGTCCCCTAGCTCATTGTGCACCTGATGTTCACTTCCTGATCTTTTATGACTCATAACCCAAGACAAGATAGTTCTGACAAATTGGAAAATAAAAGGATTGAGATT
Organism: Aotus nancymaae; assembly: GCF_030222135.1. Classification (NCBI taxonomy): domain Eukaryota; kingdom Metazoa; phylum Chordata; class Mammalia; order Primates; family Aotidae; genus Aotus; species Aotus nancymaae. Next base: position 22,199,174 of record NW_026988473.1, on the reverse strand, counting down.
TAAATGGGTAGATTGAAGGTAGTACTCTTTTGATTTAAATTAAAAAAAAAAAAAAAAACAGAAAAAAAAGTTATAATAAGTTATAAAAACAGGCCTTCCTGTAGTAAGAACTGGGAAAAGCTATGAAGAAAAGGAAATCAGATTGGATTTCAAATAAGTGAATCAGTCATATAGTGACATTGTTAAGGCATAAGAGCAAATAATGGAAGGAAATTAATAATATTCAATAGAATAAAGCTCCTTTTTGCATTTTTTTTTTTGAGACAGAGTCTTGCTCTGTCCCCAGGCACCACGCTGGAGTGCAGTGGCATGATCTTGGCTCACTGCAACCTCCGCCTCCTGGGTTCAAGCAATTCTCCTGCCTCAGCCTCCTGAGTAGCAGGAACTACAGGCACATGCAACCACGCCCAGCTAATTTTTGTATTTTTAGTAGAGATGGGGTTTCACCATGTTGGCTAGGATGGTCTTGATATCCTGACCTCATGATGCACCCGCCTCAGCCTCCCAAAGTACTGGGATTACAGGCCTGAGCCACCTCGCCTGGCCAAATTCACTTCTAAGGACATAAAATCTTTCTTAATTCATCTACTGTATCAGCTATTTTGTTTGTTATTCTTTCCTAGCTAAAATATGTTAATAAAAATAACTGTGAGAGAATCAGAGAGAGAGTGTATATGATCTCATTTGAATGTAAATCCCTTTTTGAACTTTTTAGGCACTATAATACAATGATGTATTTTTATTTACAATAATAATAATGTGTCTTATATACTGAAAACATATCGTCAGTCTAACATGTTTTCTGCTGACACTTCTATGTTAAATTCTATAAAACCAATATTACAAGTTCATAAGCATTAAAAAATGTGTATCACCAGAAATATATAAAAAAAGATGGGATTTTTAACTAAAGTATAAAGCTCCGAGTGGTGACTTGAAGCAAATGCTTGTTTTGTTTTTTTTGTTTTTATTTCTAGTATGTCAGAAATATAAAAAGTCATAGAAAACATTTTGGTTGTATACATAAAAAGACTTCTCTTCTGGATTACCACTAGTCAAGAGTAATTAAACACAGACAGCCAAAGTTGTGAGGTCTATGTCTTTAAAATTTTTTAAAGACTCTCTTCCAAGGAGTTTAGAATTTTACCTGTCTAAAAGAAGAAGGAGATAAATTAATTTCCATATCTTCTCGCTCCACAATTCAAAAATGTTAGACATTATCAATATATTCAAAGGAATCACTGCCTCAAAAGATAGAATTGAGTCATTAAGACCGTGGCTTAGTAAAATCCAATTGGTTACAGACCTCTATCTGTGACAGCCATGGCTACAGGCATGAGCTGTGATGTTTTAAACAAAGACTCATTGGCAGACTGGTAGAATTCAGAGAGAAAAGAAACTATGCCTAAAATAAAAGCGTCCTTTCAAATAAGAGCATCTGCCCAGACATGGAAAGTGCTCAACAGTACTGGCAACATAAATTGGCTTTATCTGAATGTTTAAAATTTCCATTTGTTATAGATGTAAAAGACTGGACTATATTTCACTGTATATTTAAAAATATGAACTTAAACATTCTTTAGAAAATAAACTGACAGTTACTTGATATATTATCTGGCAGTAATTTATTTCATTACAAAAATTCATATATCACCACCCAGATATTATTGATGCATTCCATCCCTTGGTAGGGATAAAATGTCTAACACTCTACAATATACCCCTTAGTGTTTTTTCTCTGATTTGTTATCAATAGAGCTGTATGTTAAATCATAATACATCTGTAATCATTTCAATAAGTACATATTAATATATATTTACCACTCCACTGTAGCATATATTAGATACACTCAGTGCTCTACAACCAAGCAGCAGCTAAAATGGTGACTTAAATGGCAAATGTGGACAGTATGTAAACACAGGCTGGATAATTTGGTCTTCAAATCCTAGGCTCCTGCAAGGAATAAATTCACAGACTTTATTTCCACGTGAATTATAGGATTTGAAAATGCAAATATAAATATGAATCTAGGTCTCTAAATATCCTGTATTCATTGAATTATTTAGATATATCCCACATCACTAATTATCAGAAAAAAGCAAATCAGAACTGCAATGAGATACACTTCATTCCAGTTAGAATGGTTATTATCAAAAAGGCAAAAGAAAGCAAGTGTTGGTTTGAGGATGTGGAAGAAAAGGAACACACCCTGTTGGTGAGATTGTAAACTAGAATAGCCATTATGAAAAACAGTATGGAGATTTCTTTAAAAATTAATAGTAGAACTATCTTATGACTCAGCAATACCACTACTGGGTATATGTCCAGATAAAATGAAGTTAGTATGTCAGATAGATATCTGTGCTCCCATTTTCATTACAGTACTATTCCCAATAGCCAAGATATGGAATCAACCTCAATGTGTGACAATAGATGAATGGATAAAGAAAATGTGGTATAGCCACATAATGAAATATTCATTATGCAACTATAAACAGGAATGAAATCCTGTCATTTGCACAACATAGATGAACCTAGGGGACATCATGTTAAGCAGAATGAACCAGACACCAAAAGACAAATACCACAGGACCTCACTCATGTGGAATCTTAAAGAAAAGATAACCCAAAACCACCAACAGCAGAAAAGTTGATATTATAGAAGCAGAGAGTAGAACAGTGGTTACCAGAGAGAAATTGAGAGGTGGAGAGGAAGAGGGAAGATGGGGAGAGGTTCATCAATGGATACAAAGCTACAGTTAGATAGGAGGATTGCATTCTGGTGTTCTATTGCACAGTAGGGTGACTATGGTCAACAATAAAATAGTGTATATTAGAAAATAGCTAAAAGAGAAGCTCTTAAAGTTTCTCACCACAAAGAAATGGTAAATGCATCAGGTGGTGAATACATTAACTACTCTGGTTGGATTATTTTATAATATAGATATGTATCAAAACATAAAATTGTATCCCATAAATATGTACAATTACATGACAATGTAAAAATAAATATTTTTTAAAAATATGTCCTTCAGTTAATTTGTGGTCAAATACTTATCTAGTCTGAATTCAAGTCAAAGGTAGCACTGACTTTATTTTTTAAGACAAGGTTTTTGTATGCCTTGAAATAGATTCCCCGCAAAATTATTTGGTATCCAGTTACACATAATGAAATAGCCACCGTGACTAATGTGGTGATATTTTCTTTGATATGCAAAATGTTTTTCTACCAAACAAGTAGCATTTTATTCATCAATTTGAATACAGTAAACATTACCAAAAAGTAAAATAAAACTTACGAATATCCTTTTTTCCTTTTGTTTCTATTATGTCTGTATCATGTCATATGTATGACTCATTAAGTCTCATTTTCCTTTTTTTTTTTTTTTTTTTTTGAGATAAAGTCTTGCTCTGTCACCCAGGCTGGAATGCAGTGGCACAATCTAGGCTCACTGAAACCTCTGCCTCCCAGGTTCAAGCAATTCTCCTGCCTCAGCCTCCCGAGTAGCTGGGATTATAGGCGCGCACCACCAGGCCCAGCTAATGTTTGTATTTTTAGTAGAGATGGGGTTTCACCATGTTGGCCAGACTGGTCTCAAACTCCTGATCTCAGGTGATCCACCTGCCTTGGCCTCCCAAACTGCTGGGATTACAGGCCTGAACAACTGTGCCAGGCCAGGTCTCATTTTCTAACACTGGAAACTGAAAGTGACTCTCAGTGTTTATAAAGTGTACTGTAGTCTTCAAGAGGAAAACAAACCCTTAAATTATTATTACTTTATTTTTCTTCTTTAGTTGTTCTTAACTGCTTAGTCAATGCAAATTCAGTACCACTTCAACAGCATTGATGATGTGCATTAGATCTTGTTTCTGGCGTCATGGTGATATATCAGAAAATCTAAGTTGTAATCAGTGTAACGCATACCTATGACTAAAATAATACGTGATGTAAGAGGGATTTAGAGTTTGGTGTTTAGTTTAGTTAATACTACTTATAAACCAATTTTAGAGATGTTTATATATCAATTAAAACATTGTGTTGTATGTGACAGAAAAACTAATCCAAATGATCTTGAAAATAAAAGACGAGTTTTGGTGTGGCTGCATCTATCAGTTGAAACTGTGTTACCTAAAACCTGGCCTGTTTCTTTCTTTCTGCTTTCCTTTGTGTTAATCTATCATTATTTTCAACACTGTGGTACTGCGTCAATTCCCTTTCTGTTTTACATAAGTTAGCAGCAAGTCTCTCATGCTCATAAAAGAGGAAAAGATTTTGACCACAGAAGTCAAATGAAGGGCTTGGATCTGGTTCTCATTCAGTAAATAGGTATGAAAGCCTTAACACATAGCAATAATAAAAGATTATTTTAAGAAAGCATTAGTAATAGCATAGAGCTTGCACCATACACAGGAGTAATGTAGTTAACTGTTACAAAGTTGTAAGTGAAAGATGACCAATTTACTAGCCTCTACATAAAGTCACATATCATTCTTCATTAGTTTTCTATTTTGCCATAATAAATTAGCACAGTCTTTGCACCTTAAAACAACACACACATTTTCTAACAATTCTGTCAGAAATCCAGATGGGCTTGACTGGGTACTCTGCTTAGAGTCTCTCATGAAGCCAAAATCAAGGCATTGGTAGCCTTGTGTTCTTACCTGGTAGCTCTGTAGGAGATTCCACTTCTAAGATCATTCATGTTATTTGACAAAATTCAGTTCCTGTGATTGCAGGGCTAAGGACCTTATTTTCTTGCTGGCTGTTAGCTGGAAGACCTTTAAGCCCTTAAGCCACCTATATTCCCTGTCCTGTTTCCTCTTCAGTGTTTAAAGTATTAATGGAGAACTGAGAAATTGTGATACTTGACTGTATCTGATTTCCTTTCAGCTGAAATTCCCTGAATCCAGGGAAAGTTCTCTGCCTTTAAAGATTCATGTGATTAGAGGCCCAACCAGAAAATTGAGGATAATCTCCAGATATTAATGACTATAACCTTAGTTATGTTTGCAAAGTCCTTTGTTATGTAACATACGTATTCACAGGAATGGTGCTAAAATTCTGCTTACTAAACACTTGTTAAGGATCAAATGCAATTTATAGAAGGGAATTGGACATGGTTCTGTGGGAGCACAGAGGATCCTGAGTGTGAGAGAGACTCTGTCATATCAGGAGCTGAGAGTGGACTCGAACAGTGGAACCCAGGAGCTGAAGCAATAAGAAGACAATTCATGTTTTCAGCCAAAGACAGCAAGGAGCCATCTTCTGAAAATTAGTGAGCAAAGTACCAGAAATTGCCATAAAGTTCAAATGGAAGGAGCAAAATGTCCTGAAGTTTCCCAGGCACTATATGAAGCCAGCAATGAAAAACAAACAAAAAAATCTATAAAGGGGCCATGTCTTCACCAACCATGTAATTTTGCTATTTTCTGACCTATCAAGTCAGCATATTAAAGCTTCTCAAACAGAATTTGAAAAGTAAGGAATAACCTATTCAGTTTGCAAACATCTCTGAAGAAAGAAATTACACCATATTCTCATTAACTTCCTTAGTAGCATTTGCAATAAAATATTTGCCCTTATCTATAATGTGATCATTTCCTGGTGTATAAAACCCTCCATTTGTTAGCCGGGTGTGATGGTGCATGCCTGTAATCCCGGCTACTCCGAGGCTGAGGCAGGGGAATCGCTTGAACCCTAGAGGTGAAGGTTGTAGTGAGCCGAGATCGCGCCATTGCACTGGATCCAGCCTAGACAATAGAGGGAGACTCCATCTCAAAAAAAAAAAAAAAAATTCTCCATTTGTTCCTTGGGTCATCTCCAATTAATACAGTACAAGCAAACTGAAGTTTAGATTAACTAGAGAAGTCAAAAAGCTAAGTTTGTTTTTCAACCAGATCTCATGAAAACAAGAGTACCTCATGTTGTATGATATTTGGGCACAGTACCATTGCTATAAATTGAGTAACAGATATGGAAAAGAAGACACCCATGCCCTTTCATTTACAGACATGTAGGGAGGGGTGGTGCACAGATATTCCTAGGGGTTAGTATCTGTGCCTACGGAGCTGCTGAGCATTAGTTTCTTAATAATACTTAACATTTTTTTGTGCTGTGAAATAAACTTTTCAGCAAAGAATCTTCAATTTTAAGACAAAAAGAGATAAAAATAGCTTTCAGATATTAAAAGTAGTGAAATGAAAAAGGTCTTCACTTAATTTTTAACTAAAGAGCTGTGTGAATTAAAAAACATCAAAAACCCAGTAGTATTATTGTTGAGAAGTTAGATGTCAGCTGGAGTTTTATTGCTAGATATAGTTTTGGACTGAAGAATATTCAAGCAAACAAATGACTATAACAGCAGGTGCTCTTTATTAAGCAGAAAGATGTATCTTGTTTACAATCTTTGCTGCTGTTAATTATGAGTATGGTGTCAAGTTTTCATGGTCAATAGAGATGACCCACCTTCCTATGTGGGTTAAAATGTAGCATTCAATGGTAGATAAAAAGGGTGGTCATTAATCAAATGTTTTATGGAAGAGAGAGCATTATAAAGTAGATAGCTGCTTTCTCTTCTGCCTACTATAATCTAAATGTCCAAGAGTATTCAGCTCAGGTTATAAAAAAAAATCCTGTATAGCCAAGACAATCCTAAGGAAAAAAAAAAGATGGAGGCATCATGCTATCTGACTTCAAACTATACAAGGCTACAGTAACCAAAACAGTATGGTACTGGTACCAAAACAGATATATTGACCAAGGGAACAGAACAGAGACTTCAGAAATAACACCACACATCTACACTCATCTGATCTTTGACACACCTGACAAAAACAAGAAATGGGGAAAGGATTCCTATTTCATAAATGGTTTTGGAAAAACTGCCTAGTCATATGCAGAAAACTGAAATGGAACCCCTTCCTTGCACCTTATACAAAAGTTAACTCAAGATGGTAAAGACTTAAACATAAGACCTAAATCCAAAGAAACCCTAGAAGAAAACCTAGGCAATAGCATTTAGGACATAGGCCTGGGCAAAGACTTCATAACTAAAACACCAAAAGCAATGGCAACAGAAAGCCAAAATTGACAAATGAGACCTAATTCAACTAAAGAGCTTCTGCACAGCAAAAGAAACTATCATCAGAGTGAACAGGCAACCTACAGAATGGTAGAAAATTTTTGCAATCTATTTATCTGACAAAGGTCTAATATCCAGAATCTATAAGGAACTTAAACAAATTTACAAGAAAAAAACAACCCTGTCAAAAAGTGGGCAAAGGATATCAACAGACACTTCGCAAAAGAGAGCATTTATGTGGCCAGCAAACATATAAACAAAAGCTCAACATCATTGGTCATTAGAGAAATGCAAATCAAAACCACAATGAGATACCATCTCACGCCAGTTAGAATGGCAATCATTAAAAAGTCAGGAAATAACAGAAGCTGGAGAGGATGTGGAGAAATAGGAATGCTTTTACACTGTTGGTGGGAGTGTAAATTATTTCAACCATTCTGGAAGACAGAGTGGTGATTCCTCAAGAATCTAGACCTAGAAATACCATTTGACCCAGCAATCCCATTACTGGGTATATACCCAAAGGATTATAAATCATTTCTACTATAAAGATACATGCCCACATATGTTTATTGCAGCACTATTCACAATAGCAAAGACTTGGAACCAACCCAAATGCCCATCAATGTTAAACTACATAAAGAAAATTTGACACATAGACACCATGGAATACTATGCAGCCATAAAAAAGATGAGTTCATGTCCTTTGCAGAGACAAGGATGAAGCTGGAAACCATCATTCTCAGCAAACTAACACAGGAACAGAAAACCAAATCCACATGTTCTCACTCATAAGTGGGAGTTGAACAATGAGAACATATGGGAACAGGGAGGGGAATATCACACCAGGACCAGTCAGGAGGTGGGGGTCTAGGGGAGGGATAGCATTAGGAGAAATACCTAATGTAGAGGTTGATGGGTGCAGCAAACCACCATGGCATGTGTACACCTATGTAACAAGCCTGCACATTCTGCACATGTATCTCAGAACTTAAAGTACAATAAAAAGTTTTTAAAACATATGGGTTAATTTATCTGGAATGAAACACACATACATACCTGCCACTCTTTGAGAAAGCTCCCTGCCTTAGCTAATGGTCTAGTGATGCAGCTGGGTTTTAGAGGCACAGACTGAGCTAAAGGCAGTAGTTTTTTTTTTTTTTTTGAGACGGAGTTTTTTGCTCTTGTTATCCAGGCTGGAGTGCAATGGCACGATCTCGGCTCACCGCAACCTCCGCCTCCTGGGTTCAGGAAATTCTCCTGCCTCAGCCTCCTGAGTAGCTGGGATTACAGGCATGCGCCACCATGCCCAGCTAATTTTTTTGTAGTTTTAGTAGAGACGGGGTTTCACCATGTTGACCAGGATGGTCTCGATCTCTTGACCTCGTGATCCACCCGCCTCGGCCTCCCAAAGTGCTGGGATTACAGGCTTGAGCCACCGCGCCCGGCTAAGGCAGTAGATTTTAAGCCTTGCTGCACATTAAGATTACATGAAGGAGATTTTTAAGAGTCCTAATGCCCAGATCGAGCTCTAAGTTATTTATATCAGAATGTCTGGGAGTTGGAGCCAGGAACTTTTTTAAAGATCCCAGTGGATTCCAATATACTGCAACACTTAGGACCCACCGAGGTAAAGGTGACCATCTGAGTGAGCATGGTAACTCCCCTGGGTATACATTTATTAGGATCCGTAGATTTACAGGTGACTGCAAATAAAAATAATAGCTCATTAGAAATGTAAAGTTAATCAGAAAATAGGTGACGCTCATGCCACTAAGACTTTGGAAGATATTAAAATTCTGGGAACCTCATATTTCAGCAAGTGTCAGCATAGGTTGCCTTGAAAAGGAACTCAATGTTATGTAGGGCTGAGATAGAGAAACAAAAAGTGGCCACTCCCATTTTCCTTACATCATCAGGAAGTGAGATTTATAAAACTGTGAATAATCTTACATATGGGTTATTTCTATAATACTTGGAATGTGTACATGGAATCTACAGGAAAGACTATTTTAAGATGACACAGGACTAAAAGCAGCCTATATTACAACAATTTGTTAGTTTGATGATGTTCAATTAATTTTTACAGTATAGAAACCATACCAAAATTAAATATCCTAAAACACCATCCTTTTATGTATCTCATTATTCTGTAGGTCACCTGAAAATATTATTTGTTTGTTTTTAAGTCAGGAATGATTGAACCAGTCTTTACTGGGCTTGTTCACATATTTGTTGGTCGCTGATAGAACACTGGTGATCGGTTGGTCTAGCAAGACCTTGCTCACTTATCTGGCAGTTGGAAGGTTGTTGGCAAGGGTCAAAAAATTGGCTGGCCCATGTGTCTCTCTTTATGCATCAGGCCAAACCAGACTTTTTCACATGGAATCGGCAGCTGTGAAGGGAACATAAACAGATGCTGTAAGACTCTTGAAATCTGGGCCAAAACTGACCCACTTTCACTTCCTCTGCATTCTATTGGTTAAAACAAGGCCAGCCCAAACTCAAAGGATGAAGAAATACACTCCACTTTTTATTTGAAGAGCTAGAAAATCACATGCACAGAGGAATAGATAAATGTTGTTACCATTATTGGTAGCATACCACCATAGAAAAAAATATATTTTTCACAATCAAACATTTTAACATCTTATTTTTTTTTCATCTCTAGTCACAGCCATAACAGTCCCCACCTTAAGGTCTATCATAACTGTTTATGTACTTTTTTATTTTAAAAATTCTGGATCATCTTGCTTTCCATTTTAAAGTCATTTGACACTTGTGTCCACTAATGTGGAAATCTTCCCTGAAGTTCAATATAAACATGGTTATTATTATTATTTTTTTTACAAAGAGTAGGAGGGAAGCATAGATATTCAGCAAGTTTGAGCCTGGAGAGTCATATATATTAAAAAAGTAGTTTCTATATTTATTACAAATGTATTATTTAGGCAATACTAAAATCATCTTCTCCTTTCACCCTTATCCACTTTATATTAGTGGGATGTTTCGTAGAATTTCTGTTGGGAAATGCTAACTTGTACAGGAGAGACAACTTACATTGCACTGTTCCTCTTTTCCAATTCTTTCCAAGCCTTCTCCCTACTGAAGAGGGAATTAAGTAATTGAGTCCAACTAATTGGATTAAATGGACCATTTTTACTAGTAGAAAGAACTGCTGTGTTAAAAGACATATACAGGTACTCTCTACCTTAAAAAAAAAATGAAATTCTTCATCCATGGCGCTGGCTGAGTTTGATCCAATAACTAACATTATTGTTTTGATTGCTCGTAACATGTGACCAACCAGAATATATGCAACCCAAAATTCAGATTCAAATTTAGTAGAATAAGGCCCATGATTAGGTCCAAGAATAAGCTGTCTGATCTAAGCCAGGTGTTGTAGGCAGCCTCTGAAATGGTGCCCAGTAATCTCTGCCTTCTAGCTTTTACACCTTTCTGTATTCTCCTCCCCTTGAGCATGGGTTGGATCTAGTGACTCACTGCTAACAAGTGTAATAGTGCAAAAGTAATGAATGCTATTTCTGAAATTAGTTTGGAAAAAAAAAAGACTGGATTCCCTTTGGATGCCTTCTCTCACTCATTTGGGTAAACCAACTGCCATACTGTGAGTTTCTTTATGGAAAGGCCTATATGGTGAGGAACTGAGGGAAGCCTTCGGCCCACAGCCACAGAAGAACTCAGTCTTTCAGTGAAATCACCAGGGAAACATTTTATCTTATCAACAAACTCCTAAGTAAGCTTAGAAGCAGATCCTTACTGGAGGAGCCTTCAGATAAAAGTACTACCCCAGCTGACAGCTTAACTGAAACTTCTTAGAGGCCTTGAGCCAGAAGCACCCAGCTAAGCCATGCCAAATTCCTGACTCAGAGAAACTGTGAGATAATAAATGTTTCTTGTTTTAAGTCTCTAAATTTCATGGTGATGTGCTATGCAGCAGTAGATAACTAATACGCTAGGTTTACTGTAGCTCTACATCTGGAGTCATTGAATATAGCAGAGCCATTAATATAATTATGTATTTTTTTCTTTATTTAGCTCTGTTTGGAAATATCATTGACAGAGAGACAGAAAATGATTCAGATACTTCTAAACTTTACTTATATTTCCATTTTTTAATCTTATATTTTATTACAGATATAAATATATATTAATAGTCATAAAATTACATATCATTTATGTTAAATAAGTATATTAATAGTGTGTGCATATAAATTAATGAATATATATGTGAGTTCATGTATATTTATGAATATAAATATGTGTATATCTCTCTATATATTTGATTGCCTGACCTTGATGTGTTCTTAGGGAATAGAAAATCACCATTAACTAGCACTATTTCAAACACCACTCCCCTCTTTCATAGCAGTAGCTTCTTCCAGATTTCTATCTGGGTATATCATATTACTTAATCATCTGAAATTAATCACATACAGACTATTATTTTAATTCCTTTCATGGAGACTCCTTTTCTCATTTAGGTTGTGAAAGGGATGGCAGATTTCTAATTCTGTGGAACTAAAGCTAGAAAGAAAAAGTACTGACATAATCATTAATTAACTGTAAGATTCCATGGCCGTGATCAAACCTCAATGAGCCTCAGCTCCCTTAATTTTAATGTGGATTTCATACTCCACGTGTGTAGATGAGAGCAATAAATAAGATGTAAAATAGAAAGTAATCATATTATATACTACACAGATGTAATGGTTGGTACATTTGAAGAGTGGAAATTGCTGGTGTTGATCAGATTGATTCAAAATAAAACTATTTACTGAAGATAAGCACAAGAAAGATGGGATGAATGAATCACTTAAGCAGGGTTCTTAACCAGGGTGGAGTGCCTGTTTAGTCTACAACTAAACTTCAGGTTGTCCATAAACTTTCTAAAATTGTGTGCAGAATTACATCCTTATGTATTTACGAGAAAGTAAGTGAGTGTGGGTGGATGACTGTGCATTTTTTCAGAGGAGAATGTACATCATTGTCATCAGATATTCAAAGTGTTCATGGACAAAAAAATGCTTAAGTTGCCTTTTATTAAAGACTTTCTGGGCGGGCACGGTGGCTCATGCCTGTAATCCTAGAATTTTCAGAGGCCAAAACAGGTGGATCACCTGAGGTCAGTAGTTTGAGGCCAGCCTGGGCAACATGGTGAAACCTCGTGTCTACTAAAAATGCAAAAATTAGCCTGGCTTGGTAGCACTCTGATCCCAGCTACTCAGGAGGCTTAGGGACAAGAAATGCTTGAACCTGGGAGGCACAGGTTGCAGGGAGCCGAGATCGTGGCATTGCACTCCCTCCTGGGCAATAGAGTGAGACTCTTGTCTCATTTAAACAAACAAACAAACAAAAAGACTTCCCAGAAAACATCTATTAATATTTCTAAGAGTCTCATAAGCCACATTCCCTACATGCCTGATTGATTCTCTCCATGTAAATAATCCAGGTAAATAATATTTGATATTTGGATAATGTAGTGAAGTGTATTTTAGATAAAACTATGACCAGATACAAATAAATGAATAAACAAACCAAATAAAATTAGAAACTGCAAGAAAGCTGGATGTATAGATTTATTCATGCAAGACATATTCAAGAATATTCCAAACTGTGTTATTTAAAACAGTCCAAAACCAGAAATAATCCAAATGGTTATCAGTAGTAGCAAGAAAAAATAAATTTTTTTCTATGTATTCATTGAAAAACACATAATTTTCAATGAAAGAAGCCAGATACTAAAGAATAAGATATTATGATTTAATTTATATAAAGTTCAGATGTGGAGAAAACTATAACAACTCTGTTAAAGTTCAAGAGTGTTTTTATATTTAGAGAGCACCCTGGGAATAGGTTCTAGGGTGCTGTGGAGCTTATACATGCCTGCTTTTTTTGTTTTTTTTCCAATCTAGGCAGTATTTTCTATCAAGTTGACATGTATGCTTTATTCATTATTCTACATGTTACACTCCAGTATGTGATATCGTTTTTGCTTTTTTTAAAAGAAATATATGGAGGCAGTCAATAGTCAATAAAACAAAGCTGATGAAAAATAATGAACTGGAATATAGCCCTAATGAAATTTTCCAAAGTAAAAGAAGGAAAGAAAATTACTGAAAAATAAATAAATTCTAACAAAAACTAATTCAAAATGTAAAGGAAGAGAGAGAAAGGCACAGAGTTAATATTTGGGAAGGTAATGGTTGGGAATTTTCCAGAGATAAAAGACAGTATTACTCAGCTTCAGGAAACCCAGTGAGTCCCAAACAGAATACATAAATTAGGATTCCACATCTAGACACATCAAAGAGGCACTCTAACTATTATGGTAATAAAGAGTTTAATTATGCCTGGAAGAAACGTTGCAAGAGAAAGAAGATTGACAGTCATGGAAGGTGCCAGGAAGGTTATGGAAGCAACAGCTTGAAGGTCTGAAAAGCAGACGTTGGAAACTTCAGCCTGAAGCATCGAAGTCTCTGGTTCTCAAAAGCTAATCCAAGAACAGCTGCCGCTCTCAGGAATCTCTGAAAAAGTTCCTAACAACTGTCACATTAAATGGTTTTCTCAACCACTTATTTAGAATTCTTTCTGCAGCTCACTAAGTGTCCTGAATCTACATAGGAAAGGGAATTTTGTCAAATGCAGTTACTAGTTGCAGAAGAGACACTGGAAGGAGGAGACAATAACAAGATAATAGCAAATAATCCAGCACACTAAGTAAAATTCTAACATCTTCAGATAATAAGTGAAGGGATTATCTTTATGATTTTAGGGTATTTATGCTAAAACACAAACAAGTATGAACTAACAAATTTCACAAATTCTTCAACTTAAAATGATTAAAAACTCTAAGTATCCAAACATTCCAAAGACAGTGTGAAAAGCCAACTCATGATTTGGAATCAGGTATTCAGACATATATGGTAGAAAAAGAAATCAAACCCAAATATAAAAATAATTCCTTTAAAGCATTAAGACAAATACAGAGTACTCGTAAAACAATGGAAAAAGGAAAAGCAATTCACAGAAGGAAAAACCTAAATGGCCTCTATCTATATTTATATCTCTGTATTTATTTATATACTTATAAATGCTGCCAATATCATCTATTAAGGATTTGCACATTAAAACCACAATGAGATATTATTTTACACTCAGTAGTTTGTCAAAATAAGTCCAATAATACAAGCGTTGATTAGAACAACTAAAATATCTATTCACTTAGGGATTGTAAATGGGCAAAACCACAATAGCAGGTAAAGGTGATGTTATCTAGTAAACTTGAGGAGATATATTTAATGACACAACAATTTTGTTTTTAAAAATATACCTGAGGAAAGCTTCACATGTATTCTACGGTAGAAACGTTTAAAAATCTTTATAGCAATGTTGCTAATAATAGAAAAGAAATTATACTAGAAAAAATTAAAGGTTCAATACTGGAATGAATAAATAAATAGTATATATCTATGTCATAAAATACTATTCAGCAATGGAAATTAATTAAAACAGCTACTTGTAACAATATTCTTTCTTTTTTTTTTTTTTTTTTTGAGACAAGGTCTCACACTCTGTCACCCAGCCTGGAGTGCAGCAGCGCCATGTCAGCTCACTGCAACTCTACCTCCCAAGTTCAAGCGAGTAGCTGGGATTACAGGCGCAAGCCACCACGCCTGACTCATTTTATTGTATCTTTAGTAGAGACGAGGTTTCACCATGTTGGCCAGGCGGGTCTCAAACTCCTGACCTCAAATGATCCACCTGCCTCAGCCTCCCAAAGTGCTGGGATTACAGGCATGAGCCACTGCGCCCGGCCTATTTGCAACAATATTTTAATATTTTTTAGATCTTTCATTCTTTAAAATTTTCTTTAGAGTTGTATGATATCCATTCAAACCGATCTCTGAAAAATATTGTTTAGTATCATATACATATTTTATGGGCTAATTGCCCTAACGTATAATGAATTGCCTTTCCATCAATAGTTAGAGGTAGAAGACATAATCTCCAAAATACTATAGACAGAGCAGCCTAAACAGCATTTATTTCTCACAGTTTTAGAGTCCGGGAAATCTGAGATCATGGTGCCAGCATGGCCAGCCTCTGGGGAGGACCCTCTTTCTCACAGGAGGCTACCTTCTTTCTATATCTTCATACATGTAGAGAAAGACCAACACAGAGGAGAGCTAGAGAAAAGTCTCCTGTCTCCCCTCCTAAGGACACAAATCTCATCATTAAAACTGCACACTCATTTAAACCAAATAACCTCCAAAAAGCTCCATCTCCAAATATCACCATTCTGACTGTTAGGGCTTCAACGTATGAACTACTGGGGACACAATTCGGTCCATAGTACCACCTTAAATTTGTACAGCTTTCTGAGATCTAAAGCTAGAACATATAAAATGATAGAAATGCGTCAGAAACTGAGCAACACAAGCTGTGGATGCTGAAACATTTCAAGAGGGAACAATTTATATTATCTAAGCAAAAGTATTTCTCAAACACCTAATGTGTAATTATGTGCCAAGCAAGGTAGCAAATACAGGAGGAAATATGGAACAGGTGGGAAATGTTGGGATTTGAAAGACTATAGATCTCAAAGAACGCAGCATGAATGAAAGATTGCTTGGAAGCAAATGCACTTCAGAGATCCAGTGTGCTGAAGTCAGCTAACAGTTCATTCCTGACGCTTAGCCTTCTGGCTTGAACCAGTGACAATGCTTTAAAGTTGCTATCTTGTCCATAGACTCTTCAGATTTTATCATGCCTATATCTCTGGCATGATTTTCTTCTAGCACTACCATTCCATGTCCCTCTTTGTTTCCTGATGGCCTCCAGTACTAAGTATAACTACTTGTCTGGCATCTGACCCACCAAAATTGGAGTCTCACACATTTTGTCCCCTAAGGTCATATCTCTTCTTATAGCTACAGGTCTAAGTTCCATTTCTGAACATTCCAGCCCTGCTTAAGATCAGGGCTTTATTTTAACTGATTGTCTGCCAACGATGATCTGTCTCCCAAATTTGCCTATGTCAGCACTACCCTTTCTTCAAACCACAGTTTAAATGACACCTATTCTGAGAAGTCTTCTCACGTTATCTTACAATGGAGTTAAACCCAGTATCCTGATCTTAGTGGTATTTAAATTGAACACATGAAAACCAAGACTTTCTATTCTTTAATGCCTTCATAACAGTTTTTGTTGAATAAATCAAGTCAGGTTGAATAGACTCAACTCATATCAAACAGAATTGAATTGAAACAAATGGTTCTTTTAAACTTGAGCGCTAGATAGGCAGTAGGGAAAACAATTTATTTCTTTGTATATTTTTCAGATTACCTCACGATATGTATCTCTAATAGATGAGCTGCACAGAATATTACACGTAATCAGTAGGAAAGTCTGAGATGGTTCAGGCTTAGCCACATTCACGTTCAGACAATAACCATCAGGTGAGTGTCATCTTTGTTTGACTAAGTAACAGCAGAATTCTTTATACTAAAAAATAGAATATATTTAAAGCTAAGCTAAATAGACTGTTTTTAATGGGACAACTTGTATTTAAAGTTAATTGGATATTGAAAATCCCAGCTTATGTTTAATATGTATCATATTTTGGAAATCCCAAAATAAAGCTGCTCACTATTAAAAAAAATGACAAAACTATACATTTCCTGAACTGTAGATTTTAGCAATCCTCATTCTAGCAATAATGCCTTATTTCAGACATTTTCTTCCTTTATTTAGCTTATAGACAATGATGTTCTTTTGTATGTAATCTACTTAAGCATGCCACCATTTAGTACATTCATCAATACAATACCTGGCCATCATAGGGTAAGGAATATTCGCAAAGACACTTTAAATAGAAAATTATGAGATAGTTGGATTTAAAAGGTTGCTCAAATGCTTTAAAATTCAAAGATTGTATGATATATCATCTTGGTTTATTTGTAAACCAAAACAAAACAATAGAATCCACATGCCACAGACATCATTAATACATCGTTTATTCTGGTCCAACTTTCATTTATAAATTTTAACTTGCAACAACAGAGTGAAAACAAGACCTGTCACCATGACAAAGAATAGTATGTGTGAATCAATAAAGCAAATATTTGGTCAGCATTTTTGTTCAGATGTCTTCCCAAAAGCCAGGCTCCCTTTCCCACCGTCTTTTGCTTACTTCAAAGACACACACACAGGCACACATATAGATAGATAGAAGTTAGATAGATACCACAATAGCCTGTTGACAAAAATAAAATACACAGTATTTTAACAGTGAGAATGAACTTCAGTTAGTATTCTAACAGCCTTAGTTTGATCTCTAAATTTTATCAAATGAAGCTTATAGTGAGAAAGGATAAAAGACAGGGTACCTCTCATAACTCCTTG
Source organism: Aotus nancymaae (assembly GCF_030222135.1). Lineage (NCBI taxonomy): Eukaryota > Metazoa > Chordata > Mammalia > Primates > Aotidae > Aotus > Aotus nancymaae. The sequence continues at coordinate 22,181,663 of NW_026988473.1, read as the reverse complement.
TTTTTCTTTACTTCTACACTTTATAGAGTGTTTATTATATTCCATAACACCTTTGTCTAAGGGTTTTTCTCACATAACCTGAATAGACTCTCACAAAAATCCTGAGATTATTATCCTCATTAATCAGATTAGAAAGTTGAATTTTAAAAAGTTAATTTGCCGGCCGGGCGCGGTGGCTCAAGCCTGTAATCCCAGCACTTTGGGAGGCCGAGGTGGGTGGATCACTGGGTCAAGAGATCGAGACCATCCTGGTCAACATGGTGAAACCCCATCTCTACTGAAAATACAAAAAATTAGCTGGGCACGGTGGTGCATGCCTGTAATCCCAGCTATTCAGGAGGCTGAGGCAGGAGAATTGCCTGAACCCAGGAGGCGGAGGTTGCGGTGAGCCGAGATCGCGCCATTGCACTCCAGCCTGGGTAACAAGAGCAAAACTCCGTCTCAAAAAAAAAAAAAAAGTTAATTTGCCCAAGGTCCTGCAAATACTGATAACATATACAGTATGACACCAAAGCTAAGACCCTTTCAATCCTATCATTGGCAGAATTAGAGAGATGTCCTAAGCCTCCTGACTGTACATCTCTAGCCTTTGTATAAGTGTTAGAAGCTTCTGCATGTAGAAAGATTCATGCAATGGCTACTTGTCTGTTTATCATTTCTAGTATTTCAGATTCTTAGGAAATACTTGAAAGCAATGCCAACCAAATACCACATGACTTTATTGTATTTCTCTGTTGATTTCTTTTTTCTTCTTCCCTTCCTCCCTTCCTTCCTTCCCTCCCACCCTCCCTCCCTTTCTCCTTTGCTTCCTTCCTTCTTTACCATATAACAACCCACCTACCTACTTACGGATTGATCTATCCAGCTATTTTATTCAGAAATTGCTGTTCTCATCATAGTTTAATTGATTCTTAGATCTTTTAAAATCATTGAATCAGATAATTTTAGAGATTCATCTTCATCATACTAAAACTGATTCAATAGTCCCATTGATAGTTTGTTTGTGCTAAACATAGAAATTGACCCTTCTGGTTGTAAAGCTTGAAGCTTGTATTTGTTTTTTTCTGAGTTTCTTCCTCAGGAAACAACCTTCAGTTCTCTCAAAAAAAAAAAAAAAGCAAAAAACAGTACCAAAGAACTGAAACTCACTATATCAGAGCACCCATGAGATGTCGAGATGCCTCATTCATCATAATTGCTTCCTTGCTCCTCCCTAGTTCCTGTTTTTTTACACATTGTTACATTTTTTTTTCCTGCTATATAAACCCCTGGTATTAGTGGGTCATGAAGATAGATTTGAGACTGAGCTCCCATTCTCTCAGCTGCAGCACCTGCTTAAAGCCTTCTTCCTTGACAATACTCATTTTCTGTCATTGGCTTTCTGTATAGTGGAGCAGCAAGACCTAGACCAAGTCCCTGGTGTTATAGTAGCAATATCATACAAATGAGGCACTGAGATTTTTAGCTTTTAAAATTCGGAGACACAACTTAAACTTGTTTGTGTTATTTGTGTCCCTTCTCTACCATTTGTTTATGCAAAAATGCCTAAGGGAGACCTTTATTTATTACATGCAATCTTCCTTAAATTGTTTCCTTACTATAAATACTTATTCCCAAATATCATGATAAATAGAAGAATTTGAGCTTTTTAGTAGACCTTACAGGATATTTTATATTGTCATTTCTCTTCAATTCTAAATATTGTAAATACTTTGAAATTCTAGACTCTGTGTGTGCATATGTGTGTATGCAGTTACGTACATGCACCTATGTATAATATTTGGTCAGTATCTTAAAAGTAATTTTAAATATTTATAATTATACAGTCCACAGTTCTCTTCATGAACTATATCCCTCTTGGGTCTCTTCTTGAGAGAGTAAGGCTCCAAGCCAAGGTGCAAAAGTTTCAATCTGCAACCTTCTTTTCTCAGAACACTGAAGCCTAGGGTAAAATGTTACATTCTAGCCACTCAAGAGCATTCATGCAGCTACATCTCTCCCTTCTCTCTCAAATATTTTAAGGAGTCACTATGTAAAGTCTTCCTCAGAATGATGAAAACTCATTATTTTGGTTGTTGCCAGTTCTTCCTAATTTTCTCACGTTACTCACGTTCATGAGTCCTTTATTGTCTGCCAAGATAATGTAGGATATAGTTACTACCAATATCCAACAAAGGCACTGACTTCCCCAGTGGAACAGTGTCTGAGGTTAAGTGCAGTGACCTCTGCCCAAGGGGCACATGAGGACATCAGGGATGCACTGCCACTGCCAGAATTAGTGCTGACACAGATGCCAGTGTTGACAACCTGTTGTTTTTTTTTTTAATGTGCTGCCAACACCATTAACAGGAGCATCTCTGATGACAAAGACACTGTTGTGTAAAAACAATGGTGGTTGGCTGGGTGCAGTGGCTCATGCCTGTAATCCCAGCACTTTGGGAGGCCGAGGCAGGATGATCACAATGTCATGAGATCGAGACAATCCTAGCCAACATGGTGAAACCCCATCTCTACTAAAAATACAAAAATTAGCTGGGCGTGGTGGTGTGTGCCTGTAGTCCCAGCTACTCAGGAGGCTGAGGCAGGAGAATTGCTTGAATAGCTTGAACTCTGGAAGTGAAGGTTGCAGTGAACCAAGATCGCACCACTGAACTCCAGCCTGGCAACAGAGTGAAACTCTGTCACAAACAAAACAAAACAAAACAAAAAACAACGGTGATCATGCATTAAAGACAGAAAAATTCATGAATTTTTTTTTAATTCCAGGGTTTTATGTAAGATTTTATCAACCATTTGAGGTAGGAGAATAGGGACTGGAGGCAGGGAATCAAAGGACTTCCTAGAACTAAAATAAAGGGAAACACTTCAGCTATGACAGGGAATATCCTCTATTTACACAGGGCATATACCGGGTAAATGACTTTGTAACTTTACTTCATCTTGTTCATTTACATAGGGTGTACACCAAGTAATAACTTTGTAACTTCATTTTAACCTCTTCATTACATACAGCATATGCCAAGTAACCAATGGAGACCTCTAGAGGGTATTTAAATTCCAGAAAATTCTGTAACCAGGCAGTCAAGTCACTTGCTCAGGCCCGCTCCCACCCTGTGGAGTGTGCTTTCATTTATAATAAATCTGATTTATTTACTTATTTATTTATTGCTTCATTCCTTCCTTGCCTTGTTTGTGCATTTTGTTCAATTCTTTGTTCAAACCACCAAGAATCTGGACACCTTCCACTTTTATATGTAAAAGACTTTAGGCCATTAGGGTTGGTGTATAGGGACAACCTCAAAGGCAGATGGTTGAATTAAGCCTCAATTCCTGAGTAATTTGTCTCCAAAAGGCCCCCTTGTCTTGATACTGACACCTTCTAGGCATGTTTGCCACATTGGATTCTCATGTCTAACACATTTCCGAAGTTAAATATAATTTAGGTTGAATCTGAAATACAAATAAGTATGTTACAGATGAAAGCAGTCAGCATGAAAAGAGAGAGACTATTAAACACTCTGAACATGTTAAAAACATTTTTAAAGTCAATTTAATAAAATATTTTTCGACTTTTCGAATTACTTTTGAAAAAATAGTAAATATCTAACTCCTACTCAGGGTCAAAATGTAAATAATCCTAAATAGAGTAAGTATAAAACACACCTAGATATTGAAACTGAACATAATTAACGTTGCTTCAGAAATGCCAGAAAGAATTAATATTAGTGAATTGATGCTTATGTAATGTCTAGCTCATATTAAGCACTCAAAACATACTGACTTTTCATTCATATTATGTTTCATTTAATTTATTTTTTTGAGACAGAGTCTTGCTCTGTCATTCAAGCTGGAGTGCAGTGGTGCGATCTCAGCTCACTGCAACCTCCGCCTTCCAGGTTCAAGTGATTCTCCTGCCTCAACCTCCTGAGTAGCTGAGATTACAGGCACATGGAACCATGCCCAGCTAATTTTTGTACTTTTTTAGTAGAGACAGAGTTTCACCATGTTGGCCTGGCTGGTCTCAAACTCCTGACCTCAAATGATCTGCCCACCTCAGCCAACCAAAGTGATGGAATGGATTACAGGTGTAAGCCACAACACCCATCCCATGTTATTTCCATTTTGGAATATACTATAGCATATAAATATATCAAAAGAGGATATTTACAGGATTATCTCAGTAACTACTAAGAAATATCTTCAGAGAACCCCACATTACTTTGCAAAAGCTTTCAGGTAATTTTTAAACACTATGTAATAACTATTTTGAATCACTCATAAACACGATAATATCAAAACTTGAGGCATTTCTTTTAAAACCAAGATAAGACAAGAATGCCAATCCACACCACCATTATTTAACCATGGCCTGACAGATATATCAGTAAAGTTTAAATGAGGAAAATAATTATTTCTGTTTCAAAGAAAGATATATATTTTACTTAAATAGTTACAATATTGTGGAAGTTTCATAAGATATTTGACTAAAACATGCAAAAAGTTTTATATATTCCAGATATTTTGAAGGAATATCCATAAAAAGTTAAAATATAAATGTGTATAATTAATTTAATTACAAATATTTAAGACTTCTATGAAGATTTATGCTAAATATTATTGAAATAATAAGTAAATTTGGGGAAAATTGTGATTTATACTTGTTCTGGTAGAATGGTCAAATAGTATAAGCTGTCAGTTGCCTTAAATTCTATTTTTTATATATATATATATATAAATATTTTTATATATACAAATAGAATATTATATATTATATATATTTATATATATAAATATATAAAAATAGAATATTATATATATAAATATTATATATAAATATATATATAGAGAGAGAGAGAGATGGAGTCTCACTCTGTCACCCAAGCTGGAGTGCAGTGGCACAATCTCAGCTAACTGCAACCTCTGCCTCCTGGGTTCAAGCAATTCTCCTGTTGCAGCCTCCCAAGTAGCTGGGACTATAGGCATGCACCACCATGCCCGGCTAATTTTTGTATTTTTAATAGAGATGTCATTTTGCTATGTTGGCCAGGCTAGTCTCAAACTCCTGACCTCAAGAGATCCACTTGCCTTGGCCTCCCAAAGTGCTAGGATTACAGGCATAAGCCACAGTGCCCAGCCTTTTATATATTTTTTAAATTATTACATATTTATCAAGATAAATGCCCATGAATTTGTGAGATCTTTTCCAATCAGTATTAATGAGGAAAGTCTTACATTATATACATTTGAAAAATATAAATACAGTTACAATTTATAAACTAATAAAGCCATGACAAAGTATAGACGCATGTTGGAAGTATTCAATTGAACGGATTCTGAGGGATACACACATACCTACATGTATGAGTGTATATGTAGAAAATCACACAACTTCTAAAAAATATAATGAATAACATAACTACTACACATAATACACCAAAATTAATAATTACATGCATTGAATTTAAAAAGAAAAACTGAAATATATAGTTGTTAGGTTGTCAGAAGAAAAGATATGCATCCATAGCTTAGGACAATTTAATGAGGATTTAAGAGAAGCAAATTTTTACAAAGATTTGGGATAAGTATACAGACATGCTAAGGGTTAATAATGTAACCTTGGGACTAATAAGTGACAGGAGACAGAAATTACAGACACCTTGTGAAGTTCAGAAGGTAAACAATCCACAAAACTGCCATCACTTCTGGTACATACTGCAAAGTTAGAGGGTTCCCAAACCAACCTTAGATTTGAACATTTGTATACAAGATTTACAAAAAATTGTCATACTCACAGTTTATAATTTATTACGGCTAAATGATACAATTAAAATTAGCCAATTTATTGCTGAATGAAGCAAAATAAGGCAAGAAGCAACTCAGTGATTCATCATTCTTCCTCTTCTCAAACCACATGTTTCAATGACTCAGGAATTTTCTATTGAGTCACACTTTGGATGCCAACTGCACAAGTAGCCAACTGCAAATCAGAGAATGGTTCACAAGACCACCCTCACTTTTAACAGCAATTACAAGTTTAGAGGTTCCCAAAACCACCCTCAGTTTCAATAACATTCTAGAAGCTGTTATATTAACATTTATGGTTTGAAAAAGTACAAATCAAAAACTGGGAAAGAATGCAAATTAAAATCAACCATGAGAAAAAATGTATGGGGCCTAGTCTAAGAGAATTCTAGACAGAAGCTTTCAGTTGTTTTCTCCCCATGGAGACAAGAGTAGCATTAATTCCTCCTGGCAATGACATAAGATAACATGCAAGGAGTATTACCAACTCTGGAAGCTCACATATTGCCAACTATGGAAGCCCCACTGGTGACTGTGTATATAGGGGCTCTAACCCCACATTTCCCTTCTGCACTGTTCCAGCAGAGGTTCTCCATGAGGGCTCCACCCCTGCAGCAACTTCTGCCTGGAGATCCAGGTATTTCCATACATCCTGCTGAAATCAACACAGAGATTCCCAAACCTCAATTCTTGACTTCTGTGCATCTGCAAGTGCAAAACCATGTCAAAGTTGCCAAAGGTTGGGGCTTGCACCCTCTGAAGCAAAGGCTTGAGCTATATATTGGCCCCTTTTAGCCATGGCTAGAGTCCTGGGACAAAGGGAACCAAGTCCTGAAGCTGCACATAGCAAGAGGGGCCTGGATCCAGCCCAGGCAACATTTTTTTTCTCCGAGACCTCCTGGCCTGTGATGGAAGGGTCTGCTCTGAAGGTCTCTGATTTGCTCTAGAGATATCTTCCCCATTGTCTTGGTGATTAACATTTGGCTCTTCATTACTATGGAAATTTCTGCAGCTGGCTTGAATTTCTTCTTAGAAATAATGGAGTTTTCTTTTCTGTCACATCACCAGGCTGCAAATTTTCCAAACTTTTGTGCTCTGCTTCCTGTTGAATGCTTTGCTGCTTATAATTTTTTTCCACCAGATACCGTAAATCATCTTTCTCAAGTTCAAAGTTCCACAGATCTCTAGGGCGGGGGCAAAATGCTGCCAGCCTCTTTGCATAGCAAGAGCGACCTTTACTCCAGTTTTCAATGAGTTCTTCATCTCCATCTGTGACCACCTCAGCCTGGACTTCATTGTCCATATCACTATCAGCATTTTGGTTAAAGCCATTCAACAAATCTCTAGGAAGTTCTAAAGGTTCCCGCATCTTTCTGTCTTCTGAGCCCTCCGACTCTCTAGGAAGTTCCAAACTTTCCCACATTTTCCTGTTTTCTTCTGAGTCTCCTAAACTGTTCCAACCTCTGCCTGTTATCCAGTTCCAGTATCATGTCCCTATTTTTGGATATCCTTATGGCAGCACCCCACTCTACTGGTAGCAATTTACTATATTAGTCCATTCTTAGACTGCTAATAAAGACATACTCAAGACTGGGTAATTTATGAAGGAAAGAGGTTTAGTTGACTCACAGTTCAGCATGGTTGGGGAAAAGCCTCAGGAAACTTACAACAATGGTGAAGGGGAAGCAAACATGTCCTTCACATGGTGTCAGCAAGGAGAAGTGCCAAGCAAAGGGAGAAAGGCCTCTTACAAAACCATCAGAACTTGTGAGAATGCACTTACTATCTTGAGACCATCATGAGGATAACCATCCCCATAATTAAATTACCTCTCAGCAGGTCTCTCCCATAACACCTGGGAATTATGGGGACTGCAATTTAAGATGAGATTTGGGTGGTGACACAGCCAAACCATGTCAACATTTCCCAAATCTCCCTCCTAAATCACATTTTACTACCTGGCTGTCCTAAGACTCCAGGCAAACGAAGACATTCCTATCAGGCAGGGAATCCCAAAGGTTTAGAGATGACTTCCCAGAAATGAAGAGATTTCTTCTGAGGCAAGGTTAGCTTTCTTTTTTCTACACAGACTGCCAAGAAAGAATATCTTGTAGAGACAGCTGCCATCAGAGTAGCAGTTACTTTAAGCTGAGAGAATAATAGATCAACCTGCAAAAAAGGAAACAAGGAAATATTCTAAGCTTGCTTCTGTCTTTCATTTTGTTTGGTTGAATTCACAAGGAATCAGTAAGGGAAGGTATCTGTATAATCTGCAAGTGTCGGTTTCCTGGGGAAGACAGCATAGTGGTGCAGGTTCAGAGTAGCAAAGCAAGCTATCCATCACATGCTACTTATCATGATCTTACTAGTCTACCTCAGGTTCCCTTATAACAGCAAGAAGCAGAGAGGGCCATTAAATCAATACCTTTCACAACTCCTGAAAACCTCAGAAAAATTATGAAAGCTGTCATTCTACAGCTATAAATTTTATGCTCTCCCATTCTTAGGATCTCTTTCCATGTAATAGTGTCATTCCATAGGTCAAGTCATCCATGAAAGACCTTTTCCTTTTCTGTACTGCCTAATATCCCATCAGGTTGAAAGAAAGACGTATTCAGTACTCAAGAATTTTCAAATCAGTTTCAGTGCAATATCTTTTATATCACTATAAAATTCAAATCTTAAGTTTCTCACTCTTTTATCTACTGCACAAATACTTTCCAATTTCCACTATAGATCCTTCTCCCAGGTGGAACTAGTAAGACATGTGACTTTCCTCACCTAATTAAATTTAAAAGGGTATCATTTGTGATATAATTCATTAATGCTCACAGTTGTTTGTATCTCTCCCATCCATTCATTTTGTGATTTGCAGAAAGACAAGTAAAATATATTTCCTTGTCCATCATTTGCATTGACCAGTGGAATGTTAGAATTATATGAGTAGTTTAACTGGACTTTTCCTTTGTGTCTTCTGCCAATAACACAAGAAAACATGCCCTGGCTAGCAAACCATTCCCAGGAGGATGGGAGGAGGAAGAGAGATTTGCATAGCAGATCCAAACTAAGACCAGTCTATATCGTTGACTCCAATATGTCCCTTAGAAGTATGAGTGGCTTCAAGTTCAATTGGCAAAGGCTCCCAGATGAACCCAGAGTAGATTAGCCCAAATTGACCCACAAACAAGAGCCAGCAAGAGAAGCTCCTATGCAGTCAGGATCTCAGGAATGGCCGTAGAAGAATGAGCAGTAAACTGTCTTCTTGGCTCATCTCACTCTTATGGTCAAAGGAAGGTAAATAGTAACTTTTGTCTAATTATTTTATGTATTTCTTCCAATGTCTCCCTCAATTCAGTGAATTAATATGTTGTGTTTCCATTGAGTAAACTGAATGACTGTCTCCCTCAAATACATTTTAGATTTCCCAGCTGATCTGTTATGTTCCATAGAAAGAAAAGATAAATTAAAAATAGTAACTCTAAGGAAATATATGTTCATATTTAACAATCATACTAAAAAAAAATTTCTAAATATTGAACACATAAATCATTTGAAAAGATTTGGTAAAGTACTTTAAATATTAGTGTATAAAATGATATAAAATGGAAATATTAAAGAAATGCAAATGGGTTATAAACTGTGATGGATTAAACACTGTATTCTTAGAGAGAGAACTTAAAAAATTACATAGATCACAATAACCAAAGAAGACATCCTTGGAGAAAATTTTGATTCAAGATGTGAGGTAAGGAAGTGTACAAAATGAATCTGGACATCTTGTTTTTCTGAATTTAAAGTGAAGAAGCTATCAAAGACTTCTGGGGTTACATGAAAAGGACAAAGGCCCAACTCACTGGTCAAAGACAGTCTAAACTGGGCATCAAAAAGAATAATGAATTGAAAAGCATCAAATATATAAAACTTGGTATGTTCATTCTCATACTACAAAAATAAAAATAAAAAAATCCCCTGAACCCCTTTGGAGATTACTAGTGAACATCAATACAAACTGAACACGAACTCGATATCAGGTGATATTAGAATACCATTAATTTATTGAGTTTGATCAATGTGTAAGAGTGATATTTTAATATTAATCAACTAATACATATGGAAATATTTATAAAATCTCATGTCTGATTTGCTTTAATGTATTTCATATGCATTCATATATTATTTTTGCAAATAAAAATAAAATAATTTGGATATGACTAATCAACATAATGGAAAAATATAGATATAAGTATTTAAAATCTATATATTTTAATGTATTTATATGTAGACATAGAAATAGAGATAAATACATAGATAAAAATGTACTATATAAATAAGAGAAACTCTCAACCTCAAAAAGGATGAAATAATCTTTTTTAAAATTATTTTTTGTTCAGACTATTTACAAAGTTCAGATAAAATAATGTTCAATATGACGAGTATCAAAGAAATTAGTATCCTGTATTTTGCTAGTTGGGATAAAAATATTTCTAGAAAGCAAATGTTCAATATGAATAACAAATATATAAATATGCATATGCTTTGATGTAGCAATTCCACTTCAAGTTATTTATCTTAAAGAATTCATGAGATAGTGTGGGAAAATTAATTTATTCTTTCATTCATCTATTTATTCTTATAAAAATAATTATTGAGCATTACATGTTAGGTACCAGACACTGAATTACAGCAGTGAGTAGGAAAATAAAGTCCCCATCCTCAAGAAATTTATACTCGAATTGTTTTTTCCATGAGAACAATTATGCTAATTTTATATAAAATTGCAAACATAATATATTTATATTACTATCTATCCATAAGCTGGAATTAAATATTTTAGAACAATAAGTAAATATGTATTGCTAATTTTTAAAAAATGTAATATAGACATTATGCGTTTTTGGTTGATTAAAACTAGAAAAATACTGAAATTACATATATTATGGGCTTTACAGTAATTATTGGTAAGCACTAGAATTACTGGAAAATATATTTTTCTTCTCATGATTTTCAATTTCCTTCCAATGAGCAAACAACAATTTTTATAATTAGAAGTAAAATAACATTTATATTTTAAAAATCTTTTCTTAAATCAAGTTACTTCATTTAATATTTCTTTAATAACACAATATAAACTGCAATATTAACACAGTCCTTCCTCAAAAATAAAACTTGAATTGTGAGAATTGCCAAGCTATTTATTGGAGAAAGTCAAATAGCTCTGTTAGTTACATTTACAAAATTTAAATTTATCAACAGTATGCATTTTGGGACCGAATGAAATTTACTTACTATTTAATTGTACTCATTTCTGTATAACCTTTGGCAAGTTAATTCACCTACCTTTGCTTAATTTCCGAATCTGCAAAACAGGACTAATTATACTCCTTAAAAGCTTTGTTCTGAAGTCTAATGGAATGGGAATGCCTGGCACGAATGCCTTTAATTATTTTTTGTTATTTTAAAGAGAATTACACCAGAAATACGTATTTTTAAGTTAGCAATGTTAAACTTTTAGTAACTCTGCTGAATCTCTTCAAATTAATCAAGCCTATATTTCAAAATACAGAAAGGGTTCTCAGAAAGCCATTTACTTATTTCTATACTCAGGTCTATTAGTGAGTAATATTTTTGTTCTACAATACTGTCTGATTTATTTATAGTATTTAAATTAATATCAATTAATTTGACCAACTATTTATATAGAGACTAGACTGTATTTGAATCTATGTCTCTTAAAGCCTACTCAGATTTTGACTAAACAGAAGGAAAATTTTTCATCACTGAGCAAAACATTTAAGTATATAACTTCATAAATACTCTCACATAAGGAATGAACCAATCTTAAAAGAAGAAAACATAATTCTACCAAACTTTTGAAAACCTGGACTTTAAAGTTCTTTTGTGTCATGATGGCGCTATCACTATTCCAATAGTTTCCTTGAGAAAAAAAAATGAACAGAATTCATATTTTCTTGGAAGAATTATTTCATTTGTAATTCAACTGGCTACCTACGAACTTAGATTTACCCTGATGCTCATCTTCCTTTAATTAATAAAACTGAGGAGTTTTTTTGTTGGAGATATATCTCATACCAATGGGGAAAAATAAAATAATTATGTCTTCATTCCTCTTTTTTGAGTAAGAGCTCACTGGCCAGGCACGATGGCTCATGCCTGTAACCCCAGCACTTTGGGAGGCCAAGGCAGGTGGATCACCTGAGGTCAGGAGTTTGACACCAGCCTGGCCAACATGGTGAAACCCTGTCTCTGCTAAAAATACAAAATTAGCCAGGTGTGCTGGCACATGCCTGTAATCTCAGCTAATAGGGAGGCTAAGGCAGAAGAATTGCTTGAACCTGGGAGGCAGAGGTTGCAGTGAGCTGAGATCACACCATTGCACTCCAGCCAGGGCAACAAGAGCAAAACTCTGTCTCAGAAAAAAAAAAAAGAAAAGAGAACTTACCTGAGTGTTTCTTGTGCTGATTATGATTAGATTAATTATTATGAAGGAAATGTAATAGAAATAAGGATGTTAAAAAAGATTAAAATAATACAGATTAATTTAAAAGATACACATTTAGGTAGTCAATACATATGACATATGTCATATATTAATGATATAGATGATATAAAATTATAACAATATATGATATATATTGTGTCATAATGAGAAGCTATTGATAAACAGGAGAAGTAGCAACAATAATGGCAACCAAAAAACCTTTATCAAAGCTGAATTAGTTAAAAGCTGCTTTTAAGAATATTTTAATAAAGGAAAAAAAGAAGCTGAGGACCTATACTCTGTTTAAGTTCTTGGAAAGAGAACAAAAACAAAGAAAAATCAGACCAGGAATTTGACCTTTTCTATTCATGTAAACTAATCGTAGCTCGGGGACAATTTCTAGGATTAAATAAAGTCATGTTTGACTGTTGGTGAACAAAATGTGGCAATCCTTAATGTTCTTGATTTTGGATTTACCTTCTCGGACTAAATATGAAATTGTTATGGGAATGAAAAGTCTAATGAGGATCAGGCAATGAAACTAGCAAGATATACTTGTTTCACACAGAAAAAGTAGTCTATTTTTCTAATAAAAATTATTTTAATGCCCTGCTTATATAAAAATAAAATTTGATGTTTTACTATCTTATATTTTACAACACATACACAGCAAGTGAAAGAAACCAAAATATTTGACAAAATATATAGAAAGGAATACTGTTATAAATATCAAAAGATTTTATAACTTTAAGCTCCCACTGCCAGAGACATGATAAGAATAATTAATTCCTTTGTTCCTTTCATTTCTCAGTGTTCTCATTGTGAACACTCATGCTTTATTAATAACTTCTGGCATTTTTGCACTGTATGTCATCCACAGGCCTCAGAAATTACAAACACTAGATTAACCTAAGGGGAATTAAGTAGCAAGTCACCACATTTTCCTAATAGAGAATTTGAAACCCAGAAAGTCAGACTTGCTGAATATGAAGGAGCCCTGTGGAGTGGGTCAGAATTACCTTTGACCTATGAAAAGTGAGGTCAGTCTACTGCTATAGGCAATAAGTCCACCCCAATAATGAGTTAAGGAGCAGTGAAAAAAGAAAAACTGCTACTAGCTGACCGAACTAGTTCATATTGCTTAAAATAATCCTCAAATATCATAGGAATATATGGAGAAAACAAAATGCAAGGCACAGAAAGCTAAAAATCAACAAAAACTCCTTTATATTTGTAAATAATTTTATAATTGACAAATATTTAATTTAGTCTCTTTATAACTCCATGTGCTTTTCAACAAATGGACCATGAAGAGTTAATGTTGTGATTTTGTTGTTTTCCATCCCTTTTCTTTCCAATGGAATTTAAGCTCAATGGAGGCACTGTTGTAAACTCTTCTCTCAGAAACTTGCACATGGAATGTAAAAAATATATCTTGAATAGTGTTGAATGAATGAACTTAGAGAATAACAGGCTGAACTAGAACAAGACTGCAGGCTTCCTGACACTCAGTCCAGAGTTCTTTTCTTACATCATGTAATAGGCTCATAACAGGCAATAAATAAATAAACGAACAAACATAAAAAGAGAGGAAAGAAGGAAAGGAAGGGAAGAAGGGGGGGAGGGCAGGAGAGGGGAGGGGAGGGAGGCCAATAATTAGCTTTCCATAAAATATTGGACTAATGTGAAACCTCAACACAGAAATAACTAGGTAAAAGTGGCAAATGATGATTGTTTATTCAAGTTACAGAGAAAACTGAAGAGTCAACAGAGAGGATAGTATAAAACACCTATAAAATTTAACTTAGTCAAACTGGAAAGGGGGTATGTTTCTTTCTTTTTCTTTTTTTTTTTTGAGACACAGTCTTGTTCTGTATCCTGGTCGAGCACAGTGTTGGCTCACTGCAATCTCCGCCCCCCAGGTTCAAGTGATTCTACTGCCTCAGCCTCCCAAGTGGCTGGAATTACAGGTACACGCCACCACGCCCAGCTTAGTTTTTGTATTTTAGTAGAGACGGGGTTTTGCCATGTTAGCCAGTACGGTCTCGATCGCCTGAACTTGTGATCTGCCCAACTCAGCCTCCCAAAGTCCTGTGATTACAGGCGTGAGCCATTGCCCCCAGCCAGGGGTTGTATTTCTAATCCAAAAAATAAAACTATTGAAAAGGTTCACCTTAAAGTAGTAATAAAGGTATAAAAAATAATTATTAAGGAAATATATATTACTTTTCATAAGCAGAGAAAACTTCAACAGTCACATAAATGACTTTTAGGTTTTTTAATTTCCTTGGTAATGACCTTTTCCTTCTTCGGAATCTACTATAGTTATACTTCACTTACACACAAACACACACACACACACACACACACACCCGTATCACAATTTTAAATATAGCACTCTTTTGTTTTTTGGAGACACAGTTTCACTCTTGTCACCCAGGCTAGAGTGCAATGGCATGATCTCGGCTCCCTGCAACTTCCAACTCCTGAGTTCAAGCAATTCTCCTGCCTCAGCCTCCCCGAATAGTTGAGAATCAGGGCACATGCCACCATGCCCTGCTAATTATTAGCAGACACACTGTTTCACCATGTTGATCAGGCTGGTCTCGAACTCCCGACCTCAGGTGATCCACCCGCCTTGGCTTCCCAAAATGCTGGGATTACAGGGTGAGTCACTGCACCTGACCTAAACATAGTATTCTTTTATCATAATCTTTTTTTCTTCCTGCTCACTTATTCTAATTACAGAACTGCATCCTAACACATCTTATTCACCACTTATTTTTTTCCTTCTTTGATATGTCCAGTTAGTGCTCATGGAATATCAATTGCTCCCCTATATTTCCTGTTCACTGTTGTAGTTCATTTGAATATGTGACGGGGTTCTAGCGAATAGAACTGAGGGCATACACTATACATCACTTCACATCTGATGCATTACTGAGTCCTTATTCTCCTATCATGGCAAACTTACAGTCATGTGATGAGAAGCCTGTAAGCTCATATCTTTGACCATACATCAAATCAAGACATTTCCCCACTTGCCTCATTGCTTGAATGACAAATAAACGTTGGTGGTATGAAGCCACTGAAATGATATCATTTATTTGTTTCTACAACAAATCTAGGGTACAGCAAATTATCCTAATGTAACATTCTCCATTGGTTCTCCACAACAGCAGCCAGACAGAACACTGAAAAAATATGCATAGCATTGTATTATACCTTTCTAAAAATATTCATTGTTTCCCATTAAACTTGCATACAATTCAAATCGTTTACTATATCCTATAAGGGTCACACTATCTGACCTCTGTCAGATTCCCAGAACTCACCTCTCTCTGCTCATTCATTCTCTGACTTTGATTCTCTTGCTCAGTTCTGCCCACGCTTTGTACTCCCTGTGCTTTCTGCTTGCAGAGCTCATTTCTAAGATCTTCACAAATTCGGAATTAGTTCAAACACAGTCTTCTCAAGAGCTTAACCCTTACCTAGTCAAATGAACATTCTCAATTTCTATGTTCTCTAGGACTAGAGTTAGAGTTTTGGTGGCTAATTTTCATACAATTCATGTAGCCCTAAAATTATTTATTTGTTTACATGTTTATCATGTGCATGCACTTTGAATTCCTTACTTTCAGGGACACCATTATTTTTGAATCACTGTAGTCTGGAAACATGGCAAAGTACCTGTTTCCTGTTTCCTGTAATACCTATGCATGAAACAATGCATAAGGTATTACATGGTTTTCCAGACTACAGGGATTTCAAAATACATTATTTTTAAAATAATGTATTCTGGAAACATGAAACAACATCTGTTGCATTGTAGTCACTAAACTTATATTTACTTAATGATAAATAAATCAGGAGGATAATTTTGCAAAGAGATTAGTATATGAAGAAAATATAATTCAGATGAGGTGACGTCTGAGACGTCAGCTGAATAGTAAGATGTTACGGACTTGCAATGTTTTGGAGACAGAATTTTCCACAGAGAGTAGATAGCAACTGTAAAATCCTAAAGGCTGGAAGAAGCACAGTGTAGCCCTGGAGGAAAAATGAGGTCAGTTAGTCCAGGGAATATAGAGAGCCTTGGATTCTTTTCCCAATGTTGTGCCTTTGCCTGGGAGAGGAGAGCTGGTCCTGCCCAGAGAACAGAGAGCAGTTACATAATTTATACCCACACATGAAGCCTGGGATAAGAGTACAAGTGCTCCCTCCCTGTGGCTTTCTTGCTAACAATACTCAACCTGGCCCCAGGCCCAGAACCCAAAAACTCATACAATGCCTCAACAAGAGAGATTCTCAGATATATTATTGTTCTAAAAAATGAGCTTCATAAAAAATATATATTCCTCAATATTTAAATCCTGGATTTTTCTAAAAAATGAGCTTCATAAAAAATATATATTCCTCAATATTTAAATCCTGGATTTTTTTTTTAAACTAGTTTCAGGACAGGTCTACTGATGAGAGTAGCCTAAGGAAGAAAACAGAAATTTCACTTACTTCATGCCCTACATTTTCAATCATTGTGATAGGCAATATAGTTGTCCCACTTTATCCACAGAAATATGTTCCAAGATCCCAAGCAGATGCCTGCAACTGCAAATGTTAGTGAACCCTATATATATTATGTTTTTTCCTGTACATACATGCCTATGGTAAAGTATAATTTCTAAATTAGGCACTATACGAAATTACAATAATAGCAATAAAATAGAACATTATCACAAGATGCTATAATAAAAGTAACAATACATGAATATATGTATAATATGTGAAAGTGATAATACATGCAATATGTGAATGTGATCTCTTTCTCTCTCCCTCTCATTATCTTATTGTATTACCCTCACATATTTTCTGACTACAGTTGACTATGGGTAACTAAAACTGTAAAGTAAAACTACAAATAAAGACTAACTACTGAGGCTGAGTGTGGTAGCTCACACCTGTAATCCCAGCACTTTGGGAGGCTGAGGCAGGTGGATTGCCTGAGGTCAGGAGTTCGAGACCAGCTTGGCCAGTATGGTGAAACCCCATCTCTACTAAAAAATACAAAAATTAGCTGGACATGGTGGCAGTCACCTGTAATCCCAGCTACTTGGGAGGCTGAGGCAGGAGAATCGCTTGAACCCGGGAGGCGGAGGTTGCAGTGAACTGCAATCACACCACTGCACTCCAGCCTGGGCAACAGAACGAGGCTCTGTCTCAAAAACAATAATAATTATAAGAACCAACTACTGTATCAAAATGTGCACATATTTGCCACTGGATGTCAGAAGATGTAAGAATTCCACAGAAATCACATATATTTTTTACATAAAAATAGAAGGTTAAGAAAATAAAAAGCTTTAGTCTGATACTATATTCTTGTTGACTCATTTGAATAAGACAGCAAATGAGTAGTAATACCTCATACCTACAATGGAAAGACTTGCAGACACAAAAAGCAAGTGTGTACAATTTTTTTTCACTAATGTGCCCAGTTGCACCACAGAGGTGGTTATTTTCAAGATGCAAAATCTGCACTTTTTTTAGGCCACTAGGAAAACTATTCAGAGCAACTCACAATTATGCAGTGCCTAATTGCCTCATTTGCTTTTCTTCTTTCTCTTCACTCTTGTTGTGGGCAAGCTAATGGAGGCCAAAATCAGTTTTAGACCTAAGATCCCAAGAGTCTACTCTTTGATATGCCTTCAGTGATTTAGATCTAGTTTTTATCTTGGCAGTTTGTGGATTTTTATTTGGGGCAGGATTAAACTTTGGCATAACAATTTGCACTAACTAATCTCAAAGGACTGTTTTCCACTAGAATGGCAATTGATTCATTTTCACTTGGAAATCAGCCAGTTGGACTAAAATGCTACGTCAGTTGGTGCACCAACACTGACTTTCTTGAGAAGAGAAAGCAATGAGAGATAGAAAATGGAAGTTGAAAGATAGACAAAATATTTGGTAAAGAGGACTGGAAGATGAGAAAAAGAAATATTTGTCATCAATCTCAGTCTAAATGCATGTGCCTCTTCTAAAGACATAAACTTGTTAAGTTGATGAAAATATTATTTTCTTTATATGATCCGAAAGCCTAGGCAGTCTCAGTCTAAAAGTCAAACTGACAAATTTTTATTTTCCAACTTTTCTTTTTCCAACCCCCACAAGAATTATCTCCATTGCGTTCTTACTCATCAGTTTCAGACCTCTGATTCTTAATTTGACCAAATTAGCAAAAATTGGTATAGTTTTTTTATTTGTATATTTCTCATTGGATTAATAAGAGGACTACATCTTATTGATTAAGGAAACATTAAAATTTAATAGAAACCTACCTTTAAGTATATACAAAAGGTTATTCAAGGGACTATATCTGACATATATTAGCACCAAATTAATGCCAAATGAATTAATTTATTGTCTATTTACTATTTGCTATGTTCTGTTATGGTGTTGATATAATTGTTCATCTGAAAGATTACACTATTGAGAAATAAACCAGGAGAACAGGCATGAACAGTACTATCCATGACAAATCCAGAGGAGAAATCATTCTAGGCTCTAAGGATACCAACACTAAATCAAACTGAAGGAAAGCTAGAACATACAAGGTTGAATCTGATGTGACCCTTTCCCTCAAGGACACAGAAAAATGGTACTAGAGGCATATTTGGAGATGCTACACATGTCTGCCTTTAGGTTTGTCCATTCAACATCTATTAAATACTTTAAATGTTCTTTGTGGCTCTTTTGTCTTAAGCACTAAGGCCTCAATAAGAACTGTATAAATGGTCCCACTTTCTATTCCATTCCTAAGAGAACAGGTAGCAGAAATTCAACAGTGAAGGCATTCCCATTCATAAACATCAGTAGTGTAGTGAACAAAGTTTTTGGGCTTTATTTTGAAATGTATTTTCAGAAGAAAAAAGGAAATGGACATCGTTGATTTCAGAAGTTTAGGTATACGAAGTGTTTTGTGTTTAATTAGAAAGTTTGAGCCCCAAATTAACTTGTAATGTTTCCTGGAATGACCCTATTGACCTGTGTGTCTAGAGAATGAGAACTTAAATATGTCTGCAATTAATCCTCCCACTTCTCACCTACTTGATAACTTTCCTTCATAGAAGACAAGCTTTCATTGCCCAATTTGTGGTTCATGGTTTGCCAGGGAAGAAAGTTTATAGTTTAGCCCTTTTGATTTCATTGGAATTTAATAAATAATCTATAACAGTATCCAATGCAGCCTTATATGGAATAAGTACTCAGTAAAAATGTTCTGATTCTGTCCTTTCTTTTGAACATAAGTAAATTATTCTCTATAGAGTATCCATAATTTTTGATTTACCCAGAATTGTCATGTTTTTATGTGTGTTACCGCAGTGTCTGGTCCACACAATGACTCCTTTCACTCTCTAAAGTGTTCCATTTTAGGTCATCCAATCTAAGACTACCATATTTACATAGTTAATGCCTTTTTCCTCTAATATACTTCAAACTTTTCAGTTCAATCTAGCCTAAAAGTAAGAACGTCTTTATTTCTTTCCTCCCATCAATATCCAATTGATTATACTGGATACATTACTTATTCAGTCATTCAAATGTTTCACGTATCTTCAGTGCTGAGCATCATGTTAGATCCTGGAGATAGAATGCTGAGCAGGTACATATAATTCTGTCCTCATAAAACATGCAGATGTCTGGTGACTAAAGCTTAAAAAGGTGAAATCTAAAGAAAATCTAAGAAAGCTGTGCTACTAACTACCAGGAAGTGATTTGCCAGCCTCAGTCAAGTTCTCATTCAAGCAAGGGAAAGAAATCGTGTCTGTCCTGGGCCTCAGCAGAGAAGCTAAAGATCTCAGGTTCTAATGGGATAGAAGGAACTCCTGCATCAGGCACAGAAGAATCTCATTATACTCAGAGACCACTTGTGGAATCCTCGGTTTCAGTACCATAATGTGGCTTCCATGGCAGGAGAAAGAAAGCATTTCATTTTGCAATCCAAATAAGATAGGAATTCAAAATCAGTATAGTGATTTCATTCTAAAGAGTACTTTTAATTCTTTCCTGAACAATCTACTACTGAGTTAGGCCTCAGTGACACACTGTGCTGCCAACTACCTGGTTTTGTGAGACCCTCAGCTCTCATATGATGTATGAACCAATTATGGCTTTTAGTGAGTCATACTATGA
Source organism: Aotus nancymaae (assembly GCF_030222135.1). NCBI lineage: Eukaryota > Metazoa > Chordata > Mammalia > Primates > Aotidae > Aotus > Aotus nancymaae. The sequence continues at coordinate 22,161,172 of NW_026988473.1, read as the reverse complement.
TGATACAGGAGATAGCATAGGCTACTAAGATGTAGTAGACAGTATTATAGGAAGCCTAACAGCCTGGAAAAGGCACCTAATTTTCTGTATCAGGAATTAAAAATGTGAGTTATACCTTCCTGTTAGTTTTAAAAAGAAAAATATGTTAATTATGGCTCACTAGCTCTGACTTATTTAGATTTGTAGATCTGTTCGGATGTCTATTCTCCTTTAAATACAAATAAATCTTTTTCTTATTTTGTTTAAATTTTTCTGGACCCACAGTTGATTCATTCAATCAGTATAAAACATGCATTGGGGTCTATGCTGGGTTGCAGAAATAAGTACTTCCTCTGACTTTGCCTATTAAAGAAATTGGAAATGAATAGTAGTAATACTACTACTATGGAAATCATAAAATTTCGTCCCTGGAAAAATGTAAGTTGAGGTCAGAATACAATTTGTTAAAACAATGCCTAATATATAAACAATGACCAATAAATATTATAAATTGATGCTGAGATTTCTTATGCTTACATTGATTAGAAAGGTATACTATATAAACTGTTAAGGTTTTCAAGATCTGTGAGTCTTTGATACATTAATGGTACACTTAGCACTCCCGTATTAAGACACATATACCAATACACATGCACACGCATGCATAAATACACCTATTAATATATCTAAAGAAAGTATTAGAGTTCAACAGACCAAACAGTGTATTTTAGCCACACATCTAAAAAATTTTCTCCTACAGTGCCCAAGTTACCCAACCTGTATTGAAGTAGATCTTCCAATCTACAAAGGATAAAAAAAATCTGAATGCTGACATCAATAATTTCATGCATAAATTACAACCTATACATTTGATGCTGGTGTCAATAATCCCTAGCTTAAAAGATGATTAATTGTATTTTTCATTTCTAAAACTTTGTCATAATCTAGACATTTCAGAGACTTGTATTCGTAATGCTACCACTCTCTGTATTATTTTCACAGTTTATATTTTTTCAGTTATACTATGTCACTTTGTGGTCACAAGTTCAGTGATCTGCATGGTACTTTTAAAAATTATCTCCATTTTACAGATGAGAAAACTGGCTTAGAGATATTGGGTGACAATATACAACGTTATAATTATACAGGAATGAAGATATGCTTTAACCTTTGGTCTTATTCCACTTGCAGAACTAAGGACATTAAACCCACATTTTCAGAATTAAATATATGTATCCTCTTCTTTTTTAGAATTATTTTTCAGAGTAGTAAACCGAACCATAGGTTGAAAATGACAATCATAATAATAATGATTAATCATGACTGACATTTTGAGTGCTGTTGTCTTAAAATATCACTGTGTCAACAAGATTTCCCGCAGTTTAATTTCTGCTGCTGAAGGGAAATACCCTCATTTGTATTTCCTGCAGGCAACAGCTTGTGGAGCACTGCCTGCGAATCCCAGCCTCCAGGCACCGTAGTGCCCTATCTGGAGCTTTCATGCAAATGTCTCATTGTACTCAAGCAAAATTACAAATTGATTACAAGTCACATAAACAGGGATCATCTTAATCATCACAGAAGTTTAGCTGCCTCTGGGCTGAAACATGGCAGCTATTTAATCACAAAATACTATATTCTTCAATAGCGCAGGACAGTGTGAAAAATGATCTCTCAAATGCAGCATTCAGTTATAGTTGCACTAGCGTCAAAACAGTGTAAATATATTAGAGACAATCCAAAAGAAGATTAAAAAGTAGTGAAGTAATGAATTAGCAAACTGACATACAGAGAGAGGTTAAAATTAAAATATAATGGACTCAGAGGCAGACTCGAAATATAATAGAATCCAGTCAGATGACTATAGGACTCCATCAGCCATATGAGCCTGGAAAAGTCACCTAAATATTACAGACCTCAACGTTCTCACCCAGGAAGATACTGAGACTACGTTATCTCTAACATCTTTTCCATGAGTAGAGTTCTCTTATTCTATATATGCATATATTTTTAAAGTACTTCTTTTTTTAAAAAAATGCTAATATAGGACAAAGATTAATAGATACAAATAGTGCCCCAACCAAACCTGAAAAATGTATACATTTTATTATGTGAATTATTAATTTGATATTTGGCATTCTCTCCTATCTTAAAAGATGATAAAGTCATCTCTAGCTGTTTTAAAATCTATCACTGTACCCTACCAAGCAGGTCTGCCATTGAGAAATAAACAGTGTGGTTAATGTTGAATGGTTAACGTACATTTTATAGCAGCCACTCTGAGTTGGCTTTTTAAAAAAATAAACAAAAAATAATATAAGTAGAAATTGTGCTCCTGCCAAAAATATAAACTGTCTTTTAAAAGCCAATATATGAATAAAACCCTAGGTGGGACTGTTAAGAAAATATGACAATATTTATGCTCAGTAATTTTTTAATTTATCAATGATACCCCCAGCTTCTTCCATTTTACTTCCTGATCAATGTAAAAGAGTTGCACTTACTTACAAAAAAAAAAAAAAGAAAGAAAGAAAGAAACAAAAACAAGATCAATTACTTGGCTTTTTTCTATATATCAAAGTAAAACATTTAACAATGTTAACAAGGAGAAGGGACTTTTTATTCAAAATTATTGCAATAGGGGAGAAAAAGAATTCAGTCTGAATTCCATTCTCCTAAAACAATGATCTGGAGAGTCTTAAAGAGCCTAAAACTCTTTGGGGGTTGGGTTTGGCACATATGAAACCCTCAGTGAGAATTAGCTATCATAATTGTCATCATCATCAACATCATTTCTATTTATATTATACTAATAGTAAAAGGATTTCTCAGCAATTCTGAGGTACTACCAAGGTTGACAGACCCTAGATTTAAATTTGATTCCAGAATAAGTATTATATGTGTTTTAATTATAAAAAAGATGAATAAGATATTTGTAATTTGCATGCATATAATGGCTGTGGTTTAAAATAGTAAATGAAATAATAAGGAAGGAGGCACTGAGGAGAAACTCAGTGAAATGAATCAGAACTATTTTAATAACTAAGGAATTTAGAGTCAATATAATTAACAAGTGAATATCCAAGATACTCAAGTCATTGCTGAAGCTACGGGAAACAAAGCTTTTCAAAAAATGGATAGACTTTGCATGTAGACCAAATCATGATATAAGTTCACATTAATCTTCAAGGTGTGATAACAATTCAAGACCACCATTACAGCAAATGTGAGACATATGCCAAGATGCATTAATGAAGATGAGGATTTTGGGGAAAGCTCTCCATCAGAATAAGCCAACTGGTATTCTGTTAAGCTCCACCATGACTTAATGTAGGGATTTGACCACTTATCTTTAATTCAACTCTAATCAAGCTAAAGAGGGAACTTTAAGATATGAGAGTGGTTATTCCAGAATGATTATGTATGTGTTATTAATTCTTATAAATTTATAATCATGCATTCCTTGATATTTATTCAGTCTCTTTCCATAAGAAATAGTATTAGAAAAATAAGCAATTATTTAAATAATCATAACTTATTATTACAAAAATCTGTCATTTAGGCTGAAATTGACACATTTAATTGAGACTCTGGTACACAAAAGAGAAGGCAGTCATTTAGGAAGCTTTCCATTGGTTTTGGAGCTTTCATAAGTGCATGGATCAAGGCTCTGTAAATTATCAGTGGTTCTTCTCTACTTATTGAGAAATAATAACAAAATCAAAAAAAAATGATTAAAATGTTAAGTGCTTTGAATATGCGTTAACATGGTGCCATAGATGGAAGGAAAATGTTAGGAGAAAGAAACAGGGAGGAAAGCATAGTTTAATTCCATTCCAGTGGCACTTAGTTAAAAGTATCTGAATGGAGACATTTTATAGGTAACTGGGAAAAATAATATCTAACTTTAAGTCAACACTCAGGTAAATTTTAAATTTTAAAACAGTATACGATTACTAGGGAAAAAAAGAAAAAACATGCATATAGGTATTCTGGTGAATGGATGCATATTGAGCTTTAGGGAAAAGTCGCAAAATAGAATAATAAACAAGTAATTAATAGCTTTTGAAGGAGGACCACAAAAATGTCATATATTATATGACTGGGGAGAACTGTTACTGTTGAAATCTATTTCCCAATAACTCTATCTCCCTATCTCTTACAGCTATTGCTTTTTAATTCTACCATGAGAACTCTGAAAAATAAGTGCAATACTTCATGTCATAGGTCCTTCAAAATGGCAATAATTATTTCTTTTTCTTTTTTGTGGAATTGTATTCTTTGCATCTAGCCTAGAGTCTGCTAGGTTTTGAATAGTTTATATATACATCTTCAATGGTTGCATATTTGAAGACAGCCATCCTATTAGTCTAAATATTTTTCATTCCCTGGGTTATTTCTGTAAGTGGCCTTATCAGTCCTCTCACATTACCAGAATGCACAGCCATGTATGTACTGCTTGTTTGTCAGAGTCCTGCAGACTGTCGAAGCTCTAGTTTTATTTGGCTGTCATGTTTTCCCTATCTTGTTCAGGCTCTGGAGGAGTAACTAATCTAGGAGGTTACCAGGAAATCCTGAAGGCTCAAGCTACCTCAAAAAGAGGATCCCATTCTCTGTCTATGGGAATCCATCCAAACAGGGCCAGTGAGGTTTCCCTGGAATAGCTAAGCTAGAAGAACATGAATATATGCTAACCGTCCTGATGTTAATGGTAGAGGGTGTCCAGGTTCTTGGTGTCTTGAACAAAGAATTGGACAAAATGCACAACCAAAGCAAGGAAGTAATGAAGGGATTTATTGAAAATGAAAGTACACTCCATAGTGTGGGAGCGGGCTGTGCATAGGGGCTCAAAGGCCCTATTACAGAGATTTGTGAGTTTAAATACCCTCTACCCGGGGTACACTCTATGTAAATGAAGAGAATGAAGTAAAGTTGCAAAGTCATTTACTCAGTGTATGCCCTATAAAGAGGATATTTCATCTCATAGCTAAAGTGTGAATTGGGCTTATGTTTTCTGCCTCCAGACCCTATTATTCTGCCTCACTGCTACGTGAAGACAAATGGTTAAGAATGAGGATCAATAGAAATTCATGGAGTCAACTCCGAAAGTGAATGATACCATGTGATATTGTTGACCTCCTAGGTAGAGCTGCACCTAAATCAATTTAAACCCTGGGGGCTCATGTAAGAGCCAATAAAATCCCTTGTTTTACTAAGTTATAGTTTATAGATATTCCATTATGTGAAATTAGAAAATGATTTAACGAAAGTTGACACCCAAAAATGGCACACCACTTCTAAGCATGGTCTGATCTCTACAAAAGAGTTCTAATTAGATTTTAAAAAAGTGAATAAATAAGTGTTTTTTTGTCGTTATAATTTTCCCAACATATGCTTGTGACTTATGTATTGAAATGTTATGTTATTATTTGCTGATTCGTAGTCATCTGCCTCTTTCCATTTTTGGTCACCATGTTACCAACTACATTGATAGGAGAGATTTTTAAGAGATGATAAGCCAATTGGTTAACTAAGGCAATTAAATGTATGTTACCTTTAACTTTTCTTTACCTCTATATTTTCACTTATTTTCCAGGCTGAATATTTGGCAAGTGCCAGAGCTTTGGTTGCAGAGCAGAGAGATACACTTTTAGCATATATTTTAAAAATAAGAAATGATTCTTCACTTGAAAAAAAAAAAAAAAAAACCTGCTACACCTTATTATGTCTCATGGAGTATAAAAGGAGATTACTTTAAATACATTTTTTTTACTGACAAAATGGCATTGATAAGATCCTTGACAATCTAAACCTAAATGAAACAAACAAAAACATGGCAACAGGGCTCAGATGCACTTCTTTTTTTTTTTTGAGACAGAGTCTCCATCTGTTGCCAGGCTGAAGTGCAGTGGTGCAATCTCAGCTCACTGCAATCTCCACCTCCCATGTTCAATCGATTTCTCCTGCCTCAGGCTCCCGAGTAGCTGGGATTACAGGTGTGCACCACCACACCCAGCTAATTTTTTCTATTTTTAGTAGAGATGGGGTTTCACCATGTTGGCCAGGATGGTCTTGATCTCCTGACCTCGTGATCTGCCTGCCTCAGCTTCCCAAAGTACTGGGGTTACAGGCGTGAGCCACCGCGCCCAGCCAGATGCACTTCTAATTAATATTATAGAATAATAGTACTATTAGGATAATGAAATAGATAAATTCAAATAAAAGTCATTTGTGGTAAACCAAAAAGGTAGAGTTATCTGATGGAGTGGCAGTTTGTGAATGGGCATGTAAGTGTTGAAGAGGAATAACTTTACTCATGGAAAATGTGCTAGAGAATGTAACTTCTAGAGAAAGGCTGCAGAAAACCAAAAAGGCCTGGAAAAAATTACCTGACATTTTAGTGAAAATAAATGAAGGTGTCAGAAAGAAGCAGAAATTTTTAAAAATCAGTTTTTCCCAAAGTTAGATTAATTTCCTTTTTTCTTATACTTCAAACTGCTTCTTGAGCTTTTCATTTTAGTCAGATTGTTATCTTAAAAAACAGCACTAATGAAATTGCTGAAAGCATTAGAAAAATATGTAGAAAGAAGTAAGGTGCTAAAATCATCCATTATTAAGAGACTGTGAACTGTAAACATCAGACAGGGCACCCATCGCTGCAGAGGCAAATTGAAAGCTGAAAGAGATTTGCTTTATTGTCTCTCTGATTTAAAATTGATTGAAATGCATATACAAACGGAAAAGCTGTCAAAAGCTGCCTGTGGTAAGTTGCTAGCTCATCTTTTCATTCTGACCCAAAGCTTTAATGGTCAGGTACCTTTCAGGTAGCCGTTGAAGAAGGTAGGTTTTGAACCCATCATGTAGAAGTATGAACTGAGACCTCGACACTGGAGATGACCATTTCCTGGAATCTTTGCTGGTCACAGGGATTGTGAGCAGTGTATTTGCCCACAATGATGAAATCAGTGCATATGTCCCCATGGTCTGTATTGCAGTTAAAAAAAAATTCTTGTTTACAGAAATGAAAATGTCCTCAATCTTGAAAGGCATCAAAATGTCAAGTGAAAATAGGCTGAAGTGTTTTTAACAAGGCAAATCTAAGACAACATCTCTCACTATTTTGTTTCATTTTCCCTGTACCAACCCCTAATCAAGATATTGTAGTCCCACCTCTGACCTTGTTTTTCTTCCAGAATCTGCACTGCTACCCAAGCTTCTAAACCAAACTAAATTTTTAAGGCATTAATTTATGCTTGTCAACTGTGCACCTCAAATCCTTCAAGGACTCTCAACTGTGAATGTCCTAAGGAGACATTAAAATCCAAACTCCTCCAAAAAGGCCTTTATCTCAATAATCCAGTTCCACGCTTTTCCTCCATCATGAGCACTTACTGTTCTGCCAAAGTTTTCACCGTAGACTTCTCCTCAGACTAGTCTTCTCTTTACCACAGCATCTGACACCTCTGACCCAACACAATACGCTCCATTCTTCTTCTAAACATTCATGTGAATTATTTTCCTGATTTTAATAACTTACTCTAATTCTCTCTGTATTTACAAATTATATCCATTCAAATTATTATTATTATTTTCATTCAAATCTTAATGTCACTATGCATAAAATGTCTCAGGAAATATTCAGTTGTTTCTGCTGGAGTTAAGTCCTCAACATAGGAAAATAGTTTTAGAATGAATATGCCGTAACAGGGAAGATGCAGATTGTTTGTGCCAATGACAACATATTTTTTTAATTCAGCTCTTTGAGATTTTGTAGTGCTTTTTTGCTCTATGCACATACATACACCCATACACACATACAAAACCTATGATCATTTCTAGTGAAATAAAATAACTACCATTGAAATTAGTAATCATTCTATGAAATAAGATAGAAAATCAAGCCAATGGATAAAATGTCCTGTATATGATGAGATTTGATCAGTCTCAAAAGCGAAATGTCAGATGTTACTACCAGGCAGTTCCCTGATACCAACCACAGTGATAAAAGTCAATGAAATAAAAAAAGTGTTAACTCATATGTAGATCACTTGAAATCAAGAATGTGACACAACTTATTTTTATTGGGTTTTACCTTTCATGAAGATAAAAATTACTCAGATATTTAATGTGTTCTATTACAATAAAATTTTAATAAAGTGTTAAAAATTTCACATATTTGAAACATAACCACGTGCAATTTGAAAGAAGACTGTTTTGTTCAGCATAAATTCAATGTTAACAAATATGTTACATAAACACAATTTAAATCTGATTATAAAAACTTACAATATTGTTAAAAGCAAGCTGCTACCTAACATATGCAGAGAAGCACATGTTCTCAGAGACTACTTTATTGAGACACATATATTGATATTGTATCCAATATGTTAGATTGTAGTTTTTTTTCAAAAAACAACAATTTTTGAAAACATAATTAGCACAATTTTCTAAGAAAAAGATAGGATAGAACACAAGGATACGAATTCAGTGTACTTGATACATTAATTTGAGGCTAAGAATATTTGACATCATCATAATTCAGGTGAAAGAGCCTTCAGATGTTTCTGTTATTATTTTTCAGGTAATCATAAAAACTAAGTTAAAAATATTCATAATATTTAAGTGTTTGTGTTTAAAAATATTCTATCAAGAAAGTTGTCAAAAGTGTAATGAAAGCTGTATTAAAAATGTGAAAACAATGTAAGCTAAAAAGCATAAAACTATGAGGCTTTTATTATGTGTAAATCATCACTGTGTTTCATTAAAATGATCCTTAATTAAGGAAATTTGCTAGGCAAATACTGTCAGCAAACACATCACTAGTTATCATTTTCTTTATGTTTTATGTTTTAACTGCATTTCATTCACAGTTACATGCAATCCTAAAGTGATTTAAAAATTATTTTTGTAGTGGAATCTGTTGTATGTCCATATGACAGTTTAAAATATGAGAATTTCAGATACTATTTTACAGTGTTAATACTTGAACTCCAGACATTGTGGAAACAGGTTGCATATTTTGCTGCTAATGTTAGTAACCTAAGTCCAATTCACACTCACAAAACTACCTACCTTTATGTGTACACAGAATGTTAGCATTACAACTGAAGCTAAAGTTTAACAGGCAAGGAAAAATAAATTTGACTGTTTTGAAATATTAAATTGTCATTTAATAGCTGAAACCAAGGTGGCTTTTTTTGGTGGACATTTTTGAAAAGTTCTTAGTGAACATTTATGTTGGCAAAGGAACATTTTCAAATCCAATATTAACCAATGTTGGAATTCACTCAGGGTGGCTGGTAAAATATTATGGAAAATATTAGAGAAAGTTATAGATTATAGTCTCAAACCTTTTGGAAGGACAAAAGGTTTTACTGGGATAGGTTTAAGGCAGCCAATCCATTAGTTAGGGAAAAGGTCGGAATGATTAAAGGCTTTCCCAATTTAAATCTGTTTACCCCACATCCCTTTATCTCTACCCTAACTGCTTATGCATGTAAACTTTGTGCTGGATGGTTCTCTCAGGGGGATATCAAAGGGGAATTACACATCAATAGTGTTTACTCTGGGTTGAGAACCTAAAGCTTTTATCATTTGTAAAACCACTCTTCTAACTGTGTTAATTATCCCCAAGCATGTTGACTTAGAACCTCTGTTATGAATAAATGTGTGGATGTACAGGGGGTCTTGATCGATTGGTGGCAGTTGCCCTCTGAAAGCAGCCAATGACTATCCCTAGCCCACTTGAATCACTGTAATGGTGTGAGAGTGCTCTTATCATCTGTCGTTGAGTCAGGGTCTACAGGCCAGACCTCCGCAGGTGGTGATAAACATCTCAAACCAATCAATGAAAGCAAGTTATAGTTGAATATTGGTAAGGTAGTGATATAATTTTGAAAAATATAAATCACTGCTTGTCAAGCTATCAGAATTTAATTGGAAAGATAGAACAGGATGTAGGAAATAGGAAGATAGGACAAGTAGGAAGATAGGACACAGAAATATTTAAAATCCAGTTGCAATTATTTGTCTGTATATGAAGGATTTCTCAACACTGCCATGAAGACAAAATTAAGAAATAGATTAGGAACCAAAACTATTAAACTTTAAATAACGTACACCAACTTTTGTTCTAATTAATGGATTAGAGTTCCATGTAAGAATTTATTTGATAAAATTGGATCTATTGTTAAATGTGAAAACCACTAAATGAGAATTCTGTCAAGGATATAAGACAGATGGAGAGGTATCTCAGAAGTTTTGTTCTGTTTTCTTGTCAAAGAAGGTAGAAAGGGTGATTTCAAGATTGAGTTTATTTCTAAAACAAGCCTGATGCTGCATGTATCTGGCAGTTTACATAAATGAATAAGTTGATTAACAGGGTAATAGTGACTAGCTAAATATCTGTTCCCATTAATGTCTGGTACTACATGCTTTATGTAATCTATTTTATTAAATTTGGCATGTGATTGCACATTTTCTGTCTATCCAGTATCTTGGGGTATAATAGTTCTAAACCACTCTTACAAAAAGTGCTTTGAATGTAAAATTTAGGAAATTTTCTTCTAGTTATAAGCTTTTAAAAAAATATATAAGCCTCAGTGACTCAATAAACTTTTATTTTCCAAAATGGACTCTATGCTTCTGCAAAAGTCTCCAAAAAGTATTTTCTTTTGTATGTACACATACCTACATAAAAAATTCTTTAATCTTGTTTTTTTCAGAAGTTTTAGATTTATAGGGAAAATCTTACTTGTTTTCCTTCCCAAAGTATTGACAATAATTTCCATTCTCAGGTTTTCTTTATATTGGTATGGAAAGGCATATTGTCATAATCTGTTAAAGCTGCTATAACAAAAAATACCATACACTGGGTGGCTTCTAAGCAATAGAAATTTATTTCTCACAGTTCTGGAGGTTGAAACATCCAAGATCAAAAGATGCCCTCAGATTCAGTGTCTTATGAGGGTCATCTTCTGTTTCATAGAACTCATCTTCTCATTGAGTCCTCATATGATAGAGGGAGCTTGTTAGCTCTCTAGGATCTCTTTTACAAGGGCACTGATATAGTTTGGATGTTTGTTCCCTCCAAATCTCACGTTGAAACGTATCCCTAATGTTGGAGGTGGAACCTGGTGGGAAGTGTTTGGGTCATGTGAGCAGATCCCTCAGGAATGGCTTAGTGCCTTTTCATGGTAATGAAGTAGCATGAGATCTCCCTTCTCTCCTGCTCCTTTTCTCTTGCTCCCTCTCTCAGCATGTGACACACCTGCTTCCCCTTCACCTTCCTCCATGTGTGGAAGATTCCTAAGGCCTTCATCAGAAACAGATGCTGGTTGCATGTTTCCTGTACAGTCTGTGGAACTATGCAACAAAATAAACCTCTTTTCTTTGTAAATTACCTAGCCTCAGGTATTCCTTTACAGCAATGCAAAATGTACTACATAGACACTAATCCCATTCACAAGATCACAGCTCTCATTATCTAATCAGCCCCCAAAAGACCCACCTAATACACTGGAATGAGGTTACAATGTATGAATTTGGGAAAGACAAAACTTTCAGACCATAACACACATGTACTGGTACAAAGACAGTGCTCTAAATTATTCTCTGCAAACAAGTAACTTCCAAATATCTATTATTTGGACTTAAATTTTATTAGGTTTCTGAGTTCTTTCTCTCTACATGCAAGTTTTCTGTGTGAGGAAAACATATCTTCGACAGTATTAAAAAAAAAAAAAACCTAGATAACTATCTATTGAAGCACAAAGTACTAAAAGCCCTGTTGAAGGTTGAAAGGTAGGTTGGACTGGAGAGTGTTGTCTTTTACTTTGTTCTTCAATTGATGAGAAATTATTTGATCCTAAAATTTTAAAAGGATTTTAAAAAAATATTTTATAGTACCTAGCTAGAATTCCTTCTCTGAAAAGAAGTATGTCAAAATATGCATGACATGGGACAGGGGTCTCAGATGTCTGTAGTCTCTGGAAACCTTCTCAGGTGGGTTCACTAACCTACTTCTGAAATGAAACAACAGAAATTTCTTTATCACAGTTCTGGAAGCTGGAAAGTCCAAGATCGAAAGATGCCCTCAGATTCAGTATCTGATGATGGTCATCTCTGGTTCATAGAACTCATCTTCTCATTGAGTCCTCATATGATAGAAAGAGCTCGTTAGCTCTGTAAGGGTCTTTGCTGATAATAGCTTTGATGAATATACTCCTTTACAAATCTGCTGGAGTCATTTAGAGAGTAGAAGCAGCTGAAGATCTTTCCTATTTCTAAGGAAGACTGTAAACTATCTTTCAACACATTTTCAGAGATCTGATAGTCTCTATAATTTACATTTTGTTGGCTTTGTGAAAATAGGGGATAATTTTTACTATTGGCAGGTAGAACTGGCAGGAAAACAATTTTTGTTGAGGATTTCCAAAGAAAGCAAAATTGGATATATGTTCTGCAATGTAAGAAAACTGGAGACGTGCCAATGTGGTTAAAGAAATAATTGACCAGACAGTTGAAAATTTTCAGGGGGGAAAAAAACAATCGTTTGAACAAAGGCAACCTCTAAGTCAACAGTATGTATTAAGAGTACATCTCAATGGCTTTTATGAGCATATTTAAAATAATTCAACTGTTAAAATGCTGTGGGATGATTTTTAAATTTCTACATATGCATATTTGAAATATTGATTTTAGGCAGGCAAATTGCCAGGATATTGATCAAACATAAATAAAAGTTGTTTTAGATTAATTTCCTTGTTAACTAAAAACAAAATCAGAATAGTAAAAATTATTTTCATTATTTATATATCATGAGTTGACTAATGTTATTTAACACTTTGTTTAGGGACTGATTACAATGATACTTTGTGGGGAAAAAAGAGTTCATGTGTGACTGGAGCCCAGATGAGCTTTTATACCATCATGTAACGTAATTTGGTGGTGACCCTCAGATTGCTGCCAAGCAACCTGGCTGTATTGTTATCAACTAAAAAGCTAATTAAAAATATGGAGTATTGACATGTCAAGATGATTTTTAGATTCAGTAGATCTAAGATGAAGCTTATGAATATGTATTATTTTACAAATTTTCCAGGAAATTCTAATTCACCTTTATAATTCAAAACCATTAAATGATTTCTCCCATCCACCCCACCAAACCTAGAAAATGTGCACTGTCCCCTCATTGAAAGTTTTGTCTTCTCTTATTTCTAAGACTATGTTCATTTATATGGTCAACTGACACAATCAAGACAAGCCTGAATATATACATTCCATGAGGGAATTCTTCTGTTTTCAGTGTATTATGCATCCAGCACAGTGCTCAATCTTAGGTAGAGATGTTGTTTTAAATTTACAGCAAGACTTTCAGGGAGATTTCCTCATGCCCTTTTAAAAGATGAGGAAGTAACATCTCAGAAAGGTTAAATATCTTGCCCAAGGCCAAGACTAAAACCTTTGTTCCCCAAAACCTTTGCAAAGGATAACACCAATGTCACCACTATGTAAAAAGGAGCACTCCAGTGCCTAGAGATCAAGGTTTAAAACCTCCAGAGATATTTGCTACAGCAAAGAAACAAAGAAACACTAGTGGTGTTAATGGTTTCTTATCCCATTCTTAAGCCTTTTAGACTCTACTTTGTGACGTAATACACATGAAAACTTTCAATGAAGTCTCTCCTGCTCTTCAATTTTAGAGTTTTTTCAGTTAAAAAAAAAACCTCAGTTTTACTTCTTTAAGAATTGGGATAGCTTTAATCACAACTGCAAATTCTTGCATGCTCTTTCCTTGAGGGGAAGGATCTATGTCTCCCCTTGATTCTGGTTGAGCATCTCATTGAGTGAGCCAATAAAGAAAAATAGAATTGTCACAATGTGGGACTGCAAATGCTAGATCATGAAAGAGTATACAACTTCTACTTTACTCCTGGGAGCACTTAGCAGGCATGTAAAAGGGCTCAACTACCCTGAAGCTGCTACACTGAAGAGGCCACAGACAGGTATTCTTACTGACAATTTCTGCTGAGACCAGCCTTCTAGCTTTCTTTCCCTTCCGGGTACAGACATGTGAGTAAAGAAGCCATTTTGAGTCTGGGTGCAGTGGCTCACACTTTGGAGTGGCTGCACTCCAAAGTGCAGTAATCCCAGCACTTTGGAAGGCCAAGGCTGGTGGATCACGAGGACAGGAGTTGGAGACCAGCCTGATCAACATGCAGAAACCCCATCTCTACTAAAAATACAAAAATTAGCCGGGCATAGTGGCACGTGCATGTCATACCAGCTACTCGGGAGACTGAGGAAGGAGAATCACTTGAACCTGGGAGGCAGAGGTTGCAGTGAGCTGAGATCATGTCACTGCACTCCAGCCTGGGCAACAGAGTGAGAATCCATCTCAAAAAAAAAAAAAAAAGCAATTTTGGAAGTGGGTTCTTGGGTCCAATTCATTACCTTCCAGCTCAGATCCCAGTTTCATGGGGTAGAAGCAAGCCATTCCTGCTCTGTACTGTCTGAATTTGTATCCATGCAGAAAATAAAAAAGATGTTGCTTGATGTCACACAGTTCGTGGTGGTTGCAAAATTGCTATAGAAAGGAACAAGAATGGCAATCAGCTTGATTTGACTTTAGATTTTCAGTTCACTATTTCCTCTTTGTAGTCCAATAAGACCCTGCTCTACACAAACTGGCATCCCAGATTTTAACTGCTGCTTTACTTCACTAAGATTTCCCAGGGAAAAGCTTTCCCTAAACAGTGTATTCCTACTCCATTATTCTCTGCTACTCATTTATAGCCCAAATGGTCACTGCTGCTAAACCCAGGAATTTAGGCGTTAGCTACTAAACACAAATGGGGAAATATTTCTTTGGAACAATAGGGCTTGTTTTGGGGCTCTTGTTGGATATATTTTCTACCTCTAATTAAGAGCTGTATTAAAATACTTAACATGTGTTGACCAAGAAGACCTTCACATTTCCTTCACTTGACTAAACTTTAGGTGGGTTTCTTTCTGCGTCTAGACTGCAGATTTTCCTCTTAGTCTGACTCTTACAGAATACAGATGACCTATCCAGCAAGGTCCCTCTTCTACCTTTTCTTAGACCATTTACTTTAGGAAACTTGTACATTCTTTGCCCCTTGAGGTGTGAATCTTTTATAAAAACCTCTTGCTAGTTTTACAACCCAATAAAGTCTTTTGCAAGGACATAAGAGCAATGTCTTTGAAAGGTAATTATCAAGGCAGACAGTGGCCCTATCTTGCAGTCTCTGTGGGAAGGTAAGAACCTAATTTGGGTGAAATCCTCTCCCCCTGTTGTAAAACTACCTCCGGCCATGAAGACGGGAGAAAGTTTATTTTTCCTCTGGGCAAGGCCAATTAGCAAACACAAACTGTGGTATGGTATACACAGCATAGAATTTATCCTGAAATCAAATCTTCTATCTGCATTCATGGGCCATATAATATAACCATGTTATTTAAACTTCCTTATATGTCCATGTTTTCATTTTTAAAATTACAATAATAGACTATTTATGTGATGGCTAATAATTAGCTTATGTAAAATTATAAGCATAATTTGGCATGTGATAAGGGCTTCATAGATGTTATAACACTTCCTCTTCAGTTCTTGTTAAATTCATGAGCAGTTTAGGGAATCCCTGAGAAGGGCCTTCTACCACCAAAGAGAATGGGGCATACCGAGAATTAGAAAAAAAAAATCAAGCTCTTTATTAAGGGGAAAATACAAGAAAATAAACTCTACCGGTAGTGATTTATTAATATTTAGGAAGATTTAAAAAAATCACAAAGTTAATGCCACTTGCCTTAATATTTTACCCAGGAACTCTGCTAGACCAAAGAAAAATAACCAGAGTCTCCAGCTGAATTTACAGTTTTATGAAAATACAATATTCCTATTTGTAATCCAAAAATAAAATATATGACTCACTGAAACAATAGTTTAAAATGTCTTATTGAATTATTTATTAATTTTATTTGTGCTTTCCTTGGAGAGATATAATAGGTTGTTTTCAGTTGAAAATACTTTTTGAAATGATTTAAAAATTAAAAATACAAATGAGAAAAAAAATAATGGGAACAGCACAGTGGAAACATCATTTTGAAATATATAAATTAGTAAACTGTTACAGAGTTGTTGAGGGCAAGAAAAACAGGAAGAATAAGAGTCATTTTTTAAATTTGTGCTGCGTGCTAGACCACAGGCTAGATATTTGCATGTATTCATTTAATTCAAGCTCACAACAAATTTATGGAGTAACTTCTAAAATTCCCATTTTATAGATGAGTAAACAGAGGCTCTTAGAGATTATATAAGTGTTCCTTGGCCATAAAAGTGGTGATGGAGAGACCCTAGTGGCTTCTCTCTCTCCAGGTACACAGGAAATTACCATTCGCCACCTCTTTTGCAATTAGGTAGGGTCAGATTATTATTTCTGTATTGTGAACAGAAGTGACTGATTTGGGTCACTTCCTGACTGATGCATTTGAATGTAGACTTGAGAAACTTCAAAGTTCTATTTCCTTGCTGAGTTGAAATAGGAGCCACCACATCCCAAATAGTACAGCTACAAAACTGGAGCATGGGAAGCTGGAGCAATGAGTTTCTGCAAGGAGGGTAGTTGCTCCAGGAGTTACTCCATCTCACAGTGGGCTTTGTGTGAACAAGCAACACACTTTTGATGCATTCAGTGTGATTGAAGGCATTCTGATGGCAAACTTTTTATTTGTTTCCTACCTTTTTTTTTTTTCCCTTCAAAACCACGGCCTCAGTCCTTAATTTATATGGAGATTGTGCACCTGGATCCCATGAATTCTATTTTTGGGGGTGTGTAGGCAAAATCATCCAGATTTTGTTTGGTCTCTTAGTATTTTTACCATAATTTAATTCAGAGAGAGATACAATATTATGTTCTTACAGGCAAGAGACTTGTCGCTTACCTGATTTATTTTGTAAAAAATCTACTCAAGGAACATGTATGCATTTTCAAACCATTTGGATTCTTGATGTTTGTTTAAATAAAATTATTGTTAGTTCAAGACCATCTAACTCTTTTGATCTGTCAATCAGGGTGGTTAATAGTGAAAGGTTTATTGTAGCTCTGAATATTTCCACATCTAACTAAGAACAGCTTATAAGAGTGATTTTGAAAAAAATTCCTGGTTATAAACAGCAAAGCTATGATAAATAATTCAGCCTTTAAATACAGACGACATCCCTTAAAGGTAAAGAATGAATATACTCAGCATATTAATGCTTTTCAGATTTTGTTTTATGAGATGTTTAGCAATTTCAGATGAAATTATAAAAACTTTTATTTGAGAACTTTGAACATTACGTTTTTAAGTATATTAAATGAAAGACAGGGCATGAATACAGATGTTGCTCTTTAAGCATAAGTATTTCATATTTTAATAATGGCTCCAGGGCTCTAGAAATACCCGTGGGGTTAAAAACCTGAATTAAATTTCTGTTATGTTTTTCTGTTTGAACGTGTAAAAATCACATATTATCTTAGAATTTAAATTCCTGATTTATTAAATGTGACTGAAGTACAAGAAAATATAGTAATTTTGGAAAATAATGTACAATAAAATCATACTGAATGCTTTATATGCACTACTATGGATAAGTAAATTAAAAATTATTTCTTGCTGCTATTTATCATATGGCTGACACTTGGCTAATATTTCTTATTATTATATTTGCATTTCTTAAGGAAGGTAAAACATTTGAACCTATAACAATTAGGAGTTGATGCACCTTCTCTGATTTTGTCATTGAATTGTGCCTGTATGGTGTTAGGAGATGCTCCTGGTATAACAACATTAGGAAGAGGAGTCGGCGAGGATCAGCCACTGTGTTTGATGCTGAATAATAGAATGAAGACCACTTTAAGAGAGTTGAGGCCTCATTAAGCCATGAGACTACCTTGTTGACTCAATATATCCTATGTGGATGCTGCCCAAAAAACCCAATCCTCTTTGAGACCCTTGGTAGTACCTGGCCAAGAGTCTTGGCAGAGAAACACTGTCGCTGAGACATAGTCCAGGCAAAGTCATTTCCAGTCTTTCATCAGTCTTGCCTATCTTAAGGAGTAGAAGACCTATATGAAGAGATCATCTGTTGTGGAGACTAGGAACAGAAAATGAGGAGAAAAATCCACTGTCTTCCCTCCACTCAATCTATAGCATTGCATGTGCTCAGTTATATATTTTACAGGAGTGTGTGATTTCCTATTTCTTTTTCTAGCTAAAAGACAATGCAACATGTTCAGGCAGGCAAGAGCTAAGAATTAAATCAGCAGGTTTAGGTCAAAGTGGCTAACATTCTGTATAGAGAAAAATGACAGATCAAATTCAAGCTTGAGCTGATTAGTACAAAGTCAGAAGTAGGAGGCAAGATACAACCAAAGGTACACAAAGGTAGAAATTAAGAGAATGTCATATTCATGGATCAGTTCAAACTCCACCTCTTCCATGAATTTTCCCAGGTAGCTCCTTCAGAAGAAATTGCTTTTTACATAATCCTTTTTTATCTTGTTTTCTGATCATCAGTGAAAGATACATGCAGACTTGGACAAACAGAGATGAAAAGAGGGTATGTGAGAGTGTTCATATGACAAATAATGGTGTGTTCTGATGGCTCATTTCTAATATCAGGTGCTTGATATATGGGTGAATCAGTCTGGCTTAAAGATACAAGGCTGATCTGGACATTAGCTTTGTATTATAGTTTGTTCCTGATGACAAATGCAGGCTGGATCTGTGATAATGCTTTTGGCTGTATAGTGAGTGAGTGAACCAATGAACCATGGAGCCAGATAATGAATCAGTGTTGGGCCTGATTACATTTTAAATGCACGTTAACCATTTAACCCAAATTGGAAATACTATAGAGAAAGAGTCTAAAATGATTTACATGTTTGATTTAAAAAACTGAAGTCTTTAAAATCTAAGCAAAAGGAGATAGCTTGTACAAAGCACAAAGCCAACTACACTCTGTTGGTATCTAATAAATGTTTTCCTACTGTTAATTCTTGGCTATATCTGAGCTTCTGCCAACCAATAATAGTTATGTATACAATTTCATTGACTAGATTTTGTTTACAAATAATCTAAATTTATGGGCCTGAAACATCATAAAATATTATCAACTAAAATTTTAACATGTTATAAAGAATCTGGAGTTTTACTTAACCCACACTTTCAGACAGCAAATGTGAATATTCGGTTTACTCTAATTCAACTAATTAACAATCTGTTGATGAGACAAATCTGAGTCTATTATGACTAGAGAAAGAGATCACCACCTCTGCATAACTTTGATGATTTCCTCAAGGTTGGATGGAAAGGTAGAAATTTATTGAGAATTGGAAGTTTGGTTTAAGGCAAGTCTTTCAAAATAAACACTTGATTGGGATTGGAAAGAATCATGATACTTTCCCTTATTGGAAACAAGAGCAAGATTTCAAGGCAGAAGATTTTTAGGGCACAAATGGTTAATGTTTTCTATTGAAGAATGTATGCACTTTGCAGCATGTTACTATAATGAACAATGCAACCATTTGTCTGGGCATGAGGCTTTCAGGAATATAAAGTCATGCTAATAATGACAATAAATAGCAAAATCAGGTTGATTTAGTCAGTAAGGTTTAAATTCTCAGTGTCCAGGCTGAGTGTAGACTAATAGTTTGATTTATCAATATGGTTCCTGTTTGTATGGCCCTACGTGAGAAAATACAACTGTGAAGAGAGTAACATATATTCTTCAGGATCTCAGAGATTCATGATGACTTAAAAATAAAATACTAATTTACTAATATTTATACCACGATGATGTTGTAAATGTAAAACAAAGTGTCAATTATGTTCAGAGAAAAAACGTAAACTCTGTTAGGCGAAGTAGCAGTAAAGATTGGTCTGAAGAGTTAATATCTCAGTTGAAGTTTGAAGGACAGGTGGAATTAACTGAGTAAGTGCAGGGGAACTCCTTGGTAAT
This sequence comes from Aotus nancymaae, assembly GCF_030222135.1. Lineage (NCBI taxonomy): Eukaryota > Metazoa > Chordata > Mammalia > Primates > Aotidae > Aotus > Aotus nancymaae. Next base: position 22,141,170 of record NW_026988473.1, on the reverse strand, counting down.
ATTCCAAGGAGGAACAATAGCAAGTATAAACATAACCAGGTGTGGAAGAGCACAGGGAGTTCAGAGCAGTTTGGTTTGGCTGAAAGTGAATTAGTGAGTTACTGTTTAATTTTTGAGTCTTCATGAATCTGTGAGATCCTGAAAGATATACGTTATTCTCTTCACAGTGGTATTTCTCACATAGGGCCATACAAATAGAGTTGTATTCAAATAGAAGTAAACATGGACCATTGAAATTCTATTTACATTATAGAAGTATTTTGGCTTTATGTGTAGGTAAAGGGGAATAATTTTAAGGGAAAATGATTAATACTGGTAACTGTTGAAAATAATAACTGGTTTCTACTTTTTAGTCTTAGAAGCAGAACATTTGGAGTTAAAAAGACTTGTTTCCCTCTAGGATATGTGAACCCTAACTGGACTTTTCTTATGCTTTTCATAATACTATTATAGTGCTGACTGAAAATCTGCCAGAAGTAAACCCAGTAATACCACAATTACACTTGAATAAGATGGATTTGTCAAGTCTGTGGAGTCCATTCAAAAAAAAGAAAAAAGAATAGATTATCTTTCAAATGATGTCAAAACAACAGAGTCCTTAAAAGACATTTTATTTATCTCAGAGTACTCCCAGATGAAGCTCAAAGAAAGATAAGTAATAATAGAAAAAAGTATTAAAAAGAAAATACAACACTACATATAAAATGATGAAAAACAATAGCCACAAACTGATTGCATTGCCTCAACACATATTTATTAAATGAGGTATTAACTCATGCAGCAATGTTTATTAGGTACTTTCTATGTTTCAAGCATTATTTTAGATGTTGAAGAAGCAAACCTAAATAGGTCCTAGTTGTTGCCTTGGAAGAATAAGTAGCTAATTATAAAATATCTTCAAGTATACATATACACACAGACACACATATATATTTACATACATACACAAACATATCTATCATCTCTCTCTCTCTCTTTTGCAATGTGTATTATACCTAATAAACATGTAAGGATAGAAAGTAGAGCTATTAGAGAAAGGAAGAAAGTTAATGTAATCAGTAGATATATGAGGAGGTTCTGAACATAAGACTTTCTTTTAAAGATGCAAGAATCTGAATATGCTTAAATCTGATAGTTTTTGAGAATAATGGGATCTAGAAAAGATGAAGGTAAGAGTTGGAGTCATTCATAGATTGAAATTTTGTGAGCTGGGTGTGTCAGAAAACAATAAAAGTAAGGATATTGACAAGAAATTAGTTGAAGTAGCTCACAGTAAATTCTCAAGTGGGAAAAATGAAGTAAAAACTAAATAGGCTTGCCACCGAAAAATAGGGTAATAAAGAAATTTCAATGTATGATAATAATGGAATACCAAATGAAAGATGTTCAGTTTTTGACATCTTATCCTGGCAATATGATACCAAGTTGGCTTCAAGTAGGTCTAAGTTTTAATGTCTGGGAAGACATGATGGTAGGACTTGTAATAGGAAAAGAAACATGAGACAGGTCACAAAGTTTTCCAAATGTTAAGAAATGGTGTTCAAGTTAACAGTTGATGACATGAATGAGAACCACAAAGATTGTCTATATATATAGAAAGATACTGATAGATGTGAATTTTTCTGTTCTTTCTCTAGTTTTTAACATACAGAAGGAGTAGTGATAGACCCTCACTGGGTACTTGCTGATACTCCTTCAAGCTCATGAGTTGTAGGAGAATGAACAGCATATACTCAAGAGAAATGTGGTGGAAGTATTATCCCTTAGGGGGCCCTGTGTTTTAAGGAATCCTGGAAGTTTGAAAGTACATGGAGACTCCAGAAATTCTGGAAGGCAGAGATGGAAGAGAAATAATCAAGAGGTTAGGTTAAGTAATGAGAAGTACAACTTAGGTCTTCGAAAATCTCATTGACTGCATTAGGCAGTGACTAAGCATAAAAGGGCTGTGAGGCATCTCTTGTTGTAACACAGATTTTTTTGAATAATTAATCCCACTAGTTGTCTGCTAAAGGAAATTAGGTAAGAGTTAGCGCTTAGCCCTCTCAAAATGGGTCAGCTAGAGCTTATGTTGACTCTACTTCTGTAGATGACTAGTTCAGGTGAGCAAATTGAGAATGGGACAATTCAATTCCTAGAACTGTTACTTTTAATTGAAAATAACACCAGCTTCTACAATATAAGAAGATGGCAGTTCTATGGAAAGAGCCAACAGGGCTCCAGAGAGAGGGTGGAAGTGGAACTCACTTTAGAATGGACCATAAGTTTTTTCAATGTGTTCAATTATCAGTGAGATATTTACATAGAAAAAAAACTGCAGAAGTTAAAAATGTCAGATGCAGCATTTTGTTAAAGTCATGTCTAACTTAAGAGAAACATTTGCAAACCGCTTTCTTTTGTAAAGAATTGGGATTATGACATTGACAAGGAAAAGTAGAGGAAGTGTGTAAGAAAATGGAAAGAGAGGAAAAGGGATGTGTCTCCCTGTGGTGAAGTCTATGAAGAAAACAGAGTAAAAGTTTAAACAGTAGAAAAAATTGTAGAGATAATTCAAAAATAGAGATAATTTCAAAAAGCAAAATATCAGCACTGAGAAATATAAAGGCAGTCATATGCTATGAAAAAAATGCCTTGACTGTAATTGTATTTCATAAAAATCTTTTTATAAAACAAGTTTTTTGTTTCTTTTTGAGACAGAGTTTCTCTGTCACCTAGGCTGGAATGCAGTGGCATGAACCTCTGCCTCCCAGGTTCAAGCGATTCTCCTGCCTCAGCCTTCCGAGTAGCTGGGATTACAGGCACCCGCCACCATATCCAGCTAATTTTTGCATTTTTTTTTTTTTTTCATCATGTTGGCCAGGCTGGTCTCAAACTCCTGACCTCAGATGATTCTCCCACCTCAGCCTCCCAAAGTGCTGGGATTTATTCAGGCTTTATATACAGATGAGCTTCCTGTAATGAGATGATGTTACTGATAATGATTAAAACTCCACAGGTAGGTAACACTGAAGAGATTCATAGGCTGTTCCATACTAGGTGAATATAAAGACAGCCCTGTTTGTGAACTTTGTAGCTGCTCAAGCAGTATATTGTATTAGAGCTTCACAGCCTGTTTCATCCTTCCTTTCATTCATTTAGCAAATATTTATTGAACTTCTTCAATAAATCATTGATTTATTGAAGATTTATTGATAATTGATTTATTGATAATCTTCAATAAATCAATACAAGCAAATATTGAGCTTGTATGCACAAGCTATAGGCTGATCACCGCTCTTTAGAAATACTATCACATCTTTTGGAGGGCTGTGGAGGTGGGGTTTTTTAAAATTGATTTTGCCTATGACTGTATACAGGTTTGGAAACTATTGCTTATCCAAAGTGTATTACATATTTTTCATTTTCCAGTATTCTTATTGTATAAATCTTCCTTTATTTGTTTGCCAGTGTGCATCATGATGCCATAAGACTATTCTCATGTTGCTTGCATTGGGCCATGTGTGATTGCATATCTGGTGGGATGCAATCATCAGCAAGTAATAGCTTATGTGTGATTATCTTAAGGACTCATGATTATTAGTGCAACTGTTGGTCTAAAATATGGGCTGGAAAGCGGAAACAGAAAATGCTTCTGAGTTTTGGGGTCTTCAAAATATTGAAACAGAATGCAAACCATGTGTCAAATAATTCAAATCCCCCTGGCATGATGGGTTGTATATTAGCATTTCCCAGAATATATTCTGCAGAATTCTCAGAAGGAAGATATTCATTTATTAAAGGTTTTCTGGTCTACTAAGTTTAGAAAATGTTAGATTAAACTTCTAGACTTTCAAAGCCTTTAATTTGATAATTTAATAATTTGCATTATGATCTTCAGTCAAAGGGCAGAAATGGCCAAAGTTATTCGACCTGGAAATCCCAAACAGATGCTTAAGTGGTATTAGTGTTTCATGGAATACATTTTGTGAACTATTGTTTTTGTCAAAAATGATGGGTTTTAAAGTTCTTCCTATAGGCTTTTAAAGGAATTGTTTACCCAGTTAAAAAAATTTATGAGAATGTAACTTAATTAGGTATGTTTAATTTGTGTCTCAGTTTGAATAAATAGCACACACAAGTAGACATTTATGGACTACAAAAATGGACAGGTAAAAGTCAGTGGAAAATATGATTCCAATAATAAATAATATATGTTTAAACTTGCTAAAAATACAACTCCTTAAGATTCAGTAAAAGAGAGTGAACAAAGAAACCTAATGGCTAAGGCCATATGCTAAGGAGACAATACATCTGAAAATGAATCATGACTTTTACATGCACTAACTGTAAACTTGGGTAAGTTTCAAAACGTTTCTGTTTCTCAATTTCTTCATCTGGAAACCAGGATTCACGATGATAGCTAACCTCACAAGGTGAGTTAGTACAAAATGAAACTCACTGAATGTCTGCTAATAAAATTGCTTAATAAATGTTGAGAATTTTATTATTATATGTAAAAGCATTATGTTTAGCTCCATAAATAGGGAAACTTGGCAATACAAATTCAACAATTGAATTCAGAAAGACTGTAGGTTAAATAAACTAGTTTTTAAAATTGGATATTTCTTCTAATATACTAAAACTAAAGAATTTGATGTATTGTCATCAAAATCATTTATCTAGAGATGTATTCTGTACACTGCAAATAAATTCAGACCCAGATGAATCTTATTTTGTAATAGAAATGTATAAATTACTTTAGGCAAATTTGTTGTTTGAGCTCAATTTCCAAACTAAGAATATTATTTACATGTTAAATTGAAAAAAGTGATTTTTTTTCTTCAACTTATTTCACAGGCCCAAACATAATAAGAAAATTGAGGTACAAAGAGGTTACAATAACTTGTCCAAAAGCTACATAACTAATAATTCACAGGACTGAAATTTTAACCTGGCTTCCTATGATTTCAAAGTAGCTAAATTATAGCACTTTCTATGATATCAAAAGATTTTAAGCATACGATTCAAGAGACATTTTAGGTAAATAAAACTTTTAGTTGTCAAGCACAGTCACTAGAAAAACAATATCTTTTTCAGGGGACCATATACTGGAATTTCAGTAATTTGATCTCTGGATGATTTTTTTTTTATATATTCTTGCACATTTATCAACCTACAACACAAGAGCATAAAGCTTTAGATCATTTAAATAACAGATGAAAGTCAAAACAATACAGTGCTTGAAAAATACAGAGGCTAATTTAAGTCTCCAGGTGCTACTTTGGAAAATTTAGGAGTTAATGTCCCCTGGGAAAATTTCATCCAGCTGCTTTTGATTAGGGAAAAGCAGTAATCTTGAAAATCCTCTAAAAAGCATTCATGCCTCCTGACTTCTGAATAATCAGTCAATTTGTTTTTTGATGGCTAGTGTCCAGCAAATAGCTATGGAGAACCAAAGAAGGACAAAGAACATAGATATACCAGACAGAAGAGATGTCCTTTTCCTCTATCAAATATATGTCCTTAAGTAAGTGTATAGTTGTACTGATCTTACACATAATTACAAAACATTTCGATAAGCTACATTTTATTGATATGACTTCTGAATGCTTTAAATATTTTATGCAAAGTTGAGAACAGCCAGAAAGGTCTATTTTCATGCACATGTAAGAGAGTGATGGACTGACTACTCAGGTTAAGAAATAAAGCAGAAATACTTTTGTTTCTATACATTTCTTCCAGAACAATTGTTCTTCTGCAAGGCTATCACCTTATTTCGGTACTAATTATTTGCCAGTGTAGAAACTCTTTGCTAGTTTTTTTTGTTTGTTTGTTTGTTTTTTTAAGGTGAGTTTAGCATGGTTTACTTTTTGTTTAAAATAACTTATTTTGGCCAGGCACGGTGGCTCAAGTATATAATCTCACCATTTTGGGAGGCCGAGGTGGGCAGATCACCTGAGGTCAGGAGCTTGAGACAAGCCTGGCCAACATGGTGAAACCCCGTCTCTACTAAAAATACAAAAATTAGCTGGATGTGGTGGCGGACACCTGTAATCCCAGCTACTCAGGAGGCTAAGGCAGGAGTATCACTTGAACCCTGGAGGTGGAGGTTGCAGTGAGCCGAAACCAGGCCATTGCACTCCAGCCTGGGCGAAAAGAGCAAAACTCTGTCTCAAAATAAAACAACAAACAAACAAACCCACTTATTTCTTGTTAGCTAAAAAACAGTGGAAATATAGTCAATAATTTAGGTGTTGGAAAGATATCTTAATTTTTCCAATTGTGCATTTATGTGCCTAATAAATTATTCAGAACTTTTACACTAACTCACCCTTTTGATCCTCTACGGCAAGTACCACACATCCACCTTCAAATGATGGTGCCTATTCAATTGGTAATAACTAACACATATAAGGGAAGTCAGTATTCAGACTTATAATTAATTCAGACTTATAATTAATCATAATTAATAAATTAAGAATATCTATTAAAAATGAATGGCAAGTATGTTTTATTACAAAATATCATTACTTCCTATTTTAACTGCTTTCTCTTTATCACATCTCTCCTTTAATTAAACAAATCAATATCAGTTGGTGACTGAATATTAAAATTAACTGTGATATATGTTTGCAGAACATTCTACTTTTAGCAATTTATTCAAAAGAAATAGTATACACATATATAAAGATGTTATGTATTAAAATTATCAATAAATGATTGTGTTTTATTTAGTTTTGTTTTGTTTTGAGACAGGGTCTGGCTCTGTTGCCCAGGCTAGAGTGCAGTGGCACAATCTCTGCTTATGGCAACCACAGCCTTTGTCTCCTGGGCTCAAGCAATCCTCCCACCTCAGCCTCCCAAGTAACTGAGACAACAGGTGCCCACTACTGCATTCAGCTAATTTTTGTACTTTTTGTAGAGACAAGATCTCACTATTTTGCCTAGTCTGGTCCTGATCTCCTGAGTTCAAGCAGTCTGCCCACTTTGGCCTCCCAAAGTGCTGAGATTATAGGTGTGAACCACCATTCCCAGCTAAACAGCTGTTTATGACAATAAAAAGTTGGAAATTATCTGAGTGTCCATTTATGGGTTTTAATTAAAAATATGATCATCTATAAAATAAAGCATTTTAAAGCCAATAAAAAGAAAAGTAACTAAATCAAATGACATGGAAAGATGATTAAAATTACTATTGGTCGGGCTCAGTGGCTCACATGTGTAATCCCAGCATTTTGGGAGGCTGAGGCAAGTGGATCATGAGGTCAAGAGTTCGAGACTGTCCTGGCCAACATGGTGAAACCCTGTCTCTACTAAAAATACAAGAATTAGTTGGGCGTTGTGGTGTGTGCCTGTAATCCCAGCTACTAGGGAAGCTGAGGCAGCAGAATGGCTTGAACCAGGCAGTCAGAGGTTGCAGTGAGCCAAGATCGCACCACTGCACTCTAGGCTGGTGATAGAGCAAGACTTTGTCTCTCTCTCATTCTCTCTCTCTCTCTTTCTATCTATCTATCTATATATATATATATACACACACACACACACACACACAGATATATATATACACACACACACAAAGTGAGCACAAGAAAAAGCACAGTTTGAAACACATTATAAATATATGTGTGGTGCATACATATACATAATATACATATATTCCAAATGTATATAAATTATAATTCCGTATTTGTTTAATAAAGCATGATAATTTATAGTTATCTCTATGAAAGCATAATTTATGGTTATCTCTATAATTTATGGCTATCTCTATGCTTATCTCTATGAAAGTGTGAGGGTTTAGGGAATCTCAATTTCTAATCTATTTCTGGACATGATTTTTAAAGAAAAAACAGTTATAGTACTTCACTGCACTACAGCCTGGGTGACAGAATGAGACCTGTCACAAAAATATCATATGTTATTTGTCTAATCAAATTAAAAAGACAAAAAATAAAACAATGTAGATAATATATTTCAAATTAAATTATTAAATTTTAAATTAATGTAGCAAATACATTTTAAATTGTAAATATATTTCAAAGCATATATTTTAAAATATATGCTTTTAATTATAGTTATTTTTAAACAAGTATATTTAAGGGATTGTTGATTATGTATATAAAATATATGCTTTAAATTTCCTTTATATAATACCAATCCAATGAGATACATTGACACATATTGGATAAAAATATTTTTCCTCTTAAGGATTATAAATGGTTCTACTATAAGGACACATGCACACGAATGTTCATTGCAGCACAGTTTACAATAGCAAAGACCTGGAACCAACCTAAATGCCCATCGATGATAGACTGGACAGGGAAAATGTGGCACATATACACCATGGAATATTATGCAGCCATCAAAAATGATGAGTTCGTGTCCTTTGTAGGGACATGGATGAACCTGGAAACCATCATTCTCAGCAAACTGACACAAGAACAGAAAATCAAACACCGCATGTTCTCACTCATAGGTGGGTGTTGAACAATGAGAACACATGGACACAGGGAGGGGAGCACTACACACTGGGGTCTGTTGGGGGGAAATAGGGGAGGGGACAGCGGGGGGTGGGGAGTTGGGGAGAGATATCATGAGGAGAAATGCAAGATATAGGTGAAGGGGAAGAAGGCAGCAAATCACACTGCCACATGTGTACCTATGCAACAATCTTGCATGTTCTTCACATGTACCCCAAAACCTAAAATACAATAAAATAAATAAATAAATAAAAAATAATAATAAATTCAAAACAAGATAGCATAAAAAAAAGAATTCTCATTTAAGACAAGAAGAAAGTTACGTGTATGTGTGTGTATATATATATTATGAATTTGTGTGTGTGTATATATATATATACACACACACACACACACACATACCTGTATATATATGGGCATTATGGATTTTTTTTTTGTGTGTGTATATATATATATACACAAAAAATATATGTATGTATATATATATTTGTGTGTGTGTATATATATATACACACATGTATGTATATATATAAACATGCATGTGTGTATATATATGTGCATTATATATACATATGTATACATTATATACACATATATGTGTATATATATATACACACACACAAATCCATAATGCACATATATATACAGGTATGTGTGTGTGTATATATATATCTACATATTTGTGTGTGCATATATATATGAAACCCTAAGAATTTATCTCTGAAGTATGTGTACACATATGTCTACAATCTCCTAATCTTGCCATTTAGATATCTTAGCTTCCCTTTTAGGACATAGGTATATACTCAGCCAATTAAAAGAATGCTAATTCTATGTAGGCCTGTTGATTGCATTTGGTACATTCCACAGGCCATCCAATAGCAATTCACTAGAATTTGAACTCTGATTACTCTTCTGATTCCAAAAATCACTACTCAAATGTTTCTAGGCATTAAAAGTGTTTTTGAATTATTTAATATTTTATTTTGATATGTTTTGGAAAGCTGCATCTACAACTAAGCCCAAATCCAAATTCTTCATTTGAGGGAAAAAATAATACTCTCCATGTTGAAGTATCACTCTGCTCTGCTAACAGTCACAGCCAGGCCTGAGGATTTCAGCAACTCCAATAAATTAATTAGTAGAACCAGCAATTAATTTGAAGCCCGTTTATCAGAAATGCTTAACGACTCTGACATAAAACCATATCTCATTTCACAACCTGCTGTATCACCCCTGCTCCTTGCAGCTGTTCCTTGTCCTGCAGAGCACCAGCATGACCACAAAATACTTGCCAAAATTGGTATCCCTGGTTCCTCCACACATCTGGGGCAGGAGCCCAGCTGAGATCTGGGCCAGCAGATGTGGCTGTAATACCAGACTTGTTCTCCTCTGCCCAGTCCTTTTGGCCTGTTTACATGATAGTAGCAGATGGCTCCCTATTCTCAGATGTTTTGCAAATCGGGAAATAGGAAATAAAAGTAGTTTTATTGCTGTCATTCCATTTTTCATGTTGAAGAAACATGATATTCAGAATGAGAGAGAGTTTCAGGGAAAGCCAAGTGTATTTCAGTGAAAAACTGTAAAACATGGATTCTTGCCTTTATTAAGTGTAAAGATAGTGTGTACTAGATGGTTTTCACATGTCCTTAATTTAATCCATATTTATAGCTTATTGAATCCTGGTTATCTTAACATACAGACAGTTGAAAGAACATGAAAGCATTGTTTCCTTTGTAAATGTTGCTTTATATTTAAATCATTCATTTCCTTTGAAAACAATAAAAATTCCAAATAATTGCAAAAGGAAAAACTAAGAAGCAGGCCCAAACTTAAGCTCTTACTCTAATTACTAAAAATATCACCCTTCTGTACTTTTTCATTTTCACCACACCGATTTCCCTTTTTCACTTTTACTGGCTTCAGCGCAGACGTGGATTTCAGCTGTAAATTCCCAATTGTAATCTCCATATTTAAAATCAGCACTTTCTTTCATTTTATGTTACCACCTTAAGGTTTTTGAGCTTTTCAGGTCAAAAGAGTAACAAAGTTGTTAGTAGATGATGATAATTAAAGTGATCTTCAACATAGCTGCTTGGAAGTAAAGGTTATGTGTTGTGGGTCAAGAAGTTGTTTTGGTTTTTGGCTTTAATGGGTTTACCTGATCCAAGAAAAACAGGCCAAATTTATCTGTTATATTTGCAAAAACCAAGACCATAAAGTCAAGAGAGGATAAACGAAGACTAAGAATACAGATAACATAGGAAGAATGACTGTGTGTGTGTGTGTGTGTGTGTGTGTGTGTGTATGTGAGAGAGAGAGAGAGAGAGAGACAGATTCTTACTCGTTTGCTTCCAGGCAACTAGTAGGTAAAATAGGGAAAAGAGTCCCTGTGTTTTGGCAATGGGAATCAAAAACTGAGATGAAAGTGTCATGGAAATTAATAAAATAATTTGGGAAAAACCTGGATTGGTGCTTATAGAGGGTGGTATAAATGAATCACATGTGAGTCTATACCAACCAACCAAACCAAAAAACAAAACAGAACAAAACAAACATTGGTAGTCAGATCATCTTCCAGAGAATGCATTTTGGGTTGGAACTCTTAATACTGGATTCCCAATAGCCATCACAATCTGATAATATTGTCCTTGAAATAAATTTACATTGTTTTCCATCTAGGTCAAATGCCCATGTGTCACCTGTTAGAAATGGACACCAGAAATGAAACTAGAGGATACTAACAAACTTCCTTAAGTTTCAGAAGAACATTATAAACTTTATGCTCAGGATTAGATATTATATAACTTAATATTATGCACAATAATTCACATCCATTTCTACATAAGCATGTCAAATTAAAAGAAAATCCAGAGTGAGGTTAGGAGAGACTCAAACATATATTTGCAACTGGAGAGAAGAAGACTGCTGCAATAGATTGGGGGAATTATTTCAATAAAGAGAATATTCTGACCGTGAGAACTAGAAGGATCTGAAAGGGTTGTCAGAAAATGGCTTTCCATTTATAGGGAATAGTAAACAAGGTTAAATGGATACCAGTGGGTAGGATGAAAGAGTTGTTTGATAGGATAGCAGATGACAGACTGTTTTATGTTAAAATCAGCTATTCTCAAGAAGGTCCTAAAGGATGGTTGTAGGCTGCCTCTGGCGGAAGGTAAATTCAAGTTCAGGGTCTTGCAGAAGCTTAACTAAAATTTGATCAAGTCAAAATAGCAGGTATTTTGTCCAGATTGGTCAATGGGTGCAAGGATTATTTATGAATGAAAGAATGGGAATTTGGAGGGCCTGCTTCTGGCCTTGTCATAGATAAAACAATGGGGGCGTCCGTGAATCTTATATATCTAAGTCATATGGGAAAGGATTGTCCTTTGCAGTAGTAGCCCTATCTGAAAACACAAAAGGATGAGAAGATTTTGAAATTTTTATTGTTTTCCAGGAGCACCTAACTAATGTAAAATTTAACATTGTTAGCATCATATGGCTAGGAATATTGTCTGTTCTAGTCGCTATTGTATGTCCAGTACCTAGGACAGAGTCCAAATAATAGTTGGTCTTCAATACTTCTTTTGAGTGGAAAATAAATAAACTACATTAAAATTTAAAAAAAATGAAATGAGAAAAATAATTCAGGTGATCAAGCAATTCTAAATAACATTAGACATTTCATTATTCAAGTATAATGTGTGCGATTTGATGAGTGTAGAATGGGACACAAGACCTGAAAAGTAAAAACTGATGTACTTGAAGGAAAAGAGAATTGTTTCCTACACAATTTTCCTAAGTTGAGAAATAAGCAACCTTCTTTTGAAGTGTATTTAGTAATATACCTAAATATGTCGAGTAGAAGAACAACATTTCAAAGTGATCACCAGCATCACCTCCATTTGTAAAGGAGCTGGGAATATGAGTTGTCTCAAATAGTGAGATATTATATTTTCTGTTTAAGAACTATGATTTATTTTTGCTCATTATGGGAGAAAGTCAATAATGATGTTTGATAATACGTAGGAATTTTTACATTTCAAAATATTTGCATAGAAATTATCATTTGATCTTCACCACAACCCTATAAAGTAGTTGAGGAATGCTTGATTAAAAATGTCTTCATAAATTTTAGAAATGGAGCATAGAAAAAGAAATATTCACATGGTCTTATAAGTATTCAGAGAAGAAACGAGAGTATTTCCTAGGTCAGTGTTTCTCAACATTTTTAAACTCACCCCAGAAAAGGAAATAGTATGAAAACCACATTGAGATACTACCTCATGCCAGTTAGAATAGTGATCATTAAAAAATTCAGGAGACAATAGATGCTGGAGAGGACGTGAAGAAACAGGAACTCTTTTACACTGTTGGTGGGAGCGTAAATTAGTTCGACCATTATGAAAGACAGTGTGGCGATACCTCAAAGATCTAGAAATAGAAATACCATTTGACCCAGCAATCTCATTGATGGGTATATACCCAAAGGATTATAAATCATTCTATTATAAAGACATATGCACACGTATGTTCATTGTGGCACTGTTTACAATAGCAAAGACTTGGAACCAACCAAATGCCCATCAAGGATAGACTGGACAAGGAAAATGTGGCACATAAACACCATGGAATACTATGCAGCCATAAAAAAGATGACGTCATGTCCTTTGCAGGGACATGGATGAAGCTAGACACCATCATTCACAGCAAACTGACACAAGAACAGAAAACCAAACACCACATGTTCTCACTCATAAATGTGTGTTGAACAATGAAAACACATGGACACAGGAAGGGGAATATCACACACTGGGGCCTGTTAGAGGGTGGGGGGCAAGGGGAGGGATAGTAGGGGGTTGGGGGATTGCGGAGGGATAGCATTAGGAGAAATATCTAATGTAGATGACGGGGAGATGGATGCAGCAAACCACCACGGCACGTGTGTACTTGTGTAACAAACCTGCATGTTCCGCTCATGTATCCCAGAACTTAAAGTATAATAAAAAAAAAATCTATAGATCTGCATATATAAAAAAGAAATTATTTTTTAAACATTGTTTTCTCAGTCATCTCCCCCATGAAATTTGAATACTACAGATAAACTCTGTATCTTTTTATATACCGTATGCATATTTGCACAATCCCCATAAAAATAGTAAGATGCTTTTACTCCTAATAACCATTTTTAACTCACTTGAGGATCCTATTACTCCACAGAATGCATGGCCTAAGTGGAAAATCACCAGCATTCCATCTGATCTCACTTAGCGTAAGTGTCTGCATTGACATTTACAGGACATATGCTTGCCTATTTAATCTATATAACGATAGCTCCCATTTTATAGATGAGAAAATCAAAGCCTTCAAAGATTAAATAATTCATGAAATGACACTTATCTAGTTTATTCTAGAGAAATGATGTAAGCCAAATGCCCAGTCTGTGTTCTTTCATATGTTTTATAATATCAATATATTATGAAAGACATTTCAGTGTTTTATATGCATAGTGAGATACTTGCTATTATAAGTAAAATTTTTACAGCAACTGAGTATAACACACTTTCCCTGTATCCTAAAGAAAATCTCTGATAAAAGAGAAAACTCTTTGATCAAAATTAATAGGTTTATGTCCTAAACACACTGATGGCAGGCATATATGTTTTATCTGCTTCTTAGCACTGCACACAGAAACTGACATTACAGTTGTTGATCAGAAAACATTTGTTGGCTCTGATGCATGCTACAAAATAGATGATATGTGCTTCCTTCATATAAAACATGGAAAAAAGATAGTATTTATCTTTTCTTATTAATTAAAAAAATATTTAATTCCTAATGCAGGAGAAGAAAGTATCAAAACATGGACAAAATACTGATTATCTGGGGGTTTACATTAAACTTATAATACAGATTCCTCTCTTAATATTGTTGTGTTGCCAGAAATGCCAATTAATCAATTGTCTCTCCACCTGATCTTAAACGTTAGCCTTTAGAGAGAAAATTTAGGGAACTTAATGAGGATGGTGTTGTAAACTTTGTCACAGAGGGTTTAATGTCCTCATATACGTAAAGACCTCTTGTAAACCTGAATTAGAGAATATGACTCAGATCAGATGCAATCAGAGAAGTTCTCTTTATCATCAATTTTTTTTCTTTTCAACCTATGTGTGAGAAGAGTGGATTTCACAAAACAGATTCCGTGAGCCATAACTCAGCCAACCTCACAAACTTCATTACTGGAAAACAATAGAAAAATAGGCCTTAAATCTGCTGTGCAATTACCAATATGGCAAGAGGAGAGTGAGCCTTTTATTCTTCTACATATTCAAGACACTGGTCCCGAGAGCATGAGAAATATTTTTTTATGCTTCTAGGAACAGTAGACATAACCACAGTTAGCAGGTACTTTGAAGTGTTATTCAATATAAATTAGTCATAGCAATTTGAATTGCAAATGACAGAAAAATTGATAGAACTTGTTTTGGCAAGAAAGATAATTCATTGAAAGAATATTAAGGTATCACATGTGACTGAAGAAATTACTGAAAACTAACTTATAAGAGGAGGAACAAACAGATTAGGTCACTATTAAAACTTTTCTATTTCTCTGGAGGGCACACCTCATGCATGCATGTTTCTGTTTCACTGCAGACCGCCTGGCAGAATCCACAGTCATCATTGATGGAGCCTGAGTCTCAGGTTTAAATGAAAGACTTTTTCTCCTGCAGTGCTATTAGAAAACAAATCTTGTGTAATAATTCTCATTGGCTCAACTTTGATAAGCTGTTGAGAGCAGTTCACTGGGTATGGAAAGAAGATCATGCAAACTAACTAGATTAAAGCTATCTGTAGTAGTCCATTTTCACATTGCTATAAACAACTACCTGAGACTGGGTAGTTTATAAATACAAGAGGTTTAATTGAGTCACAATTCCACAGGCTATACAGAAAGCATGGCTGGGGAGGCTTCAGAAAACTTACAATCATGGCAGAAAGTGAAGAGGAAGAAAGGCACATATCACATGGCAGCAGGAGAGAGAGAGCAAGTGGCACATTTTTAAACCATGGGGTCTCATGAGAACTCACTGTCATGAGAACAGCATGGGACAAACCATCACCATAATCCAATCACTTCCAACATATCCCTCCCACGACGTGTGGAGATTACAATTAGAGATGAAATTGGGGTGGGGACATAGAGCCAAACCGTATCACTATCACTGAAACCACATGGTTGTGTAGAGGCAGAAACGTAGGGCAGTCAATATCATGTGTGTTTTAGTTACCTGGACATATACATGTGGAAATGGTCAACTTGAAAGACAGATCAACAAAGGGTAGAATCAAAACTCCCTTTCTTGTAGCATTGATGTTAGAGATAGATATATCTATCATTAAACAAATAAAAATTTTAAGAAATCAAGGCAATAAAAAAAAAAGTTATACACATGATAATAACTTTCCAATGAATAATAATGGAAGGTTCTCTTTTATTATGCTCTCTGGTGTATACGTTAATTTATAAATCATTCTTTACTGATCTCAGGTGCTAGGAACAAGATGGCATAAACAGTTGTCATCTTTGGTTTGCCAGTACCTGAACTCCCATAGTACATTTGGAATTACCCCATTAGAAGTATCTTGAGGGGATGCAAAACAGTCTTCTACTACAGAAGCCCTAAATGTTAGGCGTTCTTTTTCCTAGCCTTTTTTTTTGTCTCTAGAAATGTACATTTAATTCATTCTTGAAGTACCCTAGACTGAATCACAAGCTACTGAACCAAGGAGGTAGTGGCAGCTTGCAATAGAAACAGAAACATCCAGTTTGTAGGTCATCAGGGAAAGCTATGACAATGATGCCCTTGATGAAACAGTTCTGAGCACTGCTAGCAGTTCTGAGCCTCACTGCTGAATTTCTTTACTCTTGTTCATATTTTATTTTATTTTATTTTTGAGACAGAGTTTTGCTGTTGTCACCCAGGCTGGAGTGCAATGGTGTGATCTCAGCTCACTGCAACCTCTGCCTCCCAGGTTCAAGTGATTCTCCTACCTCAGCCTCCTAAGTAGCTAGCATGACAGACACCAGCCACCATACCCAGCTAATTTTTGTATTTGTATCAGAGATGGGGTTTCACCACGTTGGCCAGGCTGGTCTCGAACTCCCGGCCTCAGGTGATCCACCCACCTCAGCCTCCCAAATTGCTGGAATTACAGGCGTGAACCACTGTGCTTGGTCATTCTTGCTCATATTCTAAGCTTGGTTTCCCAGCCCTCTGCATTTCTGGGCACTAACGAATTTCCTTTTAATAAGCTCTTTTTTCTGCTTAGATAAGTTAGAATTGTATTTTTACATTTGTGGCCTCGACCTCTGCCTGGTCCTTAAGAAGAACTCAAAAATAAGTCTTAAGAATGACACCTTTCTAAGAATAAATTGCATGTGATGATAAAACTTCTTGGAATTCATTTTGTAGTCAATGAGAAAATAGAGTATGACTTACATATAGCTTGTTGGAAATACAGTTCTGCACAAATTGTGCCTGCACTTAGCTTTTATGAATGCTGTTACAGTCATCATAGGATCTAAGAAGGTACTTATTGGCCAAGATTTCTAGTCTTTAAACATTATATTTAGGATTATTTTTGATGTAATTGATATATCAATGATTGTCCCAGGAACTAAGTTAAATTATATAAATATGTTTTCTCTCTCTTTCACTGGTAATATGTAACACAATTTCTATTTACAAGTTTAACTGAGTAGAAGCATGAAACAAATGCAATGAAAATCATATCTTGAACAATGAAGAGTTGGAACTCTAATGATCACAAAATCAAGTAGGTCACATTTATCATATGGTCTGGAGTCTACTCAGATTAACAGAGATCGAAACCAACATTTGACCCCAAGCCTTCCAGGAATTAATTAATACAAGTGCTTTTAACCTTGATTTTAATCTCATCTCAATTGTTGTTCAGAACTATATTGTTCAATATGAGATTGTATTTTTTTTAACATTTATGAAGTACTTTACTACTTATTCTCGATATAAATTTTATACATTTTATTTAATTTACAGATACGATAAATTCGTAATCAATTCAAATTTCTAATTAAGTTCTAAACTTGTAGGAATATACGCTTTACTTAAAATTTGTGTGGTAAAAAGGTTGCCTAACAATTTGCCTAAAATATAATTACATTTAAAATGCCTAATAAAGCTTTATCATATTTTTTTTTCAGCCCATGTCTTAAATGTCTCAAATGCTATAATATTGTAGTTTTCAATAATGCTAGCAATTGCAATGTTTACACATATGGTCCCCAACTTTAGATAGTTCAACTTAATGATTTTTTGACTTTATATAGTACAAAAGCAAAATGTGTTCAATAGAAACTGTACTTCAGGTACCCACATGACCATTCTTCTTTTCACCTTCAGTATTCCATAAAAGTACATGAGATATTCAGCACTTTACTATAAGAAATAAACTTTGTGTTAGATTATTTTGCACAACTGTAGGCTAATGTAAGTGTTCTTAGCACATTTAAGGAAGACAAGACTAAGCTATGATGCTCAGTTGATTAGGTATATTAAATGCATTTTGACTTAGGATATTTTCAACCCATGTTGGATTTCTGGAAATGGAACCTCATTAAAAGTCAAGGAGCATCTATACCTAGAACCAGTTAAAATATACTAAATTCACTTTAAACAGCATGTCTGGATGTATGAATATTAGGAATATCAAAGTAATAGAAAACCAATGGTCTACTTTAATTTTCACAATAGTCTGAGAAAATAGATTATTATCTTCATTTCATAATTCTTTAAAAGATGCTCAGAATTTAAGCAACTGGCCTACCTCATATAGCTAGTAATTAGAAATATTTTGATTCTGACAATAATTTTTAAGGAGAATTGGTTATAACTTAACTCCTCTAAAAATGATTTTCCTCATAGTGTGCTAAACTCTAATGAGCATTCAGTATACTTATTGAATAAATATATAAATGATTAAAATAATTTTTAAAAGTAATGATTTTGCTTGATATATATATTTGATTTATGTATACATATATCAAGCAAAATCATTACTGATATCTATATCACTAATTTGTTTATAAATACTTGATGTTTTAAAATACTTTCCATATATTCAAATATTTTGTAGAGTCTTCTGACTTCCATCAACTGGATTTATTGCCATCTCTGCGTTCTATGCAGTCATCTGGGACCTTAATCCATGTAATCTTGGGCATTTTCTTAGAGTCTCTCTTATGTAGTGCTCACATGCTTAGATCTCACTTCTATCTTTAGTTTGTTTTCCCTTTCATGCAGTAGGAGTGGAGCAGGGAAAAAGGCAGTGGGAACACTTACTTCATTAGCTCCTGGGAAAGGTGAAGTTAATTTGTTGATGCCTGCATGACTGAAACTATCAATTCTAGCTATAAAGTTTATTGCTACTGTGACAGGGAATAGAATTCTAGATTTGAAAAAAAAAAAATCTGGCTTTTATGGTTTTACTCCATTGACTTCTAGCTTCAAGTATTGCTTTTGAAAAATAGGTCAACATTAAGAATATTGTCTCATAGGAGACAGATTTCTTCATCAGAAAGTTTTACATTCATCTTTTGCTCCCAGCATTCTAAAATTTAGAGTGATGATGAATGTCTATATTCATATATTATGCAGTTCTTTCAGTCTGGATACTCCTGTTCTTTGTTCTGGAATATTTTCTTAATTTATTACTTTGATGATGTATTTCTATTTTCTCTGTTCACTTTTGAACTACTTTTACTTCATTTTTTTTTTTTGAGATACAGTCTCCTTCATCACCAGGCTGGAGTGCAGCAGTGTGATCTCGGCTCACTGCAATGTCCACCCCTGGATTCAAGCGATTCTCCTGCCTCAGCCTCCCAAGTAGCTGGGACTACAGGCACACACAACCATGCCTGGCTAGTTTTTTGTGTTTTAGTAGGGACAGGGTTTCACTATGTTGGCCAAGATCTTTTCAATCTCCTGACCTCGTGATCCACCCGCCTTGGCCTCCCAAAGTGCGGGGATTATAGGCGTGAGCCACCACACCCAGCCTGGATGTTTTATTTTATGGGTTTTTTTCCCCTAAATTTTCTTTTTAATATTTAAAACTGTTTTTATTTCTTTGTTCGTTTTTTCTTGTTTCTAAGAAATTTCTACAATATTAATTTCAAAACTGGGTGTTTTTTGGTATTGCTGTCATCATTTAGGTTAACAACCAAATTTTTTCTTTAATTTCTTGATTTTTAAAAGATAATATTGTGCGTCTATTGTTTATAGAAAATATCTCCTTTTGGTCTTTTTGGTTATTTAATGTCTATGTTTTTTAAGTTTTATTCTGCTTTCAATAAAGCTTTCTTCCAAGTTTTCCCTTCTGTGGGCTATCTCTTCACATTTTAAAATACAGCATTCAACTCTGGTTGGAAGTTCTAAGCCTGTTGGTAAAACACCACAACTGTGTTCTTGTCTGTAAGGCAATCTGGTTGTAACATTTTATTAGACAGTCCCCGATATTATTAGAACAAAATACTTTTCCTTAGTTATCTTTCCCCAGAAAACACACTTCCATGTTTTGATTTGGTTGGGTTTCGTTTTCATTTTTTTTTCTTTCTAGAAAAAATGTACCTGACCAGTTGTCTGGGAACTGAGTAAAGGACTAAGTACTAAGTGATTTAGGAACTGAGTAGGGGACTAAGATTAAATATTTCCAAAAAATTTCCCCTACACTTAGCTAGACTTCATATTCCTCAGTTCAGGGATTCTGTTTTTACCTTCCCTCAAGAATAAACCTCCTATCTTCTGCCAAATGACTAAGAACCATCCTCTTAATTTTTCATAATAGATCAGAGAGTTTGGTTAGTCTCCTTAAACGACTGCTGTAAACTAAATTGTATCATGCCATAATTCATATTTTGAAGTTTTAATCTGCAATGTGTTTGTATTTCAAGAAAAGGCCTTTAGGAGGTGATAAAGTTTAAATGAGGTCATAAGAACAGGGGCCCTGATTCTACCGAATTAGTGTCATTGAAAGAAGACATCAGAGCGCTTACTCCAATCCCCTGCTCTGCCCTGTGAAGACGTAGCAAAAAGGTAATCATCTGCAACCCAAGGAAAGAGCTCTCTTCAGACACTGACCATGCAGGTAACCTGATCTTAGACTTCCAGTTTCCAAATATGTAAACAATATAATTTTGGCTGTTTAACCCAATCCATCCCTAGTATCTTTTTATGGCAGCTCAGGCCAACTAAAACCGATTTTGGGACCAAGAAGTGATGACCTGATACTGATTTAAAAAAATGTGGAAATGGCTCCGGAACTAGGCCATGGTCAGAAGTTGGAAGATGTTTTTAGGTTCATGCTAGAAAAGTCTAGATTGTTGCAAAGAGAGTGTTGGCAGAAATATGGACATTAAAATTAATTCTGATGAGATTTCAGAAAGAAAAGAGAGCTAGAGATAAAACCTCTGTCTTCTTAGAGAATATATAAATCGTGATGTACAGAATGCTGGTAGGAATATGAACCTTTAAAAGGTCATTCCAGTGGGGTTTTGAACAGAAATGAGGAACATATTATTAGAAACTGTAGGAAAGGCAATTGTCTTACTTCATTCAGATTCTTGGCCTGTGATGGAAGGGGCAGCTTTGATGGTCTCTGAAATGCCTTCTGGGATATTTTTCCATTGCCTTGATAAATAGCCTTGGCTTGCATAAAAATGGAAGATTCTTGTTAATATCCTTGTTAAACATCAGTTTGGCCATAGCCTTGTTCTCTCCCAAATGTGCTTTTGTATTACTTTCAATATGAATATATGGATACATTTCCATATAAAAATGTCTGCTTCCTGTTTTATTAAATATTCTGTCTTTAAATCATTTTTCCTTTCTTGCCTTTTACTGTAAGCATTTAAGAAAAGCCAAGCTGTACCCCCAACACTTTGCTTCTAAATTTCTTCAGCAGAATATACAATTTCATAGCTCACAAGTTCTACTTGCCAAAAAAGACTAGGACATGAACAGAATTCAGCCAAGTTCCTTGCCATTTTATAACAAGGGTTGCCTTCTTTCCAGTTTCCAATAATATGTTTCTTATTTCTGCCTGAGACTTCCTGAGAATAACCTTTATCATATATACTTTTATCAGCATTCTGATCGTGGCCATGTAAGAGCTCTCTTCTCTTTTCGAGCCTTCATCAGAATCACCCTTAACAGTCCCTTCCCAATAATGCAGGCTATATCTAGCATGTACCTCAAAATTTAATTACAGTTTCTACCCATTAACCTGTTCCAAAGCCACATCCACATTTTAGGTCTTGTTACAGCAGCACTCCCACTTCTCAGTACCAATTTTATTTTAGTTAATTTGGGATACTAGCAAAATACTATAAACTGGGTAGCTTACCAACAACAAAAATTTCTTTCTCACAGGTTTGGGAACTGGGAAGGCCAAAATCAAGGTGACAGCAGATTCAATGAGTAGTGAGAGCCCATTGCCTTGTTCATAGATAATATCTTTCTTGTGTCCTGACATGGCAGAAGGTTTAAGGCAGCTCTATGGGAAGTTTTTATAAGGACACAAATCCCATTTATAAGGGCTACAACCCAATGATCTAATCACACATCAAAGGCCCCACCTCCTAATATCATCATATTTGTGATAGGTTTTAACATAGGAATTTTTTTTTGTGGGAGGGGAGCAGAAACATTCAGACCATTGTAGCAATCCTTGTTATAAAGTGGCAAAAAGCAAACTTGGTTGAATTGTATTAATTGTACTCTAGTACTCTGTGAAAGGTAAAATCTGCAAGTAATAAAATTGGATATTTACGTGAGACTAAAGCGACATATTGAGAGTGTAGCCTAGGTCCTCCTGACTACTTATAGCAAAATGTAAAAAGAGCAAGATGAATTGATGAAGACTGTTAAACAAAGATAACCTAAACTTACATATTTGAAAAATTATCAGCCTATCCATATTGTAAAACATGAGAAATCATATTCAGAAGAGTACACCAAAAATGTGTAGCTGGACTATCATTTGATAAAAGGAGTATGGGATTCTATTGAGGGCCTTCTCTTCCTGAGTCTGTGAGGGGTGTGGTTTCAAAGGCAGGAGTTTCCCAGCTCCAGGCCTCTATTTGGGAACCAGAGGGGTTTCAAATGTAAAGTTCTTTGGGTTTCCCGCCCACCGGTTAGGGAAAAAAAGCCAGGTGAAGCTCCTTTGTCCCAAAACACCCACCAAAACCTCTGGGAGGAGGGGGCTTTGGAACTCAGAGTTGTGGACCAAGCAGCCAATCTGGTATCAGAGTCATAAAGATCAATCACCCCAGAGGAAGTTTGATAGAACTCCTCTCATTGGATGAGAACAAATGGGGAGGGAATAACTCAAGGGTTAAAACTCCAGCTGCTCCTTACCTATAGGGATTCCTTCTCTGGCTCCCCTCCCATGACAGTGTCAGAGCTGTCCTTTGCACTCAGAATGTCTCTCTCTCTCTCTCTCTCTTTCTCTCTGTATCTCTCTCTGTGTCTATCTAATAAATCACTTTTCCACAAAACTCTTTGGGTCCACAATATTTATTCAAACGGCAAACTCACTGCACCTCCAGGGCCATTCTTTGGGGTTAGTGAGGCTAAGAACCTCTTTAGAACTGGGAGCTGAGTAGTTACCCCGGTTACACTATGAGCAGAAACACTGCCCGTTTGAACTGAAAGGGACAGAGATAGAATGAAATGAAAGAAGACTGTTGGATTTCTTGTGTTACATAGTACCAGTAGAACCTTCTTGCTGCAAACGTGCAGCAAGAACCTTCACAGCAGAGCAAACCTTCGAGAAAATGGAAGAATGACTCCAAAGGCAATTCAGGTATCAGCAGGACTTTCACTCCCACCACAGGTCCAGGGGCCAGGGCTTGTTCTTTCTCAGTTTTAAAGGGTGGGCCTCTTTCATTTTGGGGGACCATGATGCTTTCAACCTGTTCTTCAGGGACAAGGCCATTGCCTAGTGATATAGAGGTAGATCGACCCAAAAGAGCAGTTACCTCAGTGTACCGGAAGTGCCAGGACATCAAGTCAAAGAGGATTTTTCTCCAGATGTAGCATCAAATGGAATTTGCTTTATTAGGTATTGTACTTACTTAGAATCGATAACTCTTTCTTCTTTCTGATTTTACCCTTTTGGAATGAGAATTTCTATCCCATGCCTGTTCCACCATGTTATTTTAGAAGTTCAGACTTGTTTAGCTTCACGGGCTCACAGCTAAAGCTGAAGGTAGCCTCAGGATGAATTGTACTTTGAATCTCACTCATATCTGATTTACATATTTAGATGAGACTTTGGATTTTTGACTTTAGAGTTGATGCTGGAATCAAGGAAGTACTTTGGGGCTATCAAGATGGACTTGAATGTATTTTCCATGCAAGGAGGACATGAATTTGGGGAGGCCAGGGTCAGAATGCTGTGTACTGAATTGTGTCCCTCTCAAAATTTATTCGTTAAAGCTCTAACCCCTAATGTGACTATATTTAGAGATAGGACCTTTAGAAGGTAAATCAAAATCAAATAAAGTTTTCAAGAGTGGGTCCCTGATCTAATGGTATTCGTGTTCTCATGAGAAGAGATACCACAGAGCTCCTTCTCACTCTCTGCCAATAAGAAGGTGATCATTTGCAACCCAATGAGAGAGCTCTCCCCAGACGCCAGTCCTGCTGGCATCGTGATCTTGGACTTCCAGTCTTCAAAACTATGAGAAAATAAATTTTGATTATTTAATCCACCCAGTCTATGGTATTTTGTTATGGCAGCCTGAGCGGACTTAAAGCGAACTATTTTGGGGGTGGGTGGGGGGCAGTAATCATTCTCCTTTTCAGAACAAATATGGAATAGGTGATTCTGAGATTTTGGAAACTTCTGTGATTTAAGTAGAACTTGCTTTTTTGCTTTCCCTACTTTTAGGTTAGAACTATGCTTGTTAGGTTAGATACTTGTCTGTTTCATATTTTGAAACATAAAATGTTGCTGTTTTCCCTTCTAATTTTTTTTTTTTTGCCCGTATGTGTTTTTACTTCTTGAGTTATATTTTTTGTTGTTGTGGTGGTGGGGTTTCAAAAGACAATGGAGCTAAATGCATGTGTTCAATTTAAGATTTCTAACCAGAACGTTCCCATTTATTTTTTGAATGAAATTAAATATGACTCAGTCCTCATTTTCTGAGTAAAACAGTGAGTAGAGAGAATCTATTTTCTTAGTATGTAAACAAACCTTTGACTTAATCTAGGGAAAATGCTCAAATCTGGTCTTCAGTCATCATGTCTGTTGCTCTCAGGATTCTTGTCCAGGCTCACAAAGTTTACTAAAAATTAAATTGCTCACAAGTAGCATCCATCCATTCTGTATCAAACTTGTTCATGGAGTTCCCAAACGTGTGTGTGTGTGTACACACCTTTCCTCCTCCACTCATCCTGTGTATCCTAGCTCACTTACCTTTTCTTGCCTTTAAGAAGCCACTCTTATCGGATCACTTTCCATGTAGAAAATTCTGGTCTTTGCACTTCCAAGCATCTAAGACAATAGTTATTCATAAATATGATACAACTAGAAAACACTTTTAATGTTTTATATATTGCCACACTAATGAGAAAGAAAGTAGCATTTTGTAGGGCAGGACTATACCAGACATTTGAACAATTCCCCATGATAAAGGATCTTTTGCGTGCTTTATAACTTTGAAATCATATGATAGATATTCACAGAAACACTAATGCAGTTATTTGATCATACAGTCTAATCCCTCTTTACATATTCTCACAAGCTGATTTTTCAAGGTTTTCATGTAAAATGAATTTTGTATGCATGCAATCTTCTTGTATCTTTATCTATGGAAGACTGGATTTTATTTGGTTCAGAACTTTTCTAAAAGCTGTATCTCCAAAGGTAGCACTTCCTGAGTTATTTGTGTGACCAATGGTTTTAATCTCTGTTTAATTCATAACATCTTTTAATAAGGTAATGAAAATATATACATGTTAAATTACATATTGCTTTATAAGAAATGTTTATTTTTATTCCTCCATTTATTTGAATTATTATAAATTGACTTAATTACATATTTAGATGGTTTATATTATCCATGAATTTCAATTCAGGATAGGACAGGGGCCATAAACATATTTTTAAGGATATCATGGCTCTGATAGTGTTAAAAATCAGGAAGCTTTCAGTTACAAAGGAGGCTTAAGGACTCAAAGTTTTATATATCCTCTTTGAGTGTAGATGCAACACACATCTTATTGCTTATGAGAAACCTACAGAAAAGAAATGAGACAGTTTTGAAATAAGTTATTCTGCTTCATTAAATTGCTAATAATCCCATTGTTATAAGACTTTATTAATTTTTTAATTCAGCAAAAATTTATCGAACATCTATTAGATAGCAAATAGCTGCATATTTTTAAACATATTTTTAATGGATTGTTACAGACTAATCTTTCCTTTGTTCTTCCACATCTTGATCTCTTTCTCACTTTCCTCTATTTATTTCACGAGTTATATAAGGCAGCTGGGTGTAATGGCTCATGCCTGTAATCCCACCACTTTGGGAGGCTGAGGCAGGAAGATCACTTGAGGGCAGGAGTTCAAGACCAACCTGGCCAACATAGCAAAACCCTGTGTCTACTAAAAATACAAAAATTAGCAGGGTATGGTGGTGTGTGCCTATAATACCTAATCCCAGATACTAGGGAGGCTGAGGCAGGAGAATGGCTTGAACCCAGGAGGCAGAAGTTGCGGTGTGCTGATATTGCACCACTGCATTTCAGCCTGGGCAACAGAGCAAGACTCTGTCTCAAAAAAAAAAAAAAATAGAATTATGTAAGCCACAGATATATTCTGCATGTAAAAAACCAATAATAAACTTTGTATATGGGACTAACATCCCTTCTTAGCATGCTTTTCTCTAAGTCTATTCTTGCTATCACCAACTAATCACTGTTCTTTTCTAGTATATATACATGTATCAGTAAGAAATATGTGTTTGTATAGTGAGGGAAGTTGTAATGTATTTATGTGTGTTGGGAGTTGTTAATATAATATTTCATATTGTAGATAATTTTCTGTAAGTAATTTCTGTATTTTTAATTGAAAGACATACCTTAGAATCCCGTCTGTTTGTTCATATAGTTATTCCTTATTTTTTGTCCATTTATTCCATAGTATTAGCATACGTCTCCTAAAATATCCACTAAATCACAAGCAACAGAGACATCCCAATATTATAAGCCCTCATACCTAACTAGAAAAGTACAGAGGAGGTGTGCCAGCAGGAGAGTGGATTAAAGCTCTGAGGGAGGGTATGTGGTCTGAAAGGTTGTAGAAAGATACCAAGGAAAATCTCCTACCACTTCTTGAATTTTCTTGCTTAACCTATAAGGATGGAGTAGGCAGATGATTGAATAAAAGAGAGAATGAGGGGAGAAATAAAGCGGAACAGAGAGAGAAAAATTTTGCAAATATATGTGCTTCCTTATGTGTTTATAAACTTTTGTAATTTATATCAAAATTATGTCCTAAGATCTTTTCTTCAGAAATAAGTATATAATATTCTTTAGGTTCTGACACCTGAGAAAGGAAAGATTCCCAGGACATAAGTCCCTATAATGAACAGCTCAGCTTTCGACCCATCGCCCTAATCAGAAATACATTTGCCTCTAAAAAATATTCCTTCTGGTATCACCAAAAATCACAGTGAATATACAGATGAGTTTCCTTGAACAGAAGACACATGTTGCTTAGACAAGTTTATGTGCTAGAAAGTAGAGTAATACTAGATAGATTCTAAACTGAATAAGGAGCCAATATCAGCTCCTAGTATAGCATATTGTCTCATTAAATTGGAAATTCCTTTAACACATACCTAACCAAATCAGAACTGCTATGATTTTTGAAAAGAGAGAGAGAAAGAAAGAAACAATAATAAAATAAGACATTTTTCATTTCTGGGAAAATGTTCAGATACCTTGCTTACTAAGAATATAAGATCAAAATAATAGAAGCAAGGAATGGAAGTTTAAAAGGAAAATCAGCAATTTTGTGTTGTTTTTGTCTTGGTTATCTATTTAGAAGCATTGATAGATCTTTAAATTGGAATTTTCTTTGAGGAAATCCAAAGATTCAGTACTATCATGCAATGTTTTGTAAATTATTATTTTAAGTCTCCACTAGATGGAACTTCTTTAATTTATTCATCCCTTCTGACATGGTAATCTGAATAGCATTATCCATAATAATGGGATTTTACTTTCTCAATTTATCTTCCAAGACTTACTCTATCCTTATTCTGTATCCAAAGCTTTTACCATGGTGATTATCTACTGCAATGGTAAAGCCACAAGTATTCATAAGGAGAGAGATTTTTTCATGATTTTAGCTGCTTATGTTTTATCAGCCTTTGTGCTGATTTGTATTATAATAACTCTGATATATTTCCCAGAATTATTTTCCCATCTAATTCTGTTTGTCAAAATGAGGATCATGATCCATGCATGCAATCTGTTTCCATGTAGAAAGATCATTTAAAGTAGAACAGGTAAAAGTAGAAAAAAAATGATTAAGTAGGATTTTAGCCATTAGCGCTTTTAAGCTAGCAAAATTTAAAAAGAAAGTAGCATGGTATTTTTCACAGAAGCCTTAGGGAATGCCCAATATCTAACATGGTTTTACTTAATAACATTACCTAGTTTTGGAGAAAAATTGCCAACATGTAGTGACTAATGTGTTATCGTAATACAGTAAATCAATTCATGAGATGGATTATATTCCTGTAACAAATAAAATAAAAATGGGTTGAACTTCACCTTTATAACCTCAACATTTTCAAAAATTAATTATTTTTAACTAAAGTAATATCACATAAATATGCTTCATATTGTGGAAATTATACATATCCTCAGTCCTCAAGTCACAAAGGTGATTTAATTTCAATTGTGTTTTCACTCCAATTGAGTATTCTCTCTCTCTCTCTCTCTCTATATATATATGTAATCTTATAAATATTTATACATACATATAACTAGTAAACTTTAAAACATGTTTAGCTGTAAAATGATTCAGCTCATGTTATTTTAAATTCACTCCTTACACCCTCTTCACTGCCAGTTGTTATATAGTTCTATATTTTGAAAAACAAGAATTCATTTATCAAATTCATTCAGCTAACATGTTCATTGTATACAAGAAATGTTACTGGTCACTGGACTAAAGTAAACATGATTTGCATCACCTACCTTTCTAAAGTTTCTTAATTTATAGTAAGCAAAATAAATATTAAACCAATGAATGTTGTAAACCTGACTGAATTAAGATAAAAACAATCTATTTATATCTGAGTTAGAAAATATATATTTTAATTGATAACACAGAAAATTTGAAAACTCATATGTAAACAAAATATACTAAGTTAAAGCCAATTTAAAAAATGAACAGATAGGTGATGCAGCAAAATTAATGTTGGATCAAATAGACATTAGGAAAAAAATAAAATAATTGGCAAATGTTTACAAGGGACAAACCATTGTTCAGTACAGATATTAAGGAGAGACAAAAAATGCAAAATTTAAACATGCAATATTGTAGGTGAGTACTATGAAAGGAAATAAAGCTGAAAGAAGGATGAAGCTAGGAGATTCTAAGGTTCTGGTGAACTTGATATTTTAAATATGGTGGCTAGGAAGCCTTTACTGAAAAGGTAGTATTTAAGAAAATATCCAAAAGAAGAAGGACAGTTGTATTTGTTTCTCAGGGAAGAGCACCTAGGCTAGAGTAATACCAATTTGTTCTAAACATTATGTTTCAGTGATCTAGTCATATTGCAACATATAGAGTTAGCTCATACCTTAACTATTCCCCTTGTGATGGACATCTTACATTGTCTTAAACATTGTTAGAACAAGTAACATCACTATGAACTTCTTCTTACACGTATCCTTGTAAATATATTCAAGGTTTTCCTTGGATTCAAAATTGCAAGACAACAGAGAATGTCTATATTAAATACAATCAGTACTGTCTGATTTGTTTCAAGAGGTGCTTCACAAATTAACATCTCAATAGCAGCATAAGAAGGAGAGTACCTCCATATTATATAATTTTCTAGTTTTCTTTAAATAATATAAGAAAGTATTTTAATTCAATAGTAAGGTCATACATATCTTAAGATATATAATAGATATTTGAGAATTTTGTTTTTAAGTCACTGATTTATTGGTTTTCTTTAAATAATTAATATAAGAAAATACTTTACTTCAATAGTAAGGTTATACAATCTTAAGCTATATAATAGATATTTGAGAATTTTGTTTTTAAATTGCTGATTTATATATGTCTTCTTTTTTTCTCTATAGGTTTTTTTTTTTTGCAGTAGTAACAACTGGTCGTTTTGGGCATGTTTGTATGTAAAAGTTTTGTAGCAAGGCATCTTATAATGTCAGGTTTATTTTTTTTAATTTTTAATATTTTAAACTGCAAGCACAATTTCAATGCCAGTTTTTAAATTTAAAAAAAAGTGTTATAGGTCTTATAAATTTAGAGTGTTTTACTTTTGTTTTATTTTTTCCTTTTTTTTTTTTTTTTGGTATTCTACATACCTATTATTTAAAAATTAAATATATTACAGATATTTTCTTCTAATCTTATACCCGTTAATCTTAGCTTGTCATGTTTTGATAAAATTACTTAATTTTAATATAGTTATATATTTTTTATATGATATATATTTATATATCATATATTTATATATAAGATATATTTATGTATGATATATATGACATATTTATACTATATATATGTAAGATATATATATATATTTTTGGCTTTATATTTTGTAATAGTGGATAATCTTATCTGAGAAATCTTTTTCTCTCCAAGATCTTAAGTCATCAATTGATTAGGATTTTCTTAATTCTACTATTTAAATTATTATATGATCTATGAATAGTATTTCTCTTCCCTTATAAGCTTTATTTAATTTTCTTTTTGTATTGCTTTGTTACCATAATCTCTGAAAACTATGTTGAACAATAATGGTGACAGTAATATTTTCACAGGATAGTCCGGTAATTATTAGCCTTCTAGAGAATCATTTATTCATGTTTCCTATATTTATTTATTTCTGAAGAAGTTTAGAAAAATTATTTAATCCTTTTATTTATCTGTACTAAAGTTTTTCTTTTCTCCATCATTATTTTTATAAAAAATTCTGTAATAATTCATCCAAATTACTTAAAATTTTCAAAAACTATCTACATTGGACTTATTTATAATTTTCTGCTAATTCAGTAAGTTCTATTCTTAACCTTCACCAATTCACTTACATTCCTTTCTTTTTATTAGGTTATTAATTTTTTTGTTTTCTTATCTTTCATGACTATTACATTTATTTTACCTTCTTTTTTTAGTAATGTAGGGATAAGCAGATATAAATATTTTCTTGAGTAACACTTTCATCACAGGTTCTAATCTATTTTCATATTCTTTAGTTTATAATATTCTATCTTGTTTTGGTTTTCCTTTTCTTTTTTTTTTTTTTTTTTTGGAGACGGAGTTTCGCTCGTTACCCAGGCTAGAGTGCAATGGCATGATCTCGGCTCAACGCAACCTCTGCCTCCTTGGTTCAGGCAATTCTCCTGCCTCAGCCTCCTGAGTAGCTGGGATTACAGGCACGCACCACCATGCCCAGCTAATTTTTTGTATTTTTAGTAGAGACGGGGTTTCACCATGTTGACCAGGATGGTCTCAATCTCTTGACCTTGTGGATCCACCCGCCTCAGCCTCCCAATGGTTTTCCCTTTCAATCAAATATTAAAAGTTTCCTCTGTTTACTTAATTTCCAGATGAATTCTTTGATTTACAATTAATTTCCGTTTGACTGCATTGTGATTAGATACTGATGCCTGCTACATTTCTATTTTTTTGGTGACTTATTGTAATATTATTTGTGCTTTTGTGTATTTTGTAGTTTTCGCAGTTGCTGTTTTGTAAGTATTTTTAAATAACGTATATTCACTGTTTTTGCAATGTATGATTTGATGCATACAATTTATATCTGTTTTATTCATTATGCTATTATAGATTCCCATATTTTTAAATAATTTCCTCCACTCAATTTCGACTGATCTGGAAGGAAAAATGTATATTCTCCTATTACACAATAAAATATTGTTCTTTTCTTAAATCTCTACTAAAAGTTTTGATGCCAAGATTTTTCTGATATCTCATATATTTGGCTGAAATTTTTACTTTATCTTTTCTTATTCATTGATCATTCCAGGCATAATTCCCCTCCTGGGACTTTTTTACTGGTTCTTCTACCTGAATTTATTTTTCCTCCCAGAAGTGTCCTCATCTATCTCCATGTATCTTCTAAAATATTCCTTTCTCAAAGAAGACTATCTTGACTGTTTAAAAGAGCAACTCTTATCACTCACCATCACACTGTAGTCTCATTATCACAGCATGTTTTTCACTTTCTCCTTAGGGTTTATGATTTTTTAACATATTTGTAATATAGCTTTTTTATTCGTTGTTACTTTTGATTTGTACCCTAAATTACAGGCTTCACAGGGGCCGAAATTAATCTCCATATCCTAGGACAGTGAAATATGTATGGTAGATACTAAAAAAATCTGATGAATAATACATGAGAAACATGATAGATAAGGTTAAAACATATGCTAGGAAAATCTAGATTATAATGACATTAACTAGATAAATTAAGTATAATTTCAAGAGCTGTAGTAAGTTGTAATTGCTACAATTACTAACCAAACAGAAATGATCACTTACCACCACTGCATAACAATAAGATAGCCAGTAGACTGTGCAGAAATCCCAGCTCACTAGAGTTTCTGTATCTTTTTGTCATTTCCCTTCATAAAGAATATATTAGAATTCAAGAGAGAGTGATGCTAAATTGGGAATATCTTTAAACAGATTTGATTATAAAACCAAAGTCAACTACTCATGGATTAATTCTGGTACTTTAATCATTATTACTTATAAAAGATTTCTCAATTGATGGTGACAATTATTTCATATTCTAACTTTATTGTATCAAGTCAAAGCAATAACTTCTAATATTAACTCATAATACTACTTTGGTTGCTGTTCTTGGTAACGTACCCATTTTAGTACCTAATGAGCTAACAATATGATTGTTTAAATCTCCACTCAACCTGGAATCTCTGCTACAGTTCTCAATTTCATTTCTTCACTGTATTTTGAAGGAAAACTGTGGCTTATCTGTTGTTCTGCGTCCCTTGCTAAAAAGGTGTTAGAGAATTAGAATGTCTAAAACTGATGTTTGCCCCTGACATCACAATTTACTATTTATAAGTTGCTTTCAACTTCCAGGAAATAATGCTACTGCTCCGGTATATTTCTCAATGGATCACCTCTGGGTATGGTTTGGGATTTCATAAACTTGAACACCAACAATTGACCATTTTCAGCAGCTTTCTGATTCAATATTTCACTAATTGGCCTTTAGACCTTTGTTTGACTTCCAATTCTGGAAATACTTATAATCCCCAGAATATTGAGGTGAGTTTATAATAAAACATATATTTCCCAAAGGAAAATAAATGATCAAATTGTCAGACTATAATAAAATCCACTTACAACACATAGCTTTGTTACATATCTTTGTATTGAACTTTTATTTTTTAGCTACTGGAGAATAATACAATATTTCTAATGTAAAACATTTATATTTTCAAATGTTAAAAAATTGTATAAAGAGATGCTTTAGAAGCAGTAAATGATAAAAAAAAGTTTCAGACATCATAGAATTGTTTTTTGCTTTGTGTTTTCTTACTTTGACAATGATTCTTAATATTTTGCTTTTTATGTCTGTTTTTTGCAATCCCAGCTATGACAGTGATCTAGCCTCTCCAATGCCAACATATACCTAATTTATTCAACAAGAATTTACTGAACACCTACCATGAACAATTTACCGTCCTAGGCACTTGAGATGCTTCAATGAACAAAACCAATAGTGAATTATATTACGAGCTTAGTGAACGTTGCAGTTAAAAATGTTAAGTTTAGGGAAGTTGTTCCCCCCACATCAGAAACATGAGCAGCAGACGTCTCTTGCTTTTAGAAGAGTTGATATGACTTAACAATTTTCTTATCATTATAAGATTATTCTCTACCCATATGTAGAGACTAGTATGCAGCGTCTGAACTGTGTTACTCTATGAAAAGAGTCATGCTATTATACTATAAGGGGAAGGAGAGTTAGTAATACATCTTTATTCATTCATTGACTCATTAACTCAGTCAACTATTAAAATAATATCATTAATGACCAGAGCATATGAGAGTGGTCAAGAGGAATACATCTTGAATAAGACAAATATTTAGACTGCCAACAATCAACCATTTAATATATGGACAGTAGAGCATTTGTAAGTGATATGGTATTTGTGTCCATGAAATTAACTTTATGAATAATGCATATCAGGCCAAAGTTTCTGGTACAGCAGGCTTTTAAGAGAAAAATCACAGTAATATGAAAAATTACAGATTCAAAAGACGTGTTTTTTATTTTCTTTTAAATTGACATGTAATAGTTGTACATATTTTTGGAGGTTCCGTGTGATGTTTTAATACATATAAACATTTTGTAAAAATCATATCAGGATATTTAGCATTCACATAAACTGATACATTTATCATTTGTGGTGAGAACAATCAAAATCTCTTTAACTTTGTACCCACTGACTGATTTCTATCTCCCAACCCCTTCTTTCCTCAGCCCCTGGTAACTACTATTCTACTCTCTAATTCTAGGAGATCAACTTCTTTGGATTTCACATTTGAATGAAATCATGCATTATTTGTAATTCTGTGCCTGGCTTATTTCACTTAACATACTGTCATCCAGGTTCATTCATATTACCACAATCATGGGATTTTATTCTTTTTACATGGTTGAATACTATTTCATTTTATATATATTTCACATTTTCTTTATTCATTCGCTGCGATACACACAAGTACAGTGTAGAAGAGTTTCCCTTTCTTCATATTTATAATAGCATTTGTTATTTTTTTTCTTTGTAGTAATAGCAATCCTAATGAGAGTGAGGTGATGTCTCAGTATGTTTTTATGTTTTGATTTAAATTTCCCTGATGATTGATTATTATGATGCTGATAATTTTTAATACTTGCTGGCCATTTGTATGTCTTTTCTTGAGATACGTCAATTCAGGTATTTTGCCTATTTTTTAGTCACATTATTTGAGGGGTGTCTGGTGTTTTTTGTTTTATTTTTGCTATCGAGTCATTTGACTTCTTTATATACTCTGGATATTAACCTCTTGATTATTAGCATTATTTATTAGTATTAGCATGATTTGCTAATATTTTCTCTGATTTTGTAGGTTATTTTTTTTTCTGTTGACTATTTTCTTTGCTGTCCAGAAGACTTTTAGTTTGATTCAGTCTCATTTGTATATTTTTGGTTTTGTTACCTGTGCTTTTGGGGTCCTATGCAGAAAATTCTTGCCAAGAGCAATGTCATGAAGCATTTCTCAACTGTTTTCTGACAGGAATGTAAGCATTCTGCTAGAAGTATTTTTCTTTACTGAATTCAAGGTCCATTGTTTTTACTTGGTGGAACTGTCATTGTGCATATACATCACCATAGTGTATATTTGAAAAAGTATGGGTTTGAGCAAAGCATGAATCTGCTATCCACAATTTCTTCCTTTGGATTTTATTTACTTATTTGTTTCTTTGCTTGCTTATTTACTAAAAGTACTAAAATTTTACTAGCATCTTTCAACGGCAATGAAATACCAGGAATAATAGTTATAAAACTTTGCATATGTATTTTTATTGAATGTTTCTTCTTTCTGTCTTTTCAGATGAGATCAAACTGTGATCCAAATGTACCAAGATAACTTAATTATCATTTTGAAATATGCCCTGTGATCAAATTTGTTCAATGTATTTCATTTGCCAAATTTCAGGATATCATTATTGATAATTCCTTATGTAAGACTTTTTAATATCTCACAAATGATTCCCTAAAATTATGTGAAATATTTTGTCTGTTAGCGTCATAGGCTGTTTTCTGTTGCTATAACTAAATACCTGGGACTGGGTAATATTTAAAGTAAAGAAACTTATTTCTTATAGTTCTGTTAGCTGGACAACACAAGATATAGGGGTTATGTCTGGTGAAGGACCTTTTCCTAGTAAGGCATCTCTTCAGAGTCTCAAGGCAGTATAAACATCACATGGTTAGGGGGCTTAGTGTGATAGTTCAGGGTCTTATTCTTATTTTATAAGGCCACTAATGTCCCACCCTCACAAACTTATTTAATTCTAATTACCTCCCAAAGGTCCTACCTTTAAATACTGTAGTCAGATTTCCCACCCTCTTGATACTATTAAAATGGGGATTAAGTTTTAACGTGAATTTCAAAATGAGCCAACAGTTAAATTATGTAGCAGTTGGCAATATTCTTAAAAGTAGTGAGAGTGCAATCTTTTTGGTAGAAATATTTAAAGAATATTTAGAAAGCCACAATTTTATCAAATAACTACACTGTACCCCAAAATGCAACAGCCCCTAAAGTAATAATAAATATTAATTTATTTGGATATGCTTTGTCTGGTTCATCTTCTGCAATACCAATATATGAATCTGTAACACATTATGTCACTAACAATTAAGGCTATGAATAATTCCCCATATTAAGGTTCAAGATATTTGAGCTTAAGTTATAGCTTTCTTAAATATTCTATGTTTTTATTTGATACATCACCTCTTTGGATTTCAATACATCATCTTTAAAATGAAAGGATTAAAATATATAATTTCCAGCTGGGCACAAATGCTCATATGTGTAATCCCAGCACTTGGGGAGGCCAAGGCAGGAGGATCAGGAAGTCCAGAGATGGAGACCATCCTGGCCAACATGGTGAAACCCCACCTCTACTAAAATACAAAACATTAGCCCTGGTATTCTTTACTCTCTTTTTGTCAGGATAGTTTGTATTTATTTGACCATAGTTTTCATATCTTTGCAAATCTTCCTTTCCCAAAGGTAGAAACAACTGCACTTATTTGAGACAATGTTATTTTACTCCTTATTCAAAGGAAAGGCCATGGTCCATCATTTCAATTTTATACTTGTCAGTAGCATAGTTTATCACACTTGCTTCTCTTTTTATTTTTCATATCTAGCAAAACTCTCAACTAGATAAATCTATCTATTACATTTCCTATCTATTACATTCAGAACTAAGATAACTGTGCTCTATTGGAAAAGGTCACACAAAAGTGCAGATTGGTTCCACTTTAGATTTATGATTACCAAGCACAAATGCAATCTCAACATGACCCAACAATTGATCTATATTTCTCTGATCTGTTTTCTCTATCACATTTTACAACTCCCTTAGAAATCCTGACGTTTCCAATTTCCTAGTTTATTTTAGTAGGTTATCTTTTTCTATCTAAAGTCCATATGCTTGGATTCCATTTTCTACCTCTTTATAACCTTTGCAGCATTGATTATTCATGCTTCTTTACATATTTAACCTCTCTCAATTTATTCTTTCTCATAAAGGATCCCTCCGCCCCACTTCCTGCTCAATAACTACTATACTTCTCTCTCCATTTCTAGCTAAACTTTGTGAAACATTACCTGCACTGACTCTGTTATCTCATCTCTATCTCGGGTAGAAGACCAAGCTCTCTGGACTCACTTAATCTATACAAAAAGTGTCTCTAAATTAAAACTTTTTTAAATCCTTAGTTTTTGAATTCTCAGTGGTATTCAAGATTGCTGTTAACTCTTTATTTTAGAAATACTCATATTTTGCAATCGATGACTAATACTCTCTTTTCTTCTCTCTGCTACTTTTCTGGTTAAAATTCCTCAACGCTCAAGCCTAGGTTCTCTCTTCTTCTCATACTGTAAGCAATGTCATACATTGTTGGCTTTAAATATCATTTATTTTATGGTATATGGTAAACAAAACCTCTCCTCTATTCTACTTATTTGTCATCTCTACTTAGATATTTCAATGACAGTTGATGTCATTATCCTCACACTTAACCAATAGGCTTGCATATCAAATCTGATATTATTCCAATGTCACCATCTCTTGTATGGTTGAGTTATATATTCAGACACACAAACCGGAAAGCTATGAGCTATTCAACCTCTTTCTCACTCAAGTTATATAATACAGTGTTAAGACTTTACTAAGTCCCTCTCGAATGTACTAGATTTTATTCATCCAGCTTTTCCCATTGCAGACCAAACCACCATCGTCTCTCATCTGGACTACTTAATAGCTTTGCATGGATCACGTTCCAACCTGCTTTTCATGTTGCAGCCAGTAAACATTAAAAAACGTGTTTACTCCCATGGCTTTCTGTTGTATTTAGAATGAAGCCCTTTTTTTTCCTTAGGAAAAAATACAAGAATCTTTATTTTCTGATTCTCTGCCTTTACCTCAAATGGTGCTGCCATTTGCTTTCTGCTTCCTAGCACTGCTGGGTTTCCTTCAGGTTCTCAAATGTGTCACTCTTTTTCTAATGCATTAATATGCTGATATACCTAGATAGCCTTTTCATGTGCTTTTGCCTCTGTGTGGAGCACTATTCACTCTCTTCTAAATCACACTCACAGTTTTACTTGGTAACACGTCATGCTTCAAGGCTCTGCTTAACTGTGACTTCTGCCATGTTCACACCTCCCAGACTAGTTAAATCCTTCACTATGTGCTTTGAGACTCTTTCATTCACTGCCATAGTATCTGAGCTAATTAATTAATAAGACGATTAATTTAATCATCTTATTGAGTAAAAGCCTATGATTAAAAATAAGTTAGACAAAAATCATATGATCATCTCAATAGACATAGAAAAAGCATTTGACAAAATCCAGCAACGCTTTACGATAAAAACCCTCAGCAAAATTGTCATAGAAGGGATATACCTCAAAGAAATAAAAGACGTCTGATGTGGTTTGGATCTGTGGCCCCAACCAAATCTCATCTCAAACTGTAATCCCCAAGTATGGAGGGAGGAACCTGGTGGGAGGTGACTGTATCATGGGAGAAGTTTCCCCCATACTGTTCTCATGATTATAAATGAGCTCTCATGAGACCTGATGGTTTTATAAGTGGCAGTTTTCCCTGCTTTTTCAATGTCTGAATCTTGCCTGCTACCATATAAGATATACCTTGCTTCCCCTTAGTCTTCTGCCATGACTGTAAGTTTCCTGAGGCCTCCTCATTTATGCAAAACTGCGAGTCAATTAAACACCTTTCCTCTATAAATTAGTCTATGGTATTTCTTTATAGAAGTGTAAAAACACCCATCGATGATAGACTGGACAGGAAAAATGTGGCACATATACACCATGGAATATTATGCAGCCATTAAAAACGAGGAGTTCGCGTCCTTTGTAGGGACATGGATGAACCTGGAAAACATCATTCTCAGCAAACTGACACAAGAACACAAAATCAAACACCACATGTTCTCACTCATAGGCGGGTGTTGAACAAGGAGAACACATGGACACAGGGAGGGGAGTACTATACATGGGGGTCTGTTGTGGGGGAGTGGGGGGGGACAGCGGGGGGGTGGGGAATTGGGGAGGGATAGCATGGGGAGAAATGCCAGATATGGGTGAAGGGGAGGAAGGCAGCAAATCACACTGCCACGTATGCACCTAAGCAACAACCTTGCATGTTTTTCACATGTACCCCAAAACCTAAAATGCAATAAAAAAAAAAAAAAAAAAAAAAAAAAAAAAGAAGTGTAAAAACAAACTAATACAAAAAAGTTGTGCTGCAGAGAGTGGGGCACTGCTATAAAGATAATTTAAAAATGTGGATGCAACTTTGGAACTGGCTTACAGGCAGAGGTTGGAACAGTTTGGAAGGCTCAGAGGAAGACAGGAAGATGTGGGAAAGTTTGGAACTTCCTATAGACTTTTTGAATAGTTTTGACCAAAACGCTGATAGTAATATGAACAATGAAGTCCAGGCTGAGGTGGACTCAGATGGAAATGAAGAATTTATTGGAAACTAGAGCAAAGGTTACTGTTGTTATGCTTTAGCAGAGACTGGTGGCATTGGCCTAAGCTCTTGAGATCTGTGGAACTTCGAACTTGAGAGAGATTATTTGAAATTGGAATTTATGTTTTAAAAGGGAAGCAAATAAAAAACCTTCTGCATAGCAAAAATACTAATAATCAGCAGAGTAAACAGACAACTCTCACAATGAGAGAAAATATTCACAAATTAAGCATATGACAAAAGATTAATATCCAGAATCTTCAAGTAACTCA
Organism: Aotus nancymaae; assembly: GCF_030222135.1. NCBI lineage: Eukaryota > Metazoa > Chordata > Mammalia > Primates > Aotidae > Aotus > Aotus nancymaae. The sequence continues at coordinate 22,101,292 of NW_026988473.1, read as the reverse complement.
AACAAGTAAGAAGAAAACAAATAACCCCATGTTAAAATGGGCAAAGGACATGAATGGACAATTCTCAAAAGAAAATATACAAATGGCCACAAACATACGAATAAATGCTCAAGATCACTAATGACTGGGGAAATGCAAATTTAAACCACCATGAGATACCACCTTCTCTTGCAAGAATGGCTATAATTAAAATATCAAAAAATAATAGATGTTGGTGTGGGTGTGGTGAAAAAGGAACACTTTTTTACTACTGTTGGGAATGTAAATAGGTTTTGGAAAACCTCCTGTTTCCCAAAAATGATTGAAATAAAATAAGTTTGAGAGGTACTACAATATTTTTTCATGTAAATTACCAGGTAAATTTAACAACCCGTGAATGAGAGGGAAATCTGTGTACCTATTAAGTCTAGAAACTTCTGAACCAATGTCTGTGGTGCTGATTTATTATTTTCTTTTACAGTAATACAAAGGCTGATATGAACCCAAATTCTTCCCAAAGAAAGAGAACCTCAAGTACTAGATCCCCTATTTAGGTCTATATTTTTTTCTAATTTGTCCACTGATATTTCTCCAAAAATGAGGATGTTCTTATTTGATCCACATCCTTTCCATTTATCTACTTGCAGCTCTCCAATGATTCTTATTATACTAACCTGTTCATGGAAATGCTTTCTCCTATTTTTTTCTAATGGAAGCGTACTCCCATTTTTCCATTTATTTTCTTCCACTTTCATCCAAGACATAAGTTATCCACCTTCTCCCACATCCCATTTTCAACATTTGACCTTAAATATCTCCCCTTGTCAAGATGACTGACAGCTAACACTAAGATATCAGGTGCAATTCTGAATTTTTTTCTTAAGAAAAAGACTTGAAAGAATCTTACTATACCTTTGAATATTTCTGTCTTTGAATATTCTGTGCCTTAACTCCCTGCAGGATTAGAAACTCCTAACTCTCCAAATTTCCATATAAAATGTGCATTCTCAAGATGTGAACATTAAGCAGAATACATATTTTATAATTTGACCTCTGTTATTTAGGGAAGTGTTCACATTTTTAAATATGTAAAATCAAGTAGAAAGTGTGAATGCAAGTGTATACCAACACTAATAAAATATTTCTTATTCTCAATACAAAATTTCTCAACTTCTTTTTTCTGGAAACTGTTCTTTGGAACCCTACTCTAAGCCCTCAAGCCTTTTTTATTTTAAATTTTAATGAAAGACCCTGGTTTTACTTACCGTTGCTTAATGCCAGGAAAAGAATGGAATGCCTTTGTTGTTCCAAACTTTCTATATAAGGAAAGTATAAAATGCATCCTGTGTTGCCTACCTAGTGGAAAGGTGCTTTTAAAATTAACTCTTGACAGTTCAAACTTTTAAACTTTAATATGTATTCAGAATTTAAAAAGTAAGAATATAATGACATGTAAACTCATTGTTCATAGAATGGTAAATTAATTATAACTGTCCAAAACCAATAACATATGTCTAACAAACTGAACAATATTAGCAGAGTTAAATAAAATGTAAAATGTTTTTCTCAAAAAAGAGCAAATTCTCAAAAATATGAGAAAAATAGGATTCAAATATTTCCCAATACTCTCATTTTTAGGTTTTTCCCTTTCTTCATTGCATGCATTTCAATGTCTTGGATACTTTATTTCACATTTGTAAGTGAAATTTTAAAATATGTAACATGTTCAGAAAAGTGCACAAGTTACTGGGATAAAGTTGATGTATTTTTTTAAGGAGCATACATTTCTAATCAGTACCCAGATTAAAAATACACCTCAAAATCTTTCATTTTATTCACTGAAATAGTCTAGTATTGACTGTCTTAGTCTTTCTTTGTGCAACTTCCTTTACTTTTTAGCTAGGCCATCTGTTTTTCTTTTTCTTATTTTTGTCTATATTATCCCCAGTCTAGAATTTTCTAACTTACTCCTTCATCTACTGACTAATTAAAACACACACTCACATACAAACACCACAGTAATATAGTAAATACCATAAAAGAATGGGAGCAAAGGATAGGAGATAAATGGCTACAGAGATAAGCATTAGAAATATACCAGTATGCGGGCCTGGCGCAGTGGCTCACACCTGTAATCCAGCACTTTGGGAGGTCGAAGTGGGTGGATCACCTGAGGTCAGGAGTTCGAGACCAGGCTGACAAATATGGTGAAACCCCACCTCTACTTAAAAAACAAAAATTAGCCAGGTGTGTTAGCATGTGGCTGTAGTCCCAGCTACGCGGGAGGCTGAGACTGGAGAATTGCTTGAACCCAGGAGGTGGAGGTTTCAGTGAGCTGAGATTGTGCCACTGCACTCCAGTCTGTGCAACAGAGAAAGGCTCCATCTCAAACAAAACAAAACAACAACAACAAAAAAAAACAGCAACAAAAATAAATATACCAGTATGCTAGAGATCTGTATAGACATGCTAGTTAAAACCATAAATTCTTCTCATTTTCACTTAATTAATCATTTTATCCCTGCTAGCTGTTTTAACAATTTTTTTTGCACTATGTTTAGTAGCTTTATTTTAAAAATTATTTTGTGGCCTTAGACATAAAAATGCTGTTACTGTTATTCAGACACAAAAATCTGAGTATTTATTTGTAGTTAGTACATAATACATTAAAGCCATAAATAAATATATTCTCTTTTAGACACTGGAGATTAGGGGATCTCTCAATGAACTAGCTGACACATAGATGTTCCTCATTCACTGATGATCTCTGACAAACAGCCCTTTAATTCAATATGCACTAATTTAAAATAGCCTTTTCCCTACAGTTTTTAAGTCATTGCCAACTGGGTAAATTCATTCATATCAATTGTCTGTGGTTAGTTAATTATAAAAAGTGGCAGAAACAGCATCATGTTAGCCTAGATAGAAAAGAAAAATCATGCGGCCAACAGTAAAAAATTTAGAAATGTGAACAAAATTATTTGTTCTTACCCTGCTTATTTAAAAAATCTATTGAAGAATATATATTATGACACAGTGAGATAGGAGCCAACTGTAAGCCAAGGAGATAGGACTCACCAGACACCAATCCTATGGACACCTTGATCTTAGGCTTCCAGCATCCAGAAGTATAACTAAATAAATTTCTTGTTTTTAGGACACACACACACACAAACACACACAAACGTGTGAGTACATATATATATTTAAAATATCCTTTTTTTCAACCAACTAATCTATAATCTTTTTACCACACACACACACACACACACACACACACACACACACGGCTTGTTCACATTTCTAAATTTGCATATATATCATATATAAAATATATAAATATAAAAATATATAATATAATCTTTGAAGAAGTCTCGTTCACTGTTTTTATTAATGCCACAGCATTAAGAATTTCTTTAGCTTAAAGTTGCTTTGTTTTGTTTTTTTTTTCCACAATAAAAATAGAGGCACTAAATTTCCGATGAAAAGTGTTTTTAAGCCAACAACATGGGTTGAAAAGAGCGGAAAGGAAAATCTGAAGAGATAGAATACTTCATCTTTTCATTAACATGCCTTATGAGAATCTACTAAGACACATAATATGTAACAATTCACTGTAGAAAGGAAAATGAAAGAATCTCAATAAAAAATTATCAAATCTATCCTCAAACCATCAAAGAGAAATTTATCTAAATCATTCCACTTGGGAGACTCCACTTCATATTTTACAACTCATTTAACTCCAACAATCTTCATCATCTAAAAGTGTTCTTTTTGTGTCATAAATGGTGGAGAATGCAAGCAAGGAGGCATTCATGATAGAAGACAATGTATCCCACGGTTTCTCATTGGGAAGGCAATATTGAATTTTGCAGTCTTAAGATGAATGCTCAAGAGCTAGAAAGGGGCAGTAAAGAAGATGGGTGAGGAATAGGTTAGGTATTTGGGAAAAGGCTGCCATAGGCATTCAGCACTTTGGCTAGAATTTTCTTTGGTCTGATGGGAGGGGCACTGTCCTCATTTCCTAGGGCTGCTGTTACAAATTATGGCAAACTTGGTGACTTAATAAATCACACATTTATTCTCTTAACACCCTGGAGGCCAAAATATAAAATCAGTTACACTGTGCAGCTATCAAGACATACACAGTACCACATGCCCTTTGAATCCTTTAGGGAAGAATCTGGTCCCTGCTTCTCCCAGTATCTGGTGGCTGCCATCATTCCTTGGATTGTGGCCCCATAATTTCTTCCCCTGTCTAAGTGGTCACATCGCCTTCTCTACTTCTGCCTGTACCAAATCTCTCTCTACTTCTGTCTGTATCAAATCGCCTTACAAGGACCTTATGATTTCATTAAGGCCCTACTTGATAATGCAGGAGAATTGCCCCATCTCAAGATCCTTAATCACATTTGCAAAGACCTTTTTTCCATATAGGGTAAAATTCGTAATTTAAGGACATTAGGAGATAAGGGGCATTAACCAGCCTGCCACAGATGGGGATAAGGCAAGAGGTTCAAAGGTAAAGGTTTCAAGGCCACAGGTGATATATGAATGACCCCTGTGATAAGGAAATACAGAACATTTTCAGAGTATGAAAGTTACATTTAAAGAGAATTCGAGACTAAGAAGACAGAATCTTGCCTTTACCTTGGGTTTGCTATGCAATCAAAATTTATCTGCTTAAAGTTACCGTCAAATAGGAATAACACTATTTCAAATTTCATCCACTTACAATTACAATGTTTGGTGATATTTTTAAATCTGAATTCTTTTGTTTAGAAATTTTTTGAGAAATCAAGAAGAAATGAAAGCCCCATTTCTGCAAATAGAACAAACAGGCCTCTTAGAACTTAAGTAATTTGCAAAAAACCAGTCGGCCAGTAAAACTTTGCCAAGTCCACTTATTTGATGCCTCACCCTCTAGCATATAGAATTTTAATATAGCTCAGATTTTTCTACCTTCTCACACATAGTAGGATCTCTGAGAAATGAAGTATCACAAATGACATTCCTAAAATCAAAGCTGTAACCCTGTGATTTCAAAACACAGAGAATGCAGTTGATCATCTGTGAGTTCCAGAGTTAGAAACCTTCAAATCTTTCAGTGTAATGAGAATGACTCCACATCCTTGTCGCTTGGATAACTAAGCTTTTCTCGAAGGTAAGAAAGCAAGTCCACATCTATAGATGGAGGATAGGATCTGGCAGTGGAGTTGCTGGTTCGTCTCTATTTCCTAGGACACAGCACACTCACTTTACATGTTTCTGACTCTTTCATGGAAGCACACATACACCTTATATAAACGTCATGCTGCCTGAAAAGTGAGGATTATTTTAGAGGTAAATAATAGAATCCTGAATTTCCTTTCTCATTTGAGTAAAATGCTGCCTCAGATTAAATAAACTATTAAGACTATTTGAAAAGAATGAAAAAAATGGGGAGGAGGTCACCGTATATGTGCAAAATGCCATCTTTCCTTAACATATTCAGGCTCTTGTCTTTGAGCATTTTTTTTCTATCTAGTAACTTAGAAACTGAAAGCACAATAGCAGAGTGGACACGGTTGTTAATGTGTTATTCTTCTATCATTTTCTATAACTGATTAAGGGGAGAAAAGTAAAAGGTTAATTTTCTAATTACATACTCGCCCAAGGTAAATTATGCACGTTATCACATTCACTGACACATCATAATGGGCATTTTATGGAAAAATGATTTTCTCTGAAGCTATGAACAATCAACAGTATATTTTTAGGAAGCAAGTAGGCAGCAGGCAAACCAGTGAAAAGACCTACCTCTACCAAAAACATGTTCACGAGCAGCTTTTGCCTTCAAAGCAAACTGTGGTGATTCCAAATCATTCAGGCCAGCCATGTGAGTCAAGTATAGGCTGCAGAGTTGGACCTGATTTTGACTCCTGACTTTTTCCATTTATTAATCACATGACATAAATATATGTTATATGTCTGAGCATTGACTAATTCATTGTTAAATGGAAATAGTTATTGTGAGAACATAATTACATACAGAAACGCAGTGATGTATGTATAGCAAGTAATGTATAGCAAGTGTCTATCACATATACTCTCAATACATTATAACTGTGATCATGAGTCATGAGAGAAGTTGAAATTAGGAAGTGAATTGTAGTGTTAAGTACTGCTGTAATTAGAAGTGTCTGTGTAAATAGAATCTTCCCAGATCATGTCCCCATTTAGTTTTCTTTTTGTGAGGAAAGAGTATTGCAGATAGATATAAATAGATTCCTGTGATATTTTTATTTCCTTACTGAAATAGAATTGATATTCACAAATTCTTATATTTAATGTATGCATTTTTATCAGTTTGTACTTACATTTGTGCTACCAACACCATAATCAAGGTACTAAGCTTATGCATCACCTCCAGAAATTTCCGTGTTCGTGTGTGTGTGTGTGTGTGTGTGTGTGTGTTTTCTTGATTTTTTGTTTTTGTGGCTAGAACACCTAACATAAGGTCTGTCCTCTTATATTTTAAAGCACACAACACCATACTAGCTATAGGTATGATGTTGTGCAGCAGATATCTAGAACTTATTCATCTTGCATAACTGAAACTTCTTTATACCCATTAGATAGTGATTTCCAATTTTTTTCTCCCACTAGCTCCTGGCAACCACCATTTTATTCACTCCCTCTATGAGTTTGACTATTTTAAGTACCTCATATAAGTGGAAAAGCTTGTTGACATTGGTCTTGGCAATGATTTCTTGGATTTCACACCAAAACCACAGGCAACAAAACCAAAAATAGACAAGTACGACTACACCCAATTAAAAAGCTCCTGCACAGTAAACAATCAATACATTGAAAAAGCAATAAGAATGGGAACACATATTTGCAAACCATCTATTTGATAAGGGGTTATTATTTAAAATATATATAAGAAACTCCTACAACTCAATAGCAAAAAACAAAAACAAGTAAAACCAAGAAATCCTGCTTTTTAAAAACTGGGCAAAGGATGTGAATAGGAATTTCTCTAAAAAAGACATATAAGTGTTCAACAAGGATATGAGAGGCTGTTCAACATCATTATTCATCAGGGAGATGCAAATTAAAGCTACAGTGAGATATCACCTCCTACTGGTTAGGATGACTATTATCAAGAAGACAGGAGATAACAAGAGTCAGTGAGGGTGTGGAGAAGTTGAAATCTTTATATACACTGTTGAAGGGAATGTAGAATGGTGTAGGCACTATGGAAAACAGTATGGAGGTGCTTCAAATAATTGAACATAGAAATACCATATAGTCCAACAATACTGCTTTTGGGTATATATATATATATATATACACACAAAAAAAATGTAGTATTGTTTTTTGGGTATATACATATATACACACATATATATACACACACACACCATATATAAAATACTACTTTTGGGCATATATATATATATATATTTGGGTGTATATATATTTATATATATATATATGGAGTCAGGATCTTGAAGAGATATTTGCCTCCTATGTTGATTGCAGCATTATTCATAATACTCAAGATATGAAAACAGCCCAAATGTCCATCTTCATATGAAGGGAGAAAGAAAACCTGGTGTATGTATACACAATGGAATATGATTCAACCTTATAAAAGAGGGAAATCCTACCATATGTGACAACGGAGATGAACCTAGAAGACATTATGCTAAATGAAGTGAACCAATCACAGAAGGACAAATACTGAATGAATCCATTTACACGAGGTATTTATAAAATAGTTAAACTCGTAAGAGAATAGAATGAGCTCATAGCATTTATACAAAAAAAAAAAACCAGAATAATTAGAGAGGAGAAAGTATTTGTACCTTTAGACCAATTAGTTTGTAAACCTCAGGGAGACTCCCAAATCTCTTTAGGATCCATCCTCTGGTGTATTCACTCGGACTTTCTGGGGATTAGTCATGTTTGAAAGAACATAAATGAGGACAACTTAAATAAGTCTATTATAGAGAAGCTCAAGAAGTTTGGTGAAAGACAAGAAAGCCCAAGACCAAAAGTAAGGTCCCAATGGTTTAGGCCCATTTTTGTACCCTTTCTAGCACAAACTGATCACACAAATGGATGTCATACATTTCAAATATTGTTACAGCTTCATTCCACTTTTATTATTAATATGTGATTTAGGTAGTTTTTTTATTTATCATTGTCAGTGAAAAATGAGATACTAGGGAAAAAGTTGCTTGTCCAATTTAAGAATATTTTCTTATTTCCTGAAAAAAACTTGTTATAGTATATTGTCTTGTATATTTATACAGAATAAATTTACCTTTAATAAAACAATGGAAGGTGGTGAAAATAGTGTGAGATTTAGAAAAAGACCTGGGTTCAAATATTAGTTTTTCTGTAACTTTGGGCAATCGCTTAATCTCTCTGAATCACAGAAAGATTTTCTTACTTGTAATATGAAGATCACAGCAGTATTGGAGAGCTGATTAAATATTAACATAAGTGAAAAGTCTGGCTCAATCCCTGACCAATTGGAGCCACTGAACCAACAGATTTTTGAGTAAATGAATAAATTGTTTTAATCACCTTGTATTTACATTGTTGGTGAGAACCTCTTGCCCTAGGTTTATGGAGACAGCCAAACACACACCACCTGAGTGGACAGATAAAGATTCACAGAAGTTGATATGGTGTGGCTCTGTGTCCCCACCCAAATCTCATCTTAAATTGTACTCCCATAATTCCTATGTGTTGTAGGAGGAACCCAGTGGGAGATAACTTGAATCCTGGAGGTCGTTTTCCCTATATGGTTCTCTTGGTAGTGAATAAGTCTCACAAGATTTGATCATTTTATCAAGGGTTTCTGCTTTTGCATATTCCTCATTTTTTCTTGCAACTGCCATGTAAGAAGTGCCTTTCATTTCCTGCCATGATTTTGAGGTCTCCCCAGGCATGTGGAACTGTTAAGTCCAATTAAACCTCTTTTTCTTCCCAGTTTCTGGTATGTCTTTATCAGTAGCATGAAAATGGACTAATATAGAAGTTTACTGATTACACATGTTCACAGCCAGGAGGAGGAGGATACCACAGGCCAGGCAAATACAAGACTTGCACTAAGGAACAGAATGAGCAACCATGGGCAGTGGGAAGCAGGCTAGTTAGTATTAAGAAACTGAGGTGTCCCTTGTTTTTATGAGAGGGTATGATTGTCATAATTTGAATAATTTCACATGCTGGAAGGGAACCCTTCCAGGGATGAGCAGGAAATATACCTCCTCTATTTGAGAAAAAGGATTGTTTGGCAAGGATACCTTATTTACAGAAACAGAAGGAAGAGAGGATTTTCAGATCAGGCAGGTTGAGGTTATCCTTATTTCTTTTGCAGATTTTATTAATGATAATAAATTTTAACCCTTCTCCATGGATAATGTCATTTCTAAAATACTGTATTTTATCTTAAAGTTAAAAAAACCCACAAAACCAAAAAGCACCCCATACCTGAAATAGTTTCTCTTAAATATGGTCCTATACCCTGTATTTGATATTTTCTCCTTAGTCCATATTTTTTTTTTTTTTTTTTTTTTTTTTTTTTTGAGACGGAGTTTCGCTCTTGTAACCCAGACTGGAGTGCAATGGTGCGATCTCGGCTCACCGCAACCTCCGCCTCCTGGGTTCAGGCAATTCTCCTGCCTCAGCCTCCCGAGTAGTTGGGATTACAGGCACGCGCCACCGTGCCCAGCTAATTTTTTGTATTTTTAGTAGAGACGGGGTTTCACCATGTTGACCAGGATGGTCTCGATCTCTTGACCTCGTGATCCACCCGCCTCGGCCTCCCACAGTGCTGGGATTACAGGCGTGAGCCACCGCGCCCGGCCCCTTAGTCCATATTTTTCTTAAGAATAATTACTTTGTGAGTCAGCTCATGATGATACAGGCTGCTGGTTCTTTCTGGTGTTGAGATAAATGAAAATGTATCCTAGCAAGCATCCAAAAGTCTTCTCAAATCATAACATACAATGGCATAAAACTAGGTAATGAGCCCTTTAATATGCCAGACACATTTGAAGTACTTTAGTGATATTTTCTTGGTTAATCTTTCTAATAAGACTATGAAATAAATATTATTTCGTCCTCTTACAGATGAGTAAAGTGAGGCAACATATTATTCATTAACTTGCTAAACAGTCAGTCTGGCTTTTGAACATAGTTTCTTAATCTCTAAACCATGTTATTTCTTCAGTTCAACATACATCCTTATTAGTATTAATTAAAAACCCTGAGTTACATTTAGTAAATTCCAGTCAATAATTGACCACACCTAAGGGTTATATTATATAATTTAATTCATCAGTTTAAGTAAAATGACTTTTTACAAAATAATATGAAAATTACTAGGAATGTTTTCTAATAATTGTAAAATCACAAATACTAATTTTATATTAGACTCTGAGACCTAGGGAAAAATATGGTGACTATGGTCATGTAATTTTTAGCAGGGACCACACTAAATCTAATCCCTAATCTCTTGATTTTTACTATGATAAATTTTCTGCCAACAGATATTATTAGCTGCAAAGATATTAGGGCTGAATAAAATGTTTTGTTTACCTTTATAGACATCAAAATCCAGATGGAAATAAGAACATATACACAAAGAATATCAGTAAACTGCTATGTTAATAAATCCATTCAGAATTTTATGTATACATGCATACATATATATAAATTATATATATATACACATATATACGTTTATATAAAATTTATATATATAAAAATTATGGGGAGAGTTGTTAGATTTGAGTTGATGTAATCAAAACCAACATCCTGGACTATGGCAGAAACAGTTAGTGTAATAGCTTCTTACCAGTCAACTTATTTGCACTGGATGTGCTCTAGCCAAATCAGTTGCAGAATAATTGGAATATTTATTTAAGATGGCCATCTGTAGATTGTACTGAACACTTGTGCCATTACTGCTGTTGCCTTAGTTACTATTTTCACCAGCATGTTGTATTTTAAGACAGTCTCCATCTTCACATATTTTTGTTTCCTTAATTTCACTTACAGACGATGCCCGCTTTAGACGCAATGTGTTCATGGAGACTGGATCTTAAAGTGCATCAGTCAGGCAAAATCTGGAGTGCACAGGTTTGAGTGGTTAGACTTATCTGTTCAAAACCTGATGAAAGTTGCTGAACAATGCAGTAGACGTTACAAGTGTAGTTCAGGTTACTAGGAACTTTTGATCCAACAAAATAGTTAACTAAACAACTGCCTACATTCATATTTGAGAGCCAACCAATGTCTATTCTTTTATAACAGATTTTTTCTGTTTTCATAGTTACTATGCCAGATTGAAAAACTAGTCTGGGATAGGATTTTATCCTCTTGCAACTATAATATTGTAGTCTCGCTTTTCTTCTAGAAGATATTGCTTGCAAATGACAGAAAAATCTGATTTATATAAGTGAGCTTAGCTGATACCACATGGAGCTGAGATCAGCCCAAATTACCAACCAACAGAATTTTGAGCATATAAACATTTGTGATTTTCAGCCACAAAGGCTGGAGTAGAAAGAAGAACACTCAAAGAAGTAAGAGAAACATCTTAATTAGCACCGCCCAACCCCCACCAAAGCAAGAAAATAGGACAAAATAAGTGCAAAATAGTTTGGTAGAAATACAATTTGTAATACATATAAATACTTGGAATAAATGTAAAGAAAACTCAAACAATCTAGCTAGAGTCATGATGAATATCTCAGTAAACAAGGTAATTATTTGTGAAATATCAAAATAACTACTTTAAAAATTAGGAACATGACAATTGCTTCCTAATACTTGGGCCATTCCTAAAATCAAGAGAAGTAGAAAGGCAGGATATAAAATGATGAATCAAAGCAAATTAAAGTAAGTCTTCTCTTGATGTGAGATCAGGTCCCAAGAAATTCTATTGTGAAAAAATAGAGGACTATGTTACTCTAGATTCAATTAAATTGCCAGCGTTTCAGTGGGCCTTCTGTACCATCCACTTAAATGCTAGACTGCGGTGTATTTAGTGATACTTATGAACAGTTAAAGGTTTCTATGGCAATGAGGATGTTTCTGGGTGTTGTGCCTAACCAGGACATCAGAGACAAAGTAATGATTCCAATAATTTTCTTGTAAATTAGAGTTAATCTTGTTGGCCCAGTGAGAATACTGGGAGCTCACGGACCACAGACTGCTTCCCCTCTTTTCTGGAGATGAAGTTACTTAGTATTTCATAACATCCTTTATTCCTTATGTATCCCTTATAGTCTATCAAAGATAAATTATTAAGAACATATTCTGGAAGAAGAATTGACAGTAGTTAAATCTCAGCAGCACTATATTTAAATTCACATTATTGTGGGATGGTTTTATGTGATTTACCCTAATAAGCAAATGAGATAGTCATATTAACACCAAATTTTTAGAAAAACATATATAAGATATATGTGACAAAAACTAGAAATTACCTTAATCTGATAAAGATCTACTAAAATTCTATGGGTAGCATGACCCTATTAAAATATGGGAAACATTCTTTTAAAATTATAAACAGTAAAGTAATACTAATGCTTCCTCTATTTAGCATATCATTTGAAATCTTAATTACCACAACATAAAAGAAAAAAACAGGAAGACATTAAATTGTCTGGAAAGGAAGACATTAAATTGTGATCATTCATAGATGACATTATCTTTCATAGAATCCCAGAATGATATACAAAATATTAGAATTCATCAGATGTTTTAATAAGGAGGTTGAATAAAATATTCATAAACAAATATAAATTGCATTTTTATACACCAGAAACAAATAGTAAGAACATTTATAATTAAAATATGTCATTCTTGTGGCTCATGCCTGTAATCCCAGCATTTTGGGAGGCTGAGGTGGGAGGACTGCTTGAGGCCAGAAGTTTGAAACCACCCTGGGTGACATAGTGAGACCCTGTCCCTACAAAAAATTTAAAAAATACCTGGGTATGGTGTCACATGCCTGTAGTGCTAGCTACTCAGGAGGCTGAGGTGTGAAGATTGCTTGAGCTCAGGAGTTCAGGGCTGCAGTGAGTTATGATCCTGTCACTGCACTCCAACTTGGACAACAGAGTGAGACCCTGTCTCTTAAAAACATAAAAATAAATTAAAAAGGTGCCACTCTTAAATGCAATAAAAATAGCTAAAAGAAACTATGTAATAAGGTGGGGAACTTGAACGCGAATGTGTATCTTTATAACACTGTAATAAGCATACAGTATTCTCCACTATTTTCAGTCATTTTCTTTAGCTGGATTAGCAAGGAGATTATATTTTCCTGATTATGTAATTTTTTTGGCCAGTGAAATATAAGCAGTAATAATTTGTACCATTTCCAGCTGAATTATTTGAGACCTGGTGTGCACTTCTCTAGGTCCTTTCTCCAACCATTATAAATACTGAAACTTACTGGAGACACAGCAATATAAGTAGGTGAAGCCTCTCTATGTCTTCTTCTTCAAGAACTACAATAACCAGACATAAATACTGTATGGAAAAATATATAATGTTACTTTAAGGCATACAGAGTTTGGTTTCTTTGTTATCGCAAAAAAGAAGCCACTTTTGTTCTAATCTACTGTCATGGTGAACACAATCATTAGGGTATTTTTAAGCCCAGTTTATATAGTTATACTTCTCATTGAATGTTGCATAGGCTAAGACTTCTATGAAGTATTTTCTCTAATTCACTTCAAATTCAGCCCACTGCAGTCATCATAACAACCAAGATCTTACACCAAACAATGAGAACTCCCTGAGATCACAGGGAGAGGGAGAGAACACACTTTTCCTTAGAAGTCTCACCAGTGTATTTAGTTTCCTATAGGAGTCTTCTGAGGTCTTGTAACCTCAAGATTAGCCCTGTATTAGCCCTGTGTAAACACATATAAGTGAATTCTTGAGTTCTCTGTATCCTGGCAATTGAGCTTCATAAATCTACGTGACAAAGAATGGAAAAGTAAAGACTGTGTTTCTGTTATGCTTTATTAATCCCAAAGGGGGTTGTAAAGCAATAAAGAACACAAAAGATATCCATATTACATTTGTTTTTAAGTAGATCATTTAATTTGAAAAAAAAGTTATAGTAGCCTTTGACTAATAAAACTGAAGGCTGCAGGAGAATCATATCAGTCTGGCTTCAGATTTCTATATCTTTAAGTCAGAAGAATGCAGTTAATTCCAATTCTGTGCATGTGTTTGTAGACAGATATAGATTCATATGTATATGGATATCTATATATAGATTCATATATATATATATATGAATCCCACATATATGATACACATACACACACACACACATATATCTGTGTATGTATAAATATATATATATACATATACTTTTAATCCCTCTCTCTTTCTCTCTCTCTCTAGCTCTCTCTCTCTATATATATACAGCAATATATTTTCTAAAATAGGGATAGTTTATAAGCGCCCAGACACTGACTAGCATGTTTATTTCAATGTGACAGTTGTCTTTATAAGAAGATGTTATAAAGGCAGTGGTAAAATGCCACGTGGTGACAGAAGCAGGGTTTAAAGTTATGCAGTTGCAAGTCAAAAATGCCAGAGATTACTGGAACAGAAGAAACTAAAACAAACATTCCTGAGGAGTTTCCTAAAAATGAAATTCACATATGAAATTAGTGCTTGAAAGATAAAATATACTAAGTAAATGTTCTGGGTGAATTTTAATTTTTTTCCTGCGCTGGTCCATAAAGACAAGTAAGTGTATTACAGACCATATTAGATTTTATTACTTCCTTAATAAAGAAGCACATATGTAAAATTCTAATCCACCCTGGTTTTTCATTATTTTCTTGTTACTTTTGTGCCTATGATTTATTGATTATCCACTTTGTGCTAGAAACAGAGGTGGGAAGAGGAGAATAAAGAATAACCTAATTATTGAAGAATCTTTAGCAAGACCGTATTAATGGCTAATATATATTATTTCTAGGTGATTATTATTTTTTCAGTGTTCCACAGCTGTGACAATAACCCACTGTATATACATCATCCCTCTGGGTCTCTCCACCTCCTTCCCATGGGACTTGAGGGACAAAGGGAATTCATTTGAACATAAAGCTCATGCTTCCTGCTTCACTATGAGTAATAAAGCTCATGGTTTCTGATCTAGGAGTTTCACATCTTCTGGCAGCATCCATGATGCTATGAGTCTAACTTGTTAGCTTTGAAATAGGGTAAAATAACAGAATTTTCACAGGTGTTCAGATAGAAAGGTAGAAGAAATTCATCTTAGATGCTTTATAAGATTCTAAATCAACTAAAACCACAAATTCATCAAAGTAAAAGTGAAAGAGTTGGTCTACATTTTGCAAACTCATAACCTAATCATACAATCACAAATTATTTACCTTAGGGAAAGCGAAGAATTTATACGTTGACATAGATACAAAAATAATTCGTATAATGGTTTTTATAGCAGTATTTCAGATAGTTCTATCTTGATCAAGGAAATGAGTAAGAGAATCCTTGGCTTAGGCAAATTATGGTTTATTCAAGATCTGATACAGGCCACTTCCTAAGAGATTTCAGTACTCCCACAAGAGATATATATACACACACATATATATGTATATATACATATATATTTGAGTATACATATATATTTCAGTACTCCCACAAGATATATATATATACCCATATATTTATATGTATATACATATGTATATTTATATGTACATATGTATATATGTGTATATATATATCTTGTGGGAGTACTGAAATCTCTTAGATTTCTATATATATATATATTTTATTTATTTATTTTTTTTTTTGAGACAGAGACTTGCTTCATCACCCAGGCAGATTGCAGTGGTGCTATCTTGGCTCACTGCAAACTCCACCTCCTAGATTCAAGCAATTCTCCTGCCTCAGCCTCCTGAGTAGCTGGGATTACAGGCATACACCACCATGCCTGGCTATCCCCAAAAAATATTATTTCTCATACTATTGTTTTGCTTCTAAGATTTAATCCTAGTTCAGATCTAAGTCTTT
The DNA here is from genome assembly GCF_030222135.1 of Aotus nancymaae. Lineage (NCBI taxonomy): Eukaryota > Metazoa > Chordata > Mammalia > Primates > Aotidae > Aotus > Aotus nancymaae. The sequence continues at coordinate 22,085,227 of NW_026988473.1, read as the reverse complement.
AATCACTCATTATGCCACCCCTATCATCTCAAGTTTCCCTTATGACTATATGCTTTAATTTAGCCTTGGCTACGCAATGCACTCTTGCCTTTTTTAGGACTCAGTATTCTTTAAACTCTGAATGTGATACCACCACCAACAGAAAACATGATCAGTTTTAGTATTATAACCAGTTCATTTCCTCCACCATAGTGAATGATTAGAATACTTAGGTTCTTAAAACCAAAACTTTTATATTTGTACCAAAATGAAAAAAAAAAAAACAAAACCAAGTTTAGATTCCTCCTTTCCTCAATCTTCGGACGAAGAGATCCTTATAATCTGAGTTTCTAACCTCAAAACAGATGCATTTAGAAATAAATATAATTATTGTGACAAGTCACTATAGTCCCTTAAGTTTTATACTGGTTCTTTCTGGATACGTGCTGCAGGTTCTTCTTCTAGGGTATTCTAAAAATGATCAGGTTTCAAGCACTATGTCAGCAAGCCATACACTGGTGAAGGCAGATCACATTTGTGGCTGGGATTTGGTTCTTTGTTTAGTATCTTTCTTCTGTAGCAGTCATTAGAAATAAAAGACTGCTTGCTCATAATTGGATCCCACCAGCCCTAACCCCTGCTTTGGCATATCTGAAAAATGGATTTCCCCTATTTGTTTAATTTATTCCTTACTGGAATTCATTGTAGAAGAGAGTATGAGGTGGGGGAAGCAAGGGTGGTTTATTATCTTCATCTCAGAGAAGCAGTGTTTAAGAATGTATTTTATATTACGTTTCAAAGAAACAAAAATATCGTTTAACAATATTTCACTGTATAACAAAAATAACGAAGACTGTTAGGATTTTAAGGGCAGAGAGATGTAAAAGAGCAGAAGAAGCTTGGAAGAATCAATCACTCTTAAGAATATGCTAGTCATTTCTAGAACAACTTTTCTTTTTTTTTGAGACGGAGTCTCGCTCTGTCACCCAGGATGGAGTGCAGTGGCATGATCCCAGCTCACTGCAACCTCTGCCTCCTAGGTTCAAGTGATTCTCCTGCCTCAGCCTTCTGAGTAGCTGGGACTACAGGTGCATGCCACCATGCCCAGCTAATTTTTGTATTTTTAGTACAGTCAGGGTTTCACCATTTTGGCCAGGATGGTCTTGATCTCCTGACCTTGTGATCCACCCACCTCGGCCTTGCAAAGTGTTGGGATTACAGGCATGAGCTGCCACACCCAGCCAGAGCAACTCTATTTTTTAATGAACAATAATGAAAGCCTACTGAAGTGTAATAGCATGAATTTCCTCAGTTACACTCAGGGCTTAAGATCAGGGCATTGTAAAGAAAGCAACAGTGTGTCAAGTAAATTAAGAATTTTAAGGAAGAACTAAGGTTGTTGTTCATTTTCTGGAATCCTTGACCAAGACTGAATAGTAAGGTAAGCGAAAGAGGAGCAGAGATAATGATTTGAAGTTTACTGAGATACTTGAGATTTTGGACTATTGTCGACAAAATAATTCTTCTCTTTATGAAAAGGCGTGAAGAACAATGTGAGATTTGGAAAGTAGAGTAACCATAGAGATGACTGTCACTGGAGTTGCAAAAGAGAGTATGTGTGAGTGTTTCAGTGTGTGTGTGTGTGCATGGAATGGGGGAAGGATTAAAACATATTTTTATGGGTATAAAAATTGAATTCATTTGCTTTTTGTTTCATTCTGCCCTTGTCATAGTATCCATTCTATGAAATTAAGAGAGTGAACAAAAGTCTCATGGGAATTTTTTCATCTAGGCATTAGCTCTAATTTAGTCTACTGATATGAGCCATAAAACGCAAGTGCTTGCTGGTTTCACCCAGATAGTCCTTAGTGTTACTGTAGAAAGTTATAAACTACACAAATACAACTCTTGCTTTCTGCAGCCAGGATAATCAGGAGTTTATATGCATGTCTAGAGGATTTGGAAATTTTAGAACTTCTATTGGATTAAAGTTGAGGATCTGGTGCTCTTGGAAAACATGTAATCTATATCAAAGTCATTAACATAATAACAATTGTTTTCTACTTATTTACTTACACTACTTCATTACATTCTTCCACAAACCCTGAAGCATTGCCCACAACATAAAAAACTCAGAACAGATTAATTACTCACTCAAGGTTGCACAGTGATAGAGCCATTTTTAAATTGAAAGGTCAATCAGTATTTATGCTCCTAATTACAACACTCTACTGTTGCAATCAACTCTGATTATAGGATAAGAGCTGAGATTCAGGAAATATATTTTAAAGAAAGACCATCATCTCTGTGGTCACACAGATTATGTCCAAATCCTAATTCCATTATGTATTAACTGGGTCACCATAAGCAAGCTTACAAATTGATTCATTATTTCATTATTTATTTATGTTTTCACTCATTTATATAGCCATCCCATCAGTCATATTGTTCATGCAGATAATGATAGTTATTGAATATCTACTGTTTACCAGAATTATGCTTAAACATTTTGATTATCGCAGTCAACAACATGAGAATGCCGATATCTATTTCAAAATGTTTTGTAAGGATTAAATAATCAAATGTAAAAATATAGCTAATATAGTATCTAACCTGTAGCATTCACTCAATAAAAGGTAAATATTTTAAAATTATTATTACATTGTACACTCGTTTGTACTATACTGTGTGTGTGATGAAATGGCTAAAAGAACATTTTTAAGTCTACTTAAGAAACGTATTTATTCTGACCAATTGGAAAGGAAGTAAGAACATATAGAGACATAAATTGCCAGAGGAAAATCCAAATAGAGGATAAAAATGTCCAAATTCAGTATACTTACATTTAGCACAAATGAAAATTATTTTTCTCAAATCCAGAGGTATATGATATGATAAAATCATCTTTATAACCAAGAATCAAAGTTCCAGAAAATTTTCCATGGGAGAAGATTCAGTAATGTTAGAAATTAACTGTTTATGAAAAAATTAATGTAAGAAGGTGAGCTCATTGTAGAATATGTGAAAACCCTTAAAGTGCATACTTTATTTTTTTCAGAAGTAAAATAAAGATTAATTAACAGTATGTGAATGACAACTTATATATCATAAACTTAAAATACTGGATATGTTAAAACATATTTCTATGTAGTATCTTATATTAAAACTCTTCAAGGTGTCACAAGGTTATATATATATAATATTAATTTATTATTATCTATGTTATATATAACAAATTATAACATATTATTAGATATATGTATATAACGATTTTCTTAAATCTTGATTATTTAATATCTCATTTACAGGATTAGTACAACTCAAATTTTTAAATTCAAATTCCATTAGTTAATTCTATGTTGTTACTCAAAATGACTTTTTATTAGAGGATAGACTATCCAAATTCTTATTTATAGAATACAATATATCATGTAAATACCTTTATGTAAGAATATCATGAATGAGAATTATGTGGCTAGGAAACAATTAATGTTTTTGGTTTAAATTAATACAACTTTATGTTAGTCTGATCAAGGTAGAGACTCTCTTTAGGGATTATAAACAACTATGCAGTCAGGCAAGAAACAACAATATTAATTACTTGTTATTTAGCTGTATTTAAGTATCAAGAACCATCTCTTTAACTCTTTGTGTCACCCATTAGGTAATCTCCAAATATATATTTTTTTTTTTGAGACGGAATCTCGCTCTGTCGCCCAGACTGTAGTGCAGTAGCGTTATCTCAGCTCACTGCAACCTTCGCCTTCCAGGTTCAAGCAATTCTCCTGCCTCAGCCTCCTGAGTAGCTGGGACTACAGGCGTGTGCCACCATGCCCAGCTAATTTTTTTGTATTTTCGGTAGAGACAGGATTTCACCGTATTAGCCAGGATGGTCTCCATCTCCTGACCTCGTGATCTGCCCACCTCGGCCTCCCAAAGTACTGGGATTACAGACCTGAGCCACTGTGCCTAGCCGTAACCTCCAAATTCTGAAATTTTTGTCAATAAGCCTAGATCCAGTGGCTATAGATCTGGTAGAAAAACAAAACACCTACCTTGAATATCTTTTGACTTCTTTATTCTCTGCAGCGCATTAGTGTTCATGTCTTACAGGATGCATATAAAGTTCAGGGGGTCCATTTCAGGACGTTTGTTATAAGGAAATGGAACATTCTGGTTGTTCTATTTCCTTATTACAAAAATCATCTTATTTGTTTAGTACTTCATTAATAAACTCTAATCCCTCCTTCTCAGTCCTCCCCTTCTTCTCATGGAGGGTATTTTTGATTGACTGTTGAAAGGTTTGGGTTTATAAACATCTATAATTATTTTTTTAAAACATAATTATCAAAAATAATTATTAAAAATCAATAATCTCACAATAATAAGATTTGCTTATCTTCAAAAAGAAATTTTTTTATCCTCCAAACCACAGGTTTTTTCATGATGAAAATATTATCAATTATAACTATCCATAAATACTGTAATTTCCTTTTTCTATGTTTATGATACATTTTCTGTGATAAAGGACTTCTCTTCAAATATTCTATCAATATACTTGAAATCACCACTATTCTATTTTTGTTCAGTATTAAATATTCAGTTCTCTAGTAATTGATTCCAAGAATACTTGTACAAAAACTTCTTAGACTGCAATGCATATTTTCCCAAAATGCTCAGAAATTGCTGCAAAAAATCATACATACAATATAAATTAAACCCTTCATTCTAGTTATTGAAACACACTGCACATGGATAATTTGACAATAATTGGCACTTACGCTATCAATCTCTCTCTGCTGTTAATTACTGAGGTTCTGTCCATAAGAACAGCAAAAATATAATTTTGGATTCCTATATCTTTTTTGAAGACAACAATATAAAAATGCCATTTGAAGTGTATCTATAACATTATATTTGATTCTAACATTGGTGTAGGGAAGGGAGAATAATATAAGTTTAGGTTTATATATTTCAGTGAAAGGAGCACTTGAGTGGAAATGCTGTTGCCAACCATGACCCAGTGAAGTGTTTACAAGAGTAATTTTTATTATCTAAAGACTCTAGAGTGTTGAACCTGAAGCACTGAAACAAAATCACTCACTCACAAAGCCATGCCAGATGGTATTTACATCAGATGCTGATTAATGCATACTTTTCATTTAGAGGAAGTTAATACTGAGTTATTAAAATAGAAGACTGTCAGTTTCAGAGTGATTGATGTCTAGAATGGAAAAGATTTATGAGTTAGGTTTGAAGAAGACTCTAAAACATTTCTCGTGTATTTTTCAAGTGGAACTATCTAAAACTAATAATTTGTTTACTTTATTATCTAACAAAACCTGCAATGGATGCCTTGTATGACCAAGTCCCTGAGCTAGGTACTGTGAGCTATCCTGAGCTAGGTACTGTGATCTGTCCTGAGATAGGTCCAATTTCTCAGTTGAATGAGTTGTGGACAATGCTCTCAGGTATCTGAATAAAATCCTATGACTATGTCAAACATTAATAAAATAAATACTATAAGGAGAGTGGTCTTCTAGCTGTTAAAACTAATGAAATAATCATTCTTGGATCAACTGCCATTTGAGCTTAGTCCTCTAAGATTTAGTCTTTTAGAATTTAGACACATAGAGCCGATGCAAGAAAGGCATTGCTAGACAAAGGATGGTACACAATTAAAGAAACATCTGGCTGTAATATGATCCCAGCACATTGTTGCTTTTAGTATGTGAGATAAGTAAAGGTTGAATTTAGAGAATAAGATGATTGGATGATGTGGCCTCATAAAATCGTAAAGAGACATAAATGACAAACTGAAAAGTTTAAGTTTTACCTTATTGACAATGGAGAGCACCTAGAGTTTTATGAGCAGAAGAACATCTATTTTTTTTACAGTAGAAAATACAGTGTTGAGAAACAAATACAATCCCTTTCTGAGTTTTGAAGATGGCCCTGAGGCTGCTTTTGTATATAAAGTAAAATGCTAGTATGTCAACATTTTCAACAGAATCATTAGGGCCTGGCCTGGTGTGGTGGCTCAGGCCTGTAATCCCAGCACTTTGGGAGACTGAGATTCGTGGATTGTTTGTGCCCACGAGTTTGAGAACAGCCTGAGATTCATGAGGAAACCCTATCTCTACAAAAAATACAAAAATGAGGTGGGTGTGATGGTACAAACCTATAGTCCCAGCTACTCTGGGAGGCTGAGGCAGGAGGATTGCTGGAGCCCAAGAGATCAAGGATTCGGTGAGCCATGATCATGCCACTGCACTCCAGCCTGGGTGACAGAGTGAGACCTTGTCTGGAAAACAAAAAAAAAGAATCATTAGGGCTTCACAAATACTTTTTGACTAAATTACAATTGAGTTGACCTAGAATTGCAGAGCTCTTCTGTGAGAATTTCTTTTTTAAAAATAAGACTTTAATAAAAGTTGATACTAAGGGAATGCCTCTAGATAATAAGACTTATTGAATAGGACATATTTAAATAATAGGACTTATTTTAATTTGCATTCATAAAAGAAATTGTTACCATGCATGTGCAACTTTTGAAGAAATTGACTTTAAAAATTTTATGGAAATAAAGACAAAATGCAGACCCCAATTTTTTTATATTTCAGTCTGTAAGCTCTAAAGTGACTTAAGTATCTCAGCTGATAAGTCAAAGTTGATATAAAAAGATTAAACATTTCCTCATTTTCTCAGTCTGAGTTCTGAAGTTAAACTATATAATTCATGGCTTTAAACTGAGAAGGAAATGTCCAGTTTGCCTCTAAACATAGCTGAAATGTTCATGGCTTCAAACCTGTCAAGTGCTTGCTTTCTGGCATTGGAAATAAGAGGCAGATGGCCACCCAGCATCATCAGCACCCAATGGCAATGAACAAGTGACAATTTGCTGTGTGATCAAACATAACTTAACATCTTTTAACCTTAAAAATTCAAGATATTGTTGTGACAGTTTCAATCATTTTTTAAAAAGCATAATTACCTGCTTTGTCCCCAACCTTCTTCCCACTGCGACCAAATAAATAATCTAACTTTCATTGGACAAGTATAAAGTCCCTCTGCATGTATAGTATTTTAAAAAAAGGAAAAAAAACTCTTCATTATATATCTCAAATGAGAAAAATGCCATTCAGGGAATAAGCAGGCAGATAAAATAGAAACTTGTGTGGCTCAGTGAAAAAGACGAGATATTGCCACATATAGAAGCATTAAAAATCTCTGAGGTTACTACATATATAGGCAATTGAATTTTCAAAAGGCGTCAAGATAATTTATGTGAAAAAGGTAGTCTTTTAAATAAATGGTATTGAAATAATTGGATATCCATTTCCAAAAAAACTGTTTTATTCTCACACTATATATGTATAAAAATGAAGTATATTGCATATTTGAATTTATGAGCTAAAGCCATATAACATCTAGAAGAAAAAAAATAGAGGAAAATTCTTGTGACTTTGGATTAGGCAAATATTTCTTCACTAGGATTCAAAAAGCATAAACTATAACAACAAATAAGCAAAAATCTGTAGGTTCAGGTGCCAACAGGTTTATTATTTCTTCAGAGATCCATTATAGCTTTTGTTTTTCTACATAGTTTTGATGAAACTTTCTATTTTGCTAAACTATGAGATCTGCCAATGCAGAAAAAAAATTTTATTTTGATACTTTAATACCTAATAGAGTATTTCTCACTTTAAAATACTTAGTAAATGTTTATTAAGAAAAAATCAAATAGACTAAACTTTTCTTCATTTCTTTTATTACTGTTACTATAAAAACTGACTCATAATAAAATACATGTATATATGTGTATTTATTTATCTATAGCCATGTCTAATCATGGGTGTCCCATAGAGTAAAGTGGCATTAATTTCTCTTTATGGAATACACAAAGACCTCTTCCTAACCGCATATTTGAGCTTTCATGATCTTCTAAGAGTATAACAAAATTTTTAGTAAACAACTTTTTACATTTATGAAGTTCAGTGTCTTTAGGCAAGCAGAAAAATATTAGTAAATATGCTTCTCCACATAAGCAAGTACACAGAAATGATTTTTTTGGCTCTATCACTTTATATATGTACAGACTTCCCTTGCAAGAAAAGTATGCTGTTGACTACCAAAATAATCGGTCTCCTACATCCTAGAGTAGTTGAAGTTGCAATATTGTGACAAAATCTGTTTTCCTATAGGAGGTACTGATAATTCCCCTTCAGTTTAATCCATTTAGTCATAATAGCAAAATTCATTATTACCGTCGTTTTTTTGTGCAGACCTCAGAGTAGCAAGAAACATATATATTTCTGGGAGAAGAAAGGTTACTGAGCTGTCTGCCCTCGCATGTCCTTCCCAGAAGTCACCCCACTGCAGAGAATCACAGCAAACACCCATACTACTCTTTGTGCAGAGCTGTCTCAAAACAGACTTTAGTTTAAAATATGCATGCATTCTTTGAAAATATCACAGGAGGTGTCAGGAAAAGAGAAGGAAAGAACTCTAGAGATGGGCAAACTCTTTCTTTGACAAAGTTATTAAATTATTAAAGTTTATGGTGTGCTATTGCAAGAGCAAACTTGTCCCTGTAAATTGGATTAGAGGGATGTCACCTTCAAGTTTCCTCTCATTATTATTTGATGCGTGTTGAACACCAACAGGGAGCTTTGATAGCTTTTAGGATCTCTCTGAATCGTCAGTATTAAAGATGAAGAGGAGAAGAAAACACATCGAACAAAACTAGCAGGTCCTCTAGTCCCTAGAGGAGTTGGTTTGGCTCTTATAAAGATTTGAAGGAACAGGCCTAGTTTGTGTAATACGTAAGGAAGCACTCAGGAGTGATTTATTCTTGAACTAACCTCTGATACCAACAATCTCAGTGCCTGTTCAGAATAAACACACTTCTTTAGAAAACTATGTGCCCCATGACAATGTCACTTTCTAATTCTTCCTATTACACTTCTCCTCATAAATAAAGCCATTTGACTTCCAGATCAAGATCTTCCCCTAAAATTCTTAGTAGTGTTATTTACCAACTATCGATAGAAAAAACAATTGCCTTCTCTTCTGTATTCTCAACTTGATGTTGTACTAGACTACAATTATTATACACTCTCTACTTTGCACATTCTGTCTGTGATATTAAAATCTCAGTAACATCTCTTCCTTTCCAGGATATATATATTAAAATATGAATAAATTATGTATATATGTCTGTGTGTATGTGTGTGTGTGTGTGTGTGAATGTGCATGTGTGTGAAGATTTTTCTCCTTAACATAAATGAAGGTTAGAGATTACCACCAGATACACTGGTCTTTCTTTGCTTCAAACATATTATGCTTATTTTCACCTGTTTCTTCATAGGCTCCTCTTTTTCCAAAACTTTGAGTATATAATTCCTTCTTATTTTATTCTAAATAAAATAAGCTGAGTTTTAACTCAGCTGCCATATCCTCAGGGAAGCTTTCCACAGGCACTCACTGTAAACACAAATACACCACCTAGTCACTCTCTGCAGCATAACATCAACTATCTTATCATAGCACATACGATTGTCTGATATTACACGTTTGTAAGTTTTTCTCTACTCTACCAATCCCTTCTCGTAAAATAACTATTTAAGAAGTCCTAAGTCTGCACAAAGCACTATGGGGCTTAAAAAATACACCATCTACACATCCTGCATTTTCTCAGGACCCTGCAGTCTAATTGAGAAGATGAGTTACGGTAATACATGACTATATTATAATATGATAAAAGAAAAATACAAAGAGAATCCACAGAAGCAAGAGATATACTTAAAGACAGTGAGAAGGAGATTACAGAGATAATAAAGAGAGAGGAAACAGGTTACCTGGTCAGATAGGCATACCAGGCCTGAAGAGGAGGTACCTAGAAAGCTTATATAGGAAGAATATGAAAGCTGTTGAAGAGCAGAATAAAAATTCCGATTTTAATCTTCAAGCCAGTCTCTCTTAAAACAGATCCCTAGATTTACTGGGTATAAGAGGAGGAAAATAGGAAATTCTACATTATTGGTCAGCATACTAGGACCTATGAATTAACTCTGCCTGTAAATAAGGTTTTACTGGAATAATATACATCCATTAGTTTAGATATTACTTACAGCTTTTCACTGCAATGGTATATTTGACCAGCTGTAACAGAGGCAGTATATATCAGAAAAATACAATATTTACTACCTGGTACTTTACAGACACTCCCTAATTTCTAAAATTAGCAGAATCTGGAAAATATGAATACCTGCTGGCTATAGGTAACGGTAAACCACTTATTATTTTTTAAAAAAGTAAAATCATAATAATATTTTGAAAAATTTAATTTAACAGAAACATTTCACATCAGATAAAACAGATGCATTCCAGAAGCAAGGTAACAGGTTACTGAGAAATGAGAAAGTCTAAGGAAATATTACAAGGATTTCGAAGATAGTAGTAGTGATGAAATGCAAGGGAATACATATAAGAAATGTTCTAACAATGAACTGTATAACAAATAAATAATAACATAAAATCAAAGTTGACTGATACCTAGAACTTCAGTTATTAAGAAGCTAACTGATGGTAGATATAATAGGGAACCCCAAATTAGAGCTACGTATGGGGGGAAGCATGTATTGAGTGTGTGTGATTAAAGCTTTCAGCAGGCCATTCTGTGGACACATCCAATGGACTTCCACTTGAACTGAAAAATTGAAATGGAAGTGAATAAACAATAGTTTACTTTGGTGTATTGGTTATAACTCTGGGAGTTGCTAAGGAAGAATTTGTAGGGAAATAGGAGAGTCAAAGGTAGAAAGTAAAATTGTTTAAAAATGGAGCGGGAAGAGAAGAGAATGCTGAAATAGACACCTATACTTATCCTTCACTCTTTAATTTACCCTGTGAATCACGGGTCTTTTTCTTTTCTTTTTTCTTTTTTTTCAAACAGTATCTCACTCTGTTTCCCAGGTCCAGGCTGGAGTGCATTGGCATGATCATGGCCCACTACAGCCTTGGTCTCCCTAGCTCAATCAATCCTCCCACCTCAGCCTGCTGAGTAGCTAGGACTACATGCATGTGCCACCACACCCAGATATTTTTTGTTTTGGTTTGGTTTTTGTAGAGAGGGGTGTTACTTTGCTGCCAAGGCTGGTCTGGAACTCCTGGCCTCAAATGATTCTCCCGCCTCAGCCTTCCTAAGTGCTGAGATTACAGTCATGCACCATCACTCCCAGCCTCTGAATAGTGGCTCTTTTTAATTCTCCACACACTTCTAGGAGTTCATGTAGCTTTTACCATGGCAGAAATAAAACACTAAACTGAAAATCCATCCAAGACATTGGTATCAGAAAAAAATACTTTAGTTCTAAAATATGCAAGGAACAGTTTTTTATCTTACACTCAAATAAGTAGGTGACTTTCCTGTACACATCGAACAGAATATACTGTATTTCAACATAGCACAAAAAATGGAATGAAGCTGAAGCACACAGCACTGAAAGAAGAGAAAAATCTCTTTCCAGATTGAGCAAATAACCAGTAGACATTTTATGAAACATATTGAAGGAAGATCTTCATATAAATTCACAGTAAATAAAAAAGTCAGAGCCTTCCTCAAATAGAATTAGTACCCTGACAAAAGGGAACAAATACTTGCAGGGTGGACTAAATGCTACAAAAACAATGTGGAAAGCAAATTAGTGGAATCTGGAAAATATGAATACTGAGCCAGAAAAGCAACACATAACCACAAAAAATTCCCTTTAACAACCCTGGTTATATTCTTATTGGTTCATTAAAGAAAAGGGACTAGAACTTTATATTAACTGTTGTTTAGTATTTATAAATGGTTGAATGTGTTTATAATCAATTCTAGAATTACATTTCTGTAGTCCTCATACCTGGATTTACTTGTCATCAGTTGAGCTTTCAGTTACCTTATATAGTTGTAAATTAAAGAAACCTGCTAGTCAGTAAAATATAGCCGAATGCAATGGATGAACCCAAAATGACGATTTTGGTGAAGACATCATGCTCAAGGTGTGAACTGGATAAGTAGCACCCTCTCAGAACATAGTCTTAATGAGGATCATTTTGCTCTGTGTATCCTATATGTTGCATTGGCACAATCCTTCTTTCTCACCTACTTACTCAATTACGCAAATAATTCTTCCACAAAGAGTGCTTAGGAATTTGAGTGCTAGGAACCGCAGAAAATATAATTGTGCTCATCAGACTAGTCATCCACAATTATAAGAAAATGCATTTGCTATGTGATTTATCTTCTTTGGGGGAGCGGTCGGGAGGAGACAGTGTCTTGCTCTGTCACGCAGGCTGATGTGCAGTGGTGCAGTCACAGCTCACTTCAGCCTCCACCTCCCAGGCTCAAGCAATCCACGTCAGCTTCCCATGTATCTGAAACTACAGGCATGTACTACCATGCCCAGCTAATTTTTCTTTTTTTGTAGACACAGGGTCTTGCTACATTTCCAGGGCTGGTCTTTAACTCCTGGGCTCAAGTAATCCTCCCGCCTAGGCCTCCTAAAGTTCTGAGATTACAGGTGTGAGGCACCATGCTTGACCTGTTTTTACTTTTTTTTTTTTTTTTAATAGAGATGAGGTCTTACTTTGTTACCCAGGCTGGTCTCAAACTCCTGAGCTCAAGTGATCCCCTTGACACAGTCTCCCAAAGTGCTCGTATTACAAGTGTGAACCACCGTGCCCGGCCTTGTTTTTATCTTTTATATACATGCTTCAATTGATCCTTACACCAACATCACAAAGCAATTGTGAAATTATTACTTTTCTATTTTAGAAAATAATGTGTTAGAAGGTTAAGAGCTAGACAAAGGCCACATACAAATGATAGCCTAATGTTTTGTTTCAGTGTCTTTTGAGGTATATTTGAGTGGTCGTTTGCTTTCCTCATATTTCATATATATCCTAACCATCTGTGGCACATTTTTCTAGTATATAAATATATCATATATATATTAGAAAAAATATATATTCATATATTAGATATATATGTCAGTACCTCACCTCTCAAGGGTAAATAACCCATGAAGATACATATACGTTCATAGGTCACGCACTCATGCTGATTCTCTGCAGAAAATGACAATCGTATGCACTGTAAGTATTGAGAATCTAAACAGACCATAATTGGCTCAAAGTGCTGTTGCCAACCCACTAGTTGTGGACCATAAATAATCAGTGTCCAGAAATTTAACTCTGTTAAACTTCTAAATAGTAGGTCAGTAGACTATCTCACCTACTATTAATTTTGACATGAAGGCATTTAAATGTGTACATTCACTAGAATTATTATCCTAGCTGTAAAAGTAGTAGTTTTAGAGAAATAAGAAAAGAGGGGAGGATAAACGGAAGGAGTAAAATATGTACACTTCTTATTGTGGTTATTTTCAAGGCAAGTAAAATCATCAGTGTTTTCCTTCCATTTCATTACTCAGCCCAAATGCCATCAAGCTAAGTTGAGTGGGAATTGCATACAGGAATTTCCATGGCAACCAGCTTAAAAATGTGTTCCCCTGCTGAGAATTTAGCTCACTGGATAATACTTTGTTTTTACCTTTGGAAAATTAGATGGGAGTTAATCTTAGAAACATGTATAAGTCATCTCTAAGTTCAAGCCATTACTTGGGTTAGTTTACCAAGGGGCAAAGGATATTAGTAGTGGCTTGTTCCTTGCAAAATAAAATACAGAAATTCAAAGAAGGTACATATCTATTCAGTCTGTTAGGACTTCTAAGACACCCATGTTTAGACAATATCCTAGGTGCAATTTGGTCATTTACTGAAGGTCTGGTGTGAGCACGAACACAGATAATTATGACATCAGAGAGAATGAGACTGCCTTCTGTTTCTAGTGATATGGTAGACTACACATTCCAGCACACTTTCTTACTGCAGTCATCTAAAATACTGGGAAATATTAAAAATAAAATTTTTCGGATCTCAAGGTCATGAGATTGAGACCATCCTGGCTAACAAAAATACATAAAATTAGCCAGGCATGGTGGTGCACACCTGTAGTTACAGCTACTCAGGAGGCTGAGGCAGAAGAATCACTGGAACCTGGGAGGTGGAGGTTGCAGTGAGCTGAGATCTTGCCACTGCACTCTAGCCTGGGCGACAGAGCGAGACCCTGTTTCAAATAAATAAATAAATAAATAAATCTTTTTAAAAGCTTTGTTGATGAGGAATTTTATTTGTGGTTAGACAACGAATTCCATTGTAACAACAACAACAATAAAAACAGGACAAAACAAACAAAATGATATAAATACATAATGTGATACCTTTACCCATTTCAGTTTTTAGAGTCTAATATGCAAGCAATACCTGAATTGACAGGCAATTGTATAAAGATTATGCCTGATTATTCACTTCATCTGCAGTTAATTTAAAAAGAAAGACAAAAATAGTATTACAGCAGTAATACAGGAGGTTGACTAGCTCTGTCAGTTGAATTCAGTAAAAAGCTCTAATCTCCTTAGGAAATGTGTTGCTTAGGGTGTAGGAAAAGAAATTCAATTGTATGAATTAGATGATTGCGTTAGGTGTTGAAGTAGAGTCAAAATTTGGACATCTGTATAGCAAACACATGCTATACAGAGATCATAGAGGTTTGGATGAAAATTGAGAAAAGTTTATATCTATCAGTATACCACATGTCATACATACGACTTGTACTAAATTTAGGGTTAGACATAACAGTACAAGGATAAGCAACATAAAGCAAAAGTCTTGATAAAAAGAGAGGTTTGTAACCTCCTACTCCTCTATTTCTCATCCAAGAAAGTGTCTTGATTCAATTTATAAACCAGAGATTACTGCTAGTTTACTCCTCCTAAAGGACATAGTCTCATTAAACACAAATATACACCTCTGCAAGCTATTTTGCTTCACAGCTTACATCATTTCATGTTATTTTCTGAGCCTGTAAAGAAACAGCACACTGGGAAAGGCAAAGGATTTTGGAGCAATTAATAAACATATGGATAATTAATTTGTATTAAAATGGACTTATTTATTATTCTTATGGAGTTCTGATGTTTTATTCTACATAGACTTATTTGATATTGAACATATGAGATAGCTCTTTTAAAAGAAAGGAAGAAAGAATAGGAAAGGAAGCTTTAGAGAAATAAAGAGAGATTTATGTAAATCAAACTAAGCATTAATCTCAAGCATCAAACCAGGATTTAAAATGTGACACGGATTAACACATTATAATGGATTTTATAAATCTTTAACTTGGGTGAAAACAAATTTTTGACATAGTAAGCATAAAAGACATTCTGAAGAGTTTCAGTAGCTGTTTGGAATTCTTGAATTCTTCACAAGAATAATGACATTTAACTATTCTTGACCACTCTGGGTACAGTTACCACAATCCAGGGACAGCAGCTGGACTGATAAGTGATGCAAGTCATCCTCTACACAGATTGGTTCCAATAAACATTTGTGAATTCATGTTTGAAGGAAGTATGTCATTGTTAATGGAATTAAAACTTCAGAAAAAGGCAGATTTTAGAACTATGAAAATAAAATTCAAGGTAATTTTTTTGAAATGATAAAATTAAACTAAGATGTTTCCTATTAACAGCATTATAAAAATAGTTTTCTTAAACAAAATAGTTAGTATGTCAATTGGTAAGTATGCAACCTTGCTATGAAAATCTGATTTATATATTTGACTTATTATCTTTATCTATTTTTAATCTTTTAGAAATTTTTTATAATAATTCAAAAATACCCAGTCTTTTTCTCAATGTACAGTTTACTTTTCAGATTAATTTAATTTTTAAGTCTTCTAAATTTAGACATTTCCTGGTGATCATACAGCTCAGATGTAGAGAGTCAACTTCTTTTGAAATCATAAATCCTTTCATTGTAAATGATTAATTCTGATTTATTTTTATATATCTTTGAAGCACTGGTATATACTGTTTTTTATTCAACCATTTATTCGTTCAAAAAATCTTCCCTAAGTGTGTACTAGATTAAGCCTTCATGTTTCTTTTTGTGAGAGATCAAAGACTTGGTAATTCTTACCTTCAAGGAATTTATTTAAATAAAAAATATGGTGCAGATAGAACAAACTAGCTGAATTTGAATCAGTTCAAAATTCTTTAATGAAGTACAATTTTGTGATATGATCATATTAATAATTAGTGGAAAGGGAATGGAATGCATTTAACATGCTAAATTTTGTATGTACTCAAAGCATTAGAACTGCTGAAGGCTCTGGAAGCTTACCATTTGAATATTTCAAGTTAACATTAACTCAGCTGAAAGTAACATAAACTTCTAAACCTGTCATTTTGTATGTAATTTCACATGGTTAAAATTCTACAGTGTAGGTATTGTTTTATATTTATTCATTTATATAAAAAAACACAAATCTCTTCTGTGTTAGAACAAAATAAATATTTTGACTTTTTAAGTCAAATTTAAATTTATGTCTTTTAAAGATATAAACAAAAATACAAGGATACAGAAAACATTTTCGTATTTTCTTTGATGAGATAATAAAAATGGTGGTTCACTTTATACATACTAAATACACTAAATAAAAGAGATTCAGTACTTTAATTTGTATGTTATTAAGTTAGCTTGTTGGTCTCCACATTGTTAAAATTCACTTAAGTTCATTACCAAAATTCTACTTAATTTTGTGATAAAGCTTCTCTCAGATTTACATTAACTAATGACCTCAAGATCAGTTATGGTTTTAGGCCAGAAAACAGAAAATAGAAGACTAATAAAACATGCATATAAATATAAATACATTTTCTTTGTTTTCCTTCTGAAAAAAATCTCTAAAGAAAAACATGGACTCGATATTTTTTGTGAAGAAACAAAATTCTTCTCTGTTAAGAAGTTATTGAGTTAAAAACTGTTTACACAGAATCTAGATATCTGCAGAATGAAAATTTGGTGTATGGGAAAAAGAACTGGTTTCAGAATTAGAACTAATCTAAATGCATAATTTAGTTCTGCCATTACCAAACATGCACGTCAGAAACAATTATAGCTCCCTCAGATTTTTATCTTTGTCCAAGTCATTTTCCTGGCAAGTTTCTGAAATTGACTCCAGTTTGCCTTCAACAGACATGAGTCCAAGAAGTCACAGTCTAAGGGGTAAATGGGAGGCAGACAAAAGAGAGATCAGAAGACATGCACAGCAAGAACCCCAACCAAAGTCAGGAACAGTCCTTACCAGCACTGCCACAGCAGTGAATTATTTTCAGTTCTCATGTTCTTGCACCAGTTGCACCAGATGTACAACACATATAATTTGCCAAGCCAGGGGTGTGTGAGATAAAGAATCTTCATACTACCTTCCACAGGACTTCATAAAATGGCAGTTATCCAAAAGGATGATCAGAGAGCTCCTAGGAAGATACACCTTATAATTAGAGCTTCCTCGTCAGTAAAATCAGGTTTGTAATATTTACTTAAGAGTATTATAGATAATGGTACAAGTAAACACACTATTTGGTTAAATTTGGTTGAATCTGCATCAGTTAATGAAAAAAACTGAGAGAGTATTTTAAATTTGATAACAAAGAAATAGTCGCTGTATGCAAGGAACATATGGAAGGCAAAAAACGATGAATAACATGAGTTAGAGTCTGGTCTTCTCTCTGGTGTGTAGGATTTGCTTTAAATCAAAGGAAAATAAATAAGATGCAAATCCAGGGAGAACTGATGATTGCAGCACAATATGCTAGATCTTAAGATCTTGTGTCAAGCTATTATTAATGAGGCTTTTTTATTCCAAAGCAAACTTGAGTATCACACTCGATCAAATGGAAAGAGAATGTCAAAAGCACGTAAGTTCACCATTAGAAAAACAGGGTCTATTGGCACATACAAAGCCTATTTTGCTTGCCAATGGCAAAATATATAATCTTGTTGCAGAGAATGAAATTTGCTTGTTTGTCTCAGAGCTTATACTTAGGTGGTCACTGGTTGACTCTGAAACCATTTCTTGAGCTCATTGAAGATCTCAAGATGGAATAAATGAACCAACTACTGAAGTATTATAAAAGTAATTCAATGTTTACTTAAGTATATAACAGGCATTAAATTTGCATACATTCTCTAACAATTTCTCAAAGATGTAACCATTTCAACCATGTTATTATTTATTCCCATTCATTGAATTACTATAGTATAAGAATATCTTGTAGTAAGATGCTTAGAGCACTTTTATAGATTATCAATTGAACACCTTCAAATTAAATGAAAAGTGGATTGGAAATATTTATTTAATTCTATTAAATATTAGAGGTTGGAGAATATGCTGTTTTCAGAGATTGCTATTTTGTATGTTCATTTGGTTATTCATTGATTCTCTGAATCCTAAGATCTTTTATTAGTTTTCTAACTTCATTTTCTAGACTACAGCATGATGTAAACCCACTGGAACTGCTGAATATTATCTTGATATTATGACATACAAGAGTCATACGTATTGATATACTCGAAGTTGACATTTAGCTTAGTATTTTTGTTAACATTCACTTTCTGTTGTACTTTTGCTTTTATTGCTTCAGTAGAGATAAAACAAGTGATAGGAATATGGCAGTTAAGAGGTTGTAAAGATATGAAGCTGCAAATAATTTAATTGGATATAAGTGTCTAGAGACATAATTTATCTTAAAATGTTCTTACTAAGTTAAATAGAAAAGTAAAATGTTTGGATCTGTTAAGGAAAAAGGAGCAACAAAATTAAACAATGAATGTGTCTTTAAGTTGCATACAAGTAGTTATTTCAACATTAATTATATTATGAAAAGCAAATCATGAAGTTTCTTTTGGCTTGAATTTCAAATTGTCCAAGGGTCTTTCTTTGCATCAAATCACAAGTTAATAGCAACACAGAAAAAGGCTGAGGTTAATCAATGCTGGACTCAAAAAAACACTATAATGAATTTATATCTGTAAAATATAAGCCCAGTCTCTTTTACTAATGACCACAATTGGTGTGTAATCAATGGATAATAAAACCGCTAAACAGATAATTAGCTTTGTGGTTTGAGGTATAGGAAAAAAGTAAATTCTTGAAGCGTCTAATTGTCTTCCCAACTGGGATATATAACTTGGCATTTAGTCCTCTGTATGACACATTCGCTTTGATCTTGCTAAGCTCAAACTTAATTTTGAGTTTTGAGTGGGATAAAAAAACTAAGAAAAAAAACCCCTCTATTTTTTTGAGGAAGCTTATGGCCAATTTTAATTTATGGTCCTAAAAGAATATAAATAAGTACGACTATGATCTATCAATATAAAATTAAAAATTTTAAAAATATTAAAAGGAATATAAATAAGTCTTTGGGTTGATGGATAAATCAATCAATATTTAATATAGGTTACCCAATTTGTGGTCTATATGTTGCACAATATTTTATGAGTAGAAGAAAAATATATATATTTTAAAATTATTATGTTTTTCCTTTGAGGTGGGGTAGGTGGGGAACATATTTCTATGTAGTTTCCTTTCCCTAAGGCTCAGTTTGATTATATATTAAGTTGACTATAATTCAGCTTTTAAGATATATATTTGCAAGTCTAAATGAAGAAGTTTTATCATTTTTGTGTCTTGCGAAAGATCAAAAAGCAATTGACCACTGCGGCAGGAAAGAAAAAGAAAATAAACTATCATCCTTTTATTGACACTCTAATTTTAAGACTACTCATTTAATGATCTTTTTTTGTTTGGGGATTTGCGCTCATACAAGAAAACCTTGACAGAAGATCATATCTGAAGTAAATGCTTTCAAAGTTAACATTTAATTGTAAGTTTCTAAAAGTTTTCTTACTAATTACTAGTGATAATAGTATTTCCTACTAATGATAGAAGCAGTTAGCAAAACTGTTTCTTTTTTGTTAAAGAGCTAGTAGTTATTCTGACTTGCTACAAACATTACTTAATGGTAGTATTCTCCTTGTGCTCTGTAACATATGCATGTTAAGAATCTAAATGTGGCCCAGCGCAGTGGCTCACGCCTATATAGATCCCAGCACTTTGGGAGGCCAAGGCGGGTGGATCATGAGGTCAACAGATCGAGACCATCCTGGTCAACATGGTGAAACCCCGTCTTTACTAAAAAATACGAAAATTAGCTGGGCATGGTGGCACACGCCTGTAGTCCCAGCTACTCGGGAGGCTAAGGCAGGAGAATTGCTTGAACCCAGGAGGTGGAGGTTGCAGTGAGCAGGGATCGTGCCATTGCACTCCAGCCTGGGTAACAAGAGTGAAACTCCATCTCAGAAAAAAAAAAAAAAAAAATCTAAATGTAAGTAAATGAGACTTATTTAAAAAGTCTAAAATTGTGACACATTTAGTTCTCTCTAGTCCACATTGGTTTTCAATGACATAGAGGTAGGTCAATTTAAGTCAATATACTTAATTAGAAAAAATCATTAGTCCAATCAGATAATCAGTATATCAAATAAACCAGTAATTTATTAAGCCTTTATTAAATACTGTGTATAAAAATTGTACATCTAGCTAGTTGCTCTTCTATAGAGCTGAACAAAATGCTCTATATTTTAAAGATGACAGAAGTTAGAAACACAGAAATTTAATTTGTATTTTAATATGTTCTTACTATAAAAATGTATAATTGAAATATAAAAATTCTATGATTATTATTAAATATTCATCATGAACTATTATTAACCACTTAGAGGTTAGGCTTTATCAGAGAAATGAATAAAAGGAAATTATTAAATTTCTTCTTAGAGAAAAGGAAATATAATTGGGTACCTATATTATATCTGCAAAGTCAAAAATCTAGAGTCTATGCAAGCTATCATCTAGGTAGCATTTATGGAAAATATCCTTAACCTTCAACTTGTTTAAATTATCTAGGTTAAGTATGAAAGTATCCTAGAATTGCTGAAATCCTTTCTTTGTTCAGTAATATCTAACAGTATGCTGACATGTGTATGGAGACTTTTGACTTCAGATGTACTGAAGCAAAAATGAGCAGTTACAATAAATAATACTTCCCTGATTAGTAAGGCTGAGTACTCAAGTGTATTGGTACTATGAGATGCATCAAATATGAGACATGGCAAAATGGCAGGAAAGGAAAACAAACAGGCACAAGGGCATGAATCAAGGTGATAATAGTAAGTAGAATACAGATTCCCGCAAGTGCTAAATAACAAGTTTCCCAGGCCTTTACTGAGAAATCTTCTTGAGAGAGACATTTTATTTCAGCCCAGATCTTCTTTTTTGTTTGTTTGTTTTTTGAGACAGAGTCTCGCTCTGTCACCAGACTGGAGTGCAGTGGCATGATCTTGGCTTATGCAAACTCTGCCTCCCGGGTTCAAGCAATTCTCCTGACTCAGCCTCCACAGTAGCTGGGAATACAGGCATGCACCACCACGCCCAGCTAATTTTTGTATTTTTTAGTAGAGATGGGGTTTCACCATGTTGGCTAGGCTTGTCTTGATCTCCTGACCTTGTGTTCCACCTGCCTCAGCCTTCCAAAGTGCTGGGATTACAGGCATGAGCCATCACGCCTGGCTTCAGCCTAGACTTTCAATGAAACTATAACTCCAAGAGTTTCCCTTCCCAGATCCTTATGATTCATTATGCCATTTTTTATTAATAGTAGAAATAATCATAAATATTTTATTTATGGTAAATTAGTACATTCTGGATCATTTAAATTCATTTACCAGCATTGTATTATATATACCATTATTATACTAATTTTGTACATAAGGGAACTGAAACAGAATGGTTTAGTAACTCACCTAAAGTCTCATAGCAGTTAAGTTGTGGAGATGGAATTAGAATTCAGATACATATGGCTTCAGGGCTTCTGAGTTTACATACCACATTATGTTTCCTCTTTTTACAAAGAGAATGTCTCTATTATGTAATGAGCCAAAAGAGTTTGGAGCAGTGGTATCTAAATCAGATTTTTTCTCCTATTTTCTTTCATTGTTTGTCTTGCAAGCATGCCAGGTCCTTTGTAAAATTTGCTAAATTCTTGTATCTTCTTGTTACATACTGAAGGAAGAAAACTAGGACTTTTTAGGACAAAGTATACGAAAATTGCTGGAGGAAAATATGCAAGATGTTAAGGAGGAGAGAAGAACAAATAGTTAAAAAACCTAGAATATAGATTAGCCATTTGGCATAAAAAGTAGTAAGTAACAGATAAGACATATTAAAATTTTCCATGAAGACTTATAAGATATTTGAGGGGTGCTGACTGAATTTAAGTTAGATAATTGT
The DNA here is from genome assembly GCF_030222135.1 of Aotus nancymaae. Taxonomy (NCBI): domain Eukaryota; kingdom Metazoa; phylum Chordata; class Mammalia; order Primates; family Aotidae; genus Aotus; species Aotus nancymaae. The sequence goes on along the minus strand of NW_026988473.1, from coordinate 22,062,945 downwards.
TTAATCACTCATAGTACTTGCAATAATGTTTAGTACACAACAAACATTACTTATGTGTCAGATATTGTCAACATTTATTGTTATCAATACTATTATTTTTATCCCTGCAGTCACCTAGGATGTTGGATTTGACCTTTTTTTAAAAAAAATTTATGAAAAGAGGTACCACAGGAAACTGGAAAATACAGACACTTATATTATACATCCAATATAGTATCATCATTTTCCTCTTCTAAACTGTCAAATTCTCCATTTAAATGAATTACAAATATGTATCTCAATTGAAAATAAAAGCATAAAATGGATAATAGAAATAATCTCAGTTAGAGTTGTAACCATACCTTTACTCAGCCTTGTGAAAATAAAGAGATAAATATGTAAATAAATAAATACATTCTTATAATCTCAGTTTCTGTTTCACAAGCTCATTGTAAATATTAATGGGATTAACTTCATAAAATCCTATTTATCCATATGTTAATTTCTTCATAAAAAATATTTTATGGTGGACATTGTTTTAGAAACAAGAGACAACATTATAAAAAACGTAGTGTCTATCCTCTTGGAGCTTTTATTCTACAGTAGAGAAGATAGAGAATAAATAAGAAAAAATAAATAAACAATATAATTACAAATTGTGATGGTGCTCAGAAGAAAATAACACAGGTTCATCTGATAAAGCATAACTAGAAAGCCACAGAAGGCACATCTAAGCCGGGACTAGAAAAATGAGTAAATGCCATGCAGAGAATGAGGCAGAAAGTTCAAAGTCCATATATATACAAAGAATTTGACATACTTAAGTAAAAACAATGAAAAATTATTACTGCTGAAAATAAAGGAATATCATGGGAGATGATACAAGAGATAGATTATGTAGAAGCCTTGTACACAATATGATATTGATTCTAAGCATAAGTAGAGCCATTCAAGGGCTTAAGGAGGGCCATAGTGGGTGAAATAATAGATTTTCTTGAATAAAAAAAAGTGCCTGGAATTACAGCCTTCTAAATAACAACTAAATCAAAAAAGAAATCTCCAGAGAATAATTGAAAATACTCTGAAATTCATACAATAAAAAGGTAATATCAAAATTTGTGGGATGTGACAAAAACAGTGCTTGGAGGAAAATTTATAGCAATGAATGAATTCATTAGAAAAGAAAAATGTAACATCAGTAATCTAAGTTTCCACTTTAGGAAACTAGAAAAAGAACATGAAATTAAATCCCAACCAAACAAAAGAGAAGAAATAATAAAAGGTAGAGCATAAATCAATGGAATTAAAATCATAAAATCAACAGAAAAAAATTCAATCAAACCAGAAGGTGGTTCTTTAAAGAGATCAGAAAAATACAAGAACGAAGAAGAGATAGAAATTACTAGTATTGTAAATGAAAGAGATGGCATTAATACAAATCCCATGAACATTAAAATGATAATAAAGGAATACTATGAAGAACTCTATACCTACAAATGTGATAACTTAGATGAAATGTAACAATTTTTTGAAAGACATAATTTGCCAAAACATACACAAGAAGAAATAGACTATTTGAATAGCCCTATGTAAATTTTAAAAATTAAGTCAATAATTAATAAGCTTACAAAACAGAAAACACCAGGACCAGTGGGTTCAGTGATGAATTCTACTAAACATTGAAAAGGAAATGATATAAGTTTACTGCAATCACTTTTAAATGAAAAGCAGAGGAAATATTTTCTAACTAATTCTATAAGGTCATCATTAACCTATACTCAAAGCAGAGAAAGAAATTACAAGAGAAGAAAGCAGTGTAATATCTCTCATAAACATGGATGTAAAAAATCCTCAAGAAAATACTAACATCAAATCCAACAATAAAGCATTTTATGCAACCAATTGAGATGTATCCTAATTATGCAAGGTTGGTTCAATGTTTGAAAGGCAGTTATAATTCACCACATCAACAAGGTAAAGAAGAAAAATCATGTGATCATACTGTTAATAATTGATGAAGAAAAAAGTATTTGACAAAACTCTAACACCCACAAATTAAAAAAACACTCAACAAGCTAGAAATAGAGGAGAACTTCCTCAACTTGATAAAAAGCATCTACAGAAAAGCTATAGCTAACATCAGTTAATGATGAGAAATTTAAAGTTTTCCTACTAAGACCAGGAATAAATCAAAGATGTCCCTCTCAGCATTGCTTTTCAACATCATATGAGAAATCCTAACTAATACAAAAAGAAAAGAAAATTATTTAAATGGCATACAAAACGAGAAGGAAGAAGCAAAGCTATCATTGCAGATGATATAATCATTTATGTAGAAAATCTGAATTATAGCAATGTTGCAGGATACAAGGCTAATACACAAAAGACAATCACTTTCTCATATACCAACAATAGATAAGCATAATTTAAAATTGAAAATGCAGTACCATTATGTTAGCACCCACAAAATAACAAAATAGGTACAAGATCTATATTAGAAAAATTACAAAAGTCTCATGAAAGATATAAAAGAATAACCATATAAATGGTAAGATAGTCCTGGTTCATGGATAGGAAGACCCAATATTATTTAAATATCAGTTCTTTCAATATTGATCTCCAAATTCAATACAATTCCAATAAAAATGACTGCAAGTTATTTTATGAATATCAACAAAATTATTCTAAAGTTTATACGGAAAGGCAAAAGACCTAAAATAGCCAACTCAATAGTGAAAGAGAACAAAATTGAAGGACTGAAGTGATCTGACTTGAAGAATTATTGAAAAACTACAATAATCAAGAGAGCGGAATATGGACAATAAGAATAGGTAAGTAGTTCAATGAAATTCAGAGTCCAGAATTACAACCATAAATATATTTAACTGATGGTAGACAAAGGAGCAAAAGTAATACAATGGGGCAAAGGCAGTCTTTTCTACAAATGGCACTGGAACACCTGCAAAATCACATGCCAAAAAACAAACAAATGAATGAATGAATCTATACACAGACCCACAGCCTTCACAGAAATTAACTCAAAATGCATTAGTTACCTAAATGTAAAACAGAAAACTGTTACATTCCTAAAAAAAAAATAACATAGGAGATAACCTAGGTAAACATGGATATGGTGATGACTTTTTGTATATAACACCAAAAGTATTGTACATGAAACAAATATTAATAAACTCGACTTCATTAAAATTAAAAGCATTTGCTCTGTGAAAGACTATATCAAGAGGATGAGAAAACAAGCCATAGAATTAAAGAAAGTAATTTCAAAAGATACATCTAATAAAGGAGCCTTACCCAAAATACACAAAGAACTCTTAAAACACAATAAGAAAATTAACATCCAATAAAAAAAATGGGTCCAACACCTAAAAAGGGACCTTGCCAAAGATGATATACAGATGGAAAGTAAGTATATAAAAATACGTTCAACATCATATGTCATTAGAAACTTGCAAAGCAAAGCAACAATGAGATACCATTACACTCCTGTTACAATGGCCAAAATCAGAACACTGATAGCACCTAATGCTATGAAGAACGTGGAGCAACAGAAATTCTTGTTCGTTGTGGATAGGAATGCAAAATAATACAGCCTTTTTAAAAGTTTGGCAGTTTCTGAAATACAAAACATTTTCTTACCAATCATGCTCCTTGGTATTTACCCAAATGAACTGGAAAGTTTATGTCCGTACAAAAACCTGAACATGGATGTTTATAGAAGCTTTATTCATAATTGACAAAACTTGGAAGCAACCAAGATGTCCTGCAATAGGTAAATGGTTAAATAAACCATGATACATTCAGAAAGTAGAATATTATTCAGCAATAAGAAGAAATAAACTATGAAGCCATGAAAAGCCATGGATGGCTCTGTATGGTGGCTCATGCTTATAATCCCAGTATTGGGAGACACAGATGGGAAGATCACTTGATGCCAGAAGTTCAAGACCAACCTGGGTAATGTGTCCCAGAGCGTAGCTACCTGGGAGGCTGAAGCAGAGGGTTGTTTGAGCCTGAGAGTTCAAGGCTGCCATGAACTATGATTGTGCCCTGCACTCTAGCCCGAGTGGCAGAGAGAGATACTGTCTCAAAAAAGAGAAAAACCAAAGAAAATGAAATAAAGAAAGAAAAGATGGAGGAAACTTAAGTGCATATTACTAAATGAAAAGAATATGATCTCAAAGGGCTACATACTATATGAGTCATTATCACATTCTGGACAACGCAAAACTATGGAGACAGTAAAAAGATTAGTGTTAGAGGCAAGTGGAAAAAGAGAGATGAATGGGAATAGCACAAATAATTTTTAGGGCAGTGAGACTATTCTGTATGCCACTATAATGGCAGATACAAAATTTTGTGCGTTTTTCCCCAAAACCCATAAAATGTACACCAGCAAGAATAAATCACAGTGCTATCTATGGATTTTAGGTGAAAATAATATGTCAGTGTAGGTTCATCAGTTGTATCAAATTTGCCACTGCTGTGCCAGATGTGAGGATGTAAATAGTGGGGAATTTGTGAATTTGTGTGGACAGGAAGTACATAGGAATTATCTGTACTTTTGCTGTGAGCCTAAAACTGTTTTTTAAAATAAAGTATATTGGCCCAATGTGGTGGCTCATGCCTGTAATCCCAGCACTTTGGGAGGCTGAGGTGGGTAGATCACCTGAGGTCAGGAGTTTGAGACCAGCCTGGCAAACATGGCGAAACCCCAACTCTACTAAAAATACAATAAATAAATAAATAAATAAATAAATAAATAAATAAATAGCGGGGCATGATGGTGAGTGCTTGTAATTTCAGTTACACAGGAGCCTGAAGCAGGAAAATCGCTTCAACCCAGGAGGCGGAGGTTGCAGTGAGCTGAGATCGCGCTACTGCACTCCAGTCTGGGCAATGAGAGTGAAACTCTGTCTCAAATAATAATAATAATAATAATAATAAAGTATATTAACTTCTGAAAATCACTGGTTACTACAAGAAGAATGTATTGCTAAGAAACACAGAAGCGGAGCAACTAGTTAGGAGTCATTTAGTAATCATTCATGTAATAACATTAGATATCAAGGAAAGTAAAGGGAATCAATCTATGTCTTGGAAGTAGAACCAAAAGGAATAAATGGATTACTTGCCAAAAGATGAAAAAGAAAAAGAAAGGTAACTCCAAGTTTTTTAGATTAAGGATCTAGATGAATGGTGGTGCTATTTGCTGAAGAAACCTGTGGGAGGGATATGTTTTGATTTATCTATTTCATTTTAGTGAGGAATGGGGGATATTTGGAGAATAGACACATTATATTTTTGATGGTATATTTCAAAGAAAAATTAAATATGGATGCTGGAAGATCTCACGAACGGTGACATACACTTGAGAGTCAATAGTAAATTACTAAAATTCCCAATCATAAAACTAGATGAGATTAGTATACCTATATAGATCGATTAAAGAAGCGATTATGACTAGAGCATTCCTATATCTACTTGATGTAGATATCAAGTAAAGAAAAAGAGGACACAAAAAGGAACAGAGAAAGAAGATCGAATAAGAATAAACACAAAATTGTTATATGCCAAAAGTCAGGAGATGGAAGGGTTTTCTTTCTTCTTTTCCTTTTTTTTTTTTTGAGATGGAGTCTTGCTCTGTCACCCAGGCTGGAGTGCAGTGGTGCAATCTCGGCTCACTGCAATTTCTGCCACGCAGGTTCAAGGCATTCTCCAGCCTCAGCCTCCCCATTAGCTGGGATTACAGACACAAACCACCACACCCGGATAATTTTTGTATTTTTAGTAGAGATGGTGTTTTGCCAATGTTGGCCAGTTTGGTCTTGAACTACTGGCCTCAAGTGATCTGCTCGCCTCGGCCTCCCAAAGTGCTGGAATTACAGGCTGAGCCATTGCACCCAATCAGGGAGTGTCTTCAGAAAGGAAGTATAACTTAAATGAGAAGAAAGAATGATTAAGAGTTTAAAAGGAGAGATTACATCCAAATTACCTGGGTTATAAATCAATCTCCACCATCGACTAGGTGCACAGTCATGGGAAAGTTACTTACTCTCTTTGTGATACTCAATTTCCTCTTCTGTAATATTGTGATTACATTATTATCAACCTCAGAGTGTTACTGTGAGGATTCAATGAACAAACGTACTTAAAACACTTAGAACATGTTTGGTACATAGGAAGCGTAATATAAGAGTTTGTTTCTACAGCAAATATGAACAGCTATTTTAATTGTTGCTGAGGTGTTAAGAAGAGGGTCCGATGATTAAATTGACTATTGGTTTTATTAACATGGTAGTTGCTCTTGCATTAATAAGTCAGTTTCAGTTGCATGGTTAAAATGTGGGTCAAACTGGAGAGGGCTGAGAAGTATATAAAAGGTTATCAGTTGGAGAGACTATGTGTAGACAATTCTGTTCAGACGATGTGTGTGTCTGTGCAAACAGGAACAAACCAAAGGAGGTTGGCTGGAAAAGTGTCTAGAGATCAAATTGAAGGAGAGTTTTTGCCAGATGTAGACATTAAAACAGCATGTATGAATTCTGAAGTAAATTCCTAAAGGAGAAAATACAGTCTTCACTATATATGTAATTTCAGCTACACAGGAGGCTGAAGCAGGAAAACGGCTTAAACCCAGGAGGCGGAGGTTGCAGTGAGCCGAGATCTATATATAGATAACTATATACGGGACCTTTGGTAAAGCAGACTTAGTTTCCTCATCAATTTATTTTAACAAAAATCCTTGATTAAGCCAGTACATATTCCACTGCAAGCCCAAGAACTATATCCACACTATCTCAAGTTGAAGGAGTAAGGATAGACTGGCTCACATATCTGAATTCCTTGAGTAGAACTAGCTTCAAATATCAATACAAACTCACAAATACTGTCATCAGATTCCTGTCTCTTTTAACACTACTCACACATCTTCAAGTGGCTAATATATGGGAGACAATTGTCTAACATGCCCCTATCCTAGAAGAACCTGGAAATTTAAAATTTCTTTTTTAATAGTTCAGGTAAAGACCTTTAGAAATCTCTGGCTTCCCTCCCCTGAGTCATGTACCAATCCCTGAATGTACCAGGGACACAGAGTGCTAAAATTGATTAGGAATACATTAGTTACCCATTTCTGGGAGTTAGGATAAGTGAAGTCAACATCAACCTTAATGAATAGGATAAACCATGTTTATTTTACAGAGGAGAGAAGCGGTTTCCAAGTAGGCGCTGGCAGAGCAAACAAAGCAAAGCAAAGCAAAGCAAAAATGTGTCTATTTCACACATCCTATAAAGAATGGTCAGTTAATTGTCTCAGTGTTCTCATGTACTCTTAAACTTGATCTATGACCTTTATTGTCCTTTCTTACAGTGACTAGAGGACATGGCAACATACTTTGCATTTATTCTATTATCCCAGCTGTATATTATCAAGGCTTTACTGCCCTACTGCAAATCATTATCATTTGAATTCTCTTTAAGTTTTCCTAAGCAGTATTTTCTCCCCTTCATTATTTTTCTTTTTGTTTCATTATGTAGTTGCCACTTCTTTTTTCACTCAATAATTGCCCTTTTTTGGGTTCCATCTCAATGAAGCTATATTTACTATGCTCTCCTTATAGTTCCTTCTTTCCTGCTGGCTTCTCCTCTATTACATTTTCTTTCCACTATTTGTGTCTAAAGAGAGGCACAACTATTTTCTTGGATAAGTGTAAAAATTCTCTTTACACAAGAATATTTGTGTGTGTCTGCTCCCAAAGGAGATTATGCATTTTGAGCATGAAAATCCTGACTTCTCAGTTAAAGCATTCTGAGAGAGAGAGAAAAAAAAAACCAAAACTCCCACACCCAATTCTAAGGGAATTACCTACAGTGTGAACAAAAATCTTAAAAAAAAAAAAATAAATAAAATAAACCTTCCTATTTTCCTCATTTTTATGCTCTGCTGTAACAGTAGTTTTAAAAAGGAATCTGGTATGATTTGAAGACCTAGCCAGCAAATGCTTATGATCTTTTTGCTGAATATCCAATGGATTTCTATCTCTCTTCTCCATTGCTCCAGTTTATTATTTCAGTGAGAGGAATGATGGTGACTGTAGATGGACCCAAGCTTGATATTAAAATTTCAACTTCCTCTCTCTGCCGAGAGATTCATGCCAGTTCTATTAAAAAGTCAAAGTACTATTGCTGTCTGACAAAATGCTCAAAAATATATTGAATATATATTTCAAAAATACACAGCTGTGGAAAAGATATTTAGCCTATTTCTGGGTTTAAGTTTTCACTCTTCAATAGGTAACATTTTTATGTTTTTGGAGTCACATCTTATGATCATTTCTAACTTATAAGGTAATAATAATATTATTAGTTATTTTTGAGCAGACTGTTGGAAATATTGAATAGTCTTACAAATTCTTCGATAGAGATCTTTTTAATATGTAAGTCTGTTTACTACCATCCTGACTGTGTGAGTTCATTCAGACTTATTCAAATAATGAAATACTATACGTACAAAAGCTTTTAATATATTTCTTGAGTAGAAAAAAATATGATTTTAAAATATTTTTAGGGAAGAGAAGTGAGAGAGAAAGATGAAAAATCACCTGGTGATTTTAGTTCTCCTGCCAAGGATATCTTCCCTTGTCTTGTAAGAAATCTCTCCCGCTTATTATTATGCTACAAGTTAATGATTTATGTTTTTAAAAAATCGTTTAAGCACATATACTCACTATTGTTTCTTCTACCTCTCTCAGTCCCTGGCTTTTAAAGGAACTATGAAGGTTAGAGTACAGCACACTTTTATTTCCACTCTTATCTCTCAGGACTTAAAGAAATAAAGTATAATGGGATATGTGAACACGTAAACTTGAGAATCCAAAAAGTTAATTCTTTTGCAGAAGGCTTTAGAGAAGATGGGCCACACCATCAAGAATTTATGAGACGAGACTATCATATCCTGTACTCAAGCCTCTGTCAATGTGTGTGAGTCTCTTAAGGAAGCAAAGTGGATCACTTCTGGGAACTTTTAAGAGATTAACTAATGATGCCTTATCACTACGAGACAGACTTGCCACTGAAAGTTTCATGATTACTTTCCTTCAAATCTAAGAGGCACGTTATTTACATTTTAACATATCTGAAACCCATATCCATGAATATGAAGAGATTTAAGATTACATTAATTTTTTCATCCTGTTGATTTTTTTCCTTTGCTGTGAAGAAACTAGTTTGATGTAATCCCTCCCACTTGTTTATTTTTGCTTTTGTTACCTTTTGGTGTCAAATCCAAAAATCACTGGCAAGATCAATGGCAAGGAACTTTACCCATATGATTTCTTCTAGGAGTTTTATGACATTAGATCTTACATTTTAGTCTTTAATCCATTTTGAATTTAATTTTGTGAAATGTGTAAGAGAAGAAAACAATTTCACGTTTCTTTTTGCCCATTGTTATGCAGATTGCCAAGCAACATTTATTAAAGAATCTTTCCTATTCCAGTATGTGTTCTTGGCAAGTTTGTAAAAATTAGTTGACCATATGTGTGTGGGCTTATTTCAGAACTCTGTGCTCTGTCCCATTGGTCTACTTGTCTGTTCTTTCTTTCTTTTTCTTTCCTTTCCTTTCTCTCTCTCTCTCTCTCATACTTTAAGTTCAGGGGTACATGTGCAGAACATGCAGGTTTGTTACCATAGGTATATATGTGTCATGGTGGTGGTTTGATGCATCCATCACCCCATCATCTACATTAGGTATTTCTCCTAACGCTGTCCCTCACCAGTACCCCTCAACCCCTGCTATTCCCCTCCAGCCCCCCACCACCCAGGTCCCAGCATGTGATGTTCTCCTCCCTGTGTCCATGTGTTCTCATTGTCAACACCCACTTATGAGTGAGAACATGCAGTGTTTGATTTTCTGGTCTTGTGTCAGTTTGCTGAGAATGATGGTTTCCAGTTTCATCCATGTCCCTGCAAAAAGCATAAACTCATCTTTTTTATATGGTTGCATAGTATTCCATGGTGAATATGTGCCACATTTTCTTTATCCAGTCTATCATTGATGGGCATTTAGGTTGGTTCCAAGTCTTTGCTATTGTGAACAGTGCCGAAATAAACATACGTGTTCATGTATCTTTATAATAGAATGATTTATAATCCTTAAGTATATACCCAGTAATGGGATTGCTGGGTCAAATGGTATTTCTATTTCTAGATCCTTAAGGAATCGCCACAGTGTCTTCCACAATGGTTGAACTAGTTTACACTCCTATCAAGAGTGTAAAAGCATTTCTATTTCTCCACATCCTCGCCAGCATCTGTTGTCTCCTGATTTTTTAATGATCGCCATTCTAACTGGCATGAGGTGGTATCTCAATGTGGTTTTGATTTGCATTTCTCTAATGACCAGTGATAATGAACTTTTTTTCATATGTTTGTTGGCTGCATAAATGTCTTCTTTCATATCCTTTGCTCATTTTTTGATGGGTTTGTTTGTTTTTTCTTGTAAATTTGTTTAAGTTCTCCATAGATTCTGGATATTAGCCCTTTGTCAGATGGGTAGATTGCAAAATTTTTTTCACATTCTGCTAGTTTCCAGTTGATTCTATCGATAGTTTCTTTACTATGCAGATACTTTTAAGTTTAATTAGATCCCATTTGTCTATTTTGGCTTTTGCTGCCATTGCTTTGATGTTTTAGTCATGAAGTCCTTGCCCATGCCTATGTCCTGGATGGTATTGCCTAGGTTTTCTTACAGAGTTTTTATGGTGTTAGACCTCATGTTTAAATCTTTAATCCATCTAGAGTTAATTTTTGTATAAGGTGTAAGGAAGGGATCCAGTTTCAGCTTTCTGCATATGGCTAACCAGTTTTCCCAACACCATTTATTAAATAGGAAATCCTTTCCCCATTGCTTGTTTTTGTCAGGTTTGTCAAACATCAGAGGGTTTTAGTTGTGTGGAGTTCTTTCTGAGGCCTCTGTTCTGTTCCACTGGTCTATATCTCTGTTTTGGTACCAGAATCATGCTGTTTTGAATACAGTATGCTTGTAATATAGTTTGAAATCAGGTAGCATGATGCCTCAAGCTTTTTTTTTTTTTGCTTAGGATTGTCTTGGTGAAAAGCTAACTCTCCTAAATATATATGAAATATATATGAAAAAATAATAAAATAAAAATAAATAAATAAATAAAAAGGATTGTCTTGGCTAAGTGGGTTTTTTTTTTGATTCCACATGAAGTTTAAGGTAATTTTTTCCAATTCTGTGAAGAAAGTCATTGGTAGCTTGATGGGGATGGCACTGAATCTATAAATTACTTTGGACACTATGGCCATTAGAGGACGTCAAATTGTTCCTGCTTGCAGATGACATACTGTATATTTAGAAAACCCCATTATCTCAGCCCAAAATCTCCTTAAGATGATAAGCAATTTCAGCAAAGTCACAGGATACAAAATCAATGTGCAAAAATTGCAAGCATTTTTATGCACCAATAATAGCCAAATCATGAGTGAACTCCCATTCACAATTGCTGCAAGAGAATAAAATACCTAGGAATACATCTATCAAGGGATGTGAAGGACTCTTCAAGGAGAACTACAAACCACTCAAGGAAATCAGAGAGGACACAAACAGATGAAAAAACATTTTATGCTTATGGTTACCTGTCTGTTCTTATGTCAGTACTATATTGTTTGTTACTACAGCTTTGTAACATAATTTCAAATCAGGATGTGTGATGCCTACAGCTTTGTTCTTTCACAAGGTTGTTTATTCATTTGAGTTTCTTTCTTTTTTATTATTGTATCTGATAAAGGGCTAATATAGAAATATATAAGGAACTCATTTAGCAGTTCAATAGCAAAAAAAATGAAAGAAAGAAGAAAAAGAAAAAAGAAATAGAGAAAGAAAGAAGAAAGTAGAAATAGAAAAAGAAAGAATGAAAGAAAGAAAGGAAGGAAGGAGGAAAATCTAATTTAAAAATAGACAGAAGTACTAAATGGATACTTTTCTGAAGGAGACATACAAATGGCCAACAGATTCATGAAAAGATGCTAGGGAGGAGGATCCAAGATGGCTGAATAGGAACAGCTCCAGAGTGCAGTTCCCAGCAAGAACAATACAGTGGGTGAGTGCCCACCACATTTCCAAATAAATTTTCACTGCCCACAGACCAGGAGATTCCCAGGCTGAAAAGCACCATGAATTTTCAGCATGGCAGTTTCACCTGGTGCCAGGTTGGCACACAGAAATGGCAACTGGTGCCTGGAATGCTTGGGAGACAGAGTCACCCATTCAACTGAAAGGGAGAGGGCAGAGACACGGAGCCAGGCAATCTGGCTCAGTGGGTACCACCCCCACAAAACAAGCGATCTGAAATGCTCTGGACTGAGAGTTTCACAGCAAGCACAGCTGGACCCAGGACAGTCCAGCTTAGTGGGGAGAAGGGCAACAACCACTACCAAGGCAGTTCACACAGCAGCTGGGCAGAGCCTACAGCAGCTCAGCAATGCCTCTGCTGGCAGACTGTGACTAGACTACTCTGTGTGCGGCAGGGCATCTATAAAAAAAGGCAGCAACATGACAGGAACCTATAAATAAAGCCAATCTTCCTGGGACAGAGCACCTGGGAAAAGAGGCGGTTATGAGCTCCGCTGCAGCAGACTTAAAAGTACCTGCCCAGCAACTTTGCATGGAACAACGGAGCTCCCAGCACAGCACTTGAGCTCCTATAAGGGACAGACTGTCTCCTCAAGCTGCTCCCTGGCACCCATATACCCAAATAGACACCTCATAAAGGAGAGCTCAGGCTGACATCTGGCAGGTACTCTTCTGGGATGAAGATAACAGAAGAAGAAACTGGCAGCAACCCTTACTGTTCTGCAGTCCCTGCGGGTGATCCCCAGGGAAGCAGGGTCTGGAGCGGACCTACAGCAGTCCTGTAGCAGAGGGACCTGACTGTTAGAAGGAAAACTAAGAAACAGAAAGAAATAACTTCATCACCAACAAAAAGGACATCCACTCAGAGACCCCATCTGAAAGTTACCACCTACAAAGACCACAGATAGATAAAGCCACTAAGATGGGAAGAAACCAGCTCAAAAAGGATGAAAACACCAAAAATCAGAACACCTTTCCTCCTCCAAAGGAACACAACTCCTCACCAGCTAGGCATCATAGATGGATGGAGAATGAATCTGATGAATTGACAGCAACATTCTTCAGAAGGTGGGTAATTACAAACTTCTCAGAGCTAAAAGAATATGTGCTAACCCAAAGAAAAGAAACTAAGAACCAAGCAAAAAGGCTAGATGAGATGCTAGAATAAACAGCCTAGAGAAGAATATAAATGACTTGATGGAGCTGAAAAACACAGCATGAGAACTTTGCAAAGCATACAAAAGTTTCAATAGCCGAATTGATCAAACAGAAAAAAGGATATCAGAGATTGAAGATCAACTCAATGAAATAAAACGAGAAGGCAAGAATACAGAAAAAAAGTGAAAAGAAATTAACAAAGCCTCCAAGAAATATGGGATTATGTGAAAAGACCTAATCTATGTTTGATAGGTGTACCTGAATGTGATGGAGAGAATGAATCACAGCTGGAAAACACTCTTCAGGATATCATCCAGGAGAACTTCCCCAACCTAGCAAGGCAGGCCAACATTCAAGTCCAGGAAATACAGAAAACACCACAAAGATATTCCTCAAGAAGAGCAACCCCAAGGCACATAATCTTCAGATCCACCAGGATCGAAATGAAGGAAAAAATGCTAAGGGCAGCCAGAGAGAAAGGTCAGGTTACCCACAAAGGTAAGCCCATCAGACTCACAGCAGATCTCTCAGCAGAAACCCTACAAGCCAGAAGAGAGTGGGGGCCAATATTCAACATCCTTAAAGAAAAGAACTTTCAACCCAGAATTCCATATCCAGCCAAACTAAGCTTCATAAGTGAAGGAGAAATAAAATCCTTTATGAACAAGCAATGGCTCAGAGATTTCATCTCCACTAGGTCTGCTTTATAAGAGCTCCTGAAAGAAGCACTAAACAAGGAAAGGAACAACCAGTACCAGCCACTCCAAAAATGTACCAAATGGTAAAGAGCATTGACACAATGAAGCATCTGAGTCAATTAATGGGCAAAACAACCAGCTAGCATCAAAATGGCAGGATCAAATTCACACAACAATATTAACCTTAAATGTAAATGGGATAAATGCCCCAATCAAAAGATACAGACTGGCAAATTGTATAAAATGTCAAGACCCATCAGTGTGCTGTATCCAGGAAACCCATCTCACATGCAAGGATACACAAAGGCTCAACATAAAGGGATGGAGGAAGATTTACCAAACAAATGGAGAGCAAAAAAAAGTAGGAGTTGCAATTCTTGTCTCTGATAAAATAGACTTTAAAGCAACAAAGATCACAAGAGACAAAGAAGGGCATTACATAATGGTAAAAGGATCAATGCAACAAGAAGAGCTAACAATCCTAAATATATACACACCCAATAAAGGAACACCCAGATACATAAAGCAAGTTCTTAATGACCTACAAAAATACTTAGACTCCCACACTGTAATGTGGGAGACTTTAACACTCCACTGTCAGTATTAGACAGATCAACGAGACAGAAAATTAACAAGGATATCCAGGATGTGAACTCAGATCTGGACCAAATGGACCTAATAGACATCTACAGAAATCTCCACTCCAAATCCACAGATTATACATTCTTCACAGCACCGCATTGCACCTATTCTAAAATTGACCACATAATTGGAAGTAAATCACTCCTCAGCAAATGCAAAAGAATGGAAATAATAACAAACAGTCTCTTAGACCACAGGGCAATCAAATTAGAACTCAGAATTAAGAAACTAACTCAGAACCACATAGCTTCATGGAAACTGAACAACTGGCTCCCGAATATTGACTGGCTAAACAAACAAATGAAGGCAGAAACAAAGATGTTCTTTGAAACCAATGAGAATGAAGACACAACATACCAGAATCTCTGGGACACATTTAAAGCAGTGTCTAGAGGGAAATTTATAGCAATAATTGCCCATATGAGAAGTGAGGAAACATCTAAAATTGACACCCTATCATCAAAATTGAAAGAGCTAGAGGAGCAAGATCAAAAAAACTCAAAAGTTAGCAGAAGACAAGAAATAACTAAGATCAGAGCAGAACTGAAGGAGATAGAGACACAAAATACCCTTCAAAAAATTAATAAATCCAGGACCTGGTTTTTGAAAAGGTCAACAAAACAGACAAACCACTACACAATTTAATAAAAAAGAAAAGGGAGAAGAATCAAATAGATGCATTAAAAAATGATAAAGGGGATATCACCACTGATTCCACGGAAATACAAACTACAATCAGAGATTACTACAAACAACTTTAGGCACATAAACCAGTAAACCCTGAAGAAATGGATAAATTCCTGGACACTTGCACCCTCCCAAGCCTAAACCAGGAGGAAGTTGAAACCTTGAATAAACCAAAAACAAGGGCTGAAGTTGAGGCAGCAATTAATAGCCTACCAACCAAAAAAAGTCCAGGTACAGACAGGTTCACAGCTGAATTCCACCAGACGTACAAAGAGGAGCTGGTACGATTCCTTCTGAAACTATTCCAAACAATCCAAAAAGAGGGAATGATTCCCAAATCATTTTATGAGACCAACATCATCCTGATACCAAAACCTGGCAGAGACTCAAAAAAAAAAGAAAACTTCAGACCAATGTCCATGATGAACATAGATGCAAAAATCTTCAATAAAATACTTGCAAACCAATTGCAACAGCACATCAAAAAGCTTATCCATCATGATCAAGTAGGCTTCATTCTAGGGATGCAAGGCTGGTTCAACATATGCAAGTCTATAAACGTAATTCACCATATAAACAGAACCAAAGACAAAAACCACACGATTATTTCAATAGATGCAGAGAAGACTTTTGACAAAATTCAACAGTCCTTTACGCTAAAAACTCTCAATAAACTAGGCATTGAAGGAACACATCTCAAAACAATAAAAGCTATTTATGACAAACCTACAGCCAATATCATACTGAATGGGCAAAAACTGGAAGCATTCCCTTTGAAATCCAGCACTAGACAAGTATGCCCTCTCTCACCACTTCTATTCAATATAGTATTGGAAGTTCTAGCTGGAGCAATTAGGCAAGAAAAAGAAAATAAAATGTATTCAATTAGGAAAAGTGGAAGTCAAATTTTCTCTATTTGCAGATGACATGGTTGTATATTTAGAAGACCCTATCATCTCAGCTGAAAATCTCCTTAAACTGATAAGCAACTTCAGCAAAGTCTCAGGATACAAAATCAATGTGCAGAAATCACAAGCATTTCTGTACACTAATAACAGACTAACAGAGAGCCAAATCATGAGCAAACTCCCATTTACAATTGCTAAAAAAGAGAATAAAATACCTAGGAATACAACTAACAAAGGGTCTAAAGGACCTCTTCAAGGAGAACTACAAACCACTGCTCAAGGAAATAAGAGAGGACACAAACAAATGGAGAAACATTCCATGCTCATGGTTAGTAAAAATCAATATCATGAAAATGGCCATACTTTCCAAAATAATTTATAGATTCGATACTATCCCCATCAAGCTACCAATGACCTTCCTCACAGAACTGGAATTAAAGTTCATAAGGAACCAAAAGAGAGCCCGTATAGCCAACACAATCCTAAACAAAAAGAACAAAGCCAGAGACATCATGCTACCTGATTTCAAACTATACTACAAGGCTACAGTAATTCAAAACAGCATGGCACTGGTACCAAAACAGAAATATAGACCAATGGAACAGAACAGAGGCCCTGGAGGCAACACTGCACATCTACAATAATCTGATATTTGACAAACCTCACAAAAACAATCAATGGGGAAAGGATTCCTTGTTTAATAAGTGATGTTGGGAAAACTGGCCAGCAGTGTGCAAAAAGCAGAAACTGGACCCCTTCTTGACACCTTACACTAAAATTAACTCCAGATGGATTAAAGACTTAAACACAAGACCTAACACCATAAAAACCCTAGAAGAAAATCTAGGCAAAACCATTCAGGACATAGGCATAGGCAAGGACTTCATGACTAAAACACCAAAAGCATTAGCAACAAAAGCCAAAATAGACAAATGGGACCTAATTAAACCCCAGAGCTCCTGTACAGCAAAGAAACAATCATTAATGTGAACCTGCAACCAACAGAATGGGAAAAAATTTTTTGCAATCTACCCATCTGACAAAGGGCTAATATCCAGAATCTACAAAGAACTAAAACAGGTTTATAAGAAACAAACAAACAAACCCATCCAAAAGTGGGAGAAGGATATGAACAGACACTTTTCAAAAGAAGACATATATGAAGCCAACAAACATATGAAAAAATGCTCATTATCATTGATTATTAGAGAAATGCAAATCAAAACTGAATTGAGATTCCACCTCACGCCATTTAGAATGACAATCATTAAAAAATCTAGAGACAACAGAAGCTGGAGAGGATGTGGAGAAATAGGAACACTTTTACACTGTTGGTGGAAGTGTAAACTAGTTCAACCATTGTGGAAGACAGTGTGGTGATTCCTCAAGGACCTAGAAATAGAAATCCCATTTGACCCAGCAATACCATTACCAGGTATATACCCAAAGGATTATAAATCATTCTATTATAAAGACACATGCACACGTATGTTCATTGCAGCATTGTTTACAATAGCAAAGACTTGAAACCAACCCAAATGCCTATCGATGATAGACTGAACAAGGAAAATATGGCACATATACACCATGGAATACTATGCAGTCATAAAAAATGATGAGTTTGTGCCCTCTGTAGGGACATATATGAATCTGGAAACCATCATTCTCAGCAAACTGACACAACAACAGAAAATCAAACACCGCATGTTCTCATTCATAAGTGGGTGTTGAACAATGAGAACACAAGGATACTGGGAGGGAAGCATCACACACTGAGATCTGTTGTGGGGAGGGGCAAGGGAGGGATAGCGCGGGGGTGGGGAGGTCGGGGAGGGATAACATGGGGAGAAATGCCAGATGTAGGTGACTGGGGGAAAGGAGGCAGCAAACCACATTGCCATCTATGTACCTATGCAACAATCCTGCATGATCTGTACATGTACCCCAGGACCTAAAGTACAATTTAAAAAAAGAAAGAAAAGATGCTCAATATCAGGAAATGCAAATCAAAACCACAGTGAGCTATCATCTCACACCTGTTAGTTGGAAATTATCAAAAAACAACTGATAACAAATATTTCCAAGGATATGGATAAAAGAGAGCCCTTGCTCACTATTGATGGGAATGTATATTGATATTGTCATTGTGGAAAACAGTATGAAGTTTTCTCAAAAATATTAAAAATATAACTACCACAGTATCCAATAATCCTACTTCTGCTTATATATAGAAAGGAAATAAAATCACTATTTTGAAGATGTATCTATGCTCTCAGCATTATTCACAATAGCCAAGGTGTGGAAGCAAATTGTCTGTCAATAAATAAATGGATGAAGAAAAAGTGGTAAGTACACACACAAACACATAAATATGCACACACATACACACACACACACACATACACACTCACAATGGAATAATATTTGGCCTTAAAAGCAAAAGCATCCTGCCACTTGCATCAACATGAATGAAACTTAAGGACATGTTAAGTCAAGTAAGCCAGATACAGAGAGATAAATACCGTCAGTCTTGCTTATAGTAAGAATTTAAAAAAAAAAAGTCAGACATGTAGTAACAGAGATAGAATGCTAGTCACCAGAGAGAAGCTAGGGGGAATGTGGGGAAAAGGGAGATATTGATGAAAGGGTACATGCTTTTGGTTATAAGATTAATAAGTAAAGGAGACCTAATATACAGTATGGTAACTATAGTTACTAAAAATGTAGTGTATATTTCAAATTTGCTAAGTTAATAGATCTCAAGTCTTCTTACCACATGCACACAAACACACATAAATGGTAACTGAATTGATGAACATTTTCATTAGCTTGATTGTGGTAATCATTTCACAATGCATACATATATCTAAACATATCATATACCCTATAAATATAACCTTTTTTTCATCAAAACTTAATAAAGCTGGAAAAATAAAAGACAAGTGTGTATGAAAAAGATCACATTAACCTACTTACTTATCTTATTCTTTCATTACAAGAGTAAGTGATGATAAATGTGAATTTAAGAAATGCTAAAATAACTTTTATAAGACTAAAAAAAGTCTATAAGTGGTAATGGAATATTTTTATAGTTTACCTGTGTCATATTTTCTTTATCACTGGCATTTAAAATAATAATGTAGACTCACTTAATTGTCAATGTTGGCTTCTGGAATAAATGTAAAAATAAACTTGATAAAACAAAGTTGAGATCTTACCTTGTCCTAGTAGTGCCTTGGATAAAGGAAGTCAAAGATGAATACTTCTCAGGGTTTGGGGGTTTGGTTTAAGGCAAACATTTGATCAAGATTGAGCCATTAGTGAATAAGTATTAATGATTAGTGGAAAGAATAAGACAGTATTTAGAAGTGAGTTTTGTTTTGTTTTGCTTTGAGATGGAGTCTCACTCTGTCCCCCAGACTGCAATGTAGTGGTGCAATGCAATCTTGGCTTACTGCATCACTGCAACCTGTGCCTCCCAGGTTCTAGCAATTCTCCTGCCTCAGCCTCCCAAGTAGCTGGAATTAAAGGTGTCTGCCACACCACACTCAGCTAATTTTTGTATTTTTAGTACAGATAGGGTTTCACCATGTTGGCCAGGCTGGTCTCAAACTCCTGACCTCACCCACCTCAGCCTCCCAAAATGCTGGGATTACAGGAGTGAGCCAGCACACCCAGCCACAAGTGAGTTTTGAAGAGTAAACAGATGTTTGATACTAGCATTGTTCTGAGAAGGGGCTAAGGGAAAACTGAGTCGTTGGGTATTCAAATAAATGGACTTTTCCAAAGGTTCTGAATCAAAAATAAACTTAATTCCCATTAATAGAACTATATCATGGTTCTTACACTGATTAGGAATATAACATGACCAAAATGTGTCTTCTCAAATTCTTCATTTATATTGATTTTTAAATGTACATAAACAAAAATCATTATCATGTATAGCAATAATGTCTCTCATCTATTTTCAGCTGAACAAAGCAATCCTGCTATATCATAGCCAAAGGAAGAACAATTGCAGTTTTTATGATACATGAGGCTTAGCTAACATGAAGGCTGAGAAAAAAAAAAAACTTTATTGCATAGGTAAAATTGGGATTAATGTTTCATTTTGAGGGGGTTATATAGCTTCCATTTATGCTTATTTAATGATGCTTTGACTTAGTAGGACTAAAACACAGAAAATAAAGCTCTAGCATTTAAGAAAATATTTTAATGGATTTCAAAGTTTTTATTTTCTTCCTGATTTTCCACTATATATTTTGACAAATTAGTGTCTACTTTTGGAAATATTCATGTTATTGAAACTCTGCATGTAGACTTGCTGATTTGGATGTCACCTTGATTTTCATTTCAAGGACATAGTTGAAGATTTGATACCAACGGAATTCAGAGCATACAAATAATTTCTCATTTAATATTCAGAACAAATATGCCAAATGTGTAACATCCCTTTAATCAAAAAATGTAATCTATTAAATATTAAGAATAGTACCATAGAATACAGAAGACCTAAAGTCCAGACTAAGTATTAACTTCAGAATAGAATCGCAAATGCCATGAAATGGGGTTGGGGAATGTGAAAAGCATAGAAGGGTTGTCTTTCTTCTTCAAAGACAAACTTATTATCAATAAGAAATTAATTAATATATCTAACTGATAAATATCAATCACCTATTATATCTCAAGCATAATTCTAAGTGAGTACCACATATCAGAGTGTAAGATAGACTAATTTTATTGTTCATAGAGATTGTATTTTAACTTGGTCACAGAAAAAATAAATTACTACATAAAATGACAGGTAGTGGTTAGTGTCTTAAAACAAAGAAAAACAACTAGGGGTATGAAGGGCAAGTAAAAAGGAAAAGGAAATGCAGGGGAAATTTTTTTCTACTGTTCAATAATTCATTCCTTGTAAGTTTTCTGTATTCTATGTTCTCTTTTTCAAAATCTAATTAGTGGACTTTTTTTCTCCTGAATTAAACACCACCTATCTTAGCATTTGGTTATATTTCCAAAGCTGTGTCACTTCACTTTATGTTTTGGGAACTTTCTCAACTTTTTCATCCAACTATCTTTTCATGACTTGTAGGAGATTGGTCAGAATGGTGGGAGAAAAGGAGAAATCACAAAACTTCTTGGAAGGCTGGAAGGTTATGCAAAACCCTGGGAAGAAGTTATGGCTGAAGGCAGCCTAATCCTCTTACCTTGAGCTAACAGCTGAGGATAGATACAAGGAATGTAGAAGTGTTTATCTAAATAGTTTGTTTACTCCTCTGATCTTAAGACCAAGCTTTACTCATCTGCAGCAGCGCATAACTGCTCTCTACTCAGGGCATTGGCAATGTTAACTACCCTCTAATGTTGTTTACTTGGGACCTTTGTCATTTAATCTGTACTAAATAAATGTGAAGACCATGGACTTATTGAGGCCTCTGTCGACTCTGGCAGAGGTCCCCTCTCTGCACTGACTGCCAAGCCTGTGTCAGCGTACATTTTTCATACATCGCTCAGTCAAGTCTGCCAGTTAGACTCAACAATGTCTGTTGGATCACCATATATTTTTATTACCAAAAATGCCTTTGAAATTTGTGATTGTTCCTTTTTCATCATGGCCGATTCTTGTTTTATATCTGCAATGTCACCCTGATTTCTCCTGAGAACACTGTTTCTTTAAATTGTTTTCTAAGTTATTATTTCCTCAAGTATCAATCATTGCCTTTGTTGATTTTTATCCTAATATTGTTGTCCTCATTTCCAAAATAATCTTGGCTGTTTACTCATGTTTATGGACAAAATATTAGGTTGATTTATGAGTTAACTAGATAAAGGTAGAAAAAAAATGGCTTCTAAAATATACCCATATGTTAACCCAAAGAACATTGACTATGTTGTAGCAAAGGGATATTAAAGTATAGAATGTAATCAACTGAGTTTGAAACAGGGAGATTATCCTTGATTATCTAGAGGGCAAAGGTTGGGGGGCTGGGGATGGGGGTAGAAATTCTCTTCTAGAGCCTCCAGAAAGACTGCAGCCTGCTGACATTGCTGACGTAAAATCTTGATTTTAGCCCATTGAGACCTGTTTTGTGCTTCTGAATTTCATAATTATATGATGACAATAAATGTGTGTGGTTCTAAGTTACTAAGTTTGTGGTAAAATGCTGCAGAAGGAATAGAAATCTAATACAGCTCTCCACCGGGTTTTCTGTATGGACTTTTTCTTTTGATCCATAGATCTTTTGCTAAAGAGTATTAATTTGTAACTTTAAACTTATAAGTCAAAGTTTTAAAATTAAAGCAGTTTTAAACTAAGGATGGGCAAGACTGAGTTTAACTTTAGTTGTATTATTAATAAAGTGGGAATGACTTTATTCTCAGAAACTAAAATTTGTACTAGAAACTATTAGCCTGGTCCAGGTATGTCATTCAATTTTTAGCTTATTTTAAACTGATAAGAAATGCTGCTTTTGCAATTATAATGGTAAAAATAGTGCAGTTAAAGGTCAGTTTAAACAAATATTTGTAGATACTGGCTGGCTAGCGGTATCCTTTGTTTAAGCTTTGATACATTCCATGTGCTTTTGTTTGCAGAAGTCACCAAAATCCCTTGTATTCTGATATTCCACCCTCCAATTAATATCATTAAGGTCATATTCCTGTTTGTACATTTTTACTATCATTAATGGGATTTAGAATTGAGAAACAACATAAAATCATATGCCAAGTCATCCAAGTTGAAGTGGAAACCACATGTTCTCCTTGTATTATTTTGTTTCTCTAGAAATAACCACCTGTAGAATGAAAAGTAATAGTTGACTGCAAGAGTTCAAAAGTTGCCAGGTCCTTTATGACTAGATGCTATCCAATGTTCAGAAAATAAAATGAATTGCCTGTTCCAGGCTCATCAATCTACAGAAAGTACTTTTGTTAGCGAATGTTAGCATCAGAGAAACCCTTGTGTTAAAATAATTGACTGTAAACTGCACATCTGAGGATTCTTTGTTTCTCTTGCTATCAAAAACTCTTTGGAGTGACACAATTACAATCTCTCTTCTAAGTGTGCAATTGCCTATGTAACATGGAGTTTCTCTGCTGGCTCAACATTCTTTTCCCAGTTTATTTCATTATTCCTTTGGCGTTTACAACTTCTAGTCCCCAGCTACACTTCTGCACCTCACATGTGCCACCTGGCTTCATGATGACAGGTCTACACTTCCTCCCTATTATTCTGTGTTTGATTATAACATTTAACCCTTCATGAAGAGAAGTAACAGAGCATTACTAGCTTGTTGACTTTATCACACTACTAATAACTGATCAATAGGTTTCAGGCAAATATTAATATAGACATCCCTATAAAAATCAATAAAACCATATTCTCAACATGTCTCATGATGGAATGTTAGAATTTTTCTGTGAAAAGTAGGACTATTGTAGCAGAATTGGTCCAGATTTTACATAGACACAACCCCCCCATCCATTATTTAGATTTGGTTTACCATTACATTAAGACTATTCAGGTAAAAACCTTTTTGAATTGTTAATGTTTTCATCCATTTTTTTGTGGACTCTGAGTAATATATAAATTTGCCAGAGAGCATTTTCTGTCAAGGTAAGTTTATCGCCCAAAAGGCAATAATGTCAGATTCTAGAATGAATTCATTCATGTGGTTTGGGGTCTCTGAAATCAAACATACCTGTAAATGCTTCTCACATAAATCAATGGCACTTGTCAACAAATATTTATTTTACCTAATCAAATGGGTACTAATAATCATGAAAAGCTAAGACTTACCTTCAAAGTATACCAGCAGCTTTGATCAATTCAAACATTTAAGGAGCCACATTCTTGACTTTTAACCATGTGAAACCTGACAGATTAAAACATTCAATTCAAACATTTAAGGAGCCACATTCTTGACTTTTAACCATGTGAAACCTGACAGATTAAGTCTGCCTACCTGTCAGAGACCAATCTGAAATGTCAGAACAATACTTCAGGGATATATACTTTACATGATGGGAATGTGTATTCAAGCCAGTTAATAAAATAACAGATATGCTAATTCTTACACAAAATGGCATTGCTAGTTTCAAGTCAAACCACTTTAAGTGTAAAAATGTATGTGCATCATTTCTGCAAAGCCTTTGTGGAATGAAAGATTATTTGTTAATGACTCCAATATATGATGAAGGAACAAACAATATGCTGGGACCTGACTTTTTGAACAGTAAAGATGGAAAGATCATTGCATACATAATAACTAATTTTTAAAGAAATACAAATTGAATAAGGATCTGACAAAGGTTGTTTGATTGGTAGCAATGAGGAAAGATAGCCCTACTGTTCAAATTTAAAGTTACAGAGTCGTATTTGACATCTACAGCCCCCCCAAAAAACAAAAAAATAAAACATCTTATAAGTAAGGGCAATATTATGTAAAGAGGTGCAATAACTTCCTTATACAAAGGCTGAGAGTACGAATGCAAGTTACGGTTAATGAGAATATCTGCAATACAGTAGGGAACTACAATTGACTTACCTTTTAATGTATTAGGCTGTAATAACTTGGACTAGATAGTTCAAAGAAGTTTAAGATATAAACAGGAAAGTGTGTGTGATGTTTATGTGAAGGGGAGAGAGAAAAACAAGAGAGGAAGACAGAAAGTGAGAGGAAGAGAAAGAAAAAATTAATTGGATGAAAGGAGATATGGGAAAACAATGCTACAGACCAAAAGAACCTCCAAATATATTCAAGGACTGAAAGACGGTTGCTGAGAAATGCCATTTCTTAGGGATATAAATCAGTTTCTAGTCTTCAAACTTGCTTTCTAAAACATTTCTATCAAAAAAAAAAAAAAAACTTGTGAAAAAGAAATGCTAGAAACTTATAACTAATAAGACTACTGCCATGAAGACAAGAAGCCAATTTCTATTAATCACAGAAGGAAGAAAAAATGGCAGTTTTCTGCAATAGGAAGCCGACTCCACAAGAAGATAAAAAAGGAGCAGTCGCAGCACCCATGCGTGCAAAACACTGACCAGTAAAGTCTGAGTAACTATGTGACATTTGTGTGGCTGTAACATCTGAATGAGCACATATTACGGACAGTCAATACACTTTTAAATGAGCGTACTGTGCCAAAAATAAAGCAACTCTCTGTTCAATTGTGGAGTATTTTTGTTTTGACAAAGTATTGTTTTCTTATAAAACTGATTCTCTGAAGAAAAGTTTGGATGGTTTTGTCATCTTGACATAAATACATTTAGCACCCAAGGGTTTTCTGGAAATATGGTAAGCATCAAAAAACTCTAAGGATTATTTTTTTTACCTTCAGTAACAATTAGGCGGTAATAATTAGCTTTCTTTTCTAGGCAAGTTTGGTTCTTATTAAAGGTGACAAGAACCATTACTAGGTTAGTTTGATTACCAAATCACTTTAGCAACTCTTATCCTCTATTTGTACTTGTCTAAGAAAATAAAGTATTTTTTTTACCAATGAAGAGTTGTTCTTACCTGTGATATTACCTTTGTCCCTGGGGTAGTCTGTAACTTTCAGAGCATAACAGCTTCATCAAAGTTTCTCAAATTGTATTCTTTTTTCTTGCTTTCAAGAGCAAGAAATTCTTACTTACTTCTAATTTGAAGTGAAGCTCTGTGTTACCTACCAGTATTTGACACAGTAGACATTTTGATTCCTCTAGAATTAGAAGTCTGTCTTTTTTTTTCTTTCCGTGCCAGATACAGATACTAGAAATAGATGCCTTATTTTATGAAATCAAGAAATACACTAAAGGATGGATACAGGAACGGATGTGAGAAGAGATTGGGAGCTTGTGAAGTTGCAATACAAGTTGAGTATCCCTTACTCTAAATGCATGGAATAAGAAGTGTTTAAGATTTGGGATTCTTTTTTTTTGGAGTATTTGCATATATATAATGAGATATCTTGGGAATGAGATGCAGATCTAAACATAGAATTTATTTGTGTCATATTCATATTATACCCATAGCCTAAATATAATTCTATATAATATTTTTAATAATTTTGTGCTTGAGACAAAGTTTGTGTACACTGGAACCATCAGAAAGCAAATGTGTCACTCTCTCAGCTACTCACGTGGACAGTCTATGGTTGTTTGGCATCATCATTATTCTTGACTCTGAATTTATATGCTGCTGATTGAACAACCATTTTCTTAAATTCATTTACATTTAAGCACCTAACAGTAAAAAATATGACATACCATTAATACAGTGAAAAGTAACCTGTTCAGGATAACTCAGCACCACAGTAGCATCTCCAGAATACCTGTATCAGCTGTTAAACAACAAACAAAGGCAAGCTTGCAGTTTCTAACTACAGTGCTGTGTTTTGATTAAAAATTCACTGCATGCCATATATATATTTTTTCTTTTTCAGATGACACAAAAATCAGAAGCATTTGAGAGCCCAGAAAGTGGGCCTTCTAGTGATGAAGTATTCTGCTGGTTGGCTTTCTTAAATGTTTTCTCCAGAGTCATCTACCTCATTAATAATGGTTTTTGTCTTAGTCCCTCCTCGTTTTCATAAGCTGGCATTTTTTCTTATTCTGTTAATGTACACTGCTCTAATCCTCCAATAAGCCCACTATACATTTTTACCATGTTGTCTATAGGTACCTTTTCTGCAGTGTTGACATCATCATCTTTGTCATCACTATTATCACGATCACCTTGGTTCCAAGCTATTTTGGTTAGTTCACCATCAGTCAATGAATGAACAGCTGGGGCCTTATTGTCTATGTTAAAAACTACTTTGATATCTACTTTCTCCAGCTTATTCAAGCACACTGAAGGTATACTTTGTGCATGTTCAAGGAAGTCAGACATTTTCTCACTTGACATAGAGAATTTTTCAAAGTCATCACTTTGTCCATTATCATCATTGAACAGTCACAAGCCAGAGGTTGTATCAGACACACACAGCTGTGTGTTTAGTTACTGTGTTCCAAGCAGTGGCCATATCATGGATGGCACCCTTTATGTTGAACTGTTTTTCAAATTCTTCCACACCTATATTTCTGTTCACCGTTGCCAGCATGTTTAAGAAAGTGTTTATATACTTATTCTTCATTGATATAAGGATACTCTGATCACATGACTGAGTGCATAGTCACATTTGGGATAAAGTAAATGGCATAAATATTATTTTTGATGAGAATTTCAACTGGAGGATGAGTAGAACAGTTGTTAAGGAATTGTAAAATCTTTCAGTCATTATCCAGTCCAGCTTCCGTGCGGTGAGCATGAGCTGCTGGCACAAAATGTTTGTAAAACCAATCAGAAAAGATGTCCCTAGTGATCCATGCAATATGGTTAGCATAATAATGAACTGGTAAGCAAGCCACTCCTTGAAAACAGAAAGGATGCAAGCTTTTGCCTACCACAACAAGTTACACTGATGTGTGTCTCCTGCATTAGCATATCTCAGCTTAGCTATTCTGCATTTGGAATCCTTACTTCCTGCAGCGGCTGTTTTATCAACTGTAATCAGTTTCTTTATGGAGCAAAATTACCAAAATAGTGATGTTTCATCAGTGTTACAAACTTGTTCTGGCATCAGATTTTTTATCAGCAATAGCCTTGGCAAACTCATTAATGAATCTATTCACTGCTTTGTGATAAGCAGATGCTTTATCAACATACATTTTTTAAAAATGTAATACCCTGTCTTTTCTTAAATTTCTGCAACCAGCTTAAATATTCACAATTCCATCAGTTTTCAGTTCATCATGATAGAATTTTGTTTGATGACTTACATAACGTTGAGTGGTATGTGTTCACTGCCATGCTGACAGATCCACTCTTTCAATACACAATTGAGATCTTCATCTTTAGTTTTATGCAGTGTTTTTCTATATTTCATCACCTACTTTCTGGTCATCATTTTCAGCACAAAATTTCAATAGTTTCTCTTTTTCTTTTTTCAAATCATTTATGGTGTCATTTCAACACCATACTCTTCTGTAATACATTTTACATTTATATTGTTATTTTCTCCAACAGCTTGACTTTCCGATCTATAGATAAGCATAAAAGGATTATCTTCTTCTTAACATTTGTTATGTATCTTCTTCTTAACATATGTTATTCTCAAGGTTATCTGCAGGCCTTTTCACATTTTCAACAAAATCTTTACACTACAAAGCAAAGAATAAGCAAAATTTACAGTGAGTAATCTTGACTCCATGTAGAGAATCATGAGGACCCTACCATTGGCACCTGTAGCCTGCACACTGGCCATGTTATTACCCTTTGTGGACTTGCTTGAGTGGGAAAATCAGGATTACAGTTGTGCCAGGTCTACACAACCGCATATCTTTTGTTATATTATTATATCTTAATCCTGGATCCCTGACACAAGGGCCTCTGAAATCCTTGGAATCTTTAGGGGGCAGTAGAGTATTTTTGGGTACTAAAAAGGTGACTGATGGCTTGAGTCTCCTAGAAATCTTCAGAAAGGAAGCTGTCACCAGAAAGGCCAAGGCACAATTAAAGGGTTGGAACTTTCAGCTCTACTCACCTGCCCTCTGAGGAGGGGCTGGGAACAATCACCAGTGACTGATACTTCCATCAGTCATGCCTATATAAGGAATCCTCCTTGGAAAACCCTAAATGATAGGGGTTAGAGAACTTTTGGACTTATTAATGCGTCTGTGTGCCAGGAAAGTGGCATGGCAGAGAGGGCACGAAAGCTCTGCTCAACCCCCATACCTTATCCTAGTATCTCTTCCATTTGCTTGCTCCTGAGTTGTCTTTTTGTTTTCTGGTTCATTAACTATAAAGTGACTTCTTGAGTTCTGTGAGCTGCTCCAGTAAGTTATTAAACCTGAGAATGGGATTATAGGAACCCCTCATTTATAGCCAGTTGGTCAGAAATGTGGGAGGAGGAGAGCTTGCAGTTGGCATCTGAAGTGAGAGTAGACTTGTGGGGCTACGCCCTTTTCCTTGTGGAATACAATGCTAACTCCAGGTAGTTAGTGTTAGGATTGAATTTAATTATAGGAAGATCAGTTAATATCTTCAGAGTTGGAGAATCAGTTGGCATGAGAAAAATTACAAATAAATCATACTTCATAATATGATTAGTCCATGGCAAAACTCCTTTAATTCACATATCCATTTTAGAAGCTTCCTCCTATGCATGTACAAATCCTCACTATTTTCTCTCTTCTGTAAAAATGACTACAATTGACTCATCTTTCAGTGTTGTACTCCCATCAAGTTTTTCTTTATTTATTCTGAAACAGATGTGTCATTTAATCATTTAATTCATGTTTTCCATCAAACATTTATGTATTAAGCTTAGATATGAAAGTTAAGAAGACAAAGAAGAATGTGACCCAGATCTTGCCTCAGAGAAAACACAACTAAATAAGTATCTTAATAAAAGTTAAACATGATAAATAGTTTAGATTTATCAGTTTGGCAGTCTGTTTTCCTTCTGTGTTGATATATAAGCCCCCAAACACAGCTCCAATTATCAATCAAGTAACCTAATATAAAAATATGTTTTTGTTATCACTGACAATATAAAGAATAAAAAATAAAAATATAGACATACTTCTTGCCACAGTTTAATTACCACTAGCCTTAAACATTTTTTTTTTTTTTTTGAGCAGGGGTGGTCTCTAAAGATCATCCCTTTAAAACCATACTCAAGTTCATAGTAGTGCTACTTATAATGGCCAAAAAGTAGAAACATTGCAGATGTCCACCAATTATGAATGGATGAACAAACTGAGGTATGAATGAAGCACTGATTCATACTACAACATGAATGAACCTTGAAAACATTATTTTAATTGAAATAAGCCAGACACATATTGTATGACTTCATTTGTACAAAGTATCCAGAATAGCATCTTATTCTGTTTGGACTGCTTTAAAAAAATAACATGAACTAGATTGCTTTTAGAAAACAGAAATTTATTTTCCACAGTTCTGGAGAATGGGAAGTCCATGATCAAGACACTGGCAGATTCAGTGTCTGATGAAGACCTGTATCTTGATTCATAGACAGTGACTTTTTACTCTGTCCTCACATAATAACAAGGAGAAGGTAGCTCTCAGGGGCTCTTTTATTAGGGCATTTAATGGTTATCCTGAAGGCTTTACCTTCATGAGCTGACAGCCTCCCCAAGGCTTCACTTCTTAATACCATCACTTTGTGGGTTAGGATTTCAACATATGAGCTGTGCAGGTACACAAATATTCAGACAATAGCAAATAGGTAAACCAATGGAGTCAGAAAGCAGATTGGTGTTGCTGAGAGTCAGGAAATGTGAAGCAACTGCTTAATAGGTATGGGATTTTATTTTGCAGTGATGAAAAGATTTTGGAATTAGGTAGAGGTGGTGGCTATATGAAATTGTGAATACATAAAATGCCACTGAGTTGTACACTTGCAATTGTTGATTTTGTTTTATGTAAATCTAACATCGGTTGTTAAAAGAAAAAAAAGAAAAGACAAAGGAAACACACTCAAGTAGGGTATTTCTTTTTTAAAGGGCCTGATTCTAAAAGATTGCCTGAAACAGCAATCCATGCTAAGACTTTCAGTTCACCTTTTCTTTAAGTGAAAGATTTGCAACTGTGAAATCCTTTAACAGGAATATCAAGCATATCTTTGGTGACCCTCATTTCTTAGACTACTGTCTGTACCTGCATTTCATCTATTATTGTCTAGGAAACAATTTATTCCTTTTAAATGTCACTTAATAATTATATTTTAAATGACAGTTGATATTTTAAACTGATTGATTAATTCATTCATCAGATTTTTTAAAATATATTAATAAATGTCCTAAGATCTAGACATTACGTAGTTAACAAAAGAGAATCCTGCTTTCCTGGTTTTAATATCACATTAGAGAAGTTAGAAAATAAGCAATAAACAAATAAATCACTTATTTTCAGAAAATTATGCTATGAGAAAATTAAAAATGGGTAATGGAAGAGAATATTAAATAGGTTGGTCAGCCTGGACTCTCTGGGGAGATAATATGTGAGCAACTGAATTAGTCTGTTTACATGCTGCTGATAAAGATATACCCAAGACTGGGAAGAAAAGGAGGTTTAATAGACTTACAGTTTACATGGCTGGGGGGGCCTCACAATCATGGTGGAAGGCAAGAAGGAGCAAGTCACATCTTACATGGATGGCAGCAGACAAAGAGAGCTTGTGCAGAGAAACTCCTGTTTTTTAAAACCATCAGATCTCTCATGAGACTCATTTACCAACATGAGAACAGTGCAGGAAAGACCCACCCCCATAATTCAATCACCTCCCACTGGGTTCCTCCCACAACATGTGGGAATTATGGGAGTTATAATTCAAGATGAGATTTGGGTGGGGACACAGCCAAACCATATCAGCAACTATGGGAATGACTGGAAAAAGATATTTATAATCCAGTAGATGAGCATTTCAGACTAGTAGGAAAGACAATGTAAGTATTCTGAGAGAAATGAACTTGGTAAGTTCTAGGAATAGAAAGGAGGTCAGGACGACTAGAAGAAAGTGAAAGGGAAACATGGTAGAAGAGGAAGAGGCAGAATACACAGAAGCCAGGTCTTACAGACCACATATAAATGGGTAGTTTTATTGAAGTGTTAATCTTTACATGAAAACTGGATGCAGGGCTGTGAATTAATTATTAAGCCTTGTAATTGTTGTCTGTCCTGTAGGGCTAGAGAAAGAAAGTAAATGAGACAAGAAATAACATATTTTAAATACCTTGCTACTTGAAAAAGCAGTGTTAGACCTATGATTGGCCTTCTATAAATACTCCAGAGGAGAAGCAAATAAACTGATATAGATATCAAGGATTTTCTTCTTCCTTCATACAACTTCCTTTCATTGGACCCTACCTTTTTAGAGTGGAGACCTCATATATTCTATTTAATTTTTCATTGTGAGGTTCCATGCTATAGTTCAGTTAAATGTCACAGAAACAAGCATTTCATTGCTGTTGCTTTATTCAGACAGTGCATTTCAGAGAATGAAAGTCAGTTCATTTAAGAGAGGAGCTGTTAAGTTTTGTAATGACTAAAAGGACTACTTTTGCAGAAATGGGTGCTCTTATCAGACAGCTCAAGTCCTCTGTTTTCAGCCAGCACAAGGAGATGGTTATTAGATTTAGGGCCATTCTTATGATTTATCTATTGCACATTTTACTCTCAAGCCACTTCACAAAAAAAAAAAAAAAAAAAAAAAAGTCCCTGTTTCAGCCGTGCATAGTTAGTAAACACCAAAATAGTACAAATGATCTAGGTTGCATACAGGAAGGATAGCCTTTAAAGATAAATTCGTACTCTGAAAATACACTGACTACATCTTGGATTTCAGACCACTGGATCATTTCTTTAAAACTGAGGAAGAACATATATTTATTTTTAAAAACAGAACATCACAGTGTGTTTTCAAAATGGATTTTAAAGTGGCTGTGTGGGTGACTATCTTGACAGTTATGTGACTGATAAGACATTGTCAGTTTGAGGTTTTATTTCAATATAGGCAGAGTCTTAATTTCTTTTCATTTGTGATTTAGGGAATCGTATACCATCGGCAGGATTGAATTTTATTCACTTTTTTTTTTTACATGAAAAGTACTGCATAACCCTTTGTTCATTGTGAAATAATTCCAACAGGAGGAAAGTTCACAGATGTAAGAGTTAAAGTCTACTTTCCCTGCCAGACCAGTCCCCTGCCAAACCTGCTATCCTCTCCAATGGTAGCTATTACTTATAGTTAATGTTACTTTCTGGACTTTTTCATATACATTCACATAAACATAAATGCACACCTGTACAAACACACACACAAGAAAAAGAACACCAGCAGACAACCACACGTGCACATCTGCACACATACATGTTATTTTATGTTAATTATTTTTGAATAAAAATTAGAAAGGTTGTCTGCTTTACTTAAAAGCATATTGTACAGATCTGTCTATTAAAATGATTATAAAACTATCTTATTTTTTTGAATTTTTGCTTGAAATTTCAGGTGTGGATATCCCATAATTTAATTTGGCAAAAAATTAATCTTCTCTTGATAGACAGAAAATTGTTTTAAACTTTTTCTTCTGAGCAAAAATCTTACATCTTGCTTTTATGTAATTTTTTTCTAAATAAAATTTAAAACATTGATCACTCACTATAACCACACCAAGAATATCATTATAAATATCCAAGCCAATGAAAATAAAATAATTTTATGACTCACACAAATACATGTTTCAATGTAAATTCTGTTTTGAAAATTCTGCATTTAGATTTCTTCATAAATATGCTTATAAATATATTTTACTAATGTTTCATGGATGTAACTTGCACTTAAAACAGTATGTACCTACCTTTTACATAAAAATTATTTTGTGTCTGTTACTATAACATGAAGGGAGTAACGAACTATAACGTGAAGGGAGATATTGGGCAATTCAATAAAATGACAAAATATTTTGTTCACTTTAGTAGTAAATGGAAAGATTACATTCTCCAAATAATTGTTAGATGCTGGGTCAATGTGATAAAAATAAATAAAACTAAGTATGAAAGTAAGAAGGATAAACACTTAATATACCAGAATAAGTGAAAGCATATGTAATACATTATGCCAGTAACCATTAGAATAATCTTATCAATGTCCTTTGCAAACATCTGGCATACAGGTATCTAGCCTGGTGCAAAGCAAAGACATTAATGTATTACCTTCTAATAATAATAATAATAATTTTAAATAGAAATAGACATTACATTTTATAACTTTTATTAGCTATTTAACATAGAGAAAATATAAATGGATAAAAACGGTCTACAACTAAACTCCCCAGATTTTTTGGTTATTTTTCAAAATTCAAGATAAAGAATACATTCAGACCACTAAAAAAAAAAAAAAAACACACATTCAGAAAAATCTAAGATAAAAGACAAATGCATTGTCCCTTCTCCCCTAACCCCAACTTCTCTGTGTCTACAATAGTCACCAATAAGTGAAATTTTTACTTTTCAAGAAAAAACATATAGCAGTATGTAAAATGCATTGATTCACAAACATAAATTGCATTAAACTTATGTGTATTTATTTACATAGCACCCTTTTGTTGATGCAACACATTTTTACATAGAACATTTTAAATTCTGCAGTGTATTATCTTGGAGCGTCTTTCAATAAGAGCAAGTATAGATGTACCTCACAAATATTTTCTTTTCAAATATTTCCATTTATCTAAGTATCATAAAAATAAATTGAACAGATTGTAAAAGAACAACTGAACTTTTACATACATATCTACCCATGTAACTACACATCAGATTTTCCATATCACAGAAGATTGCTATTTAACTCTTATGCATTCAAATATTTCCTCAAAATTAGGTCACACATTTGACTTTCATGCAGGGAGACTGGTTTTGTTTTTAATGAACTCAATATACATAGTCATGTAATGTGTATCTTTTCATGTCTGGCATCTTTTGCTCAGCAGTTTGTCTCTAAGATTCATACAGAACGTACATGTCTCAGAAATGTGTTCTTTTTAAATTCTATGTATTATTATTCTGTTGTACAAATATACTACAATTTATTTACACATTTTAGTGTTAATAAACATTCGGACTTGTCTTAGTTTATTCAACCTGCTATATCAAAATAAACATTCGGACTTGTCTTAGTTTATTCAACCTGCTATATCAAAATACCTTAGACTTGGAAATTTGTTAACAACAGGAATTAATTGCTCACAGATCTGGAAAGCTGTCTGGGAAGTCCAAGATCAAGGTGCTGGCAGATTTAGTTTCTGGTAAGAGCTCTGCTTCAAGGACAGTGTCTTGTTGTTGTGTGCTCACATGGTGGAAGGGCAGAATGCTGTATTCTCACATGATGGAAGAGGGCAAGGGTTTTCCCTTCAGCATCTTTATAAAGGCATTAATTCCATTCATGAAGGGAAAGCCCTCACGACTTAATTATTTCACAAAAGGCCCCACCTCTTAATACCACCACACTAGAGATTAGGTTTCAACACAAATTTTGAAGGGGCATATTCAGATCATAACAAAGTTATGTCCATTAGTTGACTATTATGAATTAAATGCCTTTTAGCTTGTTTTGTTTAGGTCTTTCAGTAAATATGAACACTAGTATTTGCTGCATATATATCCAAGTGGAATTCCCGATTCATGGGATACACATATACTTAGCTTGAGGAAATATGGGCAGTTTTCCAAAGTGGTTATAATAATTTACATTCACTGCAGCAGTGCATGAATTTACTGCATTTATTTGCCCAGTATTAGATATTCGCAGTTCTCTTACTTTTAGTCATGGTTGATGTGTATTCAGTATTATCACATTATGGTTTTAATTATATCTTCATAATGATTAAATATGTTAGAGAACTTTTCATATGACGATTAGGTAACTTTTCTTGTGTTACATCTGTTCAACTTCTGTCACGTTTTTATTATTTATCCTATCCTATGCATTCTTGAAAACAAAATGTACATTTTACTGTTGTGGATGGAAAATTCTAGTTATGTTAGTTAGGACTCTTATTGATAGCATTGTACACGTCTCTATATTTTTACTGAGTGTATAGTTTTATAATTACTAAGAAGGGGATATTGAAATCTCTATCTATAATTACCAGTTGATTTATTTCTTCTTATAATTCCATTAAATTATTCTGAAAATATAACAATTACTGAAAAGAGGTCTTACTGAAAAGCGTAAGTCAGAAAAACATTTGCTCCAAAACTAGTTGCTTTTTATAAGACTAGAGAGTGGGGTTTCTGTTTCCTTCTCTTTTATTACTACACCACAGGAATGTGAGGTGGGGAGGGAGGGAGTTGATGGCTGGGAAGATAAAGGAGGGGTGAAGGAAGGAAAGAGACAGAAGAAAAGAGAAGCCAAATTTGAATTAGAATGTTGATAAGTGGAAAATACTAGAACACACAAGAATTGTTTTGTGTTGCCAATACAGTCAACTCTTTGTTATTATAAATCGTCTCCCTGTTTCTAGTAACATTTCTTGCATTAAAACCTACTTTTTATGACACTAATACAGCTACTTCTACTTTCTTCTATTTACGATTTGTATGGTATATCTTTTTCATTCTTTTATTTTCAGTCTATTTACATCTTTAAATCTGAAATATTTCTTTTGTAGAGAAGATCTTGCAAAAGTTTATTTTTATTTATATAATTTTATATGCACTGACAATCGAGTGAAATATTTAATCTATTTGCAATGTAATTATTTGCATAGTTGGATTTTTTTCCAATTTGATATTAAAATGTTTTCTAAAACACTCAAATCTTTTGAAAACTGCAAACTACTTTGAACAAAGCTAAACTAGTACTCTATATCACAGGAAGGCAAACTATAGCACATAAGCCAAACCCTGCTTATCTCTTGTTTTGTAAATAAAATTTTATTGGAACTCAGCATACATATTTGTTTACATATCTTCTATGGCTGCTTACGTGTTACAAGAGCAAAGTTGAGTAATAGCTACAGAGGCCATATGGTACTGTTTTAGAAAATCAAACTGAAGAATTCTCTCAGAATATTCACATAAAATGTAAATAGACATATAAATGAATGCACATAAAAGAGATAAAAATAGTAGGTAGAATCAAGAAATTAAAACATAGTTTTATAAAATTCTGAAAAGAGATAAATCCTATAATTGGGAAAAGGAGATATAAAACTAGTGACAAAAATTTTCACAGATAATCAGAAAGTTAGTCCCAAGATTGAAAAAAAAAAAGGCTAATGCTGGACTCAGAAGTATGAAATAAAAGCAAATTTTTAAAAAACAACTTCTAGGAATATTTTTGATATGTAATAAAGAGACTATTATTATTTACTGAATAGTAGCATGCTTAAAATACATGGTCTGCTTGCTGAGTAAAGGTTTTTATTACTGTTCATCTATTTTTTTGTTTTGTCTTTCAATATGTATTCTTGAGATTTTACTATTCTGAGTGATACTCTTCTGTTGTAATTTACATTTAAGTTTAAGCATTTATTTCCAAAGCACTGATCTTCAAGGGAGACATTCTGGAACAATGATTCTATGCCTTTGGTTAAAATTCTTTCATCAACAATTTTGGCTTAATAGAAAAATATGTGAACTGGAAAAGAAAGGAAAAAAAGGAACAAGGAAAGAAATCGAGGGTTAATAGTGGTCAGCAAATTAAAGCTTGTCATGTGATGAGTACATAAAATGCAAACAGCAAAGCGGAACTAAAGGAATGTAATTTTAGGTATGTTATCAACATATCAATAACTAGATGACGGGTATAAAAACATAGTACTCTGTAATCAAAAAAGCAAAGCATTCTGTTTTAATTCCTCTTTCCTTTCAAGACTTCAGGATATAAGAAACCTTCCCAGAGAGGAGAGAAATGGTTGCTCCCACCTCATCCTTTTCAAAGGTTCATTTCTACTGATAAATAATATGCTAGTATACATTTCATGCTACAAAACAGGTATACAAATACAATTATTTTCCCTATAATAAAACATTCTTTCTGTTTTAAGCCCCAATTTCAGCAGGGTTTGACGTTTTAAGTGTGGTCAATTCAGGAACTCAATGATTTGAGAATTTCCCCTCCTCTTATC
Source organism: Aotus nancymaae (assembly GCF_030222135.1). NCBI lineage: Eukaryota > Metazoa > Chordata > Mammalia > Primates > Aotidae > Aotus > Aotus nancymaae. The sequence continues at coordinate 22,025,013 of NW_026988473.1, read as the reverse complement.
CTGAATTTTTGTCTGGAGCCACATGGACCATTTGATTGCTAAGGCATTGGGTAGAGAAGTAGTTATATGGTGGTTAATCATTGCCATTTACTCAAGCTGAAATATATTGAGACAAGCATTTTTTCTTTAATCAATATTTTGTTCACCTACATAAATAATTGAGACAATTTAAATTTCACTTGGAATTTAATCTTTGGTCTGCTGCTACATCCTTAGGCACAGGCCTCTCAATCCTGATACTCTTTCAGATACTGTGGCGTTTTTCTTGAGCATTCAGATTAGCACAGTACTCTTGCACTGTCCTAAAGTTCTGGGAACAGAAGTGTGTCACAGACCCATTGCTTAGATATCTAGCTCAGCTGTTTCTCTTCTCCTGCTCCTAACTCGTGCTAGGCATGTAGGTGCTCTACGAGTGTGAGACTGGCTATCTGTTTGGGTTCTCTCAAGTTCTCGCTTACAGCTTCCAAACCCATTTGGATTTTCTGCCCTCTCTCTATCTCTCACCCCACCTCAGCTGGAAGGCAGGACACATGGTCCATTTTCTCTGACTCTTTTTAGCCTTATGTTTTATCTAACATGAGTCAGCTAGCTACTCTTTGATAGCTGTTATTAAGGGCATAAGTATAATAATGTTCTGAATCCTGCAGGATTTAGGGATATGAAACCGAATCATTCAAATTCTTGCATTACAAGTTACTTCTTCTCCTTTAAAACTATTGCCATATCATTCCTTTTAAAAGTCAACTTCAAAACCCAAAAGTTACTGGTGATAGTTCCAAGGAAATATACATTTGTCAAAACTAATTGAACTATACACTTGAAAGAGAACATGATCTTGTATGTAAACTATACTTCAATAAAGTTAATTTTAAACATACAATAAAAGCTCAAAATTTAGTAAATGACTTTCTTTGGTATTTTCTTTCAGGCAATTAGCAGAAAATATTCTAAACACTACCTTATCTGTGGAATTTAGTAACTGAGACAAGAGAATGCAGAAAGGGAGAATCACACAAAATAATATCCCATGCAATAATATTAGTAGCAGTAATAACAGGGGTCATGAAAACTAACACTTAAAAATTTCTACTATGTGCTAGAAAACCCAGAATAGTTTTTATCAGCTAATTTCTACTATAATTTTTTAAATTTTATTTTTTTAAATTTTTTATTTCCATAGGTTTTTGGGGAATAGGTGATATTTGGTTATATGAATACGTTCTTTAATGGTGATTTGTGAGATATTGGTATACCCATCACCCAAGCAATATACACTGAACCCAGTTTGTAGTCTTTTATCCCTCAACCCCTCCCACCCTTTTTTGCAATTGCAAAAATATGGTATCAGACCAAATGCCTATCAATCAAGTTGATAAATTGTTGTGAGAGAGACATATATATATACATATATATGTATATATATCACAACATGTATTTATATATGTGATGGAATAGTACTCAACTATAAAAAGGAAAAATAATTTCACCATAATATTATAAAATGGGTTTGTGGTTAGATTCATTTCACAACCAAAAGTGCTGAGATTTGGAAGATTAAGGAAAACAGGTAAGATCATACAGCTTCTTTATGGCAGAGGAGTGATTTAAAAGCAGAGAACCTAACATCAAAGTCCTCACTTAATTACTACCCTATACAAACTTGCAAAGCTAATTTTTATGGTCAAACTTACAATTTCAATACAACTGAAAATTATAATGGTAAGGTGATGATGATGATGATTGTTGTGGTGGTGATGGCATGATATAGATATGCTGATATTGGCAATTTTTAATACTTATGCCAGGCATTCCTAATGCTAATATAAACTTATCCATTTATTGCTCACAAAAGACTTAGGACAATATTACTGTTAATATTTCCATGTTACAAATGAGAAAAATGTGGGATAAATTATTATCATGTATAACATATCTAAAATTACACAGCTAAAAAGTATTGCAAGTTAGACAGAAATATAGGTTTGATTAGACATCAAAACTTACTCCTGTATTTCTTTTAATAGCTTGATTTTCTCTCCTTTTAAAAATAAGCACATCATTTCTATTGTTACAATGTTTTGAATCCCATGATGAGTAATTTAACTATATTACATTATTGTTATTCATTTTGGATCATTAACTAAATAACAAATGTCACTGCTTTTTCAAGAAAAGTACAAGTTGTCATCTTGGACAAAGCTGGGGGCTGATAAAATGGAAAAATAGAACTAACCCCTTTCTGAACTTGGTTTATATCAATGTATTCAAATCTATGTGGCACATCTAGCTATCCAGCTATCACATATGTATCTTTTTCTACTCATAGATTTGTTCAGCTTACATATTACTGATGTTTTTATTTTAAGATTCTTTGTGAAGAAAGGATGAGAGGAAGGTAAAAATATGCAATAACTTTTATAGCTGGCTTTTGCTCCTGCTCACTACCAGCTGAAAAGTTAAGTACTATAACTACTTCCTGATTCCACCAATGCACATAAACTCACAGAAAGTTATTGACTAGTTTCCTATGGGTTCTTAGTACTTAGTATGAAAATGCATTGCTTCACAAATTCCAGAGGCCCAGGGTAAAACAGAAATGTGAAACTTATGAAATAACCCCTGGGACTAAGGAATTAGGAATCCTTCAACAGTAGAACAAGGCAAAAAAAGGAAAGCTCAAGAAATACAAGATGAGCTTTGATGCTCTCCAGTGAGGCATGAAGTTAGAGGCAGTGGTAAAGCTCCATTTAAAAGTTGTATTTTCAGAGCTATTTCCTTCAATACTGCTTAACACTATAATCTTATTAACCACTGGACTGAGACAAAGATGACTTCAGCAGTTAGCTCAGTGTAAACTGAACATATTTTAGCAACTCCCATGAAAAGTCACTGCATTCTAAATGACATACTGTTACATACTACATCAGAGAGAAAAATAGTTTTGCTCTAGGGGGAAATTCATGCTCACATAAGGATATTTAGTATTTACATATTATTGGAAATATCATTACGGCCTCAGAGGTAAACACTCTTTTATCCCTGTACTACTTTTATAACAATGTGTAACCCTAAATATGTTTTAATGATTGAATTTTGCCTCAAAATGTGAAAATCTACAGGAATAAATTATGTTTTCAGCTACTACAAATAGTATAAAAGTGCCTCAAATATATAAAGAACACACTTGCATGTCTAAATTAATCTTATTGATTTTTAAATTAGTTTCACATATGAAAGCTAATGTTTTCAAGAAATGAAGCAGTGATTTGGAAAGGTGAATTTATTGAAACATCAGCTGAAATAACTGGAAAATAGCATTGAACATTTTATTTCAAGATCTAGAAATTTGACAACTCCAACAATCCCTGTATTAAATTATACTAATGTTTTTGAAATTGAAGACAACATGTAGAGTAAATTAGAACTGTAGGCTTATCCAAGCTGATACACATTTCTACTTCATCAGTCCATAGCATTACATAATGAAGCTATCAAGACACAATAACTATTAGAGTAACAGAAAGAAGTGGCTCAGAAAGTATGAGACATAGTGACCGTGTGGCAAGTTTCTATTTTCATTGACTAAGTCAACTTTGGAATGCCCAGTAGGTACTTACAGCTACTGGAATATAAGAATTTAAGGTGAAACTGCATCATGTTCAGCATTTGAGCCATATAATTACACAGTGCATCTATTATGCCATTGTTCAGGTATATATCAGTGATCAAAAATCATACATATATGTGTGTGTGTGTGTGTGTGTGTGTGTGTGTGTGTGTGTGTATGTAGGACATGACTCCACCTAAGTTATAGAACATTAAACGTGAGACCCTAGAGGCCATGGAAACAAACAGCATTTTATTGCTCTCTCCTGCAAACCTTCCATTATTTATACCTTTCTTTTTATCTAGAATGGAAAAAAAAAATGTGAAAATCAACAACATCATCTCAGGCCTGAGGAATCCTCACATCTCCTTTAAATCTTTGTAAATCTCCAAGGACTATTGGTAGTTATCCAATAAAACTAATGCTTTGTAAGTACTCAAGGGGAAAATAGAAATACGTATGCCCATCAAATTATTGTATTAAATCCAAGGGGTAGTTTCTTCTCTGTGTAATCACCTTCAGTGGTCTAATGAGGAAAATAGAACAAATGGCATGCGGTTGCCACAGCAACATTTTTTATTCTCTTACCTAGTGTTAGACAGTATTTTTTTTTTTTTGGTTTCCATTTTCTTTGCTTTGTTTTAATAGAATAAAAGCATCTCTAATGAATGTAATTTTACTACTCCCAGTTTCTGGTTTGCTTCACTATAATGAATAAATTTGAATAGGGATGCATATCCCAATAATGAAGTACATATGTTCATACATAATTATGTGGTGGCATTATTTTGAAGACATAATGCTACCGACAAATACGGTGGTTTCCTGCTTCATAAGGCAATTAATAGTGTTGTTTACTGTTCTATACATTTTCTCTTTTATCATACATAATTTGTTAAGTAAATTAGACACTAAACTTTGTGTGGATTTAACCGATATCAAATAATAAACTATTATCAAGGATTTAATGATACAGAAATAGATCTGGGAAAGAAATAGTACTCTGATGCAAATAGTTGCCATGGCAATAACTTGAAATCACTGTGTGATTTTTAAAATATATATGTTTTAAGAAAATGCAAATTTTACTAGCATTAAAAAATACTAGACTATACCAGATTTATCATAAAAAGAATAAAACAAAAAGCAAAAGCACTTAGCTTTTATTTTCCAAGTTATCATATGTCTCTATTTAATATCAACAATTTGAATATTGAATTATCCCACCAGAAGAAATATTTATTCACAAATAGAAAAACCATATCTAATAGTAGAAGAATTCATGCACTGACTGGAAACTTGGACTAAATGAGTTTTATATCATTACAAAGGACAAAGCTCTATGATTTCAATATGTGTGTAGACATGTATTTAGTGGAGTATAAGCAGGAAAACTAGCATTGTCAAAATCTAAATCAATCATTATAAATACAGAAATTATAAAACATAAGTAAAAGCTCAATAAGAGTGTCAAAAACATAGTAGACAGTAAAGATCTGTTATATGAGCAAATTAATACTCTAATTATGCCATTTACCCTATCCTCACCTCAATAATAAATATTGAATCTCTGTAATACATAAATTAGCTTAAAACAATGGAAGATATATTATCTAGTCCTAATTAATTAATTATACCTGTAAGGTTACAAGTCCTAATGTTAGACAGCAAGCATTACCTACAAATAATAGTAACAGATAATTGATATAGACAATAGACAGCATTACCTGTAAATAATTGTAATAGGCAATTATCAACCATTACTTTCCAAAATGTAAGTTAATGCTTTCTAAAACAAATGGAGACTTATCTGTTGGAAAGGGCTTCTAAGAACACTACCGTACCCAGAAAATATGTTTCAATAGCTACACCAAATTGGTTAAATTAAAATGAGACTATGGATGTGGTCTTGTATGTGGGTGCATAGAAGGCCCTTAACAATTACTTCTTGAAATTATAAACAGAAAGGAAAAGATACTACCTCTGTATTCTTTCACATTTATTCATAAGCTCGTCTATTCCCTGTTTTTGCTAGTAGTGTAGCTCTCAAATAATTTTCAATTACTAATAACTGGGTAAAGTACACACACACATGCAAAAATATATACATACACACATGCATGCATATAATCTTACCTAATAATGTTATTTTATTAACATTTAACTCTTTAGGGTTTACCAATCACATTCTTAGTGAGTAATTCATTTGATCTATACAACAATTCTGAAAAATATCATAGTTTTATTTTATAAGTTGAGACTAAGAGGGAAAATAATAAGTGTATAACCCAGGGTCATACAGTTAGTAAGTGTATAAATCTAGGTTTTTTATTTTATAGAGAGCCCATACTCTCAGAAATCCAGCACTTTTCTTTTATATCACTTCAGTTTCTCATACTGTAGTGTATGATTGGAGCATATGCTCTAAAGTCTCCTGTGCCTCTTTCATAAAAGATCTGTGTGATAATTCTTTGGGTAGGTACCAATATTTCTTAGTCACCCCTGCTACGTTGCTGATTCAGTGGCTGATGTTGAGAATCTCTCCAATATGTGTGAAAACCCATTAATTCTGGATCAGTAAGGCAGTCTACCTAAATTTCATCACTGAGATTATCATTGAAGAAGAATATTGTTAATAATAGGAAAAATATTACACAAAAACACATATTTTGAGACTAGAAATTAGTACTTATTGGAAATTATTGCCAGTATCCTGTGTAATCTCAACCAAAGATATCAAAAAATTTATGTTTGAGGATGAGGAAGAGATAAAACTAATTTTGAAAGGGAGAAAGACAGAGAAATGCAATAATACTTATTGAATACCTAATATGTACCTTTTATAGTGTTAAGCTTTTTTCATAATTTACATTTGATGTTATCATTTTGATACTCATGTTGTAGACAAGAAACGTGAATATGGCATGAGGGGAGAACATGAATCATAAAATACTCAGTTAGTATGTAACATCCTTGAGATGAAAACCTAAATTGTGCAGATGCCAAAGCTTTTACTGCTATAGTATCGCATTTCATCATTCATGAAAAAAGAATGAATATATGTGTTTGTGTGTGTAGTGTGTAGTGTGTAGTGTGTGTGTGTGTGTGTATGTGTGTTGGGGAAGAGGCTAAAGATGTAAATATATTAACTTATGTAATTTTCACAGTAATACTATTTTAATTATCTCTGATAAATATGAAAACTTAGTTGCAGATATAATCATTCTGCTCATAAACTACAGAGAGGCAAGAACAAATAACTCTTCTCAATCTAATAAAAACACTGATTTCTGACTAGATCTGGAACAGTAATCTATAAAAATTATAAGAATTATCAAAGTTTCCCAACCCTAAATAAGTATAGTAGAGCAAACGTGGAAGCAAGCAGGCATTTATAAAGTTTGCATTTGCGTATTAATTGGTTTTCATGAATTTATATTGCTATAGTCTACAGATATTTGATGTAAGAAAAATATAAACCAAAAAGTTGAAAATGTATTTCTTGGTTATTCTTTTCTTAGTATGACTAGGTAACAGTTAAGACTGATTTCTACTGTATTCCTGTATATTCACTTTTTATTTACCCCAAAATATTTATTTGATCCTCAAGATACCAGGAATACATAAGTGAATGAAACAGATAAAAAACTTTCCCTCCTAAGTTCTATATTTTAAACAGAAATAGAAAATAAACAATTAAATAAGTAAAAATATATAGCAAGTTGTATGGCTATAAATTAATAGAGTTCATTAACACAGAGAAGGTGTATAGTGAGATCCAGAAAGGAGAAATGTTTGCTGCAAATTTTAATGTAAAATCAGGTGACCATAGACGATTTCCTGAAAGAGTTGGAAGAGTGAATCCTGAAGGTACCTGAGGGGTAATTTTGGAGGTCAGGAGTTCAAGACCATCCTGCCCAACATGGAGAAACCCCATCTCTACTAAAAATACAAAATTATCTGGGTGTGGTGGTGTATGCCTGTAATACCAGCTACTCAGGAGGCTGAGGCTGGAGAATTGCTTGAACCTGGGAGGCAGAGGTTGTGGTGAGCTGACATGGTGTCATTGCACTCCAGCCTGGGCAACAAGAGTGAAACTCCATCTCAAAAAAAAAAAAAAAAAAGAAAAAGAAAAAGAAAGGGTTGCAACTGCAAAAGCCCTGAGAAACAAGGAGAAGTAACAAAACACTTTGAAATGACTAAACAATATGAGTACAGTAAGATAATGAGTCAGAGAGATAATTATGGTGGTGGCAGATTTTGTACAACCTCCTAGGTCATCTACTCAAGTTTACTCTTTGTGGAATCAAATATATTTTAAAGATAGAACTTAAAATGTTTGCTGATTTATAAAATATAGGATATGTGAGGAAAAGATGAGTCAAGAACAATTAAATCCCAGATATATTGTATGAACAATTATAAGAATGGGTTTCCTATTGAGACAGAAAAAAAGATGGTAGAAGCAGATTTTAGTGGAAATTGAAGAAAGATTGAACATGTTATATGTAAGATGCACATTATATATCCAAGTGGACAGTTAAGTATGCAGATGGATATATGAACTGGAGTTCAAGGAACAGGTCAGGGCTTGAGATGTAAATGTGGGTTTGTAAGTGTATTGACGGTATATAAAAGTATTAGACTTGAAGAAATTGGCAAATAAATTAATTTTTATGTTTTAAAAAAGAGAGTAAGTTTAAAGATTGAGCCTTATAGAGATTTTGGAGATGATGATAAACTAAAAAAATAGTGACAAGGAGAGACCATTAAAGAGAAAACTTGTCTTGTCTTAGAAGTGTAGTGAATAAAGTATTTCATGTAGGGAGGGATCCACTAAGTTGAATGCTGCTGACAGGCCAAGTTGGAAAAGGCATGAGAACTGACCATTTAGCCTCATGGACATCACTGGAGATCTTTGAAAATAGCAGTTAGATTGGAGAGTGGAGGTTAAAGCCTGACTGGAGAGGCTTCACAAAGTTCATGTCCTTTGTAGGGACATGGATGAATCTGGAAACCGTCATTCTCAGCAAACTGACACAAGAACAGAAAATCAAACACCGTATGTTCTCATTCATAGGCGGGTGTTGAACAATAAGAACACATGAACACAGGGAGGGGAGCATCACACACTGGGGTCTGTTGGGGGGTGACTAGGAGAGGAACAGTGGTGGGGGTGGGGAGTTGGGGAGGGATAACATGGGGAGAAATGCCAGATATAGGTCATGGGGGATGGAGGCAGTAAACCAGCTTTCCACGTATGTACCTATGCAACAACCCTGCATGGTCTGCACGTGTGCCCCACAACCTAAAGTACCAAAAAAAAAAAAATGAATGAGAAGAGTCCAGGCACAGTGGCCCAAGCCTGTAATCCAGCACTTTGGGAGGCTGAGGTGGGCAGATCATGAGGTCAGGAGTTTGAGACCAGCCTGGCCAATATGATGAAACCCCTACTCTACTAAAAATACAAAATTAGCCCTGGGCGTGAGGGTGCACGCCTATAGTCCCAACTATTCGGGAGGCTGAGGCAGAAGAATCAACTGAACCCAGGAGGCGAAGGTTGCAGTGAGCCGAGATATCACGCCACCACGCTCAGGCCTGGGAAACACAGCGAGACTCGTCTCAAGAAAACAAACAAAAAAAAAAAAAAAAAAAAAAGGAGAGAAATTTGAGACAGTACAAATAGGCAAGGCTTTTAAACTTGCTCTTAGCCAGAAGGCAATGGCAATGCTTTTATGTTTTACGCTAAAATACAGGAGATAAATGGGGTTGATGTAATGATGGTAAATTCAAGGGCTTATACAGATATGAGAGAATCACTGCTGATCATATTTGTAGGATCATCAGAAAGACTGCATAAAAAAAGAAAATTGATGATGCAAAACAGAGAGAGAGAGAAGCATCAATGGAGTGATATTCTTGAGAAGGAAATAGGTGTTGGAATCTCATAGAGGGATGTTTCTCAATAGAAGCAAAACAAATAAGCAGTAAAGGAGTAGTAAAGAAGAAATGTTAGTAAAGGGAAGATGGATTCTATAGGCTCAGATGTAGTAGGTGAATAGACGTGGTGGTGGAAGCTTGATAATTTATTTCCAGAATAATACCCAAGAAGATACTTTCTAGATCTAGGTTGCCTGAGTTTGAATCCCAGATTTGTCATTAGCTAACTATATGACCTTACGCATTTGTTCCTCCCTTTACATAAAACAAATAAAGTAACTGCATTTACATTATAGGGTTATCGTAAGGATTATCAGAATTAATAAAATAAAGCACCTAAAACAGAATCTGGGCTACAGTAGGCACCGAACATAAGTTAGGCAGAAAGGAAATGACCTGAAAAGATAAAGGAAGAAGTAGTGAGTCAGGTGATAAGATTTAAAAATAGTTTTAATGTGTTATGAATTATCTCTGGATGTATGGAAACATGATGCTACATAAGTAAATATTGTGGAATATTAATATCTAAATAGGGTATGAAACTCAGAAGTATATCTCATGGAAGATAATAGATTTATGTGAGGTTCAGAAGAGTACCTAAAATTTTCAAGGAAACATAACCTGCAGCTAAAAAATCTGTCCTTAAAAATACTATGAAAGCAAAAGAAAACATTAGCAAAGAAAGGAATTTTCCCAACAATGAAAGAGACTGAGAAAAGATCTATTCTTCCTGAGATGCCCTCTTCTGTCCATTTGTTGCATACCCACATGCCAGTGGCCCCTACGATACAATCACATACATTTCTGGATAAGCTAAGCTTTTCCATGTTTTAACATTTTTTTTCCACGTGTCCTTTCTACTGTATTAATCCATCTGGTAAATACGTATTCACTGTTCAAGGCTTAGTCTAAATACAGGCTGAACAAACTTTTTTGTGTGAAGTACCTCCATTGTGTCTGATAATTCACTGTGTGCATTTCTATTAATGATACAGATAATATTTTATTGCATTATTTGTTTACATGTCTGTTTCCCTCTACTAGATTATGTCTGGAGAATCAGCCATCTTAGTTGTCCCCCAGCCAAGCAAGTACATTTAGCATAGTACATGTGTAATAGGTATATTTTAACTAGGAGAATTGATACAGGGCATTCTAAATTTAATATTAGATAAGTAAAATTCATAAACCTTATAGACTCTGTATTATTCTCTGTAATCATTTGTATTATTGTAAATACAAATTAACCCACCAAATTCCTGTAATATTGGACATCTTTGCAGTATGACAGAAGTAAATTGTCAGTTATGGTATATTTTAAGAAAAGACATAGACATGCTAAGAAAGAACTGTACATGATTTAATCAGTAGATACCAGATAAGTTTGAACTAACCACTGGCTTTTCAAGTTCTGATTTTCCTCGTCTTCCCGTTTATGATTTTTGAAACCATTCTACGTTCCAATAATCTCTCTCTCCTCTAAACATTGTTTGTATTACTTACTTGACTACTAATCATGTATTGCTTTGTGATCTTTCTTATACTGTTATATTAAATGAATTTTTTTTTATTTAGTTCTTTGCATGGTTATTTTCTATTTTCTCAACCAATTATAATATCATCTAGAAGTTTAATTTACAAAACCTGTCAAGCATATGCTTATTGAATGTCTATGCTGTGCCAGGAACCCTTCTCGATATTAAGGGGAGAAGCAATTCAAACAAACAAACAAAAAGAATAACCTTTCCCCAAGGAATAAATCAAACAGAAGAGATTAATGCAATAAGTCATTTATAGAGATATACAAAATGCTAAGGAAATCCAAGGAGATCTAAAAGAACCTCACAAAATAGTTGGCAACTGATTTTTAACTTGACAGGCTGAATAAAAGTTTTTTAGTTAAAGAATGGAAATAGGATGTCTTTGGCTAAGAAAACAGAATATGCACTATAAGTGAATATTTGAACAACTCAGAACATTTCAATGTTTCTATAGCAATATAACATTAATTCAGTTTTAAGTCTCAATTTAAATTAGATTCAATTTATCAGTTCACTATCACCATCCCCTACCATGACACATACAAAATAAAAATTGTAGAGCCTTAAAGACAGTTGACCCAGTTCAAGAGAAATACTTGACCTGTAAGATCCTGAAAGACTTACCTCATTCATTAGCTAAGATCATGTCAAATTAGCATATTAAAAAACTGATCTTAGAGGATTTAGCTGGTTGAGATTTTCCTGAGGCTTGAGAAGAAAAACTATTTCTTAGCTGAAGTAAAGAAGAAAGACTACATGCTATGAGGGCTACAAACAGAAAAATCACCCCCTTTTTAGTTTCATGGCAACTAAGAGAGACAGAAGAAGAGTAGAAAGGCAAAAATACCACAACATAACTACAGATTTCTGCTCTCTGAGCATCTGCTTAAAGGATATGGAGCAGTTTTTGATAAGCATATCTGCTAGTTAAATATGATCAGGCAGTAAGCGGTGATAAAAGGTTAAGGGTAAGGATTTGGGAATAGAGTGGTTAGCTTCTGTGGCTTAAGAGTGGGCTGTCAGACCAGTCAGCTGGGCGCAGAACTTTGCCAGCAGCTGTGGGTCTGGAGCCACTCAAGAGCCTGGAGTCATGTGAAGCTAGGAGAAGTCAGCTAGGGAGGGGCCATCAAGCCAAAAAAGATTATATGACAATTTAACTCAGCCACAAATGCAGATAGAACAAGTAACACAGGCAGACAGAAAGTCAAGCTGAAAGATCACAGGAGTAAAAAAAAAGGCACTCATGCCAAGCATCCTGGCTCTTCTGCTATTGAGAGAAAATATAAACTCTTCCTTCCATTCATGGAGATTCCCTTTAACTAGGAAGTGGAAGGGCTGGCTTCGAGTGAGACTGATTATTTGTATCACTAAGACTGACGACACAGTAAATGAAGTATTTAAATGATTAGGTGTGACAAAACTTTAAACAGAGTTGTCTACATAGTTGGATTTTGTAGTTATAGGTGTTGTTTTCTCTGTTGGCCAAATGATTAAACCTGGGGGACAGATCCATTTTATTGTTTGTGTGTGTGTATATATATAAAACTGACTATTCTGTCCAAATGAGCTGTAGTGGAAATAAATGTATCATCCTGCTACAGTCAGAATCTGTATTGTTTTAATCTATGAGCCAAACAGCACAAAAGGAAGTAAAGCAGTTACTGGAGATTAACATTTTGTTAAATGATGAAAAGGCAAAAGTAGGGTAACTAAAAAGGGAAAGAAAAGACAGAAGACAACATTATTCTTCTGCTTGCCTGTTTGAACATTTAGTTAGGAGACTAGGAATATTTGTAGATGAAAAAAAAGTGGAAAGAAATCAACAATACAATAGTTCCCCATTTTTCATGGTTTTACCACTGTTTCATTATCACGGTCAAACACCGTTCAAAAACATTAAGTAGAAATTTTAGAAATAAACAATTCATACATTTTAAATTGCATTATCATTATGTGTAGCATGATAAAATCTCATGCTATCCCACTCTCTCTCTCTCAGGCAGTAATCATCTCTTTGTCTAGGGTATCCACACTGTACATGCTCTTCTGAGTGTTACTTAGCAGTGGTCTCAGTTATCAGATTAATGGTTTCTGTATTGCAGCACTTGAGTTCCAGTAACTTCTATTTTACTTAATAATGTCTCGAAAGTGTAAAAGTGGTGACACAGGCTCACTCTTACGATATGCCAAAAAGAAGGCTTGAAGTTCTTCCTTTATGTGAAAAGGTAAAAGTTCTCTACTTGTTAATAAAAGAAAAATAATCCTATGCTGAAGTTGCTAAGATCTGCATTAAGAAGGAATCTACTGCCTCCAAAATTGTGAGAAGAAAAAGGAAATTTATGCTAGCTTTGCTGTCATATCTCAAAGTGCAAAAGTTATGGCAAGTGTGTAAGCACTTAATTAAGACGGAAAGGGCATTAAAATTTTAGATGGAAGACGTGAACAGGAAACATGTCTGATTAATGGCAACATGCTGTGCTGGATTAGCTCATTCTTAATTAAATTAGACATTATCATAGGTATGTATGTAGAGAAAAAAATTAAACCTTATCATAGGTATTTATATATCTTTAAAGTTCAGGACTCTGAGGTTCCAGGCATCTACTGAAGGTCTTAGAACATATCCCTCATGGACAAGAACTGCTATGTAAGAAAAATTCTTTGAACATTGTACTAGAAAACAATAGCTAATACCTAACATTTGTTTACTGGTTACTAAGTACCAGCAATCATTTAAAGAGCTTACATGTACTAACTCATGTAATGCTTACAACATTACAGTCAGTGGTACATCTGCTTTTGCAAAATTATGACAGTAAGAGAAATCTCACATAGTTGACTCCATCTTGCTGTATTCCTCAAGATGTCATTGGTCTTTCCAGCGTGTAGGCCAAGCTAATTTGGGGAGAAATGCATTTTATAGTTTAACCTTAAAGCAAGGACAATACTATTTCTTCCTAAGACTGAACTGTCTTTATAAAACTGATGAAAGGACACAAGGTTAGGCTTATGACAGAGGCCTGAATTCTGCTAAGATGTAGGCATAGTTAAATGATAACAAGCCATTGTTCCACCAGATTTGTAACTTTTCCGATTACTTGTGTGGATAACATCACTATTGTACAACCTAAGATTGGTCTTTTGAAATATTTTGTTTAGATTTTTGCATTCTGGCAACCAACCAACCACATGTAGACTCATGACTCAACCCCTGTGCCTCCTACCCAGAGGCAGACTCCGTGCATGAGGACGGTTTTTCACACTCCTGTGATTTAATCCATGACCAATCAGCAGCATCCATTCTCTAGTCCCCTACTCACCAAACTATCCTTGAAAACCCCTAACCTCCAAGCCTTCAATTAGATCGACTGAAGCAATAACTACTTCACAGGGCTGACCTTGCAACATTTAAACTCTTTCTTTAGTGCAATGCAATGAGCTTAGAAAATTGATTTTGTCTGTGCAGTGGGCAGGAAAACCCCTCCAATGACTTCAGCAGATAAGTAGCATTTATAATTATTATCCACATTGTATGGATCGGAAACCGAAGCACAAAGAAAAGAAGGGCGGCAAGATTAGACAACCTTGATTATTTTTATTACTATCTCATAAAATACAATGAATGCTCTTATGTACATCCTAATACATTATCAGTCAATTGACAGTTCTATAACAAACATGTCATAGACCTGTTGGAACAACACTTCACAAAGAAGTTTGACCCCTGATGGTGATTCCCCAGGTGTGCCATGGCATCACATTAGCCCAGATACAATATTAGGCTTTTGTATTTTTATGAAGTGTTGTATGTTGTAAGATGAAACATTGTTTCGCCTCACTACATGTTGGGTTCTCCAGGAAGTAATAATGTGGGATGTTTATTCAGGAATGCCCTTAGAATAACCCTGTGGAAAAGGAAGCAGTGCTAGGCAGTGATAGGAATTAAACTGTGATGTAGCTCTCACAACCGCATCTGCTCAATTCAGGGGAATATTTGGAGCTAGAATAACCTTTTAGAATTGTTCCCAGTTAGGACAAGATGGCCAAGACTTTATACTACTGCATTAGCCAGGCATTAGATTCAGGTGCTGTGTGACTTCATACTAGCGACTAACAGTTGATTGCTTACAGCACTCCCAGGAACTAGGGCGTCAAATCCTTCACTTAGGGGGCAGGTAGGCAACATGTTATAGAGTCTACCCCAGGCATTTATGGTATAGAACCATACAAAATTGCCATTTCTAGATGTCAAAAATGCTAGAAAATTGGCCATTTCTTATGGTTTGGGCTAATAAATGTTATTTTACTTATGTATATGTTGTTTTTAAAAATTAGAGAGGTAGCCTGCAGTCATTTGTAGTATGACTAAGGTTGGATAGATCAAGTATGTCTTTAAAAGGTTACATAATTGAGAACTGTGGAGCCAATATCTTACTAAAGACATCAAGCTATTACAGGTTTTAAAAGGGAAATAATTTTAAATGTCATCATATTAAGTGGTATTGTTTTTGGTTGGGTTGTTTATATGTACAAATAAAAACCTTGTTAATGCTTACCCAACTTCATAGTTCGTTGTATTAATTTCCTATGACTGTAGAAGTAGTTCCTATAAACTTTTTAGTGTGTTAAAGCAATGAGAATTTGTTATCTCAGTATCAGAAATTCAGAATGGGTCAGCAAGGCTCTAATCCTTCTGTAGACTGAAGGGAGATGGCATTTTTTTTTTTTTTTCATTTTAAACCTTCTCTAATCATATCTCTTACTCTCCAGCTCTGTCTTACCTCTCTCTTATAAGGACACATGTTACATTGTTCCCACATAGGTAACCAAGAATCATTTCTGCACCTACTGATCCTTTATTTGATCGCATCTTGAAAGTCCTTTTCCCATATAAGGAATTTTGACAAGATTTTTCCAGGGATAAGGAGGTAGACATCTTTCGGGAGCCAATATTCTGCTTACCACACTGCATGACTTGGTACAAATTAACTGTCTTGCCTGGACTTCATTTTTCTTTCCTGACAAGTAATAGATGCCACCACATACCTGAGGGTCCTTCTAACATTCCCCACTTTTAAATTTATGATCAACAGATAGGGAATTGTATTTTAACTTTTCTGCTTTGCTCTACACAATTAATGTAGTCGAAGAAAAGACATACCAAATATTATGTAATAAATAATAGCAAAATCAAGAATCAGGTTATGAGTGAATTTTAAAAGAATGTTAGCTCTGAAAATAATTGAGGTGTTAATTATTACTCTCTTTCCCACCCCTCATCACCAGTTGACTGTGCATTTGGGCACTACTAGTCTTTTCTAGGGGATTTGTCAGCCATATGTCTGGCTAATAACTAAAGTATCACAAACTCCAATATGTATAATATTATAGAATATGTTACACTTTTTTTTTCTTTTATCATACTTCAAGTTCTGAGATACATGTGCAGAACCTGCAGGTTTGTTACATAGGTATACACGTGCCATGGTGGTTTGCTGCGCCCATCAACCCATCATCTACATTAGGTATTTCTTCTAATGTTATCTCTCCACTAACCCCCTGACCCCCAACAGGCCCCAGTGTGTGATGTTCCCCTCCCTGTGTCCATGTGTTCTCATTGTTCAGTTCCCACTTATAACTGAGAATATGTGGTGTTTGGTTTTCCGTTCTTGTGTTGGTTTGCTGAGAATGCTGGTTTACAGCTTCATCCATGTCCCTGCAAAGGACATGAACTCATTCTTTTTTATGGCTGCATAGTATTCCACGGTGTATATGTGCCACATTTTCTTTATCCAGTCTATAATTGATGGGAATATGTGTTAGTTCCAAGTCTTTGCTATTGTGAATAGTGCTGCAATAAACATATGTGTGCATGTGTCTTTACAGTAGAATGATTTATAATCCTTTGGGTTTATACCCGGTAATGGGATTGCTAGGTCAAATGGTATTTCTGCTTCTAGATCCCTGAATAGACCAATAGCACATTCTGAAATTGAGGCAGTAATTAATAGCCTACCAACTGAAAAAAGCCCAGGACCAGACAGATTCCCAGCCAAATTCTCCCAGAGGTACAAAGAGCAGCTGGTACCATTTCTTCTGAAACTATTCCAAACAATAGAAAAAGAGGGACTTCTACCTAATTCATGTTACACATTTTTTAACAACACATCAATGCATGAATTGCTGAAGAATACATGTCTGATGACAACAACAATAGCAACAAAACATGTCCTTTTTGGTGTTTTTTTTCTGGCTATCGATTTCCTAATAAGAGTAAAACTACTTGTTGATGCTGTTTTAATATTTGCTTATTTGTTTTTTTGTGTGGTTTTGTTTTGTAATTCCAGTGGTCACTCAGTCTTCCATACAATTTGTTCCACAAGGACAGTTCTTGACATTGAACATTCCCTGGCTTTCTTTTACGTGGAATGTGTTATTTCCTTCATATTCAAATAAAAAAGAAAAGCTTATTTCTCCCTTTGATTTAAAAAGAATTTACTATACTTGAGAAAAGAGTGAAACAACTTTGTTTTAAAATACAGATGAGAAAAAAAATGCATCTTGCAAACACAATGCACATTTGTTAGCATGACCTCAGTACGAAGACTTATCTACTGTGCTGCTGTATCTTGATATTGTAGTATGGCAGGGTTTCCCCAAAAGTTAAAATATATTTTTGACTTGTTGACCAAGAGACTAAAAGTGGCCTAAGAAGAGCATTTATTTTTTGAAATGATGATTTGTGCAACCTGTTGCTTGCCACTTACTATAACTACCAACTGATCTATTTTTGTATTCTCTCTATTCTTTATAACATTAATTTTTAAATACAGTTATGGAGAAATGATGTCAGCAAGATGGCTGACTGGAAGCCCCTAGTGCCCATCCCCCACACAAAGATGGCCAACACAACAAATAAATAGCTACCTTTTGATGAAAATACCTAAAGGAGAGCTCCAGAGTACACCGAGGGAATAGCAGAAACACTGTAGAGCACAGAAACCCAGGTTGGCCACACAAAAGAACAAAAGCTACACGTGACCTCTAACATCCAATTCTACAACTGGTATCAGCTCAGACCCAGGATGGACTTCTCCCTATGGGGAAAAGGTAACCAAGAGGGCCCCAACAACCTCATCAACACTGCAGTCACCTGTAGTCCTTGCCAATGGGACTCTCACCATCCTCCCAGGCACTAAGCCCAACTGAGGCAGCTGCCTGAGGCTTGTGCGACTGGGCTTTCCCCCAGAGAAGAAGCCAATGCTGTGTCCAGTCCTCTATGGCTGGCGTTGCCTACACTATGCCATGTCAGAACCAGAACAACTGCTGGAGTGTGTCTTGCTCCAGGGATGAAGAGCCACTGAACACTTTTCATCCCCAGGGCTTTGTCCCTGCTGCACCACACCCTCCTAGAGGTCAGCCATTCCCGGGCTGAGTTGTCACTACACTGTATCCCCTAGATCCACGCTGCAGCAAAGCTGCTCCATTCACCCACCTCTTAGTCACTGCTGAGCCCCGCCCTTCAGGCCCTGAACAATACTGACACCCTGCTTCCTGGAGAAATAGTGCCATGGCTACCCAAAGCAGTCAGACATCCCAGCACCAGAGCTGAAGCATCACCCCACTTAGAGGGAATCATTGCCTCAGTTGCCTAAAGTCACATCCCTCTGAACTGAAATGGTACCGTAGCTACTAGAAAATTGGTACAACTCAGAGCAGTCACCCTCCCAGCTGCCTGAGTTGAAACAATGCTCTGCCTCCCAGGGAATTTTTACCAAGACTGCCTGACGTATCTCCTGGTACCTGAGCTGAAGCAATTCAGCACCTCCCGGAGAGTTGGTGCCCTGGACAAGCTGCCATGGCTGAGATGACATGGCACCCTGCATCCCAGGGAAACAGAGCATTCACTTAGCTGGGATACTTTGTCCTCCAGGCCAAACAAAGGTGGCACCCTGCTGCCCTAGAACTGCACTAGGCCCCCAGAGCCTGAGGTGCTAAGGCAGCTTGTCTTTCCAGGAGGTGGATATATTGCTGTGCTGCTCCCTGGCCACCACAGTCCAAGTGACAGCAATGCTCCACCATTCCTGACTCTTTGCCACTGCTGTGGCCAGCTTCACAGAAGTCTAGGATTATCCCAGGGTGCAGAATGAACACTGTGTGTTGCTTCATCCCCCAAGGCCTGAGTTGCTGCTATGTCCTGTTGGCTCCGGTTTCCAAATTATAGTTGTGCCTTGTTCCTCAGGGCCCAAACCTAAAGAACGCTCCTCCCTCTCAGAAGTCAGGCTAACGCTGTGCCCTGCCCACAGGGTTAGAGTCCTAGTTACAGCCAAACCTCTTGGGCCCAAGCTTTGGAGATGTGCTTTAGCATCACAGACTTTAGCTTTGTGGGCAATCTGCATCTACTCATGCCTCAAAGAGTAAACCTGCACCCCAAGTCCCAGATGCAAAAGTAGGTTTAGGAGATCCTGATCCCGGCACTCAGGCTTCACAACTGCTCTGAGTACTTGCAACCAGGATCCCAGTACCATCACAGCTGCTTATGGGCCATGTAACACCCAATGCCAAGAAGGACACTCTCAGCTAAAACTCTCCAGTGTGGGGAAAATAAGAACAAAAGGACCCCAGTTGCCATTGTCACTGACGATTCTTAACAGCACATGCTTCTGCCACTACCATCACAAATACCTGCAGCCTAGGCCACTGAGGAACCCGCATTCATAGCTAACATTGATCGCAGCGGAAGAAGCTGAACAGCAACCATGCCATTGCATCCTTTAGAACCAGACCTACCTCACCCCACCCAATCAATACCCTAAGACCCATGTGCAGGTGAAAGTCTTTCCCTAGGGAAGCCAGAGTATAACATTTGGAAGAGGTGACTTCCACCAGATGTGTAGATATCAACACAGGGACAACGAGAAACATAAAAAGCAAGGAAACATGACATAACTGAAAGAACATAATTTTTAAGTAACTAACTCCATCCTCCAAAAAAATTATTTAAAGGGAAATGAAAATCAAAACCACTAGGAGATATTACCTCACACCTATTAGGATAGCTATTATCAAAAAGACAGATTACAAATGTTGGCAAGGATATGAAGAAAAGATAACCCTTGTATGCTGCTGATGGAAAAATAGATTGGTGTGGCCATTATCGAAAACAGTATGGTAGTTTGTAAAAAATTAAAAAATAGAGTTGCCATATGACCCTGCAGTCCCTTTACTGGGTATATACCGAAGAGAAATAAAAATACCACCACATAAATACATCTACACTTCCATATTCATTGCAGCTTTAAAACACATAAGTGTCTGTCCACAAAGAGATTTAAGAAAAACAGTGGTATAGATATATAATGGAATACTATGTAGCCTTCAAAAAGGAGCTTCTACCATTTGCCACAACATGGATGGACCTAAAGGACATTATGCTCAATGAAATAAGCCAGACACACACACACACACACACACACACACACACACACACACACACACAAAATTGTATGACATTGCATGATCTGACTTATATGTGGAAATTTTTAAAATAAAATGTAAGAGAGAATAAAGCAGTAGCTGACAGGGCTATGGGAGTAGGTGAGGGACTGGGGAAATGTAGTCAAAGGATGCAAAGTAGCAGTTGTAGGATGAATAAGTCTAAGGATCTAATGCCCAACATTGAACAATACTTAAAGTATTGTATTCAGGATGTTTGCCAAAATAAGTAGATTATGGCTGCTCTTGCCACAGGGGGATATAAGTAACTGTAAGATGATGGATATGTAAATTTTTTCCACTATAATAACCATTTGGATATATATTTATATATATATATATATATATATAGAGAGAGAGAGAGAGAGAGAGAGTGTGTGTGTGTGTGTACATGTATCTTATAACATGGTGTATAACTTCAGTATATACAATAAAATTTATTTTAAAAGTAAAATTGTAAAATACTCATTCAGAGAGAAACAAAAGCTTTAAAAATGTTATTGTCTCCACTCCAGTTGGTTAACAATTTAAGGAATAAAGCCATAAGAAGTTGTAAAAACTAAACAAAATAAAATACAATTGTAGTAAGCCAATATGTACACATGGTATGTTCAGGTACGTAATGGTAAATGCCACATACCTGGTGATCTTTGTCACTGGGGACAAATTTATAAACATATTAGTATTTGTGGTTTTAATCATAAGCTGTGCTTTTCATTATCCCTGTTATTTTAAGGTTTCAGAAGTAAGAGTTTTGCAATGGCATAATCTCCTTCCCACCAGGCTCTCACTGTAAGAGGTATTCTTCACTAGCAAATGGATGTTCATTGAAACTAGGAAGCAATGAATTTAATAATAAGATTCAAACTGGATGATGAATATACTTAAACAATTTTGCTTTTGTTTGAATTTAATTGGTTTTAATTACACTCTGCCTTGCTTTATCTAACAGTGGTACTTTGAAGTCAGACTTGCAAAAAGAATTCGGAATTATTCTTTCAAGAATATCCTGATGCATATATCAACCTCAGTGAATTTGGACTTTTTCCTCCCTCAGAATAATAGATGTCCTACTACATTGGAAATTTAATTAAATTACATATTAAATGTGTTCTATGACTAACTGAATTCATCATGGTGTCAGTTATTAGTAGATATCAAATAACAAAAAAAAATCAAAGGTTATTGAACAAAAGTGATATTTTTGGAAGTCTTTCCAAACATTTTCTAGTTCCATTTTGTGCACAGGTTTTACTTAAAGTTCTGACAAGTGTTTTTTAGTCAGTTGCCTTGTTGAAAAGTCTGTTGTTTTGGGACCTATGGCCTTTAAGAACATATACTATTTTGATGGTAAAGATATACAATTTAATACCTGCAGTTAAATAACAACCGGAGCCATGGTAACAAATTTGAATAGGACATCAGTCAGTCCTGATATTTTGGCAAAGTGACTCCATCGTGTGTGCCCCTCACAGTGAGAGAGCCTCTTCAGTTCTAGAACCCATTGACACGAGTCCATTTCATGAAAACCTACATCTTCTACAACTTAATTGGAGCATCAATAATTAAAGCTACACAAAATAGTTCGATACAAAAGTTCCATTTTGGTTCATCTTTTTATTGGTTCTTAATCACTTTTATATAACAACATCCTATTTTTTGAGGTTAGGGGAGGCTATCAAAAATATGTTTATTGTAGAATGTCTAGGAAAAGCAGAAAACTAAAAATGAAGAATTTGTCATTACCCATAATTCTCCTTCTTAGGGGTAACTTCTATAAATTAAATTTTTTGCACATGACTTGATTTGTTTAAGAAAAATGTTAAATTCAAAACTGATATTACATTATAATTCCATGTTTTACTTTTTTTATTTTTATCTAATATGTAAAGAATATTAGTATTACATAGTGTGGTTTTATAACAATTAAATTAATAAATCTTCTATAAGAATATATTACATCATTTCAAATTTTTCAATATATTAAAAATTCTGCAATATACATCCTTGTGAAGAATTCTCTTCTTTTTTTAAAAAAAAATGTATTTCTTTATAATGAATCACTAAAAGTAGACTTGCTGAGACAAAAATTATGAAACCTTTTAAGGAACCCAATGCATTTTGCTAAATTACTCTCAAAGAATTTTTCCAATATATACTCCTATGAGAAAATTTTGAGTATATCAACTACCCAAACCCTCCAAATGCTACATGAAATCATTTTGAAATTTTACACAACTTAATAGTGTAGATAATGTTATCTGAAGTTTTAATCTTCATTTCCCTGACCACTAGGGAAGTAGAACATGTTTGATCAAAAAAAAAAAAAAAAAGTACCTACTTACTGTAATTTGGGGCAATTAAGAAATATACCATGAAGGCCGGGCACCGTGGCTCATGCCTGTAATCCTAGCACTTTGGGAGGCTGAGGTGGGTGGATCATGAGGTCAGGAGTTTGAGACCAGCCTGGCCAACATGGTGAAACCCCGTCTCTACTAAAACACAAAAATTAGCCAGGCGTGGTGGCATGTGCCTGTAGTCGCAGTTACTTGGGAGGCTAAGGCAGGAGAATCACTTGAACCTGGGAGACAGAGGTTGCAGTGAGCCGAGATCGTGCCACTGCACTCCAGCCTGGGCGACAGAGCAAGACTTCTTCTCAAAAAAAAAAAAAGAAAGAAAAAGGAAGAAAAGAAATACATCATGTGAAAATTTTACAGGTGAGAAATGGAGTCTTAGGAGTGGTTCATAACAAAGACAGTAAAATGTCCTGGAGATATGCTTTTAAAATGATACAGGATTTTTCTCAGTCACTTATCAGCCAGAGACCTGAAGCCAATGACACCTTTGCCCAATCCCAGACTCCAGCGTCGATCCTGGGGCCACCGCAGCTGCATGGTCAGCTCCTTGTGGGAGGGGATGTGTGAGCAAGTGAATGTGGAGTCTAGTCAGAGTTCCAAGTGCTGACACAGAGGTGCTTGCAGCCGGACCAGGCCTGTTGCAAGCCACTCCCATGGTTGGACTCTAGTGTCCAGACAAGGGGAAGTTGGTGACGCCCAAGCAGGGGTGCCCACGACCCTGAAGTCCCAGAGGGGGTGTTACAGAGTCCCAATCAGCTCTTTTAGTCTGGTTGTCCTCAGCACTGTCCGCCCTTGTCCTGCGCTGGCCTACAGCTCCTGGGCCTGGCTTGCCCCTCCACTGCTTCCATCATGTGGGGCAGCTGCCCCCCACCGGAGGGCAGAGGGCCACGAGGTGACAGCCTTTTTTGTGGCACACAGTTCTTTTCCCACGTCCAAGAAGGGTGAGATCACACTGACAATAGAAAAGTGAGGAAAGCAGAGAATAATTTTATTGAGCAACAAAACAGCTCTTAGTGGAGAGGTGACACGAGTGGGACAACCACTTGAAGTTTGGTGGTTTATCTCTCACTGTGGCTGGGTCTGGGACTTTTATGAGGGGCAGGCCCTAGATAGCTTTGGAAAAGGTAACATTTGATTGGTTAAAAAGCATTCAGAAAGAACCAATCAAGAAAGAGCAGACAAACAAGAATAGAAGTTTTCACTCTGGGTGGCAGATTTCAGACTGTTTTTAGCCTAAAGGTGGGGTTTCACCCAGGACCTGCACCTATCTGCCTAGGATTTGCCTGCTTTCTGCCACTGTCACTAACTTGCAGTTATTTATTTATTATTTATTGAAGCCTTTTCGTCAATAATATGGATGCGGCACCTTCACAATCAACATTTAAGGGGGTCCGTCCCTTTTTAAAAGAATAATTTCAACTTTTATTTTAGATTCAGTGGGTGCATTTGCAGGTTTGTTACGTGGATCTTTTGCATGACGCGGGGTTTGGGGTATGGATAATCTCATCACACAGGTAATGAGCATAGCACTTTGTAGGTCGTTTTTCAGCCTGCACTCCCCTCCCTATTTCCTCCCCTTAGTAGTTCCTAGGGCCTCTTATTCCTATCTTTATGTCCATGTGCAGCAGATGTTTAGCTCCAGGGCAAGTGATATACAGGAATCCCTGTACCTTCTACTCCTCATTATTGCTGTGAACCTAAAGCTGCTATCAAAAATAATGTTTTATTGACTACAAATTTATTTGGCAATACATTTATTTTGTACCAAAAAAAAAAAAGAGAGAGAGATTGTGATAGTAAAGGAATCATACCTGAATAAACAATGTATTCACTTACTTAGAACCCATGGACACGGGGAGCCAACATCACACACTGGGGCCTGTCAGGGGGTGAGGGGTCTAGGGGAGGGATAGCATGGGATGGGGGATTGGGGAGGGATAACATTAGGAGAAATACCTAATGTAGATGACAACAGGATAGATGCAGCAAACCACCAAGGTACACGTATACCTATGTAACAAACCTGCACATTCTCCACATGTACCCCAGAACTAAAAGTATAATAAAAAATATAAATAAATAAATAATGTATGAGGAAGCATAAACCAATGGAGGTTCTACTTGAAGCCAAAACGATGAGTCTTTACTATCACCCACCACCGTGCTGCTTCTTCTGCATTCCTCACCCTGGAAGAAAATCTGAGGAGGTTCTGGAGCTACCAAAGTGCTGTCCCAGGTATCAGCTGTTTGAGGGCTGAGAGACTCATACGGGTACAACGTAGCAGAGGGAGGAAAAAAGGCCTTTCAAATAAAATTCTCTCTGAGGAAGGGAGCATCATTTCCAAATCAACAACCACAACAACAAATAATGATGCTGATGTTAGCATCTACACATGGCTCACAGTACAGCTTTAGGAATATTTTTTGATAGTTTTGGAAAGGCTACATTTTCTTTTTAAATATTTTGTGGCTTAAGTCTACATTTTCTTTTTAAATATTTTGCGGCTTCAAAAATGAAAGAACAATTAGAAAATTAAGTTGACTTGAAAACTCATCAGGTGGGAATTAAGCCAATCAGATATTCTAAATTGTGTAAACAACCCACACTGATCTGTCTTATTCACACATAATTTTTGAGAGTGAGCACTACCCACTGGGTATGTGCCACTAAACATTATGTCAGAATACAATGATCTATATAACAGAAGGAGAGAACTGTGCAATTGCTTGGCTAAGCCAGACGCAAAACCCAGGAGTTTTGTGTCATATCTAACACCACAACTTAATGATGGTACAGTATTTATATTTTAATTTGTTTATATCATTTAAAAAAGATATTTGATAATAAAGATACATTCTGACTTCTCTTGAGCAATTTAATAATTACAGACTTGAATTTTTATGTAGCAAAGATCAGCTGTTGCTGAGAAGGGTCTCTCATCTTCACACAGGGCATGCCTTTGCATTTACCACAATTCCTACCACCATTTACTGCCTCCCTGATACGGAGACAGAATGTCAATTGCCATTTGTCATTTACTCATGGCCTATTTTACATTCCTTATATTACTTTTTGGACCTTGTAAGCATCTGAATTCATGATCCCAAGCTAATACTACTCAGATCATTTACCAGTGAATCTGGAAGAAAAATAGTAAAGAGTACCCCCAAACTTGAAATATTGTATTTTTAGATTGCAGCAAGATATAATCCTATTAGAAAGGTTTTAATGCATCCATTAATTCATTCATTTACTCTTTTTATTGAAGATTTATTGAACACCAACTACATGCTTGACATTGTGTGGGTTGTTATATAGTGCAGTAAACAACATGGGCATTGTTCCTTACACAGAAATAAAAATTACAGGTTTGATGAAGTACAGAAAGGAAAATTTATCTTTCTATGAAATCATGTAAGAGAGGAAATAGAATTTTTAAAAGAGAGAAGCAAGTCACCCATGTCCAAATAAGGTAGCCAAATTATTATAATGTGATTGAAATATGATTGATGAGTAAGAACTAACAGAAAAAATTCTACAAATAAATCTGAAAATTAAATAAGAATACACTAATATGAAAAAAGAACAGTTACTAGAGGCCAATAATTGATACTAGGAAATAAAATGTTCCCTGTGCCTCTGGATGCAGTAGAATGTACACATACTATATATATATATATGTACACCCACACATATATCTATATATACACAGACACACACACACACACTTATATGTTTTTATATATATACACACATATATACATATATGTACATATACACACACAAAGATATTATTTGGCAGTAACTAAGTTAA
This sequence comes from Aotus nancymaae, assembly GCF_030222135.1. Lineage (NCBI taxonomy): Eukaryota > Metazoa > Chordata > Mammalia > Primates > Aotidae > Aotus > Aotus nancymaae. The sequence continues at coordinate 21,998,258 of NW_026988473.1, read as the reverse complement.
ATACTATTACATGCATCATCTTATTTAATTCTCTTGACTTCTTTATTAAGCAGGCAATATTACTATTCATCTATTTTAGATATGAATCCATTGAGGCTTAGAAAAGTTCAAGATAACTAAGGTCATATAATAAATGGCAAGGTGAGGTCTCATGCCCAAATTCTGATTCTAAACTGTAAAAAGGAAATTAACACGGAACTGAATCACTGCATCAAATTTTCCCATGACCTATATGAAATATCTCTCAAACTAATCTAGTCTGCTTTGTTAAAAATCCAAACACATCAATATAGCTCACACCTAATTATTCAAATGCTCATACAGTCTGATCCTGGAAAACATGGTGTCCTAGATAGTAGAAATGCCACCCAGTTCATGAGGAAAAGCATACCCCACTGTGAATTCCAGAATTGGCATGGGTTTATTTAATCACTTGTTTTATTTCTTGGTTTCCTAAGTTGATATCCCAGAGTTTTATCAATTCTGGTTGGGTTGAAATCTTCAAGTTACTGAACTAGCAAAGTTTGGAAGTATTGGGCTTATTTCTAAGTTCAGCAACAAGTGAGAGTCAAACAATTGAACAGATGTAGATCAAAATGCCATTTAATTATGGAACCTTTAAAGGTATGAAGTTTTACATCTGCAGGTATTTTGGCTTGCTGCTACTTCAATCTGAATTTGATAGACTCTTCTGCATAGTTACAAGTATAACATAGGACTGCCTGCATGCTCAGGCTTCTTTTCAGATGGTGAAAAGTAGTCCAGATTGCACTCTCTCTATAGTGGGCTAGCTTTGAAAGATAGAACCTCAAAGGCGTTCAGCTGTGGATGCCTGGTTATGCTTCTACACTCACAGCAGGGCTTTACCTGTCTTAGTGCATAATGGTAGAGGAGTCCAGAAGAAAAGCAATGAGAAGGAAATAAATTCTGCTAGAATCCTGAATAAGCCTAGAAGCAGATTTTCCCCAGAGCCTCCAGATAAGAGCCCAGGCTAGTTAACTCAATTATGACCTTGTGAGACCCCAGGCAGAGACCCAAGCCTAGCCTACTTGAACCTTTTGTCTAGAGAAGCTCTAAGCTAATAAATGGAGGTTGTTTCAAGGGGCCAAATTGGTTGTAATTTGTTATGACAGCAATAGAAAATGAATGTGCATCCCAACCACTAACAAGAATCACATCCTGAAATATGGCAGCTTAAATAAGGGGAAGTCACCTAGACAGTCCTAAGTGGACAACATTCTTCTACTTTAATTATGCTCACGCTACAGCTTCAATCCTGGGTTACTAAGAAAAAGGTCATGCATCCAAATAAAAAAAATCCTGTCTCAATATAAAAATAATGTTTATTTTAAAAAATACTATTTCAATAAGAATAAATAAAGACAATGAACCCTGAAAATAATCCTACCACCCAAGGATAAATATTAGCAAGATCTAAGTATATAGTTCTTTTTCAATACAAACAAAATCAAATTGTGTATTCTGTTGTGTAATCTTCAACAAATCATGACTATGCTCCCATACTAGTAAACATATTTTTAAAAAACAATATTTTGCTGGCTTGATATTCATATATAATATGCCAGAATAATTTTTTCTTTTTACTGTTTTTTTTTGTAAATAAACATATATTTAACAAAACAGTTATACTTTGAATTTTAAAATCTTGAAACATAATTTAAAATTCAATATGAATCCAATTTACATGATGAAAAATTTAATATGGGCAAACTTACACTAAAGATGAAAGTGGCCTCATGATCTTTGATATTAGTTGACATTTGGTAAAATATAAAGACAAAACACTTGGGTTACTTAATTATACATATATCAATGTAAAAGAATGAAAACAGAAATAGGAGAGAAAGCAACTAGTATAATAAGACAGAGTATTTAGTAAAATGGATAGGTGATAGCAAAAGTTAAATACTCTGGTATCATCCAAACATAAAATGTTTCATTATATGGAAAATGAAAGACCACTATGTATATAATGTGAAAATTATCATCATTAACTTGATAGCAACAACATTATATTTGATTTTTTTTTTTTTTGAGATGGAGTCTCACTCTGTGGCCTAGGCTGCAGTGGTGCAATCTTGGCTCACTGTAACCTCTGCCTCCTGAGTTCAATTGATTCTCCTGTCTCAGCCTCCCAAGTAGCTGGGATTGCAGGTATGTGCCAGCATGCCAAGCTAATTTTTGTACTTTTAGTAGAGGAAGGGTTTCACCATGTTGTCCAGGCTGGTCTTGAACTCTTGACCTCAGGTTATCTACCTACCTTGGTGTCCCAAAGTGCTGGGATTACAGCTGTGGCCACCGTACCCGGCCTATATTTGAAAATTCTTAATAGTAGCTACCATTTTACATTTAGGAACGTTATATTTAGAATCAAGATTGCAAATGTCTAAGTAATTTTGTGTAAAGATAGACTTAGCTACTTAATTGCCAGACTATATGCTATGGTTATTATTTTAAATTTCTAAAATAATATGCCATCTATCATGGGATTCAGATGTTTTGTTAATGTGCACTTATTGATAAAATATGTTGCGCATAGCTGAATGCCTAGGGGAACATTACATTTCATTGATTGACTCGATTATAATGATGCAGAAAATAAATCTTTCACAATAAGGAATATGTATTGTTTCATCTACAGACAGCAAAACCAAAGGATTAACAGCATTAGAATCACATTCACGACCATTGTAAAAAAAAAGGGTAATACATTACTCAGATCCTAAAAATTAGTTCCCTGAACTTCATTTCAATCTTTACTTACTATATTCTATTTGATAAAACATTATATACTAATATGAGGCCAATATATATCCAATTAATTAGAATGTTACCCAGATCCATTGAATAGATGAGGCATATTTTATCAAATAATTTTAAAATTCATAATTCACTTTGTCAAAACACATGGATCCTCATTAACTGGGTAATAAACTTCTTAACTAAAGTGTGCAGATAGATAATATACAGTAATACAAATAATTTCCTACTACTTATATTTTCCCTCTTAGCAGAATTGCACGACTCAAATGTACCCAATAAAGATTAAGGAAATTATAAAATAAAATTTGTTCTTACTCTATTTAGAAACAGAGTGTAGTTATACAAGGATTGCTGTAAACATTTCTAGCATGGTCATTCATAAAGTCATGATGATATATACATAGATTAATGAGGAAAAGAAATAATGATGAAAAGGATGTAAAGGTGCTTTGATACTCCCAACTAGAAAACACATCAAAAGACAAGAATAACAAACCTGAAGAAAAGAAAATAATAGAATAGAGGTATAGAAGGTGGCAGAAAGGAAAGAACTTGAGAAGATAGGTAAAAAGGAATAAAAGAGGGAAACAGAAAGGAACTTCCCCTGCTTATAATGACAACGGCAGATACACCATGAAAGTCATAGCATGCATGAAAATGATACTGTATCTAATTCTACAATAAAACTAGAGCACCCAGCCATGTTTAAGTTCAATAAAATATGTCCTGAGAATGCAAATACCATGCTCATTGAATTCTTTATTCTATAACAAGCTCAGAAGTTGAAATGTACATAGGCTCATCAAAATATCAGCAAAGCTCAGATTAAAACTATTCAATGCATTATGGAAAATGAACAGATTTTAGATACATTCCAAGCTGTGATGTCATTAGGAATATATTTTTTCACTTATCACCTATCGTGTCCTTCAGGAAAAGAATAGAGAGGTCAAGATAATTTTGTGAAAGACCCAGAACCCAGAATGCTCTCACAGAAGTAAACTATTCACATGTTTTTATTTGATTTCTCATTTGACCAATAATGCATGAAAATAGTGCCTGGCTATGAACATATTGTACATTATGTAAATAAGAATGAGAATTTTTGTGTAAATTTAACTACTACTTCATCAAAATTGGCAAGCAAATAAGGTTTTATAAAATCTTGATGGAAAAGCCTGACCCAAGTACATCCAAAATGGGTATGTGTGTAAGAGTGAACACGAGAGAAGGGGAGAGAGAATAAGGAATATGCACTATAGAGAGTTACACCTTACTTTTGAAATTTTTTATGCATTTCAGGATTTTATGTGGCAACAATAAACTTGTATTAGTAAGGGTTAGATCAAGGAAAGAAAACTATCATTATCATGGAATGGGGCATTTATTATAGAAGTAAGAGATTACACAATTATTTAAGAAGCTGCAGAAAGAAGGGTCATAAAAAGGAAGTTGGAGCATCCGAGAAAAGTCATTAAATAACCTCCCTAAACACTATCAAAAGTGGTCAGTTAATCCCCAGATGCCATTGTGGATCTCAATGGATAGCTGATAAACATGCTCATGGACAGTCATGACCTCTCTACCTGGAGTTATCCAAACATTTTCATCTAGAAAAGGAGAGTTGAAGAAATTTATTTCTGGCTTAGCCAACTTGACACTATAATGAACCACTATACCAAACAAGATAGCACATTATAATTTGTTTCCGAATTCTTCACTTGCTCCCAGTATTCTTCCTTTTTTTCTTTATATTAAAAAAGTTTATTAATCATTTTCTAAATATCAGTCACTATATTGGATGCTATGGCACAATGATAAGCCATAGATAGATAGATAGATGGATAGATAGATCCTGACATCAGATAGCTTTGAATGGAGGTTCACACTTAAGTATTTGAGCTGAGTCTCCAGATTGAGTTGCATTGCATGGGACATGTCAGCCAAGATCCTAGAGACAAGAATCACAAGCTCAAATACAGTCAGGGCCTAAACATGTAACTGAAATATGGCAAAAATCTAGCTATAACACAATAGAAAGTATCGGGGCAGAACTGAGGGTATAGAAACTCAAGAGTTTCTAGTGTAAAAGACTTCCCTAAGACTTCCAAGTATAAAACACAGTTTCTAAAATCTACAGCAGTACAGGACAGAATGTTTTGTCTCCTATATGCTAAAGAAAAAGATTGCAGCAAAAAATCATCAAATCAATATGATTTCTTTGAATAGCATGATTAAAATTATCCATGGCAGGAGTTAAAAGTTTTGCAAAGTATAAGTTGTGGCACTAGATCCATGACTGTTACAAGTCGATCATAAGAGTATTTCTACAAACCTGTGACAAAAATAGGATGGGAAGCCTTCCTCGTGTCCTTAAAAATATATATTTGATCACAAGTAGAATCAGTTTAGCAAATTAAAGGTGAGAAGGAACAACATACTTACTTTTATTAACCTTATTTGACTTAAGAAAGCCTTAACTGTCTCCATTACCAAAAATAGTGTTTTCTTTGCCATGTGGTGAAGCATGAAATTGGGATGCAAATCTCTTTGCTTTCACTTTTACATTTACTTTTCCTGCTGCCTAGTGATCAGATCTTTCCAAGTTGTACCTTTTAAACCCATAGGCCAGCTGATGGAAAGAAAAATAAGTTCAAAAATTTGGTTCATGGATTTGTACTTTGCTATTAAATCTCTGACAGTTATCCAGGGCCCTTAGAATAATAACCAAAGGGAAAGAAAAAAAAAGTCCTGGCTTTTTGTTTACTGTGAGAGGTAACTGAGGTGGAAAAAGCTATTAGGATCCAAACAGGGAGGTCTGATGCCTCTTACTTATTCTGAGGCCTTGACTAGATCTGATTCATATTCTAGTGGATTGGCCTTTTGTGGCCTGCTGAAAAGCCATGAAAGCTCTGACAGCAAGAATGACTGCATCACAAATGAGCCTTTCTCTCATTTCCAACTCCGCTGTCCCCTGAGACTGACTTTATTATAAGAACATCAAATGCACTAGCATCAGGTTTTCAAGTCTTCTTCATTTCATGGTGCATGCCTTGACTACTCCCTTCCTTCTACTTGGAGTTTCGAAGGCATTATCTGAGTATCTGTCTTTGGTCATCACTCCTTGTTCCTTTTCTCACACTTATAGCGTGAGAAATACACAGGCTTTATTCAGTGTTTGGGAAGGAAACCTAGATACTGATGTAATTTGTTCATCAGAATGCTAAACAATTTTCCAGCAATTTAAACGTGCCTGTGGGCATGCGTGCACACACACACACACACACACGCGCGCGCGCGCGAGTTGAGGGTTCCCTGAAGAGCAGAGTTAAATTTACAGTTACAAATTAAATGAAGCTTAGGCTCTACTACCTTGCTGTCTCTATTTTTGAGACAGCATTTTTTAAATCAGTTTGGTTTGAGCTAAATATTTTTCTTATAATTTTTAGGAAGTTATGAATTTTGTTATGATTTAGAAATGATATTAATATATATATTTTAATTAGTTTATGCATGCAAACACACACACAAAAAAACATTTATAAAATCCCACTTATAATAAATGACATTTAGTGAACAATATTCCAGCCACCTCTCTATGCCTATATACACATATACAGAAAAGGTAGCAGGAGAGATATATTTTTTTATATAACACTTTGCTTTTAGTTTTACTTAAATTTAACCAAACAAGGAGGAACCAGAGTGAAACAGAAGGAACAGGAATTACTGAACTCCAGAAAAGTAATTCTTCACAAGAAAGCATATTATTTTTTAGGAAACTCCTCCAAAGATAAGAAAAACTACCTTGAAATATTTGAGAGATTAGATGACATCCCTATTTTTCTACTAATCTATATTTGTATTCTATTATTTTTGCATCCACTAAATAATTTTTATATTTTATTGTGCAAACATTGTTTGGAAATTTGTTTAATTTTGAATTTAAATTACTTCAGTGTTTTTCTCTGGCTCTTCACCAGTTTCCCCTTTATAATCGCTTTAGTTTGAATGCATTTTCTTCATCATTGGCCACATTTTCTTATCAATTAGTTTTCTGACGATGAACACATAGGTGCTATAATCCTTGACGCTTCACACACTTGACAATATTTTTTTTCTATTTGGTAGTGGCATGAGGCCTGAGGCAGAAAGAGGCAGGTCCCTGGTGAAACCCAACCTTCAAACCAAAGACAGTTAGTTTAAAGCCTAAGAACCAAGTTACAAGTCTCAGATAAAATCATAAACTGGATTGAAAACCACTCTTCCAGTTTGGTGCATGTTCCTCTGATTGATCCCCGCCCTTCACCTATTTTACATATATCTACCTTTCCTAATTGTTTTTTTGCAATGTTGTGCCCATCTTTGAATGCACCCTTTTTTTTAGCCTTTAGTGCATACTCACTGACCAATCAGCCAGCACTCCCCCCATCAGCATACACTCCCCCATTCTGAGCCCATAAAAGCCCCAGAATCAGCCACAGTTGAGAGAGACTCCCCACCTTTGCGCTGGAAGGAAGACTACCTGACTTTGGCTGCCCAACTTGGGTCCCTCTGTCCACTGAGAGCTGTTTTGTCACTCAATAAAACTCTTCGCCTCGCTCACCCGCCCCGTGTCAGCCTAGCCCCATTCTTCTTGGATGTGGGACAAGAACTTGGGACCCACTGAATAGCAAGTGCAAACAGAGGTGTAACTCTGTAGCACTAGCCTCCCACTCGCCAAGCAACAGGAGAGGGAGCCACTGTTTGTCTGGCTGTGGACACCGGGACTAAAAGATCTGTTAACACACCCTAGTTCACTTGGTGTCTCTGAGTTTTCAGTCGCCACCACATCCCTCTCATCTGGACACTATAGTCCACCACAGGAGACACTTGGAACACACCTGGCCTAGCCACAAGCCCTGCATGGAGCCAATGACTGCCCTAGCAATTGGAGCAGCCAGCTAGACCCCGTGCTTGATTGCTCACTCCCTCTTGCTGCAGGCTGGTCTCGGGATGCAAGCAGGAATGTAAGCCAAATGCAGCCCGCCAGGCTGAGTGGCTGGGGTACCTCCTGCAGCAAGTCTTGGGCCGAGTGAGGCTTGGGCAGGGGCATCATTGGCTACTGAGGACTCTGGCTAGCAAAGTGATACCAAAAAAAAAAAAAAAAAATCCTGTGTCATATTGCTCTTAGAGGGTAGGGCCAGTTTGGCAGTCCATAAAATTCTTTGTGTGATGGTTAATATTATGTGACAAGTTGAGTGAACTAATTGATGCCCAGAGAGCTGGCAAAACATTGTGTCTGGGTGTGTCTGTGGAGGTGTTTCTGGAAGAGATTAGCATCTGATTCAGTAAACTGAGTAAAGAAGATAATCCTCACCAATAGGGGTAGACATTATCCAATCTATTCAGAACCTGAATAAACAAAAAGATGGAAGAAGAATAAATTTGGCCTTTGCTTGAGGTGGAAGATCCATCTTCTCCTGCCACTGAACATTGGTGCTCCCAGTTCTCAAGCCTTTGGACTTGGACTTGATCTTACACCATTGCTTCTCCTCATTCTCAGGCTTTTGTGTTTGAATTAAAAACCACTGATTTCCTTGGGCCTCAAGCTTGTAGAGATGGAAGATCATGGGACTTCTTAGCCTTCTTAATTACCTTAGCCAATTTCTCAAAATAAATGTCTTCCTATATACATCCTATTGGTTCTGTTTCTCTGGAGGATGCTGATTCATGCATTTGGACACTCTCTTTCTCTCAAATTGTATCCATTCTTTTACCTTCTGCATTCTAGAGAAGAATAACAACCACATGAATCTATGCTGTTCCAAAAAAATTTACAATTTTTTTCTCTTGTATATTCTTATGTTACTTTTTCTTCAATTTTATTAATTTTACTGAGATACGTCTTTTTTTTTTTTGATGGAGTCTTACTCTGTCACTCAGGCTGGAGTGCAATGACACAATCTTGGCTCACTGCAACCTCCACCTCCCAGGTTCAAGCAATTCTCTTGCCTCAGCTTCCTGATTAGCTGGGATTACAGGCACCTGCCACCACACCCAGCTAATTTTTGTACTTTCAGTAGAGATAGGTTTTCACCGTGTTAGGATGGTCTCTGTCTCCTGACCTGTGGTCCCTCTGACTTGGCCTCCCAAAGTGCTGGGATTACAGGCATGAACCACCTGCACCTGGCCAGAGATATATCTTATGTGATTGTTTCTATCTATTTCTCCCAGAATACAATGATTATTTTCAAATTAAGATGTAGGTCTTTGTGTTAGCAAAGCTTTATTTTATGCTAGCTTTTTCTTCAATGCTATTTATTCTTTTCCCTCTTTGTCAGGAACAATGTTTATGTGGATGTATAGTCTCTTTTATGACCAGATAGCATTCTTATCTGGCGTATATCAGTGTTCCTTTCAAGTTCAGGTACATGTTGTCTTTTGGCTACATGTCTATATATACACACACATAACACATAACTTTGTTATTTCTTTTCATTTTTCTTTTACTATGGCTTTCATTCTTGTAGATGTTTTGTATATCATTCTATTGTTCTCTGAGTTTTGATACCACACTTTTTATCTTTTCTCTTTCATTCTCTCCTTTAATGTTGATAATGGTTTAGCTATTTTTAAAGATAGCTCATGTTGTCTGCAATTTTTGAGACTATGGATAATACTGTGATTGTGCCTTTCACTTGTGTTTTGCTTACGCTCCTTTTCACATTGAAAAATATTTACATTTTTGCAGATTTTATTCATGGGACTCATGAGTTCCTTAGTATTTGTTAATATTCATAAAAGGGACCAGCTGCTTGCTGAGGAATAATACAGGGAGTGAAAATACTGCATCAGAAAACTTTACCTGGATTTGTTGTCTCAAACACCCTCTCATACAATATGTTAGTTTCTTCACTCCAAAGAAAAGAGCATGTTTCTCTTTGGTCTTTCTTTTTAAAAGGTCAGTGTCATGGCAAAACCCTCCATGTTTCAGAAGGTATAGATTTCAATGTAGTTCTCACAGACTCTTCTTTTTTTTTTTTTCCCCACTCTAACTCCTATAGTAAACTTCAGCTAGGATGCTCGGTTTTATAGACAATAGAATTGTCTTGTTGGAACATTTTCACTGTCATCTCACCTCTCACCTGACATTCTGTGGTATTGAACTTTGTACCTACGGGGACATTTCCCACCTTCCTAGTGGCTTCTTCACAGCCTTAGATTGCCTGCTTTAAATCAAAGCATCGTTGAATATGCCTTTCAGGACAGTGACACTTACTTTGCAGGAAATCTGTATGCTGCCGGCCATGCAAGACACCATGTGTAAGCTCTCAGCATGCTCCCCTGTCACAGACATTACAGTATTTGGCAGAGGTACGTCAAGGTTACTGGCTTAGAGCTATGGGAGTTCTGTTGCTTTGTAAAGTCCTCTGTAGCTCTCAAAGTTTCACTTATTTGTTTTTCATTGAGGCATTCAAAAGAAACAATGGAGTAAAAAAGACCTCACTTGATTATTAATGAGAAATTATTCTAAATATTTTCAGATGGAATAATACAACTCAAATATGTATAAAACTCTGAAAGAAAGACCTCTCATTTGTAAATTTAAGTCCCTCAAATGACTAATGGACTCCCACCCCAACCAAGGGCATTCAAAGTAAACCTGAAATTCTAGTTCAGGCCATGATGGGAAAGGGAGGATTAGACACGCCTCATTATACTCTCTTCCCTTTAGAATTCAGGCATAACATTCCAGCATTAACATTAAAACAGATCTTAAGACTGACAAAAAACAGTTTTTATAGCAATAATACATCAAATTCCAGCCTGACTTTAGTATAGCATCACACAACAGATAGCAAGCCCTGGGAGAAACTGAAGAATTTTACCCTAAAATATATTTATTTGACATATTTTGAAATGACCCTGCAAAACTGTCTCTTCCTGAGAAAATCCACATTCTGTAGGGAATCTCCTTCCCTTTCCAGGTCTTATCCCCGGTCCAGGAGAGAATTAACTAAGAGCCTGGCATCTTTTTAAATTCAACAGGAAACATTTATAATCTATTCTCTCTGAAGCCTGCTACCTGAAGGCTTCATCTCCATAATAAGAACCTTATTCTCCAAATCCCTTATCTTAACCCTGACATTCCCTTCTATTGATTCCAGGTCTTTAGATAATAACTCTTTCAACCAATTGCCAATCAGAAAAATCTTTGAATCCACCTATGACCTCAAAGACCCCCCACAGCCTTGCTTCAAGTTGTCCCTCCTTTCTGAACCAAACCAATGTACATCTTACAAGTATTGATTGATGTCTTATGTCTCCCTAAAATGTATAAAACCAAGCTGTAGCCTGGCCACCTGGGGCACATGTTCTCAGGACCCCTGCTGGTGTGGTACAGGTCATTGTTCCTCCTATTTGACTCTGAATAAATCTCTTCAAATATTTTACAGAGTTTGACTCTTTTGTTGACAATTTCAATACACATTTACTGGAGACCTACTGTGTTTTAGCCACTGGAGAGACAAAAATATATTAAGAAATGAAATAAAAGGAGAGGAAAAATTTGCAAAAGGCCAAGAAGGTCAGTTGTCAAGGACAGTTGCTCTGAAAAAGGCAGACAAGTCGTAGAAAAGAGATGAATACAACGGTACCTACTGATAAACTTAGTAATGTCTCTATTTCTTCCTATATTAAAGCCTATATTACTAGATATGTCTCCAGTGGAACTTTGCTTGATAGGGCCCACCTAACATATGGTTTAAAGGTCCTGAAGTCAGGAGACAACAGCCTGGGCAATGTGAGAAGAGATAATGGTCTTTCATCTGAGGGTGTTCTAAAGAAAAATTACTAGCTTTTTCCAAACCTTAGCACAAACATGAGTCCAGGGTAACCATCGAGGCCAATTATGAGTAATTATTGCTTTGATTTTTATATATGATAAGAGAATATAGAGTGATTGCAAGAAATAATTTTAGGCCAGGTATGGTGGCTCACATCTGTAATCCCAGCATTTTGGGAGGCCAAGGCGGGTGGATCACGAGGTCAGGAGATCGAGACCATCCTGGCCAACATGGTGAAACCCTATTTCTATTAAAATACAAAAAATTAGCCAGACATGGTGGTGAGCATGTGTATTCTCAGCTACTCAGGAAGCTGAAGCAGGGCAATTGCTTGAGCCTGGGAGGTAGAGATTGTAGTGAGCCGAGATTGTGCCATCACACTCCAGTCTGGTGACAGAGTGAGACTCTGCCCCAAATAGTAATAATAATTATAATTTTTTAAATTGGCACTTACCAAGTACTTGTACTATGTATAGCCTTGTCCTAAGCCCCTTACTCATGTCATATTCACATCAGTCTTGCGGGGTCAACACTCTATGGCCACTGTTTTACAAATGAGGAAACTGAGAAGAGAGCTTAATTAACTGTAATAATGGTACAGAATGAAAAACTGGCAGAACTGAGACTTAATTTCCATTCTAAATAATTCCACTGCCTTCCCATTTTAATCACCATGCTCAGCAGTCTCATGAAAGTCACTCATGGTTTAGAGTAATCATTGTTTAAGTCCACCCAGTTCCCTTTGCTGTGGGTACATGCATCTCAGAGGAAATGTAAAGTGCCATGTAAGTAACTCATTCTCAACCCCAACTAAAACATAGCCAGAAAGGAAACAGCTGCAGCATTTATACTGGGGAACTTTGTGGTTTGTTGACTACTCCCACATTCTGTTCTCATTCCTCTGCTTTATACTGTGTCATACACTACTTGTGCATAGTCACTTCTGTCATATCTCTTGATTCACCTTGTCTCTAGGACTCAGCTCCCTGACATAAAGCCTTTCTTCAGTTCTCTTTCCAATAGCAGCAGCAAGCTGGGTTATACAAAGGTATTACCCTCAAGTAAGCTTTTCTTCACAGTCCTCCAAGTACCTTGTGTCAACATTAATATTTTTACACTATTTTCTCTGGAATTGTATCATAAACCACACTCTTCTCAGCTAGGAAAATGTGGTGATTTCAGTCATTAAATCTTTTACTCAAAAGTAATCGTGCACACAGTCAAAATGTGTGCATTTTGAAAATTGCTTTTTTGAAAATTGGGGTGGGGGTGAAAGGAAATGTTGGTGAGCTACAAATATAAGCAAATTATAGCAGTGTGCAAAAGGTGGGAGTTATATTCATGAGAGAGAAAAATGACCCCAAAATTCTCTTGTTTAGAAGAAAAATATTTTGCCAGAACAGATTAGGAGGTAGAACTTTGTCTTTCACTGTAATAGGGAAGACCTCATCTTTTGAGTAATGAAAGAATATTTGTTAAAGAGTTAGTGGATAGATTGATAATTAAAAATAACAGTTCATCTTTAAAGAGAGGAGTACAGACTGCACATAAGATATATAAACACATAAACAGGCACACACAGGTTCATTATTCCCTACAACAGTCCATGATAGAGAGTGTTTCTTTTTTCATTTATAAATCTTTCATTATTTTTATATCCACTAATATAAAATCAGGAAATAAAAGTGTAAAAGTTTTATGTAATTTGCTGACAATCTTATACCTATCTGTAGTGCAAGAAATCAAACCCAAGCAGCATCAGCATCATTTCAGAGTTCAGGTATTGAAATATGATTATGGGACTTCTTTGTTTCTTTTCTTCAGAGACAGGGTCTCACTCTGTCACTAGAGTGGGGCAGTCATACAATCATAGCTCACTGGAGCCTCAAACTCCTGTGCACAAGTGGTCCTTTTGCCTCAGCTTCCCAAGTAGCTGAGACTACTTGGGAAATTAATTGGGCCACCCTGCCCAATTAATTTTTGTTTTAAATTTTTTGTACAGGTGGGGGTCTCACTATCTTGCCGAGGCTGCTCTTAAACTCCTGGGCTCAAGTAATCCTCCTGCCTTAACTTCCTAAAATACTGGGATTACAGGCATGAGCCACTGTACCCAGTCAGTGACGTATAATACTTCAATATATACAGGTTCATCATTGTAGTAGCACTATCCAAAATGATTTTCAATCCCAACTCCTATCCAGGCTATCGGGCCTTCATCTTCTGACTGAGAATAATACCATTGGCTTCCTGGGTCTGAAATTTTCTGGATTGAACTGAGTCATGCTATGAACTTTCCTAGCTCTTTATCTTGCAACTAGCTTATAGGGGATGTTTCAGCCTCCATAATTGCATGAGCTAATTCCCTAATGAATTCCTTCTTATCTATCTATCTATCTATCTATCTATCTACCTATCTATCATCTATCTATCTACCTACCTACCTACCTATCTTTATTTCTATCTATCCACGTATCTATCATATATCTCCTATTGGTTTTGTCTTCCTGGAGAACCCTAACTAATACAACAATACATTACAGTAGCACTGAAGGTATATCACTTCCTAGGTAGATAAAATCACAGAAATATTTCAGTTTCTGCCTTGGTCTCTTGGATTAACAGCTATGAGAGAGGCCAGTTGACATGTTCTGAGGATACTCAATTAACACTGAGGGGAGTGTCACATGAAGAGGAAATAACTTTTAATACCAACTTGACAATTTTTGTTTTGTTTTTTTTTTGAGATGAAGTCTTGCTCTGTCACCCAGGCCAGAGTGCAGTGGCATGATCTCGGCTCACTGCAACCTCTGCCTCCCAGGTTCAAGAGATTCTCCTGCCTCAGACTCCTGAGTAGCTGGGACTACAGGTGCCTGCCACCACGCCCGGCTAATTTTTGTATTTTTAGTAGAGATGGGGTTTCACCATATTGGCCAGGCTGGTCTCAAACTCCTGACCTTCTGATCTGCCTGTCTTGGCCTCCCGAACTGCTGGGATTACAGGTGTGAGCCACTGCACTTGTCCGACAGTCTTGTGTGTGAGCTACCTTGGAGATGGATTCTCCAACTACAAACAATCAGATGCCTGCAGCTCCAGCTGACATCTGACTCCAACCTCATGAAAATTCTAGAATCAGAATGGTCAAACCAAACTGCTCCTGAATTTCTGAAACTGTAAAAGATAATAAGAGAAGCTGTGATTATTACTTTAAGCCACATGTTTTGAAATGACATGTTAACTTGAAGTAGATAATTAATACATTCATGTTTATTATGTATGCATTCAAAATGATTTTGCTGACAACAAATGTATATTAAAATTTCCTTCAATTATTTTACATTTTCCCCACTGCCTGTTATTTCAGATTTTGAAACAATTAGAACATGCTTATAAAAGAAAATAAAACATAATAAAGGTTCCATCATGAAGAGTATACTTTAAATTTTTTTTAATCTCAAGATTACTAAAATTTTAATGTCAAGAGTTTTGTTTGTTTGTTTAAGCTCACTTTATGAAGAGCAAATGAGCAGTCAGTCAGCATTACCATGTGTCAACCAAACTAGTGAGGATGGTACTGTTTGATTTTTCTTTGTGTTACAGAAATATAAAATAAAAATAACAGCAGGAGTGACCTCTGTACTCTAAATTGAAAAAGTTCACATTTCCATTCCCTGCTGTGTTTCCTTTGTGTGTCACCCTTGGATAGAACTTTAAGCACACTATTGCTAGTGTTTTCTTATAACAGCTCCTAAGCTTGGCAACTGTATCATTTTCTCCTAGAAATATAGTAGAAACTTAACTGAAATTCAGTAGAAAATCAATAAATATTATTGAAACAATGAGTAAATAAATGAATAAACAAAACAGATTCTTCTTTGTAAAAATATTAAAAATAAAATTAAGCTTCTATGGCAGATTGCATTTTCCAATAAAATGGCTACGATAATATTGCATATCTTGTTTGCTCTTCCATCTTTGTGCCCTGCCTCTCACAAGAGACGGAGTCTGAGTACCTTCCCCTGGGACCAGGGCAGGTCTTTGTGACTGCCTGGTCTAACAGATTATGGTGAATGTTATGTGAGCTCTGAAGTTGTATCATAAAAAGAAGTTATGGCATTTTTCTCTTACTTTTGAAAAATTCATCCTTGGTACCCAGCCACCATATTATGAGAAAGCTAAGTCCACATAGAAAGATCATATATAAATGTTCAGGCCAATAGCACCACTAAGGTTTCAGAGAACAACCAGCATTAACTGCCAGATATTGGAATGAGAAAGCTTTGAAATGACACCAATCCCAGCTGTTTCATGACTGCAACTGCATGAGAAATCCTGAGAAGAAACCATTTAATTGAGCCCAGTTAACCTCCCAAAATTACAATAATATGAGAAAGGCTAAAATAATCTCACTCTCTGATATGTTTTTTGTATATAAAACTTTCCTCTCCAATAACACTTTGAATAATTTTTGCTGTTATTTTGTTATATAAGCATCTAAATTGTGTCTTAGTCTTCTATGGGGTTAACATGGCATCTGGATTATAATAAAAATTTAGTAACTAATTAATAGTTAAATAAGAAATGACTATATGAATTAATAAAAATTAATGTTTCTTTTTATAAACATCTAAACAAAAAAAAAAGCTTTTTGGTAGGTTATATTTTCCAAAATCTTGCTCTAATAAGTTTGAGATAATTTGTTTTGCAGAAATAAATAATTGGAATGCCCTTCTTTTAGTCCCAATGTACAGTCAGTCCTTCTCTTTTTAATATTCGTATTGCTATTACTATGAGATCATTCAAGAAAAAGAGAGCAAAAATCAATCCCAGAATATTGCAGTTTACTTCCTGACATTGTCACTGTTTTGTTATGAAAATTTGGACTTTATTTAACCTCTTAAAGTCATTATGTCATGATTTTAAAAACCTAAAAAATATATTAATTAAACTACTATTTACTCCAAAATATTCTGTGTACTTCAAGACAAGGTTTAGTTGGTAGATGATAGATAGATAGATAGATATAGATTATTTGCCAACATTTAAACTCAAGATATTTCAGGTAAATATCTAAGTTTCTGGCTTCTTTTACATGAAAGTGAATAGAATATTTTCTTCAGTTTGGTACAGCCTTGCTACTTAAGGTCTCAAAATTCATGGCATACCTTCCTGTGTAGGTGATTGAGTTTATAGCCAATGTTCCAAATTGTTAAAGACATATTAGACCTAATTTTCATTCCAATGGGTACATTTTCTTAAACAGTTGTTGACACAAGAACTGTTCAACGATTTTTATTTTAGTTTTTTTTCAGATTTGGTATAAATGATCCAATTTAGCTTTAACATTAAACTCATTCATTCATTGATTTAGTCATTCATTCACGAAATATTTTTAGAGATTTTTATATGTGTTAAATATTTGCTAGGTAGTCTTCTGTTACAACATCACTTTGTAAATATTAGTTTGCTCCCCAAACCCAAAGCCATATAATTAGGAGTTCATAGATAGAACAGAATCCTCAGGTGCAAGACTGGTGTTCCTTCTAGCTTAAGACTTAGAAAGGACATTCCTGTGGTAGAAATCAGTATCGAATTAGGTCACTGCTGTCTAATAGAATATTCTGCAATGATGAAAATCTTTCAAATCTTTGTTGTTCATTAGTCAGATGTGGCTAGTGAAATTGAGGACATAAATATTTAATTTAATTTACTTTCAATTAAGTTCAGTTTAAATTCAAACAGTCACAAGTAGCCAGTGGCTATAGAATTGTACAGCACAAATCTAAGCTTTATTGACTTCTTAATGAACTAACATAGAAGCAAATCCACAATGATATTATTGCCATTACCAGTGTTCTTTCAGGACCTGGATAGAATGTTGGAGACAGAACATTGATTAAAACAGTGAATAGAATCACAGATAAAATATTAGGCCTTGAGTAATTATCAGTGAAAAATGAGACAACAAAACTAATCATTCATTTATTAAAATGAGTTCTAGCCTATAGAGAGAATAAGAGAACATTAGAGTTAAAAGGGAGCCTTTAGGCATCATCTTGTTTCTTACTTTCTAGGAGACAAAGTCCCAGCAAAGGCATCTTGACCAAGATGACAGCTACTCAGTAGCAAAACCTGATCAGAAACACACACCTCCTGGTTCCTTACCTAGGATTGTCACTATGAATGTTTTCTGCAGTTTGTAAGCATAATCCAGGTGCCTTGACCCAAATACAATTTGTCTATTCATTCATTCATTAAAACTGTGCACATAACGCTTTTGAATAATGTGATGCATTTTGGGTACCGTGTTTATTCGAAATATTTCACAAACTTCTGAAGAAGAAGAAGAAGAAGAGGAAGAAATAATATAGGCTTCTGCATATGTACATGCTAATTTTTTCATTAGAAAAATAATCTGAGTAAACTGGAGATACGGACAGTTCTGTCATATACTAACTTCCCAGATAAAGGCAGCTTTCAAAACACACTTCAACAGAATCCCGGTGATGCTGTTTCCGTGGAGACAGAAGTATCAGGAGAAGGTTTTAAGAGGAGGGTGCAGGAAGAGACACTCGAGACCTGTTTTACATGCAAAGCCATCATTTGACTCTATTTCATGCAGCACTGCTGCAATTTTTGATCAAACAAGTGCAAAATGGTAACAGTCTTGACAACAGCTCTGTACAAAAGGTCAGGCAGCTTTTGACTATGTTTCTTGTCTTTTCCCTTTTCTTAATCAGAGGCTATGAAAGAGCTGGAGAGGCTTCCTTTTGGATAACTACAGAAAATACTTTAGGCATTAAGTGTGTGTTGATTTTAATCAAATATGATATTGGTATCCTTCAGCTTTAACCCCTCAACCCTATTACAGCAGTGAATAGCATAATAAAATTACAGACCTCATTTTATATTTGTTAGCATACATCAAAGATCTTGGGAAAGAGAGATGTTAGATAATGAATCCTTTTGTGTTATTAATCAACTTTATATGTAAACACCAATTCATTCAATAAATATTTTTTAATCCAGACAGAGCTCCATAAAATTATGAAGAACACATAAAAGTATTCTTTATTCTAATTTTTTTCTTAAAGTATCGATTTGTAATTTTGACTACTCCAGATTAAAAGTCCTCACCGAAAGAAATGACAATGACATCTTTGTATACCCTGGGCCAGGCAGAATGTCTGGTACAGAGAAGTCATCCCATTAATGTTTCTCAAATGACAGATTACTTAGATACAGATGCAGTTCCTATTTTCAGGGCATTTACTCTCTTGGTAAAGAATATATAAATCTGATTGTATCCTGCTTGATGATTTTTAAATGTACTGCCTCTGAATGATTTATGAGTGAATGAATGAACTAGAAATCGTCATTCAACTTATTCATGGATACATTCATTTAGTGCCTAAACTCCAAAGCTGTATGTTCAACAAACTCCTTTTGGTTTCCCTGATGTTCAACCAAAGTTAGCAGTGTAAAACCTCCCTTGCAGAAAAAATGCAAATAAATGAAACAAAGCCTAGGTTTTGAAATGCACAGCACCAAGAAAATGGCATTCGATTCATTTTTATTTCTTGCCCTGAGAAAGAATAGGCAGCTTAAATTTAGGTCTCCCAGGGCAACAGGGATATGAATTAACTCAGTACCACCTACTCAAGCTAATCTCTGCCATCAGAATCACGATGGCTTCTATGTAAGGATAATGCAGTAAAAAGAAGATGGCTCTGGGGCATAGTTATAATCTGCTTTATAATTTGAAAACCTCAATTTAAAAAGTAAATTTAACTCCTACTTGACTGTTGCAGTAGGTGCCATCTTCTAGGGACAGAGAATAAGACTCATCTTTGCATAGTAATATTTCTTAATTTTGACCCTAATAGAAACACATCTGTAAAGGAGAAGCTATTTTCATTACCAAACATCTTTAAGCTTCTCATCTCATTTGTTGGCACACTTCATAAATTTTGAAATTACAAAGACTATGTTCTGCTTGGCATTTTGAGTCCAGATGAATTAGTTCCTTTTGAAAGTCTTTGAAAAGGTCACCACAGGTAGTATGACTTTTGTTTATGGAAGGCATTGTCTTGAATCAAACAAAATGCACTTTTGTATAATTTTATATTTAACGGAAGTACATCTCATCATAGTACTTCAATGAACATACTAATGCTAAGAACTGTATAAATTGATTATATGTATTTATATACATATATATATATAAAATTGCATTTTAGGCTCTGGGGTACATGTAAAGAACATGCAGGATTGTTGCATGGATACATACATGGCAATGTGGTTTGCTGCCTTCATCCCCATCACCTATATCTGGCATTTCTCCCCATGTTATCCCTCCTCAACTCCCTACCCCTCACTGTCCCTCCCCTAGTCCTCCCCAACAGACCCTAGTGTGTAGTGCTCCCCTCCCTGTGTCCATGTGTTCTCATTGTTCAACATCCACCTATGAGTGAGAACATGCGGTGTTTGATTTTCTGTTCCTGTGTCAGTTTGCTGAGAATGATGGTTTCCAGGTTCATCCATGTCCCTACAAAGGACACAAACTCATCATTTTTTATGGCTGCATAGCATTCCATGGTGTATATGTGCCACATTTTCCCTGTCCAGTCTATTATCAATGGGCATTTGGGTTGGTTCCAAGTCTTTGCTATTGTAAACAGTGCTGCAATGAACATTCATGTGCATGTGTCCTTATCACAGAACGATTTATAATCCTTTGGATATATACCCAGTAATGAGATTGCTGGGTCAAATGGAATTTCTATTTCTAGGTCCTTGAGGAATTGCCACATTGTCTTCTACAATGGTTGAACTAGTTTACACTCCCACCAACAGTGTAAAAGTGTTCCTATTTCTCCGAATCCTCTCCAGCATCTGTTGTCTCCAGATATTTTAATGATTGCCATTCTAACTGGCATGAGATGGTATCTCAATGTAGTTTTGATTTGCATTTCTCTAATGACCAGTGATGATGAGCATTTCTTCATATGTTTGTTGGCTTCATATATGTCTTCTTTTGAAAAGTGTCTGTTCATATCCTTTGCCCACTTCTGAATGAGTTTGTTTGTTATTTCTTGAAAACCTGTTTTAGTTCTTTGTAGATTTTGGATGTAAGTCCTTTGTCAGATGGTAGATTGCAAAAATTTGTTCCCATTCTTTTGGTTGCCAGTTCACTCTAATGATTGTTTCTTTTGCTGTGCAGAAGCTCTGGAGTTTAATTACATCCCATTTGTCTATTTTGGCTTTTGTTGCCAATGCTTTTGGTGTTTTAGGCATGAAGTCCTTGCCTATGCCTATGTCCTGAATGGTTTTGCCTAGGTTTTATTGTAGGGTTTTTATGGTGTTAGGTCTTATGTTTAAGTCTTTATCCATCTGGAGTTAATTTTAGTGTAAGGTGTCAGGAAAGGGTCCAGTTTCTGCTTTCTGCACATGGCTAGCCAGTTTTCCCAACACCATTTATTAAACAGGGAATCCTTTCCCCATTGCTTGTTTTCGTCAGGTTTTTCAAAGATAGATGGTTGTAGATGTGTGGTATTATCTCCGAGGGCTCTGTTCTGTTCCATTGGTATATATCCTTGTTTTGGTACCAGTACCATGCTGTTTTGATCACTGTAGCCTTTAGTATAGTTTGAAGTCAGGTAGCATGTTGCCTCCGGCTTTGCTCTTTTTGCTTAGAATTGACTTGGCTATGCAGGCTCTCTTTTGGTTCCATATGAAGTTTAAGGTGGTTTTTTCCAGTTCTGTGAAAAATGTCATTGGTAGCTTCATAGGGATAGCATTGAATCTATAAATTACTTTGGGCAGTATGGCCATTTTCACGATATTGATTCTTCCTAACCATGAGCATGGAATATTTCTCCATCTGTTTGTGTCCTCCCTTATTTCGTTGAGCAGTGGTTTGTAGTTCTCCATGAAGAAGTCCTTTTATCCTTCGGTAGTTGTATTCCTAGGTATTTTATTCTCTTTGTGGCAATTGTGAATGGCAGTTCATTCTTGATTTGGCTCTCTTTAAGTCTGTTATTGGTGTATAGGAATGCTTGTGAGGTTTGCACATTGATTTTGTATGCTGAGACTTTGCTGAAGTTGCTTATCAGTTACCGGAGATTTTGGGCTGAGATGATAGGGTCTTCTCAATATAAAATCATGTTGTCTGCAAATAATAGAGACAACCTGACTTCCTCCTTTCCTAATTGAATGCCCTTTATTTCTTTTACTTGCCTGATTGCTCTGGCTAGAACTTCCAATAATATATTGAATAGGAGTGGTGAGAGAGGGCATCCTTGTCTAGTGCCAGATTTCAAAGGGAATGCTTCCAGGTTTTGCCCATCCAGTATGATACTGGCTTTGGGTTTGCCGTAAATAGCTTTTATCATTTTGAGATATGTTCCGTTAATACCTAGTTTATTGAGAGTTTTTAGCATAAAGGGCTGTTGAATTTGTCGAAGGTCTTCTCTTCATCTATTGAGATAATCATGTGGTTTTTGTCTTTGGTTCTGTTTATGTGGTGAATTAAATTTATAGACTTGAGTATGTTGAACCAGCCTTGCATCTCCGGGATGAAGCCTACTTGACTGTGATGGATAAGCTTTTTGATGTGCTGTTGCAATTGGTTTGCCAGTATTTTATTGAAGATTTTTGCATCTATTTTCATCAAGGATATTGGCCTGAAGTTTTCTTTTCTTGTTGAGTCTCTGCTGGGTTTTGGTATCAGGATGATGTTGGTCTCATAAAATGATTTGGGAAGGATTCCCTCGTTTTGGATTGTTGGAATAGTTTCAGAAGGAGTGGTACCAGCTCCTCTTTGTATGTTTGGTAGAATTCGGCTGTGAACCCATCTGGACCTGGGCTTTTTTTGTTGGTAAGCTATTAATTGCTGCCTCAACTTCAGCCCTTCTAATTGGGCTAGTCAGGGTTTCAACTTCTTCCTGGTTTAGGCTTGGGAGGGTGTAAGTGTCCAGGAATTTATCCATTTCTTCCAGGTTTACTGGTTTCTGTGCATAGAGTTGTTTGTAGTAATCTCTGATGACGGTTTGTATTTCTATGGAATCAGTGGTGATATCCCCTTTATCGTTTTTTATTGCATCTATTTGATTATTCTCTTTTCTATTAATCTGGCTAGTAGTCTGTCTATTTTGTTGATCTTTTCAAAAAACCAGCTCCTGGATTTACTGATATTTTGAAGGGTTTTTTGTGTCTCTCCTTCAGTTCTGCTCTAATCTTAGATATTTCTTGTCTTCTGCTATCTTTTGAGTTTTTCTGATCTTGCTTCTCTAGCTCTTTCAATTTTGATGATAGGGTGTTGATTTTAGATATTTCCTCACTTCTCAGGTGGGCATTTATTGCTATAAATTTTCCTCTAGACACTGCTTTAAATGTGTCCCAGAGATTCTGGTACGTTGTGTCTTTGTTCTCGTTGGTTTCAAAGAACATCTGTATTTCTGCCTTCATTTCATTGTTTATCCACTCAACATTCAAGAGCCAGTTGTTCAGTTACCATGAAGTTGTGCAGTTCTGAGTTAGTTTCTTAATTCTGAGTTCTAATTTGATTGCACTGTGGTCTCAGACTGTTTATTATGATTTCCATTCTTTTGCATTTGCTGAGGAGTGATTTACTTCCAAATTATGTGGTCAATTTTAGAGTAGGTGTGATGTGGTGCTGAGAAGAATGTATATTCTGTGGATTTGGGGTGGAGAGTTTTGTAAATGTCTATTAGGTTTGCTTGGTCCAAGTCTGTGCTCAAGTACTGGATATCCTTGTTAATTTTCTGTCTCGTTGATCTGTCTAATACTGACAATGGAGTGTTAACGTCTCCCACTATTATTGTGTGGGAGTCTAAGTCTCTTTGTAGGTCATTAAGAACTTGCTTTATGTATCTGGGTGCTCCTATATTGGGCAGGTATATGTTTAGGATTGTTAGCTTTTCTTGTTGCATTGATCCTTTTACCATTATGTAATGCCCTTCTTTGTCTCTTTTGATCTTTATTGGTTTAAAGTCTATTTTATCAGAGACTAGGATTGCAACTCCTGTTTTTTTTGCTCTCCATTTGTTTGGTAGACCTTCCTCCATCCCTTTATTTTGAGCCTGTGTGTATCCATGCATGTGAGATGAATTTCCTGGATACAGTACATTGATGGATTTTGACTTTTTATCCAATTTGCCAGTCTGTGTCTTTTGATTGGGGCATTTAGCCCATTTACTTTTAAGGTTAATATTGTTATGTGCGAATTTGATCCTACCACTTTGATGCTAGCTGGTTGTTTTGCTGATTAGTTGATGCAGTTTCTTGATGGTGTCGATGCTCTTTACCATTTGGTACATTTTTGGAGTGGCTGGTACTGGTTGTTCCTTTCTACATTTAGTGCTTCCTTCAGGAGCTCTTGTAAAGCAGGCCCGGTGGTGGTGAAATCTCTGAGCAATTGCTTATTCATAAAGGATTTTCTTTCTCCTTTGCTTATGAAGCTTAGTTTGGCTGGAAATGAAATTCTAGATTGAAACTTCTTTTCTTTAAGGATGTTGAATATTGGCCCCCACTCTCTTCTGGCTTGTAGGGTTTCTGCTGAGAGATCTGCTGTGAGTCTGATGGGCTTCCCTTTGTGGGTAACCTGACCTTTCTCTCTGGCTGCCCTTAGCATTTTTTCCTACATTTCAACCCTGGTGAATCTGATGATTATGTGCCTTGGGGTTGCTCTCCTTGAGGAATATCTTTGTGGTGTTCTCTCTATTTCCTGGACTTGAATTTTGGCCTGTCTTGCTAGGTTGGGGAAGTTCTCCTGGATAATATCCTGAAGAGTGTTTTCCAGCTTTGATTCATTCTCTCTGTCACATTCAGGTACACCTATCAAACGTAGATTAGGTCTTTTCACATAATCCCATATTTCTTGGAGGCTTTGTTCATTTCTTTTTACTCTTTTTTCTCTAATCTTGCCTTCTCATTTTATTTCATTGAGTTGATCTTCAATCTCTGATATCCTTTCTTCTGTTTGGTTGATTTGGCTATTGAAACTTGTGTATGCTTCGCAAAGTTCTCATGTTGTGTTTTTCAGCTCCATCAATTCATTTATATTCCTCTCCAAGCTGTTTATTCTCATTAGCATTTCCTCAAACCTTTTTTCAAAGTTCTTAGTTTCTTTGCATTGGGTTAGAACATGATCTTTTAGCTCAGAGAAGTATGTTATTACCCACCTTCTGAAGCCTGTTTCTGTCAATTCATCAGACTCATTCTCCATCCAGCCTTGTTCCCTTACTGGTGAGGAGTTGTGATCCCTTGGAGGAGGAGAGGCATTCTGGTTTTGGGTATTTTCATCCTTTTTGCGCTGGTTTCTTCCCATCTTTGTGGATTTATCTACCTGTGGTCTTTGTGGTTGGTGACTTTCAGATGGGGTCTCTGAGTGGACATCCTTTTTGTTGCTGATGAAGTTATTTCTTACTGTTTCTTAGTTTTCCTTCTAACAGTCAGGCCTCCCTGCTATAGGACTGCTGGAGGTTCACTCCAGACCCTGCTTGCCTGGAGATCACCTGCAATGGCTGCAGAACAGTAAGGGTTGCTGCCAGTTTCTTCTTCTGTTATCTTTGTCCCCAAAGGATACCTGCCAGATGTCAGCCTGAGCTCTCCTTTATGAGGTGTCTCTTTGGTTATATTGGGGTCGGGGAGCTGCTTGAGGAGATGCTCTGTCCCTTATAGGAGCTCAAGTGTTGAGCTGTGAGCTCTGTTGTTCTGTTCAGAGCTGCTGGGAAGGTACAGGTACATTTAAGACTGCTGCAGCAGAACTCATAAAAGCCTTTTTTTCCCAGGTGCTCTGTCCTGGGAAGGTGGGGCTTTATTTATAAGTTCCTGTCATTCTGCTGCCTTTTTTCAGAGATGCCTGCCCATCGAGGTGGTAGCCTAGTCACAGTCTACCAGCAGAGGTGTTGCTGAGCTGCTGTGGGCTCTGCCCAGCCAGTGTGTGAACTTCCTTGAAGTTCTGTTTACAGGGGTATAGTTAGAACTGCCTCAGTAATGGCAGTCTGCCTCAGTAATGGCAGACTGTCTCTGTAATGGTGGACTGCCTCGGTAATGGCAGATTGCCTCAGTAATGGCAGACTGCCTTGGTAATGGAGGACTGCCTCAGTAATGGTGGATTGCATCAGTAAAGGCAGATTGCCTCAGTAGTGGTGGACTGCCTCAGTAATGGCAGACTGCCTTGGTAGTGGTGGACTGCCTCATTAATGGTGGATGCGCTTCCCCTCTCAGAGCTGGACCGTCCTGGGTCCAGCTGTGCTTGCTGTGAAACTCTCAATCCAGAGCATTTCAGATTGCTGGTCTTTGTGGGGGTGGGACCAGCTGAGCCAGATCACCTGGTTCCCTATTTCAGCCCCCTTTTTTTCAGTTGAATGGGCAACTGTGTCTCCCAGGTGTTTCAGTCACCAGTTGAAACAGCACCTGGATTTGTGTGAGTTTTTGTATGGAGACACACTGCACTGGCTGAAACAGCCACACTGGAGACTCAACGGTGCTTTTTGGCCTGGGAATCCCCTGGTCTGTGGGCAGTAAAAATTCATTTGGAAATGCGGTGATCACTCACCCTCTATGTTTTCACTGGGACCTGCACTCCAGAGCTGTTCCTATTCGGCCATCTTCTTATTTATATTTTTATTATTTATTTATATGTATTGAAATAATTGTATTGGCACTAGTGTTTAAATTTATTTTTAACTCACTAGAAATATAGGAATACATTTTCCTTTAAGTAATACATTATAAATAAAGCCAGTGTTTAATTATCCATTATCCACTTTCATTTTTCTCCTATGCCCCTTGCTTCCAGAAGATTTACAAGAATGTAGATATGTAAATATTTAGGAAAATAGAAATGATACATAGCCTTTTATTTTGTGTTTTGGTAGAGTGTATTTTATATAAATATTTGTTTTTTAACAACTATAGACTTAGTTGTGTGACTATACTATATCTTAGGCATTTTCATATCCATATCCACTCATGGGACTATATGTTTTTCCAATTTTTGACTATTACAAAGTGTACTTGTGTTCAGAATATCTTAAGCTGTGTGATGTAGTATATTTTGTTACTGATACATTTTAACGTAGTACATCTTTCTTTCTCTCCTTTCTTCCTTTCTCAAACAATATCTGTCAACAAGGGCTCTTAAGTGAACACAGCAGAAGTTGACTTTGGCTGTGTTGTAGAACTTTCTCCTTAGTTCAGCCAAAAACGAGGTCCTTGTCACACGACCATGAAAGATGCGGCTTGCAAAAACTTTGAAGGATGAGAAAAACTAAATTTACTGAGCAACAAGGAAAAAAAAAAGGGAAACAGACTCTCAGCAAAGCAAGAGTCCTGCCAGCTGGCTTCCTGACTCACAGATTGAATCCCAGGTACCACCCTGGATCAGGAGAGGCCAGGCTCCTACCCTCTGCAAATGGTGTGAACCTCCAAGGCTCTACCTCAGTACACACACGCCACTGTGTGCAGGCTGTTGGGAGGTTTCACCAGGGAGCTGTTTTTACTTTGCTGTCTCAGCTGGTTGAGCAGAAGTATGTTTTTTTAAAAAGGTTACTGAGAAGTTCACAAAGTAATTGGAAGGCCTAGACATCTTCCTACTGCACCAAGTCTGTGCTTCCAAGAAGAATGACCCAAACTGCACTGCAGAACTGGGCTTACAAGGAAGCCACAACCCCTGTTGTGCTTCCCTGATGAGTGTTAGAGGGAATCCTACTGATAACTACTTCTTTGCACAAAACTTGACCTTGCATCCACTGTGTATCTTACAGGCTGCCACAATTTCCACTGAAAGAAAGCAGCCTCTTCTGCCACCTGAGCCTAGCAAGGGAAGGAGCAGACGGAGAAAGAGAGACAAGAGAGAAAGATAGAATCTGTAGCCTTTTATTTTGTATTTCAGTAGAGTGTGTTTTATATAAATGTGTTTTTTTAATAAGTATAGACTTAGTTGTCTGACTATACTATAATTTATACATTTATACATTTTCATACATTTCATATCCATAGCTATTTATGCAATTTTAATAGGTATCTCCTTAATTTGACAAAAAAGTTATTTAGCAAAAGGAAAAACAGTCTACTATTTAATATATCACTGTTGTTTCACATTTAACAACTATTTAATGAATATTTGCTAATTTATTTTCTAATCAAAGCAGTGATTACATTTAAAGTATTTCAGATCACAATTCACTGAAAAAATTACCCAAAGAAGAATATACGAAAACCTCTTTATTTCTATTAGATTATGGGACTCTTGTTAAGCACAAAACAGAATTTATCTTTTCACTTACATGGAAAAGTATTCTGCATAGGTATTAATTTAGGGGACCTCTAGATAGTTACATTTTTAAATTAACGAAGAAAGAAGTTCATGTGTCTCTATTACATGTTACTTGTACTTGCACTGTGGTCATCATAAATACTTATTTTCACCAATTATTTAGTAAGAGTTCTTAATATTTATAATGTTTATCTTCTAACTCATTAAAGAGCCAGTTAAAATCATCTTCTTGGAGAATATCGTCATGCAAGATGCTGTTAAAATAGAAGAGTTTACATTATTTAAATGCTTTAACCACAATCTTGCCTCAGCATACTAGTCACAACAGGAGATGCAAATGGACACTTCACGAAACGCTGTGTACTTCAATTGTAGAATATATTTGTTATGAAAGCTATACCAGTCAGTATGTGGATGGGGAGGAGGTAAGACAGTAGCTGCTGACAGACACAGACAATTTAAAAGAAAATTCGCAAGTAGGACTGGCTATTTAAATTTCTTCTTCTAATTGAAGACACAGCTACCACAAAAATTTGAAAATATTGTTAATATCCTAATCTTAAATCTTTAAGGGAGAAAGCTTATTTATTCTTATGATTTGATGTTATAAAATTTTATTTATCTTAGAAAATATTATGAGTAATTTAAATAAGGATAAAATGTGTTCCATGACCAAAAAGAGAAATGTACCCTCTCAGCCAATGTAATTCATTCAATAGCCAGGAGAATTGGTGTGCAGGTAACTGCAAGTCTACCTGAAAGTCTATCTTAAGTCTACTGCTTTCCTAAATAGACACTGTGACATTGATGGATTGTTAAAAGTTTACTACGGGACTATTAAGTCTAATTTTCACACACATAGATTTTTTTTACCCCCGCTTCAATAGTGTCAATCATAGGTCTGTTGTCAAGACATCACCATTTTAGAATCCAAAAATAGTGAATCCATGGCAAAAAAGAAATAATAACAAATCACTGTTAGTTGTTTTAAAGATACAATTCTGGGTCAGTGATTATGAGTGTTTGTATGCTGGTTTTTGCTATTGTTGTTATCATTTAAAAATTGTCCTTAGTAAAACAGCTTCTAAAAATGCATCATTTCATTTTAATGGAAGAATGAAGGGACAGAATACACAACCACCTTTACAGCAAGCCATCACTATTAGAACAAAGGAAAACAGACTAACAGCATAAATCAAAGAGCGGTAATGAAACAGGAATGCGCAGCTTGGAAGGTTAAAAGCAATTAGTAAATAACCAAGGTGGCTTAGAAGCTATGAAGCTCACTTTTTGGCTCAGCTGGGTAATATCAGCTGTGGAGTCTTAGTCACGCTTTCAGCTAGAGATATTTATAGGCTGTAACACTGACTGTAATGCTGAGTATTCTCTTTTGTGGTGTACTTGCATTTTCTCTGATTAAAAAGTGGAAACACCTTCAAATGAAGATAAACCATGAGCATGGCTATCTTTCAATAATTTGAGAACAATCATGCTCTCATATATTAATATGCTTCCAATGACTATTACAGTCTCTGGATAGAGTGAATCCTGAAAACAATATTTACTAAACAAATGCATAAATAAAACATAAATAAACAAATGAGCAAATGACCACGTGGGACAGAAAACTAGTCTGGTATCACCATTTAGGAATTTAATAACAATCTTTCAATATTTTTAGGTCTTTCCATTGGCTTACATCATCACCCTTCATTCGCCTACTGATTTCATTTTAATAACCATTCCTTGAGTGCCTGCTCTTTGTCAGACATGCCAGACATTATCCTATATACCAGATAAATGGATAAAAATAATAAAATAGCCCTCAATGAGTTTTTAAAGAATGTTTAAACTGTGATACAATATGATAATGACACAGGATTTTTCTTGGCCACTTTGCTAGATGGAGACACTGAGCTGGTAATTCCCCTGCCCAGGTCTTGCTTGGGCCCAGGCTTGCCATAGGATACACCCCATCTACTTGGCCCACTGAGCCATTTCTGTCTTGTATTTTGGGGCAGACCGCCTCGCCACTGTGACTGTGCACTCACTCCTGCCAGGAAGGGGTGTGTGAGCAAGTAAGTCAGGGTCTAGCCTGCCATTCCAAGTGCCTCTGCTGCTTCCTGTCAAGTGAGGCAGCTGCCTTCCACCTGCAGAGGGTGGAGGGCCACAGTGTTATAGCCTTCTTTGTATCTGCATTTGGTGGGTGTCTAGTTCTTGTCCCAAGTCCAAGAAGAACGAGGTTACACAACAGTTGAAGGGGGAGGAAGGCAGAGAAAAATTTTATTGAGCTATGAAACAGTTCTCAGTGGAGAAGGCTATGCGAGGGTGGTTCCCCACCCGAAGTTGGGTGGTCTCTTTCTCATTCAGCGTGGCTGGATCAGGGTCTTTTATAGGCTCAAAATGGGGAGTGTGTGCTGATTGGTTTGTGAGTATGCAAAAAAGGCTAAAACAAAAACACCACTCAAAGGTGGGCACAACAGTGTAAAAAATCGATTAGGGAAGTGTAGCTATATGTAAAATAGGTGAAGGATGTGGATCAATTGGAGGAAAGCATGTCAAATGGGAAGAAAGTTTCTTAATTTGGTCCATGGTTTTACCCAGGATTTGAAGTTAGGCTTTAAATTATCTTCAGCTTGAAGGTCAGGTTTCACTGTGGAACCACCCCTGTCTACCTAGGATTTGTCTGTCTTCTGCCACTATCATTCTCCCTTCTGAAGACGTACATCTGACTGCTGTTAGGATAGGGACAATGCCCCATCTTAACAGCTTCCTGCTGACCAGGGATGTTGTTTTGAGAAACAGCAGTCAGATCTCTCTCAGAGGCCTATCTAAGGCCCAACAAAAGAAAGCCATCATCTGAAGCTCTGGTTGCATAACCATTGGAGTTTGATGGCTTGATGGCAAAAAG
Organism: Aotus nancymaae; assembly: GCF_030222135.1. Lineage (NCBI taxonomy): Eukaryota > Metazoa > Chordata > Mammalia > Primates > Aotidae > Aotus > Aotus nancymaae. Next base: position 21,967,432 of record NW_026988473.1, on the reverse strand, counting down.
AAACAAACCAGGTTATAATAAGACATATATCAAAATGAAACGAGAGTAAGGACAGCTGAAAAATCCTGAGGCTGCTGACATGCCCAGATAACTGGTGGCTATAGTTATCCCTACTAAGATTTGGGTACATGGGGGTTGGCTTTGATTAGCTCCCTTGTTCTTATTTTCCCAAAAAAGAAACCTCTGAGTTATGGGCACCCTATTTATCCCATTATTAGGCAGGGTTTTTAGGATAACTCTCAGAACTAGAATATTGATCCCAATTTTTACAATAAGACCGTGACAAAGCTTAGCAGAAAATTCTGAGGGTGGTCCAGTGGATGGAACAACAAAATCAATCATATAAAGAAAGTTTGGCAGATAGTTTTTTGTTCTTGTTTTCTAGGTATGCAAGTGTCCTGTATTGACATGTTTGTCCTAAATAGTAACAGTATTCTGCCTGGAAAACATGGAATGTGCAACGCCATGGAATCCTCAGAGAATATGGAATCTTCAGAGAACAAAACGCTAGTAACAAAGAAGCTCAGAGAACAATGAAAAATTGGAAACATTTACAAAATATCCATTTCTCTCATAACTACCCCTACCCACAAAGGACACACATGAAGAATTAGCACAGGATGAATGAACAATATGATAGGGACAAATAGCAAAAACTGTTGAACAGAGCTAAGCTGGAGCAGCTTATTAGTTTACTAAAGGTGTTAAAGCTCATAAAGGTGTGCTTATGTGGTAGACCACCTTATCTGAGTCAAACAGAAAAAGTAACTTACTGAGTTCTCCACTAGGTCATTTTATTTCTACTTTGGTTTCTTCATCTGTCAGCACTTGATTTCATCCAAGTAGAACCACTATTTTTTCCCCTGTGTGAGAAGGGGTTTCATAGTTTCTTTAAACCACAGAGACACATTCATTTTTTGCTACAAGGAAGACTTTGTACTCTTTCATTCCCAGTGGTGACAAAAACCTCATGTGATAGACTGTGTTGCCTGAGACTCCAATGTCACAACTTCCGCATCTACATTTGTCCTCTTGAGACTTTTTTTAAGAGACAAATTTGAAAGTAAAACTCCACTTTTTACATCTTTTCTATTGGGTAGTAAATATGTAATCCATATGGAAATGAAGAATTAACAGCCCTGAACCAACCAACTCAAAATCTCAGTGTACCGACTTCAAAAGGAATGCAGACTCAGAACTGACATGAAAAAACAAACAAGCAAAAAAGCACAGCAGTGAGAAGGACAGCATAGTGTCCTTTCTGGCTCTGGCCTGTGGAATCTTATCTTTCGCTGTTGTACACTCAACTAATTCCACTATTACACACCTGGTTTCATGGTTTTTGTAGCCCTTGGAGAATCCACTCATTAGTTACTATCAAATCCTCTTATCCAATCAGCACAGTGAAGCCTTAGGTTGGAATCTACTATTCAATTGTGAAAACACAAGACTGTGCACACCAATAGATTGTGCATATACCCAATACACTTGCCTGTTTTCTTTATTTTCTTTTTATCAAACATGTTTTAAAATGCAGATTAAAGAACTCTATTGGGCCAATATTCAGAGGGCCATACATTTCCCCTCTGCCTAGTTTCTACTGCTGGGTTCATGCTATTTTTATGTATTTCATGGAAAAGAATAGAAGAATGTGATCATGGGTGTTGACATCTATATCATGATGATTTATAAATGGACCCATTTACATTTTGTAAAATAAAGATTCATCCATACTGACAAAACATCAGTAGGAAGTTTTTAAGATAAAATTTTGTTCCATTAATGTATGTTCTTTATACTTTTTTACAAATTCCATTGGGGGCTTTAAAAATAACAATTTTAACAAAGCATTCTTATGAAGAACAGGTATGTTTAAGAGCATATTTCTATTATCTAGTAAATCAATTCCAATCTGTCTGTAAAGTACATTTTTATATTCTTTGCTCTTTTAGGTGTACAACTTTCAAGAGACACATGAGAATCAGAAACAAACAAACAAAATATAGACAGAGTAAAACCAGCCTGCCAATGTTTAGGAAACAAGTTAATGCTAAAATGGAAATTTCTTAGCACACATTCCGCATAAAAATTTGGGGGATTCAGTCAAAGAATAATACATTTTTTCCCCTTCCCTCCTAATCTTAACTGAATAAAGTTGGCATGTGTATGTTCTTTTAGATGTTTTCATCATCATGTTTGTTTTCAAAATTGAACAGAAAATATAGAATTAGTGTATTTTTTCATATAGTTACTCAGAGTACTTTTGTGGCCCAGTGAAGACTTGTGAAGAGTTGCTCCTCCCCTATCCCTGATTCAACTGCTTTCAAGTTTCTGTTCTGCTAGTGTTGATTTCTGCTTAAACTGGTAGTTATCCAGTGTCCTAATATGTTCTCCTTAGGAATTCAAAAGCTGTCTTCAGGAAAAGGCTGATAAACTTATTTCTTCTAAGGGTATAAACAACAAACAGTTCAAAGCACTATCGTATCAAGGGATATTTAAATTTTAATGATCACAAAAATTCATTCAGACTGAATATTTCTAATGTTCCATTCACAGGCAATGTCAAATTGGTAAAGGGAAATTGCACAGGGACTCTTGAGATGTGACTCATTTCAATTCTCCTGTGTGCTATTCTGGCTTCTAGGAAACACAGTTCTGAGCATGTGTGAGGCCAACACTACCAGTGCTAGGCATTCAATCTTAATGTTTTCTATAGAAGACGTCACCTTAATCTTTTGGAAATAACTAGTGCTATGGGTTGCACTGTCTCCCTGCCACACCCCCCCCACCCTCAGCCCCTCCACCCCCAACACACACAAAAGGTATGTTTAAATTTCACCCCAGTAACACCATGTAACATTACTTTGAAATGGGGCCATTGCTGATAACATTAGTTAAGGGAAGGTTAATACTAGAGTAGGGTGGATTTTTCATCCAATATGATTGATATCCTTATAAGAAGAGGGAATGCGACGTGAAGACACACAGGAAGGACAGCTGTGAAGACTGAGACAGATTGGAGTGATGTATCTACAAGCCAAGGAACCCCTGGGGGTAATAGAAACTGACAGAGGCAAGAGATGATCATCCCCCAGAGGCTTCAGAGGAAGCACAAACCTGGCAATACCTGGAATTTTAGACTTCTGGCTTCTAGAACTGTGACACAACACATTTATTTTATTTCAAACCACCCAGTTTATGCTACTCTGTTATAGGAAGTAATGCGGCTGGTGATTTCACCTTTCTGTCTTTTCTCCTTGTCTTTCTCTTCTTTTCCTCCCTCCCTCCCCCTCCCATTCTCCTTCCTTCCTTCCTTTCTCTCTGTTTCTCTTTCTTTCTTTCCTTTCTTTCTCTCTCTTTCTTTCTCTTTCTTTCTCTGTTTTTTTTCTTCCTTCCTTTCATTTATTTATTTTTGGCAACATTTATTTGTTTGGGTTTCTCAACAACAAAGACAAGGAGGGAGAACATGTGAAAACAAATAGAATCTCTTTTTTCCTTCTACACTGAAACATCAGGAAACTTGTTCTAAGCTATGTCTCCTCTGTGGACTTCAACTGTCTGTAAAATATTTGAATAAAAAATAATAGTTATAATTTTAAAATATTTTAAAATGGTAGAATTCTTTATTCAAATGACGCAGTGCTATTAGCATGTAAAATAGATTTTGAAACTACCTTTCCAGTTTGAAGTAGAGAAGGGACCCCAAACCACATAACGTAGCCTCCCTATTATCAACATTTTCTGTCCTAGGTAATACCAAAAGTACTATCATGGTTTCAGCTATTGTAGTTGAATAACGTTTCCAGTGATTGATTGGTATACAGTTAAAGACATCTAAAGGAAATTCTCTTAAGAAAGAGAAAACTAAAACACTGGTTATTACCATTTGGTGAACATACACAATTGTGAACACTGTAAGTATGGCTATTTCAACTTATGCAACTTGACAAGGAGGAAGAAAAAAAACAGAATCCCCATTTTTTGTTTACGTACTAGGCCATTTAGAATATTAGCTAATCTCTCTAATGAGGAACGAAGAGGGATCATCAAGTCATAGATTTAATATTAAACAGAGAGTCTTTTTGTTTTGTTTTGTTTTGTTTTGAGACAGGGTCTTGTTCTGTCACACAGGATGGAGTGCAGTGGTGTGATTATGGCTCACTGCAGCCTTGACTTCCCAGACTCAAGCCATGGTCCCACTTCAGCCTCTCAAGTAGCTAGGACCACAGGTACATGCCACTACGCATGGCTAATTTTTGTTTGTTTGTTTGCTTCTTTGTAGAGACAGGGTTTGGCCATGTTGCCCAGGCTGATCTTGAAGTCCTGGGCTAAAGCAATTCCCCCACCTCAGTCTCCCAAAGCGTGGGCATTATAGGCATGAGCCACCATGCCCAACCTTTATATATTGAATGCTATGAGTATCAGTGCATTACAGGTGCTCACTGAATCCTCTGAGATAGGCATTATTCTCCCATTTGACAGAAGTCACTGAGGCTATAACTCAGATTTGTTCACAATCACCTAGAGAGGCAGAGAGCCAGGATCCAAAGCCAAGCCTGAAGTTCACACATTGCTAAACTCTGCTCCCACAACGTATGAAAAGTAGAAATCTGATTTTGCATCATTTACTTCCATCCCTCTTTTATTCTACTTTTTGTCAGGGTAAGTTCTCTCATAACATGTTGGGTGAGATAAACTCAGGCAAGAGAGTAATTACGGCTCTTCTGAGACTTCTGCAGGATATACAAATAGTGGGTCAGAGATGTAAATAATACAACAGGTGTAAGATATGACCAACTGTGTGGTCAGGAATGGCTGAAGAGATAATCAACTACACTTACTCCTTGCTGCAAAAAGAGTTTTGTTTTCACCTCTAATCTATAAGGACAGGCATCATATTCAGAGCATATCACCAATGTGGTGCTAAAACAGCAAGCATTTCCTTCCCTCATTCCATACTTTCACATTCTATATAAAGTTATGCTCACATGGCACTGAAATAGACATTTTTATGTTCTACAAAAATACCACTGCAACATGGCAAAAATGCCATAACTTGAAATAGATTATCTTCTAAGATTAACTTTGCCGAAAGAACAAATTTTTCCCCCACATTCATTCTGTAATCTTTGAGTCCTAGAAAAACTGACACTAATTCCCCACTCCTCTGTAAATTCTGAGGTACCCTTACTTTGACTATCTTTTATAGGAAAGATGTTGACCATGTGAATTCAAAGCAAACCACTTTCTAGCCATGCAAATTTAGATTATTTACTTAAATCCTCTAAATCTCAATTCCATATCTGTAAAATAGGAATAATAATTTCTAAATGACAGAATCATTGAAAGGATGAAATGCTTCGTGTAGTGCTTAGATTTTGAAAGCACTTACTGCATACGGGATCTTACTGCTGCTTCAATTAAACATGAATTGAGCATCTATTATATATTTGCATTGTGCTAGATACTGGGGAACAAAGATTATTGAGGTATTCCCAAGCCACAGAGACCTAACATTCTAATGGGAAGGATAAAGAGATAAATAGCAAACCATAATGCTTTGTGTTCTAATGGGAAGGATAAACAGATAAATAGCAAACCATAATGCATTGTGATAACTCTCCAAAAATATCACTACTTTGGGAGCTCAGAGGAAGAACTGACTGACTGCTAGGAAGGACAGGGCATGAGGCCTGGGAGTGGTGTGGAGAAGGATTACACATAGATTTATAGATGAAGTAAGAGCTGCAGAGAGTTTGAAGATCTCAAGAACTATGTTTTCTGAAAGGAGAGAAGGGGATGAGACATAGAAGTTGAAACATCACATTATTTGGGAATAGTGAGTAAGCCTGCAAAGCCATATAAAATGATCACAGATGTTTTATGGCACTCTTCAGGCCTAGGCTTGGTTTATTCACATAAGTTTTTAAGGAAAGAAAAAAAAATGATGAGGCATAGATAGACTAAGTACTAAACTTGTTGAAAAAGCAAAACAGGCTTACAAGTGTAATGATCTAGGTTAGTCTAGCAGTTTTAGGGTCTAGCAATCACCAGAAACAGTGAGCAGTTTGGATTCCAGTACATATGTCTAGTGTTCAACTTTGAATGAGCATGATATAATTTTGAGTCATAGATAATTAAGCCGTGTCCTCAGCCTATGGAAATAGATAACAATGAACACTTCAAGGAGATTCTTTGCCATTTTCAGAGGCCAAAGATACACTGATGATGATTATCAAGTGAGTTGTCACATTTAAGAATTACTCATGGAAATGTTCCTAATTACCTATCTTAGTGTGCTGCAAATAACAGCCTTACAAAATTAGTAATGCTTAGCATGGTTTAGTGAATAGCCTTCACATCTAATTCTCTCATGTGGATGGAACAGAAAAAAAATAGATTTTTCATCTGAAAACAATGGCAGTCCATAGCCTTAGTACTTTGTTCACAAAGGACATACTCTTCTATCCAAGCTTCTTATATGATAAAGTGATAAAACTGACTCCTCTGTGAAAGTCTATTCTGAAATGTCTTTGGAAACAAGTAGCATCTCAATTTTCCTCATAATTCAGATTTGAGGTTTTGGCTGCAGAAAAGTTAGAAAAGAAAATTTGCCCTGTCATGCAACTAAGAATTGCCATTAATTTATTTTATAGGTTGACAAATTAGCATCCCAAATACTCAATCTTGAAATAGGAAAGCAAAATAAGTTGACCTTAGGGAGAAAGGATTTTTAGTTTAGGTGAGTTTTCTAGGCAAACTGTGATACAGCAGAAAAGAACAGCCTTTCTGGTCTTCTGAGCAGGGATGGTCTCACTTTCAACATTTTCTCTGTGACCTGAGCCTTGTCACCTGTCTTTTGAGACTTCAGTTTTCAAATCTCTAAAATAGGGGACAATATTATCTAGCTATTTTATTATCAGAATTAAATAACATTAGTCAGGTGTGGCGGTATTACAGCACTTGAAAATGTATAGTTATTTCATATAATGTTATTTAATTCTTTGTGGTTTTTTGTTGTTTGTTTTCTATTTTGGGGGGTTTCTTTTTGTATTTTTTTCCCTCTGTCACCAGGCTGGAATGTAGTGGCACAATCATGACTCACTTTAGCCTTGAATTCTTAGACTTAAGTGCTTTTCCCACCTCAGCCTCGCTTGAACTACAGGTGAGATCCACCATGGGTGACTAATTTTTAAAAACATGGCTATATTTATCTCATGTCTCTTCCTTAGTTTCTTCCACTAATATATATTTATTATATTATAATAAATTATATCTAATGTTATAAGTTAATGTTATATATAACATATGCCTGTATTAACTATAATTTATGATATATTATGTTAGATATATTAAATATAATGTATTATATATATTATAATATTACATACACATAAACACACATATACCTACTTTAAAAATCCTTTAATCAAGCATTTTCTTCTAATTATAATTATTTCACTACTTGTCTCACCTCAGGAGAAAAAAGACAGATACATACACAGATAGACACATAAAAAATTTAATTTTTCTAAACTTCATTTTACCATTTAAAAATATGAGATTTTAACTAAATGTTTCCTGAACCTACTTTTGTCCAAATACCTAAGAATATAGTTCATTATTAGAAAGGAAAAAATACTAGGATAAATATAAAGAAGAAGCTCTGAAGAAATAGCTACAGAAAGAGAACTGGAATCGAAATTCCAAAAAAGAATGAAACTGCAAAAGACAAATTGTTCTTGGTCTCTCTTTCTTCAGGTATTTCATCAAACTTTCCTATAATTGCATTAAATAGACTATGCTGCTTATAGCTGAATCAAGCTAATCACAAATAAACAGGCACTTTCAGGAGGTTACTCAAAATATTAACTTATTGTCTACAGTAATAAAAAGGCATCAAAATTACTATGAGAATTTACATTGCACAGCTAGAATATTTACAAATTGTACTTACTGTTTTGTTTTTCACATTCAAAGTTCCCAGTTATTTAAGTTGTGCAAACTTAAATATGGGAGCTGTCATGAAAATAAGGTGCTGCAGTGAGTAAAACTAAAAACATGAAATTTTAAAACTCCCTGGAAGATACATTTTTGGTGAAAGAATCAATATCTTGTTTATGATTCTTCTTTCCAGTGTTTATTATGATATTTATCAGTGGGACTACATAAGAGACTACTAATAGAGACATAGCAGCTCAAAGCACTGAGTTTTGCCAACTCTAAAATTTTAACAATGCCGGGTATAATATTGTGGTGTTGCTACCGAGAGCTCCTGAATTAATATCAGCTGACTAATGATTGTGAGTTCCAAAACTGTATGACAAATATGGTCAACCTTGTCAGCATTTACTTTGCAATGGCATGGAACATTTAGGAAGTTGGTTTTGTGCACTGGCAAGTGTTATGTTTGTTTGGTTAATTTTGATTTTTTTTTTCAGTAGCTTCAGGGGTACAGGTAGTTTTTGTTACATGGATAAACTGCACAGTAGTGAAGTTTGGGATTTTAGTGCATCTGTTACCTTAGCAGTGTACATTGTCCCCAATAGATAGTTTTTCATTTCTCACCGTTCTCCCATCCTTCCCCTTTCTGAGTCTCCATTGTTCATTGTAATACTCTATATGCCTTTGTGTGTCCCTGGCTCAGCTCTCACTTACAGGTGAGAACAATATATCATGTATTTGTATCATCAGAATTAACTCCTTTCTTTACTCTCAACATAGATCTTGAACCCAAGGCTATTGCAGAGTTTTACATCTCTAAAATCCGTTGTAACTCGAGAGGAAGAAAAATACAACTTCGTATAATTTCTTCTGTCTTCTTCTCCAAGACAATACTATGGGAAACAGAAAGGATTCCTAGAGCAGCAATTTGTAATAGACCATGGAAAGCTTCTGGCTGTGTTCAGGATCTATTGTGATATGGCAAGAACATATTGAGAATATTTCTATATTTATTAAATTCCAAGGTCATATATTATTTTGAATACATTTTAGACTGTAGATATTATATTAGTGCAATGACATAGTTGACCCTTAAATATTTGAACTGCATAGGTCCACCTATTTGTGTATTTTTTTCAATAAATATATTTGAAAGTTTTTAGAGATTTGTAACAATTTGAAAAAATTTGCAGATAAACCGTATAGCCTACAAATATTTTTAAAAATAAGAAAAAGTTATGTCATGAATGCATAAAATAAAATGGCTACTATTTTATCATTTACTACCATAAAATATATACAAATCTATTATAAAAAGTTAAAATTGATCAAAACTTACGCACACACTTACATGCCACCATTTGTAGTTGAGAGAAATGTAAACAATGTAACGATGCAGTATTAAGTCATAACTACGTAAAATTAACTGTAGTACATACTGTACTACTGTAATTGTTTTATAACCACCTCCTTTTGCTATTGCAGTGAGCTCAAGTGTTGGAAGTATCCACTTAAAACACCATGTGATCATAATTATCTCCATGCGAACAGTTCATCTCTCAAGAAAATTACATATTTCAGTAAAGAGTGATCGCTCATGATTCTCACATATTTTTTATTGTTTAGTACAGTACTGTAAACCTTGAATAACACCACAGATTTTATACAAAGTTGCCACTAGTGATGCTTGAAATGCTCCCCAGAAGCAGAGAAAAGTTATGACATTACAAGAAAAGTGGAATTGCTTGATTGATATGTACCAAAGATTGAGGTCAGCAGCTGTTGGAGACCTAAGCTCCAATTGGAAGTTGAAACTCTAAATGGGGGGTGCCTGCCATTTCAAAATTAACGACTCCAGCGTAAGGACCATTGTGAAGAAAGGAAATTTCTGAAGCTGTTGCTACAGTTACATCAGCAGGTAGAAAAACCTTGGACATTTGCAAAATACCTTTTACCTCATATTAAAAATGCAGTTTTTATGTGGATGCAGGATTGCTATAAGAAAAGCATACCCATAGACTATAAGTCAATAAAAAGTAAAGTCATTATACGACAACTTAAAAGGAAGGTGAAATATCTAAAGATGGAGAATTTAATGCCAGCAAAGGAGGGTTTGATAGTATCAGATAGTGGTTTGACTTAAAAAGAAATCAAGATAACAGTAAAAACAGTTTATGCCACACAAGAGGCAGCAGATGAGTTCCTAGGTGCCATTAAGAAAATCACTGAGGAGAAAGGATATCTTCATGAAAAGATTGTTGATGCAAACAAAAGTGCTCTATTCTAGGGAGAAAAAAAAGCCACAAAAGATATTTATTAGCAAGGAAGAAAAGTGAGCAAAATATTTTAAGGCAGGGAGGAATAGTCTAACTCTGCTATTTTGTGCAAATGCAATGCAGTGAGATTTATCATTATTACTGCCTTTATGTATAAAGCTGCTACCCTCTGAGCCTTGAAGGGAAACTCTTCAGAGTGAGACTTGACAACAGAGAGAGACTTCGTTCCCTCTCAGAAAAAAGAAAAGAGAACATGATGAAAGTCTGGAAGGATGACATTACTGAAGATGTCATCATTGCTATAGAAAAGCCATGAAAGTTATCAGGCTTCAAACAATAAATTCCTGCTGGAGAAAACTGTGTTCAGATGTACATGATGTCACAGGAATAACAACAGAGCCAAAGAAATAATGATAGAGATTGTGGATATGATAAAAAAAAAAGCGGGGAGATGGAGTGGGGTTAAAGGTTTCAAGATACAGATCTTGGAAAAATGAAAGAGCTAATAGACACCACAACAGAGAACTTAAGAGAAGACAACTCAATGGAGTTGATCACTTCTGCATCATTCCCAGATGATGAGGAAGAAGATGTTAAAGAACCAATGCAAGAAAAAAAATTGACATTAGGCAATCTGGCAGAAGGATTCCAGTTATTCAAGGCTGCTTTTGACTTATTTTTTGACATAGACTCTTCTATGATACCAGTACTGAAATGAAAGCAAACAATGAAAGCAGCATTGGTACCATATAGAAACATTTTTAGACAAATGAAAAAGCAAAAATGTTTGACAGAAATTATGATGTGTTTTCATAAAGAAATAGATCATATATCTGCCTCACCTGTCTCTTTTTCCACTTCCCCTACCTCTTTCCCTCCTGCTACTCCTGAGACAGCAAAATGACCCCGCTTGTCTTCATCTTCTTCCTCCTCAGACTACTCAACGTGAAGATGAAAATGAAGACCTTTATGATGATCCATTTCCACTCAATAAATAATATATTTTATCTTCCTTATAATTTTCTTAATAACATTTTCTTACCTCTATTTTACATTACTATAAGAATACAGTATATAATACAGATAACATAGAAATATGTGAATCGACTGTTTATGTTGTTGATAAGGCTTCAGATGAATGAAGGCTCTATTGCAGTCTATTAGTAAGTAAATTTTAGGGGAGTGAAAAGTTATATGAAGGTTTTTGAACTGTGCAGGGGGTTGGTGCCCCCAATCCTCTCGTTATTCAAGGGATAACAACATATTAATATAATTTATAATAAAGTATACATAAATTGCGGTACCTTAATTTTCTTTGTAATTACGTTGACTAATGAAGAATGTCAGGAACCAATGCTCTGTAGCAGTTCTCAGGACTGTGAATCTTTCCTAATAAATATAAAAGTAAAATTAACAGGAGTGTATTAGGAAAAGCATGTTTTCAATATATTTCTTGTCCTAGATAGCTCAGAATTTATTTATGGTTTTTCTACACTTAAGATCTAGATAAGATTAGCTGAAACATTGACTTTCCATGTTTTGTGCAAATGTTACTGCCCTTCCCACCTTTCTGAAAATTTGTGAGATTTTTACTCATTCCAAACATCCATGTCCACGAAATTTTAATAAATTCCCAACTAAAGTCACTGTCTATAGTGTCTTGCTTTATTTTTTCTATACCTTTATCATATCAGCAGCGACCCTGTTAATTGATTTTTTAGTTGTCTTTTGTTTGCCCCCAATTTCCTTCCCATCTGAATATCAACACCCTGAGGGGCAAGATAACATCTGTCTTGTTTGCCATAGCATCCTCAGTGGCTACAACGTTTTGTCCCTTTCATTTTATTAGATGCCTTATCATGAATTGGCAATCTTTTCATGGAAATGGTATTTCAGTCAACATTTTTCTTTCTTTTTTTTGGAGACGGAGTTTCGCTCTTGTTATCCAGGCTGGAGTGCAATGGCGCGATCTCGGCTCACCGCAACCTCCGCCTCCTGGGTTCAGGCAATTCTCCAGCCTCAGCCTCCTGAATAGCTGGGATTACAGGCATGCGCCACCGTGCCCAGCTAATTTTTTTGTATTTTTAGTAGAGACGGGGTTTCACCATGTTGACCAGGATGGTCTCGATCTCTTGACCTCGTGATCCACACGCCTCGGCCTCCCAAAGTGCTGGGATTACAGGCGTGAGCCACCGCGCCCGGCCTCAGTCAACATTTTTCTAGAATAAAATGGAAGACTGTGGGAACAAAATGCCAACTTAAATGAGTTGCCAATTATTATATTATGAAATGTAGTTAAATTATAGTATGTATCATAAATAATTTGTTATTAGTAAAAGCAAAAATTCATAATTTGTGATATTTTAAGGTACAAATTGGAGTTGATTCAATATACACAGTTCTAAATTGCATGCAAAAATATTTAACTTAGGGTGCAAAAATGATGAAGTTTTACATTAGGATTCCGTAACCTCTGAACATTCTCTCATATGCCAATGCATTCTACATGAGAATACTATTTTCACTGTGTCTGATAGCAAAAGAATGTATAATAATCACTATATCAAAGCACTTGCCCACAATAGTAGATATGGTAAATTGCTTTGCTTTAAAATGTGTTAAGATATTATTCCATTTATGCTGATAGTAGGCTTAATCCTTAGCAAATTGTTTAGCCAAATTAATCTACTATGGACAATTATTATAACTAACATTTTTGGAGTGAGATAATATCTTACACAATAAACAGAAAAGATACATCAAAATAAGCTTAAATTACATGCTCTACAATAGAAACAAAAACCCATAAAATATACAGAAATAGTCTGTAAGAAATAAGCAGAATATACACGATAAAGAATTGCTTTTTATACTACAGAATGACCTATAAGATTAAATAAATTAAGAGATTCTTTTTTTCTCAACCTCTTTCTCTCAGTTGACAAACCAACACACTTCAATACAATACCAATCAAATTGTGATTGTGAATCTACTGTATAGCAAAAAAAGTAAACAGTATGTCATACAAACGCTTTTATTTTAAAACCTCTCTAAATGCTAAAACACATATGCTTGTTTAGACATATGTCTTATGTACAATAAAATATTTTAACATATATGACAAAAGCTTAAAATACATGTTTTATAAAGTCCCATAAATCAATAGAAAAATTATATAAACCCCTCAATAGAACATTAACAAAGGGAATAACAAGTTTTAGCAGAAATGCAAATGATCAATGTCCTCATTAATTAAGTATTGCAAATTTAAACAACAACATGATAGACTTACAAAGCAAACATTAGATTAATAGTACTCTAGACAGGAAATTATTCTGGTAAATAATCACTATCACACTTTGCTGACAGCAGTGTAAATCTGGCCATTTTCACATTTTACTTCTTCCTATAATACATAAATATGTGGGTGTACTAGTCATAAAATTCCACCTAAAAATTTATTCCAAAGAAATAATTAGGTGAATTTGCAAAGATGTTCATAAAACTATAATAATGGGTAACATTTCTGTAGCTTATCATATATAATTTATCTAATTTATAATCATTAAAACTCTGGGTGATCTGTATCTATTTTATCCTAGTTTTATAACAGGAATCTAAAAATGACAGAAGTTGATTAACCTGCTCAGTAACAATAATTGTGACATTTAAGTCAAGCTGTCCATCTCCTTATCAGGTCTTTAAAACCAGGTAATTTTAGTGAATATAGTTAATTGGCTTTTAGCCTCCATTCCACCCTTCTTCTGGGACTGTCTGTACTGCAGAATTAGAAAAGCTAAAACACACATCTCACAAACTGCCTTGAAGCTAGGATTACTGGTATGACGGGTTCATCTAAGCAGGTGCACTATCATGACATTTGGAAAACAGGAGTGATCCGAAGACTACGTAATATGTATTAGCTCCTTCCATGTTCTGCTGGCAACTACAGTGTATGAGCATTAGGTTTCTAGTGGCAGCATCCCAGGCACCATCACTAGTCTCATGGATGTTGAGAGGCAAGTCCCATGGCCTACCCTCTGTCAGTGCAAATCTTACTATGTGACAAAGCTCTGGGTCCCAGCAGCTTCCTGATACTTAGATGACAGCTTGGCAAAATTTTGGGGGGACACACAGGTGAGGAGGCAGAAGCACCTTCTTGACTCTGCAGATACTAGCCAAAGTTTTCTAGTTCTTGAGACAAAATTTCAGGGGGGCTGCTTCCTGATATGTGGATCACAAGTAAGGCACTGTCCTCTTGGAATTAACAGCTACAAGGATTGCTTCCTGATAGCCAGCCTTACAGATTGAGAGAAAAATAGCTACTCTCCTGGTAGGCCTATTCCCTGATGTTGACTCAAAATTATTTCTGCAGGATCGGTCTAGAACTCACTTCTGCAGCCATGCTAATGATTTTGATAGTAGCCTGGAGCTTTCTCTTTTCTGAAATTAATCACTGGCTATATGGCTAGCCTGAGACATGCACTGAGTTTAATTATAATGTTCACTAATTTAAATAATTAATTTAATTTAATGGGGAATTGGATATACAGATATATGATACATGGAATGTAATGCAGTAATACATTCTGTGCAATGGAATATAATGCAGTGATTGAAATTAAAGTCTATTTATTAACATGAAAACATATCTAGAACATAGTATTGAGTTTTTTAAACACAGGTTATAAAATAGTAGCTGTTTATGTATGTTTACATGTTTAGAAAAGTATGGCAAAATATATAATAAAATATAAATAATTATCTTTCAGTATAACTAAGTGGGGTAATTCTCACTATCTTCTTTAAAGTTTTTTATATTGCTCTAATGTGAATTTTTAATAAGTATAAGTGCTTTGATAATAACAAAAATGAAAGCTAGTTTCATTTGGGTGAAAAAAAAAGAGAGATGATGTCACTATCCTATCTTGGGTGTGTAGAATAGCTTACTGTCACTATTCTTCTTTGATTATCTCTAATCTTTTTATATATAACTTTATATTAGTTTAATTGTGCAAGCCACATTCAATTCTTTTAAAATAATATGTGGGTTAAAAGCTAGGATTAAAAATGAATGCTCATTATATACTTATTTTCAAACTACCTCTTAATGTGTGGCTTCTGCTTGTCTCCATCTATTCACCCTGCATAGCAATCTTGCCAAGACATTCCACATACATTGAATCTACAATGCCTTTTTACTTAATTGCACAATTATGTGTTCTTGGTATCAGAGTTAGGAGAAGTTTATGAACTTTCAACACTCCCTCCTCCAATTCTTCCATGTGTCTAATATAATCATTTTTTTCCTTCTCTTTACCTACATATTAAGCTCTGGGAAATAAATGTAAAAGACCAAAGCCCTACTGCCTGAGCAGAGATAAGAAGTTGCATACTTGCTGCCACTTGAAAATTTCAAGGTTTGACATTGCTTGCTGATCATGGAAATCACTGCTTCAAATAGAGATGTAATTTGTTTCTAGGAACTGCAGTAGCTGACAGTATAGAAAGGCAATGATGCTCACATTTTGCAAATATTCCTTTCCATGTTTCTACCAAGACTACCATAATTTTGGGGTTCTTTCAGAGCCAAAAAGACTCAAGAGGAAGTTATAGACACTTAACTTCAGCTCTCACATGTATATATTTTAACATTTAACCAAGTCACACTAATTCTCAAATTTGTGATTTGGTCTAGTAGTCCTACATTGTATCCATTAGTCCCAACTCCCCCTCTTACTTTCTATTATGATAAAAAATCCCAGATTAGTGTTTTAGCTCAGTCAGCTAAGATTACAAAAATATCTGTCCTATGATATTACCATGAATAGTTAGAATCATTAATTTCTTAAGATATTTCTTCTCCTAGGGAAACATTTCTCAGATTTTTGAGCTACTAACTCTGTCTCAGATATCCTTTGCCTGTTTTTTGAAGCTCTTTAAAATATAGCACTTATAATCTTTAACTTTATTTTTCTTGTTTATACCCATCACTGATCTGCACACTCCTTGAGTTCAAGGAACACCTTTTATGCATCTTTACAGTCCTCACTTTTCAATTCAGTTCCTGGCCAACAGTTCCTGAAAGTGCATCTGCATTTTAAAAGGTTATTTTAACTAAAAAAAAAAAAAAAAAAAAAAAAAAAAAGAGTATAACCCATGTTCCTATGGTAGCTAATGGTGAAATGTTGGATGGAAGAAAATGTGATAGGTAAAAATAGTGATTGTTTGAATTAAATGCCTACTTAATACCTAACACTTTCCATATCTCATATTGTACAAAAACAAGTGAAAGACTGCTCGGCTTGCAGCTAAATGAAATCTTTTTAGTTCACATTGTTTGTATGTCCTTCAGGAAGATTATGCAAGCATTAGAGAATGATGAGAAATTAGAGAATATTCAGAAGTAGGTAAAACTGAAGGATAAACCTTTTGCTTATTTTCCTTGTCCTTTATATCTTGGATCCATTCTTTCGTACTGTCTCAAGCTATTTGAGGATTCGCTCAAGGGCTTTAACTCACCCCATGTAGGTATTAGTGTGGCAGATGCTACAATCTGCAATTCTATGGTGTCTAGTAGAATCTTTTAAATAAAAATGCAGCCAATATATCTAAGAATGACACATATGTGGAAAAATACACAGATCTATCTATATGTATATTTTAACATTTAACATATATATTAACATATATGTCTATAGGTACATCTCTCTTGCATAAAAAGAAATCTGGTAAGTATAAACAAACGTAATTGAGTAGAACTTAACTATTTTTTTTTTTTTTTTTGCTGTTCCCCCTTCTTCATCTTTGTTTGTTTGTTTTTGGCATGAGATGGAGTTTCGCTTTTATTGCCCAGGCTGGAGTGCAATGGTGCGATCTCGGCTCGCTGCAACCTCCATCTCCTAGGTTCAAGCAATTCTCCTGCCTCACCCTCCCGAGTAGCTGAAATTACAGGTGCCTGCCACCATGTCAGGCTAATTTTTGTAATTTTAGTAGAGACAGGGTTTCACCATGTTGTCCAGGCTGGTCTCAAACTCCTGACCTCAGGTGATCCTCCTGCCTTGACCTCCCAAAGTGCTGTGATTACAAGTGTGAACCACTGCACCCGGCCCTCCCCTTCTTCTTCTTACTGACCTCAAAGACAGTCTAGATGGCTATGTGTCCAGCAGTTATTTTTTTACCATAAAGGTGAACTTCAATATGAAAATGAATACAAAGCCTTCTATAACAGGAAGAAGGAAGCTTTGCTTTTGTTGAGCCATCATAGAAGCACTGGACTTATTCTGGAGTTACAAAAAACAACAATAAAGCCTCTTGTTTTATTGTTAAAGCTTGTTTAAGCCTTTCCTTTATGTATTTATTTCAGTGTGTGGTCTCGCGTACAGTCAACAGAGCCTAACTGATAGAGTTCTGACTTCTTTTGTCTGTCTTTATTGGAAGCTAAATTTAGTTGTCCTTATCATCTGAATTTTAAAGCTACCATGTATTGAGTACTATTGAATTTTTCCCATATTTTACTTATTTTATTCTTATGCTTCATCTTTTTCATTTTTTTCTACCATTACCCAACTTTGTGATCATTTCTGAATCAACTCTGAGTTTTCTACATTCCTTCAATGCAAGTGTAATGTTAACGGTAATGTGCCAAACTGTTCTAATGAAATTCTTATTACTTGGTGCCATTTGCTTAAATTTTGTTTTAAAGAATAATGATAAACCATCTGATAGAAAAAGAGAACAATTTCACTTGAACTTAACTTTTTCTCTTTTTTTTCCCATGTAAAACAAACTTTTTATTCCTATAGAGATATTCATTTAAAGGCCCCAAAATATCCAATTTTAATAAAGACAACATTAAAAACTTCAACTCACCAACCCATTAATCAATGCATGGCATTGTAAAAGGATTTGCCCAGGGTTATAAAACAGCCTCAACTTCTGGCTCCATACTAATACATGGGCAACAGCAAAGTCCACAACTCCATATTCTGTGTGAACGCTAAAAGCTTTGTTTCCACCAGTTACCTCTTAGCTAGTATTTCACTCATCACTTTGAAAGCCACTTTGATAAGCAGATACCTTAAGCACTCAGGGAGCTGTTAAAAAAAAATGCCTAAATTTCTGTTTTAGCTTTTTAAAATTCCATTACAGAACAGTTACTGAAATGGAAAACGTACCAACTGCTTATATAGAAATTGTCGCAGAGAAGTAGAAGAATAAAATTGTGTTTTTCATTTAGATTACTCAGAGAAATACATCCTCTTTAGGAAAGGCTGGGGGGAAAAAAAGCTAGTGTTGTGGCTATCTGAGTATTCAGATATCTTTTATTGAATACCCTAAACTTGTATTTAGTACCCTCTGTAAATCTTAGTAAGAGATTCAGTACACGCCAAACCCATTTATATGGTGGATAAGTAGATTTTAAGACATTAAGCTGAGGTAGGAAAGTCTCAGGAAGCTGTCTTTATATACATAAGAAATACACATTTTCTATACACTCACAACAGAAGTTTATGTGCTCACATATTTTACAGATTTATCAAAGAGATGTATCAATTTTTTTCTTTGTAAACACCTTACTTTAAATTACCTAAATGCTATTTTCATTTTCAGTTCTTCATTTACTTTGCTATGTTTATAAATAAGAAATAAATTAATTTCCACTGTTGCCTTCTATGTATGGTCTGTTAGCAAACACACCTGGCTGGTCTGTTGATAAAGAAACCACAGTGAAAGCTTACATGTTTCTATCTAAGTTTCTACAGCAATGTGGCAGGAAAACCTAGGATATACAGGCTGAAATTCCTAGCCCTCTGACATTATGTAGGTCTAAATACAACCTTTTTCTACGTCTTAATCACATTCATGGACACCAAGGGTCCTTTAATGGTGACTATGGATAGCAAAGGCTGATATTTGCTTGATGTCATATGTTGCTTATGTTAGTCCATGAATTTAGATACAATACCTCTTCAAACTACTTAATTGAGAATGGAAAAATATCTGCTACCTATTAGTAGATGATATTGCAAGTTCTAACAACATTCATCCATTCATTCATTTTTTCAAAATGTGAATTTCAAACCTCTTTTATTAGCCAATTCTCATTCAATATTCTGGGAATATGCACATGAAAGTTGTCTCCAAATTCAACCTCTCAGAGAGCTCTTTCCAGTTTAAGAATTATATTACTGTACTGTAATTATTCCACCTAAAGTATTGGTCTTACTGTCATCTTAGAATAAATTTGTTTCTTTCTAATAGGAATAATAGCTAGAAAGTTCAAATACACAGAAAAATTGCAATAAGAATGAAAAGAATACCCACATGCTCTTTATTTAGACACAACAATCATCAATATTTTGCCTCATTTTTCTTTACATAAAAATATAAATGTTTATATATTTATTTATTAATATTTATTAATGTACATATTCCCATTATGCTTATTTTTCTGGAGCTTTTCAGACTGAATCATATATCATGCCTCTTTACCTTTACTTTAGTGTATATTTCCTTAGACTAGGATATTCTCTTATATAAATACAAATGTCGACTTAATTAAATTTAAACATGACACATTTTCCTAATCTACCATCCCTTTTCCAATTTTGTTCCATTGTACTTTTTCCCTCCCAGTATAGAAACTGATCTAAGATCTTATATTGTAATTATTTGTCATGTCTTTTAATCTACTGCAATCTGGAGTGGTCCTTCAGCATTTCTTTGTCTTATATAACAAGGACCATTTCAAATCTGACAGATAGTTCTGAATAATGCAGGACGTATTTTTTATTGTTGTTGTTTCAACAAAATGCTCTGCATTTTGAGATTGTCTGATGTTTTCAAATGGTTAGATTCAGGTTGTGCATTCTCAGCTGGATTACTACATGTGATATTGGGTCCTTCACAGGGTATCACATCTGAAGGCACACAATGTCTATCTGCCCTCCTCCACTCCTTTTAAATAAAGTTTTATTTTGGAATTATTCTAAATTTACAGAAAAGTTTATAGAGTTTGCCTATACTCTTCTCCCAGATTTAAAACATTAAAATAGGCACATCACAATTAAATACATTTTAAACTACATTTGGATTTCCCCAGGTTTTCTAGGAATGTTTTTTTTTTTTCTCTGTTCCAGGAGCCAATCCAGGATAGCACACTGCATTTAGTAGCCATGTCTCCTTAAGCTGCACTGATCCTTGTCAGTTTCTCAGCCTTTCCTCGTTTGTCATGACTTGGACAGTTTTGAGGAGTGTCAGTCAGTTACGTCGTAAAACTTCTCAATTTGCATTTTTCTCATGCAATTTCACTTTTACGTTAATTTTAATCACAAAAAGTGTCTGATTTATCTACTGCACTGTTGCTATTTCTTTCCTTGATACTAATACAGAGTCTATAGGAAGACGCTTTAGAACCATGAAACTATTCTGCTTCATATCAAAATCCCCTTACCTAAATTCAGCATCCAGTGATGATTCTTGACTGAAACAGTCTTTAAAATGATTGTGAGAAAATGAGACTTCCAACTCCACCATCCCCTCCAAATGTACCAGTTTGTTATTTGGCATTCTACTGTAAGAAAGAACCCTCTCTCCTCCCCATCTGGTGTCTCCTTCCCTCCCTCCCTCCCTCCCTTCCTCCCTTCCTCCCTTCCTTCCTCCTTCCCTCCCTCTGTCTTCTCTCCTTCCTTCCTTCCTCCCTCCTTCCCTCCTTCCTTTCCTCCCTTCCTCCCTTTCTCTTTCCATCTTTCTTCCTTCCTTTCTTTCTTTCCTTCTTTCTTTTCTTTTTTTCTTTCTCTTTCCCTCCCTTTCTCCCTCCCTTCCTTCCTTCCTCCTTCCCTCCCTCCCTCCTCCCTTCCTCTCTTTCTTCTCTCTTCTCTCTTCTCTCTCTCTTTCTCTCTTTCTCTCTTTCTTTCTTTCTTTCTTGACGGAGTTTCACTTTTGTTGCCCAGACTGCAGTGTAATGGTGCAATCTTGGCTCACCACAACCTCCACTTCACAGGTTCAAGCAATTCTCCTGCCTCAGCCTCCCAAATAGCTGGGATTACAGGCATGTGCCACTATGCCTGTTTAATTTTGTATTTTTAATAGAAACAGGGTTTCTCCATGTTGGTCAGGCTGGTCTTGAACTCCCTACCTCAGGTGATCTGCCTGCTTCTGCCTCCCAAAGTGCTGCGATTACAGGCGTGAGCCACCTCACCCAGCCTATTGTTGTTTTTAACTAATGGATCTACATTTTATGAATGGTTTGCATTGTCCTTAATTATTTTGATGCTCAAAGTGTCGAAGATTTGTCCAGAAGAAGCCCTTTGATGTTGGCTCCCAGGCCCTTGTGACATGGCCCCATCAAATCTAGCAACATTACTTTCTGACATAACAAAGCAGTTCCAAGTTCGTCATAACCCATTCCTGCCCCCGTCCTGAAGTCAGTCATTCTTTAAGAAAAAGCCATTTCTTAAATCTTTCCTGTAACCTGCAAAACAATGCTTCATAGTAAAAGCTAAATTAGTGACATCAAATATATTTTCAGTGGCAACACTGCTGTTAAATTTGACTTGGTCTACTAAATATAAACCAGATATTACATACACATTTCAAGCTCAGACACCAGTTGGGACCTTCACTCATTTCCACTACATTAGAACAACATTGCATAAAATAAACATTTAGAACCTTGAGGATAGTTAATTATACATTTTCCTGCATCCTATTAACACCAAACTCAACTGAACATACAAATCTTGCAAGTTAACTGTGTTTTTTGCAGGCATTCCCATATGCTCTCTATCCACATCCCCCACCCACCTCACTTACAACAAATTGTCCCACTCTAGCTCCACCCAAAACATTTCTCTTGTGTGTGTCTAAGGTATTCTTGTTTCTTCACAGAGCACTTTGCTCCAGTCTGCCTTAGTGGAAAGATCTTTTGGTTTTTTCTAATGGCAGATGCCTATCTTTCCGTTCTCCAAAACTAGTCTGCAAATCAGGGGCACAAAAGCTAATCAATACCACTGCTTCCCATTTCCAATGCTGACATTGCTTTCTCCTTTGTATATACATCTCTCCCTGTTAAAACCACGTCAAATTCACTTTCTACAACACATTGCCATGATCTCCTATGGCGAGTCTTTACATTCATTGAGTAAGTGAACGCATATTTGGAGTGGTGTTTCTTTCCATTTCAACTTTCCTCACAAACTTAGGGGATTTTATTGTCCATCAGGAGTCATTCCAAGTTCTAAATACAGTACTCCTTCTATTCACAACTACAATCTAAGTACATTCTATTTCAGTTTACTAATTCTCAAAAAAATAAACCTATGATCTCATATTTAAATTGATTCATCTATCAAATAAATTCTAATACATCTTTTAAAAAAACATAACTAGTTATTAATCCTTCCATCTCTCTCTCACTCCTTTCTTTCCTTCCTTTCCTCTTTTTCCCTCCTTTTCTTTCAACTGCTTTTCATCAAAGGGACACTCCTTGTTTACTTCCTTTTCATCAGCATTATTTTCATCTTGCTTCTTCACCAGCCCAGCTTTCATTTTAATTTCTATGATTTTCTTAATTTCTTACCAGCACTGTAATCACTGAATGCCATTGTCTTTCCACCATACCCACACTGGAAATTTCAAACTCTGGTTAAACACAAGTATCTCCCTCATCCTGTCTATTTATGTGGAATGTAGACACACAAAATGACAAAACCGTGCAGACTGATGGCAGATGTTTACTACTGTGAATATCAGATGTTACTCAGTCCCACCTGGAAATCATTTTAATTATTGAGAATCAGCTTCATCTCCCAGTTCCTTCAATAGCTATTCTAAATTTTAACTAAACTAACTTTGTCATTTTCATAGCATATTAATTATCATTGAAATTCAAAACAAAAATAGACAGTATGATGAAGCATTACCACACTTCACTTTTCCCCTAAGCCTACGAATGTATCTCACCTTCACAAATCCTTACACTTTTGCCTCTGCATTAGATAAGGTCTTCATCCCCCAGTGCAAAGCCTTCCCTCCCGCTATGCTCTTGGCCATCACCAGGAACTCTGCTTTGTCTCTCTTCTGTACCTTCAGCTTCTGTCAGTGGGTTCCATTCTTTTTGCCTCTAAAATTGCTAAAGCCTCTTGAATTCTAAACAAACAAACAAACAAAATCTCCAAGAAACTTCTGGTTTTTCAAAAGTAGTATTCTCTATGTTTTATTCATTTCTAACTATGCTTTTTATGAAAGAAAATATTTAATTTCCTTTTTCTAACCTTTTAATTTGCAGACGTCATCACTGTTTTACGGAGTCTGTATCTACCTATGAGTTGCAACAGTTCTTCATAGAGTCGCCACTGACCACCTGATTGGAAATGTATTGATCCTTTTCCTTTTCTATACTTTCTTCCTTCTTTTTTTAAATCTTCCACCTCTCTCTGACATTTGTGCCATGGATTGCTCTGTCTCTCTTTTCTCTTCTTTTTTCCCCCCTTTGTAATTCTTCTCTACCTTTCTGGCCACTCTTTGTTTTCCCACTTAACTATCACCTTAATTGCAGAAATACTCTATCTTTGAACTGTTATTATTCTTTTATCTTGAGAATTTATACTCTCTTGAGTATTTTTTATCCCATCACCTTTATAGTTCTAATTACTTCTCTATATTCCTGATCACAAAATACTTATTTAGCCTTTAATCCTCACCCAATATCCAGAAATTTGCATCTTCCATCTACAAGTTTTATTCATTTAGATGCCCTTTTCATAGGAGGATGAAGACCTTATCTAATACAGAGGCAAAAGTATAAGCATTTGTGAAGATGAAATACATTTGTAGGCTTAGGGAAAAAGTAAAGGATGGTAATGCTTCATACTATTTTTGTTCTGAATTTCAATGATAATTAGGACATTAATCAAAGATTCCTAAATCAAATTATTTTTCCCTCTTCTGTTTCCTATTGCTTCATTCTTTTGTTGACCCTCTTATGGGGAATGGCACTCCACAGTGGCAAAATAAAATCTTTCCTCTTCCTTAAATACCCAAATTCAATACTGAATCTCACATAAACTCCTCATATCTCTATTCTATTTTTTTTTTTTTTAGATGGAGTTTCACTCTTGTTGCCCAGGCTGGAGTCCAATGGCCCTATCTCGGCTCACCACAACCTCCGCCTCCCAGGTTCAAGCCATTCTCCTGCCTCGGCCTCTTGAGTAGCTGAGATTACAGGCATGCGCCACCATGCCCAGTTAATTTTATATTTTTAGTAGAGACCAGGTTTCTCCAGGCTGGTCTTGAACTCCTGACCTCTGGTGATCAGCCCAAAATTTTGGGATTACAGGCATGAGCCATTGTGCCTGGCCCTCTACTTCTATTTATTAGCATAGTTTCCACTGTCTTAGTTTGTGTTCTTGCCTGTTTACTCATCAGTTCTTCAAACCTGTTACTTTAAAAAAAAAAAAAAAAAGAAGATAATTTTCCTTATCTTTCTAAATGCGTTAACTCTGTTATCACATCTTGATCTGACCATCTAGGCTATGGAAACTAATAGACCTCATTGGGTGCCATCACCTTGGCTCAGGCTCTTTACTTACATAACAAAGGCAGCAGAGCACCACAGTTTTACAGTGGATGACCCATGTGTGCAGAAGACCCCTTCCAGTCATCCTAGCACTTATTTAACCCATAAGCCAGGATACCTCCAGCCAATTACCAACAGTAAGAGATTTTGCTTTCCTAGAATGGAACAGAAAGAGAGTTTGTGGTCCCCAAAAACAGAGTTCAGTACTTAGACTGTTTATTGGACTAAGTTTATAGTTTAGCAGTGAAATTTTTCCACTCTGCTCAATATTTATTCTATTATTATACATTTTTTCTTCTTGGTGATATTAAAGACTAAATGCTATAACAGAACAGTTATAATTTGGCCTTTGTTTCTGTTTCAAACTGTCTCACAACTACCTTTTACCAAAGATTTTCATACTTTGTATTCCCTTTAAATGGTAGTACTGATATTTTCCCCCAAGTTGTTTTCCTTCTTCATCATGCATGAACCTTTAATTTCCAGGTTTTTACCCATCCTTTAAAACCTCATACAAGCAGTTTCTCCTTCCTGGAGTTTTCTTGTTACCTCTAGGAAGTGCAAACTACTTCTTACTCTGTTCCATCACTCTCTGTTATACAAAAATTTATTACTTGGCTTCTTGCTTTCTATTATAGTTTACTTCTATAAGCATGTATGCTCTATGAGAATGTGAAACCTTTCATAGCAGGGTACATTTTAAAGCAACTCTGAATCCTCATCCCTGGCACATGTTGCCTATCCAATAAATTTATTATTGTTATTATTATACTTTAAGTTCTGGGATTCATGTGCAGAATGTGCGGGTTTGTTACATAGGTATACATGTGCCATGGTGGTTTGCTGCACCCATCAACCTGTCATCTACATTAGGTATTTCTCCTGATGCTATCCCTCCCCTAGTCCCCACCCCCCGACAGGCCCCAGTGTGTGATGTTCCCCTCCCTATGTTTATGTGTTCTCATTGTTCAACTCCTTATGAGTGAGAACATGTGAATCTGGTTTTCTGTTCCTGTGTTAGTTTGCTGAGAATGATGGTGTCCAGCTTCATCCATGTCCTGCAAAGGACATGAACTCATCCTTTTTTATGGTTGCAAAAGTATTCCATGGTGAATGTGTGCCACATTTTCTTGGTCCAGTCTATCATTGATGGGCATTTGGATTGGTTCCAAGCATGTATCTTTATAGTAGAATGATTTATAATCATTTGGATATATACCCAGTAAGGGATTGCTGGGTCAACTGTATGCTTGTTTGATAGCTCTGACTAATCTAATACAACCAGTAAAGATATGTGTAAGGGAAGGACATTTTTGGCACCAGTAAAACATAGACTTGGAGAAAAAGTGATACAATTGACACTCCTATATCCTCTTTATTTTCCTATCAGTAATTAGCAGAATGTATTCTTTAACTACAGAACAGTTTATTGTTCCATTTTATTAAATTTGACTTAATACTGATAACAAATTTGTGTTTTCATAGAAAGGAAGGAGAACTTTCTGAATACAAATTTACCTAAATGACTCTTTAGTAGTTACGTGATATCAGCATAAGAGGAATTTCAGAATGCTTTTATTCCCTTCTCATTTTTCTTATTGTACCCCTTTAACTTCCTCTTTTACTCACATATCCTTTTAATAGTTCTGATTCCTCCCTTTTATTCCATGTCATCCTTCTTAATAGTAGCATATCAGGTGAGTCCTTCAAAGACCGTACTAGGAGTTCTCATCTCTAATCTATCAGC
Organism: Aotus nancymaae; assembly: GCF_030222135.1. NCBI lineage: Eukaryota > Metazoa > Chordata > Mammalia > Primates > Aotidae > Aotus > Aotus nancymaae. The sequence goes on along the minus strand of NW_026988473.1, from coordinate 21,940,883 downwards.
TTTCTAAAGTCCAGAGCAATTAAAGTTATTCCTTTGTTTAACCCATTTAATGTTTTCTTATTACTGATTGAAAAATTCCAAACCTTTTAACTTTCACCATTGCCTCCATGTTTTTATGCCTATGCAATTTTTCAACCCCAATTTCTTCAGTTTCCTCCTACCATATGTCATGCTCCAGACACCTTTAATCTGTGGTTTCAGACTTTGATGCTTTAGTATACATTGCTGCCTGTCTCTGAAAAGCCCTCCTGCCATTCAGCTTTTCCTCTTTGTCTTAGAAATTAGGAATCACGTCGTGGTGGAATGGGGGTTGAAAAATATTGGCTTTGGAGAGAATCCTGATTTCAAACTCCAGCTTTTTAAAAGGTCAGCTTTGTGAGCTTTAGCAAATTTCTTTTTCACTTCTTTGAATGTTAGTTTACTTATCAGCACAGTTGTGAAAATGCTTAACTGCCGAATATTGTGACGATTAGAGATAATTTATGTAAAGCATCTTCCACCTTCAAGAAATTCAGTGATTGACAGTCTCAATACCATCACTTTGCTCCTCAAATGCTCCTTAATTTTTGAAGCTGTGTCCCACCTGTATTAATCCTTTTCCTCTAGTACCTACCACCATTTTCCACTTATCTCAAATTAATTACTGCAATTTTTTGCTAAACTTTTATTTGTCCTGTTACATTGACAAAAGATGTTTGCCTTATTCATTGTATTTCCTGAGAGGCTAGCATATTTTAGTGACTCAATAAACAGCTATCGAAGAAAATTTGTCCTATTAAGATATTTAATTTAAAGCTACAGAGAAGTGAAATAAGGTACAAAATAACAAATGCATGTCATTTGAAATGTACCAAAAATATAAACATAATTTATCATTATTTATCAATATTTTCTGCTTTCAATGGCAAATACATGTTTAAAATATCTGAGAAATTCTTAGCATTATAATGTTGGTAATGCTAGTTAACTCTCATTCAAGTCAATACCATTCTCACATTCAAGAAACTGACTTCTGAATTAGGTGAAATTGCTAATGGAAAAGACATTATTTCAAGACCATTTTCTCAGCACAAGGCTGAAATCGGATGCTCAGTTGGATCAATTATATTCTAATTGCTCATTGCCCTTTGAATGCATGAACAGTGATTTGTTTTCAATGAAAATAACACAAGGTTAGTTAAATGAAAAGAGGGCCCAACACACAGAGGCACACATGGGATATGCTGCCATTTAATAATAAACATGTTCATGTGACTATTTAGAAAATGCAATGAATTCCATAGCTATTCAAATAGTCTAGATTTTAAAAATATACTGTTGACTCAAAAACTAAAATAAGTGAAAGAGAAAAATGGTTAGTATTTTGACAAAATCTTTGGTGATAGGGGAACGGGTATTTTCCAAAAATATTATTATTTATAATTTTTGTTACTATTAGTTTATGTAAATTCAATTTGTCAGTGAAATTAAAGTCCTTTATTCTATATAAGATTTTCTACTTGGCACTGGGGCAGTGTATTTATGAATAAAACTTTTTTTATAAAATTAACTATTCTGTATTGACTTTGGTGATGTTTGATTTTAAAAATTCATGGACAAAAATAATGTGGAGATTTATATAAAGTTAATAAAAGTTAATCCTTAATCTTATCCTTCAGTAATAAAAAATGATAATATATTTCTCTATAAAACTATTTTTCACTGCCATCTCATGAGCATCTTCACATGTCAGCATGTTTTTCCAAGCCAAGACATAGGTTCTATCTGATAATATTGAATGGCCACATGCTTTTTAATGAAACTAACTCTTATTGATAACCATTTAGTTTTATTTGACTTGTTATGCGTTTGTTTATTCCAACATTATTCTAAATAATCTTATTGCTACAATGATATTCTTTACATACATTTCTTACCTGTCTAATCACTTTTGTACCATACATATGTAGAACCAGAGTTGCTTAAACAGATCACTCTGCAGAAAATTGTATCCTTCATATATATATTATGTAACACAATGCCCATAGCTGTCTTAACAAAAATATTTTAATCATTAAGCTATGAGGTGAAAATGATATCACATTTTAATACTAATTAATACATCATTTTTTAATGTCTAGAAAGAAGTTAAATTTTTTCTTTATGTATTTTCCAACTAGCTATTATATATTTGTCTTACAAAATTTTACTCATTTTCTTGTTAAACTGTATACCTCTTTTTTGGCTCTATTTTAATGCTATTCAGGATAGGAAAATTCTTTCCAAACCCATAATTATGATCATAAAATTATACTTTTAAATTTTTCCATAATTATTTGCATACCTAGGTTCTCTATCTCTTTATACCTCATACTTATAACATATAATTTCTTAGAAAAATATGCATTTCATCCAGATTTTCACACTTATTTGCATATGGAATTGGGGGTGCTGTTCAAATATTTCTGGATTTCTTTGGGAAATATTAATTTTACTCTATTTCTCTGAGAAATAATATGTTGATATTTCACCCATTGAGAGTTAAGATTGCTTTCTACTGCATCATAACCTACCCTATACTGTAAAGTACAGAAATTGGTACTGGAGATGAGGAACTACTATAACTAAAACTCCCAGAATAGAAGGTACTTGTTTCAGAAGCAGAAAGGAGTCAGTGAAGAAATGGTTACTGGAAACTGGAAGGGTAAAATTTCATGTTATCTAATTGTGAAACAGTAAAACCATAACTCACAATAATTTTAAAGGCAGTACTTATAAACTTTAGCTCTAAGATAAGAGAATGGAAAAAAGGACTTTTACAGCATGTGGGGATTGCTGCTGTCTGCATTAGATAAGGTAGTAAATGAATAAAATGTACTGAGAAAATAATAGGTCAATTTGTGAGAAGAAATGAAAAAGAAGAGAAAAGGTTCACAAATGAGAATTTTGCAGAGTGCAAGAGGCAACTTCCTCTGAATACCAAACAATAAAAGACAAAATTGAGAAATACTCTGAGTGAAAAAAAGCTGAGAAAAATCCAACCTGGAAAGAAAGACGCAATCTAGGCTACTGGCTTTACTCATAGCCTAGATTGCATCGTACCCTCTTTTAGAACCTCTAAATAGATTAAAATGCTTCAACTAGGTGAAGTAATTCAGAAAAAAAAGAAACTCAGAGTGTCTCTTCCACCAGAGCCAAAGGACCTAAAATTAAATGGAGAGAGAAAAGGCAAATAAATAGAGGTAAGATATAACTTATTTATTACATATACATTCCATATTTCACACATACATGGAGTCTAAAATATTTGTCTATAAAATAACTGGTATGACTATAATTCCATGTGGATAACAGAACTCTCCTGACAAATTTACATTGGTAAAGTACCATCAATCTGTAATAAAAGATAATGTGATTGTCCAGGAATTAAAATGACAGCTTGGTCACCAAACACTTATGCTACAAGTGAGCTATGAAAATTGCTCCTTCCTCAAAGAGGTCACTTCTCCAATACTCACTTTTCGTATGGCTTCCAAAAACAAAAAGAAGTTCTGTAAGATCACAACCAAAGGCCACAGAGAATTAATGGGTAAGCCTCTTCCAGAGAAGTAATGGGTCCAAATAAAGGATTATTTTCTGTTCTAGAGTAAGATGTGCTGGAAAGTCTGCCTAGGACTTACAAGTTACGAGAGGCCAAGGGATGCTCTGTTGCCCTTCATTTCCCTTTATAAATGGTAGGCATTACCTATTCCATAGTATATTTTGTTTGGGTGAGTTTCAATTAACTTGCTTTTTTCAGTACATTAATTTCTATATCAAGATGATTCACACATAGTAGTACTACACACCATTCCCATTTAGAGTGACAACTGTTCCCTGCTAAAAGATCTTGGACTAATTGATTCTGAGATTGGGTGGGATTTAGTTTTGTCTGTCTTGGTAAGTGTGAGAGTCTAAATTGTGGGAAGGAGATTGAGCCACATATATGTTGATTAGAATAGAGGACTCTGGTAGCCATCAGTGTTTTTCAACAAATATTTTTCACTTCCCTTCTTTCAGATACCCTTGAAAGTTAGCTGAGGCCTTGTGACTGGCTTTGGCCAATGCTCGTGTTGCACTCTGGGCCAAAGCTTATCATAACCAATATGCATATCAATGTATACCTTCCAATTGTTTCAGAAATTGAGAAAAAATGAGTTGAGATAAAACCCACAGCCGTGCTTCCTTTGTGACAATGATATGCAGATGCTCACAATCCTCTTCCACTGAATCAAATTGGATATGTGGCATGAGCAAGAAAAGAAATGCTTCCATTACCTTAATCTACTTAGATTTGGGTGTTTGTTTTATATTGCTACAACGTATTCTATTTCAAGGGCAGTGAATATCATACAAAGTATTTTTTTCTAATTATTTTAATGTTCTCTTATCCTGTGGTCACTTCTAATTATGGAATATTCTAAAATTTCACTAAGCATTCACATTTCTGTATATTAATGTATGAACTAGCAGCTTCTGGTACAAAACTAATGTTAATTGTATACAAATTGATTTAAAGCCAAAAAGAAAGCATAATAAACACTTCAGCAAAATTATATTCCTATCTCTAAGACACTCACTTTATTCACTTCTCTTCGATGTTTTGTAAACTTGTTCAGATTAATTTTGTAGACTTTTTCAGCAAGAGAATGAGAAAAAAGCTCTTGAAATTTTTGTACTAAACTGGAAGTTATACATGTTAACTTGGTTTAATAATAAATTGCTGTGTTGGCCTATATGTCAGTGAAACAAATAATGCCTTTTGGCACCCTGAAGTGCAAATCCCAACAGAATAAAGTCAAGTTTCTGTATCTTTTCCTAAATTGATATTTTTGTCATTCCATACTACAGTGATTCTTACTACTCTTTTCTTTTTCTCTTCATTTTATTCTAACTTTGTTTTCAATTTTACTACTATCATGCTTAAGTGACTTTTACATTACGGTTGCTTTTAAATTGTCCCCAGATTATTTGTTTCGATTAATTTACAATATACTTATGTAACCCAACATGTAAACCATATGGTTTACAAAACACTTAAACATTCAGTTGCTGTAAACAATATAAAATATTTCCCATTGGAGGCCAAGGTAACTGAAACAATTTATTATTACCAGTTTAGATTAAGAAAGTTTGAAAAGTGTGGTCTATTATGCTGTTATTTTAGTTTTCATATATTATGAAATGAACCAGATATATTTAAATATCATAGATATATTTAATTTTCATATATGTATGAAATAAATCAGTATGACTTAATGTAAAATAGTATTATTCATGTTTTAAATTTGCATAAATTAAGGCTATAATAGAAATGTTTTAGTTACAAATGATCAAAACTCAATTCAAACCTGCTTTAGTTAAAATGATTATTATTCTTTTTAATCTCATTCAAATCCAGGTGTCCCAAAATATATCAATAGGAATCAGTCCCTAACTCTTTCCATGGTTTACTCTGTGTTGACTTCATTCTCAAGTTAGTTCTTTAGATGTGGTGCCAAAAGTAGCTGACAACTACATGACTGTGTGGCTAGTTTCATGTCAAGAGCAGAGGACATCAGTGACTAAAAGGCTGGTAACATATACGACATGCACACAGCGGACAAAGAGATGATTCACATCTGAGGCAACACAATGTGAGGTTTCATCACACTGCTCAGAATAGTGCTGAATTAAAACTTAAAAATTGTTTAATACTAGAATTTTCCAATTAATATTTTGGGGCTATGGTGAAACCGTGGACAGTGAAACCACACATAAGGGAGAACTACTATATGTAATATGTAAACTAAAACCTGCTGCTTTATTAATTGTTCAATTCCTCACTGTATTCAAGAGTAAAACTATGGCTTAGAGCTTCAAAACATTAAAATCGAATTATTCTGATCAAGTAAGCTTGTGCTGCAAGTTAAAGATTCAAGATGAATTAAAAATATGCTCTACTAAAGTCAGATATAAAATTTGAGTTAAAATAGTTATTTTTAATGCTGAAAAAATAATGAATAATGAATTAAACATTATGAAACTAAACTTAACCTAAAGTCAGTATTTTCTTTAAAACCTTGTTCTCTGAGATTAAAAGAAAGAATTACTAACTAATTTTTAATATATTTACTTGAAGAAAATCATTCTATTCCTTGGAGAAAATTTTATTTTCAAAATTATTAATAGCAAGTACAAATGTAACCCTATTATCAATGGCTGTGAAAATTGTGTATGTGAGATTGGCATATTTTTCAACTGGATCAGTGTCTTCTAATAACCAGTGAAATACCTAGAAGATAATAAATTACATCTTTTTTTTTTTGAGATGGGGTCTTGCTCACTATAACCTTGACCTCCTAGGCTTAAGTGGCCCTCCTGTCTTGGCCTCCCAAAGTGCTAAGATTACAGGGGTGAGCCACCATATCCAGCCATAAATTGCATCTTGATAGCTCATTGTATATACAGTGGAAGGCAAATATTAGAGAAACTAGAATCCTCTTGTCAGCATTTACTTTCTAGAAATATAGATTTATTGTCAATCAAGAGGATTAAGTTCATTTTGTATATAAGATAGTACTAGGTGCTGCAGCAAAAGATATAAATAAATAAACAAGTACCGGTATTCCCTTCTTTTTATGAGTTTCTAATCTGATAGATAAAATAAACGCCACACGATAAGACTTGCAAAGAAACATCCTGGATAGCAAAGAAAGAAAAGAGCATCATGTTGATAAAATCAGATATTGTAAATCAGGAATTTTGGTGAAAGGAGCTGAGTTTGATTTTTATTTTTATTTTATATTTTATTTTGTATTTTTATGGGAACATGAACAGAAGATGGAAAGGAGGTTTTATTTTACATGTATTATCACCATTGTCAGTGTACCCTCCTTTTTTTTCCTTTACTTTTTTTAGCATCTCCATCAATTATGTCACTTATTTAACTTTTCTGTCCCTATACCACACACACACACACACACACACACACACACACACACACTTTTTAAAGTTTTAACTGAGGGACAACTGTCTCTTTCCTCTTTTACATCAAGCTTCCTGCCATCAAAGTGCTCAATATCTGGGAAAAGATAACAGCATTTAGATGACCAATGTAAATCAATTTAAATATTTTTTGTCTATCTAAATGGTGGAAATTTTTATCCATGCTAAAATACAGTGGTTTAGGAATAAAGACACAGAGGCCTTACTGTATGATAGTTAGAAATGTAACTTTTTACAGGCTTTAAAATGTTTTTGTAAAGAACCAAGTAAGAGTTTCAATACCATACTCATGTATTTCATATATTTATGTTGGAGCACTAAGAATAAATAAGCAAATATAATATTTAGTGCTGTAATGAGAACAAATGTCAAAGTTAGTGCTTAAATTGTGTGGTTACTTTGTTTAAGATGTTTAAGATGGCTTCTGATATGGTTTGGCTACATTCCCACCCAAATCTCTCAACTTGAAATGTATCTACCAGTATCCACACATGTACTGGGAGGAACCCAAGAGAAAGTAATTTAATCATAGGGCGTGTCTTTCCCATACTGTTCTCATGATAGTGAATAACCATGATGGGTTTTTGATCATCATGAGATCTGATGGCTTTGTCAGAGGTTTTCGCTTTTGCTTCTTCCTCATTTTTCTCTTGCCACCGCCACGTAAGAGGTGCCTTTTGCTTCCTGCCATGATTCTGAGGCTTCCCTGGCCATGTGGAACTGTAAGTGCAATTAAACCTCTTTTTTTCCCAGTTTTTGGTATGTCTTTATCAGCAGCATGAAAACAAACTAATACAGTAAATTGAAAAAATACCCGAAACTGTGGAAGCGACTTTGGAACTAGGTAACAGGAAGAGGTTGGAACAGCATGGAGGGCTCAGAAGAAGTCAGGAAAATGTGGGAAAGTTTGGAACTTCCTAGAGACTTGTTGAATGGCTTTGACCAAAATGTTGATAGTGATATGAACAATAAGGTCTGGGCTGGGGTGGTCTCAGATGGAGATGAGGAACTTGTTGGGATCTGGAGCAAAGGTGACTCTTGTTATGTTTTAGCAAAGAGACTGGTGGCATTTTGGCCCTGCCCTAGAGATTTGTGGAACCTTGAACTTGAGAGAGGTGATTTAGGGCATCTGGCAGAGGAAATTTCTAAGCAGCAACATTCAAAAGGTTAATTGTGTACTGTTAAAAGCATTCAATTTTAAAATGGAAACAGTACAAAAGTTGAGAAAATTTGCAGGGTGATGCTGCAGTAGAAAAAAAAGACCAGACATTTTTTGAGGAGGAACCTAATGTTAATCCCCAAGACCATGTCTCCAGGCAATGTCAGACACCTTCACAGCAGTCCCTCCCATTACAGGTCCAGAGTCCCAGGTGGAAAGAGTGGTTTTGTGGGCCCGGCCCAGGGTCCCTGTGCTGTGTGCAGCCTAGGGACTTGGTGCCCTGTGTCCCAGCTGCTTCAGCCATGGCTGAAAGGGGCCCAGGTAGTGCTCAGGCTATGACTTCAGAGGGTGGAAGCTCCAAACTTTGGCAGCTTCCATGTGGTATGAGCCTGCAGATACACAGAAGTCAAGAATTAAGGTTTGGGAATCCCTGCCTAGATTTCAGAAGATGTATGGAAATGCCTGGATGCCCAGGCAAAAGTTTTGCTGCAGGGGCAAGGTCCTCATGGAGAACCTCTGCTAGGGCAGTGTGAAAAGGAAATGTGGGATTGAAGCCCCCACATAGAGTCCATACTGGGACACTGCCTAGTGGAGCTGTGAGAGGAGGGCCACCGTCCTCCATATCTCAGAATGGTAGATCCACTGGCAGCTTGTATCATGCACCTGGAAAAGCCACAGACAATGCCAGCCTGTGAAAGCAGCATCCAGTAAGGAGGCTGTACCCTGCAAAGCCACAGGGACGGAGCTGTTCAAGACCATGGGAATCCACCTTTTGCATCAGTATGACCTGGATGTGAGACCTGTTTGCATCAGTATGACCTGGATGTGAGACCTGGAGTCAAAGGAGATCATTTTGGATATTTAAAATTTGACTGCCTCACTGGATTTTGGACTTGCATGGGCCTGTAACCCCTTTATTTGGCCAGTTTCTCCCATTTGGAACAGCTGTATTTACCCAATACCTGTACCCCATTGTATCTAGGAAGTAACTAGCTTGTTTTTGATTTTACAAGCTCACAGGCAGAGGAGACTTGCCTTGTCGTGGATGTAACTTCAGATCCTAGACTTTTGGGTAACGCTGAAATGAGTTAAGACTTTGGGGATTGTTGGGAAGGCATGATTGGTTTTGAAATGCTAGGACATGAAATTTGGAGGGGCCAGAGGTGGCACGATATGGTTTGGTTGTGTTTCCACCCAAATCTCAACTCGAGTTGTGTCTCTTAGAATTCTCATGTGTTGTGGGAGGGACCCACGGGGAAGTAATTTAATCATGGGGGCCAGTTTTTCCCATGCTATTCTCATGATAGTGAATAAGTCTCACAAGAATGGGTTTATCAGGGGGTTCCACTTTTGCTTCTTCCTAATTTTTCTCTTGCCATCGCCATGTAAGAAGTGACTTTCACCTCCCTTCATGGTTCTGAGGCCTCCCCAGCCACGTGGAACTGTAAGTCCAATTAAACCTCTTTTGGTTCCCAACTTCAGGTGTGTCTTTATTAGCAGCATGAAAACTAATACAGCTTCTATGAGGAGGTAACATATGATTTGAAACCTGAATAGAAATAAATAATTCAATTGTGTATTATTTGTTTATCTGAGCAAGCTCATATTTCATCTTCAAGCACTCAAATTTATTTCCCAAGCTTCTGACTCTTTCATACAGATGAAGTCACTCAACTTACCAGAGAGAAGAGACACTTCTTCTCTTTGCAGTTATTCCATTATTATTCTTTACATACAGTTATTATTGCAACTAATTTTCCATTGGACAGATTTCATACTGTACTGGGAACAATAAAATTATGACTTGGTGACAGACTTACTTTATTACCAAGGTATGTTGTACCTCTCCATTAATTTCATTGTTTCTCTTCTTTCTGTCTGTCATTTTTCAGGAAGTAAACAAAACTGATGCTTTCAATTGCAAGCATAATTAAGAAAAATAAATGTTTAAAAAACAACAACCATAAAAACACTAGAAGGAAACCTAGGCAAAACCATTCAGGACATAGGCGTAGGCAAGGACTTTATGACCAAAACACCAAAAGCATTGGCAACAAAAGCCAAAATAGACAAATGGGACCTAATCAAACTCCACAGCTTCTGCACGGCAAAAGAAACAGTCAATAGAGTGAATCAGCAACCAACAGAATGGGAAAAAATTTTTGCAGCCTACCCGTCTGACAAAGGGCTGATATCCAGAATTTACAATGAACTAAAAAAGATTTACAAGAAAAAAACAAACAAGCCCATTCAAAAATGGGCGAAGGATATGAAGATACTTTACAAAAGAAGACATACATGAGGCCAACAAACATATGAAAAAATGCTCATCATCACTGGTCATTAGAGAAATGCAAATCAAAACTACATTGAGATACCATCTCACGCCAGTTAGAATGGCGATCATTAAAAAATCTGGAGACAACAGATGCTGGAGAGGATGTGGAGAAATAGGAACACTTTTACACTGTTGGTGGGAGTGTAAATTAGTTCAACCACTGTGGAAAACAGTGTGGTGATTCCTCAAGGACCTAGAAATAGAAATTCCATTTGACCCAGCAATCCCATTACTGGGCATATATCCAAAGGATTATAAATCGTTCTACTATAAGGACACATGCACACGAATGTTCATTGCAGCACAGTTTACAATAGCAAAGACCTGGAACCAGCCCAAATGCCCATCGATGATAGACTGGACAGGAAAAATGTGGCACATATACACCATGGAATATTATGCAGCCATTAAAAAGGAGGAGTTCACATCCTTCGTAGGGACATGGATGAACCTGGAAAACATCATTCTCAGCAAACTGACACAAGAACACAAAATCAAACACCACATGTTCTCACTCATAGGCGGGTGTTGAACAAGGAGAACACATGGACACAGGGAGGGGAGCACTATACACGGGGGTCTATTGGGGGGGAGGGGGGATAGTGGGGGGGGTAGGGAGTTGGGGAGGGATAGCATGGGGAGAAATGCCAGATATAGGTGACAGGGAGGGAGGCAGCAAATCATACTGCCACATGTGCACCTGTGCAACAACCTTGCATGTTATTCACATGTACCCCAAAACCTAAAATGCAATAAAAAAAAAAAAAAAACCAACAACATTAACAACAACAAAAAAACCTGCTTCTCAAAGATTCCTCAGGTCCTGGCAGTCCAAATTTCAAAAACTGTTTAACGCCTTACCACTCAGTATCAAATTAAGGACATGGAATATCAACAATGATTTATCTTGTTTTTAGAATCTTCCAAAATCTGTTCCTTAGGTTATCTCTATCATAATCTTAATCCTAAGAACAGTAAAGCTTGTGTCAACAAACATATGTCCAAATTTTTTTAAAAATGGGAAAACCATTAAAGAAAACAGTAAAACAGTACAGTTTTTGTGTGTGTGTTTCTGCACAAAACATTTTAAGGACAAGAGATCAAATAATCACATTGTGGTAGATATTAAGTAGGTCTAACAACACAAATTTTGGGGTCTCTACGAGCAACCTGAAATGTTCTTGAGGTGTGATAAGCCAGAGGGAAAACAGAAAAGCTCATACTAAATAGAAAAGAATTAATTAGGAGTAAAATAGGACTGGAAAGAGAAATTACACACTGGGAAAAGGTTAAAGAAAGGATACATTTTGAAAATCTATTCTCTGAAGCATCTAAAAGTGCAATAAAATCATCGAAACTGAGACTAAAAAGAAATATGAGATGTTTGAAGTCTGCACAATCAAAATGAGACTTAAGATTTCTTGAAACATATGCATAATGCTAAGTGAATCTTGTATTATCACTTTCTATGTGGCAAGCATTATGCTAGGAACATTCAAATGCATACTTATCTAGCACTTAGAACCCCTAGAAATATTAATTATAATTGTGTCTCAGAGAATTTACACAAATTTCTCAAGTATTCATAGGTGGTAAGGAGTAGAAGCAAGATAGAAGAGTAGATCTCTTTTTCTCTAGAGTTAATGGTCTTTCTGCCGTATCCTGTTGTCTTTTAGTGATATACCCCTCATTCTGAGTACAACCCAAGCCAATTTGAACCTGTCAGTCAATTCCTAAGCTTTCATTTGTGCCAGACCCAGTGGTCATCAGGTAAACTGATAAATATGACTATACAGTCAATATCTCTCTATAGTCCTCATTTAAAATATTCACTTAGAAGTCATATATACTCCCATCAACCTTGGCTTTGGATAAGGAAACTTCAAAGGGGTGGTAGCAGGGTGAAGGTAAGAGGAACCACCTAAGTAATACATATTCTGAGCAAATTATTCAGTAAGAAAAAAACATACTAATAAGTGGTTATAAAAAACATCTTGGCTTAAATGATTACATGAGTTTTAGTCCCTGTAATTCCTTAAATCTTTTCTACAATGAGAGTAAGATATTTGGGAAGAATTGCACTTAAATTTAAAACAAAACACCAAAAACAAAAGCTTTGGCACATCACTCTTCATATTTGCAATAGGGAAAGCAAATGACATGGACATGTCATTTAAATAGGCAACAATCTAAATATCTGATTAAACATAGAAAAATACACATCTAGTAAGTAGTTGGATCAAGACCACATGTGTTTGTGTACATGTGTATGTGTGTTTGAAAGTTCAAATTTGCTACATATGCTATGTGTGTATCTCATTAATCACTGCTTACTCAAAAAGGAATCACACTCTTTTATTTGAATAAAAGCCCTTTAATTTCAATTCCTATTTTCTTAACTCCAGATAAGTATATTTTCATTTACTCTCTTATTTGCATTGGATCTAAATGTTTTCACAAGAAGTAATTTAAGAATGAAAATGCAGCAGTATTAAAAGATATGCTGCAGAACACAATAAGTCATAGTTGATGATACGTGCTAAAAATAACATATCAAACAACTAATACACCTGAAAAAACACGCAAAACACAAGATTTTGAGGCATGATAGGAGTGAAAATAAACTATTCACAACATAATACTATTGTCTGGTAATTATAGTTTAAATAATTGGACCAAATTCTTGGCAAGAGCAATAAAATGGATTAAGTAAAATAAATAACACCATTTATTTTGGGTTATATAATTCTGCCATTGTGTTATAAAGGCTTATTAGGTAATCAGATGTAGCAGTAAAGTGATCCATTGTTCAATTTTTCTGGGAATCAAACTTTTTTTATTTATTTTGCCTTCTAATCAAAATAATGGTGAATTTTATTTAAATAATGTTCTTTGTGTACATACATTATGCTCTAGATGGTAGAGTATTACAATATTCTCTATATGTTCTCAGTTACCTGACCAAATGGTATTTCTTGCCCGTACGTAAACTCAACTGCAAGGACAGCCTAAGAGGTTGGTAGCTGGAAATTATAATTGGCAAAATACTGGGGTTACGGGGACCCTGCAGTGGACTAAGGGACTTACACCTAGGTCTGCACTGAACCTTCATGTTAGCCACAATGAAGTTTCTACCCCACAGGGTTACCAACAAATTGCAAAAAACTATAAATGGTGAACAAATGATGTGTTAAATGATGTAAATGCTATTGAAAACAATAAGAAATCTTTGAGATACGTTCCACTTCAGGTTTATAAAAAAGCCTGAAAGGTGAATTATATTTGTTGCTTTTTCTAGAGCTGAATAGTTAAATCTGGCTATAAAAGTGATTAAATAATTGCCTTTGCAGACACCTCCATTGCATGAAGAATAGCATTTCATTCTGGATAAAAGTAGAGAATATTGATTTTTATTGCTATGTCTGTCCTTAGAAAGAGAGTGGATGGAGTTATAAAACATTTTGTGAGCTTGTATGTTATACTTTCTTGTGAAATCCCTGTATATTTTTGTCCTATATGAGAAATACATTATCTTAAAACTTAGAAAGAAGGCAGATACTCCTCCTAATGGTCTTTCCACTTTCTTCAGGTCATGAAGAGGATGATGACATTGTCTTACAGACCTTTATATGATACTCACAGCTATCTAATATAGAATGATTTGTATTTCCATGTAGAGAAGTGTATGCTTGCAGATGATAAATAACATCTCCAAAGTCATATGGTTTGGAAATTCCAAAGCCAGGTTTTAAACCTATGCCTATTTGACCATAAACACCATGATCATAAACAATATGATACTGCCTTTAATACTCTATAAACACTATGATCATAAATAATACTGTCTTGAATACCTATGTGCCACGTAAAATTTGTCACCCCATTATATACTCACAGTCAGCATTTGTAAAATAGATGCTCAATAATTGTTTATTAAATTGAGTTTGAGCATGTTGGCTCACACCTGCAATCCCAGCTACTCAGGAGGCTGAGGCTGAGCTTAGGAATTCAAGACCATCCTGGGCAACATAGTGAAACCTCATCTCTACACATTTTTTTTCTAAAGAAAATTAGCCAGGGTGGTGGCTCCTGTCTGTAGTCCCAGCTACTGAAGAGGCAGAGGTGGGAGCATTGCTTGAGTCTGGGAGGTCAAGGTCATGACTGCATTGAGTCATGATCACACAACTGCACTCCACCCTGGGCAACACAGCTATATGCTCTCTCAAAAAACAAACAAACAAAAAAGAATGAATGAATAAATGAATGAATGGAATCTGTTTTGTACATTTATGTGTTTTTATGAAAGAATCTGATATTTGGTAAAATTTCCTACAGCAGTGCTTTGCCATAGAAAAGATGTTTAACAAAATATTCAGTGAATGAATAAAGGGGAAAAAAATAAAATGTTTAAAAGGTTTGTGTTGTTTTCATGGCAGCCTTGTGCCTCTCAAGTGTTGGCTGTCAGCTCCTTTATTTTAGCATTTAGTTTTAACAATTAGGGCACGGTTAGATGCATGTAACAGAATGTCCAAAAATAATGGCTAAAGTCATGAAGACATACATTTTAAGTAAGCACTCAAAAATGTGTTCAAATGCCTGAAGTCTTTCTTTACTCTCTGCCATTGTCAATGTGTTAGCATAGTTGCTGTTGTCTGTAAACTTGTCAAAGCATAGTTAGAATATGGCTCCATGCATCATTAACCTTATTGAACCATGTTCAATATACAAAGAAGGGAAAGTGTTTTTCTTCTTTACATCCAGATTAAAATAACATTTCATAATTTCCACCTACTGCTGAATACCAAAGATCCCCTCTGATATCAACTGACAAAACCTAGATTATATACACATTCTAAACCACACTCTAGCTGCAAGGATTGGGATCACTAGGCATGGTAAAGAGCAAGCATTATGCTCTGTGACTAGAGGAAAGGGAATGATTTTCTCTTAAGATTTTTTTTTTTTAACTAGAAGAAAAGTGGGGCAGAAGGAATAAATAACTTTTGGTAGTCAATTATCAATGTCCATTTCATTTTAATTCAACTTGTCCATTTTATTTCACAAAGAAATAGGACATTGCTTTGGTAAGTTTACCTGGAGTACAGTGGTGCCATCTTGGGTCACTGAAACCTCTGCCTCCTGGATTCAAGTGATTCTCCTGCCTCAGTCTCCTGAGTAGCTGGGATTTCCGGTGCGTGCCAACACACCTGGCTAATTTTTGTATTTTTTAGTAGAGACAGGGTTTCGCCATACTGGCCTGGCTGGTCTCAAACTCCTGGCCTCAAATGATCCGCCCGCCTTGGCCTCACAAAGTGCTCGGATTACAGGCATGAGCTACCATGTCTGGCCAGTAGTCCCCACTTTAAATTCATCTTAAAAATTACATTATAAATGGGTGAAAGTGTTTTCTGCATCTATTAGATGATCATGAAGATTTTGTTTGTAATTTTATTTATGTGGAGAATCACATTTATTTTTTTGCAGATGTTGAACCAACGTTGGACCCCAGAATAAAGCCTCCTGATTATGGTGAATTAACTTTTTGATGTGTTGCAAGATTCAGTTTGCTAGTATTTTGTTGAGAATTTTTGCATCTATGTTCGTTACAGATACTGGGGTGAAGTTTTCTTTTTTCATTGTGTCTCTGCTGGATTTTGGTATCAGAATGATGTAGGCTTCATAGAACAAGTTAAAGAATCCTACACAGCCATAAAAAAAAAATGAAGTCATGTTTTTTACAGCAACACTGATGCAGCTGGAGTCCATTATCCAAAGCAAACTAATGCAGAAACATAAAAGCACATATCATTTATTCTCACTTGTAACTGGGAGCTAAATATTGGGTACACATGGACATAAAGATAGCAACAATAGACTCTGGGATTTACTAGAGGTGGGAGAAAGGGACAGAGGCAATGGCTAAAAAACTATCTATTGGGCGGTATGCTCAATACTTGGGTGATGGGTTCAGTTCTACCCCAAACTTCAGCATCATATAATATACCTTTGTAACAAACCTGCACATGTATCCAGATTGTAAAATAAATGAAAAAAAATGGAAATAAACAAATGAATGACAGCTGCAGGCTGAAACTGTTTTTGTTACTCTACTACATTTAACAACCTATCACGTTTTCCCAACATAACTTCTTATATTATGTTAACATAGAACAAATTTAAGTTGTAGATCAGGCAACTGGGTCAAATGAAACTACAAAACACAATTTGTAAAGTCAAACAGATACCCACTGACTTCCACAAACTAAAAGCTTTTTTGTTAACATTGTAGCTGTGGGAGGGAGCAGGGACATCTTGAACACACTCCCAATTACCCAATCCGAGGTACTTGGCCACTCTTACTCTGAAGAATGGGGAAAGGGGCCACCAGGCATGGTTAGCTTACCATTGGAATAAATATGGTAGACTCAAAGAGTTTTGCAGAGAATGATTTATTAGGCAGAGAGAGGAAAGAGAGAGGAGAGAGAGAGAGAGAGAGATCCCATGCTGTTGTGGGAGGGGAATCCAGAGGGGATATCCATATAGGTAAGGAGCAGTGGAGTTTTAACCCTAGAGTTATTCCCTCCTCATTCATGTTCTCGTCCAATGAGAGGAGTTCTTTCAAACTTCCTCTGTAGTGATTGATCTTTGACTCTGATACCGGATTGGCTGTTTGGTCCACAGCAGAGTCCCCTCCTCCCAGAGCTTTCAACAGGCTTTTTGGACAAAGAAGCCCACCTGGATTCCTCTACCTAGCCCGGGCATAGGAAACTCAGATAAAGAACTCTACGTTCCCAGATGGGAACATGGATGGAGGCGTGGCTCTTTGAAACTCATGCTTTTGTAACCACGCCCCTCATGAACCCAGGAAGAGTTTTTTTTCCTTAACACAGTCCCTCAACACTACCCTTAATCCAACAGAAACTTGACAAGCAAAGTACATTATTCAGTAATGGTACATGTGAAACCTTGGAGAGTTCAGCTAAGTAAAAATTATACACCCAGCTGGCTGGTGTTCATGCAGTTATTCCACTTCCCATACAACTACGGCTAAAGCCCATCCTTTCTGTGCTCTACCGTTCTACCTGCATATGGATCAAAAGCCACTCACATTGCTAGCCACCATGGACAGCTACCCTGGAGTTTATTTTATTTGCAAACTTTCTAATGCCACCTGCTTCAGAAATAGTTACGGCAGAAATTGGCTTAGCTATAATACAGTTAAAATGTACAAAGTACTTCCAACTTGTGCCAAAGACAGGGGTGGGGTAAAGTAGAGAGTCATGGAACATTAGTCATTTCCTTCTGTACGACAATGAGATGACCAAGTGTGGGCTACACAAAACAATTTTATTTCCACAGCTGGACTCCTTGGCAGCATCTTGCCAACACAGTTCCTTGTCACAGCAGTTTCCCAGAACATTCAAACATGTTTACTTTTGCCTTAGGCTGCTGTGCAACTTGCCGCTAGTTTGTTCTCCACTCACCTTTTCTTTCTCTGCGGGAGACAAAGAGGGATTATCCAAGAGACTGGACTCAAGCTCAGCTGGACAAAAGAGTTCTTGGATACTTGGAAAATAAATGATTCCTCCATCTATTTTTAATCAAAAAGATCATATCATACTTACATCCAAACTTTGTAGTCCTTATTAAAAAACTTTTGGAAATGTCTTTTACTTTAGCAGCAGAATTGCTTATTCGATATCACAAATCTTTTCAACTGAAAATATCTGGAAGACTATTAGGGATAATACATGCACATATAAACAAGGTAAAATTAATCATTCCTCAAACAAGAAAGTTTTTAGAATCTTTTATCTGATTTGTCCTATTCTGAATTCCCCTTGGCTCAGAGCGGGAAAAGTGGGTTAGTGGACAAAAACAATCTTTGAAACTGACCCAAAGTGTCACTCCTCTCCACCCCACCTAGCGGTCACTTCGGAGAATGTACACATTCTGATGACTGAACGTCATACTTACAGGGTTATTATGTTCTTTCTGCCTTAAAGACTATTTTATTAATGAATAAATTACAGATTCTTAAGAAAGATATAAAAGGCTCTAGGTGATATGGCTCTTACAGCACGTCCTGCCAAGGTAGTCTCTATATGTTTTAGCTATTCCAAACAGCTAGCAGTTCCCCTGGGAAAGGAACAAAATTCGTATACCCCTAAGCCTTACGTGCATCCTTCCCCAGTCGACTCCTTTACAAGGTTAACTCCATTTCACATAACAACTCTGCTCAAAGGTAATCACAACCAGAAAAATCTTCCCTCATGTCCTTCAGTGAGGAGAAAGCATACCACATTTACATTTCTATAGCACCCTGGTATGGTCCTAAATTCTGTTATTGTACTTTTCCTATTTGTATGTTTATCTTTCCCACCAGACTCTAATTATCTTGAAAACAAAAGCTGTTTATTGCCTTTACATGCTCTCATTGTCTAAAGCAGAATCTGGAAGACTGCATGCCTACAAATCTGTCTGAAATAATAAAAGATGAAACTAACTCTTGCATTTGCTTATGCAAGAGAAGTAGTTGAAACAGAAAATGCTTGTGTCCGTCAATATTCATGTTTCTCTTGTGCTTCCTGGTAATAAAGCCTCTCTATGGGTAACAGGACCATTAGACTAAATTCAAGCAATAGAATCTCCAGCCTGACTGTAAAATCTCTAGCAGGATTCTTCTGCTCTTTATATGCTTATCAGCCACCTAGAGGTCAATGATCCAAAATCAATGTCAGACATACAAGAAGAAAGAACCACGATTTTCTGAATGAGTCAGTGTTAACAGTCTAGACTCCAAGTGACTTAGTGGAAGGAGCCTAGGTTCCTCAAAGATGTGGTGGAATAGAGCCCCATGCTGATTTGTTTATTTGGGCCATGATGTGATAAAAACAAACATTCATTATGTTATGATGTTGAGACTTGAGATTTGTTTCAGAAGTGAGACTTAAAAATTAATAAAAGATTTTTCAGACACTGTAACAACATAGGAAAGTTAATTTTATATAAGAGAGAAAAATATCTTTTTATACTACAATTTTACCTTTATTACATTCCTTAATCACTTACCCTCACTCTACATTTTAATTTCGGAATTATGTGTTCCATCAATGACCTCTCTGTGAAGCGTTTGGTAGATTGAACGGAATTGGGAAACCTCTCCAGTAGCATAAATACAATATTGTTTTATAAGTCTTTGCCCTAATTTATGCTTTACAATGAGACAGGGAGGCAAAAGGATGTTTGTCTACATCACCTGTTGATAGCAGTGTTACGTTTTTTGCTCCATTAGGGTAGAGAAATCATTATATTAAAGGAAGAAAAAGAAATACACTATTTTAGCTTCTTACCTATAAAATATCTACCTGCCGTACTGCCAATGTTTTTCATGGCATTCTTATTTCACTAGCTTTATGTGTACATGTTTTTTATGAGGCTTTCTTCTGGGATGTGAGGGTCAGGAAAATGAAGACAAAGTTTGCCTTCTACTCTCAGCAAGCTAATTATGTGAGCTCTCGTCATACATCTGCTTTTTTTCCCTCAAAGGCACTCTTGTTTACTTTGTTTTTTCTAAATTTTTGTAAAGCGATTCCAGTTTTTTTTTTTTTACATAAAATAACTAGCTTGTAGATGATTTAACACATAGTTTCCATCCTCATTCTGGAAGAGTGGGATGTATTGCTCTCTGGGGACATTCTCCACTTCAATCTCACTTCATCCACTCATCTTCTCTCTCCCACAATGGGTGAGATCATCACTTGGAGAGATGCTACTGATAGCATTGTGTTGTCTGAACAAACGGCATGGAGGTAGCAAACACTGAGCATTGTTGTATCAACCACTAACATTTCAACACCATGTGAGAAGGAGGAAATAAAGATGGGCCACCCTATCATCCCAGTACCTTCCAAATAGCATCATGAATGCTTGCTTACTCAAACCACACAGCATTTTCCTATGTCAGGCTAGGATACAAGCTCTTTCAGAGACAGACTTTAAGAAACTACTTGTTTAAAGCAGTATGTACTCAAAACAGGCAGTAAAATAAGGTTTTTTGTTTGTTTGTTTGTGTTTTGAGACAGAGTCTCACTCTGTCACCCAGGTTGAAGTGCAGTGGTGCGATCTTGGCTCACTGCACTCTCCATCTCCCGGGTTCAAGTGATTCTCCTCCCTCAGCCTCCTGAGTAGCTGGGATTACAGGCATGCACCACCAAGCCCTGACAATTTTTGTATTTTTAATAGAGATGGGATTTCACCATGTTGGTCAGGCTGGTCTCAAACTCCTGACCTCAGGTGGTCCCCCCACCTCAGCCTCCCAGAGTGCTGGGATTACAAGCGTGAAACATCACACTCAGCATAAAATAAGTTATAAAAGTTATTATATATATATAAATGGCCTCTGTCTATCTATGGTGGCATACATATAATATATATTATACATATATATATACACACACACATACACACACAAATATATACACACACATATATTTACATTTTTTTAATGTGGCTTTCTTCTGGGATGATATATATATTTGCCACCATAGATAGAAGCCATTTACCACCTCTATTATTAGTGGCCTAGTTCAAGTCATTGATCCAGCTCTCCTCTGCAGAGAAGAAAATGTAATATTTTTTTCTTACCCATTGCGAGGTTTATGGCTGGGACTTCTATAATAAAAGACAGATTAACAAGAGAAAAGCATGAAAATTTGTTAACATAAATTGTACGTGACACAAGTACCTTCAGAATTGAAAACCTAAAGAAACAGGGAAAACCATATATTTCTATGATTAAGTTTGATGAAGAGTGGATGGTCATATAGAAGTATAATTGAACAAGACAGGGTACAATGTAACAGTAATAAACTTGGGGAATTTAGCAAAGCCTGTTTGTTTGTTAAATTGTTTTTTGGGTGTGTCTGTGTCTTTATCTCTTTCCTCTCTGAAATCAGGATCTTATGACTCACTTAATGGGAAAGTTAAATAATTATTTTATTATCTGCTTCAGGGGAGAATGACAGGAGAAAGCCCAAGAGACTTCTTCTTCTGCTGTTTTTACAAATGTCAAGCTGATATATTTCAGGGTAGTGAGTCCTGAACCCAGTCACCTCTATTATTTCAAGTGTTTCCTAACTGGTTTTCCAACTCCTATTCTAGTTTCCTACATTCTATTTTAGAAGCAAAAAAGGTAGAAAAAATGTCATACCTTTTCTCACCCATCATAAAGGTCACTCATGGCCAACACTTGTATTAAAAAAAAGACAAGTAAACAGGAGAAAAGCATAACAAATTTATTTAGTTAAAGTTTTATGTGATATGGGAAGCTTCAGAAATGAAGATCCAAAAAAATGCAGGGAAAACCCTATTTTTATGCACAGATTGGATGAAGAATGGGCAGCCATGTAGACATGTGCTTGGACAAAGGGTTTGACCTAATGGTAATGAACTTAGTGGAGGAAACCCAGCTAAGCTTGTTAGTTTAAATTCCTCATGGCCTTTTTATACAGCATTCCTTCCTCTGGATATAGAGGAGGACCCCTATGGAATGAGGGTTTTATGACCTACCGTCAGACAAGGTAGGGCAGAAAATTTCTTTATGTTCAGCTCCTCTACAGAAAAGTGTGGAGGGGTGGAGTAATATTTATAGACTTTGTGGCTTTCTTTGAGAGAGAAGGCTTATAGCTTCTATGATCTACCTTGGGGAAGACAAATTCTGGTTTCTATGACTCATGCAAGGGAGAAAGAGCAGTGGGAGAGAGGAGGGCAGGAAAAGGTCAGAATGACTTTGCTTCTGAGGCCTTCCAATCTTCTTTAGTTCAAAGGACTCAGCATGCCAATGCCATACTTTGGAGTATCATTATCTGAGCCCCAACAATTTCAACATAGCCTCCAGAGTGTTCTTGTTAAAATATAAGTTAAATCACACAATTTCTTTGTGTGAAACTCTGCAATAACCTTCTGTATTAGTTTCCTATTGCTGCTATAACACCAGAAACATGATGGCTCAAAGCTACACAAATTAATTCTATAGTGTTTTAGTACATTGTCACATGCTGTAAAGAATGACCTGAGACTGGGTAAATTATAAAGAACAGAGGTTTAATTGGCTTACAGTTCCCCAGGCTAAATAGGAAGCATGGCTGGGGAGGCCTCAGGAAATTTACAATCATGGCAGAAAGTGAAGAGGAAGCAGGTACACTTATATGGCTGGAGCAGAAGGAAGAGAGCAAAGGGAGAGGTGCTACTTTTAAAGAACCAGATCTCATGAGAATTTATTCACTGTTATGAGAACAGCAAGAAGGAAGTCCATCCCCATGATTCAATCACCTCCCACCCCTCCTCCAATATTGAGGATTGCAATTCGACATGAGAGGGTGGGACACAAATCCAAACCATATTATATAGTCTCAGGGTTCTGGAGGCTAGAAGTCTAAAACGAGTTTTATGGAGCAAACATCAAGGTGTCAACTGCATTCTTCTGGAAGCTAGTGGAGAATACTTTTCCTTGCCTTTTCTCTGACCTTCTCCTGTCTCCCCTGCCTCAATCCTGTTCTACCCCACGGCTAGCTACAGGAACTAGAATCTGTCTTCCCCAAAATGGCTGATAGAAATCAGAACTTCTTTTCTCCAAAGAAAGCCAACAAAAAACTAAAAATACTACTCTAATTTTCCTTCTGCCTTTCTGTGTAAAAACCGGCCATAAAGAAATTATCATACTTATCCTGTTTCACTGTAGGTCATGAGACCCCCAATTCAGACAGGGCCATGCCTCACACTCAGAGAAAAGGAATGATGCTCAGAGAGGCCAAGAAGAATGTAGACAGATGGGCCTTGCTGTGTTTCGCCACTCAATCTATTAACATTAGATTACGCCCTTTTGAGCCAATCCTATATCTACATCGTTGTTGGTACATTGTTAAACCTAAGGACAAAAGTAGATAACTTCCTACTGTATCTTTGGATCTTCACGTAAGGCTCCCATATATACACATCAAATAAGCTTGTATGCCTTCTTTTCCTATTTAATCAATCCACCTTTTCTCAGTGATTCCTCGGTGAGCTTGAGGGGACAACAGCCGTGGCTCCTATACTAGCTCATAAGAGTCACATGCATTTTTTGGCTTGTGGCCCCTTCCTCCCTCTTCAAATAAATCTAATACTTACTTTTTTAGTCAAATCTCTTACTAATATTGACTATCTTTTCTTTTCATAATAGCTCTTATGATTATATTATGTCCACTCAGAAAACTCAGGACAATCTCTCATTTCAAGACCCTTAACTTAATAACATTTTCAATTTTCCTTTTCTTATATGAGGTGATCTATTCACAGGTTCTAGGGACTAGACTATTGACATCTTTTGAAACCACTGTTCTATATAATATACTTCCTCATCTCAGTCAAATTAAAAACATTAAAACTGTCCTTCAATATTTTTGAGCCTACAATAGTCCTGGCAAACACATGTCTTAACATATCGATGTGGACACTGTAAAAGGAAAAAGGATAAACTATTCAAAAAACGATGCTAGACAAAATATAGAATTAGACTCCCACCTGATGACATACAAAAGCATCAACTGAGACGGTATAAAGATCACTTTATAACTCAGTGTAAAGAAGAAAATCATGACAAACCTTAGCCTAAGAGAAGATATTTGCAACACAAATAACTGACAAAGAATTAGTATCTAGAATGAA
The DNA here is from genome assembly GCF_030222135.1 of Aotus nancymaae. NCBI lineage: Eukaryota > Metazoa > Chordata > Mammalia > Primates > Aotidae > Aotus > Aotus nancymaae. The sequence continues at coordinate 21,916,674 of NW_026988473.1, read as the reverse complement.
TAAAAATATTCCTATGGATACAATACCAAAAAAAAAACAAATGGGCAAAAACTATGAACAGGTATCTCAGAGAAAGGAAAATAAACAAATAACCAATAGAAATATGAAAAGTTGCAGTGAGATTAGGGAGGAGCACATGCTGGATTCAATATTACCAGAACTTTTCAGTTCTTAGGTTTGAAGGTTGGTACCCAGATGTGTGTGTGTGTGTGTGTAAAACTGTGCATATATACACACTTACATACACATATATATACACACATATTTATATACACACACATACATACACAAATGCATATATATATCTATACATATATATGTATGTAATATATTATATGTAATAAATAATTTAAATAGATACAAGACCATTCCTGTAGTCATGAGAATGGTTTGGGGATGATAATATTAAAAATAACAAAGTATATCTGGGTGAATATGTTACTGGAGAAAGGTATTCAGGTTACCAGTGGTGAATCAGTATTGGCCTACAGCAACCTCAATTCATGCCTCCTTAGAAAAAAGAATTTTCTAAGGTAGAAAAAGAAACCAAGGCAAATTTCAGAGTAGGAGTGCAAGTTTATTTAAAAAGGCTTTAGAACAGGAAAGACAGGAAAGTACGCTTGAAAGAAGGTATATATGAAGGTCAAGTGCAGTGTTTAACCTTGATCCTAGGACTTTGTAGGCTGGCCCCCTTCCCATGATTCTTCCCCTAGGGTGGGCTGCCCACATGCACACTGCCCTTTTTGCCCTTGGGAGGTGAGCATGTGCAGTGTGCACATGCTCACTGAAGGCTTTCTTCCCTTTTCCAGTGGTGTGTCCCCAGAAGGTCATGCTTTACTATTTTGTCTCTAAATGTGCACACCCAGGAAGTTGCTTCTCCCTGGCATCTGCATTCAATTAACACTTCAGTGCAACAGGTGTGGACCTTAAGGAAATAGTCAAACCATCATCCAACATTCCTGGTGGATGGGGGAGAGCCCTCTCCTGCCCTGCTTATGCCTGTCTAACTACCTGTAACAAATATAGTGGTTATAATGGTAGTGAAATTGAGATGATTAATAGATTTGAGAAATATTTTGGAGACAACATTGTTTAGGAGGAGATTGAATGCAGATATTGATGGTGGGAATATATTTAATTTGGCCTCCAGACTTTTGCTGGAACAGCTGGTTTTATTAATGCATTAATTTAACTGAGATTTAGTATCATCTAAAATATTTCCTCCACAGAGATATATTTTTATCCCTATCAAAGAGGACTCTGCCCACCTCTAGGTTTACTTGTAATTTACCTCATCCTGTTTTACTTTCTATACACACTTATCACTGTTTGAAATCACCTTATTTACTTAGTTGTAAACATGTTTATTGACTTTCATTTCCTGCTTGAATGTAAGTTTCCTGACCAGAGGACCCCTACTTGTCTTGTTAAATACTATATTACAAGCACCTGACAAAGAGAATGCCCTACAGGAAGAGCTCAATAAATATTTAAATGAAAGCAAGAAGAAAAAGAGATGAGTAGTGAGAAAGAAAGAAAAATAAGGCAGCAGCCAGCAAGGATGGAAGGACAGATGAACCAAAGAAAGGAAGAAATGAAGGAAGGAAGAGAGATAGGAGAAAGTGGGAATATAAGTAAAAGATTAGAGAAAGTTTCAGTGCAAACATACAAGAGAACTATAACAGGCACAGAGTAATTGCACTACTCTGTTGGGGCTCAAAAACCAATACCCCCAAAATATGGCATTTTGGCACGCTGATCTAAAGAAGTCTCAAGGTCTCACTGAATTCCCCTGCCTCTACCACCCCCAACATCTCTGCCAAAGAGGCCGAAGCTCCTTTATCTGACTGAGATCTAGACCCACAGAGGAAAACAATTGTTCTTCCTTCCCATTTCTGATATTGATTGCAGAGAAAGACCAAGGTGTGACCACACCTAAGTAAACCTTTTACAAATATAATGATGGTCTGGTCTGGAGGGACTATTTAAATTCCAAAGAAAATCATTAACAAGTTAATCTCTGTTCACTATCCAGTCATTCTACCTAGCAATCATTTATTTCTCCTCAATAGAATTCTTCTTTTCCTCCCTCCTATAATCTGTTTTACTAGAATCCAAGCCCACATTCTTTCTGTAAACTAAAAATGGTGTCTAAGTCTCTGTAACTCATTGAGAAGTTGGGTTTTCATTCTGAAGGCTGAACAAAAAGCCTGTATACATGTTACATTATACATGTATACACATTAAATACATTTGTATGGTTTTTGTCCTATTGGTCAATCTGCCTCATGCCAGTGAATTTTCAGTGAACAACTAGGGGGCCAATGGCCATGCTCTCCACAATTCTTTAAAAGAGTTAAAGTATATTCCATGGTGTGTATGTTTGTGCTCCCAGGCACACATGGATGTAGATGTGTGAATAAATAGTAAACAACTAATAACATATTCATAACTTACTTGTATTTGAATCACCCTAACCAATTTGTTAAGTTATATTTACATGTAAAATATGAATCTACCCTGGAATCATGATACAAGTTGGCCACAATGATCAAAGCAAAGTCTGGCACTAAAATAAAAGGAGATTAGTTCATCAAATGAGATTCATGCAAATCAGGGATCTTACCCAGGCTTTTCTAATAATTACCAGGATACAAGTAATCATAAGGCATAAGCAAGCAGGTTTCCTAGATATTCTGGGACATTAAGACTCACAATATTTTGTAGCCACCAACGTAAATATACAAGGTCTTTGTTGCATTACATTAACTGTGGTAGAGATAATAATGATTGTGCTACCACATATCAAAATTAAAATTACAGTAAAACTCTCCATTTCTTCCCAACAGAAAGGCTTTTAGCAGGTATCACATGTTCTGAGAGACTGGGTGGTAATTAGGAAATCTTTGGCATATTAAATTGTCACGAGTGGTGCAAGATTAGAGATAACCAGGTCTATAGGAAATTGTTATGAGTGGTATAAGATTAGAGATAACCAGGTCCACACATGTTTGTGTTCTTTCACAATGTCAGGCTTCTATGCTATTTCAGTCACAAAAGGCACAAGGTACATGGAATTCTCAAGGAGGCAAATCTCCTTAGTACTTCCAATTCACTCAGTAGTCAGAGCCACAGGCACACAGGCTCTAGCCACTCCACGAGTCTATTAGCAGTGGTGAATATTTACAGGTCTGCAGCAACTTGATTCTTGCTTCCTTGGAGGAAGGAATTCATTCAAGGGGCGTAAGGCAGAGAGACAAGGGCAAGTTTTAGAGCAGTAGTGAAAGTTTACTCAAAAGTTTTAGAGCAGGAATGAAAGGAAATAAAATATATTTGGAAGGGGGACAAGTGGGTAACTGGAGAGATTCAAGTGCATGGTTTGACCTTTGACTTGGGGTTTTATATGTTGGCTGCTTATTACCAGCTTTAGATGTTTTCTGTCTATTGGGAAAAACAATGCTGGTGAGGATGTGAAGAAAAGGGAACCCTCATACACTGTTGGTGGGAATAGAAATTAGTATACCACTGTGGAGAACAGTTTGGAGGTCCCTCAAAAAACTAAAAATTAGGCTACCATATGATATAACAATCCCACTGCTGGGTATATACCCAAAATACAGGAAATCAGTATATACTATCAAAGAGATATCTGCACTCCTGTGTTTGTTTCAGCACTATTTACAATCGCTAAGATTCTGAAGCAGCCTAAGTGTCCATCAGCCGATGAATGGATAAAGAAAATGTGGTCCATATAAACAATGCAGAACTATTCAGCCATAAAAAAAGAATGAGATCCAGTTACTTGCAACAACACCAATGAAACTGGAAATCATTATGTTAAATGAAATAAGCCAGACATAGGAAGACAAACATTGCATGTTCCCACTTATTTGTGGGATCTAAAAATCAAAACAGTTGAACTCATGAACACAGAGAGTAGAAGAACCGTTACCAGAGGCTGGAAAGGGTAATAGGGGGCTGAAGGGAAGGTGGGGATGGCCAGTGAGTATAAAAAAAATAGTTAGAAAGATGAATAGTACATACTATTCAATCCACACAACAGGATGGCTATAGTCGTTAATAACTGCACATTTTAAAATAACTAAAATAGTAGAATTGGATTGTTTCTAATGCAAAGGATAAATGTTTGAGGTGAGGGATACTCCATTCTTCAAAATGTGTTTATTTCACATTGCACACCTGTATCAAAACATCTCATGTACCCCACAAATATATACATCTGTTATGTGCCCACAAAAAATTTAAAAACAATAAAAATAGATAAACAAGTTAAAGACACAAACAATACTTGATGAGGACGTTTCAACAGGATTCCTACATTGAGAACATTGTCAGGGCTCAGATCATAACACACCAAACTATGGCACATTGGCAATCAAAAAAGCTACAGAAGCAGGAAGGCCACTCTGACCTTCCCTGACTCTTCTGTGTGAAGCATGGTCATAGAGAATCCTTCTCTGATATATCTCACCTGAATGTAGGTAATAAGACCCTCATTACAGAGGGGTTTTGCCCTATACTTGTAGGGAAAGAATTCTACACAGGGAGGACAAGAAAAATCTGAACAAACAGGCCTTGCCAAGTTATCCTCAGTTTATTATCATTAGGTCATACCCCTTTTGTTGTCCAATTAATTTCTACAATTTCTACATGACTGTCCACTATTCATTTAATGTAAGTGTAAAAATAGACAATTTTCCCTGTGATGTTGGGTCTTCAATTCTGAAGTCTGTCATGTCACATAAAACTTTGTTAAATACACTTATTATGCTTTTCTCTTATTAATCTGTCTTTTGTTATATGGGTGTCAGCCATGACACTCATGATGGATAAGGAAAACATGTTACTTTTTTCCCCTAAAGGGTCATTTTGCCAAAGCTCAAACAGACTTCTTCATCTCTAAGTTGCTTGCTTATTAGCAGGTTCTGTAAGAAATTTTAGCTAATTTTTTTACAGTGATGAGATGTGCTTTTTGGTTGTTTCAGACTGTGAGTTTCAATAACCTGACCAGTTCTAAAATTTTGCACAGACTTATCAGCTACTCTCTATTAGCCAAGTTGGTAATTAAAGTTCTTACCTCCCTCTGAGAAAGCAACAATCATGTTCTCATTTATGTAGTGCCCTAACTTGCACTTAATGGGTAGGAAGTCCAAGTCCCACCTCACTAGATAAGACGATTTCCTTAAGAAAATAGCACTGTGGCAAAAGGTAAATGCATATTGTGCTTCATTCCACAAAAATATAAATTGTGCCTAGCTGGACTCTAAGAGTTGCACTGGAAAGCAGACATTAGTGACTCTACAAACCGTCCTTGGCCTACTGTACTCTGTTACTCTTTTACATTTCAGATACAGCTAAGACATTTGGAGCAATCACTTTGTTTCATCCTTGATTATCTTTTATTGACTCCAGAAAGAATTTGTTTTGTGTGTTGGCTACAGAAGACTTTTTCTTTTAACTTTTATTTTAGGTCCAAGTGTTCATGTGCAGATTTGCTATATAGGTAAATTCATGTCATGGGGGTTTGCTGTACAGATATCATTGCCCAGATATTAAATCTAATACTCATTAGTTAATTTCCTGATCCTCTTCCTCCTCCTACCCTCCACCCTCCAGTAGATACCCATGTCTGTTGTTCCTCTCTCTGTGTCCATGATTCTCATCATTTAGCTCCCACTTATATGTGAGAATATGTGGCATTTGGCTTTCTGTTCCTACAAGTTTGCTACTAGGGATAATGGCTTCCAGTTCTATCCATGTTCCTACAAAAGACACAATCTCATTCTTTTTTATGGCTGCATAGTATTCCATGGTGTATATATACCCCATTTTCTTTATCTGGTCTATCACTGTTGGGCATTTAGGTTGATTCCATGTCTTTGCTATTGTGAATAGTGCCACAATGAACATACATTTATGATAGAGTGATTTACATTTCTTTGGGTATATACCTAGTAGTAGGATTGCTGGATCCAATGGTAGTTCTGTTTGTAAGTCCTTGAAGAATCACCACACTGTTTTCCAGAATGGTTGAATTAATTTACACTATCACCAACAGTATATAAGCATTCCTTCTGCTCCACAGCCTGGCCAGCACCTATAATTTTTTGACTTTTTAATAATAGCCATCCTGACTAGTGTGAGATTGTACCACATTGTGGTTTTGGTTTACATTTCTCTAATGATCAGTGATATTAAGCTTTTCTTCATGTGTTTATTGGCCACACATGTTTTCCTTTGCAAAGAAAGAAATTGGGCATGTCCTTTGCCCAATTTTAAGTGAGCTGTTCTTTTCTTGTAGATTTAAGATCCTAATAGATGCTGGAAATTAGACATTTCCTAGATGCAGAATTTGCAAAAATTTTCTGCCATATTGCAGGCTGTTTGTTTACTCTGTTGATAGGTTATTTTGCTGTGCAGAAGCTCTTTAGTTTAATTAGATACCATTTGTAAATTTTTGTTTTTGTTGCAATTGCTTTTGGTGTTTTACAGAAGAGTTTTAAAGAGGGAGTTAGAGGAATTCGAAACTTCAGACTCAACCTTTTTCTCAATCAGAACAATGATTTACTAGTGTTTCCCTGGAATTTTCTTTTGCTTAACATTTAATATAAAGATGGCTTGGGCAATTCCAAAGCTTCTCATTTAGCATGGCCAGTTGAAGTGTAAAAAGAGTGGAGTTGGTTTATATCCCCAGTAGAAAGGATAAGGGCCACATGCCTATTTGAGTATAATATCCATCTCAATTATGTACCCAGAGTAAGGGAAGATAAGAACTGAATAAGCTCTTCAGTCATACTTTCTAATTCCTAACCTCATGCCTGCCTTTGTTTCCTCTACCATGATATCTCCTCATCTACACTGTTTTGCTTTCTGGTCTACGATAGCACAACTATACCTTTCATATGCATTAAAGCACATTCAACATACATCATATCTATGGATACTAAGAAGTTTCATATATCTTCTTTGGGCCAAATCATTGCATATAGCCTAAGATCTCCTGCCAGGTGTTTCACAAACAGACTACTTTAATGGAAAGAATACATCCATCCTTCTGTTTATATACTTTCTGTTCTAAGTTACAGCACTCGTAAGTAGGTCTTGATAGAAAAGAACAAATTTACTACAGCAATTTAAAAGGCTGTGGGGAGTGGATCAGGTTCAGCTCACTCACATGCAAAACGTTACTGTGTGCTGTCAACTTCTTAGTGAAAATCCATCAACTTCTGTGTTTTTATACATTTCTTCTGTTGGGGCTCAGAAGATGATACCCCAAAGTCGGTATTTGGGCACACTGAGTAATTTGAACTGAAGGAATGCAGCCTCAGAAACAAAGTCTTTGTGGTCTTTTCCTGCCCTCCTTTCTCTTGTTTCACTTTCTTTTCCAAGCTAAGCCATAGAAACTACAGTTCATCTTCCTTAAACGAGTAATAGAAACTAGAATCTCTTCTCTAAAGTCAGCTACAAAATCTAAAAATGTTATTTTAAGCCTTCTTTCCTGTTTTTCTGCATAGGCGCTGGTCATTAAGAAATTCTTTTCCCTATCTTTTCTGATGGTATGTCATAAGACCCTCAATTCAGAAGGGTCCTGCCCCATACCCAGGAGGAAGAAATGCTATACAGAAAGGCCAAAAAGAATTTGAACAGACAAGCCTTGCTGGGTTTCCCCGCCTCAGCCTACTGGCATTAGATCACTCTCCTTTTGTCCAATCAGATTTCCACATGGTTGCCCATGCTTCATAAAACTTAAGCATAAAGATGCACAGTTTTCTGTGGCCGTGGATCTTCATTCTGAAAACTTTCATGTTATGCAAAACTTTGATGAAATAAACTCCTCATGATTTTCACCTGTTAATCTGTCTTTTGCTATAGGAATTTTGGTGATGACCCTTATGATGGGTAAGGTAAGATACCACATCTTTCTGACCCTACACTTCAAAGCAAAGTCCTTTAAACCTTCACTCAGTTGAGATAGGTGTTTTCCCATGCTCTCACATTTTCAATTATTTTCCTTTATACCCCCTTCTTTTGAATAGCTAAAAGAAAAAAAAAAATTCCCCATAGGCATGCAATCAGATTGTCTTGATAATTTCTCTTCTGACTTGTATTCTCTATTCATGTAGACTGTGTTCAAGAGTCTAAGTTTATTTCTTCCAAATTCTAATGGTAAAATATATCTTCCAATATTTGCCTTAAGTTTTCACCGCTTAGTATGTCAAATGGATAGGCTGTCAATTTGGCATCAAGTCCTCGTGAGAATTTTTCTATCCTCCTCTTTTTGTTACTTAAAAAGTGCCTTTGTCATCGTGACATGTGAAATCAAAAGATACTCTTGTGCACAGAACCCATCTGAGATAACACAATGAATCACATTTTCAAATCAGACTCAATAATTAGATATCTCATCCGCTATCAAAACTTACTAATAATTTCAAGGATACAAGTAATTTTGAGGCACAGGCAAAGCAGGGAGATTAGATCAACCAGTGCCCGTGCAACATCCCAGGCTCTTTCTTACAACATCAAAATGCATTGTGCGCCAAATTAATATGGGAGGTCTCCAAGAAACGTTTGAAATTACATGACTTACAAAGAAGAAAACCATTTATAGTCATCAAACTTCTCTTGTAGACCCAGATAGTTACATTGTTTAGGGAACATTTGCCAAGGAACCATGTCCCATAAATTCATAGATTCCATATTTGTTTTTTATTTACAAAGTTAGGCACAGTTGGTACATCTTTTTAAGGCATCCCATAGGTAATAATATTCTAGCTAGTACATACTATGCCACTGAATTTGTTTGCAAGTAGTTCTGTCATTAGTCTGTTCACAAGTATGTTTAACTTAATTACTTGCTGTATTATCATTTTTTTCCAAGGGAGTTAGCAATATCATTCATCTTATAACGGTCAGTGTCCCAAAATTTTATTTATATTTTACTCAAACAACATGCCAATAACCTAACAAATAGTGTCTAAAATGTTAAATAAAATATAACTAATGAAAATTAATTTCAAACCACTTGTTGACGAACAGTTGTCTTTGCCCATTATTCTTTGTGATCACCATACAGCTACTGGGCCATAGAGAAAGCTGGACTATTGAACTCAAAATTAGGTTTTTATGTGGAGAGCTAGCTGATGTCATTTAAAAGCACATGAATAATGGGCCACATGTGGATAGCCAACAAAAGCAGATTATAGTGAACTGAAAACAGAGATTGTCAACTGCTCTTAAGAGAACCTGTCCGAAATGTTTACAGGGATTTGTGAGTCCTCCAAGAGCAGTGTCCTTATGTTGACAACTAAAGAATGGAGGTGGTTTATAAGCATAAGTGTAACAAAAGATCATGTTAGAAGTTCCAGATAAAGCAAACAACATTCATTAAAATGCTAAAATGATCTGTAGATATTTCATTTTAGATCCAGTGGTTTAAAATGTGTATCCATTGGTTATTTAAACACACTGTATTTTATTATTTAATCATATTTTATTACTTATTAGAAAATATGGTATTTAGAGATAGCATTAGAGTGATTTAGAAGCACATTCTACAATGAGATCAGTGTATTTTATTGCACTTGTACAATTTCAGACAAATGTTTCCATATCAGCATCATATTAGACTCTTTCATCACATTATAAATAATTTATAAATTATTTTTGATGTGTTGTCAGGAAACGCAATGAATTTTTACTAATAAAGAGGGGGAATTTTAATTAGGTAATAACATGTGTATGCTATAGTGACATAATAAAGTAAATAAATACAAAAATACCAATCTCTGGAGTCATTTTTTAGTTTTGACTTACTTTATTATACTTATTCTCTGAAGGATTAAATGACTTTTTGAAAACTGAATGCCTAATTTGTAATTATTAGTGGCTAGTATAAAACATTTAGCTTTTCTTGTAAAGGTATATTTATTTTACACTTAAGTAGTATGTTTAAGAATGTAAGCTCTATGCTATTTAGGGATCAAATCTTCACTGCTCACCACTTCATCCTCAGAACAGTGCCTGGAACATGGTGTCTAAGATTTTTCTGTATAAATACATAACATGATAAAATTATGTGTATATGCTTATAAGACATTGCACACACTCATAAGAACTATGCTGCTTAATTTTTAAAAACATATGCTAAGATATATCTGATAAAGTGAAATAGAAAATTCCATAGTACTGACTCAGTGATACTATTTATTGTTCCCTATATAAATTACTTAAGCAGGCAGGGCAACACAGTGTCCCAAGATGATAGACTGATTTTTTTTTTTTTAATGTTTGATGTATTAGTGTCAAAGTTGGGCTGTTTTGGGCAAACACCTTGGATTATATACAAATATACGATTCTGGTTAGATTTAAAAGATAGAAACAAATGGCTTCCTTTCTTATGGAATTTGAACAAGAGCTTTTGGGGTTGTGTTTAACATAGTGCTATTTGAAGCATTCATAAAGATGTGACCAAAAAGATTTTGGAGACTATCTAATTCAATATCTTTGTTTTTCATATAGTGAAACAGATGCTCAAGGAGATCTGATTGACTTTGAAATTTCAAACATCGTTGTAAGTGAAGGTTGGGAGAAAAATATCTTGACCTTAGAAAATTACTCGCTCCTAAGAATTCATAGAATTTTTTTTTTATCATCATGGATTTGTTTTAACACTAAACAATTCTTAAAAATGTATAACTTAAACAAAATTTTATCTTAGGGATAATTTGTAAAACTCAGTGTAATTTTAAGTTACTAGATTTTTCTGGACTAATAATGTAAAGTAAAATAAGTATGGTTTCCTCATTGTGATACCTGCAAATGTATCCAACAAAATTTCTGCCCCCACTTAATACAAAATGGCCTATGTATTCATTTATTTCCTTATTTACATATTTAACTTTATTTACATTTTTCTCTGAGAACAATTTCTAAATGGAAATTTAAAAATAAATCTTCTTTGGCCTTACAGTTTGTATCAGTTGTGAATTTTAAATATTTACATATTATCTCATCTCTGCTACTACAACTTAAAACCAACCGGCCAGCCAATATGCTTTATTGCCATATTTCCACTCTCCTAATTGGTCTCCCATTTCCCTTATTCCACCCAGCGATTCTCCCTCCAAACAGAAACAAGAGTCATTTAATAAAAACAAACCAATTGTGTTACACCCCTGCTTAAAATTCCATGATGGTTAGCTGACCTTTCTTCAGTTGTCATACTCTTTCCCGCCTCTGGGTTTTTTGCATAGAGTATTCTTTCTTTTTGGAGAAATCCTGCTTTGCATCCTTGCACATGAGTAGCTCCTTTTTACCCTCTAGTCTCTTTTTTATGTCACCTCAATCAAGAAGCCCTTGCCTGCATCAGAGGTATATGGAGAGGTTCCACCCATTGGCCCTATGTTCTTCAGCTCAGCCTCATGTGTGTCTCCTTCATAACACTTATTGCATGTTGTTATACTTGCAGCTTTTAAAAATATAAATATTAAATGTTTGTATTTTCCTCCGGGCTAGAAATTTATTGAGAACAAACTCTATGTCTGTTTTTATTCATTATTGTATCACCATTGCCTACTACAGGTCCTGGGATATAATGAACAGACAATAAGTATTTGATTAATGAATAATTCAATCTTTCATCAATATCATATAGTTATTTAGGAAAAAAACCAATTAACTTTTTAGTAGATATTCCTCACTGTAGTTCAAGAAACTTATACCTTGGCATTGACTAACCTCTTCATTATATTAACTAGCTTTCAAGACAAAATTTCTAGAATGATACTGCCTAATATGGTAGACACTAGCTATAGGTGACTATATTTTAATTAAGTACAATCAAATAAAATTTAAATATCAGTTTATCAGTTGCACCAGCCACATTTCGTGTGCTGAAAAGCTATGCTACATATGGCTAATGGCTACTGTATTAGACAGCACAGAATATTTGTTCTTAAATAAAGATCCATTGAAAAGTTTAAGGCTTCACAATAGTGCTTTAATATATTGATTTAAAATAAAAAATAAAACTACCAAGGATCTTAGGCACTGGATTATAAGAAGAGTTCTATGAGAATAATGACTGAGATACCAATATTTAATTGAGAAGATTCAAAAATACATTTGCATTCCTATCCATATCAGACTTTATAATAGATGTTAGTGCAAGTGATAAAATAGTCATGGCCACTGCCTTCATGTGTCTTATAATCAAGAGAAGTAAATAAATTAATACATATGCATTGTGCCATAGTTTATTCTTCCTAATAATAGTATCTACATTATGAGTTATTCTAAGGCATTCAATTAAAATAGTGTTTGGCACATTAAAGTATTCTATATATATTGGCTATTATTACTTGTAGCAGTAAAAGTATTAACATTGTAATGAAAGTGATGAGAGAAACAAAAACAATGAAATTTTAGAGAATAATGGCAAGAGAAGAGGGGAGCTGGGTAAATCTACTGGGCTAGGGTGGTCTGAAATTGTTTCTCTGAAAAGATGATATTCAAACTATGAGTGATGAGAGGAGGCAGTATTGAAACAATGAGGAGAAATGTGTTCCAGGGACAAAGAGATTACATATTTAAATAAAAGTAAGATAGTATAATCATTAATTAATTAATTAATTACTTAATTTAGAGGCACGGTCTCCCTCTGTCACCCAGGCTGGAGTGCAGTTGGGCAATCACAGCTTACTACAGCCTTGACCTCCTGGGTTCAAGTGATCCTCCCACCTCAGTCTTGTGAGTAGCTGGGACTGTAGGCCTGCACTACTATGTCTGACTAGCTTTTAAATTTTTTGTAGAGACAGGGTCTTGCTCTGTTGTCCAGGCCAGTCTCAGCTCAAGCGATCCTCCTGCTTTGGCCTCCCAAAGTTATGGGATTACGAGCATGAACCACCATGGCAGGCTGAGAGTATAATACTGTAGGAATTAAAAAGAAGGTAACATAGCTGGACCAAAAGAACAATAGCATAGGAAGTCATGCAATGAATCTAGAGAGGCAGAGAGTACTTAATTGTTCAGTCCCTTCTTGGATATGTTTGGAGGTTTTAAAACATATTGTTATTTTAAGTGCACTGGGAGGCCATTAGAAGGTTTTAGATAGAGGGCAAACATAATCTGATAATGTGCTTTAAAACCTACAGGTGGGTTGGGGTGCAATTGCTAATGCTGGTAATCCCAACATTTTGGAAGAACAAGATAGGAGGACTGATTGAGCCCAGGAGTTTAAGACCATCATGGGCAACAAAGTGAAACCCTGTCTCCAAGAACAATAATTTAAAAAATTAGCCAGGCATGGTGACATGTGCCTGTGGACCCAGCCACTTAGAAGACTGAGGTAGGAGAATTGCTTAAGCTTTGGCGATCAAGGCTGCAGTGAGCCATGATCATGCACTGCACTCCAGTCAGGCGACAGAGCAAGAACCTGTCTGTAAATCAATCAATCAATCAATCAAGCTGACTGTGCAGATGATGGAAAGGTGATTATAAGGAAAGCAGAAACCACATTTATATGTAAATGTATGATGAGTGGACTCAGTAAACTCAATGTAAATGTATGATGAGTGGACTCAGTAAACTCAATGTAAATGTATGATGAGTGGACTCAGTAAACTCAACGTAAATGTATGAGTGGACTCAGTAAACTTAATAGCTGTGAAAGTACATTTGTCAGCTTTGCTGTAAAAACAACCCCTCAAAACATAGTGGTTCTTAAAAACAAAAGATTATTTTTAGCTCATATTATATATAGGCTGCCCCTTTTCTGTAACTCCATTCAATTCTAACTGTGGCTTTGCACCAGGCTGTGGATAGGTTGCAGCTTTGTTCCACATCTTTGCATTTTGGGACCAAAACTTGAAGGAGCAATATCAAATGCGACATACCCATTCTTAAAGCAGACGGCAGAAGCAAAAGGGTAATAGAAATATAAAATGACTATAAAAGTTTCTGTGCAAGTTCACTTAGTTTCTTTTCATTGTTGAAAAGAAGTCATGTGGCTTCTTTTATTCATGAAAGGCAGCATTTGAGAGGTGAGGAGGAACTCTAAATACATGAAGTAGGGACCATACACTATGCCAATGAACTAAAGTTCCCCAAGCGAATGTCCATGCTTTCCCTGTCCTCTCTGTGTATACACTTCTTTTTTAAAATAATACATTTTTTATTCCTGCTGCAGCTTTAAGCTAGAAGTATCATCTCTATTCATAAATTAGCATTTAGACGATATGCTTTATAAATACATTTCAAATTATCATCCTTAGTTGAGAGATATTTCATCGATATGTTTGTGTATTACCAATAAGAAAGAATAATATTAGCAATAATAGGGGTGATTTACTGGATGATTACTTTATGCTAATCCCTTTACATACATTACCTTAAATATATATCAAAACCCTTCAAGAGAGGTATTTTCCCCCTTCTTAAACGCATCCCAGAGTAAACTGGGGTTTATGGAGTTCAAGGTACTAGCACTAAGTTAAAGGTAGTAAAATATTGAGCTGAAAGTAATTCTGAATCCAAAGCCTCTTATGTACAATGTCACTAGCATTTTTTTTTTTATCTGTACCTTGATGTGAACATGTACGGATGCTCTGGAAGAGAAAAAGAGGTGTCTCAATGAGTGTGCTATATAATTAGAATCGATAAGTATACAAAAACATTTTCTTGTTAGTCTGTTTTTGTTACTTTTAAAAAAACATGTGATAAGGATTGGCTCTGTGTCCCCGTCCTAGTCTCTTTTTATTTTTTATTTATTTTTCTTTTTTGAGACAGAGTCTCCCTCTGTCTCCCAGGCTGGAGTGCAGTGGCATGATCTCAGCTCACTGCAACTTCTGCCTCCTGAGTTCAAGCGATTCTTCGGCCTCAGCCTCTCGAGTAGCTGGGACTACAGGCATGCACCATTACACCTGGCTAATTTTTTTCTTTGTATTTTTAGTAGAGACAGGGTTTCGCCATGTCAGTCAGACTGGTCACAAACTCCTGACATCTAATCATTTGCTCACCTCAGCCTGCCAAAGTGCTTGGATTATAGATGTGAGCCACCGTACCGGCCCCCTAAATCTCATCTTGAATTGTAATCTGATATGTAACCCTCATGTGTTGAGAAAGTAACCCCAGGTTGGAGGTGACTGAATCATGGGGGCAGCTGTTCTTGTGATAGTGAATTCTCATGAGATCTGATGGTTTTATCAATGGCAGTTTCCCCTGCTTTTTCTCTCTTCTGCCACAATTTGAGGAAGGTACTTGCTTCTCCTTAGCCTTCTGCTGTGATTTTAAGTTTCCTGAGGCCTCTCAAGCCATGCAAAATTGTGAGTCGATTAAGTTTCTTTCCTTTATAAATCACCCAGTCTCAGGTATTTCTTTATAGCAGTGCAACAATGAACTAACACAGAGAATTGGTACAAGTAGAGAGGAGTACTAGTATCAAGATAACCTGAAAATGTGGAGGCAACTTTGGAATTAGGTAACAGGCAGAGGCTGGAACACTTTGGAGGGCTCAGAAGAAGACAGGAAGCTGTGGGAATGTTTGGAACTTCCTAGTGACTTCTTGAATGGTTTTGAACAAAATGCTGATAGTGATATGAACACTGAAGTCCAGGCTGAGGTGGTCTCAGATGGAGATGAGGAACTTATTGGGAACTGTAGCAAAGGTCACTCTTGCTATGCTTTAGCAAAGAGACTGCCCTAGACATCTATGGAACTTTGAAGTTGAGAGACATGATCTGAAATTGGAACTTATGTTTAAAAGGGAAGCAAAACATAAAAGTTTGAAAAATTTGCAACCTGACCATGTTATAGAAAAGAAAAATCAATTTGCTGGGGAGAAATTCAAGTAGGCTGCAGAATTTGCATATGTAATGAGGAACTGAATGTTAATAACCAAGAAAATGGGGAAAATGTCTCTAGGGCATGTCAGAGATCTTGGCAGCAGCCCCTCGCATCACAGGTCCAGAGGTCTAGGAAGGAAAAATGATTTTGTGGCAGCAGGGATAGAGAGGGTACTATTCTGTACAGCCTCAGAACTTAGTGACTTGGAGTCCTGCATCCCAGCTGCTTCAGATCCAGTTGTAGTTAAAAGGGGCCTAGGTATAGCTTGGGCCAAGCTCTGGTGGCTTCTACTTGGTGCTGGGCCTGCAGATGCACAGAAGACAAGAACTGAGCTTTGGGAGCCTCTGCCTAGATTTCAGATGATGTATAAAAATGACAAGATGTCCAGGCAGAAGTCTGCTGCAGAGGTGAAGCCTTCATGGAGAATCTCTACTAGGGCAATGCAGAGGGGAAATATAGGGTTGGAGCCCTCACAGAGAGTCCCCACTGGGGCACTGGCTAGCAGAGCTGTGAGAAGATGGCCACCATCCTCCATACCCCAGAATGTTAGATTCACTGACAGCTTGTATCATGCACATAGAAAAGCCACAGGCACTCAACCCCAGCCTGTGAAAGCAGCCATGGGGGCTGAACCATGCAGATCCATGGAGGCAGAGCTGCCCAAGACCATGGGAGCCCACCTTTTGCATCATCATGCCCTGGTTGTGAGACATGGAGTCAAAGGAGATCATTTCAGAGCTTTAAGATTTAATTACTGCCAGGTTTTAGATTTGCATGGAGCCTGTGGCCCCTTTGTTTTGGGGCAATTTCTTCTATTTGGAATGGGAGAATTTACCCAGTGCCTATATCTCCATTGCATCTTGAATATAACTAACTTTTTGATTTTACAAGTTCATGGGTGGAAGATACTTGTCTCAGATGAGACTTTGGACTTGGACATTTTTGTTAGTGCTAGAATGAGTTAAGTCTTTTGGGGACTGTTGAGAAGGTCTGATTGTGTTTTGAAATGTGAGGATATGAAATTTGGGAGGCACCAGGGGAGGAATAATATGGTTTGGCTCCTTGTGTTCACCCAAATCTCATCTTGAATTGTAATCTGAATTGTAATCCCCAAGTGTTGATAGAGGAACCTGATGGGAGGTAATTGGATTATGTGGGTGGTTTCATGTTCTCATGATAGTAAGTGAACTCTCATCAGATCTGATGGTTTTATTAATGGCAGTTTTCCCTGCTTTCTCTCTCTCTCTCTCTCTCCTGTCACTTTGTGAGAAAGGTACTTGCCTCTCCTTCATTTTCATCCATCATTGTAAGTTTTCTGAGGCCTCCCCAGCCAAGCTGAATTAAACCTCTTTCTTTTATAAATTACTCAGTCTAGCGCATGTCTTTAGAGCAATGTGAAAATGGACTAATGCAGTAAGTATGCCATTTTATAATTAAGATGTCCACTCTTTGGGGCTGGGAATGGTGGCTCACGCCTATAATCCAAGCACTTTGGAGGCAGAGGCAGGTGGATCACCTGAGGTCAGGAGTTTGAGACCAGTCTGACCAATATGGTGAAACTCTGTCTCTACTGAAAAAAGAAAAAGTACAAAATTAGCTGGGTGCAGTGGTGTGTGCCTGTAGTCCCAGCTACTTGGGAGGCTGAGGCAGGAGAATCGCTTGAACCTGGGAGGTAGAGGTTGCAGTGAGCTGAGATCTCACCACTGTATTCCAGCCCGGGTGACAGAGGGAGACTCTGTCTCCAAAAAAAAAAAAAAAGAAGATGTCCTCTATTCATTCACCATTAATTTCAAGTCCTGAAAAATCACCAAACACATTTTTTAATCATTTAGAATGTGGTGAAAGAGAATAATTTTGACATAAAAATATATCTGAATTTGTGGAAAAGAAAAAAATACTCTGATCTCTTTGCAGATTATGTTCCTAAATTACTCTACAGCTGACAATCTCTAAATTCTAAGATGTTAAGTTATATATGATTAATGAATTAAATAAAATATCTTAAATAACTAATGCTTAGATAATCCAGACCTCTGGCTCCAAATGAGACATTTTCAGATGGTTTAGTAGACCATTTTACTGACTGCTGTTTATTTTATCAGAGCTTTTACTCTGAACCCGATTTTCCTTTACATTTATACTTAAAAGCAGCTTACATTCACCAAAAACACATGACAGCTGTCAACATGAGAGCACTCCACATGGAATGCCCACAAATCCCTGGTAACGTTTTAGACAGGTGCCCATAAGAGCAGGTGACAATGTCTGCTTTGACTTCACTATCCCCTGCTTTTGTTGGCTGTTCACATGTGGCCTATCATTTATATACTCTCAAATAATCTCAGCTTGCTTTCCATAGACAAGTCACCCAACTTTGAGTCCAATAGTTCAAATTTCTCTGTGACTACTGCCTGCACAGTGATCACAAGAAGCAATAATGGACAAAGGCACTGGTTAGACAGCAACAGTTGGGTTATCTCATCATAATCTTGTGAACAATCCACCAAGGTATGATTGTACTCAATTTTCAGATGAGAATACTGAAACTCAGAGAGTTTACATTTTGTAATCAAGGCCAATGGACAACAACCACTACTACAGTGAATTGTTCAAAGAATTATAATATGTTAACAAATCTGTAAGTATAAACTGTAGTACTTTGTATATTTACTTCCTTTCTGTGAAGAAACTGAAAAGGCTGCCAACAGTCTATTGCTATCTTACCATAATTCACAGCAAATCTAAATACCTTTAACATCACATCTTTCAAATTTAGTTATCAACCTAAAAATATGTTGGCTCACTTGCACATAAAAAATAGCAGTGATAAATATGGAAAACAAATACAGTTGTAAATACAGTATTTTACCTCGGGAGGAAAAATGGTGGCTATCTTTTTGAGTTCCGCATTCCTAAAAGGTTTTGCATGTTGATGTCAATTTATGTCTATTTCAATCACTTTTAACTAGGTACCAGACAAGGCTCTTTTAGTCAATATGGTGGGAGAGAAAACAATTTAATCCACATTTAAAATGAGTTTTGTTAACACTTCTGGATTGTCACAAAACTCCTCTATTTGAATCCTCAACGGTTCACTCTTACTTCCTTGTAGTAACACTTTTAACATTTTCAATGACAGTATGAAGAAAAAATTAACAGACTGTATTTTTAATTAAAAATATTAAAATTAGGGAAGAAGCCAGTCTTGAGAATCACAGATTATATCTTTGCTGTGTGCTTATTCTGGGCTCGTATTCACCCCACAGGAGTTGCATATGGAGGGCCTATGAAAAGGCTTCAAAGAGTTCATGAACCCTTGAAACTTTATAAAAATATATTTGCATATTTCTCAGTATGGCTTCATAGCTTTCATTAGATTCTAGCACAGCTGGAAAATAACCAGACACTTGCTTTACCCAGCACCTGTGTTAATTTAAAACTTCAATTAACATTTTTAAGATGCTAAATACAAGATGCAATATCCAAATGTTGGTACCATATCTGGATATAGCAGAGAGAATGATTAGAATAAATGCCTTTATAACAGAAAAACTCAGAATTCAAAAAAACCTTAAGAATAATCTACCACTGTATATAATCTCACCTTGATTTCCCTTAACTCATCTATAATAATTTATTTACTTTATGGAAAACAGTGTACATATTTTGTTTAAAACACCGTACTTATTTTGTTTCAAATAAAGTATGTACTTGCTTGTTGCTTATTAAAAAGTTAATAAAAATAGTAAGCACCACTTGGACTAAGAGCTTCACAAAGAGCAGCCCCAGGAAATGACTCCTCAAAAAGAGTAAGTGACTCTTTCATACCTGCTCAGGTCATTCAAAAGTTGAACATTTTACCAGACAGCAAATTACTGACTGATTTTACCATACTCTCCTATCACAAGAAATTAGGTACCACATAATATAACGCCTCACTTTCAAAGTAAAGAAAATAAGTAAAATCACATTTGTGTGACTTAGTTATCCAAGTAAAGGCAGAATTTTTATCCTGAAATCTTGAATTTGAAATCATTTGGTCATTTTTATCACACTAAAAGTCCTTATCAATTACCTTGAATTTTACACAGTAACTTCATCTATAAAAAACTCTTCAACCTCTTTCTGGTATACTTAAAATAAAATAATAATGGTAATATGTTTTGTTTTGTTTTGTTTGAGATGAAGCCTCACTCTTGTCACCCAGGCTGGATTGCAATGGTGGGATCTCGACTCACTGCCACCTCTGCCTCCTGGGTCCAAGCAATTCTCCCACTTCAGCCTGGGATTACAGGCACCCGCCACCACGCCCAGCTAGTTTTTGTACTTTTAATAGAGATGGTGTTTCACCCTGTTGGCTAGGTTGGACTTGAACTCCTGACCTCAGGTGATCCACCTGCCTCTGCCTCCCAAAGTGCTGGGATTACAAGCATAAGCCACCATGGCTGGCCAGTAATAAGTTTTTTAAAACTTTAAACTTAACCAAAAAGATGCTGCACAATCAATCACTTTCCACTTTCTCACATTTGGTGCATGCCTCTCTACATGATTAACTATTACAGTCCAGTTACATTAGTCTCTGCTAATTCCTTGAATATGACCAATTATTTTCCTTGAATATATTGTCTATTTGTTTTTGAAACACATTTCTCCTTATGGTCTTAATGTTGCCTCCCTCTCATCATTCATAGTTTGAATGTTATCTCTTCAGAGAAGCCAAGACTAGACCATCCCAGCTCAGTGGATATCCCATGTTACCTTTCTGCATTGCCATCATGCTCTATTATTCATTGCTTTTGTTTCTGTCATTACTTTTAGCACAATTTTAATACACATTCCGACAGAGTAAGTGGCATACATACACCCTGTCAGTTTAGCCATTATCAAGGAAGAACCTACCGTAAGTAGAGAAGTTGACTGAAGCTCAATAAGTTCCATTTAAGACATAAATGTTTACATATCACTCAGGATAAATTTTTGGTAATTTTATAAATCTGAAGTAAATTTAAATAAATACATATATGTACGTGTGTGTGTGTGTGTGTGTGTGTATGTATGTGTGTATGAGTGGCAGAAGAAGAGAATACTGCTTAGATAACCTCAAATGAAAATCTTCAGTAGTTTTAGTATTTTATATTTTCAGTTGTATCATCAGAAACCAGCATGATGTCGAACAAAAAATAATTAAACCATAATACCCTAAACTATCATAGTGACATATAATGTTTAGTAACATATCCCTAATGATATCCAGGACTCCTGTGACCAATTGTCTGTGAGGTACATTTAAAAGCCAAGAGTAAATGGAACACAACTCTATTAATTACCTGCATTTTAAAACGTTTAAATAGGATTTAACAAATATTTTTAAAGCCTTATTCTTTTCCTCTTCAATTCTCTTTTGGGCATCTCACAAACAAAACTCTCAAAACTCCTTCATACAACTAGCCTCAGGACTTTTAGATTTCTTTCTTTGCCTGAGCTCCTTGTTTTATGCATAATTTTAATTTCTAAAGACTATTTTCTTCCTTTTCTAGTGCTTTAACTCATTCTCTTTCTGATTCTCATCTTTTCCAGGCCCCTAGTTTAACATCATGAAAATCCAGCAACAGCTTGAAAAGTGATAACTCTTGAGAGATATGAAGAGCAAGGAGGAGGACGAGTCTACTTAGGCACTTACTAAAGGTAACAGTGAGAAAGTTTTACAGTGCTTTATTTTATCCCTGCTCCAGAACTCACATGAGAAAGTTCTAATGACAGCTGTGTGTTTGCCAAATGAGTCTTCCATTCCATATTTTAACCAGTCAGAAGACTTATCTCTTCATTAAGAGACAATTAAAGACCTGTTTTACTGTTTCATTGTTGCTGCATGACTGTTTACTTACACGCAACTAGAAGACACAGCAATTTTGAAATTAAAACAGGCGTAAATGCTTCAAGAAAAGTGTAAGTGAAACCATTTTTTTGGAGTTAAAAATTACAGTTACAGCTCACGCCTGTAATCCCAGCACTTTGGGAGGCCGAGGCGGGTGGATCACGAGGTCAAGAGATCGAGACCATCCTGGTCAACATGGTGAAACCCCGTCTCTACTAATACAAAAAATTAGCTGGGCATGGTGGCGCGTGCCTGTAATCCCAGCTACTCAGGAGGCTGAGGCAGGAGAATTGCCTGAACCCAGGAGGCGGAGGTTGCGGTGAGCCGAGATCGCGCCATTGCACTCCAGCCTGGGTAACAAGAGCGAAACTCCGTCTCAAAAAAAAAAAAAAAAAAAAAAAAAAATTACAGTTACAAAAATTTTTTTAAATGAAAGGAATAAACTGTAGATACTATTTCAGAGAAAAGTAGTAAAACTGCTGTAGTACTGACTCACCAAGAATGCATTATGGAGAAAAATAAGAAATATAGAAGATTAGACATCAAGTCATTGATGGACCAAAGATACATATATATAGACCAATAAAATGAAAAAAAAAGTGTTGTTAAAACAATCTTGAAGAAATACACCCAAGAATTATCCATGAGTTTTCATATTGACAGTGAACATTGAACACTAAGCATGAAAATATGATAAAAAAAAAAAAAAAAGAAAAATATGATGAGAGGATCATTTAAGGTTGGGAGTCCGAGACAAGCCTGACCAACATGGTGAAATCCTGTCTCTACTAAAAACAATATAAAATTAGGCAGGTGTGGTGGCAAATGCCGGTAATCTCAGCTACTCAGGAGGCTGAGGCAGGAGAATCTCTTGAATCTGTGAGGCAGAGGTTGCAGTGAGCCAAGATCACACCACCTCACTCCAGGCTGGACAATAGAGCAAGACTCCATCTCAAAATAAATATATAGATAAATAAATAAAAAACACATAAAAATTTTCAGTTTTTATTTCAAATGTGGTGATACAAAGATAAAGAAATAAATACTAATTTTAGACTTTTAAATAAAAACTATATGGTTAATTATGAATACAAATGTATATTAATATATAATATATAGTGTTAAATATATGTTATATATGTAAAAATATAAACGTGAGTGTGTGCATGTGAAAAGAGAGAGAGAAAGCCACCTAGGAAATAGATACAATCTAGAGTTTCAAATTAGCAGAACAATAAACAAAGAGGTGAAGAAAAATAGAGAAAAGGGTAATCAAACTAACAAAATACAGAAAAAAAAGGAGCAAAAAAGCCAATGACTAAGATTGATAAGATTGTTGATAAAAGGAAATAAAAGATGTTGTTAAATAATATTAAAGAGGAAAGGTATAAATAAATACCAAATGAAACAGACCTTAAAAAGACTTAATACTATGAACAAATTTATGATAATACATTTATTAAAATTAAAAAAAAAACTAAAATAAAACTCTGGAAATTTTTAGAATTAGCAAATAAACGCTAACAATAATTAATGACCAAATAGAACTATTTTGAAATTGTTCAGTATCAGGAAATCTGTGCATATGGATACACGGTATACAAGAATAGGTACTCTCAAATAACAAAACAAAGACAGGCCATTTGAAAAACTGTTAGGTGATTTATAAATGCTCTCTAATGATAATGATAGCATTCATAGATATATAAGTTTGAATAAAATTATTTTCACTAAATGCAACTGGGAAAAAAGCCATCTCTAAATTAATATATGTTGTGAAATATTAAACACATATGAATAACTAATTTAATATAATAGAGCTTGTATTTGCTTTGGTTATCTCATGTACATTATTAAACATTCAAATTTACAAGTTAGTAAAAATAGGAAACCTTTTGTTTACAACGTCATTTCGAAGAAACATGGGGACACTTGATGTCAAGTTCATTTTGTATTTGTGCATTTAGAGAACTTGTTTCTTATTTGTTTCTAATAACTGAGATTTTCTTTCTGACATTTAAGATTAAATAGTGACTGACAGGAATGAAAGAAATTTTTGTGAACAATTTGATGGTATCATCAATTCAGCAAAGATTCTGCCCCTTAGCGAAGCAAAAGTGAGAGTGATAGATGTTTCTTAGTGAAATGATTTTCATACTTATTTTCAAGGATTTCTTGCCTGTTAATTTTACAGGAAAATAAACTCCTCAATTATGAACCTAAAGATATCCCTTAGTAATTCTCTCTTTTCTGTGTGCTTCAGAATAGCCAATTTAAACAAGGTTGTCTTTTAAAAACCTGAAGGTTAATATCGAGGAATTGAATTCTCACCACATATTATTTACTGGTTATTATTTTAATAGCCTGTTATTATTATTGAAAACAAAAGTATGATAGGTAGTTCTGGCATAGTTAGCAAATAAATTTGAATTTCAGGTAAATAATAAGTGAAATACACCTCTAAACACATTGTGATGTTGTTATTGAATTTCTAAAATTCAGAATTAACTGAGTATGTTTATTATATTTGGCAACCTTAATTATAAATTGCTGCAAACACAGCATACTTCTCCTTCTTTAATCTTTTTAGTGTGCTCACCTGGCCTTTATGTTCTTTTTTATACAGATACACATTTAGTCTCCTAAACAGAAACAGACACACACACACACACACACACATTAATAATATAAATCTGGTTGATATTTGAAGAAGACATGAGGCTTAAATGATATGGACATAAATCAGCAATTGACAACAGTACATCATCTTTATTAGTGTTACAACTGACACTGCAGAATGTGGTTTAGTTGGACAACAATAGTGGCTTTTTCAATAGTGAATCTCAGATTTACAAAAGCCATCATAAGCAACCCTGATCAGTCAGAGATTTTCTGCATGATGATCTTAAGGCATACATCTAAAATATGTGATTTTTGTTTAGTACAAAATGCATAAGGCTAAAATTATTTTGTGAATGTTTCTGGTGGTACAAGTAACCTAGTTCAGGAAAAGGGTAAGGGATGGTGAGCCTTAGTCCCAGATCCTTATTTCCAGTCCATCAGTCAGATAGACCCTCCATGTCTGTGGGAATAGTGAGATTCTCAGAGGCTTGGAGTATTTAGGGTAAATTCCACTTTGAGGTAATTTGCAAAGTAGGAAGAAAAAAATCCTCCTCAACAAATGCTAATCTTGTTTTTGCAGCACTCCTTTATATACTAAACTGTATTCATCTGTAAGTGAGTGGAATAGGCTATATTGATTCTTTTCTGGTTCAATTATTTCATGACTTTAACACATTTTTTCTCTACCAACTCACCCCTGCCATTATCAATGTCAGTTGGTCCTATGTTTTTATGAGATAAAAAACATTAAACATGTCAAGTCTATTTCTATATGAACTGCATGCCATTGAAAGGTATTTCTATAAAAAACATGAAGTGTAAAACGATTAAGATTAGATCCTTAAGGAGTATTCTCTAGTATTAGTCATTAT
This sequence comes from Aotus nancymaae, assembly GCF_030222135.1. Lineage (NCBI taxonomy): Eukaryota > Metazoa > Chordata > Mammalia > Primates > Aotidae > Aotus > Aotus nancymaae. The sequence continues at coordinate 21,891,440 of NW_026988473.1, read as the reverse complement.
GAATCTTTGCATCTTCTGCTGGAGCTAAGTAAAACTTGACAAATTTTGGTAAAAAATAATAATAATAAGAGGAAATGTTTGGTTTTTGGCTGTCATATGACATTTGTAAGCACATCAAACTTTGAAACACATAAAATTGCTGAAAAGTGAAAAGGCTAACATGGGCACCATGTCCCAACATAGTGTCTCTAGAAATTCATTTCTCATGCAAACCCTGACAGTTTGAGTGATATCTCTGCTGATACACATATTACCATAAGTGGGAAGTGGATGCAATGAGAAGGCAAAATGAAATAAAAATAGGACCTCCACTGATTCATTGTAATAGGTTTTTTTTTTTTTCAGTTTTTCATTACTCCATTTTGGTGATTCAAAAATTATTGTGCACTTTTCAAATTATCTGTAAAAGATCAAGTTTACAGTAAATAACTATATTGATTTCTAAGCATAAAGATCCAAATTATTTTTCCTTTTTTGTATTGCCTGTGACTCTATAAACAATGTGTAATTTTTACGAATGTTAAATCTAAAGTAGTAGCAAAAGTGACTTTGTTATTATTTTGGTGTGATATTAATATGGATATGAAAAAAATTACTCAGCCCAATGTGAGGTTAAGTATACCATATTAATTATGATATAATGTAAATAACTGAAGAATAACATTGTTAAGAATTTAACTATGAAATTTAGGATATGTAATACACAGTCACAAAAATGTCAAATTCAAATGTCAGATGTTAAATACATATCATTTAATCTCTTAGTTTTCAAAAGACACTAAGTCTTATGATGCAAATAATTCAAAATAGTACATGCCAAGGAAAGTTTATATTTAATTGAAAAAAAGACAACTCTTAGACAAACAAGACTTTATCAGAATTGGTCTTTTCCACCCAAAGCCATATGCAAAGAATCCTTTTCTTTTCCTTTCCCCATAGAGGGTTTTAAGCTTTGCCAAATGCTCTTTTTACCTGCTCATAGCTTAACCTCTTCTCTCTCTCTCTCTTTTTCCATTTCTTTTTTTTAATCCTATAGCTTTGTTGCCTCCCACAAGGTGCCTTTAACTAAAAGTCTCTTTCCTAAAATGTCAACCCATTGCCTGCTTTCAAAATAAATCCAATTTCCTTTATGGAGCTCTATCTGATCAAACTGAATAAAATAATTTTTTTTTCTTCCTGTTCGGAAGACTCCACAAGAAGTTTGCATTATTCCAGTTTCTGATACAGGCAGAACTTAATTCTACTGAGACAAAATGAAAAGAAAATTAAGGCATTATTAGTTTCTACAAAGCCTATATTGTTTCTCTGATTTATAGATTAAAAATTAGAAATTTCATACTTCTATGAAAAAACATATCTTGATCCATTTATGCACTCATTAGTTTTTAAAAGATTATTACCATTTTATAGTGGTAGGTGAGAAGTGGAGAGCAGATAGCAGTCAGTTCCCTGTCTCATGTTAAGTACAACCTTTATATTTTAAATTCTAAATTCAGTTACTCTCATTGCCATACAGTATTTCTCTTGTCCCTTATTAGGGACATACAATATTTCTATTGTCCCATTTTAGACAATAGATTTTGCTTTACAGGCTGTATTTGTGTTGTCAATTAGTTAAAGACCAAGGACCTCTTTGGAAGAAAGCAACATCTTTCATTGGCTAGACCTTAAGAGAAACAACACATCACAGAAGGAATTGATATAACGAAAGCAAAGTCAATAAAAATCTTAAGTAATTAGAAAAACTAGCTTTGTTCTCTCCACCCACAGATGATATGAAAAATATAATGAAGCCTTTCTTCAGAAGACATTTATTACTTTTAATGTCTCATTATTGCAATGCCTCCTTTTCTGTTATTCATTGAAAGATGCTAACTGTATAGAATAGTGCTTTACTTGTACAGTGAGTCCATCTTCCAACGTCAAATACAAATGCCAATACTAAAAGTTACACCTTGTGGTGTCTCTTTTTTTATAATACCAAGAGCACCTTGCACATTGTCCTAGTGCAGGCATGTCTCAGAGATATTGCAGGTTCAATTCCAGACCACTCCAATAAAGGGGAGTCACACAAATTTTTTGGTTTCTCAGTGCATACAAGAGTTATGTTTATGCTATAGTCTATTAAGTGTGCCATAGTTATTTTTTAAATGTACATTCCTTAATTTAAAAATACAAAACCTGAGCCTTAGGTGAGTTGTAATCTTTCTGCCAGTGGAGGGTTTTGACTCTGTGTTGACAGCTGCTGACTGATCAGAATGATAGCGGCTGAAGGTTTTGTGGCTGTGGCAATTTCTTAAAATAAGAATGAAGTTTGGGACATGGATTTGCACTTTCTTTCAGGAAAGATTCCTCTGTAGCATGCGATGCTGTTTGATAGCATTTTACCCTCAGCAGAACTTCCTTCAAAATGTTGAGTCAATCCTTGCAGACTCTGCTGCTGCTTCATTAACTACGTATATGTAATATTCTAAAGACTTTTTTTTGATAATTCAAAAATTTACACAGCATCTTCAGCAGGAGTAGATTCCACCTCAAGAAACCACTATCTTTGCTCATCCCTAAGAAACAACCCCTCACATTACAGTTCTGTCATGAGATTGCAGCAATCCATTCACATCTTCAGGATCCACTTCTAATTCTAGTTTTCTTGTTATTTCCCCCATATCTGCAGTGACTTCTTCCACTGAAGTCTTGAACCTCTCAAAGTCATCATGAGGGTTGGAATCAATGTCTTCCAAACTTTTGTTAATGTTGATATTTTGACCTTCTCCCATGAATCATGATTGTTCCTAATGGCATCTAGAATGGTGAATTATTTCCAGAATTCAATTTACTTTGCCCAGATTCCTTAGAGGACTCTATCTATGGCAGTTGATAGCCTTACAAAATGTATTTCTTAAATAATAAGATTTAAAAGACAAAATGACTTATTGATTTATGGGCTTCAGAATGGACGTTTTGTCAGTAGGCATGAAAACAACATTAATCTTACACATCTCTATCAGAGCTCTTGAGAGACCAAGTGCATTGTCAATGAGCAATAATATTTTGAAAGCATGTTTTATTCTTTTTCTGAGCAGAAGGTCTCAACAGTGGGCTTAAAATATTTAGTAAACCATACTTGAAACCAATGTGCTGTCATTCAGGCTTTGTTCTTTTATTAATAAAACACAGGCAAAGTAGATTTAATATAACTCTTGAAGGCTTCGAATTTTTATAAAGATAAATGAATATTGGTTTTCAATTGAAGTCACCAGCTGCATTAGCCTCTAAAAAGAGAGTCTGCCTGTTTTTTGAAGCTTTTGAGGCAAGCATTGACTTCTCCTCCCTAGCTATAAAGGTCTTAATGTCATTTTCTTTCAATAAAAGACTTTTTCATCTAAATTTAAAATCTGTTATTCAATGTAGCAAGTTTCATTAATTGTCTTACCTATATCTGAATAACTTGCTGCAACTTCTCCATCAGCACTGTTGCTTCACCTTGAACTTGTATGTTCTTTCATAAAACCTCATGAACCAACTTGTGGTAATTTAAAATTTTTCTGTAGCTTTCTCATCATTTTCAGCCTTCATATGATTGTAGACAACAGCTAAGTCTTGTTCTGGATTAGAGTTTGGCTTAAGAGAATATTGTAGCTGGACTGATGAGATATATATTTAATTTCACTCTAGGTTCTGGGTTACATGTGCAGATCATGCAGGATTGTTGCCTAGGTACATATATGGCAATGTGGTTTGCTGCCTCTATCCCCCTGTCACCTATATCTGGCATTCCTCCCCATGTTATCCCTCCCCAACCTCCCTAGCCCTGCTGTTCCTCCCCAGTCCCTGCTAACAGACTCTCTCTCTCTATATATATATATATTTAGTCACTACTTGGAAAACTGGCACAAAAGGCCTACCTTTCAGCCTATCTCAACTTTCCACGTGCCCTCCTCACCAAGCTTACTTATTTATAGCTTTTGATTTAAAGTGACAAACGTGCAACTCTCCCTTTCACTTGAACACTTAGAAGCCCTCACAAGATTATTAACTGGCCTAATTTCAATAGTGTTGTGTCTTAGGGGAAAGAGAGGCCCAAGGAGAGGGAGGGAAATAAGGGAAAGGCCAGTCACTGGAGCATCCTGAACACACTGACATCTATTGATTAAGGTATTTCTCCTAATGCTATCCCCCTTCTCAATCCCCCCACCCCCTGTTATTCCTCCTCTAGTGCCCCACCCCCAGGCCCTGGTGTGTTATGTTCTCCTCCCTGTGTCTGTGTGTTCTCAAAGTTCAACACCCATTTATAAGTGAGAACATGCAGTGTTTACTTTTCTGTTCTTGTGTCAGTTTGCTGAGAATGATGGTTTCCAGTTTCATCCATGTTCCTGCAAAGGACATAAACTCATCCTATTTTTATGGCTGCATAGCATTCCATGGTGTATATGTGCCACATTTTCTTTATCCACTCCATCATTGATGGGTATCTGGGTTGGTTCCAAGTCTTTGCTATTGTGAACAGTGCCACAATAAATATATGTGTGCATGTGTCTTTATAATAGAATGATTTATAATCCTTTAGGTATATATCCAGTAATGGGATTGCTAGGTCAAATGGTATTTCTATTTCTAGATCCTTAAGGAATCGCCACACTGTCTTCCACAATGGTTGAATTAATTTATACTCCCACGGACAGTGTAAAAGTGTTTCTATTTCTCCACATCCTCTCTAGCATCTGTTGTCTCCTGATTTTTTAATGATTGTCATTCTAACTGGTGTGAGGTGGTATCTCAATGTGGTTTTGATTTGCATTTCTCTAATGACCAGTGATGATGAACTTTTTGTCTTATGTTTGGTGCCTACATAAATGACATCTTTTGAAAAGTGTCCGTTTATATCCTTTGCCCACTTTTTGATGGGGTTGTTTTCTTCTTGTAAATTTAAGTTCTCCATAGATTCTGGATATTAGCCCTTTGTCAGATGGGTAGATTGCAAAATTTTTTTCCCATTCTGTTGGTTGCCAGTTCGCTCTATTGATAGTTTCTTTGCTGTGCAGAAGCTCTTAAGTTTGATTAGATCCCATTTGTCTATTTTGGCTTTTGTTGCCATTGCTTTTGGTGTTTTAGTCATGAAGTCCTTGCCCATGCCTATGTCCTGAATGGCATTGTCTAGGTTTTCTTCTAGAGTTTTTATGGTGTTAGGCCTCATGTTTAAATCTTTAATCCATCTAGAGTTAATTTTTGTGTAAAGTGTAAGGAAGGAATCCAATTTCAGCTTTCTGCATATGGCTAGCCAGTTTTCTCAACACCATTGAGGATTTTTGAATCTATGTTAATCAGTAATTTTCTGGTTTTGTTATGTTAGTAACTAGTTTGTTTGTTAGTAACTAGTCAGTAATTTTCTGGTTTTGTTATATCCTCTCCTAGTTTGGGAATTAGAGTGATACTGGCTTCATGGAATGATTTAGAGAGGATGCCCTCTTTCTCTATCTTTTGTAATAGTTTCAGTAAGATTGGTACCAATTCTTCTTTGAATGTATAATAGAATTCAGCTGTGAATCTGTCTGGTTCTGGACTTTTTTTTTTGGTGGCAATTTTTTTATTAGGTTTCAATCTCAGTACTTGTTATTTGTCTGTTCAGAGTTTCTATTTCTTCTTTATTTAATCTGGGAGGGTTGTATATTTTCAAAAATTTATCTATCTCCTCTAGATTTAGATTTTCTAGCTTGTGTGTATACAGGTGGTCATAGTAGTCTTGAATCAAGTTTTGTATTTCTGCAATATTGGCTGTAATGTCTCCTATTTCCTTTCTAATTGAGCTTATTTGGATCTTCCCTCTTCTTTTATTGGTTAATCTCGTTGATGGTGCATCAATTTTACAGATCTTTTCAGAGAACCAGATTTTTGTCTCATTTATCATTTTTTTTTGTTTTGTTTTGTTTTGTTTTTGTTTTTGCTTCATTTTGTTCTGTTCTGATCTTTATTTATTGATTTTTCTGCTAGGTTTGGGTTTGGTTTGTTCTTGTTTCTCTAGTTCCTTAACTTGTCTCTTTGTGCTCTTTCAGACTTTTTGATGTAAGTATTTAATGCTATGAACTTTCCTGTTAGCACTGCTTTTGCTGTCTCCCAGAGGTTCTGGTGAATTGTTTTACTATTATCATTCAGCTCAAAGAAGTTTTAAATTTCCATCTTGATTTCATTGTTGACTCAACGATCATTGGTCAACTATACAAATATAGTTCACTCTTGACAAGAACTATATTTGCATAATTTTGAGTGTTCTTTTTGGAGTTAATTTCCATTTTATTCCATGGTGGTCTGGGAGGATACTTGATATAACTTACATTTTATTAAATTTATTGAAACTTATTTTGTGACCTCTCATATATTGTATCTTAAAGAATGTTCCATATGCTGAAGGGAAAAAAAAGTATATTCTGCAGTTGTTGGGTAGAATAATCTGTAAATATCTGTTAGGTCAATTTGTTCTAGGACATAGTTTAAGTCCATCATTTCTTTGATGACTTTCTGTCTTGATGACCCATCTAGTGCTGTCAATGGAGTATTTAAGTCACCCACTATTATTGTGTTGCCATCTATCTCATTTATCAGGCATAGTAGTAATGGTTTCATAAATTTGGGAGCTCCAGTGTTAAATGCATATATATTTAGGATTGTGATATTTTCCTGTTGGACTATTCCTTTTATCATTATTTAGTGTCCCTTTTTGCCATTTTTTTAACGTTGTTGCTTTAAAGTCTGTTTTTTTCTGATACACAAATAACTATTCCTACTTGCTTTTGCTTTCCATCCGCATGGAGTATCTTTTTTCTTCCCTTTACCTTAAGTTTATATGAATTCCTGTGTGTTAGGTGAGTCTCTTGAAGACAGCAGATACACAACTGGTGAATTTGTATCCATTCTGCTATTCTGTATCTTTTAATTGAAGCATTTAGGCCATTTACATTTGACATTAGTATGGAGATTTGAAGTACATTTCTATTGATTATTTTAAAAGCTGCCTTAATAGCTTGTTTTTTGTTTTATTTTTTAATTGTGTTACTGTTTTAAAGATCCTATGAGATTTATCCTTTAGGAAGTTTCTATTTTGGTGTACTTCAAGGTTTTGTTTTAACATTTAAAACTCCTTTTAGCATTTGTTGTAGATCTGGCTCAGTAATGATGAATTCTCTTGACATTTGTTTGTCTGAAAAAGACTTTATCTCAGCTTCATTTATAAAGCTTATTTTTGTTGGATACAAAATCCTTGGCTGACGATTATTTTGTTTCAAGAGACTAAAGATGGGAACCCAATCCCTTCTGGCTTATCAGGTTTCTGATGAGAAATCTGCTGTTAATCTGACAGGTTTTCCTTCGTAGATTATTGATATGGCTTGGTTGTGTCCCCACCCAAATCTCATCCTGAATTTCCCCGTATTGTGGGAGGAACCCAGTAGGAAGTAACTGAATCCTGGGGGCAGGTCTTTCCCATGCTGTTCTCATGATAGTGAATAAGTCTCATGAGATCTGATGGTTCTATAAGGGGGAGTTTCACAAACTCTCTCTTTGCCTGCTGCCATCCACATAAGATGTGACTTGCTCCTCCTTGCTTTCTTCCATGATTATGAAGCCTTGCCAGCCATGCAAAACTTTAAGTCCATTAAACATCTTTCTTCCTTATAAATTGCCCAGTCTCGGATATATCAATAGTATGAAAACAAACGAGTACAATTTTCTGATGCTTTTGCCTCACAGCTCTTAAGATTCTTTCCTTTGTCTTGACTCTAGATAACCTGATGACTATGTGTCTAGGTGATGATCTTTTTGTGATGAATTTCCCATGTGAAGTTATTTGAGCTTCTTGTATTTGGCCATCTATATCTCTAACAAGGCCAGGGAAGTTTTCCTCAAGGCCTTGGGTAAATTTTTCAAACTTTTAAATTTCTCTTCTTTCTCAGGAACACCAAGTATTCTCAGGTTTTGTCATTTAACATAATCCCAATTCTTTTGGAGGCTTTATTTTTTTAATTTTTTTCTTTTCTTCGTCTGATTGGGTTAATTCAAAAGCCTTGTCTTTGAGCTCTGAAGTTCTTCCTTCTACTTGTTACAGTCTATTGTTGAAACTTTCCACTGCATGTTTTATTTCTCTAAGAACGTCTTTCATTTTCAGAAGCTGTGATTGTTTTATCTTTACAGTATCTATTTCCCTGAAGAATTTTTCATCTATATCCTATATTGCTTTTTAGATTTCTTTAAATTGGTTTTTACCTTTCTCTGGTATCTCCTTCAGGAGCATAATAATCAACCTACTGAATTCTTTATCTGGCAATTCAGATATCTCTTCTTGGCTTGGATTTATTGTTGAGGAGCTGTGTGATATTTTGGGGGTGTTACTGAACGCTATTTTGTCATATTACCAAAATAACTTTTCTGGTTCCTTTACACTTAGGTAGACTGTTTCAGTGGAGAGGTCTAAAGCTCAAACCTTGCTGTTCAGATTCTCTTGTCCCATGGGGTGATCTCTTGATGTGGTACTCTCCCTCTTCCCCTAGGGATGGGGCTTCCTGAGAGCTGGACTGCAGTGATTGTTTTTGCTCTTCTGGGTCTAGCCACCCAGCAGAGCTACCAGGCTTCTGCCTGGTATTTGGGTATGTCTGCAAAGAGTCCTGTGATATGACCCATCTTCAGATCTCTCAGCCTTGAATACTAGCATCTGCTCTGGTAGAGGTGGCAGGGAAATAAAAAGGACTGTGAGAGTCCTTGGTAGTAGATATGTTTAGTGTGCTGTCTTTCTTGAGTGCTGGTTATGCTAGCAGTGAAGCTGTCACATGGACACACTCAGGACTTCTGATTAGCCACAATGTTGCAGGCAGTAGAATTAGGTGTTGTCTTCTCCTTTCAGGAATGAGGGTTATTCTGTCATGAGTTGCTATAATGGCTTACATTGGTTGGCTTCCAGTTAGGTGGTTGTGCTTTCAAGAGAGCACCAGTTTTAGTATCAGTAGGGGGCTCTATGCATGCCCTAAGATGGCCAGAGTAAATATTTTGCTTTCTCAGGTGATTGGCAGGGCCACAGCTCCCAAGACTTTATATGTTTTACATTCAGCTACCAGGGAAGGTAGAGAAATACCATCACATGAGGGCAGATTAGGCAGGTCTGATCTCAAACTGTCTTTTCGTGGGGCTTGCCTTGGCCACTGTGGGGAAGGGGAGTTGGTTCTCAGGACAATGGGGTTATGTTTTAGAGGGGATCTTGGCTGCCTCTGTTGTATCATACAGTTTGCCAGGGAAGTGAGGGAAAGCCAGTAACGAGATTTCACCCACCTCCCGCACAGCTGGCGAGGTCAGTCTGGCTCCTGCAGTACTCTGCCCAGACCTCAACCCCAGCTATGAGCTACCCAGCTGAGAAAGCAGGTACAGCTTTCAGACTTCACCCCTCCCCATCTACCCACTCTGTTAGTGGCAGCTCCTGTGCTCCTGCACTTGCTGATATCCATAGCAGCTCCCATTTGATCCCTGGACTCCGCTCAAGAAAATTTGTGTCCAGTGGAAACTACTACCAATTTCAGTTGGAAGCTTTCTTCACTTTGTGACCCTTTCCCAGTTCCTCTGGCTGGCTTCTCCAAGCGCCCTTGTGAGATGCAATCACGTGATGTGGATTTTCAGATTCCACAGTGAGGATGAGTGTTTGGAGGTAGGTTTTCTCCCTCTCATATTTTGGGAACTCATAGCTTTTCTCCTGTTTCACAAAATTTGCAGTGGTGTGCCACTTTTTTCAAAGTATCTGTGAATTCTTTAGGTTTTCCTGGTATGCTCCTGCAGTGGTTCTTGGAGAAAAATATCATGATGTGAGTCTCCACACACTGTTCAGTCCGTCCATGTGAGAGCTTCACGTTAGCCCTGTCTCCTATCCACCATGCCTCCTATCCACCAGGTCTCCTATCCACCATGTCTCCCATCCACCATTGTCATCCAACCTCTATGGATTTACATTCTACACCCTAAACCTAAAAGCATCTGGTCATTTCAGATTTAAAGATACCTTTATTTAAAGAGGAACCAGTCTAACATTGCCAGGTTTTGAAAGACTTCTCTTTTCTCAGTCCTACCGAGAGTAAAATATTAAGGTTCTCTTCATACATTTTACCTCATAAAACACTCATTTAAAGGAGAAAGAATGCAAGCTCATTATTACAAAATCAGTTAGGTGCTGATATGTCACATCACTCATATAGTCAACTATTAGTATTACAGGAACACAGCAAACAGGAGTTGATTTATAAACTTTGATTCTGGTCATTGTAAAAGTAAAAAACTTGTTTTTGCTTTTTGATTGTTTTACATAAATCTCCAGAAGATTCCCAAAGAACGTAATATTTAAAATAACAGAATTTTCCTTAAGTAGCAATTAGATAAAGTATCTAGTTATCAGAAATCAATGTATGCATGTCCCTGCTTCATAAACAGATTGAAAAAAATCATTCAATTTTATTTTAAATTAATTTGGAACACCTCTATAAATATTGGCAGTTGAATGTGACAGAGTTAGCTGTAACTGAAGATACAGAGAGTAGAAAGAATATCATCCTTTTTCCTTGAGAAATGTCATAAGAAATAGATTGTTTTGCTTATTTGATTAATTTGGGAGATGTTTAATTGCATAACCTCCAGCAAATTTTGCAATTCTGTAAATAAAATCACATGGAATGATTTACTTGATAAATAAGAATCATCCTTCTTTTTAATTCCTATAATAGACAGATTATAAAGGAGAACCCTTTCTCAACATTTTGAAAACTTACCTTGGACCAATATATGAGACACAGCCAAGTCAACTAAAGTACAAAATCATCTGTCTAGATATCTATCTATCTATATATGTATCTGTAGATATCTATCTGTAGATATCTATCTATATCTATCTATAATATATATATTTTTTATTATATATTATATATAGTATATATACGTATATATGTATATATATACATATATACGTATATATACATAGCATACTAAGTATCTGCTAAGCATATATATGTATGTATATATATTATATATATATACACATAGCATACTAAGCATTTGCTAAGCATATTCATCCCACAGTGTTACTTTAAAATAATTATATTTTAAAATATAAGAAATATATAACAGTACTAAAAAATAAGAAAGACACATAATATTGAAGAGATTATCAAAGAGGAATCAGTTCTACAGTAAAAATAATTAAGTGATAGCCTAAATTATTTGCAATTGAGAATATAGTAGACAATGATAGCCATGCTTTGTCTGCCCTGACCTCTCTCTATATCAAATAGTCAAGTCCTAACAATACATACCTAGGACAAATGATAGGAAAACATAGTATTAAATTTCAGTGATCAATGTAACAAACAAAAGACATAACACCTGAAGAAGCAAGTTTAATAGAACAAAGCACTTAAGGCTGAATTAGTGATGTACACGTTCAAGCTAAATGTTATGAAAGAATGCAAAATGCAATCTACACTAAAATGCAAGCTCCCCACTAGAATGTAAATTCTATAAAAGCAATTATTTTTCTTGTTTTGCTCACTTGTATTCCCAGAGCTGACACTTAGTAAATTATCAATAAATATTTATTGAACAAACATATGTAACATAAAACAAAGGGATGGAATTTAGAAAGAAAAATTTAAAAAATAATTCTACCATTCATCTCCAAGTACTATTAGAAGGGAGAATGTCCTAATGAACCCCAAAAGATCTCTCAGAGCAAAATAAAGACATAAAATCTTCTGAGGACTATTAACAAGATTAATGAGTATAAGATGTTTGACTATTCCAATTAACTCTGGTTAATTATCAGACAATTCATTTCTATCCAAAAAACAAGGAGTTCATTTTTTCAAATATTTTTGGATCACTCCCCAAATACTACTATGTCACAATTAGAACCAGAACTACAGGAGTCACATATTTCATGTTATCTGACTAGAATGAAATTAATTAGGAAATGAACAATTAAAAGAGAGTTCAAAATATCCAACACTTAGAACTATGAATGTCTACATAAATTACTATCTTTATTATAGAGGAAAGCAAACAGTAACTGAAAACTACTTTAAAATAAGCTAAAATGAGAACACCGCATATCGGCTATGAAATGTGTCCAAATAAGAATGCCTAGAAAAATTATATGCATACATTAGGGTATAGAAAGACTTTAAATTATGTATATAGTCAAGATCCTAGACTAAGGGCAAGAGATGTAGAAGAGCCATTAAATGTGTTATTCACTTATTTGTTAACTCATTCAACCACTGAAGATATAACACCTGTCAGGCACTAAAAAATACTGGCCCACAAAATACAGTAGCTACCAAAACCAGAAACTATTTGTGACCTCAATCAGCTTAGAGTTGATTAAGGAAGACAGATACTAAAGTGGCAAACAAAAATAAACAAGTAAATAAATAAATAATAAAAACAGATATCACAAAGAACATTCAATGGGAAAGTTTCACTTAGTAGAGGAAAGATTTTTCTTAAGAAATTATGACCGGTCTGAGATCTGAAAGGTGTTTAGGTTTTAACTAAGGGAAATTGAAAGGACAAGAATGCAGGAAGAAAGGAGCAAGTCCAAAGCCGCTAGGTTGTGGAGGGGTGTGGCACAATACAGGAACTAAAGGAAGGCTTGTGTTTCTGGAAGACAACATAGCCTAGGGAGAAGCTTTAGAAAAAGTTAAAGACAAATTACAAGGATTCTTGACTCTGGCAGGGGATCCAAGAATACTCAGCTTCCACATCAGACATAACTCTATCATTTACATTCTTAGGTCTAATGCAATGAGACCAAACACTGACACATCAAGTCATGCAAAGTGAATTTATTACTCACAGATAGGCAGCAAGGACAAAGAGAAGCCTGGGATTCATGGTGAGCTGTTCCCCCAAAGCTCAAGAAAGATGCCCAGTATAGATGAAATCTCATCTGGTAATGCTGCACACCCCACTGCAGCTGAGGGACTCTGAAAGCATTCTTCTCGGAGTTTTATACATGGGTTGCTGAACACAGCATTGCAAGACATCCCATTCTGGCAGAAACAAGGATGCAGTCTGAGTTGTTTTAGACATTTTTTCCTTATTTCATGATGTAATATGCCACAGTTATTCTGAGAAACAAGTAGGAGTGGGGCAGAGCCACAGCAGTCAAGGTCATCTTGGGGACCTGCCTTCCTGCACAAGTTTATATAGTGTCTTTACTTCATGTACATGATGGTGATCTTTACCTTAAAATCAGTGTGAACCACAGAAATGATATAAGCCAATGAAGAGATATGATGGAGTCAGATTAGAATTTTGAAATATGTCCTTCTAGCTGCATGTGGTAAATAGATTGAGGGGTGGGTTAGGCAGAGTGAGCACAGAGCCAGTTAAGAAACTACAATAATCCATGTGAGAAAACACAGGTGCTTTTCTGAAATGACAATCGGGAAGATAAAATGATGCAGGTACAATTGAAGGATATTTAACTGTTAAGATCAACAAACGCACAAAGCAATAAAACAAAAATCATGGACAAAAGATTCAATCAAAAGCTCAAAATAATTAGAAATAAGAGATATGTACTTTAAAATAATGAGAAATCATTTTCACATATAAGATAGGCAAACATTAAATGTTCAGTATCAGTTATTGGCAAGTATCTGACATGCTGAGTGAGAATATAGATCAGTACAGACACTCATAGAGAGTAATTTGAAAGTATCGGTTAAAAATTGAAATGTGCATTTTCTTATACCCAGCAATTCTATATCATGGTATAACCAAGGAAGGCATCTGCACGTGAGAAGGAGTCATGTGTAGAATGTTCATTGAAGTATTGTTTGTTAATAGCACATGTACAAAACAAGTGAAAATAGCTTAAAGATCCATTAAAAGGAGTTTGGCTAAATAAGAAAAAAGAGACACACATAAGTATAATTAGAATCAGGAAATGTTTTCACCGGATGAAGACAAGGTTGAGTGCTCTAACAAAGAGTCACAAAACATGCTGAGTGTTATAAGCACTGGACCTGGAATAATCATTTTTGAGTTCTGATGTATGTCTTTCTTTTTTTTTCCCCATGATAGTCTCTACTTCTCTTTTGTCATGGTCACCAATGTCTAGGTGACTTTTGATATTTGCTTTTCTGTTTAGATTGTAATTTCCAAATAGCAGAAATCCTGTTTCTTTTTCACTGCTGCATCCCTAACACCTAGACCTGTACCAGGCATATATATTTAGTCAATATATGTTACTATTAAATATATGTAAGTGCTTTCATTAATGAATAAACAACTTCATGAATGAATGAATAATCTTACTTTTGGCACTAACTTTTTTTTTTTTTTTTTTTTTTTGAGACAGAGTTTCGCTCTTGTTGCCCAGGCTGGAGTGCAATGGCGCGATCTCGGCTCATCGCAACCTCCGCCTCCTGGGTTCAGGCAATTCTCCTGCCTCAGCCTCCTGAGTAGCTGGGATTACAGGCACGCGCCACCATGCCCAGCTAATTTTTTGTATTTTTAGTAGAGACGGGGTTTCACCATGTTGACCAGGATGGTCTCGATCTCTTGACATCGTGATCCACCCGCCTCGGCCTCCCTAAGTGCTGGGATTACAGGCGTGAGCCACCGCGCCCGGCCGGCACTAACTTTTTATAGTTTAAGCATACAAATTTTTCAGGATTCATTTCTATCAAGATTCCACCTATAGAAATAAAGGCATTGGTGTTAGATTTCTTAGTGCCTTTCCTACTTTAAAATTTTATAATTCACAGATGTTGCTTGGGTTGTCTCAAAAACTTTTTGCCAGTTCTTTTTATCATAACATGATTTTAACTCTTTTATATTTCCACAGACAAGATGTAACTAACCTACACAGAGTTTCCTATGTTTGAATTTATGTGTAAGAATCCAAAATTCTTATGATTTTATGATCTATATTAAACACACAGATTAAATGTATAAATAATGCATGCTCACATGTTGTCATATTACCTGCTTCTAATAATATTTTAAATTGTCTAATAAATCCATAGGAAAATAAAATCTTACCAGATTTTTAACATAAATACACAGTGGAATATAAAGTAGAGAAGCTCTGAAATACCAAAGATGATCAGAGTGAGGATATCTTATAAAATGGGCAACTGTGGCAAACAGCAACTGAGTAGAAGTTCCGGTTACTTGACTTTATGTGTTAGTTTAGGCTCATATGACCATAAAATAAAATTGGAGACATACTCCCAAAAATCTATTTTCTATTTTTGGATTGCCAGAGCCTATGCTTTCTTGTCTGGTTCACCACCCTCTAACCTTGTAATCCCATAATACCCCGACCTCTGTACATGACATGAGTAGAAACACATCAAACCAATTATGTAGTATCTTTCAGCTAAATGGCTCACTGACACAGTCAGATGTCTCATTTTGCACTTCATTACATATAGACAAACTAGAGCCTGAGGGGAACGCTAATTAATGTAAACTTGTTCTCCAAGTCACAAGACTCTGAGGGCTTATTGGTTTATTTCTCTCTAAATACAAACAGAACATAGAGCAGTCTGTCAGTATAGTTTCACATCACATTACACCATGGTGACATCTCAAATCATTCTAACCTTTTCATTGAAATATTTAAATATTTGCCTCTTCTCTAATACACTTTGTCAACATATATGAATATATACTCAAACAATTATATGCAATATATAAAAATATAAAATCACAGAAATATTATATTATTAAAAAATTCACATTATCTCTTATGATGTACTCCTCTCCCTCTCCAAATCAGGAGTTTATATCTCTACTCCTTTTATTTGGGGATTGGTTATATGATGATATGGTTTGGCTGTGTACCCACCTAAATCTCATCTTGAATTATAGTTCCCATAATCCCTACATGTCATGGGAGGGAACAGGTGGAGATAATTGAAACATGGAGGTAGTTTCCCCCATTCTGTTCTTGTGATAGTGAGTGTGTTCTCTGGAGATCTGATGGTTTAATAAGGGGTTTCCCCCTTTGTTGGGCACTCATTCTTCTCTCTTCTGTCACTTTGTGAAGAAGAACGTGTTTGCTTCCCCTTCTATCAAGATTGTAAGTTTCCTGAGGTTTTCCCAGCCATGCACAACTGTGTGTCAATTAAACGTCTTTCCTTTATAAATTATCTAGTCTCATGTATTTCTTTATAACAGTGTGAGTAGGGACTAGTACATATGACTGCTATGTTTAATGCAATGTGAGTGGATGTGACATATGCCAGTTCCAAGCAGAATTCTTCATGTCGTTGAATTGTCTTCTATCTTTTTTCCCTCTTCTACTAATCTATACTCAAAACCAGAGAGAAAAAGAAAGAGAGTAGAGCCTGAAATAAAAATGAAAGGTGAGGAAAAGAAAATTGTGGTTATAAGTCACAGAGATTCTGTTGTTGTTTGTTACACAGCTTTGTGTCATAGAAGATAACTAATACAATGTGTAAATGGAAAAAATTATATAAATCAATATATTAGTAAATATTGTGTTATGAAAATAAAATTTGTAATTGAAGTTTAAGATCTTTAAACCAGCACATATTATTTTCATATAGAATTGTGAAAAGAATCCTCTGACATTGATTTGATGAGGTTATTTTTGCTTTAATGGTAAAGACAGCCAGTTTTTAATTAAAATATTAGTTATATTTGTAAATATAGTCACTGATTCATTTATTTTCAATACATGAGTTCCTACTTTGGAGATCATTTTCTTCCTGTGGGTAGATCATAGAGACTGTTGCCTTATGTTTCTGTAACTGAGCATTTCCAACTCTGAAAGAAATTGGCCAGGAGTTTTCTGAGATCCCAAACACATATTTAGTTTAGAATTCTCATGTAAGTGAAAAATATAAAAATAGAAGGCAATAGAAAGTATTTAGTATGTCTGTGGCTTTGGCTGAAGAGGTTTCAAAGCAGAATTTAGATAGATTGAATTGTGATTTATTAGGTGCTCTGAATTAAGTAAGTTTAGAAAATAATTTGGTCTTTTCACAATCAGGGATGAAAGAGAAGACAAAGACTAAAAAATCCATGGTTTTCAGAGTTGAAAGAGGCAACTTTTTGTATCCTCGTTTGTAAAAGACTCTTGAGTTAAGACCCAGCCTCTGGGCAAAGAACAAATATGGCATCATTGCATTAAGTTGGGCCCCAATACAGTAAATCCTATCTGTTAGAGAAAATGGCTCAGAAAAAGAGATCCAGCATATGTTTAGATGGAAGTCTGATACACTCAAAGTATCCTTAATTAAGTCTAGAGAGAGGGATATAGCAAGAAGAATTGGTGTTGCAATTGGCATATGGAACTGACTGGAATCAAGTAGTCTGAGTTTTTTGGAGGGACCTCGAATTACTTGGGGGAGAAAATTTTCCTGCTATAAAGTAAGGGAAATTATAAGATTTTCCTGCAGGATTTCAGAAATCATTAGCACCAGTGACTGTTCTCCCCTTCCCTGCTTCAGCCCTTTTCTGAATGTGAGTATTCATGGGTAACGTTGCTCCCTTTCTACTACTGTATGTCTGTATGTTGAGTATTTTTAACTTACCTATCTGTGGATAACTTGTATTTTCAGTAGATTCCTTGATCAAAAGGAGTTAAATACCAATCTCAGATAAATCATGAGATCCTGAACTTTGAGTCTGATATGTGATTGTACTTCCTGGGTTTCTTGGAGAAGATATGAGTATATTTTGTTCACAGGAGGAAAACAAATATTTAAGATTAAGAAAAAGTCAGGGGTAGAGTATCTTATTTGTTCACAATCATCTATTTTTCTGCCTTACCATGCTGTTATATAAGCAGAATGCATTTTCTTGCTCTGTCACTGGATTTAGCCATGTGACTTGTTTTGGCAAGAAGATGTGATCAATAATGGCATGCACCTTTCCCTAGCAGAACCTTTAAGTACTCTTGCATATCATGACTCTGTCCTATTTTAAACTTGTCCTGTACCATAAGAATAGACAGGGTGACTGTGTACCAAAATAAAAAGCTAAGTAGAGCAAACCAAAGCCAAGCTTAATCCTAGAACGGCCCAGGAGAACCAAGCAAGAGTGAGTAAAGTTACAGCCAATCTGTAGCACTCAGGTCACTTAAACAAGTAACTATGTGTTATTGTAAGAGATTGAGATTGTGGATGCTTGTGATCAGAAAGGGAGTTTCATTTTCATTTTCTCTCTCCAATTCCTATTCTTTCACCAGCCTCTCCAATTTTACCTCTTTCTTTCTTAGTCACTTTGAATGTGTTTTCCTTCTTACTTGAATGCACTGCCCATATTCTCATCCCACATCTACTTTCCATACAGATTCTTCACCTCTCAAGTCAAAACCCACTTTCTCAGGAAAGCCTTTCTTGATCATCTGGGTTAGGGTTTTTTCCTGTTATATTTCACCCTGACACGCTTTCTTAAAACTAAACCCAATTTATATCTTTATATTTTAAGTTATGTAATTATTTGAAAAACATTGGTCTCTCCAACTATACTGTAAACTATATGAGGACAGGAATTATATATTATACTCAGCATCTGAAACAGTGTTTGGTACCTAGAAGAAGTTCAATAAATATTTATCTGAACAAATACATGCTAACAAGTTATATAAATAAATTTAAGCCCCACATTCTATGTAACTACTTATGTCTGGGTATTTTTCTTGAGAATACAACTAATTTGTTCCCATTCATTGTGTAAACTTGAAATTAGAAAAGTGATTTACTGATAATTACCATTAAATACTTCTCCCTGTCAATGCTCTGCATGCGTCTGCTACCCAACATGATATTGTTTCTTGATACACAATCTCCTGTTTCCTGATGCTTAGGACTATCTTGAATAAAGCCTTTGGGACAATAGAATGAATACTGAGATGAAATATAGATGAATCGTTTTGTAGAATTCTGCTCTAATTATTCTGAAAATTATATTAGAATGTTTGCAGGATTAATATTTAAATTAAATTTTATTCTCAAATGATTATTTCATTTTTCAAAGAAAATCTTTTTCTTTCTATTTTTTCTTTCTTTTTTTTGTTATACTTTAAGTTCTGGGGTACATGTGCAGATCTTGCAGGCTTGTTACATAGGTATACACATGCCATGGTGGTTTGCTGCCTCCATCCTCCCGTCACCTACATTAGGTATTTTTCCTAATGTTATCCCTCCCCAACCTCCTCACCCTCTGCTAGCACTCCCCTAGCCCCCCCACCCCTCAACAGACCTCCCTTCTATGTCCATGCATTCTCATTGTTCAACACCAACTTATGAGTGAGAACATGCGGTGTTTGGTAAGAAAACCTTTTTCTGTTAAAAGCACACTTGAAATGTTCAAATAAAGTCATTTTTGTGGCAAAGCAATTGCCCAGGGCAGATTCTAAATAGAAGATAAGAAAGCAATAGTCATTTTACTCTGAAGGGCATACTCCAGAGATTCGCAAAATTTTCTCTCCTCCTCTTTTACTGTGACACACCATAACTAAGTTGTTTATCTTTTATGAGTTTCAATTTTCTCTTTCGCAATATGGTTGTAAAGGGCTTAAACATATGCTTAGTTAACAGAGAGCTATAAAGTTCTTTACTGGTTTCATACAAGCCACCATTTTTAGTTACTTTATCTTTAACAAAAATAACAGTAATGATTTCTTGCATTATTTTAAAAATTAAACTATGTACCAATACACAGAACATGTAATACTTGCTAACATATAATTTTCTTTCAATTAATATTTTTCTTTATCATTTCCTGGAATCATTAGGCTAACTAGATAAGATGCCTTAAACTGTGTCTAGTGAAAATTAATAGTAAGTACTGTTCTCTCTTTTATATCAATCCAGTGTTATTTACCATAAGTTTTATCTTTCTATTAATTTTTATTTTAATAAAGTCTCAGAGAATGAGATTTGATAATTTTATTTGCCATACGAGTTCAGTTTAAGTGTTTGATTTCTACCTTTTCTGGTAGCACCAGAATAAATCCTGCACATGAGCCCTCCCCCATTTTCACACTGAAACATAAATTCCCAGAAGATCAAAATATGGCACATTTATCTTTGCAGACAATCAACATATCAGTATACCTGGAAGCAAAATATAAATTTTCCTTATGTTTGATCAATAGAGTTATAACCACAAGTACTATGAATGAAGATAAAGCTATCTCTTCTATTTTCATATCCAACCCCATTATCTGACTTGACCTCATCTGTGTCAGCGTATTCTATTGCCTGACTACATACAAAGCAAAGAACGTATTTCCTTTCATCGATTCTCAATTTCCTCATCATTAATTTCATTGATTGAGTAGCAGGCTTTGAAATTAAAGAAAAGTAAAGCTTGAACAGTCAGTTTAGTGTTCTTATCTTTTAAAAAATTCTTTTTTCGGGGCAGGTATTAGAGGAGTAGGGCTCTTGCTGTTTAGCTTTTTTTTTTTTTTATGAAAATAAAAAAGAAGACAGAAGAAAAAAAGGCAAAACATACATAATACTGAAATCCTTATTCTTGGAACAGTGCTTGATGAATATCAAATAGTTGAATAAGTAAATTAAGATTTATAAACAAGGCAATCAATACCCATATACTATGCACTCACCAGAGAGTCAATAGGGAAGTATGTGTTGATGGCCTATTTGTACCAAGACAGTAAAAAATACTGGAGATATCTAGATGAAAAATCATGATTCTTTTCCCAAGAAACATTTTAATTAATCTATATGCTGGTTGGAAATTAAATTATAGAACACTGCACATGGACCTCAAGTGACAAAAGAGCTTTGTAGTGATCAAAAATAAGATAATAAGATATTACCATTTATATTGATTGCATATCTATGTAGTTTTATTTCTGAAAATATGACTTCATCTGTGTTGCATATAAATCCATCTAGTAAGTGATACTCTAAATTCTAATATATTTATATCCTCTTTACCTCTTACCTCAAAAAGCCTTACAGCTTCAACAACTTTGACAGTAGAGAAGACAAATTAATCCATCATTAACAGAATATTTAACATTTCACTATAATGTCATATCAGTCTTACCCCCAGCCCCAATATTATTTTTATTTATTTTGTTTTCTTCAGGGTCATAATAAATAAAACATGGCATTTCTTCATGTGAGGATATATATCACCAGAAGGAGAATGAAACGTGAAAGCCAAACAGTCTCCATTAACTATTGTTTATATAGCATTTTTACTTGTCAAATATTATTCACAGAAGAACAAAATACGATGGGGATTTTTTTCTTTTCCAATTCTAGGCAATTTGATTAAGTTGCTACACATTCATACATCATTCAGTGATAAACAGTATTTGAACTAAAGCAATAAAGAAAATAGTTTTGATAGTTCAGAAAACAATGGAGCTTCTAGGAATTGGGAATTTTGAAAGAATTTTTAAATCTGCCATGTTCTTTGCTTCTAAAGCCAGTGAAAAGTGATAGAGATTCTTTAATTCAAAAACCTGTGGTTACCACTAACCTGTGATGATTTAAATAGAAGTATTTTGGTCTGAATGTTTGTGCCTTGCAAAATCATCGATGAAAACTAATCACTAGTATGATGGCCCTAGGAGGTAGAGCCTTTGGGAAATGACTAGGTCATGAGGGCAGAGTCCTCATGAACTGGATTAGTGCATTTATAAAAGAGGCCCCAAAGCGCTGCCTTGACCCTTCCACCACGTGAGGACACAGCTAGAAGGTGCAGTCTATGCACCAGAACATGGGCCCTAATCAGACACTGAATCTAACAGCACCATTATCATGGACTCCCCAGGCTACACAACTATGAAAAATAAATTTCTGTTGTTTATAAGCCATCTAGTCTATGATAATGTGCTATCGCAGCCCAGATAGACTAAGACAATAGTTGTGGATGGCTACTCATTTAAATTTCAACTATACCATTCATTTGATTTTAAATGAAACATAGTTAAACCTTTTTGAGTCCCAGTTTGCTTTCCTATAAACTCAGAATAATATCCATTATTAAATAAGAAAATCAGACGTGTGGTACATGCTGTTACTGTAACACCTATGATTTAGAAGAAATACTGTTGCTCAGATTTCTATTCAAATCATGAGCTGATTGTTGAATGGCCACATTTTAATGAGTCAGGCACATTTTACTTAGCTAACTCTGTTCTAAAATTGGAGCTAAGAACTGATTTGAATGCTGCCTGTCTCCTCCCAGCTTATTTGTCCAAGCAAACATAAATTCCATCATATTTATGTGCCCAACCCTGATCCTCAGGTACCCTGGGTCACATTACTGGGATCCACCAAAAGGTCAATTTCTACCTGCTCAGTTCACAGTTGCAGGAAAGAACAAACCCTCTTAGTTATTTGACAACGGCAGAGACCAAAGAAAGATTGGACTTTTGGATGCCTATGTCTACAAGAAATAACCAAAAAAAAAAATGCATTCCCAAGAACAAATGACAATCATATTATGGAAATAAGTGAAAAGGAGGCGCTGAAGGCAATAAAATAAAAGAAAAATAAAAGACAATTTTTCTATTACTTATTCTGGACCAGAAGTGTATAAATCACAAATTTTTAATACGGTATTTGATTTAATACTCAAGAATGAAGAAAATATTGTTTTCCTATGCATAGATGAGAAAACTGAGATTATAAAGAGAGGTTAAATAAGTTGCTCACAAATTTACATGTATGAAATACTAGAGCTTAAATTTTTACCCGTTTCATCTCCATAAAAAGCCAATGATATCTCTACTAGAGTACATTTCCTTTGCATTGTAGTGCTATGTGAAATGACTTGTCAGCTAAGTATGGAACTTAATGGTACAATATATATCATCTTCAATTTCAATCAAATACTTGAAATATAAATTTAGACAAGGACAAATAAGGTAATAATGCAGCTTAAACCAAAAGTGTGGCTGTATAAATTACACATCAGCAGTCACCAGTTATGATATACAGCAGGTGATTCATTATAATTCAACTCACCCTGAAGATTTCTAGGAAGGAGAATAAGACAAATTTACCCTTAGCCTGTGTGGTACTCATTAAAACCATAAAACTATTTCTTCTACAGAATATGTGGTAATGTTTTCTAAGGCTAGTTTGATCAACCTTTGATTTTTCTCTTTAGGAATCTTGGTATGTAAGTAAAGCTACCAATAAGTGAGAGTAGTTGCCTCAGTTCTTAAAGATTCATTGTCTCATTTATAAGGAATATGTTTATTGGATGCTACATTCAACTATGGCTTTTCCTGAACTTTCTCTTTTTGAAACGACAATTAAAATGCTTGAACACATAGCATGTCTAAAAAAATTTTAGGAAAGATTTTAAAGGAGGAAATATTTAGGTACAATTTGTAATATTTTTTAACAGAGCTCTGGTATCTACCAATTTGTCTGTCCATAGAAAATATTTTTAGTGAAATATTTTATAGATCATGAATACAGACTTCCATTATATATCTTCTGAAACTGCTAAGTGGCTTTGAATAATTTGTGTCATATTATTTCTAGCAATCGTCAACCTTGAGGATATTGAGTTACAAATAAATGAAGGCATACTTATATGCATACATATACATGTATACATACGTGAAAAGAGCAATCTCCTTCTTACAAATGTGTATGTAAGTAGCCTGCCAAGTGCTGGGCTTGAGTCACTGGGGAATTAAGGAAGTAATTGAAACTTTCTAAGTTTCTTTTCCCTCACTGTCCAATGCACGGGTTTGACAAGATGATACTCTCTGGCTTCTAACTGTCTGACCTTTAGGGTAGTTTCTTCTGCGGAACTAATTTACTTTGTATCAATCATCTTAGATCATCTCTATTTCCTAGTGCTATGGGATAAACAAGGTAAAAGGATAAAAAAGGAGCATATGGAGTAATTTTTCACCCTGTGAAGACTTATCAATAGCCAATAACCATTCTCTTGATTCAAAAGAAAATTAAACAACCCTTTCTCCCTCATCCCCATGAAAATTTTATCAGTAATGTTGTGGGATCCTTGGGATGTCACTTCTCCAGCTGGAAACCTCTGTGTCCAGTGATGCCTTTCCCCAAGTTTTGATCTGGCTTGCTAGGCTCATTATGCCCACTCTGCCTGGCAGGCTTTGCTTGGCTTGCACTACCAGCCTGGATGTCATGCCTGACAAGGGCGAGCCAGACGCAGAGCGGCGAGGGGTGTGTGAGTGAGTGGGGTGTCCAGCCACTGTGCATAGCCAGACATGTCAGCTGCTGCTATGGGGCAGGCAGCTGTGCCAGCATGGGCACTGGCTCCCTGCAAGTCCACAGCTGGACAAGGCATAGACAGGAAGCTTCCATGGCTGGCACCAGGGAATGTAGTGATGCCTGGAAGCTTGGGGACTCCAGGAACCACACAGCCCCAAAGAGAGAATCACAGCCCTGGCTTAGGGAGCTCCCAGGTCTGGGCTCCCAAAAGTGTGGAAGCTCTTCTCTCTTCTTCTTCTACAACATGGTGAGCAAGGGGCATGTTTCAGTCCTGTTTGTGTTACAGCTCTCTTAGGTCCTGAGTCCTACAGCCATTCTGCAGGTCCTGAGGCCTTGCCCTATATCCAGGAAGAATATGGTACATAGACAAAGGGAGGGTGAGCGAGATGAAGAGGAGTTTTATTGAGCAATAGAACAGCTCAAAGGAGAATCACAGTGGGTAGCTTCTCCCCCTAAACAGGGTGTCCTAACAAGTGTTCCGCTCTTAGCAGAGAGGGTAACTGAGTTCTTAGCAGAGAGTGTAGCTCCTTTCTGCTAGGCAGGTTGCCCAGATGAGCGTGTTCAGCTCTCAACAAAGAGGGTAGTTTCTCTCCGCAGGTGGTTATCCTCTTGTTTCTCCATCCTCTCCTTAATCTGGCTGAGTCCAGGGTTTTTATGGGCCTCAGAGGGGAGGAAGTGTGTGCCGATTGGTCCATGGGCTGCCAAGGGCAGGTCCAGGGAAAGCATCACAAGTTCCCCCTCTGGGTGGCTGGACTAGTGGCCTACGACCCAGGCTTCAAGCTTTCCCCAGCTTGAAGGTAGGACTTCACCAGGGACCCACTCTCCTCAGCCCAGGAGTTTATCTGCCTCCTCTGACTGTTCATAGTGCCCAGGCTGTTATGCTGAAGGGTGCCTACAGGCCAGCACTGGGCTGTACTTGGCCCCTGCTTGGGCTCCCTCCTGTGCTTGTTTGTGCCCAAAGTCTGGAGAGGGTGGAGGTGGCAGGGGGCTGGAGTGCCTCAGCATGTGCATACACAGCTGGGCTGCAATATCACCCAGGCTCAGCCCTAACTTTGCTTCAAGATTGGAGCAGGTACCAGCAATGAGGAGAAGCCAGACAGTAGGAGCAAGCACTTTCAAACCTTCAAGGGGAAAAGGGGGACTTCCTGGGCCTCAAGAGTGCAGGGATGCCTGTGTCCACAGCAGCAGCTTGGTGGCTGCAGCTGCACCTTGACAGCTCCTGCCTGGCCAGCTTGGAAGGGGCAGGGCTCTTGCTTGTCTCTAGCTGCCACTGGCTCCCATGGAGCATGCAGTCCTGGCTGCTGCCTCCTTGTAGAACAGGGCGGGGGCTCCAGGTCCTCACTAGGCCCGCCTGGTACCCTGAGCAAGGGTGATGCCACTGCAAGTTTTTCCTGTGGCCTCAACACTCAGGAGTGGCCTAGGGCTCCCCCTGGCCTGCCTCACACCCCTGTCTGGGAGTGAATCTTGGGTCCTAGGTCTAGCTGTTGGGAGTGTCAAGCTTGATGGTCACCATGATGCAGGGTGGATCCTGAGGATATAACCTCTGATGGCCCCACACAGAGCCTCTTTTCAAGGCTTAGGAGCTTGGTGCCATCAGCAGGGTGGCTGTGGTGACCTCGTTGCTGATCAGGTCCTTGAAGGAGGTGCCACTCTTACTTCCTGCCCTAGGTGCCTCAAGCAGAGCCTCAGCTCCACATCTCTGCCCAGCCCCAGCACTGTGTGAAAGCACTGGGCCCTACTCTGCCTCAGGACCCCTCTCTACCCTCTCCTTCATGCCCAACTGTGCTGCCCTCCAATTGGTGGGTGGCTTGGCCTGGTTCCACAGCAGTGGCTCCCAGAGGAAGGTTCCAGGGACTGCCTGCCTGGGAGTCTGCACCTGAGGACCAGTGGCCTGCCCCTATACCCCACTGTAGTTGGCATCACTGCAGCAACCACTTTAGATGGGCTGCCACTGCATCAGTAGCTTTGAATTGTAAAGACTCCTTGCCCAAGCAGCAACTTTTAAAAAACTTGCTTCAGCAAAAGAATATTCTAAAACTATTTCCTAAACATATTTTTTAATCAAAAAGTATTTATAGAACAAATATTTTGCATGGAAAATGCAAAAGAAATTCTAAATTAATGTGAACAATTGTTAATAAGAATAAATATTTAGAAAAGTTTCAAACTGTATTTAAATTATTAAACTTTGCAAAGGAAAGTTGTTAGATCTCCCAGCCCATATCTACTGGCATATAACTCTAAAAAGATTAAACATTTCTAAAGCTAAAATTTTCTCATTGTAAAATGGACTAAGTAAACATCAATTGATATTATATTTAATGGTTATTTATAAACTGTAATTGCAATATATTATGAAACTAAACATTATATATACATATATACCCATATATAAAATTGTTTTCATTTCTCTGAAGCGAGTTTTTGAATGACTTATGAAATTGCTTCACTGGCAGTTTTATGACACTTAAAATAGACTTCTCTCATGCAAAAATATGTTTAGAATATTATTGTTTCCTTTCCCTAAATTCACGTTTATGTGTTTTTGTGAAAGCTTCTGATTTCTCAAACAGAGGAAAGAAATAAAATACTTTTGTTCAGTTTTATTGAGGCTTCTTTTTATTTGTGTATTTTCAGGGTTATATGCAAAAAAAAAAAAAACTTCTAATGCTAACACTAAATTTCTTCAATGCATAAGCATCCCAATGTAAAACAGCACAACGATTACTGCAAGAGGAAATATTGAGGGGATATCACCATATCAAAAGTCTTGCATGCCCAGAAATCGCTGAGAAGATTATTTTTCTTTTCATTTCTTCTTAACTATTTTTCTTTCTAAAGTAGTTCTTTGGTACTTTGTCCTTTGCTAATATGCAAAGGGTAGAACAGTGATTACAGGAAATAAAGACTCCATTAGCTTGAGTGGTGCTCTTTGGCTGATAGGCATAATATTCTTAAACTATAGTACTTCACACTACCAGTCTCTACTAATGGAGAATCACCGCATGCATATCTATGAAATGTTCTAAAATACTTTTTCTCTTTATAAGAATTGGACAGAAGCAGGTAGAATATGAAGAGTCATTTATTAAGTGCAGCAAGAAAGCCATTAGGATCATAATTTCCAAGCATTAAGTAAGAGATAATGAGCCTTGGAGAAGGGTCAACTTACACATGTAGATATGTCATCGGCTTGCTTCTAATGGGGAAAAAGAGAGATTAAAATGCTCCAATTGATATCTAAAGAATTTCTTTTATGGGGAAAGACTACCTTCAGAAATATCTGAATACAGTGCTTGGCAAAGTCTCTCAACCTAGCTAACAACACAAAATTTCAAGTGAGTTTTCCTCTTGTTAAAATGTATTTTTCAGATTTGAATTTTAGAGAGTGATGGCTCAATTTTAAAATCCAATATATTACAACCAAAAAAGAGACATTAAACAGAACCAGCAAAAGCATAAATAAAAAAGTAAAAATGTTATATCTGTGCTTCTTTATACAAATTTTCTATGTTTAGGGAATCAGTGAACTCGAAAGGTCCATGAGCACTAATTATTGCTTTAACTATCAGCAGTAACTTATTTCTAAAGACTACTCTTACCTTATTAAAGCAACACAGGACTGATTCAGAGTTTTTAGACAAACAGCAGTGATTCTTAATCAAAGTTTACAACCAAGGAAGCAGAAAAGCAGAAACAAACTGACTTAAATTATGAGCTAATTACATGAATTTAACTCTGCAACTAAGGCTACATGTCCTGAGTTAGATTTAAGCTATATGAAGTCTAAGCCATCATCATCATCTACAAACTCAACATTTTCCACATCAAGAAGGAAAGCACGGACTAGCATCAGCACCAACCACAGGCACAGAATTCCAGACTCCCTGATCTCACTGAGACTTCAGTGTTTCAGTCACTGTTTATGGAAACAACCTCCATGATTACAGAAAATATGTTTCAGAAATTGTGAGAAAGCTCATATATGTAGAAAAATTAGGTACCAATGTTCAAGTGTTTAAAAGAACATATGAAGAAAAAAATTACTAATACAGCAGTATCCTCATTGCCCTGCAAGAAAAAAGGAAAAGGAGATGGCATGACAATTCAGTGCCTTGAATCTCACTAGAAATCTAAACCAAAGTTGTCAAGGGCTGACTACTCATTGAGATTTCAGTTGATAACTATCCCTTATTTTCTTCAGTTCTTCATGATTTACAATCATTCACATAGATTATTTCCCTTAAATCTCAAAATTGGGGAAACAAAATTTTTACATCCATATTCCAATTATATAAATGAATACACAAAAAGTCAAAATAACTTTTCTAATATCATACAGATGGCATTTATTATTTTATTTATTTATTTATTTGAGACAGGGTCTCTTTCTGTCATCCAGGCTGGAGTGCAGTGGCGTGATCTTGGCTCACTGCAACCTTCGCCTCCTGGGGGTAAAGCAGTTCTCCTGCCTCAGCCTCCCGAGTAGCTGGGATTACAGGCACCCACCACCACACCTGGCTAATGTTTTTTTTTATTTATTTTTAGTAGATACAGGATTTCACCATGTTGGCTAGGCTGGTTTCAAACTCCTGACCTCAAGTTATCTGCCCACCATGGACTCTCAAAGTGCTAGGATTACAGACATGAGCCACTATGTTATAAACAACAAAACTGCCTTTTGGTACACAATGGAATGTAATAGATTGTTGAGATCTGTGGAATAGTTTCATGAAACTGAGGTGAACAATCTGACAGCCAATGACAGCCAATGAAACATAGCACCCTAATTCTGGTATTTTTAATCATACATTTATCTAAAGAAAATAACTCAGACACATTATGTGGCACATTCTGCTTTATCCTCCAAAAGTTTTTTTCCTCTTCTTTCCTTGGCTAAAAGTATTTTAATAATAATTTTTGAAAACCTTGGGCATCTCTACCTCCATTCCTTGATTGCTTTTCTGAACCCCTTGCCTGTTTATGTTAATCCTCTGTGGTAATAGAATATTTTATGACACTTATCACCTTAGGGTTTTTTGTTTGTTTGTTTTTAATGTCTGGTTGTTCCCTTCCTACTGTAAACTCCTTGATGGAGAAATCATCTTATGTCCAATTTTGCATCCTAAGTTTCTATAAATATGTCCAACATATTTTTGTGGACAATTAATAAATGTTGAGATTACTTGATTCATTTATGAAAAGGCTTTTGACAGTTACGTAAAACTAGCACAATACAGAGAAGTGTATGGGATGTTGTAGGTGACATGGACTGATAAAGCTAAATAGTAAACCGGAAAAGTCGAATAGAATGATGGTATTCACCTTGAAAGCATAATTTTCATTAGAAATACAGAAATTAAAAAGGGTTACCACATTCTGTTTTTGTTGTGAAATTATTTCTAATGATGCATTGCTAAGAGAGACTGAAAGAAAGTCATTCTAAGAAAAGCATCAACCTAGGAGGATGCTGAAAGTTGTGTGTAGAAACCAAAGTGGTAGAGAGGTTTTTGATCAGAAGCCACACTCCTCATCAAAGCTTACAAGATTCTGCAGAATCCAGGGCTGTTACCTCTCTGCAACATCATCTCATTCATCACTCTTTTGTGTGTGTTCTGGCCACAGTGACCTGCTTTCTGTTCTTGGAACACACCAACCTTTTGCTGCATTCAGACCTTTGCTCTTGCTACTCTCTCCTCTGGTGAATTTCTTTCCCCAACATTTTGCTAGCTCCTTTTCATCTTTCATATTTTAGCTCAAAGGTCAATCTTCAGAAATGCCTTTCTAGGAAACTATTTGAAGTCTTTACATTTCCTCTCCCTAACCAAAGTTATATTTATACAATACCATTTATTTCCTTCATCTTTTTTTTTTTTTTTACAAATTTGACAAGTATTGTTTTTATGTATTTCTTTAGTTTCTGTCTCCTGCTCAAATGACTATATGTTCATATCAATAGAGCACTGTCTGCCTGGGAACACTGTAAACGCTGTTCACTGTTGCATCCCCATTACCCAGAACACAACTTGGTAGACAATATGTATTTAATAAATTCTTGAAATCCATGCTAATCAAGACCAGGCATTTTGGGCCTGGGGTCTATACCTGACATAGTACTTGGCTGAGCAGTATTTGAGGACCGATGAAAGCAACGTACCAATAATATGCTGAATGGTAAATTCAAAGAAAGAGCTTATAGTGAAAGGTGAGGATCAAGTGGAATGTATCTGAATAGTGCTGCTGATTTATTTGTGCCACACCCCTCTTCACCCCAAATTCATGTGTTGAAGTCGTAACCCCCAGTATTTCAGAATAACGCTGCATTTGGAAATGTAATCTTTAAAGAGCTAATTAAGTTTAAGTAAGATCATTAGGATAGGTCCTAATCCATTATGACTAGTGTCCCTATAAGAGGAACAAATTAAGACACATACTTGCACAGAGGGAAGACCCTGTGAAGACATAAAGAGAGGAAGACCATCTATAAACCAGGGTGACAAGTCTCAGAGGAAACCCATTCTGCTGACACCTTGATCTCAGAGTTCTAACCTCCAGGACTGTAAGGAAATGAAGTTCTGTTGATAAGTCCACAGTCTGTGGCACTTTTTCATGGCAGTCCTACCAATTAAATACAGTTGCCTACTTGAAAAATTACCAAGAGGAAACAGTGAAGGAGCCACCATGAACATAAAACCAAACAGTAAGCTAGTAGAGAAGGACTGCATTTAAAGTCATGTTCTTCATAAAATGACTAGTGGTAGGGAGAGGGAGAGAAGGGAGGAAAAAGCAAAGGGTAGAAAGGCAAGAAAGGCGAAGGAACACGAAAGTTCTTTCGTGTGCTTTTTACACAGCAAGGTGATACATGCTGAATAAAATGTTGGGTGGCCAGTAAAATGATGAGATGATTGCTAACCCTAGCAAAATTTGAAGTTCATGTACATAAAAAAGTAGTCATGACTTTGTATTAAATGTAAAGTGAATGCTAACAATGGACTGGCATCATTTTTTTCAAGTTACAATGATATCACAGACATATCAAAGCAAGAGAGGCTGTTTTAAAGCATTTATTTTTAATCAAACACTACTTCCATACTTAGGTTGTAAATTCTCTAGACTCTAATCACAATAAATATAAAACATTGAGCACCAGGGAATTTTAACTATCTCATCTAACAATGTAAACACCATACTTACAGAACTTTGTGAAAGAAGAAAGTGTTCTCTTTTTAAGTCTATAACCAGATGTGAGATTACTGGCCTTTGTTTCAACCACAATGATGATGGAAAGGGATAAATTAATTGCAATTTTGATGAATGGAATGCTTGACAAAATAATAGTTTTTACCAGATCATTGTTTTCACTTTTTAATTTCTATCCAGCAAAGCTTTGTTTCAATGGTACATCATTGTAATTGCCATTTTTGTAAACATCAAACTATGCAGGTGCATTTGAAAACTCACACTCTGCTGCAGATACAATGAACTAAAGAAATGTAGAACAGATTATAAAATTGCAAAATTTCTTTGAGCATATGGTGATAAGCAGAATCTCTGCTCTAAAAAAACCTGAAGTGTGTCTGGGCCTTCCAGTCTGGTAATGAGCCTTATGCAAAAGAGCCTTTAGGTTTCAATATCCGACCATTTAATAATTCACCTCCATGCCTTTCCCCAGACTTTGGTTCATCCCACCATATGTGCTTTACTTTAATATTAGGTTTAATGTACTTATATCCTTCAAATAAGCACTTAATTCACTTAATTAGATATCATCACTAGATTTCTCATGATTAATGGTGAAATATGAGTTCAGGATGGGTTGGTCCATGAATGAAACATCTTGGAATGTATCTTGGGATGCTGTGGCAAAATTAGCATAATTAGTGAGCCATGTTATTTCCCAAGATTCTCTTCTATGAGACTCGAGATTAAACATTAAAATAAATTTCTCATTCTTTAAGACTCCACATGAGTTCATTTACTCCAGGTCCTGTCCATGTAACTAGAGATATGTTCAATGTAGAAATGTACATCTTAGGCATTAGGACTTAATTTTAAGCTTTATTTCATTAATTCATATATAAAATTAAAAATCCCTATTCAAGAACAACATGTTTATTGAGTATGATTTATCTGAAAAAAAACAAAAGATTGATAACACATGCAAATACTTTGTTTATAGCAGCTTTTAAATTTAATTTTATTTTTTATTATACTTTAAGTTCTGGGGTACATGGAATACTGTGCAGCCATAAAAAAGATATGTTCATGTCTTTTGCAGGGACATGGGTAAAGTTGGAAACCATCATTCTCAGCAAACTGACACAAGAACAGAAAAGCAAACACGACATGTTCTCACTCATAAGTGGGTGTTGAACGATGAGAACACATGGACGCAGGGAGAGGAACATCACACACTGGGGCCTGTTAGGGAGTGGGGTCTAGGGGAGGGACAGCAGGGGATGGGAGGTAGAGGAGGGATAGCATTAGAAGAAATACCTAATGTAGATGACTGGGTGATGGATGCAGCAAACCACCGTGGCATGTGTATGCCTGTGTAACAAACCTGCACATTCTGCACATGTACACCAGAACTTAAAGTATAATTAAAACAAAATTAAAATA
Source organism: Aotus nancymaae (assembly GCF_030222135.1). Taxonomy (NCBI): domain Eukaryota; kingdom Metazoa; phylum Chordata; class Mammalia; order Primates; family Aotidae; genus Aotus; species Aotus nancymaae. Next base: position 21,858,561 of record NW_026988473.1, on the reverse strand, counting down.
GAAAGCTGCTATATTAGTGCATGATTCATGCAACTCAGAATCATCTATAACAATAAACAAATATTAAAAATATACTATTTTTTTTGGTAACCAGAAATATTTTCTACCCCAAACATGTCCCACTTAGCTGTTAAGTGGCTAAAATTTCACCATTAACAGTTCAATCATTTGGGCTTATGCTGAATTACTTCTTTGTTCTAAAATAATGGTTATATTGACATTCACTCTTAAAGTTCCTTTTTATGGCTTCATACACTCCTAGCTCTGGAAATATACTTAGCAGGATGTATTTAGTCAAACCAATTTAATGCATGAACCTCTTCTCCAACCTTTCTGTCAGACTAAAATCTATTCTCTCTTCGAACCTACTGCATGGTTAAAAAGATACTTCCAATATCAGATAGCTTTTTTTTCCAATTTTAGAAAAGGAATTAGAAAAACATTTTCTAATTTTAAAAAATAATCACTGAATTTTGCTATCTTAACTAGTTTCTAGAGTGAGATACAGGAAATCTATTTGTTTCTACATGATCACATTTTTAATATTTGGAAATGCCTAGCATGTTCCAGTTTCCTTTTCTCTGTTCTAAATCAATATTGTTACTTCTTCAAAGTTTCCTTCATTGACCTGGTTTCTTGATGATGTATTTAAGGAACTGAATAGATAAACTTAGACTGTGGCAGGTACTCTTCTAGGAGTTGGCTGTTTGGTGGTAAATAAACATAGCTTCTCTACCTATGGCTTATGAGAGAGCAAAAAACAAAACAAAACAAAAATTCAAGTAAATATAAAAGTCCAACTACTCATAACTGCTATAAAGAAAAAAATCTGAGAGTGCAATGGCAGAGAATTAAAGCATCATGACTAGCTGACACATGGCCAGGCAAAAGGAAGAAAAGTAGAGTTAAAGGGGTCTGTTGGGGGAAAATAGGGGAGGGACAGCGGGGAATGGGGAGTTGGGGAGAGATAGCATGGAGAGAAATGCCAGATATAGGTGATGGGGAGAAAGGCAGCAAATCACACTGCCAAGTGTGCACCTATGCAACAATCTTGCATGTTCTTCACATGTACCCCAAAACCTAAAATGTAATTAAAAATAAATAAATAAAATAAAATAAAATAAAATAAAAAGAAATAAGTTCCACACAGAGAAGTCAGAGACAACTGACAAATTGAGAGAATGTATTGGAAATGTATACTCCAGGAAAACAATAAATATCCTTGATATTTAAGCCGCTTTCAAAATCAAAGCGATTCCATATAAAACCCTGTTAAAAATAAGATGTTAATGGAAAAATCTATGAAATTTGAATATGATATTTAGTTTGATAAAGTGTTAATTTATTGGTTTCAACAGTTGTAGTATGGTTATCTAATATATTAATATTAGGGGAGGCCGGGCGCGGTGGCTCATGCCTGTAATCCCAGCACTTTGGGAGGCCGAGGAGGGTGGATCACGAGGTCAAGAGATCAAGACTATCCTGGTCAATATGGTGAAACCCCGTCTCTACTAAAAATACAAAAAATTCGCTGGGCATGATGGTGCGTGCCTGTAATCCCAGCTACTCAGGAGGCTGAGGCAGGAGAATTGCCTGAACCCAGGAGGCGGAGGTTGCGGTGAGCCGAGATCCTGCCACTGCACTCCAGCCTGGGTAACAAGAGCGAAACTCCATCTCAAAAAAAAAAAAAAAAAAAAAAAAAAATAGGGGAAATGTAGGTGAAAGGTAAATAATGATACTTTGTATTATTTATATAACTTTTCTGTAATACTAAAATTAATGTAAAATAAAAAGAAAAATAAAGGGGAAAAGGGACCAAAATATCTACCAAGGATGTGATTTATGTGATTTTGCAGCAAAAAAGTACGCAAATGCCACTTAAATATGTCAAAAGATAATCAAATTTACTCATAGGAGGAGAATTGAATTAAACCTTCAGTAGGATGCTATTTTGCCATTGGGAACAGCTTGACAAAAATTTTAAAAGAATAATAAACTTCTTAGGTAAATTTCTGGAAAACATGTAAATCGTTGAAAATCTTTGTCTTTTTAGAGAGCAAAATAGTGCAACCACTATTAAGTGAAGTTGATGGATTTCTATCCAAACTATAAGTGCATTTACCTTATAAGAATTGCAATTATGAGAACTTATAAGAATAATATGTTGCACTTATAAGAAACTATTATGAAACTACACTTTCAAAAATATGAAATAATGTATACACAAGCCTATTTCTTGTGAAGTTATTTGGGAAAGCAAACTATTGAAAACCACATGCATGCCATTCATTAGAAACTGAGTTGAAAAAGGTATGGTGCATTCTCATAAAGGGGTCCAGTGAAACTTAATCTACATAAAGATCAGTACAACCTGACATTAGTGTTTTTCAGTGTACATTGTTAAATAAGAAAGGAAACATGAAAGAATGCATATAGCAGGCCACTTTTTAGTGAGCTAAAAGAGGAAATAAAATATGCATATTTGTATGTGTATGTGTGATGTTTATGCTTATTTTTGCAAAAAGAAGTAGGAAAGATAAAAGAGAAATTAATGAAATATGTTAGTTATAGAGAGTAGATGGACATAAGATGGAGGGAATAGGTATTAGAGTGTAGCTTTTTGGGTATACTTTTAAAAATGCTTTAAAATTTTGACTCATTTAAATATTTTGTATATTCAAAATAGAAAATGAAAAAAGTAGGAAGAAAAACTAAATCCCCAAACTGACTGCAAATAGAAATTACCAAACAATTTTATAGCAAATTGAAAGTATGAAAACACAGATCAAATAATTATTCTGTATAATCATTCAACACTTTACACCTCAAGAAATATGTTCTAACTTCAGAAGGGTCGAAAAGGAATATTGAGATTGATGTCCAGATTTTTTGATTTGTAATAAAATTGGTGGTGTGAGTCAAAATTATGTTTTATGTTTTGCAGAATAAAGCAAATGAGTAAATATACTAATATTTTTGGAAATTAAACTTTTCACTAATTAAGAAGTTAAACACAAATGTGGAATGCAGGTGAGAAAAAAATGCTGTAAAATCAAATGTGAATCAATACATCAATATTGGTCTATACTTTGTAAAAATGTGTTTTCTAAATCTATCCATGAAAAGGTCTTGGAAACAATGTCACACTTCAATATCAATAAATATATCTAGTCCCCAGATTGTGATTTCTAAAGATCATTCCATTAGAAAATAAGAATAAAGAAACAGGCTTTTTGGTGAAGTGGATAATTCTAGGTTAGGCAGAGAAAATATAAAACAAGAGCCCAGTAGCTAATGAGATGAAACTTCTATAAACCAAATATCAGACAATTTGAACATAAAAATAAATAATAAATAATAAGGAAAATAAGTCATAACACAGGAAATAAAAAGCATTTCACAGATTAATAGTGATAATGATAATATTAAAAATAATAATAGGGACAGAGAGCGATTAAAATAGAAAAATCTCCTTTACAAAAAAGTATAGCTAATAAATATAGAAGAAATAATAGAATGTTGGCCAGAAGACTGGCTCACGCCTGTAATCCCAGCACTTTGGGAGGACGAGGTGGGTAGATTATGAGGTCAGGAGTTTGAGACCAGTCTGGCCAACATAATGAAATCCCGTCTCTACTAAAAATACAAAAAATTAGCCAGGTATCGTGGTGTGCACCTGTAATCCCAGCTACTCAGAGGCTGAGGCAGGAGAATAGTGTGAACATGGGAGGTGGAGGTTGCAGTGAACCGATATTGCGCCACTGCACTCCAGCCCAGACGACAGTCTGAGACTATGTCTCAAAAAAAAAAAAATTCTCTTGAAGAACTCAAAGTTCACAGAACTACTTTCCAAAAGAAAGAAAGAAAAAAATTAGACTACTTTGACAATGTCTATAGGCCATCATCCTAATTAAGCTGTCAAACTTGATATCATGAATATTGGGAGGTTAGATGTTACATGTGTCCAGAATTGATGCAATAAAATATACAAGAATTATCCTTTGGTATGGTTTGAATGTGCTCTCTCCAAAATTCATGTTGAAACTTAATCTCTGCTGTGGTAGCATTAGGAGGTGAGATCTTTGGGGAAGCAACTAAATCATGAGGGCTCTGCCCTCATGAATGAGTTCATATCCTTATGAAAGAGGTTTCAGGGACAGTTTGTCCCTTTTTTTTCCCTCCCTTCACCATGTGAGAACATAGCATTTTTGTCTCCCAGAGGATGTAACAACACAGCACCATCTTGGAAGCAGAGACTGAGTTCTCACAAGACAACAAATGCCTATGCCTTGATCTTGACTTCCCAGCCTCCAGAACGCTAAGAAATAAATTTCTCCTTCTTTAAAATAAATTCCTCAGCTGTAGGTATTTGTTGTAGCATCATGAATGGACTAAAACATTTTTGTAATATTCTTTTCAAAAGGGTTTAATCTGAATCTAGTAAAGATGAAACAAATGAACAAACACAGAATGTAAGATGTCCTGAAAGATAACTGCCATTAACTCCATAAAAACTTATTTGCAGTAAAACCAAAAATATGATAAAGGAGCTACTAGATTTAAAAAAAACTAATAAAATATAAAAATCAAATGTATTAACTTTGCTTGGATTTCAGATTTTAAAATAATGATGATAAGTAAATTTTTTGGAAACACTAAATACAGACTGTGTATTAAATTGTACTGTTGATTTAATGTTCCTTTTTTCTTTTTTGCTTATAATAGACATATATTAATTGTATATGTTTATTGGGTAGAGTGTGATATTTCCATATATGTATACAGTATATAATGCTCACATCAGTGTAGCTAGCATGTCCAACATCTCAAGCCTTTTGTATTTCCTTGTTGTGATAACTTTCAGGATTCTCTTTTCTAGATATCTTAAAGTATACAATATATTGTTGTTAGCTATAGTTATATAGCTACTATGTTATAGAACTCCAGAATGTATTCCTCCAGTCTAACTGTAAATTTGTGTTTATTGTCCAACTTCTGTCCATCTCTCTTTCCTCTCCTCTCCCCAGAATCTGGTAACCACTATTCTACTCTCTACTTCTATGAGAACATAATGTTACTTTTTACTAGAGGAAAAAGTGGTGCTACGGTCATAGAGGCAAATATCTTTATTCTTATGAAATCCTCACTAAAGTGTTTTGCAATAAAACATCATAATATCTCAGTTTATTTTTGAAAGATTAAGGATAGAGAAAAAGAGAGTGAGTTAACAGCTGCATACACATGTATGTAGGTATATCAGTCCATTTTCATACAGCTATAAAGAACTGCCTGAAACTGGGTAATTTATAAAGGAAGAGGTTTAATTGACTCACTGTTCCACATGGCTGGGGAGACCTCAGGAACTTACAATCATGGTAGAATGGGAAGGGGAAGCAAGGCACTTTCTTCACAAGGTGGCAGGAAGGAGAAGTGCCAAGCAGAGGTGGAAGAACCTCCTTATAAAACCATCAGCTCTTATGAAAATTGACTCACTATTATGAGAACAGTATGGGGGAAAATCCCTGACCATGATTCAGTTACTTCCCTTCAGGTTTCTCCCCATAAACCATATAGGGATTATGGGGATTACAATTCAACAAGAGATCTGGGTTGGGACACAGCCAACCCGTATCAGTAGGTGTTAGCTGTGATGTTCTTTTCACTACTCTATAGGTTCAAATTTTTTTCAAAATAAAAATTGGTGTAAAATAAATAAACTAACCTGAGATTAGGACCACCCTTAACTACTCGACAGGAGCAAATAAACTATGCCTGGATGAAGAGACAAATACATGAAGTACAAAATTACTTCATCTGTATCTTAGCTGTCACTCACAATAGTATTTGATCACATGCAAACTGACAGCACTTTGACAATTCTCATTCACTGTAATTTTAAATTTGAATTAAAGTTTTTGGATCTGTGATGTATTCATCAATTTTACTAGTATTCTGTAAAGAACATATGCTAGATTTTTAGACACATCATTTCTTTTACCTACCACTTCCCCCTTTAGGACGATTCCTCAAAACTTTACTCCATGAAGTTCTGGTTTATTAACAATCACAGTTCTCAAATATACTGATGCAAGAGTTGACACTTGATTCAAGATGGAAAAATTGTCATATTCAATATTCCCACAACCCATAGTGATCAGTCACGTGACAAACCTATAAAGCTACACAAATCAGAGCACTTTTCTAAGATTTTATGTGCAGCATCAGATTGAGAGACTATTTTTTCCTCAAGCATGCCTATATTGTAAAGATGCATACGTTCTCTGGATATTATCCCCCCTCCACCTTTAGATTCCCAAAATACTTGAGGATACCTGAAGTAGCACACGACAATATAACAACATAGTGGCAAGGAACAGATCAGAAGCATTCATCATAAATATATTATAAAAAGCAATTTAAATTGAGAGGACCTCTGCTTCTATTCTATGTTCCTATTATAGATATGGATGGTACTTTAAAGGAGTATGAAATCAATATTACTTGTTTACAAACTCAGTATCTGATGTTTAACACAATACTTATGTTTAATACAGCCAATTACACTTCTCTTAATGAATGTAAAGATAAATTCACATCAGCTAAAGCATTATCTCAACATATAGACCAATTTGTTTATTTTGCTGATTTTCCATATTCCTGAAGATCACAAGAACAAACAAAGAGCAAGAAACAAAGAAGGCCGGGGAGACTCAGAAACACAGGTAGACAGAGAAACAGAGACAACAAGGTCTAATCACATTATTTGCCCTTCTTTTCCTCCATTCCATTGGTCAATACCATTCCCTGGGTATACAGTTTTCTGAAAATTCTTTTCTTGGCAAAAGCTAGTTGAATTGAGTTTCAATTATGTACAACTAAAAAAAAATCATCATACACAATGAAAAGCAGTGAATATCGTTCAGTAGTTTCATCACCTCATCCAACATGCTAAACATTCATCCAATGAGTTGAAAGACTCTTTATTAAAATAGGGACTAATACAATTTTATTAATTCAAAATTCAAATCCCATTAAACTGGTAAATTTTTTTTTATTTTCACTAAAGCTAAGTAACACTATCTATTAATGGAGTCTCCAAACATAGACAACACAAATCCATGCTAGGATATACCATTTATAACACACTTTATGGTCCATATTTAAGTTACAGGACATTGGAGTTACATGGATTTATTTCTAGCCAGTTTATTTTTGTCTTTGTTCTTGTTGTGATCTCATGAAATGTGGAACACTAGGAAAAGAAACAATTTGCTTTATGTGTCTAGATGATCCTTTAGCTGCTGTCAAATTTATCTTTGCATTTCTTAAAATGAATGAGGTGAGGGAATGTCAAGTAAATTAAACATCATATATTGATTGCATAAAAAAGTATAAAAAAGTAAATTTCATACTCCTTAGAATTACCATGTACATGTACAGTAAGAAAATAGAATATAAACAGAAGTCCTGTCATTTTAAACTGCTTCTTTTATGTATTTATGACAAATGCTTCTGATCTGTTCCTTACTGATATATCCTTACAGTCATGTGGTACTTTAGTGAATTTAAATATTTGGTCATTCCTTGTAGAAGTCAATCTGCACTTATTTAGTGCATATTGTGATCCACGTAATATGTGGTTAACTGGAAAATTTTAAAATGAACAAGAGTCTCACACTAAACTAGTGATATAAACTGGTAAGCATAAGTAAATAGAAACTGGAGAATTATAAACAAGCAATATGGCAGATGGAAAATGAGAAAAAAACAACAAATTTAAATTCCTCATGATTTCGCTCTTCAGTGACATTGAATTTTTTTTTTTTTAGTTTTAGTTTCAAGATGGAGAGAAAGTGATATGAGCACCTGGAAGCAATTTGCAGATAAATTCAATCATATATAATATATAATTATATTATATATATTTATTTATATAATATAGATAATATATTACATATATTATCTATATTATATATTATATATAGATTATTATATATTATATATTATAGATTATATATAGATTATATATAGATTATTATATATTATATATATTATATATTATATATTATATATATAATTTAGAAGGGATGTCAGAAAAGAGCTTCTGAGATACCTAGGTATTAAAATCATTATATCTACCAGAAATATTAGACTATACATGCATGTACATATCTATAATTTCTTCTAACCATTTCAGCTTGGGAAATGTGAAGGAAATGTGACCTAAAATTGAATACTAAAGATGAGATTTAGAATTATGTTTAGCGGACTATGATGGGTTGAACTGTGTCTCCCAAATGTTCTCTTGAAGTCCTAACATCTAGTACTCGAGACTGTGGTCTTATTTAGTAACAGTTTATTGCAGCTATAACTAGTTGAGATGAGGTCAAATGGGAGCAAGGAAGGTCTCTAATCCAGTATCACTATTGCCTCTATAATAAGAGAAGAAAAGACACAGAGACACAGACACACAAGAGGAGAATGTCGTATGACAATGAAGGCTGACAATCGTGGCTGTAAGCCAAGCCAAGCAATGCCAATTGCTGGAAAACCACTAGAGGCTAGAAATAATCAAAAAACTATTTCCCCTTACCTGTTTTAGTGACAGCACTCTCCTGCCAACACCTTGGCTTCTTTACTTCTAGCCTCCAAAACTATGAAACAATAAATTTCTGATATTTTATGCCACCTCGTTTGTAGAATTTTCTAACACCAGACCTAAGAAAGTAATACAGGGATATAAGTAAGATAAGTTCTATGCCATATTTTATGCATTTATGCAACAAAGAGAACCCAAAACACCAGTGGAGTGACCTTCTGTAGTATGTCATATATGTACTCAGAAGTTATATTTTGATGCAACCATCAAATACAGATATTGCCTGTAACAATACTTCAAAGTGTTACCTATGAACTTTCTTCTGAAAACTGCCAGAATCAGGAACCAAGTTCCTCACTTTTATAAGACAAGAAAGCTTCAAGGTCTGACAATCCAAAGAGTTTTAGCTTTTATCTTTCCTTCATTTTGGATGTGAGAAAAATCCTTCTTCAGTTTACGAAATGTTCTGAGACCTTTGTTTTGAGGTTAATAATAATCCTAGCACTCATACTGACTCCCAACACTAGGTTTTCAAATTTAGGCTAAACAGATAGCACAGACACACACAAGTGAATAGTTTGCAAGTTTATAAGCCCTTATGCAGAATTCCGGTTTTAAAAGTCTCTATAGAGGACTATGGATTAAACAAGGAAGTTCAATAAAAATCTTTCTGGGACAGTAATGTCAACAAGATGGAAGAATAGAAGGTCTCCCCAGGTATCTCTCCACAGCAACAATCAGTTTCGGCCATCCATAACAAAAATATCTTTGTGGGAGAAGTGGGATTCAGGTATAAGGCTGTGAAACCCTGATGGAGCCCAAAGTCTAGAAAGGCCATTTTAATGAGCATACCCTTACCCAGGTGGCATGCATGCCAATGACAATACTAACTCCAGACCCAAAAATGGCCCTGTTCCCATGTGGATCTGGCTACAGCCCCATTTGGCATTGGCCATACTAACAGAACTATCGAATAAGAGACGTAAAATAAGTCAGGCCCACTTGTGCCTTAAATGTCACGCCTGCCTATATCAGTCTTTACTGTGGAGAACCTCAAAATGATTCAGTAGCTTGGCTCCAGCCCCACTTAGACTTGCTTTGAGAGTGGTTCTGTACTCATAGGGACCTTCTGAGAGATACACTTGTCTGTACTGCTGAAACAGATTTGCTGACCTTGATCCTAGCAGGTGGTAAAAGATTTCTGTAATTCAACTATGGCCTTTCTCAGCTGCCTTTTGAGGGTAGTTCAGCACACCAGGGACCTGAAGGGAGTTATGCCCATCTGTATCGCTGCTCACACTCCCAACAACCTTAGTCCCACAGTAGATTCTCAAACAGCCTAATGACTTAGCTCCAGCCCCTCTCATCCATGGACTGAGACAAGTTTCCTGGCCCAGACGCCCAGAGAGAAATACACTAGTCCATGCCCCCAGAGGAAGCATGTAGATCCAAGTATAAGATATAGATTCTGAAGCCACCTTTTGACTCAGTTCTAGTCCCTCTCATCTGCAATCTGGGGCTACCGACCCAGAAACCCACACAATAACCCAGTGGGAGTTCTTCCAGTAATCTAGAGGAAGCCATACCTGTTCATGCACCTGGTAACAGGCATGCCATTTGTGGACTCTGAAGTTGACACTTATCCCACTGACTGCCCTACTGACCAAGTTACTGAAGGTAATTCAATCTATTTAGGGATTAGACAGAAACAATGCTCACTTGAGACCTTGGTAATAGGCCTGACACCAGCAGATCCACTCAGGATCCAGCAGAAACCATGTGAACCAGCTTCAACCCCACTCAACTGCAATTGTGAACACAATCACAACTTGAGTACCTAACAGGAGGTCTTTACCAGCCAAAACTAGTCCATAATTATGGGAAGAAATGTTTGCTCTTTCAAATACACAAATAATACCAATGCAAGTTTTACAGATAAAGTATCAGGCCATCATGACACTACCAAAGGAAACTAACACTCCAGCAATCAACTCCTAAGTGAGAAAGATCTACAAATTTATTGAAAAGAAATTCAAGATAATCATCTTGAAGCTTAACGAGATGCAGGAAAACAATTAATAAAAATTAGGAAAACAATGCATGAACCAAATGAAAATTTAATTAATAAATAAATAAAAATAATATTAAAAAATCAAATAGAAATTCTGGAGCTGAAGAAGAAAATGACAGAAACAAAAAAAATCAATACAAACCTTCAAGAGTAGCCTTAATTATACAAAAGAACGAACTAGTGATTTCAAAGACAGATCATTTGAAACTAAATAATTGGAGGAATAAAAATAGAGAAAAGGATGAAAAAGCATGAAGAAAGCATGAAGGAAGCCTGTAGATCCAAGTATAAGATATAGATTCTTATATAGATATATGAAATACTCATGCATGCAAATACAGGCATTATGAGTATTCTCATAAAAGAAGAGAGAAGAAGGAACAGAAAGCTTATTTAAATAAACATAGGCTGAAAACTTTCCAAATATTAGAAGGAATTCATAAGCTCAGAGAATCTCAAGCAAGATCAACCAAGAGAATACTCAGAGACACATAATCAAATTGTCCAAAGTCAAAGACAAAGAGAAAATCTTGAAAGCAGCAAGAGAAAAGAGACTCATCACATACAAGATAATCTTCATATGGTTATCAGTGTATTTGTTAGCAGAAACCTTGAAAGCCAGCAGAGAATAAGATGATATATTCAAAGTGCTGAATGAAAAAAAAAAAGGTGCAACCAAGATACTATACTAGGCAAAGCTGTTCTTCAGAAGTAAAGAAGAGAATAGAAACAGCTCCGATCTGCAGCTCCCAGCGAGACCAATGCAGAAGGTAGGTAATTTCTGCATTTTCAACTGAGGTACCCAGTTCATTTCATTGGGACTGATTAGATAGTGGGTGCAGCCACAGAGGGTGAGCAGAAGCAGGGTGGGGCATTGCCTCACCTGAGAAGTGTAAGGGGCCAGGAAACTCCCTCCCCTAACCAAGGGAAGCAGTGAGGGACTGTGCTGCCCATCCCAGGTACTACACTTCTTCCACAGATTTTTGCAATCTGCAGATCAAGAGATTCCCTTGAAACCAGGGCTCTGGGTTTCAAGCACAAAACTGGGCAGCTGTTTGGGAAGGCATGGAGCTAGCTACAGGAGTTTTTTTCATACTCCTGTGGTGCCTGGAACTCCAATGAGACAAGAAAACTGTTGACTCTTCTGGAGAAGGGCCTGAAGCCAGCGAGCCAGCAGTCTCACTCAGAGGATCCCACTCCCACAAACCCAGCAAGCTAAGAACCACTGGCTTGAAACTCTCACTGTCAGCACAGTAGTCTGGAGGTGACCTGGAACAACTGAGCTTGGTGAGGGCAGGGGCATCCACCATTACTGAGGCTTTAGTAGGTGGTTTCCCCTGACAGTGGTAAGGAGACTGGGAAGTTTGGACGGGGTGGAATTCGCCACAGCACCGCAAAGCAGCTGTGGCCAGATTGCTTCTCTAGATTCCTCCTCACTGGGCAGGGCATTTCCACAGGAAATGCAGCAGCCCCAGTCAGGGCCTTATAGATAAAACTCTCATTTCCCTGTGTCAGAGCACCTGAAATTAGGAGCAGCTGCAGTCACAGCTTCAGCAGGCAGTCTTTCCTGCCTGCCAGCTCTGAAGAGAGCAGGAGATCCTGAGAAGGGGGATTCTCCCAGCACCTTGCACCAGCTCTGCTAAAGGACAGACTGCCTCCTCAAGTAGGTCCCTGACCCCCGTACCTCTTGACTGGGAGAGACGTCCCAACAGGGGTCAACAGACACCTCATGCAGGAGAGTTCCAGCTAGAATCAGGCCAGTGCCCCTCTGGGATGAAGTTTCCAGAGGAAGGGGCAGGCAGCACTCTTGGCTATTCTACAGCCTCCACTGGTGATATCCAGGCAAACAGTGTCTGGAGTGGACCGCCAACAAATTGCAGTAGACCTGCAGAGAAGGGGCCCGAGTGTTAGAAGAAAAACAAACAGCAGAAACAACAACATCGACATCAACAACAAAAGACCCTCCACAAATACCCAATCCGGCTTTAAGATTTAATAACTGCCCTGCTGGGTTTCAGATGTGAATGGGGCTTAGCCGTTTCTTTTTGGTCAACTTCTCCCTTGTGGAATAGAATCATTTCCCAATGCCTGAACCCCCATTGTATCTTGGAAGTAACTAACTTGTTTTTTATTTTACAGGCTCACAGGCAGAAGGGACTTGCCTTGCCTCAGATGAGATTTTAGACTTAAACTTTTCAGTTGATGTCCGAATAAGTTAAGGCTTTGGGGGACTGTTGGAAAGGCATGATTGATTTTGGAATGTGAGAAGGACATGAGATTTGGGAGGGGTCATGGGAGGAATAGTATTGTTTGCCTCTGTGTCCCCACCCAAATTTCATGTTGAATTATAATCCCCAATGTTGGCAGGGGGACCTGGTGGGAGGTGAATGGATCATCAGGAAAGATTTATCCCTCCCTGTTCTCATGATAGTGACAGTTCTCATGAGATCTGGTTGTTTAAAAGTCTGTAGCACTCCCCCATTTGCTCTCTCACCTGCTGGCCATGTGAAGATTTGCTTGCTTCCCCTTCACCTTTCAACTTGATTGTAAATTTCCTGAGGCTCCCCAGCCATGCTTACTGCACAGCCTGCAGAAATGTGAGTCAATTAAACCTCTTTTCTTCATAAATTATCCAGTATCAGGTAGTTCTTTATAGCAACGGGAGAACAGAATAATGCACCAAGTTCCTATGAAGCAGTTCATTTGGCCCCACCGTTTACTACCAGCCCTCCTCTTCTCCATCTGAATAGATTTCTTTGAAAAACCTTTACCTAAAAGCTACTCAACTACTTCCCTTGCCCCAGGAAATCTGCTGAGATTCTAAGACTATTCTAGATATAATCACTGCATAACAAACTACTCATTACTTAGCGGCACAAAACAGCAACCATTTTATTAGACTCACAGATTCTATAGTTCAGGAGTTTGGACAAAGCACGGGATTATGCCTTGATTCTGTTCTCCACTGACTGGAGCCTCTGCTGAGAAGACTCAAATAGCTGGATATGACTGAATGGCTGGACACTTAACTCATCTGGAGGCTGACTCATTCACACATCTGACACCTAGGCTGGGATAATTCCTAGGCTGAGCTTGTCCTGTAACTGAGGCAGATAAGGTTAAGAACAAGAGAGAAAATAGTGATTCATGTACTTGTGAAATTGTACCATGGAAGAAGAGCTTGATTGGACTTCCATCTGTTTTAGGTTAAGAATTCTGTGCTCCACAAACCTGTCTGTTTATAAACTGCTATAACATTTTACATTAATTTTGTTTTTTGTTTTTTTTTTTTAGATATTTCAAAAAAAGTTCTATTGAAAAACTCCCAAGTTGGGCAACTGAGGGATTGGGAAATTGTGAAATACCTAGACATATACCAAGAGAACTGGGGAGTTCAGAGTGTAAACACAGGCCAGATGGGAGGAGAGAGCAGCAGCCACACCAGCTGGAGATAAAAGCCCGACAGCTTATACAGAGAACAAAGGGTAATAACTTGAGAGCAGGAGAATCTCAATGGCTATGGTTGCGATTCCTCTGCCTTGAATATTCTTTATACTCACACTGAGCTTCAGTTCTGACATTTACGTTTTGCTCGTTCTATCCCTGTGAAACCAGGACTCACTCTACTTAATTAGAAAAGAAACCTAAGTAAGCACAGGCTTTTATTTTTCCTAAATGGGAAAGGGGATGCCATAGATAACTGTTTTGTCATCAAGGCAAGATCAAATTGCTGACCCTCTAATTATATTGGGCAGAATAACAACGGATCTTACTGATGGCCTTCCTAATTCTGGAGCTCAGAAATCAAATTAAAATGGGAGATATTATGCTTACAAGCTAATTTGCCCAGAGTTCATTATATTGGAGGCTTACAAAACAGCTTTGTGACTAATTACTTTGCATTGTCTACTTCCTCAATATTAGAGCTGATATCATCTATCTAAATATAATCAAATCAGATCAATGTCAAATCAATGAGCTGACAGAACCAAGAGTAAATTTAATACATGAATGAGCCTGAACAAGTTTAAACATGCATATACTTTAAAGTGCATATGGGATATGTAACTTTAAATGATATGTCTAGTGTTCTGAAATTACAAAATTATGCATGACACGCTGATGTCTGGAGAAAAATATAGTTATTTAATCTCCAAAAATGATAAAACTGTTCTTCTAGGTAACTCCTGCCCCTCATGCCAGTATTGGATAATAAGAGGGGGTCACGCCTGGTTATTTCAGTTAGATTTCACATTTTGAGCAAACACTATGAGATTTGTTTCTTTCTTTCTTCACTTCATGGTAGTGTCTGCTGGTATAAGGGGGCTTAATATACACATGCATGCAATCAGATGAAGAGAGACTCAAACTGCTTTAGGTGTGGTTTGTCATTGTGTGGGCTAATGACTCCTGGAGTGTAACTGGATCATCCCTAGGTACTTGTTGGTATTCATTACTGATGTAACTTGTACTTTTGTTTCTATCAGTTTTATCAAGGTAGGCATCTCTGCTGACAGGATGCTGTCATATTAGCTCTTTCTACTGCTCTCCCTTGGCTCTAGGCTGCAGTGGTGTGCACAATTCCAGTCTAGGCTGTCTATTCTTCAAACTTCTGGCCCTCCTGTGATCTCTTGTGATCCTACTCTTTGTCCAAAGTCTGAATCTAGGGACATTCAGTTAAATCCCATGCTACTGTCACTCGATACTAGCCCATTTTCATACAGCTATGAAGAAATACCCAAGGCTGGATAACTATAAAGAAAAAGAGGTGTAATGGACTCATAGTTCCTCATGGCTGGGGAGCCCTCACACTCATGGTGAAAGGCAAAGGAGGAACAAAGGCACATCTTACATGGTAGCAGTCAAGAGGGTGTATGCAGGGGAACTCCCATCAGATCTCGTGAAGCTTATTCACTCTCATGAGCACAGGAAAAACCCACCTCCATGATTTAATTACCTCACACTGAGTCCCTCCCATGACAGGAGATTATAGGAGCTAAAATTCTATATGAGATTTTGGTGGGGACACAGCCAAATCATATCATTCAGCCTCTCACCTCTCCCAGATCTCATGTCCTCACATTTCAAAACCAATCATGCTTTCCCAACAGTACCCCCAAAGTCTTATCTCGTTTCAGCATTAACTCAAAAGTCTACAGTCCAACATCTAATCTGAGACAAGGCCAATCCTTTCCACCTATGAGCCTGTAACATCAAAAGCAAGTGAGTTACTTCCTAGATTCAATAGGGATATAGGAGTTGGACAAATACACCTATTCCAAATGGGAGAAATTGGCCAAAATGAAGGGGCTACAGGCCCCATGCAAGTCCAAAATGCAATAGGGCAGCATTAAACTTTAAAGTTCCAAAATCATCTCATTTGAGTGCTCACATCCCAGTCACACTGATGGAAGAGGTAGATTCCCAAGACCATGGGCAGCTCTGCCTTTGTAGCTTTGCAGAGTACAGCCCTCCTGGCTGCTTTTACAGGCTAGTGTTGAGTCTCTGTGGCTTTTCCAGGCACATGGTGAAATTTGATTGTAGATCTACCATTCTGGGGTCTGGAGGATGGTGACCCTCTTCTCAGTTTTATTAGGAAGTACCTCATTGGGGACTCTGTGTGGAGGCACCAATCCAACATTTCCCTTCCACACTGCCCTAGCAGAGGTTCTCCAAGAGGGCCTCACTCCTGCAGCAAACTTCTTCCTGGAAATCCAGACATTTCCATACATCCTCTGAAATCTAGATGGAGGTTTCCAAACCTCAACTCTTGACTTCTTTGCACTCACAGGCCCAACACCACATGTAAACTGCCAATGCTTGGGGCTTGCAACCTCTGAAGCAATGGCCAGAGTTGTACCTTGGCCCCTCTTAGTCATGGCTGGAGCTGAAGCAGCTGGGATGCAGGGCATCAAGTCCTGAGGCTGCACACAGCAGGGAGGCTCAGAAGACCATTTCCCTTGTAGGCCTCTGGGCCTATGGAGGGTGAAGCTGCTCTGTAGGTCTCTGATATGCCCTGGAGACATTTTTCCCATTGTCTTGGTGATTAACATTTGGCTCCTCATTACTAATGCAAATTTCTGCAGCCAACTTGAATTTCTCCTCACAAAATGAGATTTTCTTTTCCTTCCTTCCTTCCTTCCCTCTCTCCCTCTCTCCCTCCCTCCATTCCTTCCTTCTGTAGTATTGGGATGCGAGATTAAAATCATTCACCAAGACAAAAGTATGCCAAATTGCAGGGTCTTTATTGCCAGCGACCACGGAGGACTCGCGTCTCTCAAACCCGCGGCCCCGAGGGGAGAGTGTTAAGGCTTTTTATACCCGAAAGACCACCTTGGGAGTGGGGTTGAGGAGCGGGGAGGGGGATCAATGGGCTTCAGACATTCCGAGGGCTGGTGGATTCTGTAAATCATCTCCTGGGCAGGGACGGGGGTGGGGCCTCCAGACATTCCGAGGGCTCGGGGTGGGGGGGGAGGTGGGGGGGGTGGGGGCTTATTGTCACTTTAATTGCTACATAAATGATTCACAAAAGTCAAGACAAATGTTAGTTTACACATGGTTTGGGTACCGGTGGAAATTACAGATCTTAGTTCACAGGGGCCAAGATGAGATTAGCTTGGGCTGTGCATTCTGATAAGCAAAGGCCAGCAATTCTGTCAGTTACTGATGAGAAAGGTAAACAACTTCACCTGGTGGACATTATCCAGAGCAGACTAGCAGTCTTATTTACAGAAACCAAGTTAGCAGTTATTGCAAAGAGAATGGGGCAGTTATTACAACTCATTTTTGGAGACACAGCTTTGTCTTATAAAATGGCATTGCTCAGGTTCTGGCTCCAGGCCAGCTATAGCACACTTCCTTCTCTCTCTCTCTTTCTCTCTCTCTCTTTCTCTCTCTCTCTTTCTTTCGACAGTCTCGCTCTGTCGCCCAGGCTGGAGTAAAGTAGTATGATCTTGGCTCACTGCAACCTCCACCTCCCAGGTTTCAGCAATTCTCCTGTTTCACCCTCTCAAGTAGCTGGGACTACAGGTGTGTGCCATCATGTCTGGCTAAGTTTTTGTATTTTTAGTAGAGATGGGGTTTCCCCATATTAGTCAGGATGGTCTTGATCTCCTGAGCTCATGATCTGCCTGCCTCGGCCTCCTAAAGTGCTAGGATTACAGGCATGAGCCACCACGCCCAGCTGGGGTTTTCTTTTCTATCAGATAATTAGGCTGCAATTTTTCCAAACTTTTATGCTCTGTTTCCCTTTTAAACATAAGTTCCAATTCCAAACCACATCTTTGTGAATGAACAAAACTGAATGCTTTTAAGCCCACCCAAGTCACACCGTGAACCATTTTCTGCATAGAAATTTCTTCCACCAGATACCCTAAATCATCTCTTTGAAGTTCAATATTCCACAGATCTCTAGGGCAGGGGAAAAGTGCCTCCAGTCACTTCACATAGCAAGAGTGACCTTTACTTCAGTTCCAAACAAGTTCTTCATCTCCATCTGAGACCAATTGAGCCTGAAAATCATGGTCCATATCACTATTAGCATTTTGGTCAAAGCCATTCAACAAGTCTCTAGGAAGTTCCAAACTTTCCCACATTTTCCTGTCTTCTTCTGAGCACTCCAAAAGGTTCCAACCACTGCCTCTTACCCAGTTCCAAAGTCACTTTAACATTTTTGGTTATTTTAACAGCAGTATCCACTCTACCAGTGCCAATTTACTGTACTAGTCCATTTTCAAACTGCTATAAAGAAAAATCCAAGAGTGGATAATTTATAAAGAAAAAAATAGACTCAGTTCTACACGGCTGGGGAGACCTCACAATTATGGTGGAAGGCGAAGGAGGAGCAAAGGCATGTCTTACATGGCAGCAGACAAGAGGCCATGTGCAGGGGAACTGACCTTTATAAAACCATCAGACTTTGAGAGGATTGTTCACTATCATGAGAACAGCATAGAAAAAATCCTGCCCCCATGATTCGATTACCTCCCACCAGGTCCCTCCTACCACATGAGATTGGGGTGGAGACACAGCCAAACCACATAATACTTCTAGAAGAAAACAGATGCACCCACATTATATAGGAATGAAGGCAAGCTAAACTCAGTTTCTCTTTTGACTTAACAATGCTAGACCATGAGTTTACATTAAAAGATAACTCATACCACTAGCCTCCTTGACGCAATGATATTATCTGTCAGAGTTCTTTGTTGGATAAAGAGAAAAACTCCTTGCCTTCAATGTTTCCTCCGCTTAAGAAGCACACATCATTCTCTCTGGTAAGGGATTCTAATCCCTTGCTCTTTCATGTTACCATTTAGGGTGCTAGCCTCATGGCTGAGTAATAGGCAGAGGAGGCTTCTTCTCTATATTTTGTAAGTCCTATGACCTGAATCTGGAATTGGTTCTTAATGTGCTGAAAGAATTTAGAGAATACTCAATTTCTTCTCAAATCCTGGATTCCAAACTCTTCTGTCTTGTTGCAAAGTCATTTCTGTGAATTCTGGCAGATGATGAGCAGCACTTTATTACTCTGCATTTTACCATTAACGATTCTGAACATTCCTCACTCTTTCCCTATCTGGACCACCCTTGGTAGTAGAAAGATGTCTCAAGATGATTAAGGAGAAGGACATGTAGATAAAATAAAAAACAGAAAGACACATTAACAAGTACAAAAATATTTCCCTCTTGTGTTGTCTAATTTCCAATTTTCTTCTTCCTCTCTCCAAGAAGATCCATTTTTTCCACTTTCCTGCCCTTCTTGCCAGCCTCAGGTGACAGACCTCTACAGACTGCTTCATTTACACTCTCTTGCTCTCCACTATCCAATTCCTTTAGGCCAATGGGAAATACCAAAGGGATATGAGAAAGAAAAGGAAGTGATGTCTACTTGTTTTCTTCTCACCCTTCCTGCCTCACTACAGGTTTTGCAGAGTCTCGATTCCCCATGGTCATGGATCCACTTGGATAGTCCTGTGTCTTGAATCCAGTTGCATATATTCCTCTCCTTGACCCTTCAGTACTAGAGAAGGAGATGATTTCCTACTGTGGCAAGGTCCTTGGTGTTTCATCATCATTTGTTGTTGTTTTTTTTTAACTCTGCCCACTCTAAATAGCCTCACTTCAGTTTCCTATTTCCTACTTTAATTTGTACTGACACACCTCATTGTGTTATCAATTAAAATAGTTCATTTATTTTTCTGAATGACTATGTATTGAGAATCTATTCTATCCCAGGTATCAATCTTAAGATAATAATTCCTACCAAAATACAAAAAAGGAAGAAAGTATCTTTCTTTCTTCCTGCCAGAGGCTTTGCTTCCCAGCCTGTCAGAATGGCCACACTGCAGGCAACAACCCTTTATAAGAAATAAAGCTCTTCTTTCCAAATTAACAAACCTCGTCATTCTTCAGTTGGCATGATTGAAGAGGAAGCTGGGTATGTTCTCCCCAATCTAAGATTGCTGGCTTTTAAGTTGAAAATTTTGGAAGTGTTATGTGTCCCCATATCTTTTCATTTCCTCCTAGTTCTGTCCCAGACCCTATCTCAACTCCCTCAATCTGACCCTGGAGGGAACACTTCTGTTGGCCCTGGATTTAGGAGATACCTTCCCAGTCTTCCTGGTTCCCTGAATCTGGACTCCAGAGGGGTCTTTCCAGCCAGCGCCAGGTTTGGAGGGACTTCTCAATCCAACTGGACTCAGCTGGTCCATAAGATTTTGTGAGGACATTCACACTATGTATACTAAAGAGATTTCAAGTTAAGGTGAGTGCACTTATGAAGAACCATACTTCTCTAAGGGAGGAAGTTTGTTCTAAGGAAACAGTATAGAGAACCATTGTTTTAAGTGAACAGTACAGAGAACTTTAGTTCTAAGGGGACAGAGAACCTTACAGTATAGAGAAACTTAGTTCTAAAAGGACAATCTCTGATTAGCTGCCATTAAGAACCCCAGTGGCTTACATGCTTAAGAACAATGGAAAGATCTAACTTTTTTTTAAAGGATACATAATAATGTGATGGCTAGCCTTAAAAATTCTCTTGACTAAATTAAAGAGGAAAATTTGACCTGAAACAAAGTTAAAATCCTTTGTAAGTTCAAACTGCTTATTTTGGATGTCCTGAGGGAATAACAATGAAAGCCACTCTGTCTTGTGATGTTAATAGTTAACATTTTGTGATTTCACTGCCAGAGCCTGGGTTTGATCCCCAGTCAGGAAGCCCTTTGGGCTTGAAATTTAAGTAACTTTTGTCAATTACTTATCTTTTTCTCTTTCATGATGGCTTTTTATTTCCTGTTTTCTGTCTGTGAGGGTGTATGAGGCTTTTGGACTTTTGTGTATAGATGGTCAGCTGGGAAGCTAAAGATCCTCAAAAACTATATCTGGATAGAAATATAGGTTGTACTCCATTTATGGCTTGCAAAACTTTCCTTTACTTGTCTTATGAGGACTACTTTGCACTGCTTTGGAGACATCTTGTGCATTTTTTGGTTAAGTCATAGCCTGGGTTAAGTCTTATTGGTTTCCCTTGCAGGGGGGTGGCGATTATATCACAAGGCTACAGTAACCAAAAGAGCACGGTCCATGTGTTACCACATTTTGAATACTATAAAAAAATACCTAACACTGGGTAATTTATAAAGAAAAGAGGTTTATTTGTCTCACAGTTTTGAGGAAGCATGGCACCTATGTCTGCTTAGCTTCTGGTGAGGTCCTCAGGGAGTTTACAAACATGGTGGAAGGCAAAGGAGGTTCCAATGTCTCACATGATGACAGGGAGCAAGAAAGATAAGAATGAAGTGCCAGGCTCTCAGGCTTTTTTAAATAACTATATCTTTTGTAACTCATTACCAAAGAGAAAACCAAGCCATTCATTAAGGACCTGCCCCCCATGATGCAAAGACCTCCCACCGGGTCCCACCTTCAACAGTGAGGATTACATTTCAACATGAGATTTGGAGTGCTAAACATCTGAACAATATTAGTACTGGTACAAAAATAGACACACAGACCAAAAGGACAGAATGGAAATCCATGAAACAAAACTGCATGCCTACAACCAATCTTCAAGGAAATCTACAAAAATAAATAATGGTGAAAAAATATCATATTCAATAAATAATGCTGAGAAAACTGGATAACCATAAATGAAACTATAACCCTACTTCTCAATATATGCAAAAATTAACTCAGGATGGATTAAGACTTAAATGTAAGACCTTACCTATAAGAATTCTAGAAGAAAACCTAGTCAAAGAATTTATGACTAAGTCCTCAAAAGCAAATGTAACAAAACAAACATTGACAACTGGGATCTAATTAAACTAAAGAGCTTCTGCACAGCACAAGGACCTATCAACAGTGTAAACAAACAATCTACAGAATGGGAGAAAATATTTGCAAACTATGTATCTGACAACTAATATCCAGAATCTATAAGGAACTTGAAGAAATCAACAAGACAAAACAAATAGCCCATTAAAAAATGAGCAAAAGACATGAACAGATACTTTTCAAAAGAGACACACATGTGGCAAACAAGCATGAAAAAATACTCAACATTATTAATCATTAAAGAGATGCAAATCAAAATCACAATGAGATGCCAATCTATACCAGTCAGAATGGCTATATTAAAATATCAAAAAATAACAAATGCTGGCAAGGCTGCAAAGAAAAGGGAATGCTTATACAGTGTTGGTGGGAATGCAAATTAGTTCAGTCACTGTGTAAAGTTGTTTGGAGATTTCTCAAGGAACTAAAAATGGAATTACCATTTAGCCCAGCAATCCAATTACTGAGTATATACACAACAGAAAATAAATTGTTCTACCAAAAAGATACCTGCATTCATATGTTCATCACTGTTTCCAACAGCAAAGGCTTGGAATCAATACAGGTGCCTACCAACAGTGGGGTGTGTAAAGAAAATGTGATACCTATACACCATGGAATACTATGTAGTCATAAAAAGGAATGAAATCATGTCCTTTGCAATGAAATGGTTGCAGCTGGAAGCCATTATCCTAAAGTGAATTAACACAAAAACAGAAAACCAAATACATCATGGTCTCACTTATAAGCAGCAGTTAAACACTGGGTACACAAGTGTTTGCAACTTGGGCAATAGAATCATTAGAAGCACAAACCTCAGCATCATTCAATATACCCATGCAGCTAAACTGCACATATACACCTGAATCTAAAAGAAAAAATTAATGTTTTTTTTTTAAAAAAACAAGTAAAAAAGAAAGTTCTTTATCTCATGGAACTTCTGTCTTATGGGGAAGACAGACAATGAACAATAAATAGATTATGCTTAGATGATAATAATTTATATAAAGAAGAATAAAAAAGGGATGGGCATAAAATTTGATTGTAAGGAGAGTATGGTTTTCAAAGACTGGTCAGGAAATCTCTCACCAATATAGTAAGGTATAAAAAGAATAAAGAAATGTCGTAAGCTGAATTGGATCCTCCCTAAATTCACAGATTGAAGTACTAACCCCAATGTGACTATGTGAAGACAAGGATTTTAAAGAGATAGATAATTAAGGGTAAATGAGGTCATAAGGGTGAGGTTGTAATCCAATAAGACTGTTGTTCTTATAATAAGAGGAAGAAATACCAGGAGCGTGCATGAGCTGAAGAAAGGCCATGTGAAAACACCATGAGGAGATGGCCTATGGAAGCCAGAAGTGAGGCTTCAGGAGAAACTGATCCTGCTGACATCTCGGTCTTAGACTTTAGCCTCCAGAATTGTGAGTAAATACATTTATCTTGCTTAAGCGACCCATTCAGTGGTATTATGTTATGGCAGCCCTCTCACAATAATATGGGGAATAAGCCATGACTTATTTAAAGTGAGTAAAAGAAATGGCAATAAAGTAACAGCCCTGAAGTAGGAATATCCTTGATAAGATCAAGGAACAGCACCAACACAATTCCCCTAAACAGAGTAAACAAGGAGAAATTATCAGATAAGGCATAGAGGTAATGAAGCCCAAATTATAAATGATCATGTAAGTGCTGACCCTGGGAGCCAGAAAGTTGATAGCTGAGTTGAGAACACACATTACAGGAGAAAGAGTAGAAGAAAGAGATCAATGAGGAGGCAATTACAGTAAGTCAATGAGACAGGAAGACGTCTTGGATAAGATATTATGGATGGAGGTGGTTAGAAGTGGTCAAAAGCAAAGATAAATCAGACATTATATCTGCCTCCAATAAGCCTTTAACTTAGGAGAGAATACACATATAATTAAACACTGATGCTTCTATTAAAAGTTATAATAAGGGAGAAGCGTGCATTATGACCACAGAGATTTCTCTGGAATTGCTTACATCTCTCTTATATATTCAGTATCTAAATTATATTTATAAAAAAGAGTTCATTAAAATATGCAACACTTTAACTTAATATCTATTCATTTGTTTATACAACATATCTTGTTTATCCATTATTGGATAGAAAAGTACATTTAAAATTTACAATCATTTAAACTCTTTCACATTCAAATTCTGTCTCCGGCTATTGAGAATCTTTAAATGTTAATATATAGTAATTACACATATTCTCTGAAGACAGCCAATTAAACTAACCTAACAGGGTATCAAACTTTGCACAGAAAATTGCCTATATGGTATGGGAGGTCGTTGGTAAGTGGGAAGGTTGGCGGTAAGACTACAGTGAGCTGAATGTAGGAAACATTTTCAAACTTCTAAATTACAGTTTGAAACTGAAACTAAATTTAACATTCATTCATTCATTCATTTATTTGAAATAGGATCCTGCTCTGTCACCCAGGCTTGAGTACAGTAGCATAATCACACATCATTGTAGCCTTCACCTCCCATGCTCAGGCAATTCTCTCACCTCAGCCTCCTGAGTAGGTGGAACCACAGGTGCCTTCCACTGTGCCCAGCTAATTCTTCAATTTTTGTAGAGACGAAGTCTCATTATGTTTCCCAGGCTGGTCTTGAACTCCTGGGCTCAAGCAATCCTCCTGTCTCAGTCTTCCAAAGGTCTGGGATTACAGGCATGAGCCACTGCACCTAGCCAATCACTACAAAGAAGTTCAGGTTTTCAATTAACTACACTTAAGGAGATTTGGTTATCTTGGATATAATTTTACTCTTGATGGTGATCTTTATCTAAGCATCAGCTTTTTAGCACTGGTTTCCATGCTATTCTTATCTACCGTCCATCACTCAATGGGTAGAAAATTTGTATACCTGAACATTTAGTTAATCTACAATCAACTAGTTTAACTAAGCATAATCAGATATTTTCTAGTTT
Source organism: Aotus nancymaae (assembly GCF_030222135.1). Taxonomy (NCBI): domain Eukaryota; kingdom Metazoa; phylum Chordata; class Mammalia; order Primates; family Aotidae; genus Aotus; species Aotus nancymaae. Next base: position 21,833,589 of record NW_026988473.1, on the reverse strand, counting down.
AACTATTTGTGGGTGTTTCTAGTTTTGTGAACACTATGCAATTTAAATTCCTGAAATTATGGTACTAGGTATATTTGACAGCAGGTATATTAGTTTGGGTCTACTGAAGAACAAAGCCTGATGCAAGGACATTGGTGCACGTAAATTGTTTGAAAAGTTCCCTTAGGAATCAGGAGTGAAGAATCTATAAAGAGAAGCCAGAGAAAAAGTAAAAGTTTATATTAAAATGTTTTATGGGGCCACGCATGGTGACTAATGCCTGAAGTCCCAGCACTTTGAGAGGCTGAGGGAAAAGAACTGCTTGAGCCCAGGAGTTTGAGACCGGCCTGGGCAACACAGTGAAACCTTGTCTTCACAAAAAGTACAAAAATTAGCCAGGCATGGTGGTATGTGTCTATAGTCCCAGTTAATTGGGAGGCTGAGGTGGGAGGGTGGTTTGAACCCAGAAGCCAAGGTTGCTGTGAGACAAGATTGCACCACTGCACTGCAGCCTGTGTGACAGAGCCAAATCCTGTCTCAAAAGAAAAAAAAATGTGTTATGGAAGCCACTGGTGCAGGCTAAAAGGACTTGATTCTGCCAGTACTCAGAGAAGCTAGCATTGGCCTAAGATTGTCTTCATAACAACAAAGAACTAAGACATTTGTCCAAGGGATATAACGTGGGTCATTAAAAGTCACTGCTACACTAGCTAAGTAAAAACTCAACCACTTACATTACTCTTCTGCTGCAAAGGATATAAAAATAAAACCTTATACTCTGGGATCACAGGAATACAATAGATTCACAGTAAACTAGAAAGAATCATCATCTCTAACAAGGGTCTTTCAGCCTGTTATCTTGACCAACTAAAATTCAGAGATTAAACAGTTCCAAAGTTAATTTAGACACTCATCAGAGTTCCTAGGGCTACCTATCTTTTCACTGTGCCACCTTAAACATGTCATTGATGACTCCTCACAATCACAAGATGGCTGCAGCATCTTGGGCATTACATGCAGACATTTAAAGAAGAAAGAAACGTTAGAGAGAGAAGTGGGTTAGCTGTTGCATAGGTCAGTATTGTCTGCCACACAAAATGTCTCACCATATTTATCTGTTTAGTGTCTATTTAATTACATGAATTTCACAAGATTAAACTAATATCAAAAACGTACTTTTATGTACAATAGATAAAATTTGATGCCAACACAAAAAGTATTTACTCCTTGACTTGAATAATGTATTCACATTTCAAGCCACTATCTTTTATCTGTGCCTTTTTTTGTGGATATTTTGATAGCTCTAAATCCAAATATAGATAATCCTATGTGTCAAATCCAAAATACAATTTAAGAGCTTCAACACTTAAAGCATCTCTTACCATTATGAATGGATGCATTCCTTAGTCATTATCTCTTCCACGTCTCATATTAGTTTTCACCAGATATGTATACTTTAAATAAAGCTGATGCACAACGCTAGACAGTCATCCGCAGAAAGGATGAGCAAGTTTATGATTCATTTGCCTTTTTAATCTGGGCTCTCCATCGAAAGCCTCTGATACTGACAGTTTGAAGAGATAAACAGAACAACTGTGGTCATTACACAGAGATATACTCAAGTGCATCCGAATATTCTTGTCTCCTCTTTTAATTTACGTAATTTCTAAATGTGCTAAGAATGGAAAGTATTGTTCTTTGGTGGCAGTTTTTACTATGGAACAATCAGCAACATAAAACAAATTTTGGCTTAACCAGAGTTGAGACAGTGATTGCAGTTAAGTTTTCTTTGTATCTGTCTCGTCAGAAACTTCTCTCTTGAATGCAGCTGTTTCCATTAACCACCACAGTTACATTTGAAAATGGCCCAAGCAACAAGTAAGAATCACAGAGAAGCAAACAGCTTGGGAAAAATCGTTTTTAGTGTATAGAATTTTTTTAAAAGATGCTTTCACTTAAGAAGGGGAATAATGTGAGGAGAAAGAAAGAAAAAGAATGAAGGAGATAGAATGGATAAAGGGAGAAAGAATGAGAGAGGACGAGATGAAAGATATAAGAAAAATAAAATAAAGAAAAGAATAAGCCAGGAAGTTAGAAAGTAGATTAAAAAGATTATAAGATGTTGAATGAAAAGAAGAAAGGAAGAAAATGAAGGAAAATATGTAGGAAGGCAGGTAGTCAGGAGAGAGAGAAAGGAGTCAGGCCTATGCCAATATTCAGATCTTTTGCCTATCTCTTAATGCAGAAAACAGGCAATAGGCAACAGTTTCTGACCCAAAATTACGTCCACTTCTGTTAAGATTCACTCGGGATGGCTGGCAAAATATTATGGAAAATATTAGGGAAAGTTTAGATTGTAATCTCAAACCTTTTGGAAGGCCAAAATGTTTTTGGCCTGGGCAGCTTTCTCAGAGGGAGATCAAGGGGAATTACCTGTTAGCATTTACTCTGGGCCTGGAACCTAAAGCTTTTATCAGTGGTAAAACCATTCTTTTAACCATGTTAATTATACACAAGTGTGTTATCTTAGAACCTCTGTTGTAAAATCTAACTGAATAAAGGTAATGATGGAGAATGAGTCTAGGTCCATTGGTGGCATTTCACCCTCTGAAAGCAACCAATGACCATCCATAGCCCACTTGAATCACTGTAATGGTGTGAGAGCGGATTCATTCATCTGTCATTGAGTCAGGGTCTGCAGGCCGGACTTCTGCAGTTGGTGGTGAACATCTCACACTCCTTTATTAATATCCATAAGCAATATCTGCATATTATTATATGCTACTTAAGTATGTCAGTCATCAAGCAAAAACATTAGGCTGGGTGTGGTGGCTCATGCCTGTAATCCCAGCAGTTTGAGAGGCTGAGGATCCTTTGAGGCCAGAAGTTGCAGACCAGCCTGGGCAACACACTGAGAATCTTTGTCTTTATGAATAAATAAATAAATAAATAGCTGGGTGTGGTGTCTCATGCCTATAGTCCCAGCTACTTGGGAGGCTGAGGTGAGAAGATCACTTGAGCTCAGGATTTCAGGGATGCAGTAAGCCATGATTGTGCCACTGCACTCCAGCCTGGGCAACAGAGCAAGATCCTGTCTTAAAAAAAAAAAAAAAAAAAAAAAAACCAGAGAGAAAATATTAAATGATTTCAGTTACATCTCTGATGTGGTCTGGCTCTGAGTCCCCACACAAATCTCATCTTGAACTGTAATCCTATAATCCCTATGTGTCATGAGAGGGACCTGATGGGAGGTAACTGACTCATGGGGGCAGGTTCCTCCATGCTGTTCTCATGATAGTGAGTTCTCACAATATCTGATGGATTTATAGGCATCAGGCATTTCCCTTGCTGGCACTTCTCTCTCCTGCTGCCATGTGAAGAAGGATGTGTTTGCTTCCCCTTCCACCATGTTTGTAAGTTTCCTGAGGCCTCCTCAGACATGCAGAACTGTGAGTCAATTAAACCTCCTTCTTTTACAAATTATTCAGTCTTAGGTATCTCTTCACAGCAGTGTGAGAACCCACTAAGACAATCTCATTTCTCTAGGAAGTGTTTTCTTTAACATAGAACAGAAAAAAGAGATGGGCCTTAAATAGAAAAAAGCTCCCTAGGCACTATAGTTCCTCTCTTTCCTTCTTAAAAATCAGAGGCATAATAATCTTGAACTATTTTTCTTTAAAAAGGTCTTTATCAAGAGCTATAAAAAGACATTTAGTATAGGTGTTATCAAAGCTTTTGAAAACATATGAATAACATTTAAATTAAAAACTACATCTAAATAAAAAGGTGGTAACAACATTGAATAGTTCAGTAGAATGAGCATAAACATTCATGGCTGAACTATCTGGGTTCTCACTCTAGCTTGTCTGTGGAAATGTGAAGAAACAACGAGGCCTTTGCACCTCTAATTACTCCATCAATGCAACAGAGTTAATACCACTAATTTCAGAGATGTTGTGAAGACTTGATGATATGATGCAAATCTAGAGCACAGCCCAGGTTCCAGCCTGTAGGAGCAGTTCAGTTTCTTCAATGTGCAGTTTGTGCATTGTTCTATACTTACTATTTGATTGATAAGATATTTATCAAATGTTTTCTAATTGCAAGTCACCCTAGTAGGTACTAGAAAGTAGCTTTTCAGGTTTCACCTGGATAAAAGAGTTATTTTTTTCTGTTGGAGGGGAGTAATGTAGTACTAAATAAAAGATGCTTTACACTTTAGGTGTTAGGTTGGTACAAAAGTAATTACCATTGAAAGTAATGGCCAAAACCACAATATTTCTCTGCATATGGATTTTATTATTTCTTCCATCCACTGGGCAAATTGTCATGACATACATTATAGGAGAGCTGTAGTTTAATTCACATTGTATTTATTTAGTATATCAACGTATATAACTAAATACCTATGTTCTCCCATAAAATGTAAATTTTTAAGGCCAAGGACCCTTTGTTACTGTTCTTTAAACTTTTTACAGTACTAAGAATACCATGTTGTATGTAGAAAGGCTGTTGATAAATTACTAGAATCCTCTTACTAATTCTATCTAAAATTGACAAACTAGAGACTCTGTCACTCACTCTACTGGGCAGTTTTAGTTGAATTTTTGAAAAATTATAATTTAACTTTAAAAAGTGTTATTTATGGCTGGTTTCAAATTATCATGAAAATGCAATTAAGTCTGCTTCTTTGTTATATAATAAATAAAAAAGAAAGCACATACTCTAAGATAGAGTTTCACTCTTGTTGCCCAGGCTGGAGTGCAATAGCACAATCTCGGCTCACCACAACCTCCACCTCCCAGGTTCAAGCAATTTTCCTGCCTCAGCCTCCCAAGTAGCTGGGATTGCAGGCATGCACCACCACACCCAGCTAATTTTGTATGTTTAGTAAGATGGGGTTTCTCCATGTTGGTCAGGCTGGTCTTGAACTCCCAACCCTGGGTGAGAGGTTGGCCTTGGCATCCCAAAGTGCTGGGATTACAGGCATGAGCCACTCCGCCCGGCCTACATGTACTCCAACTTCTTTAAGTTAGACTACAATGGACAGATCCTCCTTAAGAATATAAAGGAGCTACACATAAAAGATGAAAATTTCTGGAAATACTGAAAGAAAGGTATGTTCTTGAAATATTGTTCTGTATTACATAGAAAAAAGTATTTGAAATATTAGTAAGTTAAAATATATACCAATTAAAACCAAGATACAGATACCCTCTTATATTTTATGAATTATAAACATATAATATGGGATTCAACTGGTTCTTAAAATTTGTATATCATTTATTTAAGCAGTATTTAATGAACATAATTACTAATACAATTATTTTAATTATTAGTAAAATATAAAGAATGTTATGGCATATTTTATATCATTTTTTTGCTACTTTCAAAAAGGAAAAAATCTCTATACTTAAAAATATTGAAGTAAATTTATGGTGTCAAGCCTGTACTTTTGTACAGATATGAAGACTATAGTTAGTAGTCATATTTTTGTAAGAAATATTTTAGGTAAATGTTATTTTAACACATATTTTAATACTTTACGCTTTAATCTGTTGTTTCTTTACTTATATTATGGACACTTTCAATTTCTTCTGATAACTTACTTGCCATTATTTTCAAGTTTAACAGTGCCTCAATGAAAGCTCATAGTGAAAGCCCTGGAAATAGAGTCAGGCATCTTTGCTTCAAAATCAACTCTGTGGTAACAAGATCATGTATTGAGACCTTGGCAAACTTTCCTCCCTACTGAGCAGTTACTTAATCTGTTAGTCTCATAGTATTGTTATAAAGATTTAATGAAGTAATGGATGTAAACATGTCTGTAAATTTGCAGAAAGCCATATGTTCTCATTTATCAAGCAATGTAACACTTCAGTATTACAACAAATACATACCCAACCAGTGTTTAAATCTCTAATCTTTCTAAGTTTAAACAGAAAAACAGTAACACATCTTATCAGACAGTAGATCTAATTTAAGAAGAAACCCTCCAGAAAATGCAACACTAAAAACCTTTTTCTTTCTCTTGCAAAATTGAGACCTCCTGAAAGTATAAACACTTCTTTTTAAGCATTTTCACTTGTACTGTGGTTTATCTGTAGCAATATAAAACTATTTTCATCAGAAATATTGAATAATTCTAAGTTAAAAAATTCCAGTTGTCTAGTTTAAAAGAAAAACAAATCATTTGACTGCATAACAACCACTTAAAATAATTTTTCTGTGCATACATTAGTGCTGGGTTTCTCTCCAGTATGCCAGACACAACTTGTTTTTCAGATTTAGCATTGAACCACTCAAACTCTAACCCTATATGTGATAGAGGGTGTAGCTGGTCCCAATATTTATAGGAATCATTGGGGTCTTAGATAGCTCCCAATTATTTTTAGCTTTTCTTTCCTTCTTCTATTGAATTATTGAAATCTTTCTGCATTTGTTTCTTATGTGTATTGATTCATTTTTGCAATCACACATCTCAGGCATTAATCTAAATCCAATGTTCCCCAAAGTTCCAGGATCTCTAAAATACACTTTGGCAGACTTTACCAAAACAGTACTTAATAACAGAGTTGGGAGGAATGAGTTGGAGAAGAGTCATACTATGCATATTAAAATGTGGACTCACATGCAGAAGACTAAAAGTAGACCCCTTCCTTACACCATATACAAAAAATCAACTCATGATAGATCAAAAACTTAAATGTAAAACACAAAACTATAAAACCCTGGAAAATAACCTAGGAAATATCATTCAGGACACAGGAACAGGCAAAGATTTCATGATGAAGATGCCAAAAGCAATTGCAACAAAAGCAAACATTGGCAAATGGAATCTAATTAAACTAAAGACCTTCTGCACAGCAAAAGAAACTACTAACAGAGTAAACAGACAACATACAGAATGGGAGAAAATTTGCAAACTATGCAACTGATAAAGATCTAATATGCAACATGTATAAGGAACATAAATCTACAAGAAGAATAAAGCCATTAAAAAGTGTACAAGGGACACGAACAGTTTTCAAAAGAAGACATACATATGACCAACAAGCTTACGTACAAAAACCAAACATCACGGATCACTAGCAAATGCAAATCAAAACCACAATTAGATACCATATCATATCAGTCAGATGATTATTACTAAAAACTCAAAAAATAACAAGTGCTGGTGACATTGCAGAGAAACAGAAACACTTATACACTGTTGGTGGGAGTGTAAATTAGTTCAGCCATTATGGAAAACAGTGTGACAATTCCTCAAAGGCCTAAAAACAGAACTACCATGTTACTCAGCAATCCCATTACTGGGTATATCCACAAAGAAAAAATAAACTATTCTATCATAAAGATATATGCATGCATATAATCATTGTAGCACTATTCACAATAGCAAAGACATGAAATCAACCTAAATGCCCATCAATGGCAGACTGGATGGAGAAAATGTGGTACACATACACCATGGAACACTAGGCAGTCATAAAAATTAATGAGATTATGTCCTTTGCAGGAACACGGATGGAACTGGAAGGCCGTTATTCCTAGCATACTAACACAGGAACAGGAAACCAAATACCACATGTTCTTATTTTTAAGTGGGAACTGAATGATGAGAACACATGGACACATAGAGAGAGGGGAACAACACACACTGAAGCCTATTGGAGAGTGGAGGGTTGGAGGAGGGAGAGGATCAGGAAAAATGACTAATGGATACCAGGCTTAATACCTGGGTGGTGAAATAATCTGGACAACAAACCCCCACTGACACAAGTTTGCCTCTATAACAAATCTGCACATGTACCTCTGAACTTAAATGTTAAAAAAAATACAGACAACAAAAAAAAATGTGAGTTATTGGAAATGTCTTAGCATTGAATTTTAACAATGATGATAATAAGAAAGGCAAACATTTATAAAGACTTTCTACCAGGGGCAATGGCTCATTCCTGTAATCCAAGCACTTTGGGAGGTTGAGATGGGAGGATAGGTTGAGCCCAGGAGTTTGAGACCAGCCTGGGCAACATAGACAGACCCTGGCTCTACAAAATAATGAAATAATTAGCTGGGCACAGTTGTGTGCCCCTGGAATCCTAGCATCTCAGGAGGCTGATGCAGGGGGATTGCTTGAATCCATTAGTTTGGGAATGCAGTGTTTGATGGCATCACTATACTCTAGCATGGGTGACAGTACAAGGCGTTGTTTCAAAATAGAAGAAAAAAAAATCCCACGTGCCATGTGCAAATCACTGTCTCAATGTTTTACATATAATGCCACACAGCAGCCCTGTAAAGCTGATAGAAGACTATATTTGTCTCCATTCTTTACTAGAAAAAGTGAAGCACATTGAAATAAATTACCCAATTTTTAAGAGCCAGTATTCATGACTTTAGAAGATGCCTTAGAATGGCCATACTAATTGTCCTTGATGACATTAGAACCCTACCTGAAATGCTGCAGTGGGGGTAGAGCAGGATGACACCTCTCCAACCCAGTTCAATCTTAGCATCACAAATGTGAATAACTGGAGAGGACATGCTCCATAAAGTGAGGTAAGAGAGTTACACAAAGCCATAGGTGAATTCTCCTAGACTAAAAATCATAACAATGTATCCAAGCCTCTGGATCTAACTGTCATTCTACCAGAATTTGATGGGAAAGAAGAACAAGCTAAGACATGCAATGAAGAAGCAATCACTCAAACAGAGAATATGAGAGATTCTAAACAACAAATAAATGTATTTCTTCAACAAGTTACTTAAAAGTAGGAGAAAGAGCACTATTATAGGATATAATAAAAGAGACTTAAGAAACATAATAATTAAATGTAATATTTTGACCTTGTTTGAAGACTGATTTGAACAAAGCAAGTGTACAATAAGCTTCGTGAGTCAATTAGGAAAACTTACGTCTGGGCTGATATTAAAAAATTTGTGTTAACTTTAAAGATCAATAATACCATCTTGGTTAACTAAAGAAGAGGAAAGAGCTCCATATCAGTATATGAGTATTTATGAAAGAAGAAAATGTCTAAAAATATAAAATAACGTACTATCTAGGTTTGCTTGAAAACACTCCAGAATTATATGTATATATGTATATATATATTAGGCACTTGTATGTTCATTGCAGCAGTATTCAGAACAGCAAAGACATAAAATCAAGCTAGATGCCCATCAACAGTGAACTGGATAAAGAAAATGTAGTACATACACACCATGGAATACTACAGAACCATAAAAAAAGAATGAAATCAAGTCCTTTACAGCGACATGGATGCAGTGGAGGGTCATTATTCTAAGTGAATTAATGCAAGAACAGAAAACCAAATACAGCATGTTTTCTCTTACAGGTGGGAGCTAAACATTGCGTACACATAGATATAAAAATGAGAACAATTCACACTGGGACTACTAGAGACGGAACCTTGATAGGGGTAAAAGTTGAAAAACTACCTGTTGGGTTCTATACCCACTCCTTGGTTGGGCGATGGGATCATTCATACCCCAAACCTCAGGGACACGTAATTTAACCATGTATCAAACCTGCACATGTGACCCCTGAATCAAAAGTAAAAGTTGGGAAAAAAAAGAGGGAGGGAAAATACCTGAAACAAACTGACAAAAAGCTGATGCTTGTTGAAAATAAATGCAGTGTAAGAGTGTTTTATTAATTATTTCTATGTTTTATATTTTCAAAAATTTCATTTATAAAAAACATTTTTTAAATGGCCCTAGAGTGATCTCATACAAAACTGCTAATAACACAAATTTAGGGTAACCTATGGTGAAAATTGTTATGCTCCCGATATTTTCTGTGAATTGGATGTGTCAAGCTAATATTAAACCATATAATTTATATATCAGCAGTACTTTGGAATTAACTATAATATTTTTAGAAGCTTCCAAAGTAAGTAAATATAAAATCACACTCATGCTTGCTTTTGAAAAACTGTATATATTTAACCTTGGGTTGACTTGTAATATGTACTCTACTTGTAAGTAAGCTCAAATTGTATAGTTCAAAAAATTACAGATATTGATAAAATGTGGATATAGCTAAAAATTGATAACTTCCACAGTACTATATATGTACATCTAATAGTTCCTTTATGTAATCAGTTCCTAATATGTACTAAGTACTGCAATAAATTGTTTAACAAGGATAATTACTTACTGCCATGCATGCCTCAAAAATTTTAAATTTATTTGACAACAAAATACATATTTTCAAAACAAGCACTAAATATATATATATATCATTCTATACACACATACATGCATCCACAGATATATACCATATATACATACAGAGATATACTCATGTAGATGATGCACAGTATTTGTAATTTTTATTCAACACAATATGTATAATTTGAGCCAATAAATTAGCACTAACTAGTCCTTGTTGTGTCAATTAAGTGTCATCAGGTAGATTAGTTTCAATTGTTTTACTTGCTCATGAGAAGAATTAAAAAAGAAATTCTTGTATTTCAAGATTTAATGTTCTATCATGTTGAATATTTGCAAAATTATGAATATGTACATAAAAGTAAGAAAATTAGGAAAATAAAAATACCCAAGAATAAATAAAATATATACTGTCTAATTTAGAGTCCATTTTTTATATTTGTCATAATAACATACAAATAATCTTGATAATTACATCCTATTCCCCCTTGATGGATAAAGAATTTAAATAAATCAGATGATATTTCAGCATAGTATATATGGAAATGAGGAGTTATAAATATATATAAACAATATAGGTAAAAGTAATAAAAATCTATTTTAATCATTAGTCAAATGTTAAGCAAGCAAAAATTGAGTATAATAAAAAAAGAAATAATTGTAAAGTTTACATAAAAGTGTAGAAAATAATCTCTTGGAACTTAAAAATAAGATAAACATGAAAAAATATTTAAAAAATTTAATTAGTGACACTTTTTAGAAATGTCACTTAGAAAATATATATATATTTCACCGATTCTAGTGGTATTTTAGTCACAATGAAGTTGAGTAGAGAAATCCTACAGAGATCAAGTCAACATTCACTTATTCATCAAAGTTTATCAAGCTCTGGGCTCTGAAGTGTGCTTTCTACTGTAGGCAAAACATTTATCCTCTCTAAAACTCAACAATCTTATGTTTAAAACTAGAATCCATTACACAGTTATAGTCAAGATTAAATTCAGTGAAGTATGTTCTATCTATGCCCTGAAATATACTAACAATTAAAAATGTCATTGGTTATTATTATTTACCATCCATGTGTTTTGTGTTGAAGACATGGAGAAGATCAAAGTAGTCCTTAATACCTGGTGGATATCCAGTGGAGTAAGGGCTACATCAATGTGAAATACTTTCAGACTAACTTGCTGAAAATGTTCTCAGCTTTCTCACACATTTACAGATTTTTTTTTAACAAATAGTTAAAAAAAAAAACAACTAAAAATAGTTTCCCTTTTGAGTCTCAAAGCAGAATCCTCTTAGAAAGGAGACATAGTGAATTAATGCTTCCAGAAGTTAGATGTGTTTATTATGAATATGAGAATAATAGATGGTCCTGGGCCAGTATTTGAATAGTCTCCCTTCCTCCCTCTGTTCCTCCGTTCCTCCCTTCCTTCCTTCTTTCTTTTTTGAGACAGAGTCTTGCTCTGTCACCTAGGCTGTAGTGCAGTGGCATGATCTTGGCTCATGGCATCCTCTGCTGCCTGGATTCAAGCGATTCCCCTGCCTCAGCCTCCTGAGTAGCTAGGACTACAGGCACGCGCCACCATGCCTGGCTAATTTTTTTGTATTTTTAGTAGAGACGGGGTTTCACCATGTTGGCCAGGATGGTCTCGATCTCCTGACCTTGTGATCTGCCCCCCTCAGTCTCCCAAAGTGCTGGGATTACAGGTATGAGCCACCATGCCCAGCCCACCAATTTTCAATTGTTTGAATCATTCTCTCCAGTGAAGTCACTGGCCTACACTAGGTGTAAAGTTTTTGGAGCAAAACGATAAAAATGAAACCCATTGCTAATGTGTGCTCTTGAGAGAGACAGTGGTCTCATTAAAACTGAAGCTTTTTAAAGCCATAGTTTCTCAGGGCTCATCCATTTTAAACCAATATCTTCCATTTAAGCTTATTTCCTACTCATCTAATTGGAGGTATCAGCAGTACCTACTTCTGAAGCATCTCTGATGTAGTGAAAATGATGCTGAGGACAAAATGGCTAGGTTAGCATCTATATGAAATTCATTTTATTTTTTTATTGAGGTAAGCCATTCAGGCAAATCACTTTTTTGTACACTGCATGTTACTAAGAACATATCAAGGTGAACAACATATACATACTTATAAAAAGGATAGTTACCTTAAAATACTTCCAGGGTTTTTTTTTTGTAGGTCTATATTAAATTATGGAGTTTTGGGCAAAAATCATTCAATTTTTAAAATCCAATATTCCATATACTTCATCCCTAAATTGGACAAATGCCCAATTTATTCCTTTTATGGCAATATTTCTTGATTCTGAAAGCCTAGTTTAATAAACAGTGATGATATTCAAAGGGGGAGATTTCTTACAATTTTATCAGGCATGTCTATATCCTGTCAATTGATTTTAAAATTGAGTTTCATTGTGTTGTCTTTGTTCCCTTCTTCCCCTTTGACAACACTGACCTAATTCAGTAACAATGTCACAATAGTCAAATGAGGTTTTGCTAGATGTTAAAAACAGGATTTTAATTTGGTGTAGATATTTAGAATCATTAAAAACACTCAAAATAGAACTTCATTTTCCCATATTTCTTGTAGGGCACCCAAAGTCTCTTGAGAACTCATCTTATTCCTAGAAAGAGAAGGTCTTAAAATTGCCTTATCTAATCAGCAGAAACAAGACAATGAGAGTGCTGTGCATTGACTGTTCTCTCACTGCATTAGTGTTTCTACACTGAGTACAAGTCATCACAGACTTAGCAGCTTAGGACAACACTTACTTATTATCTCACAGTTTCTGTAGGTCTGAAATCCAGGCAGGCGCAACGGAAACCTCTGCTCAGGATCTCCCCAGGCCAACATCAAAGAATCAGCAGAACTATTCCTCTCGAGTGGCTCTGAGGAAGAATCTGCTTCCCACTTTATGTAGTTGGCGAGATCCAGTTCCTTGCATTTCTTGGACTGAAGTTCCTATTTGTTACTCAATGTCAGTTGGCATGCGGAGCGAGAGGGTACTGCCTCTGCTCTGCCCTTAGTTAAAGCCAACCATAATTCTTTTAACATTGCTGTCATTATATTCAAAACCAGCAATGGCACATCAAGTTCTTTTCACACTTTATATTTCCCTGACTTCTGCTGCTGCTTTTGTTTTTAAGGGATTGTGTCATTAGATTAGATCCACTTAGATAATCTTCTTCATGCCATATAAGTACAACTGGGCAGTTTTCCAATATACGGACAAACTAAACTGAATATTGAAGTTTCAAAATTGAATGACTTTTGCCCAAATCTCCACGATTTAATACAGATCCACAAAAAATTTTGAAGTATTTTAAGCTAAGAATTTTGTCTATTCTATAAGTAGACTTAATAGAATTGTCTATTGTCCAATTTAAAGGTCAATAGACAAAAAACATTAGACATATTGTGCAACCAAATTTTCTACACACTTTCTACCCTAGACATGCCCAAATACCTATTTTACTAGACTACACAAGGCTAAAAATCTAAGTTTTTGTGTAAACTATATCTAGGTTCAAATTTAAGCTCAATTATTTATTAATTGTGTGATCTTGCAGCCTCATTTTTTTTATCTCTAAAATGAACTCGACGATATTACCTATAAGGTTGTTAAATTGATTACAAGAAATAAAGCATGGCAATTAATGTAGCAATTAACATATAGAGGCACTAAATAAATGTCACATGACTTAGAGTCTTGTAAACATAAACAGTTCAGCAGCTACTAGAATGTTCCACCCAATCCTGCAGTTAACTTGTTCCTCTCTTTAAAATCCTTTTATTCTCAATCATATGTAACAAAATACATTAAATATGTCTAAGAATGGCCATCTCCAGAACGTTTCAAGAATGGTAAGAAGTTAAATGCAACCCTATACATCCGTACACAGCCTGTGTTACTTGTAACAAGTTGCATGTGTAATTTGACAAACTTGTTCAAAAGCTCCATATTTCAAATTTTCCACATTAGATGTCTTAATTGTGCTAAATCTTTAGTGTCAGGATATCTAATTTACTAATAGAATAGTTATCTATAAAAACACATACAGTATCAGTTAAAAGGTAGTTCAATATGAATTTGAAGTTGAGTAATGTCATTTACAAATTTTTCCTCCAAAGAATGAGAAGAAAATCACCAGCACCATTTATTTGCTTTCTATTCATTTCACCTCTGCATCTGGAGCAAAGTAAGAGAAGCAAAATGACATCAACACGAAAGCGCTATAAATCTTGATTTTTTAGAATAATGACTCCTGACCTCATGAGGGTTGTTTATGTAGCACCAGGGACTGTTTGTCTTCTGCATACATTTTCTCTTTTCTTTCTGATCACTGTTCACTTTCACTCCTGGGAGTCACAACTACATTTCCTATTGCAACCTTGATTTTATTGAGTATTTTAAGCTAACAATTTAATCCAAATGCTTATTAAACTCTTTCTGGGAAAGTAAATTATTTTAGTAAAACTAGACCTTTATTAGTACACCAGTAAGCATGTAATGTTTATTACAGCTCAGAGATTTCAGCAAATACCTTTTAACTGAACTTATTTTGTAGCTGTCCCAGAAATTTTATGAAATTCCATGGTAATTAACAATTAGGCACCTAGATTAACTGAATTGAGTATTAGTGAATGATGGCTACGTTAACTGTGGAGAAATACTGACAATGAGGTGAGGAAATACATGAATGGACTGATGAAAATAATGTTTAATTTCAGCAATATCATCCATTCTCATGGATTGAAATATCATCTATATGCCAACAACTTCGAAATTCACATCTTGACAAGACTTATCTGAGCTTCAAGATACTTGAAAACTCCTCTTTAATGCATTATACGTATGTATCTCAAGCTTCATGTACAAAAAGTAACTCAAACATTTTCTTTAAAACATTCACTCCTAGTCTTTCTCATCTTAAAAATAAAAGAGCAAATATCAATCAACCTAGTTCCTTAAGTGAAAACCAGGTTAATTTTTCTTGATTCCTTTTTTAAAAAATCACTTCTCATAGCCAATACACATTCAAGTTCTATTGACTTAACGTCAAAGGAACACATTGAAAACAGCACAATAACTAGACTCTCCATTTATCTATATTACCTCAGAAGCCAGTCCTAAAACAACATTGACAGCGATCTTTATAAAACATACATTCGAGGATACTAACTGATAATTTCCAATCACATCCTATATGACTTAGAACAAAACCCAAATACCTCACCCTTGTCTACAAGGCTTTGTAAAATCTGGCGCTATGTTATACCACTATCTCACTTGTTCCTTACATTCTAGCTTTATCGTCCTTCATTCTGGGCCTCAAACATAGGACGCCTGTTTCTATGCTGTGTTCTTTGTAATAGACCTTTCCTCTCTCTGGAATGTTCTGCCTCCAGATCATTTCATGGCGGCTCTTTCATGTTATTCAGACCTTAGCTTTACTGTATCTACGGAACTGTGAGGTCCTTTTTGAATACACAATACCTCCTAAGCCATTTTCTTACACATCATTCTGTGATTGCACTCATCTTGAACTGATACTAACTTGCTTTTGAATGTGTTCATTCTTTCACTGCTGCATTACCCCCTACACTGCCTATTAACAGAAAACAAGCTCTAATTCTCCATATCACCATGTACTTTTCTATTTTGCCCCTAACCTCCTTAGTATCCCTTTGATCTGTAACAGAGACAATAAAAACTTTTAAAATGTATAAAATGCAATTATTATTTAAAAAGTTCTTCTCCTTCCATTTCCTGACTCTTAATTTGAAATTTAAAATAGTCACCTAAATCTGAGGCTAAGACAAATAATTGAATGCTATATTCTCTTTATGTAAGGTTTCAAAAATAAACTACCAGGTACAGTTAGTATTCTTTATCTTTGTATTCAAGGCTTTTTAATGATCTCTTCAACCTACACTAATTCTCTCTACTTTTTTTGTTACATTTATGCTATTCAAGCTGAATGATTCCATTTTCTTGTAGACGTGCTCCTGTAATATATTATCTTCAAACATTTGCTATTATTGTCTTCTTTTCCTGAAATGTCCTTCTTCTCATGCCCACATGTTGATACTTTTGACCTTAAGAAACAGTTCCAAGGCATCATAAATAGATTCAAACTATTCTTATAATATTAGTCATGGACTTTTTGTTTTTGGTAAACTCATACTTCTGGGCATCAGTTGCCTCATTTTTGAATTAAGAGATTGAACTCCACAAAATGACTTGTGTATGGGCCCTTGAATGTATCACTATAGCATGATGGGGAAATAGCCTTTGAATAAAGGTTGCTGGAAAGTTACCTAGATGAGGAAAAACTAAAACTCATGTTTATTTCTGCACTAGACAGAAATTATTTGCAATTTTTTTGGATATAATCTACACAATAACATGGAATTTATGAGTGTAAAAGCTTTTATTTAATAGTAACATCAAACAGGTACATTTCTATAGATCATTTAATAATATATTTTGGAGGTTTCAGTATAAATTTGAAAGAATATACTGGTAAAACTTTTGTGTTATTTTCAAGCTCTCAAGTAGTTTTTCTTAATCACACGAGCAATGTGATAATAAGTAACCTCCAAAGTTTATCCTTGATCACACAATTGATAGCCCAAATACACTTTGGCCTACTTATTTATATAGCTGCTACAAGAATTAATAATTAACCATACAAACCTTTTTGAGGATACAATATTGAGAACATTATAAAGCAAAGAAAAACTAACTTATATATCAAAATTTGATTTAAGAAATCTCTGATTTTGTAAAAGTCTGTGTGAATCTGATACTAAGGGCAGCCAGAGAGAAAGGTTGGATTACCCACAGAGGGAAGCCAATCAGGCTCACAGAGGATCTCTCAGCAGAAACCCTACAAGCCAGAAGAGAATGGGGGCCAACATTCAACATCCTTAAAGAAAAGAACTTTCAACTAAGAATCTCATATCCAGCCAAACTAAGCTTCATAAGTGAAGGAGAAATAAAATCCTTTATGGACAAGCAATTACTGAGAGATTTCATCACCAGCAGACCTGACCTACAAGTGCTCCTGAAAGAACACTAAGCACAGAAAGGAACAAGTACCAGCCACTGCAAAAGACATATATGAGGCCAACAAACATATGAAAAAGTGCTCATCATCACTGGTCATTAGAGAAATGCAAATCAAAACTACATTAAGATACCATTTCACGCTAGTTAGAATGGCGATCATTAAAAAATCTGGAGACAACAGATGCTGGAGAGGATGTGGAGAAATAGGAACACTTTTACACTGTTGGTGGGAGTGTGAATTAGTTCAACCATTGTGAAAGACAGTGTGGTGATTCCTCAAGGACCTAGAAATACAAATCCCATTTGACCCAGCAATCCCATTACTGGGTATATATCCAAAGGATTATAAATCGTTCTATTATAAGGACACATGCACACGAATGTTCATTGCAGCACTGTTTACAATAGCAAAGACTTGGAACCAACCCAAATGCCCATCAATGATAGACTGGACAAGGAAAATATGGCACATATACACAGTGGAATACTATGCAGCCATAAAAAACAATGAGTTCATGTCCTTTGTAGGGATATGGAAGAACCTGCAAACCATCAATCTCAGCAAACTGACACAAGAATAGAAACTCAAACACTGCATGTTCTCACTTATAGGCGGGTGTTGAACAATGAGAACACATGGACACAGGGAGGGGAGCATCACACACTGGGGTCTGTGTGGGGGAACTAGGAGAGGGACAGCAGGGGTTGGGGAGCTGGGGAGGGATAACATGGGGATAAATGCCAGATATAGGTGATGGGGAGGAAGGCAGCAAACCACACTGCCATGTGTGTACCTATGCAACAATCTTGCATGTTCTTCGCATGTACCCCAAAACCTAAAATGTAATAAAATATATTAAAAATAAATAAATAAATAAACAAATGTTTATGCACACGTAAAAAAAAAAAAGAACATTAGGCATGGAAAGGAACAAGTACCAGCCACTGCAAAAGGACACCAAATGGCAAAGACCAAGAATGCAATGAAGAAAATGAGTCAGCTAATGGGCAAGAAAACCAGCCAGTAACAAAATGGCAGGATCAAATTCACACAAAACAATATTAACATTGAATATAAACAGCCTAAATGCCCCAATCAAAAGATACAGACTGGCAAACTGGATTAAAAGTCAAGACCCATCAGTGTGCTGTATTCAGGAAACCCATCTCACATACAAAGACAACAGACTCAAAATAAAGGTATGGAAGAAGATTTACCAAGCAAATGGAGAACAAAAAAGATCAGGAATTGCAATCTTAGTCTCTGATAAAACAGGCTTCAAACCAACAAAGATCAAAAGAGACAAAGAAGGGCATTACATAATGGTAAAATGATCAATCAAACAAGAAGATCTAACTGTCCTAAATATATACGCACCAAACACAGGAGCACCCAGATAGAGAAAGCAAGTTCTTAATGACCTAAAATGTGATTTAGACTCTCACACAATAATAGTGGAAGACTTCAACACTCCACTGTCAATATTAGACAGATCAACAAGATAGAAAATTAAGAAGGATATCCAGGACTTGAATGTAGAGGTGGACCAAGCGGACCTAATAGACATATACAAAAATGTATATTCTGTGGATTTGGGGTGGAGCAAATGCTCCACTCTCAATTTTGGAGTAAGTATAATGTAGTGGTGAGACAGCACTACATTGCACTTACTCCAAAATTGACCACATCATTGGAAGCAAATCACTCCTCAGCAAATCCAAAAGAATGGAAATCAAAACAGTCTATCAGACCACAGCACAATCAGACTAGAATTTAGGATTAAGAAACACACTCAAATCCACACAACCACTTGGAAACTGAACAACTTGCTTCTGAGTGTCCACTGGATAAACAATGAAATGAAGGCAGAAATAAAGATGTTCAAACCAATCAGAATGAAGATACAACCTACCAGAATCTCTGGGACACCTTTAAAGCAGTGTTGAGAGGGAAATTTACAGCAACAAATGCCCACGTGAGAAACAAGGAAAGATCTAAAATTGACACCCTATCATCAAAATTGAAAGAGCTAGAGGAGGAAGATCAAAAAAACTCAAAAGCTAGCAGAAGACAAGAAATATCTAAGATCAGAGCAGAAGTGAAGGAGATGGAGACACAAAAATCCCTTCAAAAAATCAATAAACTGAGGAGCTGGTTTTTTGAAAAGATTAACAAAATAGACCACTAGCCAGACTAATAAAAAAGAAAAGAGAGAAGAATAAAATAGATGCAATAAAAAAAGATAAAGGGGATATCACCACAGATCCCACAGAAATACAAACTATCATCAGAGATTACTACAAACAGCCCTATGCAAATAAACCAGTAAACCAGGAAGAAATGGATAAATTCCTGGATACTTGTACTTTACCAAGACTAAATCAGGAGGAAGTTGAAACCCTGAATAGATCAATAACAAGGGCTGAAGTTGAGGCAGCAATCAGTTGAGGCAGCAATCAACAGCCTACCAACCAAAAAAAGTCCAGGTCCAGACGGGTTCATAGCCAAATTCTACCAGACATAACAAGAGGAGCTAGTTCCATTCCTTCTGAAACTATATCAGACAATACAAAAAGAGGGAATCCTCCCTAACTCATTTTATGAGACCAACATCATCCTGATACCAAAACCAGGCAGAGACTCAACTAAAAAAGAAAACTTCAGGTCAATATCCATGATGAACATCAACGCAAAAATCTTCAATAAAATACTGGCAAACTGAATGCAAAAGCACATCAAAAAGCTTATTCATCATGAACAAGTAGGCTACATCCTGGGGATGCAAGGCTGGTTCAACATATGCAAGTCCATAAACGTAATCTACCATATAAACGGAACCAAAGACAAAAACCATGATTATCTCAATAGATGCAGAGAAGGCCTTCGACAAAATTCAACAGTCCTACATGTTAAAAACTCTCAATAAACTAGGTATCGATGGAACATATTATAAAATGATAAAAGTTATATATGACAAACCTACAGCCAATATCATACTGAACGGGCAAGAGCTGGAAGAATTCCCTTTGAAATCAGGCACCAGACAAGGATGCCCTCTCTAACCACTCCTATTCAATATAGTATTGGAAGTTCTAGCCAGAGCAATCAGGCAAGAAAAAGAAATAAAGCCTATTCAATTAGGAAAGGAAGAAGTCAAACTGTCTCTATTTGCGGATGACATGATTGTATATTTAGAAGACCCCATTGTCTCAGCCCAAAATCTTCTCAAACTGATAAGCAACTTCAGTAAAGTCTTAGGATACAAAATCAATGTGCAGAAATCACAAGCATTCCTAAATACCAATAACAGACAAACAGAGAACCAAATCAAGAGTGAACTCCCATTCACAATTGCTACAAAGAGAATAAAATACCTAGGAATACAACTAACAAAGGATGTAAAGGACCTCTTCAAGGAGAACTACAAACCACTGCTCAAGGAAATAAGAGAGGACACAAACAGATGGAAAAACATTCCATGCTCATGGTTAGGAAGAATGAATATCATGAAAACGGCCATACTGGCCAAAGTAATTTATAGATTCAATGCTATACCCATCAAGCTACTAATGACCTTCTTCAAAGAACTGGAAAAAAACCACTTTAAACTTCATATGGAATCACAAGAGAGCCCGCATAGCCAAGACACTCCTAAGCAAAAAGAACAAACCCAGAGGCATCACACTCACAGACTTCAAACTATACTACAAGGCTACAGTAATCAAAACAGCATGGTACTGGTACCAAAACAGAGAGAGAGATCATTGGAACAGAACAGAGGCCTTAGAAGCAATACCACGCATCTACAACCATCTGATCTTTGACAAACCTGACAAAAACAAGCAATGGGGAAAGGACTCCATGTTTAATAAATGGTGTTGGGAAAACTGGCTAGCAATGTGCAGAAAGCAGAAACTGGACCCCTTCCTGTCACCTTACACTTAAATTAACTCCAGATGAATTAAAGATTTAAACATAAAACCTAACACCATAAAAACACTAGAAGAAAACATAGGCATAAACATCCAGGACATAGGCATAGGCAAGGACTTCATTATTAAAACACCAAAAGCAATGTCAACGAAAGCCAAGAGAGACAAATGGGATCTAATTAAAATTCAGAGCTTCTGTACAGCAAAAGAAACCATCATTAGAGCAAACTGGAAACCAATAGAACAGGAAATAATTTTTGCAGTCTACCCATCTGACAAAGGGCTAATATCCACAATCTACAAAGAACTAAAACAGATATACAAGAAAAAAACAAACAAGCCCATTCAAAAGTGGGTGAAGGATATGAACAAACATTTTTCAAAAGAAGACATATATGAGGCCAACAAACATATGAAAAAATGCTCATCATCACTGGTCATTAGAGAAATGCAAATGTAAACCACATTGAAATACCATCTCACGCCAGTTAGAATGGCGATCATTAAAAAATCTGGAGACAACAGATGCTGGAGAGGATGTGGAGAATTAGGAACACTCTTACACAATTGGTGGGAATGTAAATTAGTTCAACCATTGTGGAAGACATTGTGGTGATTTCTCAAGGATCTAGAAATAGAAATTCCATTTGACCCAGCAATCCCATTACTGGGTATATATTCAAAGGATTATAAATCATTCTACTATAAGGACACATGCACACGTATGTTCACTGCAGCCCTGTTTACAATAGCAAAGACCTGGAACCAACCCAAATGCCCATCAATGACAGACTGAACAAAGAAAATGTGGCACATATACATCATGGAATACTATGCAGCCATAAATAATGATGAGTTCGTGTCCTTTGTAGGGACTTGGATGAGTCTAGAAACCATCATTCTCAGCAAACTGACACAAGAACAGAAAACCAAACACCACATGTTCTCACTCATAAGCGGGTGTTGAACAATGAGAATACGTGGACTCAGGGAGAGGAGCATCACACACTGGGGGCACTTGGGGTGGGGGCTAGGGGAGGGACAGCAGGGGGTGAGAAGGGTGGGAAGGGATAACATGGGGAGAAATGCTGAATATAGTATGCATCTATGCAACAACCCTGCATGACCTGCACATGTGCCCAGAACCTAAAGTAAAATAAAATTAAAAAAAAAAAATCACATCAGTTCTTATTACTATGAAAATAGTTTTGACCTCATAGACACACATAAAAGGAAACTCTAGTTGACATAAGCCACATTTTTGAGAAATACTGAATCAGGACAAATAAAGTATCAGAAATGTAGTTTAATTTCTGGAAATATTGGGAATATTTGGCAAATAAATTCTTGTATAACTCTATAAACCAATTAGAACAGAGTTTTCTTAAGTGAAATGGTAATATAATTTATTCATACCTTCTAAAAGTAAAAAAAGTTTCACACTCATAAAATAAAAAAGACATAAAGTCCATTCTATTTATAGATCACAGACCTACAGTGATCTTAAAGATTTAATCCGAGTTCAAGTAGACAGAAACACAAAAAGTCACAGGTTCAAATCTCAAGGACCGGTTCTCCTTTCTAATGGGTGGCAAATATCACAGACTAAAATAACATAGACTAAAAACTTGATTATTTGCCATCTCTTACCCAACAAAGTATAGATTCTATCATCCACCTGACTGAGAAGACCAAATGGTCACGTAAACTAGATTACAGTCTCTGCTCCTACCAATATGAAATAAATGATCATGCAATAAATCAGCTTCACATATGCACAGGGTGCTCTCTCTATGTGACAGCCTAGTACTCCAACATAACCTACAGAGAATCACAAGTCCCTGGGCTGTGTTATGGAAAGGGATATGGTTGTAACACACAAATAAAATGATACACTTGATTAAAAAATTAAAACACAAATATTAGAAGAAAGAAAACAAATGTAGGGTAATAGAAAGTCAGCAAAAAAAAAAAGAAGTGCTATTGTATAGCTGAGAATCATTTCAGAGGTTATGAAAAGATTGGCCTGGGCTTAAATAATTTAGCCCATAAGGTCACTTCTCAGTGAAAAAAACGTTATAGATTCCGGGCAGGAATCAATCAAATGATTGAGTCCATGAAACTTTTGGTGGCTCTCCAAAACTGTCAAATCACAATTTTCAAACACTTTAAAATGTGATTAAATATATGTCAAACTTACTCAACTTATTAACTAATAAGTCTGTCCAAAGGACATTTTGGGAACAAAGTATTTATAGTCTACTTGAGAATGTATTCTGAAAAGTATGGACTGAGTTAGGAACAAAACTCTTTAATAACCCACACTATATAATTTTGATCTTTGGGGCTACATTTTCTACATAAAAGCGATTACTTGCATTCCTACTACAAAGGTCTACAAGTTAACATGTTATTTTAGAAATATAAGCTCCTAATTAATAGCAAATAGTAAAATCAAACAAAGGTAAATTGTCCTAAAAACTAAATATTTACTGGGTAATTTAAACCACTACTCAGTGAGATATTTAAAAGTCATGCAACTCACTTTTTATCTTGTTTCTAAAATTTAAATAATTTATGATATTTTACAATTTGCAATAAATATTTTATGATTATAAAATTAAAAATAAAATGTCTAAAATATTATTTAAATACTCAACTACTAGGAAATAAAAATTGTTTTCCTAATATTTTGGGTCATTTTAGGCTTGAGAGTGTTTAAATTGTAATATACTCAATCTTTATTTCCTTTGGATCTTATAAAACTGATTCAAGTACAGTTTTCATCTCAGAAATAGTGGGGATATTGAGCTCAGACCAACTACCCCTGTGATTTTAATAGCAAAACAAAAATAAATCTTAAAAGCCTGTTGAAAAAAATAGAATAATATTGTAAATGTTGGGTACCAAATGAGAAAGCTTAAAACTAAAGTAATAAAAATGCACCTAGTTTTCTATCATTTTTTGAAGTCATATATGAAAGTTCAAAAATCATTAGAACGAGGGATTTAAGGATTTATAACCCAAGATTCAATTGGATGAATAATTGAAATTTAATACAGCTATAGAAAGAAATATCCAACTGTATTTGAGTGGTAAATGATTTATTATAAATGTTTTATTATAAATGATGAATGTTCTAGTTTTCTTTATAATTGATATAACTCCTGGCAATGAAAAAGTTAGTTATTGACATAAGAAGAAAATGAAGTCAGTATGTTGAAGTGATTTCATTCCAGTACCATAAATACAGTGAATATTGGTTTTAATCTGCTTTGAAGCGAAAAGTCTTTCAAAGAGCTCTATTATCTCAATATGGAATATTCTGCAATCAAGCGTATAGATCTTGTCACTTATAATAATCAATCAGACATTTGGCCAGTCAGTAATTCTTCAAATCCTGAATACAATCTACAGATTTAAAGGCTGACCCTTTGTCTTAAATTCCTTATCTCACCTCATTCTAAGTTCTATGGCAAAAAATTATCTCTAGTTCCTTTGCAGCTGAAAAATTGCAGTTTAACATAGAACACCAGAGTAAAACCATCCTTTCTTTCACAGCCTTGTCTCTAAATTGCCCTCTGCTGAACTCAAGGAAATAAATTGTATTTACCAAACATTATAGATTATTTGGAGAAAAACTAAAGGAAGTTATGTCTAGAAATCAGAAAAACAGTGTTGAAGTTAGAAGAAGAAAAAAAGTAAACCTGTTCAGAGGAGCTCATCACATGCTCAGCCCATTCCAAAATTGCACCTGACTTGATGTGTGTCCCTTTTATGACTTAAGAAATATAGAACCTGATTAAAAGACCCATAGTGTATACATCCAGCCATTCTGGAAAAAAAAAATCTGTTCTTAGGGTCTGGTTTGGGTCTAAAATTTCTGTCAACCTTTCCTCATCCTTTATCCCATCATTCACATTTGCAGAATAAACTAGAACACAACTATATCAGTTAGAGTAAAGCTAGGTTTTGTAACAGTCAAGCCTTTGATTGTACCTGCCTAGGGGAACAATCAAGGTGTTACTTTGTCACAGTTGTTAATAAGCTAAGCCTATTTACCAAACCTGCCACATCAGGAAAATAAGAAACTTCAGTATTTTACAGATTTCCTATGAATCAAACTTGTCAATGAGTACCAACTTGAAAAAAACTGTTTATTGCTCAAATGTTCAATTCATTCATTCTGGCTCTAACCACGTCAATGAAATGCACAAGTGCTCTGCCATACTAAAGAAAGTCCTGAGCTCACAGATCAAAATACTTTCTGGGTTTAACCAGATTTCAACCCCTAAGATTTACTCCTTTATATATTCAATAAAATCACCCAAAGATTCTGTCAAGATCTTCATTTAGTGAAATCATTTGCATCATATTTTGTTCTAATTCTGATGATTTAACGATTATATTATTCTAAAGTAAATTTTAACATGTTGTCATAGATATGAGAGAAGGCCTCATTATTTGGGTAAATAAGAATGGTTTACAGAGGTCACTTGTTTGTCAACTAGTCTTCTCAACTAGTCTTTGTACATCCTTTGGTTATCTCTACTATGTTTTGGCTCATTTTTTTCCCACTCGTCACAATAATACAAATACTTTGTATTTGTATTAGGATAAGAAAATATCCTGTATTTTCTTAAATTCACTGACTATTACTAATATAATAGAAAGAACATTAATTATCTAAACTAATGAGTTTTCCTTGTACCTCGTTGCTTTTGTCTCTCTAGATTTCTTAATTCCCTGTTAAAAGAATGTTTAACATTGAAAGACTCAAATATAGATTTGAGACTCAAAATTGATTGAAAGACTCAAAATTGTAAAACTGTCAATCCTTTCCTAAAATATCAATAGATAGCATTAGTTCAATCCCAATCAAAATCCTGGAAAGGCATGCTTGTGTGTGGTGTGTGTGTGTGTGTGTGTGTGATGTGTATGTAAATAAAAAGTTGATTCTAAAATTTAAGTACAGTTTTAAAACAGGCAAAACTTGTGTATAGTATTAAAAATCATAATGATTACTCTTGGGTAGAAATGGATGGATGCACAATAGAGTTTTCTGGGATGCTGCTGATGTTCTGTTCCTTATGGCAATGCTGCTTAAAAGTGTAAGAAATTGAACCACCTGTGCATTTAGGATTTGTGTACTTTCCTATATATATGATGCACTTCAACAAAAAGTGTCAAAATGGAGGAAAAAGAATCTTCGACATTCTTCAAAAATCTTCCACAACGCATTTCTTAAAATTGCAATATTTAATCTGGGAATAACCTTATTTCCTGACTGATATGTTGACTGGGGAGATTAATTTCAGCAAAATACTTTACTCAGATTGGGCTATGACCCCTTCCCCAGATTCAGACCTCCTTTTCCTATTTGAGGTTAAACTATACAAACTCCTTCTTAAAACTTCAAGTTCTTTTCTATTTAATTTCCAGACACACATATATGCACACACACACTCACATACATCCTCTAAGGAAATACAATTATGCTTAGACTCAGTGATGTCTAAATCCGTATTAATAAGGAACGATTATTTTCCTCAAGAAAATAATCTGTAGAGATATCACATATCTGAAAATTTTAAAAAAGCTTTCTTATTATTATGCAAAAGAATTTTAACCTTCTTTAGCTTTATGTGGCTTTAAAAGACTATATCCAGAGACAAAATTGTAATATCACGTCTCTTTATTGTGATTCCCTCCACTGCAAAAAAATACCATTTATGCTTGATCATTAAGATAATACAAGAAGTCTGTAGAAGCGCAAGGGATTTTAGTTTTTCACTAACACAGATGGAAATAATTGGGCAATGCTATGCACTCTGAGCCCCTTGTATATGCCCATATTTATCAACACCACCTTTATCATCATAACACAGCTCCCTGATAAACCATTGAAGAGGAACCCACAGAATATCTCTGCTCTCTCCAGCCAGGAAAAATCGGAGACAGAGATTATTTTTGATACATAAAATTTAAATTTATTTAAAAGGGAACATTACAAACTAATAGAAAAATATTTTTAAATACAGTTCTTAAAAAATTGGCTGAAGAAAGTCAGATAATTATTTTATATCATAAACCAATAAAACTATATTTCTTCCAACCAAATTTAAAAGCTATATTTAAAAACTGGTAATCTTAAAACACCAAAACCAATATAAACAAAATGTAACTCAATGGGGAAAGAAAATTAGAGATGAATAGACTCATATATTTAAGTGCACATCTGAAAAATATTAGTCATGGCATGGTGGCTCACATTTGTAATCCCAGCACTTTGGGAGAGCAAGGTAGGCCAATAGATTTAGTTTAAAAATTCAATAACAGCCTGGGCAGCATGGGGAAACCTCATCTCTACAAAAAATACAAACTATTAGCCAGGCATGGTGGTACCCACCTGTAGTCCCAGTTACTTGGAAGGCTGAGGTAGGAAGATTGCTGGAGCTGAGGAGGTTGCTGGAGCTGAGGTTGCAGTGAGCTATGATTGCACCACTGCACTCCAGCCCAGTTCTCAATTTTTAAAATTTTTAAAAATTTTTAAAAATTGAGAACTGGACTGGGCACTGTGGCTCACGTCTGTAATCCCAGCACTTTGGGAGGCTGAGGCAGGTGGATCACAAAGTCAAGAGATCGAGACCATCCTGGCCAATATGGTGAAACCCTGTCTCTACTAAAAATACAAAAATTAGCTGGGTGTGGTGGTGGGTTCCTATAGTCCCAGCTACTCAAGAGGCTGAGGCAGGAGAATTGCTTGAACCTGGGAGGTGGGGATCGCAGTAAGCTGAGATCGCACCAAGGCACTCCAGCCTCGAGACAGAGCAAGACTGCCTCAAAAAAAATAAATAAATAAAAATTGAGACCTCAGAATGGTTACAAATACATTAAGAGATTTAAAAATAAGCTAGAAATTGTATAATAAATATG
This sequence comes from Aotus nancymaae, assembly GCF_030222135.1. Classification (NCBI taxonomy): domain Eukaryota; kingdom Metazoa; phylum Chordata; class Mammalia; order Primates; family Aotidae; genus Aotus; species Aotus nancymaae. Next base: position 21,805,442 of record NW_026988473.1, on the reverse strand, counting down.
AACAAAAATTAAATTTAATAATATAAAAATGTTATAAACCTAAAATCATTAAAATGTACAGCAATAAATCCAAAAACAGATGTGAAAATTATCATTTAAAAATATTTTGCTTTAATACTAATCCAGTTACTTAATTTAATATAATGAAATACTAGTTTCTGCCAAAACAAAAACCATATTAACAGTAATACTCATTTTAATAGAAGGTATAGCAAGATAAGAACTTTTCACTGCTGATGGAAGATTATATTGTGCTGCAAGCTTGGAAATCATTTGGGGAATCTTTGCAAAGAGAACAAAAATATGTTCTACCTTCTGTCTCAGAACTAAACTTCTCAAAAATTCATTTTAAGTAAAAAACATAGGTATAGTGACTTAGGTAGAGAATAGACATTATAGAATTGTGTTAAGGAATAAAAAAGAAATGAATGTATAAAGTAATAAGAGAGATTGTTCAGTAGTTTATGTTGCCCATATTTTATAGAAGGTTATTCATCAATTGCTTTATACATTTGAAGAATATTTAATATAGACTAATGCTTAAGCAAGTATTTAATTTTATAAAAAGATGCAACAATAATTAATTTGCAGATGACAAGTTAATGCCAATTTTAAAAATAAATGTAAGAGACATTAAGACATTTGTCTTTATTTCTATCTACATCAACTCTAATGTATCTATCTATTTATTCCATTTGTCTACTGAAAATGTTTTCAACATGACAGTGTTAATCTCTGGGTGGTGAAATTATCAGTGATTTAATCTTCTTTTTATATCCTTTTATTGTCCAATGTTTCTTAGCATTTATCTCTTTTAAAATCAGAAATCAAATGTTAGATAATAATAATGAAAACAAACTGAGTACACCTAATGTTTTTTCACTTTTGCTTTTTTTAAAAATCATGTTGGATTTTGTTTGTAAATTTTTGTACAATGTGGCCTGGAAATAAGGTACCAATTAATACTGTATGAAGTTCAATCTTTTATGTTATTTAATCAATAGACTTTCTAGATTATGTAGGGGCTATTCCTCAATTATGTATTCAAATGTCCAAAAGTTCATCAAAAGAGTCTACTTTTTCCAAGTCTCTCTGTAACTGATAAATCAGTTTCTCAAAATACAGTTTTTATGAAGATTTCTGTTACCAAGATATTCAAACCTAACAGTTACAACATTTGACCTCATAGATCTGCAAATAGCTGACAGAATTTTTCACACATGAATAAATTATCTTTAAAAAGTTTTAAGTAAGTATAACTTGCTAAAATTACGGTAGATATTGAAACTTTTTAACCATACTTTTATTTTAAAAATTTATTTAAAGTGGAATCTAAACCTTATCCATTTCTTCCTACAAGTGAAAAATAAAGTCTATTTTACTGTAACATACCGATTTTAAACAAATTATTATTATTATTATTATTATTTTATAATCAGTAGGTTGTGTGGGTATTGCCTTCATGAACTTTACCATCCAGGCTTCAAAGTCAGCATCAGAAAGCGACACAGGATCCAAGATCAGCCTTTTAATATCCTTTGTTTATATGAAAATCATTTCCTGAAGCCTAGCCAATCAAAACGGAATAAAATTGGATGTACACCAGGATCGAGTATTTCTGCCAATGTTTCCTTTCTGTAAATAGCACTAAAAAAGGAAACAGATGAAAATATCTCCAGAATCTGCTTAGATCCTCAAATCAGGGGTCACCTGAAAACTCTTCTATCACAAAGATAATTGTCAGAATTTGTATATCATTTAAAGAACTTTCCAAACAACTCCATTTCTTACTGCTAGTGAACTCAGAAGAGCCTGCATGATCTCTGCAGATACTAAGCTGGACTCACTTATCTGCATTGTCATTTCTATCTATATGATCTTTAGCCTATTTTTCACAATGTTCCCTCTGTTGAGTGACCTTTAGCCTCATTTCTGCATAGCGAACAGTTCATCTTCCAAAACAAAACACACCTCACAAGCTATTTGGTTGGTTTGCAACCAAGTATTTGCAAAACCACAATTCTTTTTGCATCAACCGAATACTATTTTGTACAGATACAAACACCCTTTTCCCTGAGCTAAACACTGTATTTCTTCCCAATTCAATTACAGACCTGATCTTTAAGGCTTTCTTTTCTTTTCATGTGCTTATTACCATCTGTATATGTTCTTTGAATAGTCTATAGAGATCATTTGCCCATTTTTAATGTTATTTGCCTTTTTATTATCATTATTAGTGGTAAGAGTGAATTATAAATTCCAGATAAAAGTTCTTTATCAGATACATGATTTGCCAATATTTTCTCCTATTATATGGTTCATCTTTTCACATTCTTGGTGCCGTTCTTTGAACATAAAATTTAGAATTTAGACACCTAATGTATGTATTTTTACTTTTGCTACCTGAGCTTTTGGTGTTATATCTAATAAGTCATTGCCAAGTCCCAAAACCTGAAGATTTACTTTTTGTTTTCTACAAAGAGGTTTTTATATTTTGCTCTTACATCTAGGTCTTAGATACCTTATGAGTTATTTTTTGTTTATGATGTGAGGTAGGGGTTCAGCTTCATTTTTTTCCCCTGTGGATATCCAGTTGTCCCAGCACCACTGTTCAAAGATTCCTCTTTTGTCAGAAAATGGTCTTAGAAAACTTGCCAATTGCATTCTATTGATCTATAAGTCTACCCTTGTTTCAGCACGACAAGTCCTCATTACTGTAGGTTTGTAGTATACTTTGAATTCAGGACTTGTGAATCCAACAACTTTCTTCTTTTTCAAAATTGTTTTAGCTATTCTGGGTCTCTAGAAAAGTCCTATTACACTTAGGATCAGCTTGTCATTTTCTACAAGAAACCAAGTGAAACTTTGTGGGGATTGCATTGAACTGACACATTGATTTTTAAAATATTTGCAAATTAACTGTATTATTTATGTTTCTGATCCATGAAAAATGTTTTATAGCTCCACAGTATAAGCTTTTAACTTCTTTGTCAAATTCATTTTTGGGAATTTTATTTTTGATGCTATTTTAAGTAAAATACTTTCTTAATTTTATATTTAGATTGTTCATTACAAATATATAGAAAGCAATCTTTTAATTTGTTTTTATTCCTATGTCCCAAGAACTTGTTTAACTTGCTTAATGACTCTAATGGCTTTTTAATGGATTTTGTTGGATTTTTCCATGTACAAGATTATATCATCTAAAAGTATAGTTTTACTCTTCTTCTTTTGTATCTGGTTTAAGATTTTTTCTTCTCCCTGCTTAATTATCCTAGATAGAACCTGTAGGGTGATACTGAAGAGAGGTGTTAAGAGTGATCACCCTTTTTCTGTTCCTGATTTTAGAGAATACTTTTTGGTTTTACTACTCAATACAACGTTATTTGCTTTTTTATTGATGCTCTTTATCAGGCTGAGAAACTTCCTTCTACTCCAACCACATTGTTGAATGTTTTTATCATGAAGAAGTATTGACTTTTGTCTGCATCTACTGAGATTATTGTGTGGTTTTTGTCTTTTGATATCATATTACCTTCACTGTGTATCATATGTTGTATCAAACCTTGCATTCCCATAATTAATCCCATTTAATCATGATGTATACTTCTTTCATATGCTCCTGCATTTGATTTGCTAATATTTCATTAAAAATTCCTGCATCTATAATCATAAAGATATTGGTCTTTAATTTTCTTTATATCTTTGTCTGATTCTGGTATGAGGATAATACTGGCCTCAGAGAATGAGTTGAGAAGTATTCCCTTTTAATTTTTGCAAGATTTTGAAAACATGGCATTAATTCTGATTTAAATGTTTGGCAGAATTCAACAGTGAAGTCGACTAGGTATGGTCTTTTTCTATGTGTATGTGTAGTGTTTTGATTACTATTTAAATTGTTTTACTTGTTACAGACCATTTCAGATTTTCTATTTCTTTTTGAGTCACTTTTAGTCAATTAACGTTTTTCGAGAAATTTCTCCATTTCATTGAAATTATCTAATTTGTTGTCATATAATTTTTATTTGTTTCTTAAAGCTGTCATAATAGATTACCACAACGTTGGTGGCTCAAAACAGCAGACATTTAATATCTCACAGTTCTGGAGGACAGATGTCCAAAATCTGCCCTCCAGTTGTCAGGAGGGCCACACTCCAGAGGTTCTATGGAAGAAATTATGTGCTTTGTCTCTTTCATCTTATAGTGGGTCCTAGCATTCCTTGGCTTGTGGCACATAATTCCAATTTCTCTATTCATCTTCCCATAGCCTTCTTTTTTCTGTCTTCCCTTCTTTTATAAGGACAATTGAGCTTATTTCAAAATCCTTAGTTTAATTATATCAGCAAAGACCCTTTTTCCAAATTAGTTCACATTCACAGGTTATGGGGTTTAGAATGTGGACATACAGTGTCTTTTGCAGTGGCTACCATCCAACCCACTAGACTTTTGTTCATAGTATTCATAAAACAGCATTAATAATGTTTCATCTTTCACTCCTAATTTGAATATTTTGAGTTTTGTCTTTTTTTCATCACTATTGGTAAGCATTTGTCAATTTACTTCCTCTTTTCAAATAATCAACTTTCTTTTTTTATTGTATTTCTATGTTTTATTTTATTAATTTTTCTCCAATATTTATTATTTAATATCTTCTTACTTTATTTCAGCTGCCTCTTCTTTCTACTGACATAAGTCAGAAGGTTAGGTTTTTTTTTTGAGGTTTTTTTTTTAATATAGAATTCACATTTGTAAATTTCTCTGTAATCACTATTTTAGCTACATCTTGTAAGTTTTGATATGTTGTCTCTTCCTTTTCAGTCACCTCATCTTATAATGTTTTATATTTGTTTTTGATTATTCCTTTGACCCTTTGGTTATTTAGCTGCATATTGTTTAGTTTCCATACGTTTGTGAATTTCCTGTACTTCTTTCACTATTGACTTCTAAATCTATTTCATTGTAGTCAGAGAACATATTTTACTTCATAGGATTTCAAACCTTGTAAGTTTATCAAGGATTGCTGTACGAGTACACTGGCCATCAAGGAAAATTCTTCGTGCCCTTGAGAATAATGTATCCCACTGTTGTTGGGCAGGCAACAATAGAATAATACATTCTAGTCTTGTCTCTTAGCCCTATTTGCTTTATAGTGTTATTCAGTCTTCTATTTCCTTATTTATTCTCTGCTTAGTTATATTCATTATTAAAAGAGGGGTATGGAAGTCTTAACTGTTGTTCAAATTCTATTCTTCCTTCAATTCTGTCAAAGATGCCTTCATGTATTGTGGTCTGTTTTTATACGTTTGTAATTGTTAAATCTTTCTGATGGATTAATACATTAATCAGCATAAAATCTACTCGTTGTCTTAGTTACTTTTCTTATTTTAAAGACTACTTTGACAGTATTAATAAGCCACTCAAGCTTGCTGCTTGCTTTTTCCATTCATTTATTCTGAAACTATCCATACATTTGAAACTAAGGTGTGCCTCCTGTAGATAGCAAAGAACTGGAGCATGTTTTTTTGTTTTGTTTTTTTAATCCAGACTGGCAATCTATACCTCTTGATTAGATTGTTCAATCTACATACTTTTGATATAATTATTGTGAGAGTTGGATTTATGTCTGGCATTTTACTTTTTGTGTCCTGTATGCTCTTTTTTTTTTTTTTTTTTTTTTTTGAGACAGAGTCTCAGTCTGTCACCAGGCTGAAGTGCCGTGGTGCAATCTCGGCTCACTGCAATCTCCACCTCCCATGTTCAAGTGATTCTCCTGCCTCAGCCTCCCGAGTAGCTGGGATTACAGGCGTACACCATCATACCCAGCTAATTTTTTGTATTTTTAGTAGAGACGGGGTTTCACCATGTTGGCCAGGATGGTCTTGATCTCCTGACCTTGTGATCTGCCTGCCTCAGCCTCCCAAAGTGCTGGGGTTACAGGCGTGAGTCACCACACCCGGCCCTATATGTCTTATATCTTGTTTGTTTTTCTATTCTTTATTTTTTTTCTTTAACAATGAGTGTTCTCTAGTATAATATTTTCATCCTTAAATGGCTTTTAAACTGCATTTTTAAATTTATATTGGTTGCTCTAGAACTTACCAAATACATCTTAGTTTACCACGATCTAATTCAAATATGTAATAACATAATGCTAGTGAGAATAGATGTAACACCTGTATATCTCCATTTCTTCTTCTACATTTTATGCTATTGTTACATTGATATATACAACAAAACTAAAAATGCATTGTTGTAATAATTAATGTACATGATTTTGCATCTTTTAATGAAGATTCAAAGGAGAAGAAAGGAGAGCAGATTTTTATTTATAGAGATTCTTCATATTAACCTACTTGCCATTTCTGATTCTCTTCATTTCTTCCTGATAATCTAACATTTAGTGTCATTCTCTTATTTCAATATAACTTTACTCTCGTCTACTTCCTTTATGCCTATATTGCCTAATATACTACATTTTTGTATGTTACGAACTCACCAATACAATATTATGCATATTATTGTATACAATTGCTTTTTAAAAAGTTAAGAGAGAAAGAAGAAATATGTATTTGTACTGTCTTTTATAATTACAAAATTACTATTCCTGGCAACGGTCTGTGTGTGTATGTGTGTGTATGTCTGTTTACTCAAATCACTACCTCTGGTCATTTGTTTTCAGTCTAAATAACTCCCTTAAGGCTGAAATTTCTTGCAAAGCAGAGTGTTAGCAACAAATCAGCATCAGTTTTTATTTGTTTGGGAATGTCTTTATCTTATCTTTATTATTGAAAGATAGAGGCTGGCAAGTGGCTTATGCCTGTAATGCCGGCACTTTGGGAGCTTGAGGCGGGTGGATCACAAGCTCAGGAGTTCAAAACCAGCCTGGCCAATATTGTGAAATGCTGTCTCTACTAAAAATATAAAAATTAGCCAGGCGTGGTGGTGGACATCTGTTATTCCAGCTACTCAGGAGGCCAAGTCAGGAGAATCACTTGAACCCGAGAGGTGGAGGTTGCGGTGTGCCAAGATGGTGCCACTGAACTCCAGCCTCATGATAGAAAGAGACTCTGTCAAAAAAGAAAGAAAAGAAAAGAAAAGAAAGAAGGAAAGGAAGGAAGGAAGGAAGGAAGGAAGGAAGGAGGAAGGAGAAAGAGAAAGAAAGGAGAGAGAGAAAAAGGAGATAAAGAAAGGAGAGAGAGAGAGAGAAAGAGAGAATGAGAGAAAGAGAGAAAGAAAGAGTAAGAAGGAAAGAAAGATTGATTTTCTGGTCATAAATGTCTTATATAACTTTTTGGGTTCTTGTTCCTGTACTTTGAATATGCTATCCTACTATCTTCTGCCCTCTGTGGTTTCTCATGAAGAGCCAGCTGTTAATGTCATTGAGCCTTCCTTGCATATTATGTGTCATTTTTCTCTTGCTGCATACAATATTTGCAGTTTCTTTTGGCTTTCAGAATTTTTATTGTAATGTAGTCTTTCGCATTAATCCTACTTGGAGTTAATTGAGCTTCTTGCATGAGTACATTAAGTTTTTCATCAAATTTGAAACATGTCATTATTATTCATTTATTTTTTTAAAATAATCTTTCTGCTCCTTTTCCTCTCTCCTCTTCTTTTGTTACTCCCATTACCTATCTTTTGGTACAATTTTATATCTCTCTGAAGCTCTGTTTATTTCTCTCTGTTCTTCAGATTGCATAATTGCTTCAATTTACTAGTTTGCTGATTCTTTCTTCTGTCAGTTTAAATTTGCTGTTGACACCCTCTAGCATATTTTTAATTTCAGTTATTATATTCTTCAACTTCAGACTTTTCATTTTAAAATAATTTGGTTTTATTGACATTCTATTTAATGAAATGTCATATCTTCTTTTAAACCTTTAATTCCTTTAATTCTTTAAATATATTTTAAAGGGAGTTTTGAAGTATTTTAAAATCCCATACTTGGACTTCCACTGGCAGTTTTGTTGTCTCTCTTTTTAATAATATGCATGAACCAAGTCATCCTGTTTCTTTATATGCAATCTAATATTTTTGTTGAAAACTGTACATTTTAGATACTATATTATAGCAGCTCTTGATGCTGATCCTACTCTTGGTTTATTTTTGTTTTGCCATCATTTGATTGCTTTTTGTTTAGTGGCTTTGGTAACCTATTTTAGTGAAGTCAATTTCCCTTGCAGTGTGAAGCCTCTGATATTTCTCCTCAAAGAGCATAATTAAGGGCAGTTGCACAGTCATCATGAGATAACAGTAGTTTGAATAGGGCTCTCTTTTGTCTCTTTTCTAATCTCCTCAAGCTGTTCTGCTTCTACTGTTATCACACACAACTTTTTTGGGCTTCACTAATTGATGATCTATAAATTACTCCACAGGCTTGATCCTATTAAATTTTGGCCCCTTTGCAAGGGCAGTTTTTGAGGACAGCTTGAGGAATTTTGTTTTTTATTTTCCTGAACATCTGGAAGCTTTCTCCTTGCTGCTTCTTTTCTTCATTCTCTCAAGCAGACTAACTGGCTTATGGTTTACCATTTTACTCTCAAGAAACTATCAGTCTCCTCTTAATTTCTAACAACAAAATTGCCATTTTAAAGACTATCTTTAGTCTTGAACTTCCTTCAAATCCTGGCTCAAATAAAATTATTCCTTTAGGAAGAGCCTCAGAGCACTCTCTCCTTATGGCTTACCTCTCCCTGCGGGCAAAATCTCTGGTTCATTTTTTAGGAACTTTTGGCAAAGACTGTGGCTCACTTCTCTTAGAATAACACCCCTTCTTTATGAGCAGGGTACAGAGTGAATCTTCCCATCTTCTCAGCTTGTCTCCAAGTGTGAAGCATTCTTCCCATGAGCAAACTGAGGTGAAAGTAATCAGGGGCAGCTTATTCTTAGCTGCTGCACCAGGGTAGAGCTTCCATCCCAGAGTGGGAACTGGGTGGAGAGCCCCACTTGGCCACATTTACATTGAATTTGGTCTCAGAAATGCAGAGCTAGGGCAGATAAAAGATGATGGGGGTATAGGAAAAAAGAAAAACATAACCAGCCTGCCTCTGTATGCAAGACTGGGAGCTAAAGGGGGAAGAAGCCCTGTTTTTTGGCTACATTGGATGGAATGGAGTATCCGTCATGCTTAGATGGAATGATAGACGGGGGTCTCAGCTCCAGTATGCCACTATTTTTATTAAAATTTCACATAATTTCTTGAATAAATAGTTTTCTTTTGCTAAAAGAACTTATGACAATTTCCAGAGACCTTAAATGGTTGTTTGTTTTATTTTATATATATATATATATTTAGTGATTGTTTCACAGAGAAGTGGACCTACAGGGCTCCTCAGACAAACATTTCAAATGGTTCTGGTCAATTATCTTTTAGTATTCTTACAATAAATTTCTCACAATAATGCAAGCACATAATGTCTCATTTTAACTAAGGAGGGTAATAATGGACCAAGTAAAGGTAATGAGAAAGAGGCTGAAGAGGAAAGGAATAAAGCACAGAGAGAATAATTATAAATTACTTACTATTTTTTTTAAGATGGAGCTCTTACAATCATGCTAGAAAGTCTACTTTGCATTAAAAAAATTGCACCTATGTATGCCACTCGAAATGTACATATCTTGCAAGTAATTCCCAAAACACAGAAGAAAGCTTTCCACAGAGACCAGAGACACTATGTGTTAGAAAACTCTATATTAGAATATTCCATCCTTAAGGCCAGAAAATCTCTCCTATTATCCTATTTATATTTGTATTCCCTGTAAGACAAATATTGTTCCAGGCACATGGTGGTTGTTTAGTAAAGTTTCGATGAGAAGACAAGAGATGAACTAACACAAAACCCACAATCTTTCTACATTCAAACTTAGAAATAGGGCTGAGCATGGTGGCTCATGCCGGTAATCCAGCACTCTGAGAGGCTGAGATGGGCCCATTGCTTGAGCTCAGGAGTTCAAGATCAGCCTGGGCAACATGGTGAAACCTTACCTCTACAAAAACCCACAAAAGTTAGCTGGGCATGGTGGCATGTGCTTGTAGTCCCAGATACTCTGGAGGCCAAGCTGGGAGGATTACCTGAGCCTGGGGAGGTTGACGCTGTGAGGTTGTAATGAATCATGATTATGCCACTGTACTTCAGCTTGGGTGATGGAGTAAGACACTATATAAAAAAAAAAAAGAAAGAAAGAAAGAGAGAGAGAGAGAAAAGAAAAGAAAATTAGAAAGAACTATGAACAAAGAAATAGTAAACTGATCCATGGGGATGAAACTAGATAGAAATGCTTAAAGTGAGTTTGGAGATGTTAAGAAAGTTGTTATACAAATGAAAAAAAATAGATATTAATATTTAGTTTTGACATTACATACAAGAGTTTGCATTTAATTTTTATATACAGAAATAAAAATGAAGTCACAAAATTAAAATTCCAAAGAAATCAATTGTTGGCTTTTTAATATAAATCTTCATTTGAAATGGAGGGCACATGATAGGGGATAAAAAGCAACACAAAGTGAATGGAAATGTGCAATGAGATTTTAAAAATGAGAGGTTATGAGAAATGATGTGAGAAGGTAAAATTAATCATGGTTAAACCAGCTTCAGAAAGACTTTTCAAATTCAGGCTTTTGCTTTACAGTGGTTCTTTTACTCTCTAAGGAGTGGCCTTTGGAAACCCATTGAGGTTTAAGACATCATCTGAAGAAGAGCAACACTTCTTATTCCTTATTACTTACTTTACCTTCACTCCTCACCACCCTCACACATGTATTAGTGGGAGTGTGAAGATGCTGGGCAAGGTTTGCAGCAGCCATGTGTCCTCTGTGGGCAGACAGAGAAGGATCACTGAAGGACAATCACTAAATTCGCATTGCTTTATAATATTACCAGAGCCAAAGCAGAAAAAGGTATACTTAAACTTCCTAACATTCTTTTTTTCTGTGACAACATTTAAAACAAAGACTTGTTCATAGATATGGATTATGATTAAATACATACATTATTTAAAACTGAGCTTGATAATCACACTAAGCGTGTATTTACCATCTGGTATGGACTGAATGTTTGTGCTTCTCTAATGTTTATATGTTGAAGCCCTAATTCCCAAGGGGATGGTATTTTGATGTGGGGCCTTTAGGTAGGGAGTAATTAGGTCATGAAGTAGAGCCTTCGTGATTTGGAGTAGTACACTTAAAAATAAGAAGAGATGCAAGCGACAAACTCTCTCAGCCATGTGAGGATATAGCAACAAGGCAGTCATTTGCAAATGAGAAACAGAACTGAATCAGCCATCCCCTTAATCTTGGACCTCAGACACAGCTTCCAGAAGTAAGAGACATAAATTTCTGTTGTTTAAGTTACCCCGTCTGTGGTATTTTCTTGTAGTGGCGCAAGGGGACTAAGACATTATCTACCATGGTGCTACAAGGTAGCAGGAACATAAATACAGATGACAATTCACTGGGCTGGTTAAATGCACATAAAACCTACACTGCTTTATGTAAGTACATTTCCTCTTTTAAAATAACCTCATTTGGTGGTAAACCAGGAGTTTGGAAACAGAGGCAAAAAGCAGAACATTTCAAAGAACCTTGAAAAACTAATTGAGTAAAAGTTCACATAATCAAGACAAAAGTCTTCTGGGACAAGGGCCATTTCTTATTCATCTTATTCTAAGCATGAAGCAAAGAACCAGGAAAAACATGGTCACTAAATAATTCAGTCATTGGTGTCATAGTTTATTCATTTAACAAATATTACATTCTTCTATGGCAAACCTTCTGAATGTGGGGAAGGGGAAGAGATACAGATACAGGAATCATATTTTTTTAAGCAAATAGACATTTTATTTCTGCAATACAACCCACCTTCCCTTTTTCCAAAGAACATGAGTTCACCTAGGCCATCAAAGCAGAGGACAAAAGCTGATAAGTGACAAGGCAAAAGTTTACTAGAAAACTAGAGTTATTTCACTAACTCTCTACGCACAAAAATTTGCATCATGCCAAGCTCCATATTCTTTGTTTCTCTTAATCAGAGTATTCCAAATTAGATTAACCTACTATGGGCATGTTGCTAGAGTTTTAGAAGGATAATCAGGGCTTCCTACTTGAAGAAAAGTAAATTAATTACTTTTTTAAAGTACAGGAAAAATCTATTCTGCCCTGATTTGGTGATGACAAATGATATAAATCATTTCTCTTCTAGTAACTTTATATTTTAGAATGTGTTCCTTTCACTCCTTTAAATGGTATTATTTACAATCTTAATAACCCACTGTTAGCACCTACTTATACTCTCCATGGAGATTTGCTTTCCCAAATGACCTTGTAGTCCACTGGCTCATTTTCATAACTTTCAAACAAAAAGACCGAAAATCCTTTCTTGTTCTGCTCTTCTCTTGGAGAGATCCAAGACAGGTATTTTGTGGAGGTGCTTACTTTTCTGCTAACTTAACCTCCTCACCCAGTGCTTTTCACTTTTGTCTACAGTTGTTCTGCTAATCGGCACTGGAGCTGCAGCCAATTCACTCCTGATCATCATCTAAGGTCTTATTTCTCTGCATGATAGTCACTTCCTGCACTTCTGCTAATTATTGAAAGTTCTCAAGCAGCTCAGTTGGTGATACTGAATTTACCAGCAACACATTTCAGGGCATAAGCTCTTCCTGCAGCAAGTATTTGTAGCTGGGTCACTACCTACCTCCAGTTCTTCACTATTCATCCTTTATTTTTCTAAGTAGTTATAGCAATATGTCCCTTCCTTACAGCTGTGCCTATAACATAAAGCTGGATTTAGGTTCTAATGTTAATAGAGTTTGAATTTCCACACTTAGCTCCTTGGTAGAAAGTCCCTTCATCTTTATTTCACTCCTTGTCACTTTTTATCATTCCCATCTCTTTTTTGAGCTTAAAGGGTGAGGACTGAGTCACAGTGATTTGACTAAGGATCGCTGTTCCCTTGTCATACTGTTATGAAAATGTAGTCAAAATATTTAAATAAGTTTAAAAAAAACCCTAAAAATTCTGTTTCCTATCAGTGGATTCCCAACTTCAGGATATTCTGGTTCATCTTTGTGTGACTTTCTAACTATGCCATTTTTATTTCTAGTTGTCTTGATGCAGTAGATGATTCTGCAGTTGGTGAACCTTATAAATTCCCATTTTCTTCACCTTTAGAGTCATTCAACTCATGACGCTACACTTCCTGGATCTTTATCCCACCAATATTCGGTTTGTAACAAATGAAGAGTAAAAAGCGCAATTAAAAAAAGGAGTTTATTTAAAACTTCAGGGAAGTGTAAACATGTTGATTTCTGTGAAGCTCATGTACCTTTTTACAATAGAAAGAGTCCAGTTGCACATATGGAATGGCAAGTTAGTTTTACCCACCTCAAAGTATTGTGAAAGAAGAGGTTACTGATCTGAATTGTTAGCCAAAAGTTTCCAAATCAATGGAAATTACTTGTTCTGGAGCTATAATGTTTGGAGCCAAGAGCCATGAGAAACAGCCACTTGACTGGCTTTGTTAACGAAGGTACAGCATATTTAAAAGTTCATTTTAGGGCCTTAGATTCTGCATCATTGGGTATTATGCAGATTAGCATTCAGTTCAAGTTTTTTATAACAGGAACACCAAATAAGTAAACATTGGAAAATAAATTTATTTGGATTATTACATCTGGAATTTTAAAGTTGCTGCTCCAATAACATATGGGCCACTCTTGCTATATTTTCTAATATTTAAATGAGAAGCAATTATATAATGGGCAGAGCCTCTGCCATAATGCCAAGAATCTCTGATATCTAAAAATGGAAGAGTGAATGAAGCGGTAACACCAAGGAGACCTGATGTAACCCTCAGGAAATTCCTGATGAAGACCACTCCCTGACACTCAAGGAACTTCCTGACTTCATAGTCTCACATGGGAGCATTCTCCCTCCTGCCCCCTCCCACCATGAGCAGTTGATGGTGCCTGAGAGCCTCCTAAGGCCTGCATAAACTCACATCCTTTAATACTTATTTCTCTTTTTCTTTCTATTTCTAGCAAACACACTGTTTTTACATTTATAACAGTGATAAAAATTTTCCTGTTTCAAGAAATTTAAAATAAAAATAAATACATATAAAAATAGCAAATAATAGTTAAAGCTGTATATAACTAATAGAAACATTGAAATTCAAATGAGTGCATGAAAGTAGTCTTGCTTTATGAAAATCAAAGATTGATGCTTAAGGAATCTAAAATAAGGATAACTCTTTATCATATTACTTTAACATTTTTTCAGTAAAAACCTTGGAGTGATTAGTAAACAAGGAGTGGTTAGTAAACAATTTAGTCATGGAGAATATACTTTGGTTCTATTATTAAGGCAAAACACAGTTCAAACACAATGCCTTTTTAAGGACCCCTTGGGCTAAGGGTTCTCATTTCTGAGATAGGAATCTTGCCTTATTGAATAGGTCTATGCATTAAGTGACATAATGCCTATAATGTGAAGAATATATAGATGCTGCTTTTCCATTTCTCTTGACTACACCTAGAATATTATATCAGCTGTTTTCATTTTCTTAATGACTTATGAATTGGCAGCAGGCTACAATTATTTACATGCTGGTAATTTTTGTAATGTTCTCGTAAAATAAAAAAAAGTTAGATATTAAATCTCTGTATTATTGTGGAACAGAGAAATAAAAAGTTTAAGTCAGTGGAAAATACAAAATTGAAGGCTAACCATAGATGCCAGTGGACACACAATAAATGTAATCCATCACATAAACATAACCAATGACAAAAACCACACGATTATCTCCACAGATGCAGAAAAGGCCTTCAATAATATTAAATAGCCCTTCATGCAAAAAACTCTCAATACACTACATATTGATGGAATGTATCTCAAAACAATAAGAGTTATTTATGACAAATCCACAGTCAATATCATACTGAATGGGCAAAAGCTGGAAACATTCCCTTTGAAAACCAGCACAAAACAAGGATGGCCTCTCTCACCATTCCTATTCAACATAGTATTGGAAGTTCTGGCCAGGGCAATCAGGCAAGAGAAAGGAAGAAAGATTATTCAAATAGGAAGAGAGGAAGTCAAATTGTCTCTGTTTGCAGATGACATGATTGTATATTTAGAAACCCCATCATCTCAATCAAAATCTCCTTAAGCTGATAAGCAAATTCAACAAAGTCTCAGGATACAAAATCAATGTGCAAAAATCACAAACATTCCTATATACCAATAACAGACAAATAGAGAGCTAAATCATGAGTGAACTCCCATTCATAATTGCTACAAAGAGAATAAAATACCTAGGAATACAACTTACAAGGGATGTGAGGACCTCTTCAAAGAGAACTACAAACCACTGCTCAAGGAAATAAGAGAGGACACAAACAAATAAAAAAGCATTCCATGCTCATGGATAGGAAGAATCAATATCGTGAAAATGGCCATACTGCCCAAAGAAATTTATAGATTCAGTGCTATCCTCATCAAACTACTACTGACTTTCTTCACAGAATTAGAAAAAAACTTCTTTAAATTTCATGTGGAACTAAAAAGGAGCCTGTATAGCCAAGACAATCCTAAGCAAAAAGAACAAAGCTAGAGGCATCACACTACCTGACTTCAAACTATACTACAAAGCTACAGTAACCAAAACAACATGGTACTGGTACCAAAACAGATATATACACCAACGGAACAGAGCAAAGGCCTCAGAAATAATGCCACACATCTACAATCATCTGATCTTTGACAAACCTGACAAAAACAAGCAATAGGGAAGGATTCCCTATTTAATGAATGGTGTTGGAAAAACTGGCTAACCATATGCAGAAAACTGAAACTGGACCCCTTCATTAAAAATTCAGGAAACAACAGGCTGGGTGCAGTGGCTCACACCTGTTATACTAGCACTTTGGGAATCCAAGGCAAGTGGATCACAAGATCAGGAGCTCAAGACCAGCCTGGCTAAGATGATGAAACCCCATCCCTACTAAAAATGTAAAAATCAGGTGGGCATGATGGCAAATGCCTGTAATCCAAGCTACTAGGGAGGCGGACGCAGAGAACTGCTTGAACCCGGGAGGCGGAGGTTGCAGTAAGCTGACATTGTGCCACTGCACTCTAGCCTGGGCAACAGAGGAAAGCTCCATCTCAAAAAAAAAAAAAAAAAAAGTCAGGAAACAATAGATGTTGGAGAGGATGTGCAGAAATAGGAACACTTTTACACTGTTGGTGAGAGTTTAATTTAGTTCAACCATTGTGAAAGACAGTGTGGTGATTCCTCATGAATCAAGGACCAGAAATAGTGTAGACACAGTAATCCCTTTACTAAGTATATACCCCAAGGATTATAAATCATTCTACCAGAAAGACAAATGCACACATATGTTTACTGCAGCACTATTCACAATAGCAAAGACTTGGAACCAACCCAAATGTCCATCAATGATAGACCGTTTAAAGAAAATGTGACACATATACACCATGGAATACTATGCAGCCATAAAAAAGAATGAGTTCCTGTCCTTTGCAGGGAGACTGATGAAGCTAGAAACCATCATTCTCAGCAATCTAACACAGGAACAGAAAACCAAACACCACATGTTCTCACTCATAAGTGAGAGTTGCACAATGAGAATACATGGACACAGGGAGGGGAAAGTCACACATCAGGGCCAGTTGAGGGGTGGGTGGCTAGGGGAGGGAGAGCATTAGGAGCAATACATAATGTAGATGATGGGTTGATGGGTGCAGCAAACCACCATGGCACATGTATACCTATGTAACAAACCTACATATTCTGCACAGGTATCCCAGAACTTAAAGTATAATAATAATAATAATAAAGAAAATATAAGTTGTTTATGTGTCTATGCATCTGTAGTTGAGAAAGGCTTTTATATTTCATTGTAAGTGTAAAATACTTTCCTACCTTCAGAAGGTAAAAAAATTGATTATAGTCTTTCTTAATAAATGAGTTTTCTGAGATAAATATAAATAAGCATATATAAAAACTTAAATATTTCCAAATTTCCCAGAAAATAAATAGAATGAACTCATAACACTTTTAAAGCACTGAGACAAATTTCTATTGCAGACACTAATATGTTGGAAACATTTTAAGAATCCAAGATTAAATAATCAAGATGAATTTTGCAAATTATGCTATCAATAACTTTGTATTTAAAATTTTAATGACAGGTATATCTCTATTTTTTGAGTTTCAATAAAAATATAAAAATTTCATAATATCATATGCAAGATATATTTTCATGATTTCTAAAGTTTTGTTTTATGTGAAATTGGATCTGTTTTCTAAGAGGTATATTAATTTGAAATTTCTAAACTTGTACTAGATTACCAATATTAGATTTATATAATGCTCAAGAACATAAAAATATAAATGTAGATTTAATTAAATTGAATCATAATTCTGACAAGCTGATAATGTAAAGTATAAATACATTTTGTAGTATATTATAACAAACATTATTTTAGATAACTGAAATTCATGAACTAATATTAAAATGTTAATGGATAATATGGATACTTAGCTAATTTCTAAATGACATTAAATAGTAAAAGATGGCTTATAAACATAATTTTAATTTTATATAGTTTGCTTATTTGCATGTGATCTGGAGTGGCCATCTCTTTGGGTCATGTTAATGAACCTGTTCATTCTTATCACTTTAGTGGGATGAAAAAGGGGTATATATGGGGCTATACTTGTGTTATGCATATTTATGACCTTGACTGTCTTCTACAATCATGACGGTATATGACAGACAATTCTCAGTACTATTATCCAGCTGTTTTATTTCCAATAAAAGATAGTTATTTTAGTTAAGACTTATAACTAACATGGGTTATTAAGACTATATGAAAAGTGATGGTGATTTAGGAAATCATTGTGTATGTAAAGCTGAGGTTTATGTTTTTCAAGGAATAAAAGAGAGTAGGGTTTTTTTTGTCTTAAAATGAAATATAAGTTTGATCCAGAATAAGAAAAAGAAAACACATAAAAGGAGGAAACTTTAGTGTGTATAGCAGGTAGCAGAAGGTGTGAGGGATGTTAATTTTTTTTGCCTTGGTTTAAAATACCTGAGCCTGAAAAAAAAGTTGTGAGATAATTCATATTTTAGCAAAGTTTACCAAGGTTTAATGAGTTTATTCACTGGAGAATTTAAGGGGGTCAGTGGTGGGGGTGGGTGGTTGTGCCAAATATTTATTAATATGAAGCTGAAATGTGACTTTTTCTGTTAAATTGATAAGTAAGCCTTAGAAACTGTAAAGGGATAATGAAATATCATTGTTTAACCTTTAGGTATATTTTCCACATAGCAAAGATTCCATATCTCATTGGAAAAACCTTCTTTGCTTAGATTTATTTTATTATGCAAGTGGCTAATTTTCTTTTAAATTCCTCATTTATGAAAAGTTTCTTACAAACTGTTACTACCTTTTGTATTTATTTAAAGCATGCCATCACTTTGATTAAAACAATAACCAAGTGTTTTTTCTCAAGACCCTTGAGCCTATCTTGAAACATAAAATCTGCTTTATTTTATAGGGGATGGAGAGGGTTGCCCAAAATAGCAGGTTCCAAATTTAGAAAAAAATTAAATAATATATTCAGGAGACTTGCCCCTCCTAGCAAACCCCAAAAATTGTTACTTTGCCTTATGGGAAAAGATGATAGGAACAATTAGGGTTGTTCGCTGTATTTCATATTTAATCAGCCCAACATTCTTGTAAAATCCATGTGGGAAGAATTGTCAAAGTAGAAGAAATACTCAGCCTCAGCCTTCCTATAGTGAAGACTATACAGGCAAAATACTATTAAAATAAATATCTCAGTAATTTTATACTTAATGGGGATTTTTCAGTCCTTTCACTGTTACATATACACACACACACACACACACACACACACACACATATATCAGTGAAAAAATATATATATATTTCCCTCCTAAGGAGAAACCCTGATCAAACTCCTGAAATAGTTGTGTTCTGGATTCCAATAGAGAATCTGATTTCTCCCTTTCGAATATTCTAGTTCATTCTAATCATTTAACAACAAAGTAAGTAGGTTTCTGCTTTCCACTGATGTTTGCCAGAAAGACTTGCTACAAAGTACAGGTTAGAATTTATGACATGCACACACAAAAAAGAGCCATCAAATGCCTGTGGAACAAACTGCATCAGATATTCTAAATTATTGGTGCTTTGATGAACAGATATTTAGAAGAGGCTCCAGGCTGACAATGCTTAGGAAATATTCATACAGTATCAGTTGACTGAATCAGTATTTCCAAGACTCTTTACTGCCTGGAAGCACACCTACTTCATGAAAGCAGATTGCTTACCTGAGATCCATAGTTGCAAAAATTATAAATAACTGAATGAAACCATGAGGACAATGTAATTGTCGTTGTTTAAATTATTGTTGGTATCATCTTATTGCTGTAATTATACATGCAGACACACACACACAAGGAAGCCTTTTTAATTCTTAATATAGTAGTGATAGTGAAAGGAGCCAGACAGATTCCTAGGCAGACAGGGATGGGTCCCCAGTGAAACCTGACCTTCAAGCCAAAGACATCCTAAAGCTTGAAAACCGAGCTGCCACTTTTGGGTACAGTCCATGACTGAAATGAGAACTTCCTCTATGCCCTTTAGCCAATCGAATGCTGTTTCCAGGCCCACTCATGGATCAGTCAGCAAGCATTCCCTGAATCTGAGCCCAAAAAAACCCCAGACTTAGTCACACAGGTGGCTACCTGCTTTTGGGCCCCCTCCTACACAGAGGAATACCCAATTTGGGTCCCCTCTCATTGTTGAGAACTTTTCTGTCACTCAATAAAATTCCTGCCTTGTTCACACTCCAGTGTCTGAGTACCCAATTCTTCTTGGTCGTAGGACAAGAACCGAGAACCTACCAAATGGTAGGTGTGAAAAGAACATAACACCATAATCCTCCCTCCTATTTGCCAAGCAACAGGGGAGAAAAAGCTGTTGACCACCACATGCCCCCATTCACCAAGCTGCAGGCAGTAGGACAGAACAAGATACGTCATGTCCCCCACTTGCCATAGCTGTGTGTGAGCAGCAGGAAAGAACAAGAGTTGTAACATTTCCTGGGGTTCAGACCTCAGGAATCCCTGAGCAAAAGTTACAATGAACCTTGGGGCTCTGCATTGCTGGCATTTTCAAGTTTTTGGGCACCACCACATCCCCTGTTTCTTAGAAGCCAGAGGCCAAAGTGGAAGCCAGTTGCAGCATGCCCAGACCAGCCACAGTCTGAGCACAGAGACACGGCAGGTGCAGGATCTGGGTTGGTAGTGTGAGCCAACTGCAGCCTTCCAGGCCAAGTGGGTAGAGCGAGCCCAGCAGGCCAGAGCAAAGCCTGGGCAGAGGTGCTACCAGCTGCAGAGATTTTTGGCTGGTGAAGTGGCACTGAAAGAATCCTGTTGTCATTTTGCTATGAACTTCCAAACTGCAATTAACCATTTTTAATGAAATATGTTCTTTATAACTCTTCAGATTTGGGAGGAAATAACTTTAGTAAATCTCTTTGCATTTTCATGGCAATATTGGTATTAGCACAGATTCAATAAAAATCTGTTCTTCTTTCTACCAATGTACAGAATTAGACAAATGCACTTACAGTTTGACAAACTGATTGTGCAACCAATCTCATAACTATAGTTTCACATTTGAGAATATTTTTTATTTAACAAGTTATGACAAGTATTTTATTAAGCAACAAGGAATATTTGGCCCAAGATGAAATCACACACACAGAATTTGCCCTCCCATTCCACAAAAAAGCCCCAATGGATGTATAAACAACATGGTTGTCAAGATACGGGCTTCAGGCAATTTTGATATAAGTCAATACCCTATAGGAGATGATCTACAGTTGCTTGGTTTTCATCCTTTATTCATCATTCCATTTCTAACTGCATCTGAAACTAGCCTGTCTTAGTCTCAACCTGATTTCTAGCAATTCAATTCAACATCTATTCAGCTTACCCCTTCAGTACTTGTACTCAGTAAGGTAGGAGTGGTATAAATTTGACTATGACCCATTGAAGTATATTCAAATAAGTTAAAGGTAAGTAGAGGAAACAATCATAAAAATCGTCAATGGAGAGAGATCCAAGATGGCCGATGATTAGCAGCTCGGGCACGTACCTCCCAGTGAAAGCGCAAAGAACGAGAGGACGCCACACTTTCAGATGAATATTCGTTGCTCACGGACCAGGAGATTCCCAGTGGAGGAGCTCCACGGGTCGCCAGGGCGACTCTTGTGGCCGGCGTGGCGGTTTTGCTGGTGCCTTAGCACGCCAGTTCTTGGTGCAGAGTCCGGAGATTCCCGGGCAGAAAAGCACCATCAATCTTAACACCGCTGTTTTGGCCGGCTCAGTGGATTGCTCAGATTTCGGCGCAGGGAATCAACAAGTTGGACGTCAGAGACCCAGTTAGAAAGTCGGTAATTATAAAGACGACAGACGGACAA
The DNA here is from genome assembly GCF_030222135.1 of Aotus nancymaae. Classification (NCBI taxonomy): domain Eukaryota; kingdom Metazoa; phylum Chordata; class Mammalia; order Primates; family Aotidae; genus Aotus; species Aotus nancymaae. The sequence goes on along the minus strand of NW_026988473.1, from coordinate 21,783,897 downwards.
ATATATAATGAAGGGAAGAAACCAGCGTAAAAAGGTAGAGAATACTCAAAATCAGAATGCCTCTCCCTCTACAGGGGATTGCAATTCCTCATCAGTAATGGAACAAGGCTTAATAGATTACACGTGTGTTCCAATAACAGAAGCAGGTTTCAAAACGTGGGTGATAAGAAACTTCTGTGAATTAAAAGAACTTGTTCTAACCCAATGCAAAGAAACTAAGAACCTTGAAAAAAGGTTTGACGAAATGTTAACGAGAATGGACAATTTAGAGAAGAATATAAGTGAATTGATGGAGCTGAAAAACACAACACGAGAACTTCACGAAGCATGCACAAGTTTAAACAGTCGAATTGATCAAGCAGAAGGAAGGATATCAGAAGTCGAGGACCAGCTCAGTGAAATGAAATGAGAAGACAAGAATGCAGAAAAAAGGATGAAAAGGAATGAGCAAAGTCTCCAGGAAATATGGGACTATGTGAAAAGACCTAATTTACGTTTGATAGGTGTACCTGAATGTGATGAAGAGAATGAATCCAAGTTGGAAAATACTCTTCAGGATATCATTCAGGAAAATTTTCCCAACCTGGCAAGGCAGGGTAATATTCAACTCCAGGTAATACAGAGAACACCACAAAGATATTCTTCAAGAAGACCAACCCCAAGGCACATAATCGCCAGATTTATTAGGGTTAAAATGAAGGAGAAAATACTAAGGGCAGCCAGAGAGAAAGGTCAGGTTACCCATAAAGGGAAACCTATCAGACTTACAGCAGATCTCTCAGCAGAAACCCTACAAGCCAGAAAAGAGTGGGGACCAATATTTAACATCCTTAAAGAAAAGAACTTTCAACCCAGAATTTCCTATCCAGCCAAACTAAGCTTTATGAGCGAAGGAAAAATTAAATATTTTCCGAACAAACAAGTACTTAGAGAGTTCACCACCACCAGGCCTGCTTTACAAGAGCTTCTGAAAGAAGCACTATACATATAAAGGAACAACCAATATCAGCCTTTCCAAAAATATATCAAAAAGCAAAGAACTTTAACACAATAAAAAATTTACATCAACTAATGGGCAAAACAGCCAGCTAGCATAAAACGCCGGTATTAAACTTATATATATTTTAATTGGATAAAAAGCCAAAACCCATCGGTATGCTGCATCCGGGCCCATCTTACATGCAACAATACACAAAGACTCAGAGAGAAGGAGGAAGATTTACCAATCAAACAGAGTAAAAATAAACAAATAAACAAAAAGCAGGAGATGCAATTCTCGCCTCTGATAAAGTAGACTTTAAAGCAACAAAGATCAAAAGAGGCAAAGAAGGACATTACATAATGGCAAAAGGATCAATGCAACAAGTAGAGCTAACGATTCTATAGATCAACGAGACAGAAAATTAACAAGGATATTCAGAACTTGAACTCAGACCCGGAACAAGTAAACTTAATAAACATTTATAGAACTCTCCACTTCAAATACACAAAACATACATTACCACCTCACACCTATTCCAAAGGTGACTATATAATTGGAAGTAAATCACTCCTCAGTAATCGCATAGCATTTCATAGGTTTAAATTAAATATTGGTTGGCTGTTTGTTTGTTATCTTCTTCCCTTATTCCTTCCTGACTACATCATTAAGTATAATTATCAGTATAAAAGAGCTTTTCAATACCCATTACTAAATTGCATTCTAGCCTGGGCAAGAAAGCAATACTCCCATTCTCTCTCCCTCTTTCTTTTCCTTCTCCCTCCTCCCCATTCTCTCTCTCTCTTTCTCTTCCTTTTTCCTCCTTCCTATTCTCTCTCTCTCTTTCTCTTAAAAAAAAAAAAAAAGAAAAAAAAGAAAAATATCACCTTAGTTCAACCATTATGGAAGACAGTGTAAAAAAAAAAAAAAAAATCTTATTTAAAAAAACAGTAGATGTGATAAAATCATGAATTGCTTTGGAATCCATAAAATATCTGTGATACTGCCCCTTTCTTTTTATTTTTCTTTGAAAAAAAAAAAATCGTCAATAAAAAATAAAAACAAAATAAGTATGTGGTTTCAGATAAATAAAAAATTCTTTTATGGAAATTATTATATGTCAGGTAGTATTCTATTTTATTTATAATTATTTTATTTTATATTTTATTTCATTTGAGATAGGTCTTTCTACTTTGCCCAGGCTAGTCTTGAAATCCTAACCTCAAGCCATCCTCCTGCCTTGGCCTCCCAAGTCCATGAGATTATAGGCCCCACACATGGCTGTGCCAGGCCATATTCAGAGGTAGATTTTAGAAAAGGAAAGAGAGAATAGATATGAATAATTACGTTATACTGTATATAGTGTACTTTTATCCACAGCAACCCTACATTTTGTCAATGTAACCAGGCAGATGAAGGAACCTAGACACAGAAATGATAAAATTGGTAGGCGACAGAATGAAAATCTGCACTCAGTTCAGTTCTTCCCTTTGAATTTATAATCTATATAGATAAATTAAAATATAATCTAGATAGCCACTAGCACTTTTCTTGACTGACAAACACTTTTCATGTGTATGTCAGTGGCTTTTCAAGCTCGACAGTAAGCTCCCTGGGAATCAACATTTTAATATATTTTATAATATTTTATTGTGTTCACTTTAAAAGTAACTTATACATGCAAAGTGCATAACGAGCAGTTGTCAACTGACTGTACCACAAAGAACCCATTTATCCAAGGAGCCAATAAGGACTTGACATATCTGAGAAGTGTCATATTTTTACATGAATTAGCATCTTTTCTGATGTTTCTGATTAGAAGGGCAAAGTGTGAATGAGTTATAGGGTAACAGCCATTTTTCATTCACAGCAAATGCTGCTTTGGAGTTGGATCTTAGATGCTGATTATAGGAAAGTATACCCTTATGCATCAGAATTGTATTTTCTTGAACAAGCAAATGCCTATTGAAGAATATATTTGCTTCTGTACTCACCAAAAATATCTTGCATTGTTAATACCAGCTTTTGCACTTTAATTCAGTAGTATTAATTGAGTAAAGATTAATTATTTTTTAACCTTTAATGAGTAAAGCTATATCAGAAGTTAAAATTCTTAGATAAAATTTAAAATTATTCAATGTTCTGAAAATTATAATAAATAATAAATGTGTAGCAAATAATATAGAAATAATGTAACAATGAAAAAAGGCAAAATGCTGCCATTTTTACATTATAAAGATACAGAAAAAATATATGTAGCAGTATATTTTTTCTGACTACCCCACCCCAACACTCCCACAGAATTTGCAATAAAGCCTTAAAAAAGTATAATAATAACAATAATAACTCATCTAAGCTAATATCATTAAATGAATTTTAACAGAAAGATGACAAAGTCTTTTATCATTTTTGAGGCTGTCACAATTACTGGCACAATAAAGGAATATAATTTATGTCTGTGTTGTGGTTATAATTTTTTTAATTGTTCTGTTTTTACTTGCAGAACACTGGAAGCACTGAAATACTTTACTTCGTTCTTCCTTATTGTTGCCTTAAAATTAACAGTTTCTCTCAAGTATGCAAATGCTTGTTTTTCTAAACCTGAGTTTTACATTGGTGAATACTGGAAGCTGGGAAAAGTAGAGTGGAGGCAGAAAAAGTGGGGTTGGTGAATAGGTATAAAAAAACAGTTAGATTGAAGAAATAAGATCTAGTGTTTGGTAACAATAGGGTGACTATTGTTAACAATAATTATTGTATATTTCAAAATAACTAGAAGAATGGATTTGGAATGTTACCAACACAAATGAATGATAAAAGTTTGAGATGTTGAATATCCCATTGACCCGGACTTGATCATTAGACATGTCACGCTTGTATGAAAATATCACATGTACCATATAAATATGTACAAATGAATATCCATAAAAAATTTTTTAAAGTAAGGATATGAAACATACTTGGGTGCATTCCCTAACTCTGCCACTGTGGGAACTGGGACAACTTGTTCATAGATTCTTCATCTGTAAAATGGAGATAATGCTATTTCTTAGGGTGTGATAATGGATTAAATGAGATGACTGGTACAAATAAATACTAACTGTTAGATATATCAATATTTTTATCTGTAATTTCCAATTTCTTAAATGAACACCTAATACTTTTATAACAAAATTCATACAAAAAATGTAAACACATATAGATTTCTAATTAATAATATCCATGCTTAAATGATTAGAAGGGAAGTATACTGATGGCCAAGGTTTACTTTGAAATGCATCAAAATATAAGATGGTTGATGGTGGATATACTGCACAATTATTTCAACTTTGCTATGTGTTTGGAAATATTTATAATAAAATGATGAAAAAATAGAAACCTGAGCTTTGTCAGAGTGAGATTTAGATTATGCCCTATTAAATGTCTAGCTCACTTTCTAGATAAAATAGCATATATAAATTACTTCTTTTGAAGCAAGTACTAGGCAAAGTGTTGCTGGTTCAAAAATTGATATTTCCCAATTGAAAATATGTTTTTATTTGTTTTTTAAAAAATAGACAGTTTACAATGAAGATACAATTAAACTAAACCTTACGTTTTGTCAAAAAAATTAAATAGGAAGTACTATTTACTTTATTATTTTCTATGGCAAAGTATTCATATTCCAGAAAATAGATCAATTTGATAATGTTCCAGAAATCTAAGATTGACTGATAAGTTAGCTAAAAGACAATGAAACTACCTTTGTTTTGACACCTACTAGGTTCCAGGTAAAGTGCTAATTGGTTTATCTGGATTAATCCTCAAAACTTTTCTTGGGAGTAGTTAGAAAAATGAACAATGTTGTGGTAAGCTAAGTTTTAGACGAAGATCACAGAACCAAGCATAAAAATCAACCCAAGAAGCATTTGACATATTCATAATCATTATACTAAAGCCTATGACTTTCCATACTATATTCATAAGGCCAGAAAAGACAAATCTTTAAAGTAATAATAAAATAAACCATAAAAATCTCAGTGGATTAGTCCAATAAAATTTATTGCCCACTTACACTGAATATCCACTAATGGTCATGTGGTAATTCTGGGATTCAGGGTGTCAGAAGTTCTGCTATCTTGCTACATCTTATAGGACATTCAGTCTTTGGGTTGCATAGGCAGAGAAAGAAAGACACGAAGTACATGATTTTATCAAACTTTAAAAGGATTAAATATTTGGTGATATTACTCTGCCACAAATATGTATGATATTTTACAGCTGGAGAAGACTTTAGTGAAGATTAATGAAATTCTTATAAGTTTGCCTGATGTAGCCCATTATTTCTTCTACCTATTAAGATAAGAAATAATCTAGAAATTATAGCACTCTAAAATCTCATTCTTGGACTTGGATGACGGAAAAAGATATATGAATATGTATCTAAATATGTATATATGTATGTATTATGTGTGTGTGTGCAACCTAAATCTTACTCCAAGGGTAGGATGAATTTAATGCATTTCCTACACCCCAGAAAATCTCCCTTTACTAAAGAGTATATGGAATTATTAGCCTAAGAGTTAAGGTACCATCCCAAAGTAGCTGACTATGGTTGATATTTGTTTGGTTTCTGGACAAGTATAACACATCATGAAGATAATAAAGATAAATTGTTCTAGTCAAAACCTTGTCAATACCTTCCATCTCACCATAAATGCTGAAGAGCAGTGCACCTAGCAGAGTCTGAAATGTCCTTGCATTCCAAAATTAAGCTATCAAAACTCAAGTATTTATTTATTTATTTCAAGTACTTATTTAAAATGCTGAGTATATGCCTACCATCATCTCAGATGCTAAGAATACAGAAGAGAACAAAAGACGCAAGTTCTCGGTACATAAGAAGCTCAAAGTCTAGAGGAATATATATTATATTATAGTTATATTAATATAATATATAATAAATAAATAAATAGAATAATTGATTAACAATATTCCTAACTTTCACTGTACCATTCCTTGAGTCTTTTCCCTGCATGCTCTGTTTGGATTATCTTGCCAGTGCTACAGGAAATTAAAATGCACAGTTAGTTTTTAAAGCCCCCATGTATCAACATGACATATCAAGTTGTCTTTATTTAAATCTTTCAAATCTTTAAGTTTCAAGTTCCATGAAACCATAGTTTTCTAGGATCTGGAATTATTGTTCATATAGTCTTCCCTCGGTATTTAAGGGAAATTGGTTCCAGGATTATGCTCCTTACCACAAACTGCAGATGCTCAAGTATCTTATATAAATGGCATGGTATTTGCATATGGCCTATGCACATCCTCCCAAATACTTGAAATCATCTCTGGATTAAATCTCTAAATCTTATGGTAATAGTTGTTATACTATATTTTTAATTATTTTTACTATTTTATCATGTTCGGGTTTGAATATTTTTCATCCAAGGTTAAATCCACACAAGTAGAACCCACAGCTATGGAGGACCAATTGTACGTGCAAGTACCCACTATCTGAGGTAATTTCATTTTCCCAGAGCCTCTTGGTATTATTTTATTTTAATTTGTTTTATTTTCTTAGATTTTAACAAAATCCACTCAGATTGAGTATAATTTTTCTATTTGGCCCTAGGAAACAATGGAAAGAGAGCTGTTACTAAAGGTCTACATGGCTGCTCCCTAAGGGAATCCTGAAGTCTACTAAAAAAATGAGTGTCATGTTATCTTTGAACTTGGATGATTTCACTGTTCATCGAATCATCCAAGGTCTAACAGAGAACACCATATCAGTGTTTAGTATTCTTGATACAGAGTTAGATTTGTTTTCATTTCTTTACCCCAATGCCCTACTCTATTAAAAATTACGTATATGGATACAGAGATTTGGTTATATGGAAAACAATATTTTAAAAGAGTAAAACAAAAGCATACAAACAATCTAACAAAACAAGACCCTGGTTTGATTCAGAACTGTATAATTGTGAGAGGCCTAGACCTAAGCAGTGATGGTTCACAGAGAACATAATATTAAATCTTCATATGAAATAAAATCAGAAGTTATTTTACATTACTATCTTTAGCGTAGAATTGCATGAACCTAAATGCAAATATAAAATCTTTTTAACCCAATAAATTAAAAGAAAGGAGACACTGTAATATGCGTTTCATGCATCACAGTGCTAATTTTGCCACAATCCCCTAAAATTGTCCATGCACTTGTTTTAACTATTCCCTCTTAATCCCATTTGTAACACATTCATTTAATTGGCATTACTCATTTGCTGTTGGTAATCACAGATGTTTCTCCTTCGCTGTTTTCTATTCCCTCTTATGATAGTAACAGCATCTTGATATTCCTTTGGGGAAACCATCCCTTTTAAAATTTTTGAAACAGTGATTCGAAGGCCTAGACCCACCTCCTTCCTCCAGTATTGAGGGCTTGATCATACCTCTCCAATAAGCATCTTTTAATTTCTCCTGGTCAATGTATTTAATTCCAAATTGCTCAGGGATCAACAATGAAATTTCTAATTACATGAAGCAATACATTTCTTGCTTCTTTTCTTGAGACTTCTTGGGATATCAATTAAAGCCGAACAAATTCTGACCAATAAAAGTAACTATGATGTGGCAGATACCACGCTAAATTTTACATATTAGTTTCCAAGGTTACTAATATGTAGATTTGAAAAAATCATCCACTACTCTAAAATAAAACAAGCTACCTTATTGTACAGTTATATATTTTAATATGCTTTCATCTGCTCTTTTTTTTTGACTGTCATAATCCACATAATTTGATAATGACATCACCTACTCCACTAAATGTTTTGGAAATGCAGTTGACAAAGCTTTTGCAAGCATGATTATATTATATTTGCTTTTAGTTTCCTGCACCCTAGTCTCTCTTCATAATTATTCCTCCCTGTAAGCTGTAAACTCACTTCACTTCATATCCTGGGCTGGCCAATTGGAATCTGTTAGGGGTCTGTAGTTCCGTTCATACCATGTTTGTATATATTGCTAAATAACGTCAGGAGTTTTATTTCAAGCACAAATGCAGAAGTTCTTACTTTTAATGAAAACTGAGCATTACAAAAATATGATTGTTTCTAGCTATCTAGAATTATGTGGAGGAATTTTAGGGTCGCAAGTTAGGATTGAAATGAAAAACAGGTAAGACCCCACATGGTCAAAGGAGTCTTCTATGTGTAGAACCAGCTCTGTTGAAACTGCTTTCAGATCCCACACTGGCTGAAGATAAACTTCATGTAAATCTGTGGTAATGACAGGGGATAAAAATAAGGAAGAGTTCTTGGCATTTATATTCCTCACTTAGGCCACTTCCCTAGACCTAAAATGAACATAAGCAGGTGCTTGCACTGTGGTGTTTCCAATTTATTTCAAAGGAGACATTATCCTTTTCATTGTGCTTATTCCCATCATGACTATTTTCTATTTTTGACTGAATGAGTGCCTTACGTATTGCAAGGAGCTTAACGTTTGTTCTCCTCTTCAAAATCTTCAAAACTCCATGCCCTTCCTCTTTTTTTTATATGCCCTACCAACTGTTTCCTTAAATGAGTTTTTGTATTTCCCAACACAGTTATGAGCCGCAGAATGCTATTTCAAAAAGAGTAGAGGGGAGGGAGTGGAACAGTTCATACTTCCCATAAGTATATTAACTGGAAAGCTTTTCCATTCGAGTGATGTACTGAGTCACTTCAACCACTGCTCCTCTGACCCTAATGCTTCAAGAGGGAGCTCGACTCAGTTCCAATTAAGAGAGACAGATAAAAAACAACCCCATCAAAAAGTAGGTGAAGGATATGAACAGACAATTCTCAAAGAAGAATGCAGCAACAGACATAGGAAAAAGAGCTCATCATCATCGGTCATTAGAGAAATGCAAATGAAAACCACAATGAGATATCATCTCACACCAGTTAGAATAGCGATCATTAAAAAGTCAGGAAACACTAGATGCTGGAGAGGATGTGGAGAAATAGGAACGCTTTTACACTGTTGGTGGAAGTGTAAATTAGTTCAACCATTGTGGCAGACAGTGTGGCAATTCCTCAAGGATCTAGAACCAGAAATACCATTTGACCCAACAATCCCATTTCTGGGTATATATCCAAAGGATTATAAACCATTCTACTATAAAGACACATGCACACATATGTTTATTGCAGTATTAGTCACAATAGAAAAGATTTGGAACCAACCCAAATGCCCATCAATGATAGACTGGATAAAGAAAATGTGGCACATATACACCATGGAATACTATGCAAACATAAAAAAGGGCGAGTTTATGTCCTTTGCAGGGACATGGATGAAGCCGAAAATCATCATTCTCAGCAAACTAACACAGGAGCAGAAAACCAAACACCATGTGTATCTCACTCATAAGTGGGAGTTGAACAGTGAGAACACATGGACACAGGGAAGGGAACATCACACACCGGGGCCTGTCAGGGGGTGGTGGTCTAGAGGAGGGATAGCATTAGGAGAAATACCTACTGTAGGTGACAGGTTGATAGGTGCAGCAAACCACCATGGCACAGTATCTCAGAACTTAAAGAAAAATAAGTAAAAGAGAGAGAGAGACATAAAGCTGCCATTGTCACAAATTCAGCCTGTATTGGAGAATGTGGTAATTAAGATGGCTGTTTGGGAGACAGTTTGCTTCATAACAAACTCTAACAGGACTGAAATTCACTTTCCCACTTTAGCAATTAATGCAGCAGCTCAGGATCCAGTTATTTATATTCAGCCTTCCAAGTCACCTTGCTATGAGTTGTCTCCAATTGCTAAAAGTTTGCTAGAAACAAAAAAATTATAGACTCTCACATATATAAATTCACAAGTCTATAGCAGGAATTTAAGAGGTCTTAGAAAAGCATCTTCTCAGAAAATAAGGTAGGCTTGAAGTGAGTGAGCTCTGAAACACATACCACAAGGGAACTGCCAAAGACTAAATCACAGAACAATTATCTTCAGTTTTGCTCTGTAACTGAATGAGCCTCACATCAAAATATCCAGAGATGTTGGGAAAGAGCCTGACAACTAGATCTGTTTAGCAAATTCACTGTTTGGTGGAGGAATGCTCAAAAAATGTACAAGATCAATACATTAGTTTCATATTGAAATCCCTTGACTGGCCTTAAAAAAAACATTGCTGTATTTAGGTCCTATCCCTGGAGATTTAGATTTAATTATTCTTGAGGGCAGCCTTTACACTGGGACTTTGAAAACTCCCTGGTTAATTTTTATGTGCAGCAGAGGCTAAGAACCAGTGCACTACATAGTTAAATTTCTTGATAGCTTTTTAAAAATAAATTATTTTGTCTGGTTTTCACAAGAGCTTTCCAAAGGCTCATTCAAGCAAACAAAGGCTTCCTATGTGAAACCTTAATACAACAGAAACTTAAAGATGAAGGAAGTTTAAGTAGGCTAACAGAGACATTGAATCAATGCTAATCTTCCTACATCTTCTAGTTCCTGGACATATGAGTAGAGCCTAGAGGAGCTATCCTTCTCTTCAACTTAGATTCAGAACTTGGATGTCTGTACAACAGAAAGCCCCTCGCTGACAACGTAACAGATAACATTGTTTCCAGCCAATCTCTAAAATCCAGACTGTGATACAGTATGCACCTCAACAAACTGGGATCAGAAAATTTTAGGTTGAACAAAGGAACTGTCTTTATCCACAACATGGTTCTCAGCTATAGAGTCCACCAATCCACAAATATGATGTGGGTCACAAATAATTTTAATCAAGAAAAATAAAGATGGGCTCTTGTTAAAGATGAGAGAATAAACACACATGTCCACTGCAGTTTCCTTCTAAATCTCACAAAAATAAAAGTAAAGTGATTTAAAAAAAAGAATTATCATATAAGGACAAATAAAGTGGCGAGGAAAAAATATGGAAATGTAAAACAGATGGATAGTGGTAACAAATTTAGAAGACCAGAGAAGGCTGAAACTTAAGATAGCCAGAAAGAAAGACAAACAACCACCTGCTTTGCATTGGATTATCCTAGAAATGTGCAAGAATGTGCTGAACTACAGACCTCCGCAAATGGGAGTGTAGAGGACAAAAATCTGCAGAATAGTTTGAAAGTCTGTTTAAAAAGTTATTGAGCACTTTGAACTTCACCCACCTGACACAGAACTGCAACGGCCCTTTGCCTGCACGAGAAGAGAACTGAATGTATTTTATCTAGAGTCAATAATAAGTAAGTACTTAGAACTGGTCAAACAGGAGGCACAGCTGAGGGCACTGTCATTCAAAAAAAGCATGAATGAGAGCTTAATGCCTAGATAAAAAAACAGGTGTATCACATTTGGAAGCATACTCTTGAATTAGAACCTCAGCTTTATATCCAACAATCTCTTAGGTAAGTTGGTTTTCTTCTTTATGCCTCAATTTACTCATCTAAAAAATGAATATAATCATAATTATTGGATTAATGTAAAGACTATATGGGTAAATATATGTAAAACCAATATTCCAGTGCTTGGCAAACAATAAGCGCTATATATGTGTTAACTTTTTAAAAATTTTTCTACTTGGGTCACAGAATAATAACAGAGAAGTTTATAATCTATGGCCAGAGATGGGAGATTTTTCCCAGAGGGGAAAATATGCATATGTATATATACATAATCATATATTTAACATACATATACAAAAAGTTCCTGACAGTTTTGGTACCCAAATGCAATTTCTCAACCAGAAAAATCTAGAGTGAAGCCCACAAGGGAACTGATCCCACTAACTTACAAGACTTCCACTCAGTTTTTTAGAACTTATTAATTAAATGCCAAATGCCAATAGATATTTGAGAACATTTTCTATCAGTACATATAGAAAACAAAACACATTTCTAACAGAGTTTTGGAGTAAGTGAGAACAATGCAAGGAGACAAAGTGCAAAAAGGAGCTATAATTAATTTTTACAGAGGGAAGAAAGAACACATTGTACATATGAAAAAAGGCACGCTATAAAAAGTAATATTTAGAGAACAAAACCAGCCCTTGGAAATTTAAAAATACAGTAGAGAAAATTAAAACTCAATACAAAGGTTGCAAAATAAAGTTCTGGAAATCTCCCAGTAAATATAATAATAGAAAAATAGATAAAAAGGAGAAAGAGAAGAGAAAATTAGAGGATCAGTACAAAACAGCCAATTATCTGAAAAGTAGAATTGACTGACAGAAAAAAAGTTTAAGAAATTGCCATATATTAATTCAAGAAAATTGGCTAAACTAAATAAAGTGCAGTCTTTTTTAATCTACAAAATGTTTACCATGGTTTCTGCACAATGAATGAAAAGTAATCTGTATTAACATACATCACCATGATTTTCATGTAAATAAAGACTTTGAAAAGATGTTAAAACTTCTAGTGAGACAAGTTACTCCACTTATATAACCAGTTATCAAAATACTATTTTGAAAAAATGTACTTTCTTCATTGAACTTAGTGCCAAATCTTCTTTAACCTATGTTTCTATATGTGCATTAGTTTATTTCTAAACTTTTAATTTTGCTCTATTGATCTATTTATCTATTGTCGGCAAAACTAAGAACAATACCCACCTCCTCCCCACAAACACACACAAAAACCACTGAGATAACTACTGAAATATTATAATATGATTTGCTATGTAAAAAGCCCTCTAATTTATTTCTTTTTATTTTGGCTATTTTCAACTCTTTGCTTTTCCATGTGAAGTTTTGAATCAATATGTCAAGTTCCATTAAAAATGGTTACTCTTTATATCAGAACATAAATAAGAAATAAAATAATATCATAAATTACAGCTCTAAATGTTATAAATTCCTTTTCATGTACATGGTATAGCTATTTATTTGGTTTTTAAAAATGCATGTTAATAAAGTTTCATTATTTGTAAATAAAAAGTCTTAATACTTTTCATTAAGTTTATTCCTAAGTACAATACATCTGGTATAACTTTTTTTAAAGTTTTTTTTTTTTTTTGAAACAATTCTCAAACTTATGGAAAGATTACAAGAACTATTCAAGAATATTTTTTTCCTGAACTTTGTTGAGACTAAGTTACCAACACAATGCCCCATATCCTCAATTTTATTGTTATGTATTTTCTACAAACAAGGAAATTCTATACAAGCAAAACATAATCATCAAAGTCAAGAAAGTAACACTGATACATCACCACAAAAAGTTCAGGTACTATAAATAAAAATGTAATAGTTCTACTGAAGCTCATGATAATAGCGATATGGAAATGATTATGCCTTTTTTTATATAGACAAAAATAATGTGTCCTTTTAAAACATAATGTGCTCTCACATTTTTCTCTTGTCTATGAGATTTATAAAGACGGCTAGTATATTTATTTTTTTCAGAGCCAGTGATGCCTTCATGACCTTAAAGGAGACTGGTCACTTTTCTTCAAGGTTATTTCCATCTGTCACCTTCATTTCATCTTGAATTCTATTTATATTCTGTTCTTATATGCCTTCTAGTGGCTTTGTATGATAATACGGAAATTTTCCATTTAATTTCACTGTAGATACCAGAGAGAGGTTGTAATGTGAAGTCCTGCCACCATGACTATGATCTGGACCAAGAATCACTGTGCTTTTATACTAATTTATGCTAATCTAGCATTAATCATGTTTCAGGACTAACATGGAGGGAAATGGATACTTACGGAAGTAGACATGGTAGTTAGGATAACTGTTCTCTATGACTGCTGGCATTAAAACTCTTGAAGTATAATTTTGCAATTGTTCCTCTTGAGTAAATGAAATGTATTTCCATATTTTATTGCTGTTAGTTGCTCATGAGACTTGCTTAGAACAATGATTATGAATGGCTCTAATTTAAGAAGAGGCTTAAATTGTGTCTCATTTGCATTTCTCTGTTGTGCTTCTGTGACCCACTGTAAGAGGAGCATGCCCCAGGTGGCTTTAAGTCCAAGGAGAACACGGGGGAATGTAGGGGCAACCTCAAACCAAATCAGTCTGGCACCAACCCTCACTGACCCCAACTTAGATAAGTAGAATCACAGAATATCTTGTCAGGAAAACAAACAAACAAACAAAGCCACATCTTATCTTTGGGCTTTTCTAACTATTAATTCACTTATATCAGATTAATAAACTGATATGCCATAGGTTACCAGAAGCAGCATATCACTTATAATCCAGATCCATCTGGGACTGTATAAATTAATGAGAAGAAGCAAGCTCATTCATCACAAATTTTAAATATTGATAGACATAAGGTTCATGCAGTACGTGAATAGGCATTTGATGGAAAAATTCCTATTTTAACTTTTTATTTACTTCACAATGAATAACATACAGATTTATGTGTACTAAAAACACTTGATTAACCACCTACACACACACCTTCAATATATAATAAATACAGTTTTTAAATTATTTTCTTTGATCCCTTTTGCTCTTACTATATATAGAGAGAGAGAGACATGCAATTATATTTTTACTGAATCTGATAATAAAAATATATAAGCTTCTGATGTCTGTGCTTTTTATTAGATTTTTCTATTCATTCTTACTATAGTTTGCAAAACGTCATAATGAAATAGAAAAAATGTTTTAAATGATCTCTCCACTGCCTTGCAGGCCTACAGACCAATATAAATGTGACTTTCAAAAATATTTTATGATAAGAGTAGTGTACCAAAGAGAAATGGGCATGTGAAATATAGGAAGTGATGCTGATGTCAAAACCTTAAGTTATAGCAAGTATTGAAGAAGTCACATGTGTCTTTGCAGATGGCACTGTGTGTTAAGAGAAGCAAGACCACCGATAACTGGACAAAATAATAGCTACCTAGTAACGCCCATTATGAGGCAAGAAGATATTATTATCCCATGCAGAATCTATAAGAGGCAAAGGAGGAGGAGAACAGGATGAGAAAAAGGAGAGAGAGGAAGAGAGAGAGATCAGCTAGTGTTGTTAGCTATAACCAATAGAATCTACTTGGCTACTTTAAGCAGTCGAGGCCTTTGCAAGGGATATTAGGGTCCACAGAATGCCTATGAGGTCCAATAATATACTTAAGTCACTTCTGTTAAAATGTCTAAACATACCTTTCTACAATGTCACCATTGTGACTTTTGCTCCTGATCTTCGATGCTAGGAGTGTTGGATGATAGAATATCAGCCACTGCTGTTCATGAAGAAGCAAACGCATTAGAACACAGTAACATGTGAACTCATGTGGAAGATCTATAATGATACCTGCATTTTACCCTGCTGATAGAGGACTTCTGGAAGAAATACTTAAAATGATAGTCATAAGAAACCAAGAAATACCAGAAATTAAAGATTTTTTAAAGATTTCAGAAACATACTATATTAGTTATCTATTGCTACAATAATGCTATGTGCATACATTAAATATTTTTTACTTTATACCTATCTGTGGATTTCAAAACACTGCTCTCTGTGTTGGCTGTGACTCTCCTGGCTTCAGTTTAACTTGGCTTTAGGCTTTGGGTTGTGGTCAGGTACACTTCAAATATCTCCACATTCTCCTTGGATCAGCAGCTAGTGGGAGCATGTCTTCTTGTGGCAAATCACAAGGGCAAATGTGAGTTACTCACACTGGATGAGCGCCTTTCAAGCTTCTAGTCACATCATATCCACTGACATCTTTTCCATCACTCAAAACGTATCATGGATCAAGTCAACATCAATGGGAGAGGGAAACGTGGTCCACTCACTTAAGTGGAGGTATATGAAGTCACAAAAAAAGGAAATAGATACAGCAAGTGCATGAAAAATGGCAGATAATTATCCAATTTTACTACCCCTAAGTGTACTGGAAAATGTTAACTTCCTTGTAAGAACTGACACCCAGGAATGTTTCATCATGCTTAAATTACAGCAATAGTACTATAGCTCTCAGTTAAAGAAAAGATTTGATGGCAGGGCTTTACTTTGCTCCTACAATCTTACAGTGATATTAACTTGAAAGTTCCTAAATTAAGTCTTTATTCTTGCAATGTATCATGGGATATGAGACTATTGTGCAAAGCTACCAGAAGGCATCTGGAAGGCCAAATGTGGGTAGAATTTAAGACATAATCAGACTGAGTGTGCTGACTCACGCCTGTAATCCCAACACTTTGGGAGGCCAAGGCAGGTGGATTTCTTGAGCCCAGGAGTTTCAGACCAGACCAGCCTGGGCAACATAGTGAAACCCCATCTCTACCAAAAATATAAAAAGTTAGCCGGGCATGGTGGCACGCACCTGTAGTGTCCCAGCTACTGGAGAAGCTGAGGAGAGAGGATCACCTGGGCTAGGGAGGTTGAGGGTGCAGTGAGCCAAGATCACAACACTGTACTCCATCCTGGGATAAAGGGTAAGACCCTGCCTCAAAAAAAAAAAAAAAAAAAAAAAATCTAAAATGTAGAAAAGAAATTGATGAAAACTTGCCAATTCTCCAAAACCACCCAGATATCCTTACAAAGCAACACACAGACAATATAATATCTATCTTAACTGTTTAAATGATCTGTTTTAACAACACTTATAGTAGAAAAACCAGAGTAAAGGAGGCGTTTGACAGGAATGGAAGAAAAAATTTTAAAGCAGTTTTATCAATCTCAGGGTATTTATTTTACTTAATCCAAAACGAAGTAAGTAATACTATACTTTCAAAGTGTAACTTTAGTAATTCATAAATAGCCAATTTGAACAATTGATCCTACACTCATAGTCAAATTTAACTTACATTTTCATGATAGGAATAAGTATCAAAAACATGAATTTTCTATGTTTCAACCTTCTTTTGATGAAAAACAAAATTCAAATCATTCTATCAAATGTGTAAAATATTCAGTGACTTTAAAAAAAATGTGTTATAAATGCCATTACTTCATTGGATTGTTGATTTTAAATTATGAGTCATAATGATTGTATATCCTCTCATCTTCCAAACTTTAAGATTTTTTTCCCCTGTGATGTCATCTTTCATTTGGAAAAAAAAAAAAAGACCTAGCTTCCTTACATAGCAATCTTAAGATCATTGAAAACAAACAAAATTATCTGAAAAATAAGCAGGTCCACTATTCATTCACATTGAAAGTTGGGTCTCATCTGTTTTCTTTTATGTAGAAACACTGAGAGTTTGTTACATAGTTCAAACATTATTTGGCAGAAAATTTCCTCACAGTAAACATTACATATAAATGTAATTCCTAATAATCAGCATTTATATTAGCATATGAGTAAGCACTACTTGAGTTTTCATTTCTGTATTAATTGACTTATCTCTTAGAAGAAAATATATTTAATACATTAGTCTTCTATATTCATACATTTTACCATATCACTACATTAGTTAGATCTGCAATTTTTTTTCCATTGCAAAACTTGATTGGTGAAGAAAGCAGTGAGTTGATTTGCATTCTGAAAGAAAATTCTTAATCTGGGTATACACAAAATATTCTCTTGTCATTGCAGCTGCACCATAAGAACATATATCTATACCAGACTTACTTGTTGACAACATAATTCTTAATAGTTTTATACAAAACAGAGCTAGTTATGTATCTAGGCAATGAAACTGAAGAAAAAAATTTTCCCTCACATTACTATCATGTTCAAGCTCTACATATAATATAATAAGTTATATTAGCAATGTCTGTGCATTCCTTAAGTTGTAATGAATGACATTTTGGTAGCTTAATGTGTGCCATATCATGGTTTCCATATCATTGTGGAATTCTTGATATGTTGATCTCTGGTGGCACTGGAACATGGTACTTCTTTTCCCTGGATTATTCATTCCCAACATTGCTAAGTAAATAATGTTGGTACACACTTTCAGTAATATCTGGAAAGCCTAAAGTTCTACATTAAAAGTAGCCAGCAAAACCACAATGTAAAATATTGAATATCTGCTTTTGTCTACTTTTTAGTTCAACTTGCCTTCTGTCAAGTAATTTAGATTTTACATTGTGTCTTTGTGTTTTTGTAAGTAAGCTCTACTTGAGTTTTTATTTCTGTATTAATTATCTCTTGGAATAAAATATGGTGGGCTTAGTATTTAACAATTAAATATTACTGCAAAATCATATTTAATGTGTTAGGGAAACTAATAAAGGCTCTTTGGGTTTTTACGTGGAATGACATTTATCATTTGTTTTGTTACTACTGTCCTTTTCAGAAAAAAAAACAAAAACATGTTTTCAGAATTCTAGTAGTATTTCCTTTGCCACTGGTAAATTAGAAATAATAAAAGTAAATTATTTTAAAATTAAGAAGCATACTATCCATTTAAAAATGTAGTTTGGGAAATGGCACAATGTTAAGAGAGAACGATCTTATCCAGTGTGGGTAGAAAAAGACCTACACCCCAAAGCCACTGGATTTTTATATAACAGTTCAAATCCCTTTAGATTCATATTTTAATCTTGCCATTGCTATAGTACCCAACTCCATGCAGGCTTCAACTAGTTAAACAGAGCTGTCTTTTGGCATTGTCTTTTCTCAAAGTACTGCTTACTTCTCATTTCCCACATAACCACAGGAAGTACAGGAGAGTTATCACCCTGTAGAGCAATGCCTAGCCAAAAGATGTGGGGAAATTAGGGATAAATTAGTACCCCTTTTTTTTTTTCAGGGTAGAAGGTCCTGAGCTATGTCTTTGTCTTAGTCCATTTGTACTGCTATAAACAGAATACTTGAAACTGGGTAAGTTATAAAAATCAGAAATTTATTTTCTCAGAGTTCTGGAGGCTGGGAAGTCCAACCTTAAGGTGCCAGTAGGTTCAGCTGTCTGACGAGGGTTGCCCACTGTTTCCAGGATGGCACTTTGATGTTGCATCCTCTAGCGGGGAAGAATGCCGTGTCCTTACATGGTGGAAGGCAGAGAGCAGGTAGAGAAGGATGCTGCATGAAACCTCTTTTATTTATTTATTTATTTATTTATTTATTTATTTATTTATTTATTTATTTATTTGAGACAGAGTCTCACTCTTACCAGGCTGGCATGATCTTGGCTCACTGCAGCCTCCACTTCCCGGGTTCAGGCAATTTTCCTGCCTTAAACTCCGGAGTAGCTGGAGCTACAGGTGTGCGTCACCACACCCAGCTAATTTTGTTGTTGTTGTTGTTGTTGTATTTTTAGTAGAGATGGGGTTTCACTATGTTGTTCAGGATGGTCTTGATCTCCTGACCTTGTGGTCCCGCCCCTTGGCCTCCGGAAGTGCTGGGATTATAGGTGTGATCTACCACACCTGGCCATGAAGCCTCTTTTATAAAGGTCTTAATCCCATTCATGAAGGAGGAGCCCTCATGGCCTAATCACCTCTTACAGGTCCCACCTCTTATTACTGTCAGATTGGAAACATCTCAGATTTTAAGGGGACATATTGAAATCATAGCAGTCTTTGATAAGAGTTCTCTAAAGGTCCTGTAGAATAGAGCAATAGTTTTCTGAAAACTAGCTACTACTCTCCCTCCTTCCCATTATTCCACTCAGTTCCTCATTCCTGCTCCCCTGGATTATGTCCCCAAGTAAATTATTCGCACAAAAACCTTTGTCTCATGCTCTGATATTAAGTAATCTAGTCTAAGGTAACCACTATAACTATCCAGGAATAAAATCATATGGCTGCTACCTTATCTAGTCTATTACTGTTTGTTCATCTGCTTTCTTCTGTCTATTTTAAGAAATTCAAATACAAGACTAAATTCAACTCTAAATATTTGAAAAGACAATTCTCACAGTTCCCAGAAAGTAATATTTTTCCCCTCTCACACAAAAAATAGTATAAGAAACAAAAAATATGTTTTTCTTCTGCATGCTTACACTGAAAAAACAAAAGATAATCTTACTTTTCTCATCTATTGTCATCAGACTTTCCACATTTCCAATATGTTGTAATTTGGCATTCTAAAGAGAAACTGAAGATATACATACATCTAAAAAGATCTCAAAATGGCCCTAGCATACCTTCTTTAAAACGTTTTTTTATATCGAAAGCAAGACACAATTTTAGCTTTTAGACAAGTCATAAATTCATAACCAATGAATATTTGCCATTTAGTCAACAAATATTTATTGAATACCCACTACATTCTAAGTTTTGTTCTTATTGCTGACTAATATTAGTTATTAAAGAGCCAAAAATGTCCTATATTCACAGAGATTAAACTCTAACTAGAGAGACAAACAATAAACCTAATAAATAAAAACTATAGGCAAAATAATTCAAAAGATAAATATGATGAGTACTTAGGGGAAAACATGCAGAGAAAGAACATATGAGATTGTTAACATGGTGGTGAGGGTGGGGTAAAGAAAAAATTAAGTTGGCAAGAAAATCCTCACTAAGAAGGTAACACGTTTAGGTAAAACGTCAAATATGTATATATGAGGCAGCTGGCTGTGCAATTAGTTTTGGAAAGAGTGCTTCAGACAGTAGGTAAAGGTCACACAGGAAAAATATCATGTTCCACAAGGATGCTGGATGTGGTGCAGAAGTAGCAAGGATGTAAGTGTAACTGGGGTGGAGTGAATCCAAGCAGAGGGAGGTAGTGCCAGCACAGCGATGGGCAGTGAACATCAGGTACGGAGTCACAGATTGCAGCAAGAACTTCTTCTTCCACTCTGAAATGCGAAACCAGCAGTTGATTTCTGAGCCAAGGAATAATATGACCTGATTTCTATTTTAACTGAATTACTCTGATTACTTGAATAAGAATAGACTACAAGTGGGATGATAATAGGAGAAGGTAGATATTTAGGAAGGTATTGCAATAAGCCAGGTAGAGAATGACTGTGTCTTGAATGGATAACAGTATATATGGAAGAAAGTGTTTGAATTCTGAATATAATCTGAAAGTCAACCATGATAATTTGCTCAAGAATTGATATTATAATGGGATTAAAAAAAATCAAGAAGGTAAGGGTAATGCTAAAGTTTCTATCATGAAGAACTAGAAGAAAATATTGAACATCTACTGGGAAATACTTCAGTTTTGGGGACATGAGATAGGGAAAATTATAAGCTTAGTTTTGGAAACATATTTTCCAAACATAACAACAGATACTTTTAGAATATCTGCTAGACACCTCAGAGAACATGTCAGGAAGGCTGCTGGCTACATATCTATATAAAGAGTAACTTCAAAAAATTTTTGGTCAATTTGTTTACTACTTTTAGCTATTAATATATACAAACCTCATATTGCCTTACTTGTATTTACCTTCTTAGTGCTTGAGTATTCATAAATTTTATCAAATGTATTACTCTTCTTGGTAGAAGCAAAAATCAAACTGAGAAAGGTTATTCTCACACTGTCATCTATCTTAGGACCCATTTGAATTCATTTTACCCTTTTTTTTTTTTTTTTTTTTTTGAGATATGGAGTGTCTCTCTGTCACCCAGGCTGAAAAGCAGTGGTGCCACAGCTCTCTGCTCACTGCAACCTCTGCCTCCTGGGTTCAAGCGATTCTCTGGTCTCAGCCTCCCAAGTAGCTGGGATTACAGGCACACACCACCACCACTAGCTAATTTTTGTATTTTAAGTAAAGATGGGATTTAATCATGTTAGCCAGGCTGGTTTCAAACCCCTAACCTCAAGTGATCCATTCACCCAAGCCTTCCAAAGTGATGAGATTACAGGCAAGGTATTAACCCTTATTTCATGATTTTCACATGATATATGACTTCCTCTGACAATTTTTTTAAATGGTTGTATAATTTCTTTAGATTGGGAAGATCAATTTTTTTAGCTTTGGTAAATTTTTAAAACTTCATGTTTCAAAAATATGTAAGAACTATTTAAGTTCAATCTTATTTCTCTTCAGTAAAAACAATTAAAAAGATTGACAGTTCTCTTTTTTTGCCATATCAGACACTTAAAAAAATAAAAAACATTAATAAACTAGTTGGAGTTAATGAATGTCAAACAAATTCTTTCTTAAATCAAGTTGCAAAATTTCTAGAAGTCATTTTCATAAAATAATTGGCAAAATGTTCTGCAATATAAGAAATCCATGAGAGATTGAGTGAAACTACTAAATAATGGGCAAAGAAGCTTATGTTACTATATTATTCTTTTTAGGTTTACTTGTGTTTTATTGATTTTTAACTTTGACAAACATTGTATTTTAAATCTGATCTACAGTCACAACTAAGTATTTTCAGCTAATATTTCCAAGTAAAGAAAGTCTCTAACACTAGAGAAACTGAAGAGCTTGTATAACCTCAAATAATACTAAACTTAAGAATGACTTTACTTTTTGGAAAAGAATGTTGGTATACCTGAATTAGCCAATGTTCAGAAATTACAAATTTATGTTACAGAATTAAAAACTCAGAGCAAAGTGTCTAAGTCAACTAAGTATAGCTATTTGAGCAAGCAGACAAGGATCCACTTTCAATTTCTAAATGGTTACAGAATAAATATGTGGCTTAAGAATGCCAAGAAAAAGACCTACTTATTTCATCCTTTGGAAAATTCGACAATAAAAACAAGAAAGATTCTAGCACTCTGAGTTCCCTGTAGAAATTTCTGACAAAATCTATCACTTTGAACAAAGGGGTCAGTAACCATAAAGAATAAAAGAATTTCCAAACAAGCCCATTCAAAAATGGGCGAAGGATATGAACAGATACTTTACAAAAGAAGACATACATGAGGCCAAAAAGCATATGAAAAAATGCTCATCATCACTGGTCATTAGAGAAATGCAAATCAAAACTACATTGAGATACCATCTCACGCCAGTTAGAATGGCGATCATTAAAAAATCTGGAGACAACAGATGCTGGAGAGGATGTGGAGAAATAGGAACACTTTTACACTGTTGGTGGGAGTGTAAATTAGTTTAACCATTGTGGAAGACAGTGTGGCGATTCCTCAAGGACCTAGAAATAGAAATGCCATTTGACCCAGCAATCCCACTACTGGGCATATATCCAAAGGATTATAAATCGTTCTACTATAAGGACACATGCACACGAATGTTCATTGCAGCACAGTTTACAATAGCAAAGACCTGGAACCAACCCAAATGCCCATCGACGATAGACTGGACAGGAAAAATGTGGCACATATACACCATGGAATATTATGCAGCCATCAAAAACGATGAGTTTGCATCCTTTGTTTCCATGGATGAACCTGGAAACCATCATTCTCAGCAAACTGACACAAGAACATAAAATCAAACACCACATGTTCTCACTCATAGGCGGGTGTTGAACAATGAGAACACATCGACACAGGGAGGGGAGCACTATACACTGGGGTCTGTTGGGGTGGAGTGGGGGTGACAGCAGGGGGGTGGGGAGTTGGGGAGGGATAGCATGGGGAGAAATGCCAGATATAGGTGAAGGGGAGGAAGGCAGCAAATCACATTGCCATGAATGCACCTATGCAACAACCTTGCATGTTTTTCACATGTACCCCAAAACCTAAAATGCAATAAAAAAAAAAAAAGAATAAAAGAATTTCAAAGTATCATTGGGTCTTCCAAAAAAGGAGCTAAAGATAGATTAAAAAAAAAAAAAACTTATGAAAAATATACAATGAAGTAAAACACCAATGAAGTAAAACTCCTGTGCCCTCTTCATATATATATACACACACAATAAATAACTTACATTTGTATGCTTAACAACAGAGAGTTTGCACTTTTGAAGGAGATATCAACACCCATGACAAGTAGTTATTTGTGAGGAAAATACACTTTCTACATCTCACAGCAGTTACGATTAAATAAAACAATACATGTCAAGCATGATTTTGAATTGTATATGCTACTCTGCTGCCCCCTAAGCAGGCAGAATCAAGTAGCTAGACAGTGAGTCAGGGGCCAGCCAGTATTTGCATCTCAGTAAGAACTGCTCACTCCCTTCTCAATGTCAAGGGTCTACTGTCCTTGTACTCGTGCATAGAAATATTTTCAGCAGAACTATCTCTGCAAAGACACAAGAAATATCTACACAGTGCTGAAGAATTCAAAACTGTCAGTATTCTCAATTAACAATCACCTTCAAAAGGTCATTCCTACAGCATTTCTCACCAGGTTTGGAGCTACCGAGATTAAATCTTTGAAACCTGGCCACAACAAATGACAGATTCTGATTGCAAAGCCTGTTGTATAACCTGGGATGGAAAAAAAAATTATTTTGTTGTGCTGCCTCACTTTTTTTTTGTTGAGACAGAGTTTCATTCTTGCGGGCCAGGCTGGAGTGCAGTGGTGTAATCTCGGCTCACTGTAACCTCTGCCTCCCAGGTTCAAGTGATTCTCCTTCCTCAGCCTCCCGAGTAGCTGGGACTACAGGTGCCTGCTACCACACCCAGCTAATTTTTTGTATTTTTACTAAAGACGTGGTTTCACCATGTTGGCCAGGATGATCTCGATCTCCTGACCTCGTGATCTGCCCACCTCGGCCTCCCAGTGCTGGGATTACAGGTGTGAGCCACCATGCCCGGCCACTTCATCACTTTTTACTACAGGTCATACCTTGCCCACATTCCAATCCTTCCAATTAAACATTAACGTGTATGGCATCTAAATACACCCAGAGTAATTATTTGCATAATATTCATATATCTTTTAATTTTCATAGAACTGACAGCTAGTAGATTGGAGTAAAATAATTATTCCAAATTATGCTAACCCAACAATTTTCTATCCTCATAGAGAATACGTGCCAATTAATAAGAAAATTTCATCATAGGAGAAAATAATGATTCTTCCAGTATCAAATGTATGCCAAGTGTAGGCAGGAACCATGTGGCTTTGTGACTCTCATAGAATGAGCTGTTTTACGGAACAGATGTTGCGGTGGAAAAGAGGGAAAAGAAATCAGCCGAGAATTACCCTACTGACCACATTTAATGGTGTCAGAGTGTAGACAGGATTAGAAAGTCTAAATCCTGTTCTTGCTACAGTAGCCCCTGAGAGACATTAAATGTGGAAAAAAATATTACTACCCAGAGCCTCCATCCAAATTTCAGGATAATGTCTTGGTGAACTTGCCATGAATGAACATCTGCTGTTACATTTCTAGCTAAAAGTCTAAACGAAAATCAAACCAGGTAACTTACTTAGTCATTGTTTTCTCCAATCTCCATATCTGTAAGTGATAACTGCTGGAACTTTAGAAGAAATGTTGCAAAGATATATAACTATTATTATATTTATTTTGCAATTGTCAATATGGCAATCATCCATTAAAATAAGAAATAAAAACAAATCTTTGAACATTGGTTGAGGTTGTACATGTGATCAATGTCTACAGATTAAACAAAGCAAAACTTTTATGCCCAAAGTTGACATAATGTTATACCCTAAGCTAATGCCTACACCCTAGTCTTGATCTTTGGTGTTTTAACATAGTAAAGGCAAAACAGATAAAGAAAGATGGCATGCATAATTACCATTTATATGCTGAGGATTCCAACTGCTGACTCATAAATTCAGTTGCCTACTCAACCTCTCAACTTGGATGTCTAATAGGCATCCCTGCCTCAAAATATCCACAACTAAGATTCTAACATGCCCAACATGGAATGAGCTCAATATGGCCTAGCATGGTGGCTCATGTCTGTAATCCCAGCACTTTGGGAGGCCAAGGTGGGCAGATCACGAGGTCAGGAATTCAAGACCAGCCTGGCCAATATGGTGAAACCCCATCTCTACTAAAAATACAAAAATTACCCAGATGTGGTGGCACGCGCCTACAGTCCCAGCTACTGGGGAGGCTGAGGCAGAAGAATTGCTTGAACCCGGGAGGCAGAGGTCGCAGTGAGCCAAGATCATGCAACGGCACTCCAGCCTGGGCAACAGAGCAAGACTCCATCTCAGAAAAAAAAAAAAAAAAAAAAAAAAGAATAAGCTCAATTCAGCTCATTTCACATCCTTCCCAATTTCAGTAAAGAATATCTCAGCCCGGGCACGGTGGCTCACACTTCTAATCCCAGCAGTTTGGGAGGCCAATGCAGGTGGATCACCTGAGGTCAGCAGTTCCTAACCATCTTTTCTAACATGATGAAACCCTGTCTCTACTAAAAATGAAAAAAAAAATAGCCAGTTGTGGTGGTGTGCACCTGTAATCCTAGCTACTCAGGAGGCTAAGGCAGGAGAATGACTTGAACCCAGGAGGCAGAGCTTGCAGTGAACTGAGATCATGCCATTGCACTCCAGCTTGGGTAACAAAAGCAAAACTCCATCCCCCACTCCCCAAAGAAAGAGTATCGCAATACTTCCCATTTCTTAGGCAAAAATATTAAAGAAATATGTGACTCCAATTTTTCTTTTATACTCCACATCAAAGTTATCAACAAATCTTATCTGTTCCATGGTCAAAAAATATCTAAATCTGATCTCTTCTTGCCACTTGTACTAGTATCACACTTGTCTAAGTCACAATTATCTGCCATAAAATTTACTTCCTTCTTACTGGTCTGTTTTCTTGTATTTTTTCAGCCTATTCTGAACACAGAAATGAGGTATTAAAATATGTCATTACTGGGCCCCCAAATTTCCCAAAGTCTTTGATTTTGGATAAGAGAAGTAGCAATCTTTAATATACTCACTGGGGTTTTGATGAATAATTTTACCTGTCAGCTTGAAAGGGTCAGGGGTTCCCCTGATATTTGGGCAAGCATTATTCTGGGCATTTCTATGAGAATGATTTTGGATGAGTTTAATATTTAAATCTATAGACTGGGTAAGGCAGATTGCTATTTCTAATGTGGATGAGCCTCATCCAATCACTGGAAAACCTGAAAAGAATAAAAAACTGACCTTTCTCCAGATAAGAGGCAACTCCTTCTGCCTGTCCCCAAACTGAGACATGAGACTTTCTGCCTTCAAGCTCAAAGTGAAACACTAGCTCTTCTTGAGTCTTGAACCTGCTGATCCTTGGATTAGAACTATACCCTCAGCTCTCCTGGGTTTCCAGCTTCCCAGCTGCAGATACTAGGACTTAGCCTCTGCAATCATGTGAGACAATCCCTTATAATAAATCTCTGTCACTATCTCACTTGCTTTATATTTTGTTTATCTATTTTATTTCCTCTCTCCCCTCACTAGAACGTAACCTGTTCCTTTACATGGGTAGCCATAAGCAGTGTAAAATGAACAAACATGGATTTCCTCAATTAGGCATAGTAAATATGTGTTTGTAGAGAAAATAGAGTGAGAGAATGATTATTAGGATGATAAATAGAAGGAAGGTGTATAGGAGGATAAAACAAAGAAGAAAGTAGGTAAATTTTAAAGTAAATTTTAAACAAAGTCAATGAAAAATTATTTATACATTCCAAACAATGAAATATTTCAAAAATTTATAACTACCACATTACCTTTTTTCAAAATTCTATGTCTTATTTTCCAAAGTACTTTTTTAATATGTATGAACACATAAAAATTTCTGCAGGCAAAATCACATACACATAATCAAAGATGATGTTAGAATACTAGAATCATACATTGGTTCTTTTCTTTTGTTTCCAAATGTCTGAAGTGAAAGTGTATTTTTTTTTTCTCTGAATGGAAATATTCAATCTAGATTATCTGTTCCCAAATCTCTTATGAAAAATACCATGTATTTTATTTTTACAGCTGTATGCTATAAAAAATTAACTTATTTGCTATTCTAATTGTCAATGTTCTTTTCTAAGATAGATATGGAAAATGACAACTTCATTTTAAATTTCAAAGTGAGTTTACAAAAAAAACTATTAATGGAGTCATATGATTTAATGAGTTTTATAAGAACAAAGAATAAAGTCACACTTTCTACTTCACACATATGCAAATTGGATTCTATGTTAAAAGTTCATTACATCAGAAATATAATTAAAATGGGGTTTGAAGCACAGTTTTAATTTTTCTGTCTAAAATAATGATTAAGAGGTTTCCATGGAAATAATTCTGCACTTTCCTGTACTTTAATATCCAATGTGAATAGCTATTGATTCAGGCATCTGTTGAGAGTCAGAACAGTTAGCAAAATGGCTCAGGTGTAACTGGATTATTTGTAGAGCTGATTCTTTTATCTTTTGATTCAGACAGGATCCGAATATGATCCCTTATGATTACCAATTATTTCAAAGATAACTAAGAATTAATATTTTTCATATATAGAGACCATGCAATGCAAGAAATTTCCATTTGACTAAGCCATTAAAATGCAATGACTCACTTACCAAAGTTTTCTCATTATTAAAATAAACATGGTTCAGAACTGCAGCTTTAGAACCTAAACAGGTGCAAATTTTTCCAAAACCATTTTTTTTCTCAGAACCAAAAATAAAAGTATTTTATTTTAAAAGACTTGTTGAAGACTGCATTAAATAACTAAATTTGCCACGGTCCTTCACCAGTGAGCAGTATTTTACAGAAGGTTTTTTTTTTTTAATTTCTGAACACTTAGATTATTATTTAAAGAAGGGATTTATCTCATTTTGATATCCGTGAAACAACTATATTTCCTTCATTTTATAACACTCTCCTTGCCTTCTTGAAATATATAAAAGCAAAAACAAATGTAGATTAGATATTTACAGTCTTCTGCCACCCCCAAATTCACATGCACACTAATATAGTTTGTCTCTGTGTCCCCACCCAAATCCCATCTTGAACTGTACTTCCATAATTCCCATGTCTTGTGGGAGGGACCCAGTGAGAGATACTTTGAATCATGGTGACAGTGTCCTCCATACTGTTCTCATGGTAGTGAATCAGTCTCATGATATCTGATGGTTTTATCAGGGGTTTCCACTTTTATATCTTCCTCATTTTCTCTTACCACTCTCATGTAAGAAGTGCGTTTTGTCTCTTGTCATGATTCTGAGGCCTCCCCAGCCATGTGGAACTGTAAGTCCAATTAAACCTCTTTTTCTTTCCCAGTCTTGGGTATGTCTCTATCATCAGCATGAAAATGGACTAATACAGTAAATTGGTACCAGAAGTGGGGTGTTGCTGAAAAGATACCCAAAAATGTTGAAGTTAGTTTGGAACTGGGTAACAGGCAGAGGTTGGAACAGTTTGGAGGGCTCAGAAGAAGACAGGAAAATGTAGGAAAGTTTTGAACTTCCTAGAGACGTGTTGAATGGCTTTGACCAAAATGCTGATAGTGATATGGACAAAAAGGTTCAAGATGAGGTGGTCTCAAATGAAGATGAGGAACTTGTGGAACTGGAGCAAAGGTGACTCTTGTTATGTTTTAGCAAACAGACTGGCAGTACTGTGCTCCTGCCCTGGGGATTTGTGGAACTTTGAACTAGAGAGAGATGATTTATGGTATCTGATGGAAGAAATTTCTAATTAGCAAAGCATTCAAGAGGCAACTTTGGTGCTGTTAAAGGCATTCAGTTTTATAAGGGAAGCAGAGCATAAAAGTTTAGAAAATTTGCAGCTTTAAGACGTGGTAGAAAAGAAAACTCCATTTTCTCAGGAGAAATTCAAGCTGGCTGCAGAAATTTGCATAAGTAACGAGAAGCCAAATGTTCATCCCCAAGACAATAGTGAAAATATCTCCAGGGCATGTCAGAGATCTTCACAGCAGCCCCTCGTATCACAGGCCCAGGGCCTGGGAGAAAATGGTTTCATGGACCCAGCCCATGGTCTCCGTGCTTTATGCAACTTAGGAATAGGTTCTCTGCATTGCAGCTGCTCCAGCAGCCATGGCTGAAAGAGGCCAATGTAGAGCTCGAGCCGTGGCTTCAGAGGATGCAAGCCCCAAGCCTTGACAGCTTCTATGTTGGGTTGAGCCTGTGAGTGCACAGAAGTCAATAATTTGGGTTTGGGAACCTCCGCCTAGATTTCAGAATATGTATTGAAACTCCTAGATGCCCAGGCAGAAGTTTGCTGCAGGGGCAAGGTGCTCATGGAGAACCTCTGCTAGGGCAGTGCAGATGAAAAATGTAGGGTCAGAGCCCTCACACAGAATCCCTACTGGGGCAAAGCCTGTAGAGCTGTGAGAAGAGGGCACCATCCTCCAGACCCCAGAATGGTAGACCCACTGATAGCTTGCACCATTCACCTGGAAAAGCCACACGCACAACACCAGCCCATGAAAGCAGCCAGGTGGGATGCTGAACCCTGCAAATCCACAGGGGTGGGGTTGCCCAAGACCATGAAAACCCACCTCTTGCATTGGTGTGACCTGGATGTGAGACCTGAAGTCAAAGAAGATCATTTTGGAGCTTTAAAATTTGACTTCCCCACTGGATTTCAGACTTACATAGGCCCTGTAACCCCTTCATTTTTGCCAATTTCTCCCAGATGGATACCCAATACCTGTACACTCATTGTATCTAGGAAGTAATTAGATTGTTTTTGATTTACAGGCTCACAGGTGGAAGGGACTTGCATTGTTTTAGATAAGGCTTTGGACTATGAACTTTTGCGTTAGTGAAAATGAGTTAGGACTTTGGGAGACTGTAAGGACAGCATGATTGGTTTTGAAATGTGAAGACACGAAATTTAGAGGGTCAGAGTAGAATGATATGGTGTGGCTCTGTGTCCCCACCCAAATCTCATCTTGAATTATACTCCCATAATTCCCATGTGTTGTGGGAGGGACTTGGTGGGAGATTATTTGAATCATGGGGACTGTTTCTCCGATACTATTCTGGTGGTAGTAAGTCTCATGAGATCTGATGGTTT
The DNA here is from genome assembly GCF_030222135.1 of Aotus nancymaae. Taxonomy (NCBI): domain Eukaryota; kingdom Metazoa; phylum Chordata; class Mammalia; order Primates; family Aotidae; genus Aotus; species Aotus nancymaae. The sequence goes on along the minus strand of NW_026988473.1, from coordinate 21,753,241 downwards.
TATCAGGGTTTCCACTTTTGTATCTTCCTCATCTTCTCTTGCCACTACCATGTAAGAAGTGCCTTTCACCTCCTTCCATGATTCTGAGGCCTCCTCAGCCATGTGGAACTGTAAGTCCAATTAGACCTCTTTTTCTTCCCAGTGTTGGGTATGTCTTTATCAGCAGTGTGAATATAGACTAATACACACACACAGACACACAATTATTTCTGCATTATAAGTTCTCCTGAGTATGCCATAGTTGGAGATTCAATTTGGAGAAATTAAACTGAGCTACCAAAGAAAGGAATAGAAAAAACAAACAAACAAAAAACATGGGAAGGAATCCATGATTTATCTGAAAATATATGATCACTTTTTATGTCATAGGCATTCTTGACTGTTGTCTCAACCCCTAGATATTCCCCTACTACCCACAAATACAAAAACACACACAAAAACACACACACACACTAACAAAAAGTAAAGAGATTGGGCCACTCTGCAGAAAGCTCAAAGATGCAGCTAATAAAAATAAGTTACTCTACACACATAAATGTAATGTAAACCTAAATATAATGCAATATCAGCCCTATAACCAATGAGAATATTTAATATTTTATTGATTGACATGTTTGTTATAGTATCTTTTTGAAAAGTATAAGACAAATTATATATTTAAAATAAATAATTTCATTATATATAATACACAAAAGTACATATCATGTAAAGTAGGAGAGTAGCTTACAAATATTGCCATTTTTAAACAATTTCATATCAAAAATTTATTGAAACTCTCCTTGTACCTTTTCAACTTTAGCACAGGAGTCATTATTGGGTCTACTTTTTCAGTAACCCAGATTTTAAAAATACAGCATTTTTACTTTCATTAAAGTTGTATGAAATTTTTCATATTACATGCTTCTATCACCTGAACTATTATTCTAAGCCACAGGTACACATGGTAAAATAGGTATATCTTTTTCTTACCATGAGAGGTTCCACTTTTGAGTTCTACAATGCAAATACTTTATTGTTATTTATAAGCGGATCTTTAAAATACTTATTTAAAATTTATGTCTAGTCTTGCAACTGTGAGTTCAATCGCAGGGAATAATCACTAAACATGACACAAATTTATTTCTTTTTTAAAAATGTTGTTACCTTGCTTGTATCAGGTAGCTTTCTGACACATTGATTGAAGTCATTTCCCATAAATACATTTTTCCCAAACAAAACTTTGTTATTCAAAAATAAAACAACTGAAAGATCACTGGATTCTGTCAGAAACTTGTAAAAGATCCCCCAAAAGTAAAAAGGGGACACGGGTATATGACAAGAAATGTTATAGTATGGCCTATTTGCTGCTTTCTTGAATTATTAGGATTTCCTAGATACCAGATCCTTCATCTCTACCTCAAAGTAAACTACACCTTTGTAATAAAAACAAAAGTTTTACAGTAAAAAGGGTATTTGATATGGTTTGGCTGTGTCTCCACCCAAATCTCAGTTTCACTTGTAGTTTCCATAATCCCCATGTTTCATGGGAGGGAGCCGATAAGAGGTAATTGAATCATGGGGGCGATTACCCCCATGCTGTTCTTGTGATAATAAGTGAATTCTCACAAGATCTGATGGTTTTGTAAGGGGCTTTTCCCCCAATTCACTCTACACTTCTCCTTGCTGCTGCCATATGAAGAAGAATGTCTTTGGTTCTCCTTCTGCCATGATTATACATTTCCTGAGGCCTCTCCAGCCATGCTGAACTGTGAGTGAATTAAACCTCTTTCCTTTATAAACTACTCAGTTTTAAGTAGTTCTTTATAGTGGCATGGGAAAGGACTAATACAGTATTCTAGCAAAAAGAGAAAAGAGTTCTAGTAGTGGTTTTGTTTATAATGGACCTATCTGGGACAAGTTAATACAACTTATTTTGTTTTGTTTTTTTGTTTAAAAATTTAAAGAACCTCAAACAAAACAAAATTTTAACTGTTTTATATTCAGTTCTGCCTCTTTCTCCACAGCCAGGAAGTAGAGCTGAGTTTCTTCTATATCGTCTTTGAGGATTAATAACATGATCTGAGTTTTACATTTAGCTAAAAAATGTGGCTCAATTTATCTTTGACCTTCTACCACCCAAAACAATTAAGATCAACCTAGGACATTCACAGTAATAAAATAAAATAAAACTAAACTAAATGAATTTGAAGTCGATACTATAAATTCTTGCTGATTTTAAGCGCTTGCTTTGACTTTAAATGGCAATTTATTCAAATGGGTTTTCTTAGCACTTCCTAACTATAGGAAATACTTGCTTTCTTATTTCATGAAGGCACCTGAAAGGTAAAACCCAGCATATATAACTAACAACCCAATGAGACATGGTAAGCAAAAAAAACAAAATAAAAACATATTCAGTGTTTCTCATTTTAAAAAGCTTTCAAAAACATACCCCTCAGAGAAAAGTGATTACAGTAAAGTATTTGTGTTCACAAAAATAAGAATTGCCTAGAAAGGCAGAAATCACTGTTTCTGTTCCTCTTACTTTATATCCTCATTGATCAGAATGCTGTAATTTTCATAGCACTGGAGGGAAAAAGACAAGCAAGTAAGAGTGCAATTATTCAGAATAGAGGTTTGGGAGTAATTTTTATAATCAATAACCCAACTCTAGAAGGAATAGAAAGTAATATAAAAATGGTGTTCACAGGAGATTTGATAATATTGATTTGATTCTGTTTGAGCATATTTTCTAGATTACTATTCTAATTGAATCTTATTTATATAATTATATTGTATTTTAAAATCTTACTTTGCAGTGGTTACAGAGAAAAAGCCCCCTGAAGTTTGAATACCTTCCTTTATATTTAAAAAAAAAGCCTATGTTTCATGTAGTAAGATAATAAGATTGTTTCAAGCTTGGGTTCTGTGCTCAGGGAAAGACAACACGATTAAAAGTAGGTGGCTTTTGAAAATATTCAAATAGGCATAAGTCTTAACTAAAAAAAAATCAATCTCACATTTTTTTGACTACTATATGTTAGTATAAAAGAAACAAATAAAAATAGATTTTTTTTTCTTAAGGTGCCTTGTCTATGATTGATGTACCAGGCATAAGAAGAACTAAATTTTTCTCTTTCTACCTAGTTTTTTGAGTAGTATTAGTTTTCTTTTGTAAATGGACCAATCCATCAGGAGAACTAACCTGAATAATGAAAAAGAATAAAATAATTTATGTTTTTAAATATGTAACTGTCAAACTTCCAAATAAAAAATAATCTATCAATATTATCTTTTAATTCTCTTTCAATTGAGATTCCCTCCTTCCTTCCCAACTGTACAAATTTGGTTTCTTTTCTGTGGTTTTCTTTTTAAAATATATAATGCATTTTATATAGCTTTGTTTTCTTCTTTACAGATGTTCAGAATCATCACTGGGATTATGAGATCAGTAATAACTTTGTGTTAACTGGAAAAATCAAATGATGTTTTTCTTCCTCAAGCAGCAAGGAAGCCTGAAACAGGTGAAAGAAGTAAAGGTGGAAAAGTAAGGATTCCAATAGGTAAATGCTTGTGGAAAGGTTATTTGTGGCTTCCCTGGTTTCCCTCTTCTACAACTTTTACGATTTATCTCCAGTGTAAAGAATGTGTATTTCTTTTACTGTAAGAAAATCTCCTTGGTCGTCATGAATTTCCATACTGTTCCTTTTTCAGAATAAATTCCCTTGAAGTGAGTTGTAGAAGAGATAGTCAAATATGACATCACTCTTCTAAAGAAAAGTAAAATATCATTCCAGTGAAAGGAAACTGAATTTTGATTCTGAAATTTAGTGAAAAGAGACCAGGGCTTAAGTGACCAAAGGTGAAAGTTTTAGTCCCAATTTGTGACCTTAAGAATTTGTATAATCTTGGCCAGGTGCGGTGGCTTATGCCAATAATCCCAGCACTTTGGGAGGCTGGGGAGGGTGGATCACAAGAGCAAGAGTTCGAGACCATTCTGGCCAATATGGCAAAACCTTGTCTCTACTAAAAATACGAAAATTAGTTGGCATGGTGGCACGCACCTGTAGTCCCAGCTACTCGGGAGGCTGAGGCAGGAGAATTTGCAGTGAGCCAAGATAGCGCCACTGCACTCCAGCCTGATGACAGAGCAAAATTCCATCTTAAAAAAAAATGTGTAATCTCAATGAGAACACATGGACAGAGGGAGGGGAGCACTATACACTGGGGTCTGTTGGGGGGAAATAGGGGAGGGACAGCGGGGGGTGGGGAGTTGGGGAGCGATAGCATGGGGAGAAATGCCAGATATAGGTGAAGGGGAGGAAGGCAGCAAATCACACTGCCACGTATGCACCTATGCAACAATCTCGCATGTTCTTCACATGTACCCCAAAACCTAAAATGCAATTTAAAGAAAAAATGTGTAATCTCTCATCTAAAAATTGAAGATTGAAGTAACTATGACAAAGGATGTCCCAAGGATTGAGTGAAATAATTATGGTAAAAAGGCCCTGAAAACTCTATAGTTAATGTACATCATTGTCATTCTCATGCCTCTACTAAGATTAGTTGCATGAGGTTAATCCAGATATTTTCTACCATCTTACATTTGTAACTCTGTATGTGTGTGCTTAGTCTAATTTAACAGGATTACCTAGGCCAATTCTTAAATAATATCAAGAAATATTTTAGAAAATCACCCTTTCCTTGAAATTAATAATACTGCATGCTTTTATACAAACTATATTTTTTTCTAATATGCTGATGTAGTATCTGTCAATTATAAAATTACCTTTGAAAAAGTATTCTTCACAAATTATCCTCAATGTAGTGATTTACTTTCAGTAACTTAATTTCTGGCTTTGGGAAGAATTATAACTGCTACCTCTGGATCTCCAAACATACATTTTCTTTGGATTTACTAACAATGCTCTTAAACTCTGATTCATAGATGTCTGTCTTCACTGACCCAATTTCTCCTGCACTAAGATGGAATGGTGCCAAATAGGACAATAGTTTTGCCTGAGAACATATTATAGCCTCAGGGGAGTGAACTGACATATATCCCCGACTCCCCAGTTGAGGACCATGGCAGCCATCTGTTAACAGGAAGTCATGAATAATGAGGTCCATCCTGTGAGGCAGGGAGCATTGATTAGATTTTTCACTCGACAAGGCACTATTCCTCCCAAATGATCTAATCTTAATGCATTTTCTTCAGTGTGACCTAAGTCAAAGTACAAAAAAATACACTAACACAATGCTGTCATAAACTTGGTCTAATATACAGGCTTGTTTAACAGTGAAAAATAAGAGAAATTTTAGTACTCTAGCCTAAACATTGATATTATGCTCTGAAATGTATATTTGGGGACAAAACTATTGGCTTGCCAAGAATATTGACTATAATATTTCTAAATAACTTTTTTATTTTTTCTCAAATGAAGCAGGTCCTTATACTTTTATAGCCCTGAAAGTGTTAAGCAAATGTAGAACGATCACCTATAATTTAGATAGTCTTTTCATAACAGTCACTCAGAAGATACATTTTCTTTTGCAGTAAATTATAAATTTTTAAGCATCTAACTAGGAAGCATCAATTTACTTACATTATAAAGTGGCCAAATACCACATACATAATAAAAATGGAAGTACATTAGAAATGGCCAAGGATCAAAATGTAAGTTTTTGAAAAATGTATTTTAATGAGAGGAATAATAAATTATGATGGAAACATAAGTTTGTCAATTAATACTTCCCACTAGTTTTTGGGTAAAATGATATAATAGCTCACATTTATGAAACACTTACTATGCAAGTGTTTCACAAACATTCAATCTTCACAACAGTTCTCTATCCAAATTCCTAAAAGAGTCTGAAACATATTGTTATAGTAAACATTTTTGGGTGAAAGCAACATTATGAGCTGGGTATTAATAACAGCTTTAATTCAAAGATTTAAAAACTTAGGATCTAATATTAAAGAATTAGCACCAAGTCACACAAGTGACATTAGTGAAAGCCTGGGTTTGAATGCAGTTCTATTTGCCTCCAAAATTATCTTACTTAACTTACTATCCAACATCATCTTGTAGTAACTCACTGGGTATTTACCACATTCTACGCACACAAAAGATTCATGCCATACTTCCCTGAGAAATCCACTGAGTAAACAGCCAACTAACAGCCAAATGACTATACTTTGGTTTTGCAAATTACTTTTATGCCACTTTATTTTAGTCATGTGAGGTATAAAATAAATAATGTTAATTCTGATCCTTAAATTTCTCAGCATTTTTTTCTCTGAAGATACAGAGCCTAAGGAAAGAAAATGAGTAGAATAAAATGATGCTGATTAGACTAGTTTTCTTTCAAATACAATGAAAATAAACTTGTTCAAATATTCAACAAAAAATCAATTTGTAAAATCTCTGTTGTAATAAACAAAATATATTATCAGTAACAATAAAATATGTCCATAAGTTATCATGCCTAAGTTGCTTTAATAAAATAGTGCTGGGCATATTTATTCCTTATAATTAATTCTTAAAACATCGTTCTGAAAAACACAAAAACCTTTGCAGAAAGTCTTTTAGAAATCAAGTCATGCAACACTGTAATGATTCATGGTTTTAGGCTTTATCTAAAGTCTTAGTTTTCTTTCCTTGGTAAGTTTTCCTAGAAGCATCAAGAGATATAAAAACTAGCCAAAGATAACTACAAGATCCTTTTAGCAATGGGTCATCTGAGTAGAATGAGATCACATAAAGCTTTACTTCTATTGGCTTATCTAGTCCTCTTTAAGTAAAATCTTTTTTTAAAAAAAATATACTCAACAAGGGTGCTTTTTCACAGGCAAGCATGCCAAAGGAAGAGAGAAGTAAAGGTATTTGAAAACAAGAGTTTATCTATTCATTCAGCAAATTTTTGAGTGCTTTTTTAAAGCCAAGCATTCCTCTAGGCTCTGGAGATTGATCAGTAAACCAAACAAATATCAGAGCTGATATTCCAGTGACAGGAGGCATGGGCAGGTAGGAGTCAGAGAAAAAACATACGAAGGCCAGAAATTGATGAGTACTGTAGAGAGAAATAAAGTACACATTATGGACTGAATATTTCTGTCCTCTGAGAGTCTTGTTTAATTCCTAACTCCTAGTATGTCTATTTTTTGGAGATAGGGGCTCTAAGCAAGGAACTAAGGTCAAATGAGGTTAGAAAGGCAAGGCTCTGATTCTATAGGAATAGTGAGACCTCTTATAATAAGAGACAACAGAGAGCATGCTCTCTCTCTCTTTTTCTCTCTGTCTGCAGTCATTGAGGAAAGGTTATGCAAAGATAGCTAGAAAGAGAGCCTTTGTCATAAATCAAATCAGAAAGAACCTTAATCTTAGACTTCCCAGACTCCAGAACTGTGAGAAAATACAATCCAGTCTGTTCTCCTTTGGTATGGCAGCCAGAACAGATTAATACAGAAGGTTAGAGAGAATTGTGCCTTTGGGAACAAAGTGCCATTTTAAAGACAGATCTCATTGTACTAGTGAACTTTAGCCAGAACCCGGAAGAGGTATGCAAGTAACTTTAGAGGCTGTCTGGAAGAGGAACAGACCCAGTACAGGGAACGGCAAGTGCAAATTCCCTGAGGAGAACGTCTGTCTGAAGAAACTGGAAACAGAAAGAAACAAAAACAAAAACAGTACAGCTAGAGAGGAGAGTAGTAAGATAACAGCCAAGAAGCAACTGTACATCAGATCATGTAAAGCTTTGTAGGTCATAGATAGGACTGAAGTTTATTGAGAGAGAGAAGGAAACAATCAGAAGGTAGTTTTTAATTAAAACACACACAGGCGGCTATGCGTAGAATTGACTTTGGGAGAGGATAACAAAAGAGTAGAAATGGAAATGTCATTTTAGAGGCCATTAAAATAACTCAGGTATAAAATGAGGCAGTCTTGGAATAGGACTACAGCAAAGGAGGTGGTGAGAAGTAGTAATATTTTAGAAACACTTTGAAAATAAAATTGTAAGCATATTCTAATAGAATTCACAGGAAATGTGAGAGAAAGACGAGCCTAGGAGGACCCCTAGGATTACAATCAGGATCATAGAATCAAAAATGGTTAAAATAGGAGAGAGATGATAGGATGGTGCCATATGATTGTTAAGAAAACAAGTTCCACAAAATTGAAGTACCAGTCATTGTTTAAGGGTCTCACAAAAGTCAAAAATTATTGTAGTTTGGACACTGGACAAGTAAGCCAGAGGAATAGGAAGTAGTGGTTTGCAGCTAAGATTTTGAAAGATGAGCGTTCCATGTTATAACACAGTCTGGAGGTGAGTAAGTGGGTAAAGTAGTATGAGTAAAGATCATAAGATGTTAGAAAGCTGAAATATTAAGAACTCAGTGTATTACAGGTAATGAACATAAATATGCTTAATACATTAAATTTATAGGAGAAAATGCCAGAATTTTATGCAGAGTTCTGCTAGCCAGAAGCTAAATCCTACAGCAAATGAGAAAGAGTGACTAAGAATTCCAGAGATGTTAGCTCACAAATGAAGTGACATAGGATGTCATGAAGTTAACAGGAGTTGGTATATTGCTCATCATTGTTTTAAAAAGGAAGGAAAAGAAATTATTGACAAATGAATGAATATCCACCCTGAATTCTTATATTGAAATCCTAACCCCCAATATGATGGTATTAGAAGGTAGGGTCTTTGGGAGATAATTAGGTCATAGGGTAGAGCCCTCAGAAATGAGACTAATGCCTTTAAAAAGAAACTACAGATAACATCTTATCCTCACTCTCTTTTTCCAATGTGAGAATACAAGGAAAACATTGCAGTCTGAAACTCAGAAGAGGGTCCTCAACATAACCCAACCATGCTGTCATTCAGCCTCTAGTATTGTCTGAAATAAGATTCTGTTGTTTATAAGTCACTCAGTTTATGGTACTTTGTTACGGCAGCCAGAAATGACTAAGACAGGAGACTTCAATAACAACCAGGGGATATTTGCCACAGTTCACCTTATGGGAGTTTGAAAGAGGGAGGAAAACCCCCTTCCACTTGAGAGGCCTTCAGGAAGATGGTGTGTCTGGTAAATAGCAAGGTTTCAGTTAAGAAATAGAGATTTTTTTAAAAACACAAAGAAAAGGAACCTTAAAAGATTTCTCATGGGCACAGTAAAGGGTTTGGAAGAATCATTGTGGCAGAGGGCTACAGTGTATGGGGCTGAATTAAAGTAGAACATGGCCTATACAGAGAAGTATGAGCATGAAATTTGCCATGGTATTATATAGCCCAGAAGGACTGACCTTCTCTAAGTGACTGAGATGCAGCAATATAAAGCATGACAATTTCCTTATTTCATGGAAATAAGGAGAAGGTGGACAACTATTTTAAACAAGAGTCCTGAATATTTAAGCCCAATGGCATGGAAGCCTCATAGTAATTTATATTTGTGAGCAATGTCAGCAAAGAAATGGAGCTTGGACCTGTCAAAGAATAACTCAGAACTATTCAGTCATTAAAGAATGACTCAGCCAGGTAAGGTAGGTCACACTTGTAATTCTAGCACTTTGGGAGGCCAAGGTGGGCAGATCACTTGAGCCTAGGAGCTCAAGACCAGTCTGAGCAACATGGTGAAACCATATTTTTACAAAAAATACAAAAATTAGCTGGACATGGTGGCAAGCATCTGTAGCCCCAGCTACTCCAAAAGCTGAAGTGGGAGGATCACTTCAGCCCAGGAGGTAAAGACTGCAGTGAGTAATGATCATGCCACTGCACCCCAGCCTGGGTTACAGAGTGAGACTCCATCTCAATAAAAAAAGAATAACTTAGATATATTCATCAGATATATTATTTGAATGTTTCAGAAAGTTGATGTCCATATGTGGGAAATTGCCTTTGAACTATTTTCTTTTTTTTTTTCCTTTTAAGACAGTCTTGCTTGCTGCCCAGGCTGGAGTGCAATGGCACGATCTTGGCTCACTGCAATCTCTGCCTCCTGGATTCCAGTGATTCTCCTGCCTCAGCCTCCACAGTAGCTGGGATTACAGGTACCCACTGCCATGCCTGGCTAATTTTTGTACTTCTAGTAGAGACAGGGTTTCACCATGTTGAGCAGGCTGGCCTCAAACTCTTGACCTCAGGTGATCCACCAGCCTCAGCCTTCCAAAGTGCTGGGATTATAGGCATTAGCCACCATGCCTGGCACTATTTTCATGGAACAAAAGAAAAAGCATGATTGATAAAATAGAAGGTAGAGAAGGGATAGGGAAATTTCAGGTAATCTGGGAATGATGAGCCTTGCTTGGTTTTCAATGTGGAATAAATGGATTAGCTGGCATCTATCACAGGTGTCACTGTGGAGAGTGTCCTTGAGCAGGCTGTCTAGGGATATTGAAAGTATATCTGTAGAGCATACACGACAAGCGGTGTCTATGCAGTGCCTGCTACCGTCCTTCCATTAGGACCCACACCATGGTAAGGCCAAGTATGCATCATGTTCTTATTAGTTCTCAAACTAGGATTTGAGTTATTTTCATACTAAAAGAGGTTTGGAGCCAGGGGCATCGGTGCACACCTGCAATCCTATCACTTTGGGAGGTCAAGGCAAGAGGATCTCTTGAGCTTAGGAGTTTGAAACCTGCCTAGGCACTATAGTGAGACCCCACCTCTATACTTTCTTTTTTAATTAGCTGGGTGTGGTGTCTCAGCTACTTGGGAGGTTGAGGTTAAGGGACTCTTTGAGCCAAGAAGCTTGAGGCTGCAGTGAGCTATAATTACACCACTGCCCTCCAGCCTGGGCAACAGAGTAACACCCTGTATCAAAAAAAAAAAAGTTTGGGAGGCCTCTATGTGACAATATTAAAGCAGAGAACAAGAAGAGATAAAAAGCAGTTATGTCATGAAAAACAAAACCTTTCTCTGTTATAACAATCAAAAAGTGGCTGCTGTTTCCATGTTTTGTTTTGCTTTAGTTTTAGAGATAGGGTCTCACTCTGTCACCCAGGCTGGAGTGCAGTGACATGATCATAGCTTGCTGCAACCTTGAACTTCTGGCCTCAAGAGATACTCTCCGCACCCACCTTCCCTCCTGAGTATCTGGGATTACAAGTGTGAGCCACTGCACCTGGCTTGATGTTTGAAAACCAAGGGGCCAATTCCTTATTCGTAGAGTTTTGAAATTGAATACTATAAATTTGATTAATACTCATATCTGTATATGTTGCCCAAGGATACAGTACAATGTGTCAGTGTTTTATTCTTTATTGTGGATCGTCACTCCTGATTAACATTTTTCTAAAGTTGAAGGAGTTTTGTGTTTATTCTAAACAGATATATAGATTTGGACGATGTAAACTGAGCAATGAAGTTCAGATTATGTTTCTTAAATTCATATGAAAAAGCTCAACAGTACCTTTGGATGATGTTCTGTTAAAAAGCCTCATTTATATTTAGTTATGTCACATATTTTAAATATATATTGTGGCAGTTAGGACTTTATGATGCACATAACAGAAAACTCAACTCAAGCCTGCTTAATAAAGAGGATTTATTGTCCCCTATAATTTCAATAGCCAGAACTAGGTCAGATGTCAGGATATGTTTGATTCATTGAACCAGTATTAACTTTTTACAACATTTCAACCCTTTTACTCTGACATCTAGGGTATCAGTGTCATTCTAAGAAAAGCATCCCCTTGGGTCACAAGATGACTATCAACAATCCCTGGATCCTGGATCCTCCTCTAAGTCGACAGGAGGAGGGAGAGCTTGAAGAGGGAAGAATATTTCTTCTAAGAAATCTTTCAGCAAATATCTTGTATCTCATTAGTCTCTACTCAAGTACCTACCTATCTTTGAACCAATAAAGCTGATAATGTATTTCACTGATTAGCCATTCCTCATCCACATGATTTATACAGTAAAACCAAAGGTGAAATCATTTTTCTTAAAGTATAGAGACTACTTCAGTGGAGATGTGGACATCTGAAGAAAAGCAAAGTTAGAGCCGAAAGAAGAAGAAATTGAAACTGGGAAGTAAAACATAATGTCTATTTAACAACCAAGCAGGTCAGTAGCAGAACATAACAAATATTCTTTTCCACAAACAATATTGGATGAAAGATAGTGGATGTGCTTATTACACTTTCACGAAACACTTCTAAAACACAGGTCATGTGATTATTAGCAATTGATGGCATATTGCTTCATTCTAATAAACCTAGCTTAGACTGGTTGACTCATCAGAAAATGTACCTTTAGCACTCAACTTTCCAGGTGTTTTCATTATACTATAGCCTGAAAGAGTGAAAATAATATCTAACAACTCTCTTCCTTTTGGGTTCTTGCTTATATTTACTCCACCCAAAATAATACTGAGTTGTTCTTGACCAGGTGTGGTAGCTCATGCCTGTAATCCCAGCACTTTGGGAGGCCAAGGCAGGCAGATCACTTGAGATCAGGAGTTCAAGACCACCCTGGCCAACATGGTGAAACCTTATCTCTACCAAAATAATAAAATATTAGCCAGGTATGGTGGGGCTTGGGACTGTAATCCTAGCTACTAGGGAGGTGAGAAAGGAGAACTGCCTGAACTCAGGAGGCAGAGGTTGCAGTGAGCCAACACCACACCACTAAACTCCAGCCTGTATGACAGAGTGAGACTCCATCTCAAAACAAAAACAAAATTAAGTTGTTCCTCTCCTTTAAGATAAAGGGCAGATTGTTCTTGAATAATTTGTATCACTGAGAATAAGGCTCCAGGGGAAAGTTAACTCTCTTAAGGGGGTGATTTAAGACACAGTGAGTCCGTTCACACTCTGAGTCTCTATATCTTCCTTTTTAGAAAATGTATAGGTCTCAAGACTATCATCTTTCTACCATAGCCAGATGTGCTAGGTTAGCTATACATAATCACAATAATAAAGAAATGCATTTAATTTTTATTTTGAAACTCATAGCAGGAGCTCTAGTGTTATTTGAAATAGAATTGCAAATTTAAACTGATAATTTTAGTTCATGTTTTTGATATGAAGAAAAAAAAAAGGAGAGATAAAAACAGGACCATAGAAATGGCTCTGTGTTACTGCTCATATTTTTTTTATTAGAAAATGCAGGTGTAGAAGTCCGCCTTTCTTAGCTCCTTGTCACAGTGAGTTTCTTCTCCTGTCACACCGATGAGACAGAGTAGTGCTATTAAAGAATCAGCCATTAGAAACAGTGTCCCAGCAAAGACCTTTTGCAAAAACTCACTTTGGTGCTAATGTTTGGCTCTGCAAAAACTATAAGCTCACTTTCAGTCTTAGAATAAAAGCGTATAACCCTGGCAATTTATTGCATTTTTTTCATTTTAGCAGATATTTGTTCACTATTAACCAGGCAACAGGCTTGTCAGCTTTACAATTTAATTCTAAATATTCAATAGAGAATAGAAAAAAAATCATACAGGCATATCTCATTTTATTGTGCTTTGCTTTATTGTGCTTTGAAGATACTGTGTTTTCTAAAAATTGAAGGATTGTAAAAAATCCTATGTTAAGCAAGTTTATCAGCAAAAGTTTTCCAAAAGCATTGTGTTCACTTTGTGTCTCTGTGTCAAAATATTTCAAACTTTTTCATTATTACTATGTCTGTCACTGTGATCTGAGATCAGTGACATTTGATGTTACTACTGTCATTGTTTTGGGATGCCACAAATTGTGCCCATATGTGACCACAGACTTCATCAATAAATGTTTATGTGCTGACTCCTTCACTGATTGGCCACTCTCTGTCCTTCTCTTCAGGCCTCCCTATTTCCTGAAATAAAACAATATTGATTTTTCGAAAACACTGAAATTGGCCTGATTAATAATACTACAATGGCCTTTAAGTGTTGAAATGAAAGGCCATTTACCATTTTAAAAGAAAAGCTAGAAATGATTAAGGTTCATGAGGAAGGCAAGTCAAGAGCTGAGATGGACCAAAAGCTAGCTCTCCTGAACCAGTTAGCTAAGCTGTCTGGATAGAAGATCAACCTAACCACAATATTTTCTTAAGCCAAACCATAATCCAGAGCAAGGTCCTACCTCTCTTCAACTCTGTGAAGGCTGAGATAGGTGAGGAACTGCAGGAAACAAGTTTGAAGCTAGTAGAGGTTGGTTCATGAGATTTAAGAAAAGAAGCCATTTACATACAAAAAAGTGCAAGGTGAAGCAGCAGGTACTGATGTAGAAGCTGCAGCAAGTTTTCCAGAAAATCTAGCTAAGATAATTTACAAAGGTTGTTCGATCACACAACAGATTTTTGATGTACATAAAATAGCCTATTGGAGCATGTCATCTAAGACTTTTATACATCAGGAGGAGAAGTTAATTTCTGGGTTAAAATATTCAAAGGAAAGGCTGACCTTATATAGCTGGTGACATTAAGTTAAAGTGAGGACTCACTCACCATTTCCAAACTCTTAGGGCACTTTAGAATTCTCCTAAACCTACTCTGCCTAGGCTCTATTAAACAACAACAACAACAACAAAGCCTGTATGATGACACATCTGTTTATAGCATGGCTTATAGAATATTTTCACACCACTATTGAGACCTACTGCTCAGAAAAAAAGATTGTTTTCAAAATTTTACTGCTCATTGACAATGTACATAGTCATTGAAGAGCTCTGATAGAGAGGAATAAAGAGATTAATGTTGTTTTCCTGCCTGCTAACACAACATCCATTCTGCAGCCTATGGATCACAGTCATTTTTACTTTGAAATGTTATTTAAGTAATGCACTTCATAAGGCTATAGCTCCAATAAATAGTGATTCCTCTAACACAGCAGACCTTAACCTTTTTGGTACCAGAGACCAGTTTCATGGAAGACAGTGTTTCCATGAACTAGGGGGGAGGGATGGTTTTGAGATGATTCAAGCATATTACATTCATTTATTGTGTACTTTATTTCTATTATTATTATAATACATAATGAAATGAAGACGCAACTCACCATAATGTAGAATCAGTAGGAACCCTAAGCTTGTTTTCCTACAACTAGATGCTCCTATTTGGGGGTGATGGGAGGCAGTGACAGATCATCAGGCATTAGATCCTCATAAGGAGAATGCAGCCTAGATCCCTCACATGAATGGTTCACAACAGGGCTCATGTGTGCCTATAATAATCTAATGCTGCCACTGATCTAACAGGAGGTGGAGCTCAGGAGATAATACAAGCCATGGGGAGGAGCTGTGAATACAGATGAAGCTTTGCTTACCTACCCACCACGCACCTCCTGCTGCACAGCCCAGTTCCTAACAGGCCCAGGGGTTGGGAACCACTGCTTTAACACATCTAGGCAAAGTAATCAAAATCCTTCTGGAAAGAATTTTCATTCTAATGTCACTAAGAACATTTATGATGCATGAAAAAAAGTAAAATTACCAACATTAACAGGAATTTAGAAGGAGATGATTTTGACCTTCATGGATGACTTTGAGGAGTTCAAGACATTGGTGGAGGAAGTCACTGCAGGTGTGGTGGAAATAGCTACAGAACCAGACTTAGAAGTGAAGCCTAAAGATGTGACTGAATTGTGGCAATCTCATGATAAAATTGAACAGATGAGGAGTTACTTGTTAGGGATGAGCAAAGGAAGTGGTTTCTCGAGATGAAATCTACTGCTGGTTAGGATGTGTGAACATTGCTGAAATGACATCTAAGGCTTTAGAATATTATATAAACTTAGTTGATAGGCATCAGTAGCATGTGAAAAGATTGACTTTAATTTTGAAAGAAGTTCTACTGTGGGTAAAATGCTATAAAAGGGCATTACATGCTACAAAGAAATATTTTGTAAAAGGATAGTCAATTGATGTGGCAAATTTCATTGTTGTCTTTTTTTCAGGAATTGCCACCCCAGTCTTCAACAAATACCACCCTGTTCAACAGTCATCAACATCAAGGCAAAACCATCCAACAACAAAATTTACAACTAAGTGAAGACTGGGATAATTGTTAATATATTTTTAGTAATAAAGTATATTTAAATTAAGGTATATACTTTGGTTTTTTAGACACGAATCTATCTCACACTTAATAGAGTGCAGTGTAGTATAAACATAACTTTTATGTGTTCTAGGAACGAAAACTTGTGTGATTTTCTTTATTGAGATATTTGTTTTATTTCAATTGACTGGTACTGAACCAGCAATCTCTCTAATGTATGCCTATACATTTCCCTGAGCACTTCTCAACTTGCCAACCCAAATTTAAATTACTGTTAAATGACTATAATAAACAAGTTAATAGGTTTGTCTCACTTGCTAAAAGTTGACTACATTTAATGCTGGAAAATCAAAACATTCTTGGTGCATTGGTGGTTCCTATTATTTGTGAAAAGCTAAGAGTGAATTAACATAAAGTGTAACATATTCCTTGAGGAAGGCTGTTAATCATGGCCATGTTTTCCTTCTGTTGGTGGTAGGGGGTGGGTAGGGAGGTTTTTCAGAAGCAAGGCATATTTTTGTTATCCATATTTTGCAGAGAGCTCATTTGAATCATAGGCCTCATAGCACATGGCAGGAAGGCAAGTTATCAGGAACAAAGGATAAAATAGGCTTCAGGAATTTCTTAGCATCTTGAAACACTTTTAGAACCTTCTGTTTATGATGCCAGCTCTTTCTAGTATAAAACCAGATTGCTGCAATAGAGTTCTTCCATATAATATCAAGGGAGAAATGAATTACTCAACATGGATCCAACAGACAATAAAACAACACTGAATATGTCAGATCAGTAACAATATCCTTGAAAATAGGTAACTTCATTTATATATCATTACTATATTTGTATATTCAATGTGAGAAAATTAGACTACATTATTTCTAATGCCCTATTTTTAACTATGACTCTATGATTTTACTTAAGAAATTTACAAAATGACCCAGGATTTTATAAGAATGGGTTTTTATATATTTCATTAAATATAAGATTCTACTCCTTGCCAAATACGTCAATATTTTATTAATCATTAAGAAATTATAAATGCTGTCACATAAACCACATTTTATCACTTAGACTTTTTAATTTAAACTTTTAAAATAAATCTTCTGTTATATATTTCCCTTGTATAAATATAAAAAGAAAATTAGGAACAGAACAAAATAAATATGGTTTTCCTGAAAAATTATCTCACTCAAGGTCTTATTCTTAATTTTTTTTGAATTGACAGAAAAAAGTACATATTTAGAATGTAAAAAATATTATTTTGAAGTATATATATAGTTGTAATAAATAAATCTTGCTAATTCACATATAGATTTCTGCCATAGTTATTTTTGTGGTGAGATCACTTTACATCCACAGTCTCAGCATTTTTTAATACAGTATAATGTTGTTAAGTATAGTCGCCATAATGTACACCAAATTTCTTTAACTTATTTCTCTTATTTAACTAAAATTTTGTATCCTTTGACCAACATCTTCCTAACCCCCCTACTACCAACTACCCTATTCCTTGGTAACCACTATTCTACTTTCTACCTCTATGAGAACAACTTTTTTAGATTCCACTTATGAGTGAGGTCATGTGGTATTTGTCTTTCTGTGCCTGGCTTGTTTCACTTATAATGCCCTCAAGGTTCATCCATGTTGTCACAAACGACAGGGTTTCCTTCCATTTTTATGCTGGAATAGTATTTCATTGTGTATATGTACCAAATTTTCTGTATCCATTCCTCCATTGAAAGATACGTTAAATCTGTATCGTGGCAATTGTGAATAATGATGCAATAAACAGGGGAGTGCAGATACCTCTTTGATTTACTAATTTTATCTTCTCTGGATGCCTATCTAGGAGTGAAATTGTGGGATCATATGGTAGTTCTATTTTTAATTGATTGAGAAACCTTCATATTGTTTTCTGTAATAGCTATACTACTTGCATTTCCACCAACAGTGTGTGAGGGTTCCCTTTTCTCTACATCTTTGCCTGTTGTCTTTTTGATAAAAACCATTTTAACAGGTGTGAGGTGTCTCATTGTAGTTTAATTTGTATTTTCCTTATGATTAGTAATGATTTTTCATATATCTCTTGATGATTTGCATGTCTTCTTTTGAGAAAGGCCGATTCAGGTCCTTTGCTTATTTTAAATTCAATTATTTGTTTTCTTGTTATTGAGTTGTCTAAGTCCCTTGCATATTTTAAATATTAACCTATTATTAGATGTATGATTTACACACATTTTCTCCTATTCTCTAGGTTGCCTCTTCACTCTTTTTAAAGTTTTTTTTTTTCCACTATGCAGAAGCTTTTTAGTTTGATGTAATCTCATATGACTATTTTTGCATATGTTGCCTGTGCTTTTTGGGTCATATACAAATACATTAACTAGACCAATGTCATACAGCTTTTCACCTTTTTTCAGTAGTTTCATAAACTGGGGTCTTACATATGTTTTTAATCCATTTCAAGTTGATTTTTGTCTATGATATGAGTAAGAGTCTAATTTCACTCTTCTGCATGTGGATATCCAGTTTTCCCAACACCATTCATTAAAAAGAGTACTTTTTCCCTACTGTATGTTCTTGGCACCTTTGTCAAAAATCAGTTGGCTGTAAATGTTAGGATTTATTTCTGGGCTCTCTGTTCTGTTCTCTTGGTCTATGTGTCTGTTCTTATGTTAATGGAATGATGTTTTGGTTACTATAGCTTTGTAGTATATTTTGAAGGTACATAGCGTGATTTCCTCCAGCTTTGTTCTTTTTGCTCAAGATTGCTTTGGCTATTCAGGGTCTTTTTTAGAGGTCCATAAGATATTACAATTTGTTTTCTGTTTCTGTGAAGAATGTCTTTGGTATTTTGAAAGAAATGATGTTGAGTCTGAAGATCACTTTGGGCAGTATGGATATTTTAACAATCTTAATTTTCCCATTCCATGTACACAAGATATAGTTCCATTTATTTATGTCATCTTCAGGTACTTCCATCAATATTTTGTCATTTTCCATGTAAAGATCTTTAATCTCTTTATATTTATTCATAAGCATTTTATTTATTTTTGTAATAATTATAAATGAGATTACCTTTTTAACTTCTTTTTCAGATTGTTTGTTATTAATGTATAGAAATGTTACTAACTTTTTAATTTTTTTTTTTCTTCAGAGGCAAGGTATCGCTAAACTACCCAGGCTCATCTTGAACTCCTGGCCTCAAGTGATTCCCTGAACTTCAGCCTCCAAGTGCTGGGATTACAGGTGTGAGCCATTGTGCCCAGCATCATGACTAATTTTTATGGTAATTTTGTATCCTGCAACTTTACTAAATTAGTTTAGTAGTTCTAACATTTTTTGGTGGAATTTTTAGGATTTTTTATGTAAAATCATGTCACCTGCAAACACAATCATTTTTACTTCTTCTTTTCCAATTGAGACGCCTTTTATTTTTTTATTTTTTCTAATTGCTATGACTGTGGTCTCCAGCACAATACTGAATACAAGTGACAAGAATGGGCTACCTTGTCTTGTCCCAGGTCTTAGAGAAAAACCTTTCAAATTTTCACCATTAGATATAATATTAGTTTTGGGTTTAGCATTTATGGCCTTTATTTTATTGCAATACATTCATTCTATATCTAATTTTGTGTTTTTATCAGAAAAGAATGTTGAACTTTGGTAAATAGTTTTTGTGCATCTATTGAAATTGTCACATGGTTTTTATCTTTCATGCTGTTAAAGGGTTTTAACACATGTATTGATTTATATTTATTGAATCATCCTTGCATTTCTCTGATGAAACTAACTTTATTATGGTAGATAATCTTTTCATCATGCTATTGAATTCAATTTATAAGTTTTTGCTGAGGATTTATGCATCTATGTTCTTCAGGGATATTGACCTATTATTTTCCTATTTTTTTGTAGTGTCTGGCTTTGGTATCAGGATTCTGGCTTTGTAAAAGGTGTTTGGTGGTATTCCTTCCTCTTTGATTTTTTTGGAAGAGTTTGAGAAGAATTGGTATTAGGTCTTGTTTAAATGTTTGATAGAATTTAGTGTGAGGCTATTAAGTCCTGAGCTTTTCCTTGATGGAAGACTTTTTATTAATGATTTAAGTTATTTGTTCATGATTGATCTGTTAGCATTTTCTATTTCTTCATAACTTGGCCTTGGCTAGTTGAGTGTCTCAAGAAATTTCATTTTTTGTTGGTTGTCCAATTTATTGATGCATAATTATTTGTAGTAGTCTCTTATGCTTCTTTGTATTCCTGTAGTATCAGTTGTAAGTTCTCCTCTTTCTTTTCTGAATTTTTAAAATATTCTTTTCTTAGATAATCTAGTTAAAGTTTTGCTGGTATTGTTTAGCTTTTAAAAAGCAATTGGGTTTTGTTGATCTTTTCTATGGTCTTTCTACACTCTGTTTTGTTTATCTCTGCTTTGATATTTGTTATTTCCTTCCTTCTACTAACTTTGAGATTACTTTATTGTTTTCTCAGTTTTTTGAGATGAAACATTAGGTTGTTTACTTGAAATTTTTCTTCTTTTTTGTTAAAAGCCTTTATTACTATGAACATCCCTCTTAGAGCGGCTTTTGCTGTATTTCAGGGTGTTTGGTATGTTGTTCGTTCATTTTTGTTAGTTTCAAGACATTTTTAAATATCCCTTTTATTGTTTTATTAACCCACTGGTTGTTTAGGAGCATGTTGTTTTATTTGCTTCTATTTGTAAATATTCTGAGAGTTTCTTCTGTTACTGATTTCTAATTTTACATCATCATGATCAAAAAGATAATTGATATAATTTCAATCTTCTTAAATGTGTTAAGACTTGTTTTGTGGCATAACATACGATCTATTTTGGAAAATGTTCCATGTTAAGTTGAAAAAAATAAGCATTCTGTAGCTGTTGGATAGAATGTTCTGCATATGTCTCTTAGGTCCATTTAATTTAGTGTAGTGTAAGTCCGATGTTTCTTTGTTGATTTTCTGTCTGTATGATCTGTCCATGCTAATAGTTGGATGTTGACATCTCCTGTTATTACTGTGTTGCAGTCTATATCTACCTTCAGATATTGTTATATTTCCTTTCTATCTTTATGTGTTCCAATACTAGGTGCATATATATTTACAATTTTTACATTCTCTTGATGATTTGACTCCTTTATCATTATATAATGACTTTTGCTGTCTCTTTTTTTCATAGTTTTTATCTTAAAGTCCATTTTACTGGATGTAAGTACAGCTACTCGTGCTTTCTTTTGGCTTCCATATACATGGACTGTCTTTTTCAATCATTTTCTTTCAATCCATGTGTGTCCTTTTCAGGTGAAATGAGTATCTTATAGCCAGCATATAATTGGGTCTTTTTACTTTTTTTAATCCACTCAAGACACTCTATGTCTTTTGATTGGATATTCATCCACTTGAATTCAAGGACTTACTGCTGTCATTTGTTGTTTTCTGGTTGTTTTATACATCTTTTATTCCTTTTTTTCTCCTAATTGTCTCCCTTTGTGGCTGTTATTCTCTTGAATAGTATGTGTTGACTCTAGGTTTCTGCTTTGCAGTTACCATGATACCTACCAAAAAAATCCTGTAGTCATAACAGATTATTTTAAGCTAATAAAAAATTTTATACTCCTAAAAAAACAAACAAAAAGGCCAGGCGCAGTGGCTCACACCTGTAATCCCGGCACTTTGGGAGGCAGAGGCAGGCGGATCATGAGATCAAGAGTTTAGCCTGGCCAACATGGTAAAACCTTGTCTCTACTAAAAATACAAAAATTAGTTGGGGATGGTGACGTATGCCTGTAATCTCAGCTACTCAAGAGGCTGACAGCAGAATTGCTTGAAAGAGGTTGCAGTGTGCTGAGACTGTGCCACTGCACCCCAGCATGGAAGACAGAGCAAGACTCTGTCTTGGGGGGAAAAAAAAAACCTACTCTTTTACTTTACCCACTCTGTATGTTGATTTTTCTATGTCACAATTTATATATCTTATATTACATATACCCTTAAACAAATTATTATAGCTATTATTATATTTAACAGTTTTGTCTTTTAACTTTTATACTAAAGATATAAGTGATTTACACATTGCCATTACAATATTAGAGTATTCTGAATTTGACTGTGTACTTGCTTTTACCAATGAGTTTCATATTTTCAGAGGTTTTGTGTTACTCATTAGCAACTCTAAGTTTAAAAAACTCCCTTTAGCATTTCTTGTAAGACAAGTCTGGTTGCTATGAACTTTATCAGCTTTTGCTTGCCTGGGAAAGTCTTTTACTTTCATTTTTAAAGAACAACTTTTCTGGTAATAGTGTTCTTGGTTTAAAATGTTTTTCCTTCAGAACTTTGACTATATCATCCCACTGTCTCCTGTTTTGTAAGGCTTCTGCTGAAAGTCTGCTGCTAGTTTTATTGGAACTCACTTATATGACATCTGCTTCTTTTCTTTTGATGCTTTCAGGATCTTCTCCATCTTTGATTTTTGACCATTTGATTATATTTCTCAAAGTAATCTTCTTTGGATTGAATCTGATTGGAGACCTTTGATCTTCCTGTGCCTGGGTATTTACATCTTCCTCCAGGTTTGGAAAGTTTCCTGTTACAATTTCTTTAGCATGCTTTTTACTCCTTTATCCTTCTCTTCTTCTTTAGCTCCTATGACTCCTGTGACTTTGATACTGTCCAAAAAATGCTACAATTTCTTATATTTTGTTCTTTTTCTTTATTCCCCTTTGTATATTTTCAAATAACCTGTCTGAATTGATAGCTTTTTTTAATACTTGATCAATTCTGTTGATGATATTATATTTTAAAATTTTACTTATTGCATTCTTCATCCTCAGGATTTCTGTTGAATTTTTAAAATTATTTCAATTGCTATTAAATTTCTTGCTCTTGACCCATTGTTTTACTAATTTCATTGAATTATTTTTCTGTATTTTCTTGAAGTTTATTGAGCTTCTTTAAAACATTTATTTTGAATTCTTTGTCATGCAATTAATACAGCTATAATCCTTTAGGGTCAGTCACTGGCAACTTCTTTCGTTTGTTAGGTGGTGTCATGTTTCTTTGCTTGCTCTTGATCCTTGTAGTAGTGTGTCAATGTCTTTGCATTGGAAGAAATATTAATAGATACATATTACAGTCTTTGCAGGTCTACAAAATAACTTTCTCTTTTGTCTGAGAAAGCCCTGCAGCAGCTACAGTCCTGGGACAGGCCAGAAGCCTGAGGCAACTGTAGCTATCATGGAAATGACAGAAACTCAAGGCTTGCCGTAAGAGGTGTAGTGTTGAGGCATGCCAAAAGCCTGATTACCTGAGAACTGCACTGCCTTTCAGAAGTTGGACTAATACCTACTACGGTTGCTATCTTTTGCCTTTTTAATAATGTTGTTTTTAAATGAATTTGCTTTGCTTTACATGTTTATCAGCTTTTGGGTGGGGTAAAAAGGATCCTCCCCAGGCTTTTAAACTGTAGTGAAGGCTATTTAAAAAAAAATTTTAAATGTGCCATACCAGAAGCCCATGACCACTGAAGACCACCTGCTGCTGAGAACTGTCCAAAACCTGGGGCAGCTGAAATTGGCCCAGTGGTTATGCTGTTCAGATATCAAGTCTGAAAGTCCTGTACTCACATTTCGCTTCTCTCAAGCAGATGGTATCTCTTCCAGTACTATATTTTATAGTGTTGGTATATGGTGATTGTAGATAAGGTAAAACTGCCCTTCTTATCCTATTCGATACATCTTCCTACCCTGTCTAATGCTACATCCAGGTATTGTGATCTTTCACCTGATTTAATTAGCTTTTAGGAAGATGTTTTCATGTATGAATAGTTATTCAAATTGATATTTCTATAGGTGAGACGATGGCTTGAGAGTCTATCCCACTATCTTGCTCTGCCTTTCTGGGATCTACACTTGAATCAATTTTCAACTTAGAAAGTTTGTGGTTCATACTTTTACAAATGGTAACCTCTTTTGCGCTAAGAAGAGCTTTAATAATATGGCATTTCTTAAAAGAGTGTTCCAGTCTTATTTCTTAGAAGTCTTCTCAAGCCATTGATGTATATACTGTAACTTTTAATACAGATGCTTTCAACAGAAGTTTTGAGACAAGAATCATGACATCTATTACTTCTTCAAGTGGTCCATCAATGGTTTGTTAACTGAATAGTCAAGTGATTACAGTTGTACTGTCAAGCAATTTGCAAAACCAATTTTACACACTGCTTGACTTGACAACTACGATGTGAAAGCCATCTTATAGAAAGTGACTATATAACATAATCAATTGTAAGATACATCTGACTTATAAAATATTAAAATGTGTGGGAAGGCATGTTGGAACAATGAAACATAATATATAATACAGTAAGTATTAGTTTCGGGGTATGTGTAGTCAAGACGGCCAACTAGAAGCAGCTAGGGTATGTGGCTTTCATGGAGAGGAACAAAACAGCCTAGTAAGTACAGCACCTTCAACTGAAACATCCAGGTATTCACATTGGGACGAATCAAGGAAACAACTTTACCCATGGAGAATGGAGAAAACCAAGGCAAAACAATGGTTCACCTGGGAGAAATATGGAGCTCAGAGAACGTCCCCAACCCAGGGAAGCAGTGAGTAAATGTGCTACACTTCTCCCAAGGATCTTTGCAACCCTCAGTTCAGGAGATCCTTCATGAACTCACTCCACCAAGGACTTTAGTCGGACACATAGAGCTATGGAGAGTCTCAGCAGAGCAGCTGCTCAGGCATGCGTGGAGACCCAGGAGCTTTACATACTCTGGCTCTGGGCTTCCGCAGCAAAAGTAACTGCAACTCTGGCAAAACAGGAGGTTAGACCTCTTTACATACCCCTAGGAAAGAGAATGAACCTATGGGGTTGAGCAGCAATAGTCTGCAGGTCCCAATTCTACAACACCACACTAGATAAAACCCACTGGCTTGGAATTCCAGGCAGGTACTGGCAATAATGATGTGTCTGAAGGAAGCACTAAATATAGAAAGGAAAAACTGTTACCAACTACTACAAAAATACACTAACGTACACAAACCAGTAATCCTATAAAGCAACCATATAAACAGGTCTACTAAATAACCAGCTAAGATCATGACAGGATCAAATTCAAACAATCAATAATAACCTTAAATTTAAATGGACTAAATGCCCCAATTAAAAGACACACAGTGGAAAGCTGGATAAAGAACCAAGACCCATTAGTGTGCTGTCTGGAAGACACCCATCTCATATGCAATGACACACAGGCTCAAAATAAAGGGATGGAGGGAAATCTACCAAATAAATGCAAAACAGAAAAGGAAAAGTTGCAATACTAGCTTCTCACAAAACAGACTTTAAAAATAATAAAGATGAAAAATTCAAAGGATGGCATTACATAATGGTAAAGGGTTCAATTCAACAAGAAGAGCTAACTATCCTAAATATATGTGCAACCAACAAAGGAGCACCTAGATTCATAAAGCAAGTTCTTACAGACCTTCCCCTTTGCTGTTCTCCTGAAAGTTTGTGATTTCTTACAAAATCTGGTTATTTGAAAGTGTGTAGTACTTCCCCCTTTGCTCTCAAAATCTGGTTATTTAAAAGTGTGTAGCACTTCTCCCTCTGCTCTGTCTCCTACTGGCCATGTGAAGCCATGCTTGCTTCCCCTTTGTCTTGCACCACGATTGTAAGTTTCCTGAGGCCTCCCCAGAAGCAGAACCCTATATAACCCACAGAACTGTGAGCAGATTAAATCTCTTTTCTTTATAAATTATTCAGTTACAGATATTCTTTTATAACAGTACAAGACTGGACTAATACACTCCATCTTCTCAAAGTAATGGTAGATACCAAGCTGGGCCACATTCTGACAGTGAGAAAAGACCAGATAATTCAAATATTCAGTTGATTTAATTAATTTGATTACTGTGACTTAGCGTCTATGTAGAAAAATGTGAGAGAATTGTCAGTTTTGTTTTTTAAATGATGGACAAAAAAATATGTACTGGATAGACTGAGAAAAGAAATAATTTGACAGAGTTGAAAGAAGAATGAAAAGGACCTACTGGTAGAAAGGAGGTAATGAAGTGTTTTATTGGACATAATCAAGTTTTCTGTCTGGGAAAAGAGTAACTTGTGGTTATAGTTTAGAATGAATGAAAAATGTGTTTGGGGGAGTAAAATTTACAACAGGGAATAAGTTAAATGGTAGGAATTTAAAAGTGAGTGGGTGAGGAGAAGAGAGTAAATCTTTGGGGTCATCAAGTAAACTAAAAGGCCAAATGTTGGGAGGATTACCTTTATAGACATAAAATCAATCAAAATGATATGTGCTTTAGTAGAACACCATGAGCTGGTGATGAACTTCCTGATAAATTGTGGAGATTAAGTTCTAGAAAACAGAAGGTGAGTATAACCAAATGGGGGTGGTAAGTAGAGAATTAAATGTTGCAGAATGGCATCCATCTGAAAGGAGTATATTTGCTTTTAATATATCTGCGTAGAGGATTAATAGCTCATAAGCAGCAGTAGTAAACCATTATAATTTACTGAAAAGTAGATAATCTCTGGGATAAAAAATATTGAGAAAAAATAATTTAAATTTCAAGGTTTTAATTTTAAAATCTCTGATGGAGTCAGTTTCCTTTGTTTGCTGTTCCACCCAACCTTACATCTTCACATCAAGGTCTTTACCAACATAGACATCTGTCTTAGTCTGTTTAGCCTGCTATAACAAAACACAAAATACCTTAAACTGGGTAATTTATAAACAACAAAATTTATTGCTCACAGTTTTGGAGGCTGGGAATTCCAAGATCAAAGCACCAGCAGACTTGGTATCTGGCGTGAGCTTGCTCTCCAGTTTATAGATCCTACGCCTTCTCACTGTGTTCTTGCATTGTGAAAGGGGTGAACATCTCCTCCAGGCCTCCTTTATAAGGGCATAATCCCATTCAGAGGGTGGAGCCTTCATAACCTAATTACATCCCCCAAGTCCTATCTCTTAATAATACCACCACATTTGTAAATTATGTTTCAACATATAAATTTGTGGGAGAGAGACAGAAACACTCAGACCATAGAAATACCCAATGCTGAATCACACCAATAGTGTCAGGGTTTTATAAGCTTTCACTCATAGTTAGGTATGGTTTGGTAATACCTACTCTATGGTGTCCATAAGTCTCTATCTGAAAAATTACGCATGATTTTAGAACCCTGCTGAAAGGGTTCCTAAACGTACTCTTACTCTTCTCAGATTTCTCATTCTCTTTGCTGTCATTACCATCCACCAGCACATCTGATAGCTATCTTCCATGCATTCTCATGGCTTTTTGTGCATAGTTTCATTAGTACACTTTTTTCATTCTGTAACACATTTTTTAAATTATTATATATTATTATTTATATGTGCAGTTTAGTTACAAGGGTAAATTGTGTAATGGTAAGATTTGGGTAAGGTTATAGTGTGCCCATCACCCAAATATTTAACAATTTACCCAATAGGTAATTTTTCAACACTCACCCCCCTCTTACCCTCCCTATCTTTGAAGTCCCCAGTGTCTATTGTTGTCATCTTTTTGTCTTTGTGTATCCAGTGTTAAACTCCCACTTATAAGTGAGAACACATCTTTGATTTTCTGTTTCTGACTTATTTCACCTAGAATAATGGCCTCCAGCTCCATCCATGTCAATATAAAAGACATAATTTCCTTCTTTATTGTGGATGTATGGTAGTTCATGGTATGTGTGTTACCACATTTTCTTTTTCCAATCATCCATTCATGGGCACTTAGGCTGATTCCATGACTTTACTATAGCAAATAGTGCAAGTACAAGTGTCTTTTTATGTAATTATTTATTTTCCTTTGGGTAGATACCCAAATTGCTGGTTGAATGGTGGCCGTATTTTCAGTTTTCGAGAAATCTTCATACTGTTTCCCATAAAGGCTACATGAATCTACATTTCCACCAACAGTACACAAGCATGTAACCTATATTTTCAATGTGTTTTACTCTTCCACTAGACACTATGCACCTAGAGGGCAAGTTTCATGCCTTATTAATCTTAATATTATTTCCAGTATCTAGCACAGAGAATGGTACAAAGTCAAGAATAATAAATGATTGCTGAAATGAATTGAAATTTTAAATTGTTTTGTTCCCTAAGCAGCCACTTTCCTTTACTATGTCAAAAACAGTGAGTTCCTTTTCCTTTGGCAATGGCATATTTCACATGCTCAAGGGATCTGAAAGCATACAGCATAGAGCTGAAATGAAAGACTCATTACAGGATTGCATTAGAGCTACAAAGTCATATTTTGCAACCATTCTGTGCCACCAATATAATTTGAAGATATTGAACTTTCATTAGTTAGGGAAGCCAGCCACCCTTTAATTGTCATTATTTAAATTTTTTGCTGACTGTAATAGCCTCATGAGATAGACATCTCATTTCTATTACAGAACTGAGGGTGACCAGTGGTATAATTTTATTTTTCTATACTTGAATGCAGCCCAGAATAGCATTCAACATTCAATTCATTCTTAACTTTTATTAGTAATTTTAGTCAAGTACAAATTAATCCAGTTTTCCTTTTTAACGTCAGAATTTCTCAATGTTGAAAAAAACATTGTTTTTTCATTGCCCACAGGATGTTTAAATCCCTCAACAATAATCCCATCAAATGTGTTCAGTCCTGTGCACAAACATCTCCAAAGAGTAAAAACACTATGCTTCCTAAGAGGTTCATCTCATGTTTTCTTTTTTTTTTTTTTTTTGCGATCTTCCCACCTCAGCCTCCTGAGTAGCTGGGCCTACAAGTGCGTGCTGCCAAACCTAGCTAATTTTTTGTATTATTGTTTTTATTTATTTTTTGTTTGTTTTGTTTTTGGTAGAGACAGAGTTTTTTGCCATGTTGCCAGGCTGGTCTCGACCTCCTGGACTCAAACGATTTTCCTGCCTCAGCCTCCCAAAATATTGGGATTACAGGCATAAGACACAGTGCCCAGCTCCCTTTCTCTCTTTTTTTTTTTTTTTGAGATGGAGTCTCTCTGTTGCCAGGCTGGAGTGCAATTGCACAATCTCTGCTCATTGCAACCTCCGCCTCTCGGATTCAGGCAATTCTTTTGCCTCAGCCTCCTGAGTAGCTGGGGCTATAGGCGTGTGCCACCACACCCAGCTCATTTTTTTGTAGTTTTAGTAGAGACGGGGTTTTACCATATTGGCCATGATGGTCTCGATCTCCTGACCTCGTGATCTGCCTGCCTTGGCCTCCCAAAGTGCTGGGATTACAGGCATGAGCCACCGTGCCTGGCCTCCCCTTTTCTTCTTCTTTTTTTTTTTTTTTAAGAAAGAAAGAAAAAAAAGAATGAAGAAGAGGAGGAAAAAGAAAGAGAAAAAGAGAGAGAGAATGGGAATATTGCTTTCTTGCCCAGGCTAGAATGCAATTTAGTAATGAGTTTTGAAAACCTCTTTTATACCGATAATTATACTTAATGATGACTACATCATCTCATGTTTTCTTAAAAAAAAAAACATAAAACTTGATCATTCCTTTATAGGATGAAACAAACACTATTGTGCAACAATTCTATCACTTCCACCACATATAATCTGTGGCCTAACACCCTGTATAAAATTGGGCCCCCTTATTAGCTGCTTATACCTGGGCTATTTATGCTCAGGTTTCTGAACCAATTGCCCTGTTGCATTATTTGTGTTCACTCTATTATCTTGACTACTCCCTTTCTCATCAGTGTGTTTATGGTCATTAAGGTGAGACACCAAGAACTGAATCTAGTAGCTTCAGGGTTGTGTCTACCTGGCAGAGGAAAACCAGAGATGCACTGTCTATTGTAGGTGTTGTATTTCTTATATGTAAGATAAATAACTTTTATAAATCTGGTTGTGGTTGTGTTACACAAATTTCTATAACTGAATACTTTTTACTTTAGTCTTTGATACTTACAATATGGAAATTAAAATATAAAATGCATACACTTAAGTAAATCAACTCCTATCTCTACTACCTCTGACCACAATTGCCTGATTTTTCAAATAATTAAACAGAAGTGCTACAGGAGTTTATCTTTCCTTTGTAACTATTTTGAGGCTTAAAATTTTATCCTGGTTAGGTGTGGTGACTCATGCCTATAATCAGCACTTTGAGAGGCCTAAGTGGAAGGATTACTTTAGTCAAGGAGTTTGAGACCAGCCTTGTCAACATAGAGAGATCCCATCTCTATAGAGAAATATTTTAAATTTAGCAGGGCATGGTGGCCTGTGCCTGTAATCCAAGCTACTTGAGAGACTGAGGTGGGAGGATTCCTTAAATACAGGGGTTCTTGACTGTATGATTGCATCATTGCACTCACCCAACCTGGGTGACAGAGCAAGGCCCTGTTTCTGGAAAAAAGAAAAAAAAGCAGAAAAGAAAAATTGTTTCTTGTTATATCCATTTCCTTTAATATAGTTCACAAATTGTGCATTTCAATAGCAGTACTCTGTCCAAGAGTCTAGCACACTCCCTAACACACTCTACTACAACTTCTCTGTATGTGTCTTTCCTCCCGAACTGGAGTATGTATGCCTAAAGGTCAGAGCTTTGCTTACTCGGCTTTATATTCCCAGCACCCAGCATGATGCCTTTTGTAGTAGAATAAATGATAATCTTTGTATACAAGCAGCATTGGTTTGTATTTTAATGTATTTAGGTAATCTCCAATATAGATATAAAGTACACTACTGCACCCAGCAAAATATCTAAAAAGACTTCCAAGTAGTTGGAGAATTAAACATATTTTGCAACAGCACCGAAAAAAGCTAGTCCAGTAAGGGAAATTACATAGAACATATTCTAATGTCTATTATAATTTGCAAAGAATTTTCAATAATATCCAGCTACATAAACTAATCTAGCAAAATTGCTGTATGATCCCCAGTTGTCTCCCCCAGGAGAGGCTAAAAGATTTCATCTTACTGCCACATATATGTATATAAGTACAGATGCTAGAGAGCATAAAGACAAATAGAACCTAGGATTAAGGTTAGGAAGGATGGCTTATTTTCTATTTGTTTTATAGAAAGAGCTAACCCTTATTTAGCACTTGCTTCTGCTAGGTTCTATTAATTGCTTTACATGATTTATTTAAATTAATCTTTATAGTAATGCTATGAATAGAATTGAACCTTGAACCACTTGAGTTTAAACTGTGTGGGTCCACTTATAGACCACATTTACATTTTTCAGTAAATATAGTCAGGCTCTCCACCCTGACATCTGAAACCAAACAGGGATTGATAATACAGTACCTTCCAGATGTGAAACCCCCATATACAGAACACTGGACTTTTTCTTCAGGTTCCACAAGGTTGACAACTAGACTTGGTTATACACAAATTTTGGTATCCACGGGGTTCCTGGAATGTATCCCAGGGCTGACTGTAGTTCCAAGTACAGGTCCAACTCACAGATGAGAAACTTAAGGCCAGGATTAACACTCAGGCATTCTAACCCTAGAGCCAATGATATATCAATTGAACTACAAAACATCAAATCAAACACCTGTTTCAAATAGTTTATAAGAAAATTCAACTTA
This sequence comes from Aotus nancymaae, assembly GCF_030222135.1. Lineage (NCBI taxonomy): Eukaryota > Metazoa > Chordata > Mammalia > Primates > Aotidae > Aotus > Aotus nancymaae. The sequence continues at coordinate 21,721,662 of NW_026988473.1, read as the reverse complement.
TTTTCTCAATTTGTTCTATTTATAGTGAGCAAATTGACCCTTTAAAAGACAATTAAAAGGTTAAAAAACAAGGTCCTGACTCCGTCTGGAATTAAAAAGACATCCAAACATAAGTGGGGTATCCACAGTTTGTAAGGCTGCCATTTAGTTCTGTTAAGAAACAAAATGAATAAGAGCAAAGAGGCAGTGTGCCTCCTAATCCTAGAGCAGGGTTTCTCAACCTCAGCACTATTAACATTTTGGGTGGTATACTTCCTTGTTGTGGGGTACCGCCCTGTGCATTGTAGGGTGTCTAGCATCATCCCTGGCCTCTACCCATTAGAGGCCACTGGCACTCTCCCTCCCAGTTATGACAAACAAAAACATCTCTAAGACATTGCCAACTGTCCCCTGGGGGTAAAGTCACTAAAGAAAAGCGATCTGACATTACTTCATCATCTTTTTCGTTATTAAAATATTTCACATATGCTATATAGATAAGCAACATAATAAAGAATGTTTGAAACAGGATATCTAAAATAGCTGTTCTTGTAGACACAACAGTAGATCTCATTTATCTTTGTTTCTCCTATGACACAAAATGTTTCCCCACTCCCACAACACACACACTACTCCCCCTCTCACCCCCGATCTAAAATTCCAACCCATATTTCTTTTTTGTTTTCTTTTTCTTTTCTTTTTTTTTTGAGACGGTGTTTTGCTCCTGTCTCCCAGGCTGGAGTTCTATTTTTGTTTTTGAAATTCTCTTTTTATTCAATAGATGGCACCAAGCGAGAGCAACAGGATTTGTCCAGAAACATCCTCCTGACTTCAGGTGCTCTCCTATATTCTCCCCAAATTAAATTTTGTGAAAATCAAACTTAAATAAAATTCAAGTGGTAAAGACTATCAGATCATCACTAAGTACACTGCTTTTGTTTTTTGTTTTTCTGAACTAAGAGTGGGATTGAACTTGAGGTCAGCAAGTTTACTATATTCACTTTGCATAAAATATTTAAATCTTCCATGAAAAAATTAAAAATGCTGCTGCAGACACTTCATTTTAATAATATTTATAACAATTTATGATCTATTTTCATCTCACACTGCTTTGTATGTTTTGTGAATTTAGCATTAAAAAGATGGACTTTTATTTCATGTTGCACAAGGACTTAAATGCAAAACATTGTCATTTTCAGAATATTGATGCATATGCCTCTAATTTAACTCCAAAGAGGACAGAAAGTCTCCTGACATCCTCTATAAGGATACAGCCACTCTTTTTCTCCAACTCATCTAAAATTTGGCAAAAAGCACCCTCCTTCCTGCCCCCAGATTTCATTGTCAATTTGCAGCCAAATGCAAATGAGTTCATAGTGAATACACACATCCTTTTCTTTCAAGCAGAAATAGTAATTGTAGGAAATAAGAAAACATTTGCATTCTAATCTTTTTGTTAGTATCTGCTTCATCTGGACGAATGAGGCAAATCTAACATAGTCAGTTTCTCTTATGAAATTCAGAAAAGAAATACTTTCCCAAAGTAGTTATAATTTGTAATCAAAGTACGATTTAGAGTCATGTACATGTACCTATTTCAGTGAATTCTAATCATATCAGAAAAAAAAAAAGAAATGAAAACACTTCTTTCAGCTGACCAATAACCTAAATCTTAGCTTTCTTCTCAAATTATATGCAAATTCTGTAAGCAGATAAATTGGGACTCAATTTTTTTATCTTTAGGAAAGAATTATAATTTTATTTCAAATTTTCTTCTCTTAATATACTTAAAAAGAAAAGTATCCTAGAGAAAACTTCATTAATTCAGTCCCTATTAATATGAATTATAGATATATTTTCATTTTACTAGTAATTGTATTTTCATGTCATTGGTAATAAAACTTTAGAGTTGAATCAAATCTCACAGATATTTGTACAGCTGTGTTTGTTCTTTCTCTAAAAACAGTAACTTCTTTAAGAGCAGTGATTTTTACTATAGTGTCATTTTATTTCATAAGTAAATGTTACTCTAATAATATGGAACCCTTAGAATGTGAAAGTCATATTTATTAATGACTTTAAAACATATATAAAATGTTGTGCATATATAATCTTCTTTAATACTCAAGATCCTTTGAGATAGGTAATGCTATTTAACAGATGTGAAAGCTGAGGTTAAAAGTATTTAATTAGCTTCCGACAGTCAGCCAAAACATAAGAATAAGATTCAGAAATTAAATCCCAGATTCTACGTTCCCAAGATTCAAGCTCTAATGACTGTACTCTACTTTGCAATACATGCAAATAAGGCATTCTAATACCTTACTACTCAGAGACCTGTGGACTTGCAGCATCAGTATCACCTGGAAACTTGTTAGAAACGCCAAATTTCAGGTTTCACCCAGTATCAGATGCATGAGTCTCTGCATTCCAGGTAAATTTTAATCACATTAAAATGTGATTAATACTATTGTAGTACACAGTGGCGAGTTACCTTCTTAGCATTCATTTCATCCTTTCCCAGAATGTCTATAATTTTGGTTTAGAAAGGTATACAGTTCCAGCAGAGGCAAATCCATTTCTAGCTACATCATAACCCACTAAACTTATCCATACATCACATCACAGTGAGCCTTTGGATGTTTCTGGGAATTTTTCATACAAAAATTTGATTCCTTCTGGGCCAGTTGGTTAAAAGATGGATATGTGAGCTTAGATATGGTGATTCCAGTGGTGGGAGAAGTAAATAGAACTTAGATTCTTTGGAGAACAATAAGCCATTGCAGACATTTGAGAATTTCTCCTAAGAGAAATCTGTTTTAAGAGTAAGTAGGCTGAGTGAGTAAGTAGGCTGGGTATGGTGGCTCATGCCTGTAATCCCAAAACTCTGGGAGGCCGAGGTGGGTGGATCACCTCAGGTCAGGAGTTCAAGACCAGCCTGACTAACATGGTGAAACCCCCGTCTCTACTAAAAATGCAAAAAAATTAGCCAGGCATGGTGGCAGGCGATTGTAATCTCAGCTACTCCGGAGACTGAGGCAGGAGAATCACTTCAACCTGGGAGGCAGAGGTTGCAGTGAGCCAAGATGGTACCACTGCACTCCGGCCTGGGTGATAGAGCGAGACTCCGTCTCAACAACAACAACAAAAGAGAAAGTACATGTGCCTGTCCTGTGTTGTGTGTGTGGCAGGGTAGAGCAATGAGCTGGATTGACCTGGTCAAATTTTTAGGAACACTCTGGCTATATGATTATTAATTAAAAGAACAACAAAGCCCTGAGGCAGAGGGACCAGTTACCAGCTCTTTCTGAGGGCATACTAGAGATGCTAGTAGATTTGGCCAAAGTAAAGAGGCAGGAGGAAAAAAAGAAGTGAATAAATTCGAAGGACAATTAGGCAGTAGGACCAATAGCCCAAGTAGTTATTTGGTTGTATGTATTGAAGAGGTATTAAGAAAAACTTCAAGGCGGCACGGTGGCTCATGCCTGTAATCCCAGCACTTTGGGAGGCTTAGGCAGCAGAACATGGAGTCAGGATTTCGAGACCAACCTGACCAACATAGTGAAACTCCATCTCTACTAAAAATACAAAAATTAGCCAGGCGTGGTGGCATGTGCCTGTAGTCCCAGTTACAGGGCGAGGGGTGGGGAGGGGGAGCGGGAGGGGTTGGGGGGGTTGCGGAGGTTGCAGTGAGCAGAGATCCCACCACTGCACTGCAACCTAGTAGACAGACTCCATCTCAAAAAAAAAGAAAAAAAGAAAAAGAAAAAAGAGAAGAAATACTTCAAAATAGCTGGCTTCAGCAGTTGGGGGTGATTATGGTAATAACCTTTAGTATCAATAACATTGCAGTAGGCACCAAGTAGGAGGCAGCAAGAAGAGTTTAATTTTGGACAAGTTAGGGCCTGCCACTGGACTCGACGTTCAAATACACGCTCATCTCTCGCCAGGACTTTTTGTTCTTTATCATTACATAATCTGGACTACATATCAATACTTATCTGGACTATATTTCTTCCTTTAAAAAAGTAGCTAAGGCAAAGATTTCTCCATTCTAAATAGCCTTTTTCTGAAATTATTCTCAGTATTTCTGAGGTTTTACTGATATGTGATATAACTGCTTCGGAAATGTAGGCACTTTTTTTTCTATATGAAACATAATTGTAGTGTGGGTAAATTTTCTAAAGAGAAAACATGACCTATAATCAGATCTATGAGAAAAGAAAAGAATCTTGTAGATGACTTCTCTACTGCTCTATTAATTGTTAATTATCACTAACAAGAGGGAAGTAGGATTTGGTTTGTATCTGATCAGCTCGTAAAATCAAAATCATGTAGAATGCTGGTCATGCGAGTTCCAGCCAGCTCCCTCCAGTATGAAACCTCAATCTACTTGTCATTTCAGCTTTGTTCCAAAAGGTTTCTGAATGCTGAAGTGCTCATGATACAGTCTACTAAATTCTGAGCTCCAAATCCCAAAAGATTAGAATTGGCTGCAGTAAAATTTGAAGATTATTTTTCCTTCCCATAAATGACCTTAGAGAGAATTTTTGAGTCTCTGAAAAATTTTCTACAGAAGAATTGTGTGTACAATTACCTCACCTGTGTTTAAAATCTCCATGGAAGCCCAGGAATGTCTAAACACATCGATGGGGATATCAGCATTTAATGTCTTATTACTCAGACACTTTCCAGAGGATATGACATATCCATTTAATTTGTTTATGTCATTTTTGTTTTTAAATAGTAGGCAATGTTGAAGAGACAATACAGTGACAAAACTGTTCTGACAAATAATTGACAAATATATGAAGCATTAATTTAAGTTGTTCCAAATGCTCTCACCCCTCAGCAGATGCAATATTTTGAGGAATAAAAAAAATTGTGGAACTGCCGTAAAAATATCAGCAAACAAAGAGGGTAAACTTCATTTGTTTTTCTGTTTCTGAAAGAATAAGTATGGCTTAAAATTACATTAAAGTAGGCATCTCCCATGTGGTCTTTTTGCTGGTTTAGCTGAAAAGCCTGCTGTAAATTAAGAAACAGCATATAAAAGAAGAAAATGTACTCGTTTTGGATTGGCAATGAAAATATCATATACCATCCCTTTCCATGCAGCTAGACCTTTCAAGAGACTGACTTTCGGTTTCTATTTTCATGAAAGCAGTATGAGTCTGATAGACCAACTCTGCGTATATACTGAGTGTTATGCCTGAATGCTGATATTTTCTGTTCTGCAATATGAGTACAATGGCTAATCTGTTTTCTGAATTGGATGACTGAAATTTCCCTAAATAAAAAAAAAAAAAGAAAAAAACACAGGGATAAAATACGTATATTCTAAAAAACATTCTGACCTTTTTGCTTTCTAACAGGTGGAAAGGGAAAAAGCCCTTTAAAAAACTAGAATTTTTCTAATTATGAAGGAGTGAAGTAAAAGTTTAAAAAAGTTGTCCTAACTTTAAAACACATTTTTATTTTTTAAGTTAAAAGTGACCTTAAATAGTATCTTATGAGCTAAAATGATTCAAATCTTTATTTTAAAAAATTTATTGTATGAGTATTCTTGCTAATCTCAATCTGAAATTGTATTCAACAGAGGTTGAGACTTCATGTTGACTTTTTGTTTGTTTTAAATTTAAGTACATAAAGAAGAAAAAGAAGAAAAATAGTATTTACTGCAATCCCTGCTAGACCAAATTTTTATGTATGTTATATAATCTTTGTGACAATACTGGGTTATAGTAGTATCTCAATTTAAAGAACTGAAAACTAAGGAAAACTAAATTTCAGAAAAGTTAAATATTTTTTACCTACGGTCACACAATCCCTGAGGGGCAAGGTAATGGAGTAGTATTTGAATCTAGGTTTGTCTGGCTGAATAGTTCCACCTGAATAGTTTTTTAGATTGTTAGAGCAAGCTGGGGCCAAAAGATCTATCTGCTCACCAATAAAATCTTATGAGTATCAACTAAGGTCATGAAGCAAAGCCAGGAGTGTAGACATTAACCAAATGGTTTAGCCCAACAAAACAAGCACCACGTTTCCCTAGGCCTCCAATGATATTTCTGGGTATTATTGGACAACATGCCATAGAGACCAAATGTTCATTGAGGCTGACCAATAATACTCAATATTGATAATTTCATTTCACCAACTATTTAATAAGTAGAGTTTTTAACACCCATTACTATATTTGGAATAATGGAGAGATGATAATAATTCAAGGCACAGTACTTGCCCCAGAGAAGCTCAGCACCTCGCCAGACAAAGCAGATGTACAAATACGCAGAGATCATCAAACAGGCAGGAAATATGTCAACCAGAGAATTACAATGTGCAAGAAAAGTTATAATAAATAAAAATATTACTGGGTTTCTCAAGTATGTATTAAAACTATGTAGTTTTTTGGCACATATTCTTTCTGATTATCTGATTCTAGTCTTTCACTGACTTTGAACCATTTACAAATTATAGAAAACTCTTGAAAGCATGGGTCATGGTAAAACAAAATGATTATTTTTTATAGATTGAAAATAATTTTTTCTGGTAAAGTTTCAACAGACTTCCCTCCCTCACTGTGTTAGAAGCCAGTTTGCCTCCACTTGCAACATTCATGGTAATATATCTGATTGAAAAATGTATCCATTCTTGGCATTGTCTTTTGAACTAGTTGCAATTTCTTCTCAGTTTACTCATTAATAATTCCACATTTATCATATGCTCGTTTTATTTCTATATAAGATGTATGATTATACCTTTTTCTTAAAATTATCCTTCAACAAACGTGATATAAACATTCTAGCTTGGCTTCAAGAGAATACAAAGGGGCAAATTATTGTCTCTGGTTTTGTAGAAGATAGGTGGCAAAATATATATCCTCTTGCAGACTCAATTTTTAAAATATATTATTGAGATAAAAGATACCCTTCTCTCTAAACAAATGCATCAGTAATCTCCCCCCTATGATTCAGTAAGGCTACATATATTCTAATGGTCTACTAATGTATATCAGTGAGAAGTGAACTGATACATCTCACATCTCTTTCATGAGCTGGATTTGAAAACACACACACACACACACACACACACACACAGGATTACAGAAACATAAACTTAATCACTTTAACTATTAAGATACTATCCTTCCACATTTTCAAATTAAATAAGAACACTAAATCATTCTGTCAATCTGTTATTATTAATAAGATTTAGTTTCCCAAGGAGACTTTTCATTAATAGTTTCAAATCTCTCTTTGATTTAAGAAATAACACAAATATTTTTCTCATTATTACCTACTCCCTCTGTTCTTTAGATGTTGCCACGTTGATTTTTTTCTTGTGAGCCTTTGAAGAGAGCAGCCCTGTCTCTCTTGAACGTCAGATACAAAATGACTTGGCAACACCAGAGGGCTTTGACAGAGGAAGGAAGTTTTTCTTTTTAGTACTCATCTATTTAATAACTGTTTCCAATACCTCTAGCAGTATTTTCATACCTTTCTTCCTGCAGAAACAATATCCTGTGGTAGTAGAGAAAATTACAATAAATTGGTTTATTTTCCTCTCACAAAATCTCTATCAAACTCTGAGTTATTACTTAGGAGTTCAAGGACATTCTTCAAACTTTCAAGTTCGTATCTTAACCCTATGCAGGAACTGAAGTAACTGGTTGGTGCCATCAAAAATCATTAAACATTCCAGGAGATGCTTCTGGAAGGCCTAATTCAAAGCAACTGAGCAAGAAAAGAACACACAGTAAAAGAGGGGAAAAATAAGTGCAGTCTATGTAAATAGGGCTGCCTGGAGTTGTGTAGAAAACACTGAGCAGGAGTATTAAAAACAGTGAATGGCACTCCCTTTGTATCATCATGAACTCATTCCTTTGGCAAATCAAGATTGAGACTCTAAATTGGTTATCTTTTTCTGCATATATAAATAGTTCAATTCATTTTCACAATCTAAGTGGTTTTTTTTCATTGAACCAACTGGCCACTCTTTAAATTGAAATGACTGATTTCCTTTTGTTTGTTTTTTTCTCTTTTTTTTTTCTCTTTGAAATCTAGCAGCAGCAATTTTATTGCCATTCTAAATTCTATTTTTTTTTTTTTTTAAATTATACTTTAAGTTCTGGAGTACAAGTGCAGATCTTGCAGGATTGTTGCATTAAGTACACACATGCCATGGTGGTTTGTTGCCTCCATCAGCCCATCACCTACATCAGGCATTTCTTCTAATGTTATCCCTCCCTAACCTCCCTACCCCCCGCTACCCCTCCCCTAACCCCCAACAGACCCCAGTGTGTGATATTCCCCTCCCTGTATCTATGTGTTCTCATTGTTTAACACCATCTATGAATGAGAACATGCAGTGTTTGTTTTTCTGTTCTTGTGACAGTTTGCTGAGGATGGTTTCCAGATTCATCCATGTCCCTACAAAGGACATGAATTCATCTTTTTTATGGCTGTATAGTATTCCATGGTGTATAGGTGCTACATTTTCTTATCTAGTCTATCATCGATGGGCATTTGGGTTGGCTCCAGGTCTTTGCTATTGTAAACAGTGCTGCAGTGAACATACGTGTGCTTCTGTCTTTATATAATAACAACTCGTAATCCTTTGGGTATATATGCAGTAATGAGATTGCTGGGTCAAATGGTATTTTTATTTCTAGATCCTTGAGGAATCGCCACACTGTCTTCCACAATGGTTGAACTAATTTACACCCCCACGAATAGTGTGAAAGTGTTCCTATTTCTCTACATCCTCTCCAGCATCTGTTGTCTCCAGATTTAAGTTGTTTTCCTTCTTTTTTAAACAAGTGAGTTCTCTTCCTGCCTCAGCACTCTACTTGTGATAGGGAAACATCAGAGGAGTGACTCACACTGGCTGCTAGCCATAAACTTGGCAAAACCCATTTGGGACATAATCTAAATGAATCTATGTGCACCCTGAAACACCTTTTTGTTCCAAACTCAATTTCAAGCTTCAGGTTGAGGCCCTAGAAAGGAAAACCAGATCTTAGGGATCCCAAGCCAGTTAACAGGCACAGTGTAAATGGGCAGGACAAATTCTGGCCAATTAAACCCCCGGCTTCATGGAAGGAGTCCATGCTCTATGGCATAAATGAGGCCCAGGGAACTCAAAGGCTTTCGACAGGAGAGGCAGAGGCATAGGTGAGTGTGAATAATTCCTATTCTTTAGTCTCTCCATGCATCGTGGGTGCAAACCGCATTGGTACCCATGGGTGGCACCCGCCAAGGCCACCAGGAGTCAGGGATTAAAAGACAGAAGACAAAGGGGGGATGCCCACTTTCTTTCTTCCTCACACCCTGAGTTTTCGCTGAAAGAAAGAAGGAAATGAGGAATGCTGAATTCCCTCTTTCAGAATGGGCAACCAACAAACTTTACCACCTCCAATGTATACCCAGAAATGGACCCTGAAATCAGACTGTACTTTAGAGGACCTCCTGAATGTGACCAACTTAGTCTTTTAGACACAATAAAGACACAGAATATTAATGGCCATCATGTAAGTCCACAAACCCCAGAATTCCAAAGGTTCACCTGTTAACTGCTACAGATGTGGCAAGAATAGTTATCTTTCTCATAACATTTTACCAATCCCATGCAAGGTTTAATTTCTTTCACCAGGATGAGACAGTTCAGAGTATAATATTGTTAGTATATTTCACTTATTTCTGTAATTTTTGTCACTAGATTATTTCCTCGTATAATACACATGTTTGATCCATATATACTTAACCTTGTAAAGCTTGTTTTTTCTCTTACCTAGAGATCATCAAGACTTCAAATGTGCAAGCAGCCAGAGCCTCAGACAATGGTTCCCTTTTGCCCGGGACCCTGTGGTAGACCTCCAGGAGGAATCTGACTGCTGTTTTCCCCAAACAACGTCCCCTTTTAGCAGGAAGTAGCTAAGACTGGTCATCATATATATGCTAATTGCAGTTAGATGTGTCTCTTCAGAGGAGGAAATAATACAGAACAGATGGGCTCCTGACTAAACTCCACTTTTAAGCCTGGAACCACAGCCTTAACTGAAAACAGCTGACCCTGTTTTTCTGCCCAAATGTTGCCTTTTTGGCCTGCCACACCCCTATCCTGTGCCCATTAAAAGATTTCAGCTGGCAGAGCAACACAGGCAGCTAAGCATCGGGATACAAGCTGCTGAGTGTTGGGGATATAAGTGGCTGAATGGTGAACAGAGAAGCAGCAACTGAGCTGCAACTGAGCATTGGATACTATGGACAGATGCAGCTAACTTCAGATGGTGTGGCTTCAAGGAAAAATCACCTTCTTTCCACACTGTCCCCTTTTCAATTCCCCATCCCACTAAGAGCCACTTCTATCAGCCAATAAAATCCTCTGCATACACTACCCTTCAGTCCATTCATGTGACCTGATTCTCCCTGAACCCTGGACAAGAACCCAGATGCTGAGAGGGTAGGGGCTTGGATGCTGCTGCAGAGCTCACACAGAGCATGCTCCCACCAGAGAGGAGCGACTGGCTGGTTCCAATGTTCATTCCCTCTGGTTCCCACACTTGCTTGCTCGCATGCTCCCTCTTGTGAGCGGTGGTCAGCGGCGGACTGAGTGAAACAACCACTCCAGATCCCGCCGATGAAGGGGGTCAAGGTCAAGGGAACAATCCCATCTCAGTAACATATGAAGAAATTATAGTAAGATGAAAACTATCTATGAAGATGATAGTGTGCTTGACATATAGTAGTCACTAAGTTAATTGTTGTTTATCTTGGGGTAAAGAGAAGGCTTCCCCTTTGCTATCAAGATGTTCACTGAAAAATCAATTTTCAGCAAGGCAGATTAATAAGAGAAAAGGCATACAAATTTATTTAATCATGTGTATGGGGAGAATCACAGAGTGATTATCCAATATCCCAGTGGGACCCAAGCACTTATATAAGCTCTTTTCAGAATGGAGGGGGCAGATGGAAAGTATAGGTAATTCTACTGATGGGCATTAGATGATTGCTAAGGAGAATAAGTGGATACTCGAGAGAATGAATGGATGGGGTAACAGAAAGTGACTTGTAAATGGTTCTCTTTAGAAGCTGAATGAACCTGAGAGGCAAGCATATTTTTGGTAAAAGAGTTGGGCCAGGTCTGGTTACACCATTCCTCTGCTTTCCTGCAATAGATAATGAGATAACAGGGAATAGAAGAAAGAACAATTGTTCTTCTCAGTGGATCTCTCCAGTCTTTATGTAGATAAGGGAAAAGTCTCTTCCAAGGCCTGTTGATCTCCAAGGGTTTTTAAGTCAAAATACTCCTTATAACCAGAAGCCATATTTTGGTGTGAAATTCTACGTGTCAGAGGCATTCAAACCAGGGTATATAGGGGCCGGGTAAAATAAGGCCAAGGTGTACTGAGCTGCATTCCCTGGAGGTCAGGCATTCTTTGTCACAGGATGAGATAGGAGGCTGGCACAAGATACAGGTCATAACGATGCTACTGGTAAAACAGGATATGGTAAGGAAGCCTGCCAAAACTCACCAAACCAAGATGATGATGAAAGTGACCTCCATTCTCCCTGCTCATTATATATACACTAATAATAATGCATTAGGCTGCTAAAAGACACTCCCACCAGTGCCATGGTAGTTTACAAATGCCATGGCAACATCCAAAACCTACTGTATGTAATCTAAAAGGGGAGGAACCCTCAGTTCTGGGAATGCCTCACTCCTTTCCCATAAAATTCATGAATAATCCACCCCTTGTTTAGCAAATGATCAAGAAATAACCATAAAAATACCCAACAAGCAGCCTTTGGAGCTGCTTTGTCTATGAAGTAGCCATTCCTATGTTTCTTCCCTGAGAAACTTGCTGTCACTTTATGAACTCACCCCAAATTCTTTCTTGGACAAGACTCAAGAACCCTCTCCTGTGGTCTGGATCGGGACCCCTTTCCAGTAACATCTGCACTCCTTTATTTAACAAATGCCAGAGGGAGAGTCAGAATGCAGAAATAATAAGTAGAGGGGGTCCATGCAGCTTGAGGAGAATCAACTGTATTATGTGGCATGGTGCCCCACATCATAACCATAACCAAGGCTGAGAAGGAGAGGAAAGATGAAACAAACTGTCTAGTTATCCTAAGAGGTCCTTGGTCCACTTTGTGTTCAATTAATAGTTGTCTCCTGTCAAGGTTTTTAGCATTCCACACTTGCAGCAAAACCTGAACACACACTCAGATCTCTCCCTATACCCATAAGAGAAAAGTCTTTCAAGAACGCGACCTCTAAGAAGTGGCAATTCCATGGAAAATCACAAAATTTTACTTGAAAGACCCCAGGACTACTCAAGTCTCCTCCTGTTAGTGCAGCCCGTCCCTACTACCTCTCTAATTTCATCTCCATTTATTCTCAGGAACTTTACAGTAGAAGTAATAGTGGGAATAAAATGGCTTTTTTAAGAGAACCAACATTACACCCCTTTGTTTTGCTTTCAAAAATGCCTTAGGGTGAAAAGTTTTACTTAAAAAGAAACACAAATAAGCAAACAAATACCCAAAAACTAATTAAAACGCATATCTCATCGAGCAAAATTCATGTAATATATTTAGTAAATGTGTGGTTCCAAGTAAGCATGGAAACAGGTAGCTACTATGTCTTCTCCTCCCTGAACCAATTGGTAATATATTGAAAAAACAGTTATGCTACTTCTTAAATGTCACTAGGAAAAGTATCTGAGAAAATGTAGACATTTCCATTACAGTAATTTAGACTCACACACAATCAATATAAACATCATTAATTTGGGGTTTCCTGCTGGCCTCTTTTGCTGAATGGATTGTTACAATGGTGGAGGAAAAGCAATTCCCTTTGGTTTACATTGAAAAGTCATGGAATACCTAAATATGGGGTCATTAAAAACAGACCCTAATGAGAAAAACACATATACTTGATATTAACATTACACTTTCAGTGAAAGCAAATAAATCTGTTCATGAGCATTGATTCCATCTATTTCTAAAAATTATTATATTAGGAAAGTTGTAACACAGAAAAGGAGGCCTAGCATGGCAAACTCCATTTTACACATAACTCCTTACTCCTTGGTGATATCTTTTAGGTTGATAGTTTTGCTTTTCTCTGTATGTAGGCCAAGCTAACTATGGCAGGAATTTAGTTCATAGTTTAAAGCAAGAATGACAATAGTCCCTTCCCATAAGTAATTCCTGATGAGTTAAGGAAGGTATACACAAAAGCAATAATGTTGTGTTAAAGATTTATAGGTGCATTGTGACCTCACCAAGGACAAAGAAGCCTCACAACCTCCTCAAGCTCTTGTTTACACCCAGATGTCTAAGGTCCTAAGCCCCTTCTTAACTTCAATCCTTTCTGTCTTTCCCCTCTCCTACATGAAAGGAGCCTAAAATCCATATTTATTTTTTTTCCATTTTAATTATAAGTTCCAGGGTTCATGTTCAAGATGTGTAGGTTTATTACATAGGTAAATATGAGCCATGGTGATTTGCTGCACCTATCAACCCATAACCTAGGTATTAAGCCCAGCATGCATTAGCTATTTTGCTTAATGCTCTCCCTGCCCGACCCAATCCCCCAACAGATCTCAGTGTGTGTTGTTCCCCACCCTGTGTCCATGTTTCCTCATTGTTCAGCTGCCACTTATAAGTGAGAACATGCAGTGTTTGGTTTTCTGTTTGTGCATTAGTCAGCTGAGGATGATGGCTTCCAGCTCCATTCATGTGCCTGCAAAGGACATGATCTTGTTCCTTTTTATGGCTCCATAGCATTCCATGGTGTGTATCCAGTCTGTCATCTATGGTCATTTGGGTTGATTCCATGTCTTTGCTATTGTGAATAGTGCCATAATTAACATATGTGTACATGTATCTTGTAATAAAATGTAAAATCCATATTGACTTAAGGGACTTTTTTTTAGGACACCAGTCCACCATCTTGTCAGTTTGCTGGCTCTCCAAATAGGTGCTCTCTGTCTCCCCACCAACTCATCTCTTGACTTACTGGTTGTTGTGCAATAAGCAGTAAAAGCTTGGACTTGGTAACAAGGATTCTTATACTATTTAATACCACATGGCAAAAACAACATGGAAAATATGCACACATAAAGTAAGCTAAGAATAAAAATGGTTTATGTAAATGAGTGAGATATTCAATCTCATAAACACAGAATATAACAGTATACATTTCATGGATAAGCAGATGGCTTTCTTATGATAAATTCAGTTATAAAGATCACATAAAGATATTCTTTCAAAAAGAGAGGATCAAAAAAGTCTGAAATAGAAGTGTTTTGGTGGGAAAACAATCTTTTCTTATTACCACGTTTCATTTCCCTCTGCCGTTTTTAAAAAGAACAAGGACTTTGGTTACCAGTGGAGGGTGTCCAGGTTCTCGGCATTTTGAACAAAAAATTGGACAAAACACACAAACAAAGCAGAGAAAGAATGAAGCAACAAAAGCAGAGATTTATTGAAAATGGAAGCACACTCCACAGGGAGGAGTGGGCCCAAGCTAGCGGTTCAAGGGCCCAGTTACAGAATTTTCTGGGGTTTAAATAGTCTCTAGAAGTTTTAGTTGGTTACTTGCTGTATGCCCTATATAAAGGAAGAGGCTAAAGTGAAGCTACAAAGTTTTTACTTGGATACACCCTAAGTAAAGGATTTGCATAGGGTGAAGGATGAAGTAAAGTTACAAGGATGAAGGATGAAGTAAAGTTACAAATGCATTTACTTGGTGTACATACTATGCAAATAAAGAGGATATTTCCTGTCATAGCTGAAGTGTTTCGATTCTAGGAAGCCCTTGGTTTTCCTGTCTCCATGCCCTATTCTTCTGCCTCACTTTGGCATCAGACCTGGGTTAGCCATATGGCCTGCTACTTACTAACTGTGTGACCTCAATTACAATCTCTGATTCTTAATTGTTTTATTTTTAATCTGTAAATAGGGATAATTATAACAAGACAAATTAGTTACTGAGGAATCATGAAATGATAAAAGAAAAGCACCTGCTATATGCTCAGTAAACGTCAGCTCTGTGCTCCTTCCCTTTTTTCCTCTTCTTCTTTCCTGGAGTCACTGATCACCTTCAAATTATTCTTCTGAATATGCAAACACAGCTCATCTTTGGTAATAAGAGGCCAGAAGTCCTTAAAATCTTGATTACAAAGTCACTTTACTATAGTCTCAAGAAGAAAGATGAAATAATGGCCGCCTCATAAAATTATTTTCCATTTCTGTGACACTGGGCTTCACAGTTTAAGGTCTTAATTTTATTGTATGCTTTTTCTGTGTTTGAAATTTTTCTACATATTTTAGATGGATTCTTCGAAGTTTTTACAACTGCCTTGAAAACTGACAACTTCTCTTCCCACCAACAGAGGGAAGTGGTTTTCCATATCCGTTAGAGATGGAGACGTGTGACTCTGAGATGACTACAAAGAAAGCAGAACAGGTAAATGTAGGCCCTCATTTCACAATTGTAACTTTCAAAGTTACAGCAAACTTAGAAATCTGATGAAAAGATACTTGAAATTTTTAATGTTTAATTGCCATTACTAGCAAAAAGATACAGATCAGTGGTCAATATTTTAAATATCAAAGTTATTAGACTTGTGTTGTTGCTCCCTGGAGGATGAAAAAACTGTTTTCTTCTCAAAGAGCCAGTACAAAAGCAGCGGAAATAAAGTGGCATTTGTAATTAAAATGAGGGCTTTGGCTGTTGTTTGAGGATAAAAATGCAGTACATGTCTTTTCAAAATAACTTAATTACGGAGATCATATGGGGGATTAACTGAGTTTTGAGGACTTTCTTTTAGAGAACAAAATGACAAGAATGAAATATTGCAAATGTACACATAGTAAAAAAAAAATCCATGGAAACAAATTATCCATTGATAATCCAATTACCTGTTGCTTGCAGATCTCCAATCTGTTAATTACCTCGATTTATTTTGAATCACCATTCAGCCACTCAGATTTGTTATGGTCCATTCAAGTCTCTGGCACAATTCAATACTTTTTACTTTTTTCTTAATATACAGAAAATTGCCTATCGTAGCTTCATTACTTTGATTTGTAGTGTTTTATTCCTGATAAACTGTTTTGGATTAGTATTATTTCTCTGTAATATGAAAATATGGTCAATCCCAATCTTAAATAGAACAGCAGCTACTGAATATATTAAGCCAGTATTGACATTGTTTATGGAATTTCATAACTGTATATGGTACTTTATAGAACACATAAAAACATAATCCATCTGACATCATGTTAGTATCCATTTCCATCTCAGTTCATGTCACCCTGCTATTTGCCTACATCAGTGAGGTATGGCTATACATTCATGACATGACACTAAGTGCACAGAAAATAGAAAGGACTGAGTTGCCTTTTTTATTATTATTATTCACACACTATTTTTGCCATGATTGTATAAGCTGTAATTTTCGCTATTCTCCTAGGGTAGCCAAAAAAGGCACCATAAGAATCTTGAAAATATCTCTGCAGTAAACCTAATAGATCTATATGGCTGGAATAAATAATCAGTACCATACTAGTAAATGGAAATGATATTGAAAGGAATATACTGTTCTCTGTAAACAAAGAGAAAATGACTACATAAAACTGTACTTCTTTTTTCTCACCAAATCTATATATTCTGGCATGTCATGATTTTCTAATACTGATGCCCATGTTTCCTAGTTCAAATCTTCAAAAGGGAGACAAATGAATCTACCTTAACTAACATGTTTAAAGCTGGCCCAATTAATCATGGCTCTGCCAGGAGACATGTGGTACATGACACTAATTTGGTCTAAACATAGCAACTACATTCAGCCCTTCACTTGAGGGGGTAAAGTATTTCTAAAGAAGAGTATAAAAGTGAACTGTGCCAAGATCTCTTCTACACTTCACCTTGATATTATCTAGCCTTCGTGTCTCTGTACGTCCTTTGTCAGGGATGCTACTGCCATTATGTGCTTAGAACCTTTTTAAATTCATACTTTAAAGGTGAAATCACACGTCCTCTCCCCTTGTTAAGCCCTCCCTGTTTCTCTGTTTCTGTGCTGACCTCACAGTTTCTTCCATACGCCAACTATCACAGCAGTAACATCTGTTTTTCTTAATGAGAATTTCAGTTAAAAGAGATAAAATGGATCAATAAACAAAACCCAATATATGCTGTCTACAAGTGAGAAACATTAAATACAAGACACAAAGATGTTAAAAGTAAATGGGTGGAAAAGACATATATGCAAAGTATGAGAAGAATGAGCTGGCTGAAATCAGAAAAGCTATTTTACCTTACCTTGCCATTTTTTGTTACTGTAAAATTGGGATTATAATGATAATACCTAACTCATAGGCTTGTGGTAAAACTAAAATGAGTAAACATTTTAAATGCTTAGGTGAGACCCATAGTTCTAAAAAAATGGCTAGGTATTTTTATTATTAGCTATAATGCAGAGTTATAAATATAAGAAGAGATATGCAAAGAACTATAAGAACACAAACGATAATGTGATAATTTTGCCTGGTAGTTTACTGAAGGAATTCAAAGGAAAGGTAAAATAGACAGAAGATGGGGAGGAACCTGGGAATATAATTAGCTAAAAGTGAAGATACTATTGTAGGAAGTGAATATAACATAATGTATATCATGTAAAGTATACAAAATGCTTGAGGAACAATATGTGGTCTGGTACAGCTAGAGTATTAGACATATATATGTGAGTGTGTCTGTACAGTGAAATAGAAAATTGAGATTAGATTGATCAGGTGTCACGATATCCCTAAGAGTATGGGGGTTCAGTGTGGGCTAATATATAGAGCATGAGATTTGATAGAGGTTAGGAATTCTGCCCATTACTCTTTAGCTGTGGGATACTTAGCGAATAATTTAATGTCTCTATATTTGTTTCTTTAGTTGTCATGAAAATTAAATTAGATAACACATGAAAATCAGAGTTTTTGTAGAACAAATACATGAAGCCATCTTTTAGAAAGTTGCTACATGCAAAAACTTGAGAAAGTCATCTTACTTCTCAGAGTCTCAAGTTCTGGGCAATTCAGTGTGAAAAACTTTTAATGTATATAAAGGTAATATTTGTAAATTATAATGTTCCATATATATGCTAACAAAATTAAGGCATCATTTGTTGAATACCTAATAAATGATATATACTGTTCTAAATAAATATACATGTATTTATTATTTATAATAATGAGGTGAATTCACTTAGATATTGTGAATTCTATTTTATTGACAAAAAAATTGATGCCAAGAAAAATGAGTAAACTTTTACAATTTCACACAGTAATTAGAAATACAAGTTTGTTTAATTTCAAATTCCATGCTCTGATCTTCCTACTTAGTATATTAAAATAGTTGCTAAAATGATTGTCATTTACATTCTATTTACATATTTGTCTTTTGATTCTCTTAATGTGTTTAACCTGAGGTGTTATCTTTCTAAATTGGAACAAAAGAATTAACTAGGCAGGTTATTATGTGTAAAGTTCTAATATGAACTTAAAATTCTTCATGTTCTAGGAACATTTTTGTATCTGTGATTTACTTGTCTCTGTTTAAACAAAACTGCTTAAGATAAACAACATTTGGGGATGTTAAGTTCAGTAGATATTAGAGAAATTCATTTGCTGAGGGCAGTCTTTCCAGAATGAATTAAAAGAAAATCCCGAAGAATAATGTAATCTACCTGAAAATAATTTAGCATCTGGTTACAACTAAAAATGTCCATCTCCAGAGTTCTGCCAAACTGTGCCATCTAAGTCATTCATAGCCCCTATTGAGAATGATGATTTGTCACATATTAGGCAAAATCTCTAATTCTGGAAAGTCTTGAGGTATATATCAGTGACATAAAGGTACAAACTTTGGTCAAAGAATGACAAGCTCACTGTTATCTTAAGAGAGGCATCAGCTCTAATGGTCACTCAGGGAAAAAATTTTTTTCTAATTTTCTTTCATGATTGCATAGCCAGACTTTTCTTTTACAAGTGCAATTTTAAAAATCTTCAGAAATACCTCCGCATACTAAGAAAAGACTATTTCTACTAGTGGAAGGCCCAATAAAAGCTAGTTATTATAAATTTGACCTGCTGTGGTATAAAAAGATAGGTTAAAATACTGTACATTGCAAAATTTTGACACAGAGGATTTTGTTTTGTTTCCCCAAATGTGTGCAATTACCAATGTCTCCAGGAATTAGCCTAAAAAAGTGTTTCAGGTGCCTCAAAGTTCATTCAGGTATCAAAAGAAAATGAAGTACTTTGATTAAAAATACTATTTTCTTAGTTTACCAAGAAGGTAAAAGAGGAAGCCAAGCATCTCCACGGTTTATCATCAGATTCATTTGTGTGTTTGTTTATTTAGTTAGTGATGAGAACATTTAACATGCTATCTATCCTTTTAACAGTTTTTAAGTGTACTTTACAATATTGTTAACTATAGACACAACGGTGTACAGCAGATCTCTTGAATTTATTCATCTTGCATCACTGAAGCTTCATGCCTGGGAAAATAGGAAGAGACAAGGACTTCTCATCTTTTTTTAAAGTCTTCTTTGTGACATGTTGAAAAGGAAGAGGTTTTTTTTTTTTGAGATGGAGTTTCAGTCCTGTTGACCATGCTGGAGCGCAATGGCGTGATTTCGGCTCACCACAACCTCTGCCTCCCGGGTTCAAGTGATTCTCCTGCCTCAGCCTCCCGAGTAGCTGAGATTACAGGCATGTACCATCATGTCCAGCTAATTTCTTTTTTTTTTTTTTTTTGTATTTTTAGTAAAGACGGGGTTTCTTCATATTGGTCTGGCGGGTCTTGAACTCCCAACCTCAGGTGATCCTCCCACCTTGGCCTCCCGAAGTGCTGGGATTACAAGCATGAGCCACTGCACCTGGCCAGGAAGAACTTTTTGGAATCTAAGGATTAGAATAAGCCTTTTATTACCTATTTAATATTTGAACATTTAAGTTATTAATTGAGCTTTGTTCTTCTTTGTCAAATTTTGTTGGCTCTGTTGGAAGTATTACATGCGTTGATAAATGTAACACTTAAAGAAAAACTTGTTACATCAAAAAAATTTTTAATGTGACATAAATTATGCATTTGTAGTATATAACATGATGTTTTGGAGTATATATACATTGTGGAATGACTAAATCTAGCTATTTAAGATATGCATTATTTCACATAGCTATAATTTTGTGGTGAGAATACTTAACACGCATTCTCAGCAGTTTTCAAGAATACAATATATTGCCATTGACAATAGTCTGCATATTGTACAATAGATCTCTTGAACTTATTCCTCGTATCTAACTGAAATTTTTATCCTTTGAACATCTCCCTAACCCTAAACTCCAACCACTCTAGCCTTGTAACCACCACTGTATTCTCTACTTTTATGAGATCAACTTTTTTTAGATTCCACCTATGAGTGAGATTATGCAATATTTGCCTTTTTGTGCCTGCCTACTTCCACTTAACATACTGTACTACAGGTTCATTTATGTTATCGCAATAGAAAGACTTCATTCTTTTTATGGCTGAATAGTATTCTGTGTGTATAGGTATATGTTTTCTTTATCCATTCATCCATTGTATTGATGGACACTTATGTTGATTCCATATCCTTATTTTTGTAAATAATACACCAATAATAATGATAGTGCAGGTGTCTCCTCAATGAACTGATTTTGTTTTCTTTGGAGAGAGATATATATATATCAAACTAAAAACCTTCTGTACAGCAAAGTAAACATAGTGAAGAGACAACCTACAGAAAGGGAATGAATAATTGTACATTATCCATCTGATAAAAGGTTAATATTCTAAAATCTATAAAGCACTTAATAGCACAAAAACCAAATAAATGGATTTAAAAAATGGAAAAATAACCTGAATAAACATTTCCCCAAAGAAGACATACAAATACCCAACAGATGGAAAAATGCTCAACATCACTAAACATAAAAGTGGGTGTATATATATATATATATATACATACACACACCCACTTGTAAGATTGCTGGAAAATGTGGTAGTTTTATTTTTAAGGTCCTAAGACACCTGTACACTGTTTTCCATAATGACTGAACTAACACACGTTGCCAGAGTGTAAAACAGTTCCCTTTTCTCCGCATCTATATGAACATTTGTTATGTTTTTCTTTATATTTATAATGCCCATTGTAACAGGTGTGAGGAGGTATTTAATTGTGATTTCAATTTTAACTTCTTTTGTTTAGTGATGTTGAGCATTTTTCCATCTGTTGGGTATTTGTATGTCTTCTTTGGGGAAATGTTTATTCAGGTTATTTTTCCATTTTTTTAATCCATTTATTTGGTTTTTGTGCTATTAAGTGCTTTATAGATTTTAGAATATTAACCTTTTATCAGATGGATAATGTACAATTATTCATTCCCTTTCTGTAGGTTGTCTCTTCACTATGTTTACTTTGCTGTACAGAAGGTTTTTAGTTTGATATAATCCCATTTGTCTACTTTTTCATGTGTTGCCTATGTTTTTGAAATCATATCCAAAATCATTACCCAGACCAGTTTAATGAAGCTTTCCCCCATTGTTTTCTTCTAGTTGTTTTATAGTTTTGGATCTTATATTTAAGCTTTAAATCCATTTTCAGTTGATTTTTTGTATGTGATGAAAGACAGGGCCTAATTTCATTCTTCTGCATGTGGATATTTAGTTTGCCCAGCACTATTTACTTATTTTTTTCTCCCAACATTATTTTAGGTTCAGTGGGTATAGGTTTGTTACATGAGCACATTGCATATTGCAGGGATTTGGCATAGATAATTTTGTCACCCAGGTAATCAGCACAGTACCTGTTAGGCAGTTTTTCAATCCTTACCTCCTCCCAGCCTCAAACCTCAAGTAGGCCTCTATGCCTACTGTTCCCTTCTTTGTGTCCATATGCATTAAATGTTCAGCTTCCACTTACAACTGAGAACATGTGGTATTTGGTTTTCAGTTCTTGCATTAGTTTACTTAGGGTAAGGGCTTCCAGTTCCACTCATGTTGTGGCAAAGAACCTGATTTAATTGTTTTTCATGGCTTCATAGTATTCCATGGTGTATATGTACCACATTTTCTTTATCCAGTCTACCCTTGATGAGCATCTAGGTTGATTCCATGTCTTTGCCATTGTGAACAGCCCAGAACCATTTATTGAAGAGAGTATTCTTACTCCTTTGCTTGTTGTTGGTGCCTTTGATGCTTGAATTTATTTCTGTGCTCTCTTTCTCTTACATTGGGTTATGTGTCTATTTTTATACCAGTGCCATGTGGTTTTGATTATAATAATTTTGTAGTATATTCTGAAGTCAGGTAGTGAAATTCTTCCAGCATTATTTTTTTTTTAATTTTTAATTTTTGTGGGTAGCTTTTTATATTTATGCCAGCTCTGTTAATTTTGCTCAAGATTACTTTGAATATTTGGGATCTTTTCTTGGTACCATACAAATTTGGGAAGTTTCTGTTTCTCCATTGCTGTGAAGAATGTTGTTGGTGTTTTCATAGGGTTGGCATTAAATCTGTAGGTTGAGTAGTATGGAGTTCTTCCAATTCATTAGTGTGGGAGGGGAGGTCTTTCCATTCATATTCACCTTCTTCAATTTATTTCATCAATGATTTATAGATTTCAGTGTAAAGATCTTTCACTTCTGTGGTTAAATTTACTCTGAAGTATTTTATTTATTTTTGTAGCAATTTTAAATGGTATTATTTTCTTGATTTTTGTTTTTTTTTTAGTTCACTGCTACTGTATGGAAACACTATTGATTTTTGTATGCTAATTTTGTATCTTGCAACTTTACTGAATTTGTTTAATAGTTCTGTTTTTGATGGAGTCTTTGGGGTTTTCTACATATAAGACCATGTTGTCTGTGCAATTTAACTTCTTCCTTTCTGATTTGATGCTTTTTATTTCCTTCTCTCGCCTGATTGCTCTGGCTTGAACTTTCAGTACTATGTTGAATAGAAATGACAAGAGTATGCATCTTTGCTTGTTCTGAATTTAGAGGGAAATTTTTCAACTTGTCCTTGTTGAATATGATAATATCTATGGGTTTTTTGTGTGTGGTAGTGTTCTTTTCTGGTATTGGTATAAATGTAATGCTGCCCTCATAAAATGAGGTTGGGAGTAATCTGTCCTCCTCAATTTTGTGGAAGTTTTTTTTAGAAGAATTGCTATTAGATCTTCTTTAAATGTTTGGTAAAACTCATCAGTGAAGCTATCAGGCCTTGCATTTTTCTTTGATAGGAGACTTAATTTCTGATTCAATCTCCTCACTAATTATTGGCCTGTTCAGGTTTTCTTTTTCTTCCTAATTTAATCTTGTCAATAAATGTTCTCCTAGGTATTTCAAGTTGTTGATGCTACATTTTTTAATTTTTCAGTGTAATATATTCCATACTTGTATAAATACTGAGTGCCTAATGTGCATGCTCTTCCCACAGGATGTTCAAGTCAGACAGAAGTTACTACAATGACATTCTTTTCCACTAAACTGTGTCTTCACATCCTATTCTGACTCAGTTGTCAAGCTGGTGCTTCATGCCAAACAATTAGTTATATAGTAATATAGTTTGGATATTTGTCTTCACCCAAATCTCATATTGAATTGTAATCCCAAATCCTGGAGGTGGTGCCTGATAGAAGGTGTATGGATCATGGGTGGATCTCTCATGGCTTGGAGCTGTCTTCATGATAGTGAGTTCTCATGAGATCTGGTTATTTAAAAGTGTGTGGCACCTCCCAACCTCCCTCCTCACTCTTGCTTTTGCCGTGTGAAGTGCCTGCTCCTGCTTTACCTTCTGCCATAAGTAAAAGCCCTCAGAAGCAGATACTGATGCCATGCTTCCTGTAAAGCTACAGAACCAGGTTCTCTGTAAATTACCCAATCTCAGGTATTTCTTTATAGCAGTGTAAGAATGACCTAATAAAAAAAATGGTCCCCCAAATGGAGTATTACCATAAAGATACCTGAAAATGTGTAACCAGCCTTTGAACTGGATAATGTGCAGAGACTGGAAGACTTTGAAGGTCTCAGAAGAAAACAGGAAGATGACGGAAAGCTTGAAATTTCTTAGAGACTCATTAAATGGTTGTGACCAAAATGTTGACATTGATATAGACAATAAAGTCCAGACTGCTGAGGTCTCAGATGGAAATAAGGAACTTATTGGGAACTGAAGTCAAGGATAAACCTATTATGCCTTAACAAAGAACTTGGCTGCATTATGTTTATACCCTAAGGATCTGTGGAAATTTGAACTTGAGAGTGATTATTTAGGGCATCTACCAGAAGAAATTTCTAAGCACCAAAGTACTGAAGAAGTAGCATAGCTGTTTCTAACAGCCTACACTCAGATATAGGAGAAAAGAAAATAGTTGGGACTTATATTTAAAAGGGAAACACAGTAGCCAGGCACAGTGGCTCATGACTGTAATCCCAACATTTTGGGAGGCCGAGGCCAGTGGAACAACTGAGGTCAGGAGTTTGAGACCAGCCTGCCCAACATGGTGAAAACCCCGTCTCTAATAAACATATAAAAATTAGCCAGGTGTGGTGGTACATATCTGTAATCCCAACTACTCTGGAGGCTGAAGCAGGAAGATTGCCGGAACCCAGGAGATGGAGGTTGCAGTGAGCCGAGATCATGCTACTGTACTCCAGCCTGGACGCCAGAGTGAGACTCCATCTCAAAAATAAAATAAAATAAAAAAGGGAAACAGAGGACAAATATTTGAAAAATTTCCAGCCTAACAATGTGATAAAGAAAGAGTTTTTTTGGGAGAGGAATTAAAACATGGTGGAGTAACCACTTGCCAGAGATATTTGCATAGGTAAAAGGGAACCAAGTGCTAAATATCAAACACAATGGGGAAAAGGCCTAGAAGTTATTTCAGAGAACTTTGTGGCAGCCCGTCCCATCACGGGCCCAGAGAAAAGAATGGTTTTGGGGCCAGGCCTAGGTCCCTGCTGCTGCTTCCCATATCCCAGCCATACCAGCTCCAGCTAGGGCTCAAATGGGGCCCAAGTACAGCTTGTGCCGCCACTTTGGATACTACAAGCCCATAAGCCTTGGTGGCTTCTACGTGATATAAAGCCTGTGGGTGCACAGAGTGCAAAAGTTCGGAAGCTTGGCCTCTGCCTAGATTTCAGAAAATGTTTCGAAAGGTCTGGATGCCCAGACAGAAGCCTGCTTCAGAGACGGACCCATCACAGAGAACCCTGACTAGGGCAATGCCAAGTGGAAATGTGGGGTTGGAGTCCCCACATAGAGAATCCACTGGGGCACTGCCTAGTGGAGCTGTAAGAAGGGGGTCACCACCCTCCAGATCTGAGAATAGTAGATTCACCAGCAGCTTGTACCCAGTGCCTGGAAAAGCAGCAGGCACTCAACAACCAAACTGTGAGAGCAGCCTTGAGAGCTGAACCCTGCAAAGCCACAGGGACAGATCTGCCCAAGGTCTAGGAAGGCCAACCCTCATACCAATGTGCTCTGGATGTGGGAAATAGAGTAAAATGAGACTAGTTTTGAGCTTTAATATTCAATGACTGCACTGTTAGGGTTTGGATTTGAATGGGGCCTGTAACCCCTTTCTTTTGGTCAATCTCTCTGTTTTGAAATGGGAATGCTTACCCAGTACTTATACCTTCCATTGTATTTTGGAAGTTACCAGCTTGTTTTTGATTTTACCGCTCATAGGTGGAAGGGACTTGCCTTGTCTCAGATGAGACTTTAGGCTTTGGACTTCTGAGTTAAAACTAGAATGAGTTAAGACTTCGGAGAGTGTTGGGAAGACATGATTATATTTTGCAATGTGAGAAGGATATGAGATTTGGGAGGGGCCAGGGGCAGAATGATATAATTTGAATATTTGTCTCAAAAGTCATGTTGAAATGTAATCCCCAATGTTGGAGGTGGGTCCTGGTGGGAAGTGTTTGGATTGTGGGAGCAGATCCCCCATGAATGGCTTGGGCCATCAACTTGGTGATAAGTGAGCTCTCGCTCTGAGTTTAAATGAAATCTGATCATTTAAGAATATGTGGCACCTCCCCTGCAATCTATCTTTCTTGCTCCTGCTTTTACCACGTGATGTGCCCATTTCTCCCTTGCCTCCCGCCATGACTAGAAGCTTCCTGAAGCCTCCCCAGAAGCAGATGTCACTGTGCTTCCTAAAAAGTGTGCAGAACATGAGTCAATTAAACCACCTTTCTTAAAACTCACCCAGCCTCAGATATTTCTTATAGAAAATAAAATGGAATAATACATAAAGTAAAACATATCCCAAGAATGAACCTATCACATACAGTATAATAAATTATCATTACTTATCTTCCTACCTCTACCTCCTTAAACTAAGAGATGCTTAACACCAAGATATTTGGTGAATTTATTTCCCAATAATTGGCTATTATGCAACCTTCAGTGGAAGCTACCAGTTTTCTTGATTTACTTTTGTTCTATTATTGGGCAAGTATATGCAGTTTCCTAATATTTTAACTTAAATTGAATAGCAGAGTAAATAGTAATTTATAATTGAATTTTAGCTATAGCAAAACCACAGTACAAATCCAGGTCATAAACTACAGAGTATTATCAACTAATAAATGTATAAATAATTATATTTAGGTAAACTGAGGTATATCAAATGCTAACAATTTGGGCTGTCCTTTTTTTTCCCCCTAAAAAAACCCTATATCTACTTCACTTATTCTAAGTCTTTGACTAATGTGTCACTGTATTTCATATCATCTTTATCTCTGTAATTCATAAGATGAAAGTCCATTTATAGTACAAAATAATGGATACATTTTACCTCTAATTAAGATTACTCATCAGTTCACACCCACCAAGAATTCTACTGTGCTTTTAATTCATCACCACTTACTTTAATATACCCAGTTTAATGCCAGAAATTATTCTATCACAAGCAGGGCTGCACTGAAATAATTTGGTCTTCTTAAAGAAAAGAATCAGAACATTTAAAAAATATTTGATGACTAAGTATGGTTAAAGGTATAAAAACATATTCTCCATCTAACATTAAATCTTAGTAGTTGCCATTATGCAATCCAATGAGAGTCTTAGAAAATATGTTTGCCTTCACTCTGAAAGGAAATTTGTTTCAGCTTCAATATTCTATTGATATGGGCATAATAAATAGCCGATATATTTCAATGTTCCAAAATACAGAAATAGAATTCTCCATTGATTTTTTTTATCCTGTTATCCCCATCCAAAATGAGAACATAATTTGTACATGTATTAGCCTGCTAGTCTTATTCAAGAAAAAGTGAAAATGAACATGGGACCTCTCAACCTCTTCAAAAGGTAATTTCTTAAATGGACATTCTCTGAAGGTATGCTTACTAAGTAAAATGCTTCTCGACTTAGACTAAAATTCTCTGGCAATATTGGGAGGAAGATCATTAGAAAGTGTTGCCTGCTTGTTTCCAATACAGCTTAGTTCACAATTTAGCTTCATTAGCATTCTATATTGGGGTTTCTCTAAATTCTGCTGTTTGTGGATTAGGGCAAATTATAATAAACTTTTCAGCGTAGTTCAGAGATCCTTTCCTATCTCAAGAAAAGGTTAGCACAGTTTCCTGTAAGTATAACAATATTATGTACACTGCGAATTATTCCTAACAAGTTAACTAACATATAATTGTCACAGCATATGTTTTATGCATAAAAGACTTTGAAAAAAGTTGTTTTATACATTCAATGACATCAAAATAAAAATTGAGAGCATACCTGTGTATATGTGTGTGCTTGTGTGTGCTTGCACTTGTGGTTATGTAGTTGGAGGGGGTCGTATACTCCCACCAACATATAAACACATTTAGACATATTGATAAATATTTTGTTTAAAAAACTATACACAATGATATATATATATTTACACACGTATCTACATATATACAAGGATGTATACAGTTTCAATAAGAGGACTGCCCTTGGAAGTTCAGAACATATTTATTTGATTTCCTCCTCAAAGACAAGGAAAGTGCATGTCTCTCTGAACATTCAAACCTTAGCAGAACTCTCTGAACAGTCAAACTTTATTTGAATATGCAGGCTACTAAAGTTTGAATGTTCCCTTGATCTTCCACTATGAAGATCAAAAGTGTATAGATGTATATATACATGTATTATATGTATATATGTTTCATGTGGTTGTCATGGGAGTGGAATGTTATATGTATATATACGTATGTGTATATATACAATGACATATATTACACATGTACATATCTATATCCTTGATCCTCATAGTGGAATAAGAAATTGGAGAAAGCAACAAGAAATAGCTGGGTCTTGAGATGAACCTTTAAGGCTGTGCAGAAGTTTTTATAGGCAATGAAGAGCATAGAAATCAGGATTCTAAAAATAGCCCTTCAAGATTTCCATCCTCTTGTGGTTCAATCAATTACTAAACAAGGTGTTGCAGTGAAGGAATTTTACAGAGTAATTGAAATCTGTCAGTTGATCTTAAACTACTGGACATTATTTGAATATGGCTGGCTGCTAAAGTTTGAAAGTTTCCTCTAAAACTTGTGTTGAAATTTAATTGCCATTATGACTGTATTAGGAAGTGGGACTATAAAAAGGTGATTAAGCCATGAAGACTCCATCCTCATAAATGAATTAATGTGGCTGTCATGGAAGTGGAATGTTATAAAAGTGAGTTCAGCTCTCTCTCTTTCACTCTTGCCCTTCCTTGCCCTTCCAGCTTTCTCCATGAGATAATAAAGCACAAAGGCCCACACCAGTCACTGGTACCATGTTCTTCGGTTTCTCAGACTCCAAAACTATAAACCAAATAAACTTCTACTGTTTATTAATTAACCAGCTTCAGATACTCTGTTTTAATGGCAAAAAAAATGGACTAAGACACTGATGCAATGAAGTGACATCTTTACAAGCAGAATTTTCTTTTGCTGAAGGTAGAAAAAGCCAGAGAAATGTGTACATCCATTGTCTTTGTGAAAGAAATCAAATAAATATGTTTTGAAATTTCAAAGGGCAGCCTATAAAAGCTGAGAGCAGTTCCCACCAATAGCCAGCAAGAAAACAGTTATCAGCTACAAGGTAATTAAATATTTCAACAACCAGTGAGTTTGGAAGAGGATCCAGATCCTCAGATGAGGATTGCAGCCCTAGCAACACTTTTATTCATCCAATCTATGAGACCTAAACAGAGAATCCACCTAACCATGACCAGATGCCTGACCCATGGAAAACATGAGATAATAACGGTGTTTTCTTAAGCTTCTGAGTTTGTAATGATGTTATGATATCAATAGAAAACTAACACAAAAAAAGTGAAAATAGCACAGAGATAACAGTAGTCTGATATAAATACTGGTTTTCTAGGAATTAAGCTACAGTAATGGTAAAGAGCAGTAATTTTAGTTAAGTGAGATAGCCGCTAACAGAAACATCAGGCTGAGTTTAGACTCTATTTGCTAGAGAATCAATATAGCATGAGAGTCTCATGGTGACAAGATCTATTTTATGCTCATGTATAGTGTGGTTTGAGAGTACAAGAGCATCCAGAACAGGAGGGCCCTCAGAGAGAAGAAAAGAAGGAGGCAAAAGAGGAATAGAGTAGATGAGTGAGAAGACATTATTTATTAAAAAAGATACTTTGATGTGCCTGAGAAACATATTACGGCCAATCATTTATTAGAGAAAGAAAGTTTGGAATATAGGGCTGTGGGAATGGAAAGCAGACAAGTCTGAAGCAGTGAGGAGAAAATTAACAGATTCTTTGAAAATATTTGGTCACTGTGTGACTGAGGGGATAAAAGATATTAAAGAAAAGATTTTAATGTTAGAAAGTGAAGGAAAGAAAGGGTAGGAATTCTTTTTTTTTTTTTTTTTTTTTTTTTTTGAGAAGGAGTCTCACTCTGTTACCCAGTCTGGAGTGCAGTGGCATGATCTTGGCTCACTGCAGTCTCTGCCTCTCGGGTTCAAGTGATTGTCCTGCTTCAGCCTCCCGAGGAGCTAGGAGGCATCCACCACCACACCCAGCTAATTTTTGTATTTTTAGTAGAGACGGGGTTTCAGCATATTGGCCAGGCTGGTCTGGAACCTCTGACCTTGTGATCTGCCTGCCTTGGCCTCCCAAAGTGCTCGGATTACAGGCATGAACCACTGCACCCAGCCAGAAAAACGGTAGGAATTCTAAGAGAAATTTACCAAAAGAAGCCCCCTTTCAAAGGCGAAGTTCAGCTGGGCGTGGTGGCTCACACCTGTAATCCCAGCACTTTGGGAGGCCAAGGTGGGTGGATCACTAGAGGTCAGGAGTTGGAAACCAGCCTGGCTAACATGGTGAAACCCTGTCTCTAATAAAAATACAACAATTAGCCAGGTGTGGTGGCATATTTCTGTAGTCCCAGCTACTCAGGAGGCTGAGGCAAGAGAATCGCTTGAAGGTGGGAGGTAGAGGTTGCAATGAGCAAAGATTGTGCCACTGCATTCTAGTCTGGGCAACAAAACAAAACTATGTCTCAAAAAAAAAAAGAAGAAAGAAAGAAAGAAAAGAAAGAAAGAAAGAAAGAAAGAAAAAGAAAGAAAGAAAGAAAGAAGAAGTTAAAGTGATGGAAGTTATCCCATATGAAAAGCCTTACAGCCCATGGTTTCTATAGTTTTATAAAAGTATGCTCATGTATAAGTGAACAGAAGTTATAACCATTGGTTAAAATTTAAAATTTTATGTCAGTTGATATCCACTTTAAATTTTTTTGAAAATATATCAGATACTTAGATTGTCAAGGGAACAGTAAGGACAATTAATGTGTTCCTTTGAAATGACTGTGGGTCATCCAATTAGAGATCACTTTTATTCAGTTGAGAGAGAATAATCTGGAGTGCAAAGGAGTGATGAAGATAATAGATGTACTGAATCCGTGACAATAACTAAACTTCTAAAGCATCAAAGCAGCAGAAAAAGAAAGGTTTGCTTATATGTAGAGAAATGTCTCAGCTCATCTCTGGGACCTAAACAGAGACTGCACCTAACTGGAACCAGACTCCTGACCCACAGAAAACATGAGATAGTATATGTGTTGTTTTAAGCTGCTGAGTTTCTAATGATCTGTTATGATAGCAATAGAAAACTAATACAAAAACTAACACAAAAAATTAACTAAAACTTAACAGAAGTTTACAATGAAAGAAATTTCTAAATCTGAAGTTAGGTGAGGGCTGCAGCTTCTCATAAGCTCTTAGTGAACAAAGAGAGAAAATAGGCTCGATATTCATGAGTGTTCATAGGCATTGTGTTTGCAATTTCCTCATGACTTTAATTCTTACAAACTCCAAGGTGAGATGTATTATTATTCTCATTTTTTATTTGCCAAGAAGATACTGAAATCCAAAGACTTTAATTAATAAGCTTCTAAGTCAATAGTCCTAGAACCTGGAGAATCTGAGATTATAATCTTAATATGTATAATTTCAAATCTGAATCTGCAGTCCATTATTCCCTATTACCTCCTTCTAGCCTCTGTTCACTGGGACTCTGTGAACTGAAGTTTTAACAAGTACCACATACATAGTTTGATTTAAAGAATGAACACCTTTCCTTTAGCTGGCCAAAAGTTTTAGCAAACACAACTAGGTCTTAAAGAAGATAGGCTGCAGTCATTAAAATTGACCATGTTTCAGATGTATGGCATTATTGCTGATGCATATGTCCAATACTGGCAAACATAATTGCATACACACACACACACACACACACACACACACACACAGAGAGAGAGAGAGAGAGAGAGAGAGAGAGAGAGAGAGAGAGAGAGAGAGAGAGAGAGAGAGAGAGAGAGACTTCAGAGCCCCAGAGATCCAGGTTAGACTTCAGAGCCCCAAAGATCCAGGTTATATCTTTTCTTCACCACTTACTGAATGTATGACATATATTAAAGGCCTGCAACAAATGTTCAACCTGTAATTTGATTTGGAAGCAGAGAACTGACTGAGATAATTTAAAGTTCTTTTCTAATTACAACTGTCTTTTTAAAGTGTATATTGAATAATTTTTAGTAAACGTATAGAGCTATGCAACTATCACCACAATCTGTGTTTAGAACATTTTTATTATCCCAAAGAGATTGCTTGTGTCTATTTGCAGTTGTGAAAGGAAAGTAAATATTGGGGTGCCAAAATTACTAAGCTAAAGGGAAAAGTGAAGCTGGGAACTGCTTAGTGCAAACCTGCTTCCCATTCTATTTAGTCAACCCTCTGCTCACTGAGCTAATGCATATCTGATTGGCTCCTTTGGAGAGGCTAATCAGAAACTCAAAAGAATGCAACCATTTGTCTCTTACATACCTATGATCTGGAAGCCCCCTCCTCACTTCAAGTTTTCTCACCTCTCTGGACCCAACCAATGTTCATCTTACATATGTTGATTGATGTCTTGTGTCTCCCTAAATCGTGTAAAACCAAACTGTGCTCTGACCACCTTGGACACATATTGTCAGGACCTTCTGGGGCTGTGTCATGGGCGCACGTCCTCAACCCTAGCAAAATAAACTTTCTAAATTAACTAAGACCTATCTCAGATATTTGGGGTTCATAGGGTCAATCTCTGCTGTCATACTTAGCCCCGTCAACCATTAATCTACTTTGTCTTTACAGATTTTTCTTGCCCGAGCATTTCACATAAACAGGATTATAGAATATGTAGTCTTTTGTGTCCAACTTCTTAATTTAGCATGTCTTGGGGACTCATTGATTTAGAGCATATACTTTTTATGACTAAATAGTATTCCATTTTATAGATAAAACATATTTGGTTTATCCATACACCAATTGATGAACACTTGGATTATTTTTAGTTTGGGGCTAACATTGCTATGAGCAGTCACATACAAAAAATTGTGTGGTATAATTTATCTTGAATAGATTCCTAGGATTAGTATTATGAGGCCATATAGTACATTTAATTTTAACTTTTAAAAAATTGCTATTTTCCAAAGTGACATTACGTTGCATTTCCCTCTGCACTTATGGAGGGTTCTAGTTTGTCTACATTTTTATTAACATTTGTTACTCTCTTTTTATTATAACCATTCTTGTGAGCATGAAGCATTATTTCATTGCAATATTAATGATTAAGAATGTTGATCATTTTTGCTGGTATATTTACTGACCACCTATGCTTTCTTTGGTACAATGTCTACTCAAATCTCTTACAGACTGAATGTTTATATCTTCCAAAATTCATAGATTGAAATCATAACCCAGATGTGATGGTATTAGTAAGTGAGGTCTTCAGGAGATAATTAGATCATGAGGATGAAACCCTCATGAATGGAATTAGTTCCATTATAAAAAAGATCCCAGGGAGCTCTCGAATTCTGTTTCTGCCAAAGAATACAATGACAAGTTGGCAGTCTTTGACCCAGAAAAGGACCTTCACAAGAACTCAACCATGTTGGCATCCTGATCTCAGACTTCTAACCTTCAGTATTGCAAGAAATACATTTCTGTTGTGTATATACCCCCCAGTCTATGGAACTTTGCTATATCTTCCTAAACTAAGACAAAATCTTTGTTTATTTTTAACTGGGTTGTTTTGTTTTTTCATTATTGGGTTGTAAGAGGAGTTTATATAGACAGGATATAAGTCGTTTATCAGAGATATAACACATAAATATTTTCTGCCAGTCTATGGCTTGTCTTTTGTGTTCTTAATAGTTACTTTTCAAGTGCCAAAGGTTTTTAATGTTGATGGAATCCAAATATTTATTGTATAAATTTTGTGGATCATGCTTTTGGTGTCATGTATGCAAACTTTTTGCTTAACACAATCCAGATTTACCCTCATGTTGATTCTATAAGACTTACAGTTTTAGCACTTACATTTACATATGTACTAAATCTTATTTAATATTGGTGAATAGTATGAGGTACCTCCAAATTTATCTTTTTTTATCTCCAATTTCCTCAGCACAATTTGCTTAAAAGTACATACTTTTCTCATTAAGTTGATTTGTCCTCATCATCAAAAATCAATTGACCTTAAGCATAAGGCTTTGTTTTGTATTTATTTATTTATTTTATTTATTTTTTTGAGATAGAGTCTCACTCTGTCACTCAGGCTGGAGTGCAGTGGCATGATCTTGGCTCATTGCAACTTCCACCTCCTAAGTTCAATCAATTTGCCTGCCTCAGCCTCCCAAGTAGCTGGGATTACAGGCATGTGCCACCATACCCAGCTAATTTTTTGTATTTTTTTTAGTAGAGACAGGGTTTCATCATGCTGGACAAGCTGGTCTTGAACTCCTGACCTGGTGATCTGCCCACCTCAGCCTCTCAAAGTGTCGGATTACAGACGTAAGCCACTGCACCTGGCCCATTTTTTATTTTTAATTCTGTTCCATTTTTATATATATGATGATTCTCAGGCAAGTACAATGTTGTTTTGATTACTAAGACAACACTGTACTTTATACTAAGTTCTGATCTTAGGAAGTATAGGTCATCCAACTTTGTTCTTTTTCCTCAAAATTCTTTTGACTACTCTTAATCTTATCTATTTATATGTAAATTTTAGATCTGCTTGTTGATCTCTGCAAAAAAAAAATCTAGAATTTTTATAGGAATTACATTGAATGTGTATATCAATTTGGAGAGAATTACCACTTTAATAATATTGAGTATTCAACTCCATGAAGATAGAATGCCTCCTACTAATTTATATATTTCATTTCTTTCATCAATGTTGTGAAGGTTTCAGTGCAGCTCTTGAAATTTTGTTAAAATGATTGTGAAGCATCTATTTCTTATACTATTACGATTGGAATAATTTTCATTATTTCATACTTTTGGTGTGTGTGTTAATATATAGAAACATTAGACTTTTATCCTGTGACCTTGTTGAACTTATTACATTTGAGGTAGGCGTGTGTGTGTGTGTTTTCTATGGTATTCCTTAAGATTTTATACATAGAGCATTATATTATTGGAGATTAAAGATAGTTTTGCTTCTTTTTGTCAATCTGATGACTCTTTTTCTCTTTCCCTTACTGCACTAGCAGCATAATAGTGAATAGTAATGACACAAACATACCCCTTTGATTTGTCCTGATTTTAGAGGATAATCATCCAGTCATTCACCCCATGTTTAGCATTTTTCTATTTCTCTTCTACATATCTCATGATTTTTTTTCCTTTTTCTCTTTTACTTTTTGTGTCTGTTTGTTAAATAGATAGTATACAGTATACCCTTAAAATGTATTTATTTTTTTGCCTGGTTGTTCTAAGGATTGAAATGTGCCTTTTAATATACCACAAGCTATCAAGAAATGTGGGTGTTCATGGGGAGAAATAGTGAATTTTAACTATGTTAATGTCACAAAAATGTGTTCATTCATTCATCAAGCTGCTGTTAAATCTCACCCATTCATCTCATTTTGGTAAGTGGAATAAACTAGTTTTCCTATGAGTGCACCTCTGTGAGGGCATAAATTAAAAGATAAGCAATTTCATGGAAGCTTGGTGTTTGATATAAATACAGTAATGTCTTCCTCCTTGTTCTCAGTGCAAAGTTCTCTGTCCCCATCCCCATCCCCAAAACGTATTGCAAAAATAAAAAACTGCTTTCAAATGTCTGCAGAGTTTGGCATGGTTCCAGCGCTGAAGGAGATATCCTTGAGAATGTTAAGTCCAGTGGTATCTGGCACTGGCATCAACTGTGAACCAATACATCTTTTAAAACCTTTCTAAATATCAGGCACCAAGTTACCAGCTATAAATATGTTATTACACTTTTGCAGTAGACAAAACTGTTATTATTCTATGATTGATGCAAATGAGTCCTCACTAATATAGTTCTTTTCTATGATTTCAGCACAGAACTAAGGGCTTTTTATTACCCACTTTCAGAGCATGCAAGTACATCTTCCTGAGGTTCATCTCCCAAGGGCAGATTATATCCTTGATGGATGAACCTTTGGCCAGCAAGTAGTCAGGGAACAGTTGTTTTGGGCTTATATATGGAGCATGCATGGGCTCTGATTTTTACCTGTGTATATCTGAGGTCTCTTGTGCTAACCAAATGAGCTGGCAGTGGAAAGAGATGGTTATGGGC
Organism: Aotus nancymaae; assembly: GCF_030222135.1. Lineage (NCBI taxonomy): Eukaryota > Metazoa > Chordata > Mammalia > Primates > Aotidae > Aotus > Aotus nancymaae. The sequence continues at coordinate 21,685,490 of NW_026988473.1, read as the reverse complement.
TGAGGACAGCAGACTAGGAACCAGCTACCTCTGCTTGTTCAGAACTTTAACAAGTTCAGAATTTTAAATCTTAAATTGGACTTTCAAGTCATTATGAACATATTTAGGTAAGAATAAAAAACACATTTTATTGAACAGTATGTTAGCTTGCCTTATACCTTTTACATATTCAGACATATTGTATGATCTACTTTATATATACATTTTTGATTGTGGCCAGCAATTGTCTGGAATGGGATGAGATATTAATGTCACCTCTATACAAGCGAGAAAACCTGAGACTAAAAGAAGTTAACTAATTTGGCTAAGGTTACAAAGTCATAAATATAAGCTGATCTGATTCCAAAAGACACATAAAAACTACTATGTTATTATTTTTCCCACTATATTGTAAGATCATGCTGCTAATATTTGGGGAAACTTAAGTTCAGTTTTATTGATTTCAAAGTCTGTAAACTTTCAGTGAATCTACCCTAACATAATGGAGTCCAAGGAATATAAAACACAAGCTTAAGATGAACAGAAATAGTCTTTCTTTTTTACTCTGTATTCTCACACCTCCAAGTAGGTGTCTACAAGGACATAGTAGTCACTCAATAAACATTTGTTGCTTTCAATCCCTTTCAATCCCTTCATTTATTAAATGAAGGAATTTAATAAATCTAAGCTGGCATTTACAGATGCATTAGCATGGACTCATGTATGATATATGACTGTAATCTACCACTGATCTTGTACCTCAAGAATAGAGAACTATAACAGTGTGAAAAAACTCTGATTAACTATTTATTCTGGATGTGAAGGAATAACTTGCTTCTCTGAGGTCACAATATTCCACTTCTTTCTACAAGCTGATTTATTTTTTAAAATAAAAAAAATGGAGAGGATAGGAGAGAAAGAAAAAGAAGGGAAAAAGAAAGAAAAAAAATGTTTCCCATTTCAATGTAGGCTTTTATCTTTAAAAGGAAAAGAGTGGTGTTTTGTCTTCAAATCTGTAAAAGCAACCTATAAAAACAAAACAAAACAAAAACCCAAAATAAAATGTAAGGATCAATGGATCATTCAGCAATGCAATACCATCTTTGCATGACATACCTCCCTGGGTGAGTCAGCAAAAGGCCAAATTAGCAACTCAACTAATTATGAATTTTTCATGTAAATGGATCATAAACTGAGATTTAAGAGTTGTAAAGGAGCCGGTGCTACAAACTGCCAAAGGGATATGATCTGCTATGGGAGGTGCATTGCAGAGGCAGGCTCTTACTTCAGAGAACAAGCACCTGGAGACAGGAGTCATAAACTGTGTCAGGAAAATAAATTTAAATCCTGAAAAAGATCAGCATGTCTACAGATAAAAACCTCCACTCACACAGGGAGCACACCTTTGGAAGGGTCAAATTGAGGGCTAGCGCTATGGTTGGTGCACCCACAATGGCTAGTGATAAATGATGCTTGAGCTTGGCTCATTCCAGTGTTGGTGGGGCTGATTTAATACAGAAAGTTACATCAGTTGTAAAATGAGACTTTACCAGCAGCACAGCATTAATAATCCTTTGTTTTTTATGCAGGAGAATTGTATTCTCTTTACTATGGGCTTAAAAATCTCCTCTAGGATTTCTGTTGCTTAAGTGTCTCTTGCTAACAGGAGCTTGGTTAAATTGCTGATAAGAACAGAGAAGAGAGGTTGTAAATTGCGGACTTCCCAACTCCTGGAGCTACTCAAGAATCTTGTACAGTTGAGGGACATTAATATCTCATACAACCCTACTGCAGTCTTGAAAAATAATAATATATATTTTAAAAACTCATTCCTCTCCACCACATTTCCAGCTGTATTTTATCTCAAATAAAAATATTTTCACCTCTCGTTTTCTTTATGACCTTGGTGCCTTTACCTCTCCAGGAAGGATAATCTTTTACCGCTGTCAGCTTTGGTTCTTACCTTTGATGATTTCTGGGCTTTTCTGGGACAATAAATACTCCTGAATGACACTGGATTCTTCATATTCTTGCTCCTGTTTCAAGAAGCAGTCTCAGCTCTCTGCAGGCACCAAGTATTCTAATGGGACAACCAAGAAAACAGGTAAGAACAAAGAAACACAGTCCAGGACTACTGACCTGGATTTAAGGAGTGTTATTTAAAGTCTAGTGAAAGACCATTGTCTGGGCAGGCATGCAAATGAGAAGCAGCAGGAAGCATTCTTGAGACCAAATCTCCCTTTACAATGCCTGTGTCTAGACTGAACAACCACATAAGAATTAAATGTGGAACTTAAATGTTAGGGAACCAGATGCTTCATATTGATGATATTTACCAAAGTAATTGCTCACTTTTGAATATCCCTGGAGGGTGGGAGGGCTAGTAGTTAATTTAAATATATAATCTAATTAGTTACTGTGACAAGAAATAAAAAACTTTGAATAACCCAGGAAAAAAGTATCCAAATTTTAAAAGCAATTTATTTATTCATTTCTAACATCCCCTCCAGATTTTCTGGGGTTGACATAATCTTGTACTCATTCAACATCCATTCAACAAATAGTTATTGAATGCCAACTGCACATCAGTCAATGAGCTAGGCACTTGGGAATGAGAGAAGAAACAATCTAGCCACTGACCTCAGCCAAGGCATAATCTAAAGGGAAAAGCATATCCGGTACTGAAGAGAGGTAAAGACAATGTATAACCCCCAAGAAATAGTTTATGACTCTGCCCAGAATACCTAGTTGCATTTGAGCTAAATCTTAACTGATGAATAGGATGAAAACTCAACATCGTTTAGGAAATGCCTTAGAAAGAATAACTAATGCAAAGGCAAAGAGTAACATATTTGGAGAAGAAGTTCAAAATTTATGGATTACAGAATTTAAGACAGAAAAACAAGAAATTAGAGAAGTAAATTATGGCTGGATTTTTAAGGGAACTTGTATGTTAAACTATATTTCCAAACTTGTTTTTGCAGTTAGTTATAGTTAGGTGTATTTGGCTGCTAGGTCAGTCACAACAAAGTACCACAAACTGGGTGACTTAAACAACAGAAATATACTGACACAGTTCTAAAGGCTGGAAGTTCAAAATCAAGGTCCTGGCAGAGTTAGTTCCTCCCAAGGGCTTGTAGGGTAGGATCTATTTCAAGCTTCTCTCACTTGTCTTGTAGAGGGCCATTTTCTCTCTGTCTCTTCATATTGTCTTCCTTCTATATGTGTCTCTGAGTTCAAATTGCCTTTTTATTCTTAAATAAGAACTCCAGTTATATTGGGTTAGAGCCCACCCTAATAACCTCACTTTGATTACCTGCATGAAAGTCATATTCTAAGATACTAGGAGTTCAGATTTCAATATATATATTGGTGGGGTTCTGGGGTAGGCAGTGGCAGAGAATTCAACTTATAATACCAAGTGACTGAATTCTACATAATGAATTATAGGGAGAGAGGAGTCATATAAACGCTCTTTACATCTGGCTCATTAAAAACCTTCCTGATGTAGGTGTAAGCCTCCAGGCTCTTACCTCTTTCTGCCACCTTGAGAAAAATAAGCACAGTAACTATGGAAGCCACCAGCTAAAGCTGCAACACTACAAGATAGAAGATAACTGGGATCTTGAATCACTCTTGAAATGAGACTTGCCAGCGTGCCAGGATTATATATCTTGGATATTACACAGCAAGAAATAAATATGCACTGCATTTGAGCCATGGTACATATTGAATTTGAGCCATGGTACATACTGAATTTGTTCAGCAACTAGGAAACAACTTTATAAAACTTGTCAAGTGGTCTTAGGCTGACAGCATACAACACGCACATGCACATGTGCAGGCAACACACAGAAATGCTTAAAAACTGAGTTATCTATCTTAAAACAAAAGTCAGAATGTACACGTTCCTCTGTTAAGGAGGAAATGCCTTATTTGCCTCAATTTATAAGACATAACAGGCCTAAGACACTGAGTTAATTCTCCAGTAAAGCAGCCACAAGAGTTCTCAAAATCTTTGGGAAAAGTGTCTAAAAAGCCTCATCTATGGGGATCCCTAGGTGATCATCCAAATTCTTCAGCTATCTTAGACATTAAACTGTATCGTCAGCTATACATTGACTTTCAAGATAAATTTATAAAACTCATTTTAAGAGAGACATAAGTAAACTATTTCCAGTATTATTTTATGGAACTAACATTGTTTAAGGCCTTATAGCTAGAAACAAATTCTAAATAATTTAAAAATATGCATATTTCAAGTTACTTTCTCACCAGTTAATGTTTAAAGTTGTGATAGAAAACATATAAAGTAATATTTATATATTATATAAAGTTAAAAGTTTGAATCCACCTGAAGTTAAATGAGACTAAAAAACACAGGTTGGAGAAATATTTCACCAGATTTGTTGATACTGTGAGTCATGTAAGCTTTTAAATTTGAATTATAATGCAAAAATTTGGAGATAAAATATCCTGTGCAATTGATTAACTACAGGATATTAGCTCTAGGCCACTCCAATTCCTTTCAAAGAGTTGGTTTCTAAATTCCAATTATCTGCTGATGTCTGTACTAAATTTGATAGCCAAGAGATTTGTATCTTGCACATTTAGTGAGATACAATAGCAGTATGCACTTGTCAATGACTCATATTTATCAGTTATCACCTGTATTAACAAAGATAGGGAACAGATCTTAAAAGTTAAGCTATAGAATCTTAATTCCAGAGATAAAATTAGAATTTGTACTTTAGTAAAAATGCACAGTAAGAGAACTGCATAATTGCTTGGAGAACTTTATTAATAACCGAACGCTCAAGTGAGCTGAGCAACTTTATTATTACAATGTTCTATGCCAAAATGAGTCTGTTCATATATTTGCCAATTTCATTTTGCCCAACAGTTCACTGAGTTCAACTGCTGAGTTGTTTCATTTTACTGAAATCTTTAGAACATTGCCAAAATAACAAAAATAACTAATGAATGAAGTCACACTAGGAATATTTGGGGACAATCAGATTATTTTTCCCCTTGATTTCTTCTTACCTTCTAGAACACCTTGGTTTAATAAAAATCTGTGTGATATGTATTCATCTCCCCTAGAGTTAATGTCTTTATTCATTTGATTAACAAATTCTTAGTGAGCATTTACTATGTGCTTATTCTAGTGAAACATGTAGAATATAAGCATGAGTAACCAGGCACAGTTTTTATTTTCAGGTAGCAAATATTCTAAAGGAAACAGATAATTAAACACTAATAATAATGCAGCTTAATATGAGTACAGCTTTAAATTCATGACTGATTTCAGATCTTTTGAGTTTGTAATGGATTCCAGAATAAGATCTACACTGCTTTTACTTTCCTTATCAGATAATGTAGCAGTAGTATAATTACATATATTGCTTAGAAATATTAAAATAAATGTGTTGCTAAGTACAAAGTGTTTCTACATCACTTTGTCAACCACAATTTAGAATAACAGACATCAGGGAGTGTCATGAAAACTAAATTCAAGTCAAGGCTTTTTACGCTGCATATCCTTGAGGAGAAAACTAGATCTTGTGCGTCTTATTTTATTATCTTTTAAATAGTACTGTGCTAGCAGAATCATAAAACCATGGCAAAAAAGTATTTTTTATGGTAATTAAAGAAAATGTTCTTCACCAAATAAGGCATTAGAAAAATAGATATTTTGGCAAATGTCATAAACACATTAACTACTGTTTATACAAAATTATCCCATTTTCCTGGACTAATTATAGTATTTACATAGTGCTAACAACTCATTCACCTATAAAGGCTTCTTCTCCTGTCCACCTATAGAGGACAGGGAAAATAAAAAGATGAACAAATCAAGGACAAAGGAATTGAATCGTTACATGATTCAACTATTCAATAATAGTATCTGATTTTCCATTCCCAGTCACCTTGGTGGTAAGTAGAGTTGCTTAAGTTTATTTAGCGTTCAATAATATAGTCACAAAGTATATTAGAAATTTCACATAGCACAACTTCCTTTGCATTGGTTTTTGGCTTTGACATCATACATAAGAGCACAAGAAAGAAAATACAGTTAAGTTTATTTCTCTTCATGTAGCTGTTTTAAACAAAAGTGGAGGAAATTTTCAAGACTGTATTAGAGAAATTTATATCAGTACTGAAAAAAAATCTCAAATTATACAATGTAAAACATAGTCTCTATCTGCTGTTGTGTATATTTTCAAATGGTGTTAAAAGGAAATAGGAAAGAAATAAAACTGATAACCCAGTTGTTTGGTGACATATGCAAAAATAACATATGCCAGGTCTTCATACAAGACACTATAAAAAGAAAAGCACTTCACAAAACTAAATGTTTCCAAAACTCAGATCAGCTGAGAAATTAAATGGAATCAGTTAATTTGAATTTAAGTAGTCATGACCCCTAAGTATGATATTGGCTGCATTTCAATTATATTTTTTAAAAAACTAAACTACTTAGTCATCTGGGAGAACAATAATGTTTCCTTGGTTCTCAGGGTTTAACAATTTGTGAATGTAGTTGTCATCAATGACAATCATTTAAAAATATATGTTTCTTGGCTGGGCGTGGTGGCTCATACCTGTAATCTCAGCACTTTGGGAGGCCCAGGCGGGCAGATCACTTGAGGTCAGGAGTTCGAGACCAGCCTAACCAACATGGAGAAACCCCCATCTCTACTAAAAATACAAAATTAGCCAGGTGTGATGGCACATGCCTGTAATACCAGCTACTTGGGAGGCTGAGGCAGGAGAATCACTTGAATCTGGGAAGCCGAGGTTGTAGTGAGCCAAGATTGTGCCATTGCACTCCAGCCTGGGCAACAAAAGCGAAACTCTGTCTCAAAAAAAAAAAAAAAGAAAGAAAAGGGTTTCTTAATTAAAGTTGATAATATTAAAACTCATTTTTTTATTTCAAGATGAAGTATATTTGGCTACCAATGTTACCCAATAATTGTTTTACTACCAAATAAAAATAGCTTGAAAATACAGACATTTCAGCATTGCCATAGAAGTATGTGCTAAGATATTAATAACTCTTCATAAATATATTTGTCTTGAAATATTATAAAGGGCTGTGGTTAAGCTCCTATAGGCATAAAACAAATCACTGACCATTTATTTATCCACTCAGTCTTCTTTTCGCAAATGAGTGATGGCCCTACGTTTAGGCATCTTCTACAACTCTGACATTAAGTTCTTCCATGAAGAGAATGTGATAAATTTGTACAAAACCCATTCAAGGTATTATTGTCTTCATACAAACATTCTTTTATGAGTCCCAAATTATAAGTGCCCTTTTCTGTCCCCTCTCTGAAGTTCTCTCATGTCTTTATTCACAAATATGTACAGAAATTTAGTGCCAAATTTAATTTATAGTCAAATAACTATGAGTAAGTGCCACATAACAAAATCAGACAAAAGTTTTTTTGTAGTAGACACAGTTAATCCCTTATAACCTAACATATATTATAATACAAAAAATGAAAGTAGTATAAATTAGTTTATTCATTTAGCACATAAATACTGAGAACTGACTACATTCACCCCAGGCGCAGAGACCACAGTGGTAAAAAAGATACCTTTGCCCTCATGTAGTATGTGTATGCATGTATGTGTATATGTGTAAACAGAAGGAATTATTTAAATATCATATACATATACACACATATACTACACACAAATATAAAGTGATTTCTATTTATAATCACAAATAAATTCAAATAAATCTAATATTGTTTGATCCTTCTATTATACTCTTATTCCCGCATTCTCTCTTCTAAATATTTTATGAATGTCTTAATTGTGATAGTCTTAGATAATGTAGAGAAAAGGCAGTGCAAAAATGAAACAGACAAGGTCCTTGTCTTCAGAGAACTTATAAGTGTCTCAGAATGTTGGCTTATTTGCAGTAGAAACTTTGAAGGAGTTTGTACCTAAAAGCCTTAATGGGAATAAACCACTAAATGACAGAGAGTGAATCATACATTAGTGTAAGGCAGCAGCACCAACCCAGCAGAGCAAAGTGACAGTAACATTTCCATTCCACACATGCTGTCCCTAAATCCCATTCTCCATCAAAAAAAAACAGGTTTCTTTTGACTAGGATGGACTTATAATCTCGAGAAACATAATTAGTTTGTCTTCTCCTACATGTTCCCTTTCTAAAACATAAAAGAAATTTTTGTATTAAATAGATGGGAATAATTTAAATACTTCAGAATCAAGTTATTAAAATGGCAATTCCAGAAATAATGACCTTGAATAATGTGCCTAAAGTGAACTTGGAGAAGATTTTGTTTTGAGATAATTTCTGCATATGTTCAATCCTATTCTTTCACTTTTGAGTCTTTGGTTGTGTTCTTTAAATTATGTGATTATGTATACTAGTATACATTATTTAGTCACTGGAAATCTGATCTTGAATAAATTAATAGGGCAAAACCCTTTTATTATTGTCCATAATATGACTATAAGAATAGATAAAGCAAGTTTTATGATTACCACTGTATGGATGAGAATATTTCTTTAAACCTAAATACATTTAATGATTTTGACATCATAGTCTCAGCTCTTTTTTCTCTTTCTTCTAACCTTTATCTCTTCTGACAGGTAAATAGCATACATTAAGAAAGGATGCGTTGAAATCAATTTAATCAAGGTAAAGAAAAATCGCTCTGAAAGTGTGATATGTTTTTTAATCCAAATTAATTTTTACCCTTAATGTTTTATGAACCCTTACAAAGAGGATATAAGATGAGACAAATTTGATAAAGATTGATGTTTCAGCAATAATAATACATATTTATTGAGAATATATTATATATTGTACAAGTTACTATAAAACTTCATCCGATATAACACAATTGCTATAATATAGGTGTTACTTTTACCCACATTTTACAGATGAGAAAATTAAAAGACTAAGAAGTCAAATAACATTAAATGGTTATGTAACTTGTAGGTGGCAAAGCCAGGGCTCTAATCTAGGGTCATTCTTGTAATTAGTACTACATCTCCACTCTTCTCTAATGTCATTATATTGTTTTTATTTCAGCTTTAATATGGACAACATTTTCTGGAAAACAGTTCCAATGAGTATAGAAATCACAATGGGGAATTTGTCATATTTTTCTATTTTCTCACTTGTACAATCTAACATTTCCTAGGTAATTTTTTTTTTTTTTCTGAAATTGAGATGTGTTGTGGCTAACATTAGCAGTCTCCTCATTAAAGAGATTCCAGGTGATTTAGATAAGTTGCTTACAATTTGCATTTACCTTCGGGAAAATTATAGTAATGGTCTCCATGTGTTTTCCATCACCTCACTGCTCAGAGACCCCCTTGTTCAAACACAGACATAGTCATTGGTGAACAAAAAAATATACAAACTGTGAGTCACAGAAAAAGCAAACACAAAACCATAAATTTCTCTTCTTTTGGTTGCCATTTTATAATTCTGTATGTAAATGATCTGATCTCTTCTTGCTACAGTAAGTGACTCACAAGAGTTGATGGGAATATATATGACCAATAAAATTGTTTCTAATGTTATACACAGGTGACAGAAATGTTCTCCAGCTGATCAGAGAGAGAATAATGTTTTTATGTTGCTAAAGGATGAAGCTATTTTCTTCAGCCAGACTGCACATTTATATCAACTGAGGAAAGAAAGAAAAATCTCCTGACCTTTATCAAATTAATACAGAATTAAAATTGAGATGTTTTGATTGACACTTCAATAGAAAAAGCAGTGTAAGTTCTGAAATACAGTATTAAGAACTTGAAAACAGGATTCTAAGACATTTACTACTAAAGAAGAGGGCAGTGGGGATATAACATTAACACAGATTATTCTTAAACAAAGAAATTAGAAACAAAATTTCTCAGCTGGACAGCAAGAAAAACAAGAGCTTGAGATCCTTCTGGCAGCACCTGCAGTTCACTGATGACAGTATATTGTATAAATGCATGGCTACCCAGGTATCCCTGAAGAGAATTAAAAGAAATGTCATTGACTTTTTCATCTTAAGTGTATTAATATATGTTACAGCAATAATGGAACATAGACTGTTGGGGCTGATCATCTATTTTTAAGAAGCCTTATTTTATAGTTAAGGTAGTTAAAAATGCAATAGGGGAGCTGAAACTTTCCCAAAATTATACCATGAATGAGCTACAGAACCAGTGGTGATCTGATATGGTTTGACTGTGGCCCCACTCAAATCTCATCTTCAATTCCCACGTGTTGTGGGAGGGATCTGGTGGGAGGTGATAGAATCACGGGGGGATGTCTTTCCCATCCTGTTCTTGTGATAATGAGTCTCAGGAGAGCTGATGGTTTTAAGAAGGGGAGTTTCCCTGCACAAGCGCTCTTATTTCATTTGCTGCCATGTGAGAAGTGTCTTTCACTTTTCACCATGATTGTGAGGTCTCCTCAGTCACATCAAACTGTAAGTCCAATAAACCTCTTTCTTTTGTAAATTGCCTGGTCAGGGTTACGTCTTTATTAGGAGCATGAAAATGAAGTAATACATGATCTGATTCAACTTTTTTTATTTTTATAAAAAGGTATCTCACAAAAGGTATTCTAATGGAGCATGAACTCTAAGTAATACCTTACAGAGTCAGTCTCAACACCTATTGTCACAGATTCATTGCTTATTGTCAAAATCCTCAACCCTTAGAACTAAAATTCTTCAAATTATTCATGACCAGGGGAAAGGCTGTGCTGTTTTGAAGTTGTTGGGCACACTGTAAACTGTGAAGCAAGCTACATTTCAATGGAGTCTAGGTCCATAAGTCTCAAAGGGTTGTCCGTGAAACAGCAGCATCAGCATCACTTGGGAGCTTGTTAAAAATGCAGATTCTTGGGTTCTAATCTAGACACTTTGGGGATGGCTCCTAACAATTTGTTTTGGATCTAGTTCACACCAAAGTTTGAAAACCACTGGTCAAAAAGGAAAGCCCTTTTCAAAAGCACTATTTTGAAGATAAAATATAAAATTGCAATCTTCGTTGTGCCCCTAAACAACTGTGTTACTTTGAGAAATTTACTTAACTTCCTTATGATTCATTTTCCCCATTTGCAAAATACATTACTTATTTCATGTGGTTCATGTGACGTTGGAATGAGATAAAGCATAGAGAAATACTTAAAGGCTATTGGGCTTTAAACAAGTGATTCTCAACTGTGGGGGTTTTAGTCTCCAAAGAACATTTTGTAATGTCTGAATATATTTTTGATAGTCACAACTAGTTGAAGAGGTTTCTACTGACATCTGGTGAGTAGACAAGGATGTTACCAAAATCCTGTAATGAACGGCATAGCTCCCCACCACAAAGAATTATCTGGTTCACATATCAATAGTGCTATGTTTCAGAAATTCTGCACTAAACTAACTTATTGAAATTTATTTTTATTATCCAATTTGCCATCACTTCTACCTCTTCCATTTTTCTCTGATTTATAAATAATAGCACAGATACTAACAATGCTAATTCATATTTTTGAAAATATATAATGCATGTCAAAAATGCAGGTGAGATGCAGATAAAAGGATTTATTTTTTATAATATCTAATCTTTGGGGATTGTTGATAGAAGATAATAAAAAAGTTTCTTTCATCGCATGTTTAAAATGTACATTTTTCTCATGTGAAAAGAGATTAAAATAATTTGAAGAGCTTGCTTCAGTTCAGCTCACTCAATAATTTTATCCCTCTACCTTGCTTATAAATCTCTGGCCCTAGCAAACACAGTGATAACTGAAATAGAAGCAATCTCACTGCCACCTTTTCTATATCTTCACATCGTTAGCTATCCTCCTGCAACTTTAAGTATTATTCAAGATCACCATGCATTAGAGACATCCAAGGCAGACTAACACAGTAAAAGAGAGAAATAGTTTATCAGCTTCTTTGTAGGTTAGATGAAAAGAATAACATTTTTTCCTTCCCATTCTTTTCAACCTACACTTGGATGGCAAACACCATACAATTACTACAGGAGGAATGAATCATCTAATGGTAACTCACCACCATACTGCTTATATGATAAAAGAGTGTAGGTGATTAATGATGTCCAGATGATAAATTATGTGATTATTTTCCACATTTGTTATAGAATCATGTACAGAATTAAAAAAAAAAAAACACCATGAAGAAACATCTTCTAACAGCAGGCAGTAGAGCTTTACTTATGTAGGAGGGGGTACAATTTGGTCCTAAATTTGCCAGAAATTCAGATTGTTTGATGGTTTCTGACAAGCTGGCATGGAAGGCCTGCCTTATCCAGTTCACCTAAGAAAGTGAGGAACTTCCAACTTTTTAAAAAAGTCTATCATAAAGGAAAAAAGGCATATGATTCTGAGCACAGCAAGGTGTCACTCAGAAGTTCATTCATCTACCTCTCAGGAAACCATGAAATGGAATGAAAACCTCTAGATTTGAATATTAGTTTTCAAGGCAGTTCTACTTTTATTCCTAATGAAGTGGTCCATGAAAACATAAAGAGGCCTCTTTCTGCAACCTCACCATAAATCATGGTTTAACTTTAGCAGTTAAAGAACTCAGTTAACAGTATCCATAAGAAGAAGTAGGCAGGTTCAAAAATGTGTCAAAAAGGAGTACCAATACTCAGCCAAAATAAATTTCTTGAAAGATGCAGATGTACCCATCGGTCATTATGGGTGACCATACCAGAAGCATCCATCTGAAGAACCAGGGTCCCAAACACAAATTGTCACTAGCAGGAGTGAGAGGCCAGCTGAAGCCTCCCAGTCTAGCACACTCATGGTTAGTAACCAAATATATAAAAGAGAGAGCTTGAATTATATAATAGTTAAAATCGTAATAGATAATAATGCTTAGCAAGTGCTTACATTGGTAGTAAAGTACTAGAATCTCTCTAATCTTTGCAACCATTTTTAAATCTATGTTAAATAACCTCAGTTTAGAGATAAGAAATTTAGGGTAAATAACTTGTTATTGACAAATTTCTCCAACTTTATGTTGATTTTCTTAAAAAAAAATTCTACCTTATTTTTCAGCCATTTAATACCAATACCTTGGAAATTTTTGCTCACACTTTCTAATGAAATTCTTTGGTACCGGGCACTGAGCAGTTTCACTGTCCATTCAAAGCCATCTCTTTCAATTTGAGTGAAAATTCGATCTTCGAATTTTCTACAGCCATGGATGGCAGTAAAGAGCCCTCGCTTCTTTAAACTCTCCCTTGCATTATTCTCCTTCTTTCTCAAAGTTTCCAGATGAGTGCTTAGTTGGGTTCTCCACAGCTTTCTATTCTCCCAATTGCCAAATAATTGTAGGACTACCTAAGCTCCAGCCTGTGCTTCTCCTTTTATGCCTCCATTAGATTGTCCCTTTTGATTTCAAATAGAATTTCTGCAGTAATGGTTTTTAAATCTAACTCTTCAGGCCCAATATTTTCGTTTTGGCTCCAGATACATCTTTTCAATTTGCACCTCAATATTTTTACATGATGACAATACCTCGATGTTAACATACTAAATAAGTACTTTTATTACTTTTCCTATCCCCCATCTCATTGGACTAATATTCTCCTCCTTCTCCTATTTTTTTATCATTTTTGATTAATGAGATCATTAAATACATTTTTGATTAATGAGATCATTAAAGTGATATTTGATACTCTTCTCTCAAAATTCCATCAGTAAGTGGTCATTCTAACTGATCTTCAAAGATGTACTTTCTGACTACTAGCATTAGAGATACAAGGTGTCAGGTAAAAAGAAATAGAAAAATTTTAAAGTAAGCTCAAGCCCATGCAGTATGCTGAGTTGCATGTTACAATGGCCTCAAATGGCCAGCTAAAGAGTTAGGCTTCTATTCTGTGTGCAAAGGGATCTCCTCATACTTCTAACCAATTTGTTTGTAACTCACCTTACCATATTTACTATATTTTGCCAATATTTGTTAGTGTTCAAGTTTTATCTTCTCTATTATTTTTAATATTCTCAAAAGCAAAACATTTGAATTTCCTTCTGTTTATTTTGTATCATCTCTAGCCTCAGTGTGGGCATTCCACTTACTGGAGGTCATAAAATATTTGCTCAATTGAATGGGCCTACACAGCCAAAGCAGAAACAATAAAAAGAATGAAAATGTTTGTTTGGAAGTTGGTAGCAAAGTGATAATTTATTGAATATTAGCTTGCTTAGGATGTACATACAGAGGAAAAATGAGGTCAGGACAGTTACTGTATAATTGTTTGGTGATATTCATCTAATTTAAAATCCAGTGAAGACAAATTAATACTCAAACATTGCTTCTCTTCAATCATGCACAATTTTTGGATCTGGGCCAGTAGGGAAAATGGCCCACAATTCTCCAACCTCTGCTTACAGATTATTTCTTATATCTTTTATGGGAATAAATTAATACATTAGTAATCTTAAGTAATGTAAAAATTACAGGCATAGCTTTAAATAGCTCTTTTGCCAAGTTTATATATAAGAGCAAGGGAGAAAATCTTTAAAACTTGATCCAAATTCAAAAATTATGGCAATAATTTGTAAAAGGTTTAATGAAGAGACAAGTAGACAGCTTAGTCCTGGGCCACATACAAAAGAGCTCTTCTTAATAACGTCTTTTGGTCATGGTGATCAAACGGAACTCAATACTTATCTCCCTGCTCCTGAGACTGCCAGGATTTTCTTTCACACTAAATGGAAATGTCTCTGTTAGTTAAGACTGTGATATACCAACGTGGCTGTGATCCAAACTAGACTCTGAACTCCAGAAGCACACAGAGCATGGGAAAAAAGATACACGATCCTCATGGGGAAGCATTAGCATCATGACCTCATAAGAGTTAATGGACAAGAAGAATGACTTCAATGGGCTGTGTTGAAAAACCTGCTGTTTCCTCTCAACACTTACAAACCCCAATGAAACTTCAGTGATTAATAGTGATTGGACTCAATAATGATTAGCCAAAGCATCTGCCATGGGCAGCTCCTGGGCACTCACATGACCTTCTGTGTGTTAATTAAGGGCATCACTGATCCAAACAGCCCAGTCTGCAGTTGATAACCCCACCACATGCGGAAGACACTGCCTTGCTTTGGGAGCCATAAAGAAACAAATTGAGACATGCTGTCATCTCAACTCAAAATGTAAATTTAATTTAAATCAAAAAGTGACTGTTAGGTTAATTGTACCTATGACAACTTAGGGTTTATAAATAGGCACATGTGAGCATTTAATTGAGTAAGCCACTTAACCTATGTACAAACTATTTGGGAGTGCACACATACACAAATCTGTATGTATTGAGTTGCTTGAGTGCTCTCCTAAAGAGTAGTCATGTTTCAGAATGTAAATAAAAGCATATACATATATGTAACATACCATAAATTCTGAAGAATTTGTTGGTAGAATTTGGGAAAAATTATAAGGCACTGATAGGTTATAGCCAACAATCCAATTGTTATTTTTAATTTCATTAAAAAATTTAACCTATTTAATAGCATCAGACCAGTATTATCCCCCAGTGACTTATATATAAGAACCTGAGTATATTTTAGTCTGTATCGAATCAGTGGAACCATTAAGTTGCATTCCATTTTAGTAGCATATCAAGATACAGGACAAAAGCTAGTTTAGAAATATTTCTTTATAGGTGTTTTATTTTTTTTAATTGGCTTTATGAAGCATGCACTTGGTAATGTGGGAATAATGGGAGGAGAAGAGGAGGCGTAGGATTTGTAGATCTATTGGAGAGATACTCTCAAATGAAATAAAGAGCAATACAAATCAAAATTGTACCAAGTGCTGAATTGTCGTGAACTAACTTGAAAAATCTTAGTATAGAGCAAAGAGAAAAGAATAAGAACTTAGAGATTAGGGACTTTGGGAAAATTACTAACTTTACTAAGATGCCATTTTATACCCTCAACACTAGGGTATATTTATGCGATTTTCCATTTCTAGCTCATTATAATCCATGATCCTCAAACTTGAGCATGCAACAGGAGCTCCTAGAAAGCTTGCTAAAACACAGAATGCTGGGCCTGATTTTCAGAGATTCTGATTCCATAGGCCTGGGGTAGGATCCCAGATTTTGTATTTTTAGGAAGTTGAACTGTAATGCTGCTGCTGGTGGCTGAGAGATGACACTAATAAATATGACAACATTATTTAGATGCTTTAATATTTTGGCATTTCCATGCATGGAATAACAATCATTCTCTATTAGATTTTTCAAACTATATTTAACTCTTCAAATAAATTATAAAAAATATGTTTTCTTTCTTTCATCCCAGAAATAATATTAAAGCCATAGGATTAGATAAATTCCCCTAAAGAGAGATGAATTAGAGAAGAGAGAGGACCCCCTCCATTAGTTTGCTAGGATTGCTATACCAAAGTCTTACCAAGTGGGTCGCTTAAACAATAGACATTTAGTTTTTTACAATTCTGCAGGCTAGAAATGTAAGATCAAGGTGTCCGTAGGGCTGATTTCCTCAGGGGTTTCTCCTCTTTGCTTGTAGATGGATATTTTCTTTTCACATGGTCTTCTTTCTATACATGTATGTGTCCTAATTTCTTCTTATAAGGACACCAGGCACATTGAATTAGGACTTACCAAAATGACATCATGGTAACTTAATTACCAGTTTAATGATTCTATATCCAAATACAGTTACATTCTGAGTACTGGGGGTGAGGCCTTCATCATAAGGATTTTGAGGACACAAAATTCGGTCCATAACATTCCCCCAAACCAACATTTTGAGATCAAGTAGAAGGAAGCCAGAGAAGGCTTCAATGGGGGAGGAAGAAGATAATCAGGAGTGAGTGTGGTAGAAGAGAAGTCACTCACTATTGGAAGAATTATCAAAATTTAGACAAAAATGACAGATTAGCATGGCTTCATTTCTCCTATTACTAAGGAAATATTCAGGTTTGTATAGCAGAAAGTCCAGAATCCTTAGTAACTCTGACAGTAATATTGTCATTATCCCTGTTTTCCTGATTTTAAAACTTTTAGTTCATAGTGAGTCATCTAAATTGGCTTACAGTATGTGAGTGATAAATTCAAATGTTACATAGGCCAGGGATGCTGACTCACACCCATCATCCCAGCACATTGGGAGGCTGAGGTGGGAGGATCATTTGAACTCAAGAGCTTGAGACCAGCCTGGGCAATATAGGGAGAGCCCATCTCAATATTTTTAAAATGTTAAATAACAGCTTCACTGGAAATACTGTAAGAAACTGGGGACAAAGGAATGTTAATAATGCCTGATAACAGGGTACTACAAAGGGCAAGGAAGAAAGTATTTTTTACATTTGCCTGAATGGCAGAAATTCTTCAGCAAAATAGGCTTCACTTGACCCAGTGCTACTCTGGGAGCAGAAGACTTCAGAACAAGTGTGGCAGCCAGCACTGTACCAGATCAGCCACGGCAATTAGATAATGCATAATGAGAAGAAGACGCAGAGATACCTGGGAAGAACCCATGCCAAACGAAATTCAGCTGTGGAAGCAATTTACCTGCTCAAATCAAGGTAACAGCCGTGAGCTTTACAGGACTGCCTGTACGCAGGGAAGTAGACAGAAGAGGAAGAAAATGAGGATGGCTGCCTGAACTTATTCTTGAGGATACATGAGATACATATATTGGCTTCCCAAAATAACTGAGAAGTTGTTGGCAGGGCATGGGTTTCCCACAATAGCCACTGGTGTCAAGAAACAGCAAAACATGGACTATGTTTAAAAAAAAAAAATGAGGGCAAGAATGAGAAGAAAAAGAAAAAAAGAAAAGCGTACAGGAACATATCTTTAGTTGTATATGGCTATTCACCACTTATAGTTTTAGAAAACAAAGTTCTCTGAACTTCTCTGAGTTGAGAAACTGTATATTTATTTATCACCAAACAATATATTAATACTGAACTGCTAATTCCTTTTCACAAACATGGATAGAAAGTCTGCTATTGTGTAAAGTACTCTTGATAGAAAGTCTGCTATTGTGTAAACTACTCTGACAGGGACTGGAAAACAAAGATGAATAAGACTGAATAAGACATTGGCCCTGATTTGTAATAAGTTCATGGTAGTGTCAGGTATACGCACTGTTAGCCCTTCTCAAATATTTAATGAATAGACTATGCTAAAAATGTGTATGAACCTCAAAAACTTTTTTTAGCGTAATGATAAAAATAAATACTGATAGATATTTCAAAAGTGTTCCTGCACATAAGAGTTTTCATTTTATAGCAGAATAGAAAATTTACCAACTTTTAACAGGAAATAAGAACATACACATGTCTACTGCTACAGATTCCTGTCTTGAATTATACTAATATAAAGCAAATGGCAGGTCTGAAAATAGAATATGTATTTTGTTTGAATCATCCATTTTTATGATACACACTTAGTTACTACTCTTCCAAGGAAACACGTTCCTTATGTAATTATACATAAAATAAATCTAGTCTGAAAATGTTACTATAAACCTAGAAAATCCATATTTACAGAATTGTTTCTGGCTTATTGATATGTGATTATTTCTTTTTTTTTTTTTTCTTTCTTCACAGGGTCTGTATCATCCAGGCTGGAGTGCAGTGGTGCGATCATGGCTTACTCCAGCCTTGACCTCTTGGGCTCAAGCTATCCTCCCATCTAAGCCTCCTGAATAGCTGGAAATGCAGGCATGTACCACCATGACTGGCTAACTTTTTTTTTTTTTAATTTTTGTAGAGATGTAGAGAGGTCTCTCTTTGTTGCCTAGGCTGGTCTTTAGCTCCTGGCCTCAAGTGAGTTTAATTTACCTTGGTCTTCCAACATGCCAGGATCACACATGTGAGCCACTGTACCTCGCCTGATTATTTCAAATTAACAAATCCATTATTGATAATATGTAGTTTACAACAGTGGTTTTTCTGTTCAATACTTCCTTCCCATTCTGCTGTGGAGGAAGCCCCAGTGCTATTTCTCCTATTCCCTTCCTATTGGAGGTGATGGTCAAAACAACACATCCCTCTGCTCTCACTCCTTTTCCAGAGATAGATAGACACATGACCCAAACTAGATCAATCAGAGTTCTTCCCTTGGATTTTACATAATGGAAACAGGTGGAAAAGTACTCTCTTTCCGTTCATGAGGCTATATCCAGAAACAGCATTTGGTTATGATCTTAGATTTGTTGGTACAGCTGGTCAGAGAGAATGAAGTCATAACAGAGAACTGGAGATGAAAGACAATGAAAGAGAAAAATAGAATGACACCAGATCCAATGTGAAAACAAGAGCCCTGATGACTTTGGCATTCTTGCATCCAGTCATTATGAAACCACTTCCACCTCATCTCTTTTGGAAGTTTGCTTCATGTACCCTTTCCACTTTTAGCTAATTGAACTAGTTTTCTGTAACTTGGCTCAGAATGAGTCCTAACACATTAAATGTATATCCCAAAGCTATTATAAATTTACAAATTTGCATGTTCAACAGTCTTTGTTTAAAAAAAAAAAAAACACTGTTTCCATTGACTTTTCTAAGCCTGTGGTAGAATGTAGCTGTCCAAACCTTCCCATTGTCCAATCTCTTAAACATCAGTTCCACAAAAAAACCTAAGACAAGTAATCTACATGGATTATAAGACAAAATATAGTTGGAACTTGGAATAATTTATTTGTTTGAAGCTATGGTGTTAAATGGATCTGTGCAATAAAGTTTTTCTTGCTGTTTAAAAAAGTTACATGTATTATTTTTGACATTAAACATCAATATCCTCTTGGAACTCTGAATTTCAGTTTGACCTAAGCTCCTATGTGTGCAATTGCAAAATCCCACAGATTTCCATTGATCAAGTAGTTATAGTCACTTCCTTTTATGTAGCAATATTATATCAAAGTGCTTTAAAGTATAATTTGTTTAGCTTCATCAAAAGGCCAGGAAGTATATATCATCATTGCAATTTTTACTATGGTGAGAACAGACTTGTGTGAGGACACAAAGTTGATAAATGTGTATGCAAAATATAAAATACAGGTCTATATTTCTCAATTGAGTGTTCACTATAATGATCTGAAGTACGGAAAATAAAAGGACACTTGTTATGTGCATGCTAACCAGCTAGAGTACTTGAAGCAAATGCACAAACAGTTACAAAAGCTTTGAATGGGGCTGGGTGCAGTAGCTCACGCCTGTAATCCCAGACTTTGGGAAGCTGAGGTGAGTGGATCACCTGAGGTCAGGAGTTCGAGATCAGCTTGGCCAACATGGTGAAACCCTTTATCTACTAAAACTATAAAAATTAGCTGGATGTGTTGGCACGCACCTGTAATCCCAGCTACTTGGGAGGATGAGGCAGGACAATTGCTTGAACCTGGGAGGCAGAGGTTGCAGTGAACCAAAATCACACCACTGCACTCCAGCCTGGGCTACAAGAGCAAAACTCTGTCTAAAAAGAAAAAAAGCTTTGAATGATATATATTGAGGCTCAGAATACCTGTGATTTATATCACCTGTTCTGTATTTAACCAAAGCTGAAGAACTGGTACAGAAGTCATTTCAAGTTATCAATGCTTGTTGAACAGAACTACATTTTGAAATAAAAGGAAACCCAATTCTTTCTATTTATCCATCCATCCACATCAACTTAAGTATGTTAAATGTGATACAATGCCTACACATAAGCATTCCAAGCAATTTTGATGTAGTGAAAAAGTTATAATCTCAGCTGAGCTACTAGACAACTGAACCAAGGCAAATTATTTAACATGTATTAAAAAATAAATATTGCGGCCGGGCGCGGTGGCTCAAGCCTGTAATCCCAGCACTTTGGGAGGCCGAGGCGGGTGGATCACGAGGTCAAGAGATCGAGACCATCCTGGTCAACATGGTGAAACCCCGTCTCTACTAATACAAAAAATTAGCTGGGCACGGTGGCGCGTGCCTGTAATCCCAGCTACTCAGGAGGCTGAGGCAGGAGAATTGCCTGAACCCAGGAGGCGGAGATTGCGGTGAGCCGAGATCGCGCCATTGCGCTCCAGCCTGGGTAACAAGAGCGAAACTCCGTCTCAAAAAAAAAAAAAAAAAAAAAAAAAAAAAAAAAAAAAAAAAAAAAAAAAAAAAAAAATAAATATTGCACTGGATACTTGTTAAAAAATGGGAAGGATGATTTTATTTAAGACTATTGTGATGAGAGAGAGAGAGACTGAACTCAATTTCACAGGAAAAGAAGAAAAGAGAATTTTTAAAATCTGGGATGAGTCAATGGAAAAATCTTGGAGAATGTTGAGGGAGAAGCTTGACCCAACGCAATTAGGCCATCTCTGTGTTTGTAAATTGTCCCTTCTGGAAGTTATGATCCTACAACCTCATAAAGACTGATATACATGGGAACCTATCTTTCTTGATGATTACAATTCAAAGGAATGATTACTAGGTCATTGAGAAACACATTCCTGAGTTTTAGAGGACTGACATCTCAGAGGATCAGAGAAAGAATTTGCAATTTCAAGCTTTCTGTTATTATCTTTGTTTCAAAGTTAACTAAATTCTTCCCATAATTAGCTTGGCCTATAGCCAGGAATGAACAAGGGAAGCTTGGGAGTTAGAAGCAAGATGGAGTTTGTTCGTTTTGTAAACAGGTTTATAATGTTGGGAAAAATCCACACCGAGACAATGGATTTCTCAGCAAGGCTAGTTTACTCCTGCAGGAAGGGTGCAACTCGCCAGCAGTCTTGCTGAGAGAGCACACCTGAACAAGGGAGAAGGGGACATTTATAACTTTCATAACCTGATGCAATCACCCTACACTGTGTCCAGTTTCCATTGGCCGGGACAGTACCTAACATTCTATGTTTGACCTGATTGGCTAAAAACTTGGAAATTTCCCAAATAGATAAGGAGAAAGAAGACAAAAGAGGAAGCTAGTCAGGTTAAGAGAGTTTCCAAATAAGAAATGGCATGCACCAGGATTTGGAGCTTCCCTAGTTCTGTTCAGACACGCCAGAGCAAGTCAAGGTAGCTGATTTAAGATGTAGCTGATTTGGAGAATATATATACATGGGTATGTTTACGCTAATAGCAAATAATGGCCATAGAGTAAGAGATTATAACTCCTTGTAGTCCAAGATATAAACTTTGAAGAAGAACTTTCCCATCTTTGACAGTTAGGTCAGATTTCTTTATTGTTAAAATTTTCTTATGTCAAATTTTTCTCACTGTCATAGTTTTTGCAGAGGTTGTTTGAATATCACGCCAAAATCTGTCTATAGCCATACTAAGCCCAGCTTTTTTTTTTTAATAATAGCAAAACTTTGGTAGCATGAAATCATCCAACACTTCAATGATAGTTAAATAAATTTAATACAACGATATATATGAGTGCCATTAAAACTGTAAACCTGGAAATACACTATTTAATAAATGAATTGTAAGTAAGTTTAAAGGAAGAAAAAATAATGAATTGCAGATAGTATATTTCCATTTAGAGACAATATATCTATATAATTGCATAGAAATATTATGGAAAAATATACATAAGCATATTAACATTAATTGCATATGTGTTACAGGTAATTCGTGTTTGTTTTCTAAAATTTATTTATTTTCTAAATCAGCAGTGTGGACTCACTGTTAAATTGCAGCTCTAGATACTAGAGTAGGAGCATTTTGAAGACAGGGTTTAGGTCTTATTCAAAAATCTCCTTCAGAATCTACTTCTGACAGGTGCTTAGTAAATGTGTATTATAGAAGTGGGCACATAAACCTTCCTGTTACTCTTTAGAAATAAGAAAGATTAATCTTGCCTGTTTCCTAGATAATCTGTTATCAACTTTTTTTTCTTTTTTGGGGTGGGGGGAGCAGCTCATCTCTTTAAGTGGGAAAAGGAAGACTTTCACACTACATCAAAGAAAAATTCACAGGTACTCTTCTGTAGCATGCTAGGAAGAAATAAAATAAAACAGAAATATGTGACAACATTTGTTACTCTGCAGGGTTCTAGAAAGAGTGTTTGACCTAAATACCATGAAACTGAATTACATTAGAACACAAATTGATTTGATGCAGTGGAAAATTTTGGGGTTTACTTTGTTTGGAAAGAAGTTGGAATTTTACCATTTCTTCTTCAATTTTCAAGCAACTCTTAAGTGTTTTGGAATGAACCATATTCACCTTGCTACTCATTTAGCTTATTTTGTTTGAAAACATTTACATAGTAAAAAGCCGTTAATGACATCCTGATAACCCTGGAGCTATGAGTAAAGAGATTGCTGCTTTGTCCTAAATGTATGTTTTACCCTTTTACATCTTCTAAATACCTCTATTGCTAATGACTTTTTTCATCCTGAAATTCATATTTCTTAAGCAATCTGAAAACATAGGATAGTCTTAGGAGGGACAATCTCTATTAAAATTAGCTGTCTTTCCCAATCAACAAATGAGGAGAATTTTATTCAGGGGAAATCTTAGTTCTATTAAAGGAAATTAAACTGGAAATTTTTATTGCCAGATGGAATATTGCCTTAAAGGTGATCTAAAGGACAGTTTATGCATCAAACATTCTGTTTTCAATCTGGTTTTCTTTTGCAGATGGTCCTTAAATTGATAACACTTTTATGGACTTTGTGGTGGTAAAAAAAAAAAAAAGCAGAGAGAGGCTAAATGCAAATATTACCTAAAATTGAGATGTAAAATTGATGTGGATACATAACACGGTTCTAATATGTAGCAAAACATGGCCAAATTCTCTAATGTTTGGTCTGTTTATTTCCACTGCATTTTACTCCAATGTACATATTGGATAAAATACAATTCAAAAAAGGGCTTTTTACACATATTCCAGAAATTGAAGGATGAGGTGTGTTTGCTTCAGAAACATCCTTTGCTGGCATCTATTAAGCTGTGCTCACCACCGTTAGGCCTTGCTAAGAGCTAATGTCTACTGCTGAAGCCTACAGCCTCTCTCTCAACTCTGGTTGCTGTGTCACAAAGTTCCAGTCAGAATGTGGAGTGTAGTTTTCTTCTGTTCTAGATACTCCAAATTTATGTAAGATTGTCTTAACTATCCTTTCCCATTTCTGAGTTTAAAAATCAAGTAAGGAGAAGTTTTGGGCCTTCTTTTCAGGTGCTCAGAGCAATGACTAAATCTAAGCTTCTCTATGTGGATTGTTCCTAAGCTGTCTGCCCTGGGTTCTAGTGATAAAAAAGTGTTCCCATGGTGTAGTTTATAAAACACTAGTGGTTCCTGATGGGTCTTAAGTAATCTGCAGAATATATATAGTTCCCTATATATACAGAGGGAGAGACTAAATTCTGATTTTCTTATCTTTCTATCTTGCCCAAGTTCCTATCTAAGGGGTCTGGAGAGTCACATCCTACAAACCATAAATTCTCATTAGATGGGTTCTATTTAACTCTATATATTGTGACTTATTTTCTGATATGACTCTAGCATAAAAGTACAAGATGAGGAAGAAAATCAAAATATTTTACCCCCAAAACATTTTTGTCACATTTTGAAATGGCCCTGCAAGCTGTATTTTTTGGAGGAAAATTCACATCTGTAAAGAATCCCTGTTAACATAGCTAGACCTTTTCCTCCCAGGTCCCTCCCAATCCTAAAGAGATGAACTAAAAGTCTAGCACCTTTTAAAGATCTGAGTAGGACACATTTGTCATCTATTGTCTCTAAGGGCAGCCTCTAAGGTTCAAAGGAACCTTGGCCTCCATAATCTTTAATCTTAATCTGAACCTTTTCTTCCTATCAAGCCCAGGTCTTTTTTTTTTTTAATTAATTTATTTATTTTTGAGACGGAGTTTCGCTCTTGTTACCCAGGCTGGACTGCACTGGTGCCATCTCGGCTCACCGCAACCTCCGCCTCCTGGGTTCTGGCAATTCTCCTGCCTCAGCCTCCTGAGTAGCTGGGAAGCCCAGGTCTTTAGACAAACTCAATTTGTCAACCAGAAAATGTTTAAATTTACCTATAGCCTGAAAGCCCCCTTCTTCCCTGCCTCCCACTTTGAGTTGTCCTGCCTTTCTGGACCCTACCAATGTATTTCTTAAATGTATTTGATTGATGTCTCATGCCTCCTTAAAATATATAAAACCAAGCTACACCCGGACCATCTTGGGTACATGTTCTCAGGACCTCTTGAGGGTTGTGTCATGGGCCATAGTCATTCATGTTTGGCTCAGAATAAATCTCTTCAAATGTTTTGCAGAGTTTGACTCTTTTTGTTAACATACATACCAAATAACTTGTGTACTACTTTAACTAAGTATTACATACCTCATATGTATATGTCTATATGTGTATATACATATGTATGTATGTGACATACAACTTTACATACTAGATACGTAATTTTCCAATAATTTCACAAATATGAAATGTAAGGTTTTTAAAGATGATTTTTCTCAGAAGTTCATTCCAATTTTCATGACTGTTAAGCTTTTAAATGCTATTTATATAAAACACTCTACTAGTTAGATCATCTTACCTGAGGTGCATTTAAAAGAGTATAGCTGGCTAAGCACAGTGGCTCACACCTGTAATCCCAGCACTTCGGGAGGCTGAGGTGGGTGGATCATGAGGTTGGGAGTTTGAGACCTCCCTGGCCAACATGGTGAAACCTTGTCTCTACTAAAAATACAAAAATTAGCTGGGCTGGTGCCACATGCCTGTAATACCAGCTATTCTGGAGACTGAGGCAGGAGAATTCCTTGAACCAGGGAGTTTGAGGTTGCGGTGAGCCAAGATGGCATCACTGCACTCCAGCCTGGTGACAGAGCAAGTTTCCATCTTAAAAAAAAAAAGTGTAGATAAATTGTGTTAATATATTTTCACCTCATTTTTCCTTCATATTTTAATTTACTTTATGTATTTCTCTGCACTGTCATCCAAAAGACCACCAGGATGGCTAGACAGTAGAAGGGAGAGCTTTATCAGTTGGCAAGCCAGGAAGAGAAAGTCTACAGTATGAACCAAAGCTGTCCTGTCTTTGAAGAGGGAAAATGACAGTGTATTATTTCGTTTTCGCACTGCTATAAAGACCCACCTGAGACTGAGCAATTTATGAAGAAAAAGAGATTGAATTGACTCACTGTTCATTAGGCTGTACAGAAAGCTTGGCTGGGAGGCCTCAGGAAACTTACAGTCATGGTGGAAGGTGAAGGGGAAGCAAATGCATCTTATTATGGCATAGCAGGAGCGAGAGAGAGTGAAGAGAGAAATGCTACACACTTTTAAACCACTAGATCTCATGAGAACTCTACCACGAGAACAGCAAGGGGGAGGCCCACCCTTATAATTCAATCACCTCCCACCAGGCTCCTCCTTCAACACAGGGGGATAACAATTCAACATGAGGCTTCAGTAGGAACACAGAGCCAAACCATATCAGACAGGTTGTGTTTTGTGCTACACAGGGATGGTATTAACCATATGCAGCAGGTTTGGGGGGAAAGCTATACATATTTATCAGGGGAGCTAAATACATGCACAAGGGGTAAACATGTATGTAACATACATCTGGTGTTCACTTTAGGGCAGGGTTTTAGCATTAAAATGAGGTAGAATTGGGCTCCTTACATAAAAAGGTGAACGAAAGGACACAAAGACAGTTTGTACTCAGCCTCTACAAGCTGACTTAAACTGGCTTAAGGTCTGCAATTGCTTATTAGGAAAGCATGTGCACAAGTCAGGTCCTCTGTCCAATCAGAGTTGTAGTGGTCTGGTTTGTGAGTCAGTCTCATAGCCTCTGTTAGGGAGTATGGCAAGGATATGATTTTTCTTATAGTCATAGGAATTTATAAATCTGCCCCACCAGCAGGCCCAGAGTCCTTGACTTGTAGGCAATTTTTGTTTCCTTAACCTTAAGGCCTTAGTTGATAAAGGGGTGTTTATTTTGGTCTTTTAAATCACAGCACTAATTCACACTAAATGTGAATTTAATCTTTTGTTTTTCATGAGCATTATAAATAGAATGATGGGTCTTTATCTTCATTGTTAATATAAAGCTCTTGGGTGTTTAAAAATGTTTAAAATATATGCATTTTTAAGTTTTGTATAAAATCTTGATCAATTTGCTACATAAAATACACATTACCCAGTGAATTTAACTGGGTAATATGTATTTTATGTAGCACTATGTTTTGTTTAATAAATATACCTACAAGTGAAAGCTTCACCGTAATGTTTTGTAAAAGTATATAATAGAAAATGCTTTTGGGATCAATAATCAAGGCTCTACAAAACCTGTTTTATTTATTTGACAAATATTACTTGAGCATTTGTTATGTACCAAAACTGCTCTGTTTGGAATAAATATAATAAAAATATATACAGCCAATTAAAAGATAAAAAAGAAGAAAAGGTAAAGGAAGTTGATAGTGATTGAATATAAGAGATTGAAAATATGTGCAATTTTAAATAAATTTTTCAGAGCAGACTCGTTGAAAAGTTGGCATCTGAAAAACAACAATTACATGAAAGATTCAGCCATGTAGCTAGCTGAGGAAGAATGTTTCAGGATGAAGAAACAGCCAAGACAAAGGCACAAATGTGGGTTTTCTACTATGTTTAAGAATGACCAAGAAGGACAATGAGTCCAAATATCATCATGTGTTTTTCCTCATCAAAATCAGATGAACAGGTACATGAACAGATGAAAAGGTGTTCTTTAAAGGAAGAGTAGTAAATAATAAGAAGAGAGAGGTGACAGGGTGGTGATGGATCATACAGGACTTGTGGGTCATTACTTAGGCTTTTACTCTGCATGAAATGGGGAGCTATTACAGAGTTTCGAACAAAGAAACATGATTAGCCTTACATCTTAAAATAGTTACTGTGGCTGCTACATTGAGAATTATTTAGAATGCTATAAGAAGACATATCAAAGGGGGAACACCCATTAGGATACTATGGTAATAATTCAGTGAGCAATGACATAACTTGGAACTTGGACAAGGATGGTAGTAAATCAATGGTGAAAATCAACCATACTGAATATATTCAGTTGTTCCTACTAGACTGGATGTGGGGGTGAGAAAGGCAGAAGTAAAAGATCACTCCGAGATTTTTGGCCTAATTGAGTGAAAGGATCAAGTCACCAGTTTAGTTGTGGAAGACTGAGTGGCACAGATTTTTAAGACTGTCATATTTAGCAAATAAAAATAGAAGGCACTTGATAAATTTGAATTTCACATAATATGTGTAACATACTTGTACTTCAATCATTTTTTTTTTTTGGAAATTCACATTTAACTGGGTAATATGTATTTTATGTAGCAACCCCAAGTGAGGGGGCAAATAAGAGTCTGGGTTTATATATAACAAGTTTAAGATCACTATGAATTATCTCAGTAGAGATAATAGGTTATAGTTGGTATATGAGCCTGGACTTTGCTAGAACAATTTGAAGACATAAATACATTTATGCCCATGACATTGGATGAAATGAACAAAGAAGTGAGTGTAGAAAGAGAAGCCAAGAAGTGAGCCTAGAACCCCCAACACTAAGATCATAAGAATAAAGAGGATTTAGCAAGTGATTCTGATCTGAAACAATCAAGAGTAAAGAATCTCACCAGAAGGAAAACCAGGAAGGTAGAGTAGCATCATAGAAACCAAGAAGAAAAAGGATGAAGAGGAGCTTAGTCATCAATGGTGTGCAAAGTTGCTCAGATAAGATGGAAACTGGGTGCTGACCATTGGTTTTAACCAATTAAAGATTACTGAAGACATCTATGATACCCATGTTGGTTACATGAAAGACTTACTGAAGTGGATTTAAGAGAAAATGAAGGACAGAATTGGAGAAAGCAAACCGAGTAAATTCCTCTGAGATGTTTTGCTACAGAAAAAGAAAAAAAGAAATAAGGTAACAACTAGCAAATGAAGTAGGATCATGAATGTGTTCTTTCTTTATTCATTCACTAACATTCATTCATTTATTTTAGGTAAGAAGAATTACAGCATGTTTGTCTGCTGACTGGAATGATCTAGAAGGGGAAAAAGAAAGTTGATGGAGCTATGTCCTTGAGTAACCGAAGGATGGGATATGTATGGGATAGAAAGGGATGGTGTTACTTAGAAGTATAGGTTATTCATTTACCGTAAGAGAGAAGCAGACACAGTATGAATGCACAGATATTGATGGTATACTAGATGTGTGAGGCTGTGCAAGTTCTCTTAGTATTGCTGCTGCTACTGCTGCTGCTGCTGCCTGTTGTTGTTCTTCTTGAATTAGGAAGTAAGGTTTTCAGCTTAGAATGAGGATGGGGCAGTTGTTGGGAGTTTGAAGAGAAGGAGTGAAAGAGATATAGAAGAATGAGAGAATAATTGGTCTAAGGATGTACAATACAATTACCTGACAGAATTAATGGATCAAGTGAAGTTTGAGGACATTAACAAAAAATGAGGCCAAATATCATCATGTGTTTTTCCTCAACAAAATCAGATGAGCAGGTACAGTGAAAAGAGATGTGAATTTAACTATGACTGTAGCTCTGCTAAGAAACAAATCACAAAAGCAAGACAAGCAGCATTGAGGGTGTAGGCAAGGGAAATAACATAGTGCTTGACCATGCAATACTAAATGGGTAAGGAGGAAAAAAGGAACATCAATTGGGTAAGGAGTTGAGGTTGTTGATTCAATAGATAAGTGATTGAAGAGTAGTTAAAGGATCCTAGGACTTAAGCTACATTAGTGAGTTGGAAAGCTAAAAGGTATGGTCAGAGAATGCATAAAATTGAGAGGGAGAATACAGTAAGATTGAATTTATGGATAATGACAAGGTCTGTGGTATGAAAATGGGAGTAGGTGTCTAATGGAAAGTTATATTGACTTTTGTATTAATTTAAAAACTGAACATACTAATTTTGGAGCTTAATGAAACTAGAGAATATTAGGAATCCACTCACTATTTCATCAGATGAAATAGCTACACTTCCAGATTTTTAGTGACATATAGTAGCTGACAGAGTAGCTAAAAGAATGATGTGACTAAACTTAAGGAAGACTCTCTCCATAATTTCTTCGTTTATGTTGACATGTTTCCAGAACCAACTAACAGAGCCATGTGGTTATTCCTAATGATTGGTTATTTTGAAATTGAATATTCTAATCAGAACTAAAATTCAAGAAAAAAAATCTGAGCTGGGCACGGTGACTCATGCCTGTATTTCCAGCACTTTGGGAGGCCAACTGAAGTGGGTGGATCACTTGAACTCAGGAGTTCAAAGTAAACCCGGCCAACATGGTGAAACCCGTCTCTACCAAAAATACAAAAATTAGCCAGGTGTGGTGGTATATACCTGTAAACCCAGCTACTAAGGAGGCTGAGGCAGAAGAAGTGCTTGAACTCTGAAGGCAGAGGTTGCAATGAGCCGAGATCGCGCCACTGCACTCCAGCCTGGGCAACAGAGTGAGACTCCATTAAAAAAAAAAAATCTGGCTATAAAATCAGTTGTATGACTCAAGTAATCCATCACTGATTGCTTGAACAATTATGCAATCCTTAGATAATGTTGTAGATTGTCAAGTAATTGTAAACAACACAATTTCTCTAAAAGAAATGTATATTGTTACCACAATTACATCATTATTTTATATTATTCTATTTTTATAATATTGTGTTTCATTATTTTAAGTTCTGATAAATTTTTTTATAAAGTTTTACTAAATATTAGTTGTCTGCATGTTCAGTGAATACCCATTTTATTGACCATGGATTCAAATTTTTGAAATAGACTATTTTATGCAGTCCTCCTAGATAATATTATTTATTCCAATGAATTTAAATGCTATCTATATGCCTATGGGCCCTAAATTCATATCTTCATCCCAGACACTTATTTTGAGTATTAAACCCACTGACTTTGGTTGTCTCACAGGGTTCTCTCAAAATTTTCAGACTGGGTTTGGGATTGCCTCTGCCACCAACTAAATTAATGGTTAGTCTCCTAAGACTTACTGAATGACAATTCTAAAAACCCTGTTGGTAGGGCAAAAACCTGGGATATGTGATTTATTCTTTACTTATCCCCAAATCCATGTTGAATATACCAGAGAGTCATATCAATTCTAATTTTTGGGAAAAAGGGTTTAAATTCAATACTTCTTCTACACTAGCAATGCCATTTGTCCAAGCTAGAGTTGTCTCTCGACTAAGCTTTTCTAACTGGAATCTCTAATCCTTGTCCCTCTCTAATACATTATCTACACAGCAACTGAAGTAATCGTTTTAAAATAAATTGGATATCAATTCCCCAGGAAAAAGTCTTCATTGGCTCCCGACTAATTTATAATAAAGATTTTAAAATATATAATATATTTTAAGGCTTTATATAATACGAGCTTGGCTTACTTCTTACATCAATGTCATACTATTAATTTTCAGCACTTAGACTAAACTGTCCTTTTTTTCTTATTCCTCAAACATGCCTGGCTGATTTCTACATCAGCATGTGCTCTCCCCAGGTAGTACTTTTTTTGCCACATCATGTATCAGCTTTCAAAAGTTACCTACCATGAAAGGTATTTTCTGACAAATGAGCAATCTAAGCTAGCTCACTCATTATAGTCATGCTTAGTTTTCTGAACTTTACAAGAATTGTAATTACATATTTCTGTAGTTTTATCTTTTTAATGTTTGCCTTCATACTGTATTTCTTATTCCATAAGAAACAGGACCATATTTATTTTACTCAGTCCTTTATCTTCTGCACCTTAGGAGATACTCCATAAATATTTGCTGAATAAAGAAAGAAACTTGTGACAACTTTTTTTTTTTTGAGACAGAGTCTTGCTCTGTTGCACAGGCTGGAGTGTAGTGGCGTGATCTCGGCTCACTACGACCTCCGCCTCCCAGATTTGAGCAGTTCTCTGCCTCAGCCTCCCAAGTAGCTGGGATTACAGGTGCCAGCCACCATGCCTGGCTAATTTTTTATATTTTTATTAGAGACAGGGTTTCACCATCTTGGCCAGGCTGGTCTTGAATTCCTGATCTCATGATCTCCCTGCTTCGGCCTCCCAAAGTGCTGGGATTACAGGTGTAAGCTACTGCACCCAGCCACGACCTCTACTTTCTAGTTCCTGCATTTTGATAAACTCGCAAAATCAGAAATTGTCTGCTGGCACATTTTTCACTGAAATTCCACCTCTTTTCCTTTACTTTAATATTTGTGCTGTTAAATGAGAACATGAGTCATACTTTTTCATCACTAATTACATTAACTGAGATTTTGAAAAATACATACATACATATTCTTCATTGGTTTTCACAGCTTCTTCTTTTGTTAGTTAAGTTTATTCTAAAGTCACTGTCATGTTTTTCAGGCACTGCTCTGAATTTGATTGGAAGGGCACAGATTTAGGTTTCTTTCCGATGTTATTCTAGTAAATGTGAAAATATTAAAGAACCTCTCAAAATTTTTTGATAATGTACAGGCATAACTTGGAGATACTGTGGGTTCAGTTCTAGATCACCATAATAAAGTGAATATTGCAATTAAGTGGGGCACGTGAATTATTTGGTTTCCTAGAGCACTTAGAAGTTATGTTTACTGCTAGACTATTATGTGTGCAATAGCATTATGTCTTAAAAAAGTATAAAGTACATACAAAATTTAAAATATTTTATTGCTAAATAAATGTTATTACCTGGGCCTTTGACAAGCCATAACCTTTTTGCTGATGGAGGGATTTATCTCGTTGATCGCTGCTGACTGATCAGTGCAGTGGTTACTGAAGGCTGGAGTAGCTATGACAATTTCTTAAAATAAGACAGCAATTAAGTTTGCTGTATTGATGACTCTTCCTTTCACAAAAGAGTTATCTGTAGCATTTGATATTGTTTGATAGCATTTTACCCACAGAACCTTTTTGCAAACTTTGATTGAATCCTCTCAAACCCTGCCACTACTTTTTCAACTAAGTTTACATAATATTCTAAAGACTTGGTTGTCATTTCAACAATACTTATAGTAGTATTTACCAGGAGTAGATTCCATCTCAAGAATCCACTTTCTTTGGTTATTCCAAAGAGGGAACTCTTCATCTGTTTAAGTTTTATTATGAGATTGCAACAATTCTGTCAAATCTTCGGGTTTCACTTTAGTTTCAGTTCTCTTGCTATTTTCACCACATCTGCAGTGACTTCCACCACTGAAGTCTTAATGCTAAAATCATACTTGAAGGTTGGAATCAGCTTCTTCCAAACTCCTGTCAATGTTGATATTTTGACTTCCTCCCATCAGTCACAGATGTTCTGAATGGCATCTATAATACAGAATTCTTCCAGAAGATTTTCAATTTACTTTGTCCAGATCTATCAGAGGAATCACCATCTATGGCAGCTATAGCCTTATGAAATACATAACTTAAATAGCAAGATTTAAACTCAAAATGACTCCTTGATTCATGGGTTGCAGAATGGATGTTGTTTTAGTGGTCATGAAAATAACATTAATCTCCTTTTACATTTCCATCAGAGCTCTTCAGTAACTAGGTGCATTTTCCATAAGCAGCAATATTTTGAAAGGAATCATTTTTTGTAAGTGCTAGTTCTCAATAGTGGACTTAAAATAATAAACTACGCTGTAAACAGATGCAGTCATCTAAGCTTTGTCATTCTGCTTATAAAACACAGACAGAGTAGATTTACCATAATTTTTAAGGGCCCTACAATTTTCAGAATGGTGAGTTTGGGCTGCAACTTAATGTCACCACTGTATTAGCCCATAACAAGAGAGTCAGACACTTCTTTGAAGCTTTGAAATCAGGCATTGACTTCTCCTCTCTAGCAATGAAAGTCCTAGATGGCATCTTCTTCCAATAAAATGCTTTCATTTACACTGAAAATTTTTTTAAGTGTAGCCATCTGCATCAATTATCTTAGCTAGATCTTTTAGATAACTTTCTGCAGCTTCTACATTAGCACTATTGCTTCACCTTGAACTTTTATGTCCTTAAATCTCTGAATCAACCTCTGCTAGCTTCCAACTTTTCTTCTGCAGCTTCCTCACCTCTCTCAGCCTTCATAAAATTGAAGAGTTGAGTTTACTCTGGATTGGGTTCTGGCTTAAGGTAATGTTGTGGCAGGTTTGATCCAGACCACTCAAACTTTCTCCATATCAGTAATAAGGCTGTTTCCCTTTCTTACATCCATATGTTCATTGGAATAGCACTTTTAATTCCCTCCAAAAGCTTTTCTTTCACATTTACTATTTGGCTGTTTGGCACAAGAAATCTAGCTTTCAGTCTATCACAGGTTTTAGCATGACTTTCTCATCAAGCTTAATCATTTCTAACTTTTTTTTCCTTTTTTTTTCTGAGACAGAGTCTCACACTGTCATCCAAGCTGGCATGCAGTGGTGCAGTCCTGGCTCACTGCAACCTCCACCTTCCAGGTTCAAGCAATTATCATGCCTCAGCTTCCTGAGTAGCTGGGACTACAGATGTGTGCCTCCACGCCCAGCTATTTTTTTGTATTTGTAGGAGAGATGGCATTACATCATGTTGGCCAGGCTGGTCTCAAACTCCTAGTCTCCTGTGATCCTCCTGTCTCGGCCTCCCAAAGTGCTGGGATTATAGGCATGAGCCACTGTGCCCAACCTCATTTCTAGCTTTTGAGTAAAAATGAGAGAGCTGTGACTCTTCTTTTCATGTGAACATTTGGAGGCCACTGTAGGGTTATTAATTGCCATGATTTCAATTTTGTTGTGTCTCAAGAAATAGGGAGGCCCTAGTAGAGAAAGAGAGATGGGGGAAGATCTGGCTGGTGCAGTAGCAAGAAAACATACAACATTTATTAAGTTCACAGTCTTTTTTTTTGAGGCAGATTCCTGCTCTGTCTCCCAGGCTGGAGTGCAGTGATGTGATCTCTGCTCACTGCAACCTCTGCCTCCTGGGTTCAAGCAATTATCCTGCCTCAGCCTCCCCAGTTGCTGGGATTACAGGCACACACCACCATGCCCAGCTAATTTTTTTGTACTTTTAGTAGAGATGGAGTTTTGCCATGTTGGCCAGGCTGGTCTCAAACTCCTGACCTCAGGTGATCTGCGCGCCTTAGCCTTCCAAAGTGCTGGGATTACAGGTGTGAGCCGCTGTGCCCAGCCAAGTTTGCAGTCTTTTATGAACACAGCTCATGGTGTCCCATAACAATTACACTAGTAACATCAAAATCAATAATCACAGATCATCCTAAACACAGATACAATTTTTGAAAATAGAAATATTGTGAGAATTACCAAAATGTGATACAGAAATAAGAAGTGAGCACATACTTTTAGAAAAATGGCACTGATAGACTTGCTCAATGCAGGGTTGCCATAACCTTTGATTTGTAAACAAACAAACAAAAATGCACCAAAAAATAAAATATATGTGAAGCGCAATATAAAGCTCAATTAAATGAGGTATGCCTATATCTAATATCCCTCTTTTCAACAAATTGATAGGCTTGTGGAGGATAAACTCATGTATGTTTAACAGAACCTTAATAAAAAAGTGAGAGATACTCTTCTGTATTTTTAGTGGAAGGACAGAGTCACGAAGTTTCAGAGGGATAAGTGAGTAAGCTAATATTTAGTGAACCTAGATTATTAATAAGTTTTTGGAATTTTTTGCTGTATTTTTTACTTTTCACATTTTAAGGATGATGAATATGTTTTTTAAAAAGGATACATATATAAGTTCCTAACACATTATAGATAAAAAGCATACAAAATGAAGTGCCAAATTTTATGACAGATACTTATAAAATCAGCTGGGAAAAAATGCTACAAGGATATGTAGGATCAAAAACAGACCTGCAAGCAAAGGCTTCAGTTAAGATTAAAAGCTCCATATGTCTATTCTTAAGAGCCTCTTTGTCTCAGCAGTCCCACAGCATAGGTGAGTTAATGGAATAAAGAGAAAATCCTATTAATCATCTTATTTTACAACATTAACTGAAATATTATTGTAGAAAGAAGTTTATTTTGCTCAAGTGTTCAGTGCAGAATAAAGCTTTGGTCTCTGGGTCATCTGTTCTAGACAACATAGAAATCAACAGAGAAATTCTGTGCACAGTATTACTAATGCTATTATTCTCCTAACTCAAATGGCAAACTCTCAAATCTCTCTACTAAATCATTTCCATTTTTTTAAGGACAGTTAACTGCTAAATATCTTGAAGAGTCATTCATATAAACCTAATAATCAGGCAATTCATTTGACTGCTTTTGTAGTGAGAAAAGGGAAACTATAATTACCTTTTGTGAAGGTGAAAAGAGTGTTAAGGAAACACCTCGTCTACACAGGCAATTCACCCAGTGGGTGACATAACACTAGAGGGATAACATCCATCACTCCACAGTAATTCACAGCTAAACATACTAAGTACTACATATTTTCTAACTCGTAAATTTGCTCTAAAGAGAGTAGCATTGATCTCAAGAGCTGTGGTACACTCAATGTCCTAAAAATATTTAAGCGCTATGGTCAAATTTCATGTTGAAATATAATATTACTACAATTTAAAACTAAAATTTTAGTCATTTCATCTGTTAAAATCACTGAGGTCAATACAAACAAGAAGATTTTCTACTTAATAGAAGTTTTAAGGACCTTAGGACTCATCACATGCCCTGGTAAGTAGTTTTTATTTCCATCAAGAAAAATGTACTTATTTCTCTTTTATCATCATCATCATTATTATTAAATACCAATTATGGGCTTGGGAATGACAATTTTAGTTGGTATTTTGTGTTTCCTTAAAGAAATGAGCCACTTGACTTTTACAAAGCTGGAGCAATAATAATTGTTTAGAATTCAACCTATAGGCCCGTTTAATACAGGGAAGATTTAAATAGTTTTAGTTGTAACTTCCTAAAACTGATGCACCTTTTTCAAGGTAATTAAGCTCAAATCACAAAAAGATTTGGCCACGGGGCTCAAGGGAGTTGGTAATAAGATACTCAGCCTTTCATCTCCATGCAGTTGGTGTGAGAGTGTCTTGAGTTCATAGTGGATAAAAGCAGCAAGTGTATGCCAATGGACTTAGGGTTCCTGCAAGCCAACTTCATGATTCCTTCTCTGTTTTCAGGTTTCACGTGCTACCTGGCTTCTATTTAATCATTTCAAGAGCAGAATCATGCTATTAAATACTTTTCTATGTTTAACATTGAATGTGTTTTAAATTAAAGTTTGTTTATCCTCACATCAACGTTTTGAGTGGTCAGATATTATGATCCCTGATGACTTCACAGACCAATGACACATGTAAGGATGCATAAATGCTTATTAACAGAATCACTACCTGACTCTTTAGTGAACCAGGATGCTTTTCTTAGCCACCTAGTATGATCAGTTGTTCTGTATGAGAGCTTTTCAGGCAAACATTTCAACACTAACCTTCTTTTTCCTTTAGCTGGAAGATTGTAAGGAGAAGGAAGGGAGCGCATATGGAAAGGGAATTTATCTTCTCTAGTGCATACCACACAGCAGGTATTTTGTAATCTTTCTTAATAAGCTTTCCTTTTATTGTCATAACCTCTAATAAAAGCATTATTATTTTTATTTTATACAAGAGTGAATCATAGTTAAGAATGGTCAAAATTTTACTCTTTTTCTTGCTCCTAAAAATGTTATCACAAACAGTTTTGTTTGCTTGTTTTGTGTGTTATTAGATATTTGCAAAATTAAATGAAAGGTGTTACCTATAGGAGCAATGCACTTTTATGTCTAAAACACCAAAAATAACGTTTTCTTCATTACAAAATGTTAAATATTTTTTGGCATTTTAAGATGTGTCAAAATGTTATGCCTTCACATAGTTTTCCTTAATGTTATTCATGTTTAATATAAAAGCCAAATAATATGAAGTTAAAGAAAAATGTATATTTTATTTTTTTTGAGATGGAGTTTCTGCTCTTGTTGCCCAGGCTGGAGTGCAATGAGGTGATCTTGGCTCATTGCAACCTCTGCCTCCTGGGTTCCAGCGATTCTCCTGATTCAGCCTCCTGAGTAGCTGAGATTACAGGCATGTGCCACCACACCTGGCTAATTTTGTATTTTTAGTAGAGACAGGGTTTCTCCATATTGGTCAGGCTGGTCTCAAACTCCCGACCTCAAGGGATCCACTCGCCTCGGCCTCCCAAAGTGCTGGGATTACAGGCATGAGCCACTGCACTCGGCTAGAAAAATGTAAAATTACATCCACATTTATAAAAAATATAATCATTTTAACAACCATATTCATATTCTTCTAGACCTTTTAACAACTATTGTGCCTGTTAATTTGGTCATTTATTTTAAATAAATTTTAACAATTAATTAGTCATGTCATTCTGTTTTAGTGTATGTAGGTGTTATTCACAGCCATATTTTGATTCTGTCGTAAAATGCCAGTTTATTAAACCAATTTTGTATTAAGGGACACTTAAGATTTTGTTTGTTTTTTTTGTTATTATAACTAATACTGTAATAAATATTCCTGTGAATCTCTTGCACATTCATCTTATTGTTTTCTCTGCATAGTTTGCTAAGATTAGTGGGTCAAAAGATATGAACATTTAGCATGGAGCTGTGGCTCATGCCTGTAATCCCAGCACTTAGAAGGGGCTGAGGCAGGCAGATCACTTGAGATCAGGAGTTTGAGACCAGCCTGTCAAACGTGGTGAAAACCCATCTCTACTAAAAGTACAAAAATTAGTCAGGTATGGTGGCAGGCACCTGTAATCCCAGCTGCTTGGGAGTCTGAGGCATGAGAATCACTTGAACCTGGAAGGTGGAGGTAGCAATGAACTGAGATAGGGATACTGCACCCCAGCCTGGGTGACAGAGCAGGACACTATCTCAAAAACTTAAGAATAAAAAAAAAATGTAGATTTTGTACATATTAATCTATTCTTTTATTGATTAACTTCTTATGCATTCAGCAAACATTGTCATGTTCTGTGTACCAGGCATGATTTTAGATGTTTGTCTTTGCTCATGGAGCACATTATTATAATGAGGGGAGAAAATCAACTATAATAAATAAATATACTATATATTATGCTTAATAATGGTGAATTATTTGGCAAAACTAAATAGTCCCAAGTTGAAAGTTGACGGGGTTTTGGCTGGGTGCAATTTTAAACAAGATAGTCAGGGCAGGACTGAGAAATGGTCATTGAGTAAACACTTGAACCATTCTATCAACTTACATATAGGATAAGAGTGTCTATATTCAAAGTCTTTGTCAATATGGGGTGTTACCGATCTTTTGAATCTTATAAGTAAAACATTGATACCTTACTCACTTTTAAATGTCAATTTTTAAAATTCAATGAGCATCTATTATATATTTAAGCATTATTTATATTACTTCACCTGAGAATTTGCTATATATGGTCTTAGTTTATTTTTGTATTGATTTATTAATCGTTTGCCTACTAATATCTAAGCATTCTTTATATAGTAAGAATATTATATATTTTTTCATATACATCAACATTTTTCTAGGCTTTTTGTTTTTGTTGTATTTTCTGATTATTTCTGTGCCTGAATCCTCAGAAATTACTTTTTCCTTCCTGTTTAAACATATCTCTCATTGCTTAAAAGAAGATAAAATGTCACCCCACTGGGAAGGCTACCCTGCTTACTCCTAGCCTACCCCAGCACTACTCAAGCTATAGATTATATAATTTCATATACTATTTTCTAATTTGCTTAAATGCATTTTGTCTGTGTTCTTCAAGGAAATGACTATGTGTTACCAAAACTCCTGAAAAATGGGAGATCAAAAGCAATGGCTTTTGAGACAGAAACATGGCTTAAAACAGAAATGTAAAACAGCCCTGTGTTGAAGCAGTTTATTGTAACCATATGCCAGGTTTCATTACCAACTCAGCATAAACCAATGCAGACTGATTGTTGGAGTCTACAACTGTAAAGTTATTCTCTACCGTGATGGCCCTACCCTAAGGTTCCTCATACTTCCCTCTTCTATGCTTTCAGGACAGCACAGACTCTACAGCATCTTAGCAGGGATGGACAAACCCCATCCTCAGCCTTTGAAGTGCTGTCTTCTCTCAAGCTCATACTTGCCCTGTAACAGGACCTGAAGATGAAGCCAAACTCGTTTTTATAACTAAGTCCCAGTTTAAGCAGGAAGATTGGCCCAGACAAAACAGAAGTTTATCTGAAGGTGCTTAGAGAAGGTGCCCAGTATCTTTGTGATGAGTGGAGATCTGTATGCTACCCGTCCAAGTTGTTTTGCTAATGACAGAAGGAGACCTCAGAACTAGATGAGAGACTGTGCTTCTAATGATTCATTGTCATCCTACATGGAGTCAAAATAAGCTCTATGGGGAATGTGGCATTGTACTAAGCTTAAGTAGCTAAATCGGCATGCAGTTTTATATTCTCATCAAGGGAATATGATAGCAATGATTGTTACTAAAATGCCTTTACTTAAAAAAAAAAGTGAAAGTCCTTATGAAACTTTTAATTGGACAGAGGGAGATCAATATATCAAAGCATTCAACTACTTGACTATATTGTACAATCATGTACAGTCATTTACCCCATCTACTTTCTGACTTCTAGATAGTTGATGCTTTAGGACCATGCACTTTTTTTTTAGAAGGTGTCTCGCTCTGTTGCCTAGGCTAGAGTGCAGTGGCATGATCTCAGCTCACTGCAACCTCCGTCTCCCAGGTTTCAGCAATTCTCCTGCCTCAGTCTCCCAAGTAGCTGGGACTACAGGCTCCTGCCACCACACCCAGCTAATTTTTTTGTATTTTTAGTAGAGATAAGGTTTCATTATGTTAGCCAGAATGGTCTTGATCTCCCGACCTCATGATCCACCCACCTCAGTCTCCTGAAGTGCTAGAATTACAGGCGTGAGCCACTGTACCCAGCCAGGATCATGCACTTCTGAAGCAGGAGTTACTGACCATGTCAAGACTGTGACTTAGTATTTCCTGAATAGTGCTCTCTCATATTTTTTTTCCTGCCAAGCCTGGATACCTAACACACCTTATCTCAAACTTCAGTCACAAGAGGCGTTGCAAACAGTCTTGACTTTCTTTCTCACTGTTGTATTTTCGTACCTTAGAGCCTAGAGGCAGTACTTACATTTTTCTGCCTAGACATTCATTCATCTATTCAGAAACACAGTTTTGAGTACTTTGTCATGCACAAAGCACCTCATAAGTAATTGAGAATACAGCATTGGCTCATAGAACAGTATTGCCCCCCCAGAGATTTTTATCATCTAGTGAAGGAGACAGTCACATTAATATGCAATTAGCGTACACTATGTAAGGTAGTATGATAGTCATGTGAGGAGTACTCTAGTAATACAGGAAATGGTGGGGGTCAGTAGGATAAATAAAGGAGGTTATGCTAAAAATAATTTGGGAACTCTAATGGTGTGTTTGGCACATGAGATAAACTCTCATTTCTTATCTCCTTTGCTCTAAAGTCTACATATTTATGACTTCTAGCTTTCCTAACAGTTATTTTTGGAACCGTTTTCTGGATATTACTTACTATTCATGCCCTGGTTTTTGCAATGCCCCTGTCATTGCTCTTAATTAATAACCAGTCACCTTCCATGACTATTTTTTCTTCTTTTCTCACTGGTTTTCCAATATACAGACCTAACCTACATGTAACACAAACCTAACTCAATTTTCATTCTCCAGTGCTAAAATAGAAGATACATTTAAAATATACATCCTGACAAAAATGGGCTTGTACTCTGCTACCTCTACCTCTCTGTTTTAAACACAGCTGGCATTCTATTAATAAACATACAGCATTATTTTAGCTGCTTCCCTGAGCATAGACATGACATATCTTGTGTTCACATTTGGTGCTGCAGCATTCTGCATTCTCATAATACAAAAATTCAGAAGAAAAAAATTCTCTATTGTTTCTTTGTCTTCTTGTTTTAATACATAACTTGATTTTTTAAAACTCAAAATCTATTTGCTATTCTACCATACAAATGTTTTAAAATGGAAGTATCAAAATCTTACCCAAATCCAGAATCATCATACAAAACATTTTAAATTGAGATTTTGTCAAATGTTAGCTAATGTGTATATGTTTTAATATTTTGTCACAATCTTATCTGACATGACATTAGATTTGAAAATCTAAGCCAAGAATTACTGGTTGGCTATAGTTATATTTTTGAGATTAATGGTACATGAAAGTCTGATATGGGTCTTATGCAATAAAAAATTTTAAACATATCAGTGCTAGCCTCCATGGTCTATGTCTTTGTTCAGTTGCTCCAAACACATAATCGTATCTGAGGATTTGAATTACCAGAAATCTGACCTACTAGACACTTAGATTTTTAAAGAATAAGGTTCTTTTTTGTCGAACAATTTAATACATAAAATATCTGATACTGGTGAGAATGTAGTAAATTGGACACTATCTAATGCTGCAATAATGCTGCCAAAGAAAACACCCACAAAACTTCAGTGGAATGCAAAAAGAAACATTTATTTTTGCTCACACTCTATAGGCTATCTGAATAGTTCTTCTGAAAAGAGCTTGGCTCTTTCATTGAACTGTGAGTCAGATGGGCAGTTCTGCTGGGCTAGGCTGGGCTGGTTCTGGGCTGGTCTATGATTAACTCAGTGGGGAAAATTTAGTCTACTTGGTCTCTCATCCTCCCTCAGTCAATCTCAAGCTTATTATTATGGTGGAGACAACATTTTAAGAGAAAGGGCAGAGGTGACAAGGGTCTCTTGAAGCCCAGTTTTAGAACAAACATACTTTCATTTCTTCAACATTCTATTGGGCATGGCAAGTTACAAGACCAGCCCAGTTTCAAGGAATGGCAATACAAACTCTACTCTGCAAAGTCACATTGCAAGGTGATAGTGGAGAACTGGCACCTTTTCTGAAATTAGCCTACCACCAACACTGTCATATATTTCTGATGAGAACATACATTTGAAAAATCCATTGGGTAAGACTAATTTGACAAAAAATTGGTGAACAATCTTTAAAATCTTACAGTCATTAATCAGTTGATATATTTTCTATGACTATAATCAAAGAAATTATGTAATAACAGATACCATATTTGAAAATTTCATCATCTCACAACCGATTGTGGTTTTTTGTTAAACATTGTAACCGAGGCCGTGGAGGCCAAGGCGGGTGGATCACCTGAGGTCAGGAGTTCAAGACCAGCCTGACCAACATGGTGAAACCCTGTCTTTAAAAAAAAATTTAAAAATTGTGACCAAATGATCAACAATACAAAACTGGTTAATCTCATTGACAGCATCAACTTTAGACTATTAGGCAGTTTTTTTATTTGTTTTTTGTTTGTTTTTGAGACAGAGTCTTGCTCTGTTACCCAGGCTGGAGTGTAATGGCACAATCTCTGCTCATTGCAACTTCTGCCTCCCAGGTCTAAGCAATTATCTCTGCCTCAGTCTCCTGAGTAGCTGAGGCACTCACCACCACACCTGGCTAATTTTTGTATTTTTTAGTAGAGATGGGGTTTTGCCATGTTGGCCAGGATTATCTTGAACTCCTGGTTAAGAAGTTTATAGACATACAAACAGAAACGTAAGTGTAAATTAACATTCATTTTTAATTAAATGTGGAGAAAAATATATAACCTTTCTTTGTTATTATTTGTATACAGTGATAGATTTTTTAGTGATAGATCTTTCAACCTTTTCAAAATCTTTCCAAAACTCTCAATTGATATTTTCTTTTTTTTCTTTAGTATTCAAATTTATTTTTAATACAGAAAAAATGATAAAATGAAGACTTTCTTATGACAATATTTAGAATATACTGCAGGGTATATGTTTTTATGATTACAATTAACAAAAAACCCTATTTATTGAAAAAATAATGAAAAAGTTTGTTAGACTATGTATAAAATTGTGTTTGTGCAAACATTTTAAATTTTTATGTATTCAAATAATCTATTTTTCTTTTTTTTTCCTATGCATATGCA
Organism: Aotus nancymaae; assembly: GCF_030222135.1. NCBI lineage: Eukaryota > Metazoa > Chordata > Mammalia > Primates > Aotidae > Aotus > Aotus nancymaae. The sequence goes on along the minus strand of NW_026988473.1, from coordinate 21,641,507 downwards.
CAGTAATTGCTCCCCAATCATGTGCTGCCTTTGCATAAAATTCCAGCATATGTATATTTCTATGATACCCACACAGGAAAAAGAATTTAAGGGCACAAACTTGGAAACCATATTGTGCTGTGAAAATGTTTTGAAATTAGAAAAGTTGACATAAGGATAGAATCCAAGAAAAGCTACTGGCATTTGATTACTGGAAATTATGGAAAAAAGGAAGTAATGATGAAATGTGTCTAGAACATCTGTCAGCAGAGCCAAGGGAAAGGGGTATAGGAACACCAAATACAAAACTCTCCAGATGTTTCTATCAGCATGGTTTACCAGACTACTATAACTTTTTATTATTATTGAATTCCTTTGCCTGATTCATACGTTACCAACCACATTACTAAACTTAGCTAAGTTTACAAAGCAGGCTTCCATGTTTAAAGTAGAGTAAGCCTGTGGAGAAAAGGGAAAACTTGCATGCTGTTGGTGGGAATGTAAATTAATATAGCCCTTATGAAAAACAGTAGGGAAGTTTCTTAAAAAATGAATAATAGAACTACCATATAATACAGCAATCTCACTTCTGGGAATATATCCTAAAGATCTGAAGTCAGTATGTTGAAGAGATATTTATTGCAATAAACTCTCAGGTTTATTGCAACAATATTTAGAATAGCTAAGTTATAGGATCAACCTAAGTGTCCAGCATTGGACGAAATGATAAAGAAAATGTGTTATCTTTATATAAATAGATAATGACATACTATTTAACCTAAAAATCTGTCATTTGCTATAACATGGATGAACCTATAGGACATTATGCTAAGTAAAATAAGAAAAGTAAATAAATTATTGTATGTGGAATGTAAAATAATCTAGCTCATAAAAGCAGAGCATAGAATGATGGTTACCAGAGACTGACAAATGGGGGTAATGAGAAGATGATGGTCAAGGGACACAAAGTTTCAGTTAGGAAGAATAAATAATCAGTACTTGAAGTGATGAATATGATAATTTGCTTGATTCTGTCATTCTACACTGTCTATATTACATCATTCCGTACCCCTGAAATACATACGATTAAAATTTATCAATTAAAAAATTGTGTAAGTCACAGACTAGTCAATGACAATGCTTTGCTTCTGGCTTCATAATCCTTAAGATGGTGACACTGGCATTAACTTATAAAGCTGTCTCTTTGAGTTTTATTGTGAAGATACTCTGGTCTGTGCTGCAGAACCTAGCCATTGAGTTTCCACACCTGGGAAACTAAGAACCTGAATCAGTAACATATCAGTATTAATGTATATCAGAGCACAATCTCACTACTACTTCATGAGTAGAGAGATAAGAGTCAGATGATTATGATTGGATATGCTAGTGGTAACTTTCCTGAAAGTAAATGTATCAGTGATTTCTGTTCCAAAGTGTGTGTAGTTGATTTCAAGTGTTATCCAGTGTGATGGTTAATTTTATGTATCACTTGGCTAGGCCAAAGTGCTCAGAAATTTGATCAAATTTCAGTTTGTCACTTTAGTTTTTTTTTTTGAGATTAATATTTATGTCAGTAGACTTGGAGTAAAGCAGATTACCCTCCAAATGTGGGTGGTTTCATCCAATCAGTTGAAGACCTTAGGACAAAAAGACTGAGGATTCCCTTCAGTCTCCAGCTGCAACATCAGCTTTTCCTTGGGTCTTCAGCCTGCCAGCTTGCCCTGAAAATTCAGACTCGACAACTTCCACAACTGTGAGCTAATTTTTAAAAATCTTTCATTCTCTCTTTCAAAACCCTGACTAATGCATCATGTTTTATGTTCAGCCATGTTTCAAGCTATTTAACAATTCTCCCTTCTCCCTGTAGATGGTAGATATAGTGCTGTAGGTTCATGATACCATATTCTTTTCTTAGGATCACAGGGGGACCCCATCTTCTAGCCTCTCTTACAGTTATGTTGGATCTATGTGACTGGATTCTGGCTATTGGAAAAGCAACAGTGGATGTAACACAAGTTACTTTCAAGCCTAACCCTTAAAAGCATCTTGCCTAACCCTTCAACTCACTCTTTCTGTTACTAAGCAGCATTGAAGGCCATGTATTCTAGATGGCATAAAAACGTGATAAAGAAAGGATGCCAGACCTATATGAAACCAGATTAAGCAAGAATTTATCCTTTATTACATTCAGGGACTGAGATACAGGAGTTAATTTCTCACTGCAGCATAGTCTAGCGTTACCATACTAATACCCTACATCAGTTGGGTTGCTGTGAGCAGCATGAGAAAACCCACAGTCAGACTGGGCTCAAAATATGGAAATGCATCATCTCATATAACAGGAAGAGCACAGGTTGGACAGGTTTCATGAATGATTGGTTACATAGCTCAAAGATGTGACCAAAGGCTCACTTTCCTTAGATGTCTCTACTTTGTGTTTCTCAGCATTGCAGCTTCATCTTCATGCTGGTTCCTCCTTATATGCATCTGATAGGTGTGACAGAAACAAATTTCATGTAGATTGTCTCATTTCCCTAGAATACCTCCACAGTTCTTCCTCTTGTCTCATTGGACAGAACTGAATACACACACCTATCCCTAAACCATCAATGGGAAAGAAATTGGGAACACTGATTGTCTTAAATACATCAGGACTGTTCTCTAGGACTAAAGGTAAATTAGCTCTCTTCTGAGTCATGAAGAAAGAAGTGAACATATGAACCACAACAAGGCTCTGCAAAGAGTGTATACCAACCTGAAGGTCTTTAGCATATTAAGGCTTGATATTACACACTGGAACTCTTAAGAAATCACTACTAAGCCATTTAAATTAAAGCATCTTGACCACGCTCCCCCTCCCATTCCTCTAGGGAGAAGAACATATATAAGTAATCACCAGAATCATATTACATTGAATGACAGGGTCAGGGCAGAACATACACATCGTGAAGCTTGAGCCATACCCTCACTCTGAAATAGTTTCTTTGACCACAAGTGGTCAGTGATTCTTCTCTGCAATAAACAGTGGAGACAAGACTAGTTTTTTGACTAAATTCTCCAAAGGGATGAAACAGGTAATCAGGTAAAATATAAACCCCCTTACTGAAAATTAATACAAAAATGCACTGATTTTAGTATCATACAATAGAGAAGTATGTTTAAAAACATATGTTGTCTGTTACGCTTTTAAGACACCACAACAGCAAAATTGGTAGTGAGGCTGGAGACAAAGAAGGGAAAAATAAAGAAATAACCTTAATGACAGAATGCCATCTTGCTTCATAAAATTATTTAAGTCTTCCTTTGCATGAGAGCCACATAATCTCTGCTCAAAAAGATTAACCCAATTTATACCAATTAACCCAAAGCAAATCTAGCTTTTTGTATGCTTAATGGGAGCATATGTATAAGAATGCCACACATCAGGAGTAAAAGGGAGTCACAGTAATTCTACTTTACTGAATAAGCATTAAAGCAGCAATAATACATAATCTATTTTGTTGATTTTTTTAGAAGTGAAGAATATAAGGTGGAGTTCACAGTTCTGGCTTTTATCTACATGCTAATCCTACGGGAGGCTTGATGTGAAGTGGAACGTGTCGATGTGGTTGAAGAGTTAGGCTTTCTAGCTTAAAAAAATTCTGTCAATTATTGCCATTGTGACCTTTAGTAATTCAATTAAACTTTCTTAAGTTCAGTTGCTGTGTCTATATATAAAGTAATAACAATGGATATTTTCAAATAAACTTCATAGAAGTTTTGTTATTTAAGTAAAATTCATCACCAGGTCAAAACAAATGAGCTGATATAAATTATCACTTACACAGTATACTGACCAAACATGTATGGACTCAAAATTATTGCTTACTTATTAAGATATTCATTCGTATTTAGTGTCCAGCAGCTTATTCCCTTGTTAGTATTCAGTTCCTAGTAATGAAGGACCTACTCTTATACTCAAAGTAATCAGGAAGAGACAGACGTTATTGCAGTTTTCATTTTATCATACACTTTTGACAAAGGGTGACTTTTTTTTTGGCTTTCAATGAATTTGTTTCTTTGAACTTCAAAAGAAAATGTAACCTCCTTTGGTTTTATTAGGTGCTAACAAGTGCATGCAATTCTCTCCCTTCATATTGCTGTTGGTTTCTGATCATACCAACAGCTGAAATTTTCCATGAATACCAGGGCTTTCTGTCTCCTAGCACATTCTGTTTGTAGTCCTGAACATTATGAAGTCATGTTAAACACATAGTCATAGTCCTCCATCAATAATATTTATGCACTGTTGATCTGAGCTTTACAAAATCAGGGACTGAGACTGTTTTATTCACTACTGACACATGTAGTCCCATACCTGGCACATAAAACTAGAACATGTCTCAAAAAAAGGTAGTTATTCATGTTGTGTAGTTGTGTGTATCTGTTCTGTTCAGAACATAGCCCTCAGACCAAAGGCATTGCCATTACTGGGATCTGGTTTAAAACTTAAAATCATGGATCCTATGCAGATACATAAAACCAGAATATATAAAGGTTAAGCTTGGGCATTTCTAGGTGATTTGTAACACGATTAAAGATTGAGAAGTATGGATCTAGATAAAATTTTTGAGAAGTAAAATATTTAGAAATATTGATTGCAGACACTAAAGTATGTAATTTAAAGGGAGTATTATAATCAAATATATAAACAGATATAAGTGGATAGTCAGCACATGTTACATAAAGATCAAACTCTTCTGTATTCACAGTGTATACCTCTTAAATTATTTTCATATTTCACAAAATTAATTGATCACTTATGGAATATTAGTAGTATTAATGAGTGTCCACTGGGTATAAAGTAATGAATTGCAAACTTAGCATATAACTGAAAGAGATAGAATCTTTGCCTTATAATATGTTGGTCAAGGCAAATGATACATGTACCATAAAAATATGATTACAATCTGATGAGACAGGTTATGCTGAGAGTGTGGGAGTATTATGCTGACAACCTGGAACTATTGTTGATAGTGGGAAATTTTCTAGAAGAAAGCATGCTCTGACTTCTTCTTAGGTATATTAATAGTGTTTTATTACAAAGAAAAAGCAAAGGAACTTGAAGAATATAACCAACAGCTTAGTAAAAGTTTAAGAAAAAAAGAGAAAATCACATTTGGGAAGCCATAAGGCAGAAACATTGACCAGAAGGGAAAATGTAGATTGAGACATGGAGAAAAGTGAGAACAAAAAAAGAAACTAGAGATAGGAAGTGACAGAATCAGAAGTAGAAAAAGAGAGCAAAAGGATCAACACTAAAACTATGTGCTGTGGAGAGGTAGTTAGCTGAGGATACGTAGCTCATAAGCATGAAGACCCCTGCATGAAAGATTTGCAATTTTCTAAACAGACAAATGGACTGGATGTGAACACTTTCTGTTGTCTTCCTCCCACCCACTTTTGTAGCTGCAGCCAAAAGTAGAAGCTTGAGAACTGAGTTTGGAACTCTATTCTAATCATATTTTTGTCCTGGTGTGTAGGAAGTGTTGGAAATAATAAGATTATTCTTAAGATACCACTCCTTGGCTTTCTATGGAAGAAGTATCATTTCCAGTGTAAGATAACAATCTTTATTCAGAGTTAAAATCCTACCTTGAAGAAACAAAGAATTGGAATCATCATAAAGCACCCTATTTAAAATATATGATTTTTATTCTAAATTCAGAAGGCATATTACATTTTGAGAACTTCATTACTTTGATAAGCACTACTGCAAAAGCAGGTCATTATCTGTGTGTGTGTGTGTGTGTGTGTGTGTGTGTGTGTGTGTGTGTCTTTTAAAAGACACTATCAAACCAAGTTAAAGCTACATTAGAATTGAGTAAACTGGGCAGCTTACATCTGCTGTAGCCCCAATCTATTGACATCTTTACATAGACATGTTTATATGAGTGTGAATTTTAAAAACAAGCTCCCAAGCTGTGCCAGTTTTTAATGCCCATATACCATGTAGCTACATTCATTGCTATTTAAATAACTGCATTCATTTCAAAGATACTCAAGTAATGCAATTCCCTGCAAAAGCCTTGAAACTGACTAAGCCTTTGGGATATCAGCATTTCTAAAGGGAAGAGGTTCAGTTTACCATACTATTTATAAACATATTGAAAGGGGAAGATTAAAAACAACATTTCAAGTGTCTCCCTAGTTTATGCCTGCCAGATCTTTACTCATATTGTAATTTTTTTTAAAAAAAAGAGTATAAACTGAAAGGATATAATCTACTCATACCTTGATTGAACTAAGGAAGGAAAAAAACCAAAGTTTCTGTGATGCTCTGGCCAAATGTGTTGAAGACCACCTGACGAAGCCAGTTATCATAACAAGACACCCCTGTGTGCAAAGGCTTTGTCCATATACCCTTCTAGCTGGCCACCTCCACAAAGCCTTCACAAATGAACCTAATTCTACAATGATTACCTCCCTGGTTATAAACACCAGATTATATGGTCCAACAATATTTTAAAATCTTGATGTAGTTTGATACTCCCCAAGTAGATCAAATAGTCTTGAAGAAGCTTCCTTTGCAGCCCACCTAGGGCAAAACGTAGTGTTTTATGCACAGAATGTGCTAAATATTTCATTTCAAGCCTGAGTCATTATGCCTAATGTATTTACCAAAGATTTCACATTTGTCACACAAAGACATTTGACTCAGCCAGTATTGTAACCACATATAGTTTGTTCAGAAACTGAGTATTTTTATAATGGTTGCTGAGTGTAATGAATCTGGGAAGAATTCAAAATCCATATTTTGTACTCACTACAAACCTTTCTAAAGTGAGAAAAAGTACGTGCTTTTTATATTCAACATTTCCAGAGAGGATCTTTGGGCAAGAAACTATTTCAGGTTTGGGGAGAAATGAAACGAGGGAGAACACATTTGTAAAAGTGACATCACTTATTCTCTCCTTCAAAGCCAGTGGATTTACTGGTTTGAAACGGAGGATAGATGCACTGACAATGACTTTCAAGTCCAAAAATCGAGAAGTGGTCTGCTGGGGCAATTTGCAACTGGGACTGTTGAAAAATCTGAATAGTGGCGAAAGACATGACACTTTTTATGCCTTAATTATTTCAGCTTAGAAGAATTTACTAGATAAGCTCCAAGATTTTGACCTGGCCATAGAGAGTTCAAAGATTTTTATTATTATTCTGAAAAGGAAATGCATTTTTCACCTTTAAGCTATTATCTAACCAAATAATTACTGGGAACATAATTAATCAATTGTGTAAATAGTTTCAATGTTTATATTTATCACAATTTCTAAATTTTCTTGGAAATTTTCAGAACTTCAATCAATAGTACCTAACCAGTAGCAAACTTATGGCTCTTGGAAGGCATGAAGTAGCCATACTTAACAGTTATTTCTGAAAATAATGCCACATCCTACTTCCAGGTAGCAAGTGAAACTTCCTCCATGATATAATGGCATGAAGATACTTCTTCCAAAATTCCCAGAATGTTTCTCAAAAGGGTAACTATATCTTTCCAACATTCCTAAGCAAATGTTTTTTTCCTAGAACCAAGAAAACCAAAGTTTAACATTTCAGTATGGCACATTGGAAAAAGACCTAGGCTAAGCACTCATCACCTTGGTTTCTAATGCAACCTATGAAACAACATTGAAATAAGTCTCAACATCTCTGGGACTGATCTACAATGTTTATAGGCTCCTTTAGCTTTACCCATTCTAGTATTATGGAATGAGAAGAGTCTACAGATCCCTCTATTCTCTCTTGACCATTACTATCATAACAATATATTGTTAATGAATATAGGCCCTGTAGGCCCAGGCATGTTGGCTCATGCTTGTACCTCCGACACTTTGGGAGGTAAAGGCAGGAGAATTACTTGAGCCCAGGAATTCAAGACCAACCTGGGCAACATAGTAAAACTATGTCTTTACAATTTTGTTTTTAAATTAGCCACTGTTGGTGGCATGTGCCTATAGTTTCAGTTTCCAGGAGGCTGAGGTGGGAGGATCTTTTGAGTTTGGGAGGTCAAGGGTACAGTGAGTCATGATCATACTACTGAACTGCAGCCTGGGTGACCATGCAAGACTCTTCACTGTCAGCTCTATTTGTTTACCTAGCCAAGTATATAACTGAATGTTGACAAAATCTGTATTAATTTGTATTTATCTGGTTGGAAACAACAAAATATATCTTGAATTAGTTCTTTCATAAGTGTGACCTGAGTAAAATCTGAAATATCAGGTAGGTCCATCAAGGCACATTCAAAGAAATAGTCTCACAATTAAATTTACTAATAAAAATAACTCAAACCTTTACTGAAGTCTCTTAAACAAATTCAAAGAAGTCAAAACATAAGCAATAGAAGTGTTTCGTAAAATGCTTCATTTCAATCTTTTTATTCTCACTGAAACCATCCCATAGCGCTCCTTTAAATTTCTTTAGACCGAACTCTTAACCAAACGGTATCCCAAAATCTACCCTGTGCAGATCCTCTTCCTTTTTCCCCTTTTCCTCTTTTTAACATTCTCATGATTTTGTCTCTTTAACAAGAGGTTAAAACCTTCCTTCCAATGTAAAGTAAAAGTCTCTTCTTTCTAACGTTCAGTTCTATCTACCCATGAGCTAAAATCAGGAGCACAAAATCGAGGAACTAACATAGAAAAATGAGAGTAAATTTTAGAACATGAACAAACAGAGAGAAAAAGAAAGGAATCTATCTCCATAGAGGGGTTAAAAGTGGAAAGTTTGCAAACATTTTTATAATTTTACATTTTTTAAAAATTTTCTATTTCTCAGCATACCTAGGGCCTCCTGAAACTCTGTATGGGGTATTTAGCTGGGCTCCCAGAATAAACTAAAAATTGTAATTTGAATGTAGTCAAGGTATTTTTTTCCATTCTCTGTTGTTTTTTTTTTTGTCTAAGCGTGTGCATTATTTTCTTCTCTTCATCTCTAGAAATTGTTCTCCATTTTTTTTTATCTATATATGGTAGAAAGTGTGTTCCTCAGTAAGCTCTCTATTTAATATGTTATATACTCAGTTACTCATAGAGCAAGTAATCTCTTTGTAATAGGAAGGGAATCTGATTCAGTGTATATCAGAAACCACTTCAGTAACTAAAAATGACCAAGGGACTTTTGAGTCTTGAAGTATCATCTAGCTCCCTTTGTTATCATTGTTATTTCAGTTGGGTTTTATGCCATTTATGTTTCAGTGACATGTCCCTTATTGCAAGGTGAGATACTTTAAACACGTATTTCACTGAGCGCTGTGGCTCACACCTGTAATCCCAGCACTTTAGGAGGCCAAGGCAGGAGGATCACTTGAAGTTGGGAGTTCTGGACCAGCTTGACCAACATGGAGAAACCCCATCTCTACTAAAAATATAAAATTAGTCAGGCATGGTGGTGTATGCCTGTAATCCCAGCTACTCGGAAGACTGAGGCAGGAGAATTGCTTGAACTCAGGAGGCGGAGGTTGCTGCGAGCTGAAATTATGCCATTATGCCATTGCATTCCAGCCTGGGCAACAAGAGTGAAAGTCTGTCTCCAAAAAAAAACCAAGAAACCACATTTCTAGAGAGAACTTTTTAAATCTTTTCATGTTTATCTTTTCACAATATTTTCACATGTTAATTTTCCTAATGAAAATATCCCGTTTTTTGTACCTAGAAAATTGATTACAAATGTGTATTTAAAATTTTAGTGTGCTCACTGAATAGAAGAAGCAACCGAGAGGACTTACCCAAGAACACGAGCTGCTAAGTGTCAAGGAAGAACACATAATTTTATCTCCCCTTTACTGTTCATTTAATTTTACCCTTGGGCCTATTCAGTGTCAGAGTGAACCTGTTCCATACATTGAAGAAAAATTAAACTTAAGGTTGGCTAGGTTAGAGTTATTTAATTTTCAGAAGAAAACGGAAGGTGGAACTAGCAGCCTTGCAATTTAATGTGCCAGCTAAATTGGTTTTTAAGGTAAGTCTAAAGTTATATGACCCAAAGAATTCATAACAATGTGGGTTTTCTTTGTATCTTACTGCCTCAGGTAGTAGTGATTTTTTTCCCCATAGCTTTAACTCTACATAAATGGTTTTAAAATAACCTTCAATCAGATACCTTCATTCCAAGTGTTTAGGAAAAATTCATACAGAGTGTAAAACTGGATTTGAGCTTTCTTTAGTCAAACATATTTGCCAAGATTTTGCATTAAAACCTTATCTCTCAATAAAGAAGGGAGACAAAAGGAGAAAAGATCATGGTACCTAATTTGATCAAAATGAGGCAGGAGAAGAGATGGACAAAGATGGGGCCTACAGTGTTAACTACACTGACTACAGAGTCCGGCAAAACCACAGGGCAGAAGCAAGCAGGCTGCGTAAGTTTTCTCCCCGGTCAAGCTGTATTCAGTATTGACTTCTTTGCAGAGTAGGATTACTTAGAGATCCCAGATCAGATTAAGCAAGTGTACAGTCAAGGCCAAATACACACTGAGAAGTACACATTAGAACGTGCAGGAGGGTATGGCAAGGATCGGGGTTAGTGGCTGAAGAAGGAAGAATTTCTTCAGACAAGTCAAGAGAGGCAAGGCAGTAGCATTCAAACATACATTAGTTGGCTAGGGCTACCAAGCTTGGAAAAGTCTGTCCTAGAGTGAAGAAGCACTGAAGTATTTTGGCTGGGGCAGGAGGCTTTAGAAGTGTTAGAATGACCAGTAGGTCTCAGTCATTTAAAGTACTAGATGTGACAGGCTGTTCCTGCCAGCAATAAACAAGAAATGTAATGGGCTGACCGCTACAGGTCCTAGACTAGCTAGATTAAAGGCTGTGGATAGTCATGAATGGGTTTCATACATAGCACCACAGTGATTTATGTTGCACCATTTAAAATAATTATAATTGTCACTTTTTGACTAGCAATCATAGGGTTTTTATCACTATATATGTTGTAAAATCTATGGCAATTTTTCTAAAAAAATGTTTTCCACTTGTTTTATATATATATATATATATATATATATATATATATTCATTCTCTGGTCCTGAAACCTTAAGAACAAGATACTGCTCTTCTCTGATTCAACCCACAAACTTCCAAATTAGCCTGAAAAGTCTCTCTCATTCTGTTTCTTGTAAATTCCTCTTTAGAATTTGATTTTCCCTTCAAAATAGAAATGGTAAGAATTCCCCAAAACAGACTTGCTGTGGCACAGCCAACCCTCTGCTTCTTTCCTGATCTGGGTTCAGAAAGCTCTCTGGTTGCCTCCACATTTCTTCTAAGTCTGATTGTTTGCTGTCATCTTCATTTTTTCATGTTCCATTTGGATACTAGAAGGAAATTTATACTGACTTAAAGTATTCCTGATGAGTAGTAAACACAATATTTGGTTTCTTAAAAGCTCAAGATTTGCCCCAATGTAAAGAAGAATTTGAAAAAAGGGGGTATTAAAAGTTCATAAATAAGCCTAGTTCTCCTTATTATACCTATATGAGATATTATGTGTATCCATGAGAATGTTAGTAAATACAAAATATATAGCTTATAAGCTACATGAATAAACAACATTTTCAATTATCTTGTCTGTAAAATGAATATGACATTAACTTAATTAAAGGAGTGGGTGAGAAGGTTAAAAAATAATTTATGTGACATGTAAAATGCAATGCAAGTGCGAAGCTCTCTCTGGGTTGCTGTTTAAACAGGATACTACCAAATGTTAGGTAGACTGAGGATAGCTACAGAAAATTCAATTATTTAATTAAGTAGAAAAATATAAACTCAGAGGGCCTAACCTAGACCTACTGAATCGAAAGTTCTGTGGAGAAGAGCTGAGAATCTGAATTTATTTAAAAGTGATTCAGGCAATTCTGATAGATGGCCAAATTTGGATTTTAGTGAATAAAAACATTAAAATTATTGATATTTGGGCAAGAGAAAAAAATAAAAAGCATCCAAATAGGAAGAGAATAAATCAAACTACCTCTCTTCACTGCTATGATTCTATACTTAGAAAACTCCATGGACTTCACCAAAAGGTTCTTAGAAATGATAAATCACTTCAGTAACATTTCAGGATACAAAGTCAGTGTACAAAAATCAGTAGCATTTCTATACACCAATAATGTCCAAGCTGAGAGCCAAATCAAGGACACAATTCAATTTCCAAGTTATGAAAATAATAAAATGCCTAGAAATACAGCTCAGCCAGGAGATGAAAGATTCTTATAACAATAATTACAAAATACTGCTGAAAGAAATAAAAGTCAACACAAATGAAAAAACATTCTATGTTTTCATATAGGAAGAATCAATATTTTTAAACTGGCCATACTGCCCAAAGCAGTTTACAGATTGTTATTCCTATCAAACTACCAATGACATTCTTCATACAATTAGAAACTATTTTAAAATTCATATGGAACCAAAACAGAGCCCAATAGACAAGCAATGCTACGCAAAAAGAACAAAGCCAGAGGCATCACCAGACTTCAAACTATACTACAAGGCTACACTAACCAAAACAGTATGGTATTGGTATAAAAATAGACACACAGGCCAATGGGACAGAATAGAGAACACAGAAATAAAGCCACACACCTACAACCATCTGATCTTTGACAAAGTCACCAATAACAAGCAATGAAGAACGGATTCCCTGTTCAATAAATGATGCTGGAATAACTGGCTAGCCATGTGCAGAGGATTGAAACTACACCCCTTCCTTTCACTGTATACAAAAATTAACTCAAGGTGGATTAGAGACTAAAATAAAAGACCTCAAACTACACAAAAATTAAAATTAAAAAATAAAACACACACACACACACACACACACACACACACACCCTAGAAGAAAATATAGGAAATATTCTGGACATTGGTTTTGGTAAACAATTTGTGACCAAGTGCTCAAAAGCAATTGCAGCAAACAAAAAAAATTGATAAGTGGCACCTAATTAAATTAAAGAGCTGGTGCACAGTGAAAGAAACTATCAATGGAATAAGAAGACAAGGCCAGGCACAGTGGCTCACACCTGTAATCCCAGCACTTTGGGAGGCCAAGGGGTATGGATCACCTGAGGTCAGGAGTTTGAGATCAGCCTGACCAACATGGAGAAACCCCATCTCTACTAAAAATACAAAATGAGCCAAGCATGGTGGCACATGCCTTTAATCCCAGCTACTCAGGAGGCTGAGGCTGGGGAACCCCTTGAACCTAGGAGACGGAGGTTGCGGTGAGCTGAGATCACACCATTGCACTCCAGCCTGGGCAACAAGAGTAAAATTCCATCTCAAGAACAAAAAAAGAAGACGACAATCACAACCTACAGAATGGGAGAAAATACTTACAAACTGTGCATTCAACAAAGGTCTAATATCCAGAATCTAGAAGAAGCTTAAATAATTCAAGCAGCAAAAACCAAACAACCCCATTATAAAATGGGCAAAGGACATGAACAGATACTTCTCAAAAGAAGACATTTTGTGGCCAAGAAATATATGAAAAAATGCTCAACATCACTAGTCACTAGAGAAACGCAAATCAAAACCATAATGATATTTCACCTCACGCCAGTCAGAATGACTATTACTAAAAATTGAAAAAATTAACAGATTATGGTAACAAAAAATTACCAAGATTATGAAGACAAGAGAACACGTCCATTACTGGTAGGAATGTAAATTAGTCCAGCCACTGTGGAAAGCAGCATGGAGATTTTTCAAAGAATTTAAAACAGAACTACCATTTGACTCAGCAATTCCACTACTGGGTATATACCCAAAGAAAAATAAATCATTATATAAAAATCACCTGCACTCATATGTTCATCACAGCACTATTCACAATAGTAAAGATATGGAATCAACCTAGATGCCTGACAAAGGTGGACTGGATAGAAAAAATATGGTACATATACACTGTGGAATACTACACAGTCATAAAAAGAACAAAATCAGCAGCATGAAAATGGTGATCCATACCCCTTGGCCTCCCAAAGTGCTGGGATTACAGGTGTGAGCCACTGTGCCTGGCCTTGTCTTCTTATTCCTTTGCCGTGACATGAATGGAACTGGAGGCCATAACCCTAAGCAAATTAATGCAGGAACAGAAAATCAAATACTATACGTTCTCACTTATAAGTGGGAGCTAGACACTGAGTAATCATGGACATAAAGATAGCAACAATAGACACTGGTGACTACTAGAGAGGGGAGGGTGGGAAGGAGATGTGAACTATAAAACTACCTATTATGTACTATGTGCACTGCCTGAGTGACAAGATCATGTATACCAAATCTTAGCAACATGTAATTTACCCTGTAACAAACTGTAACAAACCCGCACATGTACCACTTGAACCTAAAAATAAAAATTAAAAAAAAAAAACCTGCTGATATTAATATCAATTTTAACCACTATTTTTTACTTTTCTTTTATGGTGTGTCTGGCAATTTGCTATGCACAATATATGCTATAGTCTCACAATGATATTAGAAAGAAAGATTAATGCTATTTTAGTAAAAAAAAAAGTTAACCATTTGTATTAGTCCATTTTCATGCTGCTGATAAAGACATACCTGGGTAATTTATAAAAGAAGGAGTTTTAAAGAACTCACAGTTCCACGTGGCTGGGGAAGCCTCACAATCATGGTGAAAGGCGAAAGGCACATATTTCCTGGCAACAGCCAAGACAGAATGAGAGCAAAGCTAAAGAGGAAACCCCTTATAAAACCGTAAGATCTCCTGAGACTTATTCACTACCAGGAGAACAGTATAGGGAAAACCGTCCACATGATTTAATTATGGGAATTATGGGAGTTACAATTCAAGATGAGATTTGGGTGGGACACAGACAAAACATATCACCATTTTAGAAAGAAAGGTTAATCCCATTTGACAGATTGGGAAATACTGGCATGAAAATGAAGCCCCTCATCCAAATCGACAGAGTGAGCAGTGGTAGTTAGTATTGACTTCCAGGTCTCCTTGACTCCTAATCCAGCCCAGGAATCTTAACCAATACAACACACTGCCCCTTTAAAAACACTGTGAATAAACTCTTCTAATTTATTTCCTGTGGAATTCAGTAGTCTCATAAAAACTAATGCCATTTGAGTACATCTTCTTTGTATTTCGAGCAATGGGTAGAAATATGCTCCAACTTGCAAATCTATCTGAAATGCTGGATAGGTTCCATATAATTCCTCTTTCTGTCCCATTTATAGTGCCAACATATTTGTAGCTTTTAAAATTGCATACACATTACAGAGTTTACTATAAAACTTTAAAAATAATGAAATATTCACAAAACCTTTGCATCTTTTTGT
Organism: Aotus nancymaae; assembly: GCF_030222135.1. NCBI lineage: Eukaryota > Metazoa > Chordata > Mammalia > Primates > Aotidae > Aotus > Aotus nancymaae. Next base: position 21,626,177 of record NW_026988473.1, on the reverse strand, counting down.
TTGTCTGATGTTTAGATATAAAAACGGTAAAGGCCTCTTTCCATCTAGAAAGCTACTTATCACCATAAGAATCCAATGCTTCCAAGCACTGTTTTTTGGTCTTGATTTCTTGGCTTCCATTTTAACTGACTCACCAGACATAAACACAGGTCTGGAGATGATATTAACTTAGAATAATATTTGAGAGATTAGTTATAGTCACCAAGGGGATTGATTAACCTTGCGTTCATAAAGATGCTCATTAGGCTTCTGAAACCAGAGACCCAAAAATGCAGTGGCTTATACAATACAGAGGTTTATTCACAGCTTACTTGGCCCTTCAGACCTATTACAGAGGGCTTAAGAGATCAAGAATCTCCTTAGTTCCTTCTATCTTTTGGTCTTTGCCTTCCTTGACATACAGTGTGCAGGTTACAGTTTAAGGATTCTGGGTCTTGCAGACAGGCCAATATAAAAAGAAAAAGGGAGTGAACTTCTCTTTTTTAAGGCCATGACCCACAAGTTGCTAATATCATTTTTGCTCATATACCACTGAATAGAACCTAGTCATGTAGCCACATCTAGGTACATGGGAGATTGTGCAATATGAACCTGGATATGCAGCCATGTGCTAGGGTAGGACTTACATGTAAGAATGGAGTGGGCATGACAAGGGAGGCCATTTGCAGTCTCTACCACCATCCTGAAGATCCCCATTGTTTTGATGGTAAACATTTGTAGTATTCAGAATTGATGCAGATTAATTTTTTTCCACCTTCATGCTAACACTTGACCTATCTAATCCCCAGTTAGAATTTCAGAAAGGAAATCTATTCAGAATAAGTCAAAGCTTAGAATAAAAATCTAAAAGCATTGACCAGTATTTCTTCTTTGACTGTGTCATCTCTCCAGGTATAATGAAGTCTGGATAGATGAGAGGCTTAAAATAATCAGATTTTTTTAGGAAGATATTCGTCCTATCGACATAGTGTTGCTTCAGTACCTTCTGTGAAATTAAGCAAATGTCTCCTACTGAAAGCAGGAAAATAAATAAATAAATAAAAATTGAAAGGGCATTCATTCAATAAATATTAGGGAACTCTTAACTCTACACATAACTAGCTACATAGTCATGGACTGCAGCAAGATAGTTTGTGGGCCTTAGCGTTGTAGGCAGAAGAAAGACCTTCTGAATATATTAGGTGTTAATCACCAGAACATGTGAATGTGTCAGGTTATATGGCAAAGACCAATTAAGGCTGCAGATGGAATTCAGGCTGTTAATCAGCTGACCTTGAGATGGTGAGATTATATTGTACTGTTTCAGTGGGCCTAATGTAGCCACAAGGGTTCTTCCAAGAGGAAGAAGAAAGCAGAAGACTCAGAATTAGAAAATGCGAAGATGCTACACTGCTGTCTTTGAAGACAGAGGAAGGGACCACAGGCCAAGAAATGCAGGCAAACTCTATGAGCTAAAAAATGTAAGGAAGCATGTTCTCCTCCAGAGCCTCCAGAAAGCAAAGCAGCTCTGCCAGCACCTTGATTTTAGTCCAGTGACACACCTTTTGGACTTCTAAACTCCAGAATGGTAAGGAAATAAATATGTACTGTTTTAAATTACTATGTTTGTGGTAATTTGTTATAGTAGTAATAGGAAATTAATATCTTAATTTTATATTCAATTATATTAATTATAGATTCAAGTATTTTGCTATATATATGATTTGATGATTGAAATTATCTCTATGCTAGCACAATAAATACTCCATCTCATTTAATTCTCTTGACTCTATGAAGTGAGTATTGAAGAAAACCCAAGATTAAGGAAGTTAAGTAACTTGGTAAATGTCACATACAAATTGGTGAAGAAAATATTCAAATATTGTCTAAAACTCTATGATTAACTATTTAAGACATAGTCCTTGTCTTCAAAGTAGTTAGAGGATTCTGATTTATTTTATTTTATTTATTTACTTATTTTTTGAGATGGAGTTTCACTCTGTTGCCCAGGCTGCAGTGCAGTGATGTGATCTCAGTTCACTGCAACCTCTGCCTCCTCCCACCTCAGCCTCCTGAGTAGCTGGAATTACAGGTCTCTGCCAGCAAACCTGGTTAATTTTTATTTTTTTTTTAGCAGAGATGGGGTTTCACCACATTGGTCAGGCTGGTCTTGAACTCCTGACCTCAAGTGATTCACCTGCCTCACCCTCCCAAAGTGCTGGGATTATAAATGTGAGCCACCATGCCTGGCCTGAGTTATCATTTTTGAATACTATGTTGGAGTTGGCAAACTTTTCTAAAAATAGTAACACAATGAACATTTGAGGCTTTCTATGCCAAGTGTTCTCTGTTGCAGCATTCAACTTTGTCATAAGATGAAAGCTGCTGGAGACGCTATGTAAATCAAAGAGGATGGCTATTTTCCAATAAAACTTTATTGAGAAGAATAGGTGGTAGGCCAGAATTAGCTAATGGGCATAGCTTACCAACTGCTCTAGTATAAAAGAGCCCAGATATAGGGATTTCTTTGGTGAAATTGTTTAGCTGCATGAAGATAATTTCCTGTGCATAGGCAAAAACTATTCCTGGAAGGTATAATTCATAATGAATTGTAGCTTTTGTACTAGCACTTTTTGATTGGCTAGTCCCTTTTTAAGCTGCTTCCTCCAACTCATATATATACACAGCAAGTTTCCTGCTCTTCTTACATTCTATCAAGTCTTCTTAGTGAGATCTACTCTTATCCACTCACTTAAAATTACAACTTTTCCACCATCACTGCCTGACCAATCCCCTTTATACTGTTCTAATTTTTTCGCCCTAGCTATTACCTTATGAAAAATAGTATGTTTATTTATTTTATCTACAATTTAATGCCTGTCTTCCCCTGATAAAAATGATTTTTGACTATTTTTACCTAATATATCACAGATGCCTAATATACCTGTTATATAGCACATTCTCAATAAATATTTGATGACTAAATATTGTCCATGGTATCTTTTCATTAGGCCCAAATTATAAAGCATTAATTTACTTACACTTAAAGTGTATAAGTGACCAGAAAACTTTGCTTAGTATTAAATTTCATTTTTCATTGAGGTATTGCACTTTTACTTCCTTATTCAACACAAACATGATTTTGATTAACCTAATGAAATAATTTTCCATTCTAAGGGAGGTGAGGTTGTATATTTATATCTCTAAACTCACCTTCCAATACAGTTCCAAATATTTGTTGCTTTTCTCCCCAGACACTTGCACATCAGTGGTCATAAAGCACTTTGAAAATATTTCAGAAACAAGTGGCTATTTAAATTCAAGCTCAAATATGATAATGAAGAAAAGGAGAGACTTTGCAAGACACAAGTGAAAGATAGAGGCTGCTTGTGTTTATCCTAGAGCTGTATTTGGATTCCTATAATGATTAATGATGCAATAACATAATAAGAACTCAGTGGCCATGAGGCAGTGGCATTTGCAAATAAAGAATGAGATCGGAAAGTAATCAGCAGCAACTCCGAACTTAGTTAAGGTTCCAAGTTATGCACCATTTTTTAATATCACGTTAGTTCATTTCCTTTCATATTACTACCCTAAATCATTTTGCTCTAAGGAAGAAAGAACAGCTGAGTTGAGTATGAAGATTAACGGGCAGTATATCTATTCCTGTTTGCTAGGATGAGTACCTAAAGTTTAGAAAGCAGATCAGAACTTCTTGGGTTTGTAAATTGGACTGGAAAATTGCCCAAGAACAGGTTTTCTGCTAAGCATACATCCTACCCTAGTCAAACTGCAAATAATGCAAAGCTGGTCTTTACTAAATCAGATACAAGCTGTGAAGAGACCACAAAGACATAACTAGAAATCACAGCCAATTGAAAGAAACTAAGCATTCAATTAAGTTGAAAGCCTGATTACTTGAATGTGGGCTATTTATTAATTCAAAGTATGCTCCTCTGGGCTGTTGACTCTCTCTTGATATTAGTTCATTTTGGACATCTTAGTCCTGTATTTCTAACCTCTTGACTTTTCCATCCAGATATCTTGCCTAAAGGCCACTAATACCATAAACCCAACACACCCAAAATAGAATTTGTCACATTTCTTTAAAAATGCCTGTTAATAACAACAGTCTCACAGATTTAATTCATTCTGCACCTACCTTATCTAAATTGGTTACCTAAATCACATAGATTCTATATTCTCACTGCCCTTCTCATTTTTTCATTCTCACCCACATTACCCTAATACAGGTCTTTGGAACACTTCTACTTTGTCACTGTAATAGCCTTCTCACTGGTCTACTGCTTTCTTTCTCTCCAAGGCAACATCCTGCAACCAGATTAATCTTCCTAAATTACAGCTCTGACAATAACTTGCTCGCACACTTACCAGCTCTTCAATATCTACCAAATTAGGGGTGAATTTCTTGTCTTTTTATTCAAGGCCTCCAAGATATTGTTGAACTACCTTTCCAACAGTATCTACAAGGTGCTGCCAAACAGAGATCAAACTGTGGCTGAAACCCACTTACTTATTCATTAATCTCATAGGTGAATCTCTTTGTTAACACATTTCCATTTTCTTTAAAATGCTGCATCCTACTTCTGTTAAACATTCTTTCTTCTTCATTAGCTTTGTCTTATATTCTTGCATTTTTCCCAATTAGAATAAGGATTATGCTTTATCCATTTTTGTTTCTTGTACCTTGCACAGTGAGCCACATATAGTAAGTGCCCATTACATGCAGGTGGAAATAAGTTAAAACCAGAAATATAAATAAGGATATTACTAAAATCTTCTAAAAGTGAGTTAATTATTTGTGGTTTACAGTCTTTTAAAATTTTATTTTCAATATCTGTTTAATACCATTCTGAAATTCTGTAAACAATATATATAACAAAGAAGGCCAAAAGTATCAAAATTAGTCCAATAGCAAAAGAAAATTTGTGAAATAGAAAAAAATAAAAGTTTCTTTATGAACACATTAAATAACAAGACAAAGCTATGTATCTATTAATGGCTATAAATTGGAAATGGTGATAAATATAAATGTTACTGTGAGATACCTATAACTACTGTAATGGGAATGGAAATATCTGTTATACTATTGAAAAATACAAATATTGTTAATACTTCTGTAATTTGTCACCAACATTTATAGATTATAGTTTTGTCACTTCCATTGACAACCAAAAAATATTAAAGAAATACTAAGTTTCAGTTAGAAGTTAATAAAAATAAGGATGTAAATTTTTCATCCAAGTATAGGAACCAATTTCTCTACTTTTGAGACCTTTCAATATTAGATCTTTTAACCAGAAACATTATCTTCTCAATCATATAATACTGCAGTTGTATCTCTGTTACAGCATTTGCATATAATATTAGTTGTTTTAAAACAAATTTTATAACATATTTTAAAGAATATTAACATTATTTGCAATGACTTCCAAGTCCTCCTGAGTCACTCTAAAATACCACAAAGCCGTCCAGGCATGGTGGCTCATGCTCGTAATCCCAGCACTTTGGGAGGCCAAGGCAGGCAGATCACTTGAAGTCAGGTGAGACCACACAAACTGGGTTTGTTTGTGAGACCACACAAACTGGGCATGGCAGTAGACACCTGTAATCCCAGCTACTCAGGAAGCTGGGGCAGGGGAATTGCTTGAGCCCAGGAGGTGGAGGTTGCAGTGAGCCAAGATCACACCACTGCACTCCAGCCTGGGTGACAGAGCAAGACTCCATCTCAAAATATAAAATAAAATAGGCCAGGAACAGTGGCTCATGCCTGTAATCCCAGCACTTTTGGAGACTGAGGCAGGTGGATCACCTGAGGTCAGGAGTTCTAGACCAGCCTGGACAACATGGTGAAACCCTGTCTCTACTAAAAATACAAAAATTAGCCAGGCATGGTGGCAGGTGCCTATAATTCCAGCTACTCGGGAGGATAAGGCAAGAGAATTACTTGAACCCGGGAGGCAGAGGTTGCAGTGACAGAGCAAGACTCCATCTCAAAAATAAAATAAAGTATCACAAAGCAATCTACTTCACTCAAACATCTAAAATCTACAAATATGGACTATTTCTGAGAGAAGAAAATTTCATAATATTTCTTTCATCCTGCAAAGAAATGTATTTCCAATTATAGTCACATTCTGAAGTTCTGGGTGGATCTAAGATATAGAGGAAAGTATTCAAGTCATGATAAGTAGTACACGTTTTTTTCCATGGACTACTTTCTCCTGAAGTAGCCTCTAATAGATGCTTGGCAAAAGTATCTCAAATGTAGAAACTGAAATAGTGAAGCTGTTAATATTGTTTTCAGTGGGCTTTAAATCCAATGATTGGTATGTTTATAAGAAAAACAGAAGGCGCACCAAAGCACACAGAGAAAAGCAGGTCATGTAATGGAGGCAGAGATGAGAGAGATGCAGGTATAAACCAAGAAATGCCAAGGATTGCCAGAAACCAGCAGAAGCTAGCAAGAATCAAAGAAAGATTATTCCCTAGGACCCTCAGGGAACATCATGCTGCAGACAGCTTGATTTTAGACTTGCAGCCTCCAGAAATGTAAAAGAGCAAATTCCTCTTTTTTTTAAGCCACCCAGTTTGTGGCAATTTGTTACAGCAGCCCAACAAAAAAAAGTACACTACTTAATGTTTTAAAAAACAAGGATCATGGGAAATTATTGTTAACTCTTTTAAGACACTTTTTCTTACTTTTGTTTGATTTTATTACTATTTTTAGAAGAACGCAACATTTATTTGGAAGGAATGTGGGGAGCAGGAGGAGCACAGACATTTATTGAAATCTCTGCAAGTCACTGCTAAGCTAATGGAACAGTCATTTCAATGGACATGCATGAAAAAATATACAGTCTTTAAAAAAAAAGCTTAAGCTTACAAAACAAACTACAAGCCACAACAAGTAGCAACCAAAAACCCAGAAAAAGGGAGAAAATCTGATTTCTGAACATACTATATTATACTATTTTTAAAAATCCTGTTTTTGACAAAAAATTACAACGTATTTTGCTAGATAATATTTGTGGATTATTGTATTAGCCCATTCTCATGCTGCTAATGAAGACATACCCCAAGATTGGGTTATTTATAAAGGAAAGAGATTTAATTTACCTACAGTTCAGCATGGTTGGGAGGCCTCAGGAAACTTACAGTCATGGTGGAAAGGGAAGCAAGCATGCCCCTCTTCACATGGTGGCAGGAAGGAGAAATACTGAGCAAAATGGAGGAAGCCCCTTATAAAACGATCAGATTTCATGAGAACTCATGATCACCAGAACAGCATGAGGGAAATCACCTCCATGATTCAATTACCTCACACTAGGTCTCTCCCATGACACATGAGATTATGGGAACTACAATTCAAGATGAAATTTGGGTAGGGACACAGCCAAACCATCTCAGTTAAAATTTTTAAAGATATTTTGAATAAAAATTAAATAGCTCATATATTAATACTACAGATGTTTCACTCCAAACCTACATGTATTTTCAAATATATAGCATACTAGATAAAAGTTTAGGCAGTATAGCCAAATAGAACTGGATTTAAATTCAGGTTTGACCTCTTATTATCAGAGTCCATGGGTAAAAGAACTGACACCATTAAGCCTCAGTTATTCATTCACAAAATGGATAAATAACAGTAATTAAAAGAGATAATGCATCTGTCTCTCGATTACTCTTACATAATAGGCACTCTATAGATGTTAGCTGCCAGTGATGTTATAATTATTATTATGTATTATTATTTTTTCATGGGAAAACTTCCTTCTTGAAAAGTCCTTAGTATCCCATAAAATTGGAACTTCCATCAGTACTTTTCTTCCCTTTGTTAGGGAGAAAACTACTCCATAGGCTGAAAATTGATTCATCTTCCAGAACAGAGGCCATGATACAGTAACAATCCACCCACTAAACCTCAGGGGTATAAAACATCAAGGATTAATTTCTTATCCATCTTATATGACTGTTGCAGATCAGCTGGTAGCTTTTTTCATGTTTCCTGCTCTTAGGAACTCAGTTTGATTTAGTAACTACCATCTCTGTGGCAGAGAGTAAGAAATGTTCCTTCAAGGAATAATACAAACACGTTTTCTTTTTTTTTTTTTAATTGCATTTTAGGTTTTGGGGTACATGTGAAGAACATGCAAGATTGTTGCATAGGTGCATACGTGGCAGTGTGATTTGCTGCCTTCCTCCCCTTCACCTACGTGTGGCATTTCTCCCCATGCTATCTTTCCCCAACTCCCCACCCCCTGCTGTCCCTCCCCTATTTCCCCCCAACAGACCCCAGCGTATAGTGCTCCCCTCCCTGTGTCCATGTGCTCTCATTGTTCAACACCTGCCTATGAGTGAGAACATTAGGTGACAAACACCTTTTCTAGCACATTATTGACCACAGCAAACAACAGGGCCATGTAGGCAGAAAGAATGCAAGTCCATCACATGTCAAAAGCAAAATAAAACATATTTGATAAACATTCCTGATGACCACTGCTATAATTTGAGTGTGTCTCCCACAAAGCATGTGTTGAAAATTCAACCATTAATGCAACAGCTTTGGGAGATGGGGCCTAATGAGAGATGATTAGGCATGAGAGCAGAATAAATGAATTTATGCCATTATTTTAGGAGTGGGTTTCTTAGGAAAAGATGAGTTTGGCCCTCTTTTGCCTTTCTCTCTCTCATCCTGTCTGCCCTTCCAGCAATGGATAACAAAGCAAGAAGGCTCTTGCCAGATGCTGGTACCTCTATCTTGGACTTCCCAGCCTCCAGAATTGTGAGCCAATACATTTTTGTTCTTTATAAAATTCCCAGTCTCAGGTACTCTGTTACAGCAGCACAAAATAAAGAAAGGCAGAAAATTGGTACTGAAAAGTAGGACTGTCCTATAATAAATACCTGAAAATGTGGGAGCAGCTTTGGAACTGGGTAATGGGCAGAGGATAGAAAAATTTAGAAAATCAAGCTAGGAAAGATCAAGATGACCATAAATGAAGGTTTATGGGTGATTCTGGTGAGGGCTTAGAAGAGAAGAGCTATAGGGAAAGTCTGAAACTTCTTAGAGATTACTTAAGTGGTTGTAATCAAAATATTTATTAAAATATGGACAGTAAAGGAAATTCTGATACGGTCTGAGACACAGATGAGGAGGAACAAGGTATTGGAAACTTGAGTAAAGGACATCTTTGTTGTAAAGTGGTGAAGAACTTGGCTGAATTCTGTCCATGTTTGATGGCTTTGTGGAAGGCAGAATTTAAGAGTGATGAACTAGGATATCTGATGGAAGAAACAGCTAAGCAGCAAGGCCTTCTGGGTGTTCTGTACGTCTTTTAACTGCATATAGTAAAATGTGAGAAGAAAAAGATGATTTAAAGATGAAATTTATAATTAAAAGGGAAATATAATTTAGAGATTTGAGAGATTATCAGACTGGTAGAAAATGAAAGGGCATTTTCAGAAAAAACAAAGGATGTGGCCAAAGACTGTTTGATAAGACAATTAATACAGATAGAACAAAGCCAGAGGCTATTCGTCAGGACAATGGGAGAATGACCCCAAAGGCACTTTGGAGATTACCAGTGCTGTCCCTTCCATCAAAGGCCCAGAATGGCAAGGAATAGACTTGGAAAAAACAATGGAATGGTTTTAAGGAGCAGAGAGTTTAATGGGCAAGAAAGAAAATATATCAAAATATATCATTTTGAGAAGGAGAGGTATCAAAAAAGAATCAGTGTGGTAGGAGTTATTATTAAGAAATTATTTTAGGCAGATAGACAGAAAAAGGAGTCCTTAGAAAGTTTTCCTTTTAAGTAGTTCCAGAAACATTTCTCATTTAGCAGGAAAGCTCTAGCTTAGTTGGGGCAGCAACCTTTGATACTCACATGTAGGCCATCAGAAACTAGGTCCACTCAACATGGCCATTCCCACAGTTGTCCTCTTGCCCTTGCCCTCACCTGTACCTGGCAACATGGCTACCCCCACAAATACCCACATGTGTAGAACATCATAGAACCCTGTATTTGCATATTAATGGACTAGGGTGAGAGGGCTAGTTTTTTTTTGTGGGCTACGTGAATGACATGCCTGTCAAACCAATTTCCTGAGCCAAATGCAAATCAGACACCACCTCCATATACTTGGCTAGCTTCTGCCCCACTTGGGGTCCCTTCTCTCAGCTTTGGAGCTCCCCTCCACTCCGTACAGAGGAGCTTCTTCCTTTTTTCTTCTCCCTTCTTTCTTGCCTATTAAACTCTCTGCTCCTTAAAACCACTCCATTGTTGTTTTTTCCCGATTTGATGCGAGACAAAGAACTTGGTGTTCCTCCATTCATTAGAACCGTATCACCAGGGCACCACTGGGAACTTAGGCCACCTCAAGTCTCTGTTCTCCAAATTCCAGTGCAGTGCTTCACAGCTGCCACAGCCAATGTTCAAGTGGACCTGGTGCAGGTGAATTGTGCCTTGAATCTCACCTATATCTGATTTAGATGACACTCTGGACTTTGGACTTTTGAGATGGTGCTGGAATGAAATAGGACTTTGAATTTATTGGAATGCAATTAGTGTAGTTTGCACATAAGAAAGACAAAAATTTTAGGGGCTGGGGCAGAATGCTAAGGTTTGAATATGTCCCCAAAATAGCATGTTTTAGAAACTTAATCCCCAATGCAACTAACTATGTTGGGAGATGGCACCAGATAAAAGGTGACAAGGCCATGACGGCAGAGTAAACTGATGCCATTGTTGGAGTGGGTGTATTATCACTGTAGCCAGTTCCTTATACAAAGGTGAGTTTGGCCCCCTTTGCCTCTCTCACTCTCCTTCTTTTTACCTTTCTCCTATGGCATGACACATAAAGTAGGCCCTTACCAGAGGAGAGTTCCTTGACCTTGGACTTCCCAGATCCAGAACCACGAGTTAATACATTTTTCTTCCCCCAGAAATCGGATGATTTATACTCTGTGGTATTCTGTTACAGCAGCACAAGCAAGACTAAGAAAACCATGGTGTAACTTACTATTGGTCCATAGATTTTACTGAGCGAGTGTAATGTATTTGAGTTTGCTCTTCTCCTTTTTAGAATAAAACACCTGGAGAGTCCCTGCCTCTGCCTAAGAAGGCATCTGGGTTTACTTATCTGCTTTGCCTTTGCCTGAATGACTAACTAAATTCAGAAGAGAAAGGAATCAAGTCTATGGTCTATTATCTAATTCAGCTTTATAAATAACAAAGCAGATATTTTGATCCCTATGTGACTCCAAAGACGACTTCTCCATTTGTTAAATGTCTGATGGTAAGGAGAGTAATAATTAATAAATGGGATTCTTCAAAAATTCCAATATTTGAGGGAACACATCATTCTTGGTATTTTTTGCCAAAAATCTATAACATGAATTTAATTATCAAAAACATCAAATTGAAAATAATTTACCAAATTCTTAGCCAATCAAAAGTATAAAGATCATGAAAGATAAAGGAAGATAGATCTTTTCCAGATTAAAAGTGCCTAAAAGTACATGTAAAGTAAATGAAAATGGAATCCAGAATTGGATCCTGGTAGAAGAAAGGAAGGAAGGAAGGGAGGGAGGGAGGGAAAGCGAGAAAAAAAGGAAGGAAGGAAGGAAGGAAGGAAGGAAGGAAAGAAGGAAGGAAGGAAGGAAGGAAGGATAAATTAACAAAATTTGAAATAGAATTGAATAACTGTTAATTTCCTAGATTCAATAATTGTGTTTACATAAAATGTTATCATTTGGAAAAGCTGGGTAAAAAGTATTTGAGAATTGGGAATTCTTTGTTCTTTTTTTTTTTTTTAGAAGAATAATCAGATAAATGAATTTTCATTCAATATATTTTAAATAAAGATTCTGTGCAACTTATAAATAAATTTCTATAATAATAATAAATTGATGTTTTCAAACAAGAAATCAATATAAAGAAAAATTCATTTCCAAATACAAAGCAGCATCTTAGTTTAGGGGTGATTCACATTTATGTGTAATTTTGCATTTTTAAAAAGATGATTGTTACAATAAGTTATACCTCCTTTTAGTTATATCTAAGTTGTATCAGTTAAACATATATTCCTTTAGAATATTCAATTTAGTATTACTATTTCCTTCAGTGATTTTCTCCAAACGGTGATAGAAATACTTCTTGATAGACAGAATATAGAAAACTTTTGACCGCACCTCAGTCATACTGATACCTACAATAAAGTCTTGGCTCCAAGGGAGCGCAGCTCTAATTTGTGAAGTATGTCCTGTTTGGAAAGTTAACAACGAGGTTGTGAGTAGCAATAGTAATACTTACTATCAAAAAACAACAATTTTAAGTATCTTCGTTTTGGATTTCTGTGATTTAAATCATCTAATTTCTTCATAGTCTGCACTCATTCCCTTTGACCAGCAATCAACTGTGACCATTCCAAAGATCGGAATTCTGACTTTCAGAGCAATCTTTCTTAAAATATTCCACAGAGCAACGAAGTTTGCAACCACCACCATCAGTGCAGAGTCCTTTGGGATGATGAGGACAAGATCTGGACAGCTGTCTCACTTCCCCACAAACAAACATTTGCAAAAGGAAATTTACCAAGAGCTGGGGCTGCTTTAGCCCTGCCCTTGGTTATTTTGTGCTCTGTGGACACAGACCCACACCCATAACACATTCCATTCCCATATCTTGATTTTCTGGGTGGTTGGGCAACCTGCAGTTGTAAGACCAGGCTTTCTGCAATGGAAACATACTATTGTATTTCTCTTTGCTACTTGTCATTAATTGTTTTCCTTTCCATAAGACTGTCTTTCTTTAAAGCAACTGCAATTTATTCCCTTACTGCCTAATTGTTGTTATCATCTCCCCATCATGAACCATCTGTGAGTTCTGCCTTAGGTAGTCCATAAATCCATTCACATCTTCATTTAGGTACTCATTTTTTTTTTCTTTTTTCTTTTTCTGTTTTGCTTGTGGTGTATCATTTTCAAGGGACAGCCTGTTGGCTTCAGTTGTTTGTGCTTTGGTAGATTTTGTCCCTCAAAGGTCTTCTTTTTCATATCCTCTCACAATGTTGGAGGCAAGGGTCTCTTGTTATGTGTGGTAGTAACTTGTGCCCACCTGGTCACCATTTCATTGGAGGTACCTTATCAGTTATGCCTAAACCCCGTAGAGCAGTCCGCAAGGCAGAGCAGTCTGTCCCCCTATGGCAGCAACAGAACTCAACACTAGAAGTAGGAATTTCTTGTTACATTTTTGAGACCTTTTTGTATAAAATTATTTCAAAATAAAATGTTATAAAACAATAAATAACAAATAAAATTTAAAAGATAATTCACCAATTTTGAGGAGGAAAAACTTGAACAGAAACACTCTCAATTTCCTTGCCAAAACCTTTGCTTTCCCAGAAGTATTGTGTTCATTTATTCAAGGTATTACCCATTCTCATACAACTAAATCTAAAACCCTGAGCACATTTTGTGGTTGGTCTTGTTGGATTATCCTTGCCTTTTCTCTGTTTTCTTTGGATTAGCCCTGGGCATTGGTTATATTTCTAAGGCTTCTAGTTAGGCTAATTGAATTATACACTATTGGAATTTATTTGCTTAAAGAGAAGCAAAATTGCATCCAAAACAAATATTCTCTGTTTGATTATGTTACAATATCAGTATACACACTAAAATGGAAATTTTCTCTTCATGAACTCAAAGAAAAAATGTAATTATTATTATGCTACCATTTAGTCATTGTATTTGCAAATAAAACTAGGATTCTGAATTGAATCCTGATCCAAAAAAAAAATTGCATGGGTACTTGACAAAATTTGAAATAAAACTGCATAAATGTTAATTCCCTAGTTTTGATAATTAGATTTATATAAAATGTTATCATTTGGAAGAGCTGAATAAAGGGTATATAGGAATTCTGTGTTCCATTTTTTTTTCAGAAAAATAAGCAGATAGCAAGTGTATTTTCATTCAATATCTTAAAAATACTGTGACAGCTTCTATACTGAAGATAACAACTCTTTTGATGAAACGGTCAATAATTAGAGAACCAGCATTCCAATGAGCTTATTCAGACATTTGCAATATCAAAAGAGGACATATGGTTGATCTGGTCTTTACTTGGCCTATATAAGCATGAACAGAGACTCTTATAACACTTCATGAACACACACAAATCACACACAAACTGCTTATCTATAAAACAAGCATTTATGTCATTCCCATTCCTAAAATACATACCAACAAACAAAATAATGTCTCCAGTTTTCATTAAGGAAAAAGGTCCAAACACCTAATGGCTGATTTAAAAGCTTTGCATAACCTCACTCCTTTTCTGCCTCCTTCTTGTAACTTCTCACATGAATCCATTTTATTTGCTATTGTCAAAACGCTCCACACGGGAACACCTCTGCCTGGTGCTGATCCCTCTCTCTAGAATCTCATTCACTCTAATGGCATCAACTAAGTACCACCTAAGGTTCATGTAACATTTATATCCCTAACTGTAACACAGTTTTTAGTTCTGAGCTCCAAATCATGTTTTCAAATGTTTACTGGCCATCTTCAGTTTGATGTCTCACAGTTCTTCAAAATTCATATAGACCTCACAAGAGTAATGACTTTACCTACCATCCAAACATAATTAGTGAATGAAACTACATTTCAGTAATTTTCTCAAGAAATCGTTTCAACTTTAATTCACCTTTCCTTTGCCACCTAATACATAATCTATGCTGTATCTTTTGAATTTGTAACCTGATAATCTCGAGTTCAACCACTTCTTTCTCTTCTTACTCTAATGCTCTTAACAGCCACTTTTATCAGCCAGATTATCATAGCAGCCTCAAATGTAACCCAGCTCATCCCAGTCTCTACACTAGAATCAAAATAACTACCTAAAATGCCGATATGATAATTAAAAGAGCCACATTAAACTCTTGTTCTTACAATGAAACACCAAATCCTTAACATGACTTCTAAATCTCTCTGCAATCTGGCTAATGCTTAGCTATCCAGTCTAATTTCCCTTTACTTTATCACTATTATGTTCCAAACATACAGTAGTATTTTCAGTATACTTAAGTATACTCTACTGCCTATAGAAGGCAGGCTTTAAAACAGCCCCTAAAAATCTTTGCGTTGTGGTATTCATGATGTTGTATCATTCCCACCTTTTGAGTACGGGTTTAACTTAGTGACTCATTTCTAACAAAGAGAATCTGGCAAAGGTGTGACATCACTTCCGAAATTAAAGTTACAAGAAAACTGTAGCTTCTGTCTTCTATCTTGCCTTAGTCTCTCATTTCTTGCCCTAATGGAATCCAGCTACCACACTCTAAGATGCTGTATGGAGAGGCACATGTAGCAAGGAAGTAATTTTTCTGATCAACAGCCAGATAAAACAGAGAGGAACTGAGATTCTCAGCCCGACAAATGATGAGAGACTGAACTTGCAAATTAATGACCTCGAATGTGAATTCCAATCTAGTCTAGCTTAGAGATGACTGCAGCCCTATGCAACAACTTGACTGTAGCATTGTGAGACCCTGAATCCAGAGGACCCAGCCAGTACATGCCTGGATTCTTGACATACAAAAACTGTGTCTTTGTTCTTATTGTTGTTTCCAGCCTGTAGCTGTTAAGATAATTTGTTACTCAACCATAGATAGCTTATACAGTGCCCATCACATCAAGGATTTACAAAACATATTCCTTCTGCCTATAACATTTTGTATTCTTCTATTTTCCAATCCCTTTTGTTTACTACTTCCTCATTCCTCCTCCCTTTTTCTTTCTCCATGCACCCTCTATCTATTATTGTTTAAGTATTATTTTCTTCAGTGTTTTCTGTACCCCTATGTGTGAAATAGAAGTCTTTCCTGTGTAGTTTTCCTAATATAAACATCAGCATCTCACACTAGATCATAGCTCTATATTTTTCACAGTTATAGCTCCATGCCCTATACACCCTAGTCCATGATGTATATTTATTACTTTTTTGTCATTATTGTGAATAAATGTGAAAAGTACTGGCAAAATCTAAAAGGTGGTTATTAGTCATAATAAAATGTATAAAAATGAGATGTAAGATACAGAAAAATGAAACAACTACTTTACAAGAAACAAATGTAAAACCAATGGTTTATTGACTGATACATGCTGATAGAGTAACTTGAGAACATAACAGAAGAAAGAAACAAGTCTTGATTCACATATCTATGTAGTTCCCAGTTACCTAAAAGTCATTTACTTCTTCACCTCCACAAAGCCCAAATTAGACTTGCTAGTTTGTTAAGCCTCTCCCATTCTGGGCATTTGGCACATCAAAAGACCAGAGGGTCACCTACATCAAAGAATCCTGATGATAAAAGAGATTTTTCACCTAGATCAAATCCGAAAGACTCCATGGGGTATTGATTTATTATTGGGCTCTTATTTCAAGATCAAACATGTCTCAATACAGCCAGATATCAATTCAAACTAGGTATCAATTGATCAAAAAGTGAGAAGCAAGCAGATGAAGCCAGTCAAATGCCAGGACTTATATACACAGTCATGAAAACTGAGGTTTCAGAGGAGAACCTCAGTTCACATCATTACAAAAACTGAAACAGCCTTTTGGTTTATTAAGACTAAAGACATCTCCTGTGAATTACAGAGAGGTATGAGTAAAGATTTATAATCAATACAATGAAATAAACAAAAAAAAAGTCAATAATTTACTAAATATTTACTAATTGTGTAATAGTAAAAAGAACCAACTTTTTAAAAACATCTACTGGACATTAAACACTGTGCCAATGCTTTGCATCCACTACCTTTTTTTCTCTCTCACTGAAATTATAATAAAGTAGGGAGATAAGGAAACCAAAGGTAGGACAGTTTGGGCAACTTCACCAGGATCACAGTCTTAATAAAACTCTGGGCCGAAATTAGAGGCTACAGTTGACTTCAACGTCAATGTTCTTTCCATTACATGACAAAATGCTTCTCTTACACACTAACAAAAGAAGACTGTGCCAAAATCCTGTGGATTTAGGGAGTCCATCCTGGTCTTCTTCTGGTTATGCCAGGAACTGGGTGAAACCACAGCATCAAAAGAGCATGCCCACTAGAGCCTGTACCCATATCTTAGTCCATAGTCTAATCCCCTAGGGCTTGAGATTTGTTTGCCCAAACATTTCTGGGTCAATTTAAGACAGATTATAGCACACTCAAAGGCCTGCAGGACGGCCAAAGGGCAATGTGGTGGAGTTGGGAGATTTTGTGTCTTGGTGGTTCCAGCAAGAGCTGCAGGGAACAGGAGAAGGAGAAGAAAGGGTGGCAAGGGTTTGGTATGACCCTCCCTGAAAGTTCATACCTGCCTTCCAAGCCAGAGTAATGGCACATAGTTGTTAGCGTAGGGAGATATAATGTATTTTATTTAACAGTATATTAGCTTATTTATAACTTTTAGCTATTTAGAAATATGGGTTTGTGGCCTTCCATTGGTATTCTTACTCTGAATCCCATGAATGTTGTGGAGGGAGTCTGGCAAATAAGCATATATTGATTGTTTCAGGAAAGAAAATCATTACTTAAGTCAGAAATGTCTCAGAAGATTATAAACATAGTTTATATCATATTTGAAATTCTGGTTATCCTACCTACTTCAAAAAAAAGATTTGAAGTAATTTATATCAAAGGACTACAGGAAATCAGACAAAATAGCACAAGGAAATTTTCAACCACACACACAAAAAAAGGACAAAGAAACATAAAAATGGAGGCTGATAGAGTTTATAAATAGCAATAAATGGCACATGCACTTAAATCGACTCTGTTCTACTTATACTGAGAATCTTAAAAGCACTTTTTAAGTCACATGGCTTTTATAGACCAAAGAATTATATTAAGTGAAAATCTTTCCACACTCTGAACGGTACACGGAGTGAAGCTAAAAGACTCCTCTGTGGTCCCATTAGCATAATTGGATATGCAGTTCTCCCTACCTGAAATTTTTTAAGAGAAAAAGGAAGGACCAACCAAAAGACAAACACTCCCAGGTAAACTCCATCCTGGACAAGAAGGCTTTTCAGCCTGTGAATATCATCTTTCCTGCAGTAACCACACATGAAAGTACACACAGCTAGAATCTCAACTATAAGCTGGAGAAGTACAATCTACCTCTGGAGATAACTAGAAAATAATTCATCATTATACACACTATGTTTCTAAAACATTTTTAAACAATTTGCATTTACTAAACAATGTAGTTATAATTTTTATTTTCTATCTTAATAAAATGTAAAATGTCTCTTTTTGTGAACTCTGATAAAAAATACTTTTTGTATTGAAGATTAGTGCACATGCATTCAGAGTAGAGTGAAGAATATATTTATACATTTGTTTATTTCTTAATTCATTTAATAGTCATTGAGGGTGTGGTTACCATAATAAGTCATGCAGAGAGTGAGGTGCTGAGTAGAAAATATCATACTTGACTCAGCAGTCTTGGAGCCTATAGTACAGTGAGAGTCAAAAAACATTTCCTGTACAGAGCAGATATTAAACATTTCAGGCTTTGTGAATAAAGAGGCAAAATTGAGGTGATAATGTAGATGCTTAGATAGCCAGAGAGAAAACAAATTTCTATGAATTTTGTCTGGAGCCATAACAAACAAACAAAAAACACAGGGTTGGGGAGACAGATTTAGTCTACAGCTATTGTGTGATGACACTTGGTGTAAGTGTGTAGTCATCCTTGACCAGTAGCAAAAGCTAGGCCATAATTTATCAAGATGTTTTCCCCACCCATTTATTCATTCACTCATTCATTCATCTTTCACATTGTGCCAGACCCATATAAAGCTTAATTTTAGTGCATCCTAACACTCTATTTTATTTTCATACTTACCCATTGAATAAGTGTAATATGAAAAAAAATTCACACACATTGTCCCAAGTAATCCATGCACCATAACACTGAGAAAGTATGAGCTTCAATTTAATGATGAGGAAACTTAGAGACATTCTTAGAATAACGATGTCTTAAAAACATTCTTGTTGACACTAAAAATGTGTTTTAAGCACAGCCTGGTGTGGTCTTTCTTGGTCTTTTCAGCAGACAATAGGAATGCAGTGGGAGAACTGCACCTTTTATTCAACCATCCAGTTAATCATTGATCCATTTATCCATTTGTCCATCCATTTCTTCATTCATATTTATTGACATTCTACTATATATTTAGCACTGAGTATAAGATATATACCTAGCCACAGAGAACAGATTATCCAGTGCCTTAACAATTGATGCCTATCTCTCCTGAAAGGTAATGTACAAGCTTTTCTCAAGAAAAGGCTTGAGAAAAAGAGTAACTTGAGTACTTGGGATTTGGCTGGTCATTGCTTTTTCCTTGGACTTGCTTATGTATTCAGATGAGCAGGTCATCTATACACACCCACTCACACCCAACCCCTCCCTTGTTAATAAAATATCTGAAAAACAATCATGATGTACTGCCATTAGCACCAATATCTATCTTTAGTTTGAATGTCCTGCTATACAGAATGATTTTAAATTACCCATTCACATTCAACTTTAAGTCAAACAATTCCCTGAAATAAATCTGTCACAGCTCTGGTCCCACTCAGCTCCTGTGGGCTCTTGCTGTAGGCTTAGCACATTGGAAAATATTTCTTGCACAGATTGGAGAAAAACAACTTGGAAATGTTCTCTTTTCTAAAATGCATGAGATAATCAGCATAAAAGTTGATTGGTAATAAAAATCATCCTTTATTTGTAGTTGTCTAGATGCCATATCACATCTTAATACTTTATATGCATTAGTGCACATAAATCCTCACAGCCTCTATATGATGAAGTTAGGCTATTATTTTCATACTGCAGATAAAAAAATAGAGTCCTCCAAGCTTAAGTTGCTTCATTTATAGTGGATAGTGGAAGCCAGATTCAAACAAGCATTCTAAATCCAGGAGACTGAATTTTAGCACTTCACTATAGAGCTGTTTGCTTAGTTGCTGCTCTAGGAAATATTCTTTCCCCTGAAGGAAATGAAAAAAAAAAGTTGTGGCAACAGCTTAAATAAACTAATCATGCAGAAAGAAAAATGCCAAGCTACTAATGTTGATCGCCTGGGACAGATGGGTAATGATAAGTGTCATTTTTATATATCTTTGCATTGTACTGGTTTTCCTGTTACAATAGGATGTATTAATTTTGTAATTTAAACAGAAAAACCTGAGAACAGAGATCTATTTTTAAAGAGAGGACAAAGAAAGGGAAAGACAAGAAATGAATAAAGAAGTGAAGAAGACTAATAATAGGATTAAGCATGGTAGAAATTTCAATATGGATAATGAAGTATAGTTGGGAAAAATATAGAAAATTGCTATAGATTGAATTGAATAAATGGATGAATAAATGACTTTCAGATATATGGGTTAATTTTTTCATGATAAAAGACAAAAGTATCAAGATTTTAGAATTTACTTAATTACATTTGTGAAAGAATAAAGCTAGTTTGGAGAGTTATTTCCATCCTCTAGCTTACAACCCCTTAAGTTATTATCTCACTGTATGTTCACTAGAAATATCCAGGAGCCTAGTTACAAGATTAGACCATCTAGCTAAAGCTACATGTGAAGCACTTCACTCTGCTACACTGTTTATCTTCCCTCTGCCCCAAGAGACACACAGATCAGAGGAGCCCGTGATGATCATCAACAAAATTCAAACTTCTGTCTTCACTGAAGCTTCTTTCTTTCTTATTCCGGGAAAGGCATATATCTATCTCATTCTTAAAGATGTCCACTGATGAGAAACAATGACTTTTCTTATTCTTATATTCTAGGTCCCATCTATGTTCACAGTCTGAAATATATTAATTACTTCTAGCCTCAAGAATTATGATACCCTTTTAAATTCATTATCATAAAAGCACATAGTGGACAACTGATTACTACCCTCTGCACAAGTAGTCGGTTTATATTCATATTCATTTATATTCATTAAGCCATAAGCAGGTATTGGTTAAGTGTGAAATCACATGACAAATGGTATGCCTGTATGGTATTATACTAATTTGGGAAGTGAATTCTAATTGCTCACATGCAGTTATGAGAAACTAAATTTCCATGCATTGTTTTGCTATTTCAAGCCCATTCAAACCTCCATCAGAAACTTCATACTTGGCTTCTATTGATAGTCCATTGGGTTTGTCCTTTTATAGGCTCTACCTATATAGTTACTAAGGCATTTAGACCAGCAGTTTTCAACCCTAGTGTACAAGGGGATCTTTGATAGAATTACAAGGGTATCTTTAAAAAAAAATGATGTTACCCTAGATAAACTCAATCAAAATTGCTGAGGTATGCATCGGGCTTGAATGTCACTGTTTTTTAGAACATCACAAGGTGCATCTAATATAGAATCAGAACTGAGAAAGGATGAGTTAGACATTTAAGTGGGAAGCAAAGTCTAAGGATAGAATCTTTAGGGGGAAATGATCTGGGTAGGAGCTTTACTTATCTATACTCTTGGATTATAAGGCAAAGAAAAAAATCCTTATTGCTCATTATTCTAAAGGGAGATTTGGAGCTTGTTCAAAAACACTTGGAAATATATGGAAAGTTAAAATATATGTCAAGTCAAAATCCTCAAAATATTAGATATTAGTTTGAGTGAATTTTGGGCACATTTCAACTGGCCTGCCAACTTTCAAATCCTCTGCAATTATTATCCAAAATGTACTTGAAATCAGCTTAATTTATTCTTTTATCTTCTCTTTGTAACTATAGATGGAAGTAGAACGCAATGTAATTGTGTTATTTCAGACAATAAAACAAATCATCTACCACAGAGAAGTGATCATGCCATTTAAATTTGTCATGGTCGCCTGAGCCACCTGTCGTCTTTTATTTTTAGGACCTGACTATATTCCCCTAATAACTCTAGTTGAAAAAGAATCATCAACACAGCAAAATAAGTATTTCTTCAGGAAAACTGCATGCAAGTGAAGCATCTAATCAACATGTAAGTACAATATAGGATGGTGTGAAAGTTTCTAGGGAACACTCACATTTAAAAGAAATTAGCTTCATTCAGTTTTTTTTTTTTTAACATAAAGGAAAGTTTTTTAATCACAGCTCATTGGCTATATTTCTTTTGATGAGATTCTCCTTGTTAATTCACTCAGACGCAATTAAAAATATTAGGCTGGGTGCAGTGGCTCATGCCTGTAATCCCAGCGCTTTGGGAGACTGAGATCAGGAGGTCAGGAGTTCAAGACCAACCTGGACAGTATGGTGAGACCCGTCTCTACTAAAAATACAAAAATTAGCCAGGCATGGTGGCGGGTACCTGTAGTCCTAGCTATTCAAGAGGCTGAGGCAGAACAATTGTTTGAACCCAGGAGGCGGAGGTTGCAGTGAGCCAAGATCGTGCCACTGCACTCAAGCCTGGATAACAGAGAGAGACTCTGTCTCAAAAAAAAAAAAAAAGAAAAGAAAAGAAAAAGAAAAAGAAAATATATTGAAGGTATTTTTAAAATTTTAAAAATAAATTCTGCAACTCAAGAAATACTGAAGAAATCTCAAAGACAATATTTTAAGTCATAGGGGAGCGTCCAATGTGAAATTTTACTTACTCATGAATATCATGATGTTTTAGCCTATAATTACAAACAGGCAGTGTAAATAGTGGAAGGAATGTATTCTTAAAGAATGCAGATATGGGACTAGAAGCCCAACTATTACAAATCCTTTAATACTCTTAATAAATGCTCACAATTGGGAGAGACTAACTAGTTTCCATCCTTTACACAAAGTGTTGGCAAATTTTCTATAGAGTCAAATAGTAACATTTTAGACTTTTTTTTTTAAGTCAGAATCTTGCTTTGTAGCCCAGGCTGGAGTGCAGTGGTGTGATCTTGGCTCACTGCAGCCTGCACCTCTGGGGTTCCAGCGATTCTGCTGCCCCAGCTTCCTGGGTAGCTGGGATTACAGGCACGTACCACCACGCCCGGCTAATTTTTGTATTTTTAGTAAAGATAGGGTTTCACCAGGTTGTCCAGGCTGGTCTCAAACTTCTGACCTCAGGTGATCCGCCTGCCTTAGCCTCCCAAAATGCTAGGATTACAGGCATGAGTCACCGTGCCTGGCCTATTTTAGACTTTTTGAAGCATACAATCTCAGTTGCAACTACTCAACTCTGTTATTATAGCATTAAAGGAACTACAGGTGTTTCATAAAGAAATGGGCATGGCTGTGTTCCAATAAATATATTTACTAGCAGTGGTCTTTGGTAGGTAGCTAATAGTTTGCAAACACTGGATTTAATTAAATTGTTTAAAAGTAAAATTCTGCCTCTTGAAACCTGACTCTTAAAAAGTGGTTTCAGGGCAAAGATGAGTAAATAGTAGGGAGAAGAATATTTGGAAGGAAATGCCCATAAACTAAGAGCCTGAAGGCATGCAACAAAAACATCTAAGTTTTACAAAAGTTTTCTTTTAAATGCATTAGTATGATTCTGGAATATTTACTAAGTGATGCGTGCATTTTACTTTAACATTTATTGAATCTTTACATGAGATTCTTTGAAGTTTTAGAAAAATGTAATTCCTTTTTCTATCTCTCAAGACCCCCACAGCCTAGAGAAAAAAAAAAGTGAACTGAAAACTCTGTAAACTGCATCATATTAGACATTTTCTAAGAGTCTTCACACTAAAAAACATACTACTTGGCAGAAATACGACTGAGGCCAGGAGGTGAAATCTCAAGAGCCCATATTAACTCAGCTGTTTACTAAGATAGTCATTAGAAGTATTGTGAATAGAGAACTTGGTATCAACTTTGCAAGAATTATAAACTCTGCTTTTTACATTTATTCCTTTCACATTAATAATGGATTTTCAGGGCTACACTGCCGAGGTCTCTGTTTCAGGTCACTGAAAGGATTAGGTAACTCTGAGACACATTTTCCAAACACAAAAATAGTTTAGGACTAGATTTTCTCTCGCACTATGTGTGTGTGTGTGTGTGTGTGAGAGAGAGAGAGAGAGAGAGAGAGAGAGAGATTAACCTTTGTAGAGCGTGTTCTCTTTTATGAACCTAAGAAAGGATGTGCAAAATTATGTTATGGATTTATTTACTGCTTTTTTCAGTTCCTTAAGAGACATTTATCAAACAGGATTTAATAAAAGGGTTGTTTTATATAAGCAGAATGTATAGTAGAGTTTTTATTTCTTAAGAATAGGCATTGGAGAAGGGAAATTAAGGAATATATAACTCTGGTTCTTATTTTCCTGCCTTGGGTGGACTCTTCAGACTCGTTCTTTATTTTTCTCATTGTGGTTAATCTTAATATTGAGGACAGTCAGGAAACTTGAGGAATGTAAAATCAAATTTATAAACCTAAGAGTGGTCTGAGCTGAGAATTCAATAAATGTTAGCTATAATAACTTTATTAAGATTATATGAATAATAGTATTATCAATGATGTAGATATACAAATGGCATATTGAGAAACAACTGTTTCTTTCAGAACAAAAGGGAAACTATATTAATGAATAATATGGTTTTAAAGTTTTAACTTTGATACTTAATTTTGATATTTTGAATCTGTCAGAAGCAAGTAGAAAAATTAATAAAGACTAAAAAGCATATAACTGGGAGTTTTCAACTACGAAACTACTAGAAGAGAAAAACTATTTTCCTATACATACACTAAAAAAGTTTTATAAAAATTTGTGTTGGGCAGCAGCAAAAGAAAGGAGAATAAAGTGTGGAAAAGAAGAACACATGGATTTATGTCCACACATGTATATACTCACCAAAATATTAGAGTCATGCAGTTTAAAAGAAGTCAAAAAATTTTCACGGAAATTTGAAACTCAAAAATAAAGGCTAAAATATTGTATCTAGTAACTGAGTGGCTACTAAAATAGCAAAAATACTTAACATGGAAAAGGTGAATAGCTGGCATTAGAAAAAAATGTAATGGTTTGATGATGTTCTACCCCTTTCCTGCTGTTTCCATTTCAAAATGACAAATGGGCAAATTTAGAAGGGTGTGGACTGATCCAAGGAAGGTATGGCTGCGTAAAGATAGAATTTGTCAAAATGCTTAAAGGAAGCACATAAAATAAATATTTTTAAAGCAGAACATTTTCCACAGCCATGGGACAGCTGATTGAACGTCTCCAGGTATAAAATAAGCAACTATAAAAATAATTTTTGCAAACATGTTCATGCTTATGTTTTTAAAACCCAAGAAAAAGTAAAAGTAAAAACTGTATATATTTGATGCACTGGATACAAACAGACATAGTATAGGTGCTTACCGAATTCTAAGTAATCAATTAAAATATAGAAACTCCAGATCATAAACTCCGGAAAGAAAATTTTCCATATTGTAATATACTCAGAGGTATGTAATGAATGATGATAGTCTTCCTCCTGGATACTGTGCTAGTAATCATCCAGTCAAAGAACCAGAAAGAAACTGATGTAGAATCCAAACCACTTAGTGTTAAACTTCCAGATTGAAAGATTGTGATTTTTAAAAAATTCTGTGTGTGATTAAAAACTTCTTATTCTTTTTTGCCTTTACTGTGTCCCCTACCCAATTCTGACATTTATTATGTTGATCCAGGTGAGGTTACCTGCTCATGACTCTATTTTTTTTCATAGTTTAATGATTAGAATAGACATGTTTCTCTCTGTCATGTGCTCCATGCAAGATAAACCCAGTCATCATGACAGGCAGAAGGTTCCAGCTCTCTTTCCATAAATATTTTCAAAATGTTACTTATTAATACATAAGTAAATTTATTATTGTGATAAACATAATACTGCTATGTTTTGCTATGCCAGCATAATCAGATAGCTTATGAATAATATTTTATAAAAAATAAATTAGAAATCATTGTCATTTCCTTACCAATTTTAATATTTTTTTTGAACATATACCAAAGCATTTTAAAAGGCTTTCCAAGATTTGGATTAATAATATACAAGATGTCACTAAACATTGGGTAACAGGCCCCTGAGACGGCAGAGATGTGTTACTTCATTTCTTGTGTGTGCCTTGGTGTTCCTGCAAGATGGTTACCTGTAATCTGGTCTCCAGAGGTTTTATTTATTCATACTGCAGCATCCACTACTTTCCTTGAATTTCTCTTCTGTGGTCTAATCAAAAGTATAAAATCCTGCATTCCTTCTATTCATCATACTTTTTATCTGACTGCACTGGAATACTGCAACTGTATTCTTTTGCTCTGAGATATTATAACATCAATTAATAAAGCATTTAGTAGATGATAACCTAACTTCATTCTCATAATTTAATTTGTTCTTCCATTAAATGCAATTTGTATTATATACTAAGGGATGAAAGAACTTCCTAAAATGGATTAGTTAGCTATTTAGGAAATTTATCAAAAGCATTTTGTTTTCTATTTTTCAAGTCACAATAAACAAATCTGAATGTAGATATCATGAGTCCGTGATTCTTCAGAAATTTCTCTTTATTGCCTACTAATTGTGGGCTGCTCGTATGATATAGGTCAGAAAATGCAAAGCTGTTCTATCTATCTATCTATATACTTTTTTTTGACACAAGGTTTTGCTTTTGGTGCCCAGGCTGGAGTGTAATGACACTATCTCAGCTCACCGCAACCTCTGCCTCCCAGGTCCAAGTAATTCTCCTGCTCAGCCTCCCGAGTAGCTGGGATTACAGCAACGTGCCAGCATGCCTTGCTAATTTTTTTGTATTTTGAGTAGAGAGGGAATTTCTCCATGTTGGTCAGGTTGCTCTCAAACTCCCAACCTCAGGTGATCTGCCTGCCTTGGCCTCCCAAAGTACTGGGAATACTTACAGGTGTGAGCCACCGCGCCAGGCCCATTTTTAAAAAAATTTAAGGCATCTTCTTATTTCTTCAAACCTAGAGATTTATAACTTCACTGACTTAGCATTGAATTCTCATGAATTAATCATTTTGATATGAATTTTAGTTTATAACTATTTTTCTTTTCTATGTTACCTTATTGCCTATAAAGTCTAAGTTCCTTAGACTGCAACTCACCTGTCCTATATCTTCTTTCAATTAACATCAATCTCTACTAATTTCTCTAATTCCACTAACTTTAAAAAAAACTCCCCAGACTAGAAGAAATTCCCTTTCTTTGCAGTATCACTTATCCTGCCATTTTACCTTAGAGCAGTTAACACAGCTGCAATTAATTATCTGTGTCACTTGTGTTTTCTTTTTGGCTTGGGACTCGTATTTAAAGAGATAACCTGAGGGCCTACCACTCGGCCTTACTTACAGTAAAAACAACAAATATTTCTTTAGTGGCTGTTGAATTAATGTTTTTCTCTTCCTCCTCACACCTATGAAATGCTGTTATTTCTCACAGTTCTTTCTTTTCCCCTCTGAAATACTACGCAAATGTATTACCTACTATGCAAATGTATTGCATAGTAGGTAAGTTCACCCACTCTATTAGTTTTCACTACAAATTTTACATTGATGACTGTGAGATGAATATTACTAGCCCAGAAAAGCTTCCTATTGGACAGCTCTACTAGGATTTCCCACAGGTATTCAAACACCATATAATTAACATTTGGCATTACCTTCTGAGTCAGTCCATGGGAGGTGGTCCCTGGAGAAACTCCAACCAGCCTGCCCACTGAGACGGAGCCTTGGAAAGTTCACGACTTTTGCAGCAGGGAGGAGCCTGAGCCTGGCCCCTCCTCTTCCTGTGTGGAACCTGGGATTCCGACCTTCCAGCAGTTCTAGCGTAGGGACTCTGGCCTTGCGAGAGTCCCTGTTTCCCTCACTTTTTTTTCCTTTTCCCCCAGTAAAACCCTGCTTTACTCATCCTTTATACCGTCTGCGAGCGTAGAGACTGACAAGAACCCCATCTTTAGCTGCACTAAGGAAAAGTCATGCAACATTTTTGGTGCAACGTGAAGGCTCAAGAAGCTCTGACTGAAATGGGGACTCAAAACCCTTCGCTGCTGTTACTACTAAGCTTTCTCATCCTCAGAATTCTGAGTGTGGGGTAAGTCACGCCACCTCCCCTCTCCCGCAGCTCCCCGGCCTTTTCCTTCGTTTTTCCGGCCCCACTGGTGAGCAACAGCTCCCTCCGCTCCCTGATGGAGCTGGCAGGCTCGGCCCAAGGGTTCCGCACTGCCGACTGGAATTAAGCCTAAGGGGTTTAACTCCGTGGGTCAGTAATTAAGCCTAAACTTGTCTCTGGTGGAGGAACTGCTTGCATAAGAATAAGAGGTTGCACTTTTAAACTGTTTCTTTTCTTTCTCCTTCTCTACTCTGTCAGCAAGCTAACTTTTAAAGTTTTTTTTTTTTTTTTTTCCTTTAGAAGATGTTTTACTAGGCTAGCCTCTACCCTTGTCCCACCCCCAACTATCACTGTATTCTCTGCAAAGTTTTGGTTGTGAAATCAAGCATCCAACTTGTTTTACATCCTGAGGGCATGGCTGTAAACTGCTGGGAAAGCTTAGTTTATAGCAATCCTGCCTGAGGGGATGAGCCCTCACAGCTTAGATATCTGCATGTCTGCATGTTTTCCTAGCCCTGTCTCTTTTTTTTGAGATGGAGTTTCACTCTGTCAGCCAGGCGGGAGTGCAGTGGCGGGGTATCAGCTCACTGCAACCTTTGCCTCCCGGATACAAACAATTTTCTTGCTTCAGCCTCCCGAGTAGCTGGCATTACAGGTGCCCGCCACCACGCCCAGCTAATTTTTGTTTTTTTAATAGAGACACGGTTTCACCGTGTTGGCCAGGTTGGTCTGGAGCTCCTGACCTCAGGTGATCCCTCCGCCTCGGCATTCCAAACAGCTGGGATTATAGGCATGAGCCACCATTCCGGGCCCCCAAGCCCTGTCTCTTAAACGGCCCGACCCAGGAACTGGGTTTTTTTCTGCCTGTCTGTATACCGTGTGTAATGTTTGTCAAAAGACTCTAATTAATTTGGCTTAAAGACAAGCACTTGGATCTAATATTTATTTATTTATTTCTATTATATTTTAAGTTGTGGGGTACATGTGCAGAACATGCAGGTTTATTACATAGGTATACGTGTGCCATGGTGGTTTGCTGCATCCATTACCCTATCATCTACATTAGGTATTTGTCCTAATATTATCCATCCTCAGTCCCCCCACCCCCTGCTATCCTTCCCCTAGCCCTCCACCCCTACAGGCCCGAGTATATGATGTTCCTCTCCCTGTGTCCATGCATTCTCATTGTTCAACACCCACTTATGAATGAGAACGTGGTGTGGTTTTCTGTTATGGTGTCAGTTTACTGAGAATGATGGTTTCCCGCTTTATCCATGTCCCTGCAAAGGACATGAGCTCATCCTTTTTTTATGGCTGCATAGTATTCCATGGTGTATATGTGCCACATTTTCTTTATCCAGTCAGTCATTGATGGGCGTTTGGGCTGGTTCCAAGTCTTTGCTATTATGAACAGTGCCGAAATAAACATACATGTGCATGTGTCTTTATATAAAGATTGATTTATAATCCTTTGGGTATATACCCAGTAATGGGATTACTGGGCCAAATGGGTCCAAAAGGACCTATTTCTAGGTCCTTTAGGAATTGCCACACTGTCTTCCACAATGGTTGAACTAATTTACACTCCCACCAATAGGGTAAAAGCGTTCCTATTTCTCCACATGCAGCATCTGTTGTCTCCTGATTTTTTAATGATCACCGTTCTAACTGATGTGAGGTGGTATCTCAATGTGATTTTGATTTGCATTTCTCTAATGGCCAGTGATGATGAGCGTTTTTTTCATATATTTGTTGGCTGCATAAATGTCTTTTGGGAAGTGTCTGTTCATATCCTTCACCCACTTTTTGATGGGGTTGTTTTTTTCTTGTAAATTTGTGTAAGTTCTTTTTAGATTCTGGATATTAGCCCTTTGTCAGATGCATAGATTACAGAAATCTTTTTGCATTCTGTTGGTTGCTGGTTCACTCTAATGATAGTTTCTTTGTGCAGAAACTCTTAAGATTTATTAGGTCTTATTTGTCTGTTTTGGCTTTTGTTGCTATTGCTTTTTGTGTTTTAGTCATGAAGTCCTTGCCTATGCCTGTGTCCTAAATGGTATTGCCTAGGTTTTATTCTGGGGTTTTTATGGTGTTAGGTCTTATGTTTAAATCTTTAATCCACCTGGAGTTAATTTTTGTATAAGTGTAAAAAAGGGATCCAGTTTCGGCTTTCTGCATATGGCTAGCCAGTTTTCCCAATACCATTTATTAAATAGGGAATCCTTTCCCCATTGCTTGCTTTTGTTAGGTTCATCAAAGATCAGATGGTTGTAGATGTGTGGCATTATTTCTGAGGCCTCTGTTCTGTTCCATTGGCCTATATCTCTGTTTTGGTACTAGTACCATGCTGTTTTGATTACTGTAGTCTCGTATAATAGTTTGAAGTCAGGTAGCATGATGCCTCCAGCTTTTTTTTTTTCTTCTTCTTCTTCTTAGGATTGTCTTGGCTATGCGGGCTCTTTTTTGGTTCCATACGAAGTTTAAGGTGGTTTTTTCCAATTCTGTGAAGAAAGTCAGTGGTAGCTTGATGGGGATAGCATTGAATCTGTAAATTACTGTGGACAGTATGGCCATTTTCACTATATTAATTCTTCCTAACCATGAGCATGGAATGTTTTTCCATCTGTTTGTGTCCTCTTTTATTTCCTTGAGCAGTGGTTCTCCTTGAAGAGGTCTTTCATATCCCTTGTTAGTTGTATTCCTAGGTATTTTATTTTCTTTGTAGCAGTTGTGAATGGGAATTCACTCATGATTTGGCTCTCTGTTTGTCTGTTATTGGTGTATAGGAATGCTTGTGTGTTTTGCACATTGATTTTTGCTGAAGTTACTTATCAACTTAAAGAGATTTTGGACTGAGACGATGGGGTCTTCTAAATATACAATTATGTTGTCTGCAAATAGACAGTTTGACTTCCTCTTTTTCTAATTGAATACTCTTTATTTCTTTTTCTTGCCTGAATGCCCTGGCCAGAACTTCAAATACTATGTTGAATAGGAGTGGTGAGAGAGGGCATCCTTGTCTTGTGCTAGTTTTCAAAGGGTGTGCTTCCAGTTTTTGCCCATTCATTGTGGTATTGGCTGTGGGTTTGTTGTAAATAGTTCTTATTATATTGAGATGCATTCAACCAATACCTAGTTTATTAAGAGTTTTTAGCATAAAGGGCTGTTGAATTATATTGAAGACCTTCTCTGCATCTATTGGATAATCATGTGGTTTTTGTCTTTGGTTCTATTTATGTGATGGATTATGTTTATAGATTTGCATATGTTGAACCAGGCTTGCATCCTAGGGATGAAGCTGACTTGATTGTGATGGATAAGCTTTTTGATGTACTGTTGGATTTGGTTTGCTGGTATTTTATTGAGGATTTTTATATCAGTGTTCATTATGGATATTGGCCTGAAATTTTCTTTTTTAGTTGTGTCTCTGCCAGGTTTTGGTATCAGGATGATGTTGGTCTCATAAAATGAGTTAGGGAGGATTCCATCTTTTTGTATTGTTTGCAATAGTTTCAGAAGGAATGATACTTGCTCCTCTTATACCTCTGGTAGAATTCAGCTGTGAACCCATCTGGTACTGGGGCTTCTTTTGGTTGGTAGGCTATTAATTGCTGCCTCAATTTCAGACCTTGTTATTGGTTTATTCAGGGATTAAACTTCTTCCTGGTTTAGTCTTGGGAGGGTGTACATGTCCAGGAATTTATCCATTTCTTCTAGAGTCACTGGTTTATTTGCATAGAGGTGTTTGTAGTATTCTCTGATGGTAGTTTGTATTTCTCTGGGATTGGTGGTGATATCCCCTTTATCATTTTTTATTGCATCTATTTGATTCTTCTCTCTTTTCTTTATTAGTGTGGCTAGTGTTCTATTTTGTTGATCTTTTCAAAAAAGCAGCTCCTGGATTTATTGATTTTTTTTGTAGGGTTTTTTTGTGTCTCTATCTCCTTCAGTTCTGCTCTGATCTTATTTATTTCTTGTCTTGTGCTAGCTTTTGAATTTGTTTGATCCTGCTCCTCTAGTTGTAATCATGACATTAGGGTGTCGATTTTAGATCTTTCCTTGTTTCTCTTGTGGGCTATAAATTTCCCGCTAGACACTGCTTTAAATGATTCTGGTATGTTGTGTCTTTGTTCTAAGCGGTTTCAAAGAACTTATTTATGCCTTCATTTCATTATTTTTCCAGTAGTCATTCAGGAGTAGGTTGTTCATTTTCCATGTAGTTGTGAGGTTTTGAGTGAGTTTCTTAGTCCTGAGTTCTAATTTGATTGCACTGTGGTCTGAGAGAATGTTATGTTTTCTGTTCTTTCGCATTTGTCAGGAGTGTTTTACTTCTAGTTATGTGGTCAATTTTAGAATAACTATGATGTGGTGCTGAGAGGAATGTATGTTCTGTGGATTTGAGGTAGAGAGTTCTATAGATGTCTATTAGGTTCATTTGGTCCAGATCTGAGTTCAAGTCCTGGATATCCTTGTTAATTTCTCTCTCTTTGATCTGTCTAATATTGACAGTGGTGTGTTGAAATCTCCCACCATTATTGTGTGGGAGTCTAAGTCTCTTTGTAGGTCATTAAGAACTTGCTTTATGTATCTGGGTGCTCCTGTATTGGGTGGGTATATATTTAGGATAGTTAGCTTGTCTTGTTGTAATGATCCCTTTACCATTATGTCATGCCCTTCTTCGTCTCTTTTGATTTTTGTTGGTTTGAAGTCTGTTTTATCAGAGACTAGGATTGCAACCCCTGCTTTTTTTCTTTTTTGCTCTCCATTTGCTCTCCATTTCCTCCATTCCTTTTTTTGAGCCTATGTGTCCTTGCACATGAGATGGATCTCCTGAATACAGCACACTGATGGGTCTTGACTCTTTATCCAGTTTGCCAGTCTGTGTCTTTTGATTGGATCATTTAGCCCATTTACATTTAAGGTTAATATTGTTATGTGTTAATTTGATCCTGCCATTTTGATGCTAGTTGGTTGTTTTGCCCATTAGTTGATGCAATTTCTTTTTTTTTTTTTTTTTTGAGATGGAGTTTTGCTCTTGTTACCCAGGCTGGAGTGCAATGGCGCGATCTTGGCTCACTGCAACCTCTGCCTCCTGGATTCAGGCCATTCTCCTGCCTCAGCCTCCTGAGTAGCTGGGATTACAGGCATGCGCCACCATGCCCAGCTAATTTTTTTTTTTTGTATTTTTAGTAGAGACGGGGTTTTACCATGTTGACCAGGATGGTCTCGATCTCTTGACCTCATGATCCACCCACCTCGGCCTCCTAAAGTGCTGGGATTACAGGTGTGAGCCACTGCGCCCAGCCCAGATGCAGTTTCTTTATAATGTCGGTGGTCTTTATAATTTGGTATGTTTTTACAGTGTCTGGTACTGGTTGTTCCTTTCCATGTTTAGTGCTTTCTTCAGGAGCTCCTGTAAGGCAGGTCTGGTGGTGACAAAATCTCTCAGCAGTTGCTTGTCTGTAAAGAATTTTATTTCTCCTTCACTTATGAAGCTTAATTTGGCTGGATATGAAATTCTGGGTTGAAAATTATTTTCTTTAAGGATGTTGAATATTGGCCCTCACTCTCTTCTGGCTTGTAGGGTTTCTGCCAAGAGATCTGCTATGAGTCTGATCGGCTTCCCTTTGTGGGTAACCCGACCTTTCTCTGTTGCTGCCCTTAGTATTTTTTCTATCATTTCAACCCTAGTGAATCTGATGATTGTGTGTCTTGGGGTTGCTCTTCCTGAGGAATATCTTTGTGATGTTCTTTGTATTTCCTGAATCTGAATGATGGCCTGCCTTGCTAGGTTGGGGAAGTTCTCCTGGATAGTATCCAGAAGAGTGTTTTCCAACTTAGTTTCATTCTCCCTGTCACTTTCAGGTACACCGATCAAACGTAGATTTGGTGTTTTCACATAATCCCCTATTTCTTGGAGGTTTTGTTCATTTCTTTTCACTCTTTTTTCTCTAATCTTGCCGCCTTGCTTTATTTCATGGAGTTGATCTTCAGTCTCTGATATCCTTTCTTCTGCTTGATCCATTTGGCTATTGAAACTTGTATATGCTTCATGAAGTTCTCGTGATGTGTTTTTCAGCTCTATCAAGTTGTTTATGTTCTTCTCTATGCTGGTTATTCTAGTTACCATTTCATCTAACCTTTTTTCAAGATTCTTGGCTTCCTTGCATTGGGTTAGAGCATGCTCCTTTAGCTTGGAGAAGTTTGTTATTACCCACCTTCTGAAGCCTGCTTCTGTCAATTCGTCAAACTCATTCTCCATCCAGTTGTGTTCCCTTGCTGGTGAGGAGTTGTGATCCCTTGGAGAAGAAGAGGCGTTCTGGTTTTTGGAGATTTCAGCCTTTTTGAGCTGTTTTTTTCCCATCTTCATGGATTTATCTACCTGTGGTCTTTGAAGCTGGTGACTTTTGTATGGGGTCTCTGAGTGGACATTCTTTTTGTTGATGTCGAAACTATTTCTGTTTGTTAGTTTCCTTCTAACAGTCAGGCTCCTCTCCTGCAGGTTTGCTGCAGGTCTCCTCCAAACCCTGCTTGCTTGGGAATCACTGATTCGGACTGCGGAATAGCAAAGATTGCTGTCTGTTCTTTCCTCTGGTAGCTTCATCCCAGAAGGGTACCTGCCAGATGCCAGCCAGAGCTCTCCTGTCTGAGGTGTTTCCCAGTCAGGATACATGGGTGTCAGGGAGCCACTTGGGAAGGCAGTCTGTTCCTTATTGGAGCTTCAGCACTGTGCTGGGAGATTCAGAGCTGCCAAGCAGGGACATTTAAGTCTGCTGAAGCTGAACCCACAACCACTCCTTTTCCCAGGTACTCTGTCCCTGGAAGGTGGGGCTTTATTTATAAGTCCCCGATGGGCTGCTGCCTTTTTTCAGAGATGCCCTGCCCAGCAGGAAGGGAGTCCAGTCACTGTTGGCCTACAGAGGCCTTGCTAAACTGCCCTGGGCTCCGTCCAATTGCTGTAAAACTACCTGTGACTTCTTTACACAGGTGAGGTTAAAACCGCCTACCCAAGCCTCAGTGATGGCGGACACCCCTCCCCCACCAAGCACGAACGTCCCAGGTTGAGCTCAGACTGCTGTATTGACTGCAAGAATTTCAAGCCAGTGGATCTTAGCTTGCTGGTCTTCATGGAAGTGGGAGCTGCAGAGCCATATCACTTGGCTCCCTGGCTTCAGTCCCCTTTTACAGGGAAATGAGTGGTTCTGTCTCACTGGTATTCTAGGTGCCACTGGGGTATGAGAAAAAAAACTGCTGCCGCTAAAATGGCCACCCAGTTTTGTGCTGGAAACCTGGGGTGCTGGTGTAGGCACTGGAGGGAATCTCCTGGTCTTCAGGTTGTGAAGACCATGGGAAAAGCACAGTATCTGAGCAAGAGTATCAGCAAAAGTCCCTAATGGCTTCCCTTGGGTAGGAGAGGGAGTTCTCCAGCCCCTTGTGCTTCCTGGGTGAGGCGACACCCCACCCTGCTTTGGCTTACCCTCTTTGACTGCACCCACTGTCTAACCAGTCCTAATGAGATGAACCTGGTACCTCAGTTGGAAATGCAGAGATCACTTCCTTTCTGCATTGCTCTTGCTGGGAACTGCGGACTGGAGCTTTTTTTTTTTTTTTCTGGTCATCTTGGCAGAAATCCAGGATCTAATTTTTTTAAAGGGAAGATAAAATCTGTAGTACCTTTCACTTCCTATAACTTTAATCTTCCAGAAATAAAAATAGCCCTAAAGACTATTAGTAAAATACAGGTCAGATGCAAGGTTTGTGAAGTGTTCTAAGGTTACAGACTGCTTTTTGTGTTTTGAGAACTATTTGACTTGGCGGCTTTGCAATTGGTAAGGCCTGGGGACATACAGAAGTAACCACGCTTAACTAAGAAGGCAAACCTTGGCTGCAGTTAGCACACAATTAAAGCAAGTTACCAAGTTTTACCTTAAAGTTAAAAATTGCTAGGAGTTAATTGAAACTACTAGAAGTAGATTTACATGCAAGGTGTTTAAGAACAGTAAAATGGGTTTTTAAGAAAAGTTTATAAGAAGGCATGGAAATGTAAACTTTTGTCTGGGGTTAGAGGATTGTTTTAAGAAAAAGCTGAAAGTTCAAAGAAGTGGTGGAAGAATTGTGGAAGTTAATCTTCCAGAAGAGGTTATCTGTGTAAGCATATTGACTAAATTAAAAAAAAAGATATTTATAGTTTTTCTGTAAATTGAGCATTGAAATAACAGCATGACAAGATTTTCTTAAGGTGCTAATCTGCTCTTTAGCAAAATTTGTAAAGGGTTATAAAAGGTATTTGCTTCTGTAAAATTTCTGCAAAATAAGTAACTTATGGCAATCTGAAATTCTGTTTCATAATATCAAGTGTTTTAAACCTCTAACATTTTAACAGCCTTTTCAAAATCAAACTTCAGTCTCACAGTTGCCTTTCCTAACACCTGGCTTTTTGAATACTTCATGGGGCCCCTGAAGTGTCCAGATAAGAGAGGTAAAGAGGACTATTTGACACATTTAGGTACATGATATTGCCAAAATGATGCTCCATCTTCTTTAGGTTATATCTTGGTGAATAATGCTAATGTATGTTCCAAAATTATATAGTATTTCTAAAATTCTAATGTCTAAGTGTATGCCATTGATCATAACTAGGGTTGTTATGTTAAATTATTGTAAACCAGAGATAACCAAACTTCTTTGTCAGTCGTGTTTCTGACTGTAACTACCCTGGACATTTTGCTAGTCACTGTTGTCTTGTTTTAATCCTTTTCAAAACAATGGTTTATAATAGGCTGTAAGACTTTGACAGGCGCTCTGATACAATTTCTGATTGTGTTTGAAATAATTAGGTTTCTGATAACTTTGGAGATTGTGACATTGGAATGAAGTAAAATGTACAGGACTCATAAAAAGGTGAAATGTTCATGAATATCAAGCAAAACAAGATTTAACTAAATAGACTGAACTTAGGAAGTTGAGCCAATCTTTTTGACTTTTGCTTGGAATATTGGTGACCCTTGTTTTGTTTTTCAAAATCAAGGGAACTTATTTTGAATGATTTATGGCTTTTACTAATTAAGTAAGGTATACTCCTGTGGACAAAATTTGGAGCATGTTTGTTTCTCTCTGCCTGGTTTCTCTAAAATTCAGAAACTTTCTATGTGTATTCTTAATTTATAGTTGTTTGCATCAGTGCAATAAGAATCCATTTTTCTTTTGTAACAGAACAGAAAATCATTATTTTACCAAGGCTTTGACTGGAAGGATATGCTTTGCTTTAAGGAGTCAATCTTGACTTGCACAGCTGATAATAGCCCAGTGGGGAAATTGGCCTCATACCCTTGCCTATGCAGTCTCTGTACAGGGTTAGGGGCAGTAAACAATGTCACTTTATAACACGTCCTGGAGCTCCAAGTTTATCTTGGGACCTTAAGAGGAGAGGATCACCCAACTCACAGGTATTTGAGGATGCAAACCCATAGTTGGGCTTGGCTTTGAAGATTCCTTGTGGAACAGATTTCAATCAAAGCCAATCCAAAAGGCAAATTTAGAAATAATTGTTCTTGCTGTACTTTATGGAAATAATCAAGTATAAGACCAAAGTCTGTTTTGAAAAGCACTCAGTCCTATCATAATTGGTTTTCTATAAACATGAGATCTGGAGAGAAATCATGCTTCAAAACGTTATCATATATTTGTCATTAAATTCTAAACTCACTAGTTGTTTTTAAGTTTTCCCCTACATTTTAGACTAACCCTGCTTGTTTCTGTGAACCAACCAGCTATCTCTGGCTGCATCTCAGAAAGAACAAAAGGGATAGATAATGTAGAAATATGGATCAGTATTCTAGTTTTGAGCAATTATTCTGCAAATCCTTCCAGGTGATGGGAATAAATAGGTTGTCTATTACTTGTAAGTTTCCTTTTGGGAAAGTAAGACCAAGGGAGCTAAAGAAAGCCAAGCACCATGAAGACAAATCTTAGCAAGCATATAGCAACCGGTTATCTGAGTGTGTCACGAGACATCCTTTCTTCTTTCTTGTTGGAGGAGGACTCTGTTCCACACTTTCACCTTAGCATTTGTCTTATGATAAGGAGTTCATGCAACCTCCCGTGAGACACAATTTTGTCCCAAACTCAATTCCAAGCTTCAGATCAAAGCCCCAGGAAGGAAAACTGGATCTGAGGGATTCCGAAGCAAATGACAACAAAGGTTAAAAGGCACAGTGTAGGTGAGTGTGGCTGATTCCCACCGATTAAGCCAACCCCAAGCTTCATGTTTCATGGATAAAAGCCACATTAATATCCGTGGCATAAATGAGGTCTAGGGAACTCTAAGGCTACTGACAGTGGTGGGAAAGCTAGGTGACAGCGGATAATTCCTGTTCTCTAGACCCCCCTGCTTCATGGGTGCAAGTCGCTTTAACACTCATGGCACCACCTGCCAAGGTCACTGGAACTTGGGCATGCAAAAACAGAAGGGAAAGAGGTCACTCTTCCTTGTTTCCCTTTCGTACCCCAGGTATCTGCTAAGAAGAGAAGGGAAACAGGACAACTGCTCTCCTCTTTCTAGATGAGTAGCATTCACCTTCAGTCTGTACTCCTTTAGAATGCATTCTGAACCCTTGGGACTCCTGTGAAAAAATGCCTTCTTTTTATTCCTTTATCCTCCTCAGACCTCTCTTCACTAATAAGTAATTATGTCTCCATACTATGAGACACTCCCTCAGATGCATCCTACAAGCTGGAAAGAGTTAATTTCCCAAACCGTAAACTGGTTGGCTTAGGATTGAGCTCAGAAGGGAAACCAGAAGCCCAATATGCCAGCAAAAGGGTAAAGTTTTCTTTTACTAGTCAGGCTATTAGCTTTCCTCTCAACTATGTAAACTGCTAAAAGACCTCAGAATTTTTCAGGTCTGTGTTTACCCCTCCCCTTGTTTTGTTTTGATACATGTTTTTTAATAGCCTGGTTTGTCTGTTCCTTCAGGCCATCAAACTCCAAACAGTAATGCAACTGGAGCCTTTGACAATGCCGCCTTTTGCTGGGAACCCTTACATAGGCTCTAGGGAAGCTCTGACTGCCCTTTCCGCAAACAGCGCCCCCTGTCAGCAGGAAGCATTTAAGAACAGTTTTCATCCTTATCCTTAAGCTAGTGACAGTCAGATGCACTTCTTTAGAGAAGGGAATGAGATAGCCAGATGGGAGGGGGTTCCTGAAGAAACTCCTACCATCCCGCCCACAGAGGTGGAGCCCCGGGAACTGTCTGATGTTTGCAGCAGGGAGAAGCCTGAGCCTGGCCTCTCCTCTTTCTGTGTGGAACCGGGTATTCCAACGGCCTGGCAGGAAGCGCTTTAGTGGAGGGACTCTGGCCTTATGAGAGTCCCTGTTCCCCCCTACCTTTTTTTTTTTTTTTTTTTTTACTCAATTAAACCCTGCTTTACTCACCCTTTAAACCATCTGCAACCCTAAATTTTCATGGCCATGGGATGGACAAGAACCCTGTCTTTAGATGAACTTAGGAAAAGTCCTGCAACACTTCCTTTCCCAATCTTCAACTGGGACATTTTTTTTCAACTAGCTATAAACATTATCTTCTAATTACTCCTTACTCCAACCCCCATTATTTCCACTAGTTAACAAAGGTAAGAAACCTTGATTCCTTCTCTTCCTCTCATCATACAATGAGAGGTCTGGCTAACTCAGTTTATTGTTTTTAATTGGACCTTAACTTCCACCAATTATCTCTGTACTACGATAGTAAAAACAGTCTCCAAAATGGGTTTCTCTCTGTCCTAGTCTTAATTCTTTTTTCTTCTGCCATGCTAGGAACCCATTCAAAGCTCAAATCTGATGATGCCATGCAACCATTTAGAAAATGTTAATATTTCATCATTATCCATGTTAAATTCAGTAGGGTCAACATGCCATACAAAGCCTTAAATCATTGTCTTTGCTTTGTCTTTAGCAATCTTCAAATTGAATGTTTTGTTCTATTATAGAAACACTAAGCCATTTGCAGTCTTCTATCATCATGATGTTGCTTGTTCCTTGACTTCTCTGTATATGTTCTGGGAAAACTAACATTTCATCTTCTACCACCTGGCTCACTCCTATTCATCCAATAGGGCTCAATCTAATTTGCTTTTATTCATATAAAAAGCAAATCTGATTACCTCTCTTCCAACTACAGAGCCCAGGTCTGTTTCCTTTCTCTCTGCTTATATAATATGTAGTACCTCTTCCATTCAATTCATACTGTATTTGCAATATTGTTAACTCCTTGAAGGCAAAAGCTGTGTCCCTTATTTTTGTATTAATAATAACTTTATTGTTGCCATAATAAAAACACTCGATAAATGTTCCATGAATAAATTAATGAATATATTTAGAAATGAAGTGACACAGAATTGGGTCAAGGATTTAAAACTAACCATTCATTTCATATTAAAAGTTCTACAACTAGTGTTCCATTCTCAAGTCTGTCACTAACAAATATTGAAGCATACGGGCTTAAATTTGTTAGGACACTTAGTTGGGATAATTAGATTTTTTTTAATTTAATACTGTTCATTTGAGTTGAATCTCCAACTTTCGGAAGTGTCTTGCTTTAGGGGCATGTCTTCTGTTTTTTTCTATTTCTTAGCTACTTGGCAAGTGAGAAGTGGTTGCAGCCTAATGGTTATCGCTTAAAAAGTTTAGACAACTTTAAATAGTGTGTTGTATTCTAAGAAGGATGAATTGGATGATTTTACTGACTTCATAAAAACAATGTGCATAATGAGATGTTAAAGAACTATTGAAGTTAGTAAAGATAATTTTATTTTTTTATGGAAAGGGACTAGAATATGTTGGTTTAGCGACTGTGGTATTCAGGGATATCCATCAATGACATTTGATTAGAATATAAAAATGAATCATAATTTAACCCTAAAATAAAATATCTAAAACTGTATAATTGTGATTAAAAGAGTGTTGATTGATTTATTTTCATTTTTGAATGCTGGCTGATCCATAATGTCTTCAATTTGAAGTTCCTCTATGAAATTCAATAATAGTCAGTACAAAAATAGTTTAAACATTGCCACATTAACCAAGCTAGTGCTTCAAAGGTGCTGTCCTACCCATTTCATTAATAAACTTGACTGAAGAAGAGTAAGACTGACATTGATTACCAGAATGTATCCCAAAAGAGAAGCCAGTTTCCAGGAGAATATAATCCAATAGAACACAAGAAGTAAAATATTCTGAGGAGAACATTAGTAGTTTTCTGTTCTGAAAAATAAATGCTGTTGCTTAAACTAGACTTGCTAATAGCCATCTGAAAGCTCCAATTCTCTTCTTTTACCTTTGGTTTTCTTTCTCATTATTGTGTATGGGAGACTTTACTCTCAAAGTCTTCATCCTTACAATGGAGATAATGATACCTACCTTAGAGGGCTCTGTGAGAATTAGAGATGATATACTGAGGTGTCCTGCAAATGGTAATTATAGTGATATAATTGTCGATATTCCCAGACACTATCTCTTCCTTGAGAGCAAATTGTTTCACTGTTTCAGTTGCACTCCAAGGAGTGTTGTCTAGAAATAATTCTAGGAAGTTTGATATTGCTGTAATTTGCTCTTGTCATAACTTTGCCCGAATTAGAAACAGGTATACTAGCCATTGGTTACTTGTGGTCAGCGCTACCTGGCATTGTTGTGAACAGTGAGATAAACACATTAATATGAATTTGAAGATAAAGGTGACAGTTACCAGAAAGTGAGGTTATGATAATGGAGAGTAACTATCTTGATTTGCCTTAGACCAAGGGATTTCTGGAATGCAGGGCTTTCAGTATTAAAACTAAGAACATCTGTGCAAATTGAGATGAGTTGGTCACCTTATCTTTTGGACATGACTTAGTTTTGTTCGTTGCTGTATATCCAGAGCTTCAAACAGTGCCTGGTGTTAAGTAGGTCCCTCAATTTATATTCACTAAATGAATCTATTCTAAAATAAACATAATAATTTTTTCACCATTTACTTCTTTTGCTTCTCCAGTGTTGTTTCCCCACCATCTCTTCCTTTCTATCGTGTTTATAGATTCAAAACATCAGTAATTCCACACACAGACATATGTGCTAGTTGTGGAATAGCTGATGCTTGAATTTGAAATACTTACCTACCATTGCTTCAAGGTTCAACAAATGAGAAAATAGGTGAAAGCACTTTCTAAGCTACAAAGCATATAATTTTTACTTTTGAATTATTGTATCTTATGAATGCCCAATGGTATCCCACCAGCTTCCAAGAGCTCATAGTTTATTTCTGACATTAATCTAATTGTCAATTTTTTACTCCTTAATGTTACTGCTTGCCTTGATTACTAAAATAGCTTTCAAGTAATAGTTACTGATCACTCTCAGGGTTTATAATAAATTGAGTTTTACAAAAGTTTAATGATAATATCATTGAAATAAAACTGTTGGCCAATAGATTATTTTAGTAGCACCTATTTTCTGATGAATAATCTGTCTACATATTGGCACTTGTCTTTGATAAGAAATGTGATGATGTTTTTGTTCATAAAAAATATATAGGGCTAGGTGTAGTGGCTCACGCTTGTAATCCCAGCACTTTGGGAGGCCAAGGTGGGAGGATCATGAGGTCAGGAGATTGAGACCATTCTGGCTAACACAGTGAAACCTCGTCTCTACTAAAAATACAAAACATTAGCTGGGCATGGTGGCATGCACCTGTAGTCCCAGCTACTCTGGAGACTGAGGCAAGAGACTTGCTTGAACCCGGGAGGTGGAGGTTGCAGCAAGCTGAGATCATGCCACTGCACTCCAGCCTGGGCAACAGAGCCAGACTCCATCTCAAAAAAAAAAAAAAAAAAGTATATATATATATATAAAATAATCTCCAGCTTTCAAGCATTTTTCAATATTGTGAAATTTTCAATTCTTCTTGAAAGTAAAATTTGTATTAATCATAATAAAACTGTCAGGTCATTTAAGTGGGATTTAAGAGTAGAATGAAAAAGAGGCACACGTCAATGCCTCGGCAATAATTCACTCACTTACATGAGTTGCCCCGATATTGTTTAGAGTTGAACTCCAGATTGCATAACTAAATGTTGGGCAGTAGTGACAGATTCTGATTTTATACTTCTCTTAGAAAACCTGAAAATATGCCGAAAAATGAAAACCAGGGATACAATCTACTTTCACATAGGGTTAAGAATATGTATTGAAAAACCAAAATGTTATTGAGCACATAAACATTGTCATTAATTATTTTAGAGTGACTTGTTTGTAAGACTCTTGAAAATGTTTCAGATGAAAATACATAGCTACCTGACATTTTTTTTAAGGTCAGAATTAACTGAAGTTCATTCTCTAACAATCCATTTATGCTGAGAAACATCTTTACAAGCATCAGTTAGTCTGCTTCAGGGCAAATGGAAAGAGAAACTATATTACTTTTCTCATTTTGTAAAACATTATTATGATTATTTTAATAGAAGT
This sequence comes from Aotus nancymaae, assembly GCF_030222135.1. Classification (NCBI taxonomy): domain Eukaryota; kingdom Metazoa; phylum Chordata; class Mammalia; order Primates; family Aotidae; genus Aotus; species Aotus nancymaae. The sequence goes on along the minus strand of NW_026988473.1, from coordinate 21,582,576 downwards.
AGCTACAGGACCTGGAAGTCCATTTCAGCATCTAGCTTTTAAGGCGTTTTACAAATTATATTAAGATTAATGTTTTTCATAATAATTCCATTAGTAAAACCTGAGATTTCCCTAGTATTACAAATTTTTTGATTAAAATTTTATAGTAACTAGCATAAAAAGTATATATCATATATTTATTTTGTGCGTATTTTAATATATTTATTTGAGGTTTCGTATATTCCTCTTAGAAGTCTATACACTTTACAAAACTAGCAAATGTGCTTAAATAGCAGTTGGTGAGCTCGACTTTTTACCTCTTTCAATGTGGAAGTAAGGGCTGAAGAAGTAAGGGGGTTAACTAATTGCCATTCAGTAGGTGTAGTAATATATAGGCAAAATAGTTGCTAAGGGTGCCCATAATGGGTTTCCACCATGATAGCTGAACTAGGGTTGATCAAGGTGGATGTTCTGGCAAGTTTTCAAGGTTAGGACATCAATCAGAATGTGTTCTACTGCCACCACACAGATCAGCCCCTCTCCTTCAAACAACATTGAATCTTCCCTTTCATCAGGATAAAAAGCAATATATTCAATATTCTGGCAATGAGATAAAGGCAGGATTGATGCCATTTGGACAAGTCAAATTCAGCAATTCAGCATCAAATATATAATAAAAGTGAAGCATTAATAATCTGGAAAACGAAATTAAATTACTAGACCAAATAATGAAAAATAAGACTTCATGGTCCGATTTTCATGGGCCCTTCCTTTCTGTATTTTGTGCAAGGGACAGATAGATGTGCTCATTTTCTGCATAGAAAAAAAATTTACAAACAAAGATTTTTCCAGTATCGTGCTTTCATTAAAATAGCTTCATTTATTGTCTGTCTTGCAGCAAGTTCCTCTCTGTTTTTCGTTTTTTTTTTTTTTTAATCCTGGGCAAAACAAAAAATGAACAGCAGTTTTACATTTTACTGCTAAACATATTATAAAATTTAATTATATAATTTTACATATAATTTATATAGTTTTCTCAAGGTTGAAATTTCGGAAGTTCTGTTGGCAGCAGTTTAAGAAACAGAAGGATGTGAACTGGTATGTGTTTTGAGAATGCTTCATTCAGTATCTAAATTTGGATCCTAATTGACAGTGTGCTACATTAATTCTAGAAGATTTCTTTTTTCTCTCATACAGCCAGATGTATCTTGTTCTGTATCCTGATGGAGCATGAGAAGAGAGTAGTGTCCCAGCTGCTTCCTATCTAATATGTACAGGGCTTTTAGGAATACATATTTCTTCTTGCAAAAGAAGAGAAAGAATCATAGGGACTTTGATTTTTGGAAGGTAACTTTTTAGTCTCATTTTTATCAGAAGTAGCTGTTGTACAGAATCACATTCTAATCAAATATAAAGATGCATATGTAATTTGAGGATATATTTTTATAAGAGATTTGATTATATGCTACTATTTTTAAGAGAAACAGACAAGCAGCTTCTTAGCAGAGTGTGACTGCTTACCCAGGCATTCACATGCTATGTCTGTGATAGTTCATGATATCATTATTTTCAAGATTCTCATTAAAACAAGCTGAAGCACCAAATAAGTAATTAAATACAATATTTTAAAGTTACATTGCTTTAGAGTATCACATTTTTTTTTTAGCACTCATCTAACTCTTCTGCTTTATCTAAATATCTTGAAGATTATTCCAAAAGGATAAGAGATTATAGTTAGTTTTTTTTTTTTTTTTTCACCTTGATCAATCTTTACCTTAAAAATGTTGGATACTCTGGGGCCATCTACTTAATACGTTTTCATGTTTCAGTGAAGGCTATTCTTAATGTGCCTTCTTGCCGCCTTTTCTTTCTGCTATGTAAATATTTATCACTCTTCCATGTGCAAATAACTTGTTTCAGTCTTTGAAAAAGATGATACATTATTTCAGAATATTTGAAATATGAGGGGAAATTATTAAAGTTGTATCTGGGACTGTGTGTGTGAGCTAAACCAAATCCTTCTATTATTTTGCTAATGCAAATGCATCTGTATAGTTTTCAAAAGAGTGTTCCAGATTAAGGTCATGACCAGATGTGTAAGAGTAAAATTCCTGAATAGAAACAGGTGTTAGAGAATCTTCTTTCTAAAGCATCTTTGATGTTTAGGGAAGCAAACTGCATGCTATTAGTAGGAGATACAAACACACACACACACACACACACACACAGAGATTATCATTGGGTTACTTTAACTTGGTGAATTGTAAATGGTGTATTTTTTGGTGTACATAATTCAGAATACTGCCACCCAGTTGCCTTTGGATAGAATAAAATGAGCAGTAGACACAGAATTGTATTTTGGTACAACAATATAGCGAACATTTAAACAGTCACATAGGCTTCCTGCTAAACCAAGTAAATTCATGTGTGTAGTGGTCTGTAACATATCAGTGCAGCTACTGTTCTGATGGGCCAAGAACCAAATATGTTATGCAGGGAAAGTAGAGGCTCACTCTTAATCAGAAATATCTGGAATACATTTGAGTTTTCTTTAAATAGTAGATTTATAGCACTCTACCATTTATCCCCAAAACCTGCAATGGGGACTTTTGGTCAAAAGAGTTTCTAAATTTATTATAGAAATCAAGTCTGGTTTATTTAAACTTTGCGTCAAATTTTTTCCCAAAATATATTCATTAGTACTATACGGTGATCTCCTAGGAGACTGAATTGTATGCTTTGGATTCCAACCTAACTTTTTAAGTGCAAGTTCACCTTTCATCCTATTTAGTAGCATTTGTCTAACTGTTCAGCCACTTCTCACAGCCAAGGGTAATTGCATACTTGGAGTAAAACTATAAGAATTATAAGCTTAAAATGAAAGAAGCTTCAGAGTCAGCAAAGACAGAGTTTGATGGACGTAAGCCAAGTAGAGAAAGGAGGATCATTTTCCCTTTTGATTTATATCACTTTTCTTTGTACTAGCACTTGCTTGTTATTATACATATTTGTTGGTGTTTTTTATGTTGTTGCTTGTTGTGTTTTGTGATCGCAGGCTGGGAATATGATAAGTATATTCAATACTGAATAAGTTAACGAACAATAGCCAGATGTTTTCCCTTTTCTTGAGTCTTCTCCCCAAAGAAAGCAAGTGTGAATTGTGAAAGGGAGGTAAGATATAAGGAAGAAAAAAGCCAGAGAATTAGTGATCAAAAAAACAGAAGCAAGATTCTTGCATGCTCTCATTCATTTCCTGTCCTTTTTTCCCATTTCTCTGACCTATTTTGCTAGTAATAATTGATTTTTCACACCTGGAGACCACAAAACCATGGACTAAGATTCAGCCTGCAGAGTTAAGTGTGAGTATCCAAGCTTCTTAGCCATTAGGAGCTGAAGTTTTCTTCAGCTTGGTCAGTCCTTGTTTCACCACCAAGGTAGCAGGTTTCAGGGTCAGTAATGAGATCTGTATATATTCACTTGTTCCACATAAAGATAGAAGTCATACACACAATATATTAAAATATAAGAAGAATGCCAAGGTGCAACAACCAGCAAGTTCCTTTTTTGCTTGGAAGCTAGTATATGGTCTCTTAGCCAAAATGCCCCCAGTTCCTTAAAAAATACCATTAATGAATTACCACTGAATTAGCATTGCCATCTCCTGGTATGTATTCATCCTTCAGAACAAATCTAAACCTACACTTCCTTAAAGCTCTGCAATCTGCATGTAGAAAAAGTCACCTCTTCCAGAAGGGTGGAAGAAACCATAAATCCAAGAGCTTTCTATAATAACAGTAGTCTAATATTTTGAAAATTTAAGGTTCTTATTCACAGCCTTTCACCTAGTAGTAAAATTAGAGCTGGCAACCAGTAATATACTAGATGATTTCTTTAATTATTTTTATATAGATTGGGAGTGATGCAAGAGCAGGAACCAGATCTTCTCAATTGTGCACCCACAATACTAAAATCAATATTTTGCACACAGTAGGACTTTAATAATTACCATTGAATTGAACTAAATTTGCTAACACTCAGCAGCAAATAATCTTTTTCAGCTCTAGATGACTTAGAATACTTTCCTGTTTTGCTGTTATAGTTCATCTGGCCAATGAAATTTTATTGAGGAGACAGTGAATAAATTATATTGAAACTTTCCTTCAAGTAGAATTCAATTTACTTCACAAAATCATTATTTTTGAACCTGAGCATTCTACAAAGAGTAACCCTAAGGAGAAGGAAAAATTACCACAGCATCCTTAAACATAGATCTAAAACTCAAGTCAACTAGTCAGACAAGACCCTGTAGAGATTGATTTTGTGACTAAAGAATACTGTAGTATTTTCTTTCTTAGAAAGCAGAAAATCTAATTACCTTCAAGTTTCTCACATTTGAGCCATACTACAAATGAGTTGTGTCCAGGTACAGAAAAACCAACAATATTTTATTTATAATCTTATTTTTAGCTTTTTAACTACAAATTCTGGTTCTAGAGTTGTTTAAAAGTCATGGGTTTTATAGATGCTTATATGTAAATTAATCTGTTGTTTGCTCACTTTCTTTTCTTTTCCATAGAATGGTCTTCCTCATAAATACAGAACAGGTCATTACATGAAAAATATAAGATCTTGCATTTTTTTCCTTGTTCTCTCTTAAAAATCTATTTCTAATATTGCATTCCCCATTGGATTACTTCATATGGGTATGAGGGAAAAAGAAAAAAATTAAAAATAGAGAGACAAAATAGACTGGATCTCACCACTAGAATTCACCATAAAAATCTCAAAGTGTAACAGAATTCTTACAAAATTTCCTAGACCAGTTCTTTAAGGAATTGAGATCTCCTATGAAAAATATGGCAATCAGGGAAGGGAGGAACGAGATGTGGGAATATAGTGAATAAGTGCAGCAAAAACAGGTTCTGAGGAATACACATAATTTTGTCTGCTTTAGATCACAATAGAATTTTTAATAAATAAATTTCTTTTTTGTTTTTTTGTAAAGACACTTTTTTGAAACAGTAGATTTAGCCCAGTCATTTGTGTCATTTTTAATAAACTGTCTTTTTTTGATTGTTGTATGTAACTCTGTAAATGTTTTAGATTTGAGTCTCTTGTACATTGTCTTTAGAGTTCATTCGGATCAATAACGGTTCATGCACTGAACTGTGTATTGAATTTATTGTGTTAACTGTTGTTGTGTGGTTGAAGGGAGATTTGTATGAGTTATAGTGATTTAGGTGCTCATGCTCGATAGCAGGCATGGGCAGGTGGCTTTCCATGGGTGTGTCTCCCGTAATCTCATCATCCACATTAATGATTTCAACAGTCCTTGTTGGGGCATGATGGTTTTGCCGATGGTGCTGCTTCCTCATCTTGTAGAAAATGACCAACATCACTGCAGCCATGAGTGTGATGGCCACAAAACACCCAATGATGATTTTGGTAGTCTTCATGACCTCATCGATTCCTGGGATCCCACTGTTTATATCAGTCACTGGGATGGTGAAGGTTTTCTCTGTCGACCTTGTGCTCTGTGGCGTGAGAGAGGTGGTCACATTGGTGGTCTCCCAGTCAACCACTGGAGTGGGACCCACATTGTTATCTGTGGTCCGTGCCTCATCCTGAGACGGTTCCATAGTCTCTACTGTGACGGTTGAAAAGTAAGAGAAAGGAGTAGTGGTTGCCGCAGTAACATTCAGGGTGGCTGAAGCGGTAGTATTCCCAACGGAATTACTCACCATACATGTGTACATGCCTGTATCTTGCACAGTTACATTTGTGAAATTTAACGTACCATCACTGAGCACAGCTATCCTCACTTTGTATGCCCCATGTGTCATAACTGTTCCATTTGGAGTAATCCAAGATACAGATGTCAGGGAGGTGGAGGCCCGACATTTCAGCTCAGCTGCCATCCCTTCAGTGACATTGAGGTCTGCAGGGGGCTCAACAATCACTGGAGCATAGCATGTGAAATAATTCTGGTCGAGCTCTCCAATGTACCTCCCCTTTAGATTGGGAGGAGTGTTACACCGGGCACAACAAGCTGTGTTGGAGGGGGCCATGTCTTTTATCCACCAGCTGAGCCACAGTATGTCACAGTTACAGTTCCAAGGGTTGTGATGTAGATGTATCCGCTCTAGATGATGCAAGGGAGTGAAGAGGTCATGAGGCAGTAATGTTAGATTATTGTGTGCCAGGTTGATCTCCACTAGTGACTGAAGGTTGTCAAAGGCATTCCGTTCAATCACTTGAATCTGGGACTGTATCATCCACAGTTTTTGAAGGTGCATCAAACCCTGGAAGGAGCCAGGCCTGATGGCAGATAAATGATTCCCAGAAAGATCCAGCTCATCTAGTTTTATGAGCGGTGTGAGGTTAGGGATTTCCCGAAGGTTGCACATGGCAAGGTTCAAATACCTCAAGTTGGACAGACCTTCAAAGGCACCTTCTGAGATGTATGAAAGTCTTTTCAATTCCCCTAAGTCTAGTCGGCGCAAAGAAGGAATTCTGTTAAAAGCGTAAGAAGGGATGCTTTCAATGGGGTTGTTTCTCAACCAGAGCTCCTTCAGTTTAGATAAGTATACAAAAGCTCCATTCGGGATGGTAGTAAGACGATTGTCAAAGAGTTCCAGAGTATTGAGGTTCGCCAGACCATTGAAAGCCCCGATTTCAATGGTTCTGATATGGTTCCTACTCAACTGTAGGATTTCCAAGTGCCTCAAGTGCTTGAAGCTGTTCACTTTGATGATCTGGATTTGGTTCTCATGGAGATTCAGCAGCCGTGTGTTGGTGGAGATGCCATCCGGAACCTCACGCAGGTTTTTCCGAACGCAAATCACCTTGCTGAATTGGTTGCTGCAGGAGCACACAGAAGGGCAGGTCTGAGCCCGCACCAGACCAGCCACCACAAGAAGTTGAAGAGCCAGCAGCGCCACAAGCAGGGGGTCAAATAGGGCCCTGTTAAACCTAGGACCTATCATTATCTGCTGTGGATGTAAGGTCATCTTGTTCAACATTCATAATTTATCTGGTGTTGGTCCTTCTGCAATTCAAACAGTCTGCAAAATAAAAGCAAAAAAAGATTATTAGATTTACTCTTAGTGTCTTTCTGGAGTAATGTCAGTGATACAGTGTATCAGCTAAAGCCATCATTTGTCAGACAAAAACAAATCTGATACTCTTTATTATGTGGTTCATATTTAGAGGCAAATGTACCTTTACTCCAAATTAGGAGCTGTCTGAAGACCACATTCCATGAGATGTATAACCACAGAGTAAGGGACCAATAAGGTAGAGGACCGTAAATTATTGATTGCCAATCAAATGTGGCCCAAATTCATGAGGATATATGATGCATACTCTACCATAGCTTCAATGTCCACAGCAGATTGGAAAAGTTTAAAAAATAGGACTTTGGGGCTATATCAAACAAACTAAAAGCTCCTTTGCAAAAGTAGTAATAGCTGACATTAATATTGAAGGTTATTCTATGTACCAAACACCATGGGCTATAGACTTTACAAACAAGCCTGTCTAGAAATGGCTACAGAATTTGTGGTTTTCAGTGTGAGATAAAAATGTAGGAAGCCTTATAAAATTAATAATTTCAAATCAGTAACAAAAGTCCATTAAACCAAGTGTGGGTCCATCTAAATGTGGATTTCTTTGCAGCTGCACAGGATGTAGGCCTGTGAAGCTGGTTGCAATCTTTTGTCATCCTTACAACACTTCTCTGAAGTAGGAATTGTCATTCTTTGCATTTTCAAAATGAAGAAATATAGAAGTGACATTCAAGAAGTCACATGTTAGTATAAATCAATCAGGGCTCAGACGTTCATCAGACTGGTCCCAGAAGATATGATCTCAGATATAACATAAAAATGTTGCTATGAGAATAAAGGTAAATGCAAAATATTTTTCACATAGTGAAAATATTTTGAAATATTTTTCAATAGTGAAGGACTTGCCCATAAGCATGACTTTCATATGCAAACCAGCCAACCCAAAGGTCAAACCCTAGCCACCTTATCAGGTTCTCCCAGGACTCTTAACACTGAGACCACCATTCCCCTTCCCTAATCACCCTACATCCACTTACCAGGCAACAAGAGACAGCCCTTGTGTCCCAGAGACTGCTCAGATTGTTCAAAAACTAGCCAATCATAAGCCTGCTTACCCTGCCTTTCCGTAAAACCACAATAAAGGCTCTTGCCCACATTTTCCACTGGCTGCTCCGTACTGGCTGACCCTGCTGCTTCCCAATGTGGGCTCCTCATGCTGTGTCATGCCCTCTCCTCCTGTGAGTTGTGAGTAAAAACATCACTTGCTTTTTTTTTTTTTTTTTTTGAGACGGAGTCTTGCTCTGTTGCTCAGGCTGGAGTGCCGTAGCATGATCTTAGCTCACTGCAACCTTGCTTCCCTGGTTCAAGCGATTCTTGTGCTTCAGCCTCCGGAGTAGCTGGAATTACAGACACATGCCACCAAGCCTGGCTAATTTTTTTTGTATTTTTAGTAGAGACAGGGTTTCACCATGTTGGTCAGACCGGTTTCAAACTCTTGACCTCAGGCAATACGCCTGCTTTCGCTGCCCAAAGCGCTGGGATTACAGGCGTGAGCCATCACTTTTTAAACGGCAGCCATATCCTGATCCCTTGCTTCACTCTAGCTAAATAATAATAAAACCTGCATTCTAAAACAATCACTAAGCAACAGGGCCTGGCTCATCACGTCAATCCTGTTAATAGGTTTTATAGGATTACTCCCTTGTCCCATTTATATCATGACAACAATGTGGTTGGTAGGTTTCACATCCTAAGTCAGATAGAGTTATCCTCATTGTAAATTTAAATATGGGCTTAAATGACTCTTTTATATTTCCATTATCAATAGAAAGCTATCTAAATTTCCAGTAATCATGACCATTGAAAATTTATCATTTGAGTGATTTAGTGTAGCTTCACATATGCCCTCTCTCCCTGAAATAGACATAGGTTTCGGGGGAGAGGGCATATGTTATTAAGGTTATTGGGCATAAAATAATGTAGCATGCAAAATCCCTGATATATAAACAAATTAACATTTTTAGGGCTCCGGTCCAAGGGTCCTGCTCCTCCATTCTTTCTCCCATTCCCTACCCTGTAGCCCTCCCCAGAATCCTAGGGTCTCAGGCAAAACAGGTAGAAATAACTGGTTGACTGGAAATAGCATAAAAGTAAAGAAGATAATTCTTTACTCTGCTGTTTGCTACCTTTTTCTTTTTAAACTATGATGCAGTAAAGGCAACCATGCTCTGTGGTCAAGAGAAAAGGGTTTAATGTGAGACTTCTTGAGATCATATCCCTGTTTGAACCTCAATGACCTTAAAATTGAGAGTTACTTCATATCTCTATACATTCTCCATCTGTGAAAGAACACTATTATCTACTCAAAAGGCTTTTCTTAGGACTGTCATGTAATACTGCATAGGTAAAGTTACTGGCTCATAAGAAGTAATATATAATAGTCAAAGATATTAAAAATAAAGTGATGGGACACTCAGTTTCTTCCTCTTTTAAAAGACAGGAGCAACAATAATATCTCTTATTGAAATCTGTAGTAGGGATTACTAGATATAATCAGGAACATACTATCAGTAAAACATATGCAACAATGATATATTACTATTAATTATAAGGTATATGCATTTATTCTTTCTTACTCTCCAGGCTGAGTTTATTTTCTACTTCTTGCTTACTTCAAGGTCTTTGTGCTATTGGAATTAATGAGATTTTCTATAAATCAGTCATAAGTAATGCTTTATAAATTATAGCTGGTTCAAATCTAATTTATAACTTACAGCAAATAATGCTTGGTACATGCACTGAATTAAATCAACTACTATCAACAAAAGGTTTTTTACTTTAATATCTAAATTATGTTACTTTATATCAAAACCAGGCTTCAACATCTCTTTCATAGGATGTTTTTATCACATCAAAAGAAAATTAATTTAAAAGTACGCACTATCCATTACAATATCATCTGACAGCATTTATTTACAAATGCATTTGTATGAGTTTTGAATTAAACTATGATACTTTTAGCCTTGTCCTGGAGGATATCTTGACTTTGTCAATAGACTTTCTTCCTTTACTACCTATGCTTTAGTGCACTGAGAGCCCGTGCAGTGAAGCAACTATATGTGAGTTAGCTAACAGAGATGCATTATTTAGACAGTATCATCGCTAAGTCATCATAGGCTTTGTCTAGACATTAGAACTGGTTTGTAAGCAAGGAGGGAGAAAGATGAATTCATTTAACCACAACTGTACCCTTTCTTTCCCTTCTCACATTATCCTTAACAAACCTCCCTAAACAGGGAGAACCAAAACTGCTTACCCCTGGACCCTAGGACTCCAAACCACACCTTACCATCTACATAAATATGACTTTGCTGTTCCACTGTCTGTCTTAGCAGCTCTTTCCTCTTCTGTGGCTCTTCCACCAAACCAAATGGCTTCACTTATTCTTATGGGAACTTCCCCCAAAGTTCCATCCACTCTTTCATGGAAAATTCAGCAGACGTTAGTGCTCAGATTTACTGAATCTCTTGATTCACCTTGCTGTTTTCATCAGTCCTGAATTGTTGTGTCATAATTCTTGTGTAATCCTGAACAGGTTCCTATATTAGAAAACCTTCCTAGAGTCAAACTTAAAATTTAATTTGAAAAAAAAAAAATTCAAAGTTCCTGGACACATGTGCAGGACACACAGGTTTGTTAGATAGGTAAGCATGTACCATGGTGTTTTGCTACACCTAGCAACCCATCACCTAGGTATCAACGCTCACATGCATTAGCTATTTTTCTTTATGCTCTCCCTCCCTGCTGCCACATCCCAAAGAGGCCCCAGTGTGTGTTGTTCCCCTCCCTGTGTCCATGTGTTCTCATTGTTCAGCTCCCACATAGAAAGCATGCGGTATTTGGTTTTCTATACCTGTGTCAGTCAAACTTCCAATTCTTAATAAATTCTGACTTAATCTTCACAGCTCCACTCACAGACACTGCCAAACATTTGTGAGGTGGTACTTTTCCTTACCACCATAATCAATAAAGTCAGCTCTGCCTTATCAACAAGTTGTATTGATGATATTTGGGGAATTAGCTTTTTACAATACGAAAGGTGTATTATTCATTTAAAATGTGCTTGAATCTCAAACAGTATCTTCACCCTCTCCCACCCCACAAACACACATTTGTGGCCTACCCAAACATCCTACCCCCTTACTCTTTTTTTTTTTTTTTAAGACGGAATTTCGCTCTTGTAACCCAGGCTGGAGTGCAATGGCACGATCTCGGCTCACCGCAACCTCCGCCTCCTGGGTTCAGGCAATTCTCCTGCCTCAGCCTCCTGAGTAGCTGGGATTACAGGCACGCACCACTGTGCCCAGCTAATTTTTTGTATTTTTAGTAGAGATGGGGTTTCACTATGTTGACCAGGATGGTCTCGATCTCTTGACCTCGTGGTCCACCCGCCTTGGCCTCCCAAAGTGCTGGGATTACCTCTTACTCTTTTCTAAGAAAATTTTATACAGAAAAATTTACTCCCATGCAAAAAAGAAAAAATATCAAATGCTGTTTTATCTGTTTTAGGAGAGACTGACCCAGTACCGAAGGGTGAATAGAATTTGGTTTAAGCTAGAATTAGGCAAACTTCTTTTCCTGTAAAAGGCCAGACAGTAATTATTTCAGGCTTTGTAAGCCATATGATCTCTTGTTGCAACTACTCAATTATGCCACTGTAGCAGCCATAGACAAAAGGTAGATAAATGGGCATGGCTGTGCTCAATGATACTATTTATAGTACAAAGTAATATTTTCAGAAATTGTAGCTAGAGCAATCAGACATGACAAATAAAGGACATCTTGGAAAGGAAGAAGTCAAATTATCTTTGTTTGCACATGATATGATCTTATATTTGGAAAACCCTAAGGACTCTACCAAAAAACTATTAAAACAGATAAGCAAATTCAGTAAAGCTGCAGAATACAAGTACAAAAATAAGTAGTATTTCTAAATGCCAAGAGCAAACAATCTGAAAAAAGAAATTAATCTCATTTACTATAGATATAAATACAATAAAATAGGAATTAAAGAACTGAAAGATCTCTACAATGAAACTATAAAACATTGATGAAAGAAATTGAAGAGGACACATAAAAAATGGAAAGATATTCCACGTTCATGGATTAGAAGAATCAGTAGTATTAAAATGTCCATATTACACTAAGCAATCTACAGATTCAATGCAATCCCTGTTAAAATACCACAGACATTCTTCACAGAAATAGAAAAAAAAAATCTTAAAATGTATATGAGACCACAAAAAAGACCTGGAATAGCCCAAGCTATCTTGAGCAAAAAGAACAAAATGGAGGAATACCTGACTTCAAATTATACTATAGAGCTAAAGTAACCAAAACAGCATAGTACTGGCATAAAAGTAGAGATATAGACCAATGGAACATAATAGAGAATCCAGAAACAAATCCATACATCTACAGTGAATTCATTTTTGACCAAAGTGCCAAGAACATAACACTGGGAAAAGGACAGTCTCTTTAATAAATGGTGCTGAGAAAACTGGATGTCCATATGCAGAAGAAGAAAACTAGACCTCTATCTCTGGTCATATAAAGAAAACAAAATGGATTAAAGACTTAAATGGAAATTGCAATGAGATATCTCATTCAAGTTAAAATGTCTTTCATCCAAAAACAGGCAATAACAAATGCTGGTGAGGATGTGGAGAAAAGGGAACCCTCATACACTGTTGGTGGAAATGTGAATTAGCATAACTGTGATGGAAAACAGTTTGGAAATTCTTTAAAAAACTAAGCACTGTCATAATCCAGCAGTTCCACTGCTAGGCATATATTCTCCCAAAAAGGACATCAGTATATGGAAGAAATATCTTCACTCCCATGTTTATTGCAGCACTATTCATAATTTCAAAGATTTGGCAGCAACCTAAGTGTCCATCAAGAGACAAATAAATTTTTTAATGTGGTACATATATACAGTGGAGTTCTATTGAGCTATAAAAAAAGAATGAGACACTATCTGTTGCAGCAACATGGATGGAGCTGGAGGTCATTATGTTAAGTGAAATAAGCACAGAAAGACAAACTTTATATATTCTCACTTATTTTTGGGAGCTAAAAAGTAAAACAATTGACTAATGGAGATAGAGAGTAGAATGATAGTTTTCAGAGGCTGGGAAGCATAGTTGGATGTGGGGAGGCAAAGGAGGAGGGATGGTTAATGGGTATAAACATAAGGTTAGACAGAATTAATAAGATCTATTTGATAACACAATAGGGTGACTACAGGAAACAATAATTTACTTATTTATATACCTAAAATAGTATAATAAAATTGTTATAAGACAAAAGATAAATGCTTGAAGTGCTGGATACCCCATTTACTCTAATGTGATGATTATGCATTCTATGCCTGTATCAAAGTATTTCATGTATCTCATAAATATATACGCCTACTATGTACCCACAATAATTAAAATGTTTTTTAAAAGAATATATAAATATATGTATATATATAAATATATGTATATATATATAAAATTCTATTTCCTGACCATTTAAAAATTCACAAACATTCTTAGCTGACAGGGCACACTCAAAAAAGTAGCAGGTTGTCTTGCGGATTATAGTTAGCTAAGCTGTTGTCTAAGCAAACATTGATAGTACCATTCCTGCTTTCGGAGATGAATGAGGGCTGAACATGTGACACAATATGGCTAATAAGATGTGAGGGGAAGTCAGCTGAGGGATTCCAGAAATTGTTTTGTCTCCCACTAATTAGAAAAACATGGGGAAGAAATAATTCCTTGTTCTCTTTCTAGATATTGTTGAGGGTAAAAGATGCTTAGAGCTGCTGCAGCCATCTTGTGGCCAAGAGGGGAGGCAGCCTGAGGACAAAGCTGATAGGTCAAGAAAAAAAAATGGAAGGAATGCACATCTTTGATATTTGTGATAAGCTGCTGAATTGATGAACCCTGTAACTGCTTTTCCTCTGGACTTTTTGCTTTGTAAAATAATACATTACACTATAAACAGTTATTCTTTTTCTTGTTACATGCAGCCAAACCTATCTTGGTACATTCATATTAATTTCTTCTCTCTCTTTCTAGCTCTCTCTCTCCTTATTTCCTCAGCCAATAGCAAAGAAAGGGAACAAAAATTATTTTTTAATTTTCCTATGCCATTATAAATAAGAGACCTTTCAAAGGAAACAAGATAAAGCAATGTGATATCCTTATAAGAAAGCCTGAAGGTCATCCCACATCATGCTAGGAAGGATTTCTACTGCAAAATCATTTATCTGGACATCTCTGGGTTTGAAGGAATGCTAGAATACACAGGAGAAAAAAAAAAACACACCATTACCAAAAGTAACACACCTCTTCATTTCATAAATATTTCCTAATATAGATCATTGTTTTTCCATTTTTAACCTAATCTTGCAAATCTTGAGCTTTTGCAAATCTTGAGCTTTCTCCACCTCTTATGCAGGAATATATAGTTCTGCAGATTTCAGGGAAAAGAATTTTTATTTTTTCTAAATATGCCCAGGGCTGAACCAGTAGGTGAATGTAATGGAAATGCTACAACATTTTAGTGGCTATAACCCAGAGAATCAACCTATCAAGTCAAAAGGCCGCTGTTTGGCTAAACACATTGACTCTGCAGTGTTTCTAGAAAATGCTAAAATTTCAGAAGTTGAGATTTAAGGAAAAAAAAAAAAACACCTGACTCCGCATTTTCATTCTTCTAAAAGACTTATTTGGCTTACAGTGGAAGAATGTATAATAAATTCTTAGGGTTTGTTTCTCTGTAGTCAGGACTTCTCACCTAATGATATTCTAATGTTGTCACTAGTGTTGTGACTATATGTCACTAGTTACAACATTACAATATCATTAGGTGAGAAGTCCTGACTACAGAGACCTATGTACTAGAAAAGTAAAACAACAACAATATGGCTGCCACCAACATGGGGTCATGCGCTGGAGAGTATCATAAGGATTGTAAAAGAACTAAATTACCCATGTCTTCAAGAACTTTCCAATCTTCGAGCTATAAAACAAATTATAGATATATATCAAAAATTTATGTACATATATGATATAGGTACTAGTATAAATCAATACATTCAGTATTTACATGCCATAAAGAATTATCAGAGGCTAATGTAGGAATAGCTAATCAGAGAATGCTTTAAGAAGAGAATTTGGGACTGGACACAGTGGCTCACGCCTGTAATCCCAGCAGTTTGGGATGCCAAGGTGGGCTGATCATGAGGTCAAAAGATAGAGACCATCCTGGCCAACGTGGTGAAACCCCATTATCTACTGAAAAATACAAAAATTAGCTGGACATGTTTGCTTGCGCCTGTAGTCCCAGCTACTCGGGAGGCTGAAGCAGGAGAACCACTTGAACCTGGGAGGCGGAGGCTGCAGTGAACCGAGATTGCCCCACTGTATTCCAGCTGGGCAACAGAGCAAGACTCTGTCTCAAACAAACAAACAAAAAAAATTGGAATTTTATGCAGATCTTTAAGGAGTGTGTAAAGATTGGCATGGAGGTGGGGCAGTGGTGGAGGAGGTAGGAGCTTACTCATGAAAGCAGAGTAGGAACACAAAATATTAAGAAAACTGACTTAATGGAAGTAAAGGGTTTACACTGTAGAACATAGATAAACTAGCTCAGTTGAAGGGCACTGCAAGCCTAATAAAGAGTTTGAATTTATTTTAATAAAAAACTTAGAAACTTGAGGCTTTTAAACAGGAGAGGGAATGATAAGAATATTGTTTTAGAAAGTTTCTGCCCCTGTTCTTAAGGAAAATGGAGAGAAGACTTTGATGAGAAAGTAAGTAACTTTAATAATTGACATCCCTAGCATTGCTTTAGAAATGAATGGAACCAATCTCCAATCTGATTATTTGACTACTGAGATGTGTATAGTTCAAATTAATCCACCCTAGTTAAAATCTTGTAGCGCATGAAATACCAATGAAGACAAAATTAGCTTCTGCATATGGTCACGTTAGAAAATATCAGTGTACACAAAAAGAGCAGTGTATCATTTTGGAATGTCAGATCTGCAAGTCAGGAAAGAGGCATCTTTGATGTCTAGTGCGGCTCACGTCCACGCTGCATATTGCACACAAAGGACTACTAAGCACACATTTAGTTTTAGTCCTCTTTCTAATTTGAAACAACGCTGAAGCATGAAAAGAATGCCCAATCTACAATAGTAAGACCCAGCAAAACACCAGCTTTAGAGTAAAATGCCTCCCATTGGAGGGTTGGCTAGGTAATTCCTGTTTGGTAAATTGGCCTTCTCTGAGCCATCCCTTCCTAAGTGGGAATGATAACAATATAATAAATAGACATTGTGAGGATTACATGAATTAAATGGCATAGCATACACTGAAAGCAAATCCTCAAACTTGCCCCTGAACCTCCACAAAAGCCACTACCACATGACCAGTTGCTCAAGGCAAAAATGTTGAACTCTTCTTCGATTTTTCCTGTATTCACATGTAGCCCAGCACTATTCATTCTGATTCAACTTTAAAACAATGTGGGTCTATCTACTTTTCCTCATTGTCTCTTTCTAGATTATATGTCATCCTCATTTCTAACTTGAACCTCTGAAACACACTCCCATCAATTTCCCTACTTTGGTCCATTGCATTACCACAATTCATTCTTCATACAGTATTTAGATTGAATTTTTAAATTATAAATATGTTCATCTGTATTTTTACTTGAAACTCCTCTATTAGCTCCATATCTTTTTTGAACAAAATGCAAACTACTTTGGTCTCCAAGACACAACCTGACCTCTGTCTGCCTCTCCCACTTTTCAAGTTTTTCTTACTCCACCGTCTTGGTTCAACCCCATTGGCTTTTCATGGTTTCTCAAACAATTCAGCCTTGTTCCCCACTCAGGACCTTTTTACTAAGATTCCGTCTGCCTGCATTGTGTATCCTTTGATTTTTGCATGGTTGTTTTTCCTTTTAATTCTGGGCTTACTTTAAATTTTACCTTCTTAGTTCTTTTTGATTACCTAGCCAAAAATATCTTTAGTCATATTTAATACAATTCCCATATTCAATTTTCATCATAGTACTTATCACTATTTGTTATTTTTTCTCATACAATAAAGTGCATGTTTTCCTACTGCCTGTCTCACCTCAGTGGAAGGTTAATTTCCGTGGAGTAGAGACTTGTCTTCCTTATTCAGTAGTATTCACCTAGAACAGTACTCATGGAATATTTGTTAAATGCATGAATGAATGAATGAATGAATGAGTGCTCACATAGTCAGAAGCAGGTTGAAAATCCATTAAGTCAAGGCCATAAACTTACTAAGGACCCATAGGATGTCATACTCACTAATTGATCCCTAGCACCTAGTAGAAACCCATGCACATAGCAAGAATTTTATCAATTTTTGGAATGATGTTTTCCAGTTTGTAGTTATTTTCATAGAAGTTTTTTACAAAGAGCTGTGAAGAACAGTTATTTAAAGATCATCTCACTGTCTCTTTGCTCTCTTTGCATGTTTTTTTGAGGGGGATGGGGGTGGGTGGTGAAGTCAGGGAGATTTCCCTATTTCTTTCTCTTTGTCTATTATTATCAGTAGCAGCCCTGTTTTATGTTTGACCAAACAATGCCCTCTGCTGTATGTGCCTAAAATAACATGATTGCCTTGAAAATTTCTGCACAATTGGATGCCTAGTTGTTTTCATGATTTGCTTCTTCCTACCTACATGTACTCTAGAACTAGGGAGGACTGGCTTAGCTTTCAGGTCACTGCACTGGATCAGACCACTTTATAACAGAGAAAAGAACTCCTATAGTCAGCAAATGCCTTTTAAAATGGAAGGGCTTCTAGATTACCACATGCCAGCTACAGGGACTCATTCGAACCATTTATTTAAAAATCTGTGGGTGGAAAAGATCTTCTAATTCGACTGTCACAATCTAAAGCAACGAGATGGACTAGGCAAGAGACTGGGGAAGGCTGTGGCGGCTCCAAACTTTGTCTTAGCAATAAAAATTCAAATCTACTTCATGCTAAAAAAATCTGACCTAGGAATACAGTCACAGCTTGGCAGAGCTAAAAATAAAATTAATTTGTTTTTTTCCTGCTTGTTTACTCTCTCTTGACACTTGAGACATAAGTATACCTGGCATGAGGTTTCTGGCTGTTTATGAATCTGTTTGATCTTACTTTTTGAGATTATGAAAATATAAAATATAGATGAACAACTTTTTCTTAAATTATAAGGTGGGATTTGAGGTGTTTGATAGCAATTTGCTTTAGTGAAATGTATAACCAAAGAAAAATATTTAAAATCTCAAGCTCCATGTGCCGCAAGATATTTCAGTCTTCAGTAATGAAATCAGCATGCCCCAATGATTAGAAATATGCCTGTTTGTAACAATGCCTATATTCTCCTTCCTGCTAATATTTTAAGTCTGGAGCCCCACCAATGTATGAAACTGTTGCCTCCTTTTTTTTTTTTTTTTTTTTGCCCTTTTTTCCCTTTTTTCTTCAAATTCAAGGGCCATTTAATGATTAATATATGTTATTCTTTATCTCCACAAGTGGTCTTTCTTTTCATATCTTTCCTGTAGGCGATTTCAAAGTAACATTTTGCAGTCAGTGTAACAACACACGGGAGCCTAGACAATCACAGTGCAAGACAGCATAGCCCACAGTGCCTACAGAATTAAGCCTAAATCCCATACAGCCTCTACCCACTAGATGCCAGTAGCAACCTCAGTTGTGATAATCTACAGTGTCTCCAGAACTTGCCAAATGTCCCCTGGGGGTGCAAAATTGTCCTCTTTGCAAACCACTGCCTTCGTGTGACATGTAAGCCCCTCAACAGTGCTGTGCCATCCTGCTTTCCCAGTCCTGTCTCCCACTGTTCTTAACACAGTCGAGGCTGCAGTCTCTTCCAGACTCTTAAAAATACTCCCTCTACTTTTCCGCTTTGAGGACTTGCTCCTTCTTTCTTAAGATTGAAATTACCTACTCTGATTTTTTTTTATATCAAAATTTTACCCAACCGAGCCAATTTTACACTGGCTGTTTTTTCTAGGCTGTCATCAGCCTTATTGATCAGTATAAATCCATCCTTCCCCTAAAGTGTCTGTAAAGCCAAGACTATAACACTTACCATACCTGTGTTTGAATGTAAATGTTTGGGAATGTGTTCAACTTATTTAATCATAAGCTTTCTCAAAGACAGATACTGGATGATATGTAGGCATTCAATAAATATTAGCTTGAATTACTTAAACATGTCACAAATTTTAATTTATAGCAGCCAAATTGATAAATTAATTTTATAAAAACATAATGCATTGAAGTCCATTGCTAAGACTTATATGTGAACCAAAAAGATAGAAAAGGTATAAAACTTAGTTTAAATGGTAAAGAGAGCGCTTAATAATTACTCCTTGCCACCCTCCCCCATATAAACACATGAAAACTTATATTAAGACTGTAAAGAAGCAAATTACCAAAAATCAGCATGTAAATAGGAGATTGAAAATGATGTTTTAGGGTAAAAATCTATCCTTAGCAGCAGTAACCTGTATCCTAAATACTACATCCAGAGTATCTTGTATGTTACGTATGCTCAATATAGGAATGAATGTATGGCCTCAAGAAAAGGTTGACTGTTGCAGATTTCTAGCTGTTTATGCAACTAAGCAGACACTAATAGTACATAAAGACTTAAAAATCAGAGACACAAATTTTTGTAGTACCCATCTGTGAATCTGCCTGGGGATTGAGTATTGTGATTCTAGACTCTATTATTGTGAAGATAAATGAGTTCATGTAGAGAGAAAATTTTAGAATAGTATCTTGTACATAATCAGTACTGTAAGCGTATTTGTTGTTGTCTTCATTGTTTCTGTTATTTGTCTGGTACTGACGACAGTTAAAGTTCATATATGGAGAATGATGGATACATAGACTATAATAACACTAAAACAATTTGAATTGTACAATTAAGTTCTCTTAGTTTTATTTTTCATCAATAACCTTATTTGATTATTATTTGCCTTTCCATGAAATTGTACAGCACTATTATGGGTTCCTAAGAAGTTATTAATGGGTTTCAAATCATTTGTGAACCTCCTGAAATTATATGCAGATTTTTGTTTAAATGTGATTGTATCTTTTTATAGAAAGATTATTCATTAGTCTTAACATCATACTCTCAAAGAGATTTATGACTCTAAAAACGTTTAAGTTCCACACAAAATAACTGATAGGCTGAAGTGCTTGAAAGGTCTGTTAGAGTTCTAGCTATAAATTAGTGAATTGGCATTCTGTATCAATTTCTTACATGAATAACCATTGGGAAGGGTCCTGGGATGCAATCTACCCTGGGGACGGCAATCTTTGCCAAACAAACGTGGGTACGCAGGTGACATTTTGTCATTCCATGTCATTTCTTCAAGGAATTCGTGGCAATGTGTGAATCACGATGCAGAATGATAAAATAAGGTCCTGTGCTTCCTCAACAGAGCAGAAATGGGACCTCCTCTGTTCCAGAATCTTCTTTCATTCTGCTGTAGTTAATTCCTCAAAGGAAAATGTAGTAATGCTTTAATTAGTACATTAATGTTTATCTCTTAGGGTGTTTTGGGTGACCGTGCCTGATGCCAAAGGAGAAAGCACTGTACTTATGAATATTAGTGGAAAAACAATCATATAAAAGAAATAAGAAAAAATAATTTTCCATTAAAACAAATGTAACCAAAACCCCAGTAAGGATCCTCCCATAATAAACAAATCTGTTGAAGAGAGGGTAAACTGCAGAAACTGGTCACATGTTTTAGCCTCTCAGGATGCACAATAGGCTGATTCGCTCTAGACTTGCAGTTTGAAAAATATTGGGGAGAGAAAGCATATAAAAAAGGCTCAGTATTTCAAATTATGTTTAATCAAAATATGTAGCAAATTATTTCCATATATATTTTTTTCATCTAGGTTAATGACAAAGCAAGTAACTAAAGAAGTGCCTTTGAAAAAAGACCTAAAAAGCTCATCTGAAATGTAAGTCCTTGGCAAGGCTGGCAGAGAAGGATGTGATTTCAGAAAGTTGGTAATCCTTGCTTCCCAGGCTTCCTTTAGATGGATGACTGGCTGGGAGGAGCTCATAGTCATTAACCCCCAACTTCTCATTAATCCTTAGAAAATGCCCTGTGCTAAGGTCACCAACACCATTGTAGGCTGAAAACAAACAAACCAACAGTAGCACCCACAAGGCATATGGATTTTTATAATGAGAAATGCAATTTAAATTACCATGCAAGGCAATCCGAAGAGAATAAATATCATGTACATAGAGTCATTCAGATTTTAAAATCACCTTCCAATGTTTTACCAAGTACTTACTTCCTTGTTCATTATTAAACACTACAAAGCCCTAATTTCCTAGAGAGTAGCCAAAAACATATTTATAACCCCAGGCAAAGCACTAAAGATGTCTGGGATTCATTTTATAGTAGAGTGCAGGGAAAGAGAATCTCTGAAGTCATTTCAGCTATAATAATAATACATGATTCTAGGTATACTCTCTAACACTTTACCTACCAGGAAACTCCAATTCAGTAACTTGCCATCATTGATCATTTGTAACAGAGTACTGAGACAAGCCCAGTATAAACAACAGTCATAAACCAATGCCAACATGCTCTACCAAGGGAGTGTGTATGATTGCGTAGATCGTTGTAAGTAGTCTGGGTGTTCAGAGAGAACCAGTGAGGTTTGAGCAATCAGTAAAAGGTATGTGGACACTGGATCTAGGAGATATGTAGATTTGAATAAGCAAAAGGTGTAGCATTTCAAGAGAGAGAGAAAAAAAACAGGCACTTTCCTTCAGTCATATTTTTTGAGTGCCTACTAAGTTTCCAGCACAATGCTCAGTTCTTGACAGGGCTAAGTGTCTCTCATCAAGATTCTCACAGTGCAGTATGATTCACAAGTGAGTAAGCCAGGAATTATAATGCAGCAGAAAGTACTAGAGGAGTTCTATTCCCTTTCTTTAGAATGAGGTATTACAGCAGCACACAATAAGGAACATACAATAACAGAGAGAAGAAAGAGAGAAAAAAAGGAAAGAACCAGGCATGGTGGCACGTGCCTGTAGTCCCAGCTACTTGGGAGGCTGAAGCAGAAGGCTCACTTGAGTCTAGGAGTTTGAGCCCAGCCTGTGCAATACAGCAAGACCCTATATCTAAATAAGAAAAGAGAAAGAGTTTGTTTGAAAATAGGCACAAGTTGGGTAGGGAATATATGAAATTTAATATGACATAGGCAGTGAAGTAGCAAGTAGAGTAAGTAAAATAGCACAAGATTATAAAAAATAGACAAGACATTTAGATTCGATATTAACTCATGGGATAGACTGTAGGAACTTGAGTTTTCTTTCTGATATGTGAGCAGAACTAGAAAGGTAATGGAGATATACACAAAACTCTAAGATGAATGGTTTGGAAAATATTGCCCACTGGCAAAACTGGAAGGAAAAAGGACAGTGGGAAGAGTATTTAAGGAAAAGCAAGTCTGCAGTGGTATGGAATATGAATAGGACAGAGTGAAATAGAGTATTTCAGTAATCAAGTTACAAAATAATGATGGCCTGGGTTAGGCTTTGACTTTTACCTAAAATATAAGCTGAAATAACATCACGAGTTCCCTATTTTTGCTCTGGAAACCCTAAAATGTAATACTCTTTATATATATTTACCAGATCCCAGGATTCCTGACCTGTCATTGCTTGCTCTGATTTCTGTATATATTTTATAGCCCCTACAGCGTTGGAGTAAGTCCTGCAAATCTAGTGGCTCCCACTGAATATCTCAGAGCCACTGCTTTCCAGTTTTCAGCATGACTTAAGAGTTTAATAAATTCACCAAAGTGACCCACAAAAACCTGATAAGGAAACTCTCTTTAATTGAGTCTGTGTTTATGAGATCTGAGCAAGGGGAGGAAACAGAGTAGACTCTTTCTGTGATTTCCAGGCAACGTCATTTAATCAAAATGCAGATAGGAGGGATGGCCTCCTAATTGGAAATGGAAACTGGTTTAAAGTAACCTCAACACTGTTAACATTGCATAATGAGGCAACCTTGGTGATGACATGTCAGATAATGGAAATGACTGGAATCAGTGATTTTTTTGTTGTTGTTTCTTCCTAATGACTGCAAAAGAGGGAATTATTCACCAAATACAGACATTTGAAAATTGGATTCGTAGTTATTTACTAAAGGCAGTCTTCATTTTGTTCCATGCTGTGTTAACCATAGGTTGTGAATATTGGAACCAAGTTTTCTTTTTTGCACCATTCCTATATTTGCTCTCAGTTACCATGGAACCTTGCAAAACTAGGATTCAATTCCAAAATGAATGAGCTTCAGTTAACACAGTACCATGGAAAGTAAAAAAAAAAACTCCCTGTATTTTTCTGTATTCACTTTGGCTGCAATGCATCATTTGCAAAAATATTTCATGGGAAAAAAAATAGAGCTATACATTAAAAGCAATAAGGAACTGGGTCCTTATGGTATCATAATGGGAAAAGAAAGTAGGGAAGCCTGTGCATGCTCCTATTTAAACCATTATTAACTATGTTTCCTTGATTTGGATGGTGAAAATTACTTTAGTTACTTTTCCACCATGTCTTTATTCTCGAAAGGATACATTTTTAAAAGAATAATCCAATTGAAAAAGCACAGGGCTGACAGTCAGATTCTAATATGGATATGAGAGATGTTGGGTGACAATAATGCAAGTTATTTATTAATTTCTGTATGTTTTGAGCCCGAGTCTTGCTCCGTTGCCCAGGCCAGAGTGCAGTGGCACGATCTCGGCTCACTGCAACCTCCGCCTCCCAGGTTCAAGCAATTCTTCAGCCTCAGCCTCCCAAGTAGCTGAGATTACAGATGTGCACCACCACTCCCAGCTAATTTTTTGTATTTTTAGTAGAGACAGGGTTTCACCATGTTATCCAGGATGGTCTCTATCTCCTGACCTCCTGATTTGCTCGCCTCAGCCTCCCAGCGTGCTGAGATTACAGGTGTGAGCCACCATGCCAGCCCAATAATGCAAGTTAATTAAACTTTCTGTACCCATCTGTAAAGTGAAGACAGAATATGTGTTCTTTCTATGCCAAAGGCATACCAGAAAAATAAAGTTTAATAAGAAATCAGTGTATGCAAAGTAAAATCCATAAAATTAGGGTAAATTAGGATGTAGCTATCATTCCTGCACTCCTTAGTCCTATTTTTTAAGCTGTACCTGACATGTGAGCAGAACTAGAAGAAGGATGGAGATATAAGCAAAACTCTAAGATGAATGGTTTGGAAAGTACTGCCCATAGGCAAAATCGGGCTCACCACCCCAGTTTTTGTAAGTAAAGTTTTATTAGAAGACTTCCACACTCATGAATGTAATCATTGTCCATGGCTGCTTTTACATTGAAGGGCAGAACCGAGTGGTTGTGGTAGACTATGTGGCTTGCAAAGCCTAAAATATTTACCACCCGATCCCCTATAAAATGTCTGCTATAGCATCAATCCGACTTTTCTTACCTACTGTCTTCGATCCCAGGATGACCTGTGAGGACATGGAAGACAAGTATGAAAACTTCTATTTGTAATTAACTTTCATCTAAAAACTTGTAAAGAAATTCAGCTTCACTAATTTGGCAATACTGCTATGCCTCATATAACTTATGGAGGGAATCCTGGGTAAAAGTGGGAGTTCCAAAACAGAGGGCTTGCCTGTGGCACCATTACTTGATCACACTTTCAGTACCCTGTGACATACTGCAGGGGGATAATTGGCTTTAGAGATTACATTACTTAGTTTAACTGAACTGGCACTCACAAAATGGACACAGTAGCTTAAGGTTCTTCCAAAGATAACACAGAATCAATTTTCTTTTGTTTTTGTTTTTGCCTTTCTTGAGAATCAATATTCTAATAATAAGGCAAGTATAAGCACACAACAAAAAAAGATTGAGCTATCATTTTTATCTTCGATATGAGCTCTTTGAAACCACAAAATTATTATTTAAATAAGTGTTTATTCTGATTAAACCTGTACACCTATGTATGCATGTGGGCACGTGTGTGTGTGTGTGTGTGTGTGTGTGTGTGTGAATAGTAACTATCACTTTTGCCAGCAATCATGTCCTATCAGACTCTTGTCCTAGCTGCAGTCTCGCTTTCTCTTCTTAATAACCTAGTAATACATTTGCCATGTATCAATCAACATCTCTGATTGATATCTGGAGTTTTTATTTTTTTGCTTTTTCTCTTCACCTCACCCCTTTTCTCCAGCCAGCAACACTAGGCATATTGCTGCACAAACTCACTGCTTCATTTAGCCCTGAAATTGAGAATTACATTTCCACATGTCTCTTCAGATCCAAGAAGAATGACTTGGCAACAGGATTGTAAGAGACTTGCAAACTTCTCCTTGCTTCCTTCCCTTTTTCTTGACTGAAAGTGTCTTCTGCTCACATTCATTAGAAAGAGGAGTTAGTATCTATTGGGTTTTAGCCTTAAAACCTATCAATATAGGATTCAAGTTAAGAATAATGGAGTTGGAAATTTTAATTATAAAAAGGACCCTGGGGAATTAGGTAAAGCCTCAGCTTCCTCATTTACTATATTAAAGATCTCTCTTTTTTCCTAACCTATAAAATGTGTATGGTAGTATGTCTTTCCTTTCACATTGTTGTCAGGATAACTTGAGATAGTTTGTGAATTGTAAGATAATTTTAAATTATAAGTATTAGATAGACTTTGGGGATCAATCATTTTTAAACTTTGAAGTCATACTAAAACCAAAACAAATCAGAAAAGTGAGGGGAGGGAAGGAGACCGAGAGATCAAAGAACATGGTGTGCTTTCCATATGACAGGCACTAACTTACATACACAGTTTTATTTAATCCTCCCAACAACCCCATGAAGTAAGAACATTATTCCTGTTATACAGATGAGGAGCCAGATGCTCTGTAAGTATGTCACTTAACCCAAATCATACAATTAGCTGTCCAAATACACTTCCTTTTAGACATTGTACTGTGTAGACATATCTTCTGCTAGCTATGTAAATTTGGGTAAGTGACTTTTTAAATTTTTTAACAGACAGAGTCTTGCTCTGTTACTCAGCCTGGAGTACAGTGGTGCAATCATAGCTCACTGTAACCTTGAACTTTTGGGCTCAAGTGATCCTCCTACCTCAGCCTCCCTCCAGAGTAGCTGGGACTACAGGTGCATGCTACCACACCTGGCTGCTTTTAAAATATTTTAATAGAGATGGGGTCTTGCTTCGTTGTCCAGGCTCAATGACATATTCTTTTGGCAACTTGTTTTCCTCATTTCTAAAGGGATGAAGACGAATGCTACTACTGTGATGTACTAGCTGTAGTATCACATCTAATCCTAGCCAAGCTTCATGGCTTAGAAGTGCTCCTATCAATTTTGTCTTTGAGCAACCAAGACAGAGCACTTAAGTACCATGTTTAAGACTTTACAGCCACTCTGTGGTGGGGCCTGAACTTGAACTACCAGCTCCAGATTCATTTTCCTTCCACATGCTATCTGTCATTGAGTTTTGTAGGGTATACTAGAAAACATAAGTAAAAGTACATAACAAAATATATGTTGCACAGTAGGTACTCAGTATGTAGTATGTTTTATCTTTCCTAAGTAAATTCCTACTTTCTCCTGGAATATGGTCAGCACAGTGATTTTATGCTCTGGGAGGAAAATAACTCAGGAGAAATATCAGTCTGGGTTGAATAAATAAAGAGAAGGCCACAGTTGGATATGAACATGGGTTATGATATATAGACTACAAACTTTCAAGTGACAGCCAAGAGTTCCTTCTTACCAACGTGTGTTATCTTGGTAAACTTCACTCCCAATTCTTTCATTTTTGAAGAAAAACATTTCCAGCTAATAACACAATTACACTTAAGTATCAGAGCCCATTTGAGTATTATTGCATTTGTTAAATCTAACTAAGTCCAAATTACTTCCTCAATGCTAATAAGAGAAAGAGAGGGAGGAAGAGGAGGAGGAGGAGGCGAGAACTGAGGGGGGAATAGTTTGGGAGGGTTAAAGGAAGAAAAGAAGACACACAGAGTGCTAGAGAGAAAAACAGAGAGATATCAATGCTGCATATAGCCTCAAGTCCAATAAATGTCAGTTAAACTTACTGCTCACAGTTTCTATGGAAACCCCTTAAGTTAGGAGTGGAACACAGACATTTTTTGGACTGCAATTCACAAGCTGTTTATTTAATTATGATGAAACATGAGACTGTTAGGGACAATACCATTATCATACTGATGGCATTTAGGATTCAACAAAATAGGTATGGCAAAATAAAAAGTTGATTTCTTTTCTAAATTGTTAACTTCATGTGCATTGCATGTGAATAAAATGCATCTTGTTTTTTTATAGGACTTCACACATTATTTCCTTCAGGCGAACCCCAAATTAGCCAAATGACATTCATGACAAAGGAATTCTTCAGAGGCCTTGTGCCAATTATACCCCCACATGCCCAGTGAACAAAACCAAGGTCCCAGTATATTTTCAGTTAAACCCAAGATAGCACCAAAGTGCAGCATAGCTGGAAAAGCAAGCACATTATTGCCCCATAGATCATTTGTGAGCAATGAATAGGTCTCTCTGGTGTTCTTCTGGTTTATAGGCATTTGAATATAAAAATGAAGAAAACAGTTCAGATTAGCTTTTGCCTTCCAAAATAAGCAACTACTTTTAGGGCATTATTCCTGGTGGTCTGAAGAAACATGATTTGAAGCCATCACTGTTCTGTCTCTGATGGTTGAACATCACTTGCTTAGGTATTACTTTGGCCGCAGGAAACCATCTAATTGATGGACTCATTTCTACCTTTGTTCTTTCACTAGACAAACATGTAGTTTTCCACTCATTATGTGTCAGGCACTGTATGAGGGACAGGGGAGGCAAGAAGGCTAAACCCCAGTTCCTGCCTTAATAATGAAGTTTTTGGAAGGAAGTGCATTAATTTTGCCAATAAATATAAAGGGCCAACTATGGCTCATAGGTGCTAAGTAGATAAATAGGTTTAGAATCCTGCCTTCAAGGAGATTACAGTTTAGTGAAGATACAATAAATCATAGAGCAAAGAGTCAGTGTTCCTGCCTCCTGCTGCCTCCTCATCTTATCTCTCTGCAGGTAGAACTACCACTCATGGAAACTGTGCTACAGTAGGTAAATGTATTTATGTGTATGGCATGGTTTGCTAGTGGATGGTGGTGTGAAGAGGAAGCTTCAGAAATTTTCCATTGGAGAACCACATTTCCAGTTCTGTTCATCAGCCACCAATACCCTCATAAAATATTTAGCCCATAAAATATGACTGAATGAGGAAGCACTCACAAGATAAGTGAATCCCAAGGAAAGTCATCTCTGGAGTCAAGCAGGGAACATGAGGCTGTTTCTAAACTGGCAAAGAGAAACACAAGAAATTTGCAAATATGACTCAGTGGATATGTCTTTTCTACTATACTGCAGCTTATTTTTTGAAATTCAGTAGTGGTTTGCAGTAGCTGGACTTCCCACAAATTGCTCGTGTTAGCAAAGCCAGTCGTTGCTGTTATCAGATTTGACAGTGTATAATGAGTCACTTCACATTAGCTGCAGTTGTAGTGTTCAGCATATTGTGGGAAAGATTTAGCATGAATCATCACCCACCTAGCTCTCCACTGGGGTCTCTATGCTGTAAATAGGCAGTGTGTTTGCCAATCTAAAAAAAAAAAATAAGAGAGAGAAAAGAAAGCATCCATTAGAATAATTCAGCACATTTCTTGATCTGTCACCACTAAAACCACCACTACAGACACCACTGGTGACATTTATTGAATTGCCACTGTATTTTAACACTATCCTGGGCAGAAAGCCAAAGCAACTCTCCTAACTACTCTTTTGAACAATGCATTTTTTAATGCCAATAAAAAAATACATTTGGATTCAGAAGAAATGTAGTGTATACTTGGTTCTGACTTATTAGATACATGACCTTAAGTAAGTCACGTTTTCTCTCTGATCTAGTGTCCTGATAAGAACCACCTCATAAGATTAAATCAGATAATGCATTATGGTGATGGATAGGAAACAGTTAAATAGAAAACTCAATTACTAAAGTCAAATGGGATGTTAAGAGTTTGACATAGGCATCTGTCGCAAACTCTATTTGATATTGCCCCCTCCCCTCACCACCACATCCCCAAACAAAAAAGATATAAAATCTTTCTTCTCCCTACACATCTTTCATCCCGCCCCACTACTCCTTTGGCCCTGGGAGAATAAAAGTTAGAATCTGAGACTGAGGGCCACACACAGTACTTAAAGCAAAGAGATCCTAAGAGCTAGAGCTCACATTTTACAAAGTATAACGAAGTAAAAGAAACTTTCTGTAATTCCAACAAATACAGGTCTTCCAACCTTGGAAATACAGTTGGTACAGACTGTACAAAGAGGAGACCTGGAGCAACTGTGGATAGAAAGATCCCTCACAATTAATAATCAAGATCAAGGGACTGACATGGATATTGAAATCACCAAGAAGTCTATCCAGGGTAAGTATGGAGAGAACAACAGGGAGGCAGATGTTAAAATCTTCAAGGATTTTATGAAGGAGTGAAGCCCGGGCAATGGCTGACTCCCAACAAGTTGTTAGCAGGTGGTATAATCTGACGGTATAAGCTTCACAGCTGGGAATTTTACTGTATTAGATGATTTTGTTTGGAACAGACAGTATAAATAAAAGTGCTTTTCTATATATATATAGAATATATGTATTGAATATAGCAATATATCACAAATGGCATTATTATTGCAAGTAAACTGAATGGATCAAAATTTATTTTAGAGATAATCTGTGGATTTTCTGTCCATAGGCTTAAAATAAATATATAACTCGGCTGGGCACAGTGGATCACACCTGTAATCATAGCACTTTGGTAGGCCAAGGCGGGTGGATCACCTGAGGTCAGGAGTTCGAGACCAGCCTGGCCAACATGGCAAAACCCTGTCTCCACTAAAAATGCAAAAATCAGCCAGCATGGTGCCGCACGCCTGTAGTCCCAGCTACTCAGGAGGCTGAGGCAGGAGAATTGCTTGGACCTGGTAGGTGGAGGTGGCAGTGAGCCAAGATCACGCCACTGCACTCTAGTCGGGGAGACAGAGCAAGACTCTGTCTCCAAAAAAAAAATAGGGTCAGTCTTATAAAATGCTTTCCCAAATCTCATGGTTTCAAGAAGCATTAACTACCCTTCAGTAGGATATATGAAATATGAATCGTAATTTAATGTGTCTGGGATTTTAATAACTTTAGAGGAAGTTGGTAGGTAACAATTAGTGTGTGTAGAGAGGCAAAGAAAAGGCAGGAGGTGAAAACATATTTATTGCTAAATCAAATAGCCAATTCTCAATTTTCATATTACACCAAAATTATAAATATTTGGCATAATGATCACTCAGTCCTTTCTGAAACACCTTTTGCACTTGGATCCTAGGAAACAACTCCCTTGCTCCCCCTCTTGCTTCAGTGATAACTCTGCTGAACATCCATTGCTGGTTGTGTCTTGTCTCACAGGCCAGTGAGTCTTGGAGCATCCCAGGTCTCAAATTAGTGGACTTCTTATTTATCTATACTCTCTCTCTAGGTGATCGTATAATGCTTTTAAACACCACCTATAAACTGAAGACTGCCAAACTGAAATTTCCAGCAGGCTTGCAGATTTGTATATACTACTGCTTATTCAAGACCTCCACTTGGAGGCTTCAAAAATCAACCTGTCTACAATCACACTCTTCATTTCTATTTAACCTGACAAAGATTTCTTTTCTAATGGCAGTTGCATTCACTCATACAACTAAACATTTTAAGCTCTTACTGTGTGCCAAGCACCATTTCAGGAATGATCTTTCTAGTGGGTCAGGACAAAGTCTACCGTGAAACTTTTTTTTTTTTTTTGGTCTCATACCTTTTCTTTTTGGATTATATCGCCTCTACACCTTATCCCCTTTATTTCCTCTCACCTATGCTTTGGAAATTCTATATATCAGTATTCTGGTTTCTTCTCCAGACACATCTATTGCTATGTCTTGGTCCAGTTTCTCTCTGGATAATTGGAGTATTCCATAGCCTGGTCTAATATCTGGTTTCCCTGCTTCTAATTTCTCCACACAGTGGAGGGATCCTATTTGAATTAAAGTCAGATCATATTCCTTCTCAGTGCTCAAGGTCTTCTCACAACACTCAGAGTAATATTAAAGTCCTAATGGCCAGTAATATTTTTTTCTTCATCTCTCCTACTTCTTTGATCTCATTTCCCTACAATTATTGCTCCTACTCACTCCACTCTGACCATCACACTGACTTCTTATTGTTTCTCCAAGCACAGTGCTTTCTCAGGGACCTTGTATATGCTGTTTGCTCTGCCTGGAATGCCCTTCACTCAGAGAGACCTATACCCGTGTCTGCACTCCATGACAGTAGTGCTACCTTTCATGCAAATACCCGTGTACTTTGCTTCCTCACTTCCTTCAGGGCTCTGCTAAACCTGCTCAGAGAAGTCTTCTCTGGCTATGCTGCTTAAAACATTTATTTCTCTTGATAAGGCATCTCAAAACTAGGGATAATATGTACATATTTATTGATTTTCTCTCTCCTTCAACTAGAATATGAGTTGCCAGGAAATAGAGTTTATATGATTTGTTTATTGATGAATTTCCAACAGTAGTCCAATTTCATAGGTGAGGAAACTAAAGCTCAGAGAGATGAGTGCCTTCCTTGTGGGCTTTTCTGGAGAAAATGGGGATTACTAAGTAGGAAAGAGTATAAACCTGGGGGTGGTGACTATTGCTAGATCAGGGCTGCAGAAAATATAGCAAAAGTACAGCTGTTAAGTTCATAAATTCTATCATCAGACTATCATCAGAGATAGTCATTTTGTGACTTGCAGAAAGTTATATAATATTTTAGGTTTCAATTTCCTCATCTGTAAAATTAGAGTGATAATAGAATCAACTTCAAAAGGTTGTTCTAAACCTGAAATGAGATGATACCCATAAACCAACAAGCCTGGCTTATCATGCTTTCTCTAATAATGGGAATTATTATTATCTGAGAGTTAATTTCTTTGAATTACATGTATTTTTCTTAATTCTCCTTCATTAAAAAAATGCTGAACATAATTATCCATCTGCTGTCAGCAGATCCTTCATCCACTGTTTATTGAGCCCTGCTCGAAACACTTACTAATGGCTAAACAATTCATACTCTTTTCTAAAATGATTATGTAAGGCCAAATATGGTACTTATTCCCAAATAAATAATTAAGCCTGGACTTGGGAAAATACAAATCAAGGTGATAATCCTCCTTGATCTTTTACATAGCACTTTGTTGATAGGTCTTGTTGAAAACAAGACTAGTAATAAGGAAGATGATGATGAAGATTGTATCTTTTGTTAACATTATAAATTACAATTTGAAAAATTGTTTCATCTGCATTATCCTATCTGACCCTCAACAAATATAGGAGGAAGGTAAATGAGATTACAATTTTTCATTTTGCAGTTAAAAAAGTTGAAGTATAAGAAAGTTAAATAATGTGATTAAGGTTTAAAAAAAGCCCTAATATGTGATAAGAGTTTATATAAGAAGTCAAATATTTAAAGCCTTAGGCTAGTGATCTGCCTATTACACGGTCTTTTAACACAAACACTTTAAGGAAAAAAGGAGATATTTTCTGCAATGAATCCTTCCAAGGTTGTTTAAATTTATAGAGACTCTTTTGTGTTCCTTTAACACATTGTACTTCTATGTCCAATGTGAGGGGACGGGAAAGAACATTTATTGAGCAACTGTCAACCACTGTACTAGTTTTCCATATTGTACTTGCTTGCTCATGTGTCTTTCTGCCTCATTAGACTGCATGCCCCATTGGGACAGGCAACATATTCCATTCCATGGGCATGCATACCCCAGTAACTGCTGTGTAATATGTGTTCAATAAATGTTTCTTGAGTTAGAAAACGAAATAGCTTATTTGGTGAAATAAGCTTATATACAGAAACAAAGCAACTAAAGTATATCCCAGAATTTAAACTATATAATCGATTAGCACGATTACAGAGAATGTCATGAAATTGTCACCTCCTAGGTCAAAAACTGGTGACTATCAGCAGTTTTACATGGTTCTAAACAATAGTTTCCAAAGAAAAATAATGATGTTAGAAATGTCCAGTTAGCCAAATTTCTAGTATCTATGGAAATCCTTTTCAGCTTATGTCTAGTCATATAAACTTTTATGTCCCAACCAAGGGGAAAAAAGCCAATATTTTTATTTCAATGAAAAGTCTTCTAACCTCAAACATTCAATTTGTGAAAGAGTAATTAAAATTGAAACTGGAATAGGTCATTCAGTTACTGAGTTATAATGGTGACTTATCTATTGATTACCTATACCAGGGTCCACAAGCTAGAGCAGAGAAGTCATCTATTTGCTTTACCATAGCTTAAAATCTAGTGGTACTGCCATTTATACATTATAGAAAGATAAAGTGTCCATACTGTTTTCTCTAATACAGCAGCTTAAATATTACTACTTCTCAACAGTTCTCACTTACTTTCTCATTTGACTTGCTCACAGAAAAAAGATAACCACTTTACTATTATTTTTTCCATAGTGTTCTCTTCATGATACTATTTATCAGTATAAGGACCAGGACCATACTATATTCTTTTAATCAGTGCATTGTCACTGCAAAGCTCTATGCTGGGCATATACCAGGAAATGAATTGTTTAAATTAAATGCATATCTATAGACATAGATGAAATTATAAAGGCTGCCAAATCATCTCTCTGGCTGCTAGAAGTACCCTAGTTTAACAGGAGAAAGCAAGGTATATGGCATAGGAAATGGTACATATAAAGTGTCCTTGATTTTTAAGTAACAGCACCTGGTTGACCCCTTGTTCTAACTGATCTGACTTTCCAGTCTGAAAGGACACATGATAGCTGTGCTTTCCTTAAATGTGGCATTTATCTTCATGAGTGTAGTGATGAGGGATGGATCAGGACTGGAACAGTCATCAGTGACTTATCCCATCTGTTTTCACAAGTGAAGATAAATGACACAAAATATCGGCCACTGTGCATTATATATATATTTATGCCGCATTTACGCCCACAGACATAAATACGCTATAGACCTTTTCCTCAACCTGATTGCCATTTTCAAAATATACACCTAACAATAACAACAGAAAACCTAGGGTATAAACACAGAGAGAGTGAAAAATGCTGAAATAACTTGTATGAGACAAGCTGTACCCTGTGAGGGGATGCCTCAACAGACCCTATCTATAGGAACTCTAAAATGGCTATAAGCCTTAAAATATAATTTCCACATGTCTCTGACTGTTGTCATTAAGCTAACTTATAAAACAGTCACAAAGAGGCCCCAAGGATGCTGCATAAAGACACTCTCCAACCAGCTGTTCCTGACAGAATGGCTTCTGAATATTTTCAGTCATCTACAAATAGTCCTCCTGTTTACATTGTTCTAAAACAGTATTCCTTATCTTCAGATGATGTGCTTTCCTTAATTTCTGAGTTGGACTAGAACATCGTGATTAAGTTTCTTAAACTGATACTAAGGTAGATAAGGCACAAAAATTTGAATAATGATATCATCAGGAATGAACTTCCTGCTCAACACTGGTAGCTAGATACTGTGGGAACTCTGTGTCACCCTGCCATTGGGTATAGCATTTTCTAGGTTCCAGTGGTATAGCAGCATTGAGAACACACAGATTAAATTAAGTCATTATTTTCAAACGTAAACGTTACTTAAAGTGGGCCCTGTTGGGAAGGACCTAGTCTCCTAGATTTAATCCTAGAAAATGGTTATGTTTAGATTATCAGAAACTCATTACCATAGCAGTTGGGAATCCTAGCTCCTGCCTCATGTTGCAAGTGCCTGACTTTTTCTCAACTTCATTAGCCCTTCTCCCCATTTAATAGTGGGCACTGACCTCCACCTGAAGGTAGAAGAAATCCTGGCCATCTTGTTAAGCCTCATTCTCATACAGCCTCATGACATCATTACCGATCTTAGGCTTCAAAAGTTATACTCCATACCCTATACTATGGGAAGTTTTTCCAGTTTGGTCCCAAGACAACACCTCCATATTTCTGATCTCTTTTAGCATCCCTATACTGTTGCATGAATCTAGGTCTTTTTATTATAATATATCCAATGTCCAAGTTCCTTGAAAACTAAGAACCTGACTTGCTGCACAAATTTCTAGATTCCAACTTTATCACCCTAACTCCCTCCAGCACTGATAGCCTTTCTTCTACATTTTTTTCTTATTTAACATTAATAGCTTAATAGCAGAGACTGTAGTTCTAGACACTGGGGATTCTGCAATGAATCAGACAGTGAAGACATCTTACTTCATGGGGCTTACCTTTTGTGGGTTAGACAGATAATTTTTTAAAAAGATGAGGTAGACATAATTGTTCAGATGAAAAGAAAAGAATTCAGAGGAAACTGTTTTTTTCTTTTTATTTAACTTTTAAGTTCAGGGGTACATGTGCAAGTTTGTTACATAGGTAAACTTCTGTCATGGGGGGTTGGTGTACAGATTATTTCGTCACCCAGGTATTTTGCCTAGTCCCCATTAGTTATTTTTCTTGATCCTTTCCCTCCTCCTACCCTCTACCCTCGGATAGACCCCAGTATGTGTTGTTTCCCTCTTTGCGTCCATGTTTCTCATCATTTAGCGCCCACTTATAAGTGAGAACATGCAGCATTTGGTTTTCTGTTCCTGTGCTACTTTGCTAAGAATAATGACCTCCAGTTTCATCCATGTCCATACAAAGAACATGATCTCATTTGTTTTTATGGCTACATAGTATTCTATGGTATACATGTATTATATTTTCTTTATCCAATCTACCGTTGATGGGCATTTAGGTTGGTTCCATGTCTTTGTTATTGTGAACAGTGCTGCAATGAACATACAAGTGCATGTGTCTTTATGGTAGAATGATTTATATTCCTTTGGGTATATACCCCGTAATGGGAGTGCTGGGTCAAATGGTGTTTCTCACGTTAGGTCTCTCAGGAATTGCCACACTGTTTTCCACAGTGGTTGATCTAATTTACAATCCCACCAACAATGTATAAGCATTCCTTATTCTCTACAACCTCACCAGCATCTGTCACTTTTTGACTTTTTAATAATAGCCATTCTGACTGGTATGAGATGGTATCTCATTGTGGTTTTGATTCATTTCTCTAAT
This sequence comes from Aotus nancymaae, assembly GCF_030222135.1. Lineage (NCBI taxonomy): Eukaryota > Metazoa > Chordata > Mammalia > Primates > Aotidae > Aotus > Aotus nancymaae. The sequence goes on along the minus strand of NW_026988473.1, from coordinate 21,546,094 downwards.
GATCCGTGATGTTGAGCTTTTTGTCATATGCTTTTTGGCCACGTGTATGTCTTCTTTTTTTAAAAAGTGTTTATGTCCTTTGCCCACTTTTCAGTGGGGTTGTTATTTTCTTGTAAATTAGTTTAAGTTCCTTATAGGTGCTGGATATTAGACCTTTGTCAGATGCATAGTTTGTAAATATTTTCTTCCATTTTGTGGGTTGTCCGTTTATTCTGTTGGTAGTTTCTTTTGCTGTGCAGAAGATCCTTAGTTTACCTAGATCCCATTTATCTATCTTTGCTTTTGTTGCAACTGCTTTTGGTGGCTTCATCATTAAATCTTTGCCTGTTCCCATGGCCAGAATGGCATTGCTTAGATTGTCTTCCAGAGTTTTTATAGTTTTGTGTTTTACATTTGTCTTTAATCCATCTTGAGTTAATTTTTGTATATGGTGTAAGGAAGGGGTCTGGTTTCAATCTTTTGCATATGGCTAGCCAATTACCCCAGCACTATTTTGAATAGGAAGTCCTTTCCACATGGCTTGTTTTTGTCAGCTTTGTCAAAGATCAAATAATTATGGGAATGCAGCATTACTTCTGGGCTGTCTATTTTGTTCCATTAATATGTCTGTTTTTGCACCAGTACCATGCTGTTTTGGTTACTGAAGCCCTGTAGTAGAGCTTGAAGTTGGGTAGTGTGATGCATCCAGCTTTATTCTTTAAATGCCTTGGCTACTTGGGCTTTTTCTGTGGTGGGGGTGGGGGGCAGACAAGGGTTTCATATGAATTTTAAAATAGTTTTTTCTATTTTAAAATTGTGAAGAATGTCATTGGCTGTTTAATAGGAATATGATTTAATCTATAAATTGCCTTAGGCAGTATAGCCATTTTCACAACAGTGATTCTTCCTGTCCATGAGCATAGAATGCTTTTCCATTTGTTTATGTCATCTCTGAATTCCTTGAGCAGTGTTTTGTAGTTCTCGCTGTACAGATCTTTCCTCTACCTGGTTAGCTGTATTCCTGGTATTTTATTCTTCTTGTGGTAATTGTGAATGGGATTGTGTTCCTGATTTGGCTCTTGGCTTGACTGTTGTTGGTGTATAGGAATGCTAGTGATTTTTGTATATTAATTTTGTATCCTGAAACTTTGTTGAAGTTGTTCATTAACTTAAAGAGCTTTTGGGCCAAGACTGTGCGGTTTTCTAGATAAAGGATCCTGCTGTCTGTAAGCCTGGGATAGTTTGACTGAGAGGAAACTTTAAATTAATGGTCTGGTAAGGCCCCTCTGAAAAAGAGATGTATAAATTCAAGAATGACAAGAAAGAACTTTGATATAAAAACATCTGGAAGAAAAATATTCCAGGAAGCCAGGTGCGGTGGCTCACGCCTGTAATCCCAACACTTTGGGAGGTCGAGGTGGGCAGACCACGAAGTCAGGAGTTTGAGACCAGTCTGGCCAACATGGTGAAACACCATCTCTACTAAAAATACAAAAAATTAGCCGAGTGTGGTGACAGGTGCCTGTAATCCCAGCTAGTCAGAAGGCTGAGGCAGGAGAATGGCTTGAACCCAGAAGTTATAGGTTGCAGTGAGTGAGCCAAGATTGAAAAAGACTCCATCTCAAAAAAAAAAAAAAGAAAAGAAAAAAGAAAAATATTCCAGGAAGAGAGACTAGGTAGTATAAACTCTTCAATTTTGAAGGAGCATGTTGTACTTACTTAAAGAATAATAAGGGGAAGAAATAGGCCAGTCTAGTAGACATAACAGGGGCAAGCAAAAGATGTTAGAGATGTCGTTGGAAGAAGTATTAGTTTCCTGTGGTTGCCACGGCAAATTACCACAAAGTTGATGATATCAAACAACAGAAATTTATCCTCTTGCAGTTCTGGAAGCTGGAAGTCTGAAATTGAGATGCTGTCAGGGCTGCACTCCTTTCAAAATACCTAGGGGAGAATTCTTCCTTGCCTCTTCCAACTTTGGTGGCTCTAAGTGTTCCTTGGCTTGTGGCTACATGAATCCAGTCTCTTCCTCTACCCCTACATGGCCCTTCCTCTCTTCTCCCTGTGTCTCTCCTCTGTGTGTCTCTATAAGGACGTTTGTCATTGTACTTGGGGTTCACCTGGATAATCCAGTATGATCTAATCTCAAGATCTTCAACTAAATTAGATACACAATGACTTTTTTTCCAAATAAGTTCACATCTGGGGGGTTGGTATGTAGATTTTTTGTGTTAAAAAAAAAAAAATTCAACATACTAAAGAGAGCTAGGCCTTGCAGGCCAGGTAAAGCAATTTCTTTGTATTCTATATGCGATGAAAAGATCATAGAAAATTTTACATTAGAAAATAATATAGTTTGATTTAGACTTTTTTCTTTGAAAGAGACGTGGTCTTGCTCTGTTGCCCAGGCTGTATTGCAGTAGCATAATCATAGCTTATTGCAACCTTGAACTCCTGGGCTCAAGGGATCCTCCCACCTCAGCCTACTCAGTAGCTGGGACTACAGGCACATACCACCATGCCTGGATAATTTTTAATTTTTGTAGAGACCTGGTCTTGCCATCTTGTCCAGGCTGGTCTCAAACCCCTAGAGCTCAAGAAATCCTCCTGCCTCAGCCTCCCAATGTACTAGTAAAGGCATGAGCCACCATGCCCACCTGATTTAGACTTTAAATCTATCAATCATTCTGACCATGTATGAGAACTAATTGAAGGGAGCAGTAGTAGATCAGTGATACATGAGAGAGATGGTTTGATCTTTGGTGGCAGCAGTAGAAATAGAAGAAGTAGAAGATTACGAATTTGTTATGGAGGTAGAGTTAAGATTTGCGTAGGGATTAGATATGGGGGTGGTGGTGAGAGAAACCAAAAAAATGCCATCTGCCAACTACCTAAATATCATCTTCTCTTGAACTCCCCACTGCCATGCTCCATATGGCTGCAACAGTGTTTGTGTCAAGGGATCACCTCCACCTCCCTAGCTATTCTTAGACCTTTGAAAATATTATCTTCTCTGTTAGTCTGGTTCTCTTTCTAGTCTTTGTGGCAGGCTGTGCCTTCTCTAACTTTTTCCCCAAGAGTTTTCCCTGTCCAATGACAAATTTTGCTTTAAAACCAGGCTGTCCCAGTTCTTTTCCACTCCAATCCAGTTCCCTGGGGCATCCAAACCACAACCAAGAGAATAAGCTCTGAAATGTCAGGGATTTTTGCATTTTCTTCAGATCAAGGTAAATCAAAACTCTTTGAAACAAGACTAACAAAGTTTCAGAGCCCAGTTATACAGCAATCAATCATTATCTCAGTGGCAGGCATACACCCAGTAGATAAGCCTCTATAGAACTAGAGTTTCTATACTGTTTTTCTAGTTCAGATACCTCTTCTGGATACATGAAGACATTTGTATAATCAAAATAATATCAGTTCTCATATCTTTTCAAGAAATTATAATTTCAAGTCAAGTATGTTTCTCCCTTACTAGTTTGAAATTCTGATTAAGAACTCAGCTTTAAAGTGTTCTGAAGTAGTTCACGGAAGGTAGAGACAAGAGATGGAAATGTGCTACAGTTTATAAAGTGACGTCCCCTTGGTGAAGGCCAAATTTTCATACGTAGCTGGAAGCCTGCAATATACTTTTGGATTTTAGGGCAGAAACAAGGCAACATGAGATCTCTGTCATTATTCTCTGACATTAGGCTATTCCTCTCTGAGTTGTTCCCAGAAGATACTTCAAAAAGTCTACAACTATTTTTTCTAATAACTGCCTGCCAAGCTTATTTTTAAGTAAACTAATTTTTTCAGAATAATTTCAGCTTCAAAATTCACTTTTAATGTGATGGAAGGGATCTTGGTGGATGGGAGACAGGACTAGATTGCAGCTCCCAACAGAGCAGCATCTGGAGGCTTGCACTGTGAATTTTAGCTCCAGATGAACTACAAGAACAAACCAGCAATCCCAAGAGGACCCACAGACCCTCTGAAGGAAGTGGACTGTTCCTGCAGGACCCAGGAGACACCCCAAATACTGTGAGTGCCCCAGCTGTGGGAAAGGGAGACCCTCCTCTCCAAACACACACCCCTGCTGGAGAAGCTGAAAGTCTGTTTGTGGGAGAAGTTCCTGACTGACTTTACCTGGAGCTGAGTCAAGCTAGAGAGCCAAGTGAAATACAGGGGTAGAGAGAGGAAGCAGCAGAAAGGCTCTGGGAGCTTGCTGGATCCCCAAGTAGCCCATTTATGCCTGGTACCACGGGGATCCATTGGGAGGGTGGCAGGGGGGTAAAGCTCCACAGGGAGAAGGAATTTCACCAGCTGAACTTGGTAACTATTTGAAGAGGGTGAGAAGCCTCCTGGCCAGCACTCCAGGGAGGGCACAGATCCCTCATGCAGACTTCACAGGCAGGGGAAGAACTAACACCCTTTTCTTTTGCAGCTGGGAGGCAGCCTCCAGCAAGTTTTCAAGCCCCTCTTGCCCTCTGCCTGGAAAGAGTCTTGAGGCTGTGGTGGGGGCACAATGGGAGTGAGACCAACCCTTCGATTTGTGTGGGAGCTGGGTGAGGCATGTGACTGCCGGCTTTCCTCTACTTCCCTGACAACCTTCATAACTCACTCAGCAGAGGCAGCCATAATCCTTCTTGTATACAACTCCAGTGACCTGAGAATCTCACCCCCAGTTCCCACAGTAGCCACAGCAAGACTCATCCAAGGAGAGTCTGAGCTCAGACACGCCTAGCCCCGCCCCCACCTGATGGTCCTTCCCTCTCCACCCTGGTAGTGGAATACAAAGGGCATATTATATTGGGAGTTCTAGTGCCCCACCCACCACCTGTCTCTCTCCACACTACTATAGCTGATGCTTTCTGGGAAGCACCACCTCCTGGCAAGAGGCCAACTAGCACAAAAATAGAGCATTAAACCACCAAAGCTAAGGACCCTCACAGAGTCCATTGCATCCTCCACCACCTCCACCAGAACAGGTGCTGGTATCCATGGCTGAGAGACCCATAGACAGTACACATCACAGGACTCTATTCAGACAACCCCCAGTACCAGCCTGGAGCCGGGCAGACTCACCGAGTGGCTAGACCCAGAAGAGACAACAATCACTGCAGTTCCACTCTCAGGAAGCCACGCCCATCCAGGGAACACCGTGTGGGTCAAAAGAATCTGAACAACAGCCTTCAGCCTTAGACCTTCCCTCCTACAGAGCCTATGCAAATGAGAAGAAACCAGAAAACCAACCCTGGTAATATGACAAAACAAGGCTCATCAGCACCCCACACCCTCCCCGCAAAATCACACTAGAAATCACACTAGTTTACCAGCAATGGATCCAAACTAAGAAGAAATCCCTGATTTACCTGAAAAGAAATTCAGGAGGTTAGTTATTAAGCTAATCAATCAGGGAGGACCAGAGAAAGGTGAAGCCTAATGCAAGGAAATCCAAAAACTGATATAAGAAGTGAAGGGATAAATATTCAGTGAAATAGATAGCTTAAAGAAAAAAACAATAAAAAATTCAGGAAACTTTGGACACACTTTTAGAAATGTGAAATGCTCTGGAAGTCTCAGCAATAGAATTGAACAAATAGAAGAAATAAATTCAGAGCTTGAAGATAATGTCTTCAAATTAACCCAGTCTAACAAAGATAAAGAAAAAAGAATAAGAAAATATGAATAAAGCCTCCAAGAAGTCTGGGATTATGTTAAATGACCAAACCTAAGAATAATCAATCAGTGTTCCTGAGGACGAAGAGAATTCTAAAAGCTCAGAAAACATATTTGGGGTAATAATTGAGGAAAACTTCCCTGGCCTGGCTAGAGATCTAGATATCCAAATACAAGAAGCACAGAAAACCCTTGGGAAATTTATCTCAAAAAGATATTCACCTAGGCACACTGTCATCAGGTTATCCAAAGTTAAGGGGAAGGAAAGAATCTTAAGAGCTGTGGCACAGAAGCAACAGGTAACCTATAAAGGAAAAATCAGATTAACAGCAGATTTCTCAGCAGAAACCCTACAAGCTAGAAGAGAGGAGGGTCCTATCTTTAGCCTCCTCAAAACAATTATCAGCCAAGAATTTTGTATCCAGCAAAACTAAGCATCATATGGAAAGGAAAGACACATTTGTTTTCAGACAAATGCTGAGAGAATTCACCATTACCAAGCCACCACTACAAGCACTGCTAAAAGGAGCTCTAAATCTTGTAGTGAATCCTGGAAACACATCAAAACAGAACCTTTTTAAAGCATAAATCACACAGGACCTATAAAACAAAAATACAAGCTAAAAAGCAAAAGAAAAAAACAAAAAGTACACAGGAAACAAAGAACACAATGAATACAACAGTACCTCACATTTCAATACTAACATTAAATGTAAATGCTCTAAATGCTCCACCTAAAAGATATAGAACTGCAGAATGAATAAGAACTCACCAACCCAACTCAATTATCTACTGCCTTCAGGAGACTCACCTAACACATAAGGACTCACATAACTTTAAAGTAGAGGGGCAGAACAAAGGCAAGTAGACACCAAGAGTGAGCAGGGATAGCTAGTCTTATATCAGACAAAACAAATTTTAAAGCAGTAGTGGTTAAAAGAGACAAAGAGGGACATTATATAATGGTAAAAGGCCTTGTCCAACAGGAAAATATCACAATCCTAAACATACATGCTCCTAACACTGGCGCTTCCAAATTTATAAAACAATTACTAATAGACCTAAGAAATGAGATAGACAATAACACAATAATAGTGGGAGACTTCAGTACTCCACTGACAGCACTAGTCAGGTCATCAAGATAGAAAGTCAACAAAGAAACAGTGGAATTAAACTATACCTTGGAACAAATGGACTTAGAAGATATATATATAGAACATTTCATCCCACAACTGCAGAATACATATTCTATTCAACAGCACATGGATCTTTCTCCAAGATAGACCTTGATAGGCCATAAAATAAGCCTCAATAAATTGAAGAAAATTGAAATTGTATCAAGCACTCTCTCAGACCACAGTGGTATAAAACTGGAAATCAACTCCAAAAGGAACCTTCAAAACCATGCAAATACAAGAAAATTAATTAACCTGTTCCTGAATGAGCATTGGGTCAAAAACAAAGCTAAGATGAAAATTAAAAAATTCTTTTGACTGTATGACAGTAATGACACAACCTATCAAAACCTATGGGATACAGCAAAGGTGGTACTAAGAGGAAAGTTCATAGCCCTAAATGCCCACATCAAAAACTCTGGAAAAACACAAACAGACAATCTATGGTCACACATTAAGAAACTAGAAGAACAATAACAAACAAAATCCAAACCTAATAGAAGAAAGGAAATAACCAAGATCAGAGCAGAACTAAATGAAATTGAAATTTTAAAAAATACAAAAGATAAACAAAAAGCTGCTTCCTTGAAAAGATACATAAAATTGATAGACCATTAGCAAGATTAACCAAGAAAAGAAGAGAGAAAATCCACATAACTTCACTAAGAAACAAAACAGGAGCTATTACAGCTGACACCACAGAAATACAAAAGATCATTTAAGGCTACTATGAACACCTTTATGCACATAAACTAGAAAACCTAGAAGAGATGGATAAATTCCTGGAAAAATATAACCTTCTTAGCTTAAAGCAGGAAGAATCAGATACGCTGAACATATCTGTAACAAGCAGCAAGATTGAAATGGTAATTAAAATATTACCAACAAAAAGAAGGCCAGGTCCAGACAGATTCACAGCAGAATTCTACTAGTCATTCAAAGAAGAATTGGTACCAATCCTTTTGACCCTATTCCACAAGATAGAGAAAAAAGGAACCCTCCCCAACTCAGTCTGTGAAGCCAGCATCACCCTAATACCAAAACCAGAAAAGGACACAACCAAGAAAGAAAAGTACAGACTGATATACTTCATGAACATAGATACTAAAATAATTAACAAAATACTAACTTAACTGAATCCAACAAGATATCAAAAAGATAATCCACCATGATCAAGTGGATTTCATACCATGGATGCACGGCTGATTTAACATACGCAAGTCAGTCAATGTGATACACCACATAAACAGCATTAAACACAAAAAACAACCATCTCAATACATGCAGAAAAAGCATTCAACAAAATCTAGCATTGCTTTATGATTAAAATTTTCAGCAAAATCAGCATACAAGGGAGATACCTGAATGTAATAAAAGCCATTTATGACAAACCCACAGCCAACATGATACTGAATGGAGAAAAGTTGAAAGCATTCTCTCTGAAAACTGGAACAAGACAAGGACGCCCCACTCTCACCACTCCTCTTCAACATAGTACTGGAAGTCCTAGCCAGATCAATCAGACAAGAGAAAGAAAAGGGCATCCAGATGGTAAAGAGGAAATCAAACTGTCACTGTTTGCTAATGATATGATCGTTTACCGTGAAAACCCTAAGGATTCATCCAGAAAGCTCCTAGAAGTGATAAAGGAATTCAGCAAAGTTTCTGGATACAAGATTAATGTATACAAATCAGTAGCTCTTCTGTACACCAACAGCAACCAGGCAGAGAAATCAAGAACTCAACCCCTTTTACAATAGCTGCAAAAATAATAAAATACTTAGGAATATACCTAACCAAGGAGTCAAAAGACCTCTATAAGTAAAACTACAAAACACTGCTGAAAGGAATCATAGATGACACAAACAAATGGAAATACATCCCATGCTCGTGGATGGGTAGAATGAATATTGTGAAAATATGCATACTGCCAAAAGCAACCTACAGATTCAACACAATCCCCATCAAAATACCACATAATTATTCACAGAATTAGAAAAACAAATTCTAAAATTTTTTATATGGAATGAAAAAAGAGCTTGCATAGCCAAAGCAAGACTAAGAAAAGGGAAAAAACTGGAGGCATCACACTACCTTATTTCAAATTATACTATAAGGCCATAGTCACCAAAGCAGGATGGTGCTGGTATAAAGATAGGCACACAGGCCAATGAAACAGAATAGAGAACCCAGAAATATACCCAAATACTTACAGCCAACTGATCTTTGACAAAGCAAACAAAAACAAAGTAGGGAAAGGACACCCTTTTTAACAAATGGTGCTGGGGTAATTCAATGAAACTGGATCCTCATCTCTCACCTTATACAAAAATCAACTCAAGATAGATTAAAGACTTAAACGAAGACCTGAAACTATAAAAATTCTAGAAGATAATGTTGGGAAAAACCTTCTAGACATTGGCTTAGGCAAGGATTTCATGACCAAGAACCCAAAAACAAATGCAATAAAAAGATAAATAGATGGGACCTAATTAGACTAAAGAGCTTTTGCACAGTGAAAGGAACAGCAGAATAAACAGAAAACCCAAAGAGTGGGAGAAAATCTTCACAATCTATACATCTGAGAAAAGATTAATATCCAGAATCTACAATCAACTCAGACAAATCAGTAAGAAAAAAAACAAACAATGCCATCAAAAAGTCGGCTAAGGACATGAATAGGCAATTTTCAAAAGAAGATACACAAGTGGCCAATAAACACATGAAAAAATGCTCATCATCATTAATTATCAGGGAAATGCAAATCAGAACCACAATGTAATAGCACCTTTCTCCTGCAACAATGGCCATAGTCAAAAAATCAAAAGACAGTAGATGTTGGTGTGGATGCAGTGAACAGGGAACACTTCTACACTGCTGGTGGGAATGTGAACTAGTACAGCCACTACAGAAAACAGTGTGGAGATTCCTAAAACAACTACAGGTGGAACTACCATTTGATCCAGCAATCCCACTACTGGGTATCTACCCAAAGGAAGATAAGTCATTATTTGAAAAAGGTACTTGCACACACATGTTTATAGCAGCACAATTCACAATTGCAAAATCGTGTAATCAACCCAAATGCCCATCAATCAACGAGTGGATAAAGAAACTGTGATATATATCTCTGATGGAATACTATGCAGCGATAAAAAGGAATGAATTAACAGCATTTGCAGTGACCTGGATGAGAGTGGAGACTATTATGCTAAGTGAGGTAACTCAAGAAAGTAAAAGCATACATCATATGTTCTCACTGATATGTGGGAGCTAAGCTATGAGAACACAAAGGCATAAGAATGATACAATGGACTTTGGGGATTTGGGGGAAGAGTGGAAGTGAGGGTGAAGGATAAAAGACTATAAATAGGGTGTGGTGTATACTGCTCAAGTTAAACTAAAGAGCTTTTGCACAGCAAAAGGAACAGTCAGTAGAGTATGCAGACAACTCACAGAGTGGGAGAAAATCTTCACAATCTATATATCCGACAAATGACTAATATCCAGAATCTACAACAAACTCAAATCAGTAAGAAAAAAACAAACGGTTTGATGGGTGCACCAAAATCTCATAAATTACCACTAAAGAACTTACTAATGTAACCAAATACCACCTGTACCTCAATAACTTATGGAAAAATTTTTTAAAATTACATTAATCTGTGACTATAGTTTCAGTTTAACAATTATGGTATGCAATTTAGCCTTTTGTCCCTAAGAACAAGGGAAATTTTAGAATTTGGTATTCCAAAACCAAAAGTTTACTTTAAAATAGCATTATTAGAGCTTAAAACATACTTACCAAAAAAAATAGATTCCCTGGCATGTGAAATTTGGCAAGGATAAAGAGAGGGGCTGTTGCTCTCTGGCTCTGGATTGGAACATTTGTACATTGGAAAGATTTTTAATGTGATCCATCAAAGTGCCAGCTCTTTAGGAATACAGGTCTCCAACCTAATATCCAACAACAAATGAAAAAATGTTGCAGATGTTTAAATTGACATTTGATTCTAGTCTTATGTTGGGTTTGTTTAAATGAATGCTACTGTCTTCATCATGACACTCATATCAAATCAATTGTGGATTAATAGTAGGAAAAGAGTATCAGAAAAGCAAAATAAAATGAAACAAAAACTTCCTAGTTGATTAATATTCATTTCTTTATTCACTCATTATTTTTTTCTTATCTTTAAATCATCTAAATCTTATTAAGCATGAGATGATTAAGTGGAAATTGGGCAGATAGTGGAGTTGGGGATGGACTATAATTATACTCCACTGCAAGAAAGCAAAGTGTACATTTCTACATACAGGGAAAATCCTCTTGCAGATGAAAATGTGGTTGTTGATTTTTTTTTTTTAATACCCCAAAGAGTCCAAAATATTCTTTTCATTGTTCACTGCTTGGAGAATCCTTATCAGGACAGAAGTTTCAGATGTCGAAGATAATTTTCAACTTGTAGTTAGAGAAGCCATTCCCAGGTTAATGAGCACAGAGCAGCAGGCATTTTGAAGAGTTTATTTGGAGAAAGGAAATGTCTGCAGAAATCAAGTGATTAAGATGTGATACTCAAAGCGAACTCTGAGGGATCTCATTAGCAGAGACTAAGAATAGTCTAAAAATGCAATAAGAGCCCTTATACAAGGTCACAAACGTCCCAGTGCAGGCCAGCTGTGTGGGACCCACAGAAGAGAAAGAAAAGGAACCTGATCGTACCAGATTAAGAAATCCTCCTCAGAAAAGGTGAGAGATTCTTCCCACTTACTAAGGGAGGAAGAGCAAGAAATATATATGAAAATCCCACTGCCTATTATTCATAGTTCTCCAGATGTGCTTATGTATATTAAAATACATATATTTTATTCCATAATGTAGTTTTAATCATTCTAAATTAATTTGAATCACTTCTGTACAAATACTACTTTTTCACACATCTTTCTTCACAAATTTCTCTAAAAAGTCTTCCTACTCACCTGCACACTATCACTTTTATCTCCTTTCCCTGAAATTGCATTATGTGTTCATTTGTTTCCCTTTAAAACTGTATTCCTGCCATCAAAATAATGGAAGCTTCGTGAATGGAAGGACATTATATAACTTGTTCACTATTTCATTTTATTTGAGGCCAAAATAATACTTGGCATATAAGTTTCTAAACACTTACTGAATGAAAGAATAAAGAACCTTTTTAAGTTTTCATAAATCATTGTTGAGACTACACCTGTCTGTTGTTACATAAATAACAAAATGTTGAAAGTTTTGGCCAGGGAACCAAGACACAGTGGATAGTATATTGGAAAGGGGGTATGCATTTACAATGGAGGTGGTCATCAGTGGCTGTTCATAACCTACCTCTTAACACAACAGATGCAAAAATCGACCAGAGAAGAGTTGTGAAGAGATTTTTTTTGGGGGGGAACAGAGTTTTACTATGAGTTTCACTCTTAAGTTGTGGGTGGTATTGCATCCTGTCCCTCAATTTTGTAGAGAGTGGCTTCAAGATGATTATTAGATTTTTGAGCAAACTGTCAGTGGGTTGTGACTTACTTATCTCCAACTCTATGGGGAAGAGAATTGCAGAAGGATCCTGTACCTCATCACAAGACTAAAGATAGGGTTATGATGGTTAAATAGAAGAGACTCTGAAGGCTGCTGTCTAAATTTCATCTGAAACATTTCAAGGGCATGAGAACAGATGTTGATCATATATACAAAGGTGTCAACAAAAAAGCCTTGAAGATATACAAGATCCTGTACAAAAGCATTGCCTGCAGGAGTAAACAGCTTACTAGAGGGAATCTGAAAGTATTTCTGAATGCTTAGGAACTGAAAAAGGAGTAAGGAATGTGTTAGCAATATGCCATCACTCTCATCAAGGCAGATTTATAGGAGAGTGAAAGGGCAGGGGTGGGTCACCAAATAACACATTAAAATCATCATTAAAAAGTCAATTTCAGATGTCTGCCAGATCCAAAGAGGATGGTGTCAACTCAAGACAGTAACCATCAAATGCAAGTTATTCTCCTTCTCACCTATTTTCCCTAACCATGATGCAGCAAAGAAGAGTCAGAACTAGGAGTAGGCAGATAGAAGAAGAGGAATAGAAGACTATGTGACAACATAGAGAAGAAACCAGCCACATCCATGCTCAGTCTGCGACTTCAGGCTTCCCACTCATAATTGAGCCTGTGTTGGGAAAGGCAGGAATCTTAATATCAGTTAAAAGTCTTAAATATCATATAACCTGGATATTTAAATTATTGATCATGGGGCTTCAGGCTTCATGTTACCTAAATATTTTCAGAATGTTTTCATCTAGGAACAGAAGTAAAACTTGGCCTATGAATAAATTTTAATAGGAGACAAAAATTAAATCTCCCTACAATTATGTCCCACCATTTGTATAAGTTCAGTATAATGACTAAAATAATTTTACTGATTTTCGAAATCATAGGTTCCAGAGTTTTTAATTCCAGGTAAGAACCCCTCTCAAATATTAACCTTATTTGTCTCTGGCCATGCTTTACATTTTGGCAATGATTGATAGTGAGGAAGCCGTTAAATAAAATGTTTACTTGAGAATAGGGCTCCCAAATGTATACACAAGTTATTTTTAAAATTAGCAACAAATAATTCTCAATGTGTAAATATTTTTAAAGTACCTGGTATTTCTAAAATACTTCATGAAAGAAAAATATGTTTAGGAGTTATTTGAAATTAGAGGCAATAAATTATGTCATATAATCTGGGAAAGAATATAACTGTGTTGAACAATTTATAGAATCTAGGAGAATGAAACACAGTGGTTGTGTCTGTATGTGTAGAAGAGAAGGGGTAACATCTTAGGCCATTTGTGCTGCTATCACACAACTCCTGAGTCTGCGTAATGCATAAATAGTAACATTTATTTCTCATAGTCCTGGAGGCTGAGAAGCCTAAGGTCAGGGCACCCGCAGGTTCAGTGTCTAGTGAGAGCCCAGTCTCTTTAAATATTCATGAATAAGTGCAAGCAGGCAATGGATTGTGTTCATAGTTCCAACGATTCAACTTCTTACTCATTATCATCATCTTTTCATTGTCTGGAAAACTGGTTCCGGCAGCAAAAAACAAAGACTGACCATTATGAGAAGCCAGATCTCATTTCCGATGCCAGCTTTGCTGTCTCTCCCCAGTGACTTAGTCTGCTTGACCTTCATTAGCTCATAGGCATCTCAGCTGCAAACGCTGAACCATTTTGGCATTTTTCTTTGGTGGAAAGGTTAAAGAAAAATACATTGTAATAATTTTGACACAGAATTAGAGAAAGAGAAAGAGATGTAGATGAAATGGATAAATAAATAAATTGCTTCCTGTAGACCCAGGGTAAGAGAACAAGCAAGCACTTGTTTGATGATCTCTGACCTCTCTTGAAGACTGAGATTTTTTGCCATGACTTTGGAATTTGGGAGATTGCTCTGCAACTTTTCTTTCTTTGTAGAGGACTCTCTATACCTCCCCGTTAGATAGAAAGGTACTTGAAGAAATCTGCAAATGTTTTGTTATTTTGGAGCTCAGTGTTCATCTGCTTATTTCCTTGTTTTGCTGTTGTGTTTATTAGGGCCAAGTACTATAACAAACTTTACCTAAGGTATGCAATTTATATCCTCTTAGATGCTAAGGAAACGAGAACTTAATAAGGTTAAGTAACTTTGTCAAAGTTAGCATAGTTGGTAAGTAGCAAAGCCAAGTTTCTTATTCAGGCTGTTCAAATACAAAGATGAGGCACTTTAACTTGGACTTCAAAGCACCTGCTTTCCAAGCCTTTCTTTCTACTGCAATCATTTTCATGAAATAGGATTTAACCCTCAACTCTTAGCCTTTCTGGATGAAATGTTCTCATTTGCCATCTCACCTCATCTACAAGCTTCATTATCCCTCTAACCACATGTATTACCTATCTCTTTTGTCTTCTATTATAGTTTTGTTAAAGGGCAGCAACCATATTGCACCTAGTCTTGATTAAGTAAGCATGCCATTTGTCACCGAGCCAAGCAAGAAAATTCCTCATAGTGGTGCCCTTAAGGCAGTGCTTGGAACGTTTCCCAGAAAGCACAGTGCATCCTATCCATACCCTATCCACCATACCATGTAAAAGAACATTAATATCCATTAAAAGTTTCAGATAAATTTTCAATCAAATATTTTAATACAGCCCAGAGAGAAAGATAGTTTCACATTATCTTGAAGGTTTGATCTTAGTAAGGATTGCCTGTCTTTCAGAGGGATCAGAACAAAGTATGCTGCAGCTCAAAAGAAGTCACCACCTCATTCAATGGTCTGAATGACAGTAAGGTAATACAGACTCTCCCTTAGAGGAATCACTGGGTTGCAAAATATCTAGACTTTTAAGACATTTGTTGGCAAGGTATCAAGCAAATTGTGTAAACTGAACCATGGCTGATTTTAATTTATGATGGGATGTGAAATTAAAAATATATATATACATATTTGTGTATATGTATGAGTATGTATATATTCTGAAAGGCAATATGTTGTTATGTATGAATTGGACTATAAGCTGCTTCTAGAGTCCATCTATCCTATGAATAGAAATTGATTATAATAACATAACAGCAATTATGCTACCTAGTCAGAAATACCACATGAAAGAAAATTCCCAAGCTAAGTACAGTAGGCAGAATTCTAAGATGATCCTGAGCCACATCCTTATATAATCCTCCCACTCTTTGAGTATGAACAGGATTTATAACTTGCTTCTAACCAGTAAAAAATTGCAAAAGTGGTGGGATTATAATTTGTTTCTATAACATAAATAATATAAACTCCCTTGATTGGGTCATATTACACAGCAAAGATGATGGGAGTCGCACCTATGATAAAATAATTTTTATATAGGATCTGTCTTAGCACGTTGTAGCAAAAGTTTCTGGCTTTGAAAAACTTAGCTTCCATGTGGTTGGTAGAGAGTCATGTGTCAAAGAAGTCTAAGAACTGAGTATGTGGCCTAACTGACAGCCAGTCAAAAAGCTAGGACCTCAGTCCTAAGCCACCAGGAACTGAATTCTGCCAATAATTACTTAAGTTTACCACAGGAATGTCCAATAGATGCTATATAAGAAGTTCGTCAATAGATGAATTTTTTTAAATGTGGGAAACATATGCAATGGAATACGATTCAGCCATAACAGAGAATATCAGGTCACTACAGCCTCCATCTCCCAGGTTCAAGTGATTCTCCTGCCTCAGCCTCCAAGAGTAGCTAGGATTACAGGCATGCACCACCATGCCCGGCTAATGTTTCGTATTTTTAATAGAGATGAAGTTTCACCATATTGGCCAGGCTGGTCTTGAACTCCTGACTTCAGGTGATCTGCCCGCCTCGGCCTCCCAAAGTGCTGGAATTACAGGTGTGAGCCACTGCATACAAATACTGTCATTGGCAGCAACATAAACTGGATATCACTGTGACTGACACTTAGCACTAGAAAAACAAATATTCTATGTTCTTTCTCGTATGTAAGAGCTAAGAAAGTTAATCTTATGGAAGTAGAGGGTAGACAGATACCAAAGGCAGGGAAGGGGGTCGGGGATGATTTTATATTTCAAAATAGCTAAAAGAGAAGATGTTAAATATTCTTAATACAAAGAAATGGTAAATGTTTGAGGTGATAGAAATTCTAAATACCCTAATTTGATCATTACACTGTGTATGCATGTATCAAAATATCACTTGCACTCCATAAATTGGTACAATTATTATGTATCAATAAAGTTTATTTAAACAGAAGTTTAAAAGTGACATCAATCTGGTAACTAAGCTCAGGACATGTTACCAAAGTGAAGTACAATTGCTTTTCTCCAGAATTCTTAAAAATGTAAAAATAAAATCCCACATTAAGTATACATATTGGTATTTATTAAAGAACCATGGGTCATATGAATATATCCTCAAGGAACTTAATTCTCTTGATAAAAACATGATAGCATATGAAACAAATATGACATACAACCAAGTATATAATTGTATTTGTGTTTGCATATGTCTGCATGTGTCTGTTATATGTGTATACATGTATATATATTTGCATGCCTGTATCTATATGTATCTATGTCTGTGTCTCTGTGAATTTGTGTATGTGTACCTTTGTATTTGTATTTGTGTATATGTGTTGTGGGAGTTTATGTGTGTATATGAGTGGCAAAGTGTGTGTATGTGTCTGTGTGTATGCATCTGTTTGTGCATATAAAAGGCTTGAAGAAGATGAAAAAAAGACAAATTATCCTTTTCAAAGGCCTTTATAAAAATTAGTGAGGAGTAGAGAGAAAAACACAATACAAAAAACAACAGAAACCACTGATTTTGGATTCTGCAATCTAGTTTTAGTCCTATTTCTGTGATATGTTAGTTTTGTGACTTTGGTAACCTGCTTCAGTTCTGAGTCTTAATTTTCCCATATATAAAATGAATTAGATCTTGAACAAAAACTATCCCACTGTTAGTAGGGATGTAAACTGGTACAACCACTTTAGAAAACTATCTGACTCTCTTTAATAAAGCTAAACACACTTATGCCATATGACCCAGCACTTGCTGTCCTAGGTATCTATACACAATACAAATGTGTACATATGTTTCAAAGGCACACTTAGAATGTTTATAGCAGCACTGTGTAGTCCTGATAACACTAAACTAGAATGAGAACTAATCTAAAATTAGAACTATCTGAACGCCCATTCAATGAACAGATACACTGTGGCATATGCACCAGTGGAATAATATATAGCCAGAAAATGAGCATTCTATAGGCTTACAAAAATATGAATGAATTTCACAAATATAAACAAAAGAAACCTGATACAAAGAAATCTCATATAATTTACATGCAGTGCAGGAACAAGCAAACATGGTCTTAATCCATACTTGTTGATGTCAGGATAATAGTTATGCTTGAGGACTGGGCAGTTACTAGAAGAGTATAAGGAGAAGGGGCATTGTCAGTTTCCTATTGTGTGTGCTGGTTAAGTGTGTTCAATTTGTGAATGAACACATATGCTTCTGATATGTGTGATTTTTTTATTAGAATACTCCACATAAATATAATTTTTTAAAGCTTCACATAGTATCAGGCAGCTATGATGATCGAATAGGAGAATGCATTTAGACATGATTTGAACCACTTCAGCACTGCAGCTCTATAAAAAAAAAAGTTGTCCAACTGTAGGTAATGACCACTAGTTGGTCATGTGATCAATTTACGGTTTGTAAACTGTATAAATAAAATGAAAAAGACTAGAACAGAAAATACTGGAGTGCCTTATATACTGTTTTGTGATATAAACATCCATATATATGTTTATATGGGTTGAGATGTCACATTTACATTTTATTCTGAGTCACAGTTAAAAGGAGTCAAAATTATTGCTTTAAGGGGCCCATGATATAAGTTCATATAGCCTGTGTCTAAATTATGACTCCCTGTGTCTAAATTATGACCAGCCTTGATTCCACATTAGTTAAGTGAAAGGCATTTTGAGAGGGGAATCCCGGAGTACAATTAAAGCACTTCCAATATATATTATGAGTAATACTGACGATTGGTCTCATCACTCCTGGACATTTGCCTGAAGATGTAGGACTTTACACTGCATAGACTAGAGTTCTGCAGATTGCTTCCACAATACAAAAAACATAGGTTTTCCAAAATCAGAGTTTCTTGAAAGTGCATAGCCTCTGTTTTGACCATTTTTCTTGGTAACATTGTAGCAGATGTGGTGAGTGGTAGCTCTGTGTACCAGTGAAGATGCAGAATGGAAAATATTGTTCATTTGCATAGTCTCAAAATAATGGGATGAAGATAATAATTAATAGCTATATTTATACCCCTTGATTTAATTAATTCCAGCTAAGATGTTTATAATCATGTGATTTTATGTTTGGGTAAATGTGTCAACGTGAACATTAGTCACTAATACGAGGCAGCAAGGAAAAAATTAAAAAGCCACCAGCAGAAGGCAGGCCTCCGTAGTTCTCAGTTTTCTACTTTGGGATGTTTTATCACAGAAATCACTAGTGATGCTATTCTGTGACAAAAAGTGCTCTGGAGGGGTGGAGAGAAAAGTGGTATAGAATAAATAAAGGGGTGCGCAAAGCGTAGGGTGAGGCTTAAGCCTGGAGCTCTTTTGATATTGAGATTAAGGCAGAGTAGAAAAACTGCAGTCTCTTGAGGTAGGGCCATTTCACTTCAAACCTACTCACCCTTAATATACTTTCCAGAGGAAAGGAGATGTGAAATAAGAAAACCAAAGAGGGAACATAATTGGAGATAAAACTGTTTAACTAAGGGGCAGAGTTTATTCCGAGGTTCTTGGCAAAATCAAATGGGGACCAAAAGATGGTGGAAGAAGGTCCGTTCAGAGGGACAAGATGTGCAGGTTTATTATAAGACTAACATTTTTGAGAAGCCATTTAGATTGGATTCAGGTGGCAAAGCGTATAAAGAAAAGAGGTCCTGGGTAGGGTTGTTGTACACTGACCAAAATAATAGACATGGTTTTGAGCTGACTGAAGAAGAGCTCGTTCAGATTTGCTCTAGTTTGCGTGCAAACCTCCTGATGCTTCAAGTCAATGAATCCACTTCACATCTGTGTGGATTGGTCACATTAAATAGAAGAAAAGGATCCTGAAAATCTCCACAGTATGCAAGAGCCTTCCTTTGAGCTGATTGAAGCTGGGAGCACAGAGGACAAAGGCTCCCTGCCTTTATCTCAGTCACATGCTCCTGCCTTGTGAAGGGTCAGATGGGGAAGAGAAACCTCACATCAGAGTTAATGATCATAGCCCTGCTTTGCTAATTAATGCCACTGATTCATGTGGTGTGAAAACACAACTTAAAAGGCTCCACACCAGCTGAGAAGTCTGGGCTGAGAGAGGAAAGTAACAGAAAATCCTTTACATAACTAAGAATAAAGCAGAAATCTTTCACTTTCTGTTAATCATGTCTTTTAAATCTATAATTTCTGAGTAGAGCAGGTAGGCAAAAATCAAATCAGTGCTGCCCTCACAACACTGGTTCCATTTTAATGAAAAGCCATCGCCTTCATATTTCCTCTTATAAGGGCATAGACAAGAGCTACCCCATGTCTCAGTCTTTACTTCAGTTTTTTTTCCTTTTTAATTATTGCGTAAGCAATTCTAACCCTTGAGTTTTATAAAGTAACTTTGCAACGTAGCATTTTAACTCATGATTGCTTTAAAAACGAATGAGTGTGCACTCCCATTGACATATACATTCATATACATACATGCATGTATATGAGGTTCTAAAAATATATAATATTGAGACTTATTTTTCTGGGATAATGGTAAGCTTTAAATAGTACCCTAGTATTCTTAAAGAGTTCATGAATCCTCTTAACTAGTTCATTTGCCAATCACAGTGTGGACGTTTCTTTCTATAGAAAATAATTTCAGCATTATTCTATCAGGGTGAAATTCTGGACCAGAGGAGGATGCAAGGCACTCATACATGTGTATATGTTATTTTAAAACTCTGCCCAGGGGTTGAATTCTTACAGCATGTGAAATTTTTTAGGTGTAAGTATTTTGGGGGTAGGGAGTGAGTCAACCACAGGTTATCAAGATAACTTGAGACAAATTTATTTAATTACTTAGCAAGTTTTCCCCATATAGGTGTACACATTTTATGTTTTAGTAGGCATATAAATATATGAGTATAGTAAAACTATATGCACAGATTTGCAATATAATATTTTGATTTCATAACACCTGCTCAATGTGCTATGTTTATTGTTGGGACAAACAAGGCACATGCTTGTCAGCTGAGATTCCATTTCCGTTTTCATTGTGAAGAGTTGTAAACTATTATCTATTATAGATCTTATGCCATGACCCTTGTAACCAAGTCTAGTATTCCACTTAAAAAAAAAGAGATCTAAAATGCAACATCACTTGTAAAATTCACAATTTATACAATTTCTTATTAGCACTAGTTATATATAAGGGTAGGTCATTTTGTCTGAAGCCAACCTCTAGCATTAATTATTGCTGTATTACCAGAATGCTAATTTGGAAGTTTTCAGTTGTTCTTCTTTTTGCAAACACAAGATAATACTATGCTTTTAGTTATAAGGCAGGTTTATTTTGAGTAGAGGAAACAATAGTTAATACTAGCTTGGCTTTATAATAATATATAGTGGTCCCAGATAAAGCACAAATTTGTGATGTTATTAGAACACAGAGTTCCATTTTAATTGTGGGTGATAATAGTGCTAGAATGTTACATAAGAGGAGTGTGCATGTGAGTGGGATTCTTGTGAATATTTGTATATATTCTCCTGTAACCCAATACACACAGATGAATGGTTAAAAGAACATAACAGTATTTTACTTAATGACTCATCACCCATTCTCTGCTTTGTTCTAGTGCAGTCATACTTGGACATTAACTTGGATGCTAACTTTGCTCCTGTGGCAAACAAGACAGAGAACCTTGTGCACCCAAGGAGGTTCTGGAAAGGGCTCACTCAGTTAAAACATCTGCAGTGCCTATTTTAAATCAAGGCCTCCAAATTACATCTTTGATGAAAGTAAGATGCTGAACAATGAATGAAAGGAGTATGTGCCTCACCGGGAAGCTACATCAAGAGAGAAAGGGAGAAGAAAAACTAGAAATAACCAGAGAGGGAGGAAAAAAATAACAAAAGAAAAAGTGAAATAGAGACTGGAAGATATTCGCAAATATCTCTAGGGTATAACAAAAGGAATGCTAATGTCTTGCTCAAGTTTTGAGAAATCCAAGCACTGTACTGTAAAATCTTTTTGTAGCCAAAACATTAGGAATCCAATGTATGAGAAAAGAGACATTCTAACTTCAAGTGAGAGTTTGCTCAGGCTTACCTCATCCTTCCAACACATGAGCAAGAAATGAAGTGAGACTGTTTCTCTTTACAATGCATTAGATAGAATCCAAATAGAATGCCTGTGATTACAAACTTTTGGGACACTACATGTTAAAGTAAAGCAGCACTTCTCGGAGCCTTTTACATGCTAATAAATTCTACCATTTTCAAGATGGAAAGGCATATCATATGTAGTGAGAAAGTAGATCAAGGCTCCCTTTATCCAGAGCATTTACAGTGTGGGAAATTATGTTTCTGAAAGCCAATTTTGGAAAAGGCTGAATTAGACTTTTCAGTTAAGATACTTAACAATACCTTATATTAAAAAGAACAGACCATTATAAAAGCAAAAAATTGAAAAAAAATTAAAACCCATAAAAAAGGCAATTCAAGGATTGCTTTAGGAATTTGTTTTTTATTTTTTGGTAGAGTTTCATAATGATTTTAACAATCAAACCTGAAAAGAAACTTATTTCTACAGTCTTGATATTTGTTCTTTCTGCATGTTATGTTTTACTGAATGCATAAAAATAAATGTTGAATGCTTCAGCATTAAACTTGGCTTTACAAGATTAAAATATTAGAACTTGGAAAGGGAGGAAAATATTTATGAACAAAAACCCTAGTAGCAATAACTGGAACCATCTGGAGACCCCTGCAGATAGGGCACGGTTGTTTGCTAGATATACTAATTAAATAAGGCAATGTATTAAAATGGTTTACATTGTGCTTGGCACCCAATCAGCACCCAATATTAGTAAAAATTTTCATGTGCTTTGATATTCTTATGTAATATACCACATAAAAAGAAGGGGCCCTTATGAGCATAGAAATAATCTCCTAGAAGTAAAAAGGGGAAACCAGGTAATCTCCTATGCTGATTCATACACTATATGTGGCAGAAGGAGCTTGTGCTTAATCTAATTAAATCTGACCCCTTCCAACCGGCACAATCTAATCTAATCAGCTGAAGTAGGTTGCTATTTGTTGTAGTATAATTCAGCCAAGGGTACCAGTGGCCCAACACAAAATTATCTTTCCATACCACCATGCAGCACAACGTTTTGGCCTGAAAGTCTGTTTCCTCACATGATCTTTCCCCTCATGAACGAATTAGTGCCTTATAAAAGCTACTTGGAAGGCTGAGGCAGGAGAATTGCTTGAACCTGGGAGGCAGAGGTTGCAGTGAGCTGAGATTACACCACTGCACTCCAGCCTGGGCAACAGAGTGAGACTCCATCTCCAAAAAAAAAAAAAAAAAAAAAAAAGATTGGAAGGAGTTGGTTTGCTCTCTTTTGCTTTTTAGCCATGTGAGGACATATTTCTTCCCTTTTTCTTCTTCTGTCATTTGAGAAAACCTAGATGGCACCATCTATTGCCATCTATCAGGAATAGCTCTCAACAGACACATCTTAACGGACAGCACCTTGATCTTGGAATTCCCAGTCTCCAGAACTGAGAAAATACATTTCTATTATTTATAAATTACCTAGTCTTAGGTTATTTTGTTATAGTAGCACAAATGGACTAAGACATACACTGTTACCATTCTAGTCTAAATCACTCTCCTGGATGACTTTAGTAGCACTCCAGCTGACTAATGCTATACCATTCCTCTCCCTTCACTATCCTGCCCCCACAGAACAGCCAAAATGATTTTTGAAAATTCAGTCAGATCACTGTCATTCCCTTGATTAACTCCTTCCAGCATTTCCAGTCCACTTCATAAGTGGATTTATGAAATAAACCAAATTCTTTTTTTAAGCATATGATTTTTATGCTCCCTTTTTACCCTCCCATTCTTCCCACGCTCCCCAGTTTGTTCCTGCTTTATGGCATTTGCTGACTGTCACTGTTGTTTCTGCTTGAAACAACCTTTCCTTCAACTGACACATACCTGTCTCCTAGTTATTCAAGCCTTAGGTGCAATAGTTTCTGAAGTGAAGGGGCAGAAAGACCTTCTACACATGACTGCATCACCTCATTTAGTGGCACAGTCACTCTTGATTCATACTGCTCTGTGTCACAGTTGAAATGTGTGCCCTCAAAAAGATGTGTTAAAGTCTTAAGTCCCACAGCCTCCAAATTTAACTTCACTGTAAGTAGAAATAGCATTTTCATAGAAGTAATCAAGTTAAAATTCAGCTATTAGTGTGGGCTGTAATAAAAAATGACTGATTTCCTTCTAACAAGTGGAAATCTATACACAAATATAGATATGCACAGAGGAAGATCATGGGAAGACAAGTAAGGAGATGGCAGTCATGAGACTGGAGCGGTACAGCTACAAGCCAAGATAATTGGCCAAGGATTGCCATCAAATGCCAGAAGCTGGAAGAAACAAGAAAGAATTCCTCACTAGAGTGGTGGGGGAGTACATGGCTCTGATGGCACCTTAACTTTGAATTTGTACCCTCTGGAGCTGTGAGACAATACATTTTTGTCTTTAGCCTACCTAGTTTGTGGCACTTGGCAATGACAGCCATAAGAAACTAATGCTGTGTTTTCATTTTCTTTGCAGCACTTGTGACAGCTGCAATCATTGCTTTGGTTTACTGCTATAGGTCACTTTCCACACTAGAATGCAAACTCCCCAAGAGGCAAAGACCTTCGAGTCTGGTTGTGTGCCACGTGACCTGGATTTGGAAGAATGCCAGACAAAGAAAGCGATGCTCAAAATATATACAATAAATTAATTAATAGAATTGAATGGGAGCATTCATGAAGTTTAAAAGACAATGAACACAAATACCTACAACCACTCCCTTTGTTTTGCTGGCTTACTTAATTGCTTTTACTTGTCTACACATCCTTTAAGTTCAATCCTTCTGAAGAGTATTATTCAGTCTGGGACTACCTCTAAATGTCTATACATTATTATGGAAACAAAGTCTCAGTGGATCTTACTTAGTGCCTAGATGATCATACCTGTAAAACATAAGTACCATCCCCTAAGAAGAAGGGGAAAGCAAATGATTCTTTGAATAAGAAACATACTAAAAATAGTAAATAGTTTCTGTCTCTGGCTCTATACAGCTTTCATGATTTGGATCAGATAGATGATGGGAAACTTGATAGTAGGTATCTCTAAACCAGGGTATTCAATGAATACTTATGTTGGTAAACTCTGTTACCTCTCTTTAGCTTGGGAATTATCAAGGTATTGTAGTTAAAAAAGTATAAGGTCTGGAAGCAGAGAACCCTAAAGTTCAGGCTCCTTTAACTCACCAGTGTGCAAACTTGAACCAACCTTGTAAAAATTACCTTATTTTCTTAGCTCCAGGTTTTTCAAAAGCCCCACCCAATTGAGGAACAATGGCATATACCCTAAAATGTTGATGAGAAAATTCAGAGAGAATGCGTGCATGGTGTTGGCGCACTGCCTGGAGTACAGTAAAAATGATATACATGCTAGATAATATCGCATTGATTATTTGAAGAATCTGCTGGTCACAGAATTCATGGACAAGATTGACGCCTTGTGTTATGTGAAGAATACAAATCTCAAATCAACAAAGTAAAGCTATTTTTACTTCTGCTGGCCTTGACCACTGAACTCGGCTTCACCGATTTAAATGAAATTGACGATCAGGAGTAACTTCAACATATAGAAGCCAAATCCCCACAGCTGTTATTAATCCCAATATAATTAATTAGAATCCTAAAGAAACATAAGAGATTCCTTCTTAAAATTATCACTCAAGACTGTTAGAAGGCTATGAATATCTCCAATTGATGATGAACTTAAAGGCAGTATTGTCTCAGTACCCTGTGTGTGCACCTGTGCATATGTGTGTGTTATTTTTCTTCTGCATCGAACCATACTTCTGAAGTAGTCACAGAAAGAGTCCCATTTATGCTTTTATGTTTGTGTTTTTTTCTTTCCTACAATATAACCATAGCAGCAGCGTAGAATTTGACCACAGGACAATATAGTTCATGAAGACAAAGAAAAAAGTGCAAGAGTAATAACAATAACCAATGGATTTTTTTATTGCATTATAGTTGATACAGTATTTTCCTACTAATTATTTCACTTGCTTCTCCCAGAGGACAGGTCAAATAGTTATAAGTAATATTTCTGTTTTGAAGTGGAGGGAACTGAGGTCAAATGCTTTGATTAAAGTCACAGAGCTTCTCTGTGATAGGAGTGGTGCTAAATCCACAAATTTCAACTACAAATCTCCTTTCCTTCCATTAAAACTTTCAGCAGTAATTATGTAAAAAGCGAGAGACAGATTGATGATCTAGAATATAGTTAGAAAGAGAGCCTGCATTATACTTCTAGCTCTACCATTACCATGTAAGATAATATCAGCTTATCAGCTTTGAAAACATTGCATCTTGTCTCTGTTGAGTACTAACATCATGAAGCAGTGTTTGCATAATAGATTTGATTGTGTTAACCTTACCTGATGCTGTTTGCTCATAAAACAAAGGACTTAATGTCACTCACTAAATTCATCACTAAATGAAAATTCACAAAGTTGTCTAGATAACCTAAATAATCTCCAAATTTGTAGCAAAATTGGTAAAAAATGTGTGAGTGGTTGCTTTGCTGCCTTAACTCACATCCAGGCTTCCTAGCGAACAAGGAAAACTAGACTGGCTTGTCTCTGGGAAATCCTCCGCTTAGTCACAGCTGAATTCTTCTACCCAAACAAAACACTGTCCAAACCCAGACTGACAGACCACAAAGAGAAAAAATTCAAGACCAGAACCTCATCTTTCAAAGAATGCTGGAGACTGTCTCATCAAGGCAGTCTCAGACTTGAGACCAGCCTGCTCCTCTGCAGTGATGGCAGTTCCTCATGATCTAGACACAAAGATTTTGAGCCTTTAATGTTGCTTCAGACATACTACCTGCAAAGACTGGCTTGTCCTTGATGAGTATTGGGAAACTAAATAATTCCAAAGCTCCATAGCCTCCCTTAAAGCCTCCAGAGCACAAGATCTCCTCCCTATTTATCCATAGTCTGCAGCATTTCAGTCCCTGATTATACACTGTCTTCTGCTCTCCAGTGGTTCTACATGTTACCATCTTGTTTCCCCAACATATTCCAAAGTCATTTAATTCTTTTTATGTCGCTTAACACTTCACCCTGCCACCATTATAAAGGTGGTTTCAGCTACTGTGTGCCATGCCCTGAACTAAATTCTGGAGCTATATAGAGGCCAAATAAAGAAGTCTTGCCTTTCAGAGTCTCCTAAGGTCATAATGGAGACATTCACATTTATAGCTCACATCAAAATGATACAAGAGCTATGCCAGCAATATAAATATATTATTTAGAGAGTTTGGGGAGAATGAGATGACATAATAATTGATAGAATACTCTTTGGTGGAGGAGGCTGGGGGTGATACAAGGGTATTTCAGTAAGGAGAATATGACCAAATTCACCCAGTTTGAAAGAGGAGGTTTGGCATGTTTTGAGAATGTCAGGTGGTATAAAAAGACTGCACATAAAGAATGAAGATAGAACGTGGCTTTATGTAGCAAAGATACCTGAATAATTTTGCATTGTCCTTCTTGCTATAATGTAAGCTCATTGAGTGCAGGGATGATGTGTTTTGTTCACTGTTTATTCTCAGCATCTAGAACAGTGTCTGTCAGATGGTGGCAATTTAATAAACATTTTTTTTAAAAACTAAATGAATGAATGATTGAGAGATAAAAGGAACCATGCATGATATTCAAACAAGGGATAAAATTAGATTGGTGTTTTAAAAGACAACTTTATGTCCCTTCTGGATTCTTTTTTTCCACTCCCTTTTTAAGAGACAGGGTCTCTGTTGCCCAGGTTTCATTGCAGTTGGTACAATCATAGCTCATTGCAGCCTGGAAGTCCTCGGCTCAAGTAATCCTCCAGCCTCAGCCTTTCTAGTAGCTGGTACTACAGGTGCACATGACCACACCCAGCTAATTATTTTGTAGAAATTGGATTTTGATATGTTGCCCAAGCTGGTCTTGAGCTTCTGGCCTCAAGTGATCCTCCTGTCTCAGCCTGCCAAATTGCTGAGATTATAGATGTGAGCCACCACACCTGGTTCCCTTCCACTTTTAAAATTGCTCTTTTTATAACTTATAACTTGTTATTTAATGTAAATCTCATATTTTCTACCCTTGTTTTGCCAGAGTACTTTTTCAACAAAATGACAAGGATACTTATTTAAAATATAAGTTAAATCAGAACCATCTCTGATTTAACTTATATTTTAAAACCCACCATTGACTGCCACCTTATTTAAGGTAAAAGAATGAATACATCTAGCTCTACCATTCTAGTTCTTCTCATGGGCTAAAGAGCTTATATCATTGCTCATTATCTCAAGGTCTCCTACCGTCTTTATCTTCAGCTCCAACTTCTCTCTCTCACTATATACCTCCCAGTCACACTGCACTCCTTGGCATTCCATGAATGAAGGAGGCATGCTCCTGCCTATTCTCTTTGCTTGGAATCATCTTCCTCCAGATAGCTGTAGGGCTCACATTCTCATCTCTTTCTAATATTTGCTCAAATGTCACTTTCGCATAAAACCTTCCCTGAGCAATTTGTTCAAAATTTTATATTTTTCCTCCACTGCCATTTTTCCCTTTCGCAGCTCCATGTTTCTGTTGTTATTTTATAGCACTCGTCTCACTGAACCATATTTTATAATTTTCTTGCATTTCTGGTTATTGCTTCTTTCTATTTTCCCTCACTTAACAAGAACAGAGATCTTTGTCTTTATTTTTCCCCACGGATGTACCCCGAGTGTTCATGGCTAGAATTGAGCCTGGCACATAGTAGTTGCTTTATAAATGGTTGCTAAATTGCACTGAATGGTTACCAATTTGCATAAAGACTTTGATTTTGACTAATATAAAGCAGTAGCTGGTGCATATAGTTTGCTTAGCATGCAAGGTAGTTGTTAGCAATGAAAGCTATAATAAATGTACAGATCCTGATAAGAGTATAAGGCTCTGTGTGCTTATATGTTAGTATTTGATTACTGGTGTCAACAGCATGAGTCAAATAGGCCACCATATCATCTTATTGCCATCTGGAGGAGGCTGTGCTCCCTGATGGCTAGAAAGGAACAAAGAGGAATAAAGTGAGCTTCCAAAGAATCTGGAAATGCATATGTATTCACTTGGTAAACATATTTCAGCAAATGGATAGGTTGTGGCAATTCTGCCTACCTAAGTTGGATATTTATAGAAGATAAATGAATGAGCAGTTATGAAATGATGAGCAGAAGTGAAGAGGCAACATGGAGGTAGCCTTAAAGACTAGAGAGGAACAACGGTATACAATCCCAGTTAATGTGGTGAAACTGCAGCTGCTGGGATCCAACAGAAGCAGACCTATCCATTGCTGCTTAAGCTAAGGGTAAGCTAAAAAGTTAGGGAATACATTTGGGATTAATTATTTCATTCTTAAACTGCTTTATGGCCTTCTGCAAATATCAAAATGCCCGATGTGTTTTACATTTGTTCCTTATATCCACTTCTCCACCCTGTTAACACAAGGGATGTGCTACAAAATCAATGGATTCCTTTGCTCTCTAGATATAGATCAGCTTCATCCCATGGCAGACACTGGCAGGACACTAGAGGGAGGGAGATGTGTAAAGGCAGGCCATATATTCCTCTGGTTCCCTCCCCGTGGGGGTTCGTTGGGCTCTCTCTGATCTTCAAAGAAATATCATTGCTCTTAAAGTGACCTTCTCTGCATAACTCTCTCCTTTCTACCAGTAGCCTTTCCCTTCCTCTGTCTCTTCAGGCCTAAGAGTAGTGATAGCTCTTCTCCTAGCCCCAGGTTACTTACTGCTTTGACTCTTGTGGTTCACCAAACCACTCACACTTGAAAAGCCATCCCTTTACTTATTTTTTCTTTTTCTTTTCTTTCTTTCTTTCTTTTTTTTTTTTTTTTTTTGAGATAGGGTCTTGCTCAGTTGTACAGGCAGGATTGCAGTGGCACAATATCAAGTCAGTGCAACCTCGACCTCTTGGGCTCCAGGCACCTTCCTGCCTTATCCTACCAAGTAGCTAGAACTACAGGTGTGTGCCACCATGCCTGGATTTATTTTTATTGTTTCCCTAGAGACAGGGTCTTCCTGTGGTGCCCAGACTGATCTCAAACTCCTCGGTTCAAGGATCCTTCCATCTCTACTTGCCAAATTGCTGGGATTACAGGTGCAAGCCACTACACCCTGCTGTTAATCCCTTTCTTAAACCTTATTTGAATTATACTAATTTGAATGTACTAGCTGTTAAGTTTCCTGTTGGGGCCTCAATGAAACAGAGAAATTCTTTGATGCTTAGTTTTCACATTGGGAAAGTAAAAATAATATGTCCACAACCCGAGGCCACAGGGACCATTAAATTGAGCATCTCTTATGCAAAGTAGCTGACCGAGAAAAAAGCATTCAAACAATATGAGCTTCCTGGCCTCCTTTGCTTATAACATCACAGTGCACAGTAAGCACCTGCTTACTTTGTCTTCTCCTCCATGGAGACTGAGTGCTTCTCAAGGGCAGGGCCATAGGCAGAGATCAGGACCTCTGCATCCAGCAGGTGCCCTGGAAATGTCAGTTAAATGATCACTGAGAGAATAAAATGCACCAGCAGCAGAGAAAAGACAGGACTCCAAAACAAGACATCACTGGGTACAACTAAAACATATGACCTCAAAATTTGAAGACGAACATGTTATAATTAGATATAGGAGCTGAATGGAAAAGACTACTTTGGTCTTTTTAGTTGCATCTGGTTAGTAACAATGTTGAGAATCTGTCTTATTTCTCTTTTTCTGTGTGTGTGTGTGTATTCAAACGTGATAGATAGAAAAATTGTAGATAGATGTATCAGATTTTCTCAGTCGTTATTTGACACACTTTCCTCAGGAATAACACCTTGGAAATGAACTGTAACTAAGTAAATAGATAATTACACCAATACATTGTCAATTACCTAAAATCTGAAATAAAACTGTTAAAGAAGTAATTAGATTAAAGTAAAAGATCATTTGCTTTTTAAAACTCAACATTTAAAACCAGGCTTTTTATTTATGGTCCAAATAACATAATTATCAAATCAGCTAAGAAATCATTCCTTAAAGACTGTTTTTACAACTAAAACTCATGTATTTGTAACACAAAGCTATTCACATCTGCACATATGGGAAAAAGGAAAGAAAGCTTTTTAATTAGAAAATAAGATGATGAATAATTTGCTATCATGATTTCAGCAATTTATAATTTAGTTTAGAAGCAGACATGCATATTTTGAAAAACCCCTCCTACCCTATCCTCTTCCTCTTGAGATCCCCTGGTCTGTAGTAAGAGGAGGCAGACGTTGAGTGGGAGGGTTCCTGGCAGCATTACCAGAAGTATGTTCTATGTGGCATGAACCAAATCAATAGTACTGAGTGACTACATAAAAGAGCACATTTCTGGGAAGATGTTTTTGTTGGAATATGGCTAGCCCCCAGTTTTATCTCATCCTCTGTTGATTTCCTCTTCACTCTTACTTAGAACAGCACTTCTTCTGTGTCTTCACTGCACCTTTGCTGACCAACAAGTGGACACTTGCTAGCAGTGGTTTTTCCTACTAAATCTCATGAGTGTAAGGAGATGTTTGTGTACATGCGTGCATGTGTGTGTGCATTCGCTGTAGCATGTAAGTACATAGTTGTACACCTTTGGGGAAAATGATATTCTACATTTTTTGTTTTGTATTTTTCATAAAGTCCCCACAGGCTTTAATTTTATGGCTTTAATAGCCGAAGAGTTGAGTTGGATCAGAGATGGGCAGCATTTTTCTATGATTGTGACCACAAGCAGCATAGTAAGTCCAGTGTTGGCATCTAGTAGAGACAGTAGTCTTGTTCTGTCGCCAGAGTAGGCACACTCTGGAAGATGATACCCTTTGAGTAATATTTTAAGATTTTTTTTTTCATAATGCTCAGCCTGTAAAGCATTCTCTCTGTACCTCAAACTAGAATGGTTAATTCCCAACACTACAATGTTCTCCAGGATGGATCAAAATAAGATCTTTCTCTCCTTCTTCCCTCCCATCCTCCTTCCTCCCTCTCTCCATGCCTCCCTCCTTTCTCTTCTTCCTCTCCCATTTGAGTACCATGCCTAAAATTACATATATTTGTTGCAAGAAAGAAGATGTAGGAATAAATAACAAAAAGGAAGAAAAAAAGAGACTGAGATTATTTTCCTCCTTTGTCTCCAGTGAGTTTGAAGTTAAAACTCTGTATTTTCCCTGCACTTCACTCGAAGATAAGGCATATTACAAATAATTCTGATTTAGCCTTTTCTGGACTCACTTCTATTCCTCAGGCACATGGGGTACACTACAAATTAGGAAAACAAGATCAGTGTTGGATTTACATTCAATATAGGCAATGTGCTCTGTGATAGACTTTTCATATAGATGGCAATCATGGATGTCCTAGAGAGCTATGTAAAACAGGACTTGCAATCTTGGTACATGAGAGCTGAGCTAGTTCAGCCTCATTTGATAGCAACAGAGCAAGATAATGCGGGTAATTGAATAGTTAGCAAATCCATTTCTGGTCCATTCTTACCCAACCATGGGGAGAGAGCTTAATAGGGAGTTAGATGAGAAAGTCAGGGTGGCACTTAAATGAACAATAGAAAAGAGAGAGAAGGGAAATGAAGCTTTGCCCATCAGGGTCAGAGCTGGTTACCCAAGCAAGGCCCACCCCAGGACTCAGCATCTGCTCGCTCATCCCTTTGGATGGCCTCCTATGGCCAATCCCTTTCTCTCTCACGTCTCTAAGTGGTGGACACAAAATGAGAGTGATTGAATATTTATTAATGCGAGGAAATGTGATTATCAGGAAATTTCATTCCTTGATGCTCTCCCTCTCTCTCTTATTAGGAAAGCTAACTGATTCAGAATGAGGTAAACCCCAATGTTCAAATGTATTTCTGCCTATTAATTTGGAAGCACTGAAAATACACTTTGTAAAGTAATAAGTAAAAACTATTAATAACAATACTAATTAAAGTTTATTAAACACTCTTTCTGCCAAGCACATTACATGCCCAGTCTTATTTAATTTTATCCTTATAACACTATTATGAGATGTATATTACATCCACCTTCCCAAACTATGTCTCTCTCTCTCCTCCCCTCTGCCCCATCCATCCTGGCCTAAACTCCCAGATATGAACCTCACATACCACCCTTGCTTAGCACCAGAGGAAACAAACAAGTATAACCTCTGGATTCTTCAGGGTAGACATAAAGAGTGACTCTACAAAATTTCTGCCTCTATTATCTCAGCATAAGGCTTAGTGCCTTACTTAATTATTTTATGAACTAAACGCCACAGATTAAGTAATTTTCCAAAAAATTATTACTTTGGAATTGTATGCAGCCCCCAAAAAGTATAAAAATAATTCTAATTGTATGCAAAATGTTCAATGGCAATATTTAAAGAAAAAAAGATACACAGCCACATTTACAGTATGATACAGTACAAAAATGCACACATGAATATACACAAAACCATTCAAATACACAATTCTCAAAATGAAAACATCCCAGATGTCAAGTATGTGTAGCTCTAGGTTGATAGGTGATTTGTTCATTTATGTGTTTTTCAGCTTTATCTGTCTTTGTATTTTCAGTTTCCTCCAGTTGTATTTGTAGCTAACATTTACTGAACTCTTACCATGGATTATTCTAAGAACTATACAGGTGTTAACTAATTTAGTTTTCATAATAATGGGAGGAGGCAAGTACTATTATCACTCTCATTTTACGGTTTTAAAAAATGGGGCATAGAGAGGTTAGGAAGCTTGCTAAGCTAGTGGATGGCACAGCAGATACGTGAACCCAGCTGGTTTGGCTTCATTACCTGAGCTATTAACCACTACATGCTACTGTCTATAATAAGAATTTAGCCTTGTAATCAGAAAGAAACGAAGAGATTATTTTTTTAAATATACCTTGCAAATTTGGTAACATCCAGGAAAACGTAAGAATGCACATACTGGGGTGAGGGAAGAATGAGTTTAATCAAGGCTTTTTTTTTCTCTCTCTTTAAAAAACATCCTTTCATTGGCTTGCAATGGCTATCAGATATGCTTCAGGCCACTGAAAGGCAAAGTGGACATTAATTTCTTTCATTTGAGTGCTTTTTCCTTTGCAATTATCAATAATGAAATTACCATGGAGTCCCTGTTTAGGCGAAAAAAATAACTCAAATGTTTGTTGTTGTTGTTGTTTTCCTTTTTCACATCTCTAGAGACGTACCAAATAGCTGAGCTTACAGATTGCAATGCTCTTCCTGTTACCTCACAGCACCGGCTGCCAAAGAGGAGCGAAGACTAGCGTCAGTCATCAGGAGGCTGACCACTGCTCAGGTGTGTTCTTTCAAGACCTTCAGTTCTACATTGCAGTTTATGACCTGGAAAGCGGCTTCTGTAACATGATCAAGCTAGGATAATGATCTCATTATAAAACCAATCAAAAACTCTGTGCAGCATTTTTAGTTCGTTGAAAAGGTTGAGCTCACAAGAGGAAAAAGAAACATGCTGTTTGAAGTGCTTGCATTTTGAAAATGTGAATCTCAGCCAAGTCCAACTTTACATTGTATACCTCCTCAGTCCTTAACCTCTGCCTTACTATCCCTAGCCTGGGGCTAGAGGTTAGGCCTTGTGGTTATGCTAGAAGTTGCATAGCACTCTAAAGGGAGCCTGAATTGAGGATGTCAGCAGTGCAAGTCAAGGTCCTTGAGAGGGGTCAAGAGTTGAGTGTCAGAGGGTTCTGAAAAAGACAATAATCTAGGTCATTAATGGAAGATAGAGCTTAGAGTTAAGAATAGGACTGAAACTGAATCACAGCTAGAGCACATCAGTAAAAAGTAAGGAGAAGCAGCAGCAAAAATCAGATGTTAAGCTGGTTGCTTAGCTATGTTTGTGCTATTTGAGTGACAGTACCTCCCAATTTCCCTGGGACAGTTATGGTTTATGACTGTTGTGCACTCAAAAGTGTTCTGAGTTGGAAGAGGAATGACATGGCTGCAGCATGCATACATATATATATGTAGATATATGTAGGGCATTCAAATTGGCTCATGGGATCAAGAGGGAAGCTGAAGCCCATGTTAGTGAAAATGACTGAGGGGATCTTTAGGAAGAATAATATTAAATACTGAAATTTCAAATATGTCTCCTGCTAATACAGGGGGCCAGTAAAATCCTTGACACAATTGTCTCTTTTGGGTGGGATTAGAGAGAGGAAAATATAATAAAAAAGGATTTGTGGTCAATATTTGGATTGATAATAGAAGAAAACAATGGAATAATCACAAGAGAAACTAGGCAAGAACAAGGAAATACCAACAAGTTAGAATTATGGAGCCAGGAGACTTGTAGAAATGAAAACTCCACAAGAATCTGTGGCAGTATTGGGAAGGTCATTGAATTTCCAACAGTACTCTGAGTGGTGAAGTCCACGAAATCAAATTTCAGTGTTAAGAAAGAAGTCAATCTCTGCTGATGCCAGAATTTCACTAAAAAAATCTACATGCATCACTTGGACACATTTCTTCTCTATCTCGAAAGGAGAGAGGTGAGAATGGCAGATAACTACATCTCTGGAGGGAGAAAATGCAATCTCATACCCAACAATCTCGAATTAGAATAAAGAGACTGTCCATCTTCTTTTTAAGAAAGAGTCAATTATCCCCATTTTCCACCTCTTAGGACAGCTTGTGCTCACAAGCTACCTCCTTTCTACTGTGCTTCCTGCTACAAATCCCAATTTATCCCAGGAAAGATTCTTTCACACAGTAACATTTAAATAAGGTGTGCAAAGTGAGTTTTAAACAAGTTTCATGACAGGTGTAAAATCTTACAGGGGAAACTATCAGTAAGAATCTATTATCAGCTAACACCTTGGTTAACAGCCAGCTGGGTACAGCAATAGGACACAGTGTGGGCACTTTTAGAAGGGGCAGAGTGGTATGTGGGGATGGTGAAGCTAAGTGCACTTAACATTTGGGATGTTTCCATTTTACCTATTGTGTATTTGCATGTGCTTGTGTGTATTCATTTATAATAACTTTCTTTCAATATCATCCCTTTCTTAAGCAAGCCTGGGCCACCTTCACCTTACCTGCCTTAAAGATCGAGAATTACAAGGCTGAAAACCAGGATTTTCAGCTTCCAGGGCTTAATAGAAATTGTAGGTAACTGTCAACAAGGCTTGATTTCAAGAGCCCAAGAAACTCCTCCATTACCACCCAACCTTCAGCCACAACCTTTCCCATACAGGGAGTGACACTGCACCATTGGCCCCTCCTAACATGTTACTATCTCTGGGAAGAGTTGACACTTATAATTTAGTTAGGCATCTGGAATAAGGTGTGATGAAGGAAACTAAGTAAGAAGCATGAGAAGCGTGAGAAGGTCAACTAAGCTTTGTCAAGTGCCTACAAAGTGCCAGGCACTGTGCTAGAATTTTTTAAAATTTCATATTAAAATAATTATTAGTATGTATCCTATAGCTTCTATAATCCCCATTTTTCAGACAAGGAAAGAGCATGAGTGGGTGAAGAAACTTGCTCAAGGTAACATAGTTATCAAGTAATGGAGACAAAGTTGGATACTTGAGGTCTTAGATGAGGATAGGAGGAGGAAAAGCAGGAGTAAGCACTGAGTCCCTAGGCATCTCAGAAAGATGCAACACCCAGGACCATGGAATGTTCTTCCCCTTTCCTCTGCCTTCCCATGGTAGCTTATTGTCTTATTTCAGTTCCTATTGTCCTCACAGAAGCCTTCTCCATCCTCCCAATGCCAAGCAGCATCACTTTCCCCTATTGTCTCAATTACCACAGAATCCAATTTGCTTCTCCTTAGCACTTCCTGCAATCTGTATTTTGCTTGCTTATTTATATGTTTATAAGAGTTTCTAGGAAGGCAGCACCTTGGTTGTTTCTTGTTCACCATTCTAGACTCTGGATCTACCTGCAGTAGGTGCTCAGCAATGATCTACTGAGTGATTTAATGGGTGAATGAATACATGAATAAATAAACTATCAAAGGCACAAGACAGGGAGTCTGCAATGTGG
This sequence comes from Aotus nancymaae, assembly GCF_030222135.1. Classification (NCBI taxonomy): domain Eukaryota; kingdom Metazoa; phylum Chordata; class Mammalia; order Primates; family Aotidae; genus Aotus; species Aotus nancymaae. The sequence goes on along the minus strand of NW_026988473.1, from coordinate 21,509,251 downwards.
TAGGACCAACTTATCCTGTATCATAATTTTAGTTAATGCTGTTCTCATTTCTCTTGAGTGTCTGGGAATTTCTCCTGACTCTCCTGTCTCCCAAATTTAAGCTCTTTATTTTTCCCAGCAAGGATGCCAGGAAGAAGACCGAGACAGATACACTGGATGGGCAAAAAATAGGACATGACTAAGATGTTCTTCATTCCTCCTCCTCTCTCCTTCCCAGACCAAATCTCCCTGAATTGGATATTGTTGAGCCTGTGAAAAACAAAGCACAAAGCTTTTTCTTACAGTCTCTAGTGCAGCTGGAGGCTTTAGAAACTGGAAAGCCTGTTCTGCATGGTCACTCGGATGTATGACGCCTAGTCTATGCGTCTACATCACCTTTATGTTTTCCTCTTCCAAAGCCATGGATTACACAAGTCTTTGCTCGGCCAGTAGCACAATGACAGTAGGCTGTCGGGCTCAGCATAAGTTTACACTAGATCACCTAGAGTCTGCACAATAAAAGCACATCTCTGCCAGGGGAAGGTAGGCTTCCTGTAAGCCTGCCTCTCTCTGACATTTCTGCAGTTACCAGCTCAATAAGGAAGAGTTGCTGATGGACGGATTTAGTTTTCCCCTTTAAGCAAATCCTCTCACCCCTGTGCATCCTGCCACTTGATCTCTCTCTGTGGCTGGGGCCCCTCTGTCAGGAAGCATTTTGTGCAGGATGCCCTCGGTGGCTTGAGAGTGGCAGGGTTGTGCTGGGGGATGGCAGCAACTGCTGCCACTGACACATTTCAGTCAGGCCATCGCAGGCCTCTGCCAAGCAGGGGAACCAACAAAGGAGCCGCGGTGACTGCCTGGGGCTCAAATCGGATCATCTCTCCCTGCCTGGGCAAAAATAAAATAAATTTCAACCACTCAGCAGTGGGGGTGGTGGGGGAAGCCTAAGGAAGCCTGAACCCTGAATTCTCTCTTGGCTTTGATAGCTGGCTTTGTGCCAAATGCAAAATTACGTCTGAACTCTTAACACTGCTTGGGAGCAGCAGAGGCACACTCAGCTGAAGATGAGAATACTTCAAGGTGAAATCCCTTTCGGGAAAATTTTTCTCTCTTTTTTTTTTTTTGAGCTGCTGAATCAGTGTTTTTAATACAAATTTTAGATTGCTGCATTTCTACTGGCTCTCCTCTGTGTGTAAATGTTTGGATTGACAGCTCACAGAAGGTCCGTTGCAATTCCTTATCTGATAGGGAAAATGGGAACACAGTCTACTTCCCCTCCTCTGCCCACAGAGCTACCTCTGATCTCTTGAAAAGGAGCAGCACTGTTTCAAGCACCATACAATATTAGTACCTCTGCGAAGGACCCTGAAGATTAACCAGCTCAGCCATCTGTGGTATACATGAAAGGAAAGGAGGGCAAAGAGAAGGAAAGGGACTCTGGCAAGTTATATGTTCTGATCATTTTTCAACTGCCTTTGCCCTCCCAGCGGCACGCTGCCTGCTTTCTGGAGTAAAACCAGCTCCTCCATCACTAGGTTGAGTAGAGGATTCCAGATGATTATCATAGATGAGGAGCTTTTACAATCAATGCCCGGTAGAGAACAGATGCAACACACACTCTCACTCTAGAAATCAGCCCTTTGAGGGGAAGAATGCATGAGGGAGGGAGGAAAAGAGAAAAGTGTGAGAGGATCAGGGAAACAGAAAGAGAGATCCTCTGCTAGCCAGCCAGGAATAACGGGGTGAGCGGAAGGAGAGAGAATATCAGGGATATTAATTCAAGAGACTTAGGTTTGAAGGTCTACTGTTCAAGGCCCAATGTAAAATAACTAATTAGATGACTATTTTAAAGTGAAGAATACTGAAGGAAGATAGAAAAACTCGCCTGAAGCACTAAGAAGCCAGTTTTATCAGTAGCAAAATAATGAAGGCGAACTACCACCAGAAATTAAATGGTATTGTTTCTTCAAATGAACCTTGCATTATTTTTCTACATGCAAAGGGCTTGGTGCAAAGAACAAAGCAAAATTCTGACTTCCTTTTTGGTCCTACAGCCTTAATTTGTGCTTGCAAAATATTTACTCTTTGCGTCTCTCAAATTTCAACAACTTTCCTTGTACATATGACTATAGAGGACCCATGTGAACACAATATATTTGGCATCAAGTAATGAAATTTTTAGTGAAAATCAGGATGAATGTTTGTTCATAGAGCTCCTATTATCAAAAACACTAAAGGAAGTGCAAACTATATTTTAGTATTGGGTTTAAAGGTACTTTACTGTATTGAGTTTGCATCATTTTTCTACCTTGCATGTTTCTATTCATGCATACTTTTATTGTTATCATTTTTACGGTTTCAAAAGGATTGAACAAAAAGATTTATATCACAGCAGGGTTTACTCTGTTCCAAACTGGTACAGAAAGCAGCGAGATTTCTTTCTTATGCTCTCAGGGGGTTACTAACTCCAAATGGGGGGGGGGGGGAATATTGTACACACACAAACACACACACACCCACACCCCTATATCCAATGCCAAATACAAATTATGGTCCTGATTTCTGGAAAGAGGCTTCAAAGTAGACCTTGATGGCATGAAATGAAAAGGATGCAAAAAATAGTTGACATAAAAGCTTTCTTTGTGCACACCTGTGCAAGTCTTTGATATTCTGTTGATTGATAACTTCTTTAAGGAATAAATTTTGGCATTAAATTACCTCAAGCAGTCATGGAGGCTTTCATTCAATCTCTTAAATGTTCTAGCATTAGGGAAAATTTATTATGTAACAGGCAAACATGATTGTGTGTCAACAAAACCAGCCTGTCTGCTGTTTGCCTTTTGGATTTGGGCCAGGCCTTTATTCATATGCTTGGGTGCTAAGATTTAGGTCACCCACCTGAAACTCTAATTTAGCCTCATGGTCTTATTTCTTTCTATTTCTGTTGTGATCTAGTAAATATTTTGAAAGTGAGATTTGTTTATTTTCCTTTATTTCTCCTTTTAGTAGAGTCTGGTAAGTTCTTTTTAATTTTTTTAAAGCTATTTCTCGATCATTCTTTTTTCAACTGTTATCACAAATTGGATTTTAAAGAACCTGGTTCTACAAATCCTGGTTCTTTACCTCCTAGGGTAAACCACTGTGTTGTGTATTTGCCTCACACAGATTCCCTAGGAAAAAAATACATAACCTATTTGCTTGGGTTTTATAGTTAGGAAGACCTGGGCTTATACAGCTGTTCAGTGGGCCTCAGTTTCTTCAACTGTAGAAAAGCAGTATCACATACCTTTTTGAAAGCCTTCTATAAAAAGAAGCGAGGTGATAGAAACAAAGTTAGCAATGGCACATCACATAGTAGCTACTTGACTTGAGGCTGATTTAAATAACAACCAGAAGAGACACTGGCTAAAAGATCAAACCGTAACGTATAAAGAGGTGTTGAATACAGCATTTAAGCTTTATTTTACTTAAAAAAGGCCTCTATGTGACCATTTGAATATACGTGCCAATTTGAGGGCAGTTATCTTTAGAGGTGGCTGAGACTCTAAGTATGAGCATTGATGGAAATAGTTTTGAAAGAAAATACAATCTTTAAGGATAACATTGAGCAATGTAGGTTTTAAACACACATGCTTTTTAAAATGCACCATGTTGTTAATATTATTTATAACAACTAGTCATCGTTCTATATGGGAGCTACCTATAGTCACTCAACACAACTTTCCATAATCACCCAAAGAATCATAGCAAATGAAGTTTCCAAAGAGCAGACTATTATAAAGTAAACTTCATATTCAGCAACATCGAAGCAAAGCCAAGACTCACCTGCCTTTTCTGTTAAAGTAAAAAAAAAGCGGCCGGGCGTGGTGGCTCACGCCTGTAATCCCAGCACTTTGGGAGGCCGAGGCGGGTGGATCACGAGGTCAAGAGATCGAGACCATCCTGGTCAACATGGTGAAATCCCGTCTCTACTAAAAAATAAAAAAAATTAGCTGGGTATGGTGGAGTGTGCCTGTAATCCCAGCTACTCAGAAGGCTGAGGCAGGAGAATTGCCTGAACCCAGGAGGCGGAGGTTGCGGTGAGCCGAGATCACGCCATTGCACTCCAGCCTGGGTAACAAGAGCGAAACTCTGTCTCAAAAAAAAAAAAAAAAGCTGCAGTTTTCAGCAGCCTATAAAACCCCACGAGGATGGCAGAGAAGTTGCAATAAGAAAGTAAGAACTAAACTGAGATTTTGAAGAAAATGGGAGAATCCAGAGGCGAATGAATTTAAGAACTCTGAACCAAGCCAGGCCTTCCTTCTGTTCCATCCAAATACTTTAGATCTAGAACTATAGTTTGCAACATTGGCTGATCACTAGAAACCTTTTGGGGAGGTTACAAATAAAATTCTTTGGGTGCCGATGTTGGAAGTGGGGCAGAGAGAATACTGCATGGATTTTTAAAAGCTCCTCCAGGAGATTCTGAGGTTCTGCCAGACTTGGGAACCACTGGCCGAAGGACAAATTATGTCCTTATGCCATCACCAATCAAATCTACTATGCAGCTCCTCTGGTGCACAGCTGCACTGCTGAATTCTAGATATGTTTTTGATTGGACACAGATGCATTTAATTAGCAGTTTGTATCATCAATTAGAATATGAACTCAAAAAGTCACCTTCTTGCTTAGATATGCTTTGAACACAAATTTTAATATGTGACAATTCCTGAAGAAATGGGGGTAGGTGGCGGGGGGGATTTTAATGAAGTCATTAAAACATAAAATGATTTTACCTGAGGATGCAATCTAGAACGGATTCCTTGAATAAGCAAATAGTTATAGTCATGTGTCTAGCCTGAGTCAGAGAATCTGGGTGCAGCAGAATAAGAAAAAAAGTGATGATAGTGATAGAAAAGTTACATTGCATTTTTATGTCATTTTTCTCAAAGCATTTTCAAAAGAGCCTCCCACCTCTCACCTTCAGTTTCCCTGAGGGAAAGGCTTACAGCAATGGAAGGTTGGGATATTTGCAGATTCAAACGGTCTTTCATTTGGACAAAATTTGTTGATTTAGTTTTCTGACCCAGTCAGGGAAAAAGCAGCTACTCTTGCTACTACTGTTGAATACATTACTTGAGTAGTTACTTAGCATTATACCAAGGACCTCATACACAATACATCAATCAGCCCAATATTTAATTTTACAAATGAGGAAACAGGAGCTCAGGAAAATGGCCCCATGTGATGGGAACCGAAATTTGAACCTAGATTAATGTGACTCCAAGGCCAGCTGCTTGACCACCTCTCATAAACAGCACCACCAACGCTAAGAATAAAAAAGACCCAGGTTTGAATGACTTCACCAAGGAATTACTTTCCTGTTTCTTTTCAGTTTCTCGAATTGTATTCTACTTTAAAAATATTGTAGATGTTTCACCTTCTCCAGTCCAGTCTACACTATAAGCACACACTTATCCCACACGCTAAACATGCAAGTACTATAAATCCTTTGTGCCTCAGTGTTTCTGTTTTAAAGGAACTGTGTAAAATTCCTTGCATGATTGTGGAAATTCCCATTCCTGTCACATCTCAGCATTACTAATTGAGTGCTGTGTTCTTCCCAGGTGAGCTGGATGCAGCCAGAAATCCTCACTGTAACTCATATAATTGCATCTTACTAGTCAGAGTTGGCATTAAGGATGAAACCTATTTGTCATTCAGAGTTAACTTATTTTCTAAAGTTTTTAGTAGTTCTTGGTCTACAATTCCCTAACTGGCCATGCACAGAGGCTCTTGCCTGTAATCCCAGCACTTCAGGAGGCTGAAGGGGAAGGATTGCCTGAGCCCAGGAGTTTAAAGATCATCCTGGGCAACATAGTGAGACCTCACCTCTACTAAAAATGAAAAATTAGCCAGGCATAGTGGCATGGACCTGTAGTCCCAGATACTCAGGAGGCTGAGGCAAAAGAATCGCTTGAGCCCGGGCTGTCAAAGCTACAGTGAGCCATGATCTCCCCACTGCACTCCACCCTGGGTGATGGAGTGAGACCTTGTTTCAAATAAATATATAAAAGTCTATAATGGTTATATAAATCTGTGAACTAGTTCATATTTCAATATGAGTTATGATAACATTATTTAGGCATGTGTTGTCTAATCTGAAATATGATGACCATATCAAAATATATCAGTATTTGGCTATATTGTTTTTCAAGAATAATAAAATAGTCATAAGATTTCCTTGATTCCTGGGCAAGATAGTGGAATAGGGACAGCTCTGGTCTGAAGCTCCCAGTGAGACCAACACATAAGGCAGGTGATTTCTGCATTTCCAACTGAGGTACCCGTTTAATCTCACTGGGACTGGTTAGACAGTGGGTGAAGCCCACAGAGGGCCAGCAGAAGCAAGTATAGCACCGCAACACCCGGGAAGTGCAAAGGGTCAGGGAACTCCCTCCCCTAGCAAAGGGAAGCCATGAGGGACAGTGCTATTCGATCCAGATACAACGCTTTCCCCATGGTCTTCACAACCCACAGACCAGGAGATTCCCTTGGGTGCCTACACCACCAGGACCCTGGGTTTTAAATACAAACTTGGAGGCCATTTGGGCAGACAGTGAACTAGTTGCAGCAGTTATTTTTTGTATCCCACTGGTGCCTGAATGCCAATGAGACAGAACCGTTTACTCCCCTGGAAAAGGGGCTGAAGCCAGGAGTCAAGTGGTCTTGCTCAGCAGATCCCACTCCTACAGAGTGCGGCAAGCTCAGATTCACTGGCTTGAAATTCTCACTGCCAGCACAGCAGTCTGAAGCACCTGCGATGCCAGAGCTTGGTGCGGGGAGGGGCATCTGTCATTACTGAGGCTTGAGTAGGTGGTTCTCCCCTCACTGTAAACAAAGCTGCTGGGAAGTTCAGACTGGGCAGAGCCCACCGCAGTGGCACAAAGCCCCTGTAGCCATACTGCCTTTCTAGGTTCCTCCTCTCTGGGCAGGGCATCTCTAAAAGAAAGACAGCAGCCCAAGTCAGGTGCTTATAGATAAAACTCCCATCTCCCTGGGACAGAACACCTGGGAGAAGGGGCAGTTGTGGACGCAGCTTCAGCAGACTTAAACGTTCCTGCCTGCTGTCTCTGAAGAGGGCAGCAGATCTCCCAGCACAGTGCTTGAGCTCTGCTAAGGGACAGGCTGCCTCTTCAACTAGGTCCCTGACCCCTGTGCCTCCTGGCTGGCATCATACAGGAGAGCTCTGGCTGGCATCTGGTGGGTGCTCCTCTGGGATCGAAGCTTCCAGAGAAAGAAACAGGCAGCAATCTTTCCTGTTCTGCAGCCTCCACTGGTGATTCTCAGGGAAACAGAATCTGGAGTGGAACTCCAGCAGACCTTCAGAAGAGGGGCTTGTTAGAAGGAAAACTAATAAACAGAAAGCAATAGCATCAACATCATCAGAAAGGATGAACACGCAATAACCCCATTCAAAGGCCACCAACATCAAAGACCAAAGGTAGATAAATCCATGAAACTGAGGAATAACCAGCACAAAAAGGCTGAAAATTCCAAAAACCAGAATGCCTCTTCTCCAAAGGGTCACAACTCGTCACCAGCAAGGGAACAAAACTGGACAGGGAATGAGTTTGACGAATTGACAGAATGTAGACTTCAGTAGGTGGGTAATAACAAACTCCTTCGAGATAAAGGAGCATGTTCTAACCCAACGCAAGGAAGCGAAGAACCTTGATATAAGGTTACAGGAACTGCTAACTAGAGAAACAGTTTAGAGAAGAGCATAAATGACCTGATGGAGCTGAAAAACACAGCACAGGAACTTCATGAAGCATACACAAGTATCAATAGCCAGATGAATCAAGCAGAAGAAAGGATATCAGGGATTGAATTTAAGATCAACTTAATGAAATAAAGCATGAAGGCAAGATTAGAGAAAAAAGATGGAAAAGGAACGAACAAAGCCTCCAGGAAATATGGAACTATGTGAAAAGACCAAACCTACATTTGATTGGTGTACCTAAAAGTGTCAGGGAGAATGAAATCAAGTTGGAAAATACACTTCAGGGTATTATTCAGAACCTCCTGAACCTAGCAAGTCAGGCCAACATTCAAATTCAGGAAATACAGAGAATGCCACGAAGATACTCCTCGAGAAGAGCAACCCCAAGATACATAATCATCAGATTATCCAGGGTTGAAATGAAGGAAAAAATGTTAAAGGCAGCCACAGAGAAAGGTCAGGTTACCCACAAACAAGCCCATCAGACTAACAGTGGATCTCTCGGCAGAAACCCTGCAATCCAGAAGAGAGTGCGGGCCAATATTCAACATTCTTAAAGAATTTTCAACCCAGAATTTCATATCCAGCCAAACTAAGCTGCATAGGCAAAGAAGAAATAAAATCCTTTACAGACAAGCAAATGCTGAGGGATTTTGTCACCACCAAGCCTGCCTTACAACAGCTCCTGAAGGAAGAGTTCCTGTCCTTTGCAGGGACATGGATAAAGCTGGAAACCATTATTCTCAGCAAACTACACAGGAACAAAAAACCAAACACCGCATGTTCTCACTTGTAAGTGGGAGCTGAACAATGAGAACATATGGGCACAGGGAGGGGAATATCACATACCACTGCCTGTTGGGGAGTGGGGGCAAGGGGAGGGAGAGCATTAGGAGAAATACGTAATATAGATGACAGGTTGATGGGTGCAGCAAACCACTATGGCACATGTATACCTGTGTAACAAACCTGCATGTTCTGCAAATGTACCTCAGAACTTAAAGTATTAATTTTAAAAAACTATAGATTATTAAAGAAGAAGACTGTAACTCAGGAATCATGTAGCCAGTGACCATGCCATTTACCATAAAAAGAAAAAAATATTGTTGTACAGGAATCCAGTGAGGATTCCTTTACATCATATAGTCTAAGGTATACACTCTAGAAAAGACTGAAGAAAAGAAATAGTGATCTTAAATGGGGCAAGAATATGGGGAGGGGAATGTTTAAATCTCATGGATGTGAATAAATAGCCTGCAGTGTGTGGAATAAGAACGCAGTTAGAGTCCTGAAACAGAAAGCTATGAGTTTAAGGAAAATCCAAAATCAATAAAAGCAAAACGTAGGAGTTGAGATTGGGGTGAAAGAAAAGAAGAAATAAAAAGTGTTCTAAGGTTTCTTGTCAGGGGCAAGGATGTGGGCAGCACAGGTGGGTCACAGTGTGCCCTAAAGGGCATCTAAAAGTTTTGTTTTATTGAAATGAGGGGAAAAGGGAGAAATTGATCACCTTGGAAATGAAAAATCTCTTCTTGGGTATTTTCATAAAAAATCATTGTATTTGGCTAAATACACACACACACACACACACACACACACACAAAAAAAAAAAAAAAACAACCCTTAAATTCTAATGTATAAAGATTTGTATGGCATAAGTTCTAACCATAATAGAAATAAATAATAAAAAGGTGATTGTCAAAAAATGATTTCCTTGACTTCCAGAGGACAAAGAACATTTGATTAGCATGTCCAAAAATATATATATAATTTCTTAGAACTTGTCTGAGAGACAAAGAGCAGGGCTAGACTGTGAAAATATGAAGTATTTATAAGGTGTAGGAATTTGTCAAAAATCACCACAAATGGAATTCCTGATATAGTACTTCAGTAATAATCTCTATAGTGTCCAAAGTAGAAGTGAATTTATATTCTGGCTGCCAAAGACACTTTACCTGAACCATAGGAATCATAAAGCTTAAAGAATCCTGAATGACTGTCTTTTAACCTAAGAGATTCAGAATCCATTGCAAACTCTCGTGTTTCCAGTAGGAACTTTTTGCTTCTTGTGGATAAGGATGGAACAGGCAAATGCACACAGGCTTTAATAGAGAAGGCTTAGGAATGACTTAGCACAGACGCTACAAAGGGTTAAAAAAGGATGAAACAAATACACTGAAAATCTGGGACGCATAGAAACCAAACCTCAGGGAACAGATTTACTAATACTACAGCATTTATGATCCAATCGGAGAAGCCTGTCCCAAGCCAGGTGAACAGCAAAGGAAAACCAGCCAGAACCATTCTGGGCTAGGGAAGGAAGTAAATGGGAGGAACAAAAACAAAACTTATTGTAATATTCGAGCCTGCCCATGACTTGATTCCCTTAAAGAGAGTCTCAGCAAACTGACACAAGAACAGAAAATCAAACACCGCATGTTCTCACTCATAGGTGGGTGTTGAACAATGAGAACACATGAACGCAGGGAGGGGAGCATCACACACTGGGGTCTGTTGGGAGGAAATAGGGGAGGGACAGTGGGGGGTGGGGAGTTGGGAAGAGAGAGCATGGGGAGAACTGCCAGATATAGGTGATGGGGAGGAAGGCAGCAAATCACACTGCCATGTGTGTACCTATGCAACAATCTTGCATGTTCTTCACATGTATCCCAAAACCTAAAATGCAATTAAAAAAAAAAAAAAGAGAGAGAGTCTCTTGGTTGTTACCGTAACCTGTAACTCACCCTGGAACGTTTTCCCACCTTTAAACTCCCTCTCCTACATACAACACACGTGGACAGGCACACACGTGTATGCAAATAGCATGAAGCACAGCACATACTATTTTCATTGTGGAGTACATTTCTCAATGGAAAGGCAGAGTAGATCTAAGATTTTATCAAAGTATCTACTCAATTAATTGAGATAATGAATATGGGCTCTAAGCACAGTGTCTGGCATATAGTAGGTAAATATTAGCTATTATCATATTAAAAGGTCTATTACTCCATATACACAAATCTAATTACAATCTTTTTAATGATTCTTTGAAGTATAATCATAGCTTAATGGGCTCAAGTTGTAACTTACTCAAGATCACTAGTCAAGGCAGTGTTGTAATTAAAATCTAAAGGCTTTCTGGCTGCAGAGACCACACTGTTTCTTACTGTGTAAAACTGCTTTCGAATTGGCTATCTAAACACTATTGGGATACTGAAAGGGTTAAAAGTATGCCCCATCTTGCACCAAATAGGTCAAACAGAAATAACACACAAACTAACTAATCCAGACCCAGATACTCTTTCATTATCTATTAGCTTCACTCAGAAATACAAGCTATAGGATTGATGGAGAAGTTAATTTCTGCTGGAAAAATTAACGTTGTGTATGCTGAAGCTTCTTGTGCTAATAATTCTCTCAAGTGTAACACTTGAGCTTGAGCCTCCATAAATTGTGCTAACCTCAAGATTAGCCTCCTTCATTTACCTGCTTATTTGACCCCAGGGAGTTTATAATTAATCAGACTGGCACTCACCTATCATATCAATTCACAGGTTCACACAAACATGTGCTTTATTTACCAGTAGATAATCCATGCTGCACTCAGCTGCCACATATTAATCTTATTAAAAGGTGACTCCATCATGCCCTTTTCTTGCTCAGAAATGACCAAAGCTTCCTCATAGCTACTGAGTTGAAAGCCCTACAGCTCGGCTTACCCTTAGGACTTTCCATAGGATAAATCTACCTGCAAAGCACTCCCATCACCAATTTTGAGTCACACAAGCTCATGCTGTTCCACCATGTTTTCCCTTTCTTTCCATTCAAATTCTAAAACTATCATTCCCCATGACATAGCTCACAGGATTTTGACTTATCTCTGATTTCTAACAAGAACTGATAATAACAATCACTTTGTTTCACATAATCTGTTGCATTAGACTATGTTAGGAGAGTATGTTTTATCTCAACAACATTTCAAGCGTCTGGGGAACAAAAACAATTTCTGATAAATGCCTTTCAGGATCTACCACAGTGCTTCCTATACTCAGCCCTAGACCAATTCATCCATTCACTAAGTCAGTATTATTAAGCACCTATTATGTGTCAAATACTATATTATTACCTCAGAATATAATAGAGAACAAACTAGACATGATCACTGATCTTATAAAACTTACATTTAACAAGAATGAGAAAATTATCAGCCTTTTCAATAGAGTAGGATAAGTGGGAAGATGGGGAAAGTTCACGTGCTAGCAGATATGGCAGCAGTGGAGATGGGGCGAGAGCCAAGAAGGGCTTTTAGGGCACGTATCATTTACTCATAGACTATCTAAATGAAGCGAGAAGAGAAAAAAGGAAGGAGAAAGGGAGAGACAGGTGTTAAATGTTTGCAATGACATATTCCTAAACTTTGGTTTCATATAGACAAATACATACTGAGAGACACGCACACACCCATGTACGACTGTGTACCCACATACGTACTGTAAAAGAGTGAAGCCTGATTCTAACTCATAAATCTACAGCTATCTATGTTCAGCAGAGATCCACCACAACAATTGCATTACACACTTGAATTAGTGGAAATCTAAGTCCAATGATTCAATTACTTTCCCTCCTCGATTAACAATTATTACGAGATATACAGATATCCGCTACAAATATTCTCTTATAATATCAATGCAAACATCCCCAGTCTACATGTCAAGAGGCACCATAGCATGTAATCTGTTTTCATATTTATTTATTCCTTTAGGAGAGTTCAAGAAAGTCCATTTTGAAGCTCAAATAAAGTTCCATTTTAAATTCCAATTCTAGGTTAAGATTTATGCTAGTTCTTATTTAGCATAGGCACCCATCCGTGTCCACAGGCCTTTCTGGATCTGAGATATGGAATAATTCTACATGTATTTACATTCCTCCAGGCTGCTTATTCAGCAGGCTTTCTAAACGGATGCTAGTTTGTACCTGGATAATAAACGGGAGTCAATCTGGACTTAAAGGGGATTTCAGATTCAGGGCACGAGGTCAGACAAAATAAAACATAGACATTCCCAGAAACTGATACAAACATGTAAACCATGCAGAAGATTACCTTCTCCAGAAATCCTCCCCAGGAGGAGAGAGAATGCACTTTGTGGATATATTGGAAACAACTGTTCTGGCCGCAGGAAAGCAAATACAAAGATTATGAGGCAGGAACATGCTTGACATGTTTAAAGAAGAGTAACGGGGGAAGAGAGACAGAAGTTGCGGGCAAAGGGTTATTTGTATTTATTTATTTATTGAGATGGAGTCTAGCTCTATCACCTAGGCTGGAGTACAGTGGGGCAATCTCGGCTCACAGCAACCTCTGCCTCCCAGGTTCAAGCAATTCTCCTGCCTCGGCCTCCTGAGTAGTTGAGATTAAAGGTACCCACCACCACACCAGCAAATTTTTGTAGTTTTAGTAGACACAGGGTTTCATAATGTTGGCCAGGCTGGCCTCAAACTCCTGACCTGAAGTGATCCACCCGTCTTGGCATCCCAGTGCGCTGGGATTACAGGAGCGGACCACTGTGCCCACCCTGGCAAAGGGTTATTTTTGTTGTGGTTTTTGGGGAAGGAGGGGTCCCAATTGCATAAGGCTTGTGGGTCTTTATAACAGTAAGGTTTTCTGTTTTTAACCCTGATTGCAATGAGCCTCTGAGTTTTGAGCTAATACATGATTTCACAGACATTTATATTTAAAGGATTCCCTTTTTCATCCTTCATTTAGTTGGAGTGGATTTCTCCAGAAAGACTGAGAAAGAGAACACCTTACGTAGTATAATAGAAGTGATTGGTTATTTTATAAAGATATTAAGCTTCTAGAGTTTAATTATACAATATTCCTTTAAGATGGCTGAACTATATCTGATTTTTAAAATCTATTATTAATTTTGCTTCCCCAATAGTTTCCCTTCTGGGAAATTTCCTTGCAGCAAGTGCAGGCTACTACAGAATATGAGAATTAGACTGACAGATATTCTGCTAGATAACTCCAGGGATGTTCTCTTGTTTAACTCTCACAAGAATCCTGCAAAATAGGTGTTATGTTCTGCGAGATAAAAAAGCAAACTTGGGCTGGGCGTGGTGGCTCACGTTCGTAATCCCAGCACTTTGGGAGGCCGAGACGGGCGGAACACGAGGTCAAGAGATCATCCTGGCCAACATGGTGAAATCCCGTCTCTACTAAAAATACAAAAATTAGCTGGGCTTGGTAGCGTGCGCCTGTAGTCCCAGCTACTTGGGAGGCCGAGGCAGAAGAATTGCTTGAACCCGGGAGGCAGAGGTTACAGTGAGCCAAGATCGTGCCACTGCACTCCAGCCTGGCACCTGGCAACAGAGTGAGACTCTGTCTCAAAAAAAAGAAAGAAAAAAAAAAAGAAAAAGCAAACTTAGAGGAGATAATTAGTTCAAGTCACATAGGTAGAAATGTTGGTGAAAAATGGGAACTCAGGACCACCTACCTCTGAGGGCCTTGGTCATTCTGTGGCTGTCCCAGTGATTCCTGCTTGTCAGTTAAAACTCTGAACACAGCACGAATGTAATCCCAGCACTTTGGGAGTCTGAGCAGTTCAAGACTTGCCTGGCCAACATGGCGAAACGCCATCTCTACTAAAAACACAAAAAGAAGTTGGCTGGGGCGTGGTGTCAGGTGCCTATAATCCCAGCTACTCAGGAGGTTGAGGCAGGAGAATTGCTTGAACCTGGGAGGCAGAGGTTGCAGTGAGCTGAGATCACGCCATTGCAATTCAGCCCGGGCACCAGAGTGAGATTCTGTCTCCAAACAAAACAAAACTCTTAATACAGCTTTGATGGGGACTTAGAACATACTACTTCAAAATATGGGACCTTAGAAATTGAGAAAACACCAGAAGTGGCTGGGCGTGGTGGCTCACGCCTGTAATTCAAGCACTTTGGAGGCCAAGGCAGGTGGATCACCTGAAGTCGGGAGTTCAAGAGAAAACACCGGAAGCAGAAAGGTAATTATCTGATCTTCTCCCACCTTTCTGTGTGAAAGTTGGTCACAAAGGCCAGCTTTCACCATCCCTGAAAATGGGCCATAAGATCCTCATGCGACAGGTATCCTGCCCTATACCTGAAGAAAAAGCATGCTACACAGAGAGGCCAAGAAAAATCTCAACAAACATGCCTTGCTCAATTCCCCCTAGTTTATTACCTTTAGATTACACATTTTTTGTCCAGTCACACTTCTGCATAACTGTCCATTCCTCATCTAACCCAAGCATAAAAATGTCCAGTTGTCCTTGGGTCTTTGGGTTATCATTTCTGCATAGTTCTGTGTCACATAAAACTTAGATAAATTTGTTATGCTTTTCTCTTGTTAGTCTGTCTTTTATTATAGGGATGCCAATCATGATCCTTGCAATGGGTAAAGAAAATATGTTACTTTTTCTCTGCCACTTGTTTAAAAATCAAAAATTCCAGCTGGCGCGATGGCTCACACCCATAATCTGACCACTTTGGGAGGTTGAGGTGGGCAGATCACTTGAGGTCAGGAGTTCAAAACTAGCCTGGTCAACATGGTGAAACCCCGTCTCTACTAAAAATACAAAAATTAGCTGGATGTGGTGGTACGCACCTGTAATCCCAGCTACATGGGAGGATGAGCAGGAGAATCATTTGAACCCAGGAGGTGGAGGTTGCAATGAGCTGAGGTTGTGCCACTACACCCCAGCCTGGGCAACACAGTGAGACTCCAGGTCAAAAAAAAAAAAAAAAGGGAAAAATTTCTAGTTTTTCAAGTAGTCTTTCACAATTTTGATAAGCCTGAATCAACACCACAGAATCCTTGGTGAGTCAGGTAAAGATGAATTACTAATCTGAACTCCTGAGGGTCCCATCTTTTTCCTGGGCTCTTCCACCAAACCACTGCTACTCATGAAAATATATACGCTCTGCAAAGTAGCCAGCTGAACAAAACATTATGCAATAAGTTGAAGAGGAATGCATGCAGGGAGGACAGAGAAAAAGAGAGCGAGAAAGAGAGGTCTTGGTTCCAGCCATGCAAAAGTGTATCCGTCCTACAGGCACACAAGGCAGAAGGCACACACCAGATTGTACTTGTCAGGCTCAGCCTTCAACTTCACACTTGGCAGTAGGAGCTGCTTACCAGCACCAGCCTCACCTTCTTTAGAGTTTGGTTTGCAAATGAGATATTTCATCAATCTATGGATTCCCTGTTTTTTCTCTTAGTCGCCTCTATTCTTTCTTTCACTGGCTCACTGTTTTTTTAAAGCCCTTGGTTTTTGAGAAAAGGAAACACATCATTGTTACTGGGTACAGGAATAAACTAGACAAATCTTTTCCTCCACTTCTACAAAATGAAGCCTTTCACTTTTATCTTCCCAAACTAACTAGAAGAAGGAGGCTTTCTTGTTTTCCCCCTCAGCAGTGGAAGTGAACACCTTCTATTCAATAAGTCCACCCACGAGCTGGTGGCGTCCTTTTCAAAGGGTCGGTAAAGTCTGCAGATCCCATGGAAGTACAGTTGTAACAGTGACCCTTACATAAGGACTCAGATGTCTATTTTGAACAATACCTGCTTTAAGTCTTTATAAAGAGGCATAGAGGCAAATCTATTCTAGAGGGAGGAGTGATTTTAGAATAGGCGCTTGTTTCCACAGCTACGTGGGGAAAGAATAGAATTAAGCTTAGGCTGGAATACCAGAGACAAAATGCGGGGTAGAAAATGAAGGAAGAAGTTTCCAGGCAGCAAATGCAACCTCACATGGCCCTCACTACACACCAGTTTGAATCATTCCTTACATTTGGCTAAATCAGTTGCTTAGATGAAAGTAAGAATGAGGCCAAATTAACATATAATTTTGGCTAGAGACTCAAGGTGTCAGAATCACAAAGATCTTTGTTCAAATCTCATTTCTTTTTTTTTTTTTTTTTTTTTTTTTGAGACGGAGTTTCGCTCTTGTTACCCAGGCTGGAGTGCAATGGCGCGATCTCGGCTCATCGCAACCTCCGCCTCCTGGGTTCAGGCAATTCTCCTGCCTCAGCCTCCTGAGTAGCTGGGATTACAGGCACGCACCACCGTGCCCAGCTAATTTTTTGTATTTTTAGTAGAGACGGGGTTTCACCGTGTTGACCAGGATGGTCTCGATCTCTTGACTTTGTGATCCACCCGCCTCGGCCTCCCAAAGTGCTGGGATTACAGGCGTGAGCCACCGCGCCCGGCCAAATCTCATTTCTTAACGCTTATAAGCTATGTGATTTTGGGCAAGGTGTTTAACACCTCTGGCCATCATTTTCCCGTATGTATAACAGCAAGAGAAAATTAGAGTGGCTGGGGTCATTAAGGAAAACGACACTTGGGAAATAGTTTGTCAGTACAGCATAGGGACAGCCTTCCTGGGAGGGTCCCTGTATGATTACCAAAAACGGGGGGACTCCACACTCGCCTGGCCAGAGGGGGGCTGCCCAAAATAGGCAGTATTTTTTTTTTAATAGCTGATTAACAACTATGTCCACACTCACACATCAGCCCCAACTTATCTTCTAACCTTGAGAAAATTAATCACAAAGAAATGGTGTCAGGTGAAGGGAAAGCCAAGCAGGGAGAGGACAGGTGAGTTATAATTCTCCCTCTGTGCCTAACACATTATACTACCATGGGCAGGTCACACTACTTTTCTGGACCTCATTTCCCTTTGTGTAAAATGAATGAGTTGAGCTAGACTAAGCTTAGAGGTTCCAAAGTCTAAAACACTTTGTGGGCTGAATTTCCTGAATAGGGGAAGGGCCATTTCTAGCGCTGCAAAGGATGACAGCATTTGACAAATGTCTACAGTTCCTATGTGATGGTCAGTTATCAATTCCAATTATGGGGTCAGCTGAGGAGCAACCTCAAACCAGCCTGCAGGGATCTGTGCATGAAGGGAAGGGGTAAAGCTATCAAGGGTAATAATCAAAGCTTGGCCATTTAATGGGGAAGCTGTTAGGCAAATTCACTGCTTTACTCCAGGAGCATTTTCCCTGACTGAATATCCTGCAGAGCAGGACAGAAGAGGGCTCAGCTGCCTCTCCTATGAGACAAATAGGTCTTGCATGATTGGCACTTGCAAGTCATTTCACATATTAATTATAAAATCATCTATTTACTTTTTTTGTCCTTTCTTGCAAATCATTCTAAAAATAATGTCATTTGAACACTGCTTCACTTGCTGTGCCCAAGTGAACTCCCCAGGGAAATCCTAGCCACTGTAATATTTAAAAATGCCCCTTTAAATTAGCAAGCCTTGCACAGACTGTATTGGCAAATTCAATCATCCTTTTGCTACTGGGTACTTTTGTTTGTGGCTCCCTTAAAGAACTGGAGTTCTCCCACCTTCAATTCCAATCAGGCTGAAATGATATGAATATGCTGTGGGTTTAGTGGCAGTAACTCCATTAATGTTAATACACAATAAAGAACCACACAGTTTAATAAAAACAAAAGCTCCGAACTATATCTGAAAGCCTTTTAAGAGCAGAGTAAATGCTCTAGTGATATTTTTTTCCCTTTTCTTATTAAAACTCAAGTATAAGACAAGCTTTGTGGGTTTTTACACATTTCTTCCATTCAAATGCAAAAAAAAAAAAGGTGGAGATGTTTACTATGTTTAATTAGCTTCATAATGCCTGAGTCTCCTTAACCTGAGAGAGGTAGTTGGTTACTAAAAGTAGAAGCTCACAATTTATTAGCACCACCACCAAATGTTTCTACCTAATGCTGATGAATACAACTGCAAAAGCATGAGCTTTTAAATCCCTGAATTCCGCAAATAGTAAAAGAGAAATTATTTGGGATCCTGGAGCGAAGCCATAATGAAGGAAAAAGAATTAGTATGAAACTGAATCTCACTTGAAAATTGATTTTAGACTAAAATCTAGTCCTCTAGATTTTAGACTGATCCAGGCTTCCTCACTGAAAAGGCAGGCATTTTATCTAAGCCATGTGGAGATGCTGACTGGATAAATATCTAAATGAATGGAATTACTTGTGAACTGCTCCCCCCTTTTCCTGATCTTTTTAGTTAAAGTAAGGACACAGGAAATCTGAGATTTTTAAGAGATTTTATCTTATTTTATTTACTTTTTTAGAGACAGAGTCTCACTGTGTTGCCCAGGTTAGATTGCAGTGGTGCAACCCTAGCTTACTGCAGCCTCAAATTCCTAAGCTCAAGAGACCATCACACCTCAACCTCCCAAGTAACTGGAACTACAGGTGTGTACCACCATGCCTGGCTAACATTTTATAGAGTTGGGGGTGGGGGGTTCACCATGTTACCCAGGCTGGTCTTGAACTCCTAACCTCAAGCAATTCTCTCACTTCAGCCTCCCGGAATGCTGGGATTACAGATGTGAGTCCTCTGCCAGACCAGGAAGAGATTTTAGTGGTGAGCCTTTCTGACCAACCTTCTACACTTGACTTTTGGTTACAATATCCCTAATATGTACTTGACCCAGCAGCCTTATTATCCTTTCCTTCAGCTTGACTAAGCCTTAAGTAGGCTTATTCCTGACTCCAGGTCCCTAACATCCCTTTTCTTACAGCATTTACTTTAGAAAACGTGTAATTATAAATCCTTTCTCTGCCCCTTTGACATGTAAATCTTTTTAAAAGCCTCCTGTCAGTTTTGCAACCTCTCTCAAGAACCTAGGAGCCATCTCTTTGAAATGCAGTCAACAAGGAGATAGCACCTCTATCTACCAGTTTTTCTGAGAGTTGAATATCTGTGCCTTACTCTAAGTTGGAAAGCTACCTTCTCTCTTAAAGACAAGAAAAGTTTATTTTCCCTTTGGATAAAGACAATTGGTAAATACAGATGGCTTATGACTTCCCCTCAACAACCTCCAGGCCTTTTTCCTGAGCTCACCCAACTCTTAGAAAAACCCTCCCGCTTCTTCTTCAGTGGGGAGTTGAGTCTAGATTGTGTTCTAGCTTCTGCTCAATTGTAATATCCTTGAATAAACTCCCTTGCCTGCTTAGCTTTGGCCAGTGCAATTTTTGCTTCTGATGCTTAAAGCTTTCTGGACACAAGCAGGGATCCCAACACCTACCTCCTTGGATATCC
Organism: Aotus nancymaae; assembly: GCF_030222135.1. Classification (NCBI taxonomy): domain Eukaryota; kingdom Metazoa; phylum Chordata; class Mammalia; order Primates; family Aotidae; genus Aotus; species Aotus nancymaae. The sequence goes on along the minus strand of NW_026988473.1, from coordinate 21,489,391 downwards.
ATTCCTTCCTTCATCAACCCTGACCTTAGATAACTCTTCCCTACAAGGAACCAGTTTCTCACTAGGAATTCTACGGACCCGTCTAGAATCTGCCTAATATTTTACACACCCTTTAAATAGCTGAAGAAAGCTTCTCTGCGCCAGGTAAGCTTTCCCAGGACCTTCACAGAAGGTGCTGAGCCTTAGGCTCAGATGTGTCTTTGTCAAAGGATCTCCCTAAGGGAGTGCGTAAAGATACCGTAACTCCAGGCATAGAAGAGGCAACGGAAGGTATTGTGTTTTACTTTAGAAAAATAAAATTTATGATAATTCAGGATATGACCCACAGATCAGGTATCCTCAGTATGAATTACAAATACATTCAGCTTCCAGTAATGTTTTCTTCACCCTATAAATAAAAGCAATCTATTTGAGGTTTGAACAGCCCAGGGTGAGGATACCAAGACTTGGTACTTTTATCTCATTAAACCCTAAAGAAAAAACACTACATATTCAATTAAGTGGGTGAGAAGAGTAATAGCTAGTAAATTCTTTTTCTAGACTACAGTCATGACCTTGGAAACTCTATGATGATATTCACAAAATTAGTTTTATTTTAAAAATTCTATTCTTCTCCTGCAGACTTTGCTGTATATACTCATTATATTCACCCTCCCTTTCTTCAGTACTTGAAGTGTCCTCTCTTTCAGGTCTAGACATTTTCCTTTCTGGATGTTTTCCCACATTCTCACCCCTAGCAAAACATTCGTCTAGTGTTTCATTCTATCGGGGCATGATTTTTAAAATTAAGGGGTAACCAGTCAGTCAGGTAATCAAGTTATTTTATTATTTGACCCACTAGGTTTTTCATCAAAGAAAACATTATTAAGTTACAAGTGTGTTAATAGTTGACCCTGAGAGGCCCACTTGGTTCTCACTGCAAAGATGGAAAGCACAAGCTCATTCTAAGTGCCTTTTTCTTTCTGAAAAGGTAATACTTGAGCAATCTCTGTTGCTCCTTTTTCACAGTCCCCTTATATTCAAAGGTAATATTTTTATTTTCACAACATATATTTATTTTATTTGTATTTTTCTTATGAAATATATTTTCAAAATAATTTTATAGAATTATGTACTGACAGTACCTTATATCCTGGGCTTAGAGCTCTTCTAGGGCAAAGTTATTTATCTTATTATCCCATAATAACCAGTATGATTCCTGCCACATAGTATATCTCAATAAATACAGTTAAAGGTATAAAAATTGAGAAAATTAATTGAGGTGATCTTCCCAACAATTTTGTAGGACAGAGAATGGAATAAATATTTATTGCCATTTTTCTTTTTTTCTCTCTTGAGACAGAGTCTCGCTCTTGTTGCCTGGAGTGCAGTGGTGTGATCTCGGCTCACTGCAACCTCTGCCTCCTGGGATCAAGTGATTCTCCTGCCTCAGCCCCCTGAATACCTGGGATTATAAGTGCCCACCATCACACCCAACTAATTTTTGTATTTTGTTTTAGTAGGGACAGGGTTTCACCATGATGGCCAGGCTGGTCTCGAACTCTTGACCTTAAATGATCCACCTCCTTTGGCCTCCCAAAGTGTTGGGATTACAGGCGTGAGACACCATGCCTGGGCTACTGCCATTTTTTCAGGCAGGTTAAGTAATTGTTCAACGTAGGATGTGGAATAATCAGCCCTCCTGAGTGGTGAATGTACATCTGATTGGAATGACTTTGGGTATGCAATTAGACCTAGAGTCCCAGAGTCCATCTCTGTTAAAGTTGTGTGTCAATTCTGGTTACTCGGTGGAACAGACGAGAGAAATTCTAAATCATGCTACTGTTAAGATTTAGTATGTGAATGTACATATATGTGCATGTGTTGGTGGGGAAGGGTCAAATTGGCATTTCACCAGCTCTCCTTTTGTTCTTAATAGATAGAATTCATATACTCATTATATTTGACTCTGGCAAGAATGACTTCTTAATTATAGGCAATAGATAAGAGGCATAAACCTGGGGGAAGGGGACAGTGTACACACTCGCAAACAGATAAGCAAACAAACAAAACACTAGACGGATTATCTCCTTGTAAGATACAGTGATGCCAGTCCTCCATATATCAGACATTTCAGTCTCTCAGACCTCAAATCTTTTCAGTTCCAGAAGGAAGGCCAATGTTCATGAACTCATTACCCAAGCCTTGATCAATCTTAATATATTGTACAGAACTGTCAGTGTAGCTGAAATGGCATTTTTCCTCCACTTTGATGTTCTTGCGAATGGATTCATTTGGAGGTAGAATAAGAAGTTTGGATGATGGGATATAAACACAGTTAGAGCTGCTTTCTATGCTGTGGAAAACCGTGAATTAGGCACAATGGCACATAAAGCTGGGCATTGTGGTTTTAAAGGGTAAGAGGCCATAATCCTAGCACTTTGGGAAGCTGAGACAGGAGGATTGCTTGAGGCCCAGACCTCAAAACCAGCCTATGTAGGCAGTATAGCAAGATTCCATCTTTACAAACAATTGGAAAATTAGTCACGTGTTGTGGTGCACACCTGTAGTCCTAGTTACTCCAGAGGCTGAGGTGAGAGGAGAGCTTGCACCCAGGAGTTTGAAGTTGCAGTGAGCAATGATCGTGCCACTGCCACTCTAGCCTGGGCAACTGAGTGAGTCACTGTCTCAAAAGTAAACAAATAGGAGAGTCAAGGGATTTCAAAAGCTACTTTTCTGATGATTAAAACATCCTTGCTTTCCTAAAAAAGAACTTATTTTTAAGGAATTGTAAGAGTTCATCAGCCAAGTGTGTGGTTATCTGTTCATCCAAGCTCCTGATCATCTTAGATTAATTAATGATTTACTGAGTGTTTCTATTTCACTTGATTCACACTCAATTGAAGAGATAGAACCATAAAAAATTAGACCTATGCTTTAAAGATAGCATTCCATCCAGTTCCATAGCACCTGCCACATATGGCAGTCAGAGGTACAGAGCCTCAGTGGAGCACTCTGAGTGAAGGAATCAACTTTCAGGGAAGTGCACACCACTGATTCCTGGCTCTTCATTTCTGACAATGCTACGGGACACTGAGGAAACCTACTTGCCTATGGTACTGCATCAGTCCATGTTCTGCCTTCAGAAGCTTTCTAGAACATATCTGATCTCTCTCCTGTATTGTGTTAAAAGAAATTTTCAGAAAAAAATAAAATCATGACCGTCATGCACATATAAATAAGAACATGAGTTCAATAATTTATTTTGCTCATATGATATGAGGAAATCAAGCAGATGTTACACCAGTTCAAAGGAAAAGTCAAAACACTACAAAATTACATGGAGTAAAGGAATGTTGAGCTAAATTGCAAATGAAGACAAAGTGATTTTTCCACTGAGAGGGAGGGAAGTCAATTGAAATTCTACTGGACAAGACAGAATATGCATACGAATCAGTTACCTATAATTTACAAAGGTGCAAAACAGCTTAAAGACAATAATAGGACTAGAACTGAATATCCTGGATTGGTGTGATATACATCATGAATATGTTTCCATTGAAGTACTAATGTCTTTCAGTATTGAAGTAGAGTCCTAGCATCTTAGATGTAATTCTAAACTGAAAACAAGAGTGGGAAAAAAAGCCCTGAAAACTAAAAGCTATTTTCCCAATGCCTGGTGCTTATATATCCCTCTTAGTATGAATACTATGAATACTCATTTATTTTGCTGCATAAATATTAATACATGTTATTACAAATATTGCCCAGATACCTCAAGAAGTGTTACACAGTATCTACTATATGCATGTAATAATAGCTTCTCAAAATCAGAACTCTTCTGAGATCTAAAACTCCTTTAGTTTCCTATTGATGTTTTTCTAGAGTCAGCTTATGGTTTAGCTAATTGTTTACATTTCTTTCAAACTTCACATTCACTGACTTCAACTTGATAGCTTAAAATTAGACAAGGGGGGTGGTATTTACAAAAGAAAATAGTCAAATGCTCCAAATCAGGGCTTTCGTGTGTGTGTGTGTGTGTGTGTGTGTGTGTGTGTGTGTGTGTGTTTTCCTCCTGAGGGCCAGTTGTTAAACATTTGTCAGAACACCACTTCCCCTAAGGATTTCAAATAAAGGATTGTGCACCTGTATCTCAGCAATTTACAAAGGAGATGTGAAGATGAATAAGGCACATTCCCTGTCCTTAAGGGATTCACAGACTAGTGAAAAGCTTTTGGTCTACTACATAAATTAACATATTTATAAACATAAGGTTGTTCCAGGGTTTATGCTTCCCCCAAGGTAGCTGTTTCACAACAACTGTGTTCCAACTGTCCATCATGAAATGAATTAAATCTAAGTGGTTTCAATTCAGTAAATAGGCAGGAATATGAGGTCCTTTAGGAAGAGATGTGAGAGGTTTAAGAGTGGGATGAAGATTTCTGTGTCTTCAAGAATGAAGACAAATGAACTTAACGAGTTAACCTATAGTTTTCAAGATTTATTTGTGTATAAAGATTCCATTATGCAGAAGAGATTATGAAAAAATAAAATCTGCTGGATACGCAGGTATAAAGTTTAGAGCTTATAAGCTCTCTGGATTTATCTGAAATCTCTAGGGAATAAAAACTTGACCTCAGAGAAGATTTCTTATTCATGTGTCATCTTCTGGACCTAATGAAGGGTCTCATCCAGAGTAGGCAATTATTAAATAACTAGTAAATGGAAGAAGAGGAAAATGAACAGTAAAACATAGAGTGTTCAGCTTTCTATTTTGCTTTATCTGCTGCAGGATGCTGGCTATCTTCTTCAAAGGTCTGGAAAATTACCTCTCTTCTTAGGCTACATGGCTCTGATCCCTCTGTCTGTTGAAATCATCTTCTACAACTCTCCCTTTCCATCCTTGGACTCCAGCTTCTTTGCCCTTCTTGTTCCTGAGCACAATAAGGACAAGCTCCTACAAGAATTAGTTCCTTGAGGGCATTGGTATTGCTTGTCTCTCTCCCCCAGAATGTCTACCTTGACTATTTTATAAAAAACACTTCTTCTGCCTCCCTCCCCCCATCCCTGCCTCCCTCCCTCTCTCCCTCCTCTTTCTTTTCTTTCTCTCTTTCTTTTTTGGTTTTTGTTTTTGTTTTTGACAGTCTTGCTCTGTCACCCAGGCTGGAGTGCAGTGGTGTGATCTTGGCTCACTGCAACCTCCACCTCCAGGGAAGTGAGAATTGCTTAAACAATTCTCCTGCCTCAGCCTCCCACGTAACTGGGATTAGAGCTACCTGCCACCATGCCTGGCTGATTTTTTAATATTTTTAGTAGAGTCAGGGTTTCACCATGTTGGCCAGGTTGGTTTCAAACTCCTGACCTCAAGTGATCTGCCCACCTCGGCCTCCCAAAGTGGTAGGATTACAGGCCTGAACCACAACACCCAACCAAAAAATATCAGATCTTATCATGCAACACACTCAGGTACCTTGCAACACACTCAAGTCCCTTGCAATACTTTACTTACCAGAACCTGAAATTATATTATAGATTTTATTGTATCTTTCCCCATCAGTATGTAAGCTCCATATTAGACAATACTTTGTATCGGTTACTCCTACCCCCTGCATCTAAACCAGTGCTTGGCACATAGAAGGTATACAGTAAGTTTTTATTAAATAGATAATTAAAAAATAGGTTTCTCTATTAGATATGTGCTTTTATGGGAAATTTTCTCAGTTCTTTTTGAAAGCAAGTGGCATGTATTTTAAAAAAGAAACGAATAAAATTAAAACAAAATCATTATTTCATTGTAAACAGACTTCAAGAATATCAGAATGCTTCAAAAGAAGTAACTATATCTAAAAATATAAACAGTAAGGAAAATCAGCAAAGGATCAAGATTCAAAATAAAAAGCCAACTTTAAATTTGTTAGTATGCCCAAAAGTCCTATTTCCCTTTTCTTTAGTAAAACTATAGGTTTAGTTTGGGGCCTACACTGAGCCCCAAATAAAATACTTTATTTCCCAGAATCTCTATAGCCAGGTATGACTAAGTTCTGGCCAAATGAGATATAAGCCAAAATGTCATGTAAAAATTCCAAGAATGCTACTTTAAAGATGTAAATTCAGGCTAGAGATAACATCATAATATGCTTTCTCCATTTTTTTTTTTTTCTGCTTCCTGAAATGTTGGCATGGTGACTGGAGCTTTAGCGGTCACTATTGATCATGTTTTGACTTTAAGACTGAAAGCTTTGTGTTAGAATATTGGGACAGAGATGGAAGATGCCTGCATCCCTTGTGATTTTGTGCGGCCATCACACCTTCTCTGTACTATTTCTAGACTTCTCCATGGGACAGAATAAACCCTCTGTGCTGATGATGCTGTTAGTTTTCTGTTTACATACATTGAAGTGAAGTTCATATGTCATGTGAATATCTTAAATTATCCTTAGAGTCATGTTTATTTGCCTGACAATATGTTTACCAGATTGAGTAGTAAATGTAGAAACCATGTTTACCAGACTCAGTAGTGATTTTGATCCATCTAAAAAGTACTATCATGTCATCATTGTTTTTTTTGCAATTGTTGATATATTCACCACCTGTTCTAGGTAAGGACATCTGTTAATTTTCATGATTTTACTAAGCCCTGCATAAATATTAATTAAGCACAGTAGCTCTAAAAAACAAACTCAATGCCTGTTGGGGATTTAGGAGCAAAGCACTCAGGGTAATTACATGCTCAGATTAGAAACTTATAGTAGTATGTAAAAACATACAACTTTTACAACGGCCCAGGCAAGACAAACACAAGCAGAATTACAGAAAAAAAAAAAACCTATAGGAATATTAACACATTTCAGAAGAAACTTCTCTTCCAGTATATACAAAGAGCTAGATTGAGCCTTTGTTCCTAGTGAAAAAATAATAATATATTCAACACTTCTTACAATATTCATTATGTGTGCCATTCTAATAATCTCTTTACCTATATTAAATTATGTAAACAACACAGCAGACACATGAGGTGCATGCTTCATTTTTCAGAAGAGAAAACAGAGGTGCAAAGATGCTAAGTAACTTGTTCAAGGTCGCATACCTAGTAAATACCGAAGTCATGATTGGGATCCAAGCAGGGTAGTTCCAGACTCTGTATGCTTAGCCATTGTGCTTTGTTACCACTGCAGAACAGCTGGGAAGCAGCAGTAACTTGGGGAGCAATCGCTGAGAAGTACTAGTGAAATGGCTGAGTTGGAAATACTGTCAAATAAAGGAAACTGGAAAACGATTCCCAGGCTTCGTACCAAGAATGAAAATTAAATATCAAGGTATAGGCCAAACATCTTGGAACCACAATGCCAGCACCACCTGGAAGTGCTTTCTTGTCCTGCCCTTTTAACAAAAGCTGGATGGAACATAACTTAGAAGCACAACTCAACTTAGAGCCACAATACTCGAACCATTCACAAAATGCGGCTGGGCCAGTATTTTGAGGAATGTCTCAAGTAATCTGTTGCAGTACTATTAGAGCAGGAAAGTTTGGAAATAATGTCCACAATCTTACTAGTAGAAGATACTCAGTTATGCCTATTAATAGTTCTTCTCTCTCACTTGGATTTTGGTCTTCTTCTTTGTGTAAGGATAAAGGAATGGCATTTTGGCTAACATGGTAGCACTGAGCATTGCCAGCACCCGTGGCGATATGTTGTGTGAACATCATCAGTTGAATGTGTTATGCTGGACACAAAGCTGGAAACTACTGGAACAGCAGACTGGAGTCAAGAGGACAAGAATCATGGTGCTGCTATTTAGTAGCTGAATGATCTTAATGGAATCCCTTCAAATCTCCCCTTCCTGGTAGGCAAAACAAAGGAACATTATATGGCCACCCTGATTTCCAAGATCTGTCTTCTGTCATAAAATCAGAATGATAACTGTTGCATCTACTATACATCTACATAGTAGATACAGATATATCTACATCTGGTAGATAATCAGATAATCTCCCTACTCAGAGAGCTCAGACAGATTTCATTTCAAGTGACATAGGCATATCTAATCTCAAGTGACAGAATGGGGTTGGAGCATTAAATATATTAAGAATAAGTGTTTCCTTTCTTCCTACTGAGTGCTGTATTGATTAAGCATCTAATATATGCCAAGTTTTCTATCATCTATGTTACATACTTGGTAGTCCTTACTACAGACAATGTGGTAGATAATATAATCCCAAATTGAAAATGAGAAAAAAAGCTCAAAGAGGGTTTGAGTACTTGCTCGACCTCACACAGCTAGATAACAGCAATAAGAGACTTTAATCCTATTGTTAGTAAACTAAAGTTGAACTCAGATCTGTCTTACTCCATGCTGTGGACTAACTTGTGTCACTTTTCCTCCTGTGGAGGCTGGAGCAACTCCATCTTTGATGCTTATTTGCCATGTAAGCTTCTGATTAACCTCAGTTCTGGGAAGGCCTTTCAGATTTCCAGTTTATCTACTGTTCCTTGTATAAGAGCATGTACTTATGTAAATCCTGTCCTTATGGCAAATTTTTACGCATTCCCCTGAAGCACATGTGCCCTTCCCCTATGGTATACAATCCCTGGGTCTAGGGGATAATAGTGCTGGGATCCATTCTTGTGAGACTGTCTTTTCTTGTCCCTACCTGAGACACACTCTGTTCCTAAGTCCCTGTTAAATGTTTCTTTTTAAGAAACTGGATTTGTGAGCCCTTTCTTTGGCCTCTCAACTTCCTTGGGCTTTGGGATAGATTTGCATAGGCCTGCCTAACTCAAAATACTCCCTAATTCATATGTTGAAGCCCAAACCCCAAAAGTGACTATATTTAGAGACAAGAAGTAATCAAGGTTAAATAAGGTCATCAGAGTATGAAAAGGATTAATGTCCTGATAAAATAAGATACCAGAGAGTGAGCTCTCCCCCTGCTGTGTAAGCACACAGCCAGAAGATGGACATGTACAAGCCAGGAAGAGAACCCTCACCGGAACTTACTGTGCTGGCATCATGATCTCAGACTTCCAGCCTCCAGAACTGTAAAAAAATAAATTTCTGTTGTTTAAGCCACCAAGTCTGTGGTATTTTGTTATGGTAGCCCAGGCTGACTAATTCACTCCAAAGGTTTCCTTTGCCTTCTTTTTTTTTCCCTTGTTAAGCCATGCCTAGTCGTTGTATCCAAAAATGTCTGAAAAATAAATGGAGGAAGCATGAAAGAGCTAGTGAGCTTATATTTTACATTAGAGGTGTTGCTAGTGCTCCCTGGAGTTGTGCTGTGCACAGCCTGCGCGAAGGAACCTGGAAGTCCTTACTCCTGTCTGCATAATTGACATGAATCAATAAAGCAGATCTGCCACTGGGTGCCAAGTGCTTCCATTGTTACCTTCCAGCAGTACTACAACTAATAGTATTACTATTCTTCCTGCTCCTCTTTCTGTTCTGTGTCTACAACCAGCACCCCAACTTTGAGTACAATTTTTGAAAAAATACTTTCACAATCTATGGCTAATTAAAATTATCCACACTATAATCACGACATAATATTATATCCACTTATAGATGAGAAAGATGGATAGTTCGGGGAGCTGCTGAGAGGTACTGAGCTAATCAGTAGCAAAGGCAAAGTGCAGTTAGGTTCCTGAACACTGTTCAGTGCTCTCCACCCTGTGACCTCTATGCTTGCCTGAATATCCATCTTTCTCTTGGAAGCATTTTCACATTTACCATTTTTAAATATATTTTTCAGAAGTCCAATAAATTGTAGAATGGCAGAAATTATTTCCAGAGGGTGAAACAGCCTCTTAAATCATGCCCAGTAAAACTAAATTCTACCCTTAGGGGTTCCACTGATTAGTTGCAATGACTGTTGTCCAGATAGCCCTTGGTGTTGGACAACTTCAGGAAAATTCGTTAGATTGATTAGCCCAATTAACTTGGAAACTGACATACAAAAACAGGCAGGAAACCCCTGCTGGGTCCAAGAAAGAAATAAAAGACCTGCCCTGGTCTTGACTGCATAAATATGAGAGGGCCCATGGAAATTTCCACATGGAGTGCAAACACGAAGGCAGTCTGGGAGAGGACCAAGCTCAGGACTGGCTCAAGAAAGAAACAAAGAAGAGAATTAAGAACCGCTAAGAAGGCAAAAAGCCTAAGGAGAGAGAGCTCAAAGAATAGACACTCTTTGGCAAGCCCAAAGGCCAAAGAGCGGAGAGGGAAATTTGCACAGCATTCAAGAATACTAAGAGGGAAAAGATCTGTGAGCTGAGAAACATGGCCTTCTTTGTTCAAAGCTGGTAATGAGATTAATCTGTATTTTTTGTGAATCAGTAGCAAAAGCAAAGTGCAAAGTTAGGTTCCTAACTTCGCTACTGAAGCAAATTGGAGCAAATAAGAAAAATAAGAAGGGAAATTCTCCTTGTTAAAAAAAAAAACTATTCAGATATTAATTTTTTAGATATATTATCTTGGAGTGTTACTCTCATCACTCACTAATTGGGGTAAAGTTTTTATGTAAGTTTAAAAATGTAGTCTTCTCCTTCCCTTTCCTCTTGCATTTCTTTTATTTTTTAAATTTAATACGCAACTGCTAAAGCTGTAGATTTCTACTATGGAATCCCAGCTGTACTGTGACTTTCATATTTGCTACTAATATTTGTACATAACCAAGACTGATCTGACCATTTCATTTGCAACAGGGGATGAACAGAATCCAGTTATTCCTTTAACCATCATAATCCCCCATCTCAATAGAGAGTTCTAATTTTTTTTTTTTTTGTCCTATGGGACTATTTCTTCCAGATGGAAGACAATGTTTTCATGAGACCAGATGAATCATTTGATAAAAACAAGCTAGTTCTCTTCTAAAATGAGATTAAGAAGTGGAAGATGGGAGACAGGGGAGGAAGAATAGCCCAGAAAGGACACAGAACTGCAAGAAAAAGATCCAGGGGATTCCCAGAAACTGGAAAAACAAGAATAAAAGCTTCTGTGAATTTCCCCAGTTATGAAACAAAATGTAAAAGTGAAAGCAATGGCATCATCAATATGCCTGCCAATATTCTGCACACAAAGTAACAGAGTTTGCTAACAGGTCCTCAGAGTCACGGAAGAGAGCAAGTTCTTTAGAGGAGTGGGGAGTTTAGGGATGGACAGCAAAATGCCAAGTCAATCTTTTTGAAAACACTGATTACAGGCAGAGAGCAGCAATCACAGAGCATCTGAGGAAATCCAGGATCATTTTCAGTTCTGAGGAAGGAAGTCATTAGGCAGCTAATTAATTTTCCTTTAAGCTCATTAATAATGGTATCTGGTTGCACATAATCTGTAAATTAGGGAAGACTAAAATTTAAGAGTGATGTGGTTGGAAAGGGTGAAAGAGCAGGAGGCTTAGAAAATCTATTTTATTAGGCTACATGGAATTAACAATTTTTTTATTATCTATGTACATATTGCAGAACTTTGAATAAAATAATTAAGAGTTAATATGTATAGAGTGCTTACTCTGTTCGAAGCATTCTGTGATTTACATGAATTATCTCATATAATACAATAACTTCATAATATAGGTAATGTTAATATCTCAATTTTATAGCTAAGGAAACTAAAATCTAGCAAGATTCATAAACTTTAGTAAGAAATAGTAAAGACAGCTAGTAAATAGCAAAGCCAAGAAGCAAAAATATTATTTTTCAGATATTAGCAAATTACTGTCACAGACAAAGACTGTAATAAAAAAGACATAGATTTTTATAGTCAAAAGGCTCTGGATTGTGTCCTGATTCTATCATGTACTAGTTTTGTGTATATTTAGGTAAATTTCTGCATCTCCTTTATTTCTTTATCATGAAAGCATTATTCGTGATCTTGCCAACCTGGTATGGAAATTAAATAAGGTAAATGTATTTACAATACATAGTATATATGTATAAAACAATAATCTTAACATTCTTCATTTTATTGTTCACTCAATAACTTTATTCAGTGTCACACAATAAATGACAGATAATATTACTGTTTTTAGACCTCAGCACATATTGGACACCTAAATAATATTAGTGACTTTTCTCATCCTTTCCCATCTATAAGGACTATTCACAAATGACATAGCTAGCTAACTAAATAAATACAAAGTTTGAAAAGTAAATTTTAAAATGGCAGTTCCAAATTATTGAAGCTTAATTGAAAAAAACGACAGCCTTGCTTAAACATTTTCTTGATTAAAAATAAACTTTGGAAAAAGGGCATTATAACATCCCCGCAAAGCAATCAGATGCATTTTAAAAATGAAGTCATAGAAAAAGTCAAAATCTCAAATAAAAGTCTATTATACGGTTGCTAAGTGTCAATATATGTTCAGAAGATTTACAATGTGACAGGTATATTTCAGTGGGATGAAATTCAAGATAAATCTGAATACTTAAAATTTCCTTAACATCCTGTACAGTTTTATGTGACTGATGTTTTTTTATTCTAAAATATTTTGCATTCAGATCTCCTTCAGCATTATGACCTATAATTCTCATTAATCTTACAGAATTATCTGCCTATTAAAATTGGCAAATTTTCTCCTATAACACATTTCCACTGCACTTCAATTTTAAAGATGAGTTCAATTCCAATAAAATAAAAGAAATAGCTTGAATAGGGCAAGGAGAGGCCTGAGAAGGGTTATGGTCACAAAAGTTGCTCAATGTGATGGGGAAATGCAAGTCCAAGAGCTACTTAGAGAATCACAGAACATTTAAAATTCTAGACTCCGTGAATCTGAAATAAGAAGTTTCTGTAAAATATTCGAACCAGCCTCCACATCAACAAAGATCTTCTGAGGAACTAAGAGACCCGTAAGTTTCTAAATTGTGAACCTTGAGATGAAGAAAGAATCTATCTATCTATCTATCTATCTATCTATCTATCTGTCTTTCTTTCTATCTATCTACCTGCCTACTTACCTATCTATCATTGCCATAAAGAATGACTAATGACTAAAGAATGATAAAGAATCTATCATCTATCTATCTATCTATCTATCTATCTATCTATCTATCTATCTGTCTATCTATCACCATGAAGAATGACTAAAGAATGATTATCTACTATCTATCTAATTTCCATAAAGAATGACTAAAGAATGATAAAGAATGTATCTATCTATCTATCTATCTATCTATCTATCTATCTATCTATCTATCTTATCTATCTATCTATTTATCTACATACCTATCCCATCTATCTGTCTGTCTGTCTGTCTGTCTGTCCGTCCGTCCATCCGTCTGTCCATCCAAACCTAGGGTAGACTTCCTGATTTCCCACCCTGGCAATATCCTACCATTTCTCCACACACTCACTCTGTTGCATCCACTCTGGCCTCCATGACTCTTCCAAGCCAGGTGGCATCCACTTCTGGATCTCTGCACTTCCCAGTCCCTCTGCCAGAAACAATTTTCATCTAAATATCTGCAAGGCCAGCTCTTTCACCTCTTTTTGATATTTGCCCATATGTCTCTTCAAGATGCATTTTCTGACCACTCTATTTATAATCGCAATCACTTCTCTATGCCTTGCCCATCCCTCACATACACTCTGTGCTTTTGTAACTATCTAAACCTGCAGTCTCGGATGCGGTAGCCACGAGCCCCATGTGGCTATTCAAATTGAAATTTAAATTAGTTGAATAAAACAAAACTCAAAATTGAGCCCTTCAGTCTCGATTTATTTCAGGTATTCAATAGTCACCTGTAGCCAGTGGCTAACTATTGAACAGCACAGCTATATAATATTTCTATCACTGAGGAAATTTCTATGAGACAGTGCTGGTCTTGACTTGTGTATACTTTGTATATTTCTTTGTTTTCTTTAATATATCTTTCTACCAACCCACCCATGTCTACCCTGGAGTTCCAAGCACAGAAGTGGCCAGGGCTTTTGTTTATTTTGTTTGCTGCTTTATCCTGAGTACTTAGAACAATCCTTGGCGCATATGAGATATTCAATAAATACCTGTTAAACATAACCATTCATTATTTCCCTTTAAAAAGTCAGAGATCTTGCCAGTTGCCCTGACATGGATAAATCTGGAGGATATTATGCTAAGTGAAACAAGCCAGACATAGAAAATATTGCACAATCTCACATGTAGGATATTAAAATCCAAGTACACAGACACAGAGAACAAAACAGTGGTTATCAGGGGCAGAGCATGAAGGGGAAGAAATTGGGGATATGTAGATCGGAGGATACAAAGTAGCTAATATGTAGGATGAATACTAAGTCTAGAGATGTAAAGCGCAACATGAGAACTAAAGGTAAAACAATTGCACTGTATATCTGAGTCATGCTAAATGAGTGGATTTTAGCTACCCTTGCCACAAAAACAAAAAAATGGGTAACTATGTGAGATAATAGATATGTTAATTTTCTCCTTTAGAGAAACATTTTTACTACCTGTATGCATCCCATAACATAATGTATAACATATCTTAAATATGAACAGTAAAATTTATTTTTAACAAATGTCAGAAATAAGAAAACAGTTGCATCACTCCTCCTTAGAGGGAATTTCAACATGCCAAATTATGCTCAGTTGTATTTCATCAGGGCTATTTATTTGTTGCTTATAATTGTCCAAATACCTATGAATGTTAAACGTTTTGAGACTATGATTTCCTGTAATCATTTATCTCCTGTGCCAGAGCAGTGATCACTAAAATATATCAAGATTTATGGCAGAAGAGTCTGTCAACACCTACACCTCCCCAAAATTGTTAACTGTCTTAAAAACTTTAGAGTTGAGCACTTCATTTGATTAGGCTTTTCATATATATGCTATAATAAATACAGATAGATTTCTAGTGGATAATGGCCATCAGTCAATCTATTTGGTTTTATAAGTATAGACATGCATATTCCTTGTAAAAATCATTTTTATTCCTAACTATATTCATTAGAATGAAGGCCTAAATATGAGTGATCACTACCTTCTCTAAGTGACCTTGCAGAGTGCTTCTGAAGTTCTAATTCATCATTGTCAATACTGTACAGGATCATGTAATATATATTAAAGATCCATACTGTTGGCCAAAGCAACAATTTTCAAACTGAATCTAAGCTTAAAATGCTCTAGTGTCAGAGCGAATAAATTCAACTTTTTAGCTTTTGAATACCTGAGTTTTTAAAATAATATTTTTCTCTTACTGTAACAGAATGAAACAATAAAATATTAAAAAGTACACAAAATATTAAAAACTATTTAAAAATGGAAACACATAATTTTACAATCCATATACAATCTCTGTTAATATTTTGGTGTACTTTTTAGTTTTTCTCAGTCTATTTCCAAATCTTTTTTTTTTTTTTTTTTTTTTTGAGGCAGAGTCTCACTCTGTAGCCCCAGGCTGGAGTGCAGTGGTGTGATCTCAGCTCACCGCAACCTACGCCTCCCGGGTTCAAGCAATCTCCTGCCTTAGCTTCCCAAGTAGCTAGGATTACAGTCACCTGCCACCACATTCAGCTTATTTCTGTATTTTTAGTAGAGACTGGGTTTCACCATGTTGGCCAGGCTGGTCTTGAACTCCTAACCTCAGGTGATCCACCTGCCTTGGCCTCCCAAAGTGCTGTTCAAACCTGTTTATAAAATAGAAAATTATTATCCTATGTATCTCTAATTTATTTTCAGTTTTCTCCCCTTAATACTACAACAGTCCTTGGCATTCACATGTTCAACCATTTTTACTTTATTCTAAATGTCTTTGACTTGTAATGATTTGTATTTTTCTAAGTGACAAATCAGAATCATGCAGGGAATGTGAATAGTTTAAACTGATGAATCAATCTATCAGATTGCCCATAATCTGGAATTCAATGTGTTTTATTGTTGCTATGTTTGCACTAACTCATATCAATGGCAAGGATGCCACTGGGAGGCAGGAGAGTGCCAGCCAGATTTGGGTCCAGATGCCATTTCCATTTCTTCATTCAGTCCACAGATACTTATTTAGCCAGGTATAAAACTGGATTCTATATGTACAAATAGCTGTTTTTTTTTCCTCCAGCTTTCCCATTTCCAGGTGTTATGCTAAGTACTGTGTCTACTTACCATGTTTGATCCTCACAACTAACTCCATTGTAAAGTTACAAAACAGCTACCCAGTAAGGGTGAGTAATTTGCAAGTGATGGAGCCACCATGACTGACGACCAGGAGTTCTAATGTCAGTACCCTTCCTCTTAGTCACCTTATGTCATTGCTTTGCTTAAAGCATTTGCTGTTGAGAAAATTATTTAACTGTTTTGAGCCTCCATGTATTTGTTTGTATTAAATAAGATAGAGGACAACTCAAGATGCCCTGGCACATTAGAAATATCCAGTAAGAATTAGCTATTATTACTAAGCTATTATTAAAAATTCGTAGACTTCTGAAGGAAACAGAAAGAATTCCTTGTGGATATTAAGAGTTTACTGTCTAGCATAATCAGGGCATTAAAACTTCTTTATAAACTCAATTTTAATTACTGCAGCATAGTCCACGTATTGATGTGCTATAACACATTTATCTATTTTCTCTACCTCTGGGCATTTTAGATTGCTTCTGAATTCAGTTTTTACTTGAATAAAGCAGTGGCTTTCAAAGAAATATTTCCTGTACATTCAATAAATATTTATCCATCACGTTCTATGTTTAAACTGCTGTGATGGAGATTTTAGGTGACACAATGAGTGCTCAAAGTGGATGAGGATGATTCTACAGGGAAGATTCCAGGCAAGCACCATGCAGGCTTAGAGTGGGAAGGGGTCTCATTTAGTGGGGAAGATCAAGACATGTTTTTAGGAGGTAATAATAGAGTTTTGTTCATCAGACAATGTGAACAGAGCATAGAGAACACAAGAAGTAGGAAAGACAGTAGAGGCAGAGGGAACACTTTAGCAAAAGCAGGAAAGTGGCCAAGCATGAAGCTCAGGGACAGTGAGTAGTCTCATTGGAACAAAGGCATATGTAAGTAAAAGTTAAGAAATATAGAAAAGAAAATATAAGAAATATACTAAAAATCAAAAAGGTTAGAAATATAGACTGTGTCCATATTACAAAAGACTTTGAATGGCAGGGTAATGGGTCCATCTTTTATCATGTCTGCATGGGGAAAAAATCATGATATATTTCACTGAGTCCAGTGGAAACTAGTTAACATGACAAAAATAGCATCACTTCTTATCATGTAATCAGCAAAGCCACTGAAGTCTGAAGTGGTTGGGATGCCAGAGATTAAATACATAGAGAAGCATTGAAAAATCAGTAGGAGAAAGGAAACCAAAACTTAAGTGAATATGGAACAAGAGATCATAAGGGCTAGTGTGATTCAGGGATCTACAGCAAATAACAAAAAGAAACATGTCAGGGCAGTTGAATGACCCCTTTCTATGTCATGATCCTCACTTCCATTGCTAAATAATGAGCATCCAGCGGGACTGAACAGGGTAAAGAGACATTGCAGAACCTGAAACTCCCATTTAACAGAAGTCTGAATAACTACTTTTGCAATTTATTTTTAGGCCTCCTTAAGAAGAGACCAACCAAGGCTGGGCTCAGAGGGTCTATCCAGAGTGAAATGTTTGAAAATTGCCTTTCTCATTTGTGTTACTGGACAATCATTAGTGCACACACTATTTTAAAATGTCACCCAAGAGAACAGACTAGATACCAATAAGAGGTGTTTCTTCTGCAGAATGAAATGTGCCAACCACAATTTTATTTGCAGTGTCTTTGGGGAAATTAATTCTTTGCCTCCTTTCCAAGACCTTCCATTCATGTATACTTTTGCAAAACTAATTATTTTTAAATGACTTGCCTGTGTCCCTTCTAACTGTAAAGAATCTTCAGTTTCTACAATTTATCCTTCAATAGTTTAGTTTCCATATGCAAATTAATTTTTAAAAAGGTTTTTATTTTAAGTGTTTTTCTAATTTAGATTAAGATTATTATTTAAATGCACTGAGATATTTAGTTTCTAAAGCTTAAAAGTACCTTTGAATGGTATATGTGTTTGTACATGCATTTTGCACAGAGAGATCATTTTGGAGATTAGAGATATGTTTTATCCAATTTAGCTTTCATTCCTCAAGTGATTGAACTTCCAATATTTCCCACGGGATGAGTTTCAAAATCCAATAGCTTTTTATTCTATAGAGGCTGTCAAATACTCAATAGCCTCCACATTCATTAAAATCCTTATTATGTAATGTTGATCTGGGTTATATATAATTCCAATTCTACTTAGCATTTATATCTTTTATCATGTGTGTTTAAAACCCCTTCCCACAACATGGGCTTTATTTAATAACCTTTAATCTATCTGTATATGCCCCAAACCCAATTCTTTCATTATTTGCCTGACTTTTTCAGCTTTTTCCAATTTACAACTTTGGAGACTTGTGGTACCCACAATAAATACAATATGACAAATACAATTTAATACAAAGAAAATGCAACATAGCCCGAAGATCATATATCTTTAGACTCAAGATAAACGATATTCTTCATCTCCGTTCTTTTACTATCTATATGTATATAAGAACATAGACTACTGTTTCTTCAAAGCCTTTATTTATTGATTCATCTCTAAAGTTGAAATAATAATTTTGACCTTACAGATTTGTTGTTGAGGTTAAATGAGATAACGTATGTAAAATGCCTAGCCTACATGGAGAACATCTAAGAACAATGTGACAAAAACAGGCACTGAATAAATTAATGTTATTCTTAATTGGAGTCATCAGTGACATAACAAGACTTGTGATATCCATTTGTTTACTTTTACTGATTTGACTCTCATAGCCTCATAAAGTTGAAATATTCTCAAAAGTCATTTTGTTTATCTCCCGTCCTCTGCTGTCAGATAGAAATCTACCCAGACAATGATAAACAAACAGAAGTCAACACCCTATTTTTAAAATAAAAGTTATTACAATAACCCATAATAATCTGCTATATAGACCACTGTTATTGACTAAGACTAAAGCAACTATAAAATATGAAGAGACCAATAAAACCTTTTGTGGAAATGAATCCCTATAAGCTGCCTGCATAAAAACATGAATTATCCGGACAGTCGAAACCACCTAAAACAATAGCCTATATTGAATATTCCTAGAGAAACAGACATGAGCTATTTGAAGAGCTAAAACTTTTGTCATGAATTGGCCTGGGATCCATTAAAAAAATTGAAAAATGAAAGACAGGGATGATGTGGCCTCTGGAGACATTAACTAATCAAGCTGACTCTGAAACCAAGAAAAATTTTGAAAAACTAAAACATCTAACAAGGTGAGCTTGGGAAAATGGAATTTTCCTATAAAAATAAAGTTTCCCACATCTTGATCTGGGTTATATATAATTCCAATTCCACTTAGCATTTATATCTTTTATCATGTGTGTTAAACATCTTAAGTTATATTGTCCTCTTTTGGTCTCACCCTCTCACCTTTTCAAAGAGGCTTTTGCCATCCATATGTCAGGTATTGTATGGTAATATCTGGAAGTGTGGCTATCATATCTGAGTGAAGCTACCTAACTAGTAGAAGACAAAGATGTTCTAATTGGTTGTATAGACACTTCCTTCTCCATCTCTGGAGGATTGCTTTCTACATAACAATGCCCCAATGTATTTCCTAATTCTTCCTGACATCTTTCTTTAGATTTAGATTCAAAATACTACATTTCTAACTGATAGACTACACAGATATGTGATAAACACTATCCAATGCAACTTTACCTGAATTATCTTATATGGCTCTCCCTAAAACCACATAATCTAGAAATTATTATTCCAATTTTATAAAAAAGTACATTGAGGCTCAGAGGTTTAGTGATTTGCCAGAAATCACGCAGTTAGTTATAAGAATACCAACGTGGGTGTTCATTCTCAGGTCACCTGGTTCAAAGTCTTAAGCTCATTCCATTATGACTCAGAGTAATCTCCTAGCCTATCCGCAACAGTGATAAGCTAGATCAATATTAGGCCAATACATTAACTACTGGGTCTTTCCTCTGGTTTGCTATACAGAAAGGCTCTATGTACTTCCTATGACCAATTTTCAACAATGCCTCAATACCACCACAATATCACATTAAACTCCACTTGATCCCACAATGCAGTTGTTGCCTTGGCCAATGGCATGGATTATTGCCAATAATATTTTGCTAGCACAGATTTGGCTTTAAGCCCATATCTTCTTGTATGCACAATAAGAAGAAAAAGCAACTGTGATCTTTCATACAACAGCAATAACCTTGCATATGCTTCCAAGTGGTCTGAGGCCAGTTCTTAGATTCCGTAGATTAAATATAGAACATCAATAGTGAGGCCATCTTACATGTTGCACAGAGCACTGAATCTAAGAAATCTGAATTCTCTTTTGGCATCTGATCCTAATAAGCTTTATGATCCTAAGAAAATCCATTTCCGGGCCTCAATTTTTAAAGATGTAACCTGAGGGGACAACTTAAATTATCTTCCGGGATTAAAATGTAGTTTATATCACATATATTCATATGTACATAGACAAGCATATTTTGCATTTAAATAGTTATTTAAATGCCTGTTAGCTCAGCAGGTCTTCACTTAAGACTAGGGAATTGGCAGTTCTCTGATTTTACAAAGAGTCTTTTATCTCAGGATGCTGGAAGATCTTACATCATTCATTAATTAAATCTCACATCCTCCCCTCCTGAAAGGTGAGACCTCAAAGGCTGTTTTTCTCTATCATCACCCATATGGTGCCAGAATATGATATTAACTTTGAAACACAGCACACCGAGAATCTAGCCACTCACACAAAGAGTGTTCTCCCTGAAAGAGTGTAGGCAGAGAACATCCTGAGAATGAACTGCATGGGGAAGCTAGAATGGAGAGGTATCTAATTGTTATGATGGGAGTCTTTGACAAATGAAGTTGGTGTTAAAATTGATTAAATCAAATACAACTTCCCCTTCTCCTCCCAATGGAATATCAGCATCAGGTAAAACATCCTATATTTATCTCTCTCAATCTGCCTAAGTAGGTGATGCTGCTTTGAAGATAATGGTTATGATGATGACAGTTTTCAGCTTACCTGTATCTCTATTCTCTCTTTTTTTAAACATAGCCTGTTTGTGAAGTTAGAATTAGGTCAGTAAGTTTACCAGTGACACCCATTCCCACCAAATATTTATGTATGTAATTGGTTCAAAAAGTCATGGAGCTAAAGCATAAGTTGTTTTGTTTCTGAGGGGGGAGGAGGTAAAGGGAGACAAAGGGAAAGAGAAAGAGAGGTGTAAAGTCCTAGGCTGCGGAGGGTATGCAACGTCACATTTGAATGCATGATGACTCCCCTGCATTCAATTGTTCCTTGTTGAGAGGAGAGGGTTATGGTTACATAAACTTAGAAACAATGGGTGCTAAAAAGAGAAGGAAAGATAACAAAAGTACTAGGGAAAAAAAGTACCATAGAAAATCTCAGATTTCTAAACATGTTTTTTTTTTTTTTTGAAAATTAAGGAACCTTATTTTCTTATTAACATGGATTGTTAATTTTTAATATCATTTAAAAGATATACTATGAAGAGGAAAAGATCTACCACTCAGAGTGGAGTTGATACCTGCTAGGTGAAAGAATGATGAGTCATATGTTAACCCACATGAACCAGAGAGCAATCCGCATGACAGTTTATGATTGCTGGTTTGCAGAAGAGAAAACTGAAACTGACAGACATGATAGCTAGTAACAATCAAAGGAAAGATTCAAATCAAGGTCCTTCAGACTCTGGGGTCTCCAAACTCCAGCCAGAAGCTTTTTCTCTTTCTGTTACCTCCTATCCATCTCATAGCTCATTCCTTTCTCATCTCCTTCGATCATCTAGTCTAAATAGAGTTCTATTAGCTAGCAGAGAGTTACAGTTATGTAACCCTCAACTAAGCAATGTCAGAAAGCCTGTGATATTTACTGAATAATCTCCACATGAGAAGCACTGCATTCTTCCAGTGAGGCAAAATCCATCGAATTTTTATCCTCATATTTGCCCATATGTCTGTAGCTTCCAGATTAATTGGCAAAGCAGAATGGACTATAGTTTGAACTTTATTCCAAGAAAACTACAAGATGCACTGTGATGTGCAGCCTTTTTATGAGAATCTTACTTCGAATCAAAAAAAAAAAAAAATCCCTCCTAGGGGAAGGGAGAAAACAGGTAATAAACTTTCCATCTATTTCCATGCTGAAAGCTATTATACTATACGAACAATCCTACATTCATCTAGTTTACAGAAAGCAGAATAAATGCAGCATAAGGACTAGCAGTCATATTTTCCTAAAGTGCTCCACCATGAATTATAAGCATCCACTAATGATCCCTTGCTTGTGGAAGGATGCTCACAAATCATCTTTTCAAATATAGGACCCTTGTCTGCACTCAAGAGGTTTATGTTTGTGAATCACAGCTTTTTGTTTGGTCCAGTTTTTCCTTCTCTCATTTTGTAAATATGATAACATGTTGATAAAGTATGAAGTAAGTTCCACTGACAGTGTTTTCCTTTGGCATCCTGGGAAATGATCTGTTTAGGATGGCTGCACAAAATCTATTTACTCAGCAAACCTAATTTTAGCTAAGGACCAATGAATATGTATATTGCAATGACACCACTGTTTGCCAACAATGTCAGGCTATCATGCCAGATCAGGATGCACAGACGAAACAAGATGTGAAATATTAAGGCGAATCAGAAGTTTTAATCCTTTTACAAAAGGAGGGAAAAAATAGTCACTTGGGAGCTCAGAAAGTAATAATCCATTTACTTGAGAACTATTCAAAGCAAATTTAATCTTCTCTTTTTCTACCTATTCAAGGAATAATTGTCTTCTTTATCTATTCCTCCCCTCTACACAGCCTTTTCCTCTGTAACTATTGCACTATATCATGTAAAACCCCACATTTTAAAGTCACTTAAACTTTTCACTTTTACCTATAATTATTTATTTGTTATTATTATTATTATTATTATTGAGATGGAGTCTCATTCCATTGCCCAGGCTAGAGTACAGTGGCATGATCTCGGCTCACTGCAACCTCCGCCTCCCACGTTCAAGCAATTCTCCTGCCTCAGTCTCCTGAGTAGCTGGGATTACAGGTGCATACCACCATGCCTGGCTAATTTTTGTATTTTTGGTAGACACGGGTTTCACTATGTTGACCAGGCTGATCTCAAACTCCTGACCTCAAATGATCCACCCACCTCGGCCTCCCAAAGGGCTGGGATTACAGGAGTGAGCCACTGCACCCGGCCCTAATGGTTAATGTTAATAGCACTCCATGTATTTGTCAGGATATCAAACTATTTTACAAAACACATAAAAATGATAAGAGGATAAAACAAAACTGTCATTTCTTCTTCCAATGTATTTTCCTTAGGAACTTAGAAACATTTTCCTAGATTTTGGGACCTGGATGCTCACTGATTTTGTTTTTAAAGATATCCTACAAGGGGGACTGGCTGAGTGACATACTTAGACCTGCTGTGCTCCAGACAGTTTTGCACTTTACACTTATAAGTTAATAAATGACTCTTTAAAGACTGTGGACCAGAAGAAAATTTTGAGAACACTCAGAGACTCAAAATCTGGTCAGAGATAATTTGTGATATCGTTTATTATTGTGATGTCTGTGATATCAATCATTTATTTCCAATGATGAATCTCAACGAATAACATACATCTCCATGAACATAAACTGCAGTACTAATTTCCCATCCATATCTGGGCAGTCAGAGATTTGAAAAGGACTCTGAGATTCATAGCTCAGACTCCCCCTTGGAAGTACAAAATATCAGTGATGGAAGGAAAGGAAGGATGAAGAAATTCAGCAAATATCTCAATGTGGAGATACGTGTGAAGTTGTTTTTGAAGTTCACAGATCAACAGAATTTAAATTTATTATTTTGTGTTAAAGAGAAGCATTTTCTATTTTCAGAAAAAGAGACAGCAAAGTGATAGCTTTTGATATCCAAGCCACTGACTTAATTTTCTGAGCTTTCTCTTCAACTCCTGCTGCCTAGCAATTTGAAAATTGCTTTCTTATTCTACTAATTTGGGGCATAAGGGGTGTGTACCATGCACATGTTTGCCCAAGAGGGAGAAGAAGAAAACTGGCAGGGGATGAGGAAGATTTGATGACCAATTAGCAGTGGGGTGTAGGCAGGCACTGAACACTGATCAGAACTCCCAGACTTCAGTTGGGATGATTTTGTGGGTGATGATACATTTAACAGGGATTAGACATACAGGAGAAGAAACAATTTGTGTGAGCAGTAGGAACACAATGAGTTTATTTTAAGCAGAATGAATTTGAGATATCTATGGAACATCTACCTACAGATTGCCAAAAATCAGATGGAAATAGGAATCTGGGGTAAGAGAAAGTGATAGCAATTACTGATAATCACTCGCATGTCATCAGCAGCATGTAGGTGGTAAATGAAGACAAAAGGATGAATCAAATATAGATGCTTAGAAAGAAATGATCCTCTATTTAGTTTCTATTCTTCTCTATTTAGTTTAACAATTGACAAATATGTCCATAATAATTAACCATATGCCATTTAAAGAAGCAGATGCCCCTTACTTTAAAAGGCCACTGTGTTGCACATCGTTCACACCATTTTATTGCAAATAGTTGCTTTCATGTTCATTTCTCACCAGATTATGAGATTTGCAAGGACTGGCACAGAATAGAGATCCAATAAATATTTGTTTAAATAACAAATAAGAAAATAATGAGTACATGTGGAGTCAGAACTTCATGGCTGGGTTAGGGGCACATGGTAGTCCCAGCAACTCTGGTGGCTGAGGTGAGAGGATCCCTTGAGTCCAAGAGTTCAAGACCAAACTTGGCAATAACAGAGTGACAGTTTGTCTCTTAAAAAAAAAAACCAAAAAAACAAAAACAAACTTCATGGCTAGCATTTATGTTCAGATTTATAGTAACTCCCCAGGACAGAAATAATCAAAATAAAATGCAAACTCTAACACATATTACCAAAACTGGCTGTAAGAAGATATGTCATTTTGAATATCACTGTGCAGTTATTTTTATTATAATAGTCAATAGCTAATGTAGTGTATAGATGTCCATATATGTATATTTGTCTCCACACATGTGTATTATCAACATACACATTTATAATAAATTACATAGTCAATATGTGATAATGAAAACTATGTATTAATAGTATCTGCATATTTAAAATGTATTAAATGGTTATTATGTGCCAGATGCAAAATCACCTTGTCCAAATTATCTCATTTAATTCTTCCAATAACCCTACAGGGTATTTTTATACCTATTTTAGAAGTGGTCTAGATATATGCAGACATTTTAGAATTAGACATATAAACAGGTTTTATAGATGTTTAAAATGAACATTCAATTTTCTAAATCTGATACTGAAGGCCCTAAATAGTCTGGCTGTGCATGTACACACATATACATATTTAATATTTACACAGTTTATATTTCACATAGCACATGTTTGCATGCATAAATATAGCTAACATTCTCCTTACTTAAACACTGAAAGTTTTGTATCTTTTTTTAATTTTCATTTTTATTTTGAGTTCTGGAGTACATGTGCAAGATGTGCAGGTTTGTTACATAGGTAAACAAAAGTTTTATATATTTAATCAGGACACTAGTGGCTAAAAATGGAAACAGAAGAGCCAACTTCTTTTTTTAAGACGGAGTCTCACTGTGTTGTCCAGGCTAGAGTGCAGTGATGCGATCTCGCCTCACTACAACATCTACCTCCCAGGTTCAAGCAATTCTCCTGCCTCAGCCTCCTGGTAGCTGGGATTACAGGCACCTACCACCACACCTGGCTATTTTTGTATTTTTTTTGAGACGGAGTTTCGCTCGTTACCCAGGCTGGAGTGCAATGGCGCGATCTCGGCTCACTGCAACCTCTGCCTTCTGGGTTCTGGCAATTCTCCTGCCTCAGCCTCCTGAGTAGCTGGGATTACAGGCACGTGCTACCATGCCCAGCTAATTTTTTGTATTAGTAGAGACGGGGTTTCACCATGTTGACCAGGATGGTCTCGATCTCTTGACCTCGTGATCCACCCGCCTCGGCCTCCCAAAGTGCTGGGATTACAGGCTTGAGCCACCGCGCCTGGCCTATTTTTGTATTTTAGTAAAGACAAGATTTCACCATGGTCCTGAACTCCTGACCTCAGGTGATCCACCCACCTTGGCCTCCTAAAGTGATGAGATTACAGATGTGAGCCACCGTGCCTGGCCAAAGTCAACATTTTTATATCTCTCTTCATGTAATGCAAAGAACAAAATGAAAGATCACTTCTTCTCAGTTTCCACTATCTCTATAAAATAAGACAAATAAAGTTTCCTGTTACGCATCGAGGCCTATGAAGTAAGCATTTCCTACTGCCAATATGTTAAGAGACATCAACTTGGACCATCAAATTTTTATAACAAACGATGTTTACCCTCATTACCCAACTTGCTAGGGGCAATGAGGGTAAACATCACTTGTTATAAAAATTTGCTAATCAAATGCAATAGTAATGTTTAAAGTACTATACAAATAACATTTAATTTTTATTATTGCTATACGTTTGTTCTCATTCTTTTGGAAGTTGCTTATTCATCAATTACAATCCTTCAGAATGAGGCCAAGAACAAGTAAAAGATTATAAAATCAAAACAGTGAAGACAAAATTTTCCAAGTTGATGAACTAAATATCAGCCCTCCTCCCATAAGAGAATTTTTAGGTCTCATTTCTCAGAGACTGTTTACTCCCGTTACAGACACGATTCTCAGTGGTTTCATCGCATCTTGCCTGGACTACTAGGAGACACTTTCTGTTTTTACTGTCTCTATTCTTTCCTACTTCCAAGCCATTCTTCACATGAAAATTTATCATACTATTCAGAAGCTTAAACTTTCCATTGGCTTGCCATTTTCTATTGGATAAAGTCTGGAACAGTTTATATGCTTTGGAAGTCCATGGTTGACTGAGCTCCTGGCTATCTTTCTAGCCTCTTCAACTAGGTATTATTTTTTTTCAGTCTTTAGCCACACTAGACTTTTAAAAATCCCTTTATTTTAATGCCTCCCACTCTGGAATCAGGACCTTTACATATACTGTTGCATCTACTAGTAATGTTCATTCTCTTTGCCTTGCTAATGCCCACTCAGTTTTTAGATTGCCACTTAAAAATCAATTCCTCATGAAGGCCTATCTTGTGTCCTACATGAGTGGGGTTTGTTCATAAGTGCAGCAACTGCTACAGCTCAGTCACAGCCTAGATCACCTTTAAATGTATAGTTATTAATGTCTTCAATGCTTACTTCTGCTAAATTGAAATCCTCAAGAAAAATCATTTTGTTTTAGTCGCTAGAGAGCACTGTATATAGCACATTCAATAAATACTGTTTATCAGCTGATCAAATGTAGTTATTTAGAAAATGAAAAGGCCAGGCGCAGTGGCTCACACCTGTAATCCCAGCACTTTGGGAGGCTGAGGTGGTAGATCACTTGAGGTCAGGAGTTCAAGACCAGCCGGGCCAGCATGGTGAAACCCCATCTCTACTAAAAATACAAAAATTAGCTGGATGTGGTGGTACATGCCTGTAATCCCAGCTACTCGGAAGGCTGAGGCAGAAGAATTGCATGAACCCAGGAGGTGGAGGTTGCAGTGAGCTGAGATCAGGCCACTGCACTCTAGCCTGGGTAACAAAGCAAGACTTCATCTCAAAAAAAAAAAAAAGAAAAGAAAGAAAGAACAGGCAAGATAGAGATCCTAGACTCTGACAGTTGATATTTTGATACAAATGATACCAAAACAGTATTTTTTAAAAAAGATAAAAATAAAAATCTCAGTAATCTAGAGTAAGAAAAATCGTCAAACTTCAATAGTTCTAAGAGCTTCCTATATCATAATCCAGTACAAGAAACAATATTACAATGACAAGGACCCTGAGTGAACAATGAAATGTTTAAAAGCATTTAGTATTCATTTTTAAATAGGCAAGAGTTTTAAAAATAATTGTAGAGTAATTTTCATTACTTTAATTGTTAAAATAAAACAAAGGACTGGTACTTCAAGGGGTAATGTTCACTTACTTAGAAGATTAATTTGTATGTTATGCCTTATTTAACAATATGAGGTATATGAATAATAAGAGCTAACACTGCTTGTAAGTGGTAGACATTCCTCGAAGTACTTCACATTTATACTCTTATTTAAGCCTGAGGAAAACTCTAGAAGATACATATTACTTACTACCCTCATCTTTTATATGAACACATTGAGGCACAGAGAGTTCTAAGGTACTTTCTCAAGGTCATACAGTTAACAAGTACAGAAGACACGATTTAAAATAAAGCTGTCTGATCTGGAAGCAGGTCTTTTTAACACCTGCTAAGCAGAATTTAAGGGTCCCCAAAGAACATACTTTGTTTAACCAAAGTTTTTTTCTCAGCTAGAATTAATGTTCATCTAACAGTGCAAGGGACTATGCCATTCATTTTGCAGACATTCTCTTATTTAATCTTCAGAACAGTCTTGTAAGTATTATTATTTTTAATTTATAAGTAGTTACATTAAGACTTAAGAGGTTAAGTTCCCAAAGTCTAATAGTAGAATCAAAACCCTGAGCCCCAGATCCACTGACTCTAAGATCTGAGCTCTTAATTACAAGAGTTCACCTATCTAGTAAGAGAAGAATCTCTCACACAAGCCCTACCTCAGCACTACTATTTGGAGTGAATAAAACTTAGACGAGGCTCCTGTCTGCAATCCCAGCATTTTGGGAAGCAAAGGCAGGAGGATCACTGGAGCCTAGGAATTCTAGAGCAGCCTGGGCAGCATGGTGAGACCCCCTCTTTATAAAAAATTTTTCAAAATTGCCCAGATATGTGTGTGTTCCCAGCTACTAAGGAGGCTGAGATGGGAGGATCAGTTGAGCCCAGGAGGTCAAGGCTGCTGCGAGCCATGACTGCCACTGCACTCCAGCCTGGCCAACGGAGAGAAACCCTGTCTCAAAGCAAACAAACAAACAAAAAACATCAGTTGAAGGGGCTACCCTGTGCACTGTAGGATGTTTAGCATATCCCTAGTTTCTATCCATAAGGTGCCAGTCTAAAATCAGAACTTTTTTTATACTTTGCTTAGTGTCCTATAGGTAGAGATGCAAGGTTTTTTCCCATTGAGAACCACTGTACTAAGTAGTGGATTTTTCTTTTTGGAGACTTTTAGATAAAAACTAAAAACATTTCCATCACTTTATCTCTGTTTCCAATTACTCTGATTGCAGCACTTTTGTTAAAATAGACTATCTTTATGCAAGTTAAAAAACAGAGTTTAAGCAGCAATTTCCTTAGTTATATTTTGGTTTTGTGGATTATCCACACATTTAGAAACCATTTAAATATCTTGTAACGGGATAATTCTTGGCTAACTTTGAAAGATCAGACAGATGTAATAGTCCTTGTCTCACACAATTATGCAGATTAAACAAAAATATGCTTGTAAAACATTTAGCCCCATACCTGGATTATAATGAATGCCCAATTAATGTTTATGATTATATTATTATCATAACTATTATTTGTGCAGTTTTCACAGATTACTTTTCTAGTTTATCTTCACAGTTCCAGAAACTATCATACTTCCTCTCCAGATTTACTGAAAACATTTACTTAGAGGTCATAATACATGTCTAAATGCCAAAGCAAACTCATTATATGGA
This sequence comes from Aotus nancymaae, assembly GCF_030222135.1. Taxonomy (NCBI): domain Eukaryota; kingdom Metazoa; phylum Chordata; class Mammalia; order Primates; family Aotidae; genus Aotus; species Aotus nancymaae. The sequence continues at coordinate 21,459,621 of NW_026988473.1, read as the reverse complement.
TACAACCTTAACATCAATGGAAGTTGAGAATCAAGGCACAGTGACAAATTGTTGAAAGAAAATATTTGACAGTAAAAGCTCAAACACCTAAGTCTATGGATAAGGCATATTCCAGTTATAAATAAGACATAAATAGTCAAAAGTGTTTTCACTATAAGAAAAACTTTCAAAAAAGGTACAGGTTTTATTCTTCCCTTCATACAAATCAACATGATACTCACTGTGTAGCTTTTTACCAATTATCTTTCAATACAAAAGTACTAACAGAAACATAGGTACCAAACCCAAGAAGAAAATATCTAGAATCTTTAGCATGATACAGTCTTCAAGCCAAATCCATGGATCTGTTCATTCTCTCAAACCCAAACATAATTGCATGGCCTTATTATTATTAGTTGTATTCTTATTTTTACTCAAGGTATGGAGCTCTCCAATTGCCTATGCTTTGCTGCTTTTTATGGCCAGTACCAAAATACTATCTCATTATTTGCCCAGGCCAGTCATAAATGCTGAGACATTATAAAGAACAAGTGCCCAACAGAGAAAGAGCTATCAGGGTGCACAGCTTCATTCTGCCAGTCATGGCTCACTGTGGGCATGGAAAATTCTCCAGTCTAAGGAAAAAAAAAAAACAGCTACCACAAGGCCACTGCTCCAGGAAAAAAGCTCTAAGACCCAGATTTGGTTTTTAAACACATTTTGACCTCTAATATTTAAGAAAACAAAGCAGATAGCATGAACACACACAAAAAAGACAGGCATTTTTAAGTCTCAAGTCAATGATTTCAGATGAAAAAGGAACTCTCTAAAGAGAACAGCAGCTTCTGGCTTAAGGAGCTATAGGCCCTATCAAATTGTAATACAGCCCTAAATACTCCTCTGTAATTATTATTTTCCTCATATGACTTAATGGTTCTCATGGAAGCAAATAACTTTTAAAAATTTAATCTTTGTTCTTCCAAGAGCTTATGATCTAGCAGTAGAACACACTGGTATCTATTAATTCTTTATTTCATGGGCATAGAGGAACCTATACTTTCCAGCACCCTCCTCACCACCACCTTCACAGTTAGGTGGGGCCAGATGACTTGTTTTGAACAAAGGATTATGAAAAGAATATAGTGTGTCGCTTCTAGGGAAAGGCAGAAAAAAGGTCCTTGAGGCACTCCCCCATCCCCAGCTCTCTTTTCCCCAGTAATAGCAATATGGAAGCCACATGTTGAGGTGGCAAAGCTACTAACATAGAAGCAGATTGGCTCCTTGACACAGGACTTGAGAGGGAGCTGCCCTGGAGAATAGGAAGGCCCGCAGTAGACTCTGCATACATGGAAAAATAAATGTTTGTCGTGTTCATTCACCAAGGCTTCAGGGTTTATACATTATCACAGCGGAATTCAGACTGTCCTGACAAATATGTCTCCTAAACCATTTCTAGTATGAAGTGAGTGCTTAAAATGTAGCCCTTTAAAAACAAATGTGCAGAGCTGAGAGCACCGTTTACTGGTAACACAAAAATTGAGATATGGATTACAAGGAAAAAAACCACAGTAATCTTGATTTATATTAAAAAGCAATTTCCGCATATTAAGCATGTGCAGACTATATATCAACCTACTAAGTAGCTCAGGGAATACTCAGTACCACTCCATATTGCTGAGTAAGGCACAGACAGGTCATATTCACATAAAAAGCTTATTACCACCATAAAGCAGCCCATATATGTTAGGTCCAAAGTGAATGAAAAGAGCAATCTAGTTAGAAGGAAGTGGATCTGAACTTTTACTCAATTCTCATTTTTCTTCTGCCTTTTATCTAAATTGCTTATCTTGGCAAGTACAAGCTACTTTGTGAAAAAAGAGAGGATGGCACTTTGACCGCAGTTATCAGCCTGGTGCTAGAGAGCGTTAGAGGTCCAGAGTCTTGCCTTAGCTCTGCTGGGCAGTGCCTGCACGAATTTGACCTCTGATTAGAATCGTTCTTACTCTCTACTTGCCCACTGATAAAGTGGGCGCAATGACAACCCTAACATGAGGCCACAGTATGGATTAGGTAGCATTTTATATATAAAGAATCTGGCAAAGTGTTTGGTATATGTTGGCACCCAATAAATGTTGGCTTAATTTCCTCATTCCCTTTCTCGTATTCTGCCACCCTCCATTCTACCTTCCTCCATATTTCCTTTCAATGTCTTGTTTTGTTGTTTATTTGTTTTAAACTAAAAAATGAAGATAAATGCTAAATAATCGTGAAAACCCTGATCAGTAGGAAATATCTATGCCCAGGAAGTTTCATTATTGCCTGGAATTTGCATTTGGCAGCCTGATTTGACAAAAATCAAAATAATATCACAATATCTTACACTATCAAAGTTGGGGCATGAGAAGGAACAGAGAGAAGTGAAAGAAGGGTAAGCAACAGCACAAATGAGAAGGAATGTAAAGTGATCTGCAAACAGCCACAGCCGAAAAGAGTTTACAAAAAATTCAGTCTCGAAGACTTAATGCTGTGCACTTCCTGTATTTTAACTAATCCAGATACATGACAACAAACTCAGCACAAATGCTACACTGCTTGTTCAGTGGAACTCAAAAGGATCCAAAGTTTACACAGCAGCACAAGTTTCACATTATTGTTGTTCTTAAAGAGTATCTTCCGAGGGTAGGCAATAAAAGAGATGGAGTGACATTTTCAAATCTTTTCTTGTGTCTTGAAGTCCATCTCAGCCAATACAATCAATATCCATAAAAACAAATATCCCACACAGTAATTCCTCAACAGAGCCCTGTTCTGGCCACCATTTCCTGACATGTTCTTAAATATCTGTAAATGTTGACTTTATTTCACTTTCTGACTTTGGCCCCAAACTTGCTTTATGATTGGATAATGGCTAATATTTTTTGGCTATCCTCACTTCTGCCTACTTTGATTCTCAGGCTGCATTGACTTTGGTGATACCAGATAATACCCCAGCCCCATTCTGCTTAGGCAACAGCACCATCCAGAACAAACAGAAATCAGAGGAGGCTAGCACAATCATTTGTTTTTTAAATGGCTAAGCACCAGCATATCACAGGAAAGATATAAAAAATTTCTTCTTTATGACCAGGCAATACACCAATGTAACTTTCATGGAAAACACTTATTTGAACAAGAAATGTAAATTCACCTAAAATTTTTGTTACGTGTGAGTGTAAGAGTTACAAAGAAGGAACACCTAATGTATAAATGAGTTAGTATGGAAAAAGATTTTAAAGAGGGTTTGGATTTTTTTCTCCCCTATCTTACTTATATACCTGCTGAAGAGCTGTATTTTATTTGCTAAGGGGATATGTGTATATAAAAGGTGATCTTTCCTCCTGCAGGGTCAGGAGAAATAGACCCAGTAGAAAAAAAAATCAACAGTTGATAAATCCAGCAAAAAAGCTGCCTTAAAATAGTATCCCTTATCGTTAACAGTCCCGCACAAGACCTAGGGCTTAAGCTGAATTCCTAAAAATGACATTTAAATTTCGACGTGGTACTACTTAAATTACTCCAACCTGTGTCTCTGCTTTTGCTCTCCTATTCCTACAACATGTCAAAGACTTGGTCTCAGTATTTTCTATCTCCAGGTGCAAATAACCATGTTCTAAATCCTTACTCAAAGTCTTCCTCCTTTACAATGTCTTCCTAACTCCCTGGCAGAACGGATTTCAATTTCCTCTAGCTCTCTAAGCATGTTTTTGTCCACATCTAGTGTTTTGAAGTTCAAGCTGCCTTATCTTTAGTTATTTTTAACGTCCGTATCCTCTATGGGTAAATTGACAGTACTTGGAACCTATCTTCTGTTTTGATCCTCATGTCCCTCAACTTTGAGTGCCTCATCCACAACTTTGTAACCTATCAGTCAGTAAATGTTTGCTAAATTGAACTTAAAATATAAAAAGAGGGGGAAATCTCAGATGGCCTCTTCCTGTTCATATTTGTATTAGGGAAGTGAAGGGTCCAAGCTAATGTAAACATGCAATATGTCATGGAAAAAGATAGTTAAGACAACCAATCACATATCCAAGATTCTTAAGGCAGCATTTAGAGACCTCTATTAGATGAGGTCTTGTCAAGAGACAAGCAGCAACTCTTCTCCCTTGGTACTGCATAGACTCTCTCTCTCTCTCTGAATTCTGTTTATTCCTAATTCTATTAAATTTAAACTCCTACCTTGCTGCTGTCAGCCAGAAACCCCAGCCAAACAGTGAAAGCTGAATGCTTTCTCAACACTTAATAATAAACCCAGAAAGTGTAGAAAGCTTTTTTATGGTGTAGCAAGATGGGTGTTAGTGAGGCTAAATGGTACTGCCTTGGCATATAAACCCCAACAAATGTTTCTTCTTGAGAAGATACTCAGTTGACCCTTAATCTGAAGACATAAAACTTTCCTACACAAAGTGTTAAAGACCAGCAGCATCAGCATCACGTGGGCACTTTTAAGAAAAGCAGAATCTCCGAACTCACTCCCAGACAATCTGAATCAGAACTGGCATTTTAACATTATCTCCAAATGACTCATATGTAGGTAACATTTTAAAGAAGCCTGGACACTGGATATTCTAGCACAATATTTCATCTGCTTCCGGGCAGTCTCTTTGCTCTAAACTGTAACACTATTAAAAAAGTGATTTGCTTCTCACACCCTCTCCTCTAACCCTCCATGATTTTTTCCATTTGTTTTAATATGTAATACAAAAAGACAAAAGATTTCTCTAGTGTAGAGAATGTATACATTTCATTCACATACATTATATTATTAGATCCTTATGATATTCCTGTAATATCATCCTATGTAACTTGTTACATATCACTTATGTAAATAAACGTCTGAGAACCCCCAAGTCTAAAGGTTTGAAGATGCAGATGGCTTCTGTCTACCGTCAACCAACTCTTCAACCTCAGGATTAGAGAATTCTGATTGCGTTATCTATGGAGCCAAGAACTTAAATGACCAGTTCTATCTTACTCTTGAATCTTTTGCCTTTTCAACTACCATAACCCAGTTTCTCCCACACAGACACTAAACATGCACACTCTTGATGAAAGCTTTTATAGTGGCCATTACATAATGGATTTGCTGTCAGTTTGTCTAAAATGTGCCTGCTGAAGAAGTGAAAAAGAAAAATCTAATCCATGCTTCTAAGTAATGGAGTTTTCAACTAACTAAAAGCTACTTGGTCATTTCTCTCCTCTATAGCATGACTTTTTAATTGGCTTTAGTCATTTATGTGATCGGAATATTTTCAGCAATGGATAAAACACCATAGGTAATAATATTAAATATATATTATAGTTGCATTAAGAAAGCATTTATAGTGTTAGGATGTTTATAGTGTTAGAATTATAATATAGTAAATTGTCAAACCAAAGCACATTTTCAAGATGTTTAGCCTAATTCTAGGCCACGTTCTGAAGTAACTATCTCTACACAATGCAAAATATTAACTAAAACTTTAGGCTTCATCAAAATGCTTAAACACTCTTGTTTAGGCATAAAAATGCATTACTTTTATAAAAGCCTTTTGGTTATTGAATAATGGACAGGTGTCCACAATTTAAAAATCGTCTGGGTGTAGTGGCTTACACCTGTAATTTTAGTACTTAGGGAGGCCGAGGTGGAAGTATCGCTTGAGGCCAGGAGTTCTAAATCAGCCTGCCAAACATATCAAGACCCCATCTCTACAAAAAAATTAAAAAATTAGCCTGGCCCGGTGGTGGTGCACACCTGTGGTCCCAGCTACCTGGGAGGCTGTGGTGGGAGGACTGCTTGAACCCAGGAGCTGGAGGCTGCAGTGAGCTATGACGGCATCACTGCACTTCAGCCTTGGCAACACAGCAAGACCCTGTCTCAGAATAAATAAATAAACAAATAACATAGAGTATTAGAACAAAAAATAAATCTTTAAAAGATTATCTAAGCTGATCCCTCATTTCCGTTTTTTATATTTGGACGGAAAAGCCCAGAGGCCACACAACTTACCCAAGTTCCACTGCTGTCTGACACTGTCTAGCTGAGTAACTCTGGCCAGTCCCTTCTTTCTCACTCTCAGTTTCTTGATCTGCAAAATGAGGTGATTGAAACTAGATGATGTAAGAGTCCCACACAGCCTGAAAATGCCATTTTTCTACAAGACTGGAAACCACATCTTAGAACATTTCCTTTCCAGAAGCAACACACAGGAAAATGAAAAGATTTTTAAATGGCACTTGGCACTATTGATGTTCCAACTCATTGATACTATAATCTCAGCTTGATACTTTAGAACCACATAGATTGCTAGTATCCACCACAGACCAGCAAAGCAGAAGAGAAAGGCTGTTGGCTTACTCTTTGCCTGAGAAATGTTGCAACTGAAAATCAGACCAGAGACACAGTAAATCTTTTCCTCCCTCTTCTGAAGATCTGGTGACTCCTGTCTGGGCCTTGCCTTAGTAATTTCTCCTGAATAAGTTTTTCACTGAGGACCTGGGAGTCCAGCCCTTGACTTAACCCCGACAAGGATGCATTTCCTCCTGGAAGGCTCCCTGCCTGAACAAGTCATTCAAAATCAACCTTAAAAGGAACTCCAGGCTCCAGGGAGCGGCACATTTTAGCATCTTTTAATCAGCTGTCTGGCCTTGTTTGGTCTTTTTTGAAGCCTTTTTTAATTGTATTACAATTTTATTATGTTAATAAACAAAGAGTTGGTATGCATAATTTTAAAAGGCAAATTCAGCCTTTGAATGAAGACTGTGTCATGATCATGACTCATGCTTTAACTACATTTACTTATCTTCCATTCTTCATTCTTGTATGGGACAATAGCTTTTAAGTGGTTTTTATTTATTTTTTAAATGAGTTTCATGTTTTCCCCCCTTTTTCCTTTTCATTATTACTATTTTCTAGCAGAAAATTAGAAAGTTGGGGAATGATTTAAGTTTGTAAAATCTGAGAGATCATCTGCACTGAAACCCAATTTCATTAAATGGTTTAGGAGATTTAAATGTAATGACTCAACAAGGCAGTACTCAGATACTATGTATGTAAAAGTGGGTGCTGCCAGTGTCCCTAGCAATTAAGCCAATAATTAAACCATAGTTTAATTGATTAGATTCACTTTTATGACATATGCAAGTGAACCCGAAACACTGGGACCTATTAGCACATAATATTTAAAGAAAGCTAGTATCTGTACCTAAATAATTGCATACACAATGTGGTCAACAGAGTATACAAATTCTAGAAAAAAAATGTATCATTCCAAAAAATAACAATTCTCTTATTAGTAGCATCATATTATTGTCATCTATTATGACAAGCCTAAACAACCCAAGGTTCATCAAAGAAGCAATTCAATAGAATGTTTTCAGCATGCTCTTCTTATAACTAAAAAGAGAATATGAAATGAGAAGAGAAAAAGTAAGATTTTTTTATTCCAGTCTGAATAAAACATATTCTTTGAAGCTCTTCATGGTATGCATGACAAATAAACATACATTTCTTGCTTTCTGCAACGAAAGAACTGTATTATGTCTCTTGGCAATTAATTAATGTTGTCTCCAATATTTCTAGAAAATTAATATCAAATTCATTGGAATGTGGCTTCTGGAATAACAGGACCTCTGGTCCATTTCCTGTATGGTAATATAATGACAAGAAGATACATTTTTAAGTTTTATGTGTTCAAATTGGTTTAGAAAGGTAAATTTCTATACTATAATTAATGTATATCAACAATTTTCAAACAATTTTAGCAATGGAGCTCTTCTTTGAAAGAACAGCTTTGGCCTGACATAAGCTAAGGCACTTTATATGTCTATCATTGGCTAAGAATATACTTTATATTTTGTGGCATTCACCAAGTACCTTCATAGAATTTGAAAGGTAGTTAGAAAACTGTTCTTAAAATTCAAACATCTCATATTATTGATGAGAAAACTGAGTCTTCAAAAGAAGTGATATGTCTCACAACTAGTTAGTGGCAAAAGTTAGAATTCATAACTTGTTCATTTATTCAACTGATGTTTATTGAGAGCTCTCCATGAACTCATTTTGTGCTAAGTTTCCTATGTATATCACGTTTATTATTTTTTAATTGATCATTTAAATTTTATTTAATTTGTTATCATTTAATCACTTCCTAGCCATACAAAGAAAACTTTTTTTTTTTTTTGAGATAGAGTCTCACTCTGTCACCCAGGCTGGAGTGGAGTGGTGTGACCTTGGCTTGCTACAACCTCCGCCTCCCAGGTTCAAGTGATTCTCCTGCCTCAGCCTCCCAAGTAGCTGGGATTACAGGTGCCCACAACCGTGCCCAGCTAATTTTTTTGTATTTTTAGTAGAGATGGGGTTTCATCATGTTGGCCAGGCTGGTTTTGAACTCCTGACCTCAAGTGATCTGCCCACCTCAGCCTCCCAAAGTGCTAGAATTACAGGCGTGAGCCACCACACCTGGCTGAAAACTTATGTCTGTTAACCAATCATCAAATCTGCGTTCACCATGTCTCATGTGTAAAGAACTAAGAATATGTTAGAAAAAGGCAAGTGTACTTAGAAGTTTATAATCTGTTTAAGTAGTGGAGATGCACAAACAAGAAATTTGCTTTAAAAAAGCAGGATGACATTTAAGGGCTAAGTATCATACAGCAATGAATAGGTTGGCCCCAGAAACTTATACCCCCAAAATTTGGCCCTTTACATGCTGAACTAAAGAAGAAGCCTCATGGTCTCTCTGACAACCCCCACCTCAGCCCCCAATCTGAGCTCTCAGTCTCTCAATCCTCTGTCTCCTATCTCTCCCAAAGCACAGGATAAAGTTGTTCTCAGAAGTTTCCTCATCTAAAGCCCAGATCCACCAAAGAATTTTCATGAACTGAACTCCTATCATGGGAAGAAGGATAAGTCTGTCAACACATCTGGATAGACTTTTGCCATAAACCATTGTCTGCTCTGCAGCCCAGCAGACTTGGTCTCAGGCTATTGCATGTTCTTCAAGCCCACTGAATTTTCCTAATAATCATTTACTCCCCTCAAAGTCATCCACACTTCCTTACGCCACTTTAGGTGGTAGGGTAATCGCTGTGGTTCTCTCCCATGCACGTTAATAAACTTGTATGCCTTCTCACTTACTAACCTGCCTTTTGAGAGTTGGTTTTCAGCAGTGGGCTAAGGGGAAGTTTTCTTTTGGCCCTGAAGTACATGTTAGGTAAAGAGAGATTCTTAAAAAGAGAGAGCTGATTGGGACTGACTTTAAATATCTGAATAAGCTTCAATGAAGAGATAAAATTTGACCTTAAAGTACTTATTATTACTACTTTTATTGTACTAAAGACCGGCATATTCCATGGCATCTGGATTGCAAGAACTGTATAAATAGACTTTTTCCAAATAATAGCTCATTTAAAAAACTAGGACAATCCCAGCTACTCAGGAGGCTGAGGCAGGAGAATTGCCTGAACCCAGGAGGCGGAGGTTGCGGTGAGCCAAGATCGCGCCATTGCACTCCAGCCTGGGTAACAAGAGTGAAACTCCGTCTCAAAAAAAAAAAAAACTAGGACAAAATGGCATTATAACATCAATAGGCTCCTAAAGAGTTATTCAGCAGTTGGGCAGTTCATTCTTCAGCTACTTTGTTTGTGACCTTTGTTGTAAAAATCCTGATCTTTTTCATCCATGAATTAGCCCAGTAAGCATTTCAAATTTGACCAAATCTTCATCAATCTTGGCCATTTCCTGAGACCAACTAGAAATTGTGTTCAAATTCATCTCTTATACAATTTCCTGACCTAATTCTCACCCAAGTCAAAGTTACCTTTCTCTCCTCTAAAGAATGTAACTATCTACATTTTATTTGAAAACTCTCTTAGTTTTTTACTCTATTATTTGCATATGTATTATTTATGAATAAATGCCATTTTTCTCATCTATATTAGAAGCCCAAGAAAATGAAAACCATGGCTTATACCTAAATACAGTGTTTTGCCAAAGAGGCACTTAATACATAGTCACTGTTGTAATTTGCTTTTATTGGAAAAGCCCACACATGTTACAGAATCGATACTAGTCAATGAGTAGGTGCTGACTAGGTGCTGACAGCCTACAACTTGTTGCTTTTGATGATTTATTGATATGACCCTCAAATCCTAGGACCTTACATGTGATGCATTTTAATGGTTTTCTAGTCTATATTATTCAATCTATTTAATTTTGAAAAATTACAGGTTCCCTGAATGATGATAAAATTGATTTTATCATCATCTCTGGGTGCATGCATTCAATCAAATTATTAATTTATTCTAAGGATTATTTTATTTACATGTAGAATATAGATAACAATATTATATCTTTCATAGGATTGCTTTTACTATTAAATGAAATGCTGCCACTAGCACTATGCTTGGGGCTCAGTGTTCAATAAAGGCATACTATGTTTATAGATATTATTATTTTAATTACTTAGTGTTCAATAAAGACATGCTATATTTATAGATATTATTATTTTAATTATTTCCACCATTATATTAGTATTATAAATTCAACTTTAGATATTTGAAAACTGTTAATTTACATTAAAATTTTTAGATACATGCTACATATTGTTAAAGTCCTAACTTTTTTTTTTTTTGAGACTGAGTTTTTGCTCTTGTTGCCCAGGCTGGAGTGCAGTGGCATGATCTGAGCTCACTGCAACCTCCGCCTCCCAGGTTCAAGCAATTCTCCTGCTTCAGCCTCCCAAGTAGCTGGAACTACAGGTGCCCGCCACCACACCCAGTTAAATTTTGTATTTTTAGTAGAGACGGGGTTTTGTCATGTTGGCCAGGCTGATCTCGAATTCCTGACCTTAGGTGATCCACCTGCCTCGGGCCTCCCAAAGGGCTGGGATTACAGGTGTGAGCCACTGTTCTGGGCCCTAACGTCCTAACTTTTTATCAATGTTAAAGGAAAAGAAAAAAGACAATAAATAGAATTGGTCATACTCCTTCTAGACATCAAATACTCAACATTATTTTGTTTTTGGTTAACTCTGCAGACTTTTGATTTAGTACTTCATCTCCGTAGTGATTAAGGAATGTGGAAAATAACATGGCATTTCATTTAGATGCTTCTTTGAGGTGACATACATGACAGATTCATTCTTCTAACTTAACTGTGATGAAATTCATCTCATCTTCTATAAGCAGCAGAAATATGAACAGAAGCATGTGATCTCCCTCATCTCTACTATTTGTACCAGAGAAGATATTAGCTGAAAGAAACTGAAATATATTTTCTGGTTTTTTAATAATTCTGATATGAGCCCTCAAATCGTTGTATACCCATGAGGTTTTAAGTAAAACCATCATATTTTTATTTTCATCTTTCTTAGATTGTAAAAGTAGGTAGTCCCTTTATAATTCACTACTAATACAATTTTAATCTAAAAAATAAGCATTAGAAATAAAAGGTATATGTGTGAGATCTATGTTCACATTTCTTCTAGTATTTATGCTAATAGGAAGAAACACTAATTTGTTTACTATTTCTTCCATGACTCATCAGAAATCTAAGCACGTTCAAACACACCAAGAAAGAGAAATAATACCAACTGCTCAGTGGGAGATAAAGCGAGGCTTTTTCCCCAGGTGGAGTTTATGGTTGTCTTTTAATCACTGAAGAGACTGAATTTTTCCTCAATCTAAACTAATCTTGCTTGCTTTCAATCATACCCCCTCTGAGCCTGTAACTCCTTCCTTTTCTCGCTCGCTCTCTCTTTTTTGTAAACTAATTTAAATATGGACCTTTTTTCATCACCATGTCTGCCATTGGCATCAACACTTCAAAAGACATCTCCAGTGCACCCACTGAGTGTACCACACTTTTTTCATTTTGTTAATTGAATGGTTCTTAAACAACCTCATTACTGCCCACAGCACTTAGCATTTTCCTATTATAAAGCTATCCTTTGTAATGTCTTCTCTGCTTACCAGAAAGGCTAGAATCTTGCTTTTAGTATCTCCCAACACAGGACTGACCCTGAGTCTTTAAGCAAACCCCCATGTTTTCAGATTGCAATGGATTAAGTGAAAATAACTCATATTGAGAACTTATTCAAGCCAAGCTATAAAAGGTATACAATCCTATGACATAGATAACATTATACCCATTTCAAAACAAAAAAATAGAAGCAAAATGAGATTCTATCACTTATCAAAAATCACAGAGTGTCAGTTTTTGGGGTGGAATTCCCAGAGTCTATACTCTAGGTCATTACACTGTCAATACTAAGCACACACTGGGTTGCTCTCTGGGTGTGTGTGTGGAGTCGGGGGAGGGGGGAGATTTTGTTTGTTTGTTTTTCTGTCTCTGATGTCTTTGAAGGTCTTGATATTCTCTGTTGTCCAGATAGAGGGGTCATGTTATCTTCCAGATGGTTCTAGCTGTTTAAAGTCCTCTCCCTGAATTCCAGTTCTAGGAAAGTTTGGAAGAATTAGCAGTCATTTGTACGTATACTGACTGCACATCTACAAATGCCTGTAGGCCACCTGAAGCTAGGGAGTCTCGAAAACTTCCTCTCCTTAGTAGAACATGATTTTATGTCTCTTCTCTAAGGAGATTTTATATATGCAGCTTAAAAAACACATGAAGAAAAACTCCCATGTAATGTTAACCTCATTTGTATGCAACCGTGAATCGAGGTATACCACTGTAGTAACTGCATACAGTAAAAGTCTTGTGACATGATTAGTTTTCTACACTTTCTCATCTTTGCATCTCTACCTAGGATGGCTCTCTGCCTTTCCATCCTTCCCTGGCTAAAGCAGTCTCATTCTTCTGGGTCAAGTTCCAGTGTCATTTCTTTTATAAAGCTTTTTTCAACATCTCAGTTCTCTCTCCTTGAGTTTTCCCAGCACTGTATTCATGTTCCTAAGATAGCACTAATAACAATGCATTATATATTTCTCACTCTATAGACTAGGTTTTTCAACTTCAGCACTGTTGACTTTTTGGGTTTTTTTTTTTTTAGACAGAGTTTCACTCTTGTTGCCCAGGCTGGAATGGTGTGATCTCAGCTCACTGCAACCTCCGCCTCCCAGATTCCAGTGATTCTCCTGCCTCAGCCTCCCCAGTACCTGAGACTACAGGCATGCACCACCACATCTGGCTAATTTTGTATTTTTAGTAGAGATGTGGTTTCTCCATGTTGGTCAGGCTGGTCTTGAACTCTCGACTTCAGGTGATCCACCTGCCTCAGCCTCCCAAAGTGCCGGGATTACGGGCATGAGCCACCGAGCCTGGCCTCTAATTTTTTTTTGTATTGCTGCCTTGTGTGTTGTAGAATGTTTGGTAGCATCCATGGTCCCTCTCCACTGGGTAATGGTAGCATCAGGGCAGGTGCAGTGGCTCATGCCTGTAATCCCAGTGCTTTGGGAGGCCAGGGAGGAAGTATCATTTGAGGACAAGAGTTTGAGATCAGCCTGAGAGACCACAGGCATGGTGGTGTGACCCTGTAGTCCCAGCTACTTGGGATTTTGAAGCAGGAAGATCACTTGAGCCCAGGAGTTCGAGGCTGCTGTGAGTTAGGATCTTGCACTTACACTCTGGTCTAGGTGACAGAGTAAGACCCTGTCTCTAAAAATGAAAAAAGAGTAGCACCTCCCCTTCAATTGTGAGAATGAAAAAGGTTTGAGGTAATAGATTCCCAATTACTCTGATTTGCTCATTACATATTTTATGTATGTATCAAATATCACTTGTACCTCATAAATATATACAATTATTACATATCAATAAAAAATATGTCTTTAGACATTGTCCTTTGAGGAATAGGTAAAACTGCCCCCAGTTGAAGATGACTGCTTCAGATCAGAGACTACAAGGGCAGCGACTGCTTTTTTTCATCCTATATACCCAAGAGTATCAGGCCTGATACTGCTGTTACTAGAGTAACAGCAAGCAATTGTAATCTCTTGGCTGGAGGCCAGGCATGATGGCTCATGCCTATGATCTCAGCACTTGGGGAGGCTGAGGCAGTTGGATAACTTGAGGTCAAGAGTTCAATACCAGCCTGGCCAACATGGCAAAACTCCATCTCTACCAAATAATACAAAACTTAGCCAGGTGTGGTGGCAGGCACCTGTAATCCCAGCTACTCAGGAGTATGAGGCAGGAGAATTGCTTGAACCTGAGAGGCAGAGGTTCCAGTCAGCCGAGGCCGTGCCACTCTACTCCAGTCTGAGCAACAGAGCAAGACTCTGTCTCAAAAAAATAAAAAATAAATAATAATCTCTTGCCCGAAGTTAAGTTAGTCTCATTTCTCAATAATAATATACAGCATTATAAAATTCACTGTATTCATACTTGATTCAAATGTGAAACAAAGTGACTGTTAAAGGTGGATTCAAAAGTAATCAGATCAAAAGTATTTGCATATCAGAATAAGAAAATTGTATTTTTGTATATTTAATAAAAATTACACACACTACATATGACCATATATGTATGTGTATATACATGCCCACACAAAAAGAATAACCTTTACGGGGAATTGCATTCAGGAAAGTGTACAGAATTTATCTGATATCTCTGAATACATCATACCTAATACTTAAATGCTCTGTTTCCTGAAAAAGGCCGGACTCTCACTTTTTTTCCTTCAAAGATCCATTCATAAAGAAAGTGATGCTTATTTTAAAATTTCAAAATCAGGAGGGAGTTGATAAAATAGAGAGGCACAGACAGTATGCTACTACCTTTTGTTCTGGTAAGATATTAATCGCTACCCAATTTAGTGCAGAATAAAGTGTAAAAGAAAATAAAATTTCAGGACCCTCTAAATTTATTATGCCGAGGGGGAAGTTAAGCACTGAAGACCGTCACATTGCATCTTTGCAACTTCTGCTTCTTAGATTATAGGTTAACTCTTTTCTCCATTTTTCTTGTTCTATAAATGACTAGGAAAGAGCAGAGACCAGACCTCTCCCAATTCTAATAACTGGATCCTTGTTATAGATGAACTGCCTTCTTTATTATCTTGTACCTAACTCAGACCACATGGCACAAAAGACCCCATGACTATTACATCCTCAGTGTAGAGTAGCAAATATAACTTTTGCAAAAGAAAAAGAACACCTCGACTAATCTGACCCTTGTAACTATGCATTAAGCTTTATAGAGAAAGATACTGAAATTCTGTTAAGCTTCTCTGTATAAACTTTGTCTATAGAAATGATCTCAAACTTCTATACTTCAGAACACTGACTTCTATTCCTTGGAAACTGTGCTTACTGGGCAGCGATCCTCAAACTTTGTGCTTGAATAAACTCTCTTTAAATTTAATTCTAGGACTTGCATGGCGGCTCACACCTGTAATCCCAGCACTTTGGGAAGCTGAGTTGAGTGGGTCACTTGAGGTCAGGAGTTTGAGACCAGCCTGGCTGACGTGGTGAAACCTCATCTCTACTAAAAATACAAAAATTAGCCCAGTGTGGTGGTGGGTGCCTGTAATCCCAACTACTTGGGAGGCTGAGGAAGGAGAATAGCTTGAACCCAGGAGACAGAGGTTGCAGTGAGCCAAGATTGCCCCACTGTACTCCAGCCTGGGCAACAGAGTGAGATTCTGTCTCACAACAATAATAATAATAATAATAATAATTCTGACCCTTTCAATTATTTTATGTTGACAAGTCATCTGACATTGCTTATTTCTATGGACTAGTTAGCCATTTATTTGAACTGAAGACCAGAACCACTGTGATTTTCATATGGACTTGTGATGAGAGACTTTTTTTCACTGTGCCTACCTTTATCTATTTCCTGAGCTGTGGTTTTAATCAAAGTTATAAAAGTGAGATAGAATTGTCTTTTCATGTCCGTGAAAATCTATTATTCTCACTGGGATGCTGTAAGCAGCAGTAGTACATTTTGCAAGAAACAAATGTATAAAGAAGACCAGACCTTCCTAAACAGTCAGAAAGGAGGTCAGTGAGAACCAGTGTGCATAATCTCTTACCCATTGCGAAGGACCATCATTTTACTGGTCACTTGCTATTGGTTGCCTCTTTTTAATTTTAGATACATTGATTATACATCTCATTATAATACTATGAAATATGGATTATTCTTGCTTCTGTAAAAGGGAGACAATTAAATATGAGGACAACAAATATACCGTGTCATGTTATTTACTTATTTATTTAATTTTTTTTGAGATGGAGTCTTACTTTGTCGCCAGGCTGCAGTGCAGCCACACGATCTCAGCTCACTGCAACCTCCACCTCCCGAGTTCAAGCAATTCCCCTGCCTCAGCCTCCTGAGTAGCTGGGACTACAGGCATGCATCACTACGCCCAGCTAATTTTTGTATTTTTAGTAGAGATGGGGTTTCACCATGTTGGCTAGGATGGTCTCGATCTCCTGACCTCGTGATCCACCCGCCTTGGCCTCTCAGAGTGCTGGGATTACAGGCGTAAGCCACTGCACCTGGCCTGTGTGATGTTATTTAATGGCTCGGTGTGTGAGGCAAAATTCACCCCTTCATTATTCTGTGATACAAACTGAAGGTACAAGGAGCACCTCCGAGTACACAGAAGTTCCTTTTGTGCCCACTCCTCCTCTAAATAGCTACACGTAGAGTCAAACCTAAAAGCAGATATTTCCAAATCTCCACATTTCCTGATCCTTTCCCCAGCCCCATGCCCCAAAGCCTGGCTCAAAGAAAAAGAAAAATAATGAAAATGCAGAGCACTATGTATTAGTGGAACAGGTCAATTCAAAGGTCAGGGGCCCTGCATACCTGAGATAAGAAACCAAAGAAGAAAGAGCACCTTCACCTAGAACTCAAGGGTCTCCTTTCTGATTGCAGTTGAAAGAAACACCTTGGCTCCAATAAGTCACTTTAATTAAAAGAAGTTTATGTCATTCTTTATACAAAGTTCTGTTCTTAGGATGCATTGACAAAGAAGTCATTTCCTGGGATTCTCACTGCAGCATTTTGTGTTGTGACACAACAAAGAACACATGTTCATTAGGCTGCTACTTTTTGGGTGCACCTTGGACTGCCTTCTTTGGAGTTCAGTGTTAGGAGGTCCATTTGGCATCTGGACACTGCTTATAACCAGCTGCATAAATTTGCCTTCTCCAAGCATCAATGAATTATTTAAACTTATATTCTATGCACTTACCTATTTATACATCTCTATCCTATTTCATGAAATCAGATGGCTTTGATGACAAGATTCAGGTGAAAACATTGTATAAACCACACAATATTGTTCCTACTTCATGACAGTGGCAACATTACTGAACATGAATAGGCTGATCATCTCAAGTAGTGGCACTCACACACACACACACACACACAGAGAGAAAGCCCAACGCACATATGTGTGTATATATATATATATATATATATACACACACACATTCACCTAAGTCACACACACCATGAATATACATTTATGCACACATACAATCATAACATACCCACCTAATATACACACACACACACATACACAGCCCTAACATATATATGTATATACACATATACATACACACAAACACCCACCTAACATATACTCTCCCAATACACACACACAGAGTACCTGAAGGAACAGACAGCTCTCAAGACAAATGGATCTTGCCACATATTTTATAGTTCTGAGTCAGCACATAAAGACTCCATTTTATCTTGATAGCGATGTGAAAAGGTCAAGTATTGATTTAGGTTTTCAAGAGAAGGCAAAAAATGAAGAGCCTTTTCTGAAAATATTTGCTACTCTTTACTTTCATTCATGGTTTCTGTGTGGAGCAGAGATGGCTTGAAACTCACAGGATGGCAAAGATAAAATAGCCCAGCTTGCGAATGTGGCTGTAAGATTGATTTTACGTGTTCCTCTGACCTTTATTATGCAAAGTAGAAAATTCCTATATGGTTCCAATACAGAAAATAAGTGAAATGAATATAAAGCAATCAAAAGCTTTATGTAATCCATATATATGGCATATTTTGTTTATTCACATAAACAATATGCTTTATAAAAGCACTTTCATCTAGACATATCACTGCACAAAACATCTTCAATACTTTCTTTTTGAAAAATAGGAGACTTTTGCCTTATATCCCCAAACCTAAAGTCTCTCTTATTACAAAATAAAATGTTTACAGATGTAAAATTATGGTATCTGGGTGACATCTTAGAGATGTCTGAGACACTGAAGAGAAAATAATTTTGGATCAGAATAATTTTCATCTAATCCTCCAATTGTGCCACTTGGCATTTTACAGATGGCAGCAATCTCCAAATATCTTTATAATAGCTGCAGAAACACTGTGCTTAATTCCAAAGTTATCATTCACCTAGGTATAAACTTATGTTCAAATATCTAAGGTTACATTCACCTAGGTATATACTTATGTTCAAATATCTAAGATTACATTCACCTAGGTATATACTTATGTTCAAATATCTAAGGTTACTTCTGGACTAAGAAATGTAATAAGACTTGTAAAAACAGTTTAACTCTTTGAAGTATGTTCGACTTTACAATGGCATATTTTCAAAAACATAATACATACCAAGACACTATCAAAAATGATCTCCTCTTGTTTGTTTGTTTACTTGCTGTTGTGGGCTAACTACCAAGCAAAGAAGCAGGTTGGTATAAAAAACTGGTAGAAAAACAGATATAGCGGCTGGATGCGGTGGCTCACACCTGTAATCCCAGCACTTTGGGAGGCCAAGGCGGGCAGATCATGAGGTCAAGAGATGGAGACCATCCTGGCCAACATGGTGAAACCCCATCTCTACTACAAAATACAAAAATTAGCTGGGCGTGGTGGCGTGCACCTGTAGTCCCAGCTACTCAGGAGGCTGAGGCAGAATTGTTTGAACCTGGGAGGCGGAGGTTGCAGTGAGCCAGGATCGCACCACTGCACTCCAGCCTGGTGCCTGGTGACAGAGCAACACTCTGTCTCCATAAAAAAAAACAACAACAAAAAAAACAGATATAGCTTGTTTTGAATGCCAGATATGGTATTTTCTAGCTGAGAGACCCAAGACTTGTTACTCAATCTCGGTAAGTCTCAGCTATCTATAAAATAACTGTAACTACATCAAAAAATGCTTGTGGTGACTAAATGAGATAATCAATGTAAATGACTTTCTGTGTTGCACACTCACTTCAAAGGATCAAGGTGAACATTATTTGCTTTTAGTAGGAGAAGTGATGGAAATACACGATTTATGGATTATTAAACTTAACCCTCCAGATGCCCTGCAGCCCAAATGCTACACATTACCTGGGGTCCAAATCCTGGCTTGACAGAAGCCACCTGAGGTACCCTGTGAAAGTCAGATAACCTTTCTCTGTCTCAGTTTCTCTCAACAGTAAAATAGAACAACAGTGAGACATCTCATTGTGTTGTTTGAAGCATCAAGTAAGTCAATACTTATAAAGGGCTTATCATACATTAATACTTTGAGGTACTGCTTACATTATGAAGAGTTTATTCACACCATATAATTTTTTATTGTTAAAAATCATGCCTTTTTTCTTCAACTCTATTACTGAAAGCAGATTATCAAGCAATCGGATGAATTCAATTTCTCTAGACCTTATATTTAAAATGTATAGTGAAAACAGCTATCTGGTCAGCAAGCCTACTTCTAGGTCCCAATCTTTTCTGACCTTTCCCGTAGCCTTGTCGGTAACAGTTGAATCCTGGTTGTGTCCCCAGACATGTGTGACAATGCCAATAAAGCTCCAAACTTCCAGCAAATGCTGAGAACAAATAATTTTTCATATTTTGTTCTAACTGAATGATTAATAGGGCTGATAAAATACAATGTTAGTCATTCACACTTTAATTAAAATGAGTGCTTAAAAGGAGATTTAGATGGAAGGTAGAAAAGAGAGCATAAGGGAACTCGGGATCTGCATAAAGCATGGTGATGACATAGATTGTGGAGGGAGCAGAATGGTAAAGCTGGACAGCAGAATTTCAGCCACCTGCTGCTCACTTGTACATTCTCTGCACATGATCCATGTTTCATATTCCCCAGGCTAATGAAGACAGAAGATCACAGTCAATGTTTCAAAATGCTATTGCTATTGTAATATATTATTTTTAGATCTATCTATTCAACTCCTCCTTTTTTTTCCATTTTTTTTGTGTTTTTTTTTTGTTGTTGTGTTTTGAGACAGTTTCACTCCTGTCACCCAGTCTAGAGTGCAGTGGTGCAATCTCCACTCACTGCAGCCTCTGCCACCCTGGTTCAAGCCGTTCTCTTTCCCTAGCTGGGATTTCAGGCATGCACCACCACGCTCAGCTAATTTTGTAATTTTAGTAGAGATGGGGTTTCTCCACGTTGCCCAGGCTGGTCTTGAAACCCCAACCTCAGGTGATCTACCCACCTAGGCCTCCCAGAGTGCTGTGATTACAGGCATGACCGACCGTGCCCAGCCAACTCCTCCTTTTTCAAAATATGATACACATAATAGAACTTCTAGAATTATATAGCATGTGTGTTTGTTCCCGTATGACATATGCATATGGATGGATATTTTCATTCATTATTCAACAAATTTATGAGTACCTATTATGTGCTTTCTTCCAGACACTGAGGATGTAACAGTAAATACAACAAACAAAATGTCTTGTCTCTTAGAGTACTAGACAGAGAGAGAGAGAGACAATCAAAAAAATGAGTAAGCTTTTTGTTTGTTTGTTTTCTGTCTTTTAGGGACAGGGTCTCACTCTGTCACCCAGGCTTCAATGCAGTGGTCCAAATATAGCTCACTGTTACCAGGACTCCTGGGCTAAAGCAATTGTCCCACTTCAGCCTCTCAAGTAGCGAGACTATAGGCACAAACAACCATGCCTAACTGTAATTTATTTATTTATTTTTATAGAGACAGGGTTTCTATGTTGCTCAGGCTGACCTCAAACTCCTGACTTCAAGCAATCCTCCCACCTTGGCCTCCCAAACTCTGGGATTACAGGCGTGAGTCTCCACATCCTGCCCTAAAAATGAATAAACTCTCTTGTATTTAAGATGATGATAAATGCTTTGGACAAGAGTCCCACTCAGTCAGGGAGGATGGATGAGAACTGTAAGGACAGGACTATACTCTTACACCTGTGGACAAGCAAGAGCTCCCTGACAGGGTGACACCTGAGCCAAACCCCAAGGCGGTCTTGGATGTGCCATAAAACCAGCTGCTCTAGAACATTTCAAGCAGAGGAAACAAGAAAAGCAAAAACACTGAGTGTAGAGTAAGCCTCACATGTTTGAGAAACACCGGAAATTTCCTGAAACTTTCATGATGATTCGAGCTATTGCTCCAAAGTGTCAACACAGCGAAGGTGATAAACACTCAATGTTCTGATGTTCCCCCTACTCAAGATACATAAAGTCTACCCAAACGCTATTCATAATCTCTAAGAGAGCTATTTTTAGAAAATTATGCAGAGCAATTTGTTTAGTCTAGTAATGGCTAACCCGAACAGAGTTGAGGCAACAGGGGAGAAATGGTCAATGCATCTGCTCTGACGCTGTGTAAGTGACTTCCTGCAGGCTACTTTGCCTTCTGAAATTCAGCATCCTCATTCACAAAATGGGAAGACTAGAATTCACCCCATGCATGTCACTGAGTAATGTTCTAGCCTTAGGATGAGAAGCACTTGATCAAGAAGAATCACTTTCCACCCAAATATAAAATATTTTGGTATAAAACCTCATTTGAGTGAAGGCTATTTGTCTGCCAACTTCACTTATCTGGGAGACAACTAAGTCTTTAAAAAGAAGCCAAAAATATCCTGCAGAAAACAAATTTGATACTGCATCATTGATATACCAGCCCATGTTTTACTATTTCCGGCAAAGCTACAAGGCTGTAACTCACAGTCCATTTATTTATTCCTTAAACACCATTCTACTATTCTTAAATACAGAGTTTCCTATTATGATCATCAGTCGACTTCACCTTTGAGATCTATAACCTTTTTAGTTGTGTTGGATTGCTTTGTATCTACTCACGCATTCTGCAGAGCAACATCTACCAACTGACTCTAGGGATTTGATAGCAAAGCTCTCCTGGTATCTAGGGATGAGGGTAAATATTTGGCTAGGGTAGGGAACCACTCACTCTATTGTGGAAAGATCGTAGTTTGGGAATGCCATGATCCCATGTTCAAGAGCCAAGATCACCACCAAAAATTAGAGTCACATTGAATGGTACCTCATCTCAGAGTCTCCATTTTCTGTTCTTGGAACTGGAGGTAATACTGACAATCCTGCAGGGTTGTAGGGAGTGTTGGGAAGGATATATGTAAAAATCTTGATAGAGTGCATGGCATAGCTCTCTTCAGTTCCTTCACTGCCCTATAAATGGCTTAAACCTAGGACTCTGGCTTCTGCAAACCTCAACACATCCAGCATATAACTGTGCCCAGAAAAGAACAGACACTCTTAAGTAATTCCGTACTTGTATAAGTGAATGAATGAACCAATAAATAAATGAACACATAAAAAATTCTCTAAATCAACCCATCAACTACATAATCACAGCTCCTGAATCCTTACAAATCAAGAAGGAACATACAATATGCCTTTATCATATCTTCTCTTAATGAATACTAAATGGTGTAGTATTCATAACTGCAGATGTAAAATATTTCTTATCTTTACAGCCATAATCTTACTTTAGCAGGCACAAAGATACAGGCTGAGAATTGTGCTCCTAGGTACTCTGGCAGAAGGCAGGAAGTCATTTTCTTTAGACGAGAGCTTTAGCTTCAGCCACAGTTATTCATTCTCTTTTACAAGGAGAAATCCATTTATATCTTCAGGAGACAGATGTATCAAGCCATCAGGTGTTTCTGCCAATCAACTCCTACCAAAGCTCTGATGTTTTATTTCATTAGTGCAGGTACTTTCCATTAATTTGGATACTGTTTAAGAGTGTTAGTTCCAAAGAACATCGTTTTTTGGCTCTGGCATTTTGAAGGGCTATTTAATACATCACTATAATAAGTTGATCCCTTGCCATGAAAGATCACCGAATTATAATCAGTTTCTGACAATATGATTCTATTGCTTGGTCCAGTAATGTTTATTGTGCTTTACCTGGAATTGATAGAAGCAAATCCAAAGAATTCTATCAGCCGAGTAGAGAAGACTGAACAAAACAAAATATGAAAGTATTTTCTTTCTTTTTTCCCTTCCTCTTTTTCTTCCATGAAAGTAAAGACACAACATATTTACTATATACCAAGTATAAAAATATAAGGACACAAGAGTATTTACCATAAGTCAAGTCATATAGACAGTATTGATGCCTAAAAAACATTTTGTCTTTATCCCTGTTCTTTCTAGTTCCCAAGTAAACTGGTGTTTCATTCAGGTGTCCTCCCTCCTCTGTGTGGCCATGTCCTTCTGAGAAGGAAGGCTCTTGATGCAGCCCCAAAGAGTGATTCTTCACTCACCTAAGACAGTCATGGTTGTCTCACTTTCTTTCCTGGTCATTGGTTTGGGCATGTATTTCTAGCCAATGAAACATAAAATAATGCTTAGTAAAGACTTCTGAGAAAGTTTTCCTTACTTTTAAAAGACTTAAGGAAGAGATATACTCTTTTTACTTGGCCTATGTCATGTCTGGATATGATGCCTGCAATCGCTATGGGAGGAGTTTGCCTAAGCACTAAGGTTACGAGCTGAGAACAGAGAAAAATGATGGAAACAGGTTTGTTCTTAATGCTGCTGTTGAGCTAGTGAGATAAACCAGAAGCACTCTTTCCCTGAACTTCTTGTTCTATGTGAAAATAAATTTACTTGCTTTGAAAGACAGTATAGATACCTATTGCTAACGGCTATAATAGGTCCCGGGTGGAACATCCACAGGGTATATGGCTCTGTAATAGAATTACTCTTTGAAATTTCTAAAATTACAAGGTGGGCTGCTCTGTGTCATTAAATATTAGAGCAATGTGCCTATCTTTTAAAATAACAAAATTCACTGCTATGTTTTATTTTCACCATGTTTCATAGTCTCTAGATGAATGTTTTACCTCCATGTACAACTACAGTAAGGAAAACTTTTTATAGGAATGTCCTCAACTCCTTGGTCCTCAAGTTTGGATTTGGATCCAATCTAAATGCTCAGACACCTGTATGAATGTGTCTCAGCCATAGTTAGGAGCTTTGGAAATAAAAACAATCCACCTCAAAAAACAATTTGAGCCTAGATTTTCCAATTCCTCCAACTCATATTGGTTTTTCAATTTCCTCAGTATGTATTTAGAGAGTGGTGATTATTCAAAATATCTAATTGTAATACTATGTATATTGCACCCACATATATAATTTATTTCATATATGTATCTTTTTGCCAACTAGAATTTAAAAACCCTAGAGGCAATTCCTACATTCTTGCTGTATCATTGACAGACTCTAGTAAAAAGCTCCTTATAGAGAAAATGCTCAGTCATATTTTGTGACCAGTTAACTTGCCAAGCAGATATGGAAAATACCAAAATCCCAGCACCTTTTTCATTCTACTCTGAGTTGTTAGGCTTATCTTTTATTAAGCCTATAATTACATTTGACTCCAACCTAAATCTGTTCTAAATAGGAGAGAAAAACTCTGGATTCTTCAAAATATGCTTTACTTAAAACCCTGCTGCTCATGTCCCTCCTAAGTGGGTGAAGCAGAAAGCAGAAAAAATAGTTCACTTGCTGCAGCTGAACTTCTCTATGCTAATAAACCGATGTATCTAGAAACCAACACATCACCATAAGAAATAACAGAATTATTATTAACAAAGTCCACATGAAAATAATGATGAAGAAAAATGATGATAAATAGCTAAATGGCATCAGAGGCTTATCATGTACCTGTCATTGTTATTTCTATTAAATTATTTAATGCTCATAACAACTCTCTGAGTTTCATCCAATTGTTATCCCTATTTTGCAAACGAAGTGGTCAAGACAGAAAATATGCTGACTTGCCCAGAGACTCAAAGCTATTAGTGGAGTATGGGAGCCAGAATTCAGGCAAGCAGTTGCCTTTGGAGACTGCACTCAAAAATATCCATCCCTCAAAAATGTCCTGTTTACCACTTAGATAAGAGAACTATAAAATTAAAAGCTCCTGTCCAAGGAACTAAGAGAGAATGAGGGCCAGCATCAGAGACCATCATTTGTGTAACCAAATTATCATCAGAATATAACGTATATGAATAGAGCAGCCCAGGAGTCAGCAACCTTTGACATTTATTTTCTTTCTTCTCGTGATATACCATGATCGTTGAGGTTAATTCAACCTATTTCAAACAGTAACAAGAAGAAATGCAAAATGCAGGGCATACACAAAATGATTCACAAAACATACAAAAATTTCTTTTTTTGTCTTTTATTTTTTTAGAGACAGGGTCTTGCTCTGTTGCCCAGGTTGGAGTACCATGGTGCAATCATAGCTCACTGTAACTTTGAACTTCTGGGCTCAAGTAATACTCGTGTCTTAGCCTTCCAAGTAGCTAGGACTACAGGCAAGCACTTCCACATTCAACAAATTTTTATTTTTATTATTTTTGTAGAGACAAAGTCTCACTATGCTGCTCTGGCTGGTGTCAAACTCCTGACCTCAAGTGAGGAGCACCGGGATTATAGGCATGAGTCACCGCGCCAAGCCTGAAAACAATTATTTTAAAATATGTACTGCATGAAGGAGTGTGTAGCAACTCACCTGCTGAAGAAAAGGTGGTTAATTTGGCAATAAAAGCATAAATATTGAATCTTACTGATAAAAGAAGTGAACAGATTAAAGTTTACTGGACTTTTTTTCTGTTTCATAATAAAATAACCCTAAATATTTAGGTCAGGGTTATGTTTTGTCAGAAAGGAAGATCATTTGTTAAGGCTAATATATTTTCCAGTGTAAGGAGAAGGCAGAATAGGGCATTCTTCAGTGGAGAAGCTGATATGCGTGATTTTATAGGAAGACTATAGAAACCATTTTCATCTTGCCTAACCAACATTTAACAAGATTGTAAATCTGAGTGATAAAAATAAGTTTTAGAAGTTATAAAATATGAAAAGGGTATAGTACAAGTGGTCAGGTTCAATTATGGGAAACTTAACATGGAAATAGTCCATCATCCCATAGTCCTAGAAACGAAAGTTCCATGCAGCAATGAAGCTTAAAAAAAGCATTTTTTTTTAGACAAAATCAAGCAATGGAGAAAGGATTCCCTGTTTAATATACAGTGTTGGGAAAACTGGCTAGCCATATGCAGAAAACGGACCTGGACCCCTTTCTTACACCTTATACAAAAATTAACTCAAGATCATTTAAAGACATAAATGTAAGACCTAAAACCATAAAAACCCTAGAAGAAAACCTAGGCAATACCATTCAGGACATAGGCATGGGTAAAGACTTCATGACTAAAACACCAAAAGCAATGGCAACAAAATTCAAAATAGACAAATGAGATCTAATGAAACTAAACTAAAGAGCTTCTGCATGGCAAAACAAACTATCATCAGAGTGAACAGGCAACCTACAGAATGGGAGAAAATTTTTGCAATCTATCTGACAAAGGGCTAACATAAGAAATAAGAAACTTAAACAAATTTACAGGAAAAATTCAAACAACTCCATCAAAAAGTGGGCAAAGGATATGAACAGAAACTTCTCAAAAAAAAAAAAAAAGACATATGTGGGCAACAAACATAAAAGCTCATCATCACTGGTCATTAGAGAAATGCAAATCGAAACCACAATAAGATACCACCTCACACCAGTTAGAATGGCGATTTACAAAGGCAGGAAACAACAGATGCTGGAGAGGATGTGGAGAAATAGGAACACTTTTACACTGTTGGTGGGAGTGTAAATTAGTTCAACCATTGTGGAAGACAGTGTGGCGATTCCTCAAGGATCTAGAAATAGAAATACCATTTGACCCAGCAATCCCATTACTGGATATATACCCAAAGGATTATAAATTATTCTACTATAAAGATACATACACATGTATGTTTATTGTGACACTGTTCACAGTAACAAAGACTTGGAACCAACCCAAGTGCCCATTAATGATAGACTGGATAAAGAAAATGTGGCACATATACACCATGGAATACTATGCAGCCATGAAAAAAGATGAGTTTATGTCCTTTTCAGGGACATGGATGAAGCTGAAAACCATCATTCTCAGCAAACTAACACAAGAACAGAAAACCAAACATCACATGTTCTCTCTCATAAGTGGGAGTTGAACAATGAGAACACATTACACGCTAGGGCCTGTCAGAGGGTGGGGGTCTAGGGGAGGGATAGCATTAGGAGAAATACCTAATGTAGATGATGTGTTGATGGGTGCAGCAAACCACCATGGCACGTGTATACCTATGTAACAAACCTGCATGTGCTACATATGTATCTCAGAACTTAAAGTATAATTAAAAAAAAAAAAAAGAAAGAAACTTATTTGGCCAGAGCTTGACATCTCCAGCATCTACTCAATGGATTTAGCCACCCTGATTTATAGCTTAAAGAAAACAAGATGCTCCACAGTTTCTTGAATATATTAGGATCTTCATAAATAGTAATGTATTGGCTGGATGTAATTCCCACAATAGTGACTTACTATTATTATCTGAGGTAGAGGGGAAATACAGTACTGATTCAGAGCACAAATTATGTGCCAGAGTGTCTGAATCACACTGCTATGGGACATGGGATCAGTGATTTTCAACAACAGTGTGACAGAATTGCCTACAGAAATGACGATAAAATTGGTAGGTGTTTTTGAGGGTTAAATAAGTTAATATGTCATGAAAAATTACACATTATCTTCCCTTATCCATTCTCCACCCTTTTAGGGTTTCCCAACCAAGGCCGTTCTGTGGCTCAAATCCAGGGGTCATCAGTCACATTACATTCTACAGGAATGGAAGTCTCAGGAATCACACAATGTGGTAGTCCTATCCCTTACATTTTTGGGTGATGGGATCTTGCTATGTTGCCCAAGTTGGACTCAAATTCCTGGGCTCAAGAGATCCTCCCACCTTAACCTACTGAGTAGCTAAGACTACAGGCACATGCCCAGTGCTTGGCTCTGTCCTTGGCATTTTAATAGAGACCATGGCTACTCAGCAAGTCACTAGATTTTCTTTCTTCACCCCAGGGAAGTCCATTCATGAGGCTAAATTCTGGATGACAGAATATGAACATAACCAATGGGTGCTTCTTGGAGGTCATATTCTTTAATTGAAGCTGCTCAGCCTGTAGTCTGCTATGTGGGCCTGGTTTTGGAGAGCCAACATTACCCAGATGAAGATCAAATCAGACAGAATGAAGTATAACAACACAGAAGGAACCCGGATTTCTGGAGGATTTTACATAGAAGTTCATGCTTCCCTGACCAGTCCTCCCATCTCTGTGTTGTTATATGAGAAAAAGCATGGCTGAGTGGTCTAGGCCCTGGATTGAGAAAGAAAGTCTAGATCTTGATTGATCCATTATACTTTAGATCTGTATAATGTAATTGCTTGGTCTGTTTCCTATTGAATACCTATGTATAAAGAACAAGAACTGTGCTTGGCACATAGTAAGTGCTCACTAAATGCTACCTACGAACTCCGTAAGTGCCAGCGCCAGTATTTGAAAACAGACAGCGCTGTGTATCTCCAAAGCCCACGTTCTTTCCTTTCCAGGAAGAAACGCTACCTCCAATGCACACAAACAAAAAAGCAGTTATTTGCTAGAAGCACTTTGGTTGCCAACTCTTTAAAATTTCTTATAGTTGCTGGGTTTTAAAAAAATTCCAATTTTCAAAACTATTCTCAATTCTAAATCATAATTTAAAAATATATCACTTGGCAAATTCTTTGACACCTGTACTTCTGACTCATTCATTTTAGTCACCCCAAAAAACACAGCACAGTGAGAAAAACAAGAGCTGAAAAAGGGCTACCTGCATATTCATAAGCTGAATTCTCTGACTGTTAGAAACAAAGGACTTGCATCTTCTGAACCATAATTTTTTTTTTGTGCTGATGAATGTAACTAGGCTCTCTTTGAAGAGTCCAACTTCAACCTGGTTTGAAGAGGAATTCCTATTCTATCATTCTTTATCTTCTCTCAGTACTTACCCTGAGAAAAACTGCCAAGAAGAGAAATTTTGTCCTTGAGATTAATTGTGCTTGGTATTTCAGAACCTGTTCTCATTGTGAATCCAGTCCTGGGGAAGAGTGCCTCCCACATCTTCTTCCAGTCATCCAGATACTCTAGTCTGCCCATCTCTTTCAAATTTCATAGACTTGTAACATACACAAACCATCCATTTCTACATATATGGCATGGACTATATTAGACTACTTCAGGAAAACAAAGAAACACACTGTCCAGTACAGCTTTACAATACTGAATTAAATGGCTAAAGGTCAAGTTCTCATGCCACGTATTTAAAAAGGCAGTCCAAGTGTTTTCTGTTCTACTGGGAAATATGTTGTTTTGAAGGCAACATAGAATCAAATAAAGCCTTCCCTTCTCCTCACCCCCCTCCCATATTTAGCCAAATTAATGTTCTCTCCTTCCATTTTCCCATAGCACCCTGTGCAAAATTCTATCAACGTTTCTTTCATTGTACTGTAAATATCTGTGCCCATGGTTTTTCCCTGAGTAGGCTCAGTGGGTCTTTCTTTCATTAGCTTCTAGGCATGATTGATCTCATTACTTTGCCCTTTTGCTTTGCATTGTGCATTTCATGTGTGGAGTTTCCAGTGTCATTTTATTATTGCAGTTGTTGAAGTAATTTAAATGGGCTCTAAGAATATACATACTGTTAGAAAAGTTACTTTTCAAAGTAAACATCACAGTTTTAGATATTTTTTAAAGGTCTTCAATTTTGCCCTGCTTTCTAAATCCTCCATGGTCTAAATATTCCATTATCTCTTTTGCAACCTCAAAGTGTCTCAAATTAAAAACTACACTTCAACTAAAGTCACAACCAATGAGGAAGGTTGGATTGTTCTCTTTTCTGGAGGATAGACACAGCAGGTATTGAATATTTCAGCAAAACTCAACTCCTAACAGCAGTAATGGTGCCATTTGGCACTAATGCATTGTCAGGAGTTAGAATCTGAAGGGTAGAGTTAGAAGCAAGGAAAAAAATATCAATAAAATTCAGCTCAGGCAGACAAGTATGTGGTCCATATTTGATGAAGGGATTATATGCATACATAAATAAATCATTAAAATCCACTCGCTAAGAGTCTGCTCAATTCA
This sequence comes from Aotus nancymaae, assembly GCF_030222135.1. NCBI lineage: Eukaryota > Metazoa > Chordata > Mammalia > Primates > Aotidae > Aotus > Aotus nancymaae. Next base: position 21,429,339 of record NW_026988473.1, on the reverse strand, counting down.
CGGTGATTTGAGTTGCTGCTGGGGCAATGGTAAATCTAAACATAATTTGTTTGTTTGTAAGACGAGAAGGAAGAATTTGACAGATTTTAAACAGATACAGACAGTCCATTTTTACATTTGTAGAATGGTTAATATAATATTTGAGTAAAAATGTGAAGCACATTTTCCAATGTGTCTTCGTTTTTAAAAGAAGAGGAGGCTGGGCATGGTGGCTCATGCCTGTAATCCCAGCACTTTGGGAGGCCAAGGAGCTCAGGAGTTTGACGACAGCCTGGGCAACATGGCGAAACCCCGTCTCTACAAAAAATAAAATCATTAGCCAGGCATGGTTGGGTGCAGCTGTCATCCCAGCTAACTCTGGAGGCTGAAGTGGGAGGACAACTCAAGCCTGGGAGTGAAGGCTCCAGTGAGTGGTGACTCTGCTACTATATTCCAGCCTGGGTGACAGAGTGAGAACTTGTCTCAAAAACTAAAAAAAAATTAAAATACAAAAGAAGAAGGCCAGGTGGTGGCTTATGTCTTTAATCCCAGTACTTTGGGAATCCAAGACAGTAGGATCATTTGAATCCAGGAGTTCGAGACCAGCCTGAGCAACATAGCAAGACCCTTATCTCTACAAAATATTTAAAAAATTAGCCAGGCATGGCGTTGCATGCCTGCAGTCTCAGCTACTCAGGAGGCTGAGATGGGAGGATTGCTTGAACCCAGGAGGTCGAGGCTGCAGTGAGCCTGGATTGTGCCACTGCACTTCAACCTGGATGACAAAGTGAGACCCTGGTCTCAACAACAGCAACAACAACAAGGACAACAACAACAAAGGATTAAACTGTTACAGTTAAGTCCTATTCCAACACTTCCCAAGTTACCATCTAAATAAATCACAGCCTTTGGCAAGGCCACCATGCGTTATACTGAATACAGCACTGCTTTAAATAATATGACTCCAAAAGGAAGGAACAGACATTGTTGAATCTTCTGCATGGGTATTTTATGAAATCCTCACAACTCTCTAAGGCTGGTTTATTAATTGCATTCAAAGGTAAGAAAACTGATGAAGGAAGAATTCATAGCTTGCCCAATGGAGTATAGTCAGTCAGTGATAGAGACAGTATTCAGACTGATAATGGCTTTGTCTTTAATATTTCATGTTCATTCCATTGTCTCACACTGGTTGACATAAAATTCATTTCCAGAATTTTGGATTTCTGTGTATGTTTGTTAAAAAGGCGCGCGCGCACACACACACACACACACACACTCACACTCTTTACTTCTCTCTGTCAAGGTCCAATTTAAAATTTAGCTTCATCCTAAACCTCTTTTTCATCTTCAAGGCATGTCCTGGCTTGATCATATAATTCTTTTCTTGAGAATGAATATATTGTCATCAAGGAGGATGAGGGTGGAGAACTCATTCTCTGTTACAAGTAGTTTTGTCTCCTCAGATAGAAGAAAATAATTTTTAACCAAAGAAATATGTCAAACCTCATTTATATCCTCAATGAAATGCATGATTTTGGCTCCAAATAAGTGTTTAATAAAAAATATGTTAACTTACTAACTTGTATGATATTAGTGAGTGGTAATTCATTTCACACATTGAAGCTGCTTCTGCGTATGAGTGCAAACATATGTTGTATGAAGTATGTTTTTAAGTGAGGTGCTTGATGGGGCATTTTGGGAGCCTCTTTGTGTATAAAACTAATAATCATATTTCAGGTATGTTCAAATCTGAATCTTCAAATACTAGTTTTGCTTCAAATGGTAGTGGGCCTGTAAACTGAAGAGAAGACTAGAAAATACAGAATAAAGTTCAATGAAAATAATGTTAGGTTTGTATACTATAAAGTGTGATAGACTCACTGTTATCTACAGAAATGTATTTAACTTCCTGCAATTACTGACTTTCTGCTTCATAAACTCCCTACTTCGAACCCTTCATTGCTCTCCTTGTGCCTCTTTTTTCTGGAGATGAAATTACACATGAACAGCAAGTCAATGGGTGGAAGGAAAAGTTAATCTTTTCTGAGAATGGCATACAGCTAAAGTCAGCTAAAGACCATGTATCTTTGTTGTATCACCACTTTCTCATATAGTACAAGAAAGAGCAAGAATACTTTTCAGAAGTGTGGTGGAGTCGTTCTCTTAAGCCTATCCTACCAGATGTTGAGGTCCTTAAAACACAAAATGTGTTTTCTAGTTGGTTGTTAACTTGTCAAAGCATTTAGTATTTTCTCTCTCTCTCTTTTTTTTTTTTTTTTTTTTTTGAGATGGGGTCTCACTCTGTCACCAGCCTGGAGTGCAGTGGTGTGATATCAGCTCACTGAAACCTCTGCCTCCAAGGTTCAAACGATTCTCTTGCCTCAGCCTCCCAAGTAGCTGGAATTACAGGTGCTTGCTAACACGCCTGGCTAATTTTTGTATTTTTAGTAGAGACAGGGTTTCACCATGTTGGCCAGGCTGGTCTCCATCTCCTGACATCATGATCTGCCTGCCTTGGCCTCCCAAAGTGCTGGGATCACAGGTAAGCCACTGCACCCAGCCTACTTGCCTTTTTAAATATGAGAAACGACTACCATTAAATATTGCAGCCAAAGACACTTCAAAGTGAGATACAGGAGGGTCGTAAGATCACATTCCATCAAGAACTTCAAGAAGACCTGAAAAAACCACGATGCTTCCTAAATTGAATACAAAATCTCTTGGGACTTTCAGTTTATAGTAAGAAAGTATTGCATATGGTTTTATATAGAAGAACTTTAGACTTATATGACTTTATAGAGAGCCTTAAAATTCGTCATGAATTTATATTACTCTCATTGGTATTATATATTTCAAAGAAAAGATGGAGAGATATTAATGATACAAATAAGCAATTGTTTTAGAAAAACCCATGATTTTCAGAGACTGGATTAGAATTTGTGTAACATCAAACCGTAGCACTAGTAAAGAAATGAGCAAAAAAATTAATTAATTAATTAATAATTAAAAATATGGCTTTTAACACATGACATTTTGGGAACCATCTGGAGATTCTGTTTAGCATGTACTTCAGCATCACTTGTGGAACTTTTGAAAACATGCTTATTCTATTCTGGCTCCATCCCTGGAATCTGAATATGCAGCTTGGGCACCCATACTGATAATTTTAAACTTCCCCAGAAGATCCTATGCATAGCCAGGACTGAGAACCGCTGGTTTAGAGACTCTAGGTAGAACTACTTAAGTAGCTTTATCAAGCCTATTGTTTTAGCCCTGTTTAAAGCTTTTTTGAATTCGGTACTTTTTGGCTTTTATTTTCTGTAGGAAGAAGCTAATATTGGTACTTAAAGGCTCTGTGTTTCAGATAGAACCTTAGCTTACAGGCCTCAAGTAGGATTATTTTGAACGTTTTTAAAATCTACAGCTGATGTTGCTATTTTAGAGCATTTTCAGTCTCAACCCAGCTGTACTCCTCATGCTACAAACGTGATATTTCTTATAATGAGAAGCAATAGAAATGGTGCCAAGCAATCAAGTCAACATAAAATCTCTGTTTAGCTTAAACACTGTTCCACTACAAAGATCACATAGAAAGTAAATTAAATATCATGAAGATTAATAATTGTTAACATTTATTGAGTTCTTACTATGTGTCAATCAAGTACATAACACCAATTTTAATTTAATAACAGAATGAAGTGGGTAATATTATTATTCCCATTTAGGGTAACTATTATTTCTATTTACTATTATCCCATTTATGGAGAGGAAAGCAATATTTAGGAAATTTAAATCCTAAAGGTAGTCCCGGTGCTAGCCCCTAACTATGGCTAGCATCAAGGTCTATCTCATTTCATACTTACTCTTCATACGCCACTATGTCACTCCAAACCGACAGTTACCACTTCTCTATAATGACACAAAATTAAACTAGCAAGATTCCACCTTTTCTTTCCTTTCAGTTTAACCTGAGTTCTGTTTTACTATGTGTTACCTAGTAAACAGTAATAATGTACAAATAACTGCATAGCAATATATAGTCTGATTGCGTGTACTTTAAGCAATATACATCTCTTATCCCTACCCTTTTCCAAGAGTGAAAGATCCCTGAATAGCACGTTAGTAACTAAAATGGCAGGGGAGGTGGTAGTGGTATGAACAATCCTAATATTTTGAGACAGATCCTAAAATATCTGGCTAATAAATATTTTCCCTTTAGAACCTGGGATTCCTTTTTAGAATCTATTTCTACTGAGGAAGTGCAGGATAGAAGGAAGTTAGATTACCTGAAACATATAAAACCATTCCACATGTGGGGCTTCTAAGGTTACCCTAACGGCTTCTCCTGAAATAGCAACACTTATGCCCGTACACCTCCCATTCGGGAGAACTGCCAAGCTGATAGTTCACGCCTGCTGGTGGAGATAAGGGGAGAACTGCATTCCTTGTTTCTTATGTTAATGGTAGCCATAGCTCCCCTGTCCAGTTAAGGGAAAGGCTACACTGCCACTGTATTTGTTTACTAGTGCGGCTGTAACAAAATATCACAGGCTGGGTGGTTTAAACAATTGAAATTCATTTTCTCACAGTTTTGGAGGCTAGAATTCCAGGATCAGGGTGTCGGCGGGTTTGGTTTCTTTGACGGCCTCTCTCTTTGGCTTGAAAATGGCCAACTTCTCGCTGTTTTCTCAGTCTTTCCTTTCTGCTTATATATCTGGGTTCAAATTTCCTCTTCTTAAAGGACACCAGTCATTTTGGATTAGGGCTCACTCTATAAAGACTTCATTTTAACTTAATTAGTTCTTTAAAGATGTTTTCTGTAAATACGCTCAAGTTTAGAAGCACTGGGTGATCAGGACTTCAACCTATGAATTTTGAGGGACAAAATTCTGCCCATAACACTCTTCTTCTTTCTTTGAACAGATAATTATCCTCTTCTATTTTATTCATAGAACCTCTATTCTTTCAACTAACCTAAGAACCCAAATCCTCCTTACAATGAGGTAGAGGTGAAGAGAAGAAGAAGGGGATTCCTGACTTTCATTTTCACACAGTTGCTCCTTGCACAGTTCGTTGAAAGCTGGCAATTCAGTAAACAAAAATTTCTGCTGCCACAGCATCTATAACTGCAACTAATTCGATCATTGAGTGTTTTTAGGCAGAATGACATTGAGAGTTATCATGCGTGTCAGGTGATTTCGATCACACTAGTGTACATAAACAATTTGGGTGAGCCCGATTTAATGCCTTTTCTACTTTTCCTTCCTCAGTAAGGTGGCTAGTGGAGAAAAGCTGAGCATACTTACATTTGAGCACCTACTATAAGCAGGGTTTTGCCACAAAAGTTGTAAACCTTCAATTTGAGCAGCCTTTTAAACATCATAAGAGATATTCATATGCATGAAAGGATAGGATGTACATTATCTCAAAATAATTTGCATCAACATTGCTACCCGCAATTATCCAGATATATTTATTACCTAGGAAAATGTAACTAGTCTACTATTCCAAATATCCCCTTCCCTTCCAGCAGACTGTAAGCCCTCAGCCTTTCCTACATGAAAAGTCTACACTTCCCTCTGCTTTGCCACGTTTCCATCTTTTCAGCAACGCTGAATGGGAGACAGACAGCAGAGCAGCTGCATTTCCAAATTAGGAAACAGTATTGGAAGAGTTAAATGAATTTCCCTAAATCACAGAACACAAAGGTGGGGAATGAAAAGTAAAGTTCTTCCTTTCTAACTTACTAACTTTAAAACTCTATGTAGTAGGGAGGATTTCGAAACTAGCATAAACTGATAGTGGTTAGCATACCACATAGCAGACATTTAATAACTTGTGCAGACATTTAATAAACTATGTCAAATGTGCTCAGGTATTGGCTCTGGCTGAAACAGCTTCAATGAATGGAGGCTTTGGCATTTCCCTGTCTCCCGAAGCCACTAAGGCAGTATTTCTGCTCACTTCTAGACCTTTCACTGGGCTATGACACACTCATTCTTCACTTCTATCAGCTCCAAATGTAGACCCCTGTCTATCAGTATGGGTGAGGGCACATGAATATCTCTCAGGGAGGGACTTTCGTGTGGCTCACGTGACATCAATGGATTTATTTCATAACTGCATCCTAGACCCAGGGAGTCACATACTAACATTTTATTCTATCATGTCCTATGATTTTGACAAATTGGATTGAACCAGAGTGAGCAGGCCACTTGTAGTATCTCCCACTCATTCAGTTATTAATATAATTCCAGTCATGCTACCATTTAGTCCTGTTCCTCTTGGTTCTATCTGAAAATCAGTGCTATAAAATACCATGAAAAACCTTGGTATCACACATCAATCCATATCTGCACATTACCATGAACATTCTCCAAATTGAACAGCAATGAAATAGAGATGTATTCAGAAGTTCCAGAAAGCTGGGAGGTTTTCATTAAGTGGAAATTACATAAGAAAATAGAAACTGTAATGGGAAAATATTTTGAAATTTCCATAAGAAAATAGTTATTTGGTGGATATTTTATGGTTAACGTTTTTCTTCATTGGCCTTAACAAAAACAAATACAAAACTTATTCACTAACTGTGGCACACTATGAACCCAATTATGTAGACTCAAGAAATCAGGTAAACTGAATGTCTGAAACATAACGTGCCCAAACCTTCCTTGATCACCCATGCCTGATGTCCTGATTCAAAAATTTAAGCCTACATAAAATAGATGATAAGGCAGCTGTGAGTGCTGGCATTGTAGATACTCTACATATATTTATTCTAAGAATCATCTATTCTTTAACCAAGGTCCATCGGAGAAATTCTTGAAAAACTGTATGTATGAAAGAGAGGAGGGAGCAGAAATGTCCTGCAGCTTTTTGTTAGTTAGTTTTCTTTTTTTCATTTTTTAAAACATTTTTAAAGATGTGTAAGACCCCAAGTGAAAGAAACATTGCCTCAAAGGCATTTAATGTACCATTCTTAGTATATTTAAAAAAAGCAATAAAATATTTGCTAGTGAGAAATGAAACATCTTCTTTTGGTGCAACGTTTCAACCAAAAATCATGTTGGAGGAAAGCATGTCTTATTATAAAAGCTTAGTTAAATTATTCAGACTCTGTGAACAGAGTGTAAACCTATGATTCATTTTTTTTTGACCCTGCAAAACGGTAACTTGATTGAAACTAATTAGTTCTTTTACTTTTACTAATGCAATCACATTTTTAAAGCCATGTGTCAATATGATTAAGACTCAAAATAGTGACTTAAGACACTAATTTATATGATGAATTTAATGCCACTGTTAGACACAATAATTTAAAGCACTGTGATGTCAAGTTTTGCAAAATAAATTTACTAATTCAAAATGTAGTGTTATCAGATAAATTATACCATGCTTTAAATAAATTCTAAGCTTTAAGTGTTCACTATTTCATTTATTTTTTTCCATATTGATTTAATATGCAGTATGTATCAAAGAGGTACCCAAAGAAGAAGTCTGGCTCCCTGAATAGACGAAGCTTAGAGTCATGGGGGAAGATAGAGAACATACATATAATTACTAAATAATGTGGTAAGTGTTACGATAGGGGTATGTGTGAAGCTCTGGGGGACAATGACAAAGGCAACTAGGAATGCTACAGAGGGAAGATAAGGTCAATTTATCCTAATAATTAGTGCATGTAATTCAATAAATAGAACAAATACACTACCTTAAGGCAACGCTGCTTAACTCATGACTATTAGCAGGGACGCGAAGTACAGAAAGTATAGAAAATCAGAGAACATATATTTAGTCCAACATTTTTCTCTTAATTCAATTACTTTAGACATGTTACTGAACTGCTTGGATGGGCTCCAAGGAAAGGCCTCTTTACGATGGCTGTTACTCTATTACAAACCACGTTCCAGTCTATTTTATCATACAACGTATTTTATCTGCTAGATACTATTTTCAGGGTTTGAAAGAAGCTATAAATCTTTACATAAATGGAGAAAAAGTTCAAAAAATTGTAAACACAATTCTGTGACAAATGGCCAACGTACCTGTCGCTTACTTGTGGTTATGATATGCTAAGGCAAAGAAGGACGAAACAAGACATGATTGTTGGAAACAGAAATGAAAATAGATAGGACTTTTCCTGAATATCAGTTGATTGCTCTGATGTGGGTGTGGAAGCTATTACCTACATTCTTTCTGGTAGAAGCAAGATGAGGATTTCAACCAAGGGTTTAGCTCTATTTTCCACATGAGGTAGGGGGCAGATGGGCAGTGGCAATGGGGTATCTGACATTAAAAACCTGTCACTTTAATCTTGGTAGGCGTCCCGAGAGAATTCTCCAGGTGCATCAAAAGTAGAACTGGAGCTATGGCCAGTGAGGTGGGGCAGAAGAACAAGAAATGATTATTTCTGTGGCCACAAAGAATAGCATTCCTGTCTGATACAGCTTTGGTCACTTGGCTGCTCCCCAGAAGCATGAATACTTCTGAGAAACAGCAAGATAGAAATCTAGTGTGGGAAGTTAAAGGAGATTCCGGAGGGGAGGGAAAGATTCCCGTCAAGCCTCTGGCCACATCCAGGGCTTCCCTTTCAATGAGTTAATATAAACATCAAACCGAGTGCTGAATCAATGAATTCACCTACTTAATTTTGTAGTTAATTAGTGGAAGCTAGTCTGAAATTAAGTGCTTACCCTGCGGAATAGCCACACACACGTGGACGCACACATACACAGATACACACACACAAAAGGAACTGCAATATGAAGATGGACTTGGCTAGACGTGGATAGTAGTAGGGATACATATATTTGGTAAGCATAATGAAAAAGGAGACAGAGGAGGGCAAGAAGTAGCAAAGAAAGGAAATAAGCCATCCAGAATGTCTGAGAAGGGGAACTAGAAAAATGTATTTCCATTCTCTCTGGCAAAGACAGTCCTGTTACCTGTAAATAGTTCTGTGAAATAGCTCAGAATCTTAGATAGCTAAAAAGAATACCAGAGAGCATCACAATCAAACTCCTTATTTCACAGAAACATAAGGTTCTGGAAAGAGGTAACTTACATAGTCCTACAACCAGAGCATAGCAGCATCCTCAATGGAATGTCACCTTTGACAGTTACATTCAGCATTGGGAAACAGCCATTACAAAGGTACTGCTAAGAAGCTAAAGTGATAGACACCCATATTTCTTATTTCACTTGCAACCACCTGCTCAAGGTTATTTTCAAGGACTCTAATGTTTATAGCAGTGTCCTAGACTATCGAAGTGAATAATAGACATGGTGGTCATTTGTCACACACTTGTGCAATTCTATCTATATGACTTCATTTCTTGCTAAGTGTTGACATTAGAATTAAAAAATAAATACCTTCTACTATCATAATCCTTCACCACCTTTAACAAAAGGATATTTTGATCCCAATGAAATAACAAGAGAAAAATAAATGAGTCTGTCTTTTAAACGTAGAAATTTAATTATGTGAGAAAGACACTATATTCTACTTCTTTGCTTTCATCTGTTATTGCAAGATTCATCATTATACCTGCCACTTGGCAGTCTAGCTTCAGGGACCATTGCTGCATATTAGAATAATATGCAAACAGGGCAGATTTGAAACGTTAAATGTAACAACTTCATTCTGCTCCTTAAACATTAATAGAACCAGAGGCTGGAAAAAGAAACATCTTGTACACATGAGCATTTCCCATGGGACATCCTGGGAAATCCACCCATCATATCTATACTACAGAATAACAAAAGCAGGTAGCCCTCTGAAGCACCATGAAGCCCACAGAAGCAGGTTGCCCTGACTAGGGAGCTCCAGACTGCTGCTAAGCAAACAGCCGCCGGAGACCTAGAGCTCTAAATTACTGCTCATCCACTACCAGTTCTCTAAAAAGACACCATAGGAAACTCAGCAAAAGAGAGTTGCTTTTATTTCAAAGTCAACACACCACTAGGTGGGTTCCCCTAATGAAGGTTGCCTGGCCTGAAGTGGAGTCTATGGGGCTATCTATTAGAAAGATTAATAGAAATCTAACCAAAAAATCATGATTTCATTTGAATTTTTAAAAACGTTAAGATCAGCAGTTGAAAGCTTGTGAAGAACGTTCTTTCCAGTCGCAAAGCATCTATTGGGTATCCACTATACATAAGGCATGAAGGCAAGGACCCAGAGGTGTACGTCAAACGGCTGACCTCAGAGAGCCTTCCTGCTAAAAGCAGGAAGAAATAATAAGCACATAGAACAATTATCCATGCAAAACAAGATACTGGAAATAAAAACCAATATGGCGTAGCCAGGAAATACATGTTGGAATTGAGAGAGAGAAGAGGAGCTCAGATATAGAGGCTCTCTGGAGGAGATTTTGGTTACAGGGCTGGCATATATTTTATGAGTGAAAGTTTGTTAGTAGAACAGCATAAAAACAGTGTGTTATGATTATTTGGAAGACAAATAACATGATAAAGATGGATTGGAAGGAGAAGGGCAAATCAGGGCGTGATTACATTACAGTTACCTGGGCCTGGTAAGTACTAAATGCTGAGTTAGAATAGGGAAGGGACATATTATAGCGACGGTAGGAAGCAAGACACAGCAAACAATAGTGACTAGCAGGAATCCTCTTCCACTTGTCTTTAAAAAGTCTTAGATTTAGGGATAAGAAGCCACAACTGATATTCAAGCTACTTTTATTTGTACAGAAAGTGTTCAGTCAAATATGGAGCGGGCAATAAGGAAAATCATTCTCAGATGTCAAACCATGCCCCGAATCTATAGTGTATTGCCTCAATATGCACTTCTTCTCCTTGTACCTTGAATAACAGAGAAAGATAAGGGGCACCCGTCTTGAGAAGGCCCTTTAGGAGAAGTCATGTGGGAATTCAGGACATAGATAAATTGGTGGGAATCAAGTGTGTGTGTATGTGTGTGTTCAAGCGAGCAAAGGTTTGTGTCCACAGTTTCTGCAATCACGCTGTGTCATGCCTGTCTACACTGCTGCTGCAGTGTCTGTGTCATAAGCAAACTAAAGGGTTCTATGCTGAAAGAGTAAGTAAACTGATTGGGGGCATTGCCTCGCATCTGGACCGATGCCCGGATAAGCTGAAAATGGCAATGTTGTTTAGTACCTTCATAGGAAAGGCGGCAATGACGGTATTCCAGAGTTAGATCACTCTATGTCTTCCTGCCTCTCCCATGCACTATCCTGGTGGGGAAAAGAGCATTAAGAGCTGTGGAGGAAAAGGCCCAGTTTCCTTGTTCTATATACAGAGGAGGATGTCTTCTGATTGATAACCACTGAGATGGGAAATATGTGTTACAGCTTTATGCAGCTAAGCTTGTGACTGTTAGTATCACCACATCTTAAGGAATAAGGCCTGCCAGACAACTAATATCTGTATAGACTTTGCAAAGTCAGTTGCCAGGGACCACTGGGATATTAAATGTTTCTTCACTCTTCCAAACATAAGATAAACTGTAAGGCCTCCTTGTGGTTTATTTGTGGTGATTTCAAAGGGTTGATATATTTAAAATAAATGAAGCAGAAAAGTTTTACTTTCAAATATCCAGAGTTGTGGCTGGGCAGCTGCCCTGGTCAAATTAGAGGCAAAATACTGTAACAGATTATCGAACTGAGAACACCCAGGATAAGAAGAGAGGGAAAGGGGAAGGAACAGATAAAAAGCAGTGAGGTTAAGGGAAAGAGTTACAGATCTTACTCAGTGTTATTTCTTTAAACTTAAATCCAGTATCGAGTTATTATTATTATTTATTAGTAGTAGAAGTAAGTAGTCCCATGTGAGAGGCGGCCCAGTATAGTAGAAAACCACTGTGTTGACCAAGGGTTCAAAATAGAGTTTTGCCATTTATTGTCTTTGTGACATGGATAAGTCATTGAACTTCTTTCAACTTCCCTTTCTTGCCTTTAAAAAGGGTGCTTACTACTTATTTGCTTGTGGTTTCAATGTCTTTACAAAGGCAAAACCTTTAGAAGGTGCCTACTCGTAGCAACCACTCCATAAATGTTACTGATCACTGATTTTTTTTTATGTATTGTTGTTATGATTGCAGTTATCATAAGGGTACAATGAGATAAAATATATAAAATAACTCACTACTATTGCTACCATACAGCAGGTGCTCAAAAACGTGGCAGTCTTCTTCATTGCTTTAACTTTCCAGGAGAAACCTACTTCACCAGACGTTTGTTCTCCAATAGCTTTTTTTTTTTTGAGATAGAGTCTCACTCAGTCACCAGGTGCCAGGCTGGATCGTGCAGTGGCACGATCTCAGCTCACCGCAACCTCTGCCTCCCGGATTCAAGCAATTCTCCTGCCTCAGCCTCCCGAGTAGCTGGGACTACAGGCACGTGCCACCACGCCCGGCTAATTTTTGTATTTTTAGTAGAGATGGGGTTTCACCATGTTGGCCAGGATGGTCTCGATCTCTTGACCTCATGATCCGCCCACCTCGGCCTCCCAAAGTGCTGGGATTACAGGCGTGAGCCACTGCTCCAATAGCTTTGATGAGAAATACATGAACTTGGTTTGATTCTCAATTCTGAGCATGTCACTGCATAAGTATGAATTAAGTAAGCACAGCGTTCCCAATATGGAACACACAGTATTAAGACTTCAAAAGAGATAAGTCCTTGAACTTGGAAGGCAGTCATGTACTTTGAAGAGAGCTTCTTAAAAAATATTTGTATCTAAAAGACAGATATTTGTTTCCTTCACATTGCCTATGAAGAAGAAAAAGACATGTCACAAGGCCTAGATCACCATCCCTGGGTAGGCAGAATGGAGAGAACAGGAGTAGCCTATGGCACTGCTAAGACCTTTGCAACGACAATTAGATTCAATCAAAGCTTGATGGAAGCACATCTACGGCAGGGACAAGTGGCCAGGAGTGTGTGGGTGTTCAAGGCGTTTTAAAGATCCTCTACCAGTGAGCTGTTATTGACTGAAGAGGATTCGTTTTTGCTTTTGTTTCTTCATTTCCGAAAAAGAACTTGTAAATTCTCTTTCAGAAACAAAGACCTGTTTCTAAGAGATGAGAGGAATAATGCAAAAATAGCATGAATGCAGATGAAGTTGTTCCACTGAAAAACTGCTCACTGCAGCCAGATGATTTGCTGGAAGAACCAAATTCCTTAAATAGTTATTAAACCTTCAACTCCCATATACAATGTAGTATTACAGAGAACTACAAACAAAATTAACCGTGGTAGCAAGTTACGTTGTGAAACATAGTAACTTGTCCTTCCCACCTTCTACCACCAGATATATGATAGGTATTAGTGGTTTTGTCTCCAGCACATAATTCCTGTTACCTCTCAGTGGCCCCTGAGTTCCATTTGGGAAGGACTGACCCTCTTCTACTCCCTTCCCTTAAAGCCAATGATGGTTGAGGAGTGGACATATGACATAAGCTAATCTAATCAGCTTGGATCTCAGGGTGCTCACTGGGAGTGCTGGGACAAAACTGTCGAATTTTCTATGGTGATGTTTGAGGGAATGTAAAACAATGGCTTGATTAAAATAGCCCATGGAAGAGGACTATGTCAAAATAAATACAGGGAAAACAGAGCAGGAGTCCCTGTGACATTGCGAACATCTGGATCAAACTACACCTGAACTCCATGTACTGTAGGACTTTTCAATTACATATGTCAGTAAATTCTCTTTTTTTGCTTAACCTTGCTAGGTTTTTTCCTTCTTATTTCAAATAACTTTTCCTTCTTATTTCAAATCCAAGGAGAAAACAGAGCAGGAGTCCCTGTGACATTGTGAACATCTGGATCAAACTACACCTGAACTCCATGTACTGTAGGACTTTTCAATTACATATGTCAGTAAATTCTCTTTTTTTGCTTAACCTTGCTAGGTTTTTTCCTTCTTATTTCAAATAACTTTTTCCTTCTTATTTCAAATCCAAGGCATGACAACTGAGACAGGTTAAGAGATCAGTCCCAAGACAAAACTCAAATATGGATGGATAAAAATCACCTGCCCAGAATAAATGAACAAGTCTGTTTCATTGATCTTATCAATTCCACTTTCCAAACTACAGAGCTGTATGGAAAACATCAGCAATTTCACCATTCCAAATTGAGAAACTCATTTTCTTATGCCATATTTCCATTCTTATTAAACAATCTGCCCGTAATTACCTTTAACACCTTTCTTCTGGAGGCACATGCTTAATAATTATTTTACAATATTGTTGTAAGAAAATGTCTCTTATCTTTTTACAAATAATAGCTTGAGTATTTTCATGTGCCAAGCACTCTGCTAAAAGTTCTATGTGAATTATTTCAATTCTAACTCACCACAATCCTGCACTATAATCATGCCCATATCACACATAGAAAGCTGAGGTTCAGAAGAATAAGTAAATTGCCTGGAACCACAGATCTAAGAAGTAACAGAGCTCTTACTAGCTTGGATCCCACATCTGTGCTGTTATGTCATCGACTTTGTGGACTCATGTTGTGTTCTAAATAAGAGACAGGCACAGTGCTTGATACACAGTACTCAGTATATGGCATTTATTAGTATTACTCATGGGACTATGTTTTGGGAAATATAATTTCATTTTAAAATCCTCGATATATGAATCTGAGAAAAAGTAAAGTGTTCCTTTTTATCTAACAAGTAAGTCCTTGATGATTGACTTGGTCCTGAACTACACATCCTTTCTTTCAGGTGAGTATCTGTGCATATTTGCAGGGAAGTCTAGATACAGCTTTGGTGCCAGCCCTGGGAAAAAGAGGAAACATCTGGGTGCCAGCACCCACTGGCTGCCTGAAATCCATCTGTGATGCTCAAAATTCTTAATATTCCCTCTCTATAAACACCTAGGGGGTACGCTGGGCCTCGTTCCTGGCTGGACTGAAAGGCCCAGAGGAGCCTTACAATGAACAGTAGACAGAGAGAGATGGGACTGAAGGCTTTAATACAGACAGAGTCTCTGTCCCTTCTTGGCTGCAGTGAACAGCAGAAGGGTTGGACCTGAAGTGATGGCGCTGTGCCGGCAAAGCACTTTGGCACATGCCGGGATATGAAAGGCTCTAATGAGACCCATTTCACAATTCACTGGCCACGTGCATTAAGCAGGCAAAGATTTCTTCTTAACATCCCTGCAATGTATCCTATGGCTCAGGTCTGTGACAGGGTCCTGCACCAGCCCAGTAAACCAAATATCTTACTATCTTCTCACTCCTCTTCCCTTGGGAGGAAAGTAACCTAAAGGAGAGGTAGCAGTGTAGCTATAAAGAGACAGGAGGCATTTCCAACTGCAGATCTCTCTCGGGGTCTACAGGAACCTTCCAGAGACCTGCAATGCATGCTAATCCTTCCACTGGTTAAGAGAGTGGGCTCACTCATAGTAAAGTCATTGTTCTTTCTAATTGTCAGAGACTGCTGCTCTGCACTTGCCTGAAGCGATCCAATTAACATATCGCCACAACACCAACCATTATAATATGTTCTGTGTCCTACCAACAAGGGAAAGCCCCAACCCTGCCTCCATCCACAGCTTCCGTCTAATTAGGTCTTTAATACGTAAACAGACGGGGGAAAACAGAACCCCGGATAGAAGACTGTATGTCTGACTCGCATTCTGCCTAAAAGCGACCTCTTGGGGTTGGAATTTTCTGTTGTTAATAGGGAATGGTTGAGGGACTTGAGAACAAAAGAAAGGACAGAGGGAGGAGAAAAGGGATGGGGAGGACTAAGGATGGAGGCAGCTAGGGATGGATGCGGAGAGGGTGAGAAAGAGAGGGAAAGGCTGCTTGCTGCTTTGGGGAATTGAAAAACATGTAACTTCTGCAGGAAACTATTGCCATGGCAACGTTCAAACAATACAGAGAAAGCCTTCATAGTTCCATTCTTGCCTTCCTGAACAGCACTGTGTAGATGTTAACTCTTTTAGGGTGGCTTCTGACTTTCTGCCTTTTCCGTTAGTAAAAACCGGAGTCCTCTAGATCCCTCCCTATAGTGTATTTGAATTCATTCACCCACACACATGCTCTGGTTTCTGCTGAGGTGAGCCTCTCTAGAGATCAGCTAACTAAGCTGAGGGCGTTCTCTCTGCCCGGATTAGAACAGCCAAGCCAGGAAGAGCTCTCTCCCCCAATCTCTTTCTCAATTTCTCTCTTTTTCCTAAGGTTGTACAAATCGGCACACTCTGAGATCTGGCTCAGATTCATCTGTAAAATCATTTAGGAGAGGCACATGTCTGCATTTTCAAGTGTCATGCACCTTTTTTGAAACATTCATATCTTAGTTATTGAAGTTCCCATCATCATTATCAAGTCATTCATTGAAAGAAAATATGTCTATTGTCCTGAAAATAAATTCCTTAGTACTGTAGTTCTTTAGATTAATAATAAACAAAAATGATCAGCTGCACTGACAATAAGATATCTTTTGCCGGGCGCGGTGGCTCATGCCTGTAATCCCAGCACTTTGGGAGGCCGAGGTGGGTGGATCATGAGGTCAAGAGATCGAGACCATCCTGGTCAACATGGTGAAACCCCGTCTCTACTAAAAATACAAAAAATTAGCTGGGCATGGTGGTGCGTGCCTGTAATCCCAGTTACTCAGGAGGCTGAGGCAGGAGAATTGCCTGAACCCAGGAGGCAGAGGTTGCGGTGAGCCGAGAAAAAAAAAAAAGATATCTTTTAAAGGATCACAAATAAATCAGTCCACTTATTCTAGGCAGCACCACATCGACAATAACAGGTTATTTTAATAATTAGAGAACTGTATCAGTCATCATCAGAAAAAGGCTTTCTCTTTTTAAAATCTGTGGACCCCCACCCCTACACACACTCCTACTTTAGCAACGAATACACACATATAAGCGTACGGCTAAATTCTCCTACATTCCCAGTGTGACTTGGTCAAAATTGATGAGCTAAAGCAAATGGACCCCTCCCAAGAGGTTGTCTTGGGAGGTTGTCCACAAGTGTTGTCTCAACAGTTTGTGTAGTTTGGCAAGAAATAAGAGAAAACTCATCAGGACTCTTCTAAATAAATCTTCCACACTTTGGGAAACCAAGGCTTGTGGATCACTTGAGGTGAGGAGTTCGAGACCAGCCTTGCCAACATGGTGAAACCCTGTCTTTACTAAAAATACAAAAATTAGCTGGGCATGGTGGCACATGCCTGTAATCCCAGCTACTCTGTAGGCTAAGGCAGGAGAATCATTTGAACCTGGGAGGTGGAGGATGCAGTGAGCCAAGATCACGCCACTCTACTCCAACCTGGGCAACAGAGTGAGACTCCATCACACACACACACACAAAAGCTACCCTGGCCTACCTCCTCACACTTTATCATAAGTAATTTAGTGGTCAGGAAATAATTCCTTTGGAAGTTCTGGGTCTAAAATTGTTGAAAGGATTAAAAGAAATTGCTAGACTTTTAAAGCATGAAGAAGCATGACTATTAATGCTTTATCAGAGGCTACTATTAGATATTAATAATATAGAACTATTAATAATAAAAACTATTAATATAAAAACCCAAATACTCCAGTTCAACCTATTTAAGACATTTCCCTTCAAAACTGCAAGATAAAATTAAGCCATAATTAAATAGTATCATATCATTTTCCACTTTCCTTCATGTAGTCCAATGTTGTCTACTGCTGTTCAGGAGAGAAAAGAGGAAATATCCTTCTGTAGCATGGAATCAAAGTATTATGACTATGAATGTATGTATGCCTGGCTCTCACAAAGCCAGGTGTTCACAAGTTGTGAAAAACAATTGCAGCTCATTATTTTCTATATTTAATGAAGGCGCTTTTATTAGGGAGATATTTTTTCAACCTCTCGTCGTATTAGTCCATTTATGGACATTACTCAAAATTCACATTCTCTTTCTGATAATCATTCATGAGTAGGAGGGTCTGCTTCATACAACGTTGGGGCTTGTGCAATGCACGACTCTGCGGGCCACCTTGATTTTTGTGAACAACATCAGTGAGGACTGTACATTGCCACATTTGTAGTAAGCCTGTTAGGAGCTATACATTAGAACATAAAATTAGCACTAACGTATATTTATAGAACTATTTTTAAAAATGAGATTTTCAAGGACCGCGATTATCAATATTTCAAAAAGCCAACTCAATTGCATACACATATTCACGTACTTGCATAAGGCAATTAAAGCACCTTTGCTTTTGCCTCAGTTTATAGCAAATCATTTGATTTAAACGTTCATCTAGTAAACTTCAAAAAATGAGGGCTGCCAGGTACATGTTGTCTATTGGTAAAAATACAAAAGCAAATCACAATGTTTCATTATGCAAAGTAGTTATGAAAAATGGGTCTCTACAGGAAAAATAGTTAAACTTGATCTTAACAAAAAAAATTGGGAAAATAACAACCTATATCATAAATGGCAGTAAAGAAATTTCTTCGCTTTAAAGATGTGTTAGATCAGGCCGCTCATTTATTAGTTCTCCCCAAATACACTGAAAACATCTATGCACTATGTTAGTTAGATGTGGGAGATGACCAGATGAATAAGATGAGTTCCATATTCTAAAAGAAGCCCCAATGTAGTGGGTTTTTGCCAAATACATACAACAATAGTTAAGAGCTACCACAAATATACGAACAAAAGGTTTGCGCACAGAGGATAGAGATCAGTGGGCCTAGGGGAGCTTGGAAAGATGTTCCCAAAGGAGGTAACTTGCTCTGAGATTTGACATATGAGGACCATATCCTAGGCAAATGGATTAGCTCTCACCAGGTTTGAGTTCAAACTAGCCTGGCATGAACGCAGAGGACTAAAACATTTAGCATGGCCGGCAGATGGGAGAGGGCGTGAATAGGCTGCCTGGACTCTGCTGTTGAGAAGAGTCTAGATTTCACTCTAAAAACATATTTCTATAATATAAAGAGGATGTTCATCATTACTTGTTAGGATGATACATCTAGAGGAGGAACGAGTAATGAACTACATGAGGAAAAGTTGGCATTACCAGAAAGACTAGTTCGAGACAATCTAGGAGAGAAATGGTAGACTCTGGACCAAGGCCATAGCAAGATAGACCAAAGCTGACTGTAAGACAGTGAGCAGATTGGATTTGATGACTGGTTGGATAGGAGGGAGGTTAAAGAGATATTGATATCATTTAAAACTGTCAATATCCAAGTGTCTGTTTCTGTTAAGTGAGGATTAAGGGGGAAAAGCATGTTATGTTTTCAATACAATGCCTGATGCATATCATGGTTTCTGGAGAAAAAATAACCAGTTAAAGATGGTGTATTAAGTTTGCAAGGCTTGTAGGAGACTCAGGTAATTAAGTGGGATCTTGCTGGCAATGGATGCTTATGAGTCTTCAGCACAAACATGTTAGCCAGGATTTGAGACTCATGTCTCAAAACACCCCCAACTAATGTCTTTCAGGGATGCAGAGAGACTGGGAGTAGAAATGACTCAAAGGGGGAAGCCCTCACTATTTACAAAGAGCAGGAAAACAGAAGGAAGATGAAATGGTATCAATAAAGAAAGTGATCGATGAGGAGTGCCTCAGACCCTTGGAAGAATTTCAGGAAGCCAGAGGCAGGTGATGGGATCGTGTTGTTACAGAGAGATCCACCACAAGAAGGACTGATATCAGGTGTTGGGTCCCCACAATTAGAACCTCATCTGGTTTATAGCATATCGTATCTAAACTCTAACCTATTAGCATTGATCATATTTCTCATATAATTATGAATTTCTAGATGCCTTATAACATTTTGCAAAATATTTCTGTCCATTAGATATGTTCAATGAGTTGAGACAGTTTTGCCTAAGTCTTTCTTAGAAGTCACTTCTCTACTTAAGGGCACACTTGGAAAGGACTGAGGACAGACAAATATATGGAAGGTATATGGGACCTATGTAGCTGGAGAACTTTCATTCCCCCAAACAGGGGGAAGGGAAACTATAGACATCTCAAGCCCAGTGAACACATTCAGATAGAGTACCAGGTTACAAAATAGTGAACTGCTATGTTTATTTGTTACCAAGTCAACAAGTTTGACTTTACTGATTCTGATTTGGGGTTCTAAAGTCAGGCGATGTGCAGTTTCTATTTCTAGCCTCACCATTTTGTGGCTGTATAACCTTAGACAAATTACTTAGCCTCTTAGTGTTTCTGCTTTCTAAGTAAAGATAAAGGAAAAAAAAATACATGTTATATTTTCAATACAGTGCCTGGTGCATATCAAATGCTCAAGAAATGGTAGTTACTACTGTTTTTATTAAATTACAGTAGTGCCCCCTTGTTGGTGGAGGAGATACATTCCATGATCCCCAGTGGATGCCTGAAACCACTGATAGTACCAAACCCTATGTACACTACAGTTTTCCCAATAAAGACCTACTTATGATAAAGTTTAATTTATGCATTAGGCACACTAATAGTACCAAACCCTATGTACACTACAGTTTTCCCAATAAAGACCTACTTATGATAAAGTTTAATTTATGTATTAGGCACACTAAGAAATAACAACAACAGTAATACAAGAGAACAATCATAACAACATACTGTAATAGAATTATGTGAATGTAGTCTCTCTCTTAAAATCTCTGCTCAGTTGACCACAGGTAACTGACACCACCAGAAGTGAAACTGCAGATAAGAAGGGACCACTAGATACTTGTAAACCCTGGAAGTGTTGAAAGCTTGCATAAGTGCAGAAAGCTATCATCAGCCTGTGCCAAAGTTGAAAGAAAAGTATATTAACTTTACATAAGTTTTTCATTATTTTTAGACTTCATTATGAATTTGATCGACACTGAAAACCATGATCAAAAATAACATCACCAACTTGGATAGCAAAGTTGGCAGGAAATCTTTATTTATATACTCCATAAAAGTAAAGCAAAACACTCACAGAATCTTGAATGTGAAATGTTCCCATTTCTGTTTGAAATAACCAAAGATTTCAAAGAAAAGATAGTGGGCTAGAACTTATTGAGTGCCAATCATGTTCCAAATACTTAGACATTTTATTTCTCCCAAAATAACTGCAAAAAAAAATTATCAATTTTACAGTTGAGGAAACCAAGGATTAAGAGAGTTAATTGACAAATTTAGGGACCCCAGCTAACAGGTGATGAAACAAAGTCGAAATCCAGGTTTGTCTATTCCAAATCTCGAAGTATGCCCCCTTCAAACTGTATGAGAATTTCCTTCACCTTTTTACCCACACATCTGCCATTTTAACACAATTCTTCCTTTCTCGCAGAATACTATGTGATTCTTCTCCACATTTTAATAACTAGTTTCCTAAGATCAATAATTATAGATTTTTAATTCTTGGGAATACTAAATTCCTGGGTAGTCAATTATGAACTCAGGATCCTAAAATCTTAGTGCTTGAAGTAACCTAAGTTTTTACTTGATCTAACAGGAGAGAATATAGAACCTAGAAAGGTAAGGTGACTTGTACAAAATGTCACAGTTCAGTAACGACAACACCAAGAATAATAGTGACACATCGCATCACATAACTTTCAGACCTCAGGTTTTCCAACATAAGGAAGCAACTTAATGTTACTCTGTGTGTGTGTGTGTGTGTGTGTGTGTGTGTGTGTGTGTGTACTTAGTCAGTATGCTCATTGGCTTTTCTTATTAAGCTTCTATAGATTCCCAAAAGCTAGGCTTCTGGTATATATGTGTGTGCCTGCGTTTGCATACACTCTTGTATGTGCATGCATTCAAATATGTAGAGGAGGTGTTTCTAAACCAAGTTCATTCAAGTCATATTTATTGCATGCATACTATTTTCCAGTCATTCTTCTGAGGGACTGAGGACATAGCAAAACCCTTGCATTCAGGAAATGTTATAAGCACATTATCACAGCCACAAGATCAGCCTAATTAAATTGCAATGGTCAAATAAACGTTTCTCCATAAAAATTATTTTAAAGAAAAGAAAGATGCAACAGATTCCTGACCTTCTTAGGGAATCTTCTGAAATACCATTTATGGATCATTCATGTTCTTATGCCTGTATTATAAAGTACTTCACATTTTAACCAAAGTTTACATGGACACAAAGTATATTTTCCACGTATATTTCAATCTTTACTGAGGGAAATGGCATTCAGTAAGGCACTTCTAAATATGTTTTAAAAAGGCAGGACCTTGCCAAAAATGGTCATATCTATTTATGTGTTAATCCAACCGTAATCCCGTTTATATACTTCTCTTTCTTAATCTATGCCAATGTGAACTTAGAGTAACAGCTTCCCTTCAATGGAGTCCATATCTGTTTTTCTGCAGATCTAAACTAAAATCAGAGATGATCCATTTAAATATGCATTTATGGAATGCTTGCTGTGCGTGTCATATGCAATCTGATCTCATCCTCACAGTAGTCAGTTCCATGTGGTTGTTATTACTTCCGCTTTACAGATAAGCAAACAGGCTCAGAGAGGTTAAATGATGCATGTAACACACGTGACCCAGTGGGAAGCTGAGTATTTGAATTCATTTAAGATGCTAGAGTCCAAGTTTCACCTAATTTCTTACTCACCATTAGGAAGCATGCAAAGAAGTAAAATTTATCAAATGGCAAGAACTTTCATAGACAATTTCTATCTCTTCTACAGGTCAATGAAAATGGTCAACTTTCAAATGCTTTTCCAATATTCACACAGATTTCAAATTGTTTTCATTGAAAAGAAAGGTGAGAAGCCAATGGGTATCTCTCAAGCCTAACTGCACTATTATCATCCACAGATAAGACATTAAGAATAACAATTACTACAGTAGGACTCGTTTTCTCTTAAGGGCAAAACAGGTCTCTGGAAGAATATTAAGGAAATAGAGAACAGGGCTGCTACTGTAGAGAATGAAATTATGAGCAATGACCATGACTGCCTGCCTTAGAAAACCACTGGTGTGGGAGGAATCGCACATGTAAACAATGACGTGTATGTCTGCATTAAATCTTCATCATTCTATGTATTCCAATGAGTCTTTAGCCTATCACAAAGCAAATATTTTGTTTAATGAACAGAGCATTCATTTTGACTAGAATTGTAAATCCAAATTGTGGGTTTGGGGGCCTTAATATTAGTAATAGAATTTTAGACCATATAATTTAAATTATATAACTGCATAGACATTTGCCTTTATTTTGTACATCCAGGTCCAGACTATGTAATATGTGGCTAAAATGACACATTTAAAATACCAGAGCTCTCTTTTTCAACTTTTAGACCAAAAGCACACACAGTGCATTAATTGCATTCTTTCCCTGTAAAATTCCATTGAAGTATGATTTTTGCTGAGATTCCTTTTTCTATACTTTTAGGAGAAAGTCAGAATGTACAGTTTCTAGTATGAGGCAGCACTTTATATCTAAAATAATAGATTGAGCCAATTTGTCCTGATAAGACCTCAAATGAGGATCCTGGGAACTACTGTAAGGTCAGTTGCACGATCCCTATTTTTCATGTATAGATGCTCAACCTGTTAAAATGCTTAGCCAGATTGTTATTCTCAGGAAATTAATCCACGTTAATCCAAGAATAACCATAACTAACAGCCATCCTTAGCCCATTATGCTTTCAGCTTTGCATAACACTACTTTTAAGTCATAAAACAATTCGACAAACTACGTATAATTCCCATCTCACAGAGTAGACAATTGAGAGCCAGGGAAATTAAAAGTATTGCCCAAAGGGCACAGCTATTATAATTGAGTTAGAAGATATTTGAAAAGGTAACTTTAAAACTTGCAAAACCCAGCAGATTTCTGGGCACAGGGTCCTCAGCAGATCCTGGTAGACAACTGCTTACTCAGATGTCTTTCAGTGGGCACCGACTCGGGCCCTGACATCCACTGATGAAGTCAGTTTCCAGCTCTGCCATTACTGTAATTCTCTGAACAGTACATGAACAAATGCAGGGCTTTTGAACAAATCAGTTTAAAACAAATCAGTGCTTAACCAAAATGCAGGGCCAACTCTGACTACGAAATCAAAGGCATTAACCCCCAGGCGGGCCATAGGTTCCTAACCATAGAGCTGCTAAATGATTTGCCAGTATGAAAGATGATGACACCTTAGATGCCCCATTATCTCCATAAGTGGAGGGGGTGGGAGGACACGTTTCGGACCAAAATTTTGAACAGGTGTTCTTTCCCTTCACTTCTCTCCCTTTCTCTTAGGAAAGTTGCATGTGTACATTACTTGTGGAGGGTACAGGAGGGAGGTGACACTATCAAGGAGAGGAATGTGCTTATGGATCTAAGTAGAGCAGCACTCAAGAAATCTGAGGTCAACAAAAGATATATATATATATATAATAAAATCTCCTCCAATGGGCAGACCCAACCTAATTTCAAGGCTGGGTTTCCCATGTGAAGCTAGGAGCTGAACTATAAAAGTGAAAAGGCATCAAAGTACATGTTTTTCTTCTGACTTTTTTGTCATTGTGCTAAGTTCCAGCTGAGCAGGAACTTAAGATAACTTGAGTCGTTCCATGTCTACAAATGGTGACTTAACTGTGGTAACGTAAAACAAAGCAAACAAGCCAACAAACAAATATTTTTAAAAGTGCAGAGAACTATGAAAATATATGCACAAGCCTATGGGGATTTCAGGGAATAAAACCATTTTGCACAATTATTTTCATAGGTTGGTAAATTTATTGCCTGATCTGTGTTCCGACAGGAAACATGTGCCCAGAAAAATAAATTAGAGAAGTGCTCAGCTGTAGGCTAGTTTAGTTAAGGAGTAATGAAAAGGATAAGAATAGATGATGTGAGTGTAAGAACAGGCTCAGATGCTTTCAGCTGGCTGTCTCTGGTTTCTATTATCACCTCTCTAATGTAAATGGAACTCTACAGTTCTTTAATGACTCTCTAGGGACCACCACTCACAGGATTAAACACTAAGAGGGGACCCAGGAGAATGCTGCCTTTCATCTCCTTTGAGATATGTCAGAGTTGTGGATCTTATTTTTTTTTTAATGATATTCAAGCGAGGATTATCTAAACTATGCTATAGAAAGGAAAAGAAGAAGAGGGAGAGAGGGAAGAAGGGAGGAAGGGAAGAGAGAAAATGAACGTTGGAGTTTGTAACCCTTGAGGTCTAGACTGGCAGAAGTTTTAGTTCAAGCTCTCAGGACCAGCGTGTCTTCCTTTGACCCTTCCTCATAAAATGGCACTAAAAATACAAGAGTAGACATGCTATGTATACCTGTCCAGTTTGAATCCCAAACTGACTTTTGCCGGGTTGTTCTGAGGCTTGTGCGAGTCACCTGTCTCGTGCTGTTTGGCCATTAATGAAAGAGTTATACCTTCTCTAGGCCTCAGTTTCCTTTTTATATTGACATGAGATCCCTGGAGAGTCTTCTGGCTCTAAAGTTATATGAGTCTATGATTCTGATAGAAGGCCCCAGAGAGGAATAGAGAAGAGTGAAGCGGAAGAGTTCTGTAAAAAAGGCCAGCTCCATGACTTTGGCAGCAATGGGGGAGGAGGGAGGAGGGGAGGTGATCCTACAGGCACTCAGACTTTTTAAGCATTTTCCCCCTTCTGCTTTATTTTTTATATCGGCCTCTTTTTGCCGAGACAAAGCTGGCACATGAGAAGCATCAGTGTTCGACAAAGACCTCTTCTTCAGCTGCTTTTTCTAAGTTAACACAGGACACTAGATTTCTTCCTTTTTCTGAGGAGCTGTGAACTGGTGATGTTGGAAAGGTTTCTGGCAAAACCCAAGCGACTGCTCAAGCCCTCTACAGTCTATACACAGCCTCTCTGTAATCCAAAGAAGTCCTCAGTTAGAAGGGGGTGGAGTTGGAGAGAAGCAGGTCCCCCTTGTTTCATTTTTAGCACTGGTGTGAACCCTGGTAATCTGAAGACCACATCTGGGCATGTATATGCAAGAGTCATTGTGGAAACTACAGCCACTTCTCTCCAGCAGCTTCCTCCCTCAGAGCCCACCCTTTCTCCCTCCACCCACGCACCAGCCAGAAGCCACCCTTCAACTGCTTGGTTTATTGTCATATTTTTGTGTTAATACATTCTGTTGATCTGCAATGTCAGGTTGAATAATGAAATTTAAATTGAGTGCCTTCGATTTCCAATAGCTAAACATTTGTGCCTCTAACTCCGGGACTGACAAGCAACTTAAATGCATTCTAGAGTATCAGTCACACAGCACTGGCACCCCACACTGCAGCGGCTTTCTTGGGGAGCTTTTTTTTTTTTTCCTGGTGAACATTTGCAAAGGCGTCTGCCTAGGATGCAGTCAACCTGCATCCTTATAGCAAACTGGCTTATCGGTGAGCAGAGACTGAGGAAGCAAATGTGTGGGCCACCCATTCCCTTATTTTCTGGCCCCTAAGAGCTAGTTCTTAAAAGAAAAAAAAAGGGAGAGAGAGGATACAGAGACCAAGAACACCAAATCAACTGACATTTTCTTCACCAATAAATAAGAAAATAAGGGTCACTCACTGTATTTCAGACTGATCACAGCAACATCCAGATGGAAATCCAGGCGGTTAAGAACAAGAGAAAACGCATGATCTTAATGCCAAAAAGAATAAAAATTAAAAAAAAAGGAGGTCGATGAAGAAAAATCCAACTGCAATTATCCGTCAATTTTAGTCAACATAGGCACAAATCCAACTGTGCTCTGCTGGTTTCTCTCCCCCAATCAATGCCTCATTCTGCCGCGGTCAACTTTTCTTCTCTGAAATTTCTTTGCAGATGTATTATTAATTTCCTCTCTTCTTGTGGGAAATTCAAAAAGAAAAGAAAACACCACCGAACCAGTTCTTTACTTTGCTAAAAAAGCCCCAAACTTTTCATTCCAAAAATATCTCCTTGGCTTACTTTCTCCTTTATAGAGAAAAATGAACATACTTTTTTCTTTGTGAATCCTCCGTTCTCCATTTCCAATCATCCTTTTTTTTTTTTTGCGGGGGGAGGGGAACAGCTGCTTTAAGATTATTTATTTATGTCAGAACACACCAACCCCCGCGGGTCTAACCCTGGTTTATTTCATTCTTGAATGCTCCCTGTGTGCACATATACACATTTGTGTTAAGATCCAGGGCTCACAAGAAAAAGCTTCGTTCCTCCTTCTCTCTTGCACGATCAGTTTATCCACTGCGTTCGATTCCAGGAGAGAGCTGCGTCCCGCATCCTTCATTTTTGCAAGGCACCCAACAGCCACCACCACCACCACCACCACCACCACCAAACAAAAAAAAAAAAAAAAAAAAGGAAAAGAAAAAAAAAAGTCTCCTTTTACATCGTCAATTCCTCTCCCCAGCCTCCCCTTCGAAGAATTTGGGGAGCAACTTCCCCCCAACTCTCCATCCTTCCGGCCGGCCCCTTCGCCAAAGATCTGATTAGATTTCTCATCACAACCCAGTGCGCAATTGAATTTTTGATTTCAGCCACCCGGCCAGCCACCTTCTCCTCTCCCCTCCAAACTCCGGTTATATCCTGTCTCCTTCCCTCCACCGCCTCTGCAATTTCATAATCTCACGTTAAATGGAGTGCGGGGGGCGGGGGCGAGGGCGGGGGCGGAGGTAGTGGAGGAAAATTTCAAGGCTCCGTCAGCTGTCAAGAAGAAACCCATTCCTCCCCCCGGCTACTTTTTAAAAAATCTTTTTAAGGCTGGGGTGCCTTTCCTTCCTCTGTCCCCGCCCCCACCCCCGGCGCCCGGTCCAGATCCTCCAGGTGTTGCAGAACTCCGCGGTCGGGGCCGGGATCACGGGGGAGACGCGGTATGCGGTCCCTCGCCGGTGGCCCCTGCCAGCCCCCGGGCCCCCTTCTCCTCCATCAGCCGGCCGTGGCTCCGGGGGCGCCGCGGCGTTGGAAGTTGAGACTGGGGCTTTTATTTCAAATGGGGAGGGCGAAGTGAGGGGACAGACGGGGTGGTAGGCAAATTAAAACACACACACACACAGACACGCACACACGCTAAAAATTTAAAAAAAAGAAAAAGAAGAAAAAAAGAAAAAGGAACGAAACGAGTAGAAAAAAAAAAACCCTAATCGCTGGCTCTTCTCATCCTTCTGAAATGCAACTGCAGCTTTGATCTCATTTCCAGCTGCGTTGGGTACGTGTTGGAGCCACAAGTTGGTTCCCGTTGGCGCAGACCTTCCCGACGCCTGCTAGTCTTCTGCGAGGAGACGCGTGCTCGGGAGCGCAGCTGCTCCGCGCCGTCCTTAGCGCCATCGCCCTGGCTCACGGCTCCCCGCGCGGCAGAAACCCCCGTCCCCTTCCATCCACTTCGCTTTAAACTCTCTTCCTCCCCTCCCTCTGCTCTCTTCCCTCTTTTTCTCCCAAATAAATGCTCTCCCAGCGCCGGCGGCAGCTCTCGCCAGCCTAGGCTCTCTCTCGGCCAGTGCCACGTCCGGACGCTTGGGGTCCTAGCTTCCAAAAGCTCCTTTCGGACTGCAGTCGCCTTCCCCTCTCTGTCCCTCTTTCTTTCCCCTTTTCCTTTCCCTTTCTCTGCTTGTGATCAGTAAAATACAATTACCCAATTACCTCCCATCATCTTAGCACTGATTGGTCAATTGCTTTAACACTTGAAGTCAGGGAAGAGGGGATTGGAGCCTCTGAGGTGTGGCACTGCTGCCACCTGGAGGGCAGAGCTGGAACAGCTGAATCTCAAAGCAAACCCCCACGCTGGGAGGTTAGTAATAGGCAAAGAAATTCAGGCTGTGTGGGAGAAATCAGGTTTTTTTTTTTTTTTTTTTTTTTTCCTCGAAAAGCCTGCCTGTTTTCATCCATAAATCCAGGAGTTTTGAGCTACAAAGAGGAAGACATTAAAATCAAACCACCACTAAGATTCAAAATTATCACCAAACACACAAAGCTGTTGTTTCAGATTGACGGGGAAGAGCCCCTGCCCTCTATAGTCAAGCACACTAGTCCCAAGGTGAGGATTAACACATCACTATTACTTAGATGGGCGCGGTGGCTCACACCTGCCAGCACTTTGGGAGGCTGAGGCGGGTGGATCACGAGGTCAGGAGTTCGAGACCAGCCTGACCAACATGGTGAAACCCCGTCTCTAGGAAAAATACAAAAATTAGCCGGGTGTGATGGCTACTCGGGAGGCTGAGGCAAGACAATCGCTTGAACCCGAAAGGTGGAGTTTGCAGTGAGCCATTGCTTTCCAGCCTGGGCGACAAGAGCAAGACTCCGTCTCAAAAAAAAAAAAAAAAAAAAAAAAGAATAGGCTCATCAGAAAGAATCCTGAGTAGCTTAAAAGCTACTAGGGAGGGAGGCTGAGGTCGAGCAGGATAATCTCACCAGGAGGAAGCAACTGTAAAGGCCAGATAGCCTTCAGCCTATGCAGTGTTGCAGTAAATTGGCCTGTTCAGTTTGTATGAGACATCCAGGACAGCTTGACAACTCAATTCCAACATCCCTGCTCCAGGATGTGGACTTTTCCATCAACTTGTGTTAGAGAAATCGTTGGCATATTTTGAATTCACTGGTTCTCCTTAGAAAGAAGGACTAAGACAACAAAATAATGCTATTAATATTATATTTGTATTGGTTTCTTTCTCCACTGTATAATTATCATAAGGCCCTTTCAGTAACCTATGGGCATTCACTTTATATCATTTATGTATGTAACCTTGAGATATGAATGAAATAAATAAAATTAGAATGATAATTCAAACAATACTATTTATATATTGTTTGAATGATAATTCAAACAATACTATTTATATATTGTTTGAATGATAATTCAAACAATACTATTTATATATTGTTTGAATGATAATTCAAACAATACTATTTATATATTGTTTGAATGATAATTCAAACAATACTATATATATGGGATAGATTAAAGAAGTGTTTCTGTTTTGTGTGTCCAAAGTAATGATCTTTGTGCTTTTATTTTTGAAAGAACAGGATATGTACTTGGTTTAAAAAAAGTTTTAAAGAAAGTGAGTAAATCATAATGGAAGGTAGCATTAGACAGAAAGGAGAAAAGGTTTATTAAGAGAACATCAGAAGCATATCCAAGTCCATACAAAATGCTGTTTTCTTTTCTGTTCCTTTTAGTGTACATGCATATTTCCTTGCTCAGAGTTTAAAAAAAATTACATCTGTAATGTTCTTTGCATATTAAGAGCATGCCATAATATGCATTTTAGATGTCAGTACATGCAAAGGGAAAGACTTTTCCTTACACATGGATTGTGATTTATTGTAATTTCTCCATCTTTCTGGAGAGCTTTGATCTTATGAATTATATCAAAATGTGAATTTCTTGAGGATTAATGGCATTGTTTCTATTTTTAAATGAATGCTGCATTGATTGATCCAAAACACTAGTGGACAGTTGACTTTAATCTGTGTTTTGAAGCTCTTACCCTTATATGCCAATTATAGTTTATCCACTAATAAAAGATTAAAAGTACGTTCACTAGCTGCACTCAATAGCTTCAAAGGAACCTGTCCTCTGATTCTGAAGTAAGCTAGAAGCCATTTGAAATGAAACTTTTCTTTTTAGGGATTTTGACAGCAAAGGAAGGACCAATGATTTGTTTTTTTTCAGAGCTGGTTATTAGTTATCTACCAGACATCTTTAATACTATCAGAATGAATTAATCTATTAGGCAAAGCAGCAGGGACAGATAAGTACTATTTGGCTAAAAGGAAAAAGGAATAGCTTCCCTTTCCTGTTAACCTTCCCCTCCAGCAATATCTTTACCCACATCACTGACTCGTTCACACTATATGACCTTGAATTAGTTGACTGACTTTTATTTTTATATTTAGATTGAACCACTAATTATTGAGAATCAATATGGCATTTTTTTGGTTATACTTCTCATATATATCATCTTATTTAATTCTGAAAACAACCCCTGAGAGATTTTGAAGATGGAAACAATGAAGCTTAAAGTCACAATCTTGGAAAATGACACAGCCAGAATTTGAACCCAGATCTTCTCAATGCCAATTCTTCTATAACATCTAGGTTTGGTTTACATGGGGAACACCTCTATGTCAGTTATCAACATGCAGGTTGTCATTTTCTTCCCTCAATGCCAGGCATGAATTTGTAACCATTTGAGAGGATGGTAATACCACGTTTGTCACTGAATGACCTTACTCAAAAGAGAATTGAAATAAGTGATAAACAAGCTAACTGTCATGAAAGTACACATGCAAACCAAATTGTTGCTGAAAAAAACATCATTATAGATATGTATGCAGTAGAGGTTGCCAGGTACTGTTAACAATGACAGAGTATATATTCAAGTAAAAGTCTTCATAAAAGCTCTTTTAGAAGAAATAATATTATACCACCACCCTCCCCATTAGCCCATCTAGTTATCAAAGGCATGGAGAGGACAAAATGCTTTTTGAAATGACATGCCTTGGGAGAAGAGGAGGCACAGTGCTAGCATTCCAGATTTGTTCTATGGACACGCAGAGTTCTACCTTTGTTCCTCTCTGATTTGTAGACATGAGTCATTAAACAAAACTATCATCTTATTTCACTGTATGTTCGTGACTGTAGCTGGCGTAATCTTTAGCAAACAGCAGGGGACAGCATCTTGTAATCAGAAATACAAAACAGCAAATAGAACAAATTCAGTAACTTTGCTTAAAAGTAAAAAAAATGAATGTTTATTGTGTTTATTAATTGGATTTAACAGGCTGTAGGCTACTCTATTGAAGCACAATACATACTTAAGGTTTACGTCTTTATTCTGTGTTATAAATCCTGGAAATAAATATTCTTTTTTCACGTCCAATAGTATTACACAGGGACCACAGTATCCTCTGGGATAATTGTATCAAGCTTGCCTGTATAGTCCCACATAATGACACGTGAATTAATTTCATTAAAACAGCTTATTTTTTGACTGGGTCGGTTGGCTCATGCCTGTATTCCCAGTACTTTGGGAGGCTGAGGTGGGTGGATCACAAGGTCAGGAGATCGAGACCATCCTGGCAAACATGGTGAAACCTTGTCTCTACTAAAAATACAATTAAAAAAAAAAAAATAGCTGGGCAAAGTGGTGCACGCCTATAGTCCCAGCTACTCGGGAGGCTGAGGCAGAAGAATCCCTTGAACCTGGGAGGCGGAGGTTGCAGTGAGCCGAGATCACACCACCGCACTCCAGCCTAGCAACACAGCAAGATTCTGTCTCAAAACAAAACAAAAACACATATTTTTTTAAAACTACTTTGGTGTTAAAATTCAATACTTAGTGGGAGTTTACTACACATTACATTAGATAATATTCTATAGATACTGTATTTTAGAACTAGAAGATACCCTAATAATCCTCTATTCTTTATTTCTTGAAATATAGATAAGAGATTCTAAAGTCCTAAATAGTGATTTGCAAATTTCTGCTTTATTTCAAGGTATGCTCCACATGATGGCTACTCCTCCATTCAGCCCTCAACCCATATAGTCTTATTTGTTGTTCTCTCATACTTTTTAATATTTGTTTTAGTAACTAGCATTTAATGAGGGCTTGCGAGTGCCAAGCATGTTGCTATGTATGTTACAGGTTTCAACTCATGCAGTCCTTCCAACAATCTTATGAAGTAGGTGCCATTGATAAAATTGGAGTTGAGGTTAAATAAGGGCACCTAGCTAGGAAGTGATAGAGGCAAGATCGTAACTCAGATTATTTCATCTCAGAGATTGTGGTCGTAACACATATTTCCTACTGTTACTTACTGCAGTGGATGGAAATGATTTGCTCATGTCAGTGCCTGCCCCTCAACCCCCAAACCATGATTTATTTCACAAGAGCATTGTTTGTATTTCTAATGCTTTGTACATTGCTGAGTGAATAAATCTCTAAGATTATGCTCATAGGAAATGGAAAGACCTGCATTTTTTGATCTCTTACCCAATATTCTCTTCACTGTGGTGCACAAAATTCTAAAAAGATGAGATACTTATCATAATTATTAAAATAGAAAAACTAAGAGAAGATACCATCAAATAAGATGATTTTATCAGAGAAGTGTAACTTTTGAATCAGCAATGAATGCATAATAAACCATTTGAAATCTTAATAGCTAGAAACAACAATCATTTTTTATTTCTCATGAGTCTAAGGGCTGGTCAGATATTGGTTAAGTGGCTCTTCTTGATCTTGGCTGAGTTAACTGTTTGCTGATTTAGAATGGTCTTAGCTATGGTCACTGGTGCAACTGTGCTTCACTCCACATGTCTCTCTTCATCAGTCTGGACCAAGCATATTTCTTGGCAATGGCAGAAATCCAAGAGAGCAAGCAGAAGATCATGAGTACCTTTTTAGTCTTCTGTGTAAATTGTATCAGCTAACTTCCCATTGGCCAAAGAAAATCACTTAGTTGAGTGCATTGTCAAGGAATAGGATTGATCATTCCACCTTCAAAGGGAGGTGTATTAGTCTGTTTTCAGGTTGCTATAAAGATATACCCAAGACAGGGTAATTTACAAAGAAAAGAGGTTTAAACAAATCATAGTTCTGCATGGCTGGGGAGGCTTCAAGAAACTTACAATTATGGCAGAAAGGGAATAAGTACGTCTTACATGGTGACAGAGAGCTAGCAAGAGCAGGGAAAACTGCCTTATAAAACCAGCAGATCTCCTGAGAACTCACTATTTTGAGAACAGCATGGGGGATGATCCAATCGCCTCCCATGAGGTCCCTCCGCCAACAGATGGGAATTACAATTCAAGATAAAATTTGGGTGGAGACACAGAGTCAGACCATATCAGGAGGTTACTGTAAAGTTACAAAAGCAAGGGGAGAATCAGAGTGATCAACTACAACCTGTCTCCCTTATGAATAACAAAGGTCCTTAGTGATTACTGGGGTTTTCTGGAAAGAAAGTTGTCCACATTAGGGACCATCTAATCAGTCATTTATTTCAACACGTATAATCTCTAATTATGTGCCAAGTATTATGGAAGTCATCAGTAACTTCTCTGTTACATTCACTTTCTTGATGACACCTATTGATACTGTCTCAGGAATGGCTCACTGATGTGTGCCAAAGACAGTGTACCCATTTTTCTTTATTACTTTAGAGAGACCACTATCAGGTTCCTCTGTGGATTCTGCCACTCATCTTTCTTCATATCCATTCTCTCTCCTCTCAAGTACCATTTAGCTTGTGAAAAAGGAAAGTGGGTGAGAGGAAAGTTTAAATGAGCAAACATTAAAAAGAAAATCTGTTCCATATGTACAATGACAAGAAACCACAACATTGAAAAAAACTATTTGTAATGCACAGAACAAGATTCATAGATTAAATACAAAAAAAGTTCTTAAAATAGCTAAAATGAATGGGAAAAAAACTACTTGAACAGCCAATTAGAGGAAGAACTAGTTATTTTAACACTTATTGGGACCCATGTTGCTCATAGTGCCTGGTCCTTTGACCTCTTAATAAATTTTGATTGACTAGGTGAATGAACTGTCCACTTGGTTGGGGGAGGAATGTGGATAGATAGCAGTTATGCTAATTACAATCAATGATGTCATAATATGGTCAGAATGTTACAGAAGTGTAAAGAGCTGGGGGTGGAAGGCAGAGGAGACAGTAGCTACCTCATTGTGGGGCCAGACCAAGAGGACTTCACAAATAAAAACTGTATTAGGCTGTTCTTGCATTGCTATGTAAAAAATTTGACCCTGGGTAAATTATAAGGAACCAGGTCAAGTTGGCTCATGGTTCTGCTCTACAGAAAGCAGGGTAGTATATGCTTCTGGGGAGGCCTTAGGGAGCTTATTCTCATGGTGGAAGGCAATGTGGGAACATGGTGGGAGCAGAAGGAAGAGAGAGAGAAAGGGGAGGTGCTACTCACTTTTAAACGACCTGATTTCACAAGAACTCACTAATGTGAGTAGAGTCCCAGAGGGGATAGTGCTAAACCATTCATGAGAAATCTGTCTACATGATCTAGTCATGCCCTCCTGGCCCCACCTCCAACATTAGGGATTATAATTTGACATGAGACTTGATGGAGACACAGATTCCAAACCATATCAGAAATGCTAATGTATTAAAGGCTTCATGAATGTGAACGTAGTTGATGATTACAGAATTGCCCATTAGCCAGAGGACAAAGAACAAAACGCATTCTAAGAAAAAATAATTTGTTGCCCAAAGATTAATGGAGTTAAAGCTTAACTAATTTACAAACTCAGTTATGGGTGAAGTGATCAACTATTAGATGCTATGTACAAATACAAAGAGTCCAGCCTTTGAAATACAGTCATTCATCTGTATCGGTGGGGAAGATATGTGTGGTGAATCAAAGGATTTCCAGCAGATGGCAAAATCTGAGGATGCTCAAGTCCCTTATATTAATCCAAAGATTAACGGAGTTAAAGCTTAACTAATTTACAAACTTAGTTATGGTTGAGGTGATCAACTATTAGATGCCATGTACAAATCCAAAGAGTCCAGCCTTTGAAATACAGTCATTCATCTGTAACGGTGGGTAAGATATGTGTGGTGAATCAAAGGATTTCCAGCAGATGGCAAAATCTGAGAATGTTCAAATCCCTTATATAAAATAGTATAGTATCTGCATGTAATCTGTGCACAGCCTCACATATACTTTAAATCATATCTAGATTACTTATCTAATGCAATCCTAATACAATACCTCCACATCACTTCATTCTTCAGTATTCAATGTAGTACTCAGCACTTGGCAAATTCACATTTTGCTTTTTGAAATTTTGTGAATTTTTTATTTCTTGAGGAGCAGAGGCTAGCTCTGCTGCCCAGGCTGGAATGCAGTGGTGCAATCATGGCTCATGACAGCCTAGAACTCCCAGGCTCAAGTGATTCCCCACCTCAGTCTCCAGAAGAGCTAGGATTACAGGTGTGAGAACTGTTCCACGTTCTCTGGAAGGTTTTTGATTTGCGATTGGTTGAACCCACAGATAGGACACCCACAGATACGGAGGGTTACCCATTGATATCTTTTAGGAGGATATCAATCACTAAAGAAGCTTGGAAAGGATGAGCATTGGGGAAGGAGAGCATGTTGACAGAGAATTCTCCCTTTTTCAGACCACATGAGGCAACATGACAAATTTGAAGAGTGACT
The DNA here is from genome assembly GCF_030222135.1 of Aotus nancymaae. Lineage (NCBI taxonomy): Eukaryota > Metazoa > Chordata > Mammalia > Primates > Aotidae > Aotus > Aotus nancymaae. Next base: position 21,393,242 of record NW_026988473.1, on the reverse strand, counting down.
TAATAAGAGGAAAGCTGAAAGAAACAAACTGTATGACAATTTGGCAACCACGTCTGAATGGCCTTCAACTCAATTATCTTTCACAAATCCTTTCTAAATGGTGACCCAATCACTTTAATAACACAATCTCCTTTATTAAATGTTTCTAAGGGAGAAGGTATTTGTGCACAGAAGCTATGTGGCAGTATCTTTGTACTGTCTAAATTAGGAATCTTTGTACTGGGAAGAAAATTGCCCATAAAGGTATCTTTAAAACTCCGCCAGGAGTTAGGAGATGGTGTGAATCCAGTAGTGTAATTTGGCAAGACAGCTGCATTTTATCTAGCTAAATCAGCACTTGATACTAAACAATTCCTAAAGAATGTCACTTTCTTTTAGCATCAGCCATGCAGTGAAGATTCAAGAAATGATAGGCTTGTTTTTCCCACTGCATTACTATTGTGGTTTCAGAAGATGAAGGCATAGATTTCAAAACTGAGTTCTCTTCACATTGAAGATTCATTAGCACATCTGTGGTTCCAGGCCTCCAGCTGATTTAGTCACTCATGATTCAAATAATGTTAAACAATTTGCATTTTTAAATGTCCAGGTTTCTAATACATACAACACTTTTAAGAGACAAAAATGACTCTCTAGGGGATGCCGTAGATTTGTGAAAAAATAATTTATGGTATTGGCACTGAAAATGGAAACACCTTTGTCACCCGAATAAAATAATGCCTCAAAAAATGAAAATAAGTATATATAAAGAAATATGGACTTACAAAATGGAAGGGCCTTAGGAATCCTTTGATCCATCACACATATCTTCTTAATCCATCAAAAACTGTGTTAGTTTTATAGGGTCAATAAGAGATAAAATAACTATGCTTGTTGCAAGTAAAGACCGTGAGGTATGTCCCAGATTTGTGGTCGCTCATTGCACAGAGTGAACACAGGGTGACTATTACGTGAGTGAGTGTTTGACATTTGGCCACAACCTTCAATTGACTGTCTTCTTGAAAAGGATTTCTAGTGAAATTTTAAGGATATTTATGGAAGTTCGCATTTGCACTAGGGTAACAATTATGCCACATCAAATTTCAATTTCTTTCTTTTTTTTGTTTTGATATGGAGTCTCACTCTGTCACCCAGGCTGTAGTGCAGCGGCCCTATCTCGGCTCACTGCAACCTCCACCTGCTGGGTTCAAGCAATTCTTCTGCCTCAGCTTCCCGAGTAGCTAGGATTACAGGCACGTGCCATGACACCCGGCTAAAGTTTGTAGTTTTTAGTAGAGACAGGATTTCACCATATTGGCCAGGCTGGTCTCCAACTCCTGACCTCGTGATCTGCCCGCCTTGGCCTCCCAAAGTGCTGGGATTACAGGCGTGAGCCACTGCGCCTGGCTGAATTTTAATTTCTTACTTTAACGCTTATGAATGCTTCCACAATTTTTTGTTATTGTTATTTTAGGGGCTACATTAAAAAGGCCACAGGGATTTTCACTGCTCGTACTGTCACTTATGCTTTTACCTATGGGTAAAGAATGGTAAAATCACGGTTATCAGAACAAAGTTTCTTCGAAGAGGCCCAGCCTTCTTTTTCTGTGTCTTTTTCTTTTTATTTCTTTATAATAGTCCAAGGTCTCAACCTTAAGCAGTTCCCTTCTCCAGAAAGAATGATGCTAAATGAAATAATTTGTACATAGGTGCTAACACTCTAGTACTGTCCAATTCAATCCATTTATTTATTGAACAAATATTTACTGAATATCAGTTTCAGTGGGTTCTGTATATACTATGACTTAGCAATGCTTTAGTCAGCTTTTCATCATTTCCCAAGCACATTTATATTTTTATAAAAGATTACTGTCTATTTAGAAAGGGTATATGCTTGATCCAAGAAAACAGCACAGAGTCAAGCCAAGAACAGCAACTATGGAATTTCATAGACCTCAGTTTGAATTTGACAAACATTCATTGTTGGTGCTTTAGGACAACGACAAATGCTTTAGGGCTGGAACTGAAGGGAAATGTGTGGCAGGAAAGAAGACAAAATGCCAAGAAATGAACCTGCATATATCACCTAGATCAAAAATTATTTATTTATTTTGTTGGGGGGTAGTTTGTTGGAAAGGTAAAGGGACATCACTGAGGCCTATTAAGAAGTGACATGATAAGTTTGGGGGTCTACAAAACTTATCCCAGAGGCAGTATACAGATGAATTGGAGAAGAACGACTGAAAACCAGAGAGCAACTGGGTAACTTAGAGGTTATGAAGATCTAAACGAAGGCAGGAAATTTGGAATTTGAGAGAGAAAGGTGGGTACAAAAAATGTCAAGTGTTAGAATCTACAAAGCTCTATTAATTTGCATATTTGTGTGTATGTGTGTGTGTGTGTGCGCATGCACACGCATGTGTGATATTCTATTTGGAGGCCATTCATAACACTCAATCAATATAATGAGGTACTTCCTAAAAATAATACTCTATGAACATGGGATGGGCTTCTTTCTAAGGTGGTGATTTTCCTGCCATTGAAGAAGCTCAAGCATAGGCTGCAAGTTGTGGTTAGGTCTGTAAGACAAGTTTCTATTAGATCAGCAGTTCCTAAATATTGTCCTTGCTTAAATTTCCACTAGAGCAAAATGGGAAGAGTAAGGGCATTATAGTGGGATTGTCCTATTAATTACTCAAATTTAAAGCAAAAATCTTCAATATGTGATTAATTCTTATAATTTTACAATTAAAACGTAGTTTTATTTAGTTTTGTTTTAAAATGCAAATATCTGACAAAAGAAAAGTGGAAAGCTCCATATTGAGCCACTTGTATGTTCACTTTAAGGACATAAAAAGTATTAAAGTCTGGGCCTCAATAGACTGATGGCCTTTGAGTGACCTTTGGGCTTTTAGATTTTATGCTTTAATTAGGATATTTCTGCCTCACAAAGTGCTTTCAGGTAGATCAACAGAACACTGTGATTGACATTATTCAGCCTTTCATAAAACAAACCAGTTGTCTTAAACTATAATTGCTGGAAATGCTCCCGAAAGTTTCCAAGTGCAGCCTTTTCAAAAGCCAAATTCTAAAGTGAAATTGATGACATCTTACAAACACTTGCACAAATGTTTCTTTTGCAGTAAAATACAACATTGGAAAAATCTTAAGAGCCAAATTGCCAGCATCATTCACCAAAGTCAACTATTTCAGAAGCTCCCTCCATAGAGACCTACAGAGCTGTAACAAGTCATTTTCCAGGTGTAATTCTGGGATACTGAGGGGCTGGAAGTCCTGGCTCTTTTTCCTTAAGGTGCTGCTGACAAGCAATGCAATTAAATTAAGCTTCAAGTCATAGGAGGGTGCCTCTAAGTGCCTGTACAGTTAAATGCCAGTGGATTTCAAATGAAAATGACATGAATTAATTTCCTGAGAAGAACAAAAAGAAAAGGAGAGAAGAAAGGCAGCTTCTGCTAACATAATATGCAGATTAACAGCACCTACTGATTGACTGAAGTGTCAAAAAACACACCTTTCATATAAATGAAGCTACTGAACGAGTTTGGGGGTTTTCTCACTCTCTTTTATTCATATAAAATATTAGCTAATAAAGTCAAGGTAAAATTAATTTTTCTTAGTATCTTTAACTTCTTATCTACCTCAGAAGCTACGCTTTTGGACAAGAAAGTCAAGTGAAAGAGGGTAAGACTCACTCAAAGGCATCTCATTGGACTAGAAATAAAATTAAAAATGCCTTGTATTGATTTATAAAATCCTCCTTTACCTGGCTTCGACTTCCTTTAGACTTTCTTCAACCTTATCCCACATTTCTTGCCTTAGCACTGGCCTCTCCAGGCACATGGGCCTTCTTCTGGTGCTCTACTAGGGCCATGGCCCTAGCTGTTTTCTCTGCCAAGAACATTCCCTTCTGCTCTTTGCAGACACGGATCTTTTTGATCTTCTAAAAGAGGTCATCCCTCTCAAGCAACTCAAGTAGCCACCTCATGTCAATCGCAACGTTTAGATTTTCTGCAGAGCCCTTATCTGATGTCTGTTTTTATGGGTGGAGTTGTCTACCTCTGCTGAACGGTGTCATCTGTGAGAATACAGACCTTACTTTCATGTTCACGGCATATACTCCACTCATAGAATGGTACCAAGCACAGAGCAAGTGCAGAATTCAAGTTTTTGAATGAATAGCTAAAATGGTAAAAGTCAGATCTGGAAACCAACTGCATAGTATTGATAAGAAGTAGAGGTAGAGATTTGAGAAGGCAGCATGCTGTTTCTTTAGCAAGTATTTGCTGGTCACCCCTAGGTAGGTCTTAACTGAAAAATGACTATCCAGTTTTATTTACATTTTGTCAAATACAAAAAAAGGAAGAATGTGTGTTCTTAACTTCTAGTCATACGTAGACAACCTTGGATAAAAGCGTAGACTCTTAAGTCCAACACCCCAAGTTTGAGAATCGGCTCCCTTATGTCCTAGCTGTGTGACTCTAAAGACCTCCTCAATAACTGTTTACACCTGTTCTACAGAATTACAAAGATTAGTGTGAAGTAATGCAGAAGAACAGTTAGCACAGTTGCTGGCATCCAATAAGCACTAAATTATTAGTCATATTTGCTCTTATTAATAAATGTATGATACCAAGTTGTGCGTTACTATGGTTTCTCTCTTCTACATGTGGTTACTATGTGACTCAATCCTTCTACAGGTGGTTACTATGGGTTCTGTATTTTACATGCGGTTGCTTGACCAACTCGGTTGTTTTTTGGCTCTCCCTTAATAATGGAGCAAACGTGACCCACAAAACGGAACTTCTGCCCATTCTCTTCTGGCAGCTCTTCCTTGGTGTCTTTACCTATGCATTCAGCCAGACTGCCTGACGAGAGTTTGAAGTCATTTTCGTCTTTATAATGTTAAAACTATTTTTTTGGAAGTATATTAAGGAAAATATTTTGTCCTTATCTTTCCTATAAAGATTTAGTTATTGTATCTTTAAAAAGGTCAGCCTCTTTCCCTTCCCGAGTGTCAAAAGAAATCTCAAAATATGGTGTGACCTTGAACTAATTGCTTTCCCTTTCTGCATCTCAGTTTGTCTGTTTTAAATAAGTATAATAATTCCTCACATAGCAGCTGCTCGCTTCATGGTAGTGAGGTGAAAATTAGTTTCTCATGTTCAAAACCAGAGTCACCTTCAAAACTGTCCCCGATACACACCCACACATTCATTTATGTGCCACGTTCTTTTAGTTTTCCCGTAGGCAAAGTGTATGGCATGTGTCCCTTGCTTTACACTCTACCTGCTTTCACTCCAGTTAGATCCTGAGCACTCTTCCCATCATGCACTCCTGCCCCAATCCGACCCACTCGTGGCTAATACTTAGCCGAAAGCACCGCTGTCATGCAAAGCAACAGGGCTCACTTACTGAGTGCTTACTCTGCGTCAGGTACTGTGCTCAGCACTTCCCATGCACTGTAATTTCATTGTAGCTCCAGTGATTGCCACGCCCACATTCAGAGACTCTCATTAACTACTTGCTTATATCCCCATTCATTACCCTTCATAACACGGCTCTAACCTTGTACTGTCATTCACTATTTAACGATCTTAGGCAAGATATGCTATGTAATCTCAAAATATCTTGATTTAATCATCTATAAAAAGAAGTGAAAATAATAGTACAACCTCACAAAGTTATCACGGTGTTTCTTATCTGTGGCACAATTAGTATTTCACTACCTAGGTGTGTATATGTGTGTGTGTATATATATGTGTGCATATATATATATATATCATATATATTATATATGTGTGCATATATATATCATATATATTATATATGTGTGTATATATATCATATATATTATATATGTGTGTATATATATATCATATATATTATATATGTGTATATATATATCATATACATTATATATGTGTGTATATATCATATATATTATATATGTGTATATATTATTTTTTGCTTGGGGAGATGTCCTAGGTCCTGTAGGATGTTTAGTAGCATTCCCAGCTGCTACCCACTAGATGGCAGTAGCACCCTCTCTTCCCCACTCCACCTCCTCACCCCCATTATGTCAATCCAAATGTCTACAGACACGGACTAATCCTCTTCTCCCTACCTACCACTGCTCCGAAAACTGCTAGGGCGTTGGGATGAGTGAATTAGATAGTTTTAAATACTCGATATAAACTGTCCCTTTCTTTAATTATTGGGAGCAATTTGCATGTTCCCTGTTCCCTAGCATAATCAATAGGTTTGTGGCTCCCAAGATTACTCCTGGCTTGTCCGGCCCCCTTGCCTGTGTAGCTCCCTCTACTGAAACACTCTCCCACCCAGCTTCTCTGCCTTGCAAATGCCTATCCATCTTCCAAAATTCTTTGCTAGGGGAAGATTCCCCTAATTCTTTCCAACTGCATGATATTTCTCCTTCCAAATACTTTGAAATGTCATTTTTGTACCAGCATGACCTTTGCCTTCTGCCATATTGTATAGGGTTATGTATGTAGTTGTATTATGTCTCCTGTTGAAACCGAAAACTGCAGGAGAATGAGGTTCATTGTTTTCTGTCTTTTTAGCCACCAGAGAAATGAGCACAGTTTCTGACATACATTAGTTGCTCATTAAATGTTTGTTAAATTTTATTTAGGACACAAAAGAAATAAATGACTTATTATAAGGCAATGACTATAAATGGTAAAGTAAACTAAAAAAAGAGTTAGAGAATACAAAATTAAACTTATCTCCAGATGCTTGTTGAAATAGTCAGATAATTGAGCCAATAGAGGTTTATTGTTTAAATTATTCATGCAACTCCCTTAATTCTCTGTTTCTCTTTGCACATGTAGGAACAGCTGAGAAAGAATTATAGTTGTCATTTGAAAACTATTAAGTGATTTGCCTACTGATGGAATTTATATTCTTTCGCTAGAAACAGAATTTATCAAATAAAGGAGGTACAAGCAAATCTACATTATTGCTTTATTAATCAAGAAAAAGAGCAAGGAGGCACTGCTAGTGTAGAGTGATAGCATTGAAATTGAACCTTTTCTTCCCCCATCTCTTCCTATAGTTTCAGAAAACAATCCAACATTCTCCCCCATCACACATTCAGTTGTTTGCTATGGAAGGTGCAATTCTCTTTTCCCTGAGAGTTTGAAATCTAGCCAAACTTATGCATGGTCACTGATGTATGATGCAGTTGTGATAAAGTGGAAGAGAAACTGATCTTTGATTTGGGAAACATGAATTAAAGATCCAACATTAACACTTAATAGCATTGTTAAGACTATTACATTGAATAATGCCTCTCCCCAACCTCCTAAAAATGTCCATATTTGAATCTCTGGAACCTGTGGCTATGTCCTTTACATGGCAAAAGGGACTTTGCAGGTATGGTTAAGTCACAAATTTTGAGATGGGAGATTATCCTGGATAATCTGGTGGATCCAAGTGATGATAAGCTTCCTTATAAGAGGAAGACAGGAGAACAAATACCTTAAACTATCAGTTAACATAATTGCTGGGCAAGTGACTCAAGACAAGCCAACCACAAATCTTTCCTCATGGCTTATAAAAAGGGAGACACCCTTGATCCACTGAGGTGACCAAAATGATAGAATGTGAACCCACAGTTTGGGAATTTCATTGCCACCATGTACGAAAGCCAGCCCAAGAAAAATGTCAGAAGTGAATGAAGTAGAGCTATGCGATTAAGAGGGATAGATTCCATGTATCAGCTCATTAGGTATTGAACATCTAGATCTAGTCATACCTGAAGCTACTCTGGTCACGAGCCAATAAAATGTCTATGTATATTAATAATCAGAATGGGATGCACCATCTATATGTCTCCCAACATTCTGTTCATGATCACATATGTATTTTCTAAGAAGTATGGAACTTTCTTTACAGCTCACTTCCACTCCTTCTGAACCCTCACCAGAGTCACCCTTAAGGGTTTGTTCATAGCAATGCAGGCTTTTGCTACCGTGCACCTCAAAACTCTTTTAAACTTTACCTATTCTATTATCCAGCTCCAAAGCCATGCCCACATTTTAGGTGTTTGTAACAGCAGGGTCCCACTCCTGACACAAATTTTCTTTCTTAGTCTATTTGACAACTCTAACAAAACTTCATAATATCAAACACCAAAATACCATAAACCATAGCTTATCAACAACAAAAATTTATTTCTGATAGTTCTCCCCACTGTCAAGTCTAAGTTCAAGGTACTGGCAGATTCAGTGTCTGGGGAAGGCACTCTTTCGGGTTCATAGATGGTGCTTTTTCATTCATCCTTATATGGTAGAAGAGGCCAGTAAGCTGTCTTGGGCCATTTTATATAACAGCACTAATCTCATTAATGACGACTCTACTCTTGTGCCCTAAGTGCCTACCAAAGGCCCTGCCTCTTAAGACCATTGCTTTGGAGGTTAGCATTTCAACATAGACATTTGGGAGAACACACACTTTCAACCATGGCAATATATGAATAAATGCAGGGAGAGCACAGGAGGAATCTGAGCATAGTAGTTATTTCCATGTGCCCAGAGCATAGGTAGCATATGATTAAAGTGAGGCTGCAACCAACATGCAAACAGCAAAGCAGTTGAGAGAACACAGTTTTGAAGCCATAGTTTCTGAGTTCAAATTCTAACTCTGCCATTTACTAGCTGTGTAATACTGGAAAATTAACTTTTCCTTTTTAGTTTCCTCATACAGAAAATGGTAATAAAAATAGGACCAAGCTCTAAGTGTTGATTTGATGTTTAAATACACAGTAGTTGCATCTTATCTGAGTTTCATTTTCCATGGCTTCAGTTACCAATGGTATAGTAGTAAGGTATTTTGAGAGAGAGAGAAAGAGTGAGAGAACATTTACATAACTCTTATTACAGTGTATTGTTGTAAATGTTGTATTTTATTATTAGTTGTAGTTGCTAATCTCTTACTATGAGTAATTTATAAATTAAACTTTATCATAGGTATGTATGTATAGGAAAAAACATAGTGCATATAGGGTTTGGTACCACCTGCAGTTTCAGGCATCCACTTGGGGTATTGGAATGTACCCCCATGGATAATGGGGAACCACTGTGTTGGCAAAATGAATATAGGCAAAGTTGATATATGCAATATATTTGCCACATGCAAACATGACATAGCTAATCGAATAAATTTTGGTTATTTTAGTTATTATTAATATCTTAAATAATTTTATTGAGATATAACCTGTATACTTTGCAAATCACTCATTTAAATGTAAATTTAGTATTTTAGCATATTCACAGTTATGCAACCATCACCACAGTGTCATTTTAGAATATTTTATCATCCCAGGAAGAAACTTTGTATCCATTGGCAGTCATTCCCAAGCCCTCACCCTGCCCTCAGTAAACACTAACCTGCTTTCTATGTCTATAGATTTGCTTATTGTGTATTCAAACTGATATAAATCTATATCCGTATCATATTCATATTCAATATTCTGTATAAATGGAATCATACCATGTGTAGTCTTGTGTGTCTGGCTTGTTTCATTCAGCATAATGTTTTCAAGGTTCGTCTATGCCATAGCACGTATCAGTACTTCATTCCATTTTTATTGCCAAATAATATTGCATCATATGTGTATGCCATATTCCATTTCAGTTATTATTAGAGGGTAGAATATTTTTGAGTGAAGGGGAGGGAGAAAGAAGAAAAGAGCAGAAGCGTTTTTTTTTTGAGACAGAGTCTTGCTCTGTGGCTGGACTGCAATTGCACGATCTCAGCTCACTGTAACCTCCACTTTTATGGCTCAAGTGATCCTCCCACTTCAACCTCCCAAGCAACTGAGACTACAGATGTGCATCACCATGCCCGGCTAATTTTTTGTAGAGATGAAGTTTCACCGTGTAGCTCAGGGTGGTCTCGAACTCCTGAGCTTAAGCAATCCACCTGCCTCAACCTCCCAAAATTCTGAGATTACAGGTGAGAATCACCATGCCTGGCCAGAAGTGTGATCTTAATGGCTGCTCAGGCCCCCAGGAGCAACAAGAAGACATGTTTGACTAGAGAAGGGAAAGGATATTTGAGGAGGGATGCTGAACATTCTATGGAAACATGCCAGAGGCCCATTTTCTTCCCTCCTGTTGGCCTTCCCTGGAGTCAGGGGAATAACAGGTGACTTGCTTATCCTATATGGAGGCAACTTAATGCAGAAGAAAGTATTTTGCCTTCTTACTCACTAACCCTGTCAGCTTGGGAGAGTTATTTAAGTCCATGAAGTATCAGTTTCCTCCAATCATCCCCCGACTTCTCCATTTATTCCCCCCAGTCCCATTCTTACTTCATGAATAATCATGAAGATCATATTGTGAAGAACATAAAAGTATTTTATAAATGGGAACATATTTTCAAAAGTACAACAATGCTTTAATAGAACAATATGCTAGAGGCATTTTGAAAGGCTTTCTTATGACAGGAAAATGCTTTTGAGATCCCTGAATTTCTTAGGAATTCATAGGTAAATAAGGAATGAATCAGAACCGCCAAGTAGCGATTGCAGTTAGTTGAAAATGGGTCCTACTGCCACGTATGCACCTATGCAACAACCTTGCATGTTTTTCACATGTACCCCAAAACCTAAAATGCAATTAAAAAAGAAAAGAAAAGAAAAGAAAATGGGTCCTAACAGACTCTGATGTTCTTCCAGGTAGCAGTCTATCTTATTCATCATTGTACCACATTGCTTGCCAGAATTTATAGGGTATAGTAACATCGATAAACCTATTTTATTGAAGCAAAAACTGAACTCTTTATTATAGTGCATCAATCAGTACATGCATGATTTGTGTGCTGTATTCTCCAGTCATCTTTATTAAAGAAACAAAAGGAAGCACTAGCCTAGCTTACATTTAATGAGCATGTACTATATGGCAGATACTGTGCTAAGTTCTTATATGAATTAACTCACAACAACCACCCCACCACCTCAATAAAAAATTCAAGGGTGAGGGAAGTAAGATTTTTTTAAGTTTAAAAACAAATTTTCAATGCTGACTTTATGCCAGTTTGATTTAAAGTCAAAGCCTTTTAAAGTATTTCAGTTTACTTTACTTATTAGAATTTAGTAAAATAATTACATATTCTTTCATTTCCAAAGACTGGGTCCTGAAGAAGAATCTGAAGAGTTTTGTTTTGTTTAGGGTTCATTTGAAAGTATTTTGAAAATCATATGCATTAATTCTGAATGTGATACATTATATGGCTCACCTGAGGTGGCTCTTAGTTCAAATTACAGTTTTTAAAGATACTGAGAATTTCTGAGATCCTTTGTGTCATTATCTCTGCCAAAACCGAAAATGTCTCCATATTCTGTGCCACTATACTTTATCTTGTCATTTTTTTCCAAAACTTTTCAAAACTCAACTCATCCATAAAATCTTCTGTGATCAGGCGGAAGCCACCCAGACATTCTGTTAATATCCTCAGTGTGATTGATATTTCTCTCCTGCAGTGTGGCAAGATAGCATATGCGTATATGGGCAAGCGTATATATCTTTATGTTAATGTGCATCTGTTCCTCTTATCTCTACCATACTATTAAGATATTAAGCTCTCAGGGCCTGTCTTTATTTCCCTTCACAGAAGACAGCACTTATTCTCCGGGGTAACCCTAGTGCCTAGTTTTGTGGCATAATGTACGCGTGCAGCAAACATGCACTGAATGAGTGAGTGGGCGACAATGATGATGACAACACTGAAAGAAAATCTCTTTCTGCATATAGAGAAAAAAAGATCACATCCAAATAGAAAATCAAATAGCTTGCCTTCTCAGGTATTTTATTATTAAGTATTTTCAGCTGAAATATGCTGTAGAACAGGTGAGATTTAGCAGGTAATTTTTATTTCACCTCTGTTTTCCAAAAGGTTGCCACTTGCCAAGTGCATCATACTTAAAATGTGCTTTCCCCCTTTCATGTATATTACAGTGCTTTATGGTTTTATATGTCTCACCCTCTTAAAGCCATGGAGTTCACTTATGTCTTGTTATTTATCATAGATGCATTCCTTGGGTTAAGGCAAAAGAAGATCAAACTCAAGATGAACAATGGAGTTCTAACTCACCAACTCCCTTCTGTTGATATAAAAAAAAAAGTTTGAAAAATTTAAATTCTGAGTTGTGTGAAACTCTTGCTTGGTTATACTTTCTGTCAGTTTCTTTGAATTATTGTTACTTTTGTCAAAAACAGTAACCGTGAATGAACAATAGAGCCACCAATGATTGAGAGGATTTGAATCATACTGCCTAGATTTTGTTTCCATTTCTACCTCCATTCCATTTGAATGATTTTAAACAAATAAGTTATTTAGCTTTTGTCCTCCTCCTTCTTTGAAATAAAGGTGAAAAGGGTGCTGTGACTCAATGAGAAAATTCAGGTAAAGGAGCTTAGTTCTAACCATATGCACAGGAATTTATGCACATCATTTATTATTATCTGCCATTATTTTTAGGATAGTGGGATTGATAAATAGACTGGGTTAAGTAAACTCCTGCATGAACAGATGCCTTCAAAACCTTTTTAAAAAAGGGATTCCTAACCCTTCACAGCACCAACACAGTTTCATCCAAGAAAGCTAAATGAAAGGCAAATTCAAGGGAATCCAGAGCTATTGAGGGGCTCCTGTCTTCATCTTACTTGCAAAAGGATTTTTCTTTACCTCTTGGATACTAACTGCTCCATGAATGCAATATGGTCATGGTTCCAATATTCTAGCAGAAGGATAGTGTCCACAATCTGTATGAAAAGGCAGTCATCTTAACTTGAAGGACATTTATTTGAGCATTTAATTGCTTCCAGAGATTGGACAGCAGTTACATGAGGGCTCAAGCTCTCCCAAGCAATATCTTGATAACTTCACTGATCGGGTGCCATCTCTTTGGTACTTTACAGGCTTGCAGAATCGTAAGTCCATCATTTTTGCCACTAATCCACTCCTTTCATTGAGACCCAAATGTCTACCACACAGAAGTGGCCTTAGCTTTACTTTACTGGGGAATGGCAAATATATTACTGCCTTTCCTTTTCACCATTCTCAAAGTCTCTTTTCAATCTCTACCCCGGACATTACATATCACATTCTTTTTGTTTAGTCCTATATGTAATTGATCAAATAGATTTGTTTATGTTAGTTTTTAATCCCCACCTCCTCCGAGGCCTTCTACCATGTTTCTGGCTGCTACAGCCCTTCAATTCTGTGACTTACAACAACAGGCAGGAGTTATTATCACTGTTATAGACTAAGACAGAGGAGTCACAGCTTAACCTTGTTCCTGGGAAAACATGATAAATTCACAGGGCCAGTGGAACAGAATAGAGAATCCAGAAATTAATTCACATATCTATAACCAACTGATTTTTGACAAAGGTGCCGAGAACGTACATTGGGGGAAGGACCATCTGTTCAATAAATGGTGTTAGGTAAACTGAATATCCATATGCAGACGCATAAAACTGGACCCCCACCTCTTACTCTATACAAAAATCTACTTAAATGGATCAAAGTCCTAAATGTAAGACCCAAAACTATAAAACAATTAGATAAATAAAATATGAGGGGAAATTCACATTGGTCTAGGAAAACATTTTATGAATAAGACCACAACAGCACAGGCAACAAAGGCAAAAACAAATAAATGAGATTATACAAAACTAAAAGCTTCTGCACAGCTAAGAAAATGATGAACACAGTGAAAAGACAATCTACAAAATGGGAGAAATAAGTTGCAAACTATTTATCTGACAGGATTAATATTCAGAATGTAAAAAGAACTCAAACATCCTGACAGCAAAAAATAAAAAACAGAATATAAAAATAAAAACAAAGCAAATAATCTGATTTAAAAAAATGGCTAAATGATCCTAATAGATGTTTTTCAATAGAGGGAATACAAATGGCCAAATATATGAAAAAATGTCCAACCTCAGTAATCATCAGGGAAATGCCAATTAAAACAAAAGTGAGTTATCATCACCCCAGTAATGATGGCTATTATCACAAAGAAAAACAAAACAAAATGCTAGCGAGGTTGTAGAGAAAAGGGAACTCTTAATACACTGTTGAAAATGTAAATGAGTGAGGGGGACCAATATGGCCTAAAGGGAGCTTCTCCAGAGTGCAGCTCCTGGCTAGCAAGACACAGAACCACAGCAATATCTGCGTCTCTGAACAAGGTACCGGGTTCATTCCAAAAGGACTGGTTGATCAGCGGGGTTAACCCCCAAAAAAGGTGGTAAAAGCAGCTCAAAGCGGGTGAGCCAAGGCAAGGTAGGACACGGCCCCACCTGGGAAGTGTATCTGGCACAGAGGATCGGGGGCTTCACCTCCTTGGTACTCCAATTCAGATACAGTGCTTCACGCTGTGTCTTTGGCAGCATATAACCCAGGAAAATACCACCTGGCTGAGAACCATGCCAAGTTGCAGACCCAGGTGACAGCCCAGGCTGGCAGCCCTAGCCAGACCGGTGCCTTGTCAGGGCAGACCAGGGTGGAGACTTGGACTAACACTGAGAAGGCTTTCGAGAAGGAACTGTCTGTCCTATAGAAGAAGGGAAAGTTGAAAGCGGGAGGGAGATATGGCTAGAGAGGTCCCACCCCCCACAAGATCCAGCAAATGGAATCCCTCTCCTGGGAGAGTTTTGCAGTTAACACATCAGGCAGAACTACATCTGGGAGCCAGGGCAGAGGGAAAGGAGCCTGCCATTGGGAAGGCAGGGCTAATCCCACAGGCATAAGCAGAAACTAGGCAAAGAATAAACAGCAGCCTGGCTGAAACTGAGGCAGCCCCGCAGTGCCTCCACAGGCAGACAATGGACAGACTGTCTCAAGTGGTGCACTGACACCAACATTAAAAAAAATGCCTCATACAGGAGAAATAACCCCAACTTTAACAGAAAGGACGTCCACTCAGAGATCCCACACAAAATTACCAACTTCAAAGATCAAAGATAGATAAATCCATGAAGATGGGAAGAAACCAGTGCAAAAAGGATGAAAACATCGAAGTCCAGAACGCCTCTCCTCCCCAGAGAGATCACAACACCTCACCAGCAAGGGAACAAAGCAGGTCAGAGAATGATTTTGACAAGCTGACAGAAGCAGGCTTCAGAAGATGGGTAATAACAAACTCTGAGCTAAAAGAACATGTTCTAACCCAATGCAAAGAAACTAAGAACCTTGAAAAAAGATTAGACAAAATACTAACTAGAATAACTAGCCTAGAGAATAACATAAATGACTTGATGGAGCTGCAAAACACAGCAAGAGAACTTTGTGAAGCATACATAAGTTTCAATAGCCGAATTGATCAAGCAGAAGAAAGGATATCAGAGATTGAAGATCAACTCAACAAAATAAAAAGAGAAGGCAAGAAAAGAGAAAAAGAATGAAAAGAAATGAACAAAGCCTCCAAGAAATATGGGATTATGTGGAAAGACCTAATCTATGCTTGACTGGTGTACCTGAAGAGGTGGGGAAAATAAATCCAAGCTGGAAAATAGACTTCAGGATATTATGCAGGAGAACTTCCCCAACCTAGCAAAGCAGGCCGACATTCAAATACAGGAACTACAAAGACCACCACAAAGATACTCCTCAAGAAGGGCAACCCCAAGGCATATAATCATCAGATTTGCCAGGGTTGAAATGAGGGAAAAAGTGCTAAGGGCAGCCAGAGTGAAAGATTGCGTCACCCACAAAGGGAAGCCCATCAGACTCACAGTGGATTTCTCAGCAGAAACCCTACAAGTCAAAAGAGAGTGGGGGCCAATATTCAACATCCTTAAAGAAAAGAACTTTCAACCCAGAATTTCATATCCAGCCAAATTTAGCTTTACGAGTGAAGGAGAAATAAAATCTTTTATGGACAAGCAATTACTGAGAGATTTTGTTGCCACCAGACCTGCCTTACAAGAGCTCCTGAAGAAAGCAACAAACACACACAAAAAATCCAGTACCAGCCATTGCAAAAATGAACCAAATGGTAAAGACCAACAACACAATGAAGAAACTGCATAACCAATGGGCAAAACAAACAAACAGAAACAAAATGGCAGGATCAAATTCATACATAAAAATATTAACATTAAATGTAAATGGCGTAAATGCCCCAATCAAATACACAGACTGGCAAACTGGTCAAAAAGTCAAGACCCATCAGTGTGCTGTATTCACGAGAGCCTTCTCACATGCAAAGACACACATAGACTCAAAATAAAGGAATGGAAGAAGATCTACCAAGCAAACAGAGAGCAAAAAAAAGCAGGGATTGCAATCCTAGTCTCTGATAAAATGGACTTTAAACCAACAAAGATCAAAAGAGACAAAGAGGGGCATTACATAATGGTGAAAGGATCAATACAACAAGAAGAGCTAACTGTCCTAAATATATATGCACCCAGTACAGGAGCACCCAGAAACATAAAGCAAGTCTTAATGACCTACAAAGAGACTTAGAATCCTGCACAATAATAGTGGGAGACTTTAACATTCCACTGCCAATATTAGACAGATCGACGAGACAGAAAATCAACAAGGATATCCAGGATTTGAATGCAGAACTGGAACAAGTGGACCTAACAGACATCTACAGAACTCTCCACCCCAAGGCCACAGAATACACATTCTTCTTAGCACCACATCATACTTACTCTAAAATTGATCACTTAATTGGAAGTAAATCACTCCTCAGCAAATGCAAAAGAATGGAAATCCTAACAAACAGTCTCTCAGACCACAGTGCAATCAAATTAGATCTCAGGATTAAGAAACTAACTCAAAACTGCACAACTTAAT
The DNA here is from genome assembly GCF_030222135.1 of Aotus nancymaae. NCBI lineage: Eukaryota > Metazoa > Chordata > Mammalia > Primates > Aotidae > Aotus > Aotus nancymaae. The sequence goes on along the minus strand of NW_026988473.1, from coordinate 21,376,397 downwards.
GGAAACTGAACAACTGGCTCCTGAATGTCAACTGGATAAACAATGAAATGAAGGCAGAAATAAACATGTTCTTTGAAACAAATGAGATCAAGGACACAGTGTACCAGAATCTCTGGGACACATTCAAAGCAGTGTCTAGAGGGAAATTTATAGCAATAAATGCCCACATGAGAAGTGAGAAAACATTGAAATTGAAATTGACACCCTATCAACACACTCAAAAGCTAGCAGAAGACAAGAAATAACTAAGATCAGAGTAGAAATGAAGGAGATAGAGACACAAAAAATTCTTCAAAAAAATCAATACATCCAGGAGCCGGTTTTTGGAAAAGATCAACAAAATAGACAGACCACTAGCCAGATTAATAAAAAATAAAAGAGAGAAGAATCAAATAAATGCAATAAAAAACAATAAAGGGGATATCACTATTGATCCCACAGAAATACAAACTACCATCAGAGATTACCACAAACAACTCTATTCACATAAACCAGTAAACCTGTAAGAAATGGACAAGTTCATGGACACTTGCACCCTCTCAAGCCTAAATCAGGAAGAAGTTGAAACCCTGAATAGACCAATAACAAGGACTGAGGCAGCAATTAATAGCCTACCAAACAAAAAAAGTACAGGTCCAGACGGATTTATAGCCAAATTCTACCAGATGTACAAAGAGGAGCCGGTACCATTCCTTCTAAAATGATTCCAAACAGTACAAAAAGAGGGAATCCTCCTCATCTCATTTTATGAGACCAATATTATCCTGATACCAAAACCTGGCAGAGACTCAAAAAACAAAGAAAACTTCAGGCCAATATCCATGATGAACACAGATGCAAAATCTTCAATAAAATACTGGCAGACTGATTGCAACAGCACATCAAAAAGCTCATCCATCATGATCAAGTAGGCTTCATCCCAGTGATGCAAAGCTGGTTCAATATACACAAGCCTCTAAATGTAATCCATCACATAAATAGAACCAAAGACAAAAACCACATGATTATCTCAATAGACACAGAGAAGGCCTTCAACCAAAATTCAACAGCCCTTAATGCTAAAAACTCTCAACAAACAAGGTATTGATGGAATGTATCACAAAATAATAAAAGTTATTTATGATAAACCCATTGCGAATATCTTACTGAATGAGCTAAAACTGGAAGCATTCCCTTTGAAGTCTGGCACTAGACAAGGATGCCCTCTCTCTCCACTCTTACTCAATATAGTATTAGCCAGAAGTTTTAGCCAGAGCAATCAGCAAGAAAAAGAAATAAAAGGTATTCAATTAGGAAAGGAGGAAGTCAAATTGTCTCTATTTGCAGATGACATAATTATATATTTAGAAGACCCCATCGTCTCAGCCCACACTCTCCTTGAGCTGATAAGCAACTTCAGTGAAGTCTCAGGATACAAAATCAATGGGCAGAAATCATAAGCATTTCTATACATCAATAACAGACAAACAGAGAGCCAAATCAAGAGTGAACTCCCATTTACAATTGCTATAAAGAGAATAAAATGCCTAGGAATACAACTAACAAAGGAGGTAAAGGACCTCCTCAAGGAGAACTACAAACAACTGCTCAAGGAAATAAGAGAAGACACAAACAGATGGAAAAACAATCCATGCTCATGGTTAGGAAGAATCAATATCATGCAAATGACCATACTGACCAAAGTAATTTACAGATTCAATGCTATCCCCGTTAAACTACCAATGACCCTCTTCACAGAACTCTAAAAAACCACTTTAAACTGTATATGGAACCACAAAAGAGCCTGCATAGCCAAGATAATCCTAAGAAAAAAGAACAAAGCTGGAAGCATCATGCTGCTGGACTTCAAAGTATACTACAAGGCAACAATAGTCAAAACAGCATGGTACTGCTACCAAAACAGAGATGTACACCAATGGAAGAGAACAGAGGCCTTGGGAGCAATACCACACATCTACAACCATCTAAATCTTTGACAAACCTGACAAAAACAAGCAATAAGGAAGGGATCCCCTGTTTAATAAATGGTGTTGGGAAAATTGGTTAGCAATGGGCAGAAAGCAGAAACTGGACCCCTTCCTGACACCTTACACTAAAAATAACTCCAGATGAATTAAGGACTTAAACATAAGACCTAACACCATAAAAACCCTAGAATAAAACCTAGGCAAAACCATCTAGGACATAGGCATAGGCAAGTACTTCATGACTAAAACACCAAAAGCAATGGCTACAAAAGCCAAAATAGACAAATGGGATCTAATTAAACATCAGAGCTTCTGTACAGCGAAATAAACAATCGTTAGAGTGAACTGGCAACCAACAGAATGGAAACACACTTTTACAATCTACCCATCTGACAAAGTGCTAATATCCAGAATCTACAAAGAACTAAAACAGATTTACAAGAAAAAACAAACCAACCCATCTAAAAGTGGGCAAAGGATATGAACAGACATTTTTCAAAAGAAGACATATATGAAGCCAACAAATACATGAAAAAAATGCTCATCATCACTGGTCATTAGAGAAATGCAAATCAAAACCTCATTGAGATACCATCTCACGCCTGTTAGAATGGCGATCATTAAACAAATCTGGAGACAACAGATGCTGGAGAGGTTGTGGAGAAATAGGAACACTTTTAAACTGTTGGTGGGAGTGTAAATTAGTTCAACCATTGTGGAAGACAGTGTGGTGATTCCTCAAGAATCTATAAAATATAAATTCCATTTGACCCTGCAATCCCATTACTGTGTATATACTCAAAGGACTATAAATCGTTCTATTATAAGGACACATGCACACGTATGTTCATCGCAGCACTGTTTACAATACCAAAGACCTGGAACCAACCCAAATGCCCATCAATGATAGACTGAACAAAGAAAATGTGGCACATATACACCATGGGATACTATGCAGCCATAAAATATGAGTTCATGTCCTTTGTAGGGACATGGATGAACCTGGAAATGATCATTCTCAGAAAACTGACACAAGAACAAAAAATCAAACACCCCATGTTCTCATTCATAGGTGGGTGTTGAACAATGAGAACACCTAGACACAGAGAGGGGAGCATCACACACTGGGGGCTGTTGCGGGGGGGGGCACCTAGGTGAGGGACAGTGGGAGGGAGGGTGGGGAGGGATAACAGGGGGAGAAATGTTAGGTATAGGTGATGGAGTCAGCAAACCACCTTGCCATAAATGTACCTATGCAAAAATCTTGCATGATCTGCAAATGTACCCCAGAATCTAAAGTACAATTAAAAAAAAAAGGAAATGTAAATGAGTAAAAACCACCATGAAGAAAAGTATGAACATTCCTCAAAAAACTGCAAATAGAACTACCACATGATTCAGCAATCATATTACTGGGCATTTATCCAAAATAGAGGAAATCAGCATGAGGAAGATATATCTACATCCCCTTGATTATTGCAGCACAATGCACAATAGCCAAGGAATGGATGCAACCCAGGTGTCCACCAACAGATGAATGAAGAAAACATGGTATATATACACGATAGAATACTATTCGGCCATAAAAAAGAATGAAATTCTGTAATTCACAGCATTATTGATGAAACTGGAGGACAATATGTTAAGTGAAACAAGCCAGGAATAGAAAGTTAAATACCACATTTTCTCACTCATATGTAGAAGCTAAAAAAAAGTTGATCTCATAATTGTAAAAAGTAGAACAGAAGATACTAGAGTGTGGGAAGTATAGGGGAAAGGGAGATGGGGAGAGATTTGTGAAAAGATACAAAATTACATCCAGAGAGGAGGAATAATTCCTTTTGTCTTTACCACTATCCGACAACTGTAGTTAACAAAAATATACTATACACAAAGAAATAATAAAGATTTGAGGTGATGAATATGCTAATCAATATATATTATCTGTACTGCAACATCACTATGTACTCCCAAAATATGTACAATTATTATTTAAGTTAAAAAAATAAAAAGAAAACAAAATAAAACACTGCATAGGTAGGAAAAAAATGAAAAAATTAAAAAACTCAATATGGATTATAAAGGGTGTGTGTGTGCGTGTGTGTTTTAGAGAAGGAAGAGGTCATTTTTTATCCTTTAAATAGCTTTTGCTTAGTTTGTAATTTATTTTATTCTCCTAGTTTATGTATCTACATGTCTATTTCTTGTTTTAAAAGATAGAAAATGTTATCCCCATATAATACTATTATTTAGATATTCTTCTACACATATAAATGCATAATATATGCAATATATAAAATGATTAATGTCACATTTACAGAATTTCTTGTAATCAGAAATTTAAAATTACTATTAGGAGTATATTCCCATGTCTACACATTCAGAGCAGCAGCAGCATTGTGAGTGACTGTATAGTGTTTCATTATATCAATAAACCATATAACACACTCTCTTTAGTTTTTAAAGTTATTTCCAATATATTGCACCTGCTTATAATACTCTAATGATCAATGCCTGTACATATATCTTCATTTGTCCACTGATTTATTTACAATCTTAGAAAAGGAAGTGGCACATTTTAAAGACTTTTGAATCACATACCATATAGGTCTCTGAAAGGGTTATACCAAATTATACTCTGAACAGCAGTTTATACAAACGCTTTTTCTCTAAACTCTTACCACTAGGTTATGTTTTAACTTGGTTTAAAATTTAAAGAGCAATGAGGAGGCATCACAGAGAGCTTACAATCTCCCTGAGAAGTCGGGCTACCTCAGATTTATGGTGTACAGATTTGTTAACCATGACAGAATCATGGGAATGTGGGCATGTTTGTTCTATTACCAAGAACTCTATGAATTAGATCTAATAATTATTTTAGCCACTACCACTATAGCCACATTTCAGAGACAACCCAAACTGGAAAAAGTCTATGTATTTTTTATCAAAAAAATTCCCACAGATGTGATAATAGCAAATCTTCTTTCAGTTCTCTTTAGACTGGAGACAATAATATTGTTTCACTTGAAATTATGGTAACTCATTATAGACATTGGGGGAGTCCAATTTATAGATATGTTTTCAGAAGTAAGTAGAACTCAATTTGTTGCCAAATAAAAATGTCAATTATAAAGTAACAGCCACCATAACTTACTCATGTAGATGTCTACTTTTTGTGAATGAATCAGAAGTATGATAAGGCTATTTGGAACTTTACTTGTTCCAATCTATTGCTCTGTCCAGTGAATCAGTTAATGACCTTTTGGAAGACAATAATTCTCAGTCCCTCTACTAGCAAAAATAAGACAGAAGCAAACATCAGTAGGGATATGGACAAATCCTTTTAGCATAAATTCAGATAGGACAAAAATATGCATGACAATGCTTACAGGAAACAGAAAATGAAAAGTTATGATAGTTAATCAAATGAGTTGTATTTTTTGATCTTCTTTAGGAGTTTAATAAATTTTCAAAAAGCATTCTTGAAAAATTTCTCTGAATATCCAAACATCCTATAGAAATTGTTATGCATTTATTTATCATATGTATTACTGTAAATATCATTAGAAGCTTCATAAATCTCAAGGCAAAATTAAACTTAGAATGCTTTCACTATGATGTGATTTGATTATGCTGTGATTTATTGGTGCCAGAAAACCAGATAGCCTTGAACTTCTGAGATAAAATCTTTAGGATAGACCTATTGGGGATCTATATAGCTTTCTCTTAAGTTACCAGGTTTTTTAAAAAATTAGTTTCCTAATATGCTAAAGAAAAGATGTTATAAAGGCTGTGGGAATATGGAGAAAAGAGAGAAAACTGGGATTTATTCATTCTAAATTTGATGAGCAAATGTATATATTGGAAAATCATCTCTTACATTCATAATGAATCTAACCATTTAATCATTTATTCACCTAACATTTACTAAAAATAAATGATGCAAACACCTTTGAACTTAAACTGGGGAAATTCTAGGGTCTTCGGTTAAGATCCTAAATTAGGATTTGTATTTGTTTTTTTCAGAGCAGGACACCCTACTGACTTAGGACCACTCTATCCCTTTTTAAAGATTGTTGTTTTACAAAGGATTCTTGGATTTGGCTCATTCACATCAGTCCTAGTCTTTCCATTTCCTTATTATTCCTCATTCTTATTTCAGCACAGTATTTTAATTTTCTAGGGCTAGGAGATTTCCCTTTGCATAATGGGTTGTACTTTCCCCAGGATCTAAGTATAACTTAGTATCCAGACTGAAATGTTAGCAGAAGGATGCTCTAGTTCGAAATTCTCGAGCTGACAGTAGATTGCATATCTGTCCTATTTTTCACCAATTCATCCTTCACTGACAATCGTAGCCATGCAGGCAAGTTCCTCAATGCATGCATTTTTGATTATACTTCCTGAAACCCATGACCTTCTATGTCTTTTATCTAGATACTGAAATGTCTCTCTGCATATCTCTTGGTCCACCCTACATGTTCCTTTCCTGAGATCACCTTCTCAATTACTATATTAACTTTACTTCTTTTATGGTTTTCTTAGTTCAAGCGTGGTTTTTGCCACTCATTACCAAGTTACAACATTATGCTACTTTTTTTATTTAAAGGTAGGTAGCAGCTTATCTTAAATCTAAAGTATTCGTGTTCCATACTTGAAGGGGAAAGATAAGAGAAACCAGGCTCCTCTTTTAAATGGCAGAAGTCCATATCCTCTGCAGCAGCAGCAACCTGGTAGCAAGGAGCAGTCTCTTCCTTTCAAAATGAACACAGGCATGATCAGGACCTTTATATATTTAACAATACATTTAAGCTTACATATTAGATTAGCTTTGAGAGGGATAAGTTTTGAGTGTCAAATTAAAAATATTGATCAGCCTAGTAGACCTTTGTATTCTTGAAGGACATAGCTGAGAACATTGATAATACTCAATTTTCCAAATGTCATTATACTCATTTAAGTATATCACAAATAATAATATCAAGTAGAGATATCATCTTCCAGATAGTAGTCCTATTTTGTTTTCAATGACTAATTATTCCTCGTGATTTGTATTTACAGTGGTGTGGTCAATCTGGATGCTTGCCCTTTCTCTGTAGAAGCCACAATGGTCAATTAATAATGATAATTATTATTATTTTGCCTTTATTGTTCCAGCCTAGTCAAGAGGACAAATTATTAAAATTTGATGAAATCAAATGATCAACATAAACCAAGATTTTTTTGAATGACCTTCAATCTTAGATGATGAAAAACAGATATGAAAGGAGCAGGGTTCATTCATTACAGAGGCAGCATCTAATGGAGAACATTAAGTCCATTCTGCAAACTTCTACAGATACTTGGCTTGGTTCATAGTCTTGCACCAAGACTATTATTTTACTTTCTTCAAGCTTATGATTCATTTTTTATATTTTCAATACATCATATTTCCTTGGTTTCGTTTTTACCAATAAATAAATCCAAGTACACAGGTTGTTTATTAAATAAGAGTTTCAAATCCCCGTTGAGACAAGTACACTGAGGAGTTACCTAAGTTCATTTACTACCTAACTGTTCCCTCCACCTGCTCTTTACAGAATAACTTAACAGTATGCCTCAAAAATTGAAAATGACCATCTATAGTAGGTTTTTTTAAAAAAGTAAGCAAAAACATAAATGGTAGTGGTCTACTATATAGTCATCATCTGCTCTATGATAGCACAGACAACATGTCAATTGTGATTCTGAAAATACCTTCCCCTAATAGGAAGTTGGGAAAAATTTTGCCTACAATATTTCTTCTTAAACGGGGAAAATCTCAGTACTGCATCTGCCTCCATTACCTAGGAGAAATTACCTTATGTGTTGCTAGGTTAAGAAAATCCTGATGCAACCTCTAAAAGAGCCTTCTTCCTTTTTGGTAGGTCTCTCCGATTCTTCAATGGTAACAGAAAAAAAAATACTCATTCTCCATTTCTATTTTTTTCCTTCTCTGTGAAGAAAACTCCATTATAGCAGCTCCTCTGGCCTCTCTTTATCCCCTTTTCTCTCTCTTTTTTAGGTCAGTGGAGTTGCATATTTGATTGGTGAACCTCAAAGCAAGATTTTGTCAATTATAGTTTAACCTACTCTCTTCCCCTTCATCTTCACAGTGGGCTACCTGCAGGAAGATACACTCAGGTGTGCTACTCCACACTAGAAATTTCACAGGGTAAGAGAAATGCAAATCCAAACTTCATTGAGGTACCATCTCACGCCAGTTAGAGTGGCGATCATTAAAAATCTGGAGACAACAGATGCTGGAGAGGATGTGGAGAAATAGGAACACTTTTACACTCTTGGTGGGAGTGTAAATTAGTTTAACCATTGTGGAAGACAGTGTGGTGATTCCTCAAGGATCTAGAAATAAAAATTCCATTTGACCCAGCAATCCCATTACTGGGTATATATCTAAAGGATTATAAATCATTCTATTATAAGGACACATGCACAGGAATGTTCACTGTGGCACTGTTTATAATAGCAAAGACTTGGAACCAACCCAAATGCCCATCAATGAGAGACTGGACAGGGAAAATGTGGCACATATACATCATGGAATACTATGCAGCCATAAAAAATGATGAGTTCATGTCCTTTGTAGGGACATGGATGAACCTGGAAACCAACATTCTCAGCAAACTGACACAAGAACAGAAAATCAAACACCGCATGTTCTCACTCATAGGTGGGTGTTGAACAATGAGAACACACGGACACAGGGAGGGGAGTATCACACACTTGGGTCTTTGGGGGGCAAATAGGGGAGGGACAGTGGTGGGTGGGGAGTTGGGGAAGGATAACAAGGGTAGAAATGCCAGATATAGGTGATGGGGATCACACTGCCATGTGTGAACCTATGCAACAATCTTACATGTTCTTCACATGTGCCCTATAACCTAAAATGCAATAAAAATAAAAATTAAAACTAAAAAAAAAAAAAAAGAAATTTCACAGGCAGTTTGCCATGTTGGGAAAGCCTGGAGTTGCCAAGCACTTCTTGGGCCTGGATGGGTAAATCTATCTTTAATGCTGGAGTTAAATGTTAGGAAGCTCATTTTTGCCACACACACTGAAATGTTATCCCCAAATATTAATTGCATCATTAATAAAAGCAATGTCTGGTTTTCTATTTGTCTATTTTTTTTTTTGACTGAGTGAACCTCACTTTGTTCTGAACTAGAGCAGCTAGAATGGAAGCTGCTGAAGAACAGATTAGTGGTATTTGGAACTTACCTTAGCAAAATTTTTCCAACAGGTGTTGATCTTACTGAGAAAACCCAAAGAAGTTTAATTAGCACTCTGGATTTCTGCATATACTCCTTTATACCTGCAGGATGATAACATAAATACCATATTTTAGAATCATGCTATACAAATGAAAACAAATTTAAGGTTAGACATTACTGCCGGTTACATTCCCTCAATATAATTTAGTAATTTAAAATCACACAATGTTGGCCGGGAGCGGTGGCTCATGCCTGTAATCCTGGCACATTGGGAGGCCAAGGCAGGTGGATCACAAGGGCAGGAGCTTGAGACCAGCCTGGCCCATATAGTGAAACCCTATCTCTACTAAAATTACAAAAATCAGCCGAGTGTGTTGGTGTGCGCCTGTAATCTCAGCTACTTGGGAGGCTGAGGCAGGAAAATCACTTGAACCTGGGAGGTGGAGGTTGCAGTGAGCTGAGGTTGCACCACTGCATTCTAGCCTGGACAACAGAGCAAGACTTTGCCTCAAAAAAAAAAAAAAAAATCACAGAATGTCTTTCATAGGTGTGTGTGTCATATGACTAACAAATCAAGACATTGGTAAACTGTAGTAAATATGTATATGTATATATTTATGTATTATATATATATACACAATATATGTAAATATGTACATATATATATATATTGGATTTAGTTTATCCAGCTCTAGATTTATTAGTCTTTCATTTTTTCGTTAACGTTAATTTCATTTTATTATTGAAATGTGTCATATGAATTTCACTAGGGAAGATTTTTATCTATAAATAGTTTTTTGTACATAAATTTACAAGGCTTCCTGCTCTTACTTCTTCCCTCTGGCCATGAGCTAAAAACAATACAGATAATTATCAGTTTATTTCAACTCTAATAGTTGAAACTGACATTAAAAAAACTAGAAAATATACACTGTAATTTACAGATTTCTCAGTTTGATATAGCATCAAAGAATATAAGTAAATATAGACACTGGACTGAGAATTAGAACTTGATTCAGTCCATAATCCTACCATAATTAGCCAGATAATTTTGGGCAAGAATCCAAAACTTACTGAGTCTTAATTGCTCTACATGTAAAACAAAAAGCTTTGTACAAAATTGCCACTAAGGCCCCTTACATCTTTCAAATTCTGAGATAATTTTCCTTCTAAGGGTATGTTTTGATATGCGTAGAATGATGAGGATTTTGTGGAAGCAAAACTCTCATGCTTAGATAAAGTTTGAATTTTTATAAACTATACCAATTGTTAGCTTCTCTCTCTGCTGAACATGAGTTATTTATAAGTAAGTAATACTAAGGTGTTGTAATCAATGAATTTGAGATTCATGTATTATTTGAAAAAAATTAATTATCTACCTGATGGAGTTTAGTACAATTTTATTTTTAACTCAGAAGATTAATAACCCCTTGGAGCCTAATAAGCAGTAGGTCAACCGTCCATCTTTCAGCTATCCAGATGTTAAGAAGTTGAAATTCTGAAGGGATTGGGGGAACCACCGACAACACGTAGATAGCTTACAGAATTTAGCATGATACCATGATTTTTTTCCCCTCACGTGTCTTCGAAGGAAAAAGGTATTTTTGGTTGAAATATTCATATTTAATTGGTGTTCATATGTTTTTGTCTTGTAAAAACAATACGTTTCCTAAAACTGAAGGTTGAGTGATAGCTGGAATTACTACTTGCAAAGATAATTTTAAAACTGGCATATCAAATTTGTTTGCTACTATTATTAGAATAAAGGAAACTAATTTAAGCTTGCATTATACTTCTAATGCACTGGGCTAATCACTTTACATTACTTTACAAATTCAGCTTCATAACTACTCTATAAAAATTTGGATTCTAATTCTCATTTTACAGATTAAGAAACAGAGGTAAGAATGTTTAAGTCAGTAAAACATCTTAGTTTAACCCAGAAAAAGATAAGTGGCAGAACCGGCAAGTATATTTAATTTCCAAGCCTATAGTTTTTCTTACTATGAACTGTGTTGTGTATCCTGGCACTGCAAAGCTTGATGGTTACTCCTGGGCCAGTACATATTCAACATAAGTAGATTCTATCATACCTATTGTATCTTAGCCTCTGAATGCATCAGTTAATATTCATCTTTTCATATCTGAAGGCTTTGTCTAATTTCTCAGGAATCTGATTTTTGCATTCCATTTCAATTATATGTTCAGGGGAACAAAATGATGCCTCCTCCATCTTTTAGCCTGAGTTTTCTGCTTGGTATTTAACAAGTTTCAAATAAATTTGTTTATACCAGGATTCGTAGTACAGAGAACTGAGCTAGGTGGGGCTGCCTGCAGGAACAAAGCATCAGATAAGAAGTACTATGACAGGTGGTTGTGAAGAGAACAAGGCAGGGGTTTGTTGATTAGAACAAAGTGAATCATATTATACAGATTCATTAAATGTGGGGCTGGAAGGGACTCACCAGTCAATTAGCTAAATATTATACTGCACAGGAGAAGAGAATAAGATAGAATACGCTCATGAACTAGAAAGCAGGTTTTAGGATTTCATTCATCTACCCAGTTTCTCAATGGTAGCACTGAAACCTCAATTGTATGTTTATATTGCATATTTTTAAAAATAAATTCCCCCCCCCTTTTTTTTTGAGACAGAGTCTCGCTCTGTCACCCAGGCTGGAGTGCAGTGGCGCGATCCCAGCTCACTGCAACCTCTGCCTCCCAGATTCAAGGAATTCTCCTGCCTCAACCTCTGGAGTAGCTGGAATTACAGGAACATGCCACCATGCCTGGTTAATTTTTGTATTTTTAGTAGAGACAGGGTTTCACCATGTTGGCCAGGCTGGTCTTGAACTCCTGACCTCAGGTAATCCACCTGCCTCAGCTTCCCAAAGTGCTAGGATTACAGGTGTGAGCCACCACACCTGGCCAAGAAATTCACTTCTCTAGGCTTCAGGGTGTCTATCACATTATGCGGTTTAAGACTCAGGGAGCTTAGGTTATAGAAGACCTTGGAGTCAGACCAACCTGAGGTCAGCAGCACCACTTCCTGGTTGCAGAACTTTAGAAAAGTGGCTTAATCTTTCTATAGGTCACTATCCTAATTTATGAAACAGCATAATGAGAGGTCCATCCTTTCTATACTGCTTTGGGATTAAATGAGGACATTTCTAGAGAGTACTTTGCATCAGGGTCTGTCTCAGAGTAAGCATATACAAAGATGTCCAGGTATTGACAATATCTGGATGCTGATAGCATCCTCACCATCATTATAATTTACTTTATGTGGGGCTAATATAATGGAATATCTTTTGTAAATTATGTTTTCCCTTTAAATAAAGAAATATAAATCTCAATGAAAAGAGATTATGGCTGAAGTACTAGCAAAAGAGACCCAAGTCAGCATTGTCACGGTAACTTTATTTTACTCACCAATGAAATGGAAAAGACACAAATCTCTATACATATTTCAAATTAAATATTCAATACCCTAAAATAATAGACTTGGAAATGGCTCTTTTTGCTCAGAACGACCTAAAGTAATTGCACTCAAAGGCAGAAATTCTCATAGCCTCTCATAGCTAAACCTTGTAACTAAAACAAATGATTTTACATGACAAAAAAGAAGAAAGTTCAGTTTTTTTTTCTTAATTATCATAAGTTAATGTGAAGAAATGTCCATTTGGACTCTGCTTTTAGAAGCTCAGTTATACAATATTCATATAAAAATAGTTCCAAATCAATACAACATGTTTTAAATTTACATTAACATTTAAATTAATGAGAAGCTCAATGTGAATTATGGCACGTTAGATGTTTAGGACGACATCTCTTCTTGCCAACTTGGAACAGAGTCTATTGACTCACCTTCATAGTTTCATAAACAGCTTCCAGACTTTATGTATTTTCAGAGCCAGAGGATTTTCAGACTGATGAAGGGGCCATATTGACATCACCAGGGAATGATGTTGGCCCTAAACACTCAAGTTATAAAATGCAGCTAGTAAGTGAGTATACCTCTGAAGGGCAGTTTGCTACAGATTATTCTCACATCTGGGGTTGCTTTAGAATTAGAGCTTATTCCTTTTTTTCTCCTATGAATTTTATTCATAACATATTTCTAGAGCACCTATTCTGGACAGAACACTGTGCTAAAAATAACACAGATCCTCCTTAAAGAAACCCACAGTCTATTGAATGAGGCAGTAATTTATATAAACAATTATAGAATCATATGACATATTCTGTGATAAAACAATTTATGAATTGGGTGCTATCAGAGGTACCTAGATAAGACTGAGGAGAAGGACAACTTTCTGAAGAAATGAGGCTTCAAAGCCAAGTAGGCATTCGTTAATTAAGGAAGTACAGAAGATCTCACTAGTCAGAGGGAAGATCACATAAAAGAGCCAGACACCTTCCCTTCAATAAACAAGAAATCCACAATGATTAGTGTGAGAGGTGGCAAATATGTGTGTGTAAATTTATGTGTGCTTGTTTAGTGTGTAGGTACACACGCTCACATAGAAGTGTGAATATAACAAATTAATATCCACATGCTCACATAGAAGTATGAATATAACAAATTAATATCCATGATTAGAAAGCTAAATTAATGAGCTTTCTCATATGTCATGATAAGGAGTTTGGACATGATCCTTAAAATTATGCAGATGCATAAGTTCTGATGGATTTTAATAGCTTGATTTAAAAAGTATTGCTCTGGCAATAACATAGAGAATAGATGAAAGGTGAGAGGTTTTTTCCCACAAAGGTCAACAGTTTTTTGTCAGATGTCAAAAGAGGCCTTAGTAAATCCACGCTTGAATTCATATGACGTCAGATGCAAGACACAGTGGAGAATGTCAGAGAGACTTAGCAATTCCAAATCTCATGGCTTTCCTTTTGACTGCGAAGTGAAATGGGCAATGAGAGACTAGAGTTAGCAGTGCTGTACCTGAGTTCTGCCACCCTCACTCATTTGTGAAAAACAATAAATTGATTACCAGCTATGCACCAGGGACAGTATTGGATCCCGTGACAGAGTAACGAACAGGCTAGGCAAGGTCCTGGCTCTCAAGATGATATACATATTTTCTTGAAAGCATGAGAAAGAACAATTCTTGAGAAACATTTCTTCATCAATGAGACAGAACAATTAAGTAAATAAAAGCATTTCTAGATTGGGGTAAAAATTATTGAGAAACAAGGTGATGTGATAATAACAAGGATGGGGTCAGACAGGGTTGTTTAACTGAAGAGCGCAAGCTTTGGACTGGGGATTCAAATCCCTGCTCTGCCATTTCTCTGTTATGTTGTGTTGGCAAGATCTTGTGCCTCAAGTTCCTCTTCTTTAAACTGAAGCTAAATATTTCACTTCATAGGCTTATTGTGAGGACTAAATGAGTTAATAAATACACAAAGATTAGCCCATTACTTAGCAAATAGAAATGTTCCAACTTACTATTAGTATAGTTGTAGTTACTATTATTACTTTTATTATCATTCTTCTGTGAATAGATTGGCAATGGAAGGACTAGTTGAAAGGTGAAATTTGGGCTTAAACCTGAAGAATGAGAAAGAGCCAGACATGCAAAAAGCCTTAGAAAAGATATTCATGCCTAACAAAGCCAACAACAGTGCAAAATTTCGGAAGGGTCTTAATGTTAAAATGTCTTCAACTTATTAGAAACGATTTCAGTATTATTACATAAGTTTCAGCTGCTTTTACGGCTCCAGGAAAGGAAGGGTAACTTATCTAAATAAAGAATCCAGGCCAGGCATGGTAGCTCATGCTGTTACCTCAGCACTTTGGTAGGCCAAAGGAGGAGGGTAGCTTAAGTCAGGAGTTCAAAATCAGCCTGGGCTATGTAGTGAAACCCCATCTCTAAAAAAAGAAAAAAATAGCCAGATTTGGTGGCACATGCCAATAGTCCAAGTTACTTGGGAGGCTGAGTGGGGAGGGTCGTTAGAGCCAAGTAGATAGAGGCTGTAGGAGGCTTTGATGGTGCCGCTGCTCTGCAGCCTGGGCAACAGAGCAAGGCTCTGTCTCAAAAGAAAAAAAAAGGAAATCATATTTGCTAGGATTATTAAGAAAAATCATGTTTGAGAGATAGCTAACACATATTTTTTTCATTTTTAATCAACACCAGGCAGCTAATGATTATAGCTAATATCAGAAACTGTCATTTTCCAGCACACAAATGTGTCAGTGATTGGCAGAAAACAAATGAGCCTTTATTGGTGAAATTAATGGTGTTAACATATATGGATTGACATACATATATTTGAGAAACTACTGATATTTAGATTAAGACCATTTAAGAATCTATTGAGACCAGAGGCATGTATCCTTAAGTTAGGGATGACACTCAAAGCTTGATTTGTAACTGGTTGTCTGTTTAGCTATGGGTGAGAAGAACATTGATTGATACAACTGTGAGGTTGGAATGCTGCCTGCTGAAAGGTAGCAGTTGGAAAACCTAAAAAAATAAAAAGGTGGAATTTTGTTGCACTTAGAATAGGCTGTAATTTTTGCATACTTGCTCACTATTGAAAGCATGTTTGTCTAATAAATCTTTTTATTTACCAAAATTAAGTCAGTATAACCTAGTACAGAGGGCATAGCTAACCCTCACCCAGAGGGCTCAGGGTTCTTTGGTGATTATTATTTACCAAAAATAAGTCTACATGCCTGTGTGTTGTGCAGGGCCAAAGAAGCTTAGATCAGTTTGCAGTATTTAAACTGTCCAAGGACAAATCAAAAAACCCTGCTTCTGGAGTATGATAAGAAAGACATTGCTAGAAACTGAAGTCAGAGAGCTAGACAGGAATCAAACAGTGTAGGAACTTGCAGCTCCTGATAGCATTGCTGGATTTCATTCTCATTGCAATAGAATCTTCTAAGATGTAAGTGGAGAGAGCCATTGATCTGTCTTGAGTTTTTTAAAGATGATAATAACCAATGTGTAGAAAATGGATTGTAAAGGTATGATTGAGTGCAGGGAGGGAAATTTAGAAGTGTTTCAGGAGTCTAGGAAAGAGTGATAAAGGTTTCAAACACAGCCATAGAAATGGACACAGAAATGTAGATTGGTTTTGAAACGTATTTTAGAAGAAATCTTCATAGGATTTGCTTGTGTATCAGAAATGAAAAATGCCACAAGAAAAGATTGAAGTTTAGCACTGCTGTTAGGAAATCTTAATGCTGAATGTGGTTAGCTGAGGTGGTCTATGTTTTAGATTTGAGGTGCATTCTTATCGCTAACAGGAGCCTCTCGCAATGGCAAAGAAAGAAATGTAAGCCTACTGCTGACTTCTCTGAGGAGCCATGCAGAAATCTGCCATTTCCAATGACAGGGCCTTCAACAGAGGCTGCCTCTGGATGAATACATGCCCTTTGGAGTTCTGTGAGATGTCTTGCTCACATAGGCCATGTTTTTTCATAAATAAATAGGAAGATCTAAATGGGAAATTTCAGTATTTCATATTTATTTCAAATTCAATGAGGCTTACTGTTCCCTTGTAGAAAATGAAGGACCAAGAAAAAGGTCTCTATTATGATCTGCTATCAGAAAGAAGTTGATATTCATCACACTTGATCTCACCCAAAAGGCCAAGAAGCAACATTCATCAAAAGCTATGGAACTTCAAAATAATCTTGGATTTGAGTTCAGTGTATGAACATGTTTTCATAGTCACTGATTTAGTCAGTCAGTCAGTCCATCTGCCAGTCTATCAGTCAGCTGTTTTCCTTAATAAATATTTACTATGACTTAGCTATGCACTGGGCCAGGTGTTAGTGATGAGTCTTTTACGTTTCTTCTGTCTGAACATTTTCTAGATTTTTAGTCTATTAAACACCAACACAAAATATCTCAAGCACGATTCATAAAACTGATTTCACTACACTCTACATTGACTCTAGAACAGTTGCAAACATAACAAAAACAATAATTAAAAACAATAACAAGAAACAATACAACAAAAACAATAACAAAAAACAATAAAGTTGATGACCTACAAAAACTTTACATCCTTTAGAAAAACATTTCACTTATGCTTCCAAATTCTAATTGTGAATTTGCTCAATATTTTTTTAAAGAAAGGAATTAATCATTATGTACAAATAATGTCATGATCTTTATACATGTTAACGGATATGTAACACAGATAATGACAGGGTTTGTAGACAGACACTATTAAAAGTGAAATATTTTCATACATATTTTAAAATAATTTGGTTTATATAGTAAAAACTAAAATGAGAAGATTTATACCCAAACTTGATATTTTACTTATCTATGGCCTGTGAATGGTAGGAAAGAGATAGTTCAATATTCTATGCCACAATATTTTTATCTAAAGTGGAGTTAAATCTGTGTAGCCACTTTATTCTTATTTATTTTAACATGAGAATTACAAGTCTGGTGTCTAGGAAGCCTTCTAGGCTCTCTCATTTTTGTTTCAAAATAAAGAGACCACATCATTACTATCATCTGAAGTAAAAAGAAACCAAGAGATGAATTGCCTAAAAGAATATATTCACATCATTATCAGTTCAATGGTACAGTATAATACTTCTACACATTATGTTTTTTTCTTCATATTTGCCTTTAGCTGTTGGAGACAGCTGAAGTTGTTGACAAGTTGCATGTATATTTCAATCCATGTCATATTTTTTCTTGTACTTCTCTAAGGCAGACAAGAATAATCAACCATTGGAATAAGTCTTACTGGATTAATATTTAATAATTGAGGTATTATACATTTCCTTTTGGGTGGTATCACTTTGTAATTTTCCCTCAAGGAATAACTTTGATGATCATTTCTGTCATAACTTAAAAATGAAAGAGAAGTGGTATCAGTTTAAATACAGAATATTTTATGGGTTATTTACTTTCAAAGTGCTCAGAGACTAGTGGTTTCCATTTAGACAATTCGTAAACACCAAAAAGGGAACTGGATAATAGCAGTTTGAGGGGCTAATCCCCAAAACTTTCTGCATTAAATATATGAATAGCTTCTTTTCAAAGACATATTAATATATTCTAATGATTTTATGATGCCACCTTAGTAACTCAAAGAGAACAAACACTACCACAAATAAAAGTTTATCTGTCTGTGGGGGAAAATTGAGACCTCTGTGGTGAGCCAAAGAGTAAGCTTAGTGCAAATAGACCACGAGTGAGTGACAAAATGCTACTCTTTATAAGTGGGGCTGATTCTGTACTCCACACACTCTCATTATGTATTCTGCTAATAGCACAAGGAAGTGAAAATAACAGTTAGTTCTGTAAAGAGCTGGGTGCAACATTAAGACATTAAGATTTAATTAAACCTTGTTTTACTTGGGCAAGCTAGTCATGCAGTGATGTCACAGGAGAACAGAACCCAACACTCTGATGACTAGTAGCAAAAAGACATGTAGCTGAAATGCCAGTGCACACAGCTAATGTAAACAAGTTAAGGGGAGCAAGGGAAACAGTGCTGTAAACCGAAACGATGCCACATGAGTCATGCTGGAGGGATGTGACGGTGTTGAGTCTGTAGAAAGCAAACAGACTTTGAGAGGACCGGGCAGGAATCAGGGTTTCTGGTTTGTTCTGGTAAAGGGTGATTCAAACTCTTTTGTGGGCCTCATGGTATAGAACAGGAACCGAAGGTAGGGATGACAGGAAACAGGAAATGCAATTTCAGCTCAATATAAAAAAATTCTACCTGTCAAAACTATCCAAGAGTGGAATAGACTGTCGTTGGAGGTAATAAGTTTATAACCATTTGAGGTATTTAGGTATTGACTGCACAGCCAGTTGGTAGTTACTTTCTAACTAGGTATAGTGTCATTCTCAGAATCCAATGAACATACCATTTAGGTGTTAATTTAATGAAGAAGAAGTAGTCAAAGTATGAATCTACATAAATTGAAAAAACTTACATAGTAGAATTTGAGGTGGGGTGATGCTCGTTTTATCTGTCAGCTTGACTGGGTTAAGTGATGCCCAGATAGACGGTAAAATGTTATTTCTGGGTGTGTCTGTGAAGGTGTTTCTGGAGAAAATTAGCATGAAACAATTTAGCTATCTCACTTATAAAAATATTACTTTAATTAACATATAATAATTGTACATATTTAGGAGGTACAGGGTGATATTTTGATGCATATATTGTATACAGTGTACAATGATCTAATAAGGGTAATTAGCATATCTACAACCTTGAACATTGATTATTTCCTTATGTTTGGAGCATTCAAAATCTTGCATTAGTCTGTTCTCACGATGCTATGAAGAAATACCCAAGACTGGGTAATTTGTAAAGAAAAGTGGTTTAATTGACTCAGTTCTGCATGGCTGGGGAGGCCTCAGGTGTTATTATGGTGGAAGTCACCTCTTCACAGGGTGGCAGGAGACAGAATGAGCCAAGCAAAGGGGTAAAAGCCCCTTATAAAACCATCAAATCTTGTGAGAACTTAGTATCATAAGAACAACATGGAGGTAACTACCCCCATGATTCAATTACCTTCCACTGGGTAGAATTACCTTCCCCATGACATGTGGGGATTATGAGAACCACAATTCAAGATGAGATTTGGGTGGCGACACAGCCAAACCATATCACCTCTCTTCTAGCTATTTGAAAATATAAAATAAATTACTGCTAACTGTAGTTATCATACAGTGTTATAGAGCACTACAACTTATTCCTCCTATCCTGTGATTTTTGTATCCATTAAACAATCTCTCACTATCCTTCCCTTCAGGATATCCTTCCCAGACTCTAGGAACCACTATTTTACTCTCTGCTGTTACAGAATAGCTGTTTTAGCTTACATATATGAGTGAGAACATGTGTTTCTTACTATGTCTCACCCCAGTTAGAGTGACTATTCTCAAAAAGATAAAAAAAAAAATGTTGGTGAGGACATGGAGAAAAGGGAACTCTTATACACTGTTGGTGGGAATGTTAATTAGTACAGCCATTATGGAAAACAGTATGGAGGTTTCTCCAAAAGCTAAAAATAGAACTACCATATGGTCTAGCAATCCTACTATTTGGTATATATCCAAAGGAAAGAAAATCAGTATGTCAAAGATGTATCTGCATTTCCATGTTTCTTGCAACACTATTTACAATAGCCAAGATATAAAATCAACCTACATGTTCATCAATAGATGAATGAATAAAGAAAATGTGGCATATATACACACTGAAATACTATTTATCTATAAAAAAGAATGAAATACTGTCATTTACTAAAACATGGATGAGCTTGGAGGATATTACGGTCGGTAAAATAAGCAAGGCACAGAAAGTGATTAACATTTGAATTAGTAGACTGAGCAAAAAAATCTGCCACCACCAATGTGGACAAGCATCATCCAATTGGTTGAGTGCCCTAACAGAACCAAAAGGTGGAGGAAGGTTGAATTCTCTCTTCTTGAGCTGGGACATGCATCATCTCCTGCCCTCAGACACCACAACTTCATGGACCTTCAAACTCTGAGACTTAACATGAGTTGCCCCAAACCATGTCATTCTTCAGACTGGGACTGAGTTATGCCACCAACTTTTCAGATTATCCAGCTTGCAAGCAGCATATGATGGGACTTCCTAGTTTCCATAATTACATAAGCCGATTCTCATAATATTAATAAATCCTTTGTACATGTTCATTTATATATATTCTATTGGTTCAGCTTCTCTGGAGAAGCCTAGTGAATACAGGTAAAATTAGCGGCATTGACCCAATTGCCATAACATGTAAATTAACACTTGAGAAGCAATTTTTGTGATGAAGCTTTTTCTATATTAGGTGACCTTGAAAAATTGAATGCACTTTAGCAGTATATTCGTTTCCTAGGGCTGCCATAACAAAGTGTCACAAATGAGGTGGCTTAAAACAGCAGCAATTTATTCTCTTACACTTCCTGGAGGTCAGAACCCCAAACTAAAATATGGCCAGGCCACAGCATCTCTGAAGGCTCTATGGGAAAATCTTTTCTTGTCTTTTCTTGCTTTTAGTAACTCCAAGCGACCCTTGGTTTGTGGCACCTGCACTTCAATTTCTGCCTCCATCTTCACATGGCCTTCTTCCCTCTATGTTTGTCTTCTCTGCATGTCTAATTTTATTTGTTAATTATTATTTTTATTATTATACTTAAGTTCTCGGAAATGTGCAGAATGTGCAGGTTTGTTACATAGGTATACACATGCTATGGTGGTTTGCTGAACCCATCAACCTGTCACCTACATTAGGTATTTCTCCTAATGCTATCCCTCCCCTAGTCTCCCATCCCCCAACAGGCCCCAGTATGTGATGTTCCTCCCCCACTCTGTGTCCATGCGTTCTCATTGTTCAACTCCCACTTATGAGATAAAAGGCGGTGTTTGGTTTTCTGTTCTTGTGTTAGTTTGCTGAGAATTATGGTTTTCAGCTTCATCCATGTCCCTGAAAAGGACATAAACTCACCCTTTTTTATGGCTGCATAGTATTCCATGGTGTATATGTGTCACATTTTCTTGATCCAGTCTATCATTAATGGGCATTTGGGTTGGTTCCAAGTCTTTGTACTGTGAACAATGTCACAATAAACATACGTGTGTATATATCTTTATAGTAGAATGGTTTGTAATCATTTGGGTATATACCCAGTAATGGGATTGCTGGGTCAAATGGTATTTCTGGTTCTAGATCCTTGAGGAATTGCCACACTGTTTTCCATAGTGGTGGAACTAATTTACACTCCCACCAACAGGGCTAATATCCAGAATCTACAAAGAAATTAAACAAATTTACAAGAAAAAAAAAACAACGATCCCATCAAAAAGTGGGCAAAGGATATGAACAGACACTTCTCAAAAGAAGACATTTATGCAGCTAAGAAACATGAGGAAAAGTTCATCACCAGTCATTAGAGAAAGGCAAATCAAAACCACATTGAGATACCATCTCATGCTAGTTAGAATGGTGATCATTAAAAAGTCAGAAAACAACAGATGCTGGAGAGAATGTGGAGAAATAGGAATGCTTTTTATTTTACTTTTTTTAATGATACCAGTCATTGGAGTTAGGGCCCACCTAAATCCTAATCTCATTTTAACCTGATTATATCTGCAAAGACTCTATTTTCAAATAAGGTCACATTTATAACTACCAGGGGTTAGAACTTTAACATATGTTTTTGGAAAACACAATTCAACTCATAACAAGCAACATTACATCTTTTTATCATCAACACTTGTATAAATTAAGGCATCTAATTTTCATTTATAAAATGTCCTTCCTTTCCTGGGCTTTAATTCCCTGCATCTTAATCTTTCCACTTTCCAACCTAATATAACTAAAGCACATTGAGCTCTCTGAACACATCATCTTCTTCTACATAATTGTTTATAGGTTGGAGCATTCTGTCTTGTCCATATCAATACTTTCTAGTAGTTCTACAACTTTTAGCTATGTTTTATACATTTCTTATATCTGTTAGGCAAAATAGTTTCTGTCAGCCTCTGTTCTCCTTATAGCATCTGCATATATGTTCACTAAGCCAATTGTCAAGCCATATCATTAACATTTGTTTCTCTCTCTCTCTGAAACTGTACGTTATTTAAACGCAGGGACCATGTTTATAATACATACATATTTATTGAATAAATTAATGAATTAATGGATGACTGAGTAAATAGTTGCACTTACGACCCATGTAAGTGTCTAAAAGAATCTGAATATGTGAGATATTTTGGATATTAAGACAAAAATAGTATAGAGAGTAAAGGCCACCAAAAATATCTCACTTTCAATTTTTTTCATGACCTCCTCCTCTTGTTATAATCAAACCATATGTAAGGGAATCCTTACTCCTTAAGCTCAGTTTTATTAGTGGGTATGTGGAATTATTCTGATTAATCATCTTTATATATCCATTCATATTATTTAATTATATATACACATATTTGTGAGATGTTACAATGTATGAAAATTTTTAATGTATAAAAGCCTTGGATATTTTGTTTGTACATTTAAAAATAATATCAAGCATATTATTTATGAGTAAAACATTTCAGTTGCTATTTTAAAAGTTATATATATACATGGGATTTTGTGACTCTTAACAGAGGAACAGTTTCCAATGAGTATTGATAATGATCAGATGAGTGATTTAAATTCATTTCCAGTGGCCAGACTGCTGTCATCCTGTGTTTTTGTTGCTGCTATTGTTCTAGGGAAGAGAGAGAGAGTGAGAAGGAGGAAGAACAAAAGGAGGAAAGGAAGAGAAGAAAAGAAATAAAGTAAAAATCTTAGTTAGAGACCCCTAATTATCTTAATGCTTTATTATACCTCACTGTTGGCTGACTGGCTGGATGGCTTACATAAACAACAACAAAAAATCTTCTTAGTGGATGTAAATTCTGTAGTCGTTGGTGCTCAAGATGGGAAAATCTAACCTGGTTTTTTTCCTTTGCTGTGTTTTAGTATGTACACAGAGGATGCCACTAGGGATTCTTTTACATTTTATATTTAAGGACATCTATAACGCTTTCAAAGGTCTTAAGACTGTTACATGATTTCTAAATATTAAGTTTGTGGTTATATAAATAACCAGTTTCTGGTTCTTGCTTAGCAAGAACCCAGTTGAAACATTTTAGTAAAGCTTTTAATAATGGTTTCAGAAGATACCCACCAAAAAACAAACAAAAAGTAAGCCAACGGGCACTATTATCCATGAGGCCAGTACACTAGAGTTTGAGAAAATAAGTTCTGAGAACATAATAAAATATTTTAAGAGCAGTCGACATTACTATTTCACAGTAATATACCACCAAGCTTGAGTAGGGGAAGAAGGTTATTACATTTCATTTTGCTGTCTACATTCTATCCATAGGGTGTGTGCACTCATAATTGTTTGTGGTTACTTGCAATAATCAAGCAGTTATAAGCACATTAATGAACAAAGAATACTTCAGCAGGGTGCTGAAGTCACCAGAGAAACCTATGATACATACATATATACATATATTTGCATATACATACATAAATATGCAAGCCATCCAGCCAGTCGCAGAGAGAGAGGTATGAAAGAAAGCAGTAACACAATTCAGAGTACCTATCTCAAATTTTTACTCTATTTCTTTTTTCTCTCTCTTTTATCTTTCCTTCTTCCCTCCCTCCTGAGCTCCCTAAAAACAGCAGCAGCAGCAACAAAAGCAGGAACAAAACCATATGGGGTAACAGTGATCTGGCCACTGAAAATCAACTGAAGTTACTGAACTCATTCGTCAGATCATTATTAATACTCACTGGAAACTTTTCGTCAGTTAGTTAACCGGTATCTGCTTGAGTCACAAAATCCCATGTATTTATAGCTTTTAAAATAAATAAGCAACTATAGATTTTTCACTCATAAATAATATGATTGATATTCTATTATAAATGTACAAACAAAAATCCAAGGCTTTTCTAAATTAAAACATTTTATACATTATAGCATCTAATAGTTGCTCTTCTTTCCTGTGTTACATTCTTTTAGGGGCAGAAACCATGACCCTTCATGTACACAGAAGTCAGAATGGAACCTGTGTCTGTACTAGATTGTTTAATTTATATGTATTTTTATTATATCAAGAAGGAGGTGAGTTTTGTAGATGATATTTAAAGACATATAAAAATATATTTCTGAATTAGAATTTAGGCTTAACATTCCTCCTTCAGCCTATAAATCCCACACATAATTCCTCTCTTATTGAGATGTAAGTCAGAAGGTGAACTTTCTTATTAAAGGGCTTTTCAAGCATCATTCCAAATGAAATAGCCAAAACAATAGAAAATAAAGAATTAAGATGTTTAATAAAAGTGGAATGGATTCTAATTGTATTTACTTTTCTAGAGCATGAAAAATGTATTATGTGATTAGGATGGAGAAGCAGAAAATCTTAGAAATGTAGTTATGACAGTTGTTAGATATGCCAAATTCACATGTTCACCCAGGTGAATTTCTTTTTCACCATCATTGCATGACATTCTCCTGCTTCTGAGTATACACCTACAGCAAGGAAGAATTCACTTTTTATAAGGGGGCCTATTTTGAAGAGAACGGATTTATCCAACTCTTTGAAATTTCCTATTTATATAACGAGTCATTCAATCCATGCCTAGAGTAGTACTGTGTCACACAGCTAAGTACGTGAGTTCTAGATCTATTTCAAGTCTCTATTCCAACTTTTACTAGCTCTATGACTTCAGGAATGGTTTTCATTCTTTGCCCCGTTCACTTCATCTGTAAAATGTAGACACTAATAGCCTGTACCACATAGGGTCATTCTGAAGAGTGTTCCATATCAAGCATACAGACCAGTGACTGACACATAGTAAGCATTGTATGAGTATGAAGTCTTTATATTTATTTTTTTTAGTTGAAGATACAGTTTTTAGTAGAGTATGATTTGCCAGACGTTGTCCTCAATAATGGCGATATAATAGCAATCAAAACAAAATCCTTGCCCTCATGAAATTTACATTCTAACTTGAGTAACTATAACAGAACTTAGGTAGCTATTTGCCAAAGACTTCTCCTTTTTCTTGACAGCTGAACTACCTATCTCAGTTTTTTCTATGTTGATGTATGTCCATAGGACTGAGCTGTGGCCAAAGGAATGTGAAAGGAAGTGATGTGCTCTATTTTCGGGCCTGGCTAATACATATTTCCCACATGCCATTTATTCTCCTCTCTTCCCTTGCCTGCTTGCTATATGAAGATGCCAGGACGAGCTTGAATGCCACAGGCTACAGAAGTCAGTCTTTATTCCTGAATGACTGGATGGGGCAGATTCTCAGCCTCACCTCCCTGCTGCCACCAACATTCAGAGTTAATACAACTAGGAAAACGATTGTCTATTGTATTATGCTGTTAAAATTTCAAGGTTTCTCTCTCACAGAATTTAGCATCACTTTAGTTAATGTGGAGAGGTTAAGTAGACAGATACATCTACAGTATAATATCAACTAATGCTAAGTGTGATGCAGAAGAGTGAATCAGGGAAAGGGAGTGGAGGAGAGTGGTCAGGGACGTCGTCACCAATGGGGGGCACATCTGAAGTGAGACAAGTAAAATGAGCTAAAGAAACGCATGTACAGCTCTTGAAAAAGCACTCCAGACAAAAGGAGTCACAAGAGCAAAACCCCTGAAGTGGGAGAGTGCTTAGAATTTTCACAGGTTCATGAGAAAATCAGCATGAGCTGGAACTGAGTACAAAGTGTGTTCAGAGGGAATCAGAGGACAGACCAGTAAGGCTTTACAGACGAGGGTAAAGATTGTGGATTTTATTGGAAAATTTTCAGAAAGGAAATCATGCAATATAATTTACATTTTTAAATAATCACTCTAGCTCCTGTGCAGAGGGTGAGTTAGGAAATGATGGAAAGCTGACATATCATTTATGGAGCTATTACAGTCACTTTGAAAACAACACAATGGCACCTTCAGTCTTCTTATGTCAGTGTTTTTGCTCCCTAGAACCTTTGCCCATTTAACATGAAACAATGTATCATAAATACACCATGAGGTGTATAATCTGCAAACATCGTTTTATGATAAATGAACAAAGGTTCATTTAAATAAGGACAAAGGTTTTAAATAAGTTTTAATCTGATATAATCTGTTTAATCCTCCCCCAGAAGCACTTCAGTTTGGCACCATCATTCTTTTTAACGTTTATATTAAACTCAGGTGCATGTGTGTTACATAGGTAAACTTGTGTCATAGGGCTTTGTCGTACAGATTATTTCATCACCCAAGTGGTAAGCCTAGTACCCATTGGTTATTTTTCCTGATCCTCTTGCTCTTCCCACTCTTTACTCTCTGACAGGCCCCCAGTGTGTGCTGATCCCTTCTATTTCCATGTGTTTTCATCATTTAGCTCCCACTTACAAGTGAGGACATGCAGACACCATCATTCTTAAATCCATTTAAAATTACATGTTGTTCCCTAGATATGCTCTACACCTCTCACCTTTCTAAAGCTGGACATAATTCATCGAACTGTAGAAATCTTGTTCTAGATTTTCTAACCTTAAACCCTACCACATCTATTTTTAATTTCTGCAATTGATACTTTCTAAAATGCTTTTAAATCTCCTCTTACATGGAACCAGTACAACTCTTGACTACATTTTTCATATGAAGATGTGGCTGTTTGGAAACAGCTTGACTTGTATCATAGCAATGGATTTTATGTCTCCAAAGAACATGTTCTAAAGATAGTAAGTAAGTTCAATGTGGAAAAGGGTTTTGTAGTGAGATATGTTTTGGAGTCATTGAACTAAATAAAATTAGTCGGATCCAATTTCTGCAGGGCAGTTCAGAGAATTTAGCATGCTTTTATGCATATGATTCTCCATGAGTTAAAATAATATTTGGAGTATTAATCAAAATTGACTACAGAAGTCTTTCCTCTTTTATGGAATATTTCAAGGGACTAAATAAAGTTCTGTTGAATACATACTACTGATTTCCAGAGAACATAAGTTTTAAGTAAGTTTTAATCTGATATAATCTAAAAGCAGCAATCTATATGACCAAAATGGTAATTCAGCATTGAAGTGAATATGGGAACTATCTCTCATCTTGTACACTCACACTAATCTCGTTCCTCAGAAAAACTTCTTTTGGTAATATTCTCATGATGAAATCATTTTGAAAGTAATTTTGTAAAAATGTAAATTACGGCAGGCAATTCATTAATTGATATTACCTAAACTTACTGCAAGTGTTCTGAATAAATTGCACATGAATCTCATCTATTCAGAGTTATCTTCATTAAAAATAAAATTTGGGGGAGTCTGGTAGGAAAAAGGCTTAGTACAGTTTCTAGTCACTAGACTATAAAAAGGGAAAGAGATTTCTGTTGTTGGAAATTTACAATATAGCAGAGATGCTTATCCCATCACACAGAAGCCTCCAGAAAGCCACAGATGAATGCTGTTTGCTTCGTGTCTGTGTTCATCCTTTTCTTATTCCTGTTTTAAGATGGGTAAACAATTACAAGGGACCAGAGGGTGTTTTCACACCTTTTACTCCTCTTTATTAAGGTAGACTTTATAGCCCAAGTGTGACAGGTAGTGTTTTGGCACACTGGATTTCTCCCAGGAGCATATTATCTAACTCTGCAGGAGTTGGAGACTTCAGATTGGCTCAGGATTAATAGATACCACTTCACCATCAGCAAACTCTTTGTACCCAGAAAACAAGGTTGTAGTCAGGTGTGCTCTATTTTCTTTGGACAGTCTATAGTAGTTGTCCCAAAATAAAGAATACTTTGTTTTTCTACAGTATAATAAAAATAGCAAGGGTTACAGAATAAAAAACACCTGAAACTCCATATTTGTGGGCTAGTCAAGGTGCTTAATGTATATATAAGTCTGTTATTTAATTTCTCAAATAGGCAAAAAGATCAACCTACTTCACGAAGCTGTTATGTGAATTGATGAGATTTAAAATTTGTACTATCCCAGAATGTAAATCTGGGAAAGCAGATATCTTGACCGCATTGTTCTCTTCAACTCAATGCCTTGAGCAGTACTTTGCATAA
This sequence comes from Aotus nancymaae, assembly GCF_030222135.1. Taxonomy (NCBI): domain Eukaryota; kingdom Metazoa; phylum Chordata; class Mammalia; order Primates; family Aotidae; genus Aotus; species Aotus nancymaae. The sequence goes on along the minus strand of NW_026988473.1, from coordinate 21,347,596 downwards.
AGTAGGCAGGCAATATAATTTTAATTTTCCTGATTGAACATACTTAGTATACTGAAGCCCTTTTTATCACAGGTCCCAATATAAACAAAGTCACCAGTGATTAGGCATGGTGAAAATTTTTGTTTATCATAAAGTACTGCTTTAAGTATTGAACATGTTTTAGATGAACAGCTAGGCAGTTGAAAACACTTTATCAATCATAATAATATTAATTTCTTCTCTCCCTTACTATACAAATTTTCTCCAAGGAGCAACAGTGAAGAGTAACTTCATGTTTTAGAACAATTATAAAATTTAAAGATGATTTTAATATGTTGAGTAAAAAGGAAACTGACATTTACTTGGGAATTTGGCATATGTGATTCTAAGAGAGTAAAAATCTAAAGATTGTGTGGGTGTATGGTTTTTATCATTCTTCCTTATGGTGTTCTGAAATGAATAGCTAGAAATTTTAATTGAGAAACAGTTTCATTAAAATTACCTATATTTTCCATTGCCCTAGTATATTCTTTTTTTTTTTTTTTTTTTTTTTTTTGAGACGGAGTTTCGCTCTTGATACCCAGGCTGGAGTGCAATGGCGCGATCTCGGCTCACCGCAACCTCCGCCTCCTGGGTTCAGGCAATTCTCGTGCCTCAGCCTCCTGAGTAGCTGGGATTACAGGCACGCGCCACCGTGCCCAGCTAATTTTTTGTATTAGTAGAGACGGGGTTTCACCATGTCGACCAGGATGGTCTCGATCTCTTGACCTCGTGATCCACCCGCCTCGGCCTCCCAAAGTGCTGGGATTACAGGCTTGAGCCACCGCGCCCGGCCTGCCCTAGTATATTCTAATTTACCTGTCTTCTTTATCTCCCCTTCCCATCCTGCCCAAGCACATGGTTATTTCTACTTCATATCCTATTTTCCAGCATACAAAAACTAGGGCTAAAACAAAGCAATACAAAACCCCATTACGCATATGAAATTCTGATTTCTCTTTTGTTCACATGACCAGAAACATGAGAAGTTCACCAATGGGCCATGTGGAGTTCAAATATTGGTTAGTACTTTTTTTTTTGCATTCCATTCCTATAGGAAATAGAAGAAAAAACAGAAAACTAACAGTGCTGAATTATAACGTAGTCACATAAGTACTTTTACCCACCTTGCTTGTTGAAAATTCCTTTTCTTTACATACACTGGGAGTGAGTAATGTATGTGTAGTGGAGACTGGGGATAGGGGATATATTTGGAATATTAATATATATAAGTATAAAATGCAATAAATGTGATAACCTAATAATAATCTTTATCAATGGCTGTGTGCAGGCACTCTGACAAGTGTGGTGCAACATTCTTTCATTTCATTCTCACAATTCCACAATATAGGAATTTTATAGCTATTTTACAAAACTCAAGAAATTGAAGATCAGAGAAATTATTTAACTTACATAATATAATTATATTACTTAATAGCAGAGCTGAGGTTAAATATCAGATCTGTTTATTCTGGTTCCTGATCACTAAGGACAAAGAGATATGTCTTTTCTCTATACAGAAGAGCAAATAAAGAAAATAAATTTTAAATGATAGAAGCCCATGTCATCACTCATCTACCATGGGTGAAGATTTGAAGGTCAACATTCTACCAGTAGTGTCAACCTCACAATCCATATATTTCTGTTAGATGTCACATTTTGTGGGTGTAGCACAAAATAAACTAAGGAAACTTTGGACTTGCCAAGGATCTATTGAAAGCTGTCGGCTGACATAACATCAAAGTCTGTTGAAAGGAGCCTCACCAGTCAAAAACCCTAAAACGAAGTGATGTTTGATATTTCTCATTTTTTTTCCCCACATAAAATGTATGAACTTTGAAAAACTTTCAAATTATATTAATTTCTTTGTCTCATCTTCTTTCAGAGTTCAAAAGACCGAAGCAAAAATAGTCATCACAGTTGATACATCACTTTTCATATCTAAACTTGCCTTTGTCTGAGTGAATGGCAAGGTTGGGGTTCAATTCTAGAAAGAAATATAAATCGATGTTCTTTGTGCTTAGAAAATATGAGATGACATATTAAATATTTGATCCTTATTACAGGGATTTTTCTCTGGTTTTCTTTGTAAATCATCACTCAGTTCTATGCTTTGTATTTTGATAGAGATTATGTTACTGGCAGTTTTTCTCAAAAAAGCAAAATAAGACTTTTTAAAGAAAACACAGCAAAGCTTATCTGTAGCCAAGTCATATGCTTGTCAAATTCAAAAAGATTATTGTGAAAAATTAAACATCTTCAGATTTTCTGCCCAATATTAATGTATAAATTTAGAGCAATTTGATAATTCAGTTTAAAGATTTAGAAAAGTAAAGGCTTATACCTCATAAATCAATGAGGAAAATATCTGCAATTCAGTAGAAAATAGGTAAAGAAGATGGAGAACCACTTAGTAGAAAAATAATAGCAAATGATTAAAACACATAAAAATTATACAACATAGTTAAAGAAAAATAATAATAATGAGACACTGGCTGGCATAATCAGTTTTGTAATTTTCTTTTTGATGCGATCAGTTTTGTACTTTGCTTTTACTTCAAAGGCACTTTTCCAAAAAAAAAAAAGGTGGTCACTCATCTACCATGGGTGAAGATTTTTTTTTGGAACAGCACCTTTTCAGAACAATCACTGCTTTAATTCTCTTTTCCCAGTTACTGTCTATTCTACTACCCCGTATATATACTACATATTGCTAATCATACTATTTAATTTTCCTTTACATCTATCTATCTATCTATCTATCTATCTACTTACCTACCTACCTATCTACCTATCTATCCATTCATCCATCCTTCCATCTTTTAGTCTAGTCATCTCTCCATCTATCCATCTACTTTCTTTATTGCCTTTCTCTTGCCAAATTAAAAGTGGACTCTATAAGTGAGCAATAATGTTTCTCTAACTTGCTACCATATTTTTTGCCTAATGTAATGCCTAACACTTAATAAGAGCTCATAAAGTGGTTACTGAGGGAATGAGTGAATGCTACACAATTGAAGAAATTATATATTAAACTGACTCACTACCATTGGAAATTCATATTAGTGAAACTCAGCTTATATATACTTGGACATGTTTGCTAAGAATGCAACCTTACGCACATAATGAAACAATATTTGGATAGGAGAAATCTACAATCAACCTAAGTCTAGCAATAAGAGACTGATTAAACAAATTACTTGACATCCATATGCTGAAGATGCTATTAAGCACTAAAACATATTTTGATTTATTGGTACATGCGCAGCACTGTTTTATAGCTAAACTTTAGGGTCATGGGAGTTTTGTATACAGATTATTCAGTCACCCAGATTATAAGCATAGTACCTGATAGGTATTTTATTTCGTCTTCTCCTTCTTTCCAACCTCCACCCTCAAATAGACCCTGGTGTCCATTGTTCCCCTCTTTGGTAAACGTGTTCTCATTGTTTAGCTCCCACTTATAAAGTGAGAACATTTGCTACTCAAAACTGGTATGTTTTCAGTATGGAGTGATATATAAAGATCTCTAAATTCTAGACAAAAAAATTATAGAAGATCAACAAATCCAGGATTTGCTTTTTGAAAAAAAATAAATATAGCTAGACTTTTAGCTAGACTGATAAAGAACAAAAAGAGAGAAGATCCAAACAAACACAATTAGAAATAGCAAAAGGGATGTTACCTCTGATGCCACAGAAATACAAAAAGGTCTCAGAGACTACTATGAACACCTCTGGAACACCTCTGTGCACACAAGCTAGAAAACCTAGCAGATTGCATGATCTGCACATGTACCCCAGAACCTAAAGTACACTAAAAAAAAGAAAATATAGAAGAAACTGATGAATTCCTAGACACATATAACCTCTGAAGACTGAACTTGGAAGAAGTTGAATCCCTAGCAGACCAATAAACCAATAGCAAGTTTCAAAATTGAATCAGCAATAAAAAGCCTGCAAACCAAAAAAAACCCAAAAAACAAAAAACACCCAGGACCAGTTGCATTTATAGCCAAATTCTACCAGGTGTATAAAGAAGAGCTGGTACCATTTCTACTAAACTATCCTAAAAAAATTGAAGAGTAGGTACTCCTCCATAACTCATTCTATGAGGCTAATATCATCTTGATACCAAAACCTGGCAGAGACACAACAACAAAAAAAGAAAACTTTAAGCCAATATTTTTGATGAACATACATGCAAAAATTATCAACAAGATACTAGCAAACCAAACCCAGCAGCACATTAAAAAGTGAATCCACCACAATCAAGTAGGCTTTATCTCTGGCATGCAAGGTTGGTTCAACATATGCATAAATACGATGTATCATATAAACAGAACTAAAAAAAAAAAAAACCCAAATGATTGTCTCAATGGATGCAGAAATGGCTTTCAGTAAAATTCAACATTCCTTTATGTTAAAAACACTCAAAGTAGGCATTAAAAGAATATACATCAAAATAATAAGAGTCATCTCTGATAACCCACAACTAACATCATACAGAATGGGCCTAAAGTGAAAGTATTCCCCTCAAAAACTAGAACAAGTCAAGGATGCCTTCTCTTACCACTCCTATTCAACACTGTACTGGAAGGCATGTCTCTAGCAATCCAGCAAAAGAAAGAAAGAAAATGCATTCAAGTAGGAAGAGAGAAAGTCAAACTACCACTGTTTGCAGACAACAAAATTCTATACCTATAAATCCCCATAGTCTCTGCCCAAAAGTTTCTTGATCTAATGAACAATTTTAGCAAAGTTTCAGGATACAAAATCAATATAAAAAATCAGTAGTACTCCTGTACACCAAGAACATCCAAGCTGAGAGCCAAATCAAGAATGCAATCCCATATTTGTGACAGTAGCCACAAAGAGAATTAAATACCTAGGAATACAGCTAACCAGGGAGATAAAAGATCTCTATAATGAGAATTACAAAACACTGCTCAAAGAAACTGGAGGTGATACAAACAAATAGAAAAACCTTACATGCTCATAGATAGGAAGAAGAATCAATATTCTCAAACTGGCCACACTGCCCAAAGTAATTTACAGATTTAATGTCATTCTATCAAACTATCAATGACATTGTTCACAGAATTTGAAAATACTATTCTAAAATTCATATGGAACCAAAAAAGATCCCAAATAGCCAAGATAATCCTAAGCAAAAAGAACAAAGCTGGAGGCATCACATTACCTGACTTCAAACTACAGTACAAGGCTACAGTAACCAAAACAGCATGGTACTGGTACAAAAATAGTTAGATAGACCAATAGAATGAAATGGAGAACACAGAAATAATGCCATATACATACAACCATCTGATCTTTGACAAAGCTGACAAAAACAAGCAATGGAAAAAGGATTCCCTATTTAATAAATGGTGCTGGGAGAAGTGGCTAGCTATATATAGAAGATTGAAACTGGACCCCTTTCTTATGCCATATATAAAAATAAACTCAAAATCAATTAAATATTTAAATGTAACACCTAAAACTATGAAAATCCTGAATAATAACATAGGAAATACCATTCTAGATGTAGGGCCAGGCGAAAATTTCATGATGAGGATGCCATAAGCAACTGCAACAAAACCAAAAATTAACAAGTGGGACCTAATTAAATGAAAGACATACTTCATAGCAAAAGAAACTATCAACAGAATAAACAGGTAACCTACAGAATAGAAGAAAATTTTTGCAAACTGTGTATTGGACAAAGGTAAAATACCCAGCATTTATAAGGAACGTACACAAATTCACAAGCAAAAATCAAATAACACCATTAAAAAGTGGGCAAAAGATATGAACAGTTCTTAAAAGAAGACATAGAGGAGGCCAACAAGTATATGAAAAACAGCTCAACATCACTGATCATTAGAGAAATGAAAATCAAAAGTACAATGAGACACTATCTCACACCAGTCAGAATGGCTGTTATTTAAAAGGTAAAAAATAATAGACGCTGGAAAGGTTGTGGAGAAAAAGAAATGCTTATACACTGTTGGTGGGAGTGTAAATTAGTTTAACCATTGTGGAAGACAGTGTGGTGATTCCTCAAAGAGCTAAAAACAGAAATACAATTTCATCCAGCAATCCCATTACTGGGTATATACCCAAAGGAATATAAATTGTCCTGTTATAAAGACACATGCATGTGTATGTTCATTGCAGCACTATTCACAATAGAAAAGACATGGAATCATCCTAAATACCCATCAATAATAGACTGAATAAAGAAAATGTGATATATACACCATGGAATACTGTACAATCATAAAAATGGATGAGATCATGTCCTTTGCAGTGACATGGTAGGAGCTGGAGGCCATTATTTTTAGCAAACTAATAGTAACATAAAATCAAATACTGAATGTTATCACTTATAAGTGGCAGATAAATGATGAGAACATATGGACACATAGAGGAGAACAACAGACACTGGGGCCTATCAGAGGGTGGAAGGTAGGAGGAGGGAGAGGATCAGGGAAAGTAACTAATGGATACTAGGATTAATATCCGGGTGATGAAATAATCTGTACAACAAATCCCCATGACGCAAGTTTACCTATGTAACAAAGCTGCACCTGTGACCCTGAACTTATAAAGGTTTAGTTTTTTGAGAGCAAACAACATGAATATCTTTGTATGTCTTGAGTATCAAGTACATTGGTCACACTTGAGTGACCAAGTACATTGTCAATGAGCAGTAGTATTTCAAAATTTGTTTCTTCTGAGAAGATTTCAACAGTGGGTTTAAAATATTCAGTAAGCCATACTATAAATAGATGTGCCATCATCCAGGATTTGTTTTTCCATTAATGAAGCACAGGCAGAATGGTTTTAGCATAATTCTTAAGGGTCCTAGGATCTGCAGAATGGTAAATGAGTATTGACTTCAACTGAAAGCCACCAACTGCATTAACCACTAATAAGAGTCAGCCTATTCTTTGAAGCTTTGAAGCCAGGCATTGACTTCTCCTCTCTTGCTATGAAAGTCTTGGATGGGATCTTTTTCCAAGGGAAGATTGTTTGTCTACTTGGATAATTTGTTATTTAGTGTAGTCACCTTCATCAGTCATCTTAGCTAGACGTTCCGGATTATCTGCTGCAGCTCCTACATCAGCACTTGCTACTTCACCTTGTACTTTCATGTTGTGGATGTGACAGTTTTCCTAAACCTTATGAATCAACCTCTACTAGCTTCAGACTTTTCTCCTACAATTTCCTCACCTTTCTTAGCCTTCACTAAACTAGGCTTTGGCTTAAGAAAATGTTGCAGCTGGTTTGGTCTATCAGACCACTAAAACCTTCTTCATATTGGCAATAGGCTGTTTTGCTTTTCTGTCATTCATGTGTTCACTGAAGTCTCACTTTTAATTTTCTTCAGAATTTTTTTTCTTTGATTTCAAACTTGGCTAACTGTATGGTACTGTGCCTTCCTTACTAAGCTTAGTCATTTCTAGCTTTTGATTTAATGTGAGAGATGTGAAACCTTTCCTTTCATTTGAAAACTTTTTTTTTTTTGAAATAGAGTTTCACTCTTGTTGCCCAGGATGGTGCAGTGCAATGGTGCAATCTCGGCTCACTGCAACCTCCACCTCTTGGGTTCAAGTGATCTCCTACCTCAGCCTCCTGGCTAATTTTGTATTTTTAATTGAGATGGGGTTTCTCCATGTTGATCAGGCTGGTCTCGAACTCCCCACCTCAGGTGATCTGCCTGTCTAGGCTTCCCAAAATGCTGGGATTACAGGTGTGAGCCACTGTGACCCAGCCCATTTGAAAATATTTTAAAGGCCATTGTAGGGTTGTTTATTGGCCTCATTTTAATATTGTTGTTTCTTAAGAAATTGGGAGGCCTCAGAAGAGGAAGAGATATGAGCAGTTCTTGCAGCAGTCAGAACATACGCAACATTTCTGGATTACATGTGTTGTCTTATATGGGCATGGTTCACGGTACCAAAAACAATTACAATCGTAACATCAAAGATCATAGAGCACCATAACAGATTTAACAATAATAATAAAGTTTGAAATATTGTGAGAATTATGAAAATGTGACACAGAGACTTGATATGAACACATGCTGGTGGGAAAACAGTGCTTGCTAGACTTGCTGAATGCAGAGTTGCTACAAATCTTCAATTTGTTTAAAAAAAAAAAATCTGTGAAGCACAATAAAATAAGGCATGTATGTATCACCCCAAGCCAGACAAAAATTATTACTGCTATTCATAGTTTACTGTTGAAGAAACAGAGTTAGTATATATATTTTTATTTTTTATTTAATTTTTTTATTGCATTTTAGGTTTTGGGGTACATGTGAAGGACATGCAAGATTGTTGCATAGGTACACACATGGCAGTGTGATTTGCTGTCCTCCTCCCAGAGCTAGTATATTTACTTTCCCAGAGGTCCTACATTTTACAAGAGGCACAGCTAAGTTTGGTTCTCACAACATTTTAGTCTCAAACCACATGCACTGGTGTAAACTCAAGGAAGAAATGAAATGACGATGTTACTCCACTGTTGCTGTCACTCTTGCTCTTTATAGATTTTGTTTCATTTGTAGTAGTTATGGGGACATTCTCATGACCTGCATGCCTACTTCTGCTCCTAGCACTTTAGGCAACAGCTAATATGCCTCTGCCCTGCCTTCTTCACCAAAACCCATGCAAACTAAAAGATGTGATAGTCCAAATCTATAACTCTTTCTAATGACTTCGATGTATGATGGAAATTATAATAATTTTAAAAATATCATTTCTTATACAACACATAAAAACCTAGTAAACATGCAAAGTAAAGTTTGTATGAGAAATGAGATAAAAGAAAAAACAGAGGAAGACAGAGAAGCAGTGAGGGAAATGTCTTTTTTAATGTTAATAATAGCTAACACTTATTGAGTACTTACTATTCAGTGTATTTATTTTTTATTTTGTTGTGTACATAGTAGGTGTATATATTTATAGGTTATATAAGATACGTTGAAATAGGCATACAATGCATAATAATCATATCAGAGGAAATAGAGTTCTGTCACCTCAGCATTTATTATTTTTTGTGTTACAAACATTCCAATTATGCTCTTTTAGTTATTTTAAAACATACAATAAATTGCTTTTGACTGTAATCATCCTGTTGTGCTATCAAGTACCAGATTTTATTCATTCTATCTAACTAAATTTTTAATCCATTAGCCATCCCCACTCCCTTCCTTCACAAATACCTTTCCCAGATTCTGGAAACCATCATTCTACTCTCTATCTCTATGAGTTCAATTGTTTCAATTTGTAGCAGCCACAAATGAGTGAGAACATGCAAATTTGTCTTTACATGTCTGGCTCATTTCACATTAACATAAGGACCTCCAGTTTCATCCATGTTGTTGCAAATGACAGAATATCATTTTTTATGGCTGAATAGTACTCCATTGTGTATATGTATCACATTTTACTTATCCATTCATCTATTGGTGGACACTTAGATTGCTTCCAAATCTTGACTACTGTGAATAGTGCTGCAATTAACATGGGAGTGCAGATATTTCTTCAACATACTGATTTCCCTTTGTGAGGCATATTTGCCCAGTTGTGGAACTGCTGGACCATATGATAGTTCTATTTTTAGTTTGAGAAACCACCATACTGTTATTTATAATGACTGTACTCATTTACATTCCCAACACCAGTAAATGGGGTTCCCTTTTCTCCACATTCTTGCCAGCATTTGTAATTGCCTGTATTTTGGATAAAAGTCCTTTTAACAAGAATGAGATTGATAACTCATTGTAATTTTGATTTGCATTTCTCTGATGATATAATGTTAAGCACTTCTATACACCTGTTTGCCATTTGTATGTGAGTCTGACACAATCTAAGACATTCTGAGAAATGTCTATTTAGATCTTCTGCCCATTTTTAAATCAGAGTTTTAGATTTTTTCCTATTGACTTGTTTGACCTCCTTATAGAGACTGGTTATTAATCCCTTGTCAGATGTATAGTTTGCAAACGTTTTCACTATATAGTTTGTAAATATTTTCACTATATTTCATTATATGGGCTTTATCTTCAATATGATGATTGTTTTCTTTGCTGTGTAGAAACTAACTTAATTCTCTTTTTCTATTTTTGCTTGGTTGCTTTATGCCTTTAGGATATTATTCAAAAAATCTTTGTCCAGACCAATGTCCTGAAGTATGTCCAAAATGTTTCCTTTTAGTAGTTTCATAGCTTGAGGTCTTAAATTTAAGTCTTTAATCCATTCTGATTTGATATTTGTATGTGCTGAGAGATAGAGGTCTAGTTTTATTCTTCTGCATATGAATATTCCATTTTCCCAGCACTATTTATTGAAGAGACTGTCCTTTCCCCAGTGTATGTTCTTGGTACTTTTGTTGAAAATGAGTTCACGGTAGATGTATGGATTTGTTTCCAGGTTCTCTATTCTAGTCCATTGGTCTATGTGTCTGTTTTTATGCCAGTACCATGCTGTTTTGGTTACTATAGCTCTGTAGTATAATTTGAAGTCAGGTAACATGATTCCTCCAGTTTTTTTCTTTTTGCTCAGGATGGCTTTAGCTATTTGTAGTCCTTTGGGTTTCCAAATAATATTTAGAATTATTTTTTGTTATCTGTAAAGAATGCCATTGGTATTTTGATAAGGATTGCATTGAATCTATAGATTGCCTTGGGAAATAAGAACATTTTAACAATGTTGATACTCCCAACCCATGAACATGGAAAATCTTTCCGTATATTTGTGTGTTCTCTTCAAGTCTGTGCATTAACGTCTTACAGTTCTCACTGTAGAGATCTTTTACTTATTTGGTTAATTCTTAAGTATTTTCTTTTACTTGTAGCTAGTGTAAATGGGGTTACTTTCTTGATTTCATTTTCAGATTGTTTGCTGTTGGCATATAGACATGCTACTGATTTTTGTAAGTTGATTTTCTATCCTGAAACTTTACTGAATTTATTAGTTTTAATAGTTTTTTGATGGAGTCTTCAAATTTTTCTAAATAGAAGATTATATCATCTGGAAACAAAGATAATTCTACTTCTTTCTTTCTAATTTGAGTGCTCTTTCTGTTGTTTGATTGTTCTATGTAGGACTTCCAGTACTATGTTCAATAATAGTGGTGAAAGTGGGCACCCTTGTCTGATCCACTGATCATTCAGGAGCATATTGTTTAATTTTCATGTGTTTGCACAGTTTCCAATGTTTCTCTTATTACTGATTTCTAGTTTTATTTCATTGTGGTCAAATAAGATACTTGATAACATTTTTTTTGAATTGTTAAAGACTTGTTTTGTGGCCCAACATATGGTCTATCCTTGAAAATAGTCTGTATGCTGAGGAATGTGCATTCTGCAGCCATTGAATGAAATATTCATAAATATTTATTAGGTCCATTAGGTCTATAGTGCAGATTAAGCCTAATGTTTCTTTGTTGATTTTGGTCCAATGGCTGAAAGTGTGGTGCTGAAACCTCCAGCTATTATTGTACTGAGGTCTGTCTCTCTCTTTAGCTCTAATAATATTTGCTTTTGGCTAGTCCTAGGGTAGTCAGTTATCTCAACTGATCACAGTCAGTTACATATTGAACTCCTTGTTCTAATCTTTTCCCCCTTCCCACTACTAAACTTGACTACTCTTAACAAAATATATTTGCTTTATGTATCTTGTTGATACTAGTGTTGGGTGCATATATATTTACAATCATTATATCCGCTTGCTGAATTGACCTCTTTATCACTATACAATGACCTTGTTTATCTCTTTTTATAGTTTTACGTTGAAGTCTGTTTTGTCTAATATAACTACTCTTGTTCTTTTTCAGTTTTCATTTGCATAGAATATCTTTTTTCATCCTTTTATTTTAAGTCTATTTGTGTCTTTATAGATGTTATAGGTGAAGTGTGTTTTTTCTAGGTAACAAATATTTGGTCTTTTAAAAATTATTCATTCAGCCATTCTATGTCTTTTACTGGAAGTTTAGTCCATTTACATTCAGTGTTATTATTTATAAATAAAGACTCCTGCCATTTTGTTATTTGTTTGTTTCCTGGTTGTAGTCCTTCCTTTATTTTCTTCCTTCCTTCCTTGCCTCCCTCACTGTCTTCCCTCCCTTCCTTCCTTACTTCCTTGGTGTTTTCTTCTTGTATGTTTTAATTTCTTGCTTTTTATTTTTTGTGGATCTGTAGTAGGTTTTTTAAACTTGAGGTTACCATGAGGCTTGCAAATAACATTCCATAACCATTATTTTAAACAGATGAAAACATAAATACTAATTGCAATAACAAACAACAAAGAGAAAACTAATAAAATCTTTACACATTAACTTCATCCCACTCCACTTTTAAACTTTTTGTTGATCCTATTTATGTCTTAATAAGTTATTGTAGTTATTAGTTTTAATAGGTTCATCTTTTAATCCACTCATATCTTGTCTACTCAAGATATGAGTAGTTTGCACACTACAATTACAGTGTTATAATATTCTGTGTTTGTGTACTTACTGTCGGTAGTAAGTTTTATATCTTCAGATGATTTCTTATTGCTCATTAATGTCTTTTGCTTTCAGGTTGGAGAACTCCCTTTAGCATTTCTTGCATGACAGGTTTGGTGTTGATGAAACCCCTCAGCTTTGTTTGCCTGAGAAAGTATTTCTACTTTGCATTGGAGGGATAATTTCACTGGATATACTATTCTGAGATATAAGTTTTTTTCCTTCTGCACTTTTAATATGTTATACCACTCCTGCCTGACCTGTATACCACTTCTCTGCTGAGAAGTCTGATGCCAGATGCATTGGAGCACCTTTCTATGTCATTTGTTTCTTTTCTTTTGCTGCACTTAGGATTGTTTCTTTATCCCTGACCTTTGGGAGTTTGAATATTAAATGTATTGAGGTAGTTTTATTTGGGTTAAACCTTCTTGGTGTTCTGTAATGTTCTTGTACTTGAATATTAATATCTTTCTCTAGATGGGAAGTTCTCTGTTATTATTCCTTCAAATAAACTTTCTACCCTAGTCTTTCTCTGTACTTACTCTTTTAGTTCAATAACTCTTAGATTTGCCTTTTTAAGTTATTTTCTAGATTTTGTAGTTGTACTTCACTCTTTTTTATTCTTTCTTCTTTTGTCTTCTGTGCTTGTCTATTTTTAAATAGCTTGGCTTCAAGTCACTAATGCTTTCTTTTGCATGATCAATTCTTCTCCTGAGAGACGAATGGATTTTTTACTATATAATTTTTCAGGTCCAGAATTTCCATTTGATTTTTACAAATTAGTTCAGGTCAGGTGTGGTGGCTCATGCCTTTAATCCTAGCACTTTGGGAGGCCAAGGTGGTGGTTCACTTGAGGCCAGAAGTTTGAGACCAATCTTGCCAACAGGGCAAAACCGCATCTCTAAAAATACAAAAATTAACCAGGCCTAGTTGTCATGCACCTTTATATATACATACTTGGGAGGCTAAGGAGTGAGAATCACTTGAACCTGGGAGGTGGGGATTGCAGTGAGAGATCATGCCCTTGCACACCAGCCTGGGTGATAGAGAGAGAATCTGTCTCTCTTTTCTCAAAAAGAGACTCTTTCTCCCCTTTCTCTGTCTCAAAAAAAAATTTCAATCTGTTTGTTAAATTTATCTCATAGGATTTTGAATTACTTCTCTGTGTTATCTTGAATTCGCAGTACTTCCTCTAAGCAGCTGTTCTGAATTTGCTGTCACGCCAGGTTCATTCACTGGCACCTTATTTATTTCGTTCAGTGAGGTCATGTTTTTCTGGATGGTCTACACGCTTGTGAATGTTCTTTGATGTCTGGGCATTGAAGAGTTAGGTATTTATTGGATCCCTTGTAGCCTGGGTTTGTTTCTACCCATCTGTTTCGAAAGGTTTCCAAGTATTCAAAGGTAATTGAGTGTTGTGATCTAAGTCTTTGGTCACTGCAGCTGTATCTGCACAAGGGGACATCCTAAACCCAGTAATTCTGTGACTCTTGCAGACTCAAGGAGCTCCCATATTGGTCACCTTCAATAAGATCCATGAGAGTTCCCTGAATTACGAGGCAGAGACTCTTGTTCTCTACTCTTACTTTATGGTAAACAAATAGAGTCTCTCTCTCTATGCTGAGCTGCCTGGAGCTGGGGGAGGGGTGATACAAGCACCCCTGTGCCCACCACCACTGAGACTGCACTGGTTTTCATCCAAATCCTCTAGCAACCACTGCCTGGCTCCTGCCAATCTTCACTCATGGCCCAAGGGCTTTTCAGTCAGCAGGTGGCAAATCCAGGCAGGCTTGAGTCCTTCCTTTCAGGGAAGTGAGCTCTCCGCTGGTCCAGGCTAGAGCCAGAAATGTCATCTGGGAGCCAGGGCCTGGAGTTGGAAAACTAAGGAATTGACTTGGTGGTCTATTCTAATGTAGCTGACCCAGCACCCAAGCTGCAAGACAAAGTTCTTCTGACTCTTTCTCTTCCTGTCTTCAAGCAGAAGGAGTCTCTCCTCATGGCCACTGCTGCCCCAGGCCCATGGCAAATACTGCCTGGCTACTGGTGATGTCCATTCAAGGCCCAAGTACTCTTTAAGCAGCTTGTCATGAATGCTGCCAGGCCTGGGTCTCTTCTTTCAGGATAGCAGGCTTTCCTATGGCCCAGCGTGGGTTCAAAAATGCTGTTCAGGAGCGAAGGTCTGAACCTGGAGACTCCAGGAGCTCATTTGGTACTCTACCCTACTGTGGCCAAGTTAGTACTCAAGCTGTAAGACAAAGTCCCCTTTATTCTTCTTCCTCCTTTCTGCAAGCAGAAGGAATCTTTGTCCATAGCCACCATAGCTAGGAACGTGCTGGGTCACACCTGAAGCCAGCACAGCCTTGGGTCTTACCCAAAGCCCATGGGGAGTACTGTCTGTGTGCCACTGATGTTTATTCAAGGCCCAAAGACTCCTTAATCAACAGGCGCTCAATCCTGCCAGGACTGCGTTCTTCTTTTCAGGGCTGTGTGTATTTAGAAATGTCTAGGAGCTAGGGCCTGGAAGAGGGGCTTTAGAACAGCCTGGCGTTCTATTCTATTGTGGCTGAACTGGTATCCAAGTTGCAAGACAAAGGCCTCTTTACTCTTTTATCTCCTCTCCTCACATAAAATGAAGGAGTCTCTGCTGGAGCTGCAAGCTGCACTGCTTTGAGTTGGGAGAGGGGTGACACAAGCACTCCCTTAGCCACCCCTGCTGGTGTCTCACTAGATTACATGTATCCCAAGTCTGCTGGCTCTGAGCCCACCACAGCACCAGGACTTGCCCAGGAATTACCATCCTTGTAGCCTAGACTTCTTTCAAGTTTATTTAGGAACACAGATTGCTTTAACCCATGGTGGTGGGGCTAGCTGGAACTCAATTTTCTACCACTGAGGTGGACAATTCCCCTTCCAGGTTGCACTGATGTAAACGCTCCCTCCACGGGCACCAGCTGAATTCTTCCCTGTGTTGCTTTTTACTGTGACAGGGCAGCCCTGAGTTCCAATTAAGTTCCACACTCATTGCACTTTCCCCCCCACAAGCACAGATTCTCTCTCTGTACCATGTTGCGCTGCTGGGCGATGGTGGAGGGGTGATATAGGCAATTCAAGACTTTCTTGTCTACTCTCTTCAGTGCCTCTTACCTCTTACCTGATTATAACATCAGGTACTGGATCACTAACCTGATTTCTGGCTCTTATAAATGTGCTTTCTTTTGTAGATAGTTGTTCAATTTGATGTTCTTTTTGGAGAGACAATTACTAGAAGATTCTATTCAGCCATTTTCTTCATCTCCTCCCTTGCTAAGCAATGTTTTAAATTCATTGCATGGTATAGAATTTAAGTGCATAAACTGAGAAGTCAGACTCAATGAGTTTGATTCTCAGCTCTGGCACTCCTTAACTGTGATTTACGGCCATGTTTCTACACTTTCAGGGGCTCAGATGTAAAGTCAGTTTGATGATGAAAGCACCCGCCTCACAGGATTGTTCAGTTACATGGTCTTTGCCACTTTCAAAGGTATAAACACTCCAACCCGTATCTACTGAATTCTATCAACAGTTTCACAAACAGCTCACAAAATTCTTGAATATTTAATTATTGGCTCTTGTGAGTCAGAATGAGCCAGCTCCAGAACACCTCTGATGTGATGATGATTACATAACTTGGTATCACAAGCATTTAAAGGATGACATGGGACATAGTATGCATTCTCTTAAGCATTTGTTTAAAAAAGATACTTATATTAACTCATCTATTTCTCATAATTATTCCATAATGTTATTATTATTCCGATTTCAAGGTAGGTTAAAGGGGTAGAAGGAACTTCAGTGTCTGCCTGCTAAGGATAGAACTGGGACTTAAGCAGTCTGCTCACCTTATTAGATAATAAGGGGGTCTTGCCTGGATCACTAGGTGATCTCACTCCATGGAACCTATATAGGAATTTGACTGTGCCTTATCACAGGATGAAAGAAGAGTAGATAGCCCTGGTAAAACAAAACACACTGAAATGCCAATATCAGCCATAGAGGGTAACGTGGTACTGGGGATGTTTCTGTTGCCTTGGATGTAAATTATTTATTACATTGCATCATGAGGAAATCATACTAACATGCATTCCCAAGCATGAGGCAGACAGTAGTGAAAACTTTCATTCCTCAAGTGTTTAGTATATATTTGATGTCTTTTAAATCACTTGACGTGAATTACTTTATACATGTACACCAGCCATCTGAGGAAGGCTGTTATTGTTCCATTGTGCAGACAAGAAAACTGAAGTTCAACCTTGTTAACGAACTTGTTCAGAGTCACAAAGCTGCTATTAAACATCAGTCTTGCTTGAATACAAAGTCTATGAGTGTACTGTAAACCATACATTCTATTGCTATACCTAAAATTGTGAAGAAATTCAGTATCATATTATGCTCTTTAGAGGTAAAAATATTAAGAAATTTAAGGGTAATACTGACACTTTTTTGAAGGGGGAAGGGGCAAGAATTTTAAAGACCAAATTCAGCCAAAGATAGGGGAATGGGGAAAATTCATGTATTCGGTGTGACTACTATTAAAAATATGGTTATATTTTATTGTCAAAGCCTCTTTACTTTTCAGTGTGTTTATAGCTCAGAGACTGGAGGAGAACAGGGACATGCTTTCTGTGCCTGTCAGAAAAGTCACACTAGGAGATACGCAGGGGTCAATTTTGGGCTGCTTTACATTCTGTTTGGAACTTTCATTGTATTAGAGAAAAAAGAATTAATTGGTTCATTTAGCCCTTCACTTAATTCAGCCTTTTATTGTGCACTTCAGTTCCCACCCAAATGAACAGAGACAGTGTAGGAAACAGAACACATTTAATGGGGCTCTCAAAAATGCGCAGTTGTTGCTCTTGCTTCTTTAATAGACACAAATCATTTATTTCCTTCTGTAAAACTCCATTACCCAGCAAAAAAATAGACACTCTTAACAAATGTATATCTTATCAAAAATGAAAAACCCTTCTGTCTGTCTGTCTTTCTCTTTCTCCCTCTCGCATATGCACAGTCATGGAGATACATTCAAAAGGTATCCACACACAGCAAGCCTGCCTGTCCAGTTCTACAAAGCCTATAACATATCCTTTTCCTTGTGCATGTTAAGGTTGTGACATCCTAGGCATGATACAAATAATCTAGCTGAATTAGAAGTAAAAGAGATCTTAGCTCAAATTACTGTCCAGTCTTCCTATTTT
Source organism: Aotus nancymaae (assembly GCF_030222135.1). NCBI lineage: Eukaryota > Metazoa > Chordata > Mammalia > Primates > Aotidae > Aotus > Aotus nancymaae. Next base: position 21,329,826 of record NW_026988473.1, on the reverse strand, counting down.
AAAGACAAGAGAAGTGGCTGGGTGTGGTGGCTCACACCTGTAATCCCAGCACTTTGGGAAGCCAAGGTGGGTGGCTAACGAAGTCAGGAGATCAAGACAAGCCTGGCCAACATGGTGAAACCCTGTATCTACTAAAAATACAAAAATTAGTCTGGTGTGATGGTGCATGCCTGTAGTCTTGGCTACTCAGGAGTCTGAGGCAGGAGAATTGCTTGAACCCAGGAGGCAGAGGCTGCAGTGAGCCGAGATCACGCTACTGCAATCCAGTCTGGGTGACAGAGGAGACTCCATCTCAAAACAAAAAAGACAAAAAAAGATAAGAGAAGTAAGGTTTGGAGAGGTGAGGTAAAGCTTCCCTCCCTAAACTCCTTTTGTTGAGACAGGGTCTCACTCTGTCGCTCAGGCTGGAGTGCAGTTGTGGGATCTTGGCTCACTGCAACTTTCACCTCCTGGGTTTAAGCGATCCTCTTACTTCAGCCTCCTGAGTAGCTGAGACTACAGAGGCATATCACTATGCTTGGCTAATTTTTGTACTTTCAGTAGAGTCAGGGTTTCACCATGTTGGCCAGGCTGGTCTCGAACCCTTGGCCTCAAGTGATTCACTTGCCACGGCCTCCCAACATGCTGAGATTAGAGGCATGAACCACTACGCCTGGTCCCCAAATTCTTAATATAACCTCCCTTCTCCTATACAAGGCTGCCTACTTATTACTGATTGCTGTCATGGTGACACAGGTTTGTCTCTTTGTGTGCTTTTCATTGAAACTTTTTCCCAAAATGTATATGCACCTGCAGAGACTCACTGGGCATCTTTCTGATTCTACATGCAAATATTTCCCCTTCCCTTTCAGAAAACCCTCTATTCTCCTGTTTTTGATACTAATCATCCTTTGAGACTTGGCCTTAGGAAAACACCAAAAAAGCAATTTAATTTTTTTTTTTTTCAAATGCTCTCAAATGTGAGCTGGTGCTGGTTTGGGTTACTACTGATTCTACTGCTTATTTTTCTTCCCAAACAATCATAAATAGTTTACTTGACTATGCTAATGATTTTCATCAGCTTAAAAAGCCAGTTTAATTAATCTCCTTCTGTGTAACAAAATAGTCAATCTGATAAATTGTTTAGGGAAAAAAAAGTAAAGTTGGTGTTTCTCCCATATGTAATGTGTCGGGCAGGTTTAAGCAAAGGTGTTGGCAACTGATACAAAGGAGTAATTCATTATTGAAAAGGGGTTGAGATATGTGTGCTCCTCTCAAAAGCAAGGTACCAGTACGTGACCTTCATTAGAATAACAAGCAATGAATTGGGCAAGCCACACATCCTATCTTCTGTGCCAGAGACAAAGCCTCTGCTCTGGGGAACAGATCCAGGTGGTAGAAGTGCATATCATATCCTGGTGGCTTGGGAAATAAGCTGTCATATTATTTTGAACATCCCAGTAGTAGGAGTTCAGCTTCCTCAGTAGACAGAACTTTTTTTCCCCAAAGCCATCCATTATTTGTAATGAAACCTCAATGTTAATTTCACTGCTCATCAATTAAGCTCATCTCTTAATTTAGTTGGGATGTGTATACAAAACATCACAATGCTAATTCTGGTCCTTATCTCATGACTAGCATAAGCTATACTATCTAAGGATCCTTGCCTCCAATCTCCCTGTCTCAATTTATTTTGTGACTAGATTAATCTTCTTATGCATAACTATCTGAGAATATTGTCCTGCTTCAAAATCTCCTGGATTCCCAGTTGCTATAGGACATTATTCAAGTTCTCTAACATAGCACCGAAAGCTGTAAACAGTCTGAATTAATCCATCATGAATAGCCTCATCTTTCCCATTTCATTTCCATGAGCACTTTATGCCATCTAAAAATTTTCTATTCGAAAATTAGAGTTAGAGTTAAAAGAATGTTTGACTAGTAGCTTTGTAATAATCTCTTCCAATCTGATATTATAATGCCTAAGAGATTCAGGGGGGAAAAATAAAATCACTACCTAATAGGACAAATTTTTGAGAGCCTATTGAATTAGAGTTTTTTAAAAATTAAAGTGGTTATTGCTGAAAATTGACCTAGCTACTCTCTAGATTAAAAACAAAATTCAATCTTAAAAATTTTATGCCTCCATAATTCAACAAATAAAAAGTGAGGAAACTATATGAAAAAGAAATATTTTGTCAGACACTGAAAGGCTGTATGAGAGACTCTTTGAAAGAAGACAAACAAATGAAATGATCCCTCTTATTATTCTGACTGACCATTTGGAGAAAAATTCCAGGCCACAATACAGGAAAAAGGAATCCAAACAGAGACTTCTCCTTGAGTTTAGAAGACAATATTTAGAGAGGTAAAGAAGGCTAGAATTTAAAAGGCAGAATATCAGAGAGGGGCAAGTAGCAAAGAGAGATACAAAGATCTGCTGAGATTTCTCTGCCAGTCGTTATGTGAGTACTGATCACACTAGAGTTCCAGGAAACTACCAAGTGTGGAAAATGGATTAACAGAAAGTAGCAGGTGGAAAAAATTCTGTTGTGTGCACAGAAACAGGAAAAGTTTACATTCTCATCACACATTTCTTAACAAAAGGGGCATCGAAGAGGGACTTTAGAGGGTCTCGCCTCAATAGTGAGGTCTAAAGAACTCTAGACTATGAAAGTTGCAAATACAAGCATGAAGTCATTCTATCCAGTCCCAGACACACTGGGGCCAGGAGATCACAACGGTGAGGAGCTCATCCTTGCATATCCGAAGATAAAAACTATTTTATCCTACTGAAACTATTCCAAAAAATTGAAAAGGAGGGACTCCTCCCTCACTCATTCTATGAGGCCAGCATCATCCTGATACCAACACCTGACAGAGATACAAACAAACAAACAAACAAACAAACAAAAACAACAAAAAAACAGAAACCAAAAACCTTGAGGCCAATATCTTTGATGAATATCTATGCAAAAATTCTCAATAAAATAGTGGCAAACTAAATCCAGCACCACATCAAAAGCTTATTAACCATGATAAATTAGGCTTCATCCCTGGATGAAAGGTTGGTTCAACATATGCAAATAAATAAATATGATTCATCACATAAACAGAACAAAAGACAGAAACCACAGGATTATCTCAATAGCTGCCAAAAGGTTTTTGATATACTTCAATATCCTTCATGTTAAAAACTCTAACTACTAGGTGCTGAAGGAACATACATCAAAATAGTAAGAGCTATGTATGACAAATCCATAGACTAACTAGGCAAAACCTGGAAGCATTCGGCACAAGACAAGGATGGCCACTCTCATCCCTCCTATTTAATATAGTATTGGGAGTTCTCGCCAATCAGGCAAGAGAGAGAAATAAACCGCATTCAAATAGAAGGAGGAAGTCAAACTATTGCTTCATCATCTCAGCCCAAAACCTTTTTTAGCTGATAAACAACTTAAACAGTGTCTCAGGATACAAAATTGTTGTGCAAAAATCACTGGCATTTCTATACACCAACAACAGTCAAGCTGAGAGACAAATCACAAACAAACTTCCATTCACAATTGCCACAAAAAGAATATTAGGTTGGTGCAAAAGTGATCATTCATTAAATACCTAGGAATACAGCTAAGTAGGGAGGTGAAAGATCTCTAGATGGAGAAATACAAACCACTGCTCAAAGAGATCAGAGATAACAGAAACAAATGAAAAAACATTTTATGCTTATGGATAGGAAGAATTAATATCGTTAAAATGGCCACATGGCCCAAAGCAATTTATAGAGTCAATGTTATTCCCATTAAACTACCATAGACATTCTTTACAAAACTAGGAAAAACTATTTTTAAATTTATATGGACCAAAAAGGAGCCCAAATAGACAAGTCAATCCTTAGCAAAAAGAACAAAGCTGAAGACATTATGCTACCTGACTTCAAACTATACTACAAGGCTATAATAACCAAAACAGCATGGTACTGGTAAAAGAACAGGCACATAGACCAATGGAATGGAACAGAGAACCCAGAAATAAGGCTGCACACCTACAACTATCTGATATCTGACAAACCTGACAAAAACAAGCAATGGGGAAAGGATTCCCTATTCAATAAATGGTGCTGGGATAAATGGCTAGCTATATGCAAATGATTGAAACTGGACCCCTTCCTTACACAATATACACAAATTAACTCAAGATGCATTAAAGACTTAGATGTAACATTCAAAATTATAAAAACCCTGGAAAACAATCTAGGCAATACCATTCAGAACATAGGCATGAGCAAAGATTCCATGAGGCAGATGCCAAAAGCTATTGTAACAAAAGAAAAAATTGACAAATGGGATCTAATTAAAACAAAGAGCCTGTATAGCAAAATAAACCATGAATGGAGTAAACAGAAAACCTACAGAATGGGAGAAAACATTTGCAAATTATACATCTGAGAAAGGTATGATATCCAGGATCTATAAAAAACGTAAACAAATTTACAAGGAAAAAAAAAACATTAAAAAATGGCTGGGTGCAGTGGCTCATGTCTGTAATGCCAGCACTTTGGGAGACCAAGGCAGGTGGATCACCTGAGGTCAGGAGTTCAAGACCAGCCTGACCAACATGGCAAAATCCCATCTCAACTAAAAGTACAAAAATTAGCTAGGCCTGGTGGGGCATGTCTGTAGTCCCAGCTACTTGGGAGGCTGAGGAGGAAGAATTGCTTAAACCCAGGAGGCAGAGGTTGCAGTGAGCTGAGATCATACCATTGCACTCCAGCCTGGGCAACAGAGCAAGACTTGGTCTCAATCAATCAATCAATCAATCAATCAAAGGACATGAACAGACACTTCTCAAAAGCAGACATTCATGCAGCCAACCAGTACATGAAAAAGTCAACATCACTGATCATTAGAGAAATTCAAATCAAAACCATAATGAGATACCATCTCACACCAGTCAGAATGGCTATTAATAAAAAGTCAAAAATAACAGATGCTGTCAAGGTTGTAAAGGAAAAGGAACCCTTACATGTTGTTGGTGGAAGTATAAATTAGTTCAACCATTGTGGAAGACAGTGTAGTGATTTTTCAAAGAAAGAAATACCATTCCACCCAGCAATCAATCTCATTACTTGGTATATACTCAAAGGAATATAAGTTGTTCTATTATAAGGATATATGCATGCCTACATTCATAGCAGCATTATTTATGGTAGCAAAGACATGAAATCAACCTAAATTCCGATCAAGGATGGACTGGATAAAGAAAATGTGTTACATACATACCATGGAATACTATGCAGCCATAAAAAAGAATGAGACTATGTCCTTTGCAGGGACATTAATGGAGCTGGAGGCCATTATCCTTAGCAAATTAATGCAAGAACAAAAATCAAAATATTGCATGTTTTCACATATAAGTGGCAGCTAAATGATAAGAACACATTACATGAACACATAGAGGAGAAAACACACACTGGGGTCTATTGGAGGGTGAAGGCTGGGAGGAGGGAGAAGACCAGGAAAGGTAACAAATGGGTACTAGGCTTAATACCTGGGTGATGAAATGATCTGCATAAACAAATCCCCATAACTCACATTTATCTATGTAACAAATCTGCACATGAATCCAGAAAGTAAAATAAAAGTAAAAAAACAAAAAAAACCCCAAAAAAACCCTGTTTCAAGGACATTAAAAGATAACATCACAAGAAATCCTCTCATATGTTTGAAGCATCTCATACTTTTCTCAGCTTGCACCTTTTGCATGTATGCATGTATTTCTGTGACAAGGTTTATCACTAGACATTCTTAAGGACTGTAGCAAATCAGATGATACTCTTTCAAAAGAACACTTGCTCAGTAATGGCATCTCCACCAATGAACTGATGCCAATTCTGGCTTTGAACCTCTGGAACCAATGAACTATTTCTAAGCAGCATACATGGATTTGCTGTGTTATCAATAAAAGCTTCTCTCTACCATTTTCTAATCACATGCACCTATGACTTGCCATTGCTGTGCTTGTCCAATACTTTTTGCTTATATCAGAATAAACTCATCATATTAGGACATATTTTTTCTAATGTCTGTTTTGTTAGGTTGACAAGACTAATGGCTGCTCTGCAACCAGTAAACAAAACTTTAAAGAAAACTTCAAGAAAATAAAATAGCACTATGTAACTTAAATATACCAAAACAAAGACCAGAAGTTTGGAATGAACAACAGAAAAAAATACAGCAACCACCAGCAATAAGTTTATAATATCTGGTGTCCAATAACAACAACAAAATTATCAGGTATGCAAAGAAACTGAAAAATAAAATCTAAAATGAATAAAAAATAAGTCAATGAAACAGACCCTGAGCTGACCTAGACCAAAAAAAAAAAAAAATAGGTATATCTGTTAAACCACTATTATAAATATATTCCATATGTTCAAGAAGGCAAATGCAAAGCATAAATGTGTTACGAGAGGCAGAAGATACAAAAATGACCCAAATTAAACTTTAAGGGTAGTTAATGTGTTGTCTCAGATGAAAGGTACAATGGATAGAATTAAAACCAGGTTAGATACTGCAGAAGCAAATATAACTTGAATACATAGAAACTACCTAGAATAAAATTCAAATTAAAAAGACTAAAAAAGCAAGCAAATAGAACACAAATTAGCAATGAGATGGCTTAAAGCAGTTTCATATCTGTGTAAGGATGTCTCAGAATTGTCAGAAAAGAATGTTTATTAAAAACAATGATCAAAGATTTTCAAAATTTAATGAGGTTTATAAGCCTTCTGATTGAAGAAGCTCAATAAGCCCAGAGTGATATGATGATGACACCAACCTATCATAATTATATTGCATAAAGATAGTAATACATCTCATAAACAGCCAAAAGAGACCCACTCCTACAGAGGAATAAAAGATAAAAAAAGACAGAGACTTCTTATTGGGAAAAATGCAAGTCAGAAGAAAATGGAGTAATATCTTTAAAACACTGATTAAGAAAATACATGTATTAAAAAAAAAAAAAAAACCCGGTTAACCTGCAATCCTATATCCAGCAAAAATATCTTTTTATAATGGAGGTAAAATAATGCCATTTTCAGGAATACAATACCTAATATTGATGTATCATTGCTATCATATAGTCGCCACACAGAAAAAAACCACTTCAGAGAAAACTGGATCCACACACAAAAAATGAAATACACAGGGAACAGCAAAGATATGGGGAAACTTAAAAGATTTTAGAAAATAGTCTATAAAATTCAAATTGGCTCTTTTAAAGCATTGTGATGTATCATATATATGATTTACAATTAAAATATGATTTTAAAATGTAGAATATTTCAACTAAAATATTATCATCTTACATTTTTTTTCCCTGGTTTTATCTCTTGACAGGAGGATACATTGAAAATATAAAGTTAGGGGCCTGAATACTTTTGTCAATTCTCCTAACTATGTAATCTTAGAGAAGTTCCTTCTTCATTTTATGCCTCTATTACTCATACGTAAAAGAAAGGCGTCGGCCTTTATTAATTTCTGTGGGTTCTTTTACCCTATGATACATCATCTTACCTGTCTTTTCTTAGCAAAATCATGTTGCATGAGTTCTAAGGGAAAACTGAAGGCATCATCAGGGGGGCCTCAGAGGAGATTTTTAAGTAGAAGGATGTGATAACCAGAGAGGTGAGGGCTAAACATTTTTTTTAAACAATAGTATGTTAAAAGAAGTAAATGTCATGAGTAGTGACTCAAGCTGATGATTGTCAGATATTCGTGATGCAGAACAAAAATGCCATTCTTGACATGGTAAGAACAATTAATTTCACTGTCACTTTGATGTTTCTCAAATATTTATTCTATTTAAAGTCCTTGAGTGGGTTGTATGAGGGGTAGACCTATCTTCATTATACCTATTATACCTGACTTTGCAAGCCAATACATACTATTAATATATTTTTAATTTGTCTCTGTATATTAGAATATATATTACATATACTATCATGCACACATTACAAAATTCAGTTCAGTTCAACAAATATTTATTGAATATAAATTGAGAGATTCAATATGGTATATCAGAATGTTATAAAACCAGGGTTTTAATGTCAACGTAACCAACTATCTCTATTACTTAGAAAAAGCCTTATTTTAATTTTAAAAATGTGCTTTGTCTTTTGTAAAATGAGAAGACAAAGTCAGATTATTCTTAAGGTCATTTCCAGTTACAAACTCCTATATGTGTCTATGAATTCACAGCTGTACCAGAAACTGTGGAGAAAATAAACCAGTATAACATATGTTTTCTACTCCTGAGGAATTTATGGTGTATTTTGATAATAAACTGTATTCGTATTTAACTCAGAATTAATTACCAATGGCTTATTATGTGCAAGGTGCCAGACTTGGTGATATCTGAAGCAATTAAGATAGGCTTAAATTTCTGGAGCAATATATTGTCAGCTAGCATTTCAAGAATAGCTTTATAAAAAAGTTGAGATTCAGAATAGAATTTGTGGGTTGAATATTGTAATGGAAATATTGTAAAGCTGTATATCAGGGAGATGGTTAGATTTCAGAGAAAAACTTAAAAGAATAATATTTACCCATATTATGCATATAGATTAGGCTTACATGAATTTATTATATATGCATGTATATATAACATATATGTATATATACAGCACATATATAGCGATTTATGTGTAGTCTCATCAACTGAGATACATTTAAATGATGTATATACAAACACATATATGGCGTTTATGCACATAACACATACTTTGAGTAAGCCATTTTCATGAGGAGAAAGTAAAGGAAGACAGACACAATGGTATGAGGTGATAGAAATAGCACCCAGAAGTTGTCATTTCAAATGCAAATACTGCAGCTAACAAGGTATCTAACCTTATGCAAGCTTCTTTACATTTCCCAGTTTTGTTAGCTACGAATACAGTGGTGGAAGACAGGAAGACTAAATGGGTTTTAACATCAGTGTTAGTTGTATCATTTCACATGGCAATTTGAGTTGAGTTAGTACTCACTCTAATCACTAAACTACATCTGTTTCTGAGATATACAGAAACGCAGCTCTTTTTAGAAGATTCTAACCTGCTTTGGGAATCAAGCGCAAATATGAACTTGATAAATATTTAATTAATACCTGGATCCTCACTATATATTTTCTCTCTCTTGTCATTGCAACCATGCCTATCTTGATTGCTGCTGCATTTCTAGTGCTTAGCACACCTTCAAGCCCACTGTAGACATTAATTTAATTTCTTATTTAATTGATGAATGGATCATGCATGAAAGAACATGAGTTAACTAGTACCACATTTAGAGCCTCATTTGCTGTTTTCTTCTACTGATACAGAACAACACAGATGCATCCCAGTTCAAACACACTCATTTTCTCATCTTGTCTGATGCAGTTGATGGAAACATTTTTCAGTTGTTAATCCACATACAGATTACAAAAGAAAAAGGCCCCACCACTGAGTTGCATCATGTACAACATTTTGACGCTGCTCTAGTATTTCTTGAAACATTGTCATCACTTTTTTCTGTGATTATTTTTTCCACAGTGAAATTCATGGATGCCATATTGACAATTTGGATTAGGAGAAAATACCAAAGTGACATTAGCTAGAAGCAGAATCATGAAAAGAAGGGAAGGTAGAAACCAACGTATTATATATAGAATTCTTTGGGCATCTTCCAAGTCATGAACCTGCTTTTTTTGAGAACTTAGTAATCCATATATCCTATGTCCTTCTTCAACACTTTTGTGAAATGTCATATTTTCAAGACTTCCCTGATAATTTTTATTAAAAATTTCATGTTATTGTTTTCCTTCTCTGCTTTCCTTTTTTCCATAGCAATTATCTTCTAGCTTATTATGTGAGCTACAAATGTATTTGGTTATTATCTGATTGCTCGTATGAGACTATAAGCTTTCTAAAGGCAGAGAGTATTGAATGTTTATATATATTCCAGTCTTTAGTATAATGCCGTCTACACAGTAAGATATCAACAAAGATTCTAAATTCCAAATCTTGGTTGAACTACACCCCCATCCCTGCACACCACTGACCACCTTGGCAGCTGTATTTTTGTTCATCAGACGTTTTTCTTGTTGTTGTCATAGCTGATTGGTTTAAGGCAGGGATGTTGTTAAAGGTGACTCAAAGATTTATATTGATTTTAAAGTGGGATATATATATATATATATATATATATATTTTAAAAATCAGCACACGTAAATAAATAATTTTAAATTGTACTAAAGATAAATGAAAGAAAAATATAGGCTATGAGAGAATATTGGTAGGAATACAATATTTTGAAAAGGTTAAAGATCTTTTTGATATAGTAACTTCAGTAGAGTCTTGACAGGGAAGAGGATATTGGCTTTAGACATTCTTCCTACTTCTCAATCTTAGGTAATGACTCCTCAATGTTCATATCAGAGTATATGAGATCTTCTGTGGAAGGCTGAATCAAAATTTTCTCATAGTACCATGAACCTTCTCATAATAAACTTATTACAGGAACATTTTTACATGTGTTTATTCAACTACTGTCTTTATTCTTGCTAGACAGTAAGCTTTATAAGAGAAACAGCTCAATTCCTAAGGGTTTCCAGTTCCTGGCTTCAGCTTTACTTGAGGACATGGTTGCATGTCTATACTTGGGTTTGAGAATATAATTCTGCATTCTTATAAAGCATTTCCTGGTTATTTTGTTTGCTTGTTTGTTTAATAAGTTAGCCTAAGTGGGTTTCTATTTTGTGCAGATAAGAGCTTTCTATAAGACGGTATTTTGCCATACAAACAGAAGTTCACCTTTAGTAGTACTAGTGTGGATATTAGCTGTCCCATGGACTTTGCAGACAAACAAACCAGATTTCAAATGTGTTCTATCATTTAAAAGTTGTGTCACCTTGGGCAAGTCTTTAAACCATTCTGAGCCACAATTATCTAATCTGCAATAGTGTGATAATAAAGCCTACCTCAAGGGATGTTGAAAGATTAATTAAAGGTTGTAAATTAAGTTTCTACACTGTCTTAGCAAATAAATGAGGCTCATAAAATGGTTAATGAGATAACAGGATAATGGTTAATACATAATAAGGTAAGGAGAGCAGTGTTGTTATTTACTACATTTATTCAATATATATCTATTGATAATCTGTCACATACCAACGGTGGATCTGTGTGTACAGTGGACACAACCACAGAGAAGACACAAGCCTCTCACCAAAGTGAGAAGCAGTTGACTCCAAATGAGAATTATACGAAGATAGGGGTCAGAATCAGCTCTGCCTGCTGCTGTGGAATTGCTAGGATTTCTCTTCAGCTACCAGGGAGCAATGAACTTTAAGGGCCCAAGCTTCTCTTTTCCCAATATTTCTGGTCTTCTTATGATCCCATTTCATTCTGCAGTTTTTCTTTTTAAAGAAACTAATTAGTTTTCTAACTGGCAAACATAATTGTATATATTTATTGTGTACAATATGTTGTTTTGAAATGTGTATACATTGTGGGATGACTAGATTGAGCTAATTACTATACGTGGTACCTGACATGTCATTTTTTTATATGTGTGGTGAAAACACTTAAAATCTAATAGTTTTAAAATAGATATTAGAATGGTTAGGTACAGGAAAATACCTAAACAATGTTTCTAAATTTTAGTTTAAAGGAGATATAGCTACCAAATAAAAAAAGAAAAAAGTAGAAGACATACCAAATGTTTTATGACTACTCCATATTGATCAGGTTATTTTCATCTGTTTTTGTAGAGGGAAGAAAAAAAAATATTTTAAGATAATATGGCACTTTTTAGGTCCAAAGAATACTTACATCTGTAAGAGGATGCTATAAAAGAGATTGCCTTTAGAATTCCTATATCTGAGTAAGGATGTGGGGGTTTTATTGGTTTGCTGAGTTCAATCTCGGCCAGAGAGACCCACTGGATTCAACATCTGTAAAGACGGAGCTGAGACCCAGCCAGTAGGGTTCTCAGCCTCTCACTAATGCCAGCCAGCCGGGATCTCACATACAAGCACACAAAATGCCAACCTAATGCCCAAGGCAGAGACCTAAACACTGACTGCAACATCTAAAACACTCACTGAACGACTACTGCATATGGTACAGGAAGTTCTTTTCATCCTCCCTCGGATTAACGATCAGGAAAGTAGGTATTTTGAGCAAAGTTTATAGTTAAGCAAACCATCTGAAGTTAGATTCACAAGGGGGAGGAGCAAATAAAGCAACATGACAACCAACAACCGCAACAACAAACATTTCTTAATACATATTTTAAACCTTCATAGTATGCACCAAGAATAGCAAAGCCTGCAAGTCCAACCTATCAGACTCAGGGTCAGCAAGCTGTAATTCACATACTTAGGAACACAAAATCAAAGTAACAGATTGAGAGGGCTTCTTTCAGCCCACAATCTGCAACAAGAGGTAAAACAAAGCTGGCAAATGTTTTGGTAAAACATTTTAGTAAAATCATCTTAGCATGGAATTTAAAAGAGAGAACAAAGCTATGTACTGCTCATCAAGAGTTTATTTTCCATGAGATGAAAAAATGTTTCCAAAATAAAATAAAATATTCCAAAATGCCCAAAAATAAAATAAAAATTTAATTTAAATTCACTGCAGTTATGCAGGATTTTTATAGGCTCACCTCTTTAAATGGATATTTTGAAAGCTCGCTTTAGCAAAGCGTTTGTAAAGTTTTAACGTGAAATGAGTCATATTTAATTGCCACTGTACATTGACTTTTTTTGAAAAATCTTGTCTAAATACAACTCTCAGACATAGAGATACTCACTTTTGCATAAGAAGTGCTGCTTGCTAGATCACAAAGACATTAACAAAAAAATTAAAAAACATACTCACTTTATAGGAATGATTCCCCAAAACTCTGAAACATAAAATTCTTAGTTTTTATAGTGTTCATTTTCTAATTTAAAAATGCCATAGACAAATATATCTGAACTTGTGTCATTTAAAAAAAATACAAGCAATTTCACATTACAAATTGCCATTTACTTCAAGTTTTTCCAGCTGGGATAATAGATGCTTTTGACTTATCTGCTCTGCAAAGTTGAGATCTTTTTGCAAATATGGAAGGTTTGGATACTAAAATTTGTACATTTTTGACAATTCTATTGGGATGACAATATTTCCTTCAGTCTCATAGCTATGGACTTTGCAGCTTTGGCCCAAGTGACAACACATTAATTTAATAATTAATTACTACGACTTCACAAATGCCTAAATTTCTAATCAGAGTATAAATGGTTATAGCCATGGTGGACTCTTATTTTTGCAACTAAGACCTGCTGAGTTTAAAGGCTCTTGAGCATATTAACTCTTTCAGATACAATCTTGTGTTTAATAAACTGTTATTGAACCTGCAACTAATGGCCAGGTAAGGTGCTAGAAGATGAATATACGAGGTAATCAGACAAAGCCTATGCTTTGATGGCTTAAGAGAGATTTGTAGAGAAATATAAGACTACAATAAGTGCTAGGATAGAAGATATCCAAAATGCTATGAGAATATTGAGGCACAAATGGGTCAGAACAAAGACGCAATGTAGATTGAGGCTCCCAACTGGACAAGACAACCTGGGAAAATATTTCTTTCTCATTTATGCCTGACAGGTTCATAGCATTAAACAATTAGGTATGTAGGTAAATGGGGGAGGGCATGGGGTAAAAAAAATATAAATATAGCAGTGCATTTTAGAATCATGTCTGCAAATGTAAATGTATATATTGAAAGAACTATGACTGTGGCTTGTGGCTCATGAGATGAAACAAACAGGGGATTAAATAGACTCCTAAGATAGTTTTACTGTTAAGGAAACTACTAGCCTGGACTAAGTAAAAATATCTGTGACTGAGACACTAAACAATCTGTGAAACCCAACTAGTAGGAAACAGGCCGAAGTAATGCTCATTCCTCGAAAAGGTTAAATTATTCAATGTCCATTTCTGACATGGCCATGGAGGATAATGGTGAAGGAAGAACTCTCCAGACAGCAGCATCAATGGTCCCCACCAGACAGCAATATAGGTGCCTAGTCAAAGGACATTTGGGGGCCTCGTAATCATCTGATGGGATTTCAAAATCACTGCCAGATAATGGGCATGGAGCAGAGAAGTACACATACCTCTAGATCATTACACTTCTGCTGATAGCTAGAGATATTTCTTTGCTTTTAAAAGCTTCCAAGATTAAGACTAGGTTGAGCCTATTCAGATAATCTAGGACAATCTCTTTATTTTAAGGTTTGCAATCTTAAGACATCAGCAAATTATCTTTTGCCCTGTAATATAACTTGTTCACAGCTTCCAGAAATCAGGGCAGAGGAATATTTGGCGGGGAGGGGAGATCCATTCAGCTTACCACCCTGGTCACCCTGGACTTTGTGCATGATGCCATGCCTAGATAGGAATTTTGGGTTGTCTTCCTTGGGGAGAGAGAGAATATATGTTGCTGGCAGTAAGGACAGTGAGCTGAATGGTGATCAGAGAAGCAGACTTTGTCATTAAGCCTAGTCTCCAAACATTTCTGATCTTTTGGCCATATGGTAGAATTGAATATCTGGCCCTGGTATGACTCATTAGAGCATATGCTCGATTTTAGCAGAGATTCCTTGCTGACCCATAACAGATTAGTTTTAAGCCAGATAATATGGGATTAAAAAAGGATACAGTAGGTTAAATAACCTAGCTAATCATGGTTGGTACAGTTGGTGTGTAATTATTATTTGAAAATGGAGAACTACTGTCTGGTAATGGTGAGCTAGTTCTTCTCACACATATTTCTGACATTTTAAATAAAAGAAAAGATTCTTTAATAAAGGAGGCAAAGAAAATTAAGTTTCCTAATTATGAAGTTAAATAGTAATCTCTACCTCACACCCTACACTTGAAGCAATTTTATATATAGAGGGAACTACATTTCAAAGACAAAATAATAAAGCATTTGTAAGATAATATAGGAAGATGTCTTAATGATCTTGGGGTAGTGAATGATAGCTTATCCAACTAGTTACAAGAAACATTGACCATAACATAAAATTTGATAAATTTGATAATTAAAATTACAAAGTTCTGTTTATAAAAAATTATAAAGTGAGTAAAAATCAAGTGGTAAAATGAGAGAAGACATTTACAACACATATAATAAACATGGAAATAATATGCAGAATATAAAAAATTTTTCCCAAATAAAAAAATCAATAGAAAATGAACAATAAATTTAATACACACTTTCTAAATGAAAAAAGTCCAAATAACCAATAAACTTATTGATATAGCTTGGATGTTTGTCCTCTGCCAAAATCTCATATTGCAGTGTAACTCACAATGTTGGAAGTGGGGCCTGGTGGGATAGTGACTGGATCATGATGGCGGCTCACTCATGAATGACCCAGCACCATCCCCTTGGTGATCAGTGAGTTCTCACTCAGGTAGTTCACGTGAGAGCTGGTTACTTAAAGGAGCTTGGCTCCTATTACTGTTGCTCTTGCTTCCTTTCTCATCATGTGACGTGCCTGCTCCTGTTTTGCCTTTTGCCATGAGTTAAAGCTCCCCCAATCCTCATCACAAGCCAAGCAGACTCTGAAGACATATTTGTACAACCTGCAGAACGATGAGCCAATTAAACCTTTTTTAAAAAATAAAGTATCAGGCCTCGGACATTTCTTCATGACAATGCAAAATGGACTAACAGAAAGTATCAAAGATGCTCTAATAATTAGCCTTCAGGAAAATATAAATGAAACTACAAGTATATTATCATTATCCCTTAACAAGACTACTAAAGATTAAAAAGTTTAACAACAACAACAAGCTTTGTCAAAGGGGAGGAACAAGGATCATTCTTATTTATTGCTGGGGCAAATAAAAATCATATAACCATTTTGTAATACTGAATAAAAAATGCTTAGCATGTAGCCTGGAAAAGAAAAGTTGCTAAATAGATGTTTGTTGTTGTGTTTGTAGTGGTGATGCTTGTGGTTGATATTATTTTGCCTTCCCTGATCCTCATGGGTAGAATTAGTCTTATTCATACTGTATGTATTTATTAACTTCCTACTCTGTATCAGATACTGTGTTAGACTCTGAAGACACAGAGATGCATGAAAAATAGTTACAGTTCCTGTGCCTAAGTTGTTATTTAATGGCATTAATAATTTCATATTGACTTTGGTATTCTCCTATAATAAAAATTTTAATATCTACTATCTATTGAATACTTAACAGGTACCAGGTGAACAGAGCCAGTGTTAGCAAAAATAAAAAAAAAAAAAAAAGATTGCAATTAACTCCAGATGGATTAAAGATCTAAATATAAGACCTAACACCATTAAAAACCCTAGAAGAAAACGTAGGCACAACCATTCAGGACATAGGCATAGGCAAGGACTTCACAGCTAAAACACCAAAAGCAATGGCAGCAAAAGCCAAAATAGACAAATGGGATCTAATTAAACTCCAGAGCTTCTGTACAGCAAGGGAAACAATCATTAGAATGAACTGGCAACCAACAGAATGGGAAAAAATTTTTGCAATCTACCCATCTGACAAAGGGCTAATACCCAGAATCTACAAATAACTAAAACAGATTTACAAGAAAAAAAAAAACCCATTCAAAAGTGAGTGAAGGATATAAACAGACACTTTACAAAAGAAGACATCTATGAGGCCAACAAACACATGAAAAAAATGCTCATCATCACTGGTCATTAGAGAAATGCAAATCAAAACCGCATTGAGATACTATCTCACACCGGTTAGAATGGCGATCATTAAAATATCTGGAGACAACAGATGCTGGAGAGGATGTGGAGAAGTAGGAACACTTTTACACTGTTGGTAGGAATGCAAATTAGTGCAACCTTTGTGGAAGACAGTGTGTTGATTCCTTAAGGAACTAGAAATAGAAATACCATTTGACCCAGCAATCCCATTACTAGGTCTATACCCAAAGAATTATAATTTGTTCTATTATAAAGACATGCTCATGTATGTTTATTACGACACTTTTTACAATAGCAAAGACCTGGAACGAACCCAAATGTCCATCAACAATAGACGGGATAAAGAAAATGTGGCACATATACACCATGGAATACTACGCAGCCATAAAAAACGATGAGTTCATGTACTTCATAGGGACATGGATGAACCTGGAAACCATCATTCTCAGAAAATTGACAGAAGAACAGAAAACCAAACATCACATGTTATAACTCATAGGTGGGTGCTGAACAATTAGAACATGTGGACACAGGGAGGGGAGCATCACACACTGTGGTTAGTTGGCAAGGGCTGGGGTGGGACAGCAGGGGTTGGGTAGGGTGGGGATGGATAATGAGGGGAGAAATACAAGACATAGGTGATGTGGGTATGAAGGCAGCAAACCACCTTGCCATGTATGTACCTATGCAACAATACTGCATGATCTGTACATATACCCCAGAACCTAAAGTACAATAAAAAAAAAAAACAGATTTGGGGAAAGCTTAAGAATTCTTATTAGGTTGTTTCACATTATCATAGCATTCTACTTTTAGATTCCATCCGTCTTTCCTAGGAGTTTACTTCATACCCAGCAAGGAGAGCAGAAATTAGGAGAATCAAAAATGAGGAAATATGCTAATTCTCTCTAAGATTCCTCTTCATCTTGTACAAAATGCTGCTGTGTTATTAATCGGGATACTGTATTTACCTCTCCAAGTGCCTCGTTTATTATCAGGCAATGAATTTCAACATTCTTTGAATTTTAATAAAGGGAGAAAAAATAAAACCCCAAATACTTTGGGACTACTTCTTCAATATATTTATTTTACAAGTGAGAAAACCTGAAGTAAAAGAGGTAGAGTGAAAGATCCAAAGTCACATGCTTGGCAAGCAACTATGTTTAAACCCTTTAGATTCATATTATGTTAATTTTTGAAAAATTATAAGTTGTATCCTTATGGATGCCTTGATGTTCCTAAGATATTTTCCAACCAAACAAAGTTTTCTGGTGATAAAATCAAGTAACAAGTTGGTTTCTAAGCCATGTAACTGACTGAGTTATTAAATATTAACTTTAAGGCTCTGTAGTCAGACACTGTGTACACTTTTTGTTTTATTGCCAACATATCATCTTGGAAGAGGAAAAATAACTGGCAAACGACTTCCAATATCCTTTCTTCAACAGCAGTAATTACACTGAAGTGTTCTCTATAATTGAAATAGAGGTAGCCCACTCCAAATAGGCAAGATCATTGGTATTTTTGAGATCTAACCAAGATGGAAAACGAATCTTCTCTTTAATAGCTGGAGAGGATGATGACAAAGTACAAATCAACAAGCCATCCCTGACACCTGTCGGTACTTGGATATCATAAATACGGACACAAAATTAGCTTAATAACTTAGTTATTTTAGTTTAGGAAGCACAAATTTACCATTAGTAAAATGCAACTGTTTTTGCCAAGGTCTAATGTTCTGTGGCATACCACCAGACTAGAACTAGGCAGACACGAAAAGGTGAGCCTTGAAATGTTTAGCAGGGTCTAAGGATATTTGAGTATTTAAGACAAAATATTGTATGATGACTGCACGATGATTATGTAAAGTTTCCCAAACAATTTTTATCTTTCACTTGCATGAAAATACATACAGATTAACCCAAATATAAACATAGACACAGATTCACTTCCTGTTCTCACTGAACTGACCAATTGGGAGTAGACAGGCAGGCTAGCATGGGAGTTAAGTGCTTTATCTCTACAACCAGGAAACCTGTTTCAAACCCTCACTTTCTAGCCATGAACATTTATCAAGTCACTTAATGTCTAGGTGCTTGAGTTAACTTTAAAATTTGTGATAATGCAAGTAATTATCTTACAATGTCATTTGAACTTCAATCGTATAATTTATTTAATGTTTTTAGAACAGTCCTGGAAGATTGCTAAGTAAACCTGGTACTGTTCCCAACTAATACTCTTGTGGACGAAAGAGAAATATTAATCAAGGAATTATGAGTAATATAAGAAGAAATACGAGTAAGTTTTATCATTTTTGCTTTTCATATCCATGGTCACTTTACCTGTAGAGTCAAAGATTAAGATATTCAAAACATCAATATTAAAATAATACAATACCCACTCGTGATAACCCCTCTTGTCAGACCTTCCAAGATTGAAATGGAGCTATAGTTAACAACCTCAAGCAAGTAACTTTAAAGTTTTCCAGGTCAAGAAACAGTGAGTGTATCTTACAGATCTGATTCCCTGGTGCCTTTATATAGAAACACAGAAAAGAGTTGAACAGAGCAGAGAAGACATCTGATAGAATTTTGTTGGAGTATGGAAAAACTTGAGAAACCAGAGAAAAATGTACTCCAGCTTCAAAGAACTACAGGAGTTTAAAGACATCTGGTTTTGCTATATTTTTTATATGACTGTTAGCCATGGATTTAAACCAGTAAACTCCCAGAGAGATTAAACAGCTTTACAGCCAGATGCTGTAGCCCAGTGTTTGGCATATATGGACCTGATGAAGTTACCAACTTTGAAGTGAGCAGAGGAATTTGCAAGTGTTCCTTAGCACCCAGAGACAAAACCAAGTACAGTGAGAGCGTATCAGTGCTTATGCTTATGTGTGTGCGTGTATGCGTGTGTGTGTGTGTGTGTGTGTGTGTGTAGAGGTATATCTGGAGTGGGGGAGTTAAATGTGTCTTCTACCTACATAGTGGTCTGTATCCTTAGTCTAGCTTGAAATAAAAATGTGTAGCTAAGGAAGGAGTCAGAGGACAAAATTAGGAGACTTCCTGAGGAACAGAACACATACATACAAATATTCAGCAAGGTCGGGGCTTCCAACTCATATTTCATGTTGCTTTGTTTATGAATTTTTCCTTAAAAAAGTAGCTGTAACCACTGGATATACTTTAAGCTACATTCATTAATAGATCTTATTTCCAAAATAACGTTTAAAAATCCTCACCATGTGTTTAATACTTCATAAATAGCACAGCATGAAAGAAGCTAATGAGAAGACACAAGAATGAAAAATAAAAGAGGCCACTCAACTAATGGCTTTGGGGCTCAGGTTGATTATCTTTGAGGCCAGGAATGCTGCATTTAATTGAAAATTCTTAGTAGAGTCTCATGACACACAGTGATTATCCATTAGCGGCTTTATCATTCTTGTTTGATCTGAAACATAACTCTTGTCCGATATTTCTTCAACTGTACAGTAGAAATATCACTCTTATCTATATTTCATATAGAAGAAAGATGCAGCTCATTATGTGATAAAGGCAATGACAATGGCATATACTATACAGTGTACATCCTTATGAAGAAAACAATTATTAGCACTTTCTGAGCTGCTGATTAATTTGTCATCCACCCATGTGTGGGTTGGGTTACTTGCCTGTGTTTTAATGTTGGTGTACAACTTTACGGGTCACATATATAATGTTTCTCTTAAGTTATACTCTCAGATCAAATTTTGTTACATTTTGGGAAAGGTGGAAAATGAGGAATTCTAAGTTTATTTTTAAATTCTTAGTTCTTCTTATTGTGATTTGAAACTACCTTTCTATTATTTTCTGCATTGAGGTAGCCTGCAGATTGGAATATAACTATTTTTTCTTCTAAGCAAAATACTGACAAAGATTCTTGAAGAGAATAGATAAATTATAAAATAATCCACAAGTTTTTTGAGAGGAAAGAAAATAAAAGAACAACCAATTGTATAATAGCATAGTTTGCAACCAGGGACAATTATACTCTCAAATGACTTTGTTATTATCTGGAAATATTTTTAGTTGATAAAATTGAGTGAGTGCTGCTGGCATACAGTGGTAGAGGCCAGGGACACTTTTAAACCTCCTAAAATGCAAAAGACAGATAATAAAAACAAGGAATTATCCAGTACAAAGTGTCAGTACTACTGTGGTTGAGAAACTCTGCTGTAATGCAAATTAATGAAAATCTGACGGAGTCGTTTAGACTTCCCATGACGTAATAAATTCAGTAAACAGCAAACATGAACTTTTTGCTAATCTGGGCCTGTTACGTTCTTGAGCATTATACTATAAATTCACTTTGCAGGAAATCAAACTTTAAAGGTAGACATTCCATCATAAAGTATATCAATTCAGATCATACACCAGGAAATGAATGGATGCAAGACAGATGAAGAAATTGATCTTTGAGTCTTTTTTTGTGTGTTTAATGGATTAACTTATTTCACTGATTAACTTGAGTGCTTGATTTTTTTGGCAAGCAGTTCATTATGGGAAACCTTCAGGAAAAATCACAGAAAATTATCACAAGCATAATTTAAGTATCTGATCAAGAATTCTCATTTTCATGAATAATTAAATTATGACTTCCTGCTTTGTAGGTATATTAGAGCCATGTTGGATAATTTTAAAAGTGTTTTATTAATACTGACTCTTATCTTTCAAAACGTAGTATTTGGGGTATAAGATGCTAAGTGTATTTCTGCGAGAAAGAACTATAATGAATGGGTAAACATTAAAATATTAAAAGAAGTATATTTCTAGAATTACTGACCACAGATTGTATAGCCTTGTGGAATAGTGCGTGTATCATCATGTGTATCGTTCAGTGACTGTGCTAACATACGTCTTACCAGACGTCAGATGTGCCTTATATAGCTAAAAATTTCCCTTCCAAGTCGAAGTTAATGATTCTGATTACATTTTTTTATGTGAAACCACACATAAGTAAACAGAAGACACAAAACCGTGTTTATGCTATAACTGTTTATAGATCCTCTGCTATACTTGCTTTAGTGGAATGCAAGGAAAGTCTGATTTAAAGCTGAGATTCATATATATGCAGTTAGAAGTAAAATATACATGTGAGCATGTATGTGCCTGTGTTTGCCATTGCTTTACTGGCAGATATTTGGCAGGTACCAAAACCATTGTTTTATTGAGCTATTATAGATGGATAATTAACCTTCAAATAAATAGCAAGGGAGGCAATATTACTTAAAGTCATATTAAAGTAAAAATGACTAATGTCATAATCTTCTTAAAAACTGATTTGGAAAGAAGAGGAGATAAAATTATAAAGAGCAAAGGTAAACTAAAGAAATTTGAGGTGTATGTGGAAGTTGTAGGTCAGTAGGAGATCCTAATACAGAGTCTGAGAAGGGTAACATCTTACTGGGTCTAAGCAGTATTGACTCTAGCAGTCATTTCATCAATTTAAATAAAATATACCAATTTAATTATAAAACAAAATATAAAATTATTTTTTGAAGAACACAGATTAATTAATTAGGCTTTGTGTAGGCCCAGAAACCTGCTTTAAACCTAATTATTTCTATGAAAAGCTTAAAATCCAAGTCTATTCCTATTGTGATAGCTACCCTCACCAAAATCATTCAAACTGAAATTAGATTTTGCATTTTGATAAATGCATCAAAGAACCTAAATATTCAATTCAGAAGAGACAGAAAGCTAAATTTAGCTTTATCTTTCAAAGCAGAAAGTCTTTTCTACTTCTTCTGGTCAGTTCTAAATAACTGGTTAGAAATATTGGAGAAGAAGGCAAAACCGGAGGTATATTTTCTTTTTTTTTTAATAATACTTTAAGTTCTGCAATACATGTGCAGAATGTGCAGGTTTGTTACATAGGTATACATGTGCCATAGTGGTTTGCTGCGCCCATCAACCCGTCATTTACATTCAGTATTTCTCCTAAGGAGGTATATTTTCATGATGTCTTCTGATGTCCCCTTCTTTCTGTTTGTGGAAATCAGTGCTATATCTGATGGTTATTAGTTTATCACTCTTCATAACGTAAACAATTAATTACAGCAACTTGTTCTAAAGAATAAAGTTTAGTGTAGAGTAAAATGTTTATTTAACACATTTTTATATGTCAGTTGATACATGAATTGTTCTCTAATTGTGGTTCTGGGTCCACAGTATCAACATCAATTTGTTGTAAATACAAATTTATGGACCCCCTCCCAGATCAACTGAATCAGTATATCTGGGGGCATGACTCAGCAACCTGTGTTTTAACGAGTCCTCTGGATGATTCTGATGTGAACTGAAGTTTTGGAACCAGTATGCAATGCAGATTAATAAATGATTTACTTCTTATAGAGTTTATGAACTATTAAGACAGTAATTATGAGAGCATGTATATTTCAGTGAAACCATGTGCAAGATACAAGGTTCATATAAAGGAAAACATAACCCTTTTTCTGGGGAAATAAAAAAAGATTTCATGGAGGAGGCTATGCTACAATTAAACTTGAGGGAGTAGGGATTTTTCAGAAAACAAGTGAAACAGGCATGCTAAATGGAGAGATCATCTGAGGATCTTAATCTAGACTGTAATCAGGCAAAGTTTTTGTGGGGTTTATGTTTTAAATGTTCTAAAGATTCCTTTGCTCTTGAACTGGCTTTCAGAACGTTATGGTTAGGTCATTTCCCAGTTTAAATTGTTCCTGGGGAAAATCCGGAAAATTAAGCTGAGAAGCCAGAATCCTAAGCAGTATGATATAGTGGTTAAAAATTTAAGTCAGAGAAAGGATTGGGCATAAATGTTAATTCTTGTGTACTTAGTTCTTACTACTTGGGTATAATTCATACTTACATATGCACAGCCAGGTTGTTTTATTTCTATGATTCAGTCTTCTGATGTATAACTGAGATAATAACACCTGTATCACAGGGATATTGCTTGTTGGTGAGGTTAAATAAGATAATATATGTAAAGTATCTGCTACCCTTCCTGTCTCTTTTAATGTGTAAGGTTATTTGCTGAGATTACCATCAGAGTACATATATTTAATAATAATATCTGCTATTTATTTCCTGTAAAAATTCTTGAAATCAATGGGCTGTATGGTAACCAATACCATTAAAGCATAAAGTATTATTCCTGTGAACAGAAAGCATGCTATGAATTTAATATAATTAGTAATATCCTTAAAAATAAAAAAGATCTCTCTATCTGACACATTTTTAACAAACTTGTTGAAAGCTATTCAGTGCATGTGAGTCTCTGTGTGTGCACGTGTGTGCACTTAGCTCAATATTACAGCAGACTGGATATTCACATTGTTTCCCTGACAACCACTCAAGCCTTGTCTAAGTATCTTATGGCTATGGATGATTGTGCAACATACATTTAATCTTATGGAAAATAATAAATATCCACAAGCATGAATGAAAGGATTAATTCGACTCAGACAAAAAATTAGTCTTCGTTGGGAAAAATAGTTGAAACTGATCTTAATGTGAAAAAAAGAAAGCCTTGAAAATAAGAGAGGAGAAAGCAACAGTGTGGTCAATCTGGGGTAGAAGATTGATTTGGCAAATATAACCCATTAATTTTGCCTTTAACCCATTGGATATGCCTTTTAATTTCTATTCCATAATTCTGCCCTAGAACAACTGCAGCCCAGGTGACATTATATTTAAAGTAAGTATAAGAAAATATTGAATGTTAAAATCTGCCATCAACCTTCAACATTTCTTATAATTATCAAATACATATTGTCTCTGGTGTTGAAAATTGGCTAGAAAATTTTTTGTCATAACAAGCTTTTCATAAAATCAAATAATGAAGGTAAGCAACTGTCAGTCTCAGGAGCATAAACTGATCTTCTGGAGTTCACAGAAATATGCTACATATGGGGTAAGCTGTCTCATTCTGAGAACCTGACTCTCCCCTCAAAGCCATCTCTATGCCATTGATGGCTCCCTCTTGGTGCTACTACTATATCATTGGCAAGGCATAATATTGAATCTAGTTGCTCTTCAGAAATTCAGCTTTTGGTCACTGGGACGGTGGCTGAAGGTACCACTGACTTCCAAAATATACATTATTATGAATTATTCATTGTGCAAATAATAATTCCTGACTCTTACGCTATGATTTTAGGGAGTAATAAAAGAGATCCCCCAATAAACAATCATGTGGACAAAATGGTTATCAGCCACTGTGTGTTTTTGTTTTTTTAATTAAATTTTTATATTTTATTCAAAATTATAATTATCGATGGGCTTTTCCTTTTTTAAAAAGTCACTTTATTGAGGTATAACTGACATAGAAAAAGCTGTGCATATTTAAAATGTACAACTAAGTTTGGAGAAAAGTATATACTACCCTTGAAAACATCAATATGATCTACATCATAAAGTTATTCATCATCACCTCCACAAGTTTCCTCCAGCCCTCTTTGTTATTATTTTATGATAAGAACACTTAACCTAAGATCTACTCCCTAAGCAAATTTTAAAGTATGCAAGTATTAAGTATAGCATTGTTTGCTATAGGTACTACTGTGGAGTAGCTCTCTGGGACTTCATCTTTCACAACTAAAACACTGTACTCTTTGACTAATACCTCTCCATCTCTCTCCCCATAGACCCAAGAAACTACCAGCCTTTTCTCTTCTTCTATAGAGTTTAACTATTTTCAATTTTTTTAATATAGGTGGTATTTTGCAGTGCTTGTCCTGTGTCTGGCTTATTTCACCTAGCATACTGTTCTTTGGGTTCATCCGTGTTGTTGCAAATGGCAGGAATTCCTTTTTAAAGGCTGAATATTTAGTTATATATTTATATATCATATTTTCTTCATTCGTGAATGGACACTTAAGTTGTTTCCATATCCTGACTAATGCGATGATGCTGCAATTAACATGGAAGTTCAGATATCACTTTGATATCGTGATTTGAATTCCTTTGGGTATGTACCCAGAAATAGGATTGCTGGATATTATGGCAATTCTATTTTTAATTTTTTGTGGAACCTCTATACTGTTTTCCATAGTGGCTGCACTAATTTACATTCCTACCAACAGTGTATAAGGGTTTCCTTTTCTTTACATTCTTACCAAAACTTGTTATCTTGTGTTTTTAATAGCCACTCTAACAGATGTGAGGTGATAGCTCATTCTGTTTTTGATTTGCATTTCTCTGGTGATTAGTGATGTTGATCTCTTCTAAAATATGTGTTGGCCATTTCTAAGCCTTCTTTTTAGAAATGTTATTCATATCCTGAGCCCATTTTATTTTAATTTTTTAAATTAAAAAATTCTTTTTTTGATATAAGATCTCACTCTGTCACTCAGGCTGGAGTGCAGTGATGCTATCATGGCTTACTGCAGCCTTAAATTCCCAGGCTGAAGTGATCTTCCAGCCTCAGCTTCTCAAGTAGCTGGAAACACAGGCATGTATCACCATGCCCAGCTAATTTTTTTTATTTTTTGTAGAGATGGGGGTCTCTCCATGTTGCCCAGACTCCTTTGTCCATTTTTCATTCAAATTATTATTATTATTATTATTGCTATTGAGTTGTAGGTGTTTCTTATATATTTTGGCTATTAATCCTTTATCAGATATATGGTTTCCAAACATTTTCTCCCATTCTCTAAGTGGCCTTTTAATTTTGTTGATTATTTTCTTTACTGTGGAGAAGTTTTTTAGTTACAGGTAATCCCGCTTGTTTATTTTTGCATTTGTTGTGCGGTTTTTTTTGGTGCCATATTCAAGAAATCATTATATTGTATGATTTTAGAGTCAACACAGGGCATCTCCTAAGAGTATCTTTGCCTTATAGTGGTGATAGGGCTGTAAAGTTGATGGTTAAGGAAACAGGGTTAAAATTAGAGTAAGAAAGAGAGTCAAAAGAATATTGAAATCTTCTTCCTTATAACCATATTACAAGTAATAATAGCTAACATTAATGGTAAACACTAGAAATTGTATCAATTTCTATTTGATCTCATTTGATCATATAGTATGAGGCAGGAACTATTAACTCTATTATATAGGTAAATAAATGAGTTTAGACATATGATATAGTTTTTGCAAGTCATGTACCTAACATGTAGCAGAACCAGGAATCAAACTTCTAGTTGGTGGGTCCAACATTCAAACTGTTCTCACTATTCCATGCTATTAGAGAACCATCAGACAAGAATACCAGGAGTCTCTTAAAATTAGATATATCTGATCTATTGAAGAAACTGACTTCCTAATGCCTGATTATTTTCTTTTAGCTCCTATATTTGGATCTCTCTAGAACTAGACCATCTCAATTGGTATTCTCCACCTTTTCTATCACAATATGTTATTTTAATCAAATTAGAAATCCACACCTGACAGATTAGCTATATTTTTCTTTTTTTGACTTGGACCCTTTTTTTAAATTGCATTTTAGGTTTTGTTGTACATGTGAAGAACATGCAAGATTGTTGCATATGCACACACGTGGGAGTGTGATTTGCTGCCTTCCTCCCCTTCACCTATATCTGGCATTTCTCCCCATGCTATCTCTCCCCAACTCCCCGCCCCCCGCTGTCCCTCCCCTATTTCCCCCCAACAGACCCCAGTGTGTAGTGCTCCCCTCCCTGTGTCCATGTGTTCTCATTGTTCAACACCCGCCTATGAGTGAGAACATGCGGTGTTTGATTTTCTGTTCTTGTGTCAGTTTGCTGAGAATGATGGTTTCCGGGTTCATCCATGTCCCTACAAAGGACATGAACTCATCGTTTTTGATGGCTGCATAATATTCCATGGTGTATATGTGCCACATTTTCCCTGTCCAGTCTATCATCGATGGGCATTTGGGTTGGTTCCAGGTCTTTGCGATTGTAAACTGTGCTGCAATGAACATTTGTGTGCATGTGTCCTTATAGTAGAACGATTTATAATCCTTTGGATATATACCCAGTAATGGGATTGCTGGGTCAAATGGAATTTCTATTTCTAGGTCCTTGAGGAATCACCATACTGTCTTCCACAACAGTTGTTGAACTAATTTACACTCCCACCAAGAGTGTAAAAGTGTTCCTATTTCTCCACATCCTCTCCAGCCTGGCCAATGTGGTGAAACCCCATCTCTACTAGATGTATTTTTCTATAAACAATATAATTCTTTGGATAATTCATTACCTTCTAGATTTCTACTGGGCACCTTTTAATAAACTCTGGAAATTCTCATGCAAACATAAAGCACTAGTGGGAAATCTCCCAAAGTTAATAAGAATCTTTTCTAAGACTATTTTTATATTATTTTGCATATTTGTGTATTGTTTTGTATATTAAGTATATTTCCAAAAATAGGCATCATAATATGCATAAATACATTGAATTATACCCTCTGTTCAATAATACTTCAGTATAAACACTTTTAAATAACACTCAAAGTTATCTTCAGAGGCAGAGGTGGGCATCCACAGAGACAGGTTTCTAATACATGTTCACATGGGCAACAGATGTGTGTTCTTGCTGTTTTGTGGTGATGTCTGAAGTTTTCCTTCTAACTCTGAGAAGAAAATCCAAGAGAATGATTCAACCTTCTTACTGGGAGGAAATGTTAAGTTATTTCAAGGGGAACAGCATTAATAACCAAATACAGATTAAAATGGAGAAAACTTTTTTCATCTACTTAGCAGAGAATTCTCATTCAAGTTTTTGAATTTTATCTATCTAACTATGTGATCCTAAATATATGTCAAAGGATTAGGACTCAGGAACATTATTAAAAATTACAAATACTGCATGTTCTTACTTATAAGTGGGAGTTAAAACATTGAGTACACATGGAAATAAAGATGAGAAAAATAGACTTTGGAGACCACTAGAGTTGGGGGGTGTGGGATGGAGGTAAGAGTTGAAAAGCTACTTATCGAGTACTATGTTCACTACTTGGGTGATGGGATCATCGGTACACCAAATCTCAGCAACAAGCAATTTAACCCAGTAACAAATCTGCACATGTACCCATGAAACTAAAAGTTGAAAATAAAATATTAAATACAAAACATTAAAAACTTCATAAAATGTAAAAGTGTCAGAAAATAAGCCTCACGTACCACAGACTAACTGAAAAATATATAAAGAATTAAAAACTCTAGGAGTAAATTATGTAGCAAAGCCCTAAATAATTATGTCCAAATAGTACCTAAAACGTTCTTAGCATTTAGATCTCACATTTGACAAAATCTTGAAAAATCTAGCTGTATTGAGGGTCAGGAGAATATAATAGAACTTTTTGAGCTTAAGAATCAGACAAACCTGGGGTCAAATTCCAGGGCTTCCACTGAGCAGGCATTTAGCTTGTCTGACTTTATTAATCTTCCCTGAGTCTGCTCTTTGTCTGTAATGAGGAGGTGAGAATGTCCACCTTATATGAGTATTGTAAATATTAAATGAGATAACTATATAATAATTTAGTAGGTTTGTTCAATTACATTAGGTCTTTCTTCCATCTAGGACTCCTGGTAGGCTGCGAGGTTCTACAGGCATTGGAAAGGATATTGAATTAGAAATTGTTTGCTATTGTTCTTCCTTACCATTCTTTCCTCTCTCCCTTTTTGTTTCTTTTTTATTCTTATTCTCTCTTCCAGCTTTGATTATGTCAGATGTGCTAACGTCTCAATATAACATGTTAGGCTCCTTGGAGTATAAACACTGTATAAATGTAATAAACAAATGCTTAGTAATAACGGCAAAATGTCTCTTACCAGGTACAGCTTACCAGCTCTTCTTTAAATTGGAAAGCCCACATACATAATTCTAATGTGGGCTGCCTCCTTGAGTTCATCATTCTAGAAGACCTCTAAGTTCCATTGCAATTAATTAAACTTGTCTACATTATTATATCATATATATCAGTGTCTGTTTACTGACTGATATAATTTAATGTGCAATTAATGATGCAATTTATTATCTGATGGTATTTGAGATATTTTGGATATTGTAATTTGGATGTGTTTTTGTTTCAAAATAGAATTCTGCATTCGAATGTAGGATGAAATTGAGAGTTGGAGAAAGTATATAAAGTTCTTCCTTTTTTATTCTTTCTTTTCTAGCTTTCCTAATATTTATTTTTATATCAGTTTATATATACTTGTATGTAATGCATATACAATCCAACCATTAATATTACTTAAAAAGACTAAGATTTCTGGTCTGGGTTTGAATGGATTACCATTCCCAATAAAATTATCCTTATTTCTTGATAGGTTACTGATTAAAAGAAATAATTTGATTCAGATACCCACAGATTTTTGGGGACATTTGTCCCTTTCTTCTGGCACTTTTGTAGCAGGAATTATAAGCAGTAACCTGGGGATAAATGCAGTCAAGCAATTCCTTCACTCTATCCACAATACTCATGACTAACTCTTCGGGGAAAAAAATAATTTTTTGTAAAGGGTTCCTGTATTTTTTTTTCCTTATGTTGTCTCAATTTCTAACTCCTTATTTACCCTTTAATAGGGAGTCAAGTCTGATAATTGCTGCAGACACAGCAGCAAAGCTAGGGTCATTTATTGACATGAAGGTGGCACTTTCCTGAGGGATCTGATCATATTTGGATTAAAAGGGATAGTGCACATGTCAGAAAAGGATAGTGATTTTTACAGTACCAACAGTTGTAGTCCAAGTAGAATGAATAAACTCTCTTTTTACCTCAGTAATTTTGTAAATGGTTAAGGTAATATTTGCATTTGTTGTCCTCTTTGAATGCTGACCTTCAAATATGCAGTTGGACTGACTTGCTGTTGGCAGCATTTTGTTTTTTAAAGGCTCTTTTGAGGCCAGGTTAATTTCCACAGAGATTTTCTTTTGCCTCAAACATTCTATCTCATTTTACCTTCTGTGCTTGGTGCTCATTACAGCATGATTGACTCAAGGATGAAATATAGACGCTCGTAAAGGTATTTTTTTATCCCCTAATAAACCTTCTCAACCCTTGATCTGATTTTTTTATATGTAGTGAAATATGTATTGAGAAAAGCAGCCTACAAACTATCTGCTTCCACCTGAGTATTACTGACTTGTTTAACCTTCATTTGGAAAGAGAGGGTATTTTTCCCAATTAGACAATTTCCCTTTATAAAAGAGGGCAAAAGATGAGGCCCAGATAAGATGAATTATCAGGTTACTTGTCTCTTGATTCAATGGTAATTCCTTGAGACCTTTCAAAACGTGACACCTCTTTTAAAGAAGAGATTATGTCAATATCAATTGCCCTGGTTTTATTGAGCTCAGGACACCCATAAGTACACTATAAAAGTGTCATCTGGTGATGGGGCCAGCTACAAAAACTATTACCTGGGCCAGGAAGCTAGACATTCAGGTTGTGCTTAGAGGGATGAAGATTTTGAAGACATTCTTCCTGATAGCTCTTCCCAAACCTTACGAACTCTCATTTGGAATCACAGGGGAGGCTAAACATAATGTGGAAAAAAATAATTTACCAGGATCCTAATGCCACTGCTGGCAATTTTATGGTTGAGTGATACAGCATCATTGTGTGAGTAACGAATGAGTCAAGGAATGTCCAGATACAGATTCCAAAGCCTGCATTTTATTAACACACTCACGGTAATCTGCCCACTGAACCAGACGGGAAGCAACCTGAATTGATCCTAGAAAGCTGTACAAATTGGCCAAATAAGTTTAGTGTGCACATTGAATCAACATGAGACTGTTACTTATGCCACCACGTCCCATCTGTAGGTTTTTGTCATTGGGTCAGCTCTGTCTGTATTCAGCTATTTCCTGAAGTTCAGAGGATGAGGAACAGCAAAATGGAGACATCAGCCTTCTCCCAATTTTTAGGAAACCAAGAGTTCAATATGTTTATTTCATAATAATATTCATATATTCACTTATTTTGCATCCATTCTAGTGATGTCCTTACGAATTTCTTTGGGTATGACAAAGGAGGGGAGCTGAAGATTGTTGTCGTTTTTTTCCTTGAAATATACTTTGAGTACTGACTACTGGATGCATATGAAAGGAGAAAGAAAAAATGGGCCATTTATTATTTAGTAAACCAAAGGTATATAGGGGAGAATGTGAAGCTACAGGAGGAATTTTGATAGGGGATATAAATCAGAGATCCCAGCAGGCACATTAAACTAGGGAGAAGTTACTGAAGCCACTAAAAAACAAAGTGATAGAGATATCTTAGGGCACAATGGAAAAGCAATCTGTGCCACTAAGAAAGAGCAGGGCATTGTTAATTTCTTATCCAACCTCATTCCCACATCACTCTAACCTACTTCAGGTACAGGGAGTGGGTTGGTTGTCAAGAACCCATAAAGATATTAGCACGGGGCAAACAAAGTGTCTTTTGTTATGTATTGAATGCTTCTTAATAATCTCATGTATGTCTCAAAAAAAAAAAACAAAAAACCCCAAAACAAAGAAAACAATCACAAAACCATTATTTTTCACTATGGTTGTTCTCATGTTAAATATCTAGAAAATAGGAGGCTAATTTACTTGCCCAGACTTTCACTTTGTAAACTAGAGAGATAGATTTTCATCCAAGTGAAGTAACATCTTACTTTAGGGTGGAGGAGTTGTTAATAATTATTACTTCCCTGATAATTCCCCCACCAAATATTGACTTCCAAGGACTAGAGTGAAGGATTATCTGATAAAAGCTATAAAAATAAGACACACTTCTGTATTTTACTACTGTTTTACCAATGCCTACCTCTTGGTATGTAAGCATGAAGTCATTATAAGTAGCTGGACTAGGCATACAATTAGGAGGAAGATGAGTCACTAAGCATGTAAATAAATGATCAGGAAGGATTTTTTACAATAGGAGAAGTGGAAAGAAGTAGGATCTTCTTAGTATGGAAAATTCCAGGCTTATAGGGTGTTACAGATAGAAGTCACCCCTGGTGCAATATTCCAACTCAGGGCCATTATATTTTGCTAGGTTAAAAGGATGCCAAATGACAATTTATAATTACATCAATGAACATTTATAATTTATGCCTCTATTTATAGGGAGTTATCACAAGGCTAAAATATCTACTCTGATCTTATAGTTGACATGTTGAAAAATCAAAACACATCAGCTCCTGCCATGAATAATCTGTTTAAACAGTGAAGCAAATAACCTTTGATTAGTATGGCTGGCATTAATTTAGACATCACACTTCTGTCGGTGTTTAGCTGTACAAGACAGTTACAGAAGCATCAAACATACCTCATTAAAGAAAACAAGGAATTCAGCTTAATCTTGAGTATTAAACTGAATTAACTGAATCCAAAATAGACTTCTTATCTGTTAATTCCAGCTCACAAATTATTCAGAATATCCTAAACTTAACTAATTATCTCTCCAAGGCTAGGATCCCTGTGAACAGGAAATCTGAAAAATCAGTTGCTTCTTACGACCTAAAATCTATCTAAACTACCTGATGAAAATTTTTGGATTGGTAATAATTGCTAACTTTTATTAAGCATTTACTGTGTGCTAGGTGACGTATTAAGCCTTTTCTATCAATTAGGTCAACTAATCCTCACATTTTTCTTAGGAGATAAAATAAACATCTACTGTATAAGCTTAACAATGGAATTGAGGCTTGGAATGGATAAGGAAACTACCAAAGCTTCCATAGAGAGGTGGTTCTAGGGAAGGGTCGGGGACCTGACTCATTTGACTCTGAGTTCCTGAGGGTAGTTCTATAAAACTGATTCCTCCCTGCCAAATGTCAGGAGACGGTTATTGCCCATTTGTGAAAACCCAGAGCTCCTTCATATTGTATCAAAATAATCTCTTTTCTTTTTTCTTTTGTTTTGTTTTGTTTTTGAGACAGTGTTGCTCTGTTGCCCAGCATCATTCTGTGCTCTGTGTTGAGCTTTGTTGCAATGGTGCCCTCTAGGCTCACTACAAGCTCCACCTCCCAGGTTCAAGCTATTGTAGTGCCTCAGTTTCCAGAGTAGCTGGGATTACAGGTGTGTGCCACCACACCTGGCTTATTTGTGTATTTTTAGTACAGATGGGGTTTCATCATATTGGCCAGGCTGGTCTTGACCTCCTGACCTTGATCTGCCCACCTCAGCCTCCCAAAGTGCTAGGATTACAGGTCATTTTTTTTTCTGGAGACATTTATTCCTTAATGACAAGGATTCAATCTTTACTTTTAATATCTCAAACATCAGCAACATTTCTGGTTCATATTTATACTCGGTATGTAGTCGTTGAGAATGTATGAATAAATGACAAGCTTTGTTTTTAAAGCTCACCAGATTGACAATTTTCAACTTTTCTTCCATTCACAGATCTGATGCATGTAGGAAGAGCTACACCAACATAATAACCTCTGTAATAACAGATCATTTTTAAATTAAGGACATGTGATCTCATTTAACCCTTATAGCAACCCTATGATATACCGCTATCATCTCCTTTCTGAGATGAGATGAATGGATTGAGCCAAAGTTAAGCCACTTCTCCAGGACCATGGGGTGAAAAGCAAAAGAACAAGTATTTGAACTCAGTCCATCTATTGTTTGAGTCTGCATATTCAGCCACTGCACAGTATTTCCCCTGCAAGCAAAATCTGCACTTGATAAATCTTTACAGCATCGCAATTTCCCTACTTTCACTGGTCAAATGTTGATAAGTATTGTATTCAAAGTGACAAAACCACACACTGCATATTAGCAGTAGCAGGACATGAATGGTAAATAAATGAAAAAAATATATTTACCCAAATAGGTTGAAATTTTACATCTACACAAAAATCTGTCTGCGAATGTTCCTAGCAGCTTTGTACATAATTGCCCAAAATTGGAAACAATCAAGCTGTCCTTCACTAGGAGGGTGGATAAGCAAATTGTGATAGTCATACAATGAAATATTATTCATCAATACAAAGAAATAAGCTATCAATCCAAGAAAATACATGAATAAATCTTAAATGCATATTGCCAAGTAGAGGAAGCCAGTATAAAAAGGCTACATACTTTATGATTCCCAAATATATGACATCTGGGAAAGACAGACACAGTAGTAAGATCAGTGGTTGCTAGGGATTTGTGGGATGAGGGGAAAGGTAAGGAGGAGCAACGAATAGTTGGAACAAAGGGGAACACGGGAATTTAGGGCAGTGAAACTATTCTGTATGATACTCTAATGATGGATACATAACATTATGCATTTAGCAAAACTTATGTAATATACAACAAAAAGAGTCAGCCCCAGTGTATACTATAAACATAAGTTAATATTAACGTATCAATATTTGTTCATCAATTATTGTCATATAAAATGTGTATCACATGAACGCAAGTTGTTCATAATACAGGAAACTGTGTATATGGTGTGGAAAGGGCCATATGGGAACTCTTTGTATGTTCTGCACAATTTTTCTATAAACTTAATATTGCTCTAAAAATAATATATACTAATTTTTTAAATAAATACATGTTATTTAATTAAAAAATTAAAGATACCAACCATTCTGGTATTTTGGAAAACATGGAAGTTTCCATTTTATAATATTAAAGAAAGTGATTTCTATCTGATAGTTGTCATCACAAACACTTGGTTATAATATCAATATTTCATTTAAATTTTTAGCTTTAACTACTAGAAAAAAGAAATGCAGCATCTAAATTTACTGCCCTGAAGAAATATACCCAGAAGAAGTGATGAAAACAACGATTTGTTTAATACCTACTATGAACCCTGTTCTAATAAGAGACAAAAAATAAATAAATGATTATTTGCTTTCAATACAAGCCCAGGACAATAAATACAATGTAGAATTCATTAAAGGACCATTGCCTCCTGCTGTCATATTAATCAATAGTGCAATTGGTTTTTCACTCGGGTTATGATGTTACTCTTTGGGACTTGTTTTTCTTGCCCACGAAATGCCAGACTAAATATTTCTTAGTGGGATAAAGGACCAATGCTCAGTGCTTGTCTTGGGGGACTCAGCCATCAGTCATAGAAAGGAGCCATCGATAAGCAACTCATGATAGCCCATTTAGCATTCGCTTAAAATAAAGGCACGTATTAAGGGCTGTAACAGCAGAGCAAAAAGCCCTCAGAGAGAATGCAATCCTACGAGTGAGCTAAGACAATTCAGAAGAGAAAAAAGATTGCAAAGACCAGGTGTAATCCACTGCAAAGACTGTGCAGTCCTCGGAGTTGCTGTGCATAATCAGTTCAATAGGGATTGGAATATTTCAGGAATAAATGAAACCTTAAACTTTATAAATAATATGATGTTTTGACACCTTCTGTATAATATTCTATGTATATGCTTGTCTTGAACTAATACTTTCATTACAAATCATTTTAGATAAATTTAGGTAGTTAATTCCACAACATTTTGCTTTAAAATATTCAGGTAAGAAAAATATACTCTCTTAAGAGACTCTGAAGATTTATGAGGAACCTGAAATGAATATTGACACATTAAGAATGCACTTTGTTTTGATTCCACAACAAATTTTTCAGCTCTAGTTCTCTTTTCAATAAACAATTTAATAGACAGGGTCTAACCCAGGAAGAAAAAGAAAAGCCTATGCAACAATTCTTTGGCGGAAAAAAAGACAGCAATAGTACAAGATAACTGGGTATTTAATTTCCGAATACGTGAACATTGACTCAAAATCTCCAGCAACAAAAACAAGTCCCAAAGAGTCACATCATAACCCAAGTGAGAAAGCAACTGCACTGTTGATTAATATCACAGCAAGATGCAATGGTCCTTTAATGATTTCTACATCGTATCTGTCACAAACAATTGGAATTACATGACTTCAGGGCTATGTCATTTGTTCCCTCAAACCAAGGTTTCCACAGGAGACATTATGAGATTTGATTAGGGATTATCCAGAAAAGTCATGGGAAACTAAAATAAATTGTTATTTCTATACAGACACATAGCAGAAAGAAGTGGCTGGAGAAAAGAGGAAAAAATTGATTAGTTTGTTTTAGCTTAATTTAGATTTGTATATTAAATTGTCTAGCAGAAGGCAAGACCATGAAGAGTAAGAAGCGGATAAAAGTAGGGCAAAATGACGAGATATAAGGGATGAAAATGAAACTAAGAACGAATGGGTACATAATCTTGTTTGGATAATGTTGGGGGAGTGTATGGAAGGAAATGGAGTGACAGCAACAAGGTGGTTCAGGACCCCATTGCTCTAGTTTTGAAGGTTTTGAGGACATAAAGGCCATGGAACATAAAAATGTTTAAAAACTCAGTTACTCCATGCTCAGTCTGCTAGAGAAAAAACACAGCTCTTGTTTGTATACACACAGTGACTCTTCCTGGAAGAATAACCTTTTCCTTCTAAAAGTACAGGGCAGGTCAGTGACCTTCAGTTAAGAACTATCTTCAAGGGGCTAGGACAAATGAGTTACCTAGAGATAGGCACTGAAGAGCTGGTGAATTAAGAGATACATCATCCTTTTGAGAGTGACTTGTTTGTTTTTCTCCATCATTGATGCTTTCCTGAACAGTCTGTCAATAGCTGACCTCCGATTCCTGCTCATTCATTCATATATTCAGATAAAAATCCACAGGACCAACCCACAAGGTGACCCTCTTGATCCATCCTAAATCTAGTTCCACATGCCACCTCTAACAACCCAAAAGAAGCTCTGTGGTTCTCGGTCCACCCTCTTGACTTGTGATCAGGCAATGCAAAGCAGGTAAAGAACAGAAGAAGCAAAAGGAAGGGACAGAGGGGGAGAGAGTAGAAGTGATAGAGAGAAGCAATTGTTTATTACATTCTGGCAATGTTTTGTCTTTTCAAATGGGTTTTATTATTAACCCAAATCAGAGGAGTAGGCACATCACATGAAACTATGATTCTGAGAAATGTAATTTCTTACTGTATCTATTTCTCTTTTTAATATATTTCCTATCAACTTTGATGGCCTCAATGGTAATATTGAGCCTTTACCAATTATCCAGCTATTGGCCTATAGAAACTGAATTATTTTCTCTTATCCATTTATTTAAAGTCTAATGATAGAGACTGTGATCAAGTCTATAATTTTATACACTTTGATATAGGTATGATATGGTCTATAATGTAGATGGATTCAATTCACACGTCTTTAAAGAATGAAACCTCATGCATGCTCTTCATTAGTGACATATTCTAAGGTACAAAATGTGTATAGTCAGGGAATCCTTTCAAATACTACCTGTACTCCAAGACTGACTTCCTGTGCACAGGTATTTGGTGATAAACTTTTGGCATTACCTGTTTGAAATTATAAAATTCACAGTAACCCTTGGGCTCCTATTTTGAGAGATCCCGTGAAGCAGAAATCTGCTCAGTCACTCATTTATTTTTCTGGTGTCTTCACGGTGCCTTCTGGGTGCCATGTCCTGATTAGGTACTTTCTTTAATACTCATCACCTTTCTAACAAAAGGGCAGAAAATTAGAAGAACTGGAGTGCAATATCAAAGCCAGGAACACTTAAATAATGTATTCAGTGCAGCATTGTAGAAAGAACAATAGATTTGATATTAAAGAACTGTTTTTGGGTTTTAACAAGTTACATAGGTATATAAACTTGAAGAGGTCACTTAACTTTTTTGAGTCTATATTTACTAAAAATGGGAGTCCAACATATTTTTGTGTGCTTTTTAATTGCTTAAAAATTCTCCAAACTGCTTATTAAAATACAGATTTCTGGCTGGGTGCAGTGGCTCACGCCTGTAATTCCAATACTTTGGGAGGGTGAGGAGGGCAGATCACTTGAAGCCACGGGTTCGAGACCAGCCTGGCCAACATGTTGAAACCTCATCTCTACTAAAAATACAAAAATTAGCCGGGTGTGGTGGCATGCACCTGTAATCTCAGCTACTTAGGAGGTTGAGCCATGAGAATCACTTGAACCTGGGAGGCAGAGGTTGCAGTGAGCTGAGATTGTGCCACTGCACTTTAGCCTGGCAACAGAGTGAGACTCTGTCACAAAAAATTTAATTAAAAAAATACATATTTCTGAGACCTATACTCAGATATATTATCCACTTGTTCTTATATAGGGCCTAGGGACGTGGTTCCAATGCCATGTTTTTATGGAAGCAGCTCTTGTTCACACATTGTCTGTGGGGTTGTTCTGAATCACATTAAGGTTTATGTAGGAGTTGTTCATCTTACAGCATAAGAATTGTATCTTCTTTTATTATTTTTTTCCTTATTGATTACTCCACATGTCTCTAGAAGCCTTGGTTTTGAAATATCTGACTGATTCAATTGTGCACAATTTTATAATTTCCATCTCCATTCTTTTTATCATTTATTTTACTGCTAAGAAACTGGAATACCACCACTCCTCTGGTGCATAAGTGCATAATGTCCCTTTTAATTGTATGTACAAGTTAAAGATTTGTTTATAGTTCTGCAAACTACCCTTACTCTACCTTCAGAGGAATCCAGGTAGTTACTCAAACTGAAAAAGGTTGGAGTAGATAAGAGAGAGTGAGGGAGAGGAATCAGAAGAATACTGCAAAGATAAAAGTAAAATTGATGCCAATATCTTAGAGAACATGTAGAATATTTAATAGAAAAACATATTAGTAAAATTGGACATCTATTTTGCATATCACAGCATGGTGATATTTACTAGGTACATATCCTTTTCTTTTTAATGACAAAGAAAATAAAATAAATTTAAAAGAAGATCCAACATAATTTTGTTTACAAGTTGTTCACCTGACTTTTGAAACATAATTTTAAGAATCTGTATGCAAACATGTTCCAGTGACCTCAAGACCATGTATGATTTGTTGAAGATGCAAAAACAAAAAATAAATATATGATTCCCTAGAGGGCATTCTATTTGAGTTATAATGCATCTTAATGTTCTGTATAGTACAAGTATTAATAAGATGCAGATGTTTTTCTTATATTGATACATTAACCATGCACAGAACCAACCAATATATTAGAAAAAAATTGACTTGAACTTTAACATACTGTAAATTGAAAATACACTTCAAACCCAAAATACATCTAAACCTTGCTTTTATTTTAGATTAACTTAACCTCGTGAACCATAAGATTCTGATATCCTGTGATTTGTAACATATTTTTAAATTGATCAGGTGTTAAATCATCCCCTACCTAATCTCTGAAAACATTTCAAATAGATATAATTTAAAAATATTTTATCTTCTAATCTGTGTGACAAATGATGTTCATAATGTTTTGATGACGAAGTAGAGAAAAACTTTAACTTCAAAAATGAATTCAGGAAATCGTGTAATTAAGCAAAACATATGGCATGATATAATATTACTGGCAGTCATCCTAGACATCAATTTTGAAGTTAAGTAAAAGCAAAGAAAGTGAAAGAGCTCTGCTGTGAAAAGAAAAAAAAAAGTTTCAAAAAACTTAGAGAGTGAAATTTATAGCTCGGAGTAATGGAACTCTGTACCAACACTGTCATCTCTCCATTGTTCCTAAACAAAAATTTAAATAAAATATTATCTGCCCCTTTTGTGTCCAAGGGTGACTGTTGACAAGTTGGAAGGTCAGGAAGTAGTTGGGGGGTAAAAAGCATGTTTTATACAAAAATTCATAAGGACGAAGAGTTGGGAGAAGCTCCTGTTTCTACATAGGATGAAGTACAATTGTGTTTAGCTGGACGAATGTTCAAATGACACCCGATAGCAGTAGGCTGAAAACGAGCATGGAATCAGAATGGTGAAAGGCATGGCAGCCTGCAATGTCAGACAAGTCAGAGAGAACTTTTCAGAATTAAAAATAAAAATAAAATTTAAATACCAGTGTGGGCAAGGTTGTAGAAAAATAAGCACTTTTATATAGTTTTGTTGGAAAAATAGTTTTATTTTTCTAGAAGTCAATGTGTAATTTGTATAAAGAGATAACTGGTCACCCTAATTTTTCCACTGGACACTATAATGATGAAATAATTATCATATGTATATATGTTTAATTGTAAGGATGGTTATAAAAAAGTAGCTTATAATAGGAAAAAATAGAAATAATCTGAATTTACAAAAAGGTGGCAATTTTTGAGTGACTGGTAGTTTTATGAAATTATGGATCATGAAATGATTTTAATGTTGTTAGAGAAGCTTATTTCTTACTTCAAAAGATGGCTATGATAGTTTGTTAGGCAGAGGTGAAAATAGGGCTTACCCATATGAGGAGTATGGTAGAATTTTTGGATAAATGAAAAAATATAAATACTATTCATAGGAAATTATTCAGAGGAGTATAAACTAACCTGTAAGTCACTATTTCATTATATTTATAGTACATATCATAAACTGAAAAAATTTACTTATTTATTAATAAATCATCTATCACATTAGAATATAAGCTTCATGAGTTGAGAGACAACACCTGCCTGAGTTTCCACTGTAATCCAAGTGCTCGCTACGGTTACATACTGAGAGATCAGTAAGCATTTGTTGTTTTAATGTAAATGTTCAACAGACTTATTGAACAAATTAATAAACCAGTGACGCTGTCTCTAAAGATAGGAACATATGGATGGAACTCTGGTATTTTCTATTTTCTTAGTTCTGATTGTTTTGTTTCCCATTCCCATGCTGTGGAGAAAGAAAATGCAACAGGGTCACCCCAAAAAACAGCTACCGATGGTTAAATCAAGCTTAAAATCGCAAGTTAGGACTCAGATGAAGAGAGTTGAGAAGCATCTGGGTACTGGGTTCTACACATTACACTATTGAAATCAAAGTTAATGAATGCACACATAGCAGCACAAAAAGAAAGATAATTTTTTAAATGGCCTACTAATAAGCCATCCTAAGGAATAAGTAACAACATTGTCATCATTATTATCAATGGTTGTGAATATTTCATTGATGTAGAAAATTTCAGTTCGTAATACCAATTCCCTTGTTGCATTAAAGCTGCTTCTGAAGTTTTACTCTTTTAGATAACCCTCTAATTAACATACCGGTGAACAAAGGTTTTGTCCTTTTAAAAATTATATCCTTAACAGATCATAAGGATCGAAATTTCTGAATTAGAATCATACACTTACACTGATTACAGAGTGTTCAGAGAATAATAGCAAGGATGGTAGAACAGTGAGAAAGAACGAACAGTGTCCGTTAAAAGTTACAATGGTAACATCATATGCTAATAGCCTCTCTGCCAATTTTTCAAAAGTAATGAAAGTGAAACGAAACCACTGTGAAGTTTCATGTCATGTGAAAAATACCTGGAGAAACGGCATTCAAGTCTATAAAGACGATACTCAGAAGATACATTTAATCACTTCAAATACACAGCTGACATAGAAAAGACATTTTAGACTTAACAATAACTGCAAAGGACAAAATAAAGACTGGTAGTGTGAAGCCCAAGAAAACTGCTTCAAATTTATTTCAAGGAATCATTTATAAGAGTGGGAGTTGTCCACAGGTGCATATCTCTATGTTCACAAAGAATAGAACAATACTATGACTTCTTCGCTAGGTTGAGAGGAAAATGTATTTATTTTCCTTGGGATTCCCTCAGACATAGTAGAATACTCAGCACCTTTTACCCATACTTACTATCCGTGGCACGCACAGAGGTTACTCTCTCACTCGGATGCGGTTGCAGCATAGGCTGCAAAATTACTCAGTGTGCAAACTGGAGAGAGGGCTCTCCCTTCAAGATCCATATTAAAAGTTAAACTTCTATTTCCTAAAACTTATTTCATGAAGATCTCTGAATAGTTGTTTGCTTCCAACTTTGCGTTCTCTTTCATTATTTTAAAATTACAATATATTTAAAATGTGTGTGCGTGTGCGTGTATATGTGCGTGTGTGTCTGTAGCTATAGCCATCTCTATTTATAGTAATCCTTCGATTACCATACTTACTTCTCTGTAACCTTGCCCACACTGGTATTTAAATTTTATTTTTAATTTTAATTCTGAAAATTTCTCTCTCACTTGTCTGACGTTGCAGGCTGCTATGCCTTTCGCCATCCTGGTTCCATGCTCATTAGATTTTAATATGGCTTATCTGACCATGCCACATCACAGGTCAAAATCCTGTAATAGCTCCTCAGTACTACCTGGAAAAAAAGTTAATTTCACATTTGGGATGTATCCTCTATCTAGCTCTCCACCTGCATTTCTCAGCATTATTTCCCCTTCCCAGCACGGATGAACCTCTAGACTTTCTGAATGTCCGTATCTTGTTAAATCACTCTATGTTTTCTTGTCATCATGCTTTTACTCCTGTTGCTTAAACTATAAGGAATAATAATTGCTTTTTCAGTTTCTCTGGCTAACTCCTACTTATAGTTTGAGTCTTGGTTGGGATCCTCAAATCTACGGTGATTTCAAAATTTGGATTAGGAGCACCACTAGCATCTTATACATGCTCTATTCCACACTATTTTGGCTCAGGTTTCTTAATTTTCTTTCTCCCCTACCAATCTATAAATTCCATGAGGATAAGTGTAATGACTATCATGTTTAACTTTATGTCACCATTCCTTAGCATAGAAG
Source organism: Aotus nancymaae (assembly GCF_030222135.1). NCBI lineage: Eukaryota > Metazoa > Chordata > Mammalia > Primates > Aotidae > Aotus > Aotus nancymaae. The sequence goes on along the minus strand of NW_026988473.1, from coordinate 21,286,484 downwards.
GTCTGCACAGAGCAAGTGCTCAATAAATATTTATTAAAATAACGGCTGATTGCTGTTTGCAAGGTATGGATCAATAAGCTCCTAGAAGTCTGAGTCTGTATTGTCTTTTTATGGCCTGGCATCAGTACACAATCTCTCTCTCTCTCTCTCTCTCACACTCAAACAGTAAGCTCTTATCTTATCATAAACATCTACATCTGCCTTTTGAGAACACAGTACAGACAGGGCATTCACCTGAAATGTTATACAGACAGAGCAGTCTGTCATCCTGCGTTTATTCTGAATTCACTAATAGATATGCAGGATGTCGTTCATGCAAACATGTTACTTATTTTGGCTATCATTTACGCTTTGAGTACCTTTGGTAATTGGTCATGTTGACAGAAGCAGTCAACATTTTGAATTAGGGGTTCCAGTGGGTCCATCATGCGTGGATTGCTTTCTCTGTCAATTCATTCTGGTTGCCCAGTAATGAAATCGAATTGAAACTATCACAAATTGGTAGCTCATCAAATCTAAAGCAAGACAGACAGTTCATTTCTTCCGAATGGGGAATATTCCAAATGAGTGTGTTTTGCCCTCTACAGCCCAGTGCATGTGTATATTTTCTGGCAGGAAGGGGAAAAATAATAAAGTGAAAAGGTTGTGAAAGATCCTTTAGTATATGAGGATGCTGTGCATAAATTCACAATCTGATACTTCATTAGGAACTGAAGTCAAAAACGTTTTGCTTTTCTATGGTGTATTCATGTGTGTCTGTGTGTATTTTTCATGGGTTTAGGATCTGCAGTAGTCTATATAGAAGTAAAATATTATATTTCTCTGAAATAAATAGCTATACCTCTGTGGCCTTCAGACAAAAAGAAGGGAGCCTGAAAAAAATATGGAACAGTGTTAGGGAGGTTGGAGAAGAAGGAAATGCAGTCAATTAAACAATAGGCACTAGAATTTTAGTGTTTACAGGACTTACGCTCATTTTCTAAAATTTCAGATAACCATTTGAGAAGAGAACACTGAAAAGAAATCCGGTTCAATCACATGGACACAGGGAAGGGAACATCACACACTGGGGACTGCAAGTGGGGGGCTAGGGGAAGGATAGCATTAGGAGAAATATCTAATGTAGATGATGGGGTGATGGATGCAGCCAACCATCATGGCACATGTACACCTATGTAACAAACATTCATGTTCTGCACATGTACCCTAGAACATAAAGTACAATAAAAAAAGAAAAAGAAAAAGAAAAAAGAACTAGGACTCAAAGGCACATCTAAAACAAAGTGGTCTTATTTTTCAGGACCTCAGTGGCAAACGGGATTTCTTTGTGTGTTTGTGTTTTCACTATATGTTTGTCTCCATTTGCCACTGCAAACAAAAGTTGGTATCAATAATTCCCTGGTTGCTTGAAAAGTATTTATTCTAGATATTTTAATCAGTTCGTGTTTTTGTAGAGTATTTGGTATTGGTTGTTTTCAAAATGATTTATTCAACCCTTATGAAATCCCTGTAAAGCTGGCTGGGCAGATACATTTCATTCTCTTTTTAGCAGTTGAAACTGAGACTCATGACTACCGAGTTTATTCATGACAAAATGAAATAAGGTTTCACGTCCCTGACCCAGTTCAATTCCCCAGCTATTCATTTTCCCAGTTGATACGTATAGTATTTAAAAATGTTATATGGATTCACTTGGGCAATTTCCAAATTAGAAGCATAAACATTTCTTCATCAAAATAGATACCAAGAGTTTATTTCCGTATATTCTCCCAAAACAATAATCAATTCAAGACCATTCTAATAAGTCAGAGAGCTAATGTACATTAAAGAGTGAAATGAAAGAAGTAACATTTTTTGAGAAACTTATATAAGCTGTCATTTATATAGTTTGTCTGAAAATTGAAAGCAAGACCAAATAAGATCACTTATGTTGTGACTAATGCTGACACACTAATTTCTATAAACAAACATTAACGTAAGGACAATATGGACCATGAAAAATGGACAATCAGTGACAAATTGTGGAATCACAGATCAATAGAACAGAAAAACTCAACCAAATAAAGACTGTTGCTACTTCATTTTTGTCTCTTTCTTATTGAAGGAAACCATATCTGACAGCCTATGCTTCAAAATGTTTTTTTTTAAATACCTCAGAAACAAAATACTAATCAATTAGCATCCTATGTCTCAGAGAGAGAAAAAAAACATTACAGCTGATCAGGCTCATTCTCTGCAGAAAATGAAGTCCAAGGAGGTGAAATAATGTTCAAAATTAAACAGACTTGACTCCTAGAAAGATGTGGCACACTTTCACCATCCAAAACTCAAGTCCAGTGCAATTTTTTCACTCCACTGTATTCAGTTTCCTATATCAAGATAATAGATCATTTCAATAAGAACCCAAAAGGTTTTCATGGCTCCCTCCTGCACTGTCTAGGCATGGCCATGTGCCTCATTTTATGTTTGCTTAATGTGACCAAAGTATGCAGGACATAAGCAGAAACTTTAAAAGTGTTTGTTCGTAATGGGAGTTTTACTATTTCTGCTCTTGGAATCTGCTGGCCTCATGTTAATAAGTCCAAGCTAACCTGCTGGCTGATGGGAGAATTTTGGACAAGGTGCCCTTGTCATACCATGTTTGCAGACAGTCATTCCCAGAATCCTAGCTGACCCACAGATGGACTAAGATGCATGATTGGGGCTGAGATCAGCAGGATGCAACTCAGCTGAGCCCTGTCCAATTGACCCACACAATAAAGAGCTAAATAAAGGGTTGTTATTTTTAAACCACTAGATTCTGTAACAATCTCTAAAATAGTGCATAATATACGCATTGAATCAGTGAATGGCACCATCCACCCAGTTGCCAAGCCAGATATCTTGACTTTACCCTCACCCTCCATTTTAAACTATGCTTCTGCAATTGAACCACACGGATGACTCATTCTACCTTACAAATGCACTGTTCCTCTTGTGATTCCTCTGCCTGTATCCTAGACCATGATGCCATTATCTTATGCCCATTTTTTTTTTTTGCAACATCCTCCTTTCTGGTAGCCCCGTCTTCATTGCTGCTGACCTCCAATTCATCCTTCATTCCATAGACAAGGGTATGTTCTATAATTTATATCTGACAATAATATTCCCATGTTAAAAATGTTCAGCGGCCTCCCATTATCCTTAAATATAGTTCAGACTCCATATCATGGTGTGGCAAATACTCTCCCATTTGCCTTTAATAAAACAAATGTCGTCATGTGTATTTAAGGAATACAATATAATGTTATAAGATATATATAATAAAATGGTTACTATAATGATGTAAATGAACATATCCATCATCTTAAATAGCTACCCATTCTCACACCACCCTCAAGGCAAGAATAGCTATAAGCCACTTAATTAGTAAAAATCCTAAATATAACACAGTATTATTAACTATAGTCCTCATTAGATCTTTTGACTTGTTTATCCTACTTATTTGCTTTTTTTTTTTCCCTTTGACCTACATCTTCCTCACCAACCTCAACCGCTGGTAACCATTGCTGTATTCTCTTTATATATATATTATAAACTTTTTTTTTTAAAGATTCTACATACAAATGAGATCATGCAATGTTTTTCTTTCTGTGTCTGGCTTATGTCATTTAGCATGATGTTCTTCTGGTCCATCCCTATTGTTACACATGGCAGGATATCCTCCTTCTTTAAGGCTAGAGGCATTTGGCCACCTGGCTAGAGATATTTCCCAAAATGGTCATGTGATCAAGTTATCAAAAATGGAGTGTGGCCGGGCATGGTGGCTCAAGCCTGTAATCCCAGCTCACTGAGAGGCCGAGATGGGTGGATCACCTGAAGTCAGGCGTTTGAGACAAGCCTGACCAACATGGTGAAACCCCGTCTCTACTAAAAATACAAAAATTATCTGGGCATGGTGGTGGGCTCCTGTAATTCCAGCAACTCAAAAGGCTGAGGCAGGAGAATTGCCTGAACTCTGGAGGCGGAGATTGCAGTGAGCCAAGATTGACAAGAGTAAAACTCCATATCAAAAAGAAAAAAAGGAATGTATTAAAGCCTTACAATTTTCTCAAAACTTCTTTTGTAAGTTCCTCAAAAAGAAACTGTGTGTTGTCCACTTCCTCACTTTTCCCACAGGTTAGAAACAAGAACTGGTGCAGGTGGGCTAATCTGGACCATGTGACCAAGTGAGTAATACCATAGAAAATGGAGGACCCACAAGAGATAAGGAACCTGGTGTCTACATGACATGGTAGGCAAGAGCTCCTTACCCACAGGAGGCCAGTTACTTTTCTCTGTATGGTTACACAGGAAAATACTAAACCTCCACCTTGTTTATGATACTGTATATAGGATGTCTTTATAGAGTATCTTGTCCTACAGCTGAATTAACACACATCCACAGATCCCTGGGGACGGCCACTGTAACTGAGCTAGTCTAACTTTTCTCAAATAGCCTCTGTACTTTCTAAAGCTATAGTAAACTATTGTTTACTTCTTAGAACATCCACCAGACATTTTAACTGAATATTTCCTGTAAGTCAATGCTTTTCTATATTCTTCCTCCTTCTTCACCTGACTAAATGCTATTCAGTCTTAGGCCTAAGCTTAAATAATATTTCTTCTATAAAGGCTTCTGTGCCGTCCTCCAGGTCTGAGCATTCTTTTTCCCTCCCATGTGTGGCTATTATATTCTGACTCATTCTGTCAAAGCATAAAGCATTTTATTTAGCATTTGTTAAATTGTCTGTCTCTAACTAAATGATAAATTCTGTGAATGAAAAGTGTCAATGTCATTCACCATTATATTTCCAAATGAGAGTGTGGGGTCTGGTATGTCTTGGGCAGTACACATTTTAATTGAATAAATTAATGCAACAAAATAGAAAAATGACTAGAAGGAAATACACTTTAAAAATAAATAGTTATTTCTGGGTCATGGTAGTATATGTATTTTTTTTTTATTTCACTATTTTTCAAAGTCTCTAGATTGTGCATATGTTAGTTTTATCACTGCAAAACACAATACAACAAATTCTATCTAAAATATTATCTGTATTGAAAACAAAAGCTCACTTGCAAGTCTGATTTATATACAACCTGGAATATAAACAGTAACTGAATAAAATATATTTCTGCCTACTATTTGAGACAACTATTGTATGACCAGACTAGTAGCAAGGACAAATGAAATAGTGTAATTGACCAATTTTGAAGTTCTATACCCACAAAGATAAAGAAAATCAATAGGAACTGCTCCCCCTTCTCCAAGACAAATTTATGTGTAATAAGAGATACACTGTGGATGATGGATGTGGGCTACACATATTCCCTTGGTGCTTGTTTGCAAAGCCATTTTTGTCCTGTCTTTTACCTAGGTTTTCATAGAAGCTTGAGGGATTAGGGTTGTTTTGCAAATAAAATTTCACTTTCTGGAGAGACTGAGGGAATCTTAGGATCTAGATTCAAAAGACATTTGCATAGTATCAGTCGTATTTCATGCTTTAAAATGCAAAAATTATTCTCATCCCTCTAATCCTCCAAAATCAAGTCATAAATGTTCAGGCCATGTGGATCTGAGAAAGCAAAGCATCTATTGGAAATATTTTTTCCTCACACATGAGCCAAACTACAGCTCAGACATGTTGATTTCTCTGTCAGAAGCTGGAAGACACTCTATTTTTCTCCTTTTTGCCCTTGAAATAGTTAGGTTGATTTGATTGATTTAGGTTGGTGTGTATTCAGTTACGAATTTCTCATTGCTAAACTCATTCTACAGGGAGGTAATGTTTCAATGCATGAGGATCAAAGGAAATCTCCCTGAAAGTCATCAGTTTAATGAGGGCTGGTCATTCATCCTGATGAGTTTTCCTCATCTTCTCCTGGAATGAGGACAAATGTCATAGATATATTACAGGTAAAGGAAGGTTAGGCTAAGGCAATGGCAGAAATTAATTTAATCTCCTCTTCTAGCTTCAACTACCTACATCATTCAAACCAAAAACAGAAACAGAAAATTAATAGCTTGACATACTTTTGTATTTAACCTTGAAATATGGTTAGGCAATTTAAACCAATTCCACATACAAATGCAATCAGTATAAAGAATCTATTAGTGATTGAGACCAATTATTAACCAAAGAAATGTAAATTCAGTGTAATTGCATCACACATTCTATAGTTATAACTCAGCTGAAGAGCATGAAAAGAATTGGCAAAGAAGAAAATTTGGGGATTTATTAAAATAATAGTTTAAAATATTATCAACTTATTTCCAATCACTGAGTATGTGTTCAGATAGATTGCAGATAATTCATTATTAGTACAGTGAAAGCTAAAGAGCAGAATTATACCAAACTATTTCTCATGATCTCATTTCTTTGTGTTAAAAGCCTACAGTATTATACCACCAACATAGAAACAAATGTTGTCAGATATGAGATTCCTACTGAAGCTCTTTGATGAATATTCACTTTTCAATTAATAAGCTATTTTAATTCTAGAAGTCTGAAATTTTCTATACTCTGAAATTTTTTGTTGAATTTCCCCTCACAATGTTTCAAATATAATTTAATTAACATATAACAAACCACAAACATGTGTTTGGTATTTAAAATTGGGTATTATACACTTACCTAGACTATATACATAGCATTTAATTTCTCTTTATAAAAACTTTTTTTTAGAAAAGTCTCTATGTATAAATTCCTACTACATTTGGAAGCAGTTTATTTTATCCTTGCCCAACTTTGTCTTTTTTTTTTTTTTTTTCCTTTACCAAGTTGTAAAGTTATTTATTTGCTACCTTACTTGAAACTCCAAGAGGTAGGGGACCTCTATAGTGAAACTATAAATATCATAATTATTAAAAAGCATATAGGTTAAGTCATTTTACTCAGTAGTAAAGTTAATAAATGCAGAATAAGGTCTAGAACAAGGGTTAGCAAACTACTGTTCATGAATTGCCTGTGTTTATATGCCAAAATTGGCTTTTACATTTTTAAATTGTTGAAAACAAATTAAAAAGAAAAGTAATATTTTGTGACACATGAAAACTGATTATATTTAATTATAAATGTCCATGAAAAGTATAAAACACTACTAAAATTAAAGAAGACACAGATATGGATATTTTGTGTTCATGAATTGAAATAATTAATATGCTAAAATGTATATACTCCAAAAGCAATATACAGATTTGATGAAATCTCTATAAAAATTCCAATGATATCTTGCACAGAAATAGAAAAAACAATCTAATATTCATATGAGACCACAAAAAACCCTGAATAGCCAAAGCAATCTTAAGCAAACAGAATGAAGCTGAAAGCATCACACCACCTGACTTTAAAATATACTGTAAAGCTACAGCAATCAAAACAGTACCGGCATAAAACAGACACACAGATTAATGGAACAGAATAGAGAGCCCAGAAATCCACACATGTATGGTCAATCGATTTTTGACAAAGGTGCCAAGAACACATAATAAGAGAAGACATTATCTTAAAGAAATGTTTTTGAGAATACTAGATAGCCACATGCAGAAAAATGAAGCTAGGCCTTCAGTTCACATCATTTAAAAAATTAACTCTAAAACAAATTAATTCAGAATGAATTAAGAACTTCAATGTAATACCTGAAACTGTAAAACTACCAGAAGAAAAACATAGGAAAAAAACTCCATGAATTTGGTCTGGGCAATTGATATATTCCCCTAGAGCAGAGGCAAGAAAGCTAAAAGTGACAAATAGGATCACATCAAACCAAAAACCTTCTTCACAGCCAAGGAAACACTCAACAGAGTGAAGAGGCAACCTATAAAATGGGAGAAAACACTTGCAAACCATGTATCTGATGAGAGGTTAGTAGCCCAAGTATATAAAAAATGAAAATGACTCAAGAGCCAAAAAACAAATTAACCCTGATTAAAAAATGGGCAAAGGACCTGAATACATGTTTCTCACAATGGCCAATAGGTATATATAAAAATGCTCAACATCACTAATCCTTAGGAAAGCACAAATCAAAATCACCATGAGATATCACCTCATATCTATTGGAATGGCCACCATAAAAAACATGAAAATAAGAAGTTTTAGAAAGAATGTAGAGAAAAGGAAACCCTTGAACACTGTTGGTGGAATGTAAATTAGCATAGGCATTATGGGAAATGATATGGATGTTTCTTAAACAATTGAAAATAGAAATAAATCTTCTTACTCTACAAAAACTAATGTGTGAGGTAATGATTACATTAGTCTGATTTAATGAATACATTAGTATGTATATATTTTACAGTGTATACATATTTCAAAACATTGTTTTGTACACCATAAATATCTACAATTTTATTTGTCAATTAAAATCAATCAATTAGAAAAACAAATTTTAATGTCTATAAATAAAGTTTAATTGGAACACGGCCACATGCATTTGTTTACATATAGCCTATGGTTGCTATCACACTACAATGACAGAGTTGAGTAGTTGTTATGGAGACATTTGGCTCTTTACAGAAAAAAAAAGTTGCTGACCGTTAGTCTAGGAAAATGTTATATAATAGAAATATAAGGTACATATGTATTTCAAAATTTTTAGTAGCTGCATTTAAAACTTATAAAAGAAACAGGAACACTATTATAATATATCTTACTTAACTCAAAATACCCCAAACATTATGTCAACATCTAATCAATATAAAAATTATAAATATTTTACTTTCTTTTTTTGCACTAAATCTTCAAAGTTTAATATGTATTTTACTTTGACAGGTCCTCTCAATTAAGACGAGCCATATTTCAACTGCTCAAAAACAACCTGTAGCTACCATAATGAACACTGTGTCTAGATGATAGGTCTTTTCATGTTGTCAACTCTCCAGCCACTAAATAGCACATTTATATTTTATTGAGTTTATGTTTTCTGTTCTATTCTTTCATTTCCCTTTTCTGCTGCATGGAGGCCTGGGTCAAGGGTGGTTTGCTGGGTTGGATGTCCCCATGATCCAAGTGTAGGAACAAGGCACTTTTTTGTGTCATTGCTCATCATCATACTGGTGGCAAAATCCTGAAAGTTTATCGTCTGTTTCTAGGCAGGTAAAAGTTCTAAATTCTGAACTGAATCCAGTAATGTAGGTGTTGCCTTTTCATTTCAGAGCAGAAAGAAATGTCATGTTTTTTTTGCTAGAGGGAAAATTTTACTGTTAATGTAGTTTAAGTCCAATTAGCTTTCTTGGCAGTCACATCTAACCATTGATTCTTATTATACCCCTGAGAAAATATCACCTCTATGTCTTTTTTTAAAGTGTTGCAATTAAAGCCACATAACCACATCTTGCTTAAGTTTTCTCCCTTGCTTTCTTGTTTATGTGTCGTGATTCAGAAGGTATCCTCAGAAAGAACATTGGTGATTGACAAACAGGAGTGTATTCTCCTGATACCATAAAAGTAAGTCAGTTTTCCCATTTTGTGGGGTGGTGGGAAGGAACTGATTGATAATATTGACTGAAATTTATATTATTTGAATATACACTTCTTGAATTTTATTGTTGTTAAACATCTGGAGCATTAAAAGATAATAAAATGTGTACCCAAATTGTTACAGAAAAACTCAAAGTCACATATGCTTATTTAGTTCACTTTTTGTTGACTTGTATCCACAGAGCTGAGGTTTTAGAGTATTTTTAATTTGCACAGTAAGGTTTCAATGTGGTTAAGTACATCAAAAATGTATGTTATTTGAAAAACTCCATTTGGTGTTTTAGATAATAATACCACATTTGCATGAGCTCCATTATCTACGCACACTGAAGATCCACTGCTCTGCTATGAATTTATTTCTCCTTTTTGAACATTAACTTATTCTTTCTTTCCTTACTGTTTCTACATCAGACTCAGAGTGCTGAATGGATTGCATGGATTATAAATTCTGAATATAAAATGTATATAAATTATTTACTATCTTTCTCCTTCTCAAGCCATAAATAAGATAAAGCAAATGCTTACTGTTGCAGGTTTTAAGAGGAAACAATGTAAGATTACTGTAATTATAGTTATAAAACAATCACCTATATATTACCTTGCAATAAATATTAGTTACTCCCATGATTATTTCTCCAGCCTATCAGGAAATTCAGTAAAAATAAAAACTGACTGTGATAATATAAACATGGTACCTAGAATTGTTATGTGTTTACTGTGTGCTAAGCCTTTTGTATATAACATCTTATTCAATCCTCTCAGTAAACCTAGGAGATTAGTTCCAACATTGCTCTCATTTTGCAGTTGAGAAAACAGACTTATTGAGGTTGATAAAATTTATTAATATTAAAAATATATGAAAATACTGATTTTTTTTTTTTCAAATAACATACTGCTTTTTGGGGGACTTATCTGTTAAAACTCTTGTTTTGCTATGATGGCCTGTCTGTATTTAAGCCATATTTTTATATTTCTTTCTAGGCCTCACAAAAGCAACTTTTACATATGCTACATATTTTTAAAAATAAGTCATAATTTCATCTTGAAAAAAAATCTGCAAAACCAGAATATAAATAACAGCAATGGTACATAATAAGCTTTATTGTAAATAGTTCTGCTTCTCTAAGGAATAGAAATTACAAAAGGATGACACATTCAGACTTCTTTAACTCATATATAATAAATAAATGGTGTTAGTGATCAATACAGTTACTATCTCCTTTATTGAGCTTACTTCTTTCCTGTTTTTTTTTTTTTTATTATTTTTTGGTGAATGCGACTGTCTTCTAGTTACATGGGCTCAAAATTTCATGATCTTTTGTTTTTAAATCTTCTCTCCTTCTCAGATGTAATGATTTAGCAATGTTTTAAAATTATGTATGAACAACAAATGCATCTCCTCTTTTTCATTTTCACTTCCATCTTTATAATACAAGCACTTATTCTTTCTTTTCTGTTGCCATTACTTCCAAATTGAAGTGCTTAACTTGGCCATCTCCCATCTCATTCACCTTAAATATTTCTGCCAAATTATTTTTTTCTGAAGTACAATTCTGCATCGTAGTTAAGAGCATTTATTCTGGAGTTAAGCTATGAGGGATCAAATTCTGACTCCACCCCTGACTTACTTTGTGATTCTGGGGCAGTCCCTGAAACACCAGGACTCAGTTTTCTTACTGTAAGTTGGGTGTAATAGTATTGCTTAAGTCACTGGGTTGTTGTAAAGGCTAGACTATATAAAATAAGATATGCATAGCTCTTAAAATAGTGTCTACAACAAAAATTATTAGCTATCATTGCTATATTCAGAGAAAAGAACTTCAGTGGTTTTAAATTTCTAAACATGGCGTTTAATGCTCTTGATATCTAGTGCCAATCCATTTTTGCATGTAAACTTTTTTTATTCCAACTCAATTCAGTTCCCTATTTATTTAGCCAGAATATATCTAGACAATGAAGAGTACTAAAAAAAAAAAGAGAGAGACATAGTGATTGCTGTGGAGGAACTTGAAATCTACTAAGACTAACAGAATCATAAATAATAATCAGGTAATGATATCTTAAGTGCGAAGCTGGGTGCATAGCAGAAAGTGATTGGTTTTTTTCATGGAAAGGCCTAGAAGGAAGAAGAAGAGAAAGCTCCATCAAGATGGCAATCTTTGGACTGCCTCAGACAAGGCCATCAAAGAAAAGAAAGAGTGGACACACAATGCATTCACAGACTTGACACTCAACCAAATGGGATTATATTATATGCTTGTCCAAAGGCTTCCCCACCTGAAGTATTCTTCCACCCTCTCTGCTTAACATTCCCATTTTCCCACGTCTCAACATTCGCAAATGTTTTACATCTCCCGTGGTCTCATTCAAAGGTTGTCCCCTCAAGGAAGTCGTGATTTCACTATCCAAAGCCTCTTTTCACTTCTCATTTTCACAGCATGTTAGCTAAACTTCTCTGTGGTGCTTCATATATTCTATCTTCATAACTAATTATCTGTAGGATATCAGCTCCTTCAAATTAGCAGTTATGTAAAATCTATTTCTGTGGGTATTGTAACACTTGGACAATTTCTAATAAATATGCAGAAGATATTTATGTAATGAAGTGAATGTTGTTTTAAAGCCAGAACATCTCAGAATGGAAAAGTAACTTCCTTAAATGACTGACCCTACCTGAAAGTTTCCAAGGATCAGAAATTATGTTCATCTTGTTTATCACTATACTCTTGACAAATATGCCAAAAATATGTTTGAATCAAAAGCAAACCATATCTGTGGCAGAACAACTGACCAGAATTCAGTCTTCTCAATTCCAAGGTATTGATTCTGTCCTTTAAATAATGAATTTTAATATTATTTAAAATCTAAGAATTATGCGTAATTTTCATCATTTTGTGACAATCCATTGAATAAATGTTAGATCTAAACATATTTATTTATTTGACTCTACATAGATGATTATGCATCAATATTTTCATATAGCACATGCCTATTGTTTTATGGCTAAAAGATGATAAAAGCATATTTGTCTTTAAATGTTTCTTTTTACATTTAAAGTCCATGGAGATTCTAGGCGTACATGACTGGATGGCTTCCTTTAAAATCCTGTCGTAAAAGAAAAAAGCACAGGCATTGGGAACCTGAGGATTGATATTTAAATGAGTAACTTCTGCAAGGAAGGTCAGATGTGAGATTACAGATTTTGCTGAACATTATGTTTGGCTGAAAAACAACTCAGTGGTTTTGTTTATTTGAATAGTATTTCCAAATCCACTTTCATTAGCAAGAATGCTGCAGGACCCAGCAGTTCCAGGAGGGAATCCATTTCCAGTAGCTTTCAGAGATAATGATAAGCCATCTTAAAGTTTAGCCTTATTAGAAATGACTGAAATGCATTATAGGGCAGCAGTAACTGTAATGGTTGGTTTGCCAACCAGTGGTGTGGAATTAAAAATGCATTAAAGTTTATACAAAAGAAAGTAAACAGCAGTGAATCTCTATTGGCTTTGACATAGTTAAATGAACTGCTCTTTTTCTTTGTGTGGCTAATAAAAAAAAAAGACCTTTAAAAATAGAAGAAACATTCCATTTTGGAACTTGATTCATGTGAAACTCTATTATTGATCAAATGGACGCCCTCTTTCTTTAAGCATGTAATTCATGTATTCCTTAACACACGCACAGATACAACCAGAGAAGAAGAAGGGATCTTCTCTTAGAAGGGCTGGAATTCCTATTGATTCTTTTTATGACCAAGGTTTAATCAAGCAGAGCAGACAGAATTAGAAGGTGAAACAAAACCCCAGGAGGAATGGAATAAACAGCTATGGAAATCACTTAACAATTCTAATTATCTACATAAATATTAACTTCCATCATTAATTTCTGGTCACTTTTTGAAACTCTGTTTATGAAAATTTTAGACTCCTACTCTGCCCAGCCATGTCTTTCATCCATTGATTCATATACTCAAAGACATTTACTGAAGAGAGGTGAATGAGAAGTATAAAATCACTGCCCTCTTGCAGTTTGTGGTTTAATCATGGAGGCCTATGTTAAACACCTTCATGAATATATAATTACAATATAAGGACTTTAGTGGAAAAGTGCAGAGCGCTATACCAAAAAGATTCACCAGTATAGAATCTGGGTAGTCACATACAAGCTCATGACCAGAAGAGCCAATGGCTTGGTTTAATGCTCTCTCTTTGCTTTCTTGATATTCCTAATTTTATCTTTGAAATTGTGTTTCATAAGTGACATGCTGCGGTGCAATGGAACACATGCACAAACAGAGGAGACAGTGCAGTATGAGTGTCCACCCTTTCCTGCTGCCCTATTCATATGTAGCACAGAATTCCAGTGGACCTGCAATATGTGAGAGGTCAGTAAGACTTACAGTGAGTTCAAGATAGGTATGTTACACAATGACAGAGTAAGCTGGTGTACTGATGAGCCTTAGAGCCAATACTTCGTGTTCTAACCGGAACTCTCTTTGAATGCAGAGAGTAATGACATAGAAATAAATATGAATGACTGAGGAGCCCTGTATTTTTTCTTACTCATGTTACTTCCCTGAACCAGCTAGCCACTTACGCAGAAAATGATGGCCTTGAAGCAAAATGGAGTAGGTTAACACATACTTTCTTTTTCTTTCAAGCTTTCCTTATCAATCAGTAAGGCTGAAAGTAGAAGGGTTGATAGAATATGGATCTATCATTTCTAATATGGAAATAAAAGCATGGAAGTTAGCTTTGTGCAACATTGCCACTGATCTGGTAAGAATAAAATGCATATGCATGTATGAGCTATGAAATAGAAATTATAACTTTTATTTTTGCGTGTATATTAAATCCTTTTAAATGTGTAGTTAAAACTTGTACTATGCAATATAAAGATAATGTGAAAATTCATGTTTATAATTTAAAATTTTATTTTATTTTTACTCAGAACAACAATAAATAACAACAACAGCTAACCCACCATGACGGGCTGAGAGAGGCAGAGAAAAAGAGGGAAAACCTTCATAATTTAATACCTTCAACAATGCTTTTATTTTGCTTTTTAAACAATGGGTTAAACATTTTCATTTTGCACTGGGCTCTACAAATTATGTTTCTGGCCTTAGCTGTAAGAATGTATAAGAATGATTTAACTTAGCCTGGGAAGTTAGAACTTCTTGCCAAGTGATAATTAAGCTGAGATTAAAAGATGCGCAGGAGTAGAGGCAGATGAGAAAGCAGTAGGGGTATAAGATGGGGTTTGGGAGGGAGGGATGCTTCAGGCAGAGGGTCAGATACCAAGGTCCTAAAGGAAGAAGGAGCTAGGAATGTTTGTGGAAAATACAGACAGTCAGTGTCATTGGAAGCTAGTAAGCAGATACTGATTACACAGGGTAGAGCTTCAACTTACATCATACTGCATCTCTTGGAAGGAGAAAAATGATGGTGCTGAAATGAGTGCAACTAGAATACTCAGAATTAATTATTACAAAATCCACCCTGTACCAATTTATGATTATATGTCTGGCACTAAGTGACTTGCTGACAGTACCTTTTTGGTCCTCCCAACAATAAGGCAAAGTGAGGCTTGGCTTTCTTATTCAGACAAAAAAATAGAAAATTAACAAATTCACTCAAGGTTACATAGCCAGTGAGTGACAGTTATAAATGGACCACTCTTTCTGAATAGGAACTAGACTGTAAGCCCCAACAGGGAAGGAATTTGCTCAATGTGCTACTCTATTTTTAGCTCATAGCATAGATAATATGCTCTCAATATTTGTTGAATGAATGAATAAATGAATGATTTAGTGAGTCTTCTTTGGAAAATTCACTGTGCCTTCATGACTTTGGATGGATTATGGAATATTCAAATGAGGTTTGTGTATACTTTGAGATCCAGTGAATGTTCCTTTTCAAATGAACAATAAAAAGTGAAAAAGGAAAGCAGCATGCTTTAGTTAAAAGAGAGTAGATAGGAAGGCAAGAGGTAGACTTTGTTTCATTAGCTATGTGACCTTGGGCCAGTCACTTCCCCTCAGTACTCAGTTTTTTGAATAAAGTAGAACAGAGGATGAGTGGTCTTTCCAGTTTTCACATAGTATGGTTTGATTATTCTGGGAATTATTTAGCAATAAATGAGCTCAATACCTAAAACTTCTCTTTTATAACACAGAAGAAACATAAAATATGAGACACATAATTTTATTTTTATTCATTTATATTTTTTCTGAGATGGAGTCTTGCTCTGTGGCCCAGGATGGAGTATAGTGCCATGAGTTCAGCTCACTGCAACCTACCCTGCTCAGGTTTAAGTGATTCTCCTGCCTTAGCCTCCCAAGTAGCTGGGATTACAGGTGTCTGCCACCATGCCTAGATAATTTTTTTTTTTTTTTTGAGACAGAGTCTTGCTCTGTCACCAGGTGCCAGGCTGGAGTACAGTGGCATGATCTCGGCTCACTGCAACCTCTGCCTCCCAGGTTCAAGCAATGCTCCTGCCTCAGCCTCCCAAGTAGTCAGGACTATAGGCACGCACCACCACACCCAGCTAATTTTTGTATTCTTTAGTAGAAACGGGGTTTGACCATGTTTGCCAGGATGGTCTCGACCTTTTGACCTCATGATCCGCCTACCTCGGCCTCCCAAAGTGTTGGGATTACAGGCATGAGCCACTGCACCTGGCCCTAATTTATTTATTTTTAGCTGAGACAAGGTTTCATCATGTTTCAACATGTTGGGCAGCCTCCAGTGATCTGCCCACCTCTGCCGACCTCAAGTGATCTCTCCACCTTGGCCTCCCAAAGTGCTGGGATTACAGGTATGAGTCACCACACCTAGCCAAGACATGTAATTTTAAAGCACTAAATTCCTCAAATAAGCTCACTCATTTATCCATTTATTTATGCATTCATTCTTTTAACAAGCCTTTCTGAGAAGTACATTATGTGCCTGGAAGAAGCCTCCTGCTAAAATGATGAAATGATTTCCATTTCAGGAAATAGCAAGACTCTGAGGGAGTAAAATGTGGGTTAAGGTTTATCTGCTACTCAAAAATGGTAAAAGCCAAATCTAATTCCACATTGAATCACAAGTCTGGTGTCACACAGAGCCAGTGTTGTTGTAATGTGTAGTAATAATGCCAGCACCTTTCAGAATAAATTCCAATGTCTGAATCATTTGATTACTTTCCCCACTTTGACTTTCCCTTGGTGAAATCAAAGGCGGACAGCTGTAAAACTTCCTACACACAACAAAGTCTGTGCCTTCCACTAGTAAAAACTAGTCTTTGTTCTCACAGAATCAAGCATGTGATCAAGAAAGGTGGGACAAGAATATTGATAGGCTCCAATCAGACAATCTACAGAGTGGGAGAAAATTTTTGCAATCTATCTATTTATAGAAAGACAAAGGCCTAATATCCAGAATCTACAAGGAACTTAAACAAATTTGCAAGAAAAACAAACCCCATTAAAAAGTGGCAAAGGACATCAACAGACACTTCTCAAAAGAAGACATTCATGTCACCAACAAACATATGAGAAAAAGCTCATCATCACTGATCATTAGAGAAAGGCAAATAAAAACCACAAAGACATACCATCTTATGTCAGTCAAAGTGGGAATTATTGGAAAGTCAAGAAACAACAGAGGCTGGTGAGGCTGTGAAGAAAAAGCAACACTTTTACATTGTTGGTGGGAATGTAAATTGGTTGCATGTGGGAGACAGTGTGGTGTTTCCTCAAAGACCTTAAACCATAAATACCATTTTACCCAGCAATCCCATTACCCAAAGGAGTATAAATCATTCTATTATAAAGATACAGGCACACGTATGTTCATTGCAGCACTATTCACAATAGCAAAGATATGGAATCAACCCAAATGCCCATCAATGATAGACTGGATAAAGAAAATGTGGTACACATACACCATTGAATACTATGTGGCCATAAAAAGGAGTGAGATCATATCCTTTGCAGGGACATGGACAGAGCTGGAAGCTATTATGGAAGCCATTATCTTCAGCAAACTAATGCAAGAACAGAAAATCAAACACCACATGTTCTCACTTATAAGTGGGAGCTAAACAATGAGAGCATATGAACACAGGGAGGGGAACATCACACACTTGGGCCTCATGGTAGGGGGGTGGGGAAGGGAGAGTATCCAAATAAATAGCTAATACATTCTGGGCTTAATAACTAGGTGATGGATTGATAGGTGCACAAACCAACATAGCACACATTTACTTACATAACAAATCTGCACATCTTGCACATGTACCCAGGAACTTAAAAAGAAAAAAAAAAAAGAAAGAAAAAAATGACAGAACTCAGAAAACTACAAGAAAATGTCAAAAGGTCCAAAGTATGTGTCACTGATGTTCCAGAGGATCAGAAAAAAATGATTAGGGCAGAAAAAATATTTGAGACAATAATAGCTGAAAATTTTACCAATTTGGTGAAATATATACTCAACAAAAACTATGCTTAGACAATCATAATCAAATTGTTGAAATCTAAATATAAAACAAATTCTTTAAGGCAGCTAGATGAAAATGGCACATCCCAGGGAGACAACACTTTGAATTATTACAGATGTTACACTGGAAACTGTGAAAACCAGAAGATAGCAGAACAGCATGTTTAATATACTGAAAGAGAAGAACTGTCAATCTAGAATTTTATATTGAGCAAAAATATCCTTCAGGAATAAAAGCAAAATCAAGATACTCTCAGATGAAAGAAAACTAAGAAAACATCACTAGCAGACCGCTATACAAGAAATGTGAAATGAAGTTCTTCATGCTGAATAAAAATGACACTTGAGGGAACTTCACTTTTCACTAATACAGAGAAATCAATGGTTAAAAAAAATATTGATGGTCTCCAGCAAAGTTCCGTATCTAATAAAAGGCACAAGAGGCAGGTGCCATGAAGGCCAGATGGGTACTATGGTCCTATATCAATGTTGGGTTTTCCCAGTAGAGCAGCAATCATTCCTTACAGGAAGTGAGCATCTCAAAAGGTTGAAGAATAAAACCCTAGTTCCACACATTTGGTGAACTTCTGATGAATCTACTCTCTGGGGAGGATAAATAAGTGAAAAAGGTGAATTTTACTTATTAACTGTTTATGAAGAGCAGAAAACATCCAAAGGATATAAACAGATAGGCAGCAAACATTAGCCAACACCTGGAGCATTCTAGCAAACATTATGAATAGATGTATTATTAAATTCAAGGACTGAATAAGTTAATTACAGTTTGAAAGAAATCACAGTATGCAATGGCAAGGAGATGGTGCTGACCGTGAGAAAGCTTCACAGATCTCAAACTTCAGAGAGCTTAATTGACCAAGGGACCCAGCTGCTCTGCTCTGAAATCAACTGCCACATTTGTACTAAGGCCATGTTTTCCTCAAGATTCTTCCAGTCAATGTTTGAGCATGGCAGGCCTGCCTCTGGAAGACAACACACTCCTCTGACAGCCAACTTTGTCTCAAGAACTCCCTGATGCCCTTCCTGAATCTTCCTTAGTCTTTATGGCAATCTAGGACTTTTCCACCCAACTTCCCTTCCATCTCTCTGTCATTCAAGGCAAGACTTACATCATTGTCTTATCATTCTTCCCGCCTTGCTCTGAACTCTATTCCTGTTTGTTTCAAAGTCCTTTATTAAAAAAAAAAAACACATTTAATCTTGGTTTTTCTTCCTGGGGGACCTGGACTAACACAAAGACACATCTTGGAGAGAAACTGAGTGAAACACTCTTTAGTATCAATCTGGTTCATGAATTCCTAAAGAATGCAGTAACTCAGTGCTCACTAAATTGAAAGTAACATAAACAACCTGAATGGAGCAAGTACTAACTTTATAGATATAGAAACTATGCCTTGCCATCTCATGAGTGTTGGAGCCAGAATTTCGAGCCCGGCTGTTATTTTACTTTATTGTTTAAATGTTAAAGTCAATGCTTTTAACTCTTACATACCACATCTTTGACCAACAGTGTCCCTGATATCTTTTATAAGAAGTATTAATATGTCTGTGGAATAAAAACATTTAGTTCACCACCATTAACACTACCTTGACTGTCATCATTGTCACCCTCACTGTCATCATCAAGTTAATCAAGCATTTACATTTACATTTTCCATTTAGTTCTTGTAAGCATCAGTGAATTAGGTAAACCTTGAAATGAAGCTCAAAGATATCTTCTGAATATAAGTCCAGCACTTTTCTTTTACTTCATACCATCTCCTCTCTGATACATCTTTGCCCAAGATGAACTAAAGATGTTGGGGATTTAATACTTTCTTGATGTACCAGTGCTTAACTACCAGTAAGACACTTGAAATCTTAGTTTAATAGCTGAATTCAATAGGGCAGATCTGATGTCCTTATTCTAGAAATAGTTTTCTCTCCAGGACCACAAGTATTAGACAATTTGGGTGGTATTATAGGGAACGTTTTGCCTCTGGGTCAAAGTCACTGGGCTCTGGACCAAGTCAGTAATGATCAAATGCCAGTCTGTCTGACAGCTGTCCGGTGGCCTTTGTAATAGGGCCTCCAGCCAGTCACTTGCGGGCAAACTTCCATGCTGCATTCGGTGCCTGCTGCCATTTGTAATGACAGGCGCAGCAGAATGGTTGGCAGTTCAAATAGGCATGGAGACCCTTGGTATCCATCACTCAAGACCAGCACTTAAACCCTAATTTAATAACAGTCCTACAACTAGTAGTAATTTCTTTTCAAATGAAGGGCCTTTCTCTGGCTGATCTGCCCCACTCATTGACCCACAACTTTCTCTTTTCCAATAGTGAGATTAAAATTTCCCTTTGAATTAAACACAAGGTCAGATAAAACAAGTCACTGTGAGCAGTCATTATATTTTCTGTCACTGGACCAATTAAGATTTCCAGCTGTCAGTTTCTGATGTTGCAGCTCCATAAAAACCGACACTAAGATGCATTGATCTGTGTCAAAGCTGCTTCAGAGGGAAAATTGGACCAAAAATAATGATAATTGTCATAGGATGTCACACCATTAAATGAAAACATAAAAAGCAAAACACTGTGGAGGAACTGCAAAATCATCCTCCTTGCCGAGGTGAAACTGTGTTATACCAAAGCAAGCCCACTGTTTCAGTGCTTGCCCTGGTTCTGCAGGAAATATGCTCCTTCATCTCTAGCTAGGGAAATTTTGTCCAGTTAATGCCAATTCACTTTCAATTGGATATTCATACTAAAAATATATAAAGAGTGTAGTTCCTGAAGGTCTAGTTGAAGAAAAGTACATTTACTAGAAGTGAAATAGGAATAAGTAAGAAAAGGCATACGTGTTCACCATAATAACCATCACAAGAAATGAAGTGTTCCAGTAACACGGAGGGAAGGGGGTGTTTCTTGTCCCCTACATAATTGAAGAGACAAGAGGTAGAATTTAGTGGTATCAAAGATATATTGGCAAGAGATGACAGGACAAAAAACTGGGAGATGAATCTACCACGGCTACATTATTTGAATACTTATTTCTTAGAAAGTGGAGTTTTTTCATTTTACATTTTTTTTCTGAGCCTGGAAGAAAAATGTAAAATTTTTGAAATAAATTTAAATTAAACTCCAAAATCTACTTATTAGCTGAACATATTGTCATGTTCAAGGTTGGTTTCTTATTAGAAGTTATAACATATGATTGCATGGGGATACTGTCCTCCTTTGCTAGTAATTTCAACTTGGTTCATAACAGAAGGTGAATAACAGAGTTGTGCTAGAATCCCAAGATGTATGAAAATTAGATCACACATTCTTTTCTCTTACTTTAAAAGTACTTACACCCATTATACTCATTTTACAAAAGTAAAATGAAAACCTTAATGTTTGCACGACTGAAATTTAAAATTCTTTTTGGCCATCAGCCTTGTTGGGCATCGATGGACACTTCTTAATGTAATAGATTTTACACTTTGGAAAGTGATGAGATATAAACCAACAGTGAGCTGAGCTGCTTGCATAGGCTCATAAATCCAGTAATTAAATTTCCAAAATTTTGTGAGTTGGTTTTGGAGTATAGCATGAATAAAATTAAATGATATAAATGTAAATTAAATAAATTGTGTTAAAACCAAAATTAGCACATATTAAAAACTCATCACTTTGTAATTAATACTTTTTACTAACACCTATGTCTATTTTGTCTATTTGGCAGAACTAATACATAACAGTGTGATATTTTACATCTGTTCCCAATTCTTGGTTCAGTGAGGTCACCTGGGTAACTTATATGATGTGAGTGTGATCAGATGCCAAAAGTCACACTTAACTTACTGTTTTGTTTAATTCTAGATTTAAGAAAGTGATAACACAGATTAAACTTAAATATGTATCATGTCTGTAGTTGTTACATTGTTAACGGCACATAGAATTGAGGAAATAGTCTTCCAGGATATAAATGGTGTTATTTTAATGTAAAAAGGAAGTCAGTTGTTCATGTTCTAAATCAACACGGCTTCACACAGATCATGTCCTCACATAGGTTTTCATTGTTTCACTTTTGTCTTGCTTGTTTAGGTAGCCAATATATTAACCAATACTGGGACTGCACTCATTTGCATTGCAAAGATAGATAGGCTATAAACACAAGAGTTAAGCAATTATCAGTAAAAATCAGTGAGAGCACTGTATAAAAATCAATTAGTTATTTGGAATAAATTGTAATGCATATAACATTAATAATTATAAATTATTTTTATATGATAAAAGATGTATACATACCTTTTATATGGTATGCTCCATATCCTTTATATCAGTAAAATTTATAAAAATTCATGTATATGTTATATAGTATACATATATACCAATTGTTAAACATTTACCAGCAAACTGCTAGATAAAATTGGCTAGCAAGGTGACATCAGACTATGGTGGGCTTTACAAAGCGGGAAGGTAAATACATCATACAGAGTCATAGAAATCACATTAATTAAGCTTTGCATACATCCATAATACTTAAGTGGGCTTCATAAAAGTTGGAACATCTGCTCTGAGAAACCTGGAAATACATTTCACTACCTCTTTCAAGACTGGTACTTCAGTGAAGCATGAACTAACAAGGATCTTTTGATGAAAGCAGAGCTATAAATGAAACTCCAAATTGAAGAGAAGTTATATTTTTATGAATTTTTTCTCTATATTTAAAAACCTTAAAGACTTTCAGTCTACCACAATTTTCCTCTTGTCTGAGAAGAAAACAAAATGATTAAAGATAACCTGCTTATATTTTACGACCTCATGAAATAAGGATAGTTTTGCAGCTCTTTCTTACAGATTCCTGTACAGTTTATTTTCAAAGAAACAATTTTAAAATAGATTTTAATAAACAAATATTTATGCACAGGATTTCATGCATCATTTGCAATTACGATCATGTGGAAACGACATCAAGGAAAGACCAGCTAAATACCTTACAATGTGTTCACTTACACAATACAATGCCACCATGAGAATGAAGCAGCTCCACGTGGAACAACATGGAATGATATCAAGTGAATAAATGCAGCCAAGTGTGCATAGGTTTGAATGCATTAAGGAAACTATATGTATATTTGACTAGGCACAAAAGAATTTTTGGAGAATTCACTCCAAACTGTTAACACTGAAAGCCTCTGAGAAAAAGGGAAGTTGGGTTTGGGACTTTGATGTTTTACTTTAGTCTTTTATATAGTATCTGTCTGTTTTTGTTTTTCTAATGAGTAAGCATTAATCTAATAATAACAAATGCCAAAAAACAATCTTAGAAAACAGATGTTCCAGTTAGATTTTTGGTCTCTGCTTCCTCTTGCAGGTGGTGATAGAGAGAAGTACAGTATCGATTCTCCAAATGCTACCAAGGTGTACAAAAACTCCAGCTCCTTTCAAGGTCATTGTAACTTTACTTTCAGAAGGAAAATAAAGAAGTCTCATCTTTGTGGGAAAAAAAAAAAGAATTCTTATGGTAGGTGGGGCGGGGGGATGTTAAATCATATCAGGATTTAAGATCCCAAGAGATCTAGCAAAATCCAATTATTTCCCTCCTTTTTCATAATGCTGAAACATCTGGACTAGAGGTTGCTTTATGAAGTTAATTGCAGAAAAGTTAAAAATCTTTAAGATCAGCTTCTACAGGAGGTTAGCCAGCAGGGTCTATGCACACTCCCGCCAGGACACACTGAGATCGGTAGAAAGAGATGGGATATTTTTGATGACTAGAGGAAATGTTGTTTGTGTCCTTGCTGTTAGTCTTTCAAGGGTTCAACACAATGCAGTATAAGTCTTTCCACCTCTCTCTTATGATCTCAGCTCTATCTGGAAATTCTGCTGCTGTTAATCCAAGACTTTGTGGACTTGCTACACACTGACAGTTCCAGAAGTGCAGAATAACATTGGGTGAGAAATTAAGAATGGAAAAGAAATGGGAGTCAAAGTGAATAGAGCCATAAGTGGAGGAGCAAATGAAAATAGTGGAAAGGAAAATGAAACAAGCATGAAATAACCAGATCAGATATAGTGACACTAATTGTCTTGTCTCATGACATAAAACACTGGAACAACTAAATTATTGTCTAAACTCTTTCTTAGTTTAGAAAAAATTAAAACAAATCTAATTCACTGATATTTAGCTATCTTAGGCCATATATGTAACTCCACTCCACGCACTTGTCTCATTTAAATGGTAGGAAATGCTGCTAAATTCTGCTCATACTTCCACTTGTTTATTCACTTGTTTGTCTAGCAGGCACTGAACAGTAACTCTATGCTAAGTACTGTGTTTAATGCTGGTGATAACAAAAATAAGTTTTTTTTTTTTATTACAATTTTGGCCACAGTGACTTCTATGGCCTCCTACCCTACAACTCTCCTCTTCCTTACTTTGATCCAGCCACTTTTTTTTTTTTTTTTATCCCATTTGTGCTTGCACCTTTAGGGTTTCGTATGCTCTGTTTGCTCCACTTTAGATGCCCTCTCCCTAGACGTGCATAGCCATCTTCCTCAGTCTCATTAAATCTTGGCTCAAATGTCATCTTATCAAGAATGCCTACCCTGCCCAGTTCATTTAGCTCTGCAGCTATTGCTCCTCTAGCACTTCATTCCTTTCTTTTCATAGCATTTATCAGCTTCTCAGATACTATGTACTTTATTCCTTTATTAAGAGTATAATTGATCATCTATCTATGCACTCTGGAAGGAAAGCTTTTTAAAAGCAGGGATGTTGTTGATTTTGATCATGAATGTAACCTGGATACTTAGAATAGTTCCAGGTACAAAGAAGTTGTCCACGAAATATATTTTGAAATAATGAAAAAGTGATCAAGACATACACAATGAAAAAGTGATCAAGACATACACAAGGAATGTTTTAAATTTCCTGCTCTTTTTAGTTTCCAAAAGACCTTCTTTCCATTTCTGACCTATACTGACTCAAATCTCACTCCATCTTTAGTAGCAGATTCTCTTTTTTTTCTTTTTTTTTTCCTTCTTTCTGACATCTGACTTGTACTTTCTGTCTACTAGGTGAATTACTTTCTTTATTAGAATGTTTACATAACCTACTAAAATTCTGCACTTAAAATTACCTCCTGAGATATTTAAGTAAAAACACAGTAGTAAGTATCACAAAGTGGATATGCAGAAGAGATAGGAAAAACATGAGTAAGTTGAGTATTCATAATAATACAGAAGGATGGCCAGGTGCAGAGAATGGTCTGAAAGAATCTGGGATGGAGAAAAATGAAAGGAAAAAAAAACTTTACCTTTTAAAAAATAAAGCTGAGGACCGGGTACAGTGGCTCAGGCCTATAATCCCAGCACTTTGGGAGACTAAGGTGAGTGGACCATCTGAGGTCAGGAGTTTGAGATTAGCCTGGCTAATGTGGTGAAACCCCGTCTCTACTAAGAATATGAAAAAATTAGCTGGG
Source organism: Aotus nancymaae (assembly GCF_030222135.1). NCBI lineage: Eukaryota > Metazoa > Chordata > Mammalia > Primates > Aotidae > Aotus > Aotus nancymaae. The sequence goes on along the minus strand of NW_026988473.1, from coordinate 21,261,027 downwards.
CGTGGTGGCACACACTTGTAATCCCAGCTACTCAGTAGGCTGAGGCAAGAGAATCGCTTGAACACCAGAGGCAGAGGTTGCAGTGAGCTGAGATCATGCTATCGCACTCCAGCCTGGGCAAAAAGAGTGAAATTCTGTCTCAAAAAATAAAATAAAATAAAATAAAATTTGAATCACAAATCCTTGGGTAGGCCAGGCATAGTGGCTCTCAGCTGTAATCCCAGCACTTTGGGAAGCTAAGGCAGGTGAATTGCTTAAGCCCAGGAGTTCAAGACCAGCATGGGTAACATGGTGAAGCCCTGTCTCTACAAAAAATACAAAAAATTAGCCAGATGTGGTGGCACATGCCTGTAGTCCCAGCTATTTGGGAGGCTGAGGTGGGAGGATCACTTGAGTCTGGAAGGTTGAGTCTGCAGTGAACCATGCTTGTGTCACTGCACTTCAGCCTGGGCAACAGAGTGAGACCCTCCTTGAGTCTGGAAGGTTGAGGCTTCAGTGAACCATGCTTCTGTCACTGCGCTTCAGCCTGGGTAACAGAGCAAGACCTTGTCTTAAAAAAACAAAAGACCAAACCCCAAAAACAAAATAAAAAACAAAAGCCAAACAAATTCTTAGGCAGAATGACTTGTCTTAAACCTATAAAGTCTCTATTCTTCTTTCAAAGATTATCAGATTAAAATAAAATTTAATAAATATGAGGAGTCCAAAATCACTGAAATGTTTGTAAGGCATTCTGAATCAGAAAGGCTTTATTCTAAGGAATTGCTTCCTTCTGAAAAATAAAATTCAAATCAATACCTGTATAACAGAGTCCTATGAACACAGGCCCTGTCTGCCCCCAGGAATAAAGTAAATTCTTGTAATTTTTTTTTTTGTTTCTGAACTACTCTTATATTCCTACCAAAAGCATGTTAATTGTCAGCCTTGGATTAGACAATCTTGATTCCCTGAGCTGCTACACAGGACCTTTTTGATTATACAAGTATGGTGATATTGAAGAGTTGGCTTAGTATGCCAAAAGGATTTTATAACTGTGCTAAGGGCTTGTTATATGGCTTTGGAAAATAAATTATCCTCAGTGAGTCTCAGTTTTCCCATCTGTAAAATGAGCTCATTTGGAAAAGCTGATCTCTAAGGTCTCTCTATCTCTGATACAGTATTATTTTAGAAAATAACTTATGAGTAATGGTAAGATTTTCCATCTAGCTGGAAATAAAGTACATTATAGAAAATAGCTGCTGTTTATATAAATGTTTCCTGGGAAAACACATTTATGTCTCTTGCTTGTAGAATTGAGAAAAATATCTCTTTCTTCTGTAGCTCTAGCAACATAAGCAGAAAACCCCCTTCCCTTAACTAGCAAGTTGCTTGAATAAAGTCATAAATGGAGTAAATGATATGACCAGCACTCCTCACTCTCAGCCCAGTCATTTATAATTAGTAGTTTTAGACAGAAAACATTTTCCAATGGTCTTGATACAGTCAGCAGAGATCAAGAAGTAAACATGAAAAAAAATCATTTGAGAATTTAAGGAAATATAGTTAAAATGAAATCCTTTTTAAGAGCTTCTGTTTCTGTATCTTACAAAGGGCTTGAAGTAAGGAGTGGATGTTTTGTGAGCAGGCTACTCATATTTAGTTAAAACATCTCTAAATAGTAGAAAGAACTGTGTACACTTATTAATGAGAGTCTTAAATAATTGTAGAAAAATTGGGTGGTTTATTTCATAAAATCAAAGGTCATGTTGTTCTTCAAAATTTTACCTTTCCAAATCTTGAAATGGTATTAAGAAATAGATATAGTGATAACAATAACAAAATAGCAGTACCAATATTTATTAAGTTTCAGGCATTGTGATGAAATCTTAAATATCTTTCACTTATTTACTCTTTGCATCCATCTTAAGAAGTATGTACACTTAGTCTCGTTCACATTTGACTGACTTTAACATTGACTTGTTTTAGACTAAGAACTCTTAGACTTGCATACATTGAGCTAAGGATTTGTCCTGGATCTCCAAAATCCTTTGAGTCAGGTGCAATAAAAAAAACCCAAAACATGTAAGGGTATGTGGATTTCTAAAGGTGAGACTATATGGTACTCTCCAGAGCCTCAAAACGCTCTACGACTCTTCATCTTTAAAAAGTTTTAAGAATGTCTTTGAAATAGATATTAAGAAAAAGTAATCTGATCCAAACTTTAAAAGATGATGACACAAAGTTTATAGAAGGAATGGGATGCACCACAGGAGATTTTAGCTAGCATTTATTGCATTTTTGCAAGAACACTAAAATTGATTCTTTGATTAGTGATGTGCATAGATTTTTGAAGGGTATGCCAACTTTATCTTTTTGCTCTTTTTCTCCGGTGTTAAACATAATACATGAAATATGATCTAAGCTATTAATCTAAACATTATTCTCATTAGTTTCAAAGTGCAGTTATTGCTCCAAAGTATTTTAACAAATGGCACCCTGCTTCATCTTGGCTTTGCTTTCACGTTCAAGACCAAACAAAGCTTGCTACCCCCCTCCTTCTCTTCGATGCTGAGCCAAAAAGTGGAGCTTGGTATCTCCAATTCCAGCTGTGCTTTTCTTGTGCTTTACATCAATCAAAGCTTCAAAAAATTTCAGACAGATTTTTCTCAGTTTTCACATCAGAGGACTTAGCTTAAAATCACTGTGCAGTAGGGGGGCACTGATAAGAAATCTCAGAAGGAAGAAAAGTGTATGCATGGCGGGGGTGGGGGTCTGAGAGAAGGTTGGTGAAGGATTATTAATGTCCTAGAAGAAAGTTTTCTGATAGAAAAGCAGTATAGTTTGAAGCACAGTGAAAGAGTTATTGACAAAAACCACGATCTTTCAAGTAACTCTAGATGCTGCAGCAGGCATGGTGGGTAAAGAAAGGGCAAGATTTACATGGTCAGATGAACCCATTTGAACTTCTCTTATACAAATACAATTGTCTTCCTAAAGGACGAGAAAGCCTTGCAGTTTTCTGGAACTGGTAAAAGAGAGCCTCTGACTGTGGCTGGCAGGTCAGCACAGAAATTTCTTTGTACCTTTATTCTACATATATATTTTTAAATTGAAGTCTCAATTACTGCCATCCTTGTCTTCTGCTACCACAAAGAAATCTCTCTAATTAATATGTGATGTTACTTTAAATAAAGAACAATCAGGCACTCTTAACCATAAGGTATTTTGAGGTTTGCCAGTTATGCCTTGCTAGGCAACAAACCTCCAGTAATGCTTGGCATAGCATTTTTCCTTTCATTCTTTTCTTTCTTCCTATGCCTACCACCTCTTTTTATCTTTGTCTCTTTTTTCTCTTTTCTTTCTTTTTGCTTAACTTTGGTGTTAAAAGCCCCCAAATATTAAACTTTCTGGTAAAACATTTTGTCATCTATTATATATTGAATATCCAAATGCCCCAAAAACCATATTAAACCCTTCATATGCATTATACTTTTCTCACAGCAATACAAGCACCAGATCTATTATCTCCACTTTACAGATGAGGAAACTGAGTCTTGAGCATGTGATATTCATTTTGCAATGATACAAAACTGAATACGTGCAGAGTTGGGTCTACTACGTATGACTTTCCTATTCCAGGAACTGAGTCCATCCTCATTACACTACCATAATTCATAGTACTGAAGATTTGCTACAACTTACCCTTGTAGGCTAGTTCCAAGGATGTATGGTCAGGACCCAAGGAAAAGTCAGCCACCTCAACCTTTTGATTCTCATCTTACCCCCAACAAGAGACCTGTGTGAGCACAGGTTCTGCCACTGACTTGGTATAAAACATCAGACAAGTAGTCAGACCTCTTTGATTTTCATATCAGCTGGCTCTTAATATTTTATTCTATTGACACAACACTGATACCTTGATGGGCTTATATCCTGTTGACCTATCTACCCACATACGCCATGCAGTTTTTCCTCTTTGACATGACTCTTGCTATTCATCCTGCCCAAGACTTATTTTAAGTTGTTGCATTTGTATTTTAAGATACAGATAAACCTCCATCATCTTGTTAAAATCGCCTCTGAAATACTTCAGTACATTCCAATCCCTCCCTATGTTATAACATGTTCTGTGTCACAATGTAATATAATTTATTTCTTGAAAAAGTTTTAGTGTCTTGAAGAAAGCAGCCATTTTATGTGTTAGTCTTTCCCTTTGCTTCTTAACGTACTGCTAAAACCACACACTGACAAGACTGGAGCTTTCTGTCTGAAAACTACTTGTTAACTTTGGAAAAAGAGGACTAGCAGAAAACTGGCGGGCGCTGTCCAAGTGCTGAAACAGTTTTATTTTGGTTGCAGGACATTTAGTATAAAATTGGCCTTCTTCATATGAATGTATGGATATCTTCATGTTTTCCCAGACTCTAACAGTTTCTCTCTGTTTGAATCTTACAATTTTACTTTCGTCACCTGATTTATTATACTGACATTGATTTAATGGTTCTCAAAATAATTGTGCTCTTTATATTCATTTTATCAAATATAACCTTGATTAATGACTCCAAACAATGACCAACCCATAAATAAAAGTGCTATTCAGAGAGTTATTATTTTCCCGAGATGCACTTTTTAAAACCAATAAATAGGCCCAATGTTAGCTATAAATGTAAAATCAATAAGTGAATTTATTTTTATCTTGAATGGATATACATTTTATTTTATGTAACAAATAATAAATGTTCATTGTAGAAAATTAAGGAAAGCACAATGAATAAAATAAAAGTCGCAACCCACAGTTAATTATTTAAATTACTAAACTACATATGTTTCTAAATACACACACTCACATAGAGTGGACAGGAAAATCGGATTATATTGTACATATATTTTGGTGACTTTCTTTTTTATTTACTATGCAAATAGCACTTAAGTTATAAAGTTAACAATAATTCAATAATTGTTTTTAAAAGCTAGATTGTGGATACAATCTATTTTGATATTACATTATTTTCAATTATTCTATATTATGTTTTGTATATATCATCATATATTACAATATTTTTATATATTATAAATAACAAAGCAATGGGAAACATTGCTTGGATATCAAACTTCAGAAATTGAGACAAGAAAAAGTATTTTAACCCATGAGTTATAAATATGATATCTGGGATGAGGTGGGGAGATTGTTTGGAAGGAGAATGGAAATGGCAAGGAGACTATTTCAGAGTCTGTAGTTCCTAAATCTTAACTATTTGATTTCCTATAACGAGGTGGGCTGAGAAGGAGAGATAGAAGAAATTGAAAAGAAAAAAAAATTAGATAGTCGCTAGCTCTGAAGATGAATTCATAGTGACAGGCTCCCTGACCATAGTTGCCTCTCAGCAGCAGATATACTGCAGGAGAGAAAACACACACATGCACATATATACTTATATATGTGTGTAGTTTTATAATCTGTAAGTCCATGATATTTGTAACATTGCCAATAGAGGACATAAGTTTAAAAAGAAGCAGTCCAAGGACTTAAAGTTGGAAAGATGATGTTTATGAGGAGCTACTGGTGAGAAACCAGAAGAGTGAGGTGTCCTGCGAATGAGGAGAAGAAAGGATTGAAAATAGGAAGGAAGGACTGGCCTTGTGAAATTTCCTGTTGTTCCAGAGAGTTATAAAGACTGAGAAATTTTCAAAAAACTTGAGTGAATGCTTGATTAGGCAATTCTAAAGATTAAAAACTCTAATGGGAAGACTGTGTTCAGGCTCAATAAAAATAGAGGTTTAAACAACTATTTTCTCCTTTTCTTATTTTAAAAATTTCCTTATCTGTCAGTTTAGTTGAGAATTCAGCAAATCTATCAACTATGATATTATTTGTTTGGGTTTTGTCTTGCCTAGTGTTCTCATGGTCCCCCACCTACAAAATGTTGACAATAATACTTGCCATTTAGGATTGGTGGATAGAATATTGGCAAAGCACCTAGGAATCTTGGGATAAAATACTCCAAGAAGACACAATATATGTTATTATACTCAGCACTGCTGTCTTTCCTATTTGAAGACTGCCTAATTCTCACCTACCCTAGAGCTTGGACGGGGTGTTCTGGGAGGACAAGCTGTATTCTTCTGCTATCTGGTAGAGTGTGATAACTACTAACCTTGCCAATGTGGCAAAAATAGCCAAATCCAGGGCATCTCTTCATCTCCTTGGAGGACAGCAAAAGCAGTAAGACACACGACTGCTCATTATTCAGCAAGTGGAGAGGTCTGGACACAGTATTTTGGGAAGACTAAGAATCAAACAAAACCTTCCCGGGGGATCTTTGGAGAAATGGTAGCCCATGATTTTCAACACAATCCTAAGAACTCATTCAGGTGGGGAAAGAATGCCAGACCCACACTTATCTTTTCTGCTATACCTGCAGGCTCTATGCATAGGTTGTTTTTTTCAGAATTACTGTTGAACATAATAGAACGCTATAGCCAGATTTGTTTCACTTAAGAGAAAAAATAAGCAAACCATCTGAACAACTGCAGCTAAAGTATTATATTTGGTCTAAGTGCACCCTGTTAAGAAAAGAAATGTTTTATTTTGCCTGAGTTTTAAGGATTTCAGGAAGGGAATATAAAAGAGAAAGAGAAAATGATAAACAGAGACTGACTGGTTTATTTAAAAATGTAACAATATTTAAAAAATGCCTTAGAAGCTTTATTAGTTGACCACTAACCTATTTTTTTGCAAGACACTGAAAAAAAAATTCAACATACTTTTTCCCTAAATCGCAAGGGCATTCTTTACCACCTTGCTTGCCAGAAAAAACTGAGTGTCAGGAAAGCTAAACATCTGGGTGGGAGTAGTATAAAAATATCTGGGACACCACCACCATATGTTGCAACAAAATGGCCAACTCCATTCATCCAGGCTTTGTTTATGCTTTATATTAATGGATGCAGTCAGGGTAACCAGGCAGCCAACTAGGAGCATATGCTGCTCAGACTGTGGCTGCCTTGATTCCATTTTCGGAGGCAGTGCCCAAGCAGATATCACCCTGTGCCCAACCATTTAAACTGTTATAGCACCAGGCACTTGATCAAACTCCTGAATCTTGAGATGCTATTTTACCTGCTTCACAAATAGGTAAAACTTTTTGAATTGATATTTTTGGTTTTTAAGAGAGCTCTGAAAAAAAGATGGGGAGGCGTGATGGGACGACTATCCATATTGTTCCATCTGCATTGATTTATTAGACACTCCTCAGTTCGAATCTTTTCCATTAGCTCTCCATTGGTGATGGGATAAAGTCCAAATCTTCACTGGAAAAGCCATGGTGAAGACTTTGCCTTCACTTCAAATAAAACTGGATGGGATTAGGGAATTCTGAGTAGAGACGGCACAGGCTCTCATTTAAAATTTACAAAGATCACCCTGGCTGCTTAGTGGAAGAACAGATTGTAGGGGCAGACATAATGAGAACAGATAAAAATATCAGCAATTATAATATTTATATGCAAAACAATATGGAACTGTTAACTCAAGTATTGTTTTAGCTCATACCAGTTAATGCTGGGATGCTATAGGGGAATGAGGTGATTGAGAAGGGGGAGGATGGGAAAAACATCCATATATATTTGGTTTCACCTGGCTTGTTTATTCTTATCTTTCTGTGCTCCTCTGAGCTAGCTGCAACTCTTCACTGCTCTCATTACCCTTAATATTCCAAGCCCATCCTCCTACTAATCATTTGTTCCTTTTGTCCTACCTGAAACATTTTTTCCTCTACTTAATTTAGCACTATCCTTCTTTAATTTTCTTGGTTAAGCCCTACTACTTAAATAAAATCTTACCTTTCCACTACAACCTTGGAATATCTGTATGTCATCATCACATCCACACTTTATGTATTGGTCCCTCCAAAATAAATGGTTACTGTAATCTAGCTTGCATTACCAACATGAAAAAAAATTATATATGTTCATTTATTCAGAAGACTAACAATTATGATAATTAAACATAAATAGAAAGCTTTGGGAAGCCCCACAGAGGGCTTTTGAGGTAGCTTGAGGCATTCAGTCATTCATTCATTTCACTATTAATGACAGCATGTTTATGAACAATAGCAATTCAAAGGCACATGAACCATAACTCCTAGCCCACCAAAAGTGTCAGTCTAAAGAAGTAGGAATGTGACCAGGGTAACAAAGGCAAATTTCTTGGCTAGGAGAAATACAACACTTCCTAGAAAACGCTCCAATCTATACATACAAAGATGGCAAGGATTAGTTGAACAGAATCCGTTAAATTGACCTCTCTCCTATCGTGCTTGAAGAGCCTGGTGTATACACTCAAGAGAGAAAGCACTAACTCAAATGCTCTGTGACTCAATAGAGCTATTACAGACTGAAAGTATTCCTGAAATGGGCCTACAAGGCTTGAATGGGAAGAGGCTGAGATGCCGTCTGCCAGAAGCAGCCCAAACTGTAACACACCAGCCGAGCTGGAAAGAATGGCAGCAGGGATTTCAGAGTGCTAGACTCCAGCACAGTGAAGAATAGCACTGTCAGCAACTGCTCCATTGAGGACTTCAACTATAGCTGGAGTTCCCAACTGAGGCTGGAGAACTCTTGTTGCTTGTTGAATGAAAGCCCAATGGAGAGACTGTTAGAGATGTAAGGGAAGAGAAAAATGGCTCAGACTTCTGAGGCCAGAGGTGGTCTGAGATCAGCAGTTCGAGCTCAGGGGAGGATGGTTCACTTTCGCTCCAGACCAGTCAGGGGTGAGCAGCTGCTAGGGATTAAAAGCATTGTTATTCTTTTTTATTGTATTTTTGGTAGGCTTTAACTTTTCTGATAGTTGTTTTTGATGTCTGGGAGCCAGAGTGAATCATGTTCTCCCAATTAATAATGGAAGCAAGAACTATGAGTGAGTGCTTATTATCCAAGGAGCTTTTCTTCTTTCTCACTATAAGTGGCCCAAGATAAGGATTAGGTCAACCTGCATAATTGTTTCACATATACATAATGTGACTGCAGGTTGCACTGCTCTGTCAAAACTCCCTGCATTCTGTTTTCCTATAAGAATCCATGGTTATCCTTATAATATGTAAGTCACAGCCTGCCTGTCTTTCCTCTGCTTAGAACTTTCCAATAACTTTCTATTTCATTAGAAGCATGAGGAAATGTCCTTGAAGTGACCTCCATGTCCCATGCTCATCAGGCCTCACTGAATATTAACCTTACCTCTGGCAACTCTCCCTTCAGCTCACTGTGATCTCAATGCAGTGACATACTGTTTTTCACAACTAGGCATGGTCTGGTCCCACTGCAGGCCCTTACATTTTATGTTTGCTTTGCCTGATAGATTCTTCCCCCAGTTGTCCCTGTAGCTCACTCTCTCATCTTCTGCAAATGTTTTCTCACTTCACTTTTTCAGAAAGTCCTTCCTTGACTGTCCTTAAAAAACAAAAACAAAGAAACCAACAACAACAACAAAAAAACCAAGAACATAGGCAAACTAAAACCAAAACCAAAGCAATGAGAAAAAAACTGGAACTGTCATCCCCCAAATTCTTTTCTGACCTTGACTGGTCTCCAAATTCACACTCAAAATTTACTCCTTATGTTTGGTTTGCTGTCTGTATCCCTCCACCAGAATTTAGCCTCCAGGAGGGCAGAGGCATTTGTCTTTTTTAAGTACTGTTGTGTCCCCAGTGTCTAGAACAAAGCCTGGCTAATAATGGATACTCAGTAAACATATTGAATAAGCAGATGTCTTATCTGACTACATTAAAGGACTCTGGAAGAGAAGAAAAACATTTTATATATCCTTTGTGTGCTACACAGTATGCTAATGAGAGATGAATTCAGATCCATCATAAATGCATATATTCCTTGCCTGATTGGGCGATATTCTGAAATTGCCTACTCATAATTTATCAAATTAAAAATAAATATCTCACTTTTGTTACTTGTCAATATCTGTTCTTAAGTACTTTTTTTCTATATGCCTTGGAAATCAAATTGGGATAAAAATAATACTAGTTTTTCAAATCTACAGGGTTGCTTTATAAGTTGCTACTTTTTTATTGATAGAATTTCAAGGGCTAGGAAACTAGAAATATCAAAATAGTGAAGAAGCACAGAATGTATATGCTACGAGATGTTATTAAATGGTATTTATTAAGTTCCCATTATGAATAAAGGGTTTATTGTATAAATTATTCCCTTTACTCTTTAAGTCCCTAAGTGAAGTAGCTTACTACTACTCACATTGAAAACTTCAAAAACAAATTTGGAAGAATTAACATGACTCAGCTCCTACAACTAGTTATGTGGGAAAGCCTCAAGCAGCAGCTTGCTAGACCAAGGGTAGGCAAACTATAACCATTAGGCCAAATACCACCTGCTACTTGTTCTTTTAAATAAAGTTTTGTTTGCACACACCATGGCCACTTGTTTCAGCATAATTACTGGCTGCTTTCAGCATTGCAATGACGGAGTTGAACAGCTACAAAAGAGATAGTCTGGCCTGCAAGGTCAAAATTATTTACTATGTGGATCTTTACAGAAAAAGTTTTCCAAATCCTGTACTAAACTGTAAGTTGCATGAGGGCAGGAATTTTGTCTGTTATTTTCTCTGCTGCATTCCCAGCACCTAGAACGTTTCCGGACATAGAGTAGATGCTGATAAATTTGTTTTGAATGAATGAATTAATGACCCAGATCTGTGTGACACTTAAATGACAAAATCTTTAGTTTGGTCTTTTTTTTTTTTAAATACATTTTTTTCTCTGAAGCTCCAAACTGGTTTTCTAGAAATATTCACTTAAATAGAAATCCCCTAGTAACCACTACTCAGGAAATAAGAGAGGAGACAATCAGACGAAGAAACATTCCATGCTCATGGTTAGGAAGAATCAATATTGTGAAAATGGCCATACTACCCAAAGTAATTTATAGATTCAATGCTATCCCCATCAAGCTACCTATGATCCTCTTCACAGAACTGGAAAAATCCACCTTAAATTTCATATGGAACCAAAAGAGAGCCTGCATAGCCAAGACAATCCTAAGCAAAAAGAACAAAGATGGAGGCATCACGCTACCTGACTTCAAACTATACTACAAGGCTACAGTAATCAAAACAGCATGGTACCAGTACCAAAACAGAGATGTAGACCAATGGAACAGAACAGAGGCCTCAGAGGCAATGCCACACATCTACAAGTATCTGATCTTTGACAAACCTGACAAAAACAAGCAATGGGGAAAGAATTTCCTGTTTAATAAATGGTGTTCAGATAACTGGCTAGCCATGTGCAGGAAGCAGAAACTGGACCCCTTCTTGACACCTTACACTGAAATTAACTCCAGATGAATTAAAGATTTAAACATAAGACCTAACACCATAAAAACCCTAGAAGAAAACCTAGGCAAAACCATTCAGGACATAGGCATAGGCAAGGACTTCAGGAGTAAAACACAAAAAGCAACAAAAGCTAAAATAGACAAATGGGATCTAATTAAACACCAGAGCTTCTGCACAAAAAAAGAAACAATCATTAGAGTGAATCGGCAACCAACAGAATGGGAAAAAATTTTTGCAATCTACCCATCTGACAAAGGGTTAATAACTAGAATCTAAAAAGAACTAAAACAAATTTACAAGAAAAAAACAAACAAAACCATTCAAAAGTGGACGAAGGACATGAACAGACACTTTTCAAAAGAAGACATATATGAGGCCAACAAACATGAAAAAATGCTCATCATCACTGGTCATTAGAGAAACACAAATCAAAACCACACTGAGATACTGTCCCACGCCAGTTAAAATGGTGATCATTAAAAAATCTGGAGACAACAGATGCTGGAGAGGATGTGGAGAAATAGGAATGCTTTTACACTGCTGGTGGGAGTGTATATTAGTTCAGCCATTGTGGAAGACAGTGTGGCGATTCCTCAAGGACCTAGAAATAGAAATTCCATTTGACCCAGCAATCCCATTACTGGGTATATATCCAAAGGATTATAAATCGTTCTATTATAAGGACCCATGCACACGAATGTTCATTGCGGCACTGTATACAATAGCAAAGACCTGGAACCAACCCAAATGCCCATCAATGATAGACTGGACAGGGAAAATGTGGCACATATACACCATGGAATATTATGCAGTCATAAAAAATGATGAGTTTATGTCCTTTGTAGGGACATGGATGAATCTGGAAACCATCATTCTCAGCAAACTGACACAAGAACAGAAAATCAAATACCACATGTTCTCACTCATAGGCGGGTGTTGAACAATGAGAACACATGGACACAGGGAGGGGAGCATCACACACTGGGGTCTGTTGGTGGGGAGTAAGGGAGGGATAGTGGGGCGTAGGGAGGTTGGGGAGGGATAACATGGGGAGAAATGCCAGATATAGGTGACGGGGGGGATGGAGGCAGCAAGCCACCTTGCCATGAATGTACCTATGCAACAATCCTGCATGATCTGCAAATGTACCACAGAATCCAAAGTACAATTAAAAAAAAAAATATATATATATATATATACACACACACACACTAGACAACTAGATATATCTATATATATATCTATGTAAAATCTCATATTTATGGAGAAATTACCACCAATATATAATTAATGTAGAATTTATATATTCAACCTCAGTCTTGGTAGTGATTAACAAATGGCCAGGATAATATTCCACCTTGGGTAAATTTCTTACAATCCCTCATACTTATTAAATTATATTATTCTCTTGAAAAGTAAGTTGAAAGACAGGAAGAATTTCCATATTGATATCTAATCCACTTGCTTCACCTTTTAAGTGAAAGAAAGACTTTTCTATTGAGGGACATTATTTATTCATACAGAGTAATAAAGATATAATAAATGGTGATTATATTATAGCTCTTTGGTGATCTGAAAATCCAGCTCTGTTCTCTCTACCTTCTTTATAGGTAAAATTAATATATGCTGTACAACTCAGCCAACAGTTCTGCTGAGGATGCACTGGGCTGAAGGGAGTCTGTTCATCTTGTGCATAGCTGCAATCTCTTAGCCAGTAGGAAATTTTTAATTTTTTTTTATTAGTGTACCAAATAGATAAGATAGCTTTGCTCTTATTTCCTGTTTGAAGAAGGCTATATATATATATATATTTTTTTTTTACTTCATACTCAAGTTCCTAAACCGATTACTTCTAAACAGTTATTGGAATAAACTGCCTCAAAAGGAAGTATCAAATAAATTAAGCAGGGTTCAATTTGGTAACTTCTGAAGTTTGTTGCGGAAGCACTCCTCTGCTCTTATTTTGGGCCATTCTGTTGGGTTTGATGTCAGTGTATTCTTCAAGAATCAGTCCCTCATCCAGTTCTCATCAATCAAAATTTCATAACTGCATTTACTGGTCGTTGTTGAACACAGGGCTCAGGTTGGGTCACTGAAGGACAGGTTGTAGATATTTGCTCAACTGTTCCCTTTGAGTTGCAAATTTGTAATAACTCTCTAGGCGCTCACAGTCATTTTGAAAATTTAAGGGAGATATAGTGCTGGAGATTAAAATCAACTCAGAGAAGAGTAGATCCAAAAAATAAAAAAAGCAAAAGTATGATATCTGGTTGTCTCGAATGATTCACTGTAACTAAGTGTGCCTGAAGGTATTTCTCTAGGCAACTCACTTATTGTGATACAATGCATTCTTTGTTTTACTTAAGACAGGTTGATCTGGGTCTACCATTTGCAACTCAGAGAACCTTAATTTAGAACACATACTTATTTAGGGATTTTTCTTTCTGGAGAGTTCAACTGTTTAAAAAGAGCACCATGTTAGAATGGAACATGAACTAAATCTGGAGTCAGAAGACCTCATTTCAAAACTATATGCTTTCAATTATCTGAGTTTTTTGAAGTCTTCTATGAGAAAGCTGTAATAACATCTGCACCTACCTACATTACAGAGTTGCTGTGAAGATCATATGAGACAAAGAATGTGAAAATTCCCCAGAAATGGAAAGTGTTGGGTAAAAGTATAGTAGATCAAGTTTCTTTAAAACATACAGCAGGTCATTACACATCACACAAAGATGAACTGCCTAGCATTCCTTCATTGTAAAAGCCATTACAAAAGTATAAAGTGTCTCAGTATGAAATTATTGAGAATATGAATTTGACTTATGTCACATGTTCTTAGGAAAGTTTTGTGTTATGGCTAAAAAGCTAGGAGCCCAGGTGAGAATTTTATTTATTTGCGAATTTAGAAAACATTTATAAGCACCAAACACCAAGTCAGGTACTAAAAAAGGCCCCAGGAACTTAGGCAGCAAAAGCACTCCAGGTGCAGCTAGAGAGATAGACCAATATATAAATAATTGAAATGTGATAAGATAAATGCTAGGATAGAGATAAGAATCAAAGCCTATGGAAGCAGAGAGAAGGAATCTACTATCTACTTCAATGTGCTGAGGAAAGTCACCGTGAGAACTCAACCTTTAAGCTCCGTCTCAAAACCTAAAATATGATTCTCCAGGGAGACAGAGTTGAAGTAGTTTCTGCAAATTTAGACCTGAAGGTAACTATGAAGATCATATAGGTTTTAGAAGCAGAAAAAGCTAATTGAATTTCTATTCAGAACATTTGTATTCCAGTATCAGTTCCACTGATAACTCACTGTATGGCCTTTCTAAGATTTTTTGATTTCTCTGGTCTTGTATCTCAATTTAGAAATGAGAGGGGGTTAGATGACCATCAGTATATGTTTCAGCAAAAATCACCTATACTTTATGTCTAAACCTCCACTTTACAGATGCAAAATGTTGAATGCTAAAATGTAACTTGCCCAAAGAATGGATGTAAATGTAGGAGATAAGTGATTCAAAAACTCTAATATATAATTGCTATAGTCCAAAGTTATCCCATTGGAAATTAATATCATTACATGTTTAATTTCTCCACAGATATTTTTATGATTGGCCAACTGAGACTCATAAGAAGAGCTGGTTCAGTGTATGATCAATCAGGCAACTGGTTGTAGTCTGTATTTTGCTTACTTTTATAAATGGAGAAAAGAAGGGGTAATGATTGGCTGTACCAGGAGATTATACCTTTTTGTCCTGGTACCATAGAAATTTCCCCTGTTGTTTGGAAAGACAACACAACTGTGGCGACAAACAAGATATTATCTTGAAACTTTCCATAAAAATTCTTCTGGAAGTGCTCTCATTGCTCTTAGGAATACAGACCTTAAGTAAATTAGTACTCCCAGTTAGTAGTTTTGGACTTTTGAATTAGCAAATTACTATACCAATTTGTTCTGTATTACAGAATGATGTCAAAGATGAGACTCATATTCTAGTTATTTGCATCTCATCAGCTGAAATTTTTCTAGGTTGGGCATCAGCACTTTCAGTCAGATTCCACACTATGTCAAAAACTCCCCAAATGTTTTTCCTCAGTGACCAGTTGGTCATTCTTGGTAAAGTACCCTGAGGAGATAGATCAGTATGTACATAGCATACCTTCATCGGTGGCAACTCAGTAAATATTGATTTGATTGGAGTGTTACCTTTTGCTTCTTAATGAACACCTGTGGGATTTGCAGTGTGAAGGTAGCAATATGAAGCAGAAAAATAAACTTTAAAAAAATTTAGTTTTAAAAATAAAAACTGTGTTTTAGCATAATGTTTTACTAATCATCTTTCCAGTGACATTCACATTTTGAGAGTTAGCAATCTAAGCATCATTAACCACCCTTCATGAGCATCATGAGATGCTATGTTAGCATTATTCATTTTTAAAGAATATGATATTCAAAATATGAAATTTTATATGATGTAAATTAAGGAATTCACATTATAAAAAAGTTAGTTTATTTTCAGCTGAATTTCATTCAATATAACAAATTTTGTTGAGAGCCTTATGATGAAAAAATAATTTAGGAATGCCTTACAGGGGATAAAAAGATGAATAATATTTTCTGACATTTATTGAGTGTGCCATGATGTGTTAAAACACTTTATGTTAGTTCATCTAATCCTGCCATCCACATGGTGAGGTAGTACTATTATTAGCCTATTCTGCAGGTGAGAAAACTGAGGATCAGAGGGCTTATGTAAATTCCCTAACTACACACATAGTTAGTGAAAGACCCTGGATTTTGACTCAGGGAGCCTAATATCAGAGCCTTTTCTTCTAACCTCTGCCTTAACACTTTCAATTATTAATGTCTAATTATCTTAGAATTATACAAATTGGGATTACTTTATCTAATGATTCCTCAATAAGCATCTATTGATTAATGTGTGTTGAATTTAATTGAAGTGGTTTTACTTACGTTGATTATATAGATGATAATGAAATAAAATCATATTTCAAAGGAATAACTATAAAATCTCTTATTTGCCTAATTTTTGTTTTTCTTTTTGATATTTATAAAGATTTACTTTATTCTCAGTGTTCAGTAATATGTCCCTGCCTGATGTGGCATTTCCAATGTGCTGCACTATTTTTCTGTTTTGTTTTTAATAAACTAACTTGCTGTTGAAACTGATAACACAAGATTCTTTCCTATGTGAATTTTGTTATATACAAAGACTGGCAACTTCTCTCAGGAAGCTCTGAAAGTAAATCAGCTGCATTGAGCTGTTTGTGTTGTAACAAAACAGACCACACATCCAATGGCTCAACAGATTACATATGTATTCTCTCACTTATGTAAGGTACAAAGGGAGATTTCTTGGGAGTAGAGGTGGTAAGGCATCACCTCTCTTTGGTGAAGCTCTTCTTTCTTAAACCTTGGTGATCAGTTACCACTAGTGGCTCCCAAGGTCAACCTGGGGGTTATCTGACCTTCATCCCCACAAGGCATAAGCTACTGGGGAGGACCACAGAAACAGTATTTGTGGCCAAGGCTTCAAATAATGTTCATCATACCTGTCCATATTTCCTATAAAAATCTCCATTTTGCATGGTACCAACCATACCACAATAAAAAGGAGACTGAGAAATGCAAAATATGTGTCCTGAAGCATAGGGAATAGTTTCCAGAGAACAGTCAGGATCTGAGATAGATTATTTCACCCCTGTGTTAACCTCCCTGTTATCTGCTAAGTCATAATGTCTGGTGAAAGGCGTTTCCAAGTTTATTACATTCATAAGGGTTTCCACTTGTGAGTTTTGTGTCTAGTGATGAGTAACTTCAGTTTAAAATGTTCTCCCACATTCATGAAATTCATAGGGTTTTACTCTCCCATGGAAGTTCTCTGATGTCTGCTGAGGTTTGACTTTTGGCCAAAAGATTTTCCAACTTTCATGACATTCATAGGCTTTTCCCTAGTGTGAATGCCATTGTTGGGGGAAATGGCAATGGAGGAAGGGCTTAAAGAGTGCCTATATAAAATATTACTTTGTAATGCTACAAAAGGAGTTTTAAGCCCTTGAGCATGTTATGTACTGTAACAGAGTCAATTCACACTACACCTGGAACATGAAGGCTTAGGGAAGTTTGCCTCCCCAGAGGCCTGATGTAGTTTGTTGCGGTTTACTCTTCCCAGTACTTGTAACCATTTCATACAGGCACTCTGTAAGCCCTTCCTCCATTGCCGTTCCCCTCAACATGCCGTGAGGATTCCAGAGGCTTCACATCCAGCCTCCACATTCATCTCATTAATAAGGTTTATTGCCCATGTGACTTCTCTGAAGTGTGGCGAGGCCTCTCTTCTCACAGAAGTTTTTCCCACATTCCTTACGTTCATAAGATTTCTTCCCCTGTGTGAATACACTGAGGCTTCCTGAGTTTTGAATTCCAGTGAAAAAGTTTTTTGACAGTCATGACATTTATAGGCTATTTCCCCTGTGTTAATAAGCTGATGCAAACTGAGGTGTGACTTCCAGTGAAAAGTTTTTCCATATTCATTAGATTCATAGTTTTTCCCCTGTGAATTCTCTGATGTCTAGTGGGGACTGCCTTCAAACAGGAGGTTTTCCCACACTCATTAGATTCATAGAGATTTTTCCATTATGTGAAAATCCTGATATTTTCTGAGATTTGCCTTGAGGTGAAAGGTTTTCACAGGTTCTTTACACACATGATTTTCCCCCATGTGTATTCTCTGAAATGAGTTGAGTCTTGATTTTTCATGAAAAGTTTTCCCATATATATGACATTCAGAAGTTTTCCTACCTACTTGAGTTATCTCTTGGGATATGAGAGCTGAGTGATCACAAGAATTTCCATATTCTTTACATCCACAGGAGGTCTCTCCCATATGACCATGCTCATGTGTCAATAATATTGTTTCATGTTAAAGCAATGTCCACTATATTTGAACATTGCTGCCAGCTTGAATGCCCATGATTTCTGAGTTATTTCACAGTTAAATTATAAGCATCTAGATTCTCTCAAGACTCCATTGCATCAGGATCACTAAGGCAAAGAATGTTCTGATGTACAGTTAACTCCCCATGTCTCATTACTGAACTATTTCCATTATTTACATTGAGATTTAAGATACGGTTTGTGCTAAAATTATATGTTTATATAATTCAACTTTCTCCTTAGTTAATGTGTGGCTGTGTGATTGCAACTTGCTACAAATGTCTGCTTTGAATTTCTTGAATTTCTTGGCTCCTCTTAATTACATCATCAACTGTGTAGACATCTGAGATACTTGGTTTTGGCAGTGTATTGCTATAAAGAACTACTTGAGACTAGGTAATTTGCAAGAAAACAGGTTTAATTGGCTCACAGTTCTACACAGCTGGGAAGGCCTCAGCGAACTTACGATCATGGTGGAAGGTGAAGAAGGGAAGATATGTAACTTCCTTACAAGCAGGAGAGAGAATGACCAAAGGAGGAACTTGACAAACACTTATAAAACCATCAGATCTTGTAAGAACTCACTCACTATCACATGGACAGCATAAGAGAAACCACCCCCATGATTCAATTACCTCCAATTGGTCTCTCCCTTGACACAGGGGGATAATAAGATTGTGGGGATTGCAATTCAAGGTCAGATTTGGGGTGGGGACACAGCCAAACCATATCAGGCATTGCTTCTACCATCCATGGCTCTGCTTCTTATTCCAACTAAAAAGTGCCTCAGGTTTCACCATGTAATGTCCCAAAGATGCCAGTATACAGCATATCTCCAGCATCATGTCCTGTATAGCATCTTCTGAGTGTTATCCAGGTCCTGCCACTCCTCCCAGGTAAATTTAACAGCCACATCTTCACCAATCCCTGTAATGGCACATTTATCCTCAACTCATCAGCCTCCTGAATGCTTCCTCTCCCTGGACTCATAATTGATATCACCATATGTGTTGGATAAAGCCATAGCTCTTGAAGGATTGAACTGGAGACGTCATTTCATCTTGCTCTTGGAATCACATATAGATCTCTGGAAGTGGTTGGGCATGGTGGCTCACACCTGTAATCCCAGCACTTTGGGAGGCTGAGGTGGGTGGATCACAAGGTCAAGAGATCGAGACCATTCTAGCCAACATGGTGAAACCCTGTCGCTACTAAAAATACAAAAATTAGCTGGGCATGGTGGCGTGTGCCTGTAGTCCCAGCTACTCAGGAGGCTGAGGCAGGAGAATTGCTTGACCCTGGGAGGTGGAGGTTGCAGTGAGCCGAG
The DNA here is from genome assembly GCF_030222135.1 of Aotus nancymaae. Classification (NCBI taxonomy): domain Eukaryota; kingdom Metazoa; phylum Chordata; class Mammalia; order Primates; family Aotidae; genus Aotus; species Aotus nancymaae. Next base: position 21,241,395 of record NW_026988473.1, on the reverse strand, counting down.
ATCACACCACTGCACTCCAGCCTGGTGCCTGGCAACAGAGCAAGACTGCCTCCAAAAAAAGTAAAATAAATTAAATAAATTTAAAAAAAAACTCTGGAAGCATCACTTCACAGATGAAGAATCCAACCCCAGACCAGCAGAGAAGTGCCTAGAAAGCAAGGGATCCAGAAAGGGTGGAAGGAAACATGTTTGCTTGTCTTCAGATGGATTATTTATCTAGATTAAATTGCCTGAGTTCAAAGGACCATTGCTAGCATCCACTTAACTTTATATGGTATGGCTCTCTCAACAGACCAGGGGTCTTTTGTTTGTTTGTATTTTTTACAAGACATTAAAAAAGAATTTCACAAAAGAATTGAGAAGAAAACATAAAGTATGTTATTTTATAAAGATAAGATTCAGTAAAATTATGTGGTTGGAAAGTAAATAATCAGAGCTGAAACTTGGGTTAGTTTTTCCATCTAAGCAAACTCTGTCTCCAAGTGAAGGCTTCTTCATGGATTAAGCCCTCATCACATGTGAAGAAAGTGGATCCATCTCAGTAGCTTCACTGTAGAGCTTGACTGTCAAAGATCCCCACCAGCAGCAAATGTATTCCATTTTGTGGGTTTTTTGTTTGTTTTGTTTTGTTTTGAGATGGAGTCTCTCTCTGTCAACCCAGGCTGGTGTACAACAATGTGATCTCAGCTCACTGAAACTTCCGCCTCCCAGGTTCAAGAGATTCTCCTGCCTCAGCCTTCTGAGTAGATGGGATTATAGGCGCCTGCCACCACACCCATCTAATTTTTGTATTTTTAGAGAGACGGGGTTTCATCATGTTGGCCAAACTGGTCTTAAATTCCTAACCTCAGGTGATCCACCTATCTCGGCCCATAAAGTGCTGGGATTATAGGTGTGAACCACCACACCCAGCAAGCAAATGCATTCTGGATGTTCCTGCTAAGCTATTTCCATTGCAATTCCACAAAGCCCTGCCTAAACTGATTGGAATGCCTCTAGAGAAATTCATGAGATATTCTGCTTAAATTCTGGGAGATCTTGCTCAACTCTTCCTCACTACCTCTTAAGAATTCAGCTCTGCTTGTTCCAAACATTGGGGTATTTGCTTTGTATTTTGGTTTCTTTTCGCCACTCAACTCAAAAAAAAAAAAAAAAAACAAAGCAAAACAAAAGACACACACACACACACACACACACACACACACACACAAATCAACTAAATCCACAAATGAAAAGACTCCTGGTCCTATGGATTCCTAAGAGAAGGCATGTCCCTTTTAGGGCAGAAATAAATGGTCAAATCTTACTACTTTTCATTTACTCTAGTGAAGTAAAAAATTCTTAAACACAAGTTTTAGTGATTACTTAATCAAAGCCCTTTATTTTAAAGCTAGGGAAAACTGAGGCTCCAAAGTTAAGGAAATTATTCAATTAATTAATCCAGAATCAAGTTTTGACAACTACCTTCCCATACAGCTGTTATGACTTACAGTTATGTTCCTGCTTCCAAGGATGCATGTCCCACTCTAGGCATTAATGGGAGCTAATACTTCGGGGTAGTGTGACTTTGATGGTTTTATTATTTTTATAATGGCATCCCTAGAGGAATGGCAGCAGAACTGTCTTGAAATTACACATTCGAACAAAATAAATATAGCGCGTGTTCGTGAGAAAAGAAAGCAAAACAGCATTAAAGTTTAGTGAAAGCTTATTATCTGGAGAAATACATTTTCATGTAAGGGGAAAGCTGTCCAGAACTCACCCTGAGAACATGAGGAGGGTGAAATTTAAGTTTAATCTTCACTTTGGCAATTACCTTGGGTGTTCAATAAAATCTGGTTAATTATCCTTAGAGGTATAGTCTTTTTAGATTAGGAAGTATTTTTTAATGCTCCATTAGTTGTTTATCATCAGTCATAAAATAAAACTAAAAATGTATTGTTATTATAGCAATCCTTCATTATTATATGTGCAGGTGTAGGGCAAAGGTCATGAAGAAGATCCACTCACTGAATATTCCCTTCCCCCCTGCATCTCCTCTTGTCAATATTTATGTTAGATTAGTTAATATATATGCTCTTCATTCTTAGCAGTGGTAACAAACAAGTTATTGATGTAAACAGACTTCCAGGGAACATATTTTGTGTTTATGTGTTAAATAGTTTGGTTGTTCATTATGATATCACTTTTCCTTTTAGAACAGTAAGATAAAGTGTATATAACCTGTGTGATGTGTGTGGATTTCCATATTATAGCTTATAGCTGAAAATATTAATTATATTATTTTGGATATAAACAATAGCTACAGGTACCAGGGAAACAAACACACAATGACCTTAAGTGTTTAGACTAAAATTATTTTTTAAAACTGAAATAAGAGACCAGGTTTTCTAATGCATAAGTAAGAGTGCATCACTGTTTCCTTAGTGCTATAATCATCTAGCTAAGCCCAGGCATGGAGGCTGTTGGAAAGTATTACACATTATACAATTCAAAATATTATAGTTATAAGGCCTGAAAACATTCATCAATATGTTTAAAGAATTGGAATCACTGCCTGTGACATGAGTTTACCTATATAACAAACCTAAACATGTACTCCTGAACCTAAAATAAAAATAAAAAAAGAATTGGGATCATACAAAGTGTGTTCTCTAAGCCCAATGTAATTAAATGAGAAAACAGAAAGAGAAGGAAACTTTGGAAATTCACAAACATGTGGAAATTAAACAATATACTTCCATATAACTAATGGGTCAAAGAAGAAATCATGAGCAAATTAGATAATATCTTGAAATAAGTGAAAATGAAAAGACAACATATCAAAACTTACAGAAAGTTATTAGATGGAAGTTAATAGATGTAACTGTCCATAGGTCTATAATATATATTTAGGTATAAATCCCTAAATCAGTAGCTTAACAATGAAAAAAAAAAAATCTAGAACAAGAGCAAACTAAACCCACAGTAAGCAGAATGAGAAAATAATAAAGATTAGAGCAAAAGTAAATGAAGTAGACAATGAAAATTAATAGAACAACATCAATTGATCAAAAGCCAGCTGTCTATTAAAGACAGAAAAATTGATAAATCTTCAAACAACCAACACAAAAAAGAAATGACTCAAATTACCAAAATCTGAAATGGAAGAGTGACATCACTACCAGCCTTACAGAAATAATGATTTTAAGGGATAACTGAACAACAGTATGGCAACTAATCACAATACTTAGATGAAATGGACAAATTTGTAGAAACACAAACTACTAGACTGACTTAAAAATCAATGGAAAATCTAAATTGTCTCATAACAACTAAAGAAATTGAATTAATCATTTTAAAAGTTCCCATGAAGAAAGGTCCTGGGCAATACAGCTGGTGAACTCTACCAGATATTGAAACAAATAATATGAATTCTTATGTATTAATACAATCCTAATGAATATAAAACTCTTGTAAAGAAGCAAAAGAGAGGAGAACATTTCTATCTCATTTTATGATGCCAGTATTACCCTGATACCAAAACCACAAAAAGGTATTTTAAGAATAAAACAACTATGGCCCAATATCCCTTATCAGTAAAGGTATAAAAATTCTCAGCAAAATACTAGCAAATAAAATCCAGGAATATGTAAAAAGATTTGCATAGGCACATTATATGACATGTTCAGAATCAGAAAATCTACACCCAAAGAAAGAAAATTAGTGACTGTTTAGGGCTTATGGTAGGGTGAAAAATCACTACACGTTGGTACCATGTTTCTGGGTGATGCAAATGTTCTAAACTTAGACAGTAGTGATTGCATAACCCTATGAAATACTAAAACCATTGAATTATGCGTTTTAAATGAGTGAATTTTACGATATGTGAATTATATCTCACTAAATAAGTTAAACATACTATAGTTACAAACAGCAAAGACCCGTAGTTGAGTGGTTGTCAATAGCAGTGCTGAAAGGGGATCCATGTGATTTCCTGCATCTTCTATCTTGAACACTTTATTCTTTTCTGACTTATCTGTTATATTTGGAGACTCTTTTCCTAGTGTTTCCCCAATATAATTATAACAGGACCACCTGATTAGAGTTTTGTTTTTTTGTTTGTTTTTTAACAGTAATTCATTACCAACAGCAATAAGGTGTCATGCTCATGTGCAGCTCACTATCACTAAAATACTATTTCAGATAAGATTGAATAATGTTCCTATAATCCTCACACTCTCACTTACTTGTACTGTACTATCTTTTCAAATATGAGAGCTATAGAATATGATGAGTTACAGGTAGGAAACTTAGAGAAATAATTTTTTGTATTCTGACACTTCTCCCTCTGCTTTTAGCGTAAGACTCTCTGACATCTTAGAGGTCTTGGGAAGAGATATCTGTTCATCTTTCTAACACACTGCCTTTATCTTATGGCACAAAGGATGATTTATCTGAAAGATAATAGTGGGAAAGAAACTTGTGCAATTCAACAACTTCTGGGCTCTCTCTTTTGGACTTGTCTGCCTTGACAGTGTATGATTTTTCTTCTGATCCTTATTTTCAATCTGGTAAACACACCTATGTTAAAATACCTATGCCTTCTCTATGCATGTCTGAATATTCCTCCTCTCTATCCCTGCACTGGGGATCAATATAATGAAGTAAATATTTCTAATTTACCTTTTCAGGTACATATCTAATCTTCAGACTCTTTTATGGGTGCGCTGGTCTAAAGACTAGGATTTAGGTGGGAGTAAAGTTGAGAAAATTTTTTTTAATCCAGTATTTATTGTCTTAGTTTTCAAAAAAATCAGTAATAAATCTTAAATGTGATTCCTGCTTTGATTTTCAGATGGTTACAAATGGGAGGTATAAAGAGGATGTTATTTATTATCCTCTTAAATAGGAGCATGTCAGAAATAGCCTAAAGCCTTTCTGACATGCTGCTTTTATTTAAGAGCATAATAAATAACATCCCATGTTGTTGTGACATACATGACAGATGAACTTCTGTCATGTATGTCAGAAGGTCATCTGTTGTGTACGTCACACAACCAAAACAGCACAACTGGCTTCAACCAGTTGTCCACACTTGAAAAGAGTAAGTGAACACTAAAATCACACCAGGTAAAAAATCACACCCCAAAATATAGCTTGCCTGGGCCATAAGGGAAATATAATGCTCCTGAAGCCCATATTTCACAGCAAAATCATGCAGAGTGTCATTTAAACAGCATGGGTACTGCCTTTGTACAAAACGAGGTGTTCACTAGTTCCAGATGGAAACAGGCTGACATGCTGCTTTTGTGTCCATCTTCACTCTTGTGTCCCTGCTCTCCAAGGATAGGCATCCATCTGTCCAGAATTATTTAACTAGAGTTCTGCCCAGAGGCAGGAAGCTGGGCAACACAGCCAGACTTATGTAATATTCCCAAAGTGTACTTCCACTCTGTTTATTTCAGTGATAGCTTTGAGATACCATAAGAGAAGAAGGGAAGGTGAAATGGGGGGCAGCTAATTTCCTATTTCCCATGCTCTTAATATTCCATGCTTGAATTGTTCATCTGTCCTATTCTCTTTTACCTGAGTGCTGATTTCATTTCACATTCCCAATGTCAGAGAGAAAAAGATCTGTTCTATCACCTTTCCCTGGGCACATTCTCTTTTTGCAGACATTGTTGCCTTCAGAATTCATCAAAACTATGTGTGCATTTCTCCTTTAAATGTCCCTTTGCAACTCTTCATATTGATGACATTGGTACACTTACCTCAGACCTATAATTGAAATAAATAGTGCAGAACTGTATTGTGGGCATATTTTTTTCTCTCTCTCTGTGCTGGCTAACTCATTTTATCTTCAAATTTTAAACTGCATGGAGATGAATATTAATGGCCATATTAGTATGTAAAAGTGGCATTGAGATTGATACATGGTAAATGTTCCAACTAAGAAATGTGGAATTGCCTATCTTTTTGATTAATTCCATGTTCTCAATACCTAACTAGAAACTCTTGAGACTTACATATTTTGCCTTTATTCTACTGGTATATGACTTCCTCTCATTGAGGCTACCTGGGAGAAAAATGCCTATCAAATGGCAGAAGAAGCCAATATATGTCACCAATATTAACCTAAACCTCCTCTTTAAATTAACATATAAGTCAACAACTAAGGGTTTCCAGAAATTTGAGAAAAAACATTAACTATTAACAGAACTATGCAGATGAGGCAGAATCAACCTGAAGAAAGTTTAATTCAAATTAATTTTATCTATATGTATATTGTAGCAATTTATTAAATACTATGATACTATCTAAAAACATATGAGATAATATGAATCAAAATTATGACTATAATAAATATTTGAGTGGAGTCTCGAATATGATTACCTAATTGTACATCTGAAAGATAAAAATCAAGGAAATCTCCCAGAATACAGAGCAAGAAAAACAAGTGATAGAAAATATGGAAGAAGTCAATTTAGAAGAATTGATTGAGAAGCTTCAATGGTCTCTAAATCAAGTTTTACAACAAAAGAACAGATAAAAGAGAGGGACAGACACACAAATGGAAGAAAATGTTCTCAAGTTAAAGAAATTCTCTGTCTTTAGATTGAAAAAATTATCTCCAGTGTCCAATAGGATCAACCAATTCAGGTCTGTACTTAGGCCTATGTTAAAGAAAGCTTGGTATTGTAAAGATAATTTTACGTTTTTAGACAGTGTATGGAAAGCTAGGAAGAGGTTAGTTTGTGTGACCTTATACAAAAAAAAAAAAAAAAGAAGGGAAGGAAGGAAGGAACAATAAAGAAAAGAAAAAAGAAAAGGAAAGAAAAGGAAGAAAGGAAGAAAAAGAAAGGAAGAAAAGAAAGAAAGAAAAAAGGAAGGAAGGGAGGGAGAGAGGGAAAAAGGAAAGAAAAGAAAAAAACAAGAAGAAAACTTGAATGACTTAAAATTAAAAATTCTGTGTGCTAGACAGTAGTTCAGTAGTTCACTGTTGTCAAAATGCAAAATAATTTAGAACCTGAACTTCAAGATCTAGTTAAAATGAGGATATTTTAAAATGTCAACAGCTCAGAATGTTAGCTTTCTTGTGTATTTCTAAAAAAGACCAATTACTTAAGTATATACCACAGCAATTTAAGAAAATCTCAAAAGAGCACAATCAAATCACATGCTGACTGACATGAAGCAGAAAACAATTAGAAAAAAATTAAAAATTACAGAAAGGCAGAAAAATATTTTTAAGAAGAAAGTATACCCATTATATAAATATAAAATTTAGAGCCAAAAAGTTTTCAATTGTGTGATGAAGGTATATGTATCTATTAAAAAGAAAATCTCTCACACTCAAATAAGTATTGCTTACTACTAAATTCAGACTCTCCTTTAAGGCAGGGCATTTGTATCTATTATCTTTGCATCCTAAATACCTGAACATTTAGTACACACAAATGCCTCTTGTCCACTTCTCAGTTCAATTTTTCCAATCAAACTTTCTTTCCCATGTTTATTCTCCTAAGTGCACCATCACATCTGGCCCAGAAAACTGAGAATGAGAGTCAGCTTCAGTCCTTTAATAGTTTAATAGCTGCCAGAGAATCACTAAATACTGTTATATCCACCTGTTGAGTGAACTTCAATTTGTTGAGTCTTTGATCCCCACTGTCCTAAATTGGACACTAAATACGGTTACAAGAGCATCTTAACTAGTCTCCCTTCTTGAGGTTTCTGCTCCTTCAATTAAATTTATTATTTGTAAGAAAATATTCTATCTTGTATAGTATGACATTTTTTATGTCATCTTATTGCAGAAGTCACTGTTTCTTGCAGTAGCCATTCCAATTTTCTTCTACAGCAATACAACTCAAATTCCTATGTGGCTATGTGACTGAGTGGAACAAACATTACCTTTCTAATTCCTTTCCCAAATAAATGTAGTTATGTTCTACCTATAATAATGTAGATAAAGGTGGTTTGTGAAACTTCTAGGAAATATATTTAAATGGCAGAGAATACCCTCCTTTACTCCTTTCTGAAAGGCTGAAAGGGAGATACTATCTTATCCCTGGAATGCACAAGATCAAACGTAAATCATATGCAGAAGATGTGGAACCTAGGTCTCTGATGACAATAGAATTTTTGTTACCAGCTATAGACTGCCTGTGTGTGTGTGTGTGTGTATGTGTGTGTGTTTACATGTGTGTGTATGTAGAAATGAACTACTATTCTATGTATACCATAGTAATTTTGTCACGCAATTTCATCATGCATATCTCTATAAACCCTTGTAATCCTGTAATTCTGTGATGCAAATATTTAAGACAATCTAACAGACCTACTGAATAATATCCAGACTCCTTCAATGACCACCAAGGAGTTCATAATTTGTCTTAAATCTGTCTGTCAAACATCATATACTACTAATTCTTGTATTCTTGCCACTGCAACCATTCACCATTTCTTCTCTTTTTCATCATCCATGAAGTTTCTCTATTCTTTCTATAATCTTATTCTCTGTCTAGTTTCTTCTAAGTCTTTGGTTTTCCCGTCATTCTCAGGTCAGTATTCAATGGGTAAGTTTAGTAGATAAAACATAGCTTTTCTCATTTAAACTTGTTTTCTTTTGTAGGTGTGGATTCCAACAGTGGATATAGTTAATCAGTAAGTTATTTGGAAATTTAATGGTAGATGGATGAAAAAAAAAAAGCTGAGATAAGCAGATACAGAGGTCAAAATGCACACACATATATGCATATACATGAGGGTATCTGAAATATAAATATATTATGCTCTTCATACTAATTGTCTCCAGACCTGGGAAAACCAGCTACTGAATACTTTTTGTGACCTTTCTTCTTTCATATGCATATACACAATCATTGACTTCTATTTTATAAGTGTTCTTTTATTCAATGTTTCAATACTAACTTCCTGTTACTATTGAGTCCAAATTCAAAATTTGATGAATACATCCCAATTACATCCAATTTGGAAGCGGTATGCAATTTATTTTAAAGATCTATCACTTCCATTGGCACTCATTTACAGCATCATTGTACTCCTTCCCATTTGCCGGAGCAGTGATTGGCAGCACTCAGGAATCTGTCAGTCGGCTTAAGGGTGCCCATCTCAATCAGAGGGGATAAATGACAAAAGGAAGCATTATAACTTGTTAAATGATATTACAGCCACTGCCGTGCTCTAATCTGTAATTGAAAATAATTTCAAAATCACACAAAGAATGGCCTCCTGTGAATTTTCGAACACCTTCAAATTCAGATCCAGCTTTAAGACATTTAATGATTACATTTATGCAGCCAATTCATCCAGCCAGAAAAGCTGCCTCTCTCCATTCTTAGAGCTGGAGCAGATACATTAGAGACAAAGCAGAGCCCTCATGAAAGAAGAAAAATAGTGACTCATAAAGCTCTATTTGGGAGTCTGAATTTGGGGAGAATGTTGCTGCTGTAGACTGATGCCCACCACACAAAGCCATCACAACCACCTGTTGTTGGTGTCACAGAGCAAGAACAGCCACCTGTGTGCCCGTTGACTACCTTTTCACCTCTTGACTTGTTTTTGCCGGGTGAACTTGAAATATCCATGATGCACCATGAAGTTTGCATTATGCCTGCAAAAGCTATTGAGGATTGGATATAGACAAAAGCCTTTCACTATCTCTGGCTGACAATCAAATTCCTTTCAGCAACAATGTGATGTTACAGGGTGGGGTAAAAGCTGGGAAGAGAAAGCAGCAAGACAATTGCAGTAGTCATTTTGAGAGTCAGAATATCTTGGGTGGTTTACTCTTCCTCCAAAAATTTCAATCTTACTTTCCTTCTCAAAATGATTAGTGGTCTCACTGGGACCCACTCCAGCCACTTAAATAGAGTTTTCTTTTGTGTTATATTATTTGAGCAAATACTATACATCAGGCACTGTGCTAAATGTCTGCAATATACGGTTTCTGTACTACAGAACCTAACATTTGGGAGGAAGGGAGGAATAGAGTGTGGTTGGAGCAAATAAATGTTTGTGCTTGAAATTAAAAACCACCCATGATACAGACAATCAAAAAAAAATAGCTAAAATACAAACATGGTATGCCTGCAGGTAATAAAATAGAAAAGGAGAAAAGAAAAGGACTTTGGTGAAACCTTTTATGGAGTGTACATAGAAAAAAATATCTGGATCGACTGAGACAGCATTCTGGATAATTATGGAGGAAATTTCTTACATTACTAAACCTCATGAATCAACCAAAGCCTAACAAAAGTAAACATTTTTCAGTGCACAGTAATGCCACATTTGAAATAAATTGGCAGTAAGCTTTGGGAAGCAACAATTAGTTCACCACAATTTCATAATTTTTGAAGGCTGTGATAAAATACAATCTCCAGACTTTTCCAGCTATAGCTATCCACCAGACAAGATGCTACATGAAGACAGGGGCTTTGCTTTGCCTTTTTCACCATTGTATCTTGAGGACCTAAAACACCACGGGACATATATGAGAGACATGACTGCGAGTGACTAAGTGACTGACTGAATAAATACGAGAATGTGGAAAGCCTTCATATAGAAACAATTACAATAAGGTACTGAAGCAACCAAATGCATTTCCTTAATATATGAAAAGAATGGTAAAATAACTGTCTATCTACCTCTATTGTCTGGCAGCAAACTCAAATACTAAATCCCATTCAAATATACGCGATCAGTATAGCTTTCCACATACTTCTTCTGTAATTAAATGCCCAAGCCTAAAGTTTGAACAGATGGGCATAGGTTTACATAAATAATGTCAACAACAAAATAAACAAAAAATCTTCATTGATGGGGAGTTTACTGAGATTTCTTCAGGATTAAACAGCTTATTCCAGAGTACATTATTAGTGGCAAGGCTAAAACGAGAACTCAGAAGCACTGAATCTTTGGATTTTGGTGGACCATTATAGAAAGTGTATGGGCTTTAAACTCAGCTTCATCTGGGATTGAATGATGACTTTTCCATCAACTTGTAGGATGCAGTGAAGCAGAGCCTTTTGCTGGATTGTTTAGCTTTGATTAGCAGCTCTTCTATTTACTAGCTGCATGGCCATAGGAAGATTTGTAATTTTCCAAAGCTCTATTTTTTCATCTATAAAATGAGTATATTTTTAAAACTTCATTGAAGTTGTCGTGAAGATGAAATAAGTTAATGTAACTGAAGTGTTTTGTATGGTATGTGACACATACTTAGTGCTCAGTAAATAACCAGAAGTAATGTTTTACTTTTCAAATTGTTTGATAAATCAATGAAATAACCAACTTAAACCACGTATCTTAGTGCCTAGAACATATAATACTTTCTCTAATTTGTATCCTCTCATTATACTATAATAATCTTTTAAAAAATATTTGTTTGTAGTTTTACACAGACCTTATATTTGGTAAAGATAATTACTTTAAAATAAATAATGGATGGGAAAACTTCAATAGGAAAGGCATCTATGAAATAAAGAGTAAACAATTTAAAAAAGCTGAATATAAGCACAGTTATAGATATTAAAAAGGGAAGGAAGGAAGGAAAAAAGGACAGAGGGAGAGAAGAGGGGAGGAACGATAGAAAGGAGGGGAAAGGAAGACTAGGTGGTTCATTTGTTAGAGTGGATCCTTTTATTCCACATGTCTATAATAGCTCTAAATAAATTTTCCTGAACAGGAAGTCTGTTCAGTACAGTGTATTTTCAGTATAGTCTTTGTAAATGGCCCCAAATAAAGTCATCTTAACACTGAAGTTTATTGATGATATAAGCCTATGAGTTTTTCAGTTATTAAATATTGATAATACCAATAGAGGATAAAACTAAACATTCTTTCTATTTATAACTTAAAAGTTTATTTAAAACTTTTGATAAATTTTCCCAAGTTGCTTGATTTACAAAGAATAGGAGACACATACTTTTGATGAGTCATAGAAGTATTGTTGGGAAGCGACAGGTGTGTGTATGTGTTAGTGGCGTGTATATGTGTTAGTGGTGTGTATGTGTTAGTGGTGTGTATATGTGTTAGTGGTGTGTGTATGTGTTAGTGGTGGGTATATGTGTTAGTGGTGTGTGTGTTAGTGGTGTGTATATGTTAGTGGTGTGTGTATGTGTTAGTGGTGTGTGTATGTCAGTGGTGTGTGTATGTGTTAGTGGTGTGTGTATGTGTGTGTGTGGTTGAAAGAACAGGAATGGCAGCAGGATGTTGTGATGGCATGTGGATCTTAAGAAAACAATTGGCAAATGCTCACTATATTGAGTTTAATTTAAATTGGTAGTAGAAAAAGAAAGCGGTCTTCTCAAAATTAGTAGGTAAGACATAAATACTGGAAATGTATCTTTGAGTAATTTTTTCAGGATGAGTAGGATCTCACACTATCATTATCAAGAAAAGGCTGGAAGTAAGTCAACGTAAAAAAGAATTTTGGGGAATTTTGGCAATTCTTTTAAAAATAGTCTTGCAAAGTATTCTAGCATATGTGCTATGTAACCTTATACCTACAAAATGCTCAACAAACAAAGAGTTGCTTGTTTAAATGCATTAGAACCACCACATTCTAATCTTCTTTTGGAGATTCGTATTTGAAATTAGCCTATTAAAGGCTTTAAGAAGCCTTATGGTAAAGTAATAGGTCTAATCCATCATTTCTAAACTTACTTGACCATATAATCTATTTGAGGAATATCTACAGCAGTCTATAGAAAATTGTTCTAGGCACTCCACTGAGTTCTATTATCCCTGTCTTAAAATACCAACAAGAAAAATTACTCTGAGAATATGGAGGGAATTATCCCTAACTCATTCTACATGGCCAGAATCATCCTGATACCAAATCCAAGCAAGCACACAACAACAACAACAAAAAACTACACACCTATGTCCCTGATAAACATAGACACAAGAATCTTCAACAAAATACTAGTAAACTGAATTCAATAGCACATCAAAAAGACAGTACACCAAGATCAAGTAGGTTTTATTTCAGGGATGCAAGGATGTTTCATACACAAATCAATAACTGTGATTCACCATATAAACAGAACTATAAACAAAACCATATGATCATTTCAGTAGATAAGGAAAAAAACATTTGATAAAATTCAGCATCAATTGGTGAGAAAAACCCTTAACAAATTAGGCATCAAAGGAACATAATAAAAATAATGAAAGTCATATAAGACTAACCCAGCCAACATCATACTGCGTCAGGAAAAGTTGAAAGCATTCCCCCAAGACCAGGAACAAGACAAAGATGGCCACTTTCACCACTCCTATTCAACATAATACTGGAAGTCCTAGCAAGAGGAATCAGGCAAGAGAAAGAAATGAAAGGCATTCAAATAGGAAAACAGGAAGTCAAATTATCAATTTTTGCTGATTGTATGACCTTATACCTGCAAAACTCTAAGGACTCCTCCAAAAGACTCCTAGATTTCATAAATAAATTATGTAAGGTTTCAGTATACAAAATCAACATCCAAAATTTAGTAGCATATCTAGATAGCAATAACTATCAAGCTGAGAACCAAATCAGTAAGTCATTCCCTTTAATAATAGTTACCAGGAAACAAAAATAAAATGTAGGATGAAAGATCTCTACAGAGAAAAACTACCGAACACTGACACAAGTAATTTTAGATGACACAAACAAATGGAAAAACAGCTCATGCTCATGGATTGGAAGAATCAATATTATGAAAATTACCATCCTCTCCAAAGCAATCTATAGATTCAACGCAATTTCTATCAAAATGCCTACATCATTTTTCACAGAATTAGAAAAAACAGTTCTAAAATTCATACAGAGTCAAAAGAGAGTCTGAATAGCCAAAGCAATGCTAAGCAGAAAGAACCAAGCAACCAAGCGGGAGGCATCACATTATATTATTTCAAACTGTACTACTAGATTATAGTAACTAAAACAGAATGGTATAATATAAAATAGACACATAGATCAATGGAACAGAATAGAGAATGCAGAAATCAAGCCCCCTACCTACAGGCAACCAATCTTTAACAAAGTCAACAAAAACACACTCTTGGGAAAAGAAACTCTGTTCAATAAATGGTGCTGGGAAATTTGGATAGCCATATCCAGAAAAATCAAACTGGTCACATATCTCTCGGGATATACAAAAATTATCTCAAGATGGATCAAAGACTTAGATGTAAGACCTAAAATTATTAAAATTTTAGAAGAAAACGTAAAGAAGATTCTTCTGGACATAGGGCTTTGCTAAGAATTCATGACTTAGACCCCAAAAGCAAATGCAACAAAACCAAAACCAGACAAATGGACTTAATTAAACTAAAAAAGCTTCTGCACAGTAAAAGACATAATCAACAGAGTGAACAGGAACCTACAGACTGGGAGAAACTATTTGCAAACTATGCATTTAATAAAGGACTAATATCCAGATTCTACAAGGAATCCAAACAACTAAACAAGAAAAATAAATAAGTAACCCCATCAAAAAGTGGCAAGTACAGGAGAAGACATTTTTAAAGGAAAATGTACAAATGGTGAACAAGCATATAAATAAACACTCAACATTATTAATCATCAGAGAAGTGCAAATTAAAACCACAGTAAGATACCATCTCATACCAATCAGAATTTTCATTACTAAACAGTCAAAAAATAACAGACATTGGTGAGGATGCAAAGAAAAGGGAATCCTTATACACTGTTGGTGGGAATATAGATTAGTACAACCTCTGTGGACAACAGTGTCAAGATTTCTCAAAGAACTAAAAAATAGAACTACCATTTGATCTATCAATTCCAGTACTGGGTATCTAACCAAAGGAAAATAAACCATTATATAAAAAGATACCTGCATTTACATGTTTATCTCAGCACTATTCACAATAGCAAAGATACAGAATCAATCTAAATGTCCGTCAATGGATGAATGAATACAGAAAATGTATATATATACACCACATTATACTCTCAGCCATAAAAAAAAAAATGAAATCATGTCTTTTGTTGAAATGTGGATGGAATTGAAGGCTACTATCATAAGTGAAACAACTCAAAAACAGAAAGTAAAATACCACGTTCTCACTTATAAATGGGAGCTAAATAATGTACACACATAGACAGAGAGAGTGAAATAAAAGATATTCAAAAGTTGGAAAGGTGGGAGAATGGGAGGAGGGTAAAAGATGATAAATTACCTAATGGAAACAATGTACACTATTCAGGTGATGGATATACTAAAAGCCTAGATTGACCAAGATGCAATATATTCATGTAACAAAACTTCCTGTAACCCCTAAATCTATAAAAATAAAAACTGGATAAGCTTTTTTTTAAAAAGAAAAATTACTCTGAAAATACTATTCAATAATTATTGAATACCTACCATGCACCAGACAGAATGCAAATAATATTACCTGGACTTTTTCATTTAATCTTATAGGAATTTTTTGTGTTTATATTATTACCATAATTTTACATATTACAAAGTCTTAGAAATATTAATTAACTTGATGAAGATAATAATTCTGTAATATGATTAGAATTTGAATCCAATTCTTAATGACCAGATATCTTTTGTTTTTATATTATAGAGTACTGATTTATTACTAAAATAAAATATAAGGGCAAAGAAAGGATATTTTACTGCTACATTCATCAAAAATATCAAAGTAATTTTTTATTATGTATCATATTTCTTAATTCCTTTTCTTCTGTAAATAAGTTTTGTTCATTTTAGTTCAAACCACAATGTTTTCAAGTCATAGGCCTGAATGTGTCATGTTTAATTTACCAAATGAATATATGATCATTTACATTTTCATAAATTATGCTTTTGTTTGATGAGGCATGCATGTTTGAGTTGTTCATATGAGCTTCAATTTTCTTAAAAGGAAAAGATGCAGCCTCAGTGTCATTACTGAAAAGAAAAAGTTGTATATTTTCAGAAAGGAACTGCCAAATTCCTTGGATCTCTCAACCTTCACTTTGTTACGAATTATGGACTCTGAGGCTGCCTCAGTGAAGGTGAGTTGAGGTGGAGAATAAAAGTGAGATATTTGTATAAGATGTGCAAAGACCCAGAGAAAGGTGAAAATCCCACTTCTTTTCTGTTTAAAAATTTCTTCCTTCTCCTCATTCTTCTTTAGCATTTTTCTGTGCTCTGTTTGAGACTAATTTCCTTTTTTAAAAAAACCATCATTATTACTTTGAACTAGACTGAATTGCTGTATTAACTCCAAAGAGGGTATACTGAAACAAAAACTGTGCCACATGCATGATTATTCCATTAGTCCTAGTACAATGTTATTAACAAGTGGAAAGTCATAGCGTATTTATGCAAATATATGTGATAAGAGGAAAAGAAGAGGGAATAAAGTATTTGCAGAGCACTGGAAACCTAGGCACAGTCGTCTAGATACTGATTCTAATGTATCCTCTGTTTGAGGATGTGGTCTCAGGAGTGTAAACTTGTTTCAAAAATAGAACTGGATGTTTGCAAACATGTTCTTGAACAGAAATGAGATTATTAGGGTAAAATATGCATAAATGGACACTGAAACAGCAAGACATTTGCTATTTTCAAAATTATAACAGAACCCTAACTGTGCCAAGAATACCATCTCTTGGAGCAATATGCTCTATGGAAAACAGAGGCAAGAGAAAAGCCAGGCGAAGACATACTATATTGCAATACAGATAGATCTTCCTCCTAGTATATCGCACTTGAAACCACTGCCATTTTTTGTTTGTTTGTTTTGTTTTATTGCCTGACGGAGTTGTTGGGCAATAGGAAAGTAGAAATTGCCTGAAGACCAGAAAGGACAAGGCTGTGCAAATTTGCTGCAAGCAAGCATTCCAGTGGATATTTGCACTAGGGGTATTTGCAATTCCTGTTAGACTGAAGTTTGGGCTTAAAGGCAATGCAGTTGGGAAACTATGTGACTTTGCTCCTGCATTTTTGTAGGCTTCTTTTCTGGTAAATTCTTCATATTTTACTAAATAAGTGATGAACTGAATTAGAGCTCTCCAGAGAAACAGAACTAGTGGGATAGGCATATGGATTATACGTATAAATATAGACACAAATATAAATATATTGAAAGAGAAAATTCCCTTTTAAAATTGTCTAAATCTCTAATTTTCAGGACAGTTCAGCACTGGAAATTCTGGCAGAATTGATGTTGTAGTCTGGTGTCCAAAGGCAGCCTGGAGATAGAATTTCTTCCTCCTCAGTTAGGCAAATCTCGATATTCTATCTAAAGGACTTCAGCTGTTGGGATAAGGCCATCCCACATATGAAGAGTACTCTACTTTTCTCAAATTTTATTTATTTCACTGTACATCTCATATAAAAAATGCTTTCACAGTAACATCTAGAATGGTTTTTGACCAACCAACTGAGCATATAGCCTAGCTAGGTTGACTTAAAATTAACCAAGAGAAACAACAGCTTAAATGTGTGTGTGTGTGTGAGTTTAACAAAGAGCTTTTCCATTTATGCTGACGTTTTTGGCTAGTGTGTGTGTATTTGTACATATGTTTGTATGAATGCACCTGTCTAATCTTTTGAAATAGATTGTTACTCAATCCCAAACTTAAAAGTCAAACTAAGTATTAAAAAAAGGAAGTTAAAATAATACCAAGAAAATATTTTCTAATACACTTTCAGTGGTTTGTTAGAGGCATCATTTTGATAAAGACCCATAGTTTATTAGACGGTATTCTAATAACTGAATATTAGTCTAAAAATGTAATATTCTTTTTCATTTAAAGAATGTGTTCTGTCTGTCACACATTATTCTTATCTGTAAAATAAAAATAATACAATGTTAGGCACTCAACCCCACAAAGCAAGGAAATGTAGAAAAATACAGGCACGTATATGTATCGGGCAATAAAGGAGGCCATAGGGCAAGATGGCCGAGTAAGAACAGCTCTAGTCTGCAGCTCCCAGTGAGATCAATGCAGAAGGCACGTTGAATGCAGCCCATGGAGGGCGAGCCAAAGTAAGATGGGGCGTTGCCTCACCTAGGAAGCACAAGGGTTTGGGGAACTCCCTCCCCTAGCCAAGGGGAGCCCTGATGGACTGTGCCATGAGGAATGGTGCTATCCAGCTCAGATACCATGCTTTTCCCATGGTCTTTGAAATCTACAGACCAGGAGAGTCCCTTGGGTACCTAGACCATCAGGGCCCTGCTTTTCAAGTACAAAACTGTGTGGCTATTTGGGCAGACACTGAGCTAGAGGTAGGAGTTTATTTTTCATACCCCAGTGATGCCTGGAACACCAGTGAGAGAGAACTGTCCACTCCTCTAGAAAGGGGGCAGAAGCCAGGGAGTCAAGTGGTCAAGCTCAGTGGATTCCACCCCCACAGAGCCCAGCAAGCTAAGATCCACTAGCTTGAAATTCTCACTGCCAGGACAGCAGCCTGAAGTCAACCTGAGATGCTCGAGCTTGGTGTGGGGAGGGGCGTCTGCCATTACTGAGGCTTGAGTAGGTGGTTTTCCCCTCACAGTGTAAAAAAAGCCTCTGGGAAGTTTAAACTGTGTGGAACCCACCACAGTTGGTAAAGCTGCTGTAGCCAGACTGTTTGCCTAGATTCCTCCTCTCTGGGCAGGGCATCTCTGAAAGAAAGGCAGCAGCCCCCATCAGGGGCTTATAGATAAAACTTCCATCTCCCTGAAACAGAGCACCTGGGGGAAGGGGCAGCTGTGGGTGCAGCTTCAGCAGACTTAAATGTTCCTGCCTGCCAGCTCTGAAGAGAGCAGTGGGTCTCCCAGCATGGCACTTGAGGTCTGCTAAGGGACAGACTGCCTCGTCAAGTGGGTCCCTGACCCCTGTGCCTCCTTACTGGGAGACATCTCCCAGAAGGGGTTCACTGACATTTTATACAGGAGAGCTCTGGCTGGCATCTGGTGGGTGCCCCTCTGGGATGAAGCTTCCAGAGGAAGAAACAGGCAGCAATATTTGCTGTTCTGCTGCCTCTCCTGGTGATATCTAGGCAAACAGGGCCTGGAGTGAACCTCCAGCAACCTCCAGCAGACCTGCAGGAGAGGGGCCCACTGGTAGAAGGAAAACTAACAAACAGAAAGGAATAGCATCAACATCAACAAAAAGGATGTCCACACAAAAACCCCATGCAAAGATTGCCAATGTCAAAGACCAAAGGTAGATACATCCATGAAGATGAGGAAAAACCAGCATTAAAACCTGGAAATTCCAAAATCCAGAATGCTTCTTCTCCTCCAAAGTATCATAACTCCTCACCAGCAAGAGAACAAAAAAGGATGGAGAATGAATTTGATTAATTGATAGAAGTAGGCTTCAGAAGGTGGGTAACAACAAACGCCTCTGAGCTACAGGAGTATGTTCTAACCTAATACAAGGAAGCTAAGAACTTTGAAAAAAGGTTAGAGGAATTGCTAAGTAGAATAACCAATTTAGAGAAGAAAATAAATGACCTAATGGAGCAGAAAAACACAGCAGGAGAATTTTGTGAAGCATACACAAGTATCAATAGCCAAATCAGTCAAGTGGAAGAAAAGATATCAGAGATTGAAGAACAACTTAATGTAATAAAGCATGAAGACAATATTAGAGAAAAAGAATGAAAAGTAATGAACACGGCCTCCAAGAAATATGGGACTATATGGAAAGACCAAAACTATGTTTGATTGGTGTACCTGAAAGTGATAGGGAGAATAAAACCAAGCTGGAAAACACTCTTCAGGATACTATCCAGGAGAACTTCCCCAACTTAGCAAGACAGGCCAACATTGAAATTCAGGAAATATAGAGAACACCACAAAGATACTCCTTGAGAAGAGCAACCCCAAGACACATAATCATTAGATTCACCGTGGTTGAAATGAAGGAAAAAATTACCAGGGCAGCCAGAGAGAAAGGTCAGGTTAACCACAAAGGGAAGCCCATCAGACTAATGGTGGATCTCTCTGCAGAACCTCTACAAGCCAGAGGAGAGTAGGGGCCAATATTTAACATTCTTAAGGAATTTTTAACCCAGAATTTCATATCCAGCCAAACTAAGTTTCATAAGCAAAGGAGAAATAAAATCCTTTACAGACAAGCAAATGCTGAGAGATTTTGTCAACACCAGGCCTGCCTTACAAGAGCTCCTGAAAAAAGCACTAAATATGGAAAGAAAAAAACCAGTACCAGCCACTGCAAAAACATACCAAATTTTAAAGAACATTGGCACTGTGAAGAAACTGCATCAACTAACAGGCAAAATAACCAGCTAGCATCATAATGACAGGATCAAATTCACACATAATAATATTAACCTTAAATGTAAACAGGTTAAATGCCCCAATTAAAAGATACAAACTGGCAAACTGGATAAAAAGTCAAGACCCATCAGTGTGCTGTATTCGGGATACAAATATCATGTGCAAAGACACACATAGGTTCAAAATAAAGGGATGGAGGAATGTTTACCAAGCAAATGGAAAGCAAAAAAAAAAAAAAACCAAAAAAACATGGATTGCAATCCTAGCCTCTGATCAAGCAGACTTTAAACCAACAAAGATCAAAGGAGACAAAGAAGGGCATTACATAATGGTAAAGGGATCAATGCAACAAGAAGAGCTAACAATCCTAAGTATATATGCACCCAATACAGGAGCACCCAGATTCATAAAGCAAGTTCTTAGAGACCTATAAAGAGACTTAGACTCCCACACAATTATAGTGGAAGACTTTAATACCCCACTGTCAATATTAGAGAGACCAACAAGACAGAAAATTAATAAGGATATTCAGGACTTAACTCAGCTCTGAACCAAGTGGACCTAATAGACATCTACAGAACTTTCTATCTGAAATCAAAAGAATATAAATTCTTCTCAGCATCACATCATACTTATTCTAAAATTGACCACATAATTGGAAGTAAAACACTCCTCAGCAAATGCAAAAGAATGGAAATCATAACAGTCTCTCAGACTTCAGTGCCATCAAATTAGAACTCAGGATTAAGAAACTCAAAACTGCACAACTACATGGAAACTGAATAACCTGATCCTGAATGACTACAGGGCAAATAACAAAATTAAGGCATAAAGTTATTTGAACCAATGAGAAAAAAGATACAATGTAGAAGAATCTCTGGGACACAGTTACAGCAATGTTTAGAGGAAAATTTATAGCATTAAATGCCCACAAGATAGAGCAGGAAAGATGTAAAATCTACACCCTAACATCACAATTAAACGAACTAGAGAAGCAAGAGCAAACAAATTCAAAAGCTAGCCAAAGACAAGAAATAACTAAGATCAAAGCAGAACTGAAAGAGACAGAGGCATGAAAAGCCCTTTTAAAAAAATCAGTGAATCCAGGAGCTGGTTTTTTGAAAAGATTAATAAAATAGACAGCCTGCTAGCCAGAATAATAAAGAAAAGAGAGAAGAATCAAATAGACACAATAAAAATGATAAAGGTGATATCACCACTGATCCCATAGAAACACAAACTACCATCAGAGAATACTATAAACAACTCTACACAAATAAACTAGAAAATCTAAAGGGAATGGTTAAATTCCTGGACACATACACCCTCCCAAGACTAATCCAGGAAAAAGTCAAATCCCTGGATAGATCAATAAAAAGTTCTGAAATTGAGACATTAATTAATAGCCTACCAACTAAAAAAAGCCCAGGACCAGACCGATCACAGCTGAATTATACCAGAGGTACAAAAAGGAGCTGGTACTATTACTTCTGAAACTACTCCAAACAATAGAAAAAGAGGAAATCTTCTCTAACTCATTTTATGAAGCCAGCATCATCCTGATATCAAAACCTAGCAGAGACGCAACAAGAAAATTTCAGGACAATATGCCTGATGAACATTGATGTGAAAATCTTCAATAAAATACTCACAAACAGAATCCAGCAGCAAATAAAAAAGCTTATCCACCACTATCAAGTAGGCTTCATCCCTGAGATGCAAGGCTGGTTCAACATATGCAAATCAATAAACATAATCCATCATATAAACAGAACCAATGACAAAAACCACATGGTTATCTCAATAGATGCAGGAAAGGCCTTCAATAAAATTCAACACACCTTCCTGCTAGAAACTCTCAACAAACTGAGTATTGATGAAACATATCTCAAAATAATAAGAGTTATTTATGACAAACGCACAGCCAATATCATACCGAATGGGCAAAAACTGGAAGTATTCCCTTTGAAAACTGGCACAAGACAAAGATGCCCTCTCTCACTACTCCTGTTCAACATAGTGTTGAAAGTCCTGGTCAGGGCAATCAGGCAAGAGAAAGACACAAAGGGCATTCAAATAAGAAGAGAGGAAGTCAAATTATTTCAGTTTGCAGATGACATGATTGTATAGTTAGAAAACCCGATCGTCTTAGCCCAACATCTCCTTAAGCTGATCAGCAACTTCAGCAGCCTCAGGATACAAAAATCAATGTGCAAAAATCACAAGCATTTCTAAGCATCAATAATAGACAAACAGAGAGCCAAATCATGAATGAACTCCCATTCACAATTGCTACAAAGAGAATGAAATACATAGGAATATACCTTACAAGGGATGTGAAGGACCTCTTCCAGGAGAACTACAAACCCACTACTCACAGAAATGAGAGAGGATACCAACAAATGGAAAAACATTTCATAATCATGGATAGGAAGAATCAATATTGTGAAAATGGCCACACTGCCCAAAGTAATCTATAGATTCAATGCTATCCCGATCAAGCTACCATTGACTTTCTTCACGGAATTAGAAAAAAAACTACTTTAAATTTCATATGGAACCAAATAGAGCCTGTATAGCCAAGACAATCCTAAGCAAAAGGAAGACAGCTGGAGGCATCACACTACCTACGTTCAAAGTATACTACGAGGCTCTTGTAACCCAAACAACATGGTACTGGTACCAAAACAGATATATAAACCAATGGAATAGAACAGAGACCTCAGAAATAATGCCACATACCTACATCTGTTGAGTCTTTGACAAACTGGACAAAAGCAAGCAATGGGGAAAGGATTCCCTATTTAATAAAAGGTGTTGGGAAACTGGCTAACCATATGCAGAAAGCTGAAACTGGACCCCTTTCTTACACTTTAAACAAAAAAATTTTTGATTTTAAAATTTTTAGCTATTATAAATAATATACTTTTAAATGGAAAGGAAGAATGTCACCCACTTTCTGCTCAAAGATGGTGCTACTGAGTTTGAGAGGCAATGTCAAGAAAAAAAAATCAAACTCCTTGATTCAGAACTAACTGTCTGGTCCTCTATCCTCTAGTTACTTCCTCTCTGTAAGAAACTAATTAGGAGAGGTTAGGAGAGGGATGATCTGGCTTTGGAATAATCTAGCTTTTCTTGGAAGTATTCTCTACTTAAAAGGGATGCATCAATATATTCATTACCCACCTGCTTTTAAGAATAATACAATCATTTTCATTGTTACCTTCCTTTGCATCATTCCTTTCTAAAGGATAGCCCTCTAATTGCTTATTCATTTGCTTTTCTTAAAAAAAGGTTTGATTTTATTTCCCTTTTCCCCTTACATTGACCTCCATTTAACTTTTCCTTTGCCTACTCTAGATCCCACATGGCTCTGAGTGTTCATCCAACAACTTCATTTCTTGTGAAGAACTTAGCTGCTACCATTTCAGTACAATACCCTGGAAAGAAGAGCAGTTTTGGAAAATATCAGGGGAAATGGATTTTATTCTTGGTTTGACACTTACTGTGTGATGTTATATGGCTCTGTGTCCCCACCCAAATCTCATCTTGAAGCTCCTGTAAGTCCCACGTGTTGTGGGAGGGACCTGGTGAGAGGTAATTGAATCATGGGGCAGGTCTTTCCCATGCTGGTTTCCTGATAGTGAATAAGTCCCACAAGATCTGGTGGTTTTAAAAATGGGAGTTTCCCTGCACAAGCTCTCTCTCTCCATGTAAGATGTGACCTGCTCCTCTTTGACTTCTACCTTTATCGTGAGGCCTTTCCAATCATGTGCAACTGTAAGTCCATTAAATCTCTTTCCTTTGCAAATTACCCACTCTCGGCAATATGTTTATCAGCAGCATGAAAATGGACTAATACACTGTGAGACTGAGAAAAAGTCACCAATTCTCTTATTCCCTATTTAACTATGTTTTTACTTGCCAGCCTAAATAAAGATGGAACTTGAAAAATAATCTAGGCTAAAGGAGTAAAATTCTCTGAGAACGAGCTTTTGTTTTTCATCATCTTCTTCTTTTTTTTTGAGATGGAGTCTCACTCTGCCACCCAGGCTGGAGTGAGTGGGGAGATCTCAGCTCACCGAAACCTCTACGTTCCGGGTTCAAGTGATTCTCCTGCATCAGCCTCCTGAGTACCTGGAATTACAGGCATGTGCCACAATGCCTGGCTACTTTTTGTATTTTTAGTAGAGAAGGGACTTCACCACCTCGGTCAGGCTGGTCTTGAACTCCTGGCCTCGTGATCTGCCTGCCTCAGCTCTCAAAGTGCTGGCATTACAGGCATGAGCCACCGCGCCCAGCCAAGAACGAGCTTCTAAACTCCTCTTTTTAATTAAGGAAAGTTATTCTTTTAATTCTGGCCAGAACTTCTACATGACAAAAGGTGTACATGAAGGGTGGTTTAGGAATCTCCAGTCTGTGCTATGGCTTCCTTAGCTTCTCTTATGCAATTGAGTTTGTATGCTGAAGATTAGATTTTTAGGGTCAGGTATGGCCCTAAGAATGAGTCTGGTGAGATTGCAAGTTAAGGTTTATTTTCCTGTCTGGTTAATTTAGTAATTTTAATGTTTACTTTGGGGCACAGAGGAATCTGGTAAAAACCTATTCAAAATATTAAAAGAACATTGGGAAAAATTGGCTTCCCTAAACAAAGAACTCTGTAAAATTATTTGTTTTTTGTTTTTTTCTCTGTTTCTTCTTCCTCTTCACTGTAATATAGATGTGCAACAAGGTGGAAGTGGCAGTATTGGAGGAAACTGGCATTAGGAGGTTTTTGAAATACTAGTAAAGCTTTGGAAAGGTATATGCCATTCCCCTAATGTTGGTTAATTCAGAGAACTGAAATTGCTTCGGCTGGTATAGGGGAGAAGGAAACGATTAACTTTAAAAATACTTTTATTTAATGTTTGCTTTATTACACAAAATCATTAGTACTCTGAAATCCATATTTGTTTTCTTACAATTATATTATTTATCCATTCTTACATATTTGAAAGAATTGGGCTTGGACTGGAACGTCCAATGTTAATAATTACAAGCAGCAAATGAGACAGTGAACATAAAAACATTTTGTAATTTTATATGCCATAAAAATATAAGAGTCTGTTGTTTCTAAATCCACCCTGTGAAAGTATTACATTATAATCCTATTAATTTAATGATATTATTTGGCCTAATTCCTAGAGTATGATATACAAATATCTTTTATTTGAAATTAATATTATTCTTAAAAAGTAGTTATTCAAGTAACCTTCAAAAATGTCTGCTGTGTGCTGGGTTCTCTTTTAAGAAAGTAGTCCATTTTGAGGTAGCCAGACAAAGTACCTGTCCTTCTGGAGCTTATGTTTCAGAAGGAAGAGGAGTGTCAATGTGAGAGTAAATGAACTGAAAATTATAGATTTTTGTGAGATCAGAGAAGAACCTTTACGATAGGGAGGGACCATGATAGGCCAAATTCAGATGGTATATCTGTGTCATGGAAGAATCAGATCAAATTCATCCCTGATAAAATGAAGGGAGTAAGCTAGATCAGGTTAAGCTGCCAAGTGAGACGGCTGCTTTAAACAGTACCATGTTCCTATGGCAGACCATCACTCATGAATCTCTTGAGGGTCATGCTCATGTGTAACTGATATTGACTGATAATTTTATTTCTTAGGAAAACCTAATATTTGTTTTCTAGCAAGATCTTCATTTAAAAAATCAGTGGAAAGCTTGAGGTAAGAGGTAACCGTATAGTTTTCTTTATTAGAAAGAACACAGGTTTATGATACTGATAATCTCGGTTCAGAGCAGATGCCTTCCTAATTGTAACATTGGGAAACCTTATTTTCTGCATCTGTATAACAAAAGCAATTGAAAAGATGACCTCTATTATTCCTTGCTTCTACCAGATGTATGAGTCTGAATGTAAACAAATAGTTGTTCTATTAAATTGGTTTTCCTTGAAGAGAGTTAATCCTATATTTGAAAAGCAATTAAGCTGAAAGAAAGGGTAAGGATTAAAGCAAACTGAACTACCATAGGAAAGCCCCCTCAATGAAACAGATATAAAGCTAACTAGAGAGGTTCTTTCCTTAAAAGAGCTCACGTTTGAGTCAGCCTTAAATAAAGGAAAAAGCAGGAGATGGGGGCTTCTGTGTCAAATATACGTGACTTAAAATCTTGAAATTGACACCAGCTATGTAATATTGAGAATGCTTTTTGTTTGTTTGCTTCTGTTTTTTTTTTTTTAATCTACTTTGAGCCTCAGTTTTCTCCTCTCCCATCTATGAAGTACAGTGAAATACCACATGTTCTCACTTAACAGTGGAAGCTGAACAGCAAGTTCACACGGACACAAAGAAGTGAACAACAGACACTGGGCATACTTGCAAGTGGACAGTGGGAGGAGGGTGAGGATCAAAAAACTACCTGTCAGCTACTATGCTTATTACTTGGGTGATAAATAATCTGGACACTAAACCCCTGCAGAATGTAATTTACCATATAACAAGCCTGCACATGCACTCTTGAATCTAAAATAAAAGTTAAAACAATGAAACAGAACAGAGGCCTCAGAAGTAATGCCACACACCTACAACCATCTGATATTTGACAAACCTGACAAAAACAAGCAATTGGGAAAAGATTCCCTATTTGATAAATGATGTTGGGAAACTGGCTAGCCATATGCAGAAAGCTGAAACTGGATCCCTTCCTTACACATTATATAAAAATTAGCTCTAGATGGATTAAAAATTTAAACATAAAGACCTAACACCATAAAACCCTAGAAGAAAACATAGGCAATATCACTCAGTACATAGGCAATGACAAGGATTTCATGACTGAAACACCAAAAGCATTGGCAACAAAAGCCAAAATAGACAAATGGGATCTAATTAAACTCCACAGCTTCTGCACAGCAAAAGAAACTATCATTAGAGTGAACCAGCAACCAACAGAATGGGAAAAAAATTTTCAATCTACCCATCTGACAAAGAGCTAATATCCAGAATCTACAAAGAACTTATAAAAATTTACAAGAAAAAAACAAACAAACCCATTCAAAAGTGGGCAAGGAATATGAACAGACACGTTTCAAAAGAAGACATTTATGCAGCCAACAAACATAAGAAAAAATGCTCATCAACACTGGTCATTAGAGAAACGCAAATCAAAACCACATTGAGATACCATCTCATGCCAGTTGGAATGGCGATCATTAAAAAAACTGGAGACAACAGATGCTTGAGAGGATGTGGAGAAATAGGAATGCTTTTAAATTGTTGGTGGGAGTGTAAATTAGTTCAACCATTGTGGAAAACAGTGTGGTGATTCCTGAAGGATCTAGAAATAGAAATACCAGTTGACCCAGCAATCCCATTACTGGTTATATACCCAAAAGATTATAAATCATTTTATCATAAAGACACATACACACGTATGTTTATTGTGGCACTGTTTACAATAGCAAAGACTTGGAACCAAACCAAATGCCCATCAAGGATAGACTGGATAAAGAAAATGTGGCACATATACACCATGGAATACTATGCAGCCATAAAAAAGGATGAGTTCATGTCCTTTTCAGGGACATAGATGAATCTATATCCTTTTTTATGGAAACCATCCTTTTTTATGGAAACCATCATTCTCAGCAAACTGACACAAGAACAGAAAACCAAACACTGCATGTTCTCATTCATAAGTGGGTGTTGAACAACGAGAACACATGGACACAGGGAGGGGAACATCACACACTGGGGCCTGTTGGAGGGCGGAGAGGCTAGGGGAGGGATACAGGGGGTGGGGGACTGGGAGGGATAACATTAGGAGAAATATCTAATATAGATGATGGGGGAATGGATGCAGTCAACCACCACGGCATGTGTAAACCTATGTAACAAACCTGCATGTTCTGCACATTTACTCCAGAACTTAAAGTATAATAAAATTTTTTAAAAAGGCACAGTGGAGAAAGGAGAGAATGGTATTAGTTGTGGCCTGAGGTCAATTGCAAAGAGCAGGCAATAGTTCATCCTACTAACCTCCCTCTCCTGATTCTTATTTAGGAAGAAAGGCCTACAAAAAAAAAAAAAAGAAAGAAAGAAAATATAGTGTATGTATATATACATATTCTTTGTATATATACCATATATATATATACACACACATGCAATAGTATAATTGTACATATTCTAATGTGTCTATATACACATTAGAATATGTACAATGGAATATTATTTAACTATGAAAAATAAGAAAGTCAGAAAATCCAGCCATTTAAAACAACATGGATGAACCTGAAATACATTATGCTAAGTGAATTAAGTCAAGCATAGAATGACCAATACTGCATGTTCTTATTTAGATGGGGAATCTAAAAAGACAAACTCAGAAGCAGAGAGTAGAATGGTGCTTGTCAGGACCTGAAGGTGGAAATGTGGGGAGAGGTTACTTAAAGGGTCTACATTTTCAGTTGTAAGATGGAAGAAGTTTGGGAAATCTAATGTAGAGCACTGTGTCTATTGTTAATAACACTATACAGTTGAAATATTTTTTTTTTACAACAGTTAAAAAAAAAAATGGAAATCCTTGCTAGGAATAAATGAGATGGTGTTTTCAATATGTCCAACACAAAGGAAGCACTCAGTAAATGCTAGCTGCAGGTGTAGTTCACTTAGCAGTGTGTGGGAGGGTGCTTTTTTTTTTTTTTAAATTGCACCAGCAAGACAGAAACTGAACTCTCCTGTAAAATATCATTTATCACAGCTAACTCTTCTTGCCTCTCTGTGTGGCATTCAACAACATGCTTCCTTGTTTACAACACAGTCATCTTTCTATCTGTCATTAATAGTTTATATTCTGGCCAATGGTCATGAATATGAGCAAACATTTTGATGATTTTCTAAAGAATAAGCAAACATAGCACTATTTCAGTGCTTAACATACTGGGTGTTAAAATTTAATCTTTTTACTGTCAGAGACTGTTGAATGTCAGGTAGATGGGGGCCTAACTCTAAATTTAGAAATGGTCACCATAAGGATAATCTAACGAATGCTCAAAAAAGACCAGGGAATAAACATTTTTTTAAAATTTCTGTTCAATATAAGTAATATAGAAACTGAATTGGGTTTTAAGGACCCCATATAATACAGATTCATTCAATACTTCCATTTTTAGGAACGTACCCTCTATGGTAAATGAAGCAAGACTGTGATACTTTCTCTTTGATACGTTCTTTTATTTTTGGTAGGTATTCATTTATTTGGTCTATATTGTTTTTTTGCCTATTTTCAAAGAGTTGAGATATCAGATAAGTCATAAATTTGAACAAATAAAAGGTTTTAAAAATCAGATGCTGAAAAGATAGAGCTATTTGGTTATTGGTGTACCTTGGCAAATATCAATTTCATCAAGTTTATTATATAAGAATAATATTGACTACCTGGTAGGAATATTGTGAACATGAGGTTAAGAAAGCCCAAACAAATGAATGATTAATACTCAGAAAGATAATAATACAAGCTCTGTCACTTTTATCATCTACCACTTAGTTCTTCAGAGACGTACATTTCAGTTGTTAGTTTAATAACAGTCATGTAGGTCTTTGACTCAAGAATGGTCTTCTGTGGCTGGGAAGTCCATCTTACATAACCCATAGAGCAGATCCAAGAGTCATCACATGGAATAATGACAGGTGAAAAAAAAAAAAAAGAAACTTGCAACTCAAGTAGATTGGTGAACAAATCCTGGGTCAGTAGTTCAGGCAAAACCCTTAGGATGTTCAGATTAATTTTGTATTATAGGAGGAGGCAAGTTTAATCCCTAAAATAAAGTCCTATAAGTTTTCAAATAGAGTATAGGAAATTAAATGAGACCTGCTCCCACGGTAGAAATCAGAAAATATAATAAGCTAATAGAAACATCAATGATAGGATTTTTTGTTTGTTTTGTATTGTTTTGTTTGGTTTTTGAGATATGCATCACCATGCCCACATCATTTTTGTATTTTTTTGTAGAGATGGGGTTTTGCTGTGTTGCACAAGGCTGGCTGCAAACTCCTGGGCTCAAGCCCACCTCGGCCTCCCAAAGTGCTGGGATTACAGGTATCAGCCACTGCACGTGTCTAAACAATTATAGCTCTTAAAAACACATCAGAGAGCTAAGAATACAAACAGCCTAAATAAAATGAATTTCAGAAAGGGGCAAATCTTCTTAGGAAGCAAAGATCTCTGTCTGATTGCAGTCCTAATAGAATAGCACAACAAAGAGTAAATGTACCTTCAGTGGGAGGAATGAGAAATAAGCCAAACCCTTAGTAAACTTTTATAACATCTCCATGGGTTTCACATGCATATTGCAATCTCAAGGGGGCTCACTCACAAAGTTCCCATTTACGTGCACTTTTCTTCTCCATCGATCCCTGACTTTGTACACAGACAAAACATATACAAGGCTAGGCACCAGGGAAATCCTTTTCAGGTGTTAGAGACCTTCATCTAGTTAAGGAAGTGGCCCATCTCTGGCTGGTATTAGGGCATGAAAGTCGAGAGAAAAATCTTACGGAGCACTGGGCATCATCTCATGCACGACAGGAGCTGACTGAGGATGCAGACAAAGCTAGAGGGAGGCATGCGATCCCTTGCACTAGTGAAAAGTCAGGGAGGAAATGAAGAGGAAAAAGAATTCCCCATGGGTTAAAAATATCTGGTGATTGCAGTAGAGATAAAGAGAGATCTTTTATGTTTGAGATCATGGTGAAATGACCAAAAATAATAGAGAGCTCTCCCAAGTCTTGCTGCAAAGAAACAAGATAATGTGAGCCATGGTTTAAATAACAAAATCAATGGAAACAACCAGTATGAGGTAGGCAATTACAGATGTGAAAAAGTGCACACATCAGAAGTTGAAATACTCTGAATAAAAGTGAACAAAATCTAGGAAGACTGAAATAGCTGATGACTGAATGCAGGAAAAAAATTGAAGAAGACAAAATTACCTTTAAAAAAAAGAACAATTCACATCACACCTACTCTAAAATTGACCACATAATTGGAAGTAAATCACTCCTCAGCAAATTCAAAAGAACGGAAACCATAACAAACAGTTTCTCAGACCACAGTGCAATCAAGTTAGAACTCAGAATTCAGAAGCCAACCCAGAACCGCACAGCCTCGTGGAAAATGAACAACTTTCTCCTGAATGTTGACTGGGTAAACAATGAAATGAAGGCAGAAATAAAGATGTTCTTCGAAACCAACGAGAAAGAAGACACCACATACCAGAATCTCTGGGACACATTTAAAGCAGTCTCTAGAGGAAAATATATAGCATTAAGTGCACACATGAGAAGAAAGGAGAGATCTAAAATTGACACCCTATCGTCAAAATTGAAAGAGCTAGAGGAGCAAGATCAAAAAAACTCAAAACCTAGCAGAAGACAAGAAATAACTAAGATCAAAGCAGAATTGAAGGAGATAGAGACACAAAAAACCCTACAAAAAAATCAATAAATCCAGGAGCTGGTTTTTTGAAAAGATCAACAAAATAGACAGACCACTAGCCAGACTAATAAAAAAGAAAAGAGAGAATAACCAAATAGATGCAATAAAAAATGATAAAGGAGATATCACCACAGATTCCACAGAAATTCAAACCATCATCAGAGATTATTACAAACAACTCTATGCACATAAACTAGAAAACCTGAAAGAAATGGATAAATTCCTGGACAGTTGCCTCCTCCCAAGCCTAAACCAGGAAGAAGTCGAAACCCTGAATAGACCAATAACAAGGTCTGAAGTCGAGGCAGCAATTAAGAGCCTACCACCCAAAAAAAGCCCAGGTCCAGATGGGTTCACAGTCGAATTCTACCAGACATACAAAGAGGAACTGGTACCATTCCTACTGAAACTATTTCAAATAATCCAAAAAGAGGTAATCCTACCCAAATCATTTTATGAGACCAACATCATCCTAATCCAAAACCCGGCAGAGACTCAACAAGAAAAGAAAACTACAGGCCAATATCCATGATGAACATAGATGCAAAAATCTTCAATAAAATACTGGCAAGCCGATTACAACAGCACATCAAAAAGCTTATCCACCATGATCAAGTAGGATTCATCCTGGGGATGCAAGGCTGGTTCAATATATGCAAGTCTATAAATGTAATTCACCACATAAACAGAACCAAAGACAAAAACCACATGATTATCTCAATTGATGCAGAGAAGGCCTTCGACAAAATTCAGCAGCCCTTTATGCTAAAAACTCTCAATAAACTAGGTATAGACGGGACGTATCTCAAAATAATAAAAGCTATTTATGACAAACCGACAGCCAATATCATACTGAATGGGCAAAAACTGGAAGCATTCCCTTTGAAATCAGGCACTAGACAAGGATGCCCTCTCTCACCACTCCTATTCAATATAGTATTGGAAGTTCTAGCCAGAGCAATCAGGCAAGAAAAAGAAATAAAGGGTATTCAATTAGGAAAAGAGGAAGTCAAATTGTCTCTATTTGCAGACGACATGATTTTATATCTAGAAGACCCCATCATCTCAGCCCAAAATCTCCTGAAACTGATAAGCAACTTCAGCAAAGTCTCAGGATACAAAATCAATGTGCAAAAATCACAAACATTCCTATACACCAATAACAGACTTAAAGAGAACCAAATTAAGAACGAACTACCATTCACAATTGCTACAAAGAGAATAAAATACCTAGGAATACAACTAACAAGGAACGTAAAGGACCTCTTCAAGGAGAACTACAAACCACTGCTCAATGAAATAAGAGAGGACACAAACAGATGGAGAAACATTCCATGTTCATGGTTAGGAAGAATTAATATCGTGAAAATGGCCATACTGCCCAAAGTAATTTACAGATTCAACACTATCCCCATCAAGCTACCAATGACCTTCTTCACAGAACTGGAAAAAAACCACCTTAAACTTCATATGGAACCGAAAGAGAGCCCGCATAGCCAAGTCAATTCTAAGCAAAAAGAACAAAGCAGGAGGCATCACACTACCGGACATCAAACTCTACTACAAGGCTATGGTAATCAAAACAGCATGGTACTGGTACCAAAACAGAGATATAGACCAATGGAACAGAACAGAGGCGTCGGAGGCGACACAACATATCTACAACCACCCGATCTTTGACAAACTTGACAAAAACAAGCAATGGGGAAAGGATTCCCTGTTCAATAAGTGGTGTTGGGAAAACTCGCTAACCATATGCAGAAAGCAGAAACTCGACCCCTTCCTGACACCTTACACTAAAATTGACTCCAGATGGATTAAAGACTTAAACATAAGACCTAATACCATAAAAACACTAGAAGGAAACCTAGGCAAAACCATTCAGGACATAGGCGTAGGCAAGGACTTTATGACCAAAACACCAAAAGCATTGGCAACAAAAGCCAAAATAGACAAATGGGACCTAATCAAACTCCACAGCTTCTGCACGGCAAAAGAAACAGTCAATAGAATGAATCAGCAACCAACAGAATGGGAAAAAATTTTTGCAGCCTACCCGTCTGACAAAGGGCTGATATCCAGAATTTACAACGAGCTAAAACAGATTTACAAGAAAAAAACAAACAAGCCCATTCAAAAATGGGCGAAGGATATGAACAGATACTTTACAAAAGAAGACATACATGAGGCCAACAAGCATAGGAAAAAATGCTCATCATCACTGGTCATTAGAGAAATGCAAATCAAAACGACATTGAGATACCATCTCACGCCAGTTAGAATGGCGATCATTAAAAAATCTGGAGACAACAGATGCTGGAGAGGATGTGGAGAAATAGGAACACTTTTACACTGTTGGCGGGAGTGTAAACTAGTTCAACCATTGTGGAAGACAGTGTGGCGATTCCTCAAGGACCTAGAAATAGAAATTCCATTTGACCCGGCAATCCCATTACTGGGCATATATCCAAAGGATTATAAATCGTTCTACTATAAGGACACATGCACACGAATGTTCATTGCAGCACAGTTTACAATAGCAAAGACCTGGAACCAACCCAAATGCCCATCAATGATAGACTGGACAGGAAAAATGTGGCACATATACACCATGGAATATTATGCAGCCATCAAAAACGATGCGTTTGCATCCTTTGTATGGACATGGATGAACCTGGAAACCATCATTCTCAGCAAACTGACACAAGAACACAAAATCAAACGCCACATGTTCTCACTCATAGGAGGGTGTTGAACAATGAGAACACATGGACACAGGGAGGGGAGCACTATACACTGGGGTCTGTTGGGGGGAGTGGGGGGGACAGCAGGGGGGTGGGGAGTTGGGGAGGGATAGCATGGGGAGAAATGCCAGATATAGGTGAAGGGGAGGAAGGCAGCAAATCACACTGCCACGTATGCACCTATGCAACAACCTTGCATGTTTTTCACATGTACCCCAAAACCTAAAATTGCAATAAAAAAAAAAAAAGAACAATTATAACCTAGAGAAAACATATGGACATTGAAGATAGGTATTAAAAGAATCCCAAATAAATGAAATCAAAGCTAAACACCGGTAAAATGATTTTTAAATGTAATCTAATTAGAAATTAGAAGATAGGAAAGGAATGCCTATATATATATATATATATATGTATATATATATATATATATATATGTGTATATATATATATATATATAAAATTTGATTTTGTGAAGAGAAAAAATTCAACACTTAAATAGAACTGATATATAAAACAATAATCCAAAATCATTTTTAGAAACAAAGAAAAGACAATTCATTGTAAAAGAAAAGCAAATGGCCCCAGATGTATAAAAAGATGCCTAACTTAATCAATATTAAGCAATGGGTAAATGAAAGCATTACTGAAATACCATGCCACATCTATCAATTTGGCAAAAATTTTGTTTGGTGATATGCCCAGTTGGGAAGGCTAGAGAGAAATGGCTACTCTCATATGTTTCTGGTAGGAAAACAAAATGTACTAATCCAGTGTTTGCAAATGTTTTGATATCTAATAAAAATACTTTTTTCCCTTTGATCCAATAGTTCTACCCTGAAGGCACCCCTCTACGAATATAAAATGGTATACAGTTACTTGCTGGAGCATTAATTTGTAATAGCAAAATATTTTAAAAATGCAAACGCTCAGCAACAGGGAACATGAAAACAATGGAGTACTATGGCATCCTAAAATATAAACACATAAACCAGCAAACAAATGAAGTTTTTTTGTGTGTACTGTTTTGTAGTGATTTCCAAGAGACAAAAAAGGTATGGTGAAGACTACTGTATCTGGTAGTCCTTTTCTTAATACAAGAAAAGGATGGAAATAAGGACATGTTAGGCAGGAAAGATTATAGAAAACAAAAACAAGAAACTAGTAATTATTAGTTATAGGAGTTGAAATAGTGAAAACTGAGATGGAAGGAAATAAAAAAATACATTTCTGCATATGCTTTATCAAACTATTTAAATGCTTTAAAAAATTAAACATAAGAAACTTAGACTTAAAAACAACTGAATAATTCATCCTAAATGCATACCACATTTCTAATATATCCATGGAAATAAAGAATTATTCCAAGTAGCATAAATATAGTTCTCTGTAAGACATATGCAGAGAAACAACAACAACAACAAAAACCTGCTAAGAAATAATAAAATTTCCTCTGAAGACTTATAGTTAATGTACTATTGACAGGGTAATTGGAAATAATTTTTGAATCTCACAAAATAAAATACACATGTAAATGTTTAAATATTATTAGGAGAACAGGTTTTGGTGTCAGAGAAATGACATGCAAGTTTGCTATCACTATTTGTTTGAAGACTCTAGAAACAGTAGCACCTGGCGTCCAGATCTTTCTTGATTACTCTAAGTGGGAAAATTAGAAGGTGAACCTGGGAGTTTTTACTGTGTCTGATAGCAGGAACAACTCAAAATCACAAGGGGTATTTCAATAAGATGCAGAAGGCAGCTTAAAGAAGCACTTACTAGCCAAATTTGATATAATTTGAACATTAAAAAAATGACTATACTTCATTTTAAAATGGTGAATAAAAATATGGCAATAATTAAAAGAGGGAATACACACGCGCGCGCGCACACACACACACGTATTTGCCATCAGTGGAAGTGACTGCTATACCAATCGCTTCATCTGAAAATTAGTAATAAAACAAAAATAATTAAGCTGCTATCTCCCTCTTTCATATATTAGTGTAACATGTTTATCCTGTTTTTTTTTGAAAAAGTTCTTTGTCAGAAGAATACCAGCTAATACATGAAATGAATATGTCAATAGTAGAGAAATGCCATTTCAAGTCCCTAATGAACTCATTGTTTTAGAAAAAGATAGATGTTAAAACCACCCAAAATGGCTAGTTACAGGGTACCAAAGAATCACCCCACAAACCTTTTCAAAGTGATCTGACAACCACACCTTAATACCATTCAATCCAGCAATCCCATTACTGGGTATATACCCAAAGGAATAGAAATCATTTTATTATAAAGACACATGCATGTGTATGTTCATTGCAGCACTGCTCACAAAAGACATGGAATCAATCTAAATGCTCATTGGTGATAGACTGGATAAAGAAAATGTGGTACATATACACCATGGAATACTGTGTAGCTATAAAAAAGAATGAGATCATGTCCTTTGAAGGGATATGGAGAGAGCCATTATCCTAAGCAAACTAATGCAGGAACAGAAAACCAATTACAGCATGTTCTCACTTATAAGTGGGAGCTAAATTATGAAAACACACGGACACACAGAGGGGAACAACATACTGAGGCCCATGGGAGGGTGAAGCGTGAGAGGAGAGTGAGGATCAGGAAAAATAACAAATGGTACTAGGCTTAACCCCTGGATGATGAAATAATCTGTACAATAAACCCCCATGACACAAGTTTATCTGTGTAACAAACCTGCACATGTACCCCTGAACTTAAGATAAAAAAAATAGCTCAAGTTAGAATCACTAATATTGATGCAATCTGATCATATTGACCTTCTGACAGGATGAAAATTACACATAACTTTATCTTTTCAAGTCTTTTCTTTTTGCCAAAAGACAAAAATCAAGCCTTTAGTCAAAACTTATACTCTACAATATAATGGGTACAGGGGGAAAAGTTAAAACATTCACAGGGGAATTATCTGACAAAGTTAAAATACAAGACAAATGAAAAGACAACTGTTCTATTTTCTTCAGAGTCAACATCAGGGGGAAAATAGAAAATTGTTGTAGGTTAAAAAATCAAAAAGATCTAACAAGTATGATGCATGGGCTTAACTTTGATTGGTTCTTTGGCTTTAAAAAATACTGTGTAAGAATTTTTAAGGCAAAAGAGGAAATATGAGCATGAACACTAGCTAATATCAGGAAATTGTTAATTTTCTTAGATGTGATGATATTGAGGTAGTGTAGACAAATGTTCTTATATAGAAGATACCTGTGGAAGTGTTTAGGGGTAAACAATTATGACATGTACAACTTATTTACAACCTTCAATTGTAAAATTAGAGTAATTTTAGAAGATTAGAGTAATAAAGCAAATATGAAAAATGATGGGTAGACAATTATTGCTACTCTTCTAGTATTTTAAAATTATTTCAATATTTATACATTTTCATAATAAAAATTTTATTATGATTGCCTATATTGTAAACAGTGCTAAGGAGAAACGAAATCTTGTTTGGATAATGCTCAAATAGAACTACTTCCTGCTTCATTTGGCATTGGTTAACTTTCTAACCAATATTCACTCTTGCAATCTATGTTGTGTTGGAAACTGGAAATTGGGTCCACTGAAAACCTCCTTTGCAAATAGAGGAAGCTGATAAGGGTGAGAAAAGTTATATGGTGGGGCTCCTAGGAAGTCTGTTGACTTATTTCTTTTTATTTTCTGTGTGTTAGTTGGACCACAAACTTGATGGCTGAAGCTTTAGCTGCTATTCGTGAACTGACATGCCAAGTTGGAAAATCAAAGATTCTTGATGCCTCTATGTGTGTGAATTTTTTAATGTGATTTTAATGAGAGAAAAATAAAATATTTCTGTTTAAGTCACTGGAATTTGAGGCTTCTGTTTTTTACAGTTTAACTTAATCTTAAAAAACATAGCGTTTATAAAAAATTTTCCTCTCCTGACTCTGGTTGTGGTTATGCAAGAAACATTTTCATGTGCAGTCAAGGTAGACCAACTAATGCCCTTCAAATGATATCCATGTCTTAATACCAGAAACATACCAGCATTCAAACAGACTTTGTATGGCAAAAAGGACTGTGCAAATGTGATTGAATCAATACTTTTGAAATGAAGAGATTATCCTGGACCATCTGGGTGGGCCTTAACTGCAATCATAGGTATTGCTGAAGAGTTAGAGAGCAAAGAAACAAAAATCCAAGATGCATTATGTTGTAGAGAATTTTGGAGAACTTGTCAACTAGTGAAACAGATTATAAAACCTGCCTTTTTAGTTGTGAGAAGTGGATTTCCATTCAAAAAAAATATATAGAGCTCATTGAAAAGTTATAAAAATGATATATATAAAAGGTCAACTTATCCATAATCTTCTATATAAGAGTTAAATTGCACAGATTTTGGTCTTGTTTGTTTCAAAATTTGTACTGAGCTCCTGAGTGCAAGAATTGCTTTAAAAAAGGATTTATCTTGATTTATGTGACAACTATAGATTTTAATGCTGTTTACTTATAACTGATATATCTTCTATTTTTTCTCAGTGCTTTGCATTTTGTTTAGAATTCCCACAAATTATATAATCTTTAACTCACAACATGGTAAGATGCGATTATTATCGACAACATTCACATTAAGGATGAGTAAACTGAATTTCAAGATTTTAAATAGTTTTTTATAGTCACATAGAAAGTAAATGTTAAATTAGCCCTTCATCTGAGATCTTTCAGATTTCAAAGACTACACAGAATTTTAGTTGTAACACATTACCAGGGAGCTGCAAGAAAATCTCAAAGATGAGAGCATATATTAACTAGGAAAATGACAAACAGAATTTGCATGTGTGTAAGCACTTGGCAGATCTAATTCCAATTCTTCTGGCTTAACTCAAACCATCTAAAATCACAGTATTTCACAGTATTTTTTTTTATATGGTGGGTAATATAATTATTGCTATTGGTACAATTAGTAATATTGTTATTATTGGTAATATTAGAAGAGTAGTAATAATTATACACCCACCATTCTTTTCCATATTCCAAACCCATATCACATATAGAGTTGTTTTTTTTTTTTTTCCTTAAAGGAAAATATTTTCAATGACCTACTTGGCACCTTGCCTTGTAACTTTGTAACTTATACAGCACAGTCCACCAAATTTCTCTGGGCCATTTGACCCTCACTCAGATGATGAGACCACACATTCTCATGGGGGAAATATAGAGTCTCTTTTATCAGCATTAATTGATAAAGTAACAGTACATCAACCTTGCTACAAACTTTGCTTTGACTATGGTATTCTAGTTCTCTACGAATAAGATCTTTCTTATTCTGCAGAGATTTGGTCCTTGTCTAGTATTTTATTTCTCCTACATTTGGACTTGCTGTCCTTGGTCCTGTGGCTTTCTGCAACTAAATCTTGTCTTTCAGCAGCTAGATCTTCCCTGAGTTGCCTTCCTGTTTGGATTCTTACGTGACTAAATCATAAATGTATTTCTCTGGGTTATGGCTTAGACTTCTGTTCATTTTGGACTTGACGCATCCTGTGTTTCCCTTTTTCTGTGCCTTGAATCTTCAACTAGAGTTTTCTATCTGCCTCCACTTCTACATATCAGCCCACTTGCTCATCCTCACCTCATGAACTATCCTTATCTACCTTAACTTCTATTTTTAATTTTCCCCAGTGGAAGCTCTTGTGCCTCCCCAGTGACATTATGATTTCTCCTTTATATTTTTAAAAATGGGGAATATAATGGAAGACATCATAAAACGTTTTGGGCTCAGACAGAGCTGGGGTGAATTTCTGGCCCTGCAATTTACTCACTGAATAATTGAGGAAGCCACCTGGAAAAGGTCTTTCTTCTCTGTTGGGATTATCCTCCACATTTACAATCACCTGGTCCTGTCTATTTTTCCCCTTAATTTCTGTCAATTCCCACTTCATTCCATCCTATGCTACTGCTTTAGTCCAGGTTCTTGTAATTTTCCACCCATGTCATGTACAGACTTTTAAGAAACATCATGCCTCAATTTTTGGTTATTTTAAAGTCCATTCTCTTCAGTGCTTTCATAACCTTATCTTTATGTAAGTCACTCTCTGCCTACAATGTCCTCCCCACCCCCAGTTCCCCTGAGAGCTAACTCCAGCATATTTTTCAAAACTCAGTTTAGATATTACCATCTCTGGGAATCTTTAGATGACCAGTTTCATAACCCTCTTTCCTCACCCACACACATACTCGCAACTCTCTGGGTCAAGCGGACCTCTTTCTCATGTAATCCCACGTGGCTCCAAAAAATATATTAACACCCTGCTAGGTCATCATTATTTATGTATGAGTTTATCCTTGAGGGAAGGAATTTATTATTTCTGTCTCTGTAGTTTCTAGTACCTGCAACACATTCAGTACCCTCAAAAATACAAGGGTTAGAGCTACTACTGTTTTTCCTATAAACAATTGAGGAAACAATAAACAATTTATTTCTTAGAAATAAATGGAACTCCCCTTTATTTGTTCAGCGACATGGGTTTTCTCTATTATTCCTTTTTTCACTTCCAGCTAAGAGAGTCTAATAGGTCAGCTCCCATTTACTATCGTATTACATTTGAAGATGAATATTAAGGCAGACAAGCGGGATACTTTTATTGACTTGATTTTGTAAAATTCTCCTCTGATAAGTAGTGAGCAAACCGATCCTTTATCCATGCATTCGTTTAACATACAAGGACTCACTGTGTGTCTGGACCTCTGTTAAGACAGAAACCACTGATACAAAAAAAATGGAAAATACAGTAGACTTCAAGTTCATAGTCTATCACAAATATACTGAAAATACCTACTCTCCCTCCTTAGTTGCCTTTTGGAAAAGGAAATACTCATCATTGGGCCATGCCATCTTTGTGTCAAACAATGCCTGCTATATGTCTAATCAATATTTGTTAAATACAATTTATAATAAATAAAATGTATAACCAAAACCAAAATATAGTAGTTTCTCCATATTCAGTCCCAGAAGTTGGAGCTTATTCACAAAGTTGTGGATTTTTTTTTCTTCTGCCTTTCAGCAGTACTTGGCCAAGCTGACATTAATCTTTTAGTTATTATTAGATAAAGCACTCATCTGCCTTTTCACCACTCTTGCACCTAAAGGCATCACCTTATATTAGTGAACATTGGACATGACACAATGTCAAGCTGGGCTTCTGTAATGAAATTCTATCTCTGGGATGACCTCTAACTAGGCCTTGTAGTGAATGTATACCTGTTGCACATATCTCTTTCCAAAAATCCTCATCTGTAATTACTTAGATTTTTATATTGCTAATAGGAGAGAGTTTTAAAGGAAAAACAGACATTCAAAGTTCTTTATTTTCTAACTTTGTGTCGACTTTCTCTTAACCTTTGGGCCTGAGGAGTGAATTGTACTGATGTAGCTACTCACTTCAACATCTATGGAAAATGCTGCTCCTTTCCCGCTGGTGAAGATAGAGAAGGGAATAATAGTAAGAATGGCGCCTCAGCAGCCTCCATCCCTTCATTTCAAAGTTCTTAAGTAAGGGATATTCTTTAATATGGAAGCATAATTTATCTTGCATTAACTTCTCAGGATTATTAAAAAATCTGGTTTAGGGGATACAAAATAAACAGGAGAATTTTTATTTTCCATGAGGAAGCTCATGAAGAGTTTTATTTTCTTTTTGACATATGGATTACTCCTGAGTGACTATACTGCTTGTCTAAACACAGACTACTTTAAGAATGGGAAAAAATATGTATGAAAATGGTAACTTTCTATGTAATATATTTGGTGTTCTGGACCAAAATTCATGCTACACATATGTCTGACTTTGATGGCCTTTACATTTTCAAGAAAACAGTTGCAATTTTGAGCAAAATTTTCCTAGTTTTGTAATATTTTCATTGTGTCATGTAACAGAAAAATTTTAGAAATTTTTAGAAAATTTTAGAAATACTTCTCAATGTCAAGCAGAAATGCTTCTTTTCTAAATAAATACCACTTTAATTAATAGACCTTTAGTAGTGCTTGTGCTATCTAGGATTTACACATTTTTGCTTCTCTGGAAAACTGCTTTTGCGTGTTAACCTTTCTACTGCAACATTGTCTCTTCAGTAGATGGGTAAACATGGTGAGTTAATGTTACATAGCATACCCAGCTAGGACTCTTATTCTTAAAGGATCTTATTCTCTTTAGAAGTCTGCACATATTTTCAAATGTATCACATTAAAGCCACAAGTCAAGAGGTGGTGCTGTCTGCTTCAATGCCCTTTATTCCCACTATACCAGTTCTCACTCTTGATTTTGATACTTCCTGGCAACTGTATCATCTCTTCACTATCAAGTACTTAAGAAAAAGCTAAGATGATTTCCTTGAATTTGAACATGTGTAGAGCAATGAGAGAAAGGTGAGGGATAGCAAGGATAAAGCATGATCATGTTGAAAAATAGAAAGCAGTGGTATTTGCTAAACTGTAGTTTTAGTGGCAAGCTGTTTTAAGAAAATCATCATGTGTAGTTCTTCTTAGAAATGTAAAGGCTCCTCATTTTGTATTTAATTATGTAAGAAAATGTTCTAGAAAAAGTTTATATATATATATATATATATAGTTTAAGTGTCTTTTGGTAGTACTCCCAGATGGTAGTAACTATTGGTCTCTAGTACATTCTCCTCAAACACATGTTTTGCTATGTATTAATATATCTATATGTGTATATATAGAAATACATAATGCTGTGGTTTTTAATTTTCACATAAATTGTCTTACTATCAAAATTATAATAATAATAATGTGAATAGGCTGGGCACAGTGGCTCATGCCTGTAACTCCTGCACTTTGGAAGCCTGAAAGCCTGAGGCAGGTAGATCACAGGAGTAGAGACCAGCCTGGTCAACATAGTGACACTAAAAATACAAAAAAATTAGCTGGGCGTGGTGGCACACACCTGTAATCTCAGCTACTAGGGAGGTTGAAGCACGAGCATTGTTTGAACCCAGGAGGTGAAGGTTGCAGTAAGCAGAGATCATGCCACTGTACTTCAGTCTGGGCAACAGGGCCAGACTCTGTCTCACACACAAAATAAATAAATGTGGAGAAGCCACGTTTATTGGTTTCTGTTGCTGTGTAACAACAAATTTAGTGGCTTGAAACAACACACATTTATAATTTTGCCATTTCTACAGGTCACGAAACTGGGCACAACTTACCTTAGTGTTCCGAACAGGCACTGATAAGGTTGAAGTCAAGGTGTTGGCTGGGGTGCAATCTCACTTGAAGCTCAAGGTTCTCTTTCAATCTCACCATCTATTGACAGAATTCAGTT
Source organism: Aotus nancymaae (assembly GCF_030222135.1). Classification (NCBI taxonomy): domain Eukaryota; kingdom Metazoa; phylum Chordata; class Mammalia; order Primates; family Aotidae; genus Aotus; species Aotus nancymaae. The sequence goes on along the minus strand of NW_026988473.1, from coordinate 21,197,564 downwards.
TCTTGTGGTTGTAGGAATGAGCACCTCAGCTCTTAGAGGCTGGTGATCACTTCCTGCCACACAGCTCTCTACACAACATGGCTATTTGATTCTTCAAGGATAATGAGTGCATCTGTTTCTCACCTCTAAACCATCTTTTAAAGAACTCATCTGATTAGGTCAAGTACTGCTAGAATGTGCTTCCTATTTGATAATGCAAAATCAACCGATTAGGGATCTTTAATGTATCTAAAAAACCTTTTCATTTTTGCTATATAGTGTATCTCTCTTGAGTATGTATCTCATCATGTTCACAGTTCCACTCATACTCACTGAGGGGAATTACACAGGGTGAGTACACCAGGAGACAGGAAACTTGGAGGCCATTCTGTAATTCAGCCTACCATATCATATTATAGCACAAGTTTTAATAATTCAGAGTGCTTGGTTTAATGCTACCCAAAGCAGATAGCTTTATATGTTGAATTGACACAGTTTATTAAACTTAGAGACTATGACGCCTTACACATACACATAAGTTTTCTAGAGACCTTCTTTAAAGAGATGGCACCAGAGAGTTCAGATACAAAATAAGAGGTTAGTAAGCAACTTGTTACACATATAATTGAAAGTGTTTACTAAACATGCAAGACCATACTTTTATTTTGCTTGCTTGAAATATTTGTTGGATTAAATTGTATTTTTATTTACACATTTGACACTCTACTACACTGTCAAATCTTTAATATTACTTGAGTCATATTTCTAGAACCTTTTATTACTTTAATGATTGGTTAATGGTTACGATTCATTTTAAGTAGATCCCACAGATACACAAATTATGATTATGAAAGACCGTTTTGCTTTCAGCTGCCGTGGTTAATGTGCTTTTATTTACTTTCCATTTAATTTTTAAATAGTTTTGGAGAAATGTTTTATTTTCAAGGATGATTTGTTTGTATGTTCTGATTTTTAAAAATCATGTTTCATTTCTCCTAGTATCTAAACCACCTTACACATTATTATGCATCTTTCAGTAAATGACTCTTGTCTCTTCCTTCTGCACCTAGGCTATTGACTCGGCTGGTTTCAAACAATTTAACTGTTTCTTCTCAGGCTGACATTATCTTTTCTTTTAAAAATCTTTCTAGGTAATAGAGTGTTGTAATTGAAACCTAATATTTAGGTATGTATGTCACACATTAAAGTTGTGAAATATTTAGGAGGATATTTAAAAGCGAGACATCAACAGGTTTCACCTATGCCTCACCTGGAAGAGTATTTTGGGAAAATTACATAAGGAAATGGTAACTTTCTATTATAAAATTGTGGATAAGCTCGTACAACATAGTTTTTGAGCCTGTAGATCCAGCTTTGTCTATACCTATTCCAAAATATACCTGTGTAATCTACAGATATATGAGTTAAACAAGTCTTTTGCTTAAAATTTTTGATTTCATTTTTGATATTTGCAACCAAGAAAGTCCTAATAAAACAATCACACTGTGTATTGGTCATTAGAACACAAATATGTAATGAAATAAGAAAAGGGATATAAACGTGCAACTGACATGATCACAGATGTGCTTATGAAGATGGTAGGGAGCTTTGCAGAATGAATGAGTAAAGGTAAAAAACAAATTCAGTGTGATTGATGTATACTCAGAATTGTTCAAGTTGTTGAGATAAGTTCTCTAAGTCTGCACTATAAATTTTTAGAAGCTTGATAAAATATTAAAACAAATAAATAGTAACAACTATATAACATAAGCAGTGAATTATAGGCACTCTTTATAATATGATACAAGATGATAGCATAAAAATGTTGAGCCTAATCCTCAGCAATACCAACCAACTAAGGTTATAAAGTACATTTAAGTGGAATGCTGAATTACCAGTTAGAAAGATCAAATCATTCTGGGTGCTGACTATTTCCTCTCAGCCTCCCTAAATCTACTGTTTACCTTTCTCCATTCTACTCTCAATCTTGGGAGACCGACCTTTACATTTTCCTTTTTTATGATTTCCTAGCTCTCTGGCTTAAGTTTCAGTTAAAAGAAGTTACCAAAAGAAGTTTCAGAGGTAGCTGAAAGATGACATCAGGGAACTAATTTTCTCTATCCCCAGCAAGCCACGGTGGTTTAGCTACATTTATCCAATGAAGGCCAAGTCTTATGCCGAGCAGCCCTCTCCATATTGCTACCATCGCGGGGTTCCAGTAACCATTCCCTCTACTTCTCCTCTCAGGCTTAGTAGTGGTAATGGCTCTCCAGTATTGGTACTCTAGGAAACTTCTTAACTTCTCTAAGCATTGCAAAATTACTTGGATTGAGCGTGCCATCTGTTTTCTGACAGTACTCAAACTGAAAAAGTTATTTTTATTTGTCTTTTATATTACATCCTGTAATTTCCAAATAATCTGCAAAGTTCATGCATTGCTTTTTAAATCAGTTAACGACAAATAATATTGGAATATATTTATTTGCATATACCTGATAAACATTTGCAGAAATTTGCATTTCAAGATACAGAATAGTGATGGTTTCTGAGGGAAAGGAATTAATGTATGTTGACATTTATATATTGGTACCACATTAGGGACTTTGCATAAATTATCTCATTTATGCAATGGTATTACAGTTTTCTAAATTTCTATTTTACATATGACATAAATCAGGCTTTGTTTATACATCTAGCATGCAGAAGCAGTAATTCAAGATTAAACCACACATATAGACATGATCAACAATAAATTGCATGCCTTGATAAAGAGGATGATACATTTATGATACAGGAAATAAGGATCTCTGCTTTCCTGGGAGAATAAGAACCATTCCTGCTACTTTTAAAATAGTGAAGAGTTGTTGAGTAGCTACTATACCTTTTTTTATTTGGATACCACACTGTCCAGCAAAGTATTCACAACTTCAGCAAAGTCTCAGGATACAAAATCAATGTGCAAAAATCACAAACATTCCTATACACCAATAACAGACAGCCAGCCAAATCATGAGTGAACTCCCATTCACAATTGCTACAAAGAGAATAAATTATCTAGGAATACAACTAACAAGAGATGTGAAGGATCTCTTCAAGGAGAACTATAAACCACTGCTCAAGGAAATAAGAGAGGACAAAAACAGATGGAAAAACATTCCATGTTCATGGTTAGGAAGAATCAATATCTTGAAAATGGCCATACTCCTGAAAGTAATTTATAGATTCAATGCTATCTCCATCAAGCTACTATTGACTTTCTTCATGAAATTGGAAAAAAACACATTAACTTCATATGTAACTAAAAGAGAGCCTGCATAGCCAAGACAATCCTAAGCAAAACAAAACAAAACAAAACAAAACAAAACAAAACAAAACAAAACAAAATCAAAAAAAGCTGGAGGCATCATATTACCTGACTTCAAAGTATATTACAAGGCACAGTAAACAAAATAGCATGGTACTAGTACCAAAACAGAGATATAGACCAATGGAACAGATCCAAGGCCTCAGAAGTAATGCCACACATCTATAATCACATGATCTTTGACAAACCTGACAAAAAGCAACGGGGAAAAGATTCCTTATTTAATAAATGGTGTTGGGAAAACTGGCTAGCCATAATTAGAGAGCTGAAACTGGATCCCCCTTCCTTATACCTTATATAAAAATTAACTCCAGGTGCATTAAAGATTTAAACATAAGACCTAACACCATAAAAATTCTAGAAGAAAACCTAGGCAATACCATTCAGGACTTAGGCATGGGCAAGTACTTCATGAAAAAAACACCAAAAGCACTGGCAACAAAAGCCAAAAGAGACAAATGGGGATGTAATTAAACTTAACAGCTTCTGCACAGCAAAAGAAAATATCACTAGAGTGAACTGGCAACCAACAGAATGGGAAAACATTGCAATCTAACCATCTGACAAAGGGCTAATCCAGAATCTACTAAGAACTTAAACAAATTTCCAAGAAAAAAAAAAAATCAAAAAGTGGGTGAAGGATATGAACAAACACTTTTCAAAACAAGACATTTATGGAGCCAACAAACAAGAGAAAAAGCTCATTCATCACTGGTCATTAGAGAAATGCAAATCAAAACCACATTGAGATACCATCTCATGCCAGTTAGAATGGCAATCATTAAAAAATCAGGAGACAACAGATGATGGAGAAGATGTGGAGAAATCGGAATGCTTTCACATCATTGGTGGAAGTGTAAATTAGTTCAACTGTTGTGGAATACAGTGTGGTGATTGAAGGATCTAAAAATAGAAATATCATTTGATCCAGCAATCCCATTATTGGGTATATACCCAAAGGATTATAAATCATTCTACTATAAAGACACAGCCATAGGTATGTTTATTGTGGCACTGTTTACAATAGCAAAGACTTGGAACCAACCCAAATGCCCATCAAGGATAGACTGGATAAAGAAAATGGGGCACACATACACCATGGAATACTATGCAGCCATAAAAAAGGATGAGTTCATGTCCTTTGCAGGGACATGGATGAATCTAGAAACCATTATTCTCAGCAAACTCATACAAGAACAGAAAACCAAACACTGCATCTTCTCACTCATAAGTGGCTGTTGAACAATGAGAACACATGAACACAGGGAAGAGAATATCACACACTGGGGCCTGTTGGTGGGTGGGGAGTCTAGGGGAGGGTTAGCAGGGGGTGGGGGATTGGGGAGTAATAACATTAGGAGAAATATCTAATGTAGATGACGGGGCGATGGATGTAGCAAACCACCAAGTCATGTGTATACCTATGTAACAAACCTGTACATTCTGCACATGTACTCCGAAACGTAAAGTATAATAAAAAAAAAGAAAATTCTCCAAGTTGAGATATTACATGTTAAATTATTTCCCTAACTGGATGCTTAAGGCTTAGAAAATGCCTTCAAGATGCACTTGGAAGGGAGAAGATGACTGTGAAAATCCTGACAGATCATTAACAACATAGCAAGTAAGACCCAGTCTAGTTGGTGACTTTCTACCAGTAATCTTTGAATTGTTGTTGCTAGTCAGTACTTGATTTAAAAAATTTGGTAAAATAATCTTTCAGGATCTGTGTTAGAATGCAACTTAATATCCACTACTGGAAAATAGTACTGGAAACCCCAGAACTTGGGACATCGATTTTATTAAAGTTCTCAATAAAAATGTAAAATGTCTTTTTTTTTTTTTTTTTGAGACAGACTCTCACACTATTGCCAAGGCTGGAGTGTAGTGACTTGATCTGAGTTTACTACAACCTCCGCCCACTGGGTTCAAACAATTCTGCCTCAGCCTCCCAAGTAGCTGGAACAACAGGCATGTGCCACCACGCCTGGCTAATTTTTGTATTTTCAGTAGAGAAGGGGATTCACCATGTTGGCCGGGCTGGGCTCGAACTCTTGACCTCAGGTGATCCACTCATCTTGGCCTCTCAAGTGATAGGCTTAAGGTGTGAGCCACTGTGCCTGGCCAAAGTGTCTTAAAGCACAAGGTGAAGAACAGAAGACAGAAAAAATAATTATTTCATTTTTACCTCCCTAATTTACATGAATTATTTTAGATTTTGCCACTCAGCTCTGTGAACGTGGAGTCTACTATTTGTCTTTCATTTGATCACAAACTTATTTTCTTCCAGCTTTGTGAAGTGTAACTAACAAAAACTATATATATTTAAGGTATATAAAGTGATATTTTGATATATATGTACATTGTAAAATGATTACCATAGTCAAAGGTATTAACATATCTATTTTCCCACAGAGTTTATTTTGTAAGTACTCACATCAAGAGATATTATTGTAAGTATTTTACAATGAATATAGGAAAACCTATTTCATATTCTTTTTTTTTTCTCATCAGAGACTTAAAACCACACAGATCATCCTTCTTAAGATTCAGAGGGAAAATATACCAGACAAAGGCAAACGGATCTCAATTTATGGTTGTCAAACATTTTTCTGCCTTCATACACACCCAAGTTATGTCTTCACATTCAGCAGTGACAGGAAGAATGACTGAGATGATCACTAGGGAAGTGGAAACATGGGGAGACTCTGAGACCATGTGTTTAGATGTTTGGCACTTAGGGTTTAGGTTCATCCAATCACCCTCTGACCCAAGGTGAGAAACTGTGATTGAGAGTGAGTTCGTATGTGCTCATGTCTATTTTGAATATATTAGAAGATTCCAAAAGTTCAGTTTTCCATTCAATTTCAGAATAATTTATATGAATGCTATGGAAAATGATGGCTATTGTCCTGGAGACAAAGTGCTACACAAATTGTGCTCTCTTAGTGTCCTCTCATGGCTCCTGAAGACCATCATCCCATCAAAACCCATTTTCTGTTCAGGTCTTGCTTTGAACAATTGATTTAAATATTATTGATTTGAAAGTAGCAGGGAAGGATGGCGGGGAAAGGAAGAGAAGTGTGATAGGCAACTAAATCATCAAAAGTGATCAATTATTTAAGTAGAAAGAATAAACTAAAACTAACACATAATTTTCATGGATATACTAATATCTCCACTGCATATTTGCTTCTTAAAGATAAGGGTGAGGAGAAACATTTGAAGACTGCATAATCTAAAAAAAATAAATAAGTTTGAAGCTACCAAAGAAATGTCACCATGCTACATCTTCATCACAAACTTTACAGCTGGATTTTCTGGCTGGAAGGAAGGCCGTAACAGTGTGACTCCCATTTGCACAGCAGCTGACCTTGGACTTTATTCAGAATTGTTTTGTGCTCTTAACACCTGGGATTACCAAAGCAGAAATCCTCAGAAGTCACAAATAGTCTCTATTGACATTTAGTTTTCTCCTATAAAGGCCAAGGGTCAGAAGTTAAGCACAAATCTCCAGGACAAAGATCTCAGTTCTCACAAAAAGTGAATACAACCCCTAAACAATCTCTAAAAAATAAACTTTGCATTTATAGACCATTATTTCTGACTTTTTATTTTATGGCATAAAAAATGTATGTTTAATAAAATTGTGCTACTCTTCACACTTCTATAAATCTTATTTGTCAACTAACAAAACAAAATATTAAATTTATCTACAGGATTAATTTCTTATGTTTAATAATCTCAGCTTGTGCAATTACTTGAGTGGTCATGGAGACTACCTCCTAGGAGCTCAAAATCAAGGCAAATTTAGCTATTCCATTTTGTATCATAAGTCAGAATGACTGGGTTCTGTTACTAAAGTTGCCCCCCCAAATAATATGTAGAATTAGGCAAGTGAGTTAACCTCCCTAGACCACACTTTTGGAAGTAACACTACAAGGGAATTAGACTGAAGGAATTCTAGGTACCTTCCAAATATAGCACCCAAATTAAAAATACCTTCCTGTACACCATTACTCTTACACTGCTCCCACTGCTACTGATGTCACAAAAAAGAGAAGGTTAGGTGAATTTTGAGTAATATTCTGCATTATATACGTGTATTTATTCTTCAAATGGTTTCATTACTTTTGTTCATTTTAATATTGAAAATAAATATGAAAACAAAAGTATTTAGGTTTTAGCATTAGCAAATCTAGATTACAAGCCTATCCATCTTAGGTCTATGGCCTTGGAAGATAAAATTAGTATATTTGACTCTTAGTTTTCTCATAAAATATAATAATTGCTACTTAGCAATGTTGTGGTGAGAACTGACTCAGAATAAATGCAAAATGCTTCCCATGAAACAAGTATTCAGAATCATTGTTTTAAATATTACTCTTAAACCATGATTATCTTAAATACTTAAGTCCCTCAGGAATGTTCATAAGATGGTGTCATTCACAGGACAATTATGTATGCAAATTTAAACATACAATGAGATCTCTGGAACATTATTACTGGACTAAGTGGAATTTATTGGAAAAATAGCCTTTAAATGATCTCAGTGATTGTGGGTAAGGCCTCTACAGAGAGCATTTAAGTAACTGTCAAAACCTTGAGATGATAGAAGGTTAGAAATATTCCTTCCCTCTGCCCATGTTACCAGGGGATTTTTCATTGTACGTTAATTTTATAATAGGTGATATCATGACTTTGAATTTAGAAGTTGTCTGCCCCAAAGGAGTTAACAAGTACCAGTCACAACTGAAGAAGCTATTTTAAGTGGGCTTGGCAGGAGAGCCTCCCTGCTGGAAAGAGGATGGGAAAATGAGATGTCAGTCTTGGCAGAAACTATGCACATTTGAAGCTGAAACTGACAGCACTTAGGTGAACAGCATGTCTTGGCTGTGCTGTCCAAAGAAATAACCTGTCAAACCCCTAGACTGAACTGGTATAACTTCCATAGGGCCACCAGGTAAACAAAAATATCCCCATACTGACAGAGTCAGAAAATGCATCTGCATATCCAAGCATCCTGCTCAGCAAGTATCATATGGGAACAATCACATTGCACACCTGGTCTCTACTCCCAAGTAAATCTTTGTGTAAAAATGGCCATGTAATTGACCACTGGAAAGAGTGAATCCTGCACAGTCCACAGTATATTCTACCACTAGGAAGGAAGCCATAGATTTGCCTACTAGGTGACATCTTCCTATAATTCCTACATTGTTGACATCAACAAAAGAGCCACAGAAGATGTTCTCAATATCTAACCAGTATATTGATAATTATGGAGATAATGATAATGATGTCGATGATGATGAAAATAGTAACTGAGATTATAATCTCTAAATTAGGTACCTATTGGGAGTTTAGATATAATCTAACATATTAAGAAGACACCAAAGGATCGATTTGAAGGAAAGTCAAAGAAACTTGAAAGGGGAAATGAGTAGTTATATCGAGAGAACCTCAACAACCAGGCTGGATCAACAACAAGGTTGGCCTCTGATGCTTGTAAGAGTGTATCAGATGAAGCAATAACATCATCATGGGAGAGAAAGTTAAGAAACCTAGTGAGATCCAGGCCAGGGACAAAACGTAGGAATCACAGAGAAGGGATCATTGGGTGTTTTTCATGGTGAGCCCTTACCCATCCTCTGTCCCTGGCCTAGCTTCCCAGAGATTACAATAAAATTCTGGGAATTAAAATGGAAATACTTGTAATAAAGCCTAATCCAAATAATGAACAGTGTTCAATGGTGCATAAGGTTTTAGATTCTGGAATCAGAGAAAAGTGGTGTGTTACTTAGTAGGTACATAACTGGGGATGAGTTACTTAACCTGTCTCATCCTCAACATAATAAGATGTTTGGATTATAATACCAATGGCATAAGATTGTTGGAAGAATTAAGGTAAAGTATCTAGACTACGTAGCCTAATGTCTGATATATATAATCCATTGTTCAATAAAGAATATTTAAGATTACTTAAATATATGATTGTGTATTAGTCCATTTTCATGCTGTCTTTCATAAAGATATACCTGAGACTGGGAAGAAAAATAGGTTTAATGGATTCACAGTTCCATGTGGCTCAGGAGGCCTCACAATCATGGTGGGGGCAAAAGACACTTTTTACATGGTGGCAGCAAGAGAGAATGAGGCAGAAGTGAAAGTGGAAAGCCTTGATAAAACCATGAGATCTCATGAGACTTATTCACTACCACAAGAACAGTATGGAGGAAACTGCCCCCAGGGTTCAATTATCTCCCACTGGGTCCCTCCCACAACACATGGCAATTATGGGAGTACAATTCAAGATGAGATTTGGGTGGGGACACAGAGCCAAACCATGTCAAGGCCCTTCCCCACAACACATGGGAATTATGGGAGTACAATTCAAGATGAGATTTGAGTGGGGACACAGAGCCACACCATATCATTTCACACCTGGCCCCTGCCAAATTTCAAAACAAATCATGCCTTCCCAACAGTTCCCCAAAGTCTTAACTCACTTCAGCATAAACTCAAAAGTTCACAGTCCAAAATCTTATTCAAGACAGTGAACTCCCTTCCGTCTATGAGACTGTAAAATCAAAACACAGTTAGTTACTTCCTAGATACAATGAGGGTACAGGCATTGAGTAAATACAGCCATTCCAAATGGAAGAAATTGGCACAAATAAAGGAGCTACATGCCCCATGCAAGTACGAAATCCAGTGGGGCAGTCAGATCTTAAAGCTTGAAAATGGGCCGGGCGCGGTGGCTCAAGCCTGTAATCCCAGCACTTTGGGAGGCCGAGGCGGGTGGATCACGAGGTCAAGAGATCGAGACCATCCTGGTCAACATGGTGAAACCCCGTCTCTACTAATACAAAAAATTAGCTGGGCACGGTGGCGCGTGCCTGTAATCCCAGCTACTCAGGAGGCTGAGGCAGGAGAATTGCCTGAACCCAGGAGGCGGAGATTGCGGTGAGCCGAGATCGCGCCATTGCGCTCCAGCCTGGGTATCAAGAGCGAAACTCCGTCTCAAAAAAAAAAAAAAAAAAAAAAAAAAAGCTTGAAAATGATCTCCTTTGATTCTATATCTCGAATCCAGGTCATGCTGGTGCAAGAGCTAGGTTGCCATGGTCTTCAGCAGCTCTACCCCTCTGGCTTTGCAGGGTAAAGCCTCCCTTCTGGCTGCTTTCAAGAGCTGGTGTTGAGTGTCTATGGCTTTTCCAGGCACACAGTACAAGCTGTCAATGGATCTACCATTCTGGGGTCTGGAGGACACTGGCTCTCTTTTCATGGCTCCATTAGGCAATGCTCCAGTGGGGACAGTTTGTGGGGGTGCCCACCTTATATTTCCCTTCCTTACTGCCCTAGCAGAGGTTCACCATAAGTGCCTTGCTCCTGTAGCAAACTTCTGCCTGGACATCCAGGCATTTCCATACATCCTCGTAAATCTAGGTGGAGTTCCCCAAACCTTAATTCTTGACTTCTGTACACCTGCAGGCTCAACACCACATGGATCTGCCAAGGGTTGGGGCTTGCACCCTCTAAAGCAACAGGCTAATCTGTACCTTCGCCCATTTTGGTCATGCCTGGAGTGGCTAGGAAGCAGGGAACCAAGTCCCTAGACTGCACACAGCAGAGGGATCTTGGGCCCAACCCACAAAACCATTTTTTTCCTCCCATGTCTCTGGTTCTGTGATGGGAGGGGCTTCCACAAAGGTCTCTGACATGCCCTGGAGAAATTTTCTCCATTGTCTTGGTGATTAACATTCCACTCTTTGTTATTTATGCAAATTTCTGCAGTGAGCTTGAATTTCTCCTCAGAAAATGGAATTTTCTTTTCTATCCTATTGTCAAGCTGCACATTTTCTGAACTTTTGTGCTCTGTTTCCCTTTTAAAGCTGAATGCCTTTAAAGCATACAAGTCATCTCTCGAATGCTTTGCTGCTTAAAAATTTCTTCCACCAGATATCCTAAATCATCTCTCTCAGGTTCAAAGTTTCTCAAATCTCTAGTGTGGGGGTAACATGCTGCCAGTCCCTTTGCTAAAACATAACAGTTGTTACCTTTGCTCTAGTTCCCAACAGGTTCCACATCTCCATCTGAGACCACCTCATCCTTGATTTTATTGTCCATATCATTATTTACATTTTGGTCAAAGCCATTCAACAAGTCTCTAGGAAGTTCCAAACTTTTCCATTTTTTCTGTCTTCTGAGTCATCCAAAGTGTTCCAACCTCCACCTGTTACCTGGTTCCAAAGTTGCTTCTACATTTTTCGGTATCTTTTCAGCAGTGCCCCACTCTACTGGTACCAATTTACTGTATCAGTTCATTTTCATGCTGCTGATAAAGACATACCAGAGACTGGGAAGAAAAAAGCTTTAATGGATTCACAGTTCCACGTGGCTTGGGAAGACTCACAATCATGGTAGGAGGTGAAAGGCACTTTTTACAGGGTGGCAGCAAGGGAGAATAAGGCAGAAGCAAAGTGGAAGCCCCTTATAAAACCATGAAATCTCATGAGACTTATTCACTACCACAAGAATAATATGGGGGAAATGACCCCTATGATTCAATTATCTCCCACCTGTTCCCTCCCACAAAATGTGGGAATTACTGGAATACAGTTCAAGATGAGATTTGGGTGGGGACATAGAGCCAGGCTATACAAGCCTGCATCTCTATAAACATGTACCTCTGCATTATGACTAACAGTTTTATCATCTGTGACACCTTTTACTCTTTAATCACGACTTCATTTATTTCTCTGTCTTTATAAAAATTATAGGTAAACAATTCCTGCTTAGAAAAAAAATATGTGGTTTTTGTAATGTAAGATGTTCTCCTATCAGGCAAAAGTGTTACTTGAAGTATTCTAACTTTGGTAAAGTGCATATTAGAAAAGATCAGAATACCACCCACAACCTTGACAGCTTCAGATAGGCTCATATAATTGTTAGCTGTTACTCAGCTAAGATTTCACCTAGATGTAAATTTAGCTCTGTGTGACTCAATATTCATGCTTTCCCCAAGACATTATGCTGACTTGCAGCACATGGCTACTATACTCTTTCAAGCTTTCCCTTTTTTCCCTCTAAACACACTGTTTCTGCTGCCTGGTATGCTTCCTGTGTTGACAAACTTCTGCCTCTGTGAAGGTATGTAAAAACATTACCTTCACAAAGCTTTCCCACAGACCTCAGGACACAATTAATAACTTCTTTAATTTCAAAGTACCTTCTATTAAATATTTATTAATGCATCTATCACAGTGTTCATGCTATATTCCCAATACATGGAACCCAGCCTAGCATATAGCACATGGGCAATAAATATTGGTTGAATAAATGAATTTCACTTTATTTATATGCAGCTTCTTTATCTTTCTAGGTATTAAGCTCCTTAAACATACTGTATAACCAATTTCTTGAAAATGCTAAACTGGTTACTGTGAAACCCTGAAATAATTTCACTATATTGTCTACGCTCATCTTTAGATATTATAAAGCCCAATGCAATATAATACCAAAGCTTCAGTCTTTCAATTTAAAACTTCTTAATTCCCTGTTACAATCCTTGCATGACCCAAGACTCAAAGGTTGACATAAACAAGTAAGCATGTTCTATGTCTACTTTCTTTCTTGTTTCACCATTTTACCACATTCTTAAATTTTTATTTCTATTCTTTCAGGAGTTGGTCTCAGTAGACAGTAAGGATTAGAGATAAAGGAGTTAAAAAGGCCTTAGTTTATTAGCATAGTTTTAATCTGAAGATAATGGCCTCAAAAAGGTGAATATTTAAATGCTGTCTTTTTCTTTCATGATGTCTTTTGTGGGCTGTTTTGATATGTTTGGATGGATATCTCTCTGCAATGTTCCATGGTGCCATTTACTATCTAGCTGGTCATTATAAACTCACTTCCAGAGACTGGCAGTAAACTGTGGCCTCTTGAAGAGAAAAAAGTGACATGGGCAGCCCCCCAATAACCCTCTCCAAAGAAATTGTCATTGTTAATCTTCCTCACATATCCCCCTATTTACATGATGAAAACAGGTGATAAACACTTATCTGTTATTTTTGCCCACAATTCCAAGTCTGCAAACCTTTCATTTAGCATTTTGGAGTAATTTCATTGCTCCCATTTGCTTTTAACATTTATCATCTGGCATGTTGTAAAATATAAATTTAAGTGAACGATTAATACATGGATAAATAAATGGATGAATGAATAGCTGAATGAGAGAATACAACTTCTGTGAGTTTAAAGAAATACAAATATTTTGTGTATTAACCTTTCCAACGGAGAGTCACTGGAGAGTGTAGCATACTGTAGGGAGTAGGAGGGATGCCATGGAGGAGACTCTGATGGACAGAGGGTCATAATTATCCATCCTCAGTTTCCACAGAAAAAGGTTCAGATGAACAGAATATGCCAAGCATCTGTTCTCCAAGAGGATAGAATCCAAGAATCCAGAGCTCAGATACTTGCCTAAAAATTTTCAATCGTTATACTAGTTTCTGAGTTGAATTGGGGGATGGTTCAAGACTCACAGATTTAAATTAGGCAAAAATGATTAGCTTAGAGAAATAAGATATTTTCTCAGGACTCCAGGATATCTCAGTTATATGTAAAAATAATTATTTTGGTCTAAAATTAATAATAAATTATAATTTGATACAGTTTTTTATTTGTTAACTGTTCACTTCACTGACTAGAATGTACTGCTATCAGCATATTTCTCATCACCATTTTATGTTTCATTTAGAGGGTGGAGGCTTTATCTTTTCCTGGACAAAATCATGACAGGATTCAAGACTTCTGGCTCTGCCTTAGATAATAACAATCCTAGCTCACTTTAAATAACGTAAACAGTATTAGCATTTTCAGTCCAAAATTGTAATCAAATTTTACTTTTGAATTAGCATATGTAAAATATTTCTTACATAAAATGGGCCGTCTTCAGGCTCAAGTCTTATAGTGGAGGGAGGTATTTTTTGTTTTTGTTTTTGTTTTTCTCCTTCATACTCTTACCTCTTCCTCTATTTTCTGTTGATTTAATTGGATAAGGTTAAATCTGAGTCCTGGGAGGATTTGGAAGACGAGAGAAAAATAGGTAAGGAGACGGGTCTATTTTTACTTGGTTGATGGCTTCCAGTTCTTTGTGAGTCAGATGTTTAAAGCTGGTGACCCTGGGTGGATGTGGTTTATGTTTTCTCTGATGCACAAGTTTCCATTGGCTCCTTGGGATTAACAACCACTGACTCCTCTTACTTCCTGAAGTTGCCTTAGCTTGAGTAGATGCAGCTATATTCCGTTATACACCTTGTGTTTCCTTTCTCTACCTCTGGTCAAACAACAATAGATTTACTGCTCTTTTCTGCTCAAGTCTTACTTTTCCAGACAGTGTCATTAGACAGGATTCAAAGCAACCTCTTTTTGGGTTATAGTCCACTGCAAACACTCTTGCTTATCCGTGCCCTGTAAACTTTGAGAATGAACACCCACCTTAATGAAGGCATTTTCTTGATTCCATCATCAAAAAGATAACCTTTCTCTTGGCTTCCAAATTTCCTGCGTAGGGCATAATTCCACCCAAGACTTTGTATTTCAGATGTGTGTCAGGCAGTGGCCACCAAATGCAAGGAAAACATTGCAGTTTTGTCTGAGGGATTCTCTTGACACTTGCTTTACTAGGTTTGGAGTAGGAAAGTAGCAAAGTTATTATCTCAAAGAGGAAGTGGGAGCTCAAAGCCCAATAATACCTCTCTTCAAAGAAATAGCATTTTAACTCCCTCCCCTCTTTTCACATTCTGATCCTATTTTCCTTATATTTCTATTTATGCTGGTTGGAGGACTCCAGGAAGCCTGAACGTGATTTTTCCCAATTTCTTTGAAAATCTACACATGGAAATGTGACCTTAGAATTTCACATTTATTCTGTCTTGAAGTTTTCCTGGAAACTTCATTTTTAACATACTGGTACATAGTGAATTCAAGGTTCAAACTACAGACTTACATTGAACTTTTAGATCTTAAATGACATAAAGTTAGATATGTTCTATATTTAGAAAGGTAGTCATACATTCCCTATGCTCTTCATTTGACTTGCATTTAATGGCTCTAATTTTAAGAAATCTGAGCTTAAGAGTACAAGTTAATTCAGTTTATTCAACTTAATTCAACTTATAACGGTGAGTTGAAGAAGTTACTACATGCTCTGACTCACAGTTTTCTCTATGTAGGCTGTTTCTTTGCCTTTCCAGTTTCTTTGAGAATCCAAGAGCTAGCAGACCATATGCAGCTGTGTGGCTTTTCACATGAACAGAAATCTTAAAACTACTGAATGAAAACTTGTCATTTTACTCCTTTCACACATTTTCAGTAAACGGAATTAGCCTATTTCATTACAAGAAAACTTCCTCTGATCAGTGAAGTAGTTACTAATGAATAAAACTGTAAACAATTAGATAAAGCAAGTTGCTGAAAATCTAAACTATTTATCTATTCCAACAGCCAGTGGGAACATGGCCAAAGGAAATAGTATTTGCTCTCTTCTATATTCTCAGAGTTTAATCATGAAAATCTTCATTTAACTGCTATCTTTTTATTCTCATCTGAAAAAAAATTCTAATGTTTATATGGAAAATAACATAAAAATAGCCATAAAAATTAGGAAAGAAGTTGGATAGAATTAGTCCTACAAGATATAAAATACCTTATAATTTCATAGTAATTAAAATATGAGCATTGGTGCTACAATAAGCTAACAATTAAATGAACATGTATAAGGTCCCAAAATAAATAAATTTAGAAAATTTTATTATATGATGAAGGTGTCATTTTAAATGACTTAAAATTTATTAAGTTATTTAGGATTATTTAATGAAAACACTAGAACAACTAACTGTTAATTTAGGGAAGTATACATACACACACACGTAAAACACACAGGATGGATCCACTAAATATATATTCTTATTGCTTTACTTGACAATAAATCCTATTTTAATCAAGATGTGAGGCTGAAAAACAAAAATAAAAGATACAAGAACAGTACATGTATTAAAAATATTACTAATATTGGAATAGGGATTACCTTCATAGGTATAACTGGAAAACTAAAAGCTTTAAAAATAAGTCCACATAAAATATCAGAATTTCTCAACAGCAAAAATTACATAAATAGTTTGAAGACTGAGAAACATATATAACACATGATTAGATAAAATATCTAGCTTAAGTATATATTTGAAAGCTTGCAAATCAGGAAGAAAAGTCTAAAAGTTCAATAGAATACTAAGCAATGAATATGAAAAGGCAGCTTACTAAATATAAAATCCAAATAGCCCTAGATATATTTTTAAAAATGGTCAACCTGCACCAGTGCAGTGGCTCATGCCTGTAATCCCAGCACTTTGGGAGGCCAAGGCAGGCAAATCACCTGAGTTCCAGAGTTTGAGACCTGTCTGACCAACATGGAGAAACATTGTCTCTACTAAAAATACAAAATTAGGTGGGTGTGGTGTTGCAAGCCTGTAATACCAGCTACTCAGAAGGCTGAGGCAGGAGAATCACTTGAACCCAGGAGGCAAAGGAGAGGTGAGCAAATATAGTGCCATTGCACTCCGGCCATGGCAATAAAAGTGAAACTCCATCTCAAAAAAAAAAAAAAAAAAAAAAAAGGCCAAATTTATGCCAATTAAAAGCAAATTAAAACCCTTTTTTTTTTTTTTTACTATTGGGATGAACAAACATAAACACTAATAAATATATTCATTGTTGGTGAGAGTATGAAGATAGATACTATAATAACCTATGGATGAATATTTTGGAAATTTATTTTTTTAAAAGATACGGTAACGCCTAGCAAAACTGTAAGTGTGAATCAACTTCAACTGAACTTTTAGCAGTTTATGTTAACAATAAACTTTTAGCAATTTAATCTAGAAATATACTGGCATATAAGGATTTTTAATATTGGCAAGTATACTGGAGAAGAACAAATCTTCATTATAAGGCACTAAACTTTTTTTTTTTTAGACGCAGTCTCACTCTGTTGCGCAGGCTGGAGTGCAGAGGCTAGATCTCAGCTCACTGCAGCCTTCATCTCCTAGAGTCAAGTGAATCTCCTGCCTCAGTCTCCCAAGTAGCTTGGATTACAGGTGTGCACCATCACACCATGGTTAATTTTTGTATTTTTAGTAGAGAGGAGTTTTGCCATGTTGGCCAGGCTTGTTTCAAACTCCTGGTTGGTCTTGAACTCCTGTCCTCAAGTGATCTCCCCACCTCAGACTCCTAAAGTGCCAGGATTACAGGTGTGAGTCACTGCACCCAGTCCAAATTTAAATTTTATATTCCCCCAATAGTATGCTGAAGTAATATTGAATATGGTATAATAACAAATGAGAAAATCATGCACTATAACTTAAGTATAGAATGGGCCCAACTGTGTACAAAATATATTAGAAAATACCAAAGGATGAAAATCATACTGCTAATGATGGCTGATTCCAGAGATGGAATTAAGGCCAAAGAAGGGGGAATCATTTACTTTGATTTTGTACATTTCTGTACTTTTTGCAATGAGAATGTGTTACTATTATAATTTTTAAAAAACATATAAAACACAAAAAACAGTGGTAGACAGAAGCGTTGGCAAAAATAATGCCTAGATTTAAATAGAACATAGCATTTATAATACAGTACAGTGTAATGCTACAGGAATTGAAATTATGGAAGTTGGCCCAAAGAAAGCTTAGCCTAAGAAGAAACAAACTGTTTGATCAGCAGTTAGCTCATGTACTCACCAGGCCAGAATGAAATAATAGCTTCTCATCTTTATCCAAAAGGGATTAGTCCTAGGGAACAAATCCCTTCTTTTTCATCAAAAGAAGACCTTTAGTAAGACCTCTGTGAATGGCAGGTCTTACTAAAAATATTCACCTTAATTTTGAAACTGGGAGTTCAATGTGTGAATACTTTTAGAACTAATTGTTATGGTTTGTGACATACTTTAATGATTATTGGTTCTACTATTTATCTCCTAAGGCTGCTGGGGATATTATATGAAACAATAAATGTGAAACTGTTGTCAAAGTGTACTTTTGAGGTAATTGTTATTGTTGGCTTAAAGCACAAAATCATCACGATAAGTAATAACCATGGGTGTTAAAATTGTAGCTATTAAGTTAAAATAAGAAAATACTATTTTTGACCCATCAAACTGACAAAGCTTTAAAAAAAAGGAACCTGAGAAATGAAGTGTTGTGGAGGAGTAAAATTGGTTGTCTCTCTCGAAGGCAACTAGGAAATATATGTTAACATGTCTTAAAATAAGCATCTCCATTCAGGCAGTATTTCCCTTTCTAATCACATATCTCAAGGAAATAATATATACTTCATTACAGCATAATTATAAGACAGCAAATTAGAAATGATATAATAGTCAACAATAGGAGATTGGTTAATTATGGTGTTTCATGTAGTCATTAAAATAATTCTGTAGGAAATCAGAAATTCTACTTGAAATATTAAATAGCAATTTAAACAATGTATCTACAGTGTGATTTCATTTTGTTAAGAAGTGGGTTGCTATTTAGCATGACAAATAGGTTTAAGAAGGAAGCTTAAAAATTGTTAACAGTAAATTTAAATGGTAAGATCATGGATGCCGTTTATCTTCTTCATGATTCTCTTTCCTTTCCAAATTTAAATTTATTTTGCAATTGACGCAAAATGAAAATGATATTAGATGCTTTAAGATTTGCAAAACGACCAAAGAGAGTAAGTCTGTTTTCACTTGTCATGGAACAATGCAGTACATCATATTTTTGGGACTCCCTTCCTTAGTACAGTTCACAGTGCCTACTAGTATTGGGTATTGACTAAATACATTTTTCTGACTTACGTTAATTTTAGACAGCATTTTATATGCAAAAGGGAGATCTTTTTGATTAACCAAAGTTTATTATGTTTCAAATTATTACACAAAGCTGAATAAACAACCATCTTATTTGAAACAGTGAGGAAATACATAACACAAGCAACTGTAAAGTTAATATATTTTGTGGGTACTGAGTGTAATCTAGTTAATTAGCTAAAAATATGTCACATGATTATTAAAAATAATCATGGCAGGTTGCTATTGGCTCCTAAAAGATTCACAAAGCTCTTGTCCTTGGCAGTGGAAGGAGGCAGTGTGCAAGGGAGTGGATGTAAATATAACTTTATTGAGTGCTTACTGCACTCCACATGTTGGGCTAGGTAATTTACAAAAGCCATCTTCAGCTTCAAAAACATTGCTTTTCCACTGAAGTTATGCATTAGAATCACTTCAAGGGGTTTGTTTTGAATTTTAGTTACCTATATGACAAAGCCTCAAAATAAGGGTTTGGCATAGGACCCTGAAATCAATATATATGTATATTTATATATATATCTTAAATTTATATGTATATATCTCCATATATATATATATCATGAGATATGAGAGATCTCTCATGATATATATATATATATAAAAAGATATATAGAGATACATACATATATATAAGCCATACAAATATATATAGAGAGAGATTACATAGTGCTATGCCAGAAAAAAAAAATATATATATATATATATATATATATATATATATATATACATATTTCTTAAAGTTTCAAATAGCTTTGAACTACTGGCCTAATATCCCTATGAGAAGCATTGCTATTCCTTTCTTAAACATAAGTAATGTGGTTGGCGTGGCTAAAGTAACTGGTCCATGTTCGCAAAGCCAGCAAATGGGTCTAGTTGATTTCTAAACAAACATATGTGTATACACCATAAATAAAATGCTTATAATAATTACTATTTTACTCAATATTTCCTTTGTGACAGCAAATCTGCATATAACATCTAAGTACAATAATGATCCTATAACTTCGTGATATAATTTCAAAGATAAACAAATTGAGATTTAGTGAGGATAGTATCTTGCCATTAGCTAAATACCATAAGAACAGAAGAAAAGTACAGGTTCCTTTATCCACCCACAGCAGAATCATGCTTGCAGTTATTATATGTGATTAGAGGTCTCAAATAAGCTTAAACAGCAACTCACAATGTGAGTGCTTGAAATCTGGTGACCTTGGTCACCCACCTAGTTTCCTGAGTTAATATACAAGGGAAAACCATTACAGGACTTTGAAAAGGGGTATTCTGTAGAGTCTATAGAGGTGGGGAAATAGAATAATACAGCCCCTGAACTCGGGATGATCCTTGAATAGCAAGAGGGAAATAAAGAATGGTTTAGATATTGGGCAAAAATTTCAGAAAAAAATTAAACTGAGGCTTGCTGGATTTTGGAAAAAAACAAAAACAAAAACAAACCAACAATAAAAAAACTGTTTCTAAGACCCAGACACTCCCGGGGAAATGTTCTCAAAGTAAGAAATGGTTTCAGACAGCAAAAATAAAACCCAGGTTGAGGAGAAAAATCCTTTATTAAGTCTTGTTGTACAGTGTGCCTTTTAGGCAGTATCTCCTAAATAATAAAGGTTCTAAGAAATTTAAGGGCATCTGACCACAGCAACCTCAAATGGGACACAATTACAGTATATTTTGTCTACAAGAATTATAATTTGATACACAGAAAGCCCACAGATGTTTTAAAGAAATTATATCAGTTCATCCTCAAAGTGACAGAAACAGTACAAAATGAAAAGAGGCCTATGACACCTAAATGACTGTGTTCAGCAACTGAGCTGTGAAGACTACTTATCTACAAATATAGGGTACATTTTATGGAAAAAGAAGGATGGCCCAGAAAGAGAGAGCAAGAGCTCAAAGATTGAGGCCACGAGATGCAAAAGATTATTCACAGGAAGCAGAATTGAACACTAATCTAGGAAGTAAAATTGCTATGAACCAGTGCCAAGTAAATGCTTCCAGTTTGTACTATAAAATGAGAGACATTTTCCACATTTCTGAACAGAACACATTATGAATTCAATGTAGTGAGTACTGAAAGCAGCACAGTGTTTGCTTGGTATCTCATGTTTTTCATAACTGAGTAAACAGGAAGAAGGAATCTTGAATAAGGCAGCATTCTCCCCAAAGACCAGAAAGTGAAGCACCAGCAGGAAATGACATCCTTAGTAAATTATAAGTACAACAAAGAAGTAAGATTGGAGAAGAGTAATCCAGAAGACATACTTCTGGACACTTCTGGAGACCCTAGAAATATCAGGAAAGGGGACTATATTTTGAAGGGGACTGAGACCTTTTCATTAGTAATTTTGGTATTAACATAGCAAAATTGGATATTACACATACAAGTGACTCTTGTAGTATATACAGGCTAGTGAAAGAAGACTTAAGTTGCATGTGTTTTCAGATATACCACATATACAGAAGTTAGAGACTGATACTTTGTTTTTATTCCTTTTTAGCATGTATTAGTGCAGGATGAGACTGATGGGTCCAGAAAAAAAAAATCCTTATAGGTCTGACCTTGATACCTTGCCCTACATCGTGAATAGCAAGAATTCAATCATGAGGAAACTACACTAATCTGTAAATTCTACAGTTTTTACAATGCATCTTATTTTTCAGTTGTCTACTGGTGTGTGGCAAGCAACTACACTTCCCCACTTAAAACAGTAGCGACTGTGTTATATCTCAGTTGCGTGGGTTGCTTGGGCACAGCTGGGGAGTTATTTTTCTGGTATTACTTGGAATATCTTATGTAGATATAATCAGATGGTGAGTGAGACCAAAGTCAACCACAGGCATGACCGAGACATTGGAAGAGCTGGGCCTCACTCCCTCATGTAACACCAGAGCATCTCCTCTCCACGTTTATCATTGATTCTTCTCAGAGTCTCTCGTAGAGTATCTGGATGTCTTACATAGTATCTCAGGGTTTCCAAAAAGCACAAAAGTGAAAGCCACTGGCCACCTTAAAGATCAATCCTAGCCCTGGCAAAATGCCACGTTTACCAAGTTCCATTGATAAATCAAGCCACCTTATCAAAGTCAAGGATGAAATCATGAAACAGATATCATTGGAAGTTGACTTTGAAAATCAGCTACCACACTACAGTAGCCGCTCTGTGTCACACACTGTGCTAAGCATACAAGACTAAGCACACTCCTGTGTACTAGGGAAGCCTGTAGTCTAGAGTGGCAGAAAAATATTTAATTTTTAAAAATCCTCCCTAATAATTGTTCCAAGGAAGAAGTACTGTTTATACTAGTTAAGGAGGTCAGAGAAGGATTCTTGGGAAGTAAAACTAGATCTGACCTGAAGGATAGATGAGAATAAGCCAAATGAGACTAGGGGATGAAATAAGCATCCCAGCAAGAAGAAATCACAGCTGGGTGCAGCGGCTCAAGCCTGTAATCCCAGCACTTTGGGAAGCAGAGGCAGGTGGATCACCTGAGGTCAGGAGTTTGAGACCAGCCTGGCTAACATGGCGAAACCCTGTCTCTACTAAAAAATACAAAAAATTAGCTGGGCATGGTGGCAGGTGCCTGTAATCCCAGTTACTTGGGAGACTGAGGCAGGAGAATCACTTGAACCTTGGAGGCTGAGGTTGCAGTAAGCCAAGATTGCACCATTGCACTCCACCTTGTAAGACAGCTCAAGACTCCGTCTCAAAAAAAAAAAAAAAAAAAAAGATATCACACAAATACAAGCCCTAGCAAACCACACATTGACAAAGCACAGTGAGGCTGTAGCTGATAAGCATATAGGACTGCAAGCTGGAGAGGTGGATGGGAGCCTTGCTTTGTCTTTCTCTTAGAGCAATGGGAAGCCACTGAAAGCTTTCAAAATAAAGGACCATAAAGGACAAAGACTAGTGTTGCATTTTGAAAAGATCTCTCAGATGCATGGTGGAGAGTGGATTAGAAGGGGTGCACAGAGGAGAATTTATTCCTCCTGAAGGATACTTTACAACCTTCCAGGAGAGAAGTGAGTTTCTTCTATCTCCTATATCTTAGCGTTGCTGGGTTCAGGACAAACAGGCCCTCACAGAAGTACTTTCATTTCTTTGCTAATCAGGTTTTTGGCTTCCATTTTCTTTTTCTTATTCAGATAAAAGTGATTCTGGATTCAAAACAACCACAGGAAAGGGTGATAGAAACCAATCAAATGAGGTAAAGTATATTTTACAAGGCAGGCAAGACAAAGAGCCAACAGTGTCGCCTTAAACTCTCAATTCTCTCAGAAGAGTCTTCATTTCTACTATGAAATTCCTCTTGGAATTGCTAATAAGGCAAATAGTAAAACTTTTCTTTTCTTGAAACTCAGGCCCTAAAACATTCTTACCAATTTACCTATTGCAGCAAAACAATGTGATCCTTAGAGTAGAGTGACAAAGACCTGGGTTCAAACCCTCGCTGGGTTGGGTAAAATTGCCTAAGTTCATGAACCTCTCTGAACTTCAATACTTTCATTTAATAACAAAATTAAGAGGTTAATAGTACATATCCAAAGTGTTGCAATAAGTCAGTGAGATGATGCAAGGAAAGGGCTTAGCCCAGTGCAGTACACCCTAGTGGTAAAGTGATGTAGTTTGGAGCCAAATCAATCTGGGCTCAATTCCCAGCTCTACCAATTACTAGTTCTATGGCCTTGAGCAAGTTATTTGCTGTGTTGAAGCATCATTTTTTTCTTATTTGCAAAATGCATATAAACATATCATTTTATGGTATTTTTATGAAGATTACTTGAAAAAAGCCATACAAAGTACTTAATAGAGTAACTGGCGTATAGCCAGTGACTGGCTATATGGTTATTGCTATCATTATCAGAATTATTAGCAGGTAATAAAATTAATTCACTTCTTATTTTATCCCTTATTTTAATTATTGTATCAGGATTTTTCTTCCATCTATTGTCTTCTTCCCATAATTGCCATCAACCTCCCTTATTGTTGTTGGATGGTTCCCTCTCTCTCCCTCTCTCTCTTCTCCCCACTTTCTTCTGTCTATCTCTTCTCTCAAAATGTAGACAACTAAAACATGAAATTCAATAACAAAAACAATAGAATCATCTAAAAGTTCAAGAAGTTAATTATTGGCAAAGAAATCTCTTAGAACACAGAGAAAAAAGTCACAATTTCAAAAATTATCAAACAAATTTAATTATTGATACGAGACTAGAGTTTTATAATCCTCCCTACCTCATCTGGTCCCGGTGAACACTCAAAACACTTGATACTACACTAAAACATCCACACCCTACTTTCCATAAACAGCCTGCTGAGTACCTGTCAACCATGAAATGAAAATGATTCAATTTTTATGGAGTCAGTAAGATCTTTGAATTTACTCTAGATTCAGATATTTTATTTCATATTCTAAAAACAAAACTACTTTCATCTGTATGTGCTACTTTGGTTTAGAGTCTAAGTTCCACAGTGAACAAAACTGTCTTGTAAAATTTAATTAACATGTAAAAATCAACCATGTCTTTCTTTACCTTTTCTCCTATATCAGGAATAAAATAAAACATAGCAATAATAAGCATATTTTTATTATGAAAGAACAGTTGTCCTGATATACATTTTCCAAAAGGAAACCTTCAGAGATTTTTAGTTTACTAATAGAATTGGTAGAAACTTTAGGAAAATGATCAAAATATTTTAAATGCACAGTTAGGAAAGAAAGACTTCCTTTTTTATATGTGAATGATAATTATATTATCTAACCTGAAGTTTTTAGCTCAGATTTTGAAATTAATAATATTATATAATATTAATGTACTCATGATACACATTTTTATTCCATGGAGCAAGTTGATGTGATTGATCTCTTGAATACTATTTGACTTCATGAAGTAGGCTTGTCCTCTACACTTCTAAGAGTAGAGTTCTAATATTGTTCAGTTTTGTTGATATCTATACTGGACTCTAATACTTAACAGGTTAAAACACAAAGTAAAATAACTCCAATTTTGTGCAACAACATTTCAAATACACCTAAGTTTCCAACAATTATTAAACATCAGCTGTTTATCCTTCTTAAATATTTTAGCCATGTTTGAGGTGAACCAGTTAGGCCTCATGAAGTACTACAGCCAAGAAAGGGCCTTTAATATCTATGATATATAAAGAATGGACTTCCATGATTATGTATACTACTAAATTTATATAGCTCTGTTCATGCAATCGATTAAAATTCCTTTTATGATAGTGCATATGAAAAAAGTCTTGTAACTCAGACCCTATTCATTCAGAATGCATGACAACTAAAAAGAGGTTTGAGATTATATTCACAGTTACATGAGAAGAAATCTTTTGCTAAGCATAGGATATGGGGGAAAGTTTTTTTAAAAATACTATTTGAGAAAATAAATTATTTCTAATACTATAGTGGCATTACTTGCATGATGACATTAATTGATAATATTAACTGATGCTAATTTCCATTGCTATGAAAAATGTTTCATATATTTATATAATCATATGTGATCTTATAAGGTAGAAATAATACATTCAGTTAATAAATTTAAAAATTCTTAGTTTTTACTAATTTTAAAGACTAAGGACTTATTCAAAATCATTCAACAAAGTTTAGGAAGGCATTTTATTCCAGCTGGCTTCCAAGTGCATTATTTTCCAACTCCACTACCAAGTCTCCTATAGAAGAACATGACTGCTAAATTAGTTAAATACAGAATTTTAAGCAGGATGATGAGTGCCTCTGCTTGGCACTGTTAGATAGTTTTAAATACACTACGCATTTGATTGGTTTATGTCCACTCTCTGTCTCTCTTAATAAATTCTAAAGAAGGAGATGACAGCATAGAAAGAGTTTAAAGCAAACTAGGTACATGGCTAGGGAATATTTCCTTTTTACTTCCTTATGCATAATTTTTCATGAAATCAACAAGGCACCAGGCAAGAAGCGAAACAGAAGTATTCAGATAAGGACACAAGCATCTCTGAGAATCCAACTCGATTTTTCTTCTGCATAACATTACCTCTAAAATGAGCCTAAAAATAAATTCCTAATGTAAAAATATGGTTAGAGTTGGCATAGGATCCTTTAGCCACATTTTAATTATTCCTTAGCTTTATATGAAAATGAATCTTGTTTCTAACTCAGAAGGGGATATGTCAAAAGTGTCAGTTAGGTACTCTGCATTATTTGTTGGAAGTTTACACTGCACAGAGCATTGTACAGAGCAGGGGATTGCCCCTTACATAGGCCTGAATAAGGACAGTTAATTACTGCATATCACTGACCAGTATGGAGCATAGTTATACAACAGTCACTTCCTATTCACATTGGTTCTGGCTTGACTTTCTCTGACGAGCAAGATTAACGTCTCAAATTTAATGAAATGATATATTACCTCTGGACATTTCAAGTTGCCTCTCTCAGAGTCACAACCTTGAGAGTCATGGACACATAATTTACTGGCAGAAAATACAATATACTAATGTATACGTGAAATACAGAACAACATATTATAAATCCCATTTTACCTAGATATATTTCAATGTCAAAGACAGTGAAACAAAAAGAGAGGTTAAATCGATGACTTTTCCAGTGTTCTGTTTGGCAATATTACTCCGGAAGGCATTGATCCAGGAAAACAGACTGTCAAATAATAAAGGAAAATGCTGTTAAATTTGTAATGTTTGGAGAAACAAAGGCTAAATAAGAGGACAGTGGAAATTTCACAAGGATAATTACACATCTGGAAAGGCAGAGGTTGGTAAATTTCTCTCCAGCCTTCTCTATAACTGGATGCTTCGAGAATAATACCCCCTTTTTAGACGATCCAATTAGACTCCACTGATGGGACTATGAGAATCCATCCATCTTTACACATTTGTTCTATCTATAAGAAAAGCCTTATGAAGTAGAAATCCCTGGCTATGAAATCAGACTGATAGGAGATTAAACATTAGATAATGTTTTTGTTAACATATGACCTCTAGATATTGAAATGTAATGTTTCATTACAATGAAAGTATAAGTTTAAATAAACTTCACCAAAGACACAGTGATTTCTTCTTAGGTGGCTTCTTTCCTTCAGCTTCACAAACCGACCTCTGTTAGCTTTAAACTTTTATTCTGCAACTTCATCCTTACATCTCTTAGCCATATATAGTTGAAGCGAATTAGGACCTTGCTCTGGTTTAGGCTTTGTCTTAAGGGAATGTTGTGGCTGACTTGATCTTCTATTTAGATGACTAATGCTGTCTCCATATTTTGCTTTTGGTGGATCTGTGCAAAGTCAATTCAATACTTTCTGGAAAGGATTCACCATGCTAGATGCCATTAAGAACATCTGTGATTCATGGGAAGAGGTAAAAATATCAACATTAACAGGAGTTTGGGAGATGTGGATTCCAATCCTTATAGATTACTTTGATGACATAAAAGGGCAAAGTGAAGCAGCAGCTGCTGATAGAGAAGCTGCAGCAAGTCATCCTGAAGATCTAGCTAAGGTCATGGATGAAGGTGACTACACTAAACAACAGAATCTCCATGTGGAAAAAACAGCATTCCATTGAAAGGAGATGCCGTCTAGGACTTTCATAGATAGAGAGGAGAAGTCAAGATCTGGCTTCAAAGCTTCAAAGGACAGACTGGCTGTCTTGTTAGAGACTGATGCACTGGTTTAGCAAATCCATTGCTTAGACAAAGGCACACATGCATACACAAGAATGAGACAACAAGCACTAACAAAGCAACAAAAGCGACCATTTGTGAAATGTAGGAGAAATTATTTTTACCATATTTGGAGAATAATGAAACTTTAATGCTCATTTACCATTCTATAAATCCTAGAGGTCTTAAAAATAATGCTAAATCTACTCTTCCCATGTTCTGCAAATGGAACCAAAAGCCCATCTGAAATATCACTACTCACTGACAATGCATCTAGTTACCCAAGAGCACATGTTATCATCCACTTACTCATTGGAGTAGCACTTTTCATTCCCTTCAAGAACTTTTTCTCTGTGTTCAAAACCTGGTCAACTGTTTGATACAGGAGGCCTTAACTTTTGGCCTATCTCAGTTTTTGATATGCTTTCTTCACTGTTTAATCATTTCCAGCTCTGGATTTAAAGTGAGAGATGTGTGACTCTTCTTTTCACTTGAATACTTAGTGATTATTGTAGGGTTACTAATTAGCCTAATTTAAATATTATATTTCAGGAAATAGAAAGTCCTGAGGAAGAGGAGAAAGACTTGGGAACAGCTGTTTGGTGGAGCAATTAGAACACACACAACATTTATTGGTTAAATTGGCTATCTTATATGGAATTGTGGTACCCTGGAATTATAATAGTATTATCTAAGATCACTAATCTAAGAGCAGCATAACAGATATAATGAAAAATTTTGAAATAATTGAGAATTACTGAAATGTGACACAAAGATGTAAAGTGAGCACATATTGTTGGAAAGTGGCATTGATAGACCTATTAGACATAAGATTACCACAAACCTCCAATTCATTAAAAACACAGTATCTTTGATGTGCAATAAAGCCAAGTGCAATCAAATGAGGCATGCCTGTATTTTAGAGTGGCAGTAGATACTTTCTTTTATGACTGCCTGATTTTCTTGTACATTCAGTGTATATCGATGGTATATGTTCAACCTAGGTATACAGGTTATTAGTATTTTCATAATATTCATTTCTATTAATATCGTTTCCTTTTTAAAAGAAAAATACTCAAGCTAAATCCATTGCTTAAACAAAGGCACAAATGCATATGCAGGAATGAAACAACAAGCATTAACGAAGCAACAAAAGCGACCATTTGTGAATGTAGGAGAAATTATTTTTACCCCATTTGGAGAATAATGAAACTGGTTCACTATGGAGCTAATGGGCAAATCAATGTCCAAAACTAATCATGCTAGCTCTGATAAAAGCAACTTAAAAAGGAAAAATTGACAAAATATCTGCATAGCTTGCACTTCAGATATAATTTAATTTCAAAAGATGGGTCTGTGAGACATGAAGCATTGTAATGTAATAGTGAAGATAATAAGTCATTAAATAATTCTTAAGGAATAGTGAGTATTAAGAAAGAGTCATCTTGGAGGCTGGATTTATAGCAATCAGCTCTTTTTTTGAATATTATAGTGCTATGGATAGTTGCTATTTATGCTCATTCACTCACTTACTCATTATATTCATTTATTTGTCCATTCATTCAAATACATTTTGAATTGAATTTCTATTATGTGACAATGAAACATTCACAGAGACAATGAAAGGGCATATATGGTCATTAACCTCAGAAAATGTATAGTATAGTAGAAGAAAAATAAAACAAGTAAACACATGAATGAGACATTTTTTCCATTATGGTAAACAATTTCAGGAAGTTTAGGTTGGAACAGACAAGGAAAACCTCTTCTGAAAAGATATACTGGGCCAGGTGCAGTGGTTTACACCTGTAATCCCAACACTTTGGGAGGCTGAGGTGGGTGGATCACAAGGTCAGGAGTTCAAGACTAGCCTGGCCAACATGGTGAAACCCTGTCTCCACTAAAATTACAAAAATTAGCTGGGCCTTGTGGTGCGTGCCTGTAGTCCTATCTACTCGGGAGGCTGAGGCGGGAAAATTGCTCAAACTTGGGAGGCAGAGGTTGCAGTGAGCCAAGAGCGCATCACTGCACTCCAGCCTGGGCAACACAATGAGACTCTGTTTCAAAAAAAAAAAAACCGGACATATTAACACTGAATCTTGAGTGAGACCAAAAAGCAAGAGCCTCTCTCTGGTTTAGCCATGTTGGCTAGGCTGGTCTCAAACTTCTGACCTGAGGTGATGCAGCTGCCTCGGTCTCCCAAAGTGCTGGGATTACAGGCATGAGCCATTGAGCCTGGCCAGGAGATGAAAAAGTTCCACAGATGGATGGTGGTTGACATGGTTTGGCTGTGTCCCCACCCAAATCTCATCTTGAATTATATTCCCATAATTCCCAATTGTTGTGGGAGGGACCCAGTGGGAGACAATTTGAATCATGCTGGCAGCTTCCCGCATACTGTTCTCTTGGTAGTGAAGGAGTCTCATGAGATCTGATGGCTTTACCACTTTCTGCATTGTCGGCAGCCACTAGCCATATACTGAACAATTGAAATGTGACTAAGATAACTGAAAAACTAATATTTAAATTTAATTTCAACTGAATTACATTTGATCTTTTTCATGTCCCCTAACTGAAACTCTGAACTCATTAAAAATGAACTCCCTTTTCACCTACTGAGCCCCTGGCTACCACCATTTTATATTCTGTCTCTATACATTTGACTACTCTAGGTACTTCAAATAAGAGGAATAATGCAATGTTTTCCTTTTGTTACTGGCTTATTTCACTTAGCATAAAGTCTTTGAGTTTCATCATATTATGGCATGTGTCACAATATCTTTTCTTTTAAAGGTTGAATAATATCCCAGTGTATGTATATACATTTCACAATTGTTTATCAATGGAACATTTAGGTTAATCCACCTTTTGACTATTGTGAATGCTATGAACACAATTATCTCTTCAAAAGCCTGCTTTCAATTTTTTTTGTTGTATACTCAAAAGTGGAATTGTTGGATTATATGATAATGCTACATTTAATTTTATGAGAAATCACCATATTGTTTTTAAAATTTTTTTATTTGTGCAGAATGTGCAGGTTACTTAGGTATACACGTGCCATGGTGGTTTGTCTGTTATCTACATTAGTTATTTCTCCTAATGCTATCTATCCCCTATCCCCCCACCCCCTGCTAACCCTCCCCTAGCCCTCCACCCGACAGATCCTGGTGTGTGATGTTCCCCTCCCTGTGTCCATGTGTTCGCATTGTTCAACACCCACTTATGAGTGAGAACATGTAGTGTTTGGTTTTCTGTTCTTATTTCAGTTTGCTAGAATGATGGTTTCCAGATTCATCCATGTCCCTGCAAAGGAAATGAACTTATCCTTTTTTATAGGTGCATAGTATTCCATGGCATATATGTGCCATACTTTCTTTATCCAGTCTATCACTGACAGGCATTTGGGTTGTTCCAAGTCTTTGCTATTGTGAACGGTGCCACAATAAACATATGTGTGCATGTGTCTTTATAATAGAATGATTTATAATCCTTTGGTATATACTCAGTAATAGAATTGCTGGGTCAAATGATATTTCTATTTCTAAATCCTTTTTGCAATCTACCCATCTGACAAATGGCTAATATGCAGAATCTACAAAGAACTTAAAGAAATTTAGAAGAAAAAAAAAAAACAACCCCATAAAAATGGGTGAAGGATATGAATAGATACTTCTCAAAAGAAGACATTTATGTAGCCAACAAACATTTAAAAAAGCTCATCATCACTGGTCACTAGAGAAATGCAAATCAAAACCACATTGAGATACCATCTCATGCCAGTTAGAATGGTGATCATTAAAAAAATCAGGAGACAACAGATGCTGGAGAGGATGTAAAGAAATAGGAACTTTATTATTATTATATTATTATTATTATTATTATACTTTAAGTGCTGGGTTATATGTGTAGATCTTGCAGGATTGTTACATAGGTATACACATGCCATGGTGCTTTGCTGCCTCCATCCCCCTGTCACCTACATTTCTCCTAATATTATCCCTAACGTTATCACCTAGGTATTTCTCCTAATGTTATCCCTTTCCAACCTCCCCACGCCCTGCTATCTCTCCCCTAGACCCCACCCCTCAACAGACCCCAATGTGTGATGTTCCCCTCCCTGTGTCCATGTGTTCTCATTGTTCAGCATCCACTTAAGAGTGAGAACATGTGGTGTTTGGTTTTCTGTTCTTATGTCAGTTTGCTGAGAATAATGGTTTCCAGATTCATCCATGCCTCTGCAAAGGACATGAACTCATCCTTTTTTATGGCTGCATAGTATTCTATGGAGTATATGTGCCACATTTTCTTTATCCAGTCTATCATTGATGGCCATTTGGGTTGGTTCCAAGTCTTTGCTATTGTAAACAGTGCCATAACAAACATACATGTGCATGTGTCTTTATAATAGAACGATTTATAATCCTTTGAGTATATACCCAGTAATGGGATTGTAGGTCAAATGGTATTTCTATTTCTAGATCCTTGAGGAATTGCCACACTGTATTCCATAATGGTTGTACTAATTTACACTCCCACCAATAGTGTAAAAGCATTTCTATTTCTCCACATCCTCTCCAGCATCTGTTGTTTCCAGATTTTTTAATGATCACCATTCTAACTGGTGTGAGATGGTATCTCAATGTGGTTTTGAATTGGATTTCTCTAATGACCAGTGATGATGAACATTTTCTCATATGCTTTTTGGCTGCATAAATGTCTTGTTTTGAAAAGTGCCTGTTCATATTCTTTGCCCACTTTTTGATGGGGTTGTTTTTTTCCTTTAAGTTTGTTTTAGCTCTTTGTAGATTCTGGATATTAGCCCTTTGAGAGATGAGTAGCTTGCAAATTTTTTTCCCATTCTGTTGGTTGCTGGTTCATTCAAATGATTGTTTCTTTTGCTGTGCAGAAGCTCTTTAGTTAGATCTCATTTGTCTATTTTGGCTTTTGTTGCCATTGCTTTTAGTGTTTTAGTAATAAAGTCCTTGCCTATGCCTATGTCCTGAATGCTATTGCCTATGTTTTCTTCTAGGGTTTTTATGGTGTTAGGTCTTATGTTTAAATCTTTAATGCATCTGGAGTTAATTTTTGTATAAGGTGTAAAGAATGGGTCCAGTTTTAGCTTTCTGCACATGTTTAGCCAGTTTTCTGAACACCATTTATTAAACAGGGAATCCTTTCCCCATTGCTTTTACACTGTTGGTGGGAGTGTAAATTAGTTAAATCATTGTGGAACACCATATTTTTGTAACAGTGGATAAACCATTTTGAATTCTTACTACCAAGGTAGAAGGTTTCAAATTACTCAAGATCCTCAAAAATATTTATTTTCTTTTTTGAAAATGGCCATTTTAATAGATGTGACACAGTATCTTATTGTGGTTTTGATTTGCATTTTCCTAATGACTAGCGGTTTTGAGCATTTTGTGTGTACTTATTGGTAATGTATATATCCTCTTTGGATAAATGTCTATTTAAGATCTTTCCCATTTTTAAAATCAGGTTTTTGTGTTTTTGTTTTGTTGTTGTTGTTGATTATTGAATATTTGCAAATATTTTCTACCATCCTGCAGTATTACTGGTTTCTATAATTCTTAATGTATGTTAATAGTTATACCATAGGTTATATATATAATACATATCATATAAAATATTGATTATATATAATCTATTATACATTTTATTATTTTATATATTATATAATATTATGTATATTTATACACACACACAAAGTAGAACATTATTTGCTAATACTTGGGTTTCCATGAGGAGAGGTAAACTTCACTCTCCAATGGGAAGAGTGTTAACATGGCATCTGGGACTCTCTGTCTTGTCTTTCACTTCTCCTTTTGGAAAGAGAACTAATTTATCTGACTGATGAGACAGTGAGGATCTAGCATCCATTACTTGTTTGATTGGAATCAATTATTTAAAAACCATATACATATGTGTCTTCATTCTGTTCCTGCATTCAGTGTCTCTCAGACTTTAGTAATCAAAATCCCTGATAGTCATTCTTTCCCTTCAGGTGATCCTAGATTTTGGGGGACGTAGTAATAAGCTTCATTGTTCTTTGCAAATAAAACAATACTCTCTAATCTAACTCCAATGGCAATAAAGTTGATACTTTGATCCCTATCTAATGCCTCTTTCTGTTTCTTGTTCAGAATCCAGATGGGAAAGAGATATGATTAATTACCATTCTCAAAAGTCCAAACAACTAACACTGAAGGATTTTTCCCATACTTGCTTCATTATGTTAGTTTCACTGCTGCTGATGCTACTTTCTGTAAATCTTTATTAATTCAATATCAATATCATATGCTTTGATGGCCCTAAGCAGATAATTTCTGTCATTTCAAATGTTCAAGTAAAGTCTTGATGATTTTATTTCACATACCCTCTGGGGAAAAAAATACCACAGTAGATGAAGAGCTAGAAAGATGGTGATAAAGTTACTTTTCTACACAAATTTATTGAATTCTATTAAATTACCATTATTATCCAAGAGCTCAGAAATTCTCTGGCTTTCTCATTGAACACATATATATCTCTTTATTTAAATAAAGTTTAGTGTGAAATTCCTACTATAAATATTTATTATTTAGTATATTAAAAAGTTTGGAAGATTAAAGAAACCATAAATTCAGAAAAGGTAGATATTATTAATCAAGACTGCAATGATGTTTTGTATTCCTATAAAAAGGTGGTGAGGAAAGTTTCTGAAATAGTTAAGAGACTGAGGATTGTATTATGTTTGGCTCATTTCTGTATCCTCAGAACCTCATACAGCATTTGGACCAAAACTGAAGCTCATTCATTCGTTTCTTCACTCAAAAATGTCTTTATCTTGACCTTACTATGAGCCAAGTGTTTTGCTAGGCCTTTAAGACAGTAAGGTAAAAAGAAACAGATATGATCCTACCCTTTTGGAGCTCACATAGGCATAAATCGAAGAATTACAGACAATCATAAACTTTTGATTGTGATAAATAGTACAAGAAATGATTGGTTACTACTATGGTAGATTACATAGAGAGATGGTATCTAAGTAGGTAGATCAAGGAAGGCATCCCTCAGGATAGCCTAGATATAAAGAATGTGTAGTGATTCGCTGTGTGAGAGGGAAGTGCAAGAATACAGCATAGAAAGAAGAGGAATGGTAAGAAAACAGGGGTTCATGAAATCAAATAAATGAGGGAATGAAAGAGATCAGTGAATGTGGAACAGAGAGAGAAATTAGGATTAAGAAAGGGGCTGGAGAGCAACCCCAAAATGACATTATTAAAAATATAGCAAGAAAAATGAATACCTAGAAATTCATCTAATAGAAGAGAGAGAGAAAAACAAAAGCCCTCTTTTCTCTACTCTATTCTCCAAACTGAAAACCATGATTGAAATAAATGTAAATAAATGGAGGAATTACTTTATTCATACATTGGATAATTCTGTATGGTAGGATACAAATTCTATTTAAAACATTTTGTGCCGTCAATAAAATCCCAAACAAAAATTCAGCAACTTTTCTTTTGAGATTGGGAAGCTCATTTTAAAATGCCAATGAAAATGCAAATACCAAGACAATCATAAAGAAAACAAAACTGTAGGAACTATACTCCCAGGAATTAAGATTGATTTTAAAGTTATAGTAACTAAGACAAGGTGGTATTGAAGGAAATATAGACTGATAGACCAATGGAACAGACGGTGGGTCTAGAACAGACTCACACATATGTAATCACTTTATTCATAACAAAAAGAAATATTTCAGTGCTTCAGGGAAAGGCCTGTTCTTTTAATAAAGACTACTAGGTCAATAGGACATCCATATGAAAGAAAAAGTTCCTTAAACCTTAATACATACCTTTAATTAAAAAAAATAAGTACTAGGCGTAGTTTAACCTAATCCTGAATTACACAAAAATAAAGCTTTTAGAAGAAAACAAAAGATTATCTCCTTTACTTTGGCTAGACAAAAAATTATTAAATAGGACGCAGAAAATGCCAAGCATAAAAACATGATAAATCAGACTACATTAAAAATAACTTTTGTTAATGAAAATTACCATTAAAGGAGCAAAGAAGAAGAACAAGGTTTGGGAAAGGATATTTTAAAAACATATTTTAACAAAAATACTCACAGCCAGAATACATTTAAAAACCCTTAAATTCATATGAAATTGCCAATATCACCATAGATAAAACGAGCAAAACACCCGGACAGCTACTACCTAAAAGAGAATATCCAAATGACCAATAAAAAAAAGAAAAAGAGAATATCCAAATGACCAATAAACAAATGAAAGACACTCAACTCCATTAGTCACCAGGGAAACACAAATTAAAACTCAATGTGATATTACTGCAGAGCCACTGTTAAAACAAAAAGAACAGAAAATACCAAATGTTGGGTGTACTGAAACTCTGAAACAATGTTATTGGGAGCATAATTTGGCATAAGTATTTTGGAAAACATCAGAAATATCTACTAAAATAGAATATATGCATATTTTATATCTGGATACAAACCCTACTAGATGGCATAGTTATGGTCACCAAAAGACATGTATAAGAATGCTTAGAGCAGCATTATTTGTAACAGCTAAAAACTGCAAACAACCCAAATTTTCATCAACAGTAAAGAGCATTTTAAAGATGTGATGTATTCATACAATAAATACAGTTACTGAATAAATGGCAATTGCCATATAGAACAATGCATGTTGGTGCAAGAATAAACAAGCAGATGAACAGAACAGGAGAGTTAATAAAGAAATAAACCTACTCATACATAATCACTGATGTCTCAATGAGGTGAGGACAATAGAATTTTTAGCAAAAGAAGCTCGACATATAAAATTATATGTTGGATGTTCTCCTTTATACAAAGTTGAAAAGCAGGCAAAATTAATTGATGGTGGTAGAGATCAATACAGTCATCAGCTTGTAGTGGGGCGGGGAAGGGATAGTGACAAAGGGAGACAGACAGGACATTTCTGAATACATGAAATGTTATATTTATTTAATCAGGAGCATGCACAAACAATACACTAACTTCATAAAAATTCATCAGGCTATTCACCTATGATTCGTGTACTTCTCTTTAATATACTTTAAGTGCTTATTAAAAATTAAGGAAAGATATAGGTTGAAAAATGAAAGAGGTAGACAAAGCAGTGCCTTAAAATGGTGGTAAGGATGATGATGATTTATTTCCTTTGCAAAATAATAGAGGAAACAGTTGAATGTTTTTATCAGGATTGTTGAGATGATCAGATGGCAGTGATGGAAGAAAGTGAAAAAAAAAAAAGGCAAAATAAGGGTATTTGGTAGATTGATAAGATTTGCTGAGGGATGTGCTATAGCAGGAGGCAAGTAGGGGAGGTGTCATGATCCTAGCCTTACATTTGCACAATAGGATAGATGGCAGTATTGTACTCTTTTTTTTTGAAATGGAGTTTCACTTTTGTTGCCCAGGCTGGAGTGCAAAAGCGCAATCTCGGCTCACTGCAACCTCTGCCTCCCGGGTTTAAGTGATTCTCCTGCCTCAGCCTTCTGAGTAGCTGGGATTACAGGCATGCGCCACCACACCCGACTAATTTTTTTATTTTTAGGAGAGACAAGGTTTCTCCATGTTGGTCAGGCTCATCTCGAATTCCTGACCTCAGGTTATCTGCTTGTCTTGGCCTCCCAAAGTGCTGGAATTACAGGCGTGAGCCACTGGGCCCGGCCAGTATCATACTTATTATTATTATTACTATTATACTTTAAGTTCTAAGGTATATGTGCAGAATGTTCAGGTTTGTTACATAGGTATACATGTGCCATGGTGGTTTGCCGCATCCATTACCCCGCCATCTACATCAGGTATTTCTCCTAATGCTATCCCTCCCCTATCCCTCCAAACCCTGCTATCCCTCCTCTAGCCCCCACCCCCTGCTGTGGAGGGCTAGGGGAGGGAGTTAATACAGAAATAAACGAAAGTTATTTTTAATGTAGTCTGATTTATCATGTCCCTCCCCTAGCCCCCCACCCACCGACAGGCCTTGGTGTGGGATGTTCTCCTCCCTGTATACATGTGTTCTCTTAAAATCCTGAGTCCCAAGTTTCCAGGAAAGGAAATTCTGAATTTGTCTTTGTCTTTGGAAAAGCTAAAATTATAAAAAGATTCTCATCATCACTAATCATTGGCAAAATGAAAATCAAAACTGCAATGAGGTATTACCTCACACCTATTAGGATGTCTACTCTCAAAGTAACAAAAGATAAAAGCATAGGAAAGGATGTTAAAGAATTGGAACCCTTGTACATTGCCGGTGGGAATGTAAAACAAGGCAGCCACTGTGGAAAAGAGTATGGAGGTTCCTAAACATTAGAAATAGGACTGCCATATGATGCAGCAAAACTAATTCTGAGTATATATCCAAAGGGATTAAAATAAGAATCTCAGAAAAGATACATATACTCCCAAGTTCATTGCAGAACTAGTCACAACAGCCACCTTAAGTGAAAAACCCAAACATACACGGACCAGATGAATAAAGAAAATGTGGTATATACAAACAATGGAATATTATTCAACCTTTAAAAAGAAGGAAATCATGCCATTTGGAACAACATGGATGAACCTGATGGACACTTTGCTAAGTAAAATAAGCCAATCACAGAATGACAGATACTGAATGATTCTACTTATATAAGATGTCTAAAATCATCAAACTCATAGAAGCAGAGAACAGAATATAGGTTACCAGTGTCTGGGGAGGGGGGAGTCGCTGTTCAATTGGTTTAAAGTTTCAGTTACATAAAATAAACATGTTCTAGAGATCTGCTCTGCAGTATCGTGTTGATAGTCAACGGTTTTACACTGTTGACTGTCAGCACTATGGTGTTTTACACACTTCAACATTTACTATGAGGGTAGATATCATGTTAAATTCTTACTATAAAACAAAAGGGATACAAGGAAGCTTTTGGATCTGATGTGTAAGTCTATTAGGTTGACTGTGGCCACTGTTTCACAAGTATATGCATACTATCAAACTCATCAAGTTGTATACATCAAATAAGTGAAGTTTATTGTATAGTATATTCTACCTCAATAAGTATTTTTTAAAAAAGAAATTGAAAGGGCTTAAGACAGCCTTAAGAAATTTCAACAGGGAATGGCAGGGTAGAGTAGTATGAACAAGTAAATAAGACAGAGATAATAGCAGTCAGACAAGTGGAATAAAAATTGGGAGACAGATGGATCATAAAAGGTAAGATAAATAATTGTCTTAAAAGAAAGGGAAATGCCAACAGTATTGACGGCTGCCCAGAGGTTAAGTGGGAATAGAAAATTGTACATTTATTCAGCAGAGTGAATAACTGTTGAATGAGCAGATAAATAAAGTTGGGTTTTCTGTGCAGTTAAACATGTAAAAGGAAACCACTAGTTTGAAAAGCACTGAATTGAACTTACTGAAAGTAACACAACACATCATTCACAGAATGGAAAATGAATTCAATCACGAATTTCATCATACCTTGTCTTTCTAGTAATTCTATGTTGATTATCTTCAGAAACCTCATTAAAGAGTCTAGCTTGACACTGAAGAACCTGCTTTTTTAGATGTGTGATTACAATTCTGCTTTAGTTGCTTAAAATAAGCTTTGTTAATCAAAACAAAGCACAACTTTTTGTTTAAACCACATACTCTTAAAGTGCCTTTTTTTTTTTTCTTCAGATGCTGAAACCACTGGTTTTTAGGAGAGCAAATTAAGAATGTGGAATTTTAGCTAAATATTTTAGACTAGGCATATTAAAAAGCAAATGTCCAGAATTCAAATTATTCTTAAAAACATTTTCTATGCTGAATCATTTTAGACTTTACTAGAACTCTAAAATTATGATTTCAGTAAAACATAAGTAATTCAAATATAATATCCAATTAAGCAGTATGTTTAATCATTCAGAAATATTGGCCTGAATTTTTACCTCTGATAAACAATCTTACAATATGAAAAGGTAAATATTAGTTGACAGGATGTCACAGAACTTAATGGTAATTTTAGAGTCAGGAAGATGTGATTTTGGATCCTAAAATTCTCCCTTTACATACTAGCTACATGCAAAGTCCAGGTTCTCTTATCAGACAAAAA
Source organism: Aotus nancymaae (assembly GCF_030222135.1). Classification (NCBI taxonomy): domain Eukaryota; kingdom Metazoa; phylum Chordata; class Mammalia; order Primates; family Aotidae; genus Aotus; species Aotus nancymaae. The sequence continues at coordinate 21,157,467 of NW_026988473.1, read as the reverse complement.
TAGGGTTATCAGTGGGCCACATTTCACAAGGCTAAAATTTATGAAGAAAAGAAAACCATAAGACTGTGATAGATGCTGTGGAAGACACAGTCATGAATGAGATAAGGCCCCATCACAAATAATAACTATCATACAAAGTAAGGACTGGCATATGCCAAAAGAAAAGGAAGAAATAATAGGGGAATTTATCTGTGACTGCTGAAAGCTTGGAGAACATTTCATTATGAGGGGCAAATGTATTAGAGTCACAAGTGCAGGCTGAGTGAAGAGAGGGGTGCTGTTGAACTCCTGGTTCTACTGTTTGTTAGTGACCCTGTAGTTGAACTTTCAGTAATTCAGTGCTTTTATTCCTAAAATGGAGTTTCTAATAATATCTAGTGGATAAATAGAGTATTGAAAGCATTTAAAACAACTATTGGCACATAGTTAATAATCAGTAATGTCAGTGGGCGATTTTAGTGTGTGTATCTTTGACCCAACAGCCAGCTACCTGTCTTTCATGTGCTACCTGCCCTTTCTCTTTTAGACAAGCTTTAGGTTCACAGCAAAATTGGGAGGAAAGTACAGAGATTTTCCATATATCCCCTACCCCCAACTTGTATAGCTTCCTCATTATCAACATTGGGTAGGCTATTTTTAGCCAAAGTAATGCAGAATGATCTTACCTATTTCACCACCTTCATCCTGACTGACCTAACCCTAGTTAGGCCAAGTAGAATTGAGATACCAGGGATTTGAAATCGTGACTTTGAGAGAGTTGAATTCATCTCTAAGTGCAAAGGAAACTGTGATATGTAAACCCCAGAGTGGTGGGCCACATAATCTATCAATTGAATTAAGTTGCAGAGAAGGAGTAGATAGAAGAAAAAAAAAAAAGAATTAAGCAGATATAAAGTGAGAAGCAGTGTTGGAAAATAGAAAATCTCAACAATTATTTAGAACTTGGTTTCAGTTCTTTTCTCAGGCCAGCTTCATTCTTTTATTTCAGTAAATGTTCCTTTTTGCCTAAAAGAATATGAATTGATTTCTGTTATTGGCATCAGAAAACCAACTAAATTAAGATTGCATTTGAACTCTGTTTTAGAGAATAGGTATTATTGAGATGAAACCATGAGAGAGGAGGAGGCTTTGTCAGCTGAATCATCTTGATCAAAAAGACTCATAAAATTTATCTTGGTTTAGTGTGAGGCCATGGTAAAAGAAGGAAGACGGGGCTGGGCGCGGTAGCTCATGCCTATAATCCCAGCACTTTGGGAGGCTGAGGCAGGCGGATCACGAGGTCAAGAGATCGAGACCATCCTGGCCAACATGGTGAAACCCCGTCTCTACTTAAAAATACAAAAATTAGCTGGGCATGGTGGCATGTGCCTGTAATCCCAGCTACCCAGGAGGCTGAGGCAGGAGAATTGCTTGAACCCAGGAGGCGGAGATTGCAGTGAGCCAAGATCACGCCACTGCACTCCAGCCTGACACCTGGCAACAGAGCAAGACTCTCTCAAAAACAAAAAGGAAAGAAGACAGTAAGTAAAAAAAAAATTATAAAGATAGTTTGAGCTGAGATTAAGAAAGGTCTGGAATAACATGGTTAAGCTTTTGATTTTATAAGACAGGATTTTGATATAGAAACGACATAACTGCTTGAGATTTTTAATAATTATAATTATAATTAATACTTATAGAGCATCTAGTATGGCTATGCATCTTGCTAACCTTTTTATATGCATTTTCTTACTAAATTCTCCAACAATCTCATAAACTAGAAACCACCGCACTCATACTTTCTAGATAAAGAACCTGAAGCTTGAAAAAGTTTTGGAATTTGCCAGAGGTCACAAAGCTAGTATGTATTGTAGCCAGTAACATCAACCAAGCTCTGCTGACTAATCCTAAATTCTTCATCAGTATGCTACATTTTCCATAATATGTTGAACAGATTTACAAAATTCATAAACTCTATATTGGCCAGACAGGTAATAAAAGTGAGTAAAATAAATCACATGGAACGGTGGTGATTGTGGCACACATTGGCTAAATTCAGAGTGTATTCAACGTCTAAGGGCATTCAAAGTATTTTTATAATAATTATTATTGGAAATTCAATCTATAGACCATGTATTGCCCTTGGATCAAGGCTGATTCTATTAGAATAGAGTCTATTGGTAGGAAGATCAGTCATATGATAATCACAGGTGAAGAGAAATGAGAAAATGAGATCTGTGGCCAGGATAGAAATTGTGGGAAATGAGAAGGAGAACTGTAATTCAGAGACACAGGGATATCTGGTGTCATGAAAGGGGTATAAGATGAAAAACAACAGCAGTCCTTGTTGTAAGATATCAATGTTCGGTGACTAGAATGTTAGTAGATTAAGGAAAACAATATAAAAGGTAGGGAAGTAGGGGGAGGGGAGTTGAGCATAGATGGTAAATATAAGCATGGGACCATTCAATTTAAAATACTGCCTGGTGTATTAGTCCATTCTCTCACTGTTATAAAGAAATACCTGAGACTGTGTAATTGATAAAGGAAGGAGGTCTAATTGACTCACAGTTTCGCATGGCTGGGGAGGCCTCAGGAAAGTTATGATAATGGCACGAGGGAAAGCAAGGTACCTTCTTCATGAGGCAGCAGGAGGGAGAATAAGCGCAGGAGGAACTACCAAATGCTTATAAAACCATCAGATCTCGTGGGAACTCACTCATACCAGGAGAACAGCACAGGCAAACCAGCTCCATGATTCAATTACCTCCACCTGGTCTTTCCCTTGACAGGTGGAGATTATGGAGATTATGGGAATTCTAATTTAAGATGAGATTTTGGGTGGGGAGATACAGCCAAATCACATCAGCTGCTATCATTTTGGAGCTATTTTTCAAGTACTCGAAAATGGGAGACTGATATAGAGGTTTACATTCACACTGTGACTGTTAAATTGATTATTAACTAAAAAATATTTGTTTTAGAATAATTACAACATTCTGTAGAACGGAAAATCCTAGCTTGGCTTACATATCCAGTAGGAATGACTTATGTGTCCTGAATTTGGGAACTTAAGAATTTCACGTATAAACTACCAGAAGCTTCCAAATAATTCATGTGGGTCTTTTTGCAGCAACGCCAATACGATACAATTATTTTCCTCGGGGTCTATTTTTGCCTTTAATTTTCCTCATCTGGTCTCTGACTGATGTAGAGTGTCGAGACAATTGACCGCAAAGGTTTAACTCATTATCACCATGCTGCAGCTAGCCAGCATTTCAGGTTTCTTTGTTTTCTTATTCTCTGTCCTGCCCTCCAGCCCCTGCTTTAGGAGGCAGATTTATTCAGGTTTTATAGCTGTTGCTTTTTTCTCCATACAAGGGCATAAGGCTCACCCTCTCTTTTCAGACAGGCATAGTCAGAGAAGCTATTTGAACATGAATCATATGTTATTATTTGGGACACAGGACAGGATACTCTAACCATAATCATGGATTATAGCCTTTTGATAGGTTCCTGATTGGAGGAGGCATGGGTGGAGGAGCCAGGAGGCTTAAGTGAATCCTGGTTTTTCCTCTTTAGCTGTGAGTCCATGAACGCAAGGCTCCACTTTGAGACTCTCGTCCTTTAACTGTAAAATGAGGATGATACCTGCTTCCAAGTTGACTATGAGCATCCAATGAGTGTGTGAATATAGACAGGATCCAGAACAATGTAGTGATTACCTTAGTGTGCACAAGAATTTGAGGCACATGTGCTAATAATTTAGGAACATTGTTATGAACTTGAATTAGATGCAAATCATGCAAATTCACTTATTAGATAAGTAAATTAAGAGAGTGACTTAGCTGAGCCTCGGTTTCCTTATTTATTAAATAAGGATTATTGTGTTTACTGCTCAGAATGGTTGGGACAATGAGATGCGATGACTCAGCCCACAGCCACAACTGGACACATGATGTAACCAGTTATTGTTATTATTGTGTTTTGCTACCACTGTTGTTACCATAATTACCAAAATTATCATTTCTTCTCTGCAAAGATTTCATTGACTGGATAAAGAAAACGTGGCACATATACACCATGAAATACTATGAGGCCATCAAAAAGGATACCAAATGAGTTGAATTGCCTGAAAACTTTTGTATATTTTGAAGCACTGTCACTTCAAGTAGATTAAAAGAAAGCATCACACCTAACCAATCATACTTTTGCCAAAAGGCTTATTTTTCAAACTCTATGCATTCGAATAAGCAAACAACTAGTCTGATGAAAAGCCTCTGGTCACTTCATTTTTTGCTTAAGGTAAAAAACAAAACCTTTCTAATGTCCTATAAGGTGCATTATTATATGTCCACAACTATTTCTTAGTCTAATCTAATGGTTCTTAATGTGACCTTTTTCCCCACAGCGTCTCCTGAAAACTTGTTAGAAATGCTATTCTTAGGTTCCTCCCTAGAACTCATAAATCAGAAACTAGGCATAAGGCCCAACAGTCTGTTTTAACAAGTCTTTCAGGTAATTCTGACATATGCACAAATCCAAGAACCTCTATTAAATCAAACCATTACTTTTTCCTTTCCTTATTCACTGAACTGACTGCATTGCTTCCTGGTTTACTAAATAGCTCTCTGAGCCATCTAACCTTAGGAGCTTTACATTTGCTAGTCACTCTCTTCCTGGAATGCTCTTTTTTTTTTTTTTTTTTTCCAAGTATCTACAGGGCTTTCTTTCTTTCCTCCTTTAGATGAACACAATTTATCTTCTCTGCAAGGGTTTCATTGACTAACTTTTAAAAAGTTATATTGCTAACTTTTGGAGAGGATGTGGAGAAATAGAAACGCTTTTACACTGTTGGTGGGAGTGAAAATTAGTTCAACCATTCCAGAAGACAGTGTGGTGATTCCTCAAGGATCTAGAACCAGAAACACCATTTGGCCCAGTAATCCCAATTGAGTATATACTGGGCATATACCCAAAGGATTATAAATCATTCTATTATAAAGACACATGCACATGTATGTTTATTGCAGCACTGTTCACAATAGCAAAGACTTGGACCCAACCCAAATGCCCATCAATGATATACTGGATAAAGAAAATGTTGCACATATACACCATGGAATACTATGCAGCCATAAAAAAGGATGAGTTCATGTCCTTTGCAGGGACATGGATAAAGCCGGAAATCATCATTTTAAGCAAACTGACACAAGAACAGAAAACCAAATACCGCATGTCCTCATTCATAAGTGAGTGTTGAACAATGAGAACACATGGATACAGGGAGGGGAATATCACACACCGGAGCCTGTTGGGGGATGTGGGGCTAGGGGAGGGATAACATTCAGAGAAATACCTAATGTATATGATGAGGGGATGGATGCAGCAAACCACCAAGGCACGTGTATACCTATGTAACAAACCTGCATGCTCTGTACATGTACCCCAGAACTTAAAGTATAATAATAATAATAAAAATTAAAGAAAAAAATAAAAATGCTGCTAACTTGTTCTCTTCTTTTCTGGCACTTCTTATTCTCTTTCCCTACTTCAATTTTCTCCAAAGCCATCGTCATCATCCGGCATACCACATATTCTACTTTTTGGTTCATTATCAACTACTTCATCTGGTATGTTAGCTCCATGGGAGCAGGAATTTTTGTCTATTCACTTCTTTAACATCAACAGATACAATAATGACTGTCATTGAGTAGATTCTTTAACAAATATGTGTTTAGTGTGTATGAACACTGTCAAAATAGGAGCTGCAAATATTGGCCATGAGGGGGAATTAATGCAAGTGAAGAAATCCATGGCCTTCAATAACAAAAAATGGCCACATCTCAAATTTTCAAAACAGTTACCTGATTTGTGAAGGGCTGAAATATTTCCTTTTAGGATCTGTCTCCCCAAGGAAAGAGAAACTGTAATGGATTCCATCCAGGATTAGTGACAGCCACACTCTATTCTCAGTGTTGTGGTAGATGCCACCTCATTCGATCCTCACAATAACCACATGCAATAGGTATTATTTTTATCCCCACTGTAAAGAAATGGGGAGAGGCTGGGTGTTCTTGCCCCGAAAGCTGTTAAGGCACAATTTGAACTGCAGCAGTCTGGCTCCCAAGGCCACAGTTGTAACTTCTCCACAATACTATATCCCAAATTAGATAGGGATTGTAGGAGATAGTTGTAGCTGTAAGAGAGACAGGTAGAGTTCCAAAACAATGCCAACTGATAGAAACATTTTCATAAAGACTTTATAAGCACAACAACTAACAATAATTTAAGTCACCCTTTTCTGTATGAAGGAAGTTTGGCCTCTACCCCATCTAGTTCTCAAAAACCATATCTCAGACTTTAATATTTCAAATAAGCCATGGCCAGACCCTCTCAGATCCTAATGTCAAATCTCAAAAACCCATGATATATATATGGATCAGACGTTATACAGATTAGTTCCTTGGGAAAGAAAAGAAAAAAGGAAAGTTATTATGTAAAACCCACATGACCATTCCAGCCACTTAACTTCAAGAGTTTGTACATAGATTGGAAAGCTAGGGAATTCCTGAGTGTCTGTAGCCCCGTCTACTTAACCGCAGCATAGCCATCAGTCTGAGAGTTTGTTAGAAAAGCTGAATCTCAAGCATCACCCCAGACCCATAGGATCAGAATCTGCATTTCAACAAGATTCCCCCAGTGACTTGCAGCTTATTACAGTTTGAACAACACTACATTAACCTATTGGCTCTCAAACTTGGTTATGCATTGGAAGCATTGGGGGAGTTTAAAAAATATGGGCCCAATTCCTATAGATATTGATTTAATTGGCATAAGGTACAGGTGGAAAAATCTTTCTAATGTTCTCCAGGTGATTCTAATATGCAACCAAGTCTGAGACTGCTGCTCTCGTCACTCTGGGTATATCTTTAAGCAGCAGCACTCATTATTTTTATTCTCATTCTTTAGTCCCTCCACGAATACTTAGTCTTCTGCCCAAGAGAAGTATTGTTGACCAAATTGTAATAGAGCTATTCTTTTTCAAGAGTCATATTGATAAACATGATGCTGCTAATGTGACCCAAATTAATCAGAGCTTTCAGCAATGAGTCATTTATCAGGACTCACAGATGCTTTCACATTTAGTGTTGACTTTCAGACCAAAGCAAATTATCCATTTTACATGCTTCACTATCTTTATGTCCAGTTTGTCTAGTAGTGCTCGAATATGTAAAATGATCTATTCTATAGTATCCTATATGGATTTCTTCCCACATGCTTTTAGAATTACATATTTCTATCTCGTTTTTATCTGTTTGAATCCAAAGTGCATGGATTGACTCATTTATCTGTGTATCTTCAGAGTTAAGCATTGTCTGTTCAATAAACGTTTGTTAAATAAGTTTGAATCTCTGTCATTTTTTCAGTTTGTAAAAATCCCCATCCCTATTTTAGTATCATATTCTTTATGTGTGTTGAATTTGAATATACAAATTCAAAAGTACAAAAAGATAGGGATAGTTGCAAAAGTCCTATCATTAAATATTTATTGAATATAAAACTACTTACAAAATATCACTCTGGTCATTCTAGGCAGAATGTGAAGATATATGAAGAGTCCTTTCCTTGGTTTATAATCTTGTAGAGAACACTGACACGTATGTAAATAAATAAGCAAATCTTATATAATTTAGGTAATGATGAAGGCTGTTGATAAACAGCTGAATCAAACTTCAAGTGAGTTTTGTAGATAAGCATATTCACTCAGTCTAGTGGCTAGCAAGACTTTCCAAATTTTATTCTTTTAAAACAAGAGATAGCAAAGGTGTAATCTATTTGAACAATTACAATATACAAGATAGAATTATGGTATAGAAGTAACCTAAAATGTATAATTTCCTATCTTTTATCATGTAGTTTGAGAACAAATCAGATTTCCCAACTCAGTTTGCTCTGATAATACACCTTCAAACTTTCAAAGTTGGAAAAAGTTTTACTTCCTGAACTCTCCCTACTCGTTGGGACTCATTGAGATTTTGCGGTAATAGAATGGAAAATGCTTTTCAGCATCAACTCTACTATTCACTGCTTTGAACACCGCAATAAATAGAAAGGACAAGAATTGAAAGCTTTTTTCCCTCTTAGCTTTTTCTAAGTGCTGAACTGAATAGGCGTCAACTTTCTGTTGTAGCGCTGGCAGTTCTTACTTTCAAAAGAACAATCAGAAGGAAACCCTTTCAGAAAATTGATCCGCCAAAGTTTGAAATGCTTAAAAATAAACTGTCAGGTCTGTCTGTTTTCCCCTACGTAACCTGCCAGCCTCACCTCTAGTTTTTTATTTTTCAAACCCTAGCAGCCGGGTATTCTATTTCAGAAGGCTTCTATGCAGCTCCTTCTTTGTCAGGAGTATTGTAGACGACAAAATATTTTATAAATTGTAGGAAGACCTGAATGGGGATAAAAGCCAACTTGTGCTCCCCGCTGCCCTGACACCTCCTCCTGCAGAGTTCTAAAATTTAGGTTAGGGAAGAGTATTCCTTCTAAATTCAGTTTGACAATTCCAGCCCTTACTATTTAGGGGAAAAAAAAGAATATCAAGAGCATGTAGAATTTTCTCTATTTCTTGTTCATCTAGTACCCCAGATTTGAGCTCCTATTGTGGGAATCTTAGCAGAAATAGGTGCAAATAGTTTGTTTTTTGTTTACTTCTTCGTAGCACATGTTCTTCCCAAAGAATCTCTCTAATATAGTAAGATCCCTACTCTCCTATCAATGGCTGTATGTGCCAGGAACTGCACTAGAAGCCATGTAGCAAACATAACACATCAACCGTGATTATTCCCAAAAGTCCATTTCAACCTGCTCAGAAGGGATGATTGTGACTTTGCAACATGGCTCCTGATATTTATGTCCTCATCGAAACACGTGTAGGTAAGAGTTGGAAATCAACCACTTTATTACAGGTTTTAACTAAGAAACATATTTCTGAATGGATCCTTCAACTCTTTCATAGAAATAAGGCACACAAAAAACTCAAGTGTCAGTAATTACTGATGCTACAGAATGGCAGTAATTTATAATCCAGGGTTAACTTGTGGGCTGATACTTTGTCTGGTTTTAGTTAATTAATTAATTAGTTTTTAGACATGGAACCTTGCTATGTCACATAGACTGGAATACAGTGGCATGATATTAGCTTGCTGCAGCCTCAAACTCCTTGGCTCAAGTGATCCTCCTGCAGGGTCAAGCTTTCCTGCCCAGGCTGGTCTGGAACTCTTGGCTTCAAGGGATCTTCTCGCCTCAGCCTCTCAAAATGCTGGGATTACAGGCAGAAACCACCACTCCTGGCTGTTTTAAATATGTGGTCCTTTTCATAAAAGATGGTAAGAAGCCATCTTTTCTATAATTTCAGATTGGGAAGGATGAGGAAGTACAACTTGAGAAATTCAGATTTCACGTATCATCCTTAACTGGACAACAATCTTGCCTTGGGCCCAGGTTGGAACAGTCCTTGTCCATCACAGTCCCACTGTTCTGCTGTGATAAAACGCTAGCTAGTTGCATCCCTAGACTGTACTGGGGCACATTCTCCATCCTACTTGGTTACCCTCCCTGGTTATTTATGCAGCTTCTTATACCCTTCACTAAATTTCATATTTCCTAAATGACAGACCATGACTCACTCAATCATCTCTGTATCTCTGACACTGCCTAACCTTGATGTTTTCCCTTTCATAGCTGCTTAGTAAATGTTGATTAAATATATAAAAGCCAAGGAAGCTATGGACAGGAAAATCAACCCTGCAATTTTCTCTGACATCACTTCCCTCCTTCTATAAACAGAACTGGCTGCCACAAACCTAAATCTTCTGCTCAGTTTTTTGAGGTTCTTTGTATTTGACTCTTCTTTTTCTGCTAGACCCAAAGAATTACCAAATAACACTGATCCCATCTCTTTATTTTCTTTCTCTCCTCTCCTCCCTTCTCTTCTCCTCTCCTCTCCTCCTCCTCTCTTTCTCTCTCTGTCTCTTTTTAATATGACTGCCATGACCCAGACCAGTAAGGAGTTAAGAGTCAGAAACTTAAATTCAATATTTTGTTCTTGCATTTATAAAACGGAATCATATGAGAAAATGCTTTTTTCTCTGCACCCCTCCCAACTACAAAAATAAAGGGTATGATCATTAAAACAAGGGTAAATATGATTTTTCATGGTATTTCATGATTGGTTTCTGGAATATACTTATTCTCTTCAACATAGTGTTTTTTCAGCCTCTATTCAAAAACTCCTGTTAGCTGAAGTTCTCAAACCTGTGGCCCTGCTGCCTTATGGGTCTGAAGACATTCCCTCTTACTATGATTTATATTTTTAGATTGTGGGTGTACTTTACACTGCTTTGTATCTGCAGAGATTCTTTAAAAGCTCAGATTATAGGTTCTCCTCTGTTTCCAACAGAGATAATAACAACTAGGATCACTTTTTATAATAATTTCTTAGCTTAGAAGTTTCCCTAGAGCAAGCCCTGTGTTCACAGGGGAAGTTCTTTTTCTCTCTCTTGCTCACTCACTCAATCACTTGCTCGCTCTTGTTCTCTGATAGATAAACTTTGAGTCAGTGGTTAGATTTATTCTCATTCATCCCTTCAAGGATGTGTGTGTCTCAGATCCATATTCTAACTGTGTAGGTCAAGGCCTAGTCTGCAGACCTCACATAACCTCACAAACTCTGGCATTCTCTCTTTCCCATAGGGTGGTACAAGGGACAGTTTATATTTTGCACTGCCATATTTTATTGACTGTTTTTGCTCTTGAGAATGTTTTTATATGCTTATGAGTTAAGGTATACATTTAAACTGATAGTTATATTTTATACATTTGTTGCTTTTATTTTAGTTTTTAGCATACAGATATCTAGGTTGTAAATCAAATCTTTCAATAACATCTTAAGTGATGTGCTGAATTAGAGGAAATCCAACTTATTATAGTTCGTTATTATAGGATATCTGATATATACCATGGTCACCATATTATCTGAAAATATTATCTTAATCTCCTTTGTGACCTCTAGGGTAAAATAAAAACTTGCAGGCCAGTCACACATTACTCTCTACAAATCTTGTCCCATTCATTTTTGTTTTCAGAAAAGCCAAAAGTCTGCATTTTTGAGTAAAATCTAATGAATCATAATGTTGACAACTGATTAAAAAAATTTACAACAAAAATACTGTAAGGCTAGCACTGTAAAGGCCGAAGTAGACAATTTGCAGGCTCCAGTTTAACAGTGCCTTCTGTTTCATGGAACTCTTCTTTATGACTTTGTTACGCCAAACTACACACTCACCAAATCTGCCCACTGTTTGAAAGCCACCGTATTATAATTCTTGTGTTTGCCTACTCACAAAACAGAGCCATGCACACCTACCCTCAGATGCCATTCACTGAATTCAAATGTGTTCTCACTGGTGTCTAATATTCACTGAGCCCAAATATAGGGGATAGTAGAGCATTTCCTGAAAAGGCAGCTGGATGGCAAACAAGCATAAAATTGAGTTCTTCATTTTTCTTAAGAAGAAAATAATATAGAGTTTCTTATGGGAGTCATGTTCATATTAGGCCAAAGTGATAGCAAGTATAAGCAAGCAAGAAAAATAGAAGAATGAATTAGAGATTTTAGGCCAGTTTATGGCCTTGGATTTTATGATAAAGATATGACTCTCTCTTAAGTAATCTTAAAAGGAATATTGTCACTAGTGATCTTTTGAGGACTACCATTTTTTTGTATTAAGATAGGTGGGTGTGCTTTTATAGATGTGAGAAGATAAATCCCTGGAATGTTTTATTTATTTATAAGTCCTGTCTTCCATAACCATTTATCACTGACAGCTAGAGGAGGGTTTTCTGAGGAAGCATTGCTCTCAGTATCTTTATATAGATGGTTGATAGAGAAAGGAAAACCCTGCTAGCCTCGTTTATGCCTTTTCCTTAAGCAAACTTTGCCATAGTATTTTTCCTTAAAAATATGCTTTTAAAAACATGTATAGGGGCCAGGCTCATGCCTGTAATTCCAACACTTTGGGAGGCAGAGGCAGGCAGATCATGAGGCCAAGAGTTCAAGACCAGCCTGGCCAGCATGGTGAAACCCCATCTCTACTAAAAATACAAAAAAATTAGCCACGCATGGTGGCATGTGCCTGTAGTCCCAGCTACTTGGGATTCGAAGGCAAGATAATTGCTTGAAGCCCACAGGTGGAGGTTGCAGTGAGCAAAGATCATGACACTGCACTCCAGCCTGGGCGACAAAGCGAGACTTCATCTCACAAAAACAAAAACAAACACAAACAAACAAACAAAAAAGTGTATAGTTCTACAAGAGGCTAAATTAAATGACCAATATTTAAACTTTTGTAATAGCAGTTCTCTGTTGTGAACAAAAGTGCACCCACACTTATCCAGAAGAAAAGAGAATGAGATTTGAGGTCTTTGATAATTGCTTAGTCAGTGTTTTCTGCATAAATACAGATGAGAGTAGATACTGGTTACATGAGGCTAAGGCAATTGAACTTTAAGAAGCAAAACTCCAAGGTGGTAGCACTTCCCAGGAGCTCATTCTCATTCTGGCCCACTGTCCTTTCCCTTCAGGCCACAGGCTTGGACATTACTGACCACACACAGTTTCTTCACAGATTCTTTGCACCTACTTCATTGATTGTAGAGCTCCACAGAAATGAAAAGCAGTAGCCCCTCACATATATGTAAATTCAGCCAAAATATGGCTAACTACTTTTCAAACAATAGAGCTACAACAAAATACACGTGACATTGTATATCTTCAGGGAATCAAATTTCTTCATTACCAAATTAGAAATGTAGATTTTTTTTGGTGACACAGAATCACCAAATAATACCACCAGAAGCAAATCTGAAAACGGTCAAACATTTGCTAATTCATGCTCTCTCATCTCATCTAATAGCCTTTCCTTCCCAACCAACATATCTTCGATGCTCCCTTTAGTGCCATTCCCTGGATCTTCTGTGTTCAACAGTATTTCAAGCTACTTTCATTGCTCAGCAGGCTCTGCCTTTATTTTCTTTTAATTTCTTTCTGACTTTTAAGACCCAGCTCAAATAGTACCTTGTCTCTGAAGCCTCCAATAGTTGCCCAAGCAAAAAACATCAATTTCTCTCCAATATTTTCCCCAGCACTCTACAAATCTAATCATTATAATGACCCTGCCATGTTTTAATTATGTATTTGCATATCTGCTCTTCCTTCCTTCCTTCCTTCCTCCCTCCTTCCCTCCCTCCCTCTTTCCTTTCCCTTCTTCCCTCCCCTCCCCTCTTCTCCCTTCCCTTCCCTTCTTTACTTCCCTTCCCTTCCCTTCTTCTTCCTTCCCCTCCCCTCCCCTCCCCTTCCCTTCCTTCCCTCTATATTTACTTATTGAGTGTCTATAAAGTACTCCAATCAATAATAAACAAAATACTTTTGGCATACTACCTGTTCTAACAGAGATCACACATTGATAAAGGAGATTATGGATGTGAATTCAAGGGTCATGATACTGATGCTATTAATGATAAAACCAATACCAAGTTCAGTGAATCTCTACCAGATGTTATGCTAGGTACTTTACATTTTTACCACTTTCTATCTATATTACTGTGGTCAAGTTATTTAACCTCTGAAAGACAGTTTCATCACCTAGAAAACAGAGTCACATTGGGATCAATTTTACATGGGGTTGACAATATTTTGCACAGTGCCTTATGCATATATAAACTCCATGGATGTTGGATTTTATCATTAATATCATTGCCATTGATCTTCAATCTTGCAGATGAAAAATAATTGAATTACAGAAAGCTAAATTAATGTGTTCATGGTCACCCAACCTACAGAAATAAATAGTTGCAATGCATATTTGCTGAAATGGAAAAATAAGCCACAGTCACGGGCTAAGGAAGTGGCAGATATATGCCACTAATCACTAGAATAGCCGAAATAGAAATAGCTTCACATTCTCCAAATAATTTAATTTAATCTTCATACATACATCAGGGGAAGATATTGTTAGCTCCATTTTAAAGATGGAAAAGACAGAGATTTTAAAAGTCAGACTTGACTAACACTGCCCAGTAAGTGGCTGAGCTGCAATTGTTAGACTCACAAGTCCAAGCTCTTTCTTTTTTTTCTTTTCTTTCTTTTTTTTTTTTTTTTGAGACGGAGTTTCGCTCTTGTTACCCAGGCTGGAGTGCAATGGCACAATCTCGGCTCACTGCAACCTCCGCCTCCTGGGTTCAGGCAATTCCCCTGCCTCAGCCTCCTGAGTAGCTGGGATTACAGGCACGCACCACCATGCCCAGCTAATTTTTTGTATTTTTAGTAGAGGCAGGGTTTCACCATGTTGACCAGGATGGTCTCGATCTTTTGACCTCGTGATCCACCCGCCTCGGCCTCCCAAACAAGCCAAAGCTCTTTCTAGCATACTAAAAAGCCTGCGCCAAAAAGTGGCAATAGTTTGAATTCACACCTAGCCTTGGCAGTACTTGAGTTCGTTACAGAGAGATAATATTGAAATAGTAGATTTTGCACAGCCTTTATTGTAAATTAGCTTCCAGCCTTAACGTAGCGTTCTTAAAGTTGATTTTTTGCTAAATGTTGCTTTATTACAGTAATGCTATGTGTAGACTTACTTTTTCTAAAATGCCTTTTCCCCAGGGCCATATCAGCCAACAATAACAGCAGCTATATTCAGCTGAGAGCACCAGATAACTGATGTATTTTGTCACTGGCACCGTTATGAGCTTCATTTGCTGGCGAAGAGTTGAAGAAAAAAAAAAAAAAAAAACCTTTTTTTTTTTCATTTCTTTCTAAAATCATGGCACTGAAAGTCTAAAGCACTAGAAATGATCTTGGAGCCAAATTCTGGGTGGAGAAACATAATTATTTTAATGACTCCTATTGCTAAGTGAATCCAGCATGGTATTCAAGGCTTACAAGCAGTGAGAAGAGAGCTGCTCCAGTTCCCTGAGTGAATACATCAGAGCTGGGAAATGCCCTGTTTCATTTTACCACCACCTGGTGCCTGGTCCCCTAAATTTGTTTTATCCTGCCTTTAATGCTACCTGAATGAGTATTTCCAATATTAAAAACCTCAGGATACCTTTTTAAAAAAGATAAAACACACCATGGCCTGAAATCCTTATTGCTTTTGCTTTTCCAAGTTAGAACTCTACCTGAATAACACAATGAACTTAAATGCCCTACATGACATAGAATGCTGTAAAGTAGTAGGCAGTTTATTTCAACCTTTACAGGTATGTTGCGTGTTCTCACCTACTGAGATACCAAGAGGGAAGATTATATAAATCAAAATTTGACTTCCCAGAGAGCAGGTGCCACAGTATCATCTTTACATATTTCACAACGGCCAGAGGACATATAAACCATAAGATAGAATTCAGCAAACATTTACTGAGCATGTACTACATGCCAGACACTGTTCTAGTGACTAGAGAGACAGCACTGAACAAAACAGACCGAGGCTCTGTTCCCATAAGGCTTTTAATTAGTAGAATGAGTCAGGCAATAAATATGGAGAATCAGTGAAATGAATAGTACGCCAAAAGTTAGTAAATGCTATTGACTGGGTCAAAGCAGGAAAGAAAGAAAGTGTGCATATGTAGGGTTGGGGAATAAATGTGTGTTTTTAAATGGAGTGGCCTGAAAAATAAATCACTGAAGAATAAAGATAGGAAATAAGTGAGGGAATCATGTAGCATTTCGAGGACTGTTGAGGTTGAATTGTGCTTTCCCAAAAAATGTATGTTGATATCCTGACACCCAGCACCACTGCATGTGACTTTACTTATCTTTACTGAGATAATCAAGTTAAAATGAAGCCTTAAGGGTAGGCCCTAATTCAGTATGACTGATGTCCTTACAAAAAAGCAGAAATTAGAACACAGAGACATATCACACATAGAGGGAAGACGAGGAAAAGTACAGGGATAAGAATGCTATCAGTGCCGGGCACGGTGGCTCACGCCTGTAATCCCAGCACTTTGGGAGGCTGAGGCGGGTGGATCACGAGGTCAAGAGATCGAGACCATCTTGGTCAACATGGTGAAACCCCGTCTCTACTAAAAATACAAAAAATTAGCTGGGCATGGTGGTGCGTGCCTGTAATCCCAGCTACTCAGGAGGCTGAGGCAGGAGAATTGCCTGAACCCAGGAGGCGGAGGTTGTGGTGAGCCAAGATCTCGCCATTGCACTCCAGCCTGGGTAACAAGAGCGAAACTCCGTCTCAAAAAAAAAAAAAAAAAAAAAAAAAAAAAAAAGAATGCTATCAGTAAGCCAAGTAAATAAGTCTGGAATGGATCCTTCCTGCACAGCTCCCAGAGGGAAACAACCATGGTGACACCTTGATTATTTCAAACTTCTGGCCTCCAGAACTGCCAGACAAGAAATTTCTCTTATTTTAGCCAGACGGTTTGTGATGCTTTGTTATGACAACCCTAAGAAGTGGTTACAGGCACAGAGAGAACAGTAAGTGGGAAGACCTATGCTTGACATGCTCTAGGAAGAACGGGGCAGGTCATGATTGGCAGTGAAGAGAGTATGACTGGCAGCTTAATTTATTACGGTGCTTCATGGTTAACAAAGTATTCATGTTAAGTTTTCATTTGCATTTTACAACAACCCTATGTAATAAATGAGAAGAATGTGAGTAGGCTGCATGTATGTGTTAGTGCATGTATCCCCTCTACCCTCCCACCTGCAAGGAGCTGAATCTCAGGGTTCAATTCCCCTCACAAAATCACAAAGCTGGAAATTGACAGAAAGGATTTCTGGAACCAACTTCTGACTCCAAATCAAGTGTTCCCTTTGAATCCCTCTATTATTTTCTATCCTCATTAAAGCATTTAAAATTAAAATCCAAATGTGTTACCTGATTTTGGAACTTGCACTAAAATATGTATGGCTAAAACAGGAATTCAGAAGCCAAGAGGTTTCTTGCTCATGTACGTTGAGTGAACATCTATTCATTAAGTTATGTTTATCCTAATCAAAGAAGATATTTCCTTCCTTCTTAATCTATCATTAGACAAGATATGTTGCTTATGATACAGTCAGGCTAGGATGCTGGACCTAAAACAACACTCTGAGAATGTCCTCGCTATTCTCACGTCAATGGCAATATCATCTTGACTGGATTTAAGACAACCAGCAGCACAGATAGAATGAACACTTAGCTCTCCCCCTCCCATGCACAGATAGAGAGACTAGGTCCCATAATAAATTTGTTGCATTATATTCAGAAAGAAATAGCAATGCCATTTAATCTGGACATTGAACTACAGCATCTAAATCAGATGACTTACACAGAGTTTAGGAACCGATTGATGTTCAAGTATAAAGGTACAAAAAACAACTTCACATTCTGGACGCAGAGTGAATCAATGATTAAGCAACCATGGTTCGGAAATAAGAAGCCTGTTTGCTCAATTCTGAGAAAATTACTGACAAGAAAGCCTGTCAATATATTTATACCATGATCTCTACTTTGTAACCAGTGCTGTAGGAAACTTTAATGACTATGGAGATGGCATCAACTGGTAAATTAAATACCATGGATTAAGTAAATATCAGAAGAAAGAAAGGGAAAATACTTGGAGAGAAAGGGACTTGGATAAAGCATGTAAATGCCGTCCAATCTATTGCATTGCATAATTGTAGGCTATAATTGCATTAGGTGATACATGGATGCTAATAAAGTTGTAGCAAATCATATCAGAGTATAAACTCTCATTAATGTTGAAATATGTATTATATGAAGATGTAAGCCGACAAAATTAAACAGAGATGCTCTCTATTTTATAGTAACAATGGAATGGCCATGTTTTATATCTAATTATCATCTTCCTCTCATGTCTCCCCAAGACACCTAGAAATGTAATTGAGTAATAATAATGGCATGCCTATAAACCTAATCGGTTACAGACATCAAGGGACCTGATATGGAAATTATACAGTGAGAGGTCAACAAGCTTATTCACTCTTAATTAGTTAACATGCATTATTGAATAATATTAATCGGTAATTTAATAATGATACTGAGGCATATTTTTAATGTGTAGTCCTTGATTCCATGCCTGCCTCTCCCTTAAAGCTATCCTTTTCGCTCCTTTGATTTGGAGGTTTACCAAGGTGTTACCTTAAATGTGTCCGGACCCAGAACATTTTATCATCTTTGCTGTGGATGCGGAGATCAACTCTGATTTAACTAAAGATCTTATTTTTGTATTTTAGAGTCAGTTTCTTAAAGATCTTTCCTAAGAAAAGCAAACAAAAAGCCTATGCATTGCAAACATATTTAAACAGAGGATTCTTTAATGGCCTAACAGCCTCCAGACTAATTGACAGTCTTATTTGCATAAGTGGAAAAGCAGGAAGTACAGAGAAACAGATGGGTGAATATTAATTGATGTTCATAAACCTGAAAAATGCCTTTTGAATTCTTCAATCCAGCTTCTCAAACAGCAAGTGTTATTTATGGTATATTACGACCCAGTAGTGACACACAGAATGGCATCCAAGCAGAGGCTCACTGGCGTTACCCTTCATTTATCAGCGCAGTAAGGACCACCAAGGGTTTATTCATAAACACAGCTTGTAGCTGAGGGAACCTCTAAACCTTGGGTGGAAAAAAAAAGACCTAAGAGAAACCTAACCTGCTCCTGATTGAAGTTGGGAAAAATCTGCTCAGTGGATATTTATTTACAAAGAGGTGTATCACTCCCATGCTGTAGAGCGTTGGTTGATGGATTCCATCAATTATGCTTTTTTTCTCAAGAAAGTCAGAAGAAATAAGATTTCACTTCTGCCCTGGGTTTCTGCATGGTCAGTCAACTCCCATTCCATTCAGGAGAGAACTGAAGAGATCCTAACACCTTTTCCCAGTCAGTTTTTCTTCCCTTTCAATCTATCTCAGCCTTTGAGTCCCTATATTCATTTCTACCCTTGTTAAAGCATTAAGGTTTATATTAAAATCCAAATGTGTTACCTGATTTCAGAACTTGCATTACAAGATCTATGGCAAATAGCTAAAACAAGAATTCAGAAGTCAAGAGTATACATACAAGATTCTGTCACAAACAATTTTGAATTTTAGTTAGATACTTTTACTCCTAACATTTCGTTTGCTCATTTGTAAAATGAGGTGGTTGCCTGAGATCATTTCAAGGGATTTTTCCTGTTCCATACTCATGACTTTAAGTACTATGAAGCCCTTTTTAAGTTTCTAAAAATAATAGAGAAAGTCACATTTAAGTCACACCACCTGCTATATGCCAGGCACTCTATTCAAGGAGTTTTACATGAGTTAACTGATTTAGATTGGTCCGTACCTGGGACATCCTTTCCTAGATAGCCACAAGGCTGATTCCCATTCCACTTTTCTGTCTTTTCTCACAGGTAAGTTTTCTCCCCTGTACTCCATATTTCTAATTCGCCTCAACCCCACTACTTTTCCATCTGGCTTCTTAAATTGCAACTTATCATTTAATTAATTAATTGACTATTGTTTTTTTACTGTTCATTATCTCACTCCATCTGGTAGAGCTCCACAAATTGCAGGTCTTGTTTTGTTAACTGATCAACGCTCAGAGCTTTTGAGAGTATTGAACCCAGAGAAGAAGTTTCTGATGGTTCATCATATGTGCCAACTTCATTAGACCATGGTATCCAGATATTTGGTGAAACACACTGGTCTAAATGTTGTTGTGCAGATATTTTTTTAAAATGAGATTAACACTTAAGTTAATAGACTTTGAGTAGAGCAGTTTATCCTCCATTATATAAGTGATCCTCATTTAATTCATTGACGGTCTTAAGAGAAAAAAAGACTGACCTCTTTCAAGGCAGAAGTAATTCTACCAGCAGACTGCCTTTTGACTTCAGCTGTGACATCAGCTTGTCCCTTGGTCTCCAGCCTCCAGGCCTACGTTGCAGATTTTGGACTTCTCAGTCTTTATAAACACATAAGCCAATTTATTAAAATGAATCTCTCTCTCTTTCTATACATCCACTGGTTCTGTTTTTTTGCAGAATCCTGACTAATACAGGGTTGAAACACACATTTGTTGAATGTATGAATACATCATTATGTAGTCTTTTTGAGGGAGATGAAATAGAGAGGTTAAGGAACTGGCTTAAGGCCACACAGCCAGCCAACTGATTGGGAATTTGAGCCCAGTTGTTTCATAAGCTGAAGGCCAAGTTGCCTCCTCAACATCGTGCTGACTTCAAAGTGCAATGGAAGCAGAGCCTCTAATAAACAAGTCTTCAATGGCAACTTGAGTAGTGGAAATCTCTATATTAAAGAGCCCACCCAATGTAGGGAACTCTTTCAGAACCTTACTCAATGATGAGGTTCATGAGGGCACTGGATGTTCAGTAGACATGAAGGTTTAGAGTAAAGAAACATAAAGCCAACTTCACTGATATGTCCACAGCTGCCAGAAAGAGGAACATTTGTTTATCACAGAACATCCTCCTTGGTAAAAGGTGGCTGTTTTCATGTTTTAAACCTATAATCCTAAATAATTGATTTTCTAATTATAAAGACATGTCCAAACTTATGCTGATTTTAATGTGAAAGCAGCTTAGATAATATATGCCTTTTTTCATTCTTCAATATATTAATCTAAAACACCCATAATTAAAGATTAAATGCCTCATCTGAGTCCTGATGTGCCAGCCAACAAAGCTTCTGAGATGTAATAATCATTTTAGTCTTGAAAAGTAGAGATCAAATATGATAGCAAATTTTGAAATGAAAATTTGTTATCCATATACCTGCATATAAAATGGTGGATCAGGCTAGGCACAGTGGCTCATGTTTGTAATCCTAGCACTTTGGGAGGCCGAGGTGGGTGGATCAACTGAGGTCAGGAGTTCAAAACCAGCCTGGCCAACATGGCAAAACCCCGCCTTTTCTTAAAAAATAAAAAATTAGCCAGACATAGTGGCAGGCATATGTAATCTCAGCTACTCAGGAGGCTGAGGCAGGAGAATCACTTGAACCCATGAGGCGGAGGTGGCAGGGAGCCGAGACTGTGCCATTGCACTCCAGCCTGGGTGAAGGAGTCAGACTCCATCTCAAAAAAAAAAAAAAAAAAAAAAAAATGTGGATCAGAAGCAATAAAATGTATGCATGCATTGAGAAGTTTTATAGAAATAAATTAACATAGAAATACTGTATATTCAAATGTTATTTTATATAACCTCACAACCAGGAGAATTTAAAATATCTATCTAGATTATTGAGATAATTTTTTTAATTGAAACTCTGACAGCATCTTTTTTCTTTATTGTCACTATGATAGGAACTATATTAGTTTAAAACTCTAAGTAAGCATGATGCTTCTATTCTATCAAAGGGAATTCTGTGCAATACCACTAGGAATGGTAACATCAGTTAGTTTTGAAGTTTTTAATGATAGCTATTTTGACTAGTGTGAGATGGTATGTCATAAAGGTTTAGATTTGCATTTATATGATGATTAGTGATATTGAGAATTTTGTCATGTTTATTGGTTGCTTGTATATCTTCTTGTATATATGCTTTCAAGTATCCATTCATGTTCTTTGACCACTTTTTAATAGGGTTATGTGTTTTTTTGTTTGTTTGTTCTTAATGTGTTTAAGTTCCTTGTACATTCTGGATACTTGTCTTTTGTTGGATGCATAGTTTAAAAATAATTTCTCCCATTCTGTAGGTTGTCTCTGTGCTCTGTTGATAGTTTATTTTTCTGTGCAGAAGCTCTTTAGTTTAATTAGGTCCCAATTTTCAATTTTTGGTTTTGTTTCATTTGCTTTTGATAACTTAGTCATAAATTCTTTGCTGATGTTCTGAAGAGTATTACGTAGGTTTTATTCTAGGATTTGTATAGTTTGAGGTCCTACATTTAAGTCTTTAATTCATCTTGAGTTAAGTTTTGTATGTGGTAAGAAATACAGGTCCCATTTCATTCTTCTGCATATGGTTAGCCAGTCTTCCCAGACCATCTCTTGAACAGACAATCCTTTCACCATTGTTGATTTTATCAACATTGTTGAGTATCAGTTGGTTGTAGATGTGTGACTTCATTTCTAGGTTCTCTATTGTGTTCTTTTGATCTATGTGTCTACTTTTGTACCTGTACCATAGTGTTTTGGTTTCTGTATGCTTGTAGTGTAGTTTGAAATTGGGTGATATAATGCAATCAGCTTTTTTCTTTTTTCTTAGAATTGCTTGGGCTATTTGGACTCTCTTTTGGTTCCCTGTGAATTTTAGAATAGTTTCTTTTCTAATTCTGTAAAAAATGATGCTTGTAATTTGATAGAAATAGCATTGAATCTGTAGATTGCTTTGAGCAGTATGGCCATGTGAACAATATTGATTCTTCCAATCCATGAGCATGAAATGGTTTTCCATTTCTTTGTGTCATCTATGATTTCTTTCAGCTGTATTTTGTAGTTCTCCCTGTAGAAATATTTTACTTTATTGATTAGATCTATTCCTACTTTTTTTGTGTGTCTACTGTAAATGGGATTGCATTCTTGATTTGGCTATTAAATTGAATGTTATTGATGTATAGAAATGCTACCAATTTTATACATTGATTTTGTATCCTGAAACTACTGAAGTTGTTCATCAGGTCCGGGAATCTTTTGGTGGAGTCTTTAGGAATTTTTAGATCTAGAGTCATATCATCAGCAAAGAGAGATAATTTTACTTTCTTTTGTCCTATTTCAATGCCTTCTGTTAAGGGACAGACAGATGGCCAGGCTGCCAGTGAATTATTGCTAGTGTTGGCATTGCGTTACACTTGTAAATCTAATTCCATGTCAATGGTGCTGTCAAGATGTATATTTAGGGTAAAATCACTCTGAAATATTTTTACTGATATCTTCAGAGTTTATACATATCAATTCAAACAGATATTATTGTAATACTTATTTCAGATCAAAAAACCAGCAAGAGGAGGAAAATCTATTTCCCCAACTTATATGAATGTACCTTTTATGAACCTTTCTTACTCTCACTCAGAGGCAGACTCTCTGAGAAAGAATCAAAGAACTTTTGGCAAGTTTCCTGACGGCTCTCAAGAAAGAATTAGATACATGAGTGTCCAACCTTTTGGCTTCCCTGGGTCACATTGGAAGAAGAATTGTCTTGGGCCACACATAAAATATACTAACACTAATAATCGCTGATGAGCTAAAGAAAAAAAAAGACCATGCATAATGTTTATGATATCCACCACCACAGGTAAGCAAAAAAGTCCTGAAATTCAAAGGGTTAAACATGGCTGAGCACTGTTCTACTAAAAATTGAGGAAAGCAATGGACAATATTTTATTGGGTTCTGGCAATTAAATGTAAATCTGCATGGTAAACAGTAATTGGGAATCAAAATTTCAAAACCTCGATCATGAAATGCATTTATTTTCAATGTTTCTTATTTTATTTTTAATTTTTAAAAATTATTTCAGAACCAAGAATAATAAAATTCTTATTTTGACACAATAGAATGAAATTATAGCTTCTTCTTTCTCTGACTTGAGACTTTCCCTCAATTTTCCACCTAAATATTGCAACCAACACACTGATTTATCATCTCCATAATAAGTAATTCTAATGTTTCCAAAGAAAACAATGAAACAGAGAACTATCAGTTAAAAGCAATTTCCGAACCTGGCATATTTAAATTGTAGCAAGAAATAATGTTCTTTCACATAAATAGTACATTTTGCCTTTCTGACACATATATCCTATAGGGGTCTCTAATCAAAACATTTAATTTATTGAAAACAGATGGCTGTAGCTTTCCTACCAAGTTCTGTTTGTTATGATAAATCTGAAGCCAGAGATATTTCCCTCAGAGAGTCTGAAAAACTAGAGAGAGAATATAGAAAGAGAAAGCGTGAGCTATAGGAATAAATCCTGAGACACTATCATTCACTGGTCTAAAAAAGTCTGGTCCATAGCCTTAGAAAGATTATCTGTTGTTTGCCCCAAACGACATAAATCATGTGTGAAAGTAGGTCTTGTACATATCTCAGTAGGCTCTGCAGTCCAACTGATCCTCTCATTTTGTGTCTGCTACAGATTGTGAATCACTGGCTCTCCATGTAGCTGGGCTTTGTGGATGAGGCGGTTCTGGCTCTTTCTGGGGCTGTATCACTCTGTCATAAAGAGTTGTCAATGTGACCACAGTCAAAGCAAAATTAGGATAAAATAATTCACACAAAGGAGGTGATACCCACTTCAACAGCTCAAATCAAAGGCTAATTAAAACTGCAAGAGATTAAAAATCAAAAGTGCTATAATAATACTAATGTGTGCAGGGCATGGTTCAGCTTAGATTACACTTTCATATAATAAGATTATTAAAAGTAGGAGCTTCAGAATCAAACAGATCAGAGTCTGAAGCCAATTTTTGCCACATCTTATTATCTATAATTTAGGCATCTCACATTACTAAGCTGTCCAATACTCAGGTTTTTTCATCTGTGAAAACAAAGCAAGACCAATCAAAAACAAAATGACAGGACCACGTGCTCTGAGACTTAACTTATAAGGTTTATATATACAGCTGCTAGCACATATTAATATTGAAATAAAATGGTGGCTTTTTTTTTGGTGTCAATTCCATAACAAAAATAGTGCAATATCATTCTTTTCAATATGAGGATCAATTCCAAGAATATGAATTATACTCATGTCCGAGCAGGAGATTAATGCAGAAAAGTACAGTGGAACTAACAACCACTTTAGAAGCAGATCTGGTTATAAACCTTGGTCCCACAATTTATTTGATTGTGAGCAGGTCACATGGTCTCTTCGAGTTCCTCATATGCAAATTAGAAGTAACGACAAGAACCCTGATGGGCCATAGTGAAAAATTTGTGTTATGTATATCAAGCATGCCAACACAATATCTGGCAGACAGTATGATTATATGCAAAAGTATCCTTAAACTGAAAAATTATGTTTATAATTAGAAAACAAGGCAGTTCTTAACAAAAGCAATAATTATATCGGGTTACACTGTTGTTATTACACTTTATCCATTCAAGCACCATCAATCTCAAACGCCTTCTAAACAGGGAGAGCAGATGATATGCCTGTTATCAAGATGAGGAAAGTGAGCTTCTCTGACACTTTTACACTCTCTATAGAGGTATATGTGTGTGTGTGTGTGAATTATAAAAATCATATTAATAGGTATTTTTAATGAAGTAGGAAAATTTCCAACAATGACTGATATTATTAAAGATGAAGAAAGTAGAGAAGTGAGTCCTATGAGCCTTCAATGCTGCTATTCTACTGTCACATATTTATGATTGAATCACTACTGTTTGATGAGCCATTTTATCCTAAGTGGCATTATTGAGGAGATTAATGAGCCAGGAGACCTGGTGAGTTAAATTGATGTTTTTAAAGTTAAAATTTATCCAGGTTAATAATAATTAAATCCATGGAGTATGCTAAGGGAACACCACAAACATTAATCCTAATCCACTGTAAAAATAATTCACTTTGTGTGCTTGCATTACTCATGAGAAGATCTCTTTGAAAACCAACTAACGTAATTATTTAGAACTGCAATTATTGTTCAGAAATAAAAACACAAAGATTCAAACAGAATGGAATGCTAACTAAAAAGCATACAATTTGAGTCAAAATTAAAATGAATGTATTGAATGATTAAAAATCATATTTGAGACAATAACAAGTTCTTAAAACATTCAAACCTTTTAATTTACTATCTTGGAGACTAGTTAATTGAGCTGATTCTATTTATTCTCTATCTGATCAGTGTAGGGATACAATTTTCAATCTGCTCAGTAATTCTGAAAGTGTGCTGTTTCATTTAGACTTTATCTTGTTTTATGGCTACATCAGCAATATCCACACAGTGCTCTGAAAATATCCAGACCCAGCACCTTCAAGAATCTATTTTTTTTTAATCCTGGAAGAAAACATGTTTTATGATGGAAAAGTGTCAGTTCATTAAGAAAAACTTCTATTATCTACCCAAGCATCTCTTTCTTTGTTCTCTCACTTTGATCAATTCCGCCATTACCACATCGCTTCTGCTCCTGTATTGTGTCTCCTTGACCAGTCTTGACCAGTTGTGCTGTTTAGCAAAGATCTTTGCTTTCTCTTAGCCTAAAAGGACATGCATTTTTTTGGTAACTTTTATTTTAGGGTTGGGGGTAAATGTGAAGTTTTGTTACATGAATAAATGCGTCATGAGGGTTTGTTATACACCTCATTTCATCACCCAGGTATTAAGCCCAGTACCCAACGTGATTTTTTTTCTGCTTCTCTCCCTCCTCCCACTCTCCACCCTCAAGTAGGCCCCAGTGTCTGTTGTTTCCTTCTTTGTGTACTTAAGTTCTTATCCTTTAGCTTCGACTTATAAGTGAGAATATGCAGTATTTGGTTTTTGTTCTTCTGTGGGTTTGCTAAGGATAATAGCTTTCACCTCCCATTCATGTTCCTCATTCTTTTTATGGCTACATAGTATTCCATTGTTTAAGTGTACCACATTTTTAATCTAATCTGTTATTGATGGACATTTAGGTTGATTCAATTTCTTTGCTATTGTGAATAGTGCTGCAATGAAAAATCACTTGCATGTGTCCTTTTTTTTTTTTGAGATGGAGTCTCACTCTGTCACCCAGGTTGGAGTGCAGTGGTGCAATCTCAGTTGACTGAAACCTCTGCCTCCCAGGCTCCCATCCCTAGCCTCCCAAGTAGCTGGGATCACAGGTGTGTGCCAGCCACCATGCCTGGCTAATTTTTTGTACTTTTGGTAGAGACGGGGTTTTGCCATGTTGCCCAGTCTGGTCTTGAATTTCTGAGCTCAGGTGATCAACCTGCCTTGGCCTCCCAAAGTGCTGGGATTACAGGCTAGAGCCACTGTGCCTGGCCACATGTGTCTTTATGGTAGAATGCTTTATATTCTTCTGGATATATATTCAGTAATAGAATTGCTGGGTGGGATAGTAGTTCTGCTTTTAGCTCTTTGAGGAATCACCAAACTGCTTTCCACAATGGTTGAAATAATTTTTAGTAGAACCAACAGTATATAAGTGTTTCCTTTTCTCTGCAACCTTGCCATCATTCGTTATTTTTGACTTTGTAATATTTTGACTTCTTAAAAATTCATTATTTTTGACCTTTAATGGTATGACCACCTCATACCATTCTGACTGGTAGGAGTGGTATCTCTGTGGTTTTCATTTGCATTTCTCTAATGATCAGTGACACTGAGCTATTTTTAACATGCTTGTTGGCCACACTATATACATTTTTTAATGGATGGCAGAGAAAGACAAAAATAAATAAACAAATGAAAATCATTAAACCAAATCACACTTATATCTGGTTTCCTTACTTTAAAGTCTATGGTTGCCTTAATGAAGAAATTATCTCCTGAGTATCTTGATATCTTAGAGTAACAGCAAAGACCGAGTCACATCCCCAATTAAGAGCCTATGTTATTTTAAGATCTTCCCTCTAAAACCTACAGTTTGCCTAAAGATTTATGTTCTGGGAATATTGTGGATGACCTGTTCTGGGAATATTCTCATCTTTTAGGTGTCTATAATAAACACTTGCTATAGAAGACAATTCTATAGTCAGAGCAATTATATACTAAATAATATTATAGCACAAACAAATACACAGAGCAAATATCAGTCCTACAAGATTTGTATAAGATGCTGACCTACAGCACCAGGCATTGTTCTTTTCTAACTCGTCACAACCAAGTTCCCAATCTATTAACTACTCATTGACTTCCTAGAACACCATACCAACAAGTTCCCAATCTATTAAATACTCGTTGACTTCCTAGAACACCATACCAACAAGTTCCCAATCTATTAAATACTCGTTGACTTCCTAGAACACCATACCAACAAGTTCCCAATCTATTAAATACTCATTGACTTCCTAGAACACCATACCAACAAGTTCCCAATCTATTAAATACTCGTTGACTTCCTAGAACACCATATCAACAAGTTCCCAATCTATTAAATACTCGTTGACTTCCTAGAACACCATACCAACAAGGAATTAGGTAGATCCATTGACCTAACCAACCAATGATGTATGTGCCTGTGTCTGTGTGTGTGTTATCTGTATCCTAAGCCCCAGTGAAAGTTTAATTTTCCTTTTTCCCATATTTTTTCCACTTTATTTGCGTGAAAATATTTGATGTAGAAATGCAATTGGGAAACTTGCTGATAACAGGTTCTACTTGAAAAGAATAGGAGAAAAATTAAGTAGAGAGATTATTTTGAGAAAAGGAAAGGCCATTTGGAATTGAAAGAGCTGTGTTTGAGCTCTAGTTTTACCATTTATAATGTATGTTGGTATATGTGCCATCATTCATTCTGAAAGTTCAGAGATGATTGTTCCAATCTGATCTAACTTCTGTCAATCAGATGCTCTGTTTTAGAAGTGGTGAAGGAGTAAAGGCTTTAAAGTCACAGATAATCTGCATCTATACACAATATAACCTGGAATAAGCCACGTAATCCTCTGAGCCTCAGTTACCTTATTGATTAAATGAGAGAAATGAAACCATTTCAGAGAATTACTTTAAAGCTAAAAAGAGATTAAACACATGAAATTACATTCAAGGAATGAGAGATCAATAAATATCCTTTGTTTTTCCTCCTCCTTTTCTCAATGCAACACATTAATGTAGTTTGATGGTTTTGTCTTCATAAAGACCTATAATCACAAAAGCTGATATTGGTCAAACTCAGGAAAATGAAGAAAATAATGGATCTTCCTTCTGTGCTCCCTAGGTTGCTTAGCACAATGTAAATCACATAGAAGATGCATAAAGGGAGAAGTTTACGAGTTCAGGTATCTCAAGACCTAAATTCAGGTCTAAAACCTGCTACCACCCCTGCCTGAGTCACCTTTGACAAATGACTTAATCTCTCTGAGTATGAGTGGAAGGAGGGGATTGGACTGCATAATCTCTAAGGTGTCTTCCAGCAATACCAACTCATTATCTACTATCTATTTGCTCACTAGGGGCTTATTTTTATTCTTTGTTCTGAGGATTATTTGGTTGTTGTTTTAAAGTAGACCAGTAGAGAAGGAGATTAGATAAAGCATTTCATTGTGTTGGTAACAAATTCACTCACACAGAAATTATTTAACAAATTATAGATTGAAACAAAATAGTAGTTTGGTGGCCATTAGTTGGAATTTTCTTTATATAATCTTTAATGGAGCTGAAATTGACAAATAGTTGTAATCTGTTACTCCATAGTGGGGTGCATGAAGCAATTCTTTATAGGCTTGAAGCAGCAGACATGTTTATAACAAAGATAGTTATTAGATATTATATTGAAACTATCCAATAAACTGAGAGAAAATATCACACACATAGGTGGTCTAGAAAAGGCCTGTGGCTGATTTATGTTTTCTGGCAGTGCTAAAAGTACAGTGATTTCTGAAGAGTGAAGATTTAAATCTAAAAATGTAAAATATATCAAACAAACGTTAACAATTAAACCTCCATGGGAATGTATACCATGTTCCATAACAAATGTTAAAACCCTAATTGCTAGGTTTATTTATTTAATCATCAGCTTGAAGCAACTGGATTTCTTAAATGTTAACAAAATAAAATGTATAAATAATATTTTTTCTTGTATTTGTATATTTTTAAGGACACTCATATTATTCCCAACTTAAAATGCAAGTACATTAAAATAGACTGTAGTTGAGAGGAATTTGATGCAGGGGTGAGGAGGTAAATAATACTTTAAAAAAACTGATTATAGGTCATTCATCATACTGTATAATTTTACATATTTTACTTTAAATCATTAAGACCTATAAAGTAAGTAATACTATCTTTGCATTATGCATGAGGAAACAGACTCCCATAAATATCAGGTAATTTGCGCTGAAGGCAAATCTAGTAAAAGTGAGCTGGGACAGAAACTCTTATCTATCCTACTCGATACTAGAGCTGATGCTGCTTCTTTCTTCTTTATATCAAACTACCTCAAGTGTACACTTAGATTTCTGTTCAAGAGAAAACCTGCCCCTGCTGCTGCACCTTCGGATCACCTGCAGAGTTCATACTATGACTACTCCAAGCCAATGGCTGAGCAAAGTGTGTATGTGGGTGGGTGCTAGAACTGAACAATTCATGCCTAGCTTGCACTTTCTCAAACGGCTCCTATTTGCTCCTTGCCTCCTCATGTCTGACTGAGGCTTTCATACTGTGGTACTCTGTCTGAGGCTCTTTCTACTCAGTCATCACTCCTTTCCTTTTTCTTTTGGTGATGTCAGACTCACCTAGGGATCCGAAGGCCCTCTCTGTCTACTTGTCTTCCCTCTCCTCTTTATCATCCTCAGGTACTTTCTCCAATAAATATTTTGCACATCAAATTCCATTTTTATCTCAGCTTCTAGGGGGACCAAAAAAGACACCCAAAGGGTGGTTTGAGAAAGTATGTAGTGAGATAAGGTATTTGGAAACAATTTAAATTTCTCATTTTTGTGTGTACATAGCAAGGACATAAAGTGAGATGAGCTTTTGAGATCCTTATCACTGAGTGCCCAGCTGGCAGGAAGAGCCACGTGTAGGGTGAAATGTGGGACAAGAAGGGTGCCTGGCCCAAAGTCATGGACTCATTGCTAATGATTGCACTGTTAGTAACTTGGGAAAGATCCTGCTGGAGATGAATGCCCCTGTCAGTGAAATGATTCAAACACTGGAAAGGCCTGAGAGTAACAATGTCTACAAGGACGGTGGAGTGGACGGATTATGATTAAACTGTATCGACACTAGGCAGAGGGATAATGAGAAACTGAGGGTGACTAATAAACAGTTAAAGGCTAAGTAAGGGTCAGAGGGTCTTTTTGGTAGGATACATCTTCGGTATTATTTCCTGCATTGAAAGAGCAGACACAGCTGATATAAAGTACATGGGCTAATAGTTGGTGGCACAGAGCTCCCAAGATATATACATTCTCAAGCCTGGCAGATCTGTTATGCTAAGGTTTCAACCTGATATAGAACACCTTGAACTCTGAAACATGAAGTGGGAACACCTGGGAAGGAAGCCCTTGAAAAGTCTGGCTTGACAGGCTCACCTAAACCATTTGTGCCTGAAGATATGACCCAACTCTTTCAAATAGGACTTCCCAATTTGCTTTCTCATTATAGGAAGACACTACAGAGTCCTCTGCCTCCTTAAGGCGACAGGCATTGCCCTCAAGAACTGCCATTGCTTCATCTCCTGTAAGTCAGACCATTAACTAAGGTTACATTTCAGTGCACATAAGCTGGGGATATGCTAGGCCTGGTAAGTAAGAAAATAGATTATACCTCCATAAAGCTGCAGGAATTTGCTAATATATACCACCCAGAGCCAGAAGAAAACTCGGGATTGAATTTCAAGGGGTAGTGATTAGGGAGAGACAGGATGTATGACTGAATTTGTTAACTTTTGGGCACTTTCTTAGGACATGGGCTTTAATGCCCTGTCAAAGACCCTAGGGAATGGGCAAATTCACTGGTAGCATAGCCTTGAGAAGTCCCGAGAAAACAATGGTCAATGCTTGGTGAACTGTGAGTACCTGATTTTCCTTGTAAGACAAACAAAGGAATGAGCAAAAGGGCTCACAGAGCTGGCAATGCTAGAATGGACATTTTATGTGAGTCTAGAAGATGCCCTAGAAGATTATTTTCTTTTCTAAGAAGGTCCAGAGGACATGTAATTCATCCCATCCATCATAAATGCACTTGTGAAAGGAGCACCCACATTACCAAGCACTTCCGTGGTGGCTCTTCTATGCAGGTTAAGACCGATGGTGGAAGAGGTGGACACAGGGCTGGCCTTCCTGAAAGCCAGAGGAGTAATGAGGGTTGCACCAACTGCCTATTCCAATCAAACACTCTTGGATGTGGGACATAATCACCAAATGATACTGTGGCTTATTTTCACATGACCTACTGGGGGACTAATTGCTTGATACTTCACACCTTCTCAGTGTTAGACTTTTCTGGATTAGAGGGAGTGTTCCCTAAAGAGAGAATACTTTTTTCAGGGACCAACGAGAGATGTCATGAAACTGTGAACTGCCATCAAGACACTTGGATTCCTGTAGTGGACAAAAAGACAAGCTGCCATTCTGGCAGGGGTAATTGCCCCTGATTGGCAAGAGGTAGCAGGACTGCTCATACGACACAATGCAGGCATGAAGAACCACGTACAGAACCTAAATGATCCACTGGCTGCCTCTGCTTCTTTCTTTCCCACCTGTAACTTTGAGTGGACACATGCACCCTGAGATAAGCATAATTTCTATGAACTAAGATCACTCAGGGATAAAGACTTGGGTTACACTACCTACCAACCCACCAAGACCTGCAGAGGGTAAGGGAGTTTAGAATAGACAGTGGAGGAGAGAGATGATAATACAAGTTGCTGCTCCGAAATTAAACTGCAGTGACAGGAAATACGGCTCATTCCACTTTCTTCCTTCTTCAACGTTTCTTCTCAGGAGGAGCCCACAGCAACCATGGAGAAATTAGTCTCCATCATTTACATGGAGAAGTGAGTCTGTGCAGCATAAGGGACGGACTGTGGCTGCTGTGGGGGTGTGCCCCTCAGATCTTCCTTCATGAGAAAGACATTAATTTTTTAAAAAGCTGGTATAAGTAATCAACCCTTAGTTGACAACCACCAAGTCTGCAATTTCAAGATGTACTGTAGCTTTCATGCTAAAATCATACTATCCCAAGGCTGCTCCCACTCTGTGACTGAACTTGAAGGCGGTAGAGCTAGTCCATTCATGTTCTCATTCAGAGGCAGTATTTTCCCTGGGGCTACCTAATGGTCTGGCTGAGATAGTCTCACAGTATACCACAGTCAGGGCTCTTCCTACCCAAACTCCCTTCCTTCCATTACAATTTTCACAGTTGTGAAATCTCATTCCTCACCTAAAGACTCTTTTTGCCTGTCTCTGCTTTCTCTCACATGTTCCTTTTGAGGCATTTCCTTGCAATACATTTTGTTGTGAATCTAATTCTGTTTTGCCAGGTATTGCTTGGATTTCTGAAACAGGTACACCACCTTAAGGAGCAAAAAAGGTCTTGAGTCTAATAAAAATCTGGCTCATAGAAAAAGCTTTTGCTTTGTAGTTAAGCTTTTTGGCTATGGAGGAAAAACTTTTAAAAAAGATAATTTCTGTAATTTGAAAATCTATAATTTTTTTAGTTACTCAAAAACACATATTTTAAATATGCACAATATATACCTCATATACTAGAAACATTTGTAAAGATGCTTAGCCTATTCTGCTATAATTCATATTTCCAGTAAAGCTATTAACTGCCTTTTCTATTTTTACTAAGTTTTTTTTTTCTTATGTCACTTTCGTTATCTCTAAATATTTTTTGACCACTTCACTGGAAAGACTGTGGAAATGATATTAACTAGAAGAAAGATACATTTGATGTTTGTATGTTGGATATTCAATTGGATTTGCTCATTATTTAAGTAATTATTCTGCACATCACCTTTAAATATTATATAATTCATGTTAACTCTTCAGTGAAATTGCAAAGACTTTTAGCCTTGTTCCCCAAAAGTCAAAATTTTGAATAATGAACGCTGAATACTAAATTTCTACTCTATATATCAAATTAAGACAGAAATAAAATAAAACTTATAAGGGTTAAGTAGATAATGTCACATAATCTTTAATAATAGAGGATGATGTAATCTATAACAAATTATAGAATCATTACTAGAAGTTGAATGGATCCAGGACTATAAGAGATTAATTAATTTAACTTGTCAATAAGCCCTATATTCAAATATGTCAAATGAGCAGGTATGTTTTGTATGAAATAATGGGACTAGACAAGAAGAATTTTGCCTATATTTCTAATGAACATAGGCAGCAATTTCAATTTTTTTCCCCTAAAGAAGGTGCTGATTAAAGCTAACATTATTACTGAGATCATTTTTAAATATTGAAAGTAAGCATAGCTATAGTTTGCATAGCAGTCTCAGATGCATGGAATACCACCTGCAAAGGAATCTAATTTCTTTAAATAAAGAAGAAATCAAAATAGAAGCATGAATTACAATGTGTCAGGCGGTGCTGTATCTATAATTAGCCCAGGTATTAAACATCTTTCTTAGAAACACACAGATTCTCAGGTCATTTATACTAACCATCTGTTTGCTTAGTACTTATTCTAGTTCTTTAGATTTTGCATAATAAAGAGTGTTAGTTTTACCTTTCAGAGGATTTGCATTACTTTTGGCTGCAAGGTGAAAAATCATTCAATTAAGAAGCATCTATTGAGTGTGCTTTATGTGCAATATACTAACTAAATATAATAGATTTAAAGGTTAATTTTCTGGTTAATTTTGTTCTAATTTTATAGTTCTGCCTCTAGGATAAGCAAAGATGTCAAAGACTTGGAGTGATATAAAATGGCTAACTTTCCTTGCAGCTTTTTCAAAAACTTGGTAATCACATTTTTCACAATATGAGAGAATTTTAAAATGAAGACAGGATGAAACAGGGAAAAGTACAGAAAAAAAGAGCAATGCAAGCCAGGCAAAGATTACTGAATGTCTATTATGTACAAGGCATCAAGCTATGTGTTTTCACAAATGTTACCTTCTTTAATCCTTCCAATAGCAGTTTGATGTCATTATAATTGCTCCATTTTACAGCTATGGACACTTGGATTTAGCAAAGTTAAGTGACTTAGGCAGGGGCTGATAAGTGGCCCAAATGGGATTCAGATATTTCAGATAGTGAAACTCATTCTTTTTCCATAAACAGAGATAAGATATGACTCCTTACAATGTTCTCCAGTCCCATGATTCTGTAATGAAGTTTGACATACACTTACCAGAAAATGTAATAATGTAGCATCATTTAGCAGCAATAATAATGCTGGGTTACTGGTCTTTCTGCTAAGAGTCAGATAAGACATAAGACTTGCCCTGTACTCTAGCCTGACCAGATTATTACTCTAGCATATGCTAGTCTCTCTATAACATCACTGGAATGAATGAATCCCAGAAATTTGATTCCTCTGTCCTTTTTTTCATATGGGTATACTTTTTCTAATGTTTGTTTTCTTATGAAATCTCCCTTTAAAACTATATTTTTCAAAGTCTGGTTAAAATACTCTCTCATCAGGAAGGCATTTGGAAGATTCAAGTCAGAATAATCCATTTCTTCCCCTTCCAGTGATTACCACTTCCTGATATCTTTGCTCTTGTAAAATCCCCTCCCGTTGAGTGTGGGCTGGAATTCATGACATGCTTCAGATGAATAGATCGTAACAGAAGTGATGGAATGTCACTTCTGAGATTAGGTTACAAAAACATTATGCTTCTGCTTTGCTAGCAATGCCCTTGCTTTTTCTCAGAGCTCTGACTCCGAGGGAAGCAAACTGCCCTGCTGTGAGAACTCCTTTGGAGAAAGCGACAAGGGAATAAACTGATATCTCCAACCATCAGCCAGTGAGGACTTTACAGCTTGTGGGGCAGACACATGTTAGTGAATTGGAAAGTGGCTCCTCCACAGTTAAGCCTTCAGAATACTGCAGCCCTAGCAGAAATCTTGATTGCAGGTTTTTGAGAATCTGTGGAGGGGGCAGAAGAGCCAGCTTAGCCATGCCTGGATTCCTGAATCACAAAAACTGTGAAATTTATTTATTATGTTGTTGTTGTAAGCCATTAAGTTTTGGGGTACTTTTAAAAATAGCAATAACTAATATAATTTCTATAAAAATCGAATTAGCCTGATACTATTGGGGCCATGCATCAGAGGTAGGGATTTGATTGATATGGACAGAAACACTCTCTGGACCACACTGAACACCCAGTATGTAGCATACAGCCAGGAAAAATTAATAGTAGCCCTATTCTAGAGACACATACCTAGAATAGAAAGAAATCTATCAGCATGTATTGTACAGATATAATAACCTATAGGGTTAGTCAACTATGGCAAGTTGTCATGGGATGCAGAAAGTGGGAAATTAATCAAATGATCTTGCTAGAGGAAATATATATGAATATAGACTTGATGAACAAAAAAGAGTCTCCCTTGGTCTGAAGGATATCCAGTAAAGATGATGCATGATAATATTCTGAGTTCGATATGGGAAAATACTGACTCTTTACTCCACAGCTAACCCACACTCTTTCTCTCCACTGAAGATGTACTTAACTGTTCTTTGTTTCCTGAGCACCACACACAGTAGCCGAGACAAGCAAGACACAGGCTAAACGTTTTCTTAAATAAATATATTAGAAAAACTTTTAAATTTGAGACCTACTGTTTAGATAAGCTCTCGAAAATTTGATTTCCACACGTTTAATGCCTTACCACACTTATTCAGTCCATAGTAGATACTGGACAAGTAATTATTGAATGCATAAATGAATGAATACAGGATGCCTGCCTCAGCCTCCCAGGTAGCTGGGATTAAAGGTGCATACCACTATGTCCATCTAATTTTTGTATTTCTAGTAGAGAGGGGGTTTCACCATGTTGAATTTAGACTCAGATGCTGAAACTCATATAAATTATCTGAGATAAAGTTTTTCATCTGTAAAACAATGTAATTAAGCCAGAAGAAATTTAGTATCCTACCTAGATAGTTCCAAAAGCCTATATCCCATACCTTCAACAGCTTGCAAAACCATAGTTACTACAACAGATTGAAAACTCTTTCCTGAGTCATTTATTAACTCTTAAGAGCAAAACACCCAAATTTAGTAGAATTCTCATCCATTATATATGCATATGTATGTGTGATGTTTGTGTTTGTATGTGAATCTTTATGCATATATATATATATATTTTAATTAAAGTATCATCCAATATTTTTGACTATAAAATGGGACTAGCACTGTCTATTCTACAGAGAAGTTTGATGATAAATAGTATCATACATATAAATCATCTTCTAGCACAATGGCTGGTACTAAGAAAGTGATCATTATGAGCTCAACATCTATACTGAGGGCTAAATGAAAAACAGACCTCTATTTTTATTTATTCACGCTAATGGAACTCTTTAAAAATAAAATAATCACAATAATTTATGAAACAATCAAAAGCAGGTAAATTTAAAAATTATATACACATACAGTGAAATACAATCATTGAAATCATGTTGCTGAGAAATATTTATAGTCATAGAAAATGTTTACTGAGTAAAAACAAATCAGCTACAATGGAGTTTGTAAAATATGGTAACATTGTATAAAATTTGTATATAAATATACATTTGCACATTATATGTAAATAATATGTACATATACAATATGCACATCTTCTATATATCAGTGTATTTACATATATACATAAACATACACATGTATACATGTATATATATTATAAATAGATCTTTTCACATAATTTATATGTATATTACAGTACAAGGAAAACATGTACCAAAATAGTACAATGAGTAGTGTAATTATTCATGATTTATTTTTTGTCTGCATTTTTATAGTTCTGAAATTTGTGTATTTTATACATACCACTTTTATATTGGGGAAAAATCAATACAATTTTCTGTGATACTTTCTTTTGTTTAATGCTTTTTTTACTTATGCTAAATTGTAACATGAAACTATCAGTATAAGTTCTGCGGCACGGTACATAAATAGTGTCTTTAATGTTCTCTCTTTGGTAGCTAAAGAGTCTTACAAATAACCATATTGGATTGCAAGTTAAAATTAGATGAAACAAGTCTCAGAGTGACAAGAGCTAGCGTTCTCTGGGTGGAGGACCTAACCTTGCCCAATACAAAGCCTGTTTGGTATAGAAAACATTCATTGTGCTGGGCAGCCCGAAGACTGCCAGGAGGAGTAATGTGATCCGGCTCACAATACAGATACGCAATGAGGACAGGCTGCCCTTAGACTACGTAAAACGGTTGCGTGTGTCCCTCCACCTCCAAGAATCTTCTCTTGTATCTCAATAACCCATAATACCACCACCATTTAAGGAGTGAAGAAAATAACAAGTATGTCTGCTACGAAAGGAAATTAGATATTCGTTCAGGATACGGTGGTGTCTCTAATCCCATTGTGATGGCTGGGTGTATACTATGTATCTATTTCTCTTCAGATATTATTTCTCTGAAATTCTCATTCTTTATAACTTCTATCCTAAAGACATTTTTTTCTGTAATCTTCTAAGATGCTGAAGATTTAAATGGATTCTTCCATGTGCTATCAGCCATTATGAATATTGAATGTACCAGAAAAAAGGCATGTAATCAAATGTTTGATTTATTAAATAGAGTGAAGAAATAAAGTAAGAAACAAAGAAATTTAAATATTATTATTTTTTGAGACGGAGTCTCACTCTGTCGCCAGGCTGGGTTGCAGTGGTGCGGTCTCAGCTCACTGCAACCTCCACCTCCCAGGTTCAAGTGATTCTCCTGCCTCAGCCTCCCAAGTAGCTGGGATTAAAGGTGCACATCACTATGTCCATCTAATTTTTGTATTTCTAGTAGAGAGGGGGTTTCACCATGTTGGCCAAGATAGTCTCAATCTCCTGACTTCGTGATCTGTCTGCCTTGACCTCTCAAAGTGCTGGAATTACAGGTGTGAGCCACCATGCTTGGCCTAAAGATTTTTTTAAAAAGACATGCCAAAAACTTTGGATATGCTAAAATACAATTTTCTATGATACTTTCTTTTGTTTAATGCTTTTTTTACTGATGCAAAACTACATCATGAAACTATCAG
This sequence comes from Aotus nancymaae, assembly GCF_030222135.1. Lineage (NCBI taxonomy): Eukaryota > Metazoa > Chordata > Mammalia > Primates > Aotidae > Aotus > Aotus nancymaae. The sequence continues at coordinate 21,118,629 of NW_026988473.1, read as the reverse complement.
TATAAGTTCTGCGGCATGGTAAATAAATAGTGTCTCTAATGTTCTCTCTTTTGTAGCTAAAGAGTCTTAATGAATATGTAACCATATATTGGAATAAAATTGCATTAATGGTAGTAATTAGAATATTTAATAATGTATTTTATAAACAGCATATACAGGATCTGTTCTGATTTTTAAGGGCCAAATTGCATTTTAAGTAAGTATCCGCCAGGCGTGGTGGCTCATCCCTGTAATCCTAGCACTTTGAGAGGCCAATGCGGGTGGATCACGAGGTCAGGAGTTTGAGACTAGCCTGGCCAACATGGTGAAACTCCTCTACTAGAAATACAAAAGTTAGCTGCGTATTGTGGCGTGCACCAGTAATCCAAGCTATTCGGGAGGCTGAGGCAGGAGAATTGCTTGAACCCAGGAGGTGGAGGTTGCAATGAGCTGAGACCATGCCATTGTACGCCAACTTGAGTGACAGAGTGAGACTCTGTCTCAAAAAAAAAAAAAAAAAATGAAGGATCCAGAAGTATCCATCCACTTAATGAATATTCTGGGAAGGCCATTAGTTTGAGCATTGGAAATACTTCAGTGTATAAGGTGAAGCCCATGCCAACACGGGGCTCCCATTCTGGTGGGGGAAGACAGACAATAAAATGATTATAGAAAACTTTTATTGTGCTGGGCAGCTCAACGACTGCCAGGCAGAGGAATGTAAGGGACTATCCCTGTCTGTTGGCTTGCAATGGGAGCCAAGCATATCACATGAGCTAGAAATTGATGCACCGTCAAACAAAAACAGGAAATTGGGGTAAAGAGAACTCAACAGTGGATGTTACGGTAGCTGCATTAGTTGAAGAAGATCTGGTTGTGAAGATACAAAGTTGAGACTTGAATGACGTGGGTAAGCCAGTGATGTCAACATCTCTGAGAGAGGGAAAAGGCAACAATAATATGTGAAAACATCTTCAATAGGGATTGAATTTGGGGTATTTGAGGGATTGAAAGAAGGATCCTGGAGTGGAACTTAGTTGAGAGGTAATGAGTTGGAGGCAATGAGCGGAAGTAACAGGGCCCTGTTTATATAGATAGTTATAGAGACCATGATAAAATGCATGGCTATTTTCTTAATAGCAACAGGGATTCACTGAGTGGGAGGAGAGAGGAAATATTTAAAATAAAATAAATTATAATGGTCTTAATTAGGCTTTAGGAAGGCTATCCCATCTGTTTCGCAGAAAAAAAAGACTATAGGAGGATGAAAACAGACATAAAGAATCCAACTAGGGTGCTGTGCTGTTTGTTATGTCTGATTTTGAAAAGTAGAAGCTAACAGGCACATGATGTTCATTGTCCATCAATGTTATTTTTTAAAAATTTTAGTTGTATTTTCCTTGTATTGTAAGTTTCACTGTTGACTAATTGTGTTTATAGAGAATTTTTATGCACCCTCATAGAACAGAATTCCTGACAGAACAGAATAAATTGCACTATAAAACAGAAAACTCTTAATTCCCATCAATATAGACCTGTACAAGATAAGGCCAGGCAATTCAAGTGACTTATTCAAAGGAATCGTCTACAACCAGTTACAAGGAGAGTCTTTACTGAAACATGGGACTCCTGACTTTCAGCTTAATGATCTCTTTATGTATGATTCAGTCTTATCTATGATTAGAAATAGCTCACACACACAATATCCTAACCTTTTTATTATATTGTGTTTCCCTCTGTGCTTTCTGTTAATTATAGATCTTTAAACATCCCCTATAGCTTAGAACATCTCAGAATGAAGCCTTCAGGTTACTTTGGCAACTTTTCCTTATGAAGAATGAAAGCAGGGCAAACTCAAAAGACCACTTTTAGAAGAAAAGGGGAGCTTAGCAAGTTTTCTAAATCACTCAACAAACAGAGCCTTTCTCTAAAGCAGTAGCTCATCTGTGGTCTTTGGATAGGTGAATGGTTCCTGGATGCAACAGATCGCTTCACCAGAAAGTGGGCTCCTCTTAACCTCTACTATCTGGAACCTTAACTCCTTCCAAAAGACTATCACCACACAGTTTCTTTATTCCTTCCTTATATACCACCAGTCCATATTTTCATCTTTAACAAATGACTAATGGTCCTACATCATAGGAATTATGCTTCCCATTATTAACTGTTCAACACAAAGCAGGAACAAGCAGCAGTCATTTTGTTTGTATGGGGAACACAAATATTTTTTAAAATATTTAAAAAATAGAATACATTATTGCTAATTGAAGTTAGAAAGGATAGGCTGGAAAATGCTAAGACTTTAGCACCAGCCTGGGATAGATACCAAGGTCTAGGCCCAGGTTTAGATGCCATAATTAGGCCCTCCCTATCCAGATGAACACTATCTGAGAGAAAGAGGAACAGCAGATGTAGCGGTATATCAGCAGGCATCAGAGACATTTAATGGAGAATGTAGGTATCTTCCAACAAGTGGAAAGAGCTCATGGATGAGTACATGTGTTTAGAAATACAAGATGACTGGACCAATAATATCTACAAAAAAGGAAGTGGAGTTTAGTTATAGCTTGAGATTTAGAGCTGAATACAACATCTTTGGAGAAGACTGAAAAAGGAAGAACAGACTTAGTCATAATATAGGAGCACATTTATCAGAAGTGAGTTGGTTTGAAAAATAAGACAAAGTTCTGGCTACGTAAATTGGGATGTCAGTCTAAAATGTCAACACTCAGCTTCTTCCACAGAATTAGGACTGATCCTAGAACTGGAACCACCAAGGTTGAGATAGGAGTCATGCAGAACTCATAGAAGGCTTGACTTTGGCATAAGAGTTTGATCACATTTCCAAAAACACATGTACTGTTACTATATGCAGATATATCTATTATATCATTTTATATTAAACAAGTGAGATGACAATTGAAAACAAAATGCTTGTCTTTTTTTTTCTAATTGAATTAACTCTTCTCTTTGTAGTCTCAAATTTATTTGGTCTTCTGCAACCATATATGCACTAAAATATAGTCTGCAGTTAGAAAACATTCATTGATTTGGATTTAAATTTGGTTATTAGGTAACTCAAGATAAAATAAATTATTTCAAAGGTGACTATTATAGCTCTGGGATTAGAGATTCAGGAGAATAGCGCTTTACTACTTTTTAGCTCTTAGGCTGAGAGAGTGATTTAAATATATCCAGGACTCATTTATTCATCTTTCAGATGTTATAACGAATAGTAAGATTTTAGGTGTTCTTCCTGCAATCATGTTCTATACATCTACAGAACTATAAAGACAAAACTCATTGGTGTTTGTGGTGTTTTCTATATTATGATGATACTTTAAAATAGTCTCTATCTTCTCTTAATTGGTTTAGCTTCTTATGTTCCTCCTTTACAGCCTCTGCGACTATAGGAAAGTAAATACCATTCTCTACACCTTCTAAGAACATTCATGCCTCTGTGACTTTGCATGTGTGATTCCATATGTTCAAAAGCCTGTCTTCACTTCATCAATCTTAAGTAATAACTGTTTTTTTCACACTCAGTTCCAGGTTTGACTCCACATGAAAACCTTTTCAGAAATTTACTAGCCCCAGAGGTAAGTTGAATGGCCTGCTTCTGATTTCCTAAAATATCTTAAGCCTTCCCATGACAGTAAGTTCCATAAACAATTGTTTTCTTGCCCATCTAGCCAACAAACAGGGAGCACCTCGCACAGTACTTTACACATGAAAGATTTGCAATGAATGTATCCTGGATGAATTAACTAATGCTTTGACAGAGGGTAACTTACTGCACATTAGTATGTGACTTGGGCAAGATACATAACCTAAGGCCTCAGTTTTCTCAACTAAATAACTCTGGGTAGACTACAGTTACCAGTTTTTTTTTCCCCAAGAATAAACTCTGACCATGGATGTAAACCATTTAACAAACAGTTGGTGCATTATAAATGCTCAGCAGAATGGCTACTGTGAAATTTGGTCATTGTGTTAAAGTACTCAGTAATTTACTGATTTACAGCAATGGGCACAGTTGAAGAGTGTGAGACAGTATATGTGTGATATTAAACATAAAATATATTTTTTACACCAGAATATGTTGGGAAAAAAATCTCTCTCTCTAGAGAAATGCAGTTCAATTGATTTTGCTCTAACCATTTCAAGGCAGGGACTTCCTTCATCTTTATCTATCCTAGGAAGACTTTTGCTTTGTTCTCAGTAATGGAGATAACCAGACAGCAGACCAAACCTTCCTCCAATTGTGGCTGTTTGAAGTATTGGCCAGCCAGAAAAATGGAATCCAGGTCCAAAAGAGAACAGAATAGAACTTGAAGCCCTGACATAGAAAGCTAGTTTAAGAGGTGCCCATATATTCTAAATGTATTTGATTGTTTTGTTGCACAAAGCATCCACGTTTCTAATTACATCTAGAAGTGATATCAGGAACAAACCTGACCTGAAGGAAGGCAGCAATCAGGCCCTCCCATAAGAGTTACAGAGCCTGGAAAAACAGTACACTTGCAGACCCAAACACCATATGGATAAATATTTTAAAATTATAAATCAAGCCAACCAACTGTGTAATAAATACAATGTGTTCAAACCTCCTATCTTGACAAATGTTTCTTTATATAATTCTCTAGAAGACCAACTTTAAATTTAGAATTCTCAGATCCCTTAGAAATAAGAGTGAGAGCCTGAGGTCAAAGGGTGGGTGGAGCTGAATCCAATTCCTGGCTACACCCTTCCCTTTCTTTCCACCCCCGGCTTCTCTCTATACCACCGGGAGATATATGCATAGGCACACAGACATGTAGGCTTATTCATGCAATTTCTTTACACATCCTTCTCCCAGGACCTTACAAAGAGCTGCTCTTGTCCTCCTTGACAATGGATATGAGCATATAGTGGTGAGGAGGCCTACACACGCCACAGAAGGTTGCATACCATCTCGAGTCCCTGATAGCCAAGTGTTGTCTAAAAGGGTGGAAAGACCTCTGTATGGGCACAACCCGTTGGCTGCAAGACTCCTATTCCATTGACTGAGTCACGGTCAAAGGAGAGCTTTAGCAGGTTCACCCAAAACATGAGCTCATGCAGGAGCCCAGTTCTCCATATCTCAGGACAATGGAGTCATCACTTACGAGCACTATGATAGAAAAAAGCAAATACAATACAGCTTAAGAAGCTCTCAGGTTTCTAGCCCACAACTGCATGTGAGTGAGTGAAAGAGAAAGAGCCAGCAAAAGAATAAAATAAGCGTATGTCACAGGGTTACCAGCCATACATAGTTTTGCTGCCCACATTCTCATTTTCTTTTATATTATTTCAATCTGTTTTTATTATCTTGCTTCAGAGTAGAAAAACACATATGAAAATGGAACTACGACCTTAGAAATTTGTCTGTAATTTTAATTTTATGGGAAAAAAATAGCTTTCTTGAGATTGAGGGGTTTTCTTGGGACCTGTGACTTTCAGTGCTAAAACCAGTAAAGTCTCAGGAAAACTGGGATGTGTCTATCACCCTACTTTTATAATTTTAGGAAGGGTTCCAAGAATTATTTTACTAAAAAATCTTATGTGCAAAGGGAAGGACACATAAATAGATTTAGAGATACTTGATTTCTAGTCTGAAGCTTACTACTAATTAGCTTTGCGAATTTAAGACTCTCTACTGGGGTTCTATTTATAAAATGAAGAATTCGGTTTTCTTGAAGACCTAAGATTTAGTATCCCATAAAGCACTGACAGTCCTTACTTAGAAGACAGATATTTTTCATCAGTGGCAAACAATAATCATGAGAATGACATATTTAAATGGGAATAAGCAAAGATTTGAAAATTATATGACTTTCACAAATAATACATGAAAAAACTCCTTCACACAGGAGTGGGTTGCATAATGTATACGGACAGATTGCAAAATATGGCTGCATGTTTTACTTCAATCTAATTTAATAGTTATATTTTTCAGCTTATAAAATTATATCTCAATATCAAATAGCCAACACTAAAGACAAATCACAGCTTCCTTGCCCATAGCCTCATTTCCTTTTATTATTTTTGAATTTATCTTTATTTTCCCGCTTCAGAGCAGTAAAGCAAATGACAATGAAAATATAACCCTTACATTTTTTCTGTTAATTTTATGAAAAAACAAACTAAGCCATGAGAAAGGGCTGTAGAGAGGGCTGAATGAGGATAAAACATCTGTATGGATTAGCATCTGGATTAGGACTTCTTAACCATTAAGCCCCAAGGACAACAGGTTTCAGTACTTTATATTTTATTCCTAAATTATGGAACTAAGTTGACAGATGGATCTAATATTTGGCATCTGGAAGCAAGACCTTCAGTCACTGCCTTATTCTTATGACTGTAACCTACGCTTCTAGACCGGTTCCTTTTTAGAATTTTTAGCCTGGACTCGGCCAATAGCATTCTACTTTCTCAGGTTGTTAAGAGTGTATCCCTTAATGTACACAAATCTGGAAGAGTGCTTACGGGCACGGACTAATTGATCCCTGAAAGTGGCATCATGCATCTCATCTACATCCTCTGAGGCTCCCAAAGGGAGTTCTCATGACAGCTCAACCTTCAAAAGAAGAAATGCCCAAGGAGTTTTAGAGTACATCTGTCTATTTATAACAATCCCCTCTCCATCCTTGACCTGACTGTTTCTTCTTCTGCACTGGCAGAATTCTTGTTCCCTCCATAGTCTTTTAATTGTGCTTGGCATATGAACTAATTAGTGTACTAGTCACATTGTATTATTATTATTCGTTCCTCTGTTAATCTCTCTTATTTGAAGGAGACATCGTTTTCTAGAGCAGAGGTCACATCTTTTCATCATTGTGGCATGTAATTTAATATTTAATACATAGTATGTGCTCATTAAATGTTCATAAAATCAATGAATGTATAAAATAACAGATTACTCACACGGAGCCTTTGAGGCTTGCTTATGGTAAATTTTCTCCGTTTTTTGTAGATTTGGAGATTTCACTGAGGGAAACCTTTAATGCTAGATGAGACTCTAGAATGAATTCTGTAATGCAAGCTTATGTCTATGTAGTCTTCTGTCCTTAAAACAGTAAGATATTACAGAACATCACAGATGGATATACACTGAGTTTTTTAAATCACAGTGTGATCCAAAGCATGAACTTGTGGCACTAGAGAGAGGGATATTTAGACGGTTAGAACAAGTGCAACCCAAAATTAATACTCCCAACCCAAGTCAATTCTTTTTTACCTAGTAGAAGAGAAAGTCTATAGGAAAACCAAGCTTCTGGTTACTGTACTACAAATACCTTCTGTACTTTTCATAAAGGTACAATATACACTGGAGAGAAGTGGGCTATTATTGGACTTCATGCTACAGTACACTAGTACACTTTATACTACAAACACGGACAATTTTAAAGGGAAAAGGAGTCACTAATAGTAACATGCCAGGGTAACAGGTTTAAACCAGGACTTTCTCAGGCAAACCTGCATGCATGGTTACCCTATAATTGACTATATCTGTCGTTCTACACCAATAGTTCTCCATGGGAGAATAAATAGAGGAAAGGGAGTGGCTTTGCCTCTCAGAAGAGATTTGGCCATGTCTGGAGATGTTTTGTTTGTCACATGTGAAAAGAAATGCTACTGGCATCAAGTCAGTAAAGTCCAGGGATACCACTAAACATCCTACAGTGCACAGCACAGTCGGTTGCAAAAAACAAACAAACAATAATAACCACAACAAAAACATTATCTGGCTCAACATGGCAACAACATTGCTATTGAGAAACCTTGTTCTACATATTTTTAAACCCTCCAAGAGTTTTTAACTACATATTATTGCATTTTCTTGCCTCTTAACTAAGGATTTGGCTTTCTGAACATTTTCTCTCTCAATCTGTCTTTCTATTTCACACCTGGGTTTGCTTCCCAACTCTGCCCCTGGCAAACAGGTGAGCCCTAACACACAGGGAAAACTTCTGCATTCAGATGTCAAGATATTTTTGGTCAGAAAATGCAACTAAGGAATAGGCGGTCTTTTAAGTCTTCAGTAATATTTTAAAATTCTAGATTGTATTACTTTTAATAAATACAACTGCAACTATTTATTGTCAATCTAACTGAAAATGCTTTGTATAAGAAATAATACTACTGGTAATAATTTTTAGGTCATAAGATGACTTACCTCTCTTTTTTCTACCCAAACTTTCCTCTCTCTCTCTCTCTCTCTCTGTCACTCTCTCTCACACACACAGACACACACACACACAGACACACACACACACACACGCCAACTCCCTCCACAGATAAATACCTAGAAAATGGAAAAGACTAGAGATACAGTTCTATTTGTGGTAGAGATATGAACTGGAACACACACCAGTAAACACCTTTTTCAACTCTTTTATTTGTAAAGGTGTGTTTAGAGGACAAATTTTATTAGTACATATGGCAGCACAGATCCAAACTTTCTACACTTATTTTACAAATACTACAAACTAATAAATACATTGTGTAAGGTATAACTTCAATGAGACCATAGATTTGTGTCTTTTTATTTTTTTCGTTGTAGAATTTCCAGCACCTAGAAAAGAGCCACACCCATGGTAGGCACATGACACGTACATGTTTGTTAATGCTGTTCTTGATTACCCCAAACCTATTCATCAAACATTCCTTAGATGTCTCTTTAAAATATGTGATAGTTTGGGAATCACTGACTTTGTTAAGCAAGAATGAATAAGATAATAGGAAGTATAGTAAGTTGGCCAGACAATGTGACTCACGCCTTTAATCCCAGCACTTTGGGAGGCCAAGGCTGGCTGATCACTTGAATCTAGGAGAAGTTCAAGACCAGCCTGGCCAACATGGTAAAACCCAATTTCTACCAAAAATACAAACATTAGCCTGGGTTTTGGCATGTGCCTGTGGTCCCAGCTACTTGGCAGGCTGAGGCACAAGAGCTTGAACCCAGGAGGCAGAGGTTGCAGTGAGTTGAGGACTGCTCTCCAGCCTGGGGGACAGAGTGAGACTGTCAAAAAAAATACATTAAGTAAGAAGTATTATGGGTAAGCATCAAAGTTGGGTTTATGAAAATGTTTAGAACTTAAATAACAATGGTATATGGTGGTCTCACTATATTTCTTTTGTTTTTGTTTTTTAAAAAGCTTTGGGTTAAGGTATAATTACATATTATAAACTACACTTGTTGAAAGTATAAAAATTCTATGACTTTTAGCAAATTCCTAGAGCTGTGCAGTCATTACCACAGTCTAGTTTTAAAACATTCCCATCACCCAAAAATGTTGTCTGTTTCCTATTTCTAGCTCTACCCCTTTCAGTCCCAGTCTATAATTTTTATGTGTTTGTACAAGCTGGCTTTCCAAGCCAAAAAGGAATCATCTTCCAAGGGAAAGAGTTCTCCAAAAGAAAAATAAAGCAGTGTATAGAACCCTCAGTGCTGCTTCTTTTTTTTTTTTCGAGACAGAGTCTTGCTCTGTCACCCAGGCTGGAGTGCAGTGGCACAACCTTGGTCACTTCAACCTCCGCTTTCTGGAGAACCCTCACTTCTGTTCCTTTTACTTTTTGTCTCACGTTCATGTCAATCACAGTAACTCGCCTGAGATTGGCAGAAATAGGACTGAGGAAAGCTTGTAGAGATAGCTATAACCAGGTCTGAGACTAAGGGAAAGAATGTAATAGCTGTTTGTTCAAGGGTACTTTTCAGGTGTGTGTGTGTGTGTGTGTGTGCGTGCATGCGCACGCATGTGTATCTGTGTGCACGTGTGTCTGTGTGTCTTTCAAGGTGAAAGGAAGTGAGAAATGTTTTGTTCAAGGGTGCTTTTCAGGGGTGTGTGTGTGTGTGTGTGTGTGTGTGTGTTTTCAAGATGAAAGGAAGTGAGAAAAAAGTGCTACTATATTACTCAGTTTTCACACTGCTATAAAGAACTTCCCTGAGACTAGGTAATTTATAGCGAAAGAGGTTTAATTGACTCACAGTTCCACGTGAGGCCTCAGGAAACTTATAATCATGGCAGAAGGTGAAAGGGAAGCAAGGACCTTCACAAGGCAGCAGGAGAGAAAAATGAGCAATAGTATGGAAAACTGCCTTATAAAACCATCAGCTCTCATGAGAACTCACTCACTATCATGACAACAGTATGGGGGAAACCATTACCATGACCCAATCACTTCCCTTCCTCAGCACGTAAGGAAGAAAGGTTCCTACCTTGACATCTGGGATTACAATTTGAGATGCAATTTGGATGGGGATGCAGGATCAAACTATATCAGGTACTGATCTTAGGGAGAAATAAATCAGCAATATTCTTTATCTCTTCTTTTTTGTAAGGATCTATAACTCAAAGGAAATAAATAAATGTGCTAACCCTCTTCATAGAATGGTGATGTTTTATGTTCACAATGAAATGCAGATCTAAATTCCCTATTAAAAGGCAAACCCTCAATTTTCAAATCAGGAATAGCTCAGTACTTGAAAAACAATTGCTGGTGATGAAATTTATGGCATTGATAAGAGTCGAATTCAAAAATCTTAACTTGGATAGACAGGATTTTCATTTAATGAAGAATTGGATAAATGGGCAGTTACTTTAAACCCTTACCTACCAATATTTTGTTCTAAAGTAGTTAAACAAGTTTCAAAAGCTATTTTGGACTCAGTAATACTGCTTCTCTTTGTTAAAATGAACTATTTCAGATGTATTATTGTCACTTAAATATGACCTTGTACTCCAATATACTGTTCCAGTGAATCGTGCAAGCAAGCAATATTGGTATTTTTCTAAACTGTTTACCTCTTTCATTCATCAGGTCTGGTCTTCTTGTTTTTATTCCTTTGAATCCTTTTCCCATTATCCTCTCTGAAACCAGTATCTTTGGGGCATGACAAATGTGCTTTAGTAAGTCCGAACTGGCTAATTACACTAACAGAAAATTGCCCCATCAAATGTCAGTGTGTTCAACTACAGAAGCTCCAGTGAAAACCATAACTCAGTACAATGCCATGGTAATTTATTTTCTGTAAAACTGGAGTTTTCTTTTGTAAAATTGATTAATAAAACACCTCCAGGGCATTGGAACATACTGTTTCATCAGAAATCTTTCTAACAATATTGGTGATCTTCATTAATGCAATTGTCTTCAGACTTAGCCATTAGCTGAGTTATCCCCCTCTGTATTTTAAACCTCACTCGTGTTCTTAGCAGGGTCACAGCTCATTCGTTCTCTTTGTTTTGTTTCATTTTGTGATGTTTCTGTTTTGTCAACATTAATTTTTGCTAGTTCCATCTTGTTTTCATTTTATAAGAATGGCATGTCATCTTGCTACCTCCTGACAAAAATCACTTAGAAAAGGATGTTTAAATAAAAGAAGAACAAAACTATGTGTGTGAAAAGCTGAAGTTTCCTGAAATTTTATATACAGTAGGAATGCCAAGAAAACAAACACATTTTTCCAAGTGGAACAGACGTAGAAAAATTATAGTCCATCTATTCAATAGAATATTATATAGCCATTTCAGCAAAAAAGAAAAAAATATATATGTATTGTTAAGCTACAAAAAATCAAGGTGTGATACATGTGTTTCAACAATGTAAAAATGTTACTACTAATCCATAGATACTGACATGAATATATATAATAATAATATTTTATGTAGGGTTTTAAAATTTTGTTCCAGACTGATTTTTATTTGATTTTAGAATCACAAAATTACAATTCAGATTTATCAGTACATGGGATTGTTATACATGAATTTCAAGGAAAAGATAGTACTAAATACTTTTTTCTATACTTAGAAGTTTTAAATTTTGTCAGAAAAAAATTAATTGCCTGGCTGCTACAGTCACAGACAGGCTAAAACTCAACCATAGTCTTTAAAATTCATTTTGATTCGTTCCTTGTTCAGTTATTTTAAATTAATGTATAATAATTGTACATATTTATAAAGTACATCATACATTTTGATACATACTTACAATGGAGATGATTAATCAGGGAATTTAGAATACCGTCTCAAACATTAACAGTCTATTTGTGTTGGGTATATTTCAAATCTTCTCTCCTAGTTATTTTGAAATATAAAAAAAATTTAAAACTTTAAAAAAAAGAACTATTAAAAAATCTCCAGCCAGGTGTGGTGGCTCACACCTGTAATCCCTGCACTTTGGGAGGCCAAGAGCAGTAGATCACACAAAAAAAGAAAGAAATATACAGTGAATTATTATTAACTATGGTAACACTACTGTGCTACCAATCACTAGTACCTATTCCTTCTACCTTACTCTATGTTTATACTCATTAACCAACCTCTCTTCATTCTCCTCTTTTTTATGTCTTCTCTTTCACTTGATTTTTCCGATTCTATAACTGATAACTTTCAATGCCTGCTCTATAACATTCTTCTGAGGTTGCTACCTATGAAACCCCAGAGAGTTTAAGCCACCTATTTTCTCTTACTCCCTCTTCACTTTTCCCCCTCTAATCTATAGCACAGCTGCTATAATAAACAGCAAGTGAAAAACACCAAGACGGGTTGATAGAGGGACTGCAGAAGGAAGAAAAATAACTGACATTGTAGCGCCTTTAAGTATGCCCCTTTCCGGCTTTCTGAACAAGAGGCTCTGCATTTTCATTTTGCTCCAAGCTCCACAAAAAAAGTCTTGCTGTGACTTTGCCCCTTGCAAATTCACAGACTATCCAGTAGTCTCTCCATTTCCTCAGTACTCTGAATTCTCTCACCAATCTCATCATATCTCATCAATCTCATCATAATCACTGAAGGTCAAACTTAAGTCCCACTTTTTCTCTAGTAAGTAGGTACTCAGTGATGCATAATAAATGAATATGCAAGCAGGACACATAAAGAGAATGAAATGCATAGCTTTTAAGGCAGGAAGAATGGCAATGACATAGACAAGTGATATGCAGGTCTGCTCATGAGGAGCACAGTAGACATCTAGTTAAAGCTCCTGACAAAAGTTCTAAAGTCTTTCCAGCTTGTTAATGTTGCAAAGAGATCAGGGATGGAAGAAACCAAAACTTAAAGTCAATGATCACTTATTGAACATCCGCTTTGTGCACAGCTTCCTGTGGAGCAGGTTTTCTCAACCTTGGTACAAGGCTATTGCAAATTTGGACTTTGCTTAAGTAGATATATAAATATGTGTGTGTGTGTGTATATATGTGTGTAATTATGTATATATACACATATATATAATCAGGATATTTATATAAGCATATATACTGATTATATGAGTATATATATAATCAGTATATTTATATAAGTATACTGATATATGTGTATATATACATATCTACACACATCTATATAATCAGTATATATACTTATATAAATATATATATTGATTATATATATACTTATATAAGTATATATACTTATATAAGTATACTGATTATATAGACGTGCGTAAATATGTATATATACACATATCTATATAATCAGTATATATACTTATATAAATATACTAATTATATATATACTCATATAATCAGTATATATACTTACATAAGTATACTGATTATATAGATATGTGTATATATACATATTTACACATATATATATAATTACTATATATATTTATATATATAATCAGTATAAAGTATATATACTAATTATATGAGTATATATAAAATAAGTATATATATACATTATTATATAATCAATATATAGTCATATATATAATCAGTATATTTATATAAGTATATATACTGATTTTATATATATATATATACACTACACACATGCACGCACACACAACACACACACACACACACACACACACACACACACAGAGTTGCCAAATCTGACCTGAATCTGATCCCAGACTCTGGCTGAGCGATAGATAACAGGAGTTCGCAGACACAGGTGTTTTTCCTGTGAGAGCACAGCTAGGGGACCCCATGGCTTACAAACCCTGAAGAGGGAGTCCAGCGTGCAGACCCCATATGCCAGAGATGGTTGAATTTATTTTAGAACAGATTTAATGATAAAGGTCTCAAGCAAACACTATTTGTGGGTAATTAACATTGCTGACCCCGAAGTAGAGAGCAATCATGTGCATGGATGATGAAGAGTTGGTTTTAGGACAACATGAATAAACAAGCTATTTAGATAAACTCCTCTACATTTCCCTGTTATCTGCTCTTTGATATTAGCACAAGGTAAGAGGATTAGGCTACCTTCAGCCATAACCCTTTACCGAAGATTTTGCAAAACCTTCTGGTCTTCCAAGGTTTGCTTCTTTTCTATAATTTTTCCCACCACTCTGACCAATCTCATATGAATTCTTTGAGGTGGGGGGCAGTCTTGTGCACCGCCAAGCATATGTGTTTGGCAGCATCTATGACCTCTATCACCTAGATGCCAGTAGAACACTCCCCTCAGTCATGATAATAAAAAATGACTCCAGACATTACTAAATAATTTTTGGAGAGAAAAAGTTGCCCCAAAGTGAGAATCATTGGTGCAGAGGGCTACTTGCTTGATGATGGTATTATTTTCCACCACAGATAATAACCCTCCAACCTACTGTATTAGGAGGAGGAAAAAGCAGGATGAAAAATTAGATACACTTGCCAGTTATCCTGGCTTTTGTTTCAAAACACTTAAACGATGGAATGGAGAAAGAATTTGCCATTGGAGAAGAAATAAACTGGCCAACAGTAAGAGAGAGAATCTGGAGGCTTGGCTATAATATCAGGCAGAAACATGAAGAAAAAGGCCGGGCATGGTGACTCACACCTGTAATCCCAGCACTTTGAAAGGTTGAGATGGGTGGATCACCTCAGGTCAGGAGTTCAAGACCAGCATGACCAACATGGTAAAACCCTTTCTCTACTTAGAATACAAAAATTAACCAGGTGTTGTGGCACACACCTGTGGTCCTGGCTACTCCAGAGGCTGAGGCAGGAGAATTGCTTGAACCTGGGAGGCAGAGGTTGAGGTGAACCAAGATCGTGCCACTGTACTCCAGCCTGGATGACAGAGGAAGACTCTATCTCACACACAAAAAAGAAGAAGAAAGATTAATCTGCAGTGAAAAAGAGGTTCTTGTGGGCAGATGAGATATGACAGATGGAGATGGTTCTAGAACAGAGGAAATACCGTGTCTTGGCACTGCCCTGGAAAGTAGGCAACAACAGAATAGGTATGGTTGGCCTATGCAGATAGGACCATGCAACCCTTATAGACAAAATTTGAAGAAATAAATACTTTACAGGGACAGCAGGGAGAGTTAGAATGAAGGAGCAGAGTGTAGGTTGAGAATATGAACATTTCAGTGTCTCCTTCTATATCCTAAAATCAGAAGACTAGATAGCTTCCTCTGTTCACCCTATATCACTCTGGCATCTCCTAAAATGCTAGATGTGTAGCTAACACCATTGCTGGAGAGGGAACACAGGAAGACTAAACATCCAGCAGCAAAACAGGGTTTCCAGTGAGAAACTTACTAATACTGAAATATGTATATGTGCACGAACTTAAAAAAAGACATTGAGTTTGTTTACTGAAATTTGAATTTTTTATTCCTTAGCTCACTTAAATGATAATTTCTCAGGTATGTTATGTTGTGTCCATTTTAAAGAGAAGTAAACTGAATCTCAGAAAGTATAAATGATTCATTCAAGATTACCAGCTTTCAAAATAGCAAATTATTATGCTCATTTTGTTAACATAAATTAAAATGAAGACCAGGCCTGAAGAATCCTTGAGTAGACAAAAGCAGTTATGCCTTATTAGTTACCTTAACCTTGCTTTATTTGCAAGCATAAGCAAAACTTAATTTGAGGTTTTTTTTTTCCTGTTAATGCCTATATTAAAGAAAAACAGAACTTTAGCTCAATGAATCAGAAGCATCTGGCTGACTTACACAACTAGGGGCTTTGCAATGGGATAGACCAAATAAGGCGACTATATAACTGTAACCAATCAAATACTTTCTTTGCTTTGCTTCTGCATCTATCCTATAAAACTTCCCTTGTGTTCTCTCTATGGAGCTCTTGAACCACTTTTGGTTTGAAGCTGCCCAATTCATAAATCACTGTTCACTCAAATAGACTTTACATGTTTATCATGCCTCAATTTACCTTTTAACAATATATAGCAAGAGCTTTGCTGGATGGAAGTACAATGATGAGCCAACCTAGAAAGCAGCCTTGACCTTTTGGAGAAATTCAGTAATCACACAATTAACTGTAAATGGCAAAAGTAACACGTGCTATAAAGTACACACTGTTAAAATAGCCCATAATGGGGAAATGGTGTTGCAAAGAAGGTGTTCTATAGGAATGGATAAGTTAACATGACCCAGGGAAGGGATTCCCACGTGTTGTGAGTATCATAATCACTTGGAGGGATGGCTGAAGAACAAATTGTTGAGTCCTATTCTTGGAGTTTCTAATAAATAGGTCTGGTGTGGGGCCTGAAACTTTGCATCCATAACAAATTTCCATGTGATCAGTTGCTATTCATGCTACTGGTCTGGGAAGCACATTGTGAGACCCTCTAAACAATCTAAGCAAAGCAAAGAGTGTGGAGGAAGACCTTGTGGGAAGAGGACTCAAGGACATTTTGTGTCCATACCATAATGGAATGCCCTGCCTTTTTTTAAAGATGTAGAATCTATAGGCAAGAGTTCAGTGGCCTTAGTTGCTTCTGGTAAATGGCAGACTGGGAACCTACACTCAGGTCATATAACGTCTAGCCAGACAATCTCTTTCCTGCCAGTGTTCCAAGACACTCGATCATCTCCCACTCTGGCCTGCACAGACTACTTTCATGGCTGTAATCTAGTGAAAGGTAAATAGCAGACTTATTACCCAAAAAAATGTGAACCAGCTCTGCTGGGTGTATCTTGTCTTTGGTTGAGAGAATACTATTTCAAGCAACGCTTCAGGATATTCTTCCTTTTCTTCGTGATGGAGGACTTAATCTTACTGAAAACACATTTCTTCTCTCAAGAGTGTCCTTGAACTAATACAGCAGAAACTCTGACTCCAGTGGGGCTTTCTGATATGCTTTTGAAGAGAGTAAATTTACTAATCAATACAAATTACAATTTCTCAACTGGCAACTCAGCAAGCCAAGCACAGCCTCTGCAGTTTTATTATTCATAGCCTGAACTCTCAGGACTAGATGAGTAGAGAGAAACCACAGAGAGAGATGCTATGTAAACACATCAAACAAAGGAAGAGATTGTTTTAGAGAGACTTGACACAGGAGTATTTACATGACCAGGATAAAATGTCCATTCTTAAGTGCTACCTTGACTTAAACAACTTTAGAGAGATCTATTAAACATTATACTTTAGAGTATGGGCTAATAACCTCTCATAGTCAGGAAAGTAATTTTTTTCTCTGTCCCTTACACAATACCTGTACACAAATACTCACGCATGTGTATAATTTATACATGTATTAAGATACACAATTATCAATTATATATGCACTCACAGACACGAATATAAAGACACACAATTATGAATTATACATATACCTGCACAACACACACATATATATAACGAACAAGAGCGAAACAGAGAAAAGCACAGAGACAGAGGCACACAGGGATGTACTGAGAATTGTACTATCGTAAGAGGTTACATTTTAGTTGTTGCATCCAGCTGCTATGTAACTTTAAATGAAATGATTACCTGTTCTAGAACTCGGGTTTTTTTTTTTTGTCTGCAAAGTAAGGGGGTTGGATATAATATTTAAACTTTTTCAGGACTGATGTTTCCTCTATATAGACTAAACTATTGCATAGGGATGTATTTCATCTTTGAAAGTTTTCTTTCCCCGTATAAGAAGATTGAAAACTCTTCTTCACATTTTTTAAAAACTCATGTCACTTTTTAATCAAAATGAAAATCTCACAATCTCCTTTAGATTTATGTAAAATTTTAAAATAATTTAAGGGTGACTGAAACAAGTTAAATCAATGATAATTTTAGAGGAAGGTTCTATTTTGAAGTATATAGATCATCTTCTTTCCAGTTACATAATATCACTAACAGTGTGGAACATGCTTACTCACTGAAGCTTTGGAAGCTCAAATACTATCTAGGTCACGTTCAAAGTCATAACTCTTAGCCCGCTTTGTTTTCAAATAAAGCCTCTCCAGCTCTCCTTAGCTCTCCCTCACCCTGTAGTCTCTTCATCCTTGCAATTTTCTATAGTATACTCTGCTATTTTTCATTTAAATGTTAGCTCTTTAATAGCTGGGAGCGCTAGAAGGAGCTAATGTTTATTGACCCCTTGCAGTGTGCCCAGCACTGTATTATGCTGGGTTTTTTATGTACATCATCTTATATAATCCTCACTAGTTCCCTATGAGGGAGGTAGAACCATCGTTCTTATGTTATAGATGAGAAAACAAGAGTTCAGAGATAGTGGGGACTTTGCCCTGGGGCATGTCTAATATTTGCCAAGCTTTCATTTGATTCCAGTTTTCTTTTCTGGAAATTCTGTGCCAATTTTACTGCTCCTGATGCCTCCCTACTTAACAGTCAAGAGGAAGGGCAGTAAATAAATGTTAATCGCTGATCTACTAGGTGGTTGATAATATGCAAACATTTTATATGTTGTATCTTATTGAATTCTTGAAACATGAGGTAGAAAATAACTCCTATTTTTTTTTAAACAAAGAGAGGTTAAACAATTTAGCTGAGACCATATATTCAGTATTGAACAAAACAGATATGTGAACACAGGTTGTCTAAATTGTGACTGGCATCTCTGATTTGGGACAGCTTAGGGTATCTCCAGTCATTGAAATAAGTACTGAGCAATTATCAAGATAACTTCATGTTTTTCTAATTTTTCAATATTAGTTTATGATTTGTAGGTATCTTGAAAAATAAATAAACACAAAGAAGAAAATGTCCTGTATAAATGAAATGCCCAGAAAACACTTAGTTTTAATAAACACATACATACACATATATGTATACGGATATATGTACAGAGATATAACACAAAATATGTATACAGATATAACACAAAAGGATTATAATATATTTAATTTTATGTTTATTTAATTGTTTTTTTATACAGTAAGTTTTAAATATTGAATAGTTTTTTTCTCTCATATGGGTTTATCAGAATTTATTCAGTTCCATTTAATTAGCCTTACAAAGTTTGTTTTTCATTTTCCTCTAGGATAATAGTGTTAAATGGAATTCTAGCATACACAGAAGTTTTTTTATGGTGCGCAAAAAATAAGAGGTGGACTTATTTATTAAGCTAAATCAAAGATAAAACTTTACAAATTCAAAAACATTAGGTATTATCTTAGAAGTCTGCCCAAAATCATGAAAAATATAAATTACGATGCTAAGAACTTACCCACATGCTGGAAAGACTGACTTGAAATAATATGAAAATATTATAGAAGTACTGAACAGTTCAATAGAGATTTTTGAACACTCAGAGGAGTGAGTCTACCATAAAAACCACAACATGGGAGGGAATTGAAAGCCCACCAAGCCCAGTATTCTAAATCATTCAGTGTTCTTCACCTGAACCAACATCCTTGGGCACGAGCATGCACACATTTCTCCTTCTCTTCCTCTTCTTCCTCTTTCTTCTCTTCCTCTTCTTCCTCCAACTCCTCTTTAACCACATAAACATTCTTTTGTGCATGATCTATGTGGTATTTTAGTAATACATTAGGCTAAGATATTTTGAAATATTAAGATATGAGGGTTTTTTTTTCTTTCTCTGATTTCCCTTTCCTTCCCCTCCATTCAAACACCTATCTTTGTACTTCACTGACTCCCAGGAGGTACATAGCAACAGCAGGCAGAAATAGCCTGTGTATATTTCTGACTTTTATTTTCCCAAAACTCAATATCTTAGAAACATATTGAGAACTTTCAGAGGAGCTAAAAGAGAAGGGAAGCATATTTCTCAGTAGAAGCTGAGTGGTTTAGAATTAGCTGGGGGAAAGAAGACTATACCGATGGGGTAGTACCTGAAAAACTAAGTTCTTTTGCAGCAACACAGAGAAATCACACAATAGTTACACAGTGCATAAGACTTTAGATATTAGATGTCTGTCTTCGCCAAAGAGTGTTGCATTCCCACTGTAGCACAGAATCTACACATGGCTACCAGGTCTGAAAGGACCATTGATATAGGAAAAAGGCAAGTCTTAGAATTGCAGATGAATAAACAGTGACAGCTGAGTTGGAGGAGGAAGATAACTTCGTTTGACATAAAACCACACAACTCATGACACAAGGCTAGGAGGTGGCTCTAAAAGTGTACAAATTCAGCTTACCTACTATTCCAGCAAGAGAGAAATTCAAAATTAGCTTGTTTATTTAAAAAACATAGAAATTTGATAGTCTTTCTTCTTTTTTTCTTTTATATTATTATGGATACATAAGAGTTGCATATATTTATGAAGTACTCATGATTTTATGGTATAGGCATACAATATACAATGAACAAATCAGGACAATTGGGTACCCATTACCTCAAACATTTATCATTTCTTTTTTCAGGAACTTTCTAATAGTATTCTTTTAGTTATCTTCAAGTTTACAATAAATTATTGTTAACCATAATCACCCTATTTTGCTACCAAATACTAGATCTTATTAATTCTATCTAAGCGTATCTTTGTACATTTTAACCATCCCCATTTTATCCACCCCTCCCCACTACCCTTTCCAGCTTCTGGTAATCATCATTCCACTTTATATTTTCATTAGTTCAGTTAAAAAAAAACAAAGTTCCCATATATGAGTGAGATCATGTGAAATTTGTCCTTCTGTGCCTGGTTTATTTCACTTACCATAGTATCCCCCAGTTTTATTCATGTGGTTGCAAATTACAATATTTCATCTTATATATTGCAGAGATAACTGCATTCCCATGTTTATTAAAACACTATTCAGAGTAGTCAGGATATGGACTCAACATAAGTGTCCATCAATGGAATCAACATAAGTGTCCATCAATGCATGAATAGATAAAAAATGTGGCACATATACCCAATTGAATATTATTAATACACAGAAAAGACAGTCCTCATTCATAACAAATAAAAATGTGATATCCCTGAGAAAGGTAAATGTGATATTTACAAAACTAAAATACAAATGTGCTATTGCTTATTGAATGAGAATGAGATTTATACTGCTACATATATTCACAGAAAAATCATCAGTTCAAGAATCATGCTCATCTTTATTATACCTACATTTATATAAGTCCTGTGATTGGACACAGGATATTAAAAGGGTAAACAGCATTTGGTAACACGTCTGTCTTCTATTTGGCATTTTATGTATTTAAGCTCGCTGACTGTTGTCAATGATATGTACCATATTAGTCAAGAAATTAAGCATTAGACAATAGATAAGTGAACTGATTAATTCAAGATCAAGTGGTTCAGTGGTCGGCCTGGATTTCCACCCAGATTTGACTGGACTCTAAATACTTTGTGTTACTTTTGCATGCAACTCTGAAGTATCTAAGATCCATACACTTGGAATATTGTCCAAATTTTTCTTCAGAGTTCCATAATCTCTATTGTCTTATCATCAATCCACCCTCACTGTATTTTACCTCTGATCATTTTTTAAGCCACAAATATTAATCTGCATAAAATAGTCACATGTGTATGCATAAAATTGTCACATGTAATAGTAACAGTAAGTTGAGGAACATCCAACAGAAGGAAGAAATCCATCGCCCACATCCAATTATTTAACATTATTTATTAAAAGAACACGGTGGAATAAAGATTGATACTACAAGGAGGGAGGTAAGTTAGTAAAGAGGGTTTCAAGAATGCTGAGCTGGCAAATTCAATCTCTGTGCGTTTTCCTCTTTCTGACTGCATTTGAACGCATTGACATCACAATCAGCCCTATAATAATATGGAAATGAAAAGGGATTTGCAGTCAATGAGGGCCCAGTAACATGAGGAAAGCTGGCCAACAGTTTGCATAATATTTTCGGCTCTGAAAATGTTTTATAGCCATCAAGCCTATAAGCAAGCATGAGGTCCAGATGACTGCTGTGAGCTTTGATCAATTAAGGTTTGAAAGCGTATTTTATTTGCTTGGATGCATGGTTCAGAGTGCCATCTATTATTGTTTGTCACTCATAGGTGCTTTTTCAACATTTTCCTCTGAAGTAGCAGGGGAACTATTCCTTAGAGAAAACAGGCAACACAAGGCATTTGAAAGTCTAGTTATTTTTAGTGAGGTTGAGTGGATATCTCTTGGTGAAACTAAGAAAAGTATCACTTTTACCCTTTTTTCATGAGCCAGAAAAGAAAGAAAAAACGTTTCTGTAGCACCTCTGCTTTTGAAGCTTTCTTCCACTCAACCACATTAGGGTTTAAACCAATCAAACAAACAACTCAAAAATGATTCTGTTCCTAGAAAAGAAAATGGCTAAGGTTTTAAGAAAATTATTTTTATTATAGGATTTGTCAGATTTGAAGAAAAAAATGTATCCCATTTTGGGTACACATGTCACAAACCCTTCTGTTACCCAGGCACTGGTGAAGCACTTAGTGTGCTGGTAGGCACACAGCACGCACTTAAAACATGTTAGCTGTTAAATGCCAGATGAGAAAGAGAAGGTCACAATAAGCTGTCCTATTACTATACAGGCCAACTGGCATATGGAATGCTCTGTGCTACCCTCACAATGAGTCCAATTCCTCCATCTCTTTCAATACATACCTTAGGTAGCCTGTCCTAATCTCCCACGCTTTCTTTAATGTGTAACAGAATTAAGGCCTTTATATACATTGCTTAGGTGTTGATTATGGCATGAGGAAAAGATGGGGACAGTGAAGTGGCTGCAGAATCATTCCTCTGCATTCATTTTGCTCTGGACTTGTGGAACAGAGGGTGCTGGGGGAAGGATGAAAACACAGAAGGTGCTCTCACCCCCAGAAAGCTAAATAGGATCACGCTGGGGAGACGGCAGAGTGAAATGGTGACGTCAGCTTAGCACTGTGTCTCTTCCAGGATTTAGAATAAAATTCAAACCCCTACATGGCACAGGAGTGGGCTGTTGTCTATATTCGTGACCTTATTCGTGACCAATTTCCCTCTTAGTAAGGTTTAATGACTGTACTCATGCTTCTTTTCTGTTTCTTGAAAGTTCAATGCTTAGGATATTTATCTGTAAAACTTTCCCTTCACCACCTATGGATCTTCACTTAGCTAGCCCTTCATGTTTTAGCTCAAATGTCCCCTCAGGAGGAATTTCATGGCCTTGTGGTGACTCATGGCTGTAATCCCTCAACTTTGGGAGGCCGAAGCAAGAGAATCGCTTGAGCCTAGGAGTTTGAGACCTGCCCAGACAACAAAGTGAGACTGATCTCTACAAAAAATTAAAAAAAAAATTGCCAGGTATCATGGCATGCATCTGTAGTTCCAACTACTTGGGAGGCTGAGGCAGGAGGATTGCTTGAGCCTAGGTCAAGGCTGAAATGAGCTCTGATTGCGCAACTGCATTTCAGCCTGGGAGACAGAGCGAGACCCTGTCTAAAGAAAAGGCGGGGGCCTTCTTAAGAAGAACCACACTTTCCAACTTCTATTTGTTAGTCACCATCAAGGTATCCTGTCTTATTTTTTGACCATGTTTTTGCCTCTCTGAAGTTACCTTATGCTATTTATTTACTTGGTTTGTTGTTCATTGTCTGCTTCCTCCACTAGAATGAATGCTGGATGAGGACAGATACCACATCTCTTTTTCACAGGGCTATATCATTAATGTCTAGGAAGATACCTGGCATGTAGTAAGTGTCCAGTAAATATTTGTTGGAATAATAAATAAATGAAGGAATATGGGTCGAAGAGACACCTAAGATTTCCAAAGCTGGGTTTATCAAGGTAGAATGGTAAATAGAGATGTAGGGCAGAAATAAGAACAAGAGGAAAGGTTTTGCCAGCATGCTCTACGTCAAATATCCCCTGAGCACAAAAGCAACAATGTTAAGCAATTAAAGTACCCAACAGAGAAAAGATCAAGGAATTTTAACTCCTAGAATTTCCTGGAGACATAATCTTGATGACAAGTGAAGAATGGTGAGGCCAGTGTGTTCTCATAGAGTAGAGGAATGAACACTGACGCTCAATAATTGATTTGCATGTGGCCTATCTCTGTGCATGGTTTGCTGTTTAGAATAGAATCAGCCTGGGAGAAATATGGAAGTTCAGGATTACTAGAGGATTTGGACTCAATTTAGGGACTTACAGCCACTCAATAATCACTAACACTGATAATTTTTCTTAGCTACTTACCGTTTTCCAGGTATGATGCAAAATCGTTTAGAACCACTATCTTGTTTGATTGCCACAAAACCTCTGTGTGTAGGTTTTCTTTGTGCTCCCTTTAACAAAAGAGTTAACTGAGGCTTACGGAGATGATGTCAACTGTCCAAGGTAACAAATGAATTGTAGTATACTTCGAACTCAATAGCAGGTCTGCTTCACTCCAAGCCCACGCTCAAAACTATTTAATTATTAAGTGTTTTTTTCAGTAGGATGCTACTGGCATTTTGGAAAGGAATTATCTGTTTAGTAAGACCATCCCTCACATAGCATCCCTGGATCCCTACACAAAATGTTTGTGACATCCCCCAGTACCAATGCTTCACTTCTGTTGAGAATCATTGTGCTAGTACATTTAAAAGAAGCTATGGAGAAATGTTTCTACTGCCAGTCTTCCTAATTTTTCAAACTTCCAATAAGAGAAAATTTATTTGTATTCTCCAGGATCACACTGGACCAAAGAAACATTATTAGAATTTTTGGCAGTCTGGATCTCCTGTAAGTAAATAAGAGATTTGGATAGAATACATAAGAAACCATCTCTTGGTATATTCAACGCATGGCACTTTTATGTTTGATTTGGTTACATTTTCAGGAACATATCATCATGTTTATACATATCATCATAACAGGAATCATATACAATGGTCATAAAAAAATCAAGATTAAAATAATTTGGTGTCTTACATAGAAAGGCAATTTAGATTTTTACTGCTCCATGCTGTATAGACCTTTTAACTGAACTGATTCCAATATCTGTTCCTCTACAACTCAGTCTCTCTATTCTTACAGATAAATTTTTCTAAGATGCTGCTTTCATAATGTTAGTCCTACTGTGAAACATGCACTAATATCCTACTATTTAAACCCTTCATTTTTTTCCCTTTCTTGGCAATAACGTTCTTCACCATCTAGACTTTACTTAAAGTACTTGCTTTATCTTCTGCTTCTCACCAAGTATCATTAATTTCTGATAACTGAACCTCTTTACTATTTCCTAATGACTTTTATACTTTTTCAGCTCCAGACATTTACTTTTTCCATTTCTCCTGCTGAGAATTCTCTTCTGAATACTCTGTGCTTAATAACCACTACCAGGTCTTTCACTAGTCAAATACCTCCTTCTTCATGGCTATGAGAACCTGCAGCTTTTTTTTCTTCCTCTAAAGGCCCAGAGATTATTTTCTCAGTAATTATTCTTTATGGTAGATTATCAGAATAATATGTGGTGCTTGTGAAAGTATAACTCCTATGTCTGCAACTCCAGAGGTTTTGATTTAATACATCTGGAATAGGGCACATAAATCTGTATTAAAAGAAAAAAAATTCACTATGTGATTACTGATGATCAACCAAGTACAAAAATCACTCAGTTCGCACATTTAATTATTTTGCATGAATGGCTTCATTTTGTATCATTAAAATTTCCATGATGGGTGGGTCCATGTCTAATTCATCAAGATTCTAATTTACAGAAGGCACTTGAACATTTTCTCATGAATGTGTTGTAAATTACCTGACAAGATTCTATTTGATAATTCATGCTGATTTTTTTCATGATCAAAGAATGCATATATTAGAATATACCTTATTTTAATGATAAATTAAAAATTATTTTTATTGCACTGCACCTAATTTCAGATTGGAATATATAATGTACAGTTAACACGCCTCTTTCTCATGTCAAAAGACATATGAATAACTAGGCCAGGTACAGCAGCTTACACCTGTAATCCCAGCACTTTGGAAGGCTGAGGCGGATGGATCATGAGGTCAGGAGATCGAGACCATCCTGGCCAACATGGTGAAACCTCATCTCTACTGAAAACACAAAATATATAATATCTGGGTGTGGTGGTGTACACCTGTAATCCCAGCTACTTGAGAGGCTGAGGCAGGAGAATAGCTTGAACCTGGGAGGCAGAGATTGCAGTGAGCCAAGATCCTGCCACTGCACTTCAGCCTGGTAACAGAGTGAGACTCCGTCTCAAAAATAAACAAATATGAAATATGAATAATTATTTAGTGAACTAACTTTTAGAAAGTTTAATAGAGCTTAATTCTTGTATTGTGCTGGTCTCATGAAATATTTTAACAGGTAAAAATATTGTGGGCTTCTTCTTGATAAATTCATTTGAAGTCTCAGTTGGAGATGAGTATTCTGTATAGCTTTGAAAAAGATGAAAATCCATTTGTGCAAATTGTGTTTATGAGAACAGAGGCAAAGCACTAATAAGTGCTAATGTCCCAAAAGAGGTATATTTTTAACCACATGATAAATACAGATCATAATTATAAGAGTTAAATGCAAAAGTTCTATATTATCACAATGTAAAAAAAATGAAAAAGAGGCAAGAAATTTAAAAGAAAGAAAATGAAATACAGAAGGATTAAAGGGAATGGTGAGTTGGATTAAGGGAAGGATAAAAGGAGAAAAGAGAAGGGAATTATTAAAAGAGTCTTCATAGGCAATGTATCCACATAATGAGGACTGGATCTTATAACAATTACAGTTTATTCCAACTGGAGGGGTTTTTAAATAAAATAATGTGAAATAACAGGTACAGTGTTGGGTTTCGCAAAGTACCTTGTGAGTAAGGAGTCTCAAGCTAAGTTTCATTAATTTCACCACATATCTGCCTCTTATCATGATTTTTGATGTGATTTTGGTCATTGGCCCCAGAAATCCCTGTATCTGCCTTGGTCTAGCCACCCCTTCACACTGTGACTTCCCAGGAAGTAATAATAGTCACACAGAGCTCAAACATAAAGGGAATTCTTAAAAGGACAAGGACAAAAGGCAATCAGAGTACCTCTTTATGACTGGGAGATCTCGTACCTGAGTCACAAAAGTCACTCTAACTCAAAGGAATGGCACACAGGCACAAGGCAAGGAAATAGGAGGGCGAGGGAATGAGTCTGAGGACAATTACAATGTAGGTACAGTCATCTGAACACCAAATGTGTCATTATGGTAACATCAAGCCACTGAGGCATAACTCTTTCTCCAAAAATTATACCAGCAATGGCTTTTGATAATTACCAAAGGAATTATCATTTCAAGATTGATATGTGAGTTGAAGTGGGTTTCTGAGCACCTGCCAAAGCAGGCAAGAAAAGAACCATTTACTGCCAAGTCTTGCTTCCTGTGCTTCAGTCACATCTTGTGATTGCGTTGGCTTTTGCACTAATATTCAAGTGAGTTTAATTCCCAGCAACACCACATATAAGGTGTGCAGACACAAACTTGGAATGCTAATATAGAAAATCCGGTACAGATCTTAACAGAGTTTATGGAAAAAGCAAAGCTCATGTACAGAGCAGACGGTGGCTAAATGTCAACAGACTTGTGAGTAGATGTAGATTGTGTACAGAGATTTGGGGCAAACCCAATTCTCTGGAACATGGTGAAAATTTTAATATAAGGTAGAAAAGGCTTCTGAATGGCAGAAAGGGACTTTACTGCGTTTATTCAGTTTACAACACAGAGGAGACCTTTAAGGACTTACTAAGAGTCAATTTATCTGTAATTTAGAGACATGTTCTAGTTAAGTGATAATCAGATTCCCAAGCCACATCATCTAAGAGGAAATGAAAGGCTGAAGTGGAGAGGAGCTGTTATAAGAAGACATAAAAATTACAGTAAACAATACAATCACATGAGTATTCCAAAAATCTGGCAGAATAATTTAAAATGTTAGAAGCCTAGGTCTATTCACTGAAGTGCTAAAAGTTCTATGTAACTAATGGCTAAGAGTAATTTGAATAATCACTGTACAGACGTTGGGTCATAATGTGAAAAAATATACCCATGTAAGTTTGTGTTAAAGCTTAATCACACATACAAATATATATAGATAGAAAGAGAGAAAAGGAAATATGTATCCAACCACAAAGACCCAACTTGAAAATAAAACTGCAATATTAAATATTACTGCAGACATAAATACATATATAAATTTACCAACAGGAATTTTTGAAAATGTAAATATTATCTAAAATTTTTTTCTCTAAGAAAGTTTTCAGTATGATAGCTTCCAAAATACATAATCAATTCCTCCTATCTTCTCTTCTCTAAGATAGATATAGTCCTTCTCTCAGAACTCTCCTTCTATATTACTTTTAATGATATTATCATATATTGAGTAGTTATAATGTATTGGGTCCAATATAGTCTTCCTTACATTTCTTCTCTTATGTCTCACATAAACCCCACAAAGCAGAATTTATTAGAGCTTATATTTTATGAGCTCTAATATGAGATGAGAAAATTCCTTCATTTCTTTACTGAGAGCTAATTTAACATCATAATATAGTGGAAAGATTAGGCAGTTTGTAATAAAATCTGGTTTGAGTTTATTTTGCAATTCCTGGCTTTGTAGTCCTAACCACTTGCAAAATAGGACTTACAAAATAACAGTAACCTATACAGTGAAAAAAAAATGTGTTCATGGTCAAATGAACAACACACAGTTGTTATATTTATTTAATTATTAATATTCTGCTTGACTTCAAAAAGAATCTGAGATAGGAGAATATGATAAAGATGGAAAAAAAGGATGGATAAAATGAAAGAAGAAAGAAAATATGTAAAGAGGGAAAAAGGTAGCATGAAGAGAAAGAAAAAGAATAAAATAAAGACAAGCAGCGTAAGGAGGAATGGAGGTTAAACTATTGCTACATGTGAGAAGGCCCAAACTCCCAACTCTATACTCCATTTCTGACATTCTCTAATCAGGGAGGATATTTACTCATGGATCCTGATTCTTTCTTTTGTATGATTATAAAGATTCCCCTCAATAATCGATGTGCGGGAAAACTAAAAGCAGCTGGAGTAAAAAATAAAGGGAGAAAGATATGTTAGTAGCTGGAACTACTGAGTGTTCAGAATGTTTTTGTGGAAATTGAGGGTGAGAGATTTAGATATAAGCAGTCTCCAGACCTTCTATAAGAGTAGCATCAGCAAAGGAGGTGGGGGGCAAAGGGATATTTTTTTTAATGGGCTTGAAATTAGATTCTCTTAATGTGTTTTGAGAAAGAGGTAATATAAGCATTTTAATTTTAACTGCAGGGATAGCCTTTAATTTAATGCCATATTTATTGTGAGAATGTGAATATAAGGGAGAGTGATGTCAGGGAGATGGTAGAATAGAAAGTCCCAGACAATTTTTCTCTACATGGAGACAATGATTCAACAATACATAAACATATTTATTTATGAAAAATCCAAAAACCATTTAAGAGTCTTCTGCAAACCAGATGAGCATAAAACCAGCCACATCAAAGTCACTAGAAAAATTTAAGGCACTCATTCACCACAGTCCTTCCTCTACGTTATCACAGTGGGACTCAGAGCAAAGTTCCAGCTCCCAAATTCTCCCAGACACTTTTTCTTTAAGTAGAAATATTGATTTAATAATACAGCAGCCTATTCGTTTGTGAAAAATCCAAAAAGCATTTAAGAAGATTCTGAAATCCAGATGAGAACAAAACCAGCCACATCAAAGTCACTAGGAAAATTTATGGCACTTATTCACCACAGTGCTTCCCCCACCTTATCACAGTGGGACTCAGGAAAGTTCCAGCTCCCAAATTCTCCCTAAGGGAAGAAATGAAAAGATGGAAACATATGCCCATTATTCAAAATTTTGGGATATCTGCCAAAGAAACTCGTTGCTTTCTTACTTGCATCTAAGCACTGACAGAAAGGGCATCAGGTTGGGGATCCTCAATAATAAAGGCAATAGTTTGAATTCACACTCTCTCACTCACCATAGCTCCTCCCACTAGCCCAGGATGGAACTATGAAAGAAGCCTCCAAACTCCCAAATTCTCTCAGGGAAGATAAATAATTGAAGTATGTGTCCTACGTCTTAACTTTTTGAGGGGGCTGCACTAGAAACTGGTTTCTACTTCTCTTGTTTTGGAGTGCGTGCAAGACCCAGCATGCACTAGATGGCTGGGGGCTGCTAAGAACAGAAAGAGCTGAGTGGCCTGCTGCTGCTGCAGAGGACACACGGCACAGCAGATATAGAACAATATACCTTGGTTGTCTCTCCCTTACGGGGGAAAGAGAAGAGTAAAGTGTGTGTTCAATGTTTTGGCTTCTCATGGAAATGCTTAGGAGCTCATTTATTTCTAACAGGCCTTGAAGCACTGAAGAAGCTTGACAGATTCTAGACACCTAGGAGCCAGTGAAGGCAAAAGGGACATAGGTAGCTTGTTGTAGATCTAGAGAAGCGGCAGCACTGCATACAGATACCAAAACTCACAAGAAATTACCAGCCCCTGAATGAAGAAACCAGCTAATCTCTCAACCTGGAAATGTACACACCTAAGTTAAGACACAGCAGATACATAGGAAAAGTTGAGAAGCCCCGAGAATATCTAGCCAGACTGAATGGTGCAAGTCATTCCTTGTACAAATCTAATTTATAAATGCCAGGAGAGATTTTAATGACAACATAAAGTTACAAGGCACACAAAGAAATAAAGAAACATTTCCCCATCAACAAAAAAAAATTCCCAGAAAATGACCCTAAAAGAGGCATGTAAATTACATGACAACTCAAAATAACCATCATAAAGATGTGCAACAAGCTCAGAAAAATTATATATGAAGAAGACAAGAATATCAACAAAGAGCTAGAAAATACAAGAAAAAAATAAAATTTTGTAGGAATACAATCACTGAAACAAAAAAGTTATTTATGAGAGTCCTATAAAGAAAGGAGGGAATGAAAGGAGGAGAGAGCTAATTTGAAAAATTAATGGCTGATAATTTCTCAAATATGGGAAAGAAAATGAACATCCAGATTCACAAAGTACAATATATTCCAACTAATATTTATCCAAATAAGTGAACATAGAGATACACCATAATAAAAAGTTAATAGTCAAAGATAATGAGAGAATTTTAAATGCAGCAAGTGGAAATCAACTCATCAAATACAAGGGACTCCTCATAAGACTATCAGTGAATTTTTTATCAGCTACTCTACAGGCAAGAAAGCAGTGGAATTACATATTTAAAGTACTGAAATAAGAATACAGCCAAGCAAGAATAATTATCTGTTAAACCATTCTTCAAAAATGAAGAGGAAATAAAGTTTTTCCCAGAAAAACAAAAGTTGGGGGAGTTTATAACCACTAGACCTACTTTACAATAAATGCTAAAGAATGTTTTTTAAATTGAAATTGATACAGAAGGTGGGTAGAGAAGTGCTGAGTAGAAAAAGTCAAGGTCCTTGGTGAGCACTTTACCTTCAGGCCTGTGCCACAGACCTAAGTGAGAATAGGCACTCCTGTTTTCATGCCCAAATGTTGCATTTTCCAAGACTGCTTTGGTTTGCCATGCCTCCATTTTGTGCTATAAAAACCCTGAGACCATACTGGGCACAGACACAAGTGACTGGACGTCAAGAGGAACACATCAGCAGAAGAACACACTGACAGATGCTGGCAGGTCATCGAAGGCAGAATGACACAGATGCTAAGGGAAATTGGTTGAGGATGGTCAGAGAAGAGCTTGGCCGCGGAGCAGCCTGACTCCAAGGAAAGACCACCTTCCCACTCCATCCCCCTTTTGGCTCCCATCTATTTGCTAAGAGCTAATTCTACCACTTGTACACATCATCCAAGCCCACATGTGATCTAATTTTTCCAGAACAAAATCCTTGGGATGCAGAAAGCACTCTGTCCTTTCAATAAGGCAGAGTGTCTAATTGAACTGATCAACACAAGCTGTCTACAAAGAGCTAAGCTGAAAGAGCACAGGTAACACAGACCCACTGAGACTTTAGGAGCTGTAAACACTCATCCCTAGATGCTGCAGTGAGGTTGGAGATCAAGCTCCCCAAGACCTGTCTGCCTACATGCTTATCCTAGGGGTGGGAACTATGGGGCACCAAAGAAGCAAGCAACTCCTCCTGTTGCACACCCTGCAAGGGAGATAAGGGAAAACCTTTTCCATTTCAAAGTGAAAGCACTCAGGTCAGCAACACATAAGTATATCAAAGTACATAGCTTTCTTGTAATGTAAATATATAGAAGAATACAGAATACTAATACTGCAATGAAGGTATAAAATAACAATTTTGGTATAGGAGTTAAAAAATAAAAGAATATACATTAATTCTAACTATAAAATACATTAATAAATAACTATATTCAAAGCTGTAATTTGTGACATTAATAAATTGTGGGGAGAAAGTAAAAGTGTAGAGTGCTTTTATGTAATTGAAATTCAGTTGTTATCAGCCTAAAATAGCTTGTCATTACTATAAGATCTTTTATCTAAGTCCTATAGTAACCACAAAGAAAATACCTGTGGAGGACACAAAAAAGAAAATGAGAAATGGATCAAAGCATGTCGCTACAAAAAAGAAAATCCATAAATTACAAAGAAAGACAGCAAAAGAAAAAGGAGAGGCAAAAAGCTATAAAATATACAGAAATCAGTTGAGAAAATAACAATAGAAAGTCCTTCCCTATCACTAATTATCCTAAATCTAAATGAGTTACCTTTCCAATCAAACAACATAGAGTGGCTAAATGGATTAACAAAAAGAAAAGTAAGAAGAAAAGTAAAGGAAAAAATAAGTTCCAATTATATGCTGTCTACAAGAGACTCACTTTAAATTTAGTAACATAGACTGAAAGTGAAGCAATGAAAAAGATATTCCATGCAAACTGTAACCAAAAAAATCAGAAGTAGTCATAGCAACATCAAACAAAAGAGACTTTAACTCTGAAATGACACAAGAGACAAAGAAGGACACTATATATTATAAAAGGACCAGTTCATTAGGAAGATAACAATTATACATATATATACAATCAACATCAATGCTCCCAAATATATGAAGGAATCATTGACAGAATTGACAGGAGAAATAGACGGCAACACAGTCCTAGTAGGAGACTTCAATATCCCACTTTCAGTAATGGATAGAACATCCAGAGAGAAGATTAATAGAAAATGAAATTTGAACAACACTGTAGATGAATGGAACTAATAGACATATAAAAACATTCCACCCAACAGCGGCAGAATACACATTTTTCTCAGGGCACATAGAATATTCTTCAGGATAGATCATATGTTAGTTCACAAAAAAAGTCTTAATAAATGTAAGATGACTGAAATTACACTAAGTATATTATATGATCACAAGAGAATAAAACTAGAAATCAACAACAGAAGGAAAATGGGAAAATCTACAAATAATGGAAATCAAGCAATGAACTCCTAAAGAAGCAATGGGTTAAAGAAGAAATAAAAATGGAAACTAGAAAACACTTTGAGACAAATAGGAAAATAATATACTAAAACTTATGGGATACAGTACCTAAAGGAAAGAGTGATAATGTCTACATTTAAAAGTGAAGAAATATCTCAAATAAACAACTAATTTTATACTTCAAGACACTAGGAAAAGAACAATTTAAGTCCAAAGTGAAAAGAAAGGAGGGAAAAAAAGATTACAGTAGAAATACTTACAAGTAGAGCATAGAAAACAATAGAAAAATCAACAAAAGTAAGACTTAGTTTTTATGAAAAGATCAGCAAGATTTTTAGGAACTTCTCTAAAAAAGAGAGAAGACTTAGTAAATAAATCAGAAAATAAAGAAGACACATTACAACTGACATCACAGAAATATAAAGATTAAAAGAGTTTACTATGAATAATTATATGCCAAGAAATGGAATAACATCGAAGAAAGGAATGGATTACTAGAAACATAAAACTTAGCAAGACTAAAGCATGAAGAAATAGAAAAATCTTAACAGAAGTATGATGAGTTAAAAGATTGATTTAGTAATCAAAATCTCCTTATAAAGAAAAGCCCAGAACCAGATAACTTTACTGGTGAATTCTACCAAATATTTAAAAAATAATTAATGCCAATCCTCCTTAAATTCATCCCAAAAATAGAAAAAGAGACAACACTTTCAAACTCATTTTATGAGGCCAGCATTATCAAAGTCAAACAAAGACTACAAGAAAAAACCATAGTCCAATATGTCTGATGAATCTATTAGAAAAAATTCTCAAAAATACTAGAAAAACGGATTTGACAGCATATTAAAATGATCACTCGCCCTGACCAGGTGGAAGTTTTCTCCTAGAGTACCAAGATAGTTCAATATATGAAAATCAACCAGTGTGATGTACCACATGAACCAAATGAAAGATAAAAATCATAGGAAAATCTAAATAGAGTTGACAAAATTAAATGACTTTTTACAATAAAAATACTCAACACACTAGGAATAGAATATTACCTCAACATTAAAAAAGCCATAAATGAAAAGCCCACAGCTAATCTCACACTCAGTAGTATGAGTCAAAAGAATGAAAGCTTTCCCTCTGAGATTACGAACAAGGCAAGTATGCCCACCCTCACCACGTCTATTAAACATAGTCCTGAGAGTTCTAGCTTGAGTAATTAGGAAAGCAACAGTAACAAAAACATTCAAATAAAAAAGGAACATCTAAAATTATCCCTATTCACAAAAAGCATAATTTTATATGTAGAAAACATTAAAGATTTTACAAGACAACTATTAGAACTAAATAAACCAATTCAGCAAAGTTACAGTATACAAAATCAACATATAAAAATCAGTTGCTTTTCTATACACTAAAATAAACAAATTTTAAAGAAAATTAAGGGAACAGTCCCATTTATAATAGCATTAAAAAGAATAAAATACTTAGAAATGAAATTAACCAAGTATGTAAAAGAGTTGCACACTGAAATATATAAAAGATTGCTGAAAGGAATTAAAGAAGACATAAATAAATGGAAAGACATGCTGTGTCAATGGACTGAAAGATTCAATACTGTTTAAATGTCAGTACTACCCAGAGATATCTACAGAATCAATGCAATTATTATAAAAATGTCAATAATTCTTTTTTGCAGAAGTAGAAAATAAATAATCTTAAAATTAATATGGAATCACAAAGGATCCCAAATAGCCAAAACAATCTTGAAAATAGGTTGAAGAGATGCGGATCCAAGATGGCCGCTTAGGAGGAACTCGGGAATGCAGCTCCGAGAGAAAGCACAGAGGGTGAGTGGACGCCGTATTTCCAGACTGATTGTTACTGCCCACAGACCAGGAGATTCACACGCAGAGAAGCCACACGGGTCGCCAGTGCCACTGGCGCCGCTGGCTTGAACAGCGCAGCCGCTGGGCCGGCACCCTGAGGCAACGGCTCACTGTACAGAGTGAGAGAGTCTGAGTCCCCTATAAGCCAGCAAGGGGAGCTGAAACGGGGAGCCAGGCCAGCGCCACGAATCTCAGAGCCGCGGCTTTAGCCAACGCAGCGGCTCCGGAGGCAGATCAGATGAGACGGTGTCCCCTCTTACCCAGCAAGAAGACCTGAAACACAACTGAAACCGGGACGGTCCAGCTCTGTGGAGGAGGGGCGTTCTCCATAGGCACCCTGCTGTTCCCAGGGCTATCTACCAAGGCAACCTGCCACTACAGAGACTCCGTCACTACAGGGGCGGGCCAACATAGCGGAAGCAGTTCTAACTACACCCAGAAGTTCACACGGAAGCTGGGTGGAGCCCACAGCAGCTTAGCGAAGCCTCTGCAACCTGAGTGTGACTAGGCTGCCACCTTGTGGGCAGGGAAAACAGCAACCGCACAGGGGATCATCATAAAACCGTAACTACCTGGGACAGAACACCTGGGGGGAAGAGCAGGGGGTTTATGAGTTCTGCCACAACAGACTTAAAATTACCAAAATCAGAAAGACAACAACTACAAAGTCAACAGGTGGATAAATCCACAAAGATGGGAAGAAACCAGCGCAAAAAGGATGAAAACACCCAAAACCAGAACACTTCACCTCCTACAAGGGATCACAACTCCTCACCAGCAAGGGAACAAGACTGGATGGAGAATGAGTGTGATGAAATGACAGAATCAGCTTTCAGAAAGTGGATAATAAGAAACTTCCATGAGCTAAAAGAACATGTTCTAACCCAATGCAAAGAAACTAAGAACCTTGAAAAAAGACTTGACGAAATGCTAACAAGAATGGACAACTTAGAGAGGAATATGAGCGAATTGATGGAGCTGAAAAACACAACACGAGAACTTCGTGAAGCATGCACAAGTTTCAACAGCCGAATTGACCAAGCAGAAGAAAGGATATCAGAGGTCGAAGATCAACTCAATGAAATAAAACGAGAAGGCAAGATTAGAGAAAACAGGGTAAAAAGGAATGAACAAAGTCAACAAGAAATATGGGACTACGTGAAAAGACCTAATCTACGTTTGATAGGTGTACTTGAATGTGACGAAGAGAATGCATCCAAGCTGGAAAATACTCTTCAGGATATTATCCAGGAAAACTTCCCCAACCTAACAAGGCAGGCCAATATTCAAGTCCAGGAAATACAGAGAACACCACAAAGATACTCCTCTAGAAGAGCAACCCCAAGACACATAATAATCAGATTCACCAGGGTTGAAATGAAGGAGAAAATACTAAGGGCAGCCAGAGAGAAAGGTCGGGTTACCCACAAAGGGAAGCCCATCAGACTCACTGCAGATCTCTCAGCAGAAACCCTACAGGCCAGAAGAGAGTGGGGGCCGATATTCAACATCCTTAAGGAAAAGAACTTTCAACCCAGAATTTCGTATCCAGCCAAACTAAGCTTCATAAGTGAAGGAAAAATAAAATCCTTTGTGAACAAGCAAGAACTCAGAGAGTTCATCACCACCAGACCAGCTCTACAAGAGCTCCTGAAGGAGGCACTACACATAGAAAAGAACAACCAGTACCAGCCACTCCAAAAACACACGAAAAGGTAAAGAGCATCAACACAATGAAGAATCTGCATCAACCAAAGGGCAAAACAGCCACCTAGCACCAAAATGACAGGATCGAATTCACACATAACAATATTAACCCTAAATGTAAACGGACTAAATGCCCCAATCAAAAGACACAGACTGGCAAATTGGATAAAAAGCCAAAACCCATCAGTGTGCTGTATCCAGGAAACCCATCTCGCATGCAAGGATACACAAAGGCTCAAAATAAAGGGATGGAGGAAGATTTACCAAGCAAATGGAGAGCAAAAAAAAGCAGGAGTGGCAATTCTCATCTCTGATAAAATAGACTTTAAAGCAACAAAGATCAAAAGAGACAAAGAAGGACATTACATAATGGTAAAAGGATCAATGCAGCAAGAAGAGCTAACGATCCTAAATATATATGCACCTAATACAGGAGCACCCAGATACATAAGGCAAGTTCTTAAAGACTTACAAAGAGACTTAGACTCCCACACAATAATAGTGGGAGACTTCAACACCCCATTGTCAATATTAGACAGATCAACGAGACAGAAAATTAACAAGGATATCCAGGACTTGAACTCAGACCTGGAACAAGCAAACCTAATAGACATTTACAGAACTCTCCACCCCAAATCCACAGAATATACATTCTTCTCAGCACCACATCACACCTACTCTAAAATTGACCACATAATTGGAAGTAAATCACTCCTCAGCAAATGCAAAAGAACAGAAACCATAACAAACAGTCTCTCAGACCACAGTGCAATCAAGTTAGAACTCAGAATTCAGAAGCCAACCCAGAACCGCACAGCCTCATGGAAAATGAACAACTTTCTCCTGAATGTTGACTGGTTAAACAATGAAATGAAGGCAGAAATAAAGACGTTCTTCAAAACCAACGAGAATGAAGACACCACATACCAGAATCTCTGGGACACATTTAAAGCAGTCTCTAGAGGAAAATATATAGCAATATGTGCCCACATGAGAAGAAAGGAGAGATCTAAAATTGACACCCTATCGTCAAAATTGAAAGAGCTAGAGGAGCAAGATCAAAAAAACTCAAAACCTAGCAGAAGACAAGAAATAACTAAGATCAAAGCAGAATTGAAGGAGATAGAGACACGAAAAACCCTTCAAAAAATCAATAAATCCAGGAGCTGGTTTTTTGAAAAGATCAACAAAATAGACAGACCACTAGCCAGACTAATAAAAAAGAAAAGAGAAAATAATCAAATAGATGCAATAAAAAATGACAAAGGGGATATCACCACAGATGCCACAGAAATTCAAACCATCATCAGAGATTATTACAAACAACTCTATGCACATAAATTAGAAAACCTGGAGGAAATGGATAAATTCCTGGACAGCTGCCTCCTCCCAAGCCTAAACCAGGAAGAAGTCGAAACCCTGAATAGACCAATAACAAGGTCTGAAGTCGAGGCAGCAATAAAGAGCCTACCACCCAAAAAAAGCCCAGGTCCAGATGGGTTCACAGCAGAATTCTACCAGACATACAAAGAGGAACTGATACCATTCCTACTGAAACTATTCCAAATAATCCAAAAAGAGGGAATCCTTCCCAAATCATTTTATGAGACCAACATCATCCTAATACCAAAACCTGGCAGAGACTCAACAAGAAAAGAAAACTACAGGCCAATATCCATGATGAACATAGATGCAAAAATCTTCAATAAAATACTGGCAAGCCGATTAAAACAGCACATCAAAAAGCTTATCCACCATGATCAAGTAGGATTCATCCCGGGGATGCAAGGCTGGTTCAATATACGCAAGTCTATAAATGTAATTCACCACATAAACAGAACCAAAGACAAAAACCACATGATTATCTCAATTGATGCAGAGAAGGCCTTTGACAAAATTCAACAGCCCTTTATGCTAAAAACCCTCAATAAACTAGGTATCGACGGAACGTATCTCAAAATAATAAAAGCTATTTACGACAAACCGACAGCCAATATCATACTGAACGGGCAAAAACTGGAAGCATTCCCTTTGAAATCTGGCACTAGACAAGGATGCCCTCTCTCACCACTCCTATTCAATATAGTACTGGAAGTTCTAGCCAGAGCAATCAGGCAAGAAAAAGAAATAAAGGGTATTCGATTAGGAAAGGAGGAAGTCAAATTGTCTCTATTTGCAGATGACATGATTGTATATCTAGAAGACCCCATCATCTCAGACCAAAATCTCCTGAAACTGATAAGCAACTTCAGCAAAGTCTCAGGATACAAAATCAATGTGCAAAAATCACAAGCATTCCTATACACCAATAACAGACTTAAAGAGAGCCAAATCAAGAACGAACTGCCATTCACAATTGCTACAAAGAGAATAAAATACCTAGGAACACAACTAACAAGGAATGTAAAGGACCTCTTCAAGGAGAACTACAAACCACTACTCAACGAAATAAGAGAGGACACAAACAGATGGAGA
This sequence comes from Aotus nancymaae, assembly GCF_030222135.1. Classification (NCBI taxonomy): domain Eukaryota; kingdom Metazoa; phylum Chordata; class Mammalia; order Primates; family Aotidae; genus Aotus; species Aotus nancymaae. The sequence goes on along the minus strand of NW_026988473.1, from coordinate 21,078,982 downwards.
AACATTCCATGTTCATGGTTAGGAAGAATTAATATCGTGAAAATGGCCATACTGCCCGAAGTAATTTACAGATTCAATGCTATCCCCATCAAGCTACCAATGACCTTCTTCACAGAACTGGAAAAAACCACCTTAAACTTCATATGGAACCAAAAGAGAGCCCGCATAGCCAAGTCAATTCTAAGCAAAAAGAACAAAGTGGGAGGCATCACACTACCGGACATCAAACTCTACTACAAGGCTACAGTAATCAAAACAGCATGGTACTGGTAACAAAACAGAGATATAGACCAATGGAACAGAGGCGTTGGAGGCAACACAACATATCTACAACCACCCGATCTTCGACAAACCTGATAAAAACAAGCAATGGGGAAAGGATTCCCTGTTCAATAAGTGGTGTTGGGAAAACTGGCTAGCCATATGCAGAAAGCAGAAACTGGACCCCTTCCTGACACCTTACACTAAAATTGACTCCAGATGGATTAAAGACTTAAACATAAGACCTAACACCATAAAATCACTAGAAGGAAACCTAGGCAAAACCATTCAGGACATAGGCGTAGGCAAGGACTTCATGACCAAAACACCAAAAGCATTGGCAACAAAAGCCAAAATAGACAAATGGGACCTAATCAAACTCCACAGCTTCTGCACAGCAAAAGAAACAGTCAATAGAGTGAATCGGCCACCAACAGAATGGGAAAAAATTTTTGCAGCCTATCCATCTGACAAAGGGCTGATATCCAGAATTTACAACGAGCTAAAAAAGATTTACAAGAAAAAAACAAACAAGCCCATTCAAAAGTGGGCGAAGGATATGAACAGATACTTTACAAAAGAAGACATACATGAGGCCAACAAGCATATGAAAAAATGCTCATCATCACTGGCCATTAGAGAAATGCAAGTCTAAACTACATTGAGATACCATCTCACACCAGTTAGAATGGCGATCATTAAAAAATCTGGAGACAACAGATGCTGGAGAGGATGTGGAGAAATAGGAACACTTTTACACTGTTGGTGGGAGTGTAAATTAGTTCAACCATTGTGGAAAACAGTGTGGCGATTCCTCAGGGACCTAGAAATAGAAATTCCATTTGACCCAGCAATCCCATTACTGGGCATATATCCAAAGGATTATAAATCGTTCTACTATAAGGACACATGCACACGAATGTTCATAGCAGCACAGTTTACAATAGCAAAGACCTGGAACCAACCCAAATGCCCATCGATGATAGACTGGACAGGAAAAATGTGGCACATATACACCATGGAATATTATGCAGCCATTAAAAACGAGGAGTTCGCGTCCTTTGTAGGGACATGGATGAACCTGGAAACCATCATTCTCAGCAAACTGACACAAGAACACAAAATCAAACACCACATGTTCTCACTCATAGGCGGGTGTTGAACAAGGAGAACACATGGACACAGGGAGGGGAGCATATACACGGGGGTCTGTTGTGGGGGAGTGGAGGGGACAGCGGGGGGGTGGGGAGTTGGGGAGGGATAGCATGGGGAGAGATGCCAGATGTGGGTGGGGGGGGGGAAGGCAGCAAATCACACTGCCACGTATGCACCTATGCAACAACCTTGCATGTTTTTCACATGTACCCCAAAACCTAAAATGCAATAAAAAAATATAAAAAAAAAAAAGAAAAAAAAAAGAAAAAAAAAAAAAAGAAAATAGGTTGAAGATGGAAGCCTCACAATTCCTGACTTTAAAACATATTACAAAGCTACTGTAATTAAAATAATATGGAACTGGCATAAAGACAGACATTTAACAGTGAAACAGAGTAAAGACTCCTGAAAAAACCCATGCATATACAGTTAAGTGGTCTTTGACATGAAACCAAGACTACACAATGGAGAAAGGATTGTGTCTTCAATCAATGGTGTTGGAAATACTGAATATCCATATCACAAAAGGGTGAAACTGGACCCCTAACTTAGATCATACATAAAAATTAACTCAAATGTATTAAACACTTAAATATAAGCCTAAAAATATAAAACTCTAATTAGAAAATGTAAGGAAAGGCTTCTTGGCATTGGCTTTGGCAACACTGTTTTGGATACAGCGCCAAAAGCAAAGATGTCAAAAGCAAAAATAGAAAAATGAGAATATATCAAACTAAACACTTCTGCAAAGCAAAGGAAACAATCAACAGAGAAAAAGACAACATGTAATATAGGAATAATATTTGCAAACCATATATCTAATAAAGAATTTATATCAAAGATATGTAAGAAACTCCTACAATTCAATAACAAAGAAAAAAAACACAATTTAAAATGTGGGCAAGTTGTGTCTTCATTCTCGTTGGTTTAGAAGCACATCTTTATTTCTGCCTTCAATTCATTGTTTATCCAGTCAACATTCAAGAGCCAGTTGTTCAGTTTCCACGAAGCTATGCAATTTGGGTTGGTTTCTGAATTCTGAGTTCTAACTTGATTGCACTGTGGTCTGAGACTGTTTGTTATGGTTTCCATTCTTTTGCATTTGCTGAGGAGTGATTTACTTCCAATTATGTGGTCAATTTTAGAGTAGGTGTGATGTGGTGCTGAGAAGAATGTATATTCTGTGGATTTTGGGTGGACAGTTCTGTAAATGTCTATTAGGTTTGCTTGTTCCAGGTCTGAGTTCAAGTCCTGGATATCCTTGTTAATTTTCTGTCTCGTTGATCTGTCTAATATTGACAATGGGGTGTTAAAGTCTCCCACTATTATTGTGTGGGAGTCTAAGTCTCTTTGTAAGTCATTAAGAACTTGCCTTATGTATCTGGGTGCTCCTGTATTAGGTGCATATATATTGAGGATGGTTAGCTCTTCTTGTTGCATTGATCCTTTTACCATTATGTAATGTCTTTCTTTATCTCTTTTGATCTTTGTTGCTTTAAAGTCTATTTTATCAGAGATGAGAATTGCCACTCCTGCTTTTTTTTGCTCTCCATTTGCTTGGTAAATCTTCCTCCATCCCTTTATTTTGAGCCTTTGTGTATCCTTGCATGTGAGATGGGTTTCCTGGATACAGCACATCGATGGGTTTTGGCTTTTTATCCAATTTGCCAGTCTCTGTTTTACAGATTCAATGCTATCCCCATCAAGCTACCAAAGACCTTCTTCACAGAACTGGAAAAAAACACCTTAAACTTCATATGGAACCAAAAGAGAGCCCACATAGCCAAGTCAATTCTAAGCAAAAAGAACAAAGCAGGAGGCAACACACTACCAGACATCAAACTATACTACAAGGCTACAGTAATCAAAACAGCATGGTACTGGTAACAAAACAGAGATATAGACCAATGGAACAGAACAGAGGCCTCAGAGGCAACACAACATATCTACAACCATCTGATCTTTGACAAACCTGACAAAAACAAGCAATGGGGAAAGGATTCCCTGTTTAATAAATGGTGTTGCGAAAACTGGCTAGCCATATGCAGAAAACAGAAACTGGACCCCTTCCTGACACCTTACACTAAAATTAACTCCAGACGGATTAAAGACTTAAACATAAGACCTAACACCATAAAAACCATAGAAGAAAATCTAGGCAAAACCATTCATGACATAGGTGTAGGCAAGGACTTCATGACCAAAACACCAAAAGCATTGGCAACAAAAGCCAAAATAGACAAATGGGACCTAATCAAACTCCACAGCTTCTGCATGGCAAAAGAAATAGTCATTAGAGTGAATCAGCAACCAACAGAATGGGAAAAAATTTTTGCAGCTTACCCATCTGACAAAGGGCTGATATCCAGAATTTACAAAGAACTAAAACAGATTTATAAGAAAAAAACAAACAAGCCCATTCAAAAGTGGGCAAAGGATATGAACAGATACTTTAGAAAAGAAGACATACATGAGGCCAACAAACATATGAAAAAATGCTCATCATCACTGGTCATTAGAGAAATGCAAGTCTAAACTACATTGAGATACCATCTCACGCCAGTTAGAATGGCGATCATTAAAAAATCTGGAGACAACAGATGCTAGAGAGGATGTGGAGAAATAGGGACACTTTTACACTGTTGGTGGGAGTGTAAATTAGTTCAACCATTGTGGAAGACGGTGTGGCGATTCCTCAAGGACCTAGAAATAGAAATTCCATTTGACCCAGCAATCCCATTACTGGGTATATATCCAAAGGATTATAAATCGTTCTACTATAAGGACACATGCACACGAATGTTCATTGCAGCACAGTTTACAATAGCAAAGACCTGGAACCAACCCAAATGCCCATCGATGATAGACTGGACAGGGAAAACGTGGCACATATATACCATGGAATATTTATGCAGGCATCAAAAACGATGAGTACTCATCCTTTGTAGGGACACGGATGAATCTGGAAACCATCATTCTCAGCAAACTGACACAAGAACACAAAATCAAACACTGCATGTTCTCGCTCATAGGCGGGTGTTGAACAATGAGAACACATGGACACAGGGAGGGGAGCACTACACACTGGGTTCTGTTGGGGGGAAATAGGGGAGGGACAGTGGGGGGTGGGGAGTTGGGGAGAGATAGCATGGGGAAAAATGCCAGATATAGGTGAAGGGGAGGAAGGCAGCAAATCACACTGCCACGTATGCACCTATGTAACAATCTTGCATGTTCTTCACATGTACCCCAAAACCTAAAATGCAATGAAAAAAAGAAGTGTGCAAAGGGCCTGGATAGACATTTCTCAAAAAAAAAAAAAAAAAAAAAAGGCAAATGGCCAACAGGTGTGTGTGAAAATTTGCTCAACATCATTAATTATCAGAAACATGAAAATCAAAACTATAAAGAAATATCATTTTGTAGCTGTTACAATAGCCATTATCAAAATAACAACAACAAAAACAACAAAAAATAAGAAGTATTGGTGAGAATGTGGAGAAATTGGAATTCTGTTACATTTTGGGGAGAACATAAAATAGTGCTGCCACTATCTAAGACAGTCTGGATGTTCCTCAAATAATTAAAAGTAAAACTACCATTTGACCTTCAAATCCCTTTTCTGAATGTTTATCAAAAATATTTGAAATCAGGATCTCAAAAAGATATTTACACTTTCATGTTTGTTACAACATTATTCACAATATCCACGGGGTAGAAATAGTTTACATGTCCACTAATGCACGAGTAGACAAAGAAAATGTGGTATATACATGCAATACAATATTATTAAGCCTTAAAAAGGAAGAAACGCTTTTCAGCTGCTTTGCTATATGGATGAATCTTGAAGACATTACGCAAATTGAAATAAGCCAGTCACAGAAGGACAAATACTACGAGACCACATATTTGAAGTATGTAAAGAAAGTAAATTTACAGAAGCAGAAAGTACAATAGTGGCTACCAAGGCTGGGGATAAAAAAGTAATGGGAGGTATTGTTCAATGGATATAGAATTTCAGTCAAACAAAATGAAAAAGTTCTAAAGATCTGCTGTGTAACAGTGTGCATATAGTTAACAAAAGTATACTGTACATTTAAACATTTAAGAGGGTAGATTTTATGCTATATGTTTTTACCATCATTTCAAAAAAACATTAATTGAAATATGTACTTCAAAATATAATTTAATATTTGTGTAATAAAATATACTGTAAATACAAGAAGTTGAAACATGAGTATTTTTTAAAGATCAGTGTTCTGCATACACAAAAATATCCATATGCACACACACATATTTTGGCCATTTATCACCTTGCTGATGCTTTAAAAAATGTTTTCCAGTCCATCTTCTTAAAATATGGAAGCTGAAATAAACTTAATACAGGCATATCTCAGAGACATTACAAGTTTGGTACGAAACTCATGCAATAAAGGAAATATAGCAACAAAGAGAGTTACACAATTTCGTTTTGATTTCTCAGTGCACATAAAAGTTATATTTAGACTATATAGTAGTCTTTTAAATGTGCAATGACATTATGCATTACAAAATAATATATATAGCTCAGTGAAAAAATATTTTATTGCTTAAAAATGCTAACAACCATCTGAATCTCTAGCAGTTGTAATCTTTTTGCTGGTGGAAGGTCTTGCCTCAATGTTGATGGCTGCTTACTAGTCAGGATGGTGTCTGAAGGTTGGGGAGGCTGTGGCTGTTTCTAAAAAAATAGGAAAATGAAGTTTTGCACATCATTTCTTTCATGAAATACTTCTCTTTTGCATGGTATGTTTGTTCAATAATACTTTACCCACAGAAGTTCTGTGACTAGTGGAGTCACTTCTTTTGAGACTTGCCAATGCTTTGTCAACTAAGTTTCTATAATATTCTAAACATTTTGCTGTCATTTCAACAATGTTCACAGCATTTTGACCAGGAGCAGATTCTATCTCAATAAACCACTTTCTTTGCTGATCCATAAAATGTAACTCCTCATTCACTAAAATTTTCTCATGAGATATCAGCAACTCAGCCACCTCTTTGGCCATGCTTCCAACTCTGATTCTCTTTCTCTTTCCATCACAACCGTAGTTACTTACTCTACTGAAGTCTTGAAGCCCTCAATGTCATCCATGAGAGCTGGAAACAACTTATTCCAAATTCCTGTTAATGTTAATATTTGACCTTCTCTTACAAACATTAAACAAATGTTTTAAATGCCTTCTAGCATGGTGAATCCTTTCTAGAAGATTTCCAATTTACCTTGTCAAGATCCATCAGAGAAATCACTATGGCAGCTACAGCCTTATGAAAGGATATGTCTCAAAATTACTTTTTGATTAATCAGGTGAAGAATGGGCATTGTTTTAGCAGGCAAAAGAAATAATCTCTTTGTACATCTCTGTAAGAGTCTTGGGTGACCGGGTGCATTGCTAATGAATGGCGATTTTTTAAAATAAATCTTTTTTTTTTCTGATCAGTAGGTCTCAACAGTAGGCTTAAAATATTTGTTAAACCATGCTGTAAGCAGAAGTGTCGTCATCCTGATTTTATTGTCTCATGTATAGATCACAGGCAGAGTAGATTTAGCACAATTCTTCAGGGCTGTAGGAGTTTTAGACTGGTAAATGAACATTAGCTTCAACTTTAAGTCACCAGCTGTGTTAGCCCTTAACAAGACAGTCAGCCTGTCCCTTGAAGCCTTGAAGATTTGAAGTCAGGTATGAACTTTTCTCTGGCTATTAAAGTCCCAGATGGCATCTTCTTCCAGTAGAAAGTTGTTTGTCAACACTGAAAATTTGCTGTTTGGTGCAGCCACTTTCATCAGTTGTCTTACCTAGATAATCTGGATAACTTGCCACAGCTTCTATATCAGCACTTGCTCTTTCATCTTGCACTCCTTTGGTGTGAACATGGTTTCTCTCCTTAAACCTCATGAACCCACTTCTGCTAGCTTCAAATTTTTCTTTTGAAGCTTCCTCACCTTTCTCATTATATAATTAAAGAGAGCAGGGTGTTGCTCTGGATGAAGCTTTGGCATAAGGGACTGTTGTGGCTGGTTTGATCTTCTGTCCAGACAAATAGAACTTTCTCCATATCAGCAATAAAGTCATTTTGCTTTCTTATTATTTGTGTGTTCATTGAAGTAGTACTTGTAATTTTCTTCAATAACTTTTTTTTCCATTCACAACTTGGCTGTTTGGCACAAGAGGCCTGGCTTTTGGCCTAATTCAGCTTTTGACTTGCCTTCCTCACTAAGCTTAATCATTTCCAATTTCTAATTTAAAGTGAGAGATATGTGAGTCTTCCTTTCATTTAAACACTTAGAGGTCATTGGAGGGTTATTAACTGTCTTATTTGTAATATTGTCGTAATTCAGAGAATAAGGAGGCCCAAGAAAAAGAAAGATGGGAGAATGGATTGTCAGTGGAGCAGACAGAACACACACAACTTTGTCAATTAAGTTTAGCATCTTATATGAGTGCAGCTTATGGGGTCCTCAAAACAATTACAATAGCAACATCTAAGATCTCTGATCAGAGATCACCATAACAGATTTAAGAATAATGAAAAAGAGTAACTAAAATGTAACATAGAAACAAAAAGTGAGCATGTGCTGTTGGATAAGTAGTACCAATAGACTTGCCATATGCAGGGTTACCACAAACCTTCAATTTGTAAAAATTGCAAAATATGCAAAGAAAAATAAAGCAAAGCATAACAAAATTAACTATGTTGTAATTGATAATGTCTGATGAGTGCAGAAAATCTTCTGGTTCTAGACACTATAGTTCTGTTAATACTGTCTATGCAATAAATCAATTCATCAGTTTACTATGTGTGTGTATATATACAAAACTCTTAGTAGATCAGTGCTTGTTCTTATTAAGAAGTCAATGGCCCAGTACCTAGACAGTATTCCACCTACCTGAACTCTATTTCCAATATCTTTACAAAACGAAGCTTGTATGTGTTGCTTCAGATCACTATCTTCATAAATATTTGGTCAGAAATGTGTCTCCGTTTCTCTACTTGAAGCTATTTGGGTCATCACAGTCCTATCTATGCCAATATTTATTGGATGACCCTACTCTCTATTTGATTAAAATAAACAAACTCTAACAGACATTAGTCTTCCTTTCTCTGCTGAGTGAAGTGTTCTCACAGCATGACATAAATGTACTAAGTTAGAAAGGTGAGGGAATTTTAATTTATATGATTGACAGAATCTGTTAAAATTGGCTTTAATTGGCAGTTTTCAAAAATTACATTAAAAATTGCAAGTAAACACCTGCTATGCAGGAAGAACTACATTCCCTCTTAATCTGAAAATTTGAAATTATCTATTTTAATGGATTCTGGGGCATTTTGGATATTTGTCAGGAAATGTTTTCGTTGTCACAATTAATGTTGGGTACATAGGTGTTCAACCTGACATTCAAACTAATGAAGAAAATCTGCTTACAGTAATTTAAACCTGGAATTGAATTCTGTTTTACATATAAATTAAAATATTTGTGCAAGTTTTAAATATGTGTGAACTTTTCCAGGAATGAAACTATGATATAAATAAAGGAAAAGTCATATTTTATTTTGTTCAGATCTTTACCAATAGCTGGTCTTCATTTCAGAAAATTACATGACAGATGGCCACTTCACTCATTTTTAAGTCACTATTACCATGGACTTCATTTGCAATGGTCTCATCCACAGCAACTCTACATCTAGGTGAAGACATCTGAGTGCTCTATTATGTTTTCTACTGCAGAAGAGTTTATCCATTTATGCATCAATATGCATTTTTAGAAATTGCTTTCCTTTTATTTCACTTAGATAGCTACATTTATTTCCAATTAATATCATATGTATGAGGTAAATAGCATGCATTGTATCTTAAGATCGCAAATAAGGAAGGTTTACAAAACATTTGTTATATAAAGGAGATTTAGGACTCAAGAATCCCATATCCCTAAAGTCTTCATTGTTTCCTACCTGTCCTAAGACCTGAAACTTGTTCAAATTTACTCCATTTTCTTAGTCAAGGAACTTACCATCAAATCAACATTGCTTCTAGCTATAGCGTAAATTATTGCCTAGGTTGAATTAAATGGGTTTGGGCTATATTTCTGAGCCTAGTTTGTTACTTCAAATTGCAGTTCTTATAATTGCATTCTTTATTACTATCTCAAGTCTCTTCCCATAGGTCTGGCTTGGTTTCTGCCATTCCTATGCTCACCTCTCTTCTCATCAAATTTCCCAGTGCTATGGAGAAATAATTCCTTAAATTATGCAATCTATTTTTCTGAAAATATTTTGATATTTCTTAATTTGGTGTTCTTTATTATTGGGCAGACTTAACACATAATCATATATGCCTAAAACAAAATGGAATACAGCTTTTGTAGAGATGTCAACACCTTTAACCATTTTAGCATCTCTTTTACACAGTCATAAGTGTCCAAATTTGAAAGTTAAATGTTAGTATTGACCTACTTAGTTGACTAAGTGAAGAATGTAATTTACTCAGGAAGCAAGATACTTTTTGAAATGAAGAGTCTGACTCTATATTTGATATTTGACTGCTAAAAGCTTCCAAATTTCTACCTCTCCCTTGTTCCTTTATGCTCTGCATCTGAAAAAGTCAGCAATAAAGCCTGTGAATTCCCTTCCTCAGCACCATCAGGAAGTTCTAACCATGTGAATTGGGTTGGACAGTATCTTATTCAAAATTCATATATATTTAGAACCTCAGAATGTGAACTTATTTCTAAATAGGGACTTTGAGGATGTAATTAGCTAAATTAAAATGAGGTCATATAAGATTAGGGTGGGCTTTTAATACAGTATGACTGGTGTCTTTATACGTAGAGGAGAGGACACACAAGAGCACTCAGGAAAGACAGCCGTATGATGATGGAGGCAGAGATTGGAGTGATGATGGTACTAGCCAAGAAATGACCAAGATTGCTGGCAACCACCAGAAGAAACCACGAGAGAAGAATGGGACATATTGTCTCTCAGAGTCTCTATAAGGAACCAATATCACTGACACTATGATTGCTGACTTCTAGACTCCAGACTTATGAGATAAAATGTTTCTGATGTTTTAAGCCACCTGGTTTGTGGTAATTTTTACAGCATCCTACAAACACAATATACTGTGCAATCATGTGATACTTTGATGGTGCATGGGAAAACCTACCCTAGCCCCATGACCTAACACAATAAAGTCTGAAGCCAGAAAGAGCCCCCTTTGTTCTCTCAGGCCATTTTTGGAACTGCTCATGAGCCTGCAATTCTATCTCTAGAAAGCCTCACTAGGTGAGTAAAAAATTTATTATTTTCTATTAGTGCAGGCATAACTTCCTCAGTCTTGACATCTGAATCAATTTTGGGGTGTAAGTCCACCCCACTTCCATGGGGAAGACTACATTTCCTGTCTTTTAAGTCAAGATCTGCCACTGAATAGCTGCATATATTTAGAAAAGCAGGTAGCATTTTTGAATATCATTTGTACATCCATAAATGGGTCAACTGGGCCATAATTAGGGTCATTAAATAGAGATTGAATGTCATTGTTCCCCACTCCAAGGTCCCTGGTCAATGTCTTTATTAAATCACTGCACTCTTTCCCATTAAGACAGTGAAACAAACAAGGCACAGAAAGACAAACATCAGATGTTCTCACTTATCTGTAGGATCTAAAATTCAAAACAATTGAACTCATGAACATAGAGAGTAGGATGGTTACCAGAAGCTGAGAATGGTAGTGGGGGGTTGGGTGAGAGGTGGAGATGGTTAATGGTTACAACAAAAATATAAAGAATGAATAAGACCTACTATTTGATAGTACAATAGGGTAATTATAGTCAATAATAATTGCATATTTTAAAATAATTTAATTCAATTGGATTATTTGTAAGTTAGAGGATAAATGTTTGAGGGGATGGATGTCCCATTCTTCATGATGTTATTGATGAAGACCGTTCATACTTATTTCGCATTGCATGCCTACCTCAAAACATTCATGTACCCTATAAATATATACACCTACTATGTACCCACAGAAACTAAAAAAACTTAAAGAAGACCGAATGGATCCTCTTTTCATTGTCAACTGACGGCTCTAGGAAACTACCCTCAGTAGCTTTTCCATCCCTGAACACTAGTAAATGTTCTAGTGTTCAACCTAGGCAATAATTTACACTATAGCTAGAAGCAATATTGATTTGATGGTAAGTTCCTTGACTAGGAAAATAGAGTAGATCTGAACAGATTTCAGGTCTTAGGACAGCTAGGAAACAATAAGGACTTTAGGGATATGGGATTCTTGAGACCTAAACTTCCTTTACATAACAAGTGTTTTCTAAACCTTCCTTATTTGCGATCTTGAGATACAATGTATGCTATTTATCTCACCCATACAATAATAATTGGAAATAAATGTAGCTATCTAAGTGCAACAGAAGGAGAAAAAACATCACTAGCAGTGTTTCACTCAATCTCTGGCTATTTTTTTTCCGATTTAATAGATTTTTCCCAAAACCTGATAGATCAATTTTTACCTTTTCCTACTGCGGCCTCCTTAGTGTTTATGACCTGTTGCCCAGGTTAGTACCTCTTGGTATGTTTTTGTTTTTTTCTCCCTCCAAGCTGCTAAATAGAAATGTACATTTCTCAGGACAGAAAAATTCAACATTTTGTGATAATTCAGTAATTCTTTATGTAACCTGGCTTCTTCCACACGTTTCTTGGTGTTTCAGGGTGAAGTACGGGAGAATGCACAGGGACTGTCAAGGTATGTTACTCAATTCTCTACACAGTGCACTTTGTTGGTGGTTATTATTCATTGTACGTGGTTTATGTTTTATGCAAAACCGTACTGTTGAGTGTGCTAGCCAACAAGTGCAAAAGTCCATTACACATGTAGCATCTTCAGATGTGAAAAACTGAAGTTTAAAAGGAAAAAATATCTGAAAGAAAAAGAATGAGCGGAGCTGAGAGCTGAGCTGATTCTGTTTAGCAATGTGGTCTTCATAGCTGAGCTGCAGATACAGTCTTCTAACCCCTGCAATCTGCTTCTGCATTAGAAGATAATGAGAGGAGTTTCTCTATGTGACCTCTTCTGTGCTTTCCTTCCCATTATATGTTTAAGTAAAAACATGAAATTGAGTAGGTATAAGGGACTAAAATAAAGAAAAAAATTAGAATCTGGAATATTGAACAACAACGAGAAACAGAACAAGGAGTCTTGGGTTCTCTTATGTTTTCTTTCTGCTCAACAGCCTCAGGCCAGTCACTAAACCTTTCTGAGCCATAAATTTCTCTTCTGCAACTGGAAGGTGGTAGACCAGAAAGCATTTGAAGACCTGGAATAGCTCCCTGAATTTCTTTGATTCAATTGGTATTATATTGGGATCATTGAGAAAGAGTATGTGATAAAAATAAACCTTCCATTCAAAACTGACCTTCACTGTGGAACATGAAATAATGTTAGAGCTACAAATAAAATGATGAAGTGTGAATAGTTTTTGTCGCATACTCTAAACGAAAAGAAATTCAGCATCACAGCAGCCCCATTCAAGCTGCTACTTCTTATGTGTGCGTTTAAAAATGTGTATTTAAAAGAAAATGATATTGCCATTTTCTACTATGCATTGATCATTTAGCAAACATCTTTGCAGTCACTAATTTTTGCATACAAGAATCCTAACACTGAGTAACTTTTTTTCATTGGTAGGGAAAGTAGAATAATATCTGAGACTTTGCACAATACATGTATTAGGATATGGAGCAATAATATTTGTCCTAAATTCACAACTGTCTTTCAGAGAATCCAGTGTCTGGAAGGCATATTTCACTTCATGTGCTCTACAGGCCTATGGGCTTCTTTTTTCCTGATGAGGAGGTGAGGGCTGGAGAGTGCATATACCACCAAATTTAATCAAGTACACTGAGGCTATAATTCTCACATCTTTCTTTTTTATCTCTTCTTTCAGCTATCCTTTTTGTCTCTGTTACAAATTAACACAACATCCTCTTAGACAGTCTGCTGTCTTCCTTGTTTTCTTCATCCACATTGGAAATCAGTGCACCAAGGGTGAGCTTCTTAATACACAAATCTGATCATTTATTCTCTCTATTTAAATCCCTTTAATGGTTCTTTTTGTCCTGAAAACAATGGGAACATTTTTAGGACATAAAGTCTACTTTCTGGTCGTTGTCTACATCTGTAAGATTAACTTTACCATTCACTGCTTGCCTTCTACCAGCAACACCAACAATTTCCAGTTGCCTAGACACACCATACACCCTTATACTCCATGAATTGACAACTGCTGTTCACTCAGTGTTCACCTAAAACCTTTCTTCCCATTGCCAACCAGTCATCAATTAAAACCCTAAACTATTATAAAAGTCTACAACCATCTAATCTTTGACAAACCTCACAAAAACAAGCAATGGGGAAAGGATTCCTTGTTTAATAAATGGTGTTGGGAAAACTGGCTAGCCATGTGCAGAAAGCAGAAACTGGACCCCTTCCTGACACCTTACACTAAAATTAACTCCAGATGGATTAAAGACTTAAACATAAGACCTAACACCATAAAAACCCTAGAAGAAAACCAAGGCAAAACCATTCATGACATAGGCATAGGCAAGGACTTCATGACTAAAACACCAAAATCATTGGCAACAAAAGCCAAAATAGACAAATGGGATCTAATTAAACTCCAGAGCTTCTGCACAGCAAAAGAAACAATCAGTAGAGTGAATTGGCAGCCAACAGAATGGGAAAAATTTTTTGCCATCTACCCATCTGACAAAGGGCTAATATCCAGAATCTACAAAGAACTAAAACAGATTTTCAAGAAAAAAACAAACAAATCCATTCAAAAGTGGGCGAAGGATATGAACAGACACTTTTCAAAAGAAGACATATATGAGGCCAACAAATATATGAAAAAATGCTCGTCATCACTGGTCATTAGAGAAATGCAAATCAAAACTACATTGAGATACCATCTCATGCCAGTTAGAATGGCCATCATTAAAAAATCTGGAGATAATAGATAACATCATTAAATAATCCAGAGAGGATGTGGAGAAATAGGAACATTTTTACACTGTTGGTAGAAGTATATATTAACTCAACCATTGTGGAAGACAATGTGGCGATTCCTCAAGGACCTAGAAATAGAAATTCCATTTGACCCAGCAATCCCATTACTGGGTATATATCCAAAGGATTATAAATCGTTCTATGATAAGGACACATGCACGTGAATGTTCATTGCAGAAATGTTTACAACAGTAGACTTGGAACCAACCCAAATGCCCATCGATGATAGACTGGACAGGGAAAATGTGGCACATATACACCATGGAATTCTATGCAGCCATAAAAAATGATGAGTTCATGTCCTTTGTAGGGACATGGATGAACCTGGAAACCATCATTCTCAGCAAACTGACACAAGAACAGAAAATCAAACACCGCATGTTCTCACTCATAGGCGGGTATTGAAGGATGAGAACACATGGATACAGGGAGGGGAACATCACACACTGGGGTCTGTGGAGGGGGAACTAGAGGAGGGACAGTGAGGGGTGGGGAGTTTGGGAGGGATAACATGGGGAGAAATGCCAGATATAGGTGATGGGGAGGAAGGCATCAAACCGCATTGCCATGTATGTACCTATGCAACAATCTTGCATGTTCTTCACATGTACCCTAAAACCTAAAACACAATTTTAAAAAAAAGTCTGTTTAGAATCTTAAGGGCAAGTTGCTTTTTTGCCTAACTATATCTGTATCATGAAATGCTTTTAGCAATGTTTTTTTCACAGGTAAGGTAATGATGACTGTACCTCTTTACATGTCATATACTAAATTTCAAGCTGCAGGAGGGATGGAACCTTGTCTTGCTCTTTTTTACTATCCTCAGCCCTTTATTCAGTGTCTAGTACATACATATTATGTGTTCAATTAAAATAATTAACTGGAAATAATAATAGCATTTATTTGGTACTTAATACCTGCCAGATATTGTTGTTTGTTCTTAGAGACTTCGATGTATTAACTCACTTAGCCAATATAACAAGTTTACAATACAGGTATCTATTTACTTCTATTCTGATAATGATTCAGAAACACAGAGAAGTTAAAGACTATGTCCTAGGCCACACAACTGGGATGGAGAGCTCGAATTTGAATCCAGGCCGTCTCATTCAACAATCTAAGCTCATAGAGACCCATGAGACTAAGGATGAGTAGATGACTTTATCCAAGTCCATTCTAACTTTTAATGACAAAGTAACTAAAAGCAATCTCTCAGGATTCCCAAACCAGTGGTCTTTCTACTTTGCCATAATATAAACGTCAACATCTTAGTCACACATTAAACAAATTTATTGTAATTTCAAGCATGTTTTTATATGCATACTTTAGATTGTATTTTTATATTTTTCAAATCCAAATTTATACTGTAAAATCACCTCTCTCTTTTTTTTTTTTTTTTTTTTTGAGACAGAGTCTCGCTCTGTCGCCAGGCTGGAGTGCAGTGGTGTGATCTCAGCTCACTGCAACATTCGCCTCCCAAGTTCAAGGGATTCTTCTGCCTCAGCCTCCTGAGTAGCTGGGACTACAGGAGCATGCCACCACAACAAGCTAATTTTTGTATTTTTAGTAGAGATGGGATTTCACCATGTTGTCCAAGACGGTCTCAATCTATTGACTCTGTGATTCGCCTACCTCAGCCTCCCAAAGTGTTGAGATTACAGGTGTGAACCACTGCACCTGGCCCACTTCTCTTAATTAGGAAAAGCTTTACCTGACAATGGCTGCATATAAGCAACTAAAACAGAATTAATAATCTATAATGACAGTGGATGTGAACTTAAAGCATAGGAATGGATTTTTATACCAAGGATTCTACAGGGAATCACAAAATCAGACATAAAACCAGTTCCCATGAATCTAGGCTTTTGCCTTCTGCCTCATAATACCCTACATGTCTAGAACAATTAGATTTGTCCCTTGGCTATGAAAGAAGACAGATGAATGTGAGAGTCAGGCTGCATTCCTGCTTCGTGTTTCTGGGAGGTTACTGAGATTAGATAGAGGAGATGTTTTATTCTTCCCACTGTAATGCACATTCCAGCTTCTAAAACCATACTTTAGAAGACAATCTTAATGAATTAACCTATTATTATGTTGTTTAAACTTTCTGCTAAAGAAGAAAGCAGTACAGAGTGGGAAAGAGCATTGAGTTTGAGCCTTGGCTGCACCGTTTTCTAAATGAGAAATGTTTGAATGTTTTCCTATTTGTAAAATGGAATAAACACACTCTGTATATCACAGAACACTTGGAATGTGCTTAGCATAGTATATAGCTTGTAAAATCCTAACAGGGACAATTTTTAGCAATTTTCTTAATAATCAGGTAACAATAATAACTTTCTTTGGGAAGATCTACCTGTCAGAACTCATATTAAAATTTATCTATACATCCATGATTTATTATTATTATTATTCAAATTAAAAAATAATGGGATGATTTTAAGTTCACTAGAAGGTATTTTATAGACATCTACTTATATATTTATTTTGTGGCATCATATTGTGACTACAGGAGCTCTATGTTGTATTTTAGAATCTACCAAGTTTTGCCAGGGTCTTGTTAGTTAGCCAGCTAACAAGAATCAAATCTCTGTTTTTTCATTTGTAAAATGAGTTGGAAAAGATGATTACTAAGACATTTTCAGCTGAATGATTATCTTGATTCATTCATATTTATGCTGCAATATTTATTTAACCTCAAAAACCTTTTTTTAAAAATTATCTACTGAAATTTCATTAAAAAAGAGTTAAGGAGAAAACAGTTCAGGAAATATTGAGGTATATAATTATCTGCTGCTATTTTAAGTTCAAATGATTGTATCGATGCCATTCTAGCAACAGGGGAATCTCTTTGACCTAATTGTATTTGCTTACTTATCCAGCTATGAAAATAATTTTTTAGTTTATACTCATTTTCTTGATGGTAATTTAGATTACAGCATAAGTTTGGAAGGCCTAAAGTAACTAGTAGGGTCTATAAAGTAACATTACTTTAGAGTTCACCAGCTTTATTCACAGTAATTCTAAGCATAAAAGATTTAATTTTTGACTAGCAAAACTAATTTCTTCTGCTAATTGAACACTACATATGCACAAAACCTACTAAGGTGCCAAGTTGTTCCAACAATGACCTGGCTGTTGGATGGCACGCCGAGAATGAATAACATACAAGTGTTATCTCTTGATAATAGCTCACTTCTTCCCTGGAAATACTGCACAGAGAACACATAAGAATGTGTTTCCTTAAGAGATTCTGTTTTCCAACAATAGCTTTGGTATTTGGTCCTTATCTCAACAGAGTGAGTTAAAAGTAACTTATTATAAACCCTCTACATTATAGAAACTCACAAATTAAAACAATGCTTCAAAATAGTAAACAATTTCATGGAATCAGAAAATCATTTAATTTTGTTTTCAAAAATCTGCCTGTATGTGCATGTGTGTGTATAGAGAACTTTTGGTAGACAAGACATTTTGTTTTCTGCATTTCAGTATATCAAAAGTCATTTGCATATTCAAATATAAGCTTATTAATTCAAAAATAAAGAGTAACTGGGAAAGAGTGGGGTGCTATTCTGTTTGGTCAATGTGTTCCACCCTTGAGCAAAAAGTTGGAAGCACATTCTATAGTCATGAGCATTTTAATATCCTGCAATCACTATAAGGTATGTTTTTTGGCCTTAGATTAATTTAGTGATGGAGAAAGTTATAAAACTTCGGTAAGAATTTGCTTCCATGAATATGCCTAAACTAGTCTTTAGTTCATTTTTTCCCCTATTACTAATTCCATCTGAATTAAAAACCATATGAGGAATAAAGTGATTTTCTGTAGCAGCCTGTGGTAGAAGGAAAATTTCCAGATGTGGCAATGAACACTATTCTCAGAATCCTGTCCCAATAAATTAGTCTGGTAACTTTAGCATTCACTGAGAGATACAAAGTCAATCTTAATGTGTCCCAAATGGTTTTTCATTTGACAGTTTCTGAGTCTCCACTGTGGCTCTCTGAAGATGAGCCAGCCTGATTCACAAAAGCCAAGCTCTGCCAAAAAGTGAGGCTGATTGCTTTTGTCAGACCCAAAGAGCCACAACTAGTGGCACATACACTTGGCATATAGTTTTACAACAAGTTATATAAGGCTTTGGACTCTTGTAGGGTAAGTATATAAAGGTAAGTATATAAAGTATATAAAGGTAAGTATTATAAAGGAACCCATGTTCCTTTATAATTATATCATAACAGAAAAAACACTGAATTGAAGACCTAAGACCTAATTGAGCCTTAATATCAGTAAGTCATAAGTCTGGATAAATGACTACCACATTTGAATTTAGATTTTAACTTCAAGTCTAGTGTTTTCCTATTTTAAAATAAATCCTTTAAGGTCATTTATTACTAGCAAACCTAACAAGTTTTTGAGGTCATAGTAAGCTGAGAGGAGTAAATAATAATAATTATGTAATTGTAATATGAATAGAATGTTTAATAAGCATTTACCAGAATCTAAAGATTATAATGAGAAACAGATCATATAATATTGAGAATAATACTGTAGTATTAATAATATTGCCTTCTTTTGCAGATAAGATAAAGAAATATTTTAAGTAAGGTACTCAAGGCCACATGGCTAATAACTGCCATTGCTAATATTTTAACCAACATATATTGAGCTATACACTCCATGCTCTTAATCACTATGTTATACTGTATTTAATTCTAATTAATTACAGTGAAAGTTTGCTATAGTATTGTACTAGTCCATTCTAATGCTACTGTAAGAAATATCCAAGACTCAGTAATTTATAAAGTAAAGATGTTTAATGGACTCACAATTCCACATGCCTGGGGAGGACTTACTATCATGGTAGAAGGCAAAAGAGGACAAGACACATCTTACAAGGAGGCAAGCAAGAGAGTGTGTTCAGGGGAACTGCCCTTTTTAAAACTTTTTAAGATCTTTTTAAGATCTTAAGCCTTATTCACTATCACAGAAACAGCATGGGGAAAACCTGCCCCCACTGATTCAATTACCTCCCACTGGGTTCCTCCCAGGACATATGGGGATTATGGGAGCTGCAATTCAAGATGAGATTTGGGTGGGGACACAGCCAAACCATAACAAGTGTATTCTTTCAAAGAATTCTATAACATTTTGAGTCACTGTATACCATCAAACTTACTGTCATAAAATTTCTTATTTTTTCCAAATTTCCCATTTTTTCCAAATTTCCTTGTCCATTATATTCCAGAAAGTTTAAGTCACTGAGCAAAAAATTTTTTCTTCTCCATTTACCTTCAAAAATTATCAAGAATATGATTGTTGTCATCACTTCCACTATAACAAAGCTTTTCCAAACTCCTCTTCTTTTTTATGTAGATTATTCAATATACTCCTGAATAATCTTTCTTAGGAGACCTTCCTCTTCCTCTCACCAAGTCTAATCTCAAAAGAGCAGCCAACATGATACTATTAAATGATAGGTTGGATTGTGTGTGTCCTCTGCTCAAAATTTCCCAATGACTTTATTTTTCACTAAGAATAAAAGCGATAAGTCCTTTTCAGTGGAGTGTAAGACTCAACATAGTCTCCTCTTCTCTCTGCCCTTTGGTACCCCCATACTTTCTCTGAACTCATATTCTGATGCAACCCTCTTCACTCATTGTGCTTCAGACACAGTAGTCCCCTTCTGTTCCTCAAAGATGTTCTTTCCTCTGCCGTAATACTCGTTTCCCAGATACCCTTGATGATTTGTTCCCTTACATTTCTCTTTCTTTACTCAAATGCCATTTTCTCAGGGATAATTTTCCTAGTCATACTAGCTAAAATTCAACCCCAAGACCCTTACTGCCCTCTTTCCTGCTTTTTCTTAAAAAAGCTGTATTGGTAGCAAAATAGTATGTGTTTCATTGATTTGTCATATATATTGCTGTCTCCACCTATTCAAAAGTAAGTTCCAGGAGAACTTTTCTTGACTTGTATGTTCCTAGTACCTATACATGTGCTTGACATAGCACAAACTTTCAATAAATATTTACAAATGAATGGATGAACAAATGTCTTCTATTTGCCCAGCACTGTGCAATCTCTTTATGTTGTTTTTCACTCTCTGTACTAGGCACCAAGCATTATATAAGAAGGAAGCTCCAAGACTTGCATATCTTTAACATCTGGGTCCTAAAACCTGTGTTCAGCTCTTGTTGAGCTCCACAAATAGTCCTAATATCCATTATCCAGAGCTACATGCATCAATTTTCTCTCTTAGCTTCTTTTTTTTTTTTTTTTTTTTTTTTTTGAGACGGAGTTTCGCTCTTGTTACCCAGGCTGGAGCGCAATGGCGCGATCTCGGCTCACCGCAATCTCCGCCTCCTGGGTTCAGGCAATTCTCCTGCCTCAGCCTCCTGAGTAGCTGGGATTACAGGCACGCGCCACCGTGCCCAGCTCATTTTTTGTATTAGTAGAGACGGGGTTTCACCATGTTGACCAGGATGGTCTCGATCTCTTGACCTCGTGATCCACCCGCCTCGGCCTCCCAAAGTGCTGGGATTACAGTAGCTTCTAATTTAGTTATTTACAGAAGTGATTCTGTTCAAATGACTGCAATGTTGGATCCCTTTCCATCTAAGTCTCCTAAGATGAATATTCCTTGTACCCTGACCCAGCACAGGAGTTCTTCATCTCAGTGCCACATCAGCATGGTGACACATTCCCTCAATTTACAAATGATAATCCAGATATCTTCTCCTCTTTATGTAACAATAATGATTTTTCCTTCTTTCTCTGCTTTCATTTAAGCCTCCTATCTTTGCCACCATTTAGAGCTCTTATTCTTAATCATTTATTCCACCCCCCCTACAATTCAGGATTTCTGTTTTTAAAAGCTGTCAACTCTACTGTTGTTTTGTGTTTTTTAGTTGGGGGGGTGGGTCATGTACTAGGGTGGGTCTGCAAATTGATAAGCACATGTAGACATTTTCATCGAGAGTTCCATTTTATCCTAAGAGAAATTATTAGGATAACAACCTGATTATTCACAAATATTTCCTTTCAAAAGCAAGCTGTGTTTCCCATTAGAAGAGAGAGAGAGAGAAACAGAATAAAAGTCAGTCATCATTAATTAAATGAGGCAGAGGAAATAGTGAATATTAAAACACCAATTATGATTTTCAGAGTTGAAAATATGGGAATCTACAGTTGAATGTCTTTAGTATGCATTTAACAAGCGTTGTGCAAATGAGTGTCTGACTTTGGAATAAAGTGAGCCTTAAGTATGTCTCATTCTAGTAAAATACAATTTTTAGGGGACTTTCTACTTAGGGAATAAAATTCTGACTAAGATGCTCAGGGAAAAAGGACTTTGTGAGCTACATTTGCCTGGACAGGTACCTGCACTCTGATACTAAGGTCTTCTACCAGATGACACATAGAGAAGAGTTTGCACCTTTAATGTATATGATTGATTAGAGACAGCCTGTGATTGCATCCCTGAGGGTAATAGATAATACAGTTTCTTATCTTCCTCTACTCTTTTATTTGAGCATGTAGCTGCTGAGAAACTCAAGCGTGAAGAAATATATCTCAAAATTTTAACTTCTTTCCAGATTTTAACCCCCATCAAGTATTACTCCTTCTATAGATAGGCT
The DNA here is from genome assembly GCF_030222135.1 of Aotus nancymaae. Classification (NCBI taxonomy): domain Eukaryota; kingdom Metazoa; phylum Chordata; class Mammalia; order Primates; family Aotidae; genus Aotus; species Aotus nancymaae. The sequence goes on along the minus strand of NW_026988473.1, from coordinate 21,056,802 downwards.
TCAGCTCTATTTCATGTCAGATAAGCAGCACTGGTGAAAGAGCCATGTAATAGCGTAATCATGTCCTCCTATATTGGTTTTTAGGAGCAATCTGGCCCCCTACTGAATTGTAATTTCCTTTCATTGAGGTTTCAAGTTTATCTAACTTGATTTGAGCATAAAGTCTGCTAAGTGACATAATGTTACTTGAAAGGATAAAGCTCTCTAGAAAACGTAAGGTTTTAAAATGAAAATAGTTATTTTCTGTGAAGGACTAGTTTTATTATAACCATATAAAAGGTACTATGTGGTATTAAAAAGATCATAGGATATAGAGTCCAATGATCAGAGATTAAAACCTAATTCATTGTCTTTTAGAGTATGAGACCCAGGGAAAAATAGCTTAATCACAGCAATTTTTTCTAATATGCAACACTGCCACAGAGATATTGTTATCCAGTGTTTGTGGATGTGCTTTGTAAATTGTCAAGTGTTGAGGTCACATTTAGGCAACACATTTCAGATCTAACACTCCAAAGAAAAACAGTAGGAAACGGACTTGACAATTTCAGAAGTCTTTGCAATATCAATGTGCTTCCATTGCCACTTTCCAGATTTTTAACAAGGAACATAAATCTAGCTCTTATAAAAAGCTGAACAATCCTTGGAAGAATTTGAGATGTTTTCATCTAGTCTGATAGAATTAGAGCATTTAAGTCTTCAATTAGGACACTGATTAATTTTCTTATATAATTATTCTTAATATGAAGGACAAAGTCATGTATTTTCTCAGTTGGTTATATAAGATTCTATTTTGATTTGACTTGTTAACTAAACAAACATTTTCCTATTAAGGTAAAAATATAAACAAACAAACAAACAAAAATTGAACTCTCATCTTAAACATTTGACTAATTCACAATATATTACTTAGCAAGTTGCAATTAAAACATGTTTGTTATTTTGTGTTTAGTAGATAAAAATATAAAAATTGGCTTTTATAAGATAGTATAAAATCAGTTCTTATTTAAAGCTGTTCATACTAATTTTCAATTTGTTCAAATATGGTTATTGGCAGTCAACCACACACTCTATTAAAAATAAATTGCTTTCAGTAGCTATTCCCCTTTCTTGCTAACATTATTTTAAAAAGCTTACTGTGTTATTTTGTAATCATCATAACCATATGTTTACAGAGCAAGAGTCTCATGCCCTTGGAAAATTTTAACATAATTGTTCAAATTGGATTTTTTTCTAAAATGTGGCTTTCTCAAATCTAGGTATATCTCACCCTTACTCTACCGAATTTTAAGACTTTGTTTCCCAAACTAAAGCATGTTTCTATATGTTGAAGTAAATTTGATAAATAAACAGAATGCTAATCATGCTGGGACATGTGCTTCAGAAAATGCACTTTCTGCTAACAGGAATGGATTCACTCTACGTCACTCACAGTTACTTAAGTCTCTCATCTGTGTCACCATAGCTTTGATTAAGAACATTGAGTATGGGCACTTGACAGAATGTAGATTTCTCATCCACATGCAAAATGGAATGGTATTGACCTTACTGATTTCTTCTTTGTCATTCCATGTTATCCACTGCTCACAGCATTGTAAATGATAGAGGTTAATATTATGGCATGTTTTGCCTTTAAGTCTACTTTATACAAAACTATGTATCTTTCTGTAAAGACATAGAATCTATAATTAAAATCCACATGGACATACAGATAGATGTAGATATAGAGCATATTTTAAATGTTGTTAATATATTTGATGATAATATATCAGATACCAAATTAGGTTTTCTCTAAAATGTTTCTCAGTACTAAAATCTCTAGTATCATAATTAATCTCTAATAATCTCTAGTAAATAATCTCTAAAATAAATAATGTCTAATATAAAAAAGAATTATTTTTAAGCACAGCTTTATTGTATTTTTTAACCTCAGTTGTAGACTTTGTGAATTTTCCTATGCATTTTTATTATAAAGTCCCTATACACGAACAAAACCTAAACCATCTTTGAGAAAAATCTCTAGAACATTATGCAAAACAGGGCAAGCACAAGAATCACAGTGGGAAAAAAAAACATGACAATACACTAAGACCAGATATAGTGTAAAAATCCAGAACTTTAATACAGTCCCTTGATTTTATAACTTGTTTCTTTCTTTCTTTGCTCTTTTTTTTTTTTTTTTTATTGTGATAAGTTACCACTACTACCACCTTGGTCACTAGCCAATGAGTTTACGATGCAGCAAGTTTTGAGTTACTTTACACAATTGGAAAAATGCTATATACAACAGGTTTTCTCGTTACCACTATTTGGTAATTCATAATACTGACTCTCAGAAAGGTTAAATAAATTATCTGAGTTTATACAACTCAAAAGTATTTAAGCTGGGATTCTGACTTTAGAGATACTGCATAATAACATCTCAGTATCATTCAATTGTCAGCACGCCCTTTAATAATGAGTCTAACCAAAACACAACCAAGTTCAATACTTTGATTGCTTGCTTTTCAAATTTTAAAGTGAATTCTGGCTATAATGACCAAGCCGTTAGTAATCTTAATGTGCCCATTAGATCCCCACAAATTTCATTTTGTAACAAACATAGAGAGTTATTATATAAAATGTACTTTATATGTTCCTAGCCCACTCATGAATATACTCATTTTCTCTGGGGACACAGTTCCTACACATCTTAAACAGATAAATTTAAAAGAAACTTTTATTGCTGTGAGTAATTTTTCAGGGTGAAATAATGATATAAAAAATTAAATATAACCCCTATAAAAGGAGAGAAAAATCCTTACTGCTTCCTTTAGAGAACAGTGGGAGAGTTTTCTGACCTTCCTAATCCATTTTCTGAATGTCTGATGTGCACTTCCATGGTAGAGAGAAAGCTGCTTTTGGCTTTCACCCTCAGAAATGAGCTGGAATCTCTTCCGCCTATCTGATGCTCTTTTCTGGACTCTTATCACAGTTAAAAATGAGGATGAAGCTGATTGGGCTTTTTATGTGTGCTGAGTGTTGGCTGATGCCCACAAAAGTTAAATCACACTGGAGATGTGTCCGGCATAACAAGCACATTCTCTTAAGCTACCAGGGAGATGGAGGATAGGATGAAGGTGGTGCCTCAGTAATTGCCAGATATGTTTTGGGCCAGAGTCCCTTTGAAACTGATGAAGATATCACACTGACAGTCTCAATATGTGACAGCTCAATATTGTAACACATGTATGACTGCAAAATAGAAAAGGCAAATGCTTTATCCTGGAAACTCTGACTCTGTTGCTCCTTCCCCCAATACTTTGTTAAGTTATTTATATGTGGGAGGCTTCAGAAAGTTTGTGGACTATCTTTCTTCATTTATTTTCACTCTATCCTGACACATGATGGGTTGCCTGAGTATTACGTAAAAACTATACTAACATTGTTTTGGTAAAGTAGAATTAGAAAAAAATGTCACTTGGAATAGCACTACGGAAATATTATCTGAGATCCAAAATAGTTTAATTAGTGTAGGAGCATTTGACCATATTTGTCTTCTATTGTTTACTAATCATGCATGTAAAGCATATTTGTCCCAACTATATTTATTTGAGCTTTAGAAGCTCTGTTATGGTATTGGGAAGATCCAAGATGGCCGAATAGCAACAGCTCTGGAGTGCAGTTCCCAGCAAGAACAATGCAGAGGGTGAGTGAGCACCGAACTTTCAAACATGTTTTTACTGCCCACATACCAGGAGATTCCTGGGCTGAAAAGCACCACAAGTTTCCAACATGGACAGCCAGTGCCATGGGACTCCACACAAAAACTCAAACAAATCTGGGCAGCTGTTTCAACTGGCACCTGGAGCATCTGGGATACAGAGCTGTCCATTCAACTGAAAAAAAGAGGGCTGAAATAGGGAGCCAGGTGATCTGGCTAAGCGGGTTCCACCCCCACAAAGACCAGCAATCTGAAACGCTCTGGATTGATAGTTTTGCAGCAAGTGCAGCTGGACCCAGAATGGTCCAGCTCGGTGGGGCGAAGGGCATCAATCATTACCGAGGCAGTCCACCACTACTGGGGCCATCCACCATTACAGAGGCAGTCGGTCATTACCAAGGCAGTCTGCTATTACCAAGGCAATCCACCATTACTGAGGCAGTCTGCCATTGCTGAGGCCGTCCACCACTACCAAGGCAGTCTGCCATTACTGAGGCAGTCTGCCATTACTGAGGCAATCTGCCTTTACTGAAGCAGTCTGCTATTACCAAGGCAGACTGCCATTACTGAGGCAGTTCTAACTATACCTCTGTAAATAAAACCACAAGGAAGTTCACACAGCAGCTGGGCAGAGCCCATGGCAGCTCAGCAATGCCTCTGCTGGCAGACTGTGACTAGACTACCTCCTTGCTGGGCAAGGTATCTCTGAAAAAAGGCAGCAACACATCAGGAACTTATAAATAAAGTCCCACCTTCCCAGGACAGAGCACCTAGGAAAAAAGGCAGTTATGAGTTCTGCTGCAGCAGACTTAAACATACCTGCCCAGAAGCTCTGAATGGAAAAACGGAGCTCCTAGCACAGCACTACAGCTCCTATAAGGGACAGACTATCACCTCAAGCAGCTCCCTGATCCCTGTATATCCAAAGAGACACCTCATAAAGGAGAGTTCAGGCTGACATCTGGTGGGTACCCTTCTGGGATGAAAATAACAGAAGAAGAAACTGCAGAAAACCTTACTGTTCTGCAGCTGCCGCAGGTGATCCCCAGGCAAGCAGGGTCTGGAGTGGACCTCCAGCAGTCCTACAGCAGAGGGACTGGACTGTTAGAAGGAAAACTAAAAAAACAGAAAGAAATAATTTCAACATCAACAAAAAGGATGCCCACTCAGAGACCCCATCTGAAAGTCAACAACTACAAAGACTACAGGCAGATAAATCCACAAACATGGGAAGAAACCAGTGCAAAAGGGATGAAAACATCAAAATCCAGAACACCTCTTCTCTCCAGAGCAATCACAATGCCTCACCAGCAAGGGAGGCAGGTCAGAGAATTATTTTGATGAGCTGACAGAAGCAGGCTTCAGAAGATGGGTAATAACAAACTCTGAGCTAAAAGAACATGTTCTAACCCAATACAAAGAAACTAAGAACCTTGAAAAAAGATTAGACAAAATGCTAACTAGAATAACCAGCTAGAGAAGAACATAAATGACTTGATGGAACTGAAAAACAGCATGAGAACTTTGTGAAGCATACACAAGTTTCAATAGCGGAATCAATCGAGCAGAAGAAAGGATATCAGAGATTGAAGGTCAATTCAATGAAATAAAAAGGCAAGAAAAGAGAAAAAAAAGTGAAAACAAATGAACAAAGCCTCCAAGAAATATGGGATTATGTGAAAAGACCTAATCTACGCTTGATCGGTGTACCTGAAGAGGATGGGGAAAATGAATCCAAGCTGGAAAATACTCTTCAGGATATTATCCAGGAGAACTTCCCCAACCTAGCAAAGCAGGCCAACATTCAAATACAGGAAATACAAAGACCACTACAAAGATACTCCTCAAGATGGGCAACCCCAAGGCACATAATCATCAGATTCACCAAGGTTGAAATGAAGGAAAAAATGCTAAGGGCAGCCAGAGAGAAAGGACGAGTCTCCCACAAAGTGAAGCTCATCAGACTCATAGTGGATCTCTTGGCAGAAACCCTACAAGCCAGAAGAGAGTGGGGGCAATATTCAAAATCCTTAAAGAAAAGAACTTTCAACCTAGAATTTCATATCCAGCCAAACTAAGCTTCATAAGTGAAGGAGAAATAAAATCCTTTACAAACAAGCAATTGCTGAGAGATTTCCTCACCACCAGGCCTGCCTTACAAGAGCTCCTGAAAGAAGCACTAAACATAGAAAGGAACAACCGGTACCAGCCACTCCAAAAACATACTAAATGGTAAAAAGCATCGACACAATGAAGAAACTGCATCAACTAATGGGCAAAACAACCAGCTAGCATCAAAATGGCAGGATCAAATTCACACATAACAATATTAACCTTAAATGTAAATGGGTTAAATGCCCCAATCAAAAGACACAGACTGGCAAATTGGATAGAGTCAAAACCCATAGATGTGCTGTATTCAGGAAAAAAATCTCACATGCAAGGACACACATGGGCTCAAAATAAAGGGATGGAGGAATATTTAACAAGCAAATGGAGAGCCAAAAAAAAAAAAAAAAAAAAAAAAACACGAGTCACAATCCTTGTCTCTGATAAAATAGACTTTAAACCAGCAAAGATTGAAAGAGACAAAGAAGAGCCTCACATAATGGTAAAAGGATCGATGCAACAAGAAGAGCTAACAATCCTAAATATATACACACCCAATACTGGAGCACCCAGATACATAAAGCAAGTTCTTAACGACCTACAAAGAGACTTAGACTCCCACACAATAATAGTGGGAGACTTTAACACTCCACTGTCAATATTAGACAGATCAACGAGACAGAAAATTAACAAGGATATCCAGGACTTGAACTCAGATATGGACCAAGCAAACTTAATAGACGTCTACAGGACTTTCCACCCCATATCCACAGAATATACATTATTCTCAGTACCACATTGCACCTACTCTAAAATTGATCACATAATTGGAAGTAAATCACTCCTCAGCAAATGCAAAAGAATGGAAATCATAATAAAAAGTCTCTCAGACCACAGTTCTAATCAAATTAGAACTCAGGATTAAGAAACTAACTCAGAACCACACAACTTCATGGAAACTGAACAAATGGCCCCTGAATGTTGACTGGATAAACAATGAAATAAAGGCAGAAATAAAGATGTTCTTCAAAACCAACAAGAACAAAGACACAACATACCAGAATCTCTGGGGCACATTTAAAGCAGTGTCTAGAGGGAAATTTGTAACAATAAATGCTCACATGAAAAGTAAGGAAAGATCTAACATCGACACCCTCTTGTCAAAATTGAAAGAGCTAGAGGAGCAAGATCAAAAAAACTCAAAACCTACAAGAAGACAAGAATTAACTAAGATCAGAGCAGAACTGAAGGAAAGAGAGACACAAAACACCCTTCAAAAAATCAATAAATCCAGGAGCTAGTTTTTTTTAAAAGATCAAAATAGACAGACAGCTAGCCACACTAATAAAAAAGAAAAGAGAGAAGAATCAAATAGATGCAATAAAAAACGATAAAGGGGATATCACCACCAATTCCACAAAAATACAAACTACCATCAGAGATTACTATAAACAATTCTATGAATATAAACCAGTAAACCTGGAAGAAATGAATAAATTTTGGGACACACTTGCACCCTCCCGAGCCTAAACCAGGAAGAAGTTGAAACCCTGAATAGACCAATAACAAGGGCTGAAGTTGAGGCAGCAATTTATAGCCTATCAACCAAAAAAAGCCCAGGTCCAGATGGGTTCACAGCCAAATTCTACCAGACATACAAAGAGGAGCTGGTACCACTCCTTCTGAAACCATTCCAAACAATACAAAAAGAGAGACTCCTTCCCAAATCATTTTATGAGATCAACATCATCCTGATACCAAAACCCGGCAAAACTCAACCAAAAAAGAAAACTTCAAGTCAATATCCATGATGAACACAGATGCAAAAATCTTCAATAAAATACTGGCAAACCAATTGCAATGTCACATCAAAAAGCTTATCCATCACAATCAAGTAGGCTTCATCCCAGTGATGCAATGCTGGTTCAACATATACAAGACTATAAACATAATCCACCACATAAACAGAACCAAAGACAAAAACCATATGATTGTCTCAATAGACATAGAGAAGACCTTTGACAAAATTCAACAGCCCTTTATGCTAAAAACTATCAATAAACTAGGTATTGATGGAACATGTCTCAAAATAATAAAAGCTATTTACTACAAACCCACAGCCAATATCATACTGAATGGGCAAAAACTGGAAGCATTCCCTTTGAAATCTGGCACTAGACAAGGATGCCCTCTCTCACCAGTCCTATTCAATATAGTAGTGGAAGTTCTAGCCAGAGCAATCAGGCAAGAAAAAGAAATAAAGGGTATTCAATTAGGAAAGGAGGAAGTCAAATTGTCTCTATTTGCAGATGACATGATTGTATATTTAGAAGACCCCATTGTCTCAGTCCCAAATCCCCTTAAACTGATAAGCTACTTCAGCAAAGTCTCAGGATACAAAATCAATGTGCAGAAATCACAAGCATTCCTATACACCAATAAGAGACTTAAAAAAAGCCAAATCAAGAGCAAACTACCATTCACAATTGCTACAAAGAGAATAAAATACCTAGGAATACTACTGGCAAAGGATGTAGAAAACCTCTTCAAGGAGAACTACAAACCACTGCTCAAGGAAATAAAAGAGGAGACAAACAGATGGAAAAACATTCCATGCTCATGGTTAGGAAGAATCAATATTGTGAAAATGGCCATACTATACAAAGTAATTTATAGATTCAACACTATCCCCATCAAGCTACCTATGACCCTCTTCACAGAACTGGAAAAAAAACCACCTTAAACTTCATGTGGAACGAAAGAGGGCCCATATAGCCAAAACAATTCTAAGCAAAAAGAACAAAGCTGGAGGTATCACATTACCTGCCTTCACACTATACTACAAGGCTACAGTAACTAAAACAGCATGGTACTGGTAAACAGAGATATGGACCATGTTTTGGTAAACAGAGATATAGACCAATGGAACAGAACAGAGGCCTTGGAGGCAACACCACGCATCTACAACCATCTGATTTTTGACAAACCTGATAGAAAGAAGCAATGGGGAAAGAACTCCCTGTTTAATAAATGGTGTTGGGATAACTGGTTGGCCATGTGCAGAAAACAGAAGCTGGACCCCTTCCTGACACCTTACACTAAAATTTACTCCAGATGGATTAAAGATTTAAACATAAGACCTAACACCATAAAAACCCTAGAAGAAAAACCATTCAGGACATAGGCATAGGCAAAGGCTTAAGGACTAAAACACCAAAAGCATTGGCAACAAAAGCCAAAATAGACAAATGGGATCTAATTAAATCCCAGAGCTTCTGTACAGCAAAAGAAACAATCATTAGAGTGAAATGGCAATCAACAGAATGGGAAAAAACTCTTGCAATATATCTATCTGACAAAGGGTTAATACCCAGAATCTAAGAAAACTAAAACAGATTTTCAAGAAAAAAACAAAAAAACCCATTCAAAAGTGGGTGAAGGACGTGAATAGATACTTTTCAAAAGAAGACATATATGAGGCCAACAAACATATGAAAAAATGCTCATCATCACTGGTCATTAGAGAAATGCAAATCAAAACCACATTGAGATACCATCTCACGCCAGTTAGAATGGTGATCATTAAAAAATCTGGAGACAGCAGATGCTGGAGAAGATGTGGAGAAACAGGAACACTTTTACACTGTTGGTGGGAGTTTAAATTAATTCAACCATTGTGGAAGACAGTGTGGCGATTCCTCAAGGATCTAGAAATAGAAATTCCATTTGACCCAGCAATCCCATTACTGGGTATATATCCAAAGCATTGTAAATCATTCCATTATAAAGACACATGCACACATATGTTCACTGCAGCACTGTTTACAATAGCAAAGACCTAGAACCAACCCAAATGCCCATCAATGATAGACTGGACAAGGTAAATGTGGCACATATACACCATGGAATACTATGCAGCCATAAAAAATGATGAGTTCATGTCCTTTGTAGGGACATGGATTAATCTGGAAACCATCATTCTCAGCAAACTGATACAAGAACAGAAAATCAAACACTACATGTTCTCACTCATAGGCGGGTGTTGAACAATGAGAACACGTGGACACAGGGAGGGGAGCATCACACAGTGGGGTCTGTTGTTGAGGACTAGGGGAGGGACAATGTGGGGTAGGGAGGTTGGGGAGGGATAACATGGGGAGAAATGCCAGATATAGGTGACGGGGGCATGGAGGCAGCAAACCACATTGCCATGTGTGTACCTATGCAACAATCCTGCATGATCTGCACATGTACTCCTGAAAGTAAAGTATAATAAATTTTTAAAAATTAAAAAAAAGAAGCTCTGTTACAGTCTTATTATATAATAATATTATTATAATTTATATTATAATTATTATTATTATTATTATTATTTTTAAAGAGAAAGAGAGAGAGAGAATAGGAAGGAGGAAAAAGGAAGAGAAAGAGAGAGAGAGAATGGGGTGGAGGGAGAAGGAAAAGAAAGAGGGAGAGAGAATGGGAGTATTGCTTTCTTGCCCAGGCTAGAATGCAATTTAGTAATGGGTATTGAAAACCTCTTTTATACTGATAATTATACTTAATGATGTAGTCAGGAAGGAATAAGGGAAGAAGATAACAAACAAACAGCCAACCAATATTTAATTTAAACCTAAATGCTGTGCGATTACTGAGGAGTGATTTACTTCCAATTATATAGTCACCTTTGGAATAGGTGTGAGGTGGTAATGTATGTTTTGTGTATTTGAAGTGGAGAGTTCTATAAATGTTTATTAAGTTTACTTGTTCCGGGTCTGAGTTCAAGTTCTGAATATCCTTGTTAATTTTCTATCTCGTTGATCTATAGAATCGTTAGCTCTTCTTGTTGCATTGATCCTTTTGCCATTATGTAATGTCATTCCTCGCCTCTTTTGATCTTTGTTGCTTTAAAGTCTACTTTATTAGAGGCGAGAATTGCATCTCCTGCTTTTTGTTTATTAGTTTATTTTTACTCTCTGTTTGATTGGTAAATCTTCCTCCTTCTCTCTGAGTCTTTGTATATTGTTGCTTGTAAGATGGGCCCGGATGCAGCATACCGATGGGTTTTGGCTTTTTATCCAATTAAAATATATATAAGTTTAATACCGGCATTTGATGCTAGCTGGCTGTTTTGCCCATTAGTTGATGTAAATTTTTTATTGTGTTAAAGTTCTTTGCTTTTTGATATATTTTTGGAAAGGCTGATATTGGTTGTTCCTTTATATGTATAGTGCTTCTTTCAGAAGCTCTTGTAAAGCAGGCCTGGTGGTGGTGAACTCTCCAAGTACTTGTTTGTTCGCAAAAGATTTAATTTTTCCTTCGCTCATAAAGCTTAGTTTGGCTGGATAGGAAATTCTGGGTTGAAAGTTCTTTTCTTTAAGGATGTTAAATATTGGTCCCCACTCTTTTCTGGCTTGTAGGGTTTCTGCTGAGAGATCTGCTGTAAGTCTGATAGGTTTCCCTTTATGGGTAACCTGACCTTTCTCTCTGGCTGCCCTTAGCATTTTCTCCTTCATTTCAACCCTAATAAATCTGGCGATTATGTGCCTTGGGGTTGGTCTTCTTGAGGAATATCTTTGTGGTATTCTCTGTATTACCTGGAGTTGAATATTACCCTGCCTTGCCAGGTTGGGAAAATTTTCCTGAATGATATCCTGAAGAGTATTTTCCAACTTGGATTCATTCTCTTCATCACATTCAGGTACACCTATCAAACGTAAATTAGGTCTTTTCACATAGTCCCATATTTCCTGGAGACTTTGCTCATTCCTTTTCATCCTTTTTTCTGCATTCTTGTGTTCTCGTTTCATTTCACTGAGCTGGTCCTCGACTTCTGATATCCTTCCTTCTGCTTGATCAATTCGACTGTTTAAGCTTGTGCATGCTTCGCGAAGTTCTCGTGTTGTGTTTTTCAGCTCCATCAATTCACTTATATTCTTCTCTAAATTGTCCATTCTCGTTAACATTTCGTCAAACCTTTTTTCAAGGTTCTTAGTTTCTTTGCATTGGGTTAGAACAAGTTCTTTTAATTCACAGAAGTTTCTTATCATTGGAACACACGTGTAATCTATTAAGCCTTGTTCCGTTACTGATGAGGAATTGCAATCCCCTGTAGAGGGAGAGGCATTCTGATTTTGAGTATTCTCTGCCTTTTTACGCTGGTTTCTTCCCTTCATTATATATTTGTCCGTCTGTCGTCTTTATAATTACCGACTTTCTAACTGGGTCTCTGACGTCCAACTTGTTGATTCCCTGCGCCGAAATCTGAGCAATCCACTGAGCCGGCCAAAACAGCGGTGTTAAGATTGATGGTGCTTTTCTTCCCGGGAATCTCCGGACTCTGCACCAAGAACTGGCGTGCTAAGGCACCAGCAAAACCGCCACGCCGGCCACAAGAGTCGCCCTGGCGACCCGTGGAGCTCCTCCACTGGGAATCTCCTGGTCCGTGAGCAACTAATATTCGTCTGAAAGTGTGGCGTCCTCTCGTTCTTTGCGCTTTCACTGGGAGGTACGTGCCCGAGCTGCTAATCATCAGCCGTCTTGGATCTCTCTCCTATAATTATTATAATTGATAAGTAGTACTTAAAACTATCAATGAAGCATCCTTACCAAATATTATTTCTTTAATGTTATGACAGTCACTTGAAGCAAATACTATTAAGACCATTTTATCACAGCGAAAACCGAAGTTTAGAGAAGCTAAGTGACTTGGCCAAGGTTACATGTTCAGTAGGTAGCAGTCCTAGATCTGTACTTAAGAACTACTGATTTGAATTACTTTTCTGTTCCTATCACCTTATGCCACTCAAAAAATATTTGTTAATGAGATTGTGTTAAATGAAAGTATAGCTGTGTACTGAAGGCTGAATTCAAAACTAGGTATTTGTTTTGAAAATGCTGGCCCAGACTTAAAAATAAGTATTTTGTGTAATATTTGGGACTGGAGACATATCCTTGAATTGATCTAAAGAACGCCTCAAAAAGTTCACACGCAGAAAGATTCAGAGAACAGGATGGTAGTTTGGGGAACTCGAACAAAGGTTTTGAAAAGTTGCTGAGGTCAAGAAGGAAGTAGTTTGATGATGTGGTTTCCGGACACTTTCTATGCAAGCATGCTTCTCTCTCTCTCTCTCTCTCTCTCTCTTTTTTTTCTGAGATGGAATTTTGTTCTCTTTCCCAGGATAGAGTCAAGTGGCCCAATCTGGGCTCACTGCAACCTCCGCCTTCTGGTTTCAAGCAATTCTCCTGCCTCAGCCTCCCGGTTAGGTGGGATTCCAGGCGCCCGCCACTATGCCAGGCAAATTTTTGTATTTTTAGTAGACACAGGTTTTCACCATGTTGGCCAGGCTGGTCTTGAATGCCTGACCTTTTGATCCACTCGCCTTGGGCACCCAAAGTGCTGAGATTACAGGCATGAGCCACCACACCCAGCCCAAGCATACATCTCTTTCTATTGGCTTTTGCATATCTGTATTTTGGAGATACCAGAATTAACTCAAGCTGTGTACAATGAAGAGGAAAGGAATTCAAAAATGGAACAAGGAAGTGGGGACATAGCTGAGAAGCCACTCTGCATTTTAAATGTAGCTTTAAATACTATAGAGAGAAACTATAGCACTTATGTAATCTTAGGAAGCTCTTGCAAAACCTAACAGAGAAGTGGCATGGAGGGCTTCCCATTACTGGACTCAGATATCACAAAGTCAGGTATTTCATCTTATTTATCTTTGAACCAATGACCAAGACAGTATATGGCACTTAGTGAGTAAGTGCTGGTTTGTTTCATGGTGGCTCTGGAGGGTCTGAGCAATGAAGATACTTTAGCAATAAAAACCTTCAGGGAAACATCAAATAAACAAGCTCATCAAAGGTAAGAAATGTTGTGCAGCAGATAAAAGCACAGATTTTAGAATGGGAGTTTGTTTTAATCCAAACTCAGCTCCTTCTTCCCTAATTAAAATGTAATCCCTTTTTATCTTTGCCGAGGCTACTTTGGGTTTTTTTCTTAACCGTTTTATGTTTTTTTTCTCTTTCTATTATTTTTCTGATAATAAATGCAAATAAAACTTATTTTTCTAAGTTTCAGTAAGTGGTAGCATAAATATGTGGATAAGCAAATGAATACTGGATCAGGGAAGGTCCATAGAACACTATCACATTCAAAGAGAGAAGTCATCTTTGTTCATAGAATGTGAAGAAATAGAAATACATATGTATATACACTCACAGACACACAAAAGTACCTGATATGGGCTTTGGAGTAAGAGGCCTTGATCTACATCTTAGCTCAGCCAAGTTAGTTTCCTTCCTTCCTTCCTTCCTTCCTTCCTTCCTTCCTCCCTCCTTCTCTCCCTTCTTTCCTCCCTCCCTCCCTTCCTCCCTCCCTCCCCCTCCCCCTTCTCTCTCCCTCCCTTCCTTTCTTCCTTCTTTCCTTTCTTTCTTTCCTTCTTTTCTTCCTTCCTCCCTTCCTCCCCCTCCCCCAACCCTCCCTCTTTCTTTTTCTTTCTTTTTCTTTCTTTCCTTCTTTACTTCCTTCCTCTCTCTCTCTTTATCTTTCCTTTCTTTCTTTTCTTCTCTCTCTCCTTCCTTCCTTCCTTCTTTCTTTCCTTTCAAGATGGAGTCTCACTCTGTCGCCCAGGATGGAGTGCGGTGGTGCAATCTCATCTCACTGCAACCTCCTCTACCTGGGTTCAAGTGGTTCTCCTACCTCAGCCTCCCTAGTAGCTAGGATTACAGGTGCGTACCACCACACCCAACTAATTTTTGTATTTTTAGTAGAGACAGGGTTTCACCATGTTGGCCAGGCTGGTCTCAAATGCCTGACCTCAGGTGATCCATCTGCCTTGGCCTCCCAAAGTGCTGGGATTACAGTGGTGAGCCACTGCACCCAGACCCAAGTTGTATTTCTAAGCTCCCGTTACCTCTGCTACAAAATGGGAATAAGAATATCTAACAGAAATAGACCAATAACATACATTATTTTAGGGAAATGGAGTTATAGAAACATTTTACTTTTTATATTTATATTTCTGTAATGTTTGATTTGTATTATGAGTATTTTACAGGCAGAAAATCAATAAAGTTATAAAAATGATATACATATATGGAAAAATGAATGCCTGAATTAAAAACTTATTTTGTAGAATAATTAAAATGGGTACAAAGTTTGATAAATAATGGCACCTGTAAATGCATATACTTTTCTTCCATTATGTGTAAAATTGTGGGCGGGGTATTGTGCCAGCTTGTAGTCACAGTCGGAAGACGTATATCTCACAATTAGCTTCCAGGGTTTTTTTTTTAATTTTTATTTTTTATTTTTTTTTTTTTTTTTTTTTTTGAGACGGTGTTTCGCTCTCGTTACCCAGGCTGGAGCGCAATGGCGCGATCTCGGCTCACCGCAATCTCCGCCTCCTGGGTTCAGGCAATTCTCCTGCCTCAGCCTCCTGAGTAGCTGGGATTACAGGCACGCGCCACTGTGCCCAGCTAATTTTTTGTATTAGTAGAGACGGGGTTTCACCATGTTGACCAAGATGGTCTCGATCTCTTGACCTCGTGATCCACCCGCCTCGGCCTCCCAAAGTGCTGGGATTACAGGCTTGAGCCACCGCGCCCGGCCCTTGAGCCACCGCGCCCGGCCTTTTTATTTTTTATTTAAGGACCAATGGAAGTGTTAGTGTGAGGTTAAATGTTTCAGCGTAAAAGACTGACTAATAAAGGATGGAAAACTGTAGGAAAACACCATAAACTAAGTGGTTCTTTCAATACCGATTCCTAATTCTTAGGCTCCAAACTAAAGATTACAAATTTGTGTTTATGCTGGGATGCTTAAAGAAGCTTGCCTTTTCACAGTTAAAGATACTGTAACCTCATATATATATATATATATATATATATGATATATATATATATATATATGATATATATATATGATATATATATGTCAAATAATATATATCATAAGATATATATATATGATATATATATATATATGTCAAATAATCTTTAAGTTTGTTACAGATAAAAGGAAGTTGGTTTTAGGGTTTATAGATTTCATTAAATAAATGTTGTTTCCCCAAATGATCTATAAGGAACTACCAGAATCAAATATTTAAATATTATTAGCAAGTACCACACATGTGCAGTAAAATGCTACTTTCTGATAAGTCTGACAACTAAGATGTCCATACTAACATTTAGACATAATTTATTTTAGAAATAAATGCTTAGCTGGGGGCAGTGGCTCACACCTTTCATCCTAGCACTTTGGAAGTTCAAGGCAGGAAGATCCCTTAAGCCCGGGAGTTAGAGATCAGCTTGGGAAACATAGTACGACTTTATCTCTTTAAAAAATAAGAAAATGTAAAACACTATTGGCCAGGCATGGTGGTGCATGCCTGTAGTCTCAGCTACTTGGGAAGCTGAGGCAGGTGACAGGGGTGTTGCCTGAGTCCAGGGATTCGAAATTATGATAAGCTATGATAGTGCCATTGTACTCCAGACTGGAAAACAGAACAAGACATTGTCTGTAAAAGAATAAAAAAGAAAGAAAAAAAGAAATGCCTTATTTTTACATATGTGGCTAGCAAAACTTAGAGTCTCTTTATTAAGATTAATCTGATCTCACTTTAGCCAGTTTAAAAAAAAAAAGAGTCCATAGCTAATTACAAACATGTTTACTCTTTGATTGACAGATTTTTTCTCATAGCCTAAGGCAGTCTTATGAAAATATTTCCAACACTCCTATCCATTCAGTCAAAATAATAAAGCAAATCAAGTTGCAATAGCTTTAATAGCCAGGCAATATTTAAAAGTCCTTTCTTACGCCAGTTTCACCCAGGTCATCCATGAGAGAATTTTCAGCTTTGTCCTCCAGTACCCCAAGTGGGTATATGTTACTGAAATGAATTTAAATCTCAATTATAATTAAAGCTAGTTGTCTACAGGAAGATTTTTCTTAAGTTTTTCCAGATACATCCTAAGGTCCTGGTGTATAGGCCTCATTAAATTTCTTAGCTGCTCTAGAGATTCTCAGGCTTTGGAGAGCTAAGTGATGCTTACTGTTGAAGCCTTGTTAAAGGAGTTCACCTTCAAATAGGACAGAAAGAATATATACACAGATACATACACAGTAGGTTTACAAAACTACAAGATATGTCTACCAAAATGCAGTGACAATTCAAGGAGCTCATAATCAGTAGGGGAAATTCAGAAGAAAACTCTACATAAAGATGCTATTCACTCCAGTAATTGAAGCAGAGCCTAAATTTTACAGGCAGAAGCAGAGAAAAAACAATTCAGGAAGAAGGAACAACATAAGTAAAAAGTAGATGCATAAAAAGGAGGGCCAAATCTCATGCCTGGTGTGCCTTGGCCCCGACAAGCAGGAAAACATGAACCTCTCGGACATTGGGGCAATGAAGGTCTAAGGTGGCCCTGTCCCAGGCGAAGTGCAGTGAGCAGCCTCGGACACTTCCTGCTCATCTAGGTTGTGTGAATGAAGCCAAGGAGGTTTTCTCCCACTGGACGTCTATCTCAGTGGCCTGCTGCCAACACATCTCTACCCATTGTGGAAAAGGAGTACATGGAGCAACTGAAGATGACCTCACGGGAGGAGTCCAAGGCACTCAGCCTAAGGAGTATGGCCGATGGGTAAGTGAGATCTAGGTGAGAGACTAAACCTCTTTTTCAGGAAGAGGAAGTTAAAATGGAGCTGGGAAAACTACACTATCTTAGGGTTAATGTAAGTAAGAGACATTGGTATTGGCATCTCAGAAAGTAAAGGAAAACCAACTAAAGCCCAATACCATAAAAAAGGCTCAAAATGATATACAACAAGCAGTCCGAGTATTGAGAAGTGGCACTAGGATTTAACTGTCAGTGTTCTCTTAAATATCCCAAATGCCTCCAGATGGGCAGGTCACCATCTAGCATACATATCAGGCTTTCTTAAAAAGACGGCTGTAGTAAATAACATGAAACAGGGATAACCCATGGCATTTTCAACTAGACAGTGAAAATGAGATCTCATGAGTGGCCAGATGAGGTCTTTCCTAACTCACTCAGAGCCAAAGATTCATTTTATTCATGAAAATGTCCACAGTCATTTCTGGGAATCTCAGTCCTGTCTCACGTTGCTTAGGAAATGTTCACTCACTCTACTTCTTTGGCAAGATGCTATGCTATGGTCTTTCTTGGCAGTGGGCATCCTGAGAATGCTGGTCTGAGGCAGTCATCTTCCTCTGATGGCCCTTCAAGATTTTCAGTTGACAACATTACACTGGTACCACCAATTCTGTGGTAGGAGGATCTTTCCCTCCTGATTTTAGCATCTGGGCCCCCAGAGCAGCAAGGCTCATCTCCAGGTTAATTACTCCTCCAGTCACTTAGATTCTTCAGTTTCTTTTCTAACTCTATCAACATTTAAAAGTGCTTTTTGGCAAAACCAAGTTTTATACCATCTTCTCCATTTCTCTTGATGCTTTCTTCCCTCCTGGGCAACTCTATCCACACATCTGCCTCTTCTAACTTTTAAGCTAATTTTTAAAAAAACTACCCCCTCCTATGTAGTTTCAAACTCCACCAATTCTATGCTTCAAAGTCCGCCAATTCTATGGTAGGCAATATCTAAGTTTCAGTCTGGACGTGATTAGATCACATGAGTAAGTATAGAATGAAAACAGGTCACCAATATTTATAGAGTACTTTCATATAGATTACATTGTTCCAACGTACAATTATCCTTTGAAATAGAACTATTTATTTTTGCATCTCCGTCATCTTAAATTTACTACAGTTAACAACCACCTCCTTATCTTTTACCCCAAATCTCTCTTTCCTTAGAGCTGTCTACCTCTGTAAATGAGACTTCAAAGCTTCCATTTACTCAGACCAGACATGTTGGAGATCTTCTTAATCTCTCTTACATCCGTCTGAAATCATGCCACAAATTCGATCTACTCGAAATATATATAGAATCAAACCAATTCTTAACACTTTCACCTCTACCACCATGGTCCAAGAAATTATCACCTTCCACCTGGATTAGAGCAATAGTCCACTAATTGTTCTCTCTTCCACTCTCATCTCCCTTCAGACTGTAGGTATCACAGAAGACAGGGTGATTAGCACCCTACCCCAGTCCTTCCCACTTCCAGGACTTCACCCCTTAATTCTAGGACTGGCTAATCTCTAGCCCTTTGTGTTCCTCACATGCATAAATTATGCCTCCACTTCAGGGCCTCTCCACTTGTTTCCTCTACTGGAAAAGATTCTCTCCTATATATTTGCATGCCTCAGCTTCCCACCTCCTTCCTAGCTTTCTCAACTTCACAATGATTCCTTCCCTGACTGTCAGTTTAAAATTGCAATCTGCTCCCATGCAAGCATTACCTGTTCCTTACCTACTTTATATTTTTCTGAAGAAATTATCCCCCATTCAACATAATATATTTACTTAAAATTATTTTGTTTTACTTTTTTGCTTACTGACTGTCGCTGTCCACTACGATATGGGTGTGTGAGGGTTGGTATTTGTATTTGTGTTGTTCTCTGCTATATCTTCAAAGCCAAGAATAGTGCTTGACTCATGGGGAGTGCTCAATAAACATTTGTGGAATTACTGAATTAATCAATACATGCTAAGCAATGCATGTATCTGGAGAATTACTGACTTGTGTTCCATTTCTTCCTCTGTAATTCACTGGCTCTTGACCTAGTGCATAAGTCTCTCTTACTCTTAGTCTTATTTATAAAACAGAAGTAATTTTAAGGATGTTTACTAAAATGAATAAATGTGAAAATGTCTAGGACATAGTATACACGAAACAGATGGTGATTGCTATTGCTGTTTCTAAAATATGTTTAATAACTTGTGGGATACTATTTCAAATCTTAATTAAATGGAGGAAGTTCTACTTTTTCCTGCAAAGAATGAAGGCACATGAATTAATTAAAATACATAAAATAATACATGTGACAACATCCAGCTCAGGGTCTAATCCATAGAAGGTCTATAATGAATGGTTTTTTCAATTGATCAGGTTCTTTTTCTTTTTCTTTTTTAAAAAATTGTATGCTGCACTACATTTCTTGACTTCAAAAGTAGTTCAGCATCATGGGGAATTGGAAGGATTTCATAAATTATAAGACTTAATATACGATGTTGCTAAAAGAATACCTTGCCTAGGGCTTCCTATTCAGTTTTTGAGCTTGTAGTGGCCAAAAATAAGGATTCTTCAAGGCAGGCCTAACAGCTCTGAGGCCCTGAGGTAATGGCCCTCTGTTAAACAGATTTCTTTAGGAAAATCCTCAAGGCCTTCCTTGGTTTTTATTTCCTATCAAAAGCATGGGAATTCCTAGTGAGGCATTCTTACAATAGTTTATCTTGCAGATAACCTACGCCCCAAAAGTAACATTTTGTTAGGATTGCTGGAAACAAACAAACAAAAAAAACACCTCTAGTTATCAGCAAAATCATGTCAGCTAATTAGCAAATATAATATCACATGGTATAATTTTCTTTTGCCAAATCAAATAAAGGCAAGTTAGACTTTTACCAGTAGGATACCCAAGCCCCCTTTCACTGGCCTGCACCATCCCGTGAGAGAATATTCTGCACTTCTCTTCCCAACTCAGTCTTCAGTGACATCACATTGGTGGGTGAAATGGCTATAGGGGTAGTAGACACACCACAGAAACATGCAAATATTATACATGTTACAAATTAGAGCCATATTTGTTCTCAGAGAGCTGATTTTGCAGTACACCACTGGTTCCACCTTGTTATTTTCAAGTGCATGAAATAAACACCCATTCGCTCGACAATTGGTTATTGCTGTGCCTTCTTTTTGCGAGGCACTCAGTGTAGGAGTCGCTCTCTGTAATAGATGCATACCATTTGGTTGAATAGAATTCGTGTCTCAAATTGTTTTACTGCCTTAAAATTTCTGCTTTATGGTTTGGTTTCTTGAACAGTAAATGTGTTCTGTGAAACGTTTTGCTTTACTGCAGTGATATTCATTGTATTTGCAACATGAATATTGAGCTTAAAGATGTAAAATGTAAGAAATCAAGCATAACGAACTCCAGTGATTTTTCAGCATATTTGTCACTGGATAAGAAAAATTAAGGGGAAATTCCTGCACTGCCAATATTATTATTGTTTCACCTAGTGGGTTAAGCAGGATTGGAGCCTTCACGTGGGCGATTTGTTTTTTCAAAAGGTTCTTCAGATCCACCCGGAAACTTTTGAAATTATGTTTGATAAGTTGGAATATGTCAAGGAGATGCAGTTGCCCTGCTTATATATTCAGTTGGTTGCCTATTACTTCTCAGACCTTAACGAGGTCATGTGAAGGTAGCTTAGAAAAACCAGCTAAATTGTGTATCACACAGTCAGAAAAACTGTGAAATCACATTCAGGTTGATGACAATAAAAAGTGCCTGCTACTCTTTTACACATATTTTTAATACTTTTAATTTTTTATTAGCTTTTATAATTCTAGATTAGCTTTGAAAATAAAATAAATATTTTGTTAAGATATTTTTATGGGCTTTTTACTTTCCAACTTCATATAAGTCCTTTTATTTCTATCCTATTTTGTTTTGCTGTAGTGAGGGAAGAAATATTCTGAAATACAAATTTTCAGATTTGTCTTCTCTCATGAACTATTGCCTCTATCATGTTAGGTCCTTTTTAAAAAGATGCAATATTTTTCTTCAAGGGGTGAAGCTTTTCAAATACCTACAAAAATAAATATAAACTATACTTTTTCTATATTATTTTTTAAAAAAGGACAAAAAACCCATAATGTTTTAAATAGGTTATAACAATAGAAATCTCTCTTCCTTACCAAAAATTGTTATTTTTTTATTTCTAAGTTTCCAATAACAATACTTATTTTGTTTCATAATATCCATATATATTTTTAAATGATATTTTAATCCTGAATAGAATAAAATTAGATTCAAAAATACATTGTAAGACTGCATGGCAAATTTTAAAAAGCTAATAAACTTTGTACCTCTCGAAGCCCACATAATAAGGTAGTTTTCTGTTAATATTGACTATTGTTTATATTGAGTACTATATGGCACTTTGAATATTTCAATTTGTGGCAACTACAAAGTTTAAGGCAGATAAAACTACTGCCATAAGATTCCAAATTCTTGGGAGTTTTAAGTTTAGAGTTCTCAGCCTAACTTTCTATACAGAGAACCTATCAAAGTGAATTTATATAAAAGAAAGTATACAAAATAAATATACTCGACTTTAATGTTCTATTCTTATTCTCATTGTTCACTGAAAATTGCTTATAAATATAAATTTAAGTATGAAGTAAAAATCATCTTTCTTCAAACTCCACTGTATTTATTTTATAGCACTAGACACTCATGAAAAGCTTTTCAGTCAAAGAGCAAGCTAACCAAATGAAAACCAGAATTTTACTATTATTATTATTATTAATCTCATGAGTATTCACTATTTAGGAAGCCCCCCTAACTAAACATTGCCTCATCAAATATACGAAGTCAAACTTGATGCTAAGAGTTTATAACATAGGTCAGAAAGGGGTCTCTTTTTCTCTGCCTGTTAGGAGCAGAAACCTCTCCTGCTTTCTCAGCAATCCCCTTGCCTTGCATTAAACACGGCTTACTTTTTGCTCCATCAGGGTTTGTAGTATCAGCATTACTGCTTGCTCTCCAGCAGGGCTCCTGCTGGTTTGCCTCTGGCATCCCTGGTCCAAGAGTGAAATGCTGGAGAGTTTGTTAGCTGTGACTCTGACTTTCTGTCAAGGCATTTTTATATTTGTGAATAGTTATTTCCTTAGGTACCTGGACAGTCATTGTTTGTGTAATTCCCCAGCTTCATAGACTTTATAATAAATTGACAAAATTCAGAGCTCTTCCTTGGGTGATGTTTAAGGTTAAAATTAATGCTCATTTTCAAGGACATCCATGTTAAATCTTGTCAACACAGGATTCTTTTATTTTTAACTCATTGAAATCATTTTATTTTTGCTTGTGTGTGATGGGTGTGTGGGATTGACATTTGACTCAAAGATTACCTGTCTCTATATATGACATGAGGCTATTGCCATTGACATTTGGGGTAAGAGAGTATATGATTTAAGTCATTTAATCTTAAAATTTATTACAAGTATATGTGTAAAGAATGATGTTTGTCTTTCTGCTGCTGCTATCAAAATGAGAGTACTAATCACCTGAGTTCATTTGTAGAGATAGAATTTTACATAAATAATTCTCTAACTTGATAAAGAATAAAGAAATATGAAATGTGAGCATATTGTATCTAGAAATGTTACAGAATGTTTTTTCTGTAGAAGTTTTGGAAGACATAAAACAGATTACCTCCCATCAGCTGAATGTGATCTCTCCCCTCTGTTAACTCTCATAGCAAGCCATGTGTGATGACTAATGTGCTACATTAGGCACTAGCAGCAGACAAAGATGAACAAGACACTGCCTTGCTCCGAGGGATTTTTACCTTGTATGTTATAGTTATGTTGATCTATTTTATCACTGTTAATGGCCTTGTATTACTTGATAATTATTTCTGTATCATACATATTTAGGGCCCCCTCAGTGCCTAGAATATTTAACACATAGACCAATTTGTTAAATGAATTTATTTAATAATTATTCTTTTATTCAATAATTATTTGTAAGCTCCTACTATTTAAGATGGTTATCTATTTATGGCCCCCTCAAGTGCCTAGAATATTTAACACAGACCAATTTGTTAAATGAATTCATTTAATAATTATTCTTTTATTCAATAATTATTTGTAAGCTCCTATTATTTAAGGCAGTTATCTCTTTAAGGTGGTTTTGCATGTGTTCTTATCTTGCCAGGAAATAAACTTAGTAGAGGTTTTTGTTTTGTTTTGTGTTTTTGAGATTGAGTCTCACTCTGTCTCCCAGGCTGGAGTGCAGTGGCACCATCTCGGCTCACTGCAACCTCCACCTCCTGAGTTCAAACGATTCTTCTGCCTCAGCCTCCCAAGTAGTTGGGACTACAGGCGCCCACCACCATGCCTGGCTAAGGTTTTGTATTTTTAGTAGAGACGGGGTTTCACTGTGTTAGCCAGGACTGTCTCGATCTCCTGCACTTGTGATCTGTCTGCTTTGGCTTCCCAAAGTGCTGGGATTACAGGCGTGAGCCATTGTACCTGGTCCGTTTTTTTTTTTTTTTTGTAAATTTATAGTTCCACCTTTATTATTATGCTAATATTTTAGACATCAAAATAGAGCCATCAAAATATCTGCAAAAATTCTTTCAAGGGATTTCCACTTACAGAAGGATAGAATTAACCTATTTTCCCTTCCTATTTATCCCATTAACTGCAACCAAAAAATCCCAGACATTACATTTGAAAAATGTACAAGAAGACCTTGAAAAGTGGAGGGAAGAAGAAAGACCATACAAGAAGCTCTGGACCCAAGTAATGACATGGTGGTGAGTTCCTGGATTTTTGTTTTGGCTCCATATATCCTAGATTTGGAGCTGAAGAGATCAGAAACCCAGAAATGACAATAGGTACATATATACACACACAGAGAAACAACATCTGACTTTCTAGCCAAAGGACAAGGAAAGGGCAACTTAATAAGACAGAAAAATTGGAGGCAATTAACACTTTCATCCACTCGTACCTAAGAGAAAAAAGTATGGCCTTATCCCTACCTAGGCCATCAGTGCCCTAATGAATAATCTACATTTCTACCTTCACCAGGATCTGACAAGGTCTCCTCACTTTCCACCAGGGTAGTGTCAAAGAAGATCACATAGAAACCAGGACATTCATCCCTGTCAGGCAGCAACCAGGCCACCCTCTACCCTTTGTATCATCAGTGGAGATAACATAGGAATCCTGAACTTCTACCCCTACCATCCCTACATGTTGGGATGGTGTCAAACTAGGCTTAGAGGAGAGTGAGGACTTTCACCACCACTCAGCAATAATGACACCAACACCCAACCCCCCTCCCGCCACCACCACGGTGTCAGTGGCGGATGAGTTGTTTATAGTTACAAGGCATTCCTCTTGTTCCCAGCCAGGGAGGTATTGACGGCAGTCTAGTGGAAGCTGGAAGTCCTGTCCATGCCAGTAGTAATAAAGAGCCCTTGCCCACTCATATATCAGCAGGGGACAGGTAAAGAAACATGAGCTTTGGGCCGGGCACTGTGGCTCACACCTGTAATCCCAGCACTTTGGGAGGCCGAGGCGGGTGGATCACGAGGTCAAGAGATCGAGACCATCCTGGTCAACATGGTGAAACCCCGTCTCTACTAAAAATACAAAAAATTAGCTGGGCATGGTGGCGTGTGCCTGTAATCCCAGCTACTCAGGAGGCTGAGGCAGGAGAATTGCCTGAACCCAGGAGGCGGAGGTTGCGGAGGTTGCGGGGAACCGACATCACGCCATTGCACTCCAGCCTGGGTAACAAGAGCGAAACTCCGTCTCAAAAAAAAAAAACAGAATAAAAGAAAAAAGAAAAAAGAAAAAGAAACATGAGCTTCTACCTTCAACTGCCGTTAATTCTACTTCCGCTTGCCCTACTGGAGCAATACTGGAGAAAGCCAGCTAAAACTGAAGATTTAAACAAGATCCAGAATCTCATAATATCATACCCAAAATGTCTAGGTTTCAACTGCAAACTACTTATTACACCAACCATCAGGGAGATTTTAATGAAATGAAAAAAAAAAAAAACCATTTGGTGCTAATACCAAGGTGAGCAAATGAACCCCCAGCAGATGCCAGAGACAATTAAATAACATTTGACTTCAGTTTCATATCTTATAAAAATTAATTCAAGGTTCGGGGGGAACTTGTCACAGCCTGATGAAGGTAAAAATGTAGATTATTCATTAGAGCATTGATGGCCTAGGTGGGGATAAGGCCAAATTTTTTGATGAAAGTGTTAATTGCCTCAAATTTTTCTATCTTCTTGAGTTGCTTTGTCTAGAGAGAGTCATATGTTGTTTCTCTGTGTGTGTGTGTGATTATGCACTTATACCTGATTAATAAAATTATAAAACTTTTGGGAAAAAAACATAGAAGATAAACTCTGGAGTCTATACGAGGCAAAGAGTTCCTAAACTAATAGCTTGGCCCATAAAGGGCAAAACTGATAAATGAGATTTTATCAAAATTTAAATCTTTTGCTCTGTAAAGGCTTAAGAGGATGAGAGCACAAGCTATAGACTGAAAGAAATTATTTGCAAACTAGTTATTTAATATACAGAAAATATCAAAAAATTCTCAAAATGCAGCTGTAAAAAAATCCCCCAAAAATCCAATTAGAAAATGGGCAAAAATACATGGACAGATCTTTTGGTTAAAAGGATACACAGATGGCAAATAAGTGCATGAAATGATGCCAAATATCATTAGTTATTATAAATGTGAAATATCACAATACATATTTTATATCTGTACTACACAGCAATCATATGAATGTCCTTAGTTGATTTTAAGGAATACCATTCAGTTTATAGCCCTGCCACTTAAGTGGCCATATTTTCTACAGAATTCTCTTATAACCCACAATCTAATGCCACTTGACTAAGTCAGGAATGGCACTAGACCAAAAGTCAAGTAAATCTTAATTAAGTCATAATCTAGGATCTTAGCAATCAGGTGAATTAAGCCAAGCATATTCTCTCTTTTGAAAATTTAAATACACACACACACACACACACACACACAAAAAAAAAAAACACACAAAGAAGAGGCTGTGTGCTTGTTATTAAATTACAGTCTCTCAGTTCAAGTCCATCCTCCTCTTGCTCTGATATGCTGGGGCTAGGTCTATGTGAAGCATATATTTTTCTTTGCCACCTGGTTCCTTGTTTATCAATACAGGGAGACAGAGGGGACTAGAAGCTTGAAAATGAAGAAGAAAGTGATTCCTGCTTTTGACAATGTCGCCCTGTTGGTTCCACTAGCCACTGAGAAGCGGTTGGTTCTATTTTGTACATTTTTCTACAATTCCAGAAAAAACCTAATTGTACTTTCCTAGTGGTACAACTGGTACCCCTTCCTCAGTGATGTGATTCCAGTTCTGCCTGTGGATTCCTTTTTAGTTCTTCAGGCTGTAATACTGGCTGAGTAAGATTCCCTACAAAATTCTGTATCCCAGCTCCATGGGTTCCCCAATTTAAGATTCTGGGTACAGCCCCAGCTGGCAGCCTGTCCTTAAAGGCAAGACTTTTAGCTCTGTGGAGTCCTTGCTGAGCTTTTAAAGTTCCTCCATTTTTTCAAGGAACACCCTCACCCATCACTCCTGTATTCCAGTTATTCAAAGTCCCTCCTCCAGTATTCTAAATTCTAATAATCTCTGACTCTTACTTTTGTCCCTGTATCTGGGATATCCACTTCCTGTAGTTACTACCTTTATGATTCCTCAGTGTTTTTTTTTTTTTTTTTTTTTTTTTGTCTTTATTATTTGCCAGTAACTGGCTAACCATTCTTTGATAACTCTGCCTATTAAAATACATGGTGTGGTTTCTGTTTCCTGAATGTAGCCTGATTTACACAGGTAATTAGTAGCAGGAGTTGAAGCTGTTAATGGGAAATCAGCTGCAGAGGCCATGACTGGCTATGTGCAAGGCAAAATTGTAAGAGGAACCAATATCAAAAGGCTAAGAAAAACAATCAAATGCAAAAAAGAACAGAAGTGAATAGCCATTCAGGGAGAAGTAGGGTTTCAAAAAGTTTAAAGTCTCTGTTGCTCATAAGAATGACACAAGCATATAAGAAGCTTCTAGAACTGCCTTTCTTTTTTATTCTTAATTTTATTTCTTAATTTGGTTTCAGTTCCAGCCCACACGTTGCCAGAAAAATTCCCTTTTTACATAGGTCACCTAAATGAGTCTTTTTTCTCAATAAACAAAAGAGCCTAATGAAATAACATCCTTCCTTGTGTATAAATAGAAAGACTAAGTTTGAAAGCAAGGAAAAAAAGCAATTACATATGTTTAAAAAACAAGATTCATGTCTTCTCTCTCTTTTGGTTGATATTTCTCTTGAGTGACTGGTACCTTATCTTTACCTTACCATTGCTTCATCATCTTTAGAGAGCACTTCACACTTGCAAACGCCTTCATATTTAGGTTCTTATGTGACTCTCCAAATAAAGTGATATCCCTGAAGATAGATTAACATATCTTCTATTCAGCTTAATCTACATAATGTGATGGAGTTGATGAAAGAAAGGGTTGTCTTCTGGGAGAATCATGAGTTATGAATGTAGGACAGATAGCTGTTATAAATGCAACTGAGAGAGAGCTAAATATTAACAGGAAAATGCATGAGCAATACTTTTTACCTTCATTTCCGGTCTACTTATAACATATCTACTTATGCCTTAAGACAGCACAAATAATTCAAGTAGTTGCCAGTTAAAAGGGAAAGTACAAACTTCTCCCCTACCCTGAATGGTGCTTAATTTAACTAAAATTTGATCTTTTTTTCCCCCTTAACACAGTGAAACCCCACAGATGAATGAAGAGATTGTTTCAATCGTACAGAGCTAGGTAGCTCCTATTTCTAGGTGTGAGTCTCCTTGACTCTTGATGGTATAACAATTATTAACTACAGAGGATGCCACAACCCAATCCTTCAGCTTACAAGCTGCCACTTGTTCTGAGTTACTCAGACTTTCATTCTTCCCCACTCGTTCCTTCAGACAAGTGGAACTTACCCAATAGCCCAGCAGAAAATATTTTCATGCTGTCACCACATCAAGCTTTCCAATCTCTTCAGGTTTTCAGAGATAATCGAAAGCCAGCAACCATTCCCAAACACTTTGTTCCATATGAATGACTGAACCACTGCCCCAGTTTCAAAAATGGGAGCTGGGGCTTCACCATTTGTCCACCTGTTTTATTCTGAATACCAAGCAGGCCAATCTGCCACTCTTTTAACTCCCGTGGTAGTGCTCAGAAACATCTGTTTAGAAACAGTTTGACTCCTGCCCTTCTGCATAAATCACTACTGGTAAAAGTTTTATGAGGTGGGAACTTTTCCCCCCTGCTTTCTCTTTTTGTAACTGAATGAAGCCCGAATGAACAAGATGAAATGGCTAGACATTTGGCCATATGCCAGCATCCACATGTGTACATTCGGGAGGGAAGAGAAACTGTCAGCTGTACCAAAGGAGAATTAGAATTATCTGAAATGTAATTAACTCCATAGACAATAAATTTTTGAAGGATTCTCATCGAGTAAATGATGCCTCTCACTTACCTGTAGCAAATTGTTCATGGACTGGTTTCCCTGTTTGCAAAGTTTGAATCCACTTAATTTATGGTGATTCCAAAGTAGTTTCAGGATGTTTCCATATTGTTAATCCACATAAGTTATCCTTGCTTTTTCAGTAACTCCTACATAAAATAGAATAAAAGGACATAATTAGTATTATTTAATGCTCAATAAATGCTGGTAGATTTTAACATCTATAACTCACACTAAAAAAGAAAAAGAAAAAACATGTTGACCGTTTTTATTTTTTATATGATAGAAAATAATGGGAAAACATATTTTCTCTTCGAAAAACTATACTAATGTTATAGTATTTTGGAAATACAATTACACCAAGTAGTAGATGTCCAGGTGACTGGTAAAGGTTAAATAAAAGTTTATTGATTAGAGACTCAATACAATAGCTTTGATTAAAATTTGCTTGTTCCTGCATGCCCTAAGAAGGTGGAAAGGAATTTAACATCTGAGAAGTTACCATAGGCCTGGGGCTATGTGAGTTACTTTTACATGTATTATTTTATTCAATCAGTAATATTTCTAAGAACTTACAATCCATACTGTTTGACAGATTGTTTTTTAGTCTAATTTTTCAAATTATAAAGCAAAGACTTAAAAATAGGGGAGGTTAGATGATAAGTTCACTTAAACTGAATATATTTTCCATGTGTTTTAGTCAGATTGTGAGGAAGACCATTGATTATTGCTTTGTTTTGTTTAAATAATTAATATCAAAATTTTTTTTGTGTGTTGAATCTGACCTAAGACAAATGAAAGGAGTTATTTTGATACTAGGCTAATTAAGAATTCCAAAGAAACATAGATAATGAATTTCCTGTCACAATATATCATATTATGATGAAACCCTTTAAGCACTATTAAATAAAATTTGGAGAAGGCCGTGTTTTGGACTAAACTCCTGCAATAGGCCCCAGTAGACCAAACCAAAATGGAGCCACTCATATTAAGTGCCATGCAATTGAAGTAATACTTTAAAAAACAGGAAAATCTCCAGTCCATTTTTTTCCCCAAAATAACTAGAGATTCACATAAACCATTTGAAAGAGGGCCAGTCATCCTGACCCAGCATGATAAGGAAGTCTCCTCTACCTTAACTTTCCTAACAAGAAAAGTGACCTGACATTAACCAATCTGCTTTTATGTATATGCTGTTGCCTTGTTTCTGCTCGAGCTACCTTTGAAAAACTGACTGTTCTGCTGTATCTAATGAAGTGCATTCCTATTTTTATAGATGAGATGCTGCCCAATACAAGAATCATTAATAAAAGTCAATTCGATTGTCAAACCCAATTTGTTGAAATTTTGTTATTTGACATCACATAATTTTTCCCCATTATATTTGTTTTGGCCTGAAATTGCATGTCTATTTAGGATTTACAGTACTCTTTTAACTAAATTTAACAAAAATAACTTCCTGTGCATCTACACTATATTGCTTATTTACTGTAACATTCTTTTATATTAACGAGTTTTTATTAAGAAACTGACAGCCATAGTAGTTCTCTTTGACCAGACCATAAGAATCATTATGACATGACAAACCACCCATTAGTGCCCTCTTGTTTCCAAAAATAGCCACAGAAAACCCTCTGCCCCTCACATTAAACTTCTCTCATTTGAAACATCCCCAAACTGCTCAAGTTCCCCCTTGTAGCCAACCAATATTTATAAAATGTACCATTTAGAAAATCTCTCTAGTTTCCATAATCCTAGCTTAATAGAACATTTGCCAGTCAGGTAAGTCTGACTATTCTTTTATTTTACATCCTAAAATTTACTCTCCTTCCAACTCTTTGGAAACTTGGCTTAAATAAAAGATATAGCAGAGGTATCCCCTTGCCACAAGTTTAGGAACAAACAGTTTTGTAAATTTTTTCTCAGACTTAGTTTTGATCAGTGTCATTCTGTTTTATTAGAGGAATATTTAGGACAAAACATGTTCTGCAATTTGCAGATCCTTCCTGGTACATGGTAAGAAAACATAGTACAGCTAATTAAAAATAGATGGGGGAAAAGGGAGAGAGGAGAGAGAAAGAGAGAAAGAAAAAGAAGGAAAAAAGTCCTGAATTACATGGGAGAATGAATACTAAAGCTGGAAAGTAGAATAAATGATTGCCCAATTCTCGTTCAATTTATGAAATATCTAGAAGACACAAGACAAATTTATTTAAATTTGTTAAAATTTAATAAAATACCCATCTGTTGTATATCCACTATAAGCTAGGCACCAATTAAGCAATTTCCATGCCTTATCTAATTTATCCACTAGGGAAACACTGGAGCATCAATAGAAAACTATATATTTAGCGCACCCTTCTGCTTATCAGAAAGTGATTCTACGGAAGAAGTTTATAGTATTTACAACTCAGTCAATTGTAAATACTTGCTAGCAATGCAAAATATTTTTTCTCTGTAGACAGTTTTATTTTTCTGTTCAATAATGTGGTTCACTTGATTTCCTTCTCCATGAAAGAAGCTAGTTTTGCTTGCATTTACAAATCCATTTCAATATTTCTTATTTATATGTGTCTTTATTTTGCATTTTCCTTTGAACTAGTTAGAATACTCTGGTTCTGTCACTGATAAATGAGTGATGAAAAATCTTTAACATCTGTTCATTTTATATTTGTATGACAGCTGTGATTTTAACTTTTTTGAAAATGATCTTTTGACCATTCTTTACAAAATCTCAATTGGGGATATATATTATTGAATATATTTTACAGACAAGGCTTAGCAGGGAGCAGGGTCTCATGACTTGCCTAAAGGCCACAAACATCCACTGTGCACCTCCTGTCTATTAGGTAATATGCTAGATGCCAGGGCTGCAAAACTAAACAAGGTCATCTTTAGCCTCAAGGTCAAGAAAACAGGAGCAAATCTTTAGTGAGGATTGCCTCGTATGTAAGGTGCTTTCATAGATATTCAGGAATTAAAAACATTTGATAAATACATACTACTCGAAATTCACTTGCTATATAAAATATTGAACTCAAATAGATTCAAACAGTGTTATATTCATTATCTCAACTTGCTCTACGAACTCTTGTTAACTAAATTCAGGAATGAAATAGACTTGTATAGGAAGAGATACTTAATTACTATTTTCTAATCCTTCAAATCACAATATGAGGTAGGCATTCTTCCCATTTTTAAAGATAAGAAGAATGAGGCTCAGAGAAAGTAGTGTTTTTTTTTAAAAAAAGTCACAGCACTAAAGAATAGGAAGAGATAGTAGGATCACACAACTCAATGTCCTCAGAAAACCTCATTTCTGAGGAGAAATTCAAGCCCACTGCAGAAATTTGCATAAGTAATGAGGATCTAAATGTTAATCATCAAGAAAATGGGGAAAATATCTCCAGGCCATGTCAGAGGTCTTCATGTCAGCCCTGCCCATCACAGGCCAAGAGGCCTAGGAGAAAAAACTGGTCTCATAAGCTGGGCCTAGGACCTTGCTGCTTTGTGCAGTCTTGGGACTTGGTGTCCTGCATTCCTGCTAGACATTCTAAATGGGGTCAAGGTACAGCATGGGCCATTGCTTCAGAGGGTGCAGGCCCCAAGATTTGGCAGCTTCCATGTGTTTATCCTGTGAGTGCACAGAACTGAGGTTTGGGAACCTCCACCAAGATTTCGAAGGATGTATGGAAATGCCTGCATGTTCAGACAGAAGTTTGCTGAGGGGCAGAGCCCTCATGGAGAACCTCTGCTAGGGAAGTGCAGAAGGAAAATGTGGTGTTGGAACACCCACACAGAGCCCCCACTGGGGTACTGTCTAGTGGAGCTGTGAGTAGAGGGCCACCATCCTCCAGACCCAAGAATGGTAGATCCATTGACGGTTTGCACTGTGTGCTGGGAAAAGCCATAGACACTCAATTCCAGCCCATGAAAGTAGATAAGAGGGCTGCTATTCCCTGCAAAATCACAGGTGAAGAGCTGCCCAAGGTCATTGGAGCTCACTTCTTGCATCACTATGCCTTGAATGTGAGAAATGGTGTAGAAGGAGCTCATTTTGAAAGTTTAAGGTTTAATTACTGCCCTATTGGATTTTAAACTTGCAGGGGGCCTGTAGTCCCTTCGTTTTGGCCAATTTATCCCATTTGGAATGGGTGTATTTACCTAATGCCTGGAGTGCATTGTATCTAAAAAGTAACTAACTTGCTTTTGATTTTACAGAATTACAGGCAGAAGGGACTTGATTTGTCTCAAGTGAAACTTTGAACTTTTATTTTTGGGTAAATGCTGAATTAAGGCTTTCTGGGACTGTTGGAAGGGCATTATTGTTTGAAATGCGAGGACATGATATTTTGGAGGGGTCGGGGCCAATGGTATGGTTCAGCTCTATGTTCCCACCCAAATCTCACCTTGAATTATAATCCCAATCATCCCCATGTGTCAAGGGCGGGACTGGGTGGAGATAATTGAATCATGGTGGTGGTTTCTCCATGCCATTTTCTTGATAGTGAGTTCTCACAAGATCTGATGGTTTCTAAGTGTCTGGCATTTCCCCTGTTGTCACTCATTCTCTTTCCTGCTGCCCTGTGAAGAGGTGCCTTTCACAACAATTGTAAGTTTCCTGAGTGCTCCCCAGCCATGAAGAACTGTGAGTCAATTAAACCTCTTTTCTTCATAAATTACACAGTCTCAGGTATTCCTTCATAGCAGTGTGAGAACAAACTAGTATCGGGTCCCTTTCCAACTTCATTTGCCTAGTTATTTATTCATTTAGTTGATCTGAAAATCTATTTGAATTTATTTTCACATCTACTTTAATATAATTTTGTATGTGTATTAATCTCATACTTAAGTAATATGTGTTAATATCAAAAAAAGAAGTGACCCACTTCTGTGATGCAAGCACTCTTACCATACGAGGGGCACAAATATCAGGTGGCCTCTCTGTTCTGCTTGTGGAAGTGATGCAGAATAAGCCTGCTCACTTAATACATATGGCTGGCCATAAATATTTCTTATAAATACTTGTGTGAAAAAGAGGAGAAAATTAGGGGAAAAAAAGGAGAAAACAAGAATAGGAGAACAGGAAAGGTAGAGTAGAGAAGGAGAGAGAAAAGAAGGGTTGGAAAACCGGGCATGATGGCTCATGCCTGTAATTCCAGCACTTTAGGAGGGTGAGGTGGGTGGATCACCCGAGGTCAGGAGTTCGAGACCATCCTGGCCAACATGGTGAAACCCTGTCTCTACTAAAAATACAAAAATTAGCCAGGCATGATGGTGCATGTATGTAACCTTTCAAAAAGGCAGTGACTGTCATCATTCATAATAACACAAAGGCTACTTGAATGGTCAAGTGCCATTCTGGTTGGATTCAAATAAACTCAAGGAGGGAATCATGTGTTTAATATCAACCTAGAAGAATAAGGGAATAGTTGGTCTGGTTGATTAATAACAATATGGAGGCTGGCTGTGGTGGCTCATGCCTATAATCCCATCACTTTGGGAGGCTGAAGTGGGTGGATCACCTGAGGTCAGGAGTTTGAGACCAGCCTGGCCAATATGGTGAATTCCCATTTCTACTAAAAATACAAAACAAAACAGCCAGGCATTGTGGTGGGTGCCTGTAATCCCAGCTACTTGGTAGGCTGAGGCAGAATTGCTTGAATCCAAGAGGTAGAGGTTGTAGTGAGCCTAGATCATGCCCTTGCACTCCAGCCTAGGCAATAAGAGTAAAACTCCATCTCAAAAACAAAAACAAACAAACAAACAAACAAACAAACATGCTATTATTAAGTCTATGGGCTCTGTTCAGTAGAAAAAACATTAGGTTCACATGACAGAAAATACTAGAAGAGACCTTGATAAAAGTTTTGAAAGCCTCATTGCTATGTTATACTGTTGCCCCCTGAAGTTTGAAGACTCTACAGAAACCCACTGTCCTGGACAGCTTTGCACTTTGCTCACAAATTCAGATAGAAGATCCCACCGTTGGCACAAATGGGAGGAAAGGAGTCATTTCTTATTATCTCCATGTGAAGAGTGTGGCTGAAAATTTGGCAGGTCTCAAAATCTCTGGCAGAGTCGATTAGTCTGTTCTCACACTGCTATAAAAAGACATAACTGAAACTGGAAGAAGCAAATGAGGTTTAATCGACTCACAGTTTTGCATGGCTTGGGAGACCTCAGGAAACTTATAATTGTGGTGAAAGGGAAACAAGGCAGGTCTTATATGGCAGGAAGAGGAAGAGGATGGTTCCACACACCTTTAAACCATCAGATTTCATGAGAACTCACGTGACATGGTAAAAGCCTCATAAAACTGCATACCTCAACCATACCTCAGCTTTCTGTTGAAACTCTTTCTGTAACCCTGATGTGACAGGCAAGCAGTCCAAATCCATGCCATCTTGGCCCCTCTGACTTGTAATAAGTAACTAAGGTCTGTAATTTCCACCCTACCCAGGCAATGTGTAAACTAACGCTTATCTTGAATTCTATGAACCACTTAAGTAACAATCAGAATGTCCAAAGCCCCTCACCCCCACCCCCACCCCCACCCAGGAGGTGGTTTATGGGCATAAAAGGTCTTGACATCCTCCTTTCAGGGCCACGGGTTGGAGAGACGTGCATCCTCCGTGGCCACCGGCTATAAAGACCCTGCAATTTGGCATACTTTTGTCTTGGTGTTGACTTTCTATGCTCACTCTGGTACAATACACTATCATGAGAACAGAAAAAGGAAAATCCACCTCCATGAGCCAATAACCTCCTACCAGGTGCCTCCCTCAAAGTTGGGAATTACAATTCAACATGAGATTTGGGTGGGGACACAGAGCCAAACCATAGCACTACGTCTTAGCAGCTTATAGTCTAGAATCTTTTGAACCTACATCCTTATGACTGCTAACTATAAAGATAAAGCAGATTTGATGGTAGTTTTTCTTTTTCTTTTTGGCCACCCATCTGCAACCCTTCTTTTGAGACAGAGTCTGTCTGTGATGCGCAGGGTGTAGTACAATGGTGTGATCCTGGCTCACTGTAATCTCCACCTCCCGGGTTCAAACAATTCTCCTCCCTCAGCCTCTTAAGTAGCTGGGGTTACATGTATGCACCATCATGCCTGGCTATTTTTTGTATTTTTAGTAGAGACAGGGTTTCACCATGTTGGCCAGGATGGTCTTGAACTCCTGACCTCGAGTGATCCACCCACCTCACCCTCCTAAAGTGCTGGAATTACAGGCATGAGCCACCGACCCTTCTTTTCTTCTCTCTCCTTCTCTACTCTACCTTTCCTGTTCTCCCATTCTTGTTTTCTCCTTTTTTTTTTCTCCTTACTTTTCTCCTCTTTTTCACACAAGAATTTATAAGAAATATTTATGGCCATCCATATGTATTGAGTGAGCAGGCTTATTCTGCATCACTTCCACAAGCAGAACAGAGAGGCCACCTGATATTTGTCTCCCTTGTATGGTAAGAGTGCTTGCATCACAGAAGTGGGTCTCTTTTTTTTTTTTTTTTTTTGAAAAAGGCAATACATCTGTTGCTCGATGAACTCTGTTTGTGTCCTTTCAGCCATTCACAACATGCCTTTCACATTGGGCTGATTTTGTTTAAGGCCTTCACACTCTCCAGAGACTTTCCCTTAGGAAATTTACAGCCTTCTGTTCCTTCCCAAGGCATCAAAATTCTAATGAAGTTGTGTACCATGTAAACCTATGCTAATTTCAGTCATTATGCAGATGTCCAAGTATATTTCAGGTTTCCACCTAAAAGTGTTATATCTCTCTAGAGTCAAAGGTACTTGGATGAGCTGCTGATCTTCTTGTTAAAACATCTACATATCACAATGCCACCAAATTTCTCAAACTTCTTCCAATTATACAAGATCCCCTAAAGAGGTTGGTAAATTGAGCGTTGCAGAAATGCAGCTTGTATTTAAAATTGCATGATGAAAAAAAATTTTAAAGAATGTTAACTTTTTCTTTAGGCACAATCTCCCACCTTCGTGCATTTGAAATATGCCTGCTTTTGATTTCGTTTAACAGGCTCTAGTGTAAAAAAGTCTTTTTTAATGTTTTATTCCATATAATCCTAAAGACAATTTT
This sequence comes from Aotus nancymaae, assembly GCF_030222135.1. NCBI lineage: Eukaryota > Metazoa > Chordata > Mammalia > Primates > Aotidae > Aotus > Aotus nancymaae. Next base: position 21,019,621 of record NW_026988473.1, on the reverse strand, counting down.
AAAAGATCTGCCAGGAATTAATCATTTTTTTTTAACAGAAAGAAATTGATATTTAGTGAAGTTACAAGGTATGGCCAAGGCCCCACAGCTATTAACTTGTTTCACAACTGTTAAAACTCAGACTTTATGTGAATCTTCATGTTTCTTCCAGATGTATCATAGGTCTTATTACTTAAAAAATGTTGAGTCTAATGATTGGTCTAAGCTGGACTTTTCTTGTGTAAGCAGCTCCAAATATTTAAATGTGAATATGTGCTACACAGTAAGATGCTTCAAATTGAGTCATGTTCTCTGTAGGGTGTGAAAGGAAAATATCTTGGGCTCCCAAAATTACTAAACTGAAAGGAAAACTCAGGCTGAAAACTGTTTAGGGAAAACCTGCTTCCCATTCTATTCAGTTATCTCTCTGCTCACTACATAAATGCATACCTGATTGACTTCATTGGAAAGGCTAATCAGAAACCCAAAACAATGCAGCCATTTGTCTCTCACCTATCTGAGACCTGGAAGCCCTCTCCCCGCTTTGAGTCTTCCTCCCTTTGCTTCCAGTTGTCCTGCATTTCAAGACCAAACCAATGTACTTCTTATATATAGTGTTTCATATCTTCCTAAAATGTATAGAACCAACTGTGCCCCGGCCACCTTGGGCACATGTTGTCAGGACTTCCTCAGGCTGTGTCACCTACTTTTGTCCAAAATTCATGGGTCCTCAACCTTGGCAAAATAAGCTTTCTAAATTAACTGAGACCTGTCTCAAATCTTCGGGGTTCACAAGTGGAAATAGAGAGCCTCCCATTTAGCCTTGTGGCCAATTATATCTATAATATATCAATATCAGTATAATTGGCTTAAGGGCAAAGAACAAGTGCAAGATATACTAAACAACAGAGCCAGACTTCGCAGATGGACGTAGGTGCAAGTTGACAGTTTCTTAGCTCCACTCAATCACTGTGGCCTTTCGACATGTCTGAATCAAAGAGCCAATATTTTCTAAAAAGCAAAACTACATCATTAAAATAATGTTATCTTGTAGTAAAATTAGATCAGGACACAGATTAACTCTTCCTTATATGTGTCCTTTATATTATAGGAAGGGTAAGGAATTTTGTGTCCCATGGTAGGCAAATGTGGCTTCAAACCTTTATGTAGAATTCAGAACACCTACCCTTGGCTCTTGCCTACCATCTGGTCTTGACATGAAAGCTAAAAGAGCCCCATTTAAGGTTGAATCATGATGTTTAAATACTAAGGCTCACTAATAGAAATCTTATTTTCTGTCTTTTGTCAGTAGGTTTATTTCAGGCTTCTGTAACTGAGGGACTGTGTTAAAGAAAAAAATCTTCTCTTCCAGGGTCCTCAAGGGGTGTGGTAAGAGATTTCCAGCACCACACCTCCATCTACACCCTATCAGGGAATGTAAAGTTCTTTGTCTTTCCTGTATGCGGGCTAGGTAGAAAAATTCGGCTGCCCCTCCCTCTCCACCATCTCGCTGTCCATCCACTGGCACTCTTGCCCACCCACAGGTTCTACCTGCGGCCCCAGCCAGTGCCGCACACTCACTTTCCAAATAGTCTCCTAGGGATGTTCCTCCTATTGGGAAACAGGAGCAATTGTTGATGGTGACCTCACATTGAAACACTGCAGATCATTGAAAGAAATGAAGAGGTGAAGAAATTGTGGCAGATAGAAAAAAGAAATTCTACTAATATGCAGGATTTGGTCTTGCAAAAGAGCCCTAGTACTGTGATTTTAAAGAGCATAGTTTTGGAGACTTCCACCAAGATGGCCAAATAGGAACAACTCCAGAAGGCAGTTCCCAGTGAGAGAGACCCAGAATGTGAGTGACCTCCACATTCCCAAACAAGGTACCAGGTTCATTCCAATGGGTCTGGTTGGACAGTGGGAATAGCCCAAAGAGGATGAAATGGCAAGGTGGGAGTAGCCCAAAGAGTGCTAACTGAACCAGGGAGGCACTGCCCCACCCAGGAAGTGTAACTGACCTGGAGGATCGGGGACCTTAACCCCTCGGCACTCTGGTCCAGATACTGCACTTCCCCTATAGCCTCTGCAACTCCAGTAAAGGAGAATGCCACCAGGCTGAAAGCATGAGTTATCATGAAACATATCTCAAAATAATAAAAGCTATTTATGACAAATCCACAGCCAATATCATTTTGAACGAGCAAAAACTGGAAGCATTCCCTCTGAAAACTGGCACTAGACAAGGATGCCCTTTCTCACCACTCCTATTCAATAGAGTATTGGAAGATCTAGCCAGAGCAATTAGGCAAGAAAAAGAAATGTTTTATTCAATTAGGAAAAGAGGAAGTCAAATTGCAGATGATATGATCATATATTTAGAAGACCCTATCATCTCAGCCAAAAACCTTCTTAAGCTGATAAACAACTTCAGCAAAGTCTCAGGATACAGAATCAATGTGCAGAAATCACAAGCATTTCTATACACCAATAACGGACATCAGAGATCCAAACCACGAGAGAACTCCCATTCGCAACTGCTACAAAGAGAATAAAATACCTAGGAATACAACTAACAAAGGATGTAAATGACCTCTTCAAGGAGAACTATAAACCACTGCTCAAGGAAATAAGAGAGGACACAAACAGATGGAAATACATTCCATGCTCATGGTTAGAAAGAATCAATATTGTGAAAATGGCCATATTCCTCAAAGTAATTTACAGATTCAATGCTATCCCCATCAAGCTGACATTGACCTTCTTCACAGAACTGGAGAAAACCACTTTAAACTTCATATGGAACCAAAAGAGAGCCCACATAGACAAGACAATCCTAAGCAAAAAGAACAAAGTTGGAGGCATCACATTACCAGACTTAAAATTATACTACAAGGATACAGTAATCAAAATAGCATGGTACAAGTACCAAATTAGAGATATAGACCAATGGAACAGAACAGAGGTCTTGGAAGCAATGCCACACATCTACAACCATCTGATCTTTGACAAAACTGACAAATCATGCAATGGGGAAAGGATTCCCTGTTCAATAAAGGGAGTTGGGAAAACTGGCTAGCCATGTGCAGAAAGCTGAAACTGGATCCCTTCCTTACACCTTACACTAAAATTAACTCCAGATGGATTAAAGATTTAAACATAAGACCTAACACTTTTATAAAAACCCTAGAAGAAAACCTAGGCAATACCATTCAGGACATAGGCATAGGCAAGGACTTCAGGACTAAAACACCAAAAACATTGGCAACAGAAGCCAAAATAGAAAAATGAGATCTAATTAAACTTAAGAGTTTCTGCAAAGCAAAAGAAACAATCATTAGAGTGAAACAGGAACCAATAGAATGGGAAAAAATTTTGCGATCTACCCATCTGACAAAGGTCTAATATCCAGAATCTAAAAGGAACCAAAGCAGATTTACAAGAAAAAAACACGACCCCATCAAAATGTGGGTAAAGGATATGACAGATACTTTTCAAAAGAAGACACTTATGTGGTCAAGAAACATGAGAAAATGCTCATCATCACTGGTTATTAGAGAAATGCAAATCAAAACCACATTGAGATACCATCTCATGCCAGTTAGAATAGCGTTCATTAAAAAATCTGGAGACAACAGATGCTGGAAAGGATGTGGAGAAAAAGGAACACTTTTACACTGTTGGTGGGAGTATAAATTACTTCAACCATTGTGGAAGACAGTGTGGCAATTCCTCAAGGATTTAGGAATAGAAATACCATTTGACCCAGCAATCCCATTGCTGGGTATATACCCAGAGGATTATAAATCATTCTACTGTAAAGACACCAGCACACGTATATTCACTGCAGCACTATTTACTACAGCAAAGACCTGGAACCAACCCAAATGCCCTTCCATGATAGAATGGACAAAGGAAATGTGGCACATATACACCACGGAATACTATGCAACCAAAAAAACAATGAGTTTGTGTCCTTTGTAGGGACATGGATTAATCTGGAAACCATCATTCTCAGCAAACTGACACAAGAACAGAAAATCAAACACTGCATATTCTCACTCATAGGTGGGTGCTGAACAATGAGAACATGTGGGCACGGGGAAAGGAACATCACACACTGGGGTAGGTTGGGGGTGGGGGGCTATGAGGGGGACAGCAGGGGGCAGGGAGGCTGGGGATGGAAAACACTGGGAGAAATGCCTGATGTAGGTGACCGGGGGACGGAGACTGCAAACCACCACGGCGTGTGTGTTCCTATGCCACAACCCTGGGGGATGTGCAAATGTACCCTACCCCAAAGCTTAAAGTATAATAAGAACAAAAAAAAGGAAAGGAAAGAAAAGAGCATAGTTGGTAAACATTAAAAGAAGAAAGAAAAAGAAAGAAAGAAAGAAAGATTCAGAAAGAAAAATTAAAAACTCTAGCAGAACTCCTCCCATTTGATGAGAATATGAATGGGGAGGGAATAACTCCAGGGTTAAAACCCCAATGCTCCTTACCTATACAAATTTTTTCCTTGGATAGTCTCCCACGGCAGCATGGGAGTGCGCTCTCTCTCTCTCTCTCTCTCTCTCTCTCTCTCTCTCTCTCTCTCTCTCTCTTCTTCCAGGCTCTTTCCTCTAAGCTATTTCTCTCTCGGCCTAATAAATTGCTGTCTGCTAAACTCTTTGGGTCCAGGATATTTATTTGAATGGTAAGCTCACTGTGCTTCTTGGGCCTCTTTCCCAATTCCTGGGGTTAGAGAGACCAAGGACCTGGGCTTATCAAAGCAGGAAACTGGGAGGATGTTTGGGATGCTCCCACCTCCTCCCCCACCTACATCTTTGGCGAAACAGCCAGGAGGACATTGTCATACTTCAGAGCAGTGAGGGGTATAGGACCCCTTTGCCTTGCTAATCTGTCCTTTCACTTCTTTTAATTTTGTTAAGGAGGAACACCAGGCAACTGGGCCTGTGTGGGGCCTAGCACAGCCAGCAGAGGCAAGGCCAGGTGGGCACAGCCACCTATGCAAGCCATGCCCAGACTTTTAATAGCACGGCTACTGGGACTTAAAGACAAAGGCGTCAGGCTTTCTCCAAACCAGCTTCCCTTTCTTGCTGGTTTTTCTTTCTCTGGGCCAAGCTGAGGGCCGGCAGGAGGAAGGGCATCTCAATCTTCCAGTTCAGTCCAGTTGAGGTCAGGCCCCCCCAACTTAAACCTCCAAGAAAAAGCCATGTGCATGAGCCACGCCCAGCCTTTCAGACTCATAGCAGTGGTAATGGCTGCGTCGGGCCATGGGAGTGGCTGAGTTGGGCAGCGGGCTCAGTGGCCTGTGCAAGCCATGCCCAGCCTCTCAGACCCCAACCTCCTGGGTCCAGATTTCCATAAGGCAAACTTCTTGCCAGCTCTTTTCTCTATGATATTTGCTACACATGAGGCTCTTGGGGTGGCAGTACAGGATGGCAGTCCAGGGACCCATGCCTGCAGTGCCCTCAGGCTGATGCCTATGAGGACCTCCTATAGTATAAGTTCACAGGGCCAGTTCCCTTAGTCTGCAGTGCTAGGTTATGTCCTAATGGAGTCAGAGTCTATCAATGGGTACTGGAGGCTATAGGACATTGTGTTTTTTGTCACCCCCTAATTTCCCAATCTAACTGAATGGTGCCAGAATTTAATGATGTACAATTTGTCTTGCCTACGATTGGCTCTCCATACGGCAGAACTTCTCCATCTAGAATACCATAGTCAGACCTGGTCTGAGGCTCAAATAGTAAATTACAGGCCCCACAACCCTAGGGCATATTCCTATGAAGGAAAGGGGGGTTGGCGGGGGAACCCAGGTCCTGAGAGCATTGTTCTGGCCTTGGTCATGCAGCCATCCTTTACCTTCTTTAAGATTGTTGTGCTTAGAGGTCCTGCTCAAGGAGTTTATCCTCCTAGGGTGGCTTTATGGCCAGGCCTATGTCAATTGAACTCTTGCTGGGGAATATTGACACTCTTTGCCCAAGACTCACTGCCCTTCAAGGACATGCCAGTACAGGGCCATTAATCTCAGCAGTCCTAATGTCCTTAAGGTGGCCATAAGATCATTTAGACAGTGAGGGTGTGCCTATGATGCCGGTAACCGTGATTAAACCCAGCATACGGGGGGCCCAGAAGATGCTCACGCATCTAGGGCACAAGGAAACTACAAGGTGCTATAACTGGGGGACGCCCCAGGGCTAGCAGTTGCAAGGAATACCCAGGGATGCAGGCATCCCTGTGTTTGATTTCAGATGGGTGTTACTCTTCCCAAGGCAAAGTCACCTCTAAAGTGTACCCTGGATGACTGGGACCAATTTGACCCACAATCTTTAAAGAAGAAGAGGCTCATTTTTCTCTGCCAAACAGCATGGTCATGATACCCACCGCGGAGTGAAGGAACCTGGCCTCCTAAAGGGAAGTATAAATTATAAAATCCTTCTACAATTAGACCTGTTCTGTAAGAGGGAATGTAAATTGATTGAGGTCCCCTAAGTGCAAGTTTTATTTTCTCTAAGGGAGAATCCTCAGCTGTGTAAGGCCTGTAACCTATACCCTACTGGCCCCTTCTCAGGACTACCCCCACATTTGGAACTCCCTGTGGCCCTTCCCTCCACAGATGCTGACCAGGTCTCCTTATCTCCTATAACCCAAGAGGAGTCAAGAAAGGCCAAGGGCCCTCAAGCTACTAGGGTGCTCCAACTCTGCCCCCTACAGGCAGTAGGAGGAGAATTTGGCCCAACCAAGGTACATACTCCTTTTTCACTTTCTGACTTAAAGCAAATCAAGGTGGACCTAGGAAAACTTTCAAATAACTCAGACAAGTACATAGATGTTCTGCAGGGCTGGGTCAGTCCTTTGAATTAGATTGGAAAGATATTGTGCTATTGCTCAGTCAAACCCTAACCAGCAATGAGAGGGAGGCTGCTCTAGCAGTGGCTCAAGAGTTTAGGTACACCTGGTACCTTAGTCAAGTACACGACCAAATGATGCCAGAGGAAAAGGATAGATTTCCTACAGGTAGATAAGCAGTCCCTAGCATGGACCCTTACTGTGATCCTGACTCAGAACAGGAAGATTAGGGTCATAGGCACCTATTAACCTGCATACTTGAGGGATTAAGGAGAACTAGGAAAAAGCCCATGAACTATGACAATGTTATCCACCCTAAATAGGAAGAAAACCCAACAGCCTTCCTTGAGCAGTTATAGCAGGCCTTAAGAAAGTATACTCCCCTGTCGCCAGTCTCCATAGAGGGTCAACTAATACTAAAAGACAAATTTATTACACAATCAGCAGCAGACATTAGATGGAAGCTCCAGAAGCTGGCCCTGGGGCCAGAACAGTCTAGAATCATTACTAAATCCAGCAACCTCAGTGTTCTATAATAAAGCCCAGGAGGAACAGGCTGAAAGGAACAGGAGACCAGAGAAAGGCTGCAGCCCTAGTCATGGCCTTCAAGCAAGTAGACCCAAGGGGCTGGGAAGAGGGAAAGGCTTGGGTTAGCCACCAGTCTGGCAGTGCTTGCTACCACTGCAGCCTACCAGGAAACTAAAGAGAAATTGTCCCCAGAGGAACGGACCACCTCCTCGTCCTTGCCCACTGAGCGAAGGGGATCACTGGAAGGCACACTCTCCCAGGGTTGAAGGTTCCCAGGGCCTGAGGTGGCTAACCAGATGACTCAACAGCAGGACTGAGGGTGTCTGGGGCAAGTGCCAGCACAAGTCATCACCCTCACCAAGCCCCGAGTAAAGCTGACCATAGAGGGCCAGGAGGTTGATCTCCTCCTGGACACTAGTGCAGTCTTCTCAGTTTTGCTTTCCTGTCCTGGACGGTTGTCCTCCAAGTCTGTAACAGTCCCAGGAGTCCTAGGACAAGCAGTCTCCCAATATTTCTCCCAGCCCCTAAGCTGTAACTGGGAGATATACTCTTCTCCCATGCCTTCCTCATCATGCCAGAAAGTTCCACTGCCTTACTAGGGCAGGAACTGTTAGCCAGAGCAGGAACCATTATTATATTAACATTGTCAGAGAGGAAATCCCTCTCTCCTGCCTATTATTTAAAGAGGGAATTAATCCCAAGGTTTGGGCAATGGAGGGACAATTTGGGCAAGCAAAGAATGTATGCCAATTCAAATAAGGCTAAAGGATCCCACCTCTTTTCTTTACCAGAGACAGTACCCCCTAAGACTGGAAGCTAAAAAAGAGCTACAGGATATTGCCAGGAACTTAAAAGCTCAGGGTCTAGTAAAGTCCTATAACAGCCCTTGTAATACTCCAATTTTAGGAGTACAAAAACCTAATGGACAATGGAGGCTGGTGCAAGATCTCAGGCTTATTAATGTAGCTGTGATCCCTTTATACCCACCTGTACCCAACCCATACACCTTGCTCTCTCAAATACCAGGAGAGGCACAGTGGTTTACAGTCTTGGACCTTAAGGATGCCTTTTTCTGTGTTCCATTACATCCTGACTCCTAGCTTCTGTTCACCTTTGAAGACCCTTTAGATCAGAATTCTCAGCTCATCTGGACAGTGTTACCCCAGGGCTTTAGAAACAGCCCCCACCTGTTTGGCTAGGCTCTAGCTCAGGACCTTAGTAATTTTTCACATCCAGGTACCCTGGTTCTTCAATGTATGGATGACTTACTTTTAACTGCTAACTCAGAGACCCAGTGTCAGCAGGCAACAGAACCTCCTAAGCTTTCTTGCCACCTGTGGATATAAGGTTTCCAAATCAAAAGCCCAACTTTGTAAGCAAGAGGTAAAATACCTAGGGCTTATCTTGTCTAAGGGCACTCAGGCCCTTGATGGAGAGCATCTCCAACTCATACTGGCCTTTCACCATCCAAAGACCTTAAAACAGTTGTGGGGATTCTTAGGAATAACTGGTTTCTGCCAATTGTGGACTCCCAGATATGGTAAAATAGCCAAATTCCTAAACACTCTGATTAAGGAAACCCAAAAAGCTAACACCCATCTAATACAATGGGACCCTATAGCTAAGGCAGCTTTTCAGACCCTGAAGCAGGCACTACTGCAGGCTCCAGCTTTAAGCCTTCCTACAGGGAATGACTTCTCCCTATATGTTATGGGAAAAGTCAGGATTGGCACTGGGAGTTCTCAGACTCTGGAGACCATGCCATAACCTGTTCCATACCTAAGTAAGGAAAGTGATGCAGTAGCCAAAGGCTGGCCACACTCACTGCATGCGGGTCATAGCCATGGTGGCTATACTAGTCTCAGAAGCTGTTAAAATAGTGCAGGGGAAAGATCTAACTGTATAGACTTCACATGATGTAGCTGGAATCCTGGCTTCTAAAGAAGGCTTACTCAAATATCAGGCCTTAATGACTGAAGGGCCTGTACTTCAGCTGTGCACATGTGCAGCCCTCAATCCAGCTACTTTTCTTTCTGAGGAAGGGGCAGTCACAGAACATGACTGTCAGCAGGTTATAGCCCAGAACTATGCGGCTTCAGAGGATCTCTTAGAAACTCCTCTAGTCAATCCTGACCTTAACCTATACAGTGATGGAAGTTCATTTGTGGAAAATGGAGTTTGGAAAGCAGGATATGCAGTAGTCAGTGATCAAACAGTGCTTGAAAGGAATTCCCTTCCTCCTGGAACCAGTGCCCAGCTGGCAGAACGAGTAGCCCTACTGGAGCTCTAAAATTAGGAAAAGGAAAAAGAATAAACATATACACAGATTCCAAATATGCTTACCTGGTTCTGCATGCCCATGCTGCCAGATGGAAGGAAAGAGAGTTCTTAACCTCAGCAGGAACTCCCATTAAATATCATAAGGGAATTTTAGACTTATTATGAGCTGTCCAAGAACCCAAAGAGTTGGCAGTCTTACACTGCTGAGGTCATCAAAAAGGAGATAAGGAAGCAGAGGGCAATCACTGAGCTGACCTAGAGGCAAAAAGGGCAGCTAGACAAGAATTTTAGAATGACCTTTAATATGGGAAAACCCTCTCCAGGGAACTAGACCTCGATACTCATCAGAAGAGGTAGAGTGAGCAATCTCCTGGAGACGTAATCTTCTTCCTTCAGGATGGCTAGCTACTGAGGAGGGGAAAGTACTCCTACCTGCTACCAGCCGGTGGAAAGTACTTAAAACCCTACATCAAACCTTCCACATGGGTATAGAGAATACACGGCAAATGGCCAAATATGTATTTACAGAAAAAGGTCTCTTCAAGGCTGTCCAAGAAACAGTCGAAGGATGTGAAATATGCCAGAAAAGTAATCCTTTGGCACATGGCAAAGTTCCTCCTGGGGAACAGTGAACCAGTCATTACCCAGGTGAGGACTGGCAAATGGACTTTACCCATATGCCTAAGTCTTGGGGATATCAATATCTGTTAGTACGTGTAGACACCTACACACACTGGGTCGAGGCTTTCGCCTGTAGAACAGAGAAAGCCCAAGAGGTAATGAAAGTCCTGATTAATGAAATAATCCCTAGATTCGGACTCCCTCGCTGTCTTCAAAGTGACAACGGCCCTGTCTGCAAAGCTGCAGTGACCCAAGGAATTTCCAAAGCATTAGGATTCTGCCTCATCAAGGATTTTGGGGCTAGAGTTTTTAAGGGTTTGGAATGAGTCTAAGTGTGAGTGTGGCAATCCTTGAGTTGTGGAAGAGTGCAGTGTGAAGTCATGGGCAGGAAGATGAAGAAATTGTATTCTCAGGATGACTTGGTCCCTCGCTTGGGGGTCCTTAAACTGGTTGATATCAGATGTTCTACTGGAATTTAGAATCTGCTTAGGCAATTCTTAAACAACAGTCTTAAGATTCTAAGACTGAAGCCCTGTGTATAAGAACAATGCAGATGCAAATGGTCAATATCTAGTGTCAAATAACTTTCCCTTACAAGAAGGTGGGTCAACGTGATAGCAGTGATGGCCCATCTGCAACGGCCACTGTGGGGATGCCAGCTGCAGCAGGGGAGGCACTGCTGGGGCTGTGTGCTCTGGGTAGCCAGCAGGAGCCAGGCACAGATGAGAGCCAATTCTGGGTGGAGTCCATGGCCTGGAGTGAGAACTAATGGTGCTTCTTCCAGCCTGCCCATGGTCACCCATGGACCAATCAGCATGCACTTCCTCCCTTCTGAGCCCATAAAACCCCCAGACTCACAGAGACATTGGGAAGGAGCTACCAACTTCGGGTTTCTTTGACTTGGGAGGACTTGACTGTGGAAAGGAGTTACCCACAGAGTTACCCACTACGGGTCTCCTCTCCCCTTAGACCTGGACATTCTCAGGACAACCTGCCAGTGGAAACAAGCTATCCACTTCGGATCTTGCCTGTGGAAACAAGCTATGCACTTTGTGTCTTCTGAGAGCTCTTCTGTTACTCAAGAAAGCTCCATCATGCTCACCCTCCAGTTGTCCATGTACCTCATTTTTTCTGGAAATGGGACAAGAGCTCCAAATGGTGGGACTAAAAGAGCTGTAACACAAACAGGGCTGAAACATGCCCCCTTGCTCATCACATTGCTGGCAACAAGGAGGAGAAACGACCTAGGGGTTCCCAGAGCCAGGGCTGTGACATCCTCTTTGGGGCTCTGCAGTTCCTGGTATTTCCTAGCTGCTGGGCACCACTGCATTCCCCTTGTCCAGACACAGATGCCTGCAGTGGAAACTCCTTGTGGTACCTCTGGTCCAGCCACAGCCTTGCACAGAGCTGGCACCTGTGCCAGCACCTGGATCTGGCTGCCCCAAAACAGCAACTGGCATGCCTGGCAGTGTGCAGAGGTCAGACCTCATGCTTGCTTGCTCACACACCACTTGCCACACAAAACCTTGTTGCTTTCAGCAGGCATGGGGTCTAGGCCAGTAGCATGAGCTGAGTGCAGCTTGCTGGGCCGAGTGGGTGGAACAAGACCAGCAGGCCCAAGAACACCTCGGGCAAAGGCACCACTGGCCACAAAAGTTTCCGGCTGGAAAAGCAAAACCCTAAGGGTCCTGTGACAAAGTGCAGTCTTATTAATGCTCGGTTATAAATATATTTCTGTCCAAAATTCTTGCTAATGCTGTGAGGATGGCTTTAGTTCCGTTCTAACAAGAGGTCAAATTCTCTCTCTCCAATTGAGACTCTTGTCACATCTTGTTGCTGCTTCTGCTGAATATATCGCAGAGCAAGAATGAAGGCAAGTAAGCACACAGTGATCTCCTTGTGATTCTTACAGTCCGACAGACGCTGACACCTCACAGGACTCAAACTCTCGTATCAGTAAATGCAATCATCTCTTGCACATTTTGTCCAGCTTCTTTTCGATTTGATAGTTTTGTGTTCATTTACCATGATGATTTCCACAAGAATCTATCTTCACCATGTGAATGTGAACACATCATTTATAAGGAAAGCCAAAATAGAAACACTGATGTTCAAGATAAAATCTTTGCAAATTATGTCCCAAGAAATAATACATTGAATAGAGAATCATGAGATTGAAATTGCTAAGCATAAGGAAGAGGGAATGTATCATTTAATATTGTTTTACTGGATATAAATGAGTAAAGAGATTTTTTAAAATTGCATTTGTGTCACCAGCATTCCAAATCTCAACGGGACTTTTGACATAAATATGCAATAAAGAATTGAATTATTATATTTACTATGACAATATCCTATCCGGCATCTTCAATCAGAAGCAAGATAGTGATAATCCATATAACTCAATAAAAATGTGTTAATATATTGATTGAAAAAAAAGGAAATGATGCCAGTGTGTATCTTGCTTTCTTTTCATTCTTATCCTAACATGAGTAAATAGAATATCATCTGTTTTCTAATGTTTTGAAACAGAATTTAGGTTCAAACGTATTTATATTATTGTATTTAGATGTTCAAGTCTCGCCTGCTTAGAAAAGCATCAAGGTAAGATTGCAAAGCACATGATATGTTTCAGCTAGGTTTTTAGGATGAACTTGACTTTAAGGAAACTCATAGCTATTTTTCAGTTTATTAGTTCTTTGGGAATAAAATAACATAATCATCTGCATGCATTATAAAGTCATACTTAGTTTAACTCTGGACTGTCAATCACTGACTTTCTCACCTTGAGCTAGTTACTCTCTGAGCTTATTTTCTCCTCTTTAAAATGTGGTGATAATGGTATTTAACTAAAAGTGTTGGTGTCAATATTAAATAAGATAACCTATGGAAAGTAATAAGCAGTACCTCTGACACATAATAAATGTTCCATTAATGGTAGCTATTACTTTTTACTTATACAACAAGCATGTTTTGAATTCCTACTAACTGCTATATGATCTATTGGGAAAGATGCAGATGAAATAATACTGTGAGCTTGATTCTTTATAGTCTATGTGTCAACTCTGCTACCTTCTTGTTACACAAATCCCCAACTCTAATTTGAGAAAATCATAACATCCTCAGAGAGAAGTAAAAAATGACATCCATATTCCAGAGATATTTATTTAAATCCTGTGGAGAAAAGAAATGAGGAAGCTGTCATATTAGGGGCAAGTTCACAAATGGACAGTGTGTGTGTTACACAAATTTCTCTTAGCATTTGTAGCTACCTAATGAACAGATGATCATATTCATATGTTTGTTTGAAAGTTATAATTCATCCTAAATACTTATTAAATAAAATCCTTCTATCATCTGCACAATGCCCTGCAAGGTCAAGCTCAAAATTAGAAATCTCAGATTTCTAGAAGTGTTTTTACTGAAATGAAGTGTCAATCCTAGGTCCCCAGATCATTTCCTGAAGCCTATATCTCATCTATTCCTACATCTGTTAAGTCCAGCTTTGTATAAGAGACCCCATACAAATGCATGTGGACACTCTAACCTACATGTCCAAGGTCTAATTGCGAACCCTAGATAAAGCCCACCTTGGGCGAGAGTACCTGTTACAGTAGTGATAGCTACTCTCAGGAAGACACAGTGAGAAAAGAGACCCATTCAGACACTGAAAAAGAGTTTTGGCAGGAAATTCTGGTCTAGAATATGGTAGAGAAATCTAGGAGAGTGCATGCCTTTAGCTCCACGAATTCCGTGTTTATTAAAAGAAAACTGGCCAGAGAAATTCAGTTCTGATCCTTTTAAAGGGAGGCACCCAGGGAAGGGACATCTCTTCTTTTTCTCTAAATGCAGTAGTGGCATTGTGGTGAGGATTAGGGCTCCAGAATCAGAAGATCTATGTTCAAATCCTAGTTCTGTCATTTAATAATTAAGTAACTTTGGGTAAGTTATTTAACCACTACAACTCAGTTTCTTCATCAGTCAAAATGGAATCATGATGACATCTAATTCATAGTATTTGTATGAAGATTTGATATGTATAAAGCACTTTATAAAGTAGCTATCACAGAGTATGCACTTAAATTATACTTATAAGTATAATTTAACTTATAAGAGAGTTAAATTATAACTCGTAGAATATAACAAGTTAAATTATATCTCCTAGAAATAGAAAATCATTGGGCTTCTGTTTTGTGGTATTTTGGTTGGAATAAGTCCCTTGGATAAGATTTATTTAGTAGGAATGTAAATTCTTGCTTTTGGTAAGTAACTGTGGTTTGGGTTTCTGATTCTAACCATATAACAGATTGGACTAACCTAGATGCACTTTGTATTATAAAACAAGTAGAAATGTCAAAATGTTAGATATGAAATAAAGAAAGACAACAGCAACAACAAATACACAGCTCTGAAATAAAATGGTGGGGGAAGAACTTCTAGATGTGAGAAATAAAAATAATTTAGTCAGTGGGGTGAGCTAAACAGAAAGATGCATATCTGAAGAGAAACAGTCAAAAGGCTCTAACATCAGAGGAACCTCCATTCAACCTGAAGTTATACAAATAGAAGGGAGAGAATTTCTAAATTTGCACCTAATAACAATAATATGGTCTCAAAACACATGAAGCTAAAAATGACAGAAAGAAAATGAAACATTAGACAATCCCGTAATCACAGTGGAAGATTTTAACACACCTTACTTAGTACTTAAGGTAAATCGTCAAAATGATTGCAGAAATAAAGAGGAATAGGAAGAATAATTATGAAGATATCATGGAGATTCTCAGCAAAATTAAAGCTAGTTCCAATCTTCTTGATGCTTTTGTCTGATCAAAGGTTGTACAAAAGTCCCTCATATAAAATCTTAACAGCATTTGAAGCCAATGAACAAACTGACCCAATGACATATATAGAACACTTTACTCAATTATTTATGTGTACATAGGATAAATTATACTTGATATTATAAAATATTTGGAGCTGAATGTCAATGCATTCTGTATACTTCAACATGGAAGAATGCATGACAACTTAAGCTTTAAATGCATATCTTATATAGCATTTAACTACAGAAGATTTAAAAAAGAGAATGTGGGCCTGGCATGGTGGCTTACATCTGTGATCCTTGGACTCTGGAAGGTAGGAGGATCACCTGAGGTCAGGAGTTCCAGACCAGCCTGGCCAACATGGCGAAACCCCATCTCTACTAAAAATACAAAAATTAGCTGGGCATGGTGGCAGGTGCCTGTAATCCCAGGTACTCTGGAGGCTGAGGCAGGAGAATCTCTTGAACCCGGTGGGTGGAGGTTGCAGTGAGCTGAGATCCTGCCATTTCACTCCAGACTGGGCAAAAAGTGTGAGACTCTGTCTCAAAAAAAAAAAAGGGAGAGAGAGAATGTGAAAACAAATTAGAAAAGTTTGTAATGGATGCAGAAGTTAAAGAAAGCAATAGCAATGACAAAGAGACCACAGAGATTATCAGCAAAATAACAAACCCAAACAAAGGCCTAATGGTTTTACAGACAATTTCCTCTAGACCTTCAAGAAACAAGGAACAAATAACCCCAAAGAACCAAGTCAGACAACAAAACGTGGATTTGTTTTGAAATTTGTCAAGAATGACAATTTATCTTCTTGTAGGATGCTTTCAGCCTTATTTAATAACAACTATGTAAATAAGCCATGCAAAATATATTAAGGAAATTAAAGGTATAAATGAATGAATGCAGATTCCTTATGCTTCCCTTTGATCTTATTCCTAGAAAAATACGGAATTTGGAGATTTCAGCAACCTTAGTAAAGAAGCAATCAGCTTTAGAAGAACCAAAATCCCTGTACTCATTGCTTTAAATATATATATATATATATATATATATATATATATATATATATATATATATTATTATGGGTAGGAGTGGGAGGCACATCTAAAGAAATACCTGCTGTCCCACAGTTAGATGATTCTACATTCTATTTTCTATTGTGTTATAAGGCTTATGCACATTTTTAGCACAACGAGTCCTAACAAAGCATACCATGTCTCTTTCAGAGAATTAACACCTCTCATCATCTCCTCTAATCATCTTTCCAAAACCAGAGAAGAATGGTTTGAGAAAACTATATAATGAAGGGAACTGAAAAAGATAACAAAGGACATAGGAAATAGAAAGTCATTTATACTACTCATGAGTATGTAAAATTTTTAAAATCTTTAAAGAGCAATTTAACAATATCAGGAAAATGAAGATCTCTATTTCCCAATTGTTCTGCTACTGGATATATAACTTAAAGTATAATTTTTCAAAGTGCTAATAACCACCCTGTATGAGATTAGCCAGTCAATTTAGCAAGTCTTTACCCACAATTTTTACCTATAAGAGATAGAATCAAATAGAATTAAATAGAACACAATATATGATATTGTTATTTATATACATGAATATATAAGTATTATTTATATATATGTGTGCGTGTGTGTATAAAATTTAGCTTCATTTCATATATAGGTATGTGTTCATGTGGACAGAACCTGGTTTATTATGATGAGCAATGGTAAACCATTAGATGTCCTTCAGCTGAAGAACAGATTGATATTCTATGGTACAGTTATATGATGGAATACTGCTCTTTAAAAGTCAAAGCAAATGAGCTAGAGCCTCATAAATCACTATGCAAAATTTCATCATTTCAATTTTGAACACAAAAAGCAAGTTAAAAAATGTATCTCTACAATTTATTCAAATAGAAAACCCTATAAAATAATATTACATATTTTTACAGGTATATTTATATGGAGGGAAGGTATAAAATATGCATGGTGAGGATTTAAACATACTCCTGGATAGTAGTACTTTTATCCTGGCTAACTTCTAGTAAGGAGAGGAGGTCATGATTGAAGTAAGGAGGGTCAACTGTGTCTACAAAATTATATTTCTTTCCAAAAAGGGATATATTAATAAAATTGTTACATTTGGCATATCTGACTAGTGGGTACATATGTGGCTACATGTTTGCAATGTCTCAAAATGGTTTTTAAATCAAATTTAGGAAACTTAGAAAATGTTCCTTTGGGTAAGAGAAGAATTGTTACTAATAGTATCTTACATAAATACATTAATATTGCAATAGAAAAATTGATATTTCCCTAAATACATTCAACATATGCACATAACTGTTATTGGTGTGTTGAGACAGAATAATCTTAAATTAAGAGGAAAAAAAGCCATTAGAAAATCTTCCCAAATAAAAAATTAGGATACTTTAAAGATTTAGAAACAGATGGTAGTCAACTAAGCTTTAGAGTTGTATAGGCTCTCTTAGCCAGTGGTCAAATGACCAACTTCCTCCTGAGGTTCCTCCAAACATTTGTGAAAGGTAACTCCAAAAATATTTAAGTAGGTATACAATGCTAGGAATGGGGAAATACCTGTAATTCAAATTGCCATCAATGGCTTTTGTCAAGTACTTAATTTTCCTTTAGAACAAACTGTTTTGCCACTTGAATGATTCAAGTCATAAATGTAGATTATTCAAAATGTAGTTGCACTCACCAAAAAATCTGACTTTAACAGAAATTAATATTTTGCAAACCACTACTATATGTTAGGGCTAAAGAGTCATTGTAAATTAATTATTTAGTATTTTTAAACAAGTAACTTTACCTACATAAGAGGGAAATAAGCAAAGTATAAATTGGCGTTTTCACATGCTATGAAGAGCTCAAATAACATGCAGAAACACATATTCTACATTTAACTCTGCATGCTATATATAAATGATTTTTCTTTCACTTTTGTTTTCTCTTTTGAAAGACCACTCAGATGAATAAGGAAATGCATGTTTCTTTAATTAGCTTTATAATCTGATTTGGACAAATTGGTTTGGTCAAACTTTGAGGTACCTCCCAGCGAGACAAATCCTTGCATAATCCACCCCCCTTGAATGTAGGCTGAATTGCAACTTGTTTCTAGTCAAGGGAATATGGTAAAAGTAACAGGACAGTCACTTTTTTGTTGTGTCACCTTATATATATGACTCCATCTTAGCTTACTGTCGTGAGTCTCCAGTTAGGTTTGAAGAAGTAAGCTGCCTGCCATATGGTAAGAGGGTCTGTAAGAGGGACTATGAGAATCGAAGGGGAGCTACAGTGCCCTGTAGGAGCCCAGAGTGGCCCCTGGTTGATAGCCAGTAAGAAATGGGACCTCAGTCCTACAACTCCAAGAAATTGAATTAAGCCAACAACAAGAGATTTTAAGAAGACTACAAACTTCAGAAGAGAAGGCAGCCTAGACAACCCCTTGCTTGTAGTAGGAGGTATCTCTGTGCAGATGGACTAGTTAAGCTGCACCTGGACTCTGAATCTACAGGACTATGAGATAATACATGTACTTTGCATTAAGCACCTACCTTAGGTAATGTGCTCTGCAGAGGTAACTAAAACACTCCTTCATCTGTGAAAATGTTGGGTTATCAGTGGTTCTCAATTCCAAGGGTGCGTCACAATAACCCAAGCACTTTTTGAAAAAAAAAACACAGGTTGGGTCCCCACTGTGAGTAAATTGATTAATTGGAATTTTGAGAGATGAGGTTGAGATATATTAATTTTTAAAAGACTCCCACATGCTTCTGATGATACTAATCTGATGTGAAAGGAAATTTCTAGTTATAAATATGTTTATAAATGTCATTTGGCATCCAATGTTTAGTGTGGGTACATCTTATCATTTTCTCATAAAGAAAATCACACATAATATTTGCTGTAGTTTCAGATACAAATTTTGAAACATGGAAAAAATTATGTTTGAAAACTATCTATTTTTGGCTATTTCCAAATCAATGTGTCCTCAATCAGTATCTGGTCATTTGCTTTCCCTAAGAGGGAGGGGGGGGGGAGAGAGAGAGAGAGAGAGAGAGACAGAGAGAGAGAGAGAGACAGAGAGAGAGACACACATACATAAATGATGCAAACACAAATTTTACATTTTAAATGGTCTACACACAAATAGTGGCTACAAATAAAGTTTGTGCAAGAAAAAGGTATATCTTAATACTCTCTTTTCCTTGTCTCTAAGCCAGAATTTTCTCTCACATCCCAACTCTTGCTGGACAAAACCTTTGTATTTTCTGCTGACTATTTTTCATACCGATACTTGAGCAAAGCTCTGTTGCTCACCATCATTAATCTATAATGAGAGAGGAAAATGTAGGTGAGGAGAGGAAAAAGTAAACCTTGCAGAACTCCCAGCTATAAATTACAGTTCAATCTTACTTATATTTAAAAAATAATGACCCAGTGGAATAGAAACTAGAGAGATTTTCCTCTCTCCATTCACTTCTAATTTATATTTGTCCCAAAGCCAAGGTAGTGTGGAGAAAGAGAAACCGTGGGGCTAGATGAATTGATTTTTGGTCTTTGTCTTTAAGGAAGAAGGATAACAGGAGTAGACAGAGCATCAATGGTAACTTACAAGGGCAAACACCTCAGTTTTGACCTTTGCTTTGATGTTCTAACCTCTATAATCCAGGTTCAAGTCTCTATGGTTGCTGGGGTTTTTTTGTCGTTGTTTGTTTTTAGTTTTTTGTTTTTTGAGATGGAGTCTCACTCTGTTACCTGGGCTAGAATGCAGTGGCACAATCTCAGTTCACTGCAATCTCCACCTCCTGGGTTCAAGCAATTCTCAGGTGTGCGCCACCATGCCCAGCTAATTTTGTATTTTTAGTAGAGACAGGATTTCAACATGTTGTCCAGGCTGGTCTAGAACTCCCGACCTTGTGTTCCACCCACTTTGGCCTCCCAAAGTGCTGGGATTGCAGGCATGAGTCACTGTGCCCATCTGTGTTTTTAATGGCAAATATAAATCTAAAATTGGTTTTCCATTCTGGGTAGCCCTCTTTTCAAATGGAGTCAAACCACTTTCTTGGCAGATTTCCTTTAAACCAACTTATTATATTGCTGAAAATAATAAATGAATACATGAAAGGGCCCCTTCTCCTATTCTTCTAATCACCATTCCCACATCAAATTTACAAAATCAATTCATCATGTCCTGGGTGTCAATGAGTTTTTAGGAGTTCACAAGGCAGCCTGCAAGAAACACAAGTATTTTCTATTTACTAAAGCAACAATATACCAAAATGGTTAAAAGAAGAGAAGCATATATTTTTGCAGTCTTATCTCTGAAAAGTCAAAGAATTCTGAGAGCCTCACTTTTCCCTGCTTTTAGATTTCAGGCCGTTAGACCTGGGTTTGGGAACCCATAGGTAGAAGCTTGGTGCCATTGCTTTCTTCTCCTCTCCAGCATTTCTCCTGTCTCCCCTAACCATGCCCCCTGCACGGCTCCCAAGTCCTACTGGTAATATGTTCTGTTTTTCTGCTTTTAGGACAAAGACTGACCTTTAATCAGCACATGTGCTCTCTAATAAACAAGATCCTTAGTTGTGTTTCAATCAGCTTCTCATGTCTTCGGACTGAGACCTCGTATTTCTAATTCTGATTGGGCTGTACCACTTGGCACTGTGAGGAGGGGATGTCATCTGTCACTTATTTTCTGCTTTATACATATTTATGTTCAATCTAACACTGCTGACTAAAGCCACCTTCCTATCTGACTGTGATTCAGAATTTAACATCTCTCCTCATTATACTTATTAATATTGAACTAATTATAAAAACAGTAGATATAAAATCACTAGTCATGTAATATACTATACTATAATGACCGTTACTAACAAATCACATCATATTCTCATTGCAACTGCAACATTTAATTACCTTGATTATAGCTTCATTTTTTTCTAAGAATAATATTTTCCCAGAGCTCTTCATTTTTGTCATCAAATAACTCTACTCCTGAACTCCCAAGAGCAACTTTTCTCCCAAAAAAAAAAAAAAAAAAAAAAAGGGAGTTACTTCAAAATCAAACAAGGTGTGTTGCGCATCTCAGGCGTAGAGAACATTATAGTACACTTAAAGGTGAGGTCTAGTACACTTAAAGGTGAGGTCTGGGATATCCTGTCACCTTCACTAGACAAGAGCTTTCTCCAAATATTGCAGTGTCCCTGTACCTACAGAGAAAATTTGAGCCTTGATAAAAAATGCCAAAATTACTCTCCTTCTTGGGCCATTGGGAATATCTGAAGTGACCCAATACAGTAATTCCTTCTGGCTACATGTAGACTTCCATTTTAAAAAGTCCCTATGTAAATGTTCAACTCCAGTAGCAAGACTGTTCATAAAGAGAAGCATATCTATATCAGACCAATATAAATACCATTTTTTAATGTGGCTACACTGATGGTACTTGTGCCTAAAATATGTACTTTTGAGGAACTTGGATCATTTTTTCCCCCATTTCCTGAAGGATAATAACAATGCTCCTTTTTGAAAACAAAACAAAACAAAATGATAAAGATATATATCCATAAAATCATCAGTAGCAAAGTTGCCAGATATAGGGGAAAAAGGATACATACCAACATCTCATTAGTCAGTTTGGTCACTTTGAATTAGGCCAGTGAAGAAGAATCTTTTCTATAAACACAAATTTGGGGTGGGAAATGTGCACAGATTGTATTTTTTTTTTAAAGTATGCATCTATACTTACACCTACAACTACATTGCTATTTATACCTGTATCTAAATTGATATCTTTAGCAAGTATAACATTTGAAACTGCAATTAATAATTATTTTATTACTTTATTAAAGAACTTTTAATAAACATTTTAGAAAATACATTACTAGCCTTTGAAATAGCATCTTGTATTAATTTGAAAATATTTTTAATATGTTAGAAAAGACATCACACGTAACAATATTAACCTTAAATGTAAATGGACTAAATGCCCCAATCAAAAGACACAGACTAGCAAATTAGATAAAAAGTCAAAAACCATCGATGCACCATATCCAGGAAACTCATCTCACATGCAAGAATACACATAGGCTCAAAATAAAGGGATGGAGGAAGATTTACCAAGCAAATGGAGAGAAAAAAAAAAAAAAAAGCAGGAGTTGCAATCCTAGTCTTTTATAAAATAGACTTTAAACCAATAAAGATCAAAAAAGACAAGGAAGGGCATTACATAATGGTAAAAGGATCAAGGCAATAAGAAGAGCTAATGATCCTAAATATATGCACACCCAATACAGGAGCACCCAGATACATAAAGCAAGTTCTTAATGACCTACAAAGAGACTTAGATTCCCACACAATAATAATGGGAGACTTTAACACTCCACTGTCAATATTAGACAGATCGATGAGACAGATAATTAACAAGGATATCCAGGACTTGAATTCAGACCTGGACTAAGCAAACATAATAGACATTTACAGAACTCTGCACCCCAAATCCACAGAATCTACATTCTTCTCAGCACCACATCACACCTCTAAAACTGACCACATAATTGGAAGTAAATCACTCCTCAGCAAATGCAAAAGAATGGAAATCATAACAAAAAGTCTCTCAGACCACAGTGCAAGCAAATTAGAACTCAGAATTCAGAAAGTAACTCAGAACCACTCGACTTCATGAAACTGAACAACTGGCTTTTGAATGTTGACTGGATAAACAACGAAATGAAGGCAGAAATAAAGATGTTCTTCAAAACCAACCAGAACAAAAACCAGAATCTCTGGGACACATTTAAAGCAGTACCTAGAGGAACATTTACAGCAATAAATGCCCACATGAGAAGCAAGGCAAGATCTAAAATTGACACCCTATCATCAACATTGAAAGAGCTAGAGGAGCAAGATCAAAAAAACTCAAAAGCTAGCAGAAGACAAGAAATAACTACGATCAGAGCAGAACTGAAGGAGATAGAGACACAAAATACCCTTCAAAAAATCAACAAATCCAGGAGCTAGTTTTGTGAGAAGATCAATAAAATAGACCACTAGCCAGATTAATAAAAAAGAAAAGAGAGAATAATCAAATAGATGCAATAAAAAAACGATAAAGGGGATATCACCACAGATTACACAGAAATACAAAGCACCATCAGAGATTACTACAAACAACTCTATGCACATTAACCAGTAAACCTAGAAAAAAATGGATAAATTCCTGGACACTTGCACCCTCCCAAGCCTAAACCAGGAAGAAGTTGAAACCTTGAATAGACCAATAACAAGGGCTGAATTTGAGGCAGCAATTCATAGCCTATCAACCAAAAAAAGCCCAGGTCCAGATGGGTTCACAGCCAAATTCTACCAGACATACAAAGAGGAGCTGGTACCACTCCTTCTGAAACTATTCCAAATAATACAAAAAGAGAGACTCCTTCCCAAATCATTTTATGAGACAAACATCATCCTGATACCAAAACCCAGCAAAACTCAACCAAAAAAGAAAACTTCAGGTCAATATCCATGATGAACACAGATGCAAAAATCTTCAATAAAATACTGGCAAACCAATTGCAATGTCAAATCAAAAAGCTTTTCCATCACAATCAAGTAGGCTTCATCCCAGTGACGCAATGCTGGTTCAACATATACAAGACTATAAACATAATCCACCACATAAACAGAACCAAGGACAAAAACCATATGATTGTCTCAATAGATGTAGAGAAGGCCTTAGAGAAAATTTAACAGCCCTTTATGCTAAAAACTATCAATAAACTAGGTATTGATGGAACGTGTCTCAAAATATAAAAGCAATTTACTACAAACCCACAGCCAATATCATACTGAATGGGCAAAAACTGGAAGCATTCCCTTTTAAATCCAGCACTAGACAAGGATGCCCTCTCTCACCAGTCCTATTCAATATAGTATTGGAAGTTCTAGCCAGAGCAATCAGGGAAGAAAAAGAAATAAAGGGTATTCAATTAGGAAAGGAGGAAGTCAAATTGTCTCTATTTGCAGATGACATGACTGTATATTTAGAAGACCCCATTGTCTCAGCCCCAAATCTCCTTAAACTGATAACCAACTTTAGTAAAGTCTTAGGATACAAAATCAATGTACAGAAATCACAAGCGTTCCTATACACTAATAACAGACTAAAAGCAATCCAAATCAAGAGCAAACTCTCATTCACAATTGCTACAAAGAGAATAAAATACCTAGGAGTACAACTAACAAAGGATGTAAAGGACCTCTTCAAGGAGAACTACAAACCACTGCTCAAAGAAATAAGAGAGGACACAAACAGATGGAGAAACATTCCATGCTTATAGTTAGGAAGAATCAATATTGTGAAAATGGCCATACTGCCCAAAGTACTTTAAAGATTCAACGCTATCCCCATCAAGCTACCAATGACCTTCTTCACAGAACTGGAAAAAAAACATCTTAAACTTCATATGGAACCAAAAGAGAGACCGCATAGCCAAATCAATTCTAAGCAAAAAGAACAAAGCTGGAGGTATCACAGTACCTGACTTTAAACTATACTACAAGGCAACAGTAATCAAAACAGCATGGTACCGGTACCAAAACAGAGATATAGACCAATGGAACAGAACAGAGGCCTCAGAGGCAACGCCACACATCTACAACCATCTGATCTTTGACAAACCTCACAAAAACAAGTAATGGGAAAAGGATTCCCTGTTTAATAAATGGTGTTGGGAAAACTGGCTAACCATGTGCAGAAAGCAGAAACTGGACCCCTTCCTGACACCTTACACTAAAGTTAACTCCCGATGGATTAAAGACTTAAACATAAGACCTAACACCATAAAAACTCTAGAAGAAAACCTAGGCAAAACCATTTAGGACATAGGCATAGCAAGGACTTCATAACTAAAACACTGAAAGCATTGGCGACAAAAGCCAAAATAGACAAATGGGATTTAATTAAACTGCAGAGCTTCTGCACAGCAAAAGAAACAATCATTAGAGTGAACCAGCAATGAATAGAATGGGAACAAATTTTTGCAATCTACCCATCTGTCAAAGGACTTATACCCAAAATCTACAAAGAACTAAAACAGATTTTCAAGAAAAAACAAACCAACCTATTCAAAAGTGGGCAAAGGATATGAACAGATACTGTTCAAAACAAGACATGTATGAGGCCAAAAAACACATGAAAAAATGCTCATCATCACTGGTCATTAGAGAAATGCAAATCAAAACGACATTGAGATACCATCTCACGCCACTTAGAATGGCGAGCATGAAAAAATCTGGAAACAACAGATGCCGGAGAGGATGTGGAGATATAGGAACACTTTACACTGTTGGTGGGAGTGTAAATTAGTTCAACCATTGTGGAAGACAGTGTGGAGATTCCTGAAGGATCTAGAAATATAAATTCCATTTGACCCAGCAATCCCATTACTGGGTATATATCCAAAGGATTATAAATTGTTCTATTATAAGGACCCATGCACACAAATGTTCATTGCGGCACTGTTTACAATAGCAAAGACTTGGAACCAACCCAAATGCCCTTCAATGATAGACTGGACAGGGAAAATGTGGCACATATACACCATGGAATACTATGCAGTCATAAAAAACGATGAGTTCATGTCCTTTGTAGGGACATGGATGAACCTGGAAACCATCATTCTCAGCAAACTGACACAAGAACACAAAATCAAACACCACACGTTCTCACTCATAGGTGGGTGTTGAACAACAAGAACACATGGACATTGGGAGGGGAGCATCACAAACTGAGGTCTGTCGAGGGGGGACCAGGGGAGGGACAGCAGAGCATGGGGAGTTGGGGAGGGATAACATGGGGAGAAATGCCAGATATAGGTGTTGGGGATGAAGGCAGCAAACCACATTGCCATGTGTGTACCTATGCAACAATCCTGCATGTTATTCACATGTGCCCCAGAACCTAAAATGCAATAAAATATATACATTTAAAAAAAGATGATCAATACATTTTTGCTAAATGAAAAAATAAAAAAATATTCACATGGTTGGCTTCATGGAGGGGACATAAATGAATGTTATAGTTTAGCCACACAAATAAGAATTTAATAAACTTAATTAAAGAATTGGGAAGCAGATAGAGAGAAGCTGCTTCCAGTATTTCAGCTCCTACTATTCTTTATCTTATGCATTTTGTTGTAGCATCACTGCCCATCTTTCACTTCCTATAGCACAAGTTTATTTATGCCTAAGGATCTTTGCAATTCTGTTTAAAGCTCTCTTACCCAATGCCTCTTAATGTCTCATTCCTTCATTCTTGTCCTTATTCAATGTGTGTATATATATATACTGTAATATATATACATAATAATATATAAATAATCTCAGACAAAAAAATCCCTGATCACTGTAATATTTATCTCTTATCCATCCCTCTTTATAATTACTCTGTTTTATATTTTCATTTTACTTATCACTATCTAAAATTATTTATAAGTACATTCATTGTCTATTCCTGTTGTAGAATGTACATTTTTCTTTTTTTTGAGATGGAGTCTTGCTTTGTGGCCCAGGCTGGAGTAAAGTGGCGCAATCTTGGTTCACTGCAACCTCTGTTGCCCAGGCTCAAGCAATTCTCCTGCCTTAGCTTCCCGAGTAGCTGGGATTACAGGCGCCTGCCATCACACCAGGCTAATTTTTGTAGTTTTATTAGAGATGGGGTTTCACCATCTTGACCAGGCTGGTCTTAAACTCCTGACCTTGTGATCCACCCGCCTCAGCCTCCCAAAGTGCTGGGATTACAGCTGTGAGCCACTGCACCCAGCCAGAATGTACATTATTTAAGAGCAAGATTGTGTCTGTCTTACTCACGTTCTAAGCACATAGCAGGTGCTCAATAAACAGTTGGTTGACTAAAGGGATATGTTTCTTTCTTGTCTTGGAGATTATATCCTGGGTCAAGTCTCAAGACTAGTCAAGTTGTTAGTTACTCATCACTAGAGTGGTTCTTTTAGACCATTTGGGCTGCTATTTAAAAATCTCATAGACTGGGTCATTTATAAACAACAGGAGTTGACTTCTCACAGTTCTATAGAATGAAAAGTCTAAAATCAAGGTGCTGGGAGATTTGGTTCCTGGTAAAGACCAGCTTTCTATAGGCATTTCATAGATGATGTCCTCTTACTGTGTCCTCTCATGGTGGGAGGAGTGAGGGGTCTCTCTTGGGCCTCTTATAAAAGAGGAACACATCACATTCATGAGATATCCATTCTTATGTTTGAATCACCTCCCAAATGCCCCAGCTGCTAATACCATCATCTTGGGAGTTAGAATTTCAGCATATGAATGCTGAGGCACACGACATTTAAACCATAGCAGTGGTTCAAAAAAGATAAATGAGAATGTTAATAACAACTAGTGTTATACTTTACATATTTATTGTCCAATTGAGTTTCCCATTAACAGTGATATAATCATTTGTGCTTTGAGGACAAGTTTTTGCTATGCCATTTTGGTTGTAGATCAGCTGAGCAATCTTGATAGGAAAACTGTTGTTAACACCATAAATTAGAAATGTCCTAATTACAAAGCTTTTTTAGATACACAGAATTCTGTGTATCTAAAAAATATGCCTTAGCCATTAATCTCCCATCTTATTCTTGGAGTTTTTGTAGATGTGGAAATAAGCTAACATCACAAACTACAGGAACATATTAATCTTGCTTTATGTCAGCAGAATAAAATCTCAGACTAATCATGTTTTTATGAAGAAAATAGCCAATTTGTAATGTAGTGACTGAGATTAGTACCACTTAAAAGGGTAAGCAAAGATTTTGACTTCTTCACCTTCACACTGTTTGATGAGCATTTAGACAATTATCTCACTTCATGTTTGAACCTCAAAAAAACACCTAATTTTGTGAAGGCATAGGTGGAAAGATTGTCCATGAAACTCTTAGAAAATTGGAGTCAGAACATTACCTGTGCCTATCTTAAAGGAAAAAAGCAGTTAAGTAGCAAGAAATAAAGACTCTGATTATGCGTATTATCTAATGGGAGTCAGGTATGTTTTTTTTGGTCGACTGAACATCTAGTTCGTAGTAAAATCATTCAAAATAGTTATTATGATGAAACCAATATCTTCTCTTACATAATCTTTACATAATCAGCTGAACTTCTGGCAACATTTGGAGAAAAAGTAAAAATATTAGGAGGAGGGCAGTTCTCATGAGAAATTATCTGATGCTTTTTGCTTTTCTTTTCCAAGAATTTTTATCCTCTGATTAAGTCAGGTAGAATGTATGGTTATCAAATATAGCACTGATAAGAATATGATAGTTATAATGAATATTTATATATTCATTATATAAATGAATATATAATGAAGTTATAATGAATGATAAGAAATGATAGTTATAAGAATATGAATTATAATAGTAACGCCTAATATTGGTATCTTATTCTACAGATCATAAGGCAGCAACAAAACATACATCACTTCACTAGCTTATCAACCCCAGAGAAAAGTATTCCTTTTATTTTTTTAACAAAAAGTATAAATTTTACTGAATTTCAGAAAACTAGCATAACTTACTCAAGATAATATTTAGAATGTGGCATGACCAGCTTTTCAGCTAAATGCTTTGTGTTTTATACAGCAGATCACAAGCTTACTTCAAGACAAGAATCTCCATTTTAATGAATCTTTTAAGCACAAGTCCAAAATATAAGGGAGATAAATAGGTATGTACTATGATTAGCTATAATGGATGCCAGACACTGCCAATTACTTCACCTCTTTTCTCCACTAGGAGGATTAAAAGAATTCCACCAGAAACTTTTTAGCTCCTTATTGCATGGTTTGAGAGCCACTGATTCACATTATGTATGGAGGAAGTGTTGCAAGGAAATAAATTAGACATGGTCACCAAGACACCAGTACTGGTTCTGCAGGCAATGCACCATTGTACATTCATGAACCATCACTTTCTTGAGTGTAATCTGACAGGTTTCTCTCTGTCTTCCCCAACAGTTGCCTCAATGCCATTCATCATCTAGGCTGCTATAAGGCATTACCCCAGCTTATATCCACTCTCACATAAAATGGGATGCAATGCTTTAATACTGTTAATTCTATAAATGTTTTCAATCTCATTGGTGTTCCCTTCACTGGAAGAGAAGGAAACATAGGTATAAATTTTGCCTTTTAGAGTATCTATAAAATTGGCTCTGCCTAATGGATTCGACTTTCATTGTTAATCTAAAGATGATGTGAGGCTAGCCTAAACATAAAAAACAAACAAACAAACAAAAAACTACCAAGTTTTTATATGATGGAAGGAGCACTTAGGTTGGAATTTGGCAGCTCCTTTCCAGTCCAATCCAATGTGACCCACTTTCTTAGATGAACTTTAGTAAAGTCATTCTCCTTACTTTTAGTCTTTCTTCCTTTGTGTAAGAAAAGTAGAAGAGAGCAATAAAATGTAGTATGTTGCTCTGAAGAATGACATTCAAAATATTCAACAGCGAATATGGCAAGGATATTGTCCAAGCAGAATGGATGTTGAGAGCAAGCAGCCAGGGACTGTCAGGTGAATAATTGTCCTGGTGGTAAGCATTAGGTTGTATCAGATGAGACAGTGGACATGCAGATGCTTTGTGAACCAGAGTCCTATCTAAATTTTAGGTATTATTATAATACTGGTTTATAAATCATATGCCTTATTTACTTTAATATTTACAAATCGTGATGTTCTCCATTAGCTTCCATGCCAACACTACTTAAAAAGATAATAATAATGATTATGAGGATGAAGAAAATAAAGCCTCATATGCATAGAACTTATATTTTGTA
Source organism: Aotus nancymaae (assembly GCF_030222135.1). NCBI lineage: Eukaryota > Metazoa > Chordata > Mammalia > Primates > Aotidae > Aotus > Aotus nancymaae. The sequence goes on along the minus strand of NW_026988473.1, from coordinate 20,989,652 downwards.
TGCTCCATGCTAAAAGCTTTGTACAGTCACCCTTTTAATTTCTATCAAACTCTAAATGATAGGTATTATTATTAACTTTATTTCACAGATTAAAAAACTGAGTTTCAAAGAGTTTAAGTCATATACCCAAATTTGCACAGCTAATCTTCTGCACTGGCAGAACCAGAATTCAAATCCTAGTGTGTCAAAATCAGAGCCTGGGTCATTGAATTACAATTTCTACTCTGAAGCATCAAAAAAATTCCCCAAAGTCAGAGCATACACAAAGCAGGACTTATATCATGTGTTACTTTTAAATTTATTTCATTGACAAGGTAGGTTTATTGTACATTTAATGAAGCATGAATTTTAAGACCCCTCTCACATACATGGGACCCATTTAGACCTAGGAATTTACCAAGAGTTGTAGCATGTTCTAGGTGGAACAGAAAAGCCAAGTTGCTATCAGAAAGCATATCTACGTAAGCATTTCAGGAAAATGGTCTAAGAAGAATTCAAAAGAAAAGAATTTGAAGCCATACAGTTTCAGAAGTTTTAAGTCATTCATTATAAATACTTGATTTTATTAGGATTTTATGATCATTAAGATTCAAAAATTGGATCGGCCCTGGTCATCGGTGTTAACTCAGGACAGAGATAGTAGGGTAGCTGGGAAACCACATTAAGCAGGGTTGCTCACACTTTTCTCTCACACAGACCTCAATATTGCATTCTTTTTGTTTTTTTTTTTATGAGTGAAAGAAAGAAAGAGAAAGAAAAAGGGTGAGAGAGAACAGGAGTCTTGGTCTATTGCCCGGGCTGGAATGCAATCTAAAAATAGGTATTAAAAACCTCTTTTATGCCGATAATTGTGCTTAACAACAGATACAGGAAGGAATAAGGGAAGAAAATAACAAACAAACAGCCAACCAATATTTCATTTAAGTCTGTGAAATGCTATGCAAATGCTGAAGAGTGATTTACTTCCAATTATGTAGTCACTTTCAAAGTAGGTGTAATATGATACTGAGAAAAATGTAAGTTCTGTGGACCTGAGGTGGAGAATTCTATAAATATTCACTAAGTTTACTTATTCCAGGTCTGAGTTCAAATCATAGATGTCCCTATTAATTGTCTATGTCATTGATCCATCAAATATTAACAATGTGGTGTCAAAATTTCCTGCTATTACTGTGCGGGAGTCCAGGTCTCTTTATAAGTCATTAAGAACTTGTCTTATGTATCTGGGTGCTCCTGTATTGGGTACGTATATATTTATAATCATTAACTCCTGTTGTTGTATTGATTCTTTTACCATTATGTAATGTCCTTCTTTGTTTCTTTTAGTCTTTGTTACCGTTAAAGTCTATTTTGTGAGAGATGAAAGTTACAACTCCTGTTTTTTTTGTTTTTTTTTTTATTTTTTTGCTCTCCATTTAATTGGTGAATCTTCCTCCATCCCTTTGTTTTGAGTCTTTGTATGTCGTTGCATGTGAAATAGATCTGGATACAACATACTGACGGGTTTTGACTTTTTATTCAATTTATCTGTCTGTATCTTTGATTGGGGCATTTAATCCATTTAAATTTAGAATTAATATTAATATTTGTGAGTTCAATATTGTCATTTAATGCTAGCTGGCTATTTTGCCCATTAGTTGATGTAGATTCTTCATTATAGAGATGCTTTTTACGTTTTGGTAAGTTTTTGGGATGACTGATACTGGTTGTTCCTTTCTGTTTGTAGTGCTTCTTTCAGAAGCTCTTGTAAAGCAGGCCTTATGGTGATGAAATCTCTGAGTGCTTGCTTGTTCACGAAAAATTTTCTTTTTCCTTTGCTTATGAAGCTTAGTTTGGTGGGATATGAGATTCTGAGTTGAAAATTCTTTTCTTTGAGGATATTGAATATTGACCCCCACTCTCTTCTAGTTGGTAGGGTTTCTGGTGAGAGGTCTGCTGTGAGTCTGATAGGCTTCCCTTTATGGGTCACGTGACCTTTCTCTCTAGCTGCCCTTAGAATTTTCTTCTTTATTTCAACCCTAGTGAATCTAGCGATTATGTGTCTTGGAGTTGCTCTACTTGAGGAATATCTTTGTGGTGTTCTCTGGATTAGCTAGAGTTGGGTATTGTCCTGCCTCACTAGATTAGGAAAGTTTTCCTGAATAATATCCTGAAGAATATTTTTCCAACTTGGATTCATTCTGTTCATGACATTCAGGTACACCTATCAATTGTAAATTAGGTCTTTTCCAGTAGTCCCATATTTCTTGGAGACTTTGCTCATTCCTTTTTACTCTTTCTTCTCTAAACTTGTCTTCTCGTTTCATTTCATTAAGTTGGTCTTTGACCTCTGATATCCTTTCTTCTGCTTGATCAATTCGACTGTTAAAACCTGTGCATACTTCACGAAGTTCTCGTATTGTTTTTCAGTTTCATTAATTCACTTATATTCCTCTCTAAGTTGCCAATTCTCATTAGCATTTCGTCAAACCTTTTTTCAAAGTTCTTAGTTTCTTTACATTGGGCTAGAACATGTTCTTTTAGCTCACTAAAGTTCCTTATTATCCACTTTCTGAAGCCTAAATCTGTTATTGCAACGCACTCGTTCTCCATCAGGCCTTGTTTTCTTGTTGATGAGGAACTGTGATCACCTGTAGAAGGAGAGGCATTCTGATCTTGGGTATTCTCAGCCTTTTTACGCTGGTTTCTTCCCATCATTGTAAGTTCATCCACCTGTTGTCTTTGTAATTGCCTACTTTCAAATTATGTCTCTGAGTGGACGTCCAACTTGTTGATTCCCAGCGCCAAAATCTGAGCAACCCACTGCGCTGGCCAAAACAGCGGCACTAAGATTCGTGGTGCTTTTCTGCCTGGGAATCTCCAGTCTGGCTTTCCTCTTCAGTCCCTTCTTCATTCAGGTAAATGGGTGATTCTGCCTTCCTGGAGCTCCAAACGTCGATTGAAAGGGGACCCAGTCCCATTTACTCTGCACCAAGAACCACAGGCACTGGTGCCAGGGCACCAGCAAAACTGTGACACCAGCCACAAGAGTCACCCTGGCAACCCGTGGGGCTCCTCTGCTGGGAATCTTCTGGTCCGTGGGTAACAAAAATTTTTCTGAAGATGTGGCGTCCTCTCGTTCTGTGAGCTTTCTCTGGGAGCTACAATCCCGAGCTGCTAGTGATCAGCTATCTTGGATCTCTCCTTCCAATACTGCATCCCTTTTGATTTACTAAATCTAGGCTAGTTTCCCTTGTTACGATCTCCCTAGTGTCACCACCTTCCCCTTTCACAACATTTTTATAATTTATCTTATGTGACTCCCCAGCTGCTGGACAGTATGCACCACAAAATGGCTGTGTCTGACTTGTTCACCATTTTATCTTCAATGTCAAGAGCAACATCTGGTGCAAGGTAAGTGTATGAGAACTCAACAACTATTTACTGAATGATATTTACTGAATGATAACATAGTCTATTTGTTTCTTAGATATATTGACACAGTCTTTTGAATACCTAGATCTCTTTCTAAAATAATCAGAATTTTTTATTAAAGTTTTTTTTTTTTTGGTAACAGGATATGTTTATTAAGGAACTGAGTGTAAAATTCTGAATTTGAAGAAAAGTCATACAGGAAACTTCCACTGTTCATGTGAACAATTCAAAGCAACAGGAAAATAAAACTCTTAAATATAGTAACTATGGACTTAGGTGTTGCTAAAATACAATTTGCCCTCCATAAAACTCACCAATACAAATCCCAGGAGTTACTAACAATTTATTCACAAAAATAAACACATTTCCTGTAGAACAAAATAGGTTTTCTAAAGAACAACATAAAACTTATAGAGACCTTTTGTTTTATGACAACTTCTAAAACCTTGTGTCAGTAATTCAAGTAGATCAAACAGCCAACTAGATGATGAAGATTAAACAATCTTAACTTTTTGGCTGCTCTTAAGGGAGTAGCATAAATCTTTTATGGGCAGCTTGCGAGACAGTTTTATGTGTTTCTGTAGTTTCTTCATGCCTCTCTGGGTTCCTCTGAATCAATACTTGTCCAGTCCTTGTCTTTGGTTTCATTGAATCATAGAAACACAGAAGGCAGGTTTAGATGAAACCCTAGAGATCATCTAATTTAACCTCCTACACTGTAGGAATTCCCTCCATAGACATTTTGAAAACTAGTGAGGGAATCTCATCAGGCAAACATACAGATTTAGGGCAGTTCCAAATACTGGAAAGGGTGTTTGTTTTACTCTGTTTCATTTCTTTCAAGCTTCATCAATACCTGCCTCCATTTAATTTATTCCTATTACATGATGTTCTGCCTTCCAAAACAATACAAGATAAATTTCCTTTATGCTACATAACAATTTGTCAGCATTATAAGATGGCTATCATGCCTCTTCTCGGTCCTTCTTTTAGGCTATATTGATCCAATTTTGATAATGTTGACCAATTTGGCTCAATATGTCTTAGATAAGAACTTTGGATATGTTTACTTTCACATGAAATGGGCTACATGCAAACAGACCAGATAATTAACACACGTTAGAGAATTATGTTACTGAAATAATACCAATTCTCTGCCTGTTAATCCTAAAAACATTCCCCAGTTTCTCAGGTATAGCTCTACAAGAATGGTATATTTTCCAATTTACCTCTCTAACATGGAATATTAGTGGACAATGAAAAACATCAGGAGAAAAAGAGGCAAGACAAAGAGCTTTTACCATTCCTGCCCAGCTGGTAATTGTGGTTAATCCATGATGCCCCCTGTGTTTTACATATTTCTCTTTTCTAGAAAGGGTGTTTTTAATTCTCTTCTTTCTTTACTTTTCATATATGTGCCGGGTGTGGTGGTTCATACCTGTAATCCCAGCACTTTGGGAGGCTGAGGAGGGTGGATCACTTGAGCTCAAGAGGCTGACACCAGCCTGGCCAACATGGTGAAACCTCATCTCTACTAAAAATACAAAAATTAGCTGGGCACCGTGGTGGCAGGCACCTGTAATCCCAGCTACTTGGGAGGCTGAGCCAGGAGAATTGCTTGAACCTGGGAGGGGGAGGTTGCAGTGATCCAAAACTGTGCCACAGCACTCCAGCCTGGGGGTCAGAATGGGACACTGTCTCAAACAAAACAAAACAAACATACAACACGTATTAGATGTGTTAGTGTCCAATAATAGACATATTTAGTCTCTAGGTCTTTAGATCAAATAAAAGTATATCTGGACCTGAAGGAAAGAACCTCCCATTATCCAGATTTTCTTGATTATGTATAGATACAGTAACTAGATAATTTTTTTAGTTTTAGGAGGAAGAGTGTGCATAAATATTTGGGAAGTGAAATATTGATTACTGCTGACTCTAGAATTTGTTTTCTTATATTTAATAACAAAACTGCCAATCTTTAGCACTGTGTTTGCTGCTCAGTTAAAAAAAAACAAAAACAAAAACAAAACACAGATTTTTCAGCCTTCATGAGGTGAAATGGTTCACATGACTGAATTCTGGTCAACGACATGCGAGTGGAGCTGTCTGGGATGATTACAAGAACATCTCTTAAAGAGAAAGATGATACATTTCTTCACTGCCTCCAATCGGCTTTCTGAAACACAGCATTGATACCTGGAGTTTTATGTGCTATCTTGAATGGTAAAGATAAGGCACATAAAGCAGGAATGATAGAATGAAGAATTGGAAGAAGCCTGTTACCTGGATGGCTTTGTAGAGCTGCCATAGCAACCTTAGAATATCAATGTCCACCTTTATTTAACAGAATAAAATTCTGAGATGCAAACCACTATCTTGGGGGTCAGGTGGGTTCTGCTATTCCCAGATAAATGCTATTCCTCACACATTATTTTTACTTTTTTCCAACTTTTATTTTAGAATTAAGAAGTACAAGTACAGGTTTGTTGCAAAGGTGTATCATGTGATGCTGAGGTATGTAGTACAAACGAGTTCATCACCCAGGTAGTGAGTATAGTACCCAGTAGTTAGAATTTCAGTCAGTGTGCCCCTCCTCCTCTCCCCCATCTAATAGTCCCCAGTGTCCATTTTTCCCATCTTCATGTCCCCATATGTGCACCAGCTATTACTTTTCAATGATTCTGAATAAGCTTCTGTGGTGTTTCTGGATTATTTTTTCCTTGGTATATTTATGCCCAACTGATTTTAAAATATTTTAGGTTTATGTATTCTATCTTATTTTATTCTAATATGATATGGTTTGGGTGTGTCTCCACCCAGATCTCATCTTGAATTTGTAGCTCCTTAATCCCTATGTGTCTTAGGAGGGACCTATTGGGAGTTAATTAAATCATAGGGTGGGTCTTTTCCTTGCTGTTCTCATGATGGTGAATGTCTCACAAGATCTGATAGTTTTATAAACTATTAGTTTATAAAATCATAACTTGTGCAGTTATCAGTTCCCCTGCACAAGTTCTTTTGCCCGCCACCATGTAAGCCATCCCATTGCTCTTCTTTCATCTTCTGCCATGATTGTGAGGCCCCCCACAGCCATGTGGAACTGTGAGTCAATGAAACATCTTTCTCTTATAAATTACCCAGTCTCAAGCATGTCTTTATTAGCAGCATGAGAGTAGGCTAATACAGTTAATTAGTACTAGGTCGTGGGTGCTGCAATAAAGATACCCAAAAATGTGGAAGGGACTTTGGAACTGGGTAACAGGCAGAGGTTGGAACAGTTTGGAGGACTCAGAATACAGGAAAATGTGGGAAAGTTTGGAACTCCTAGAGACTTGTTGAATGGCTTTGACAAAAATGCTGATAGTGATACAAACAATAAGGTCCAGGCTGAGGTCTCTCAGATGGAGATGAGGAACTTCTTGGGAACCGGAGCAAAGGTGACCAATGTTATGTTTTAGAAAAGAGACTGGCAGCATTTTGCCTTGCCCTGTAGATTTGTGGTACTTTGAACTTGAGAGAGATGATTTAGGGTTTCTGGTGGATGACATTTCTAGGCAGCAAAGCATTCAAGTTGACTTGGGTGCTGTTAAAGGCCTTCAGTTTTTAAAGAGAAACAGAGCATAAAAGTTTGGAAAATATGCAGCTTGATAATGCAATACAAAAGAAAACCCCATTTTCTGAGGAGAAATTTAAGCTAGCTGCAGAAATTTGCAAAAGTAATGATGAGCCAAATGTTAGTCACCAAGAAAATTGGAAAAATGTTTCCAAGGCACGTCAGAGACCATTGCAGCAGCCCCTCCCATCACAGGACTGGAAGTTTAGGAGGAAAAAACTGTTTGGTAGGCTAGGCCCAGGGTCCTCCTGCTGTGTGCAGTCTAGGGTCTTGGTGCCCTGCATCCCAGCCACTCCAGGCATGACTAAAAGGGGCTAAGCTTTGGCAGCTTCCTCATGGGGTTGAGTGTGTGAGTTCACAGAAGTCAAGAACTGAGTTTTGGGAACCTCCATCTAGATCTCAGAAGATGTATAGAAATGCCTAGATGCCCACGCAAAAGTGTGTTGCAGGGGCGGGGCCCTCATAGAGAACCTCTGCTAGGGTAGTGCAGAATGGAAATGTGGGGTGAGAGTTCCCACACATAGTCCCTACTGGGGCACTGCCTAACGAATCTGTGAGAAGAGGGCCACCATCCTCCAGACCCCAGAATGGTAGAACCACTGAGAGCTTGCACCATGCACCTGGAAAAGCGATGAACACTCAACACCAGCCTGTAAAAGCAGCTAGTAGGGGGATATACCCTGCAAAGCCCCAGAGGTAGCACTGCCCAAGACCACAGGAACCCCCACCTGGTATCAGTGTGATCTGTGAGACATGGAGTCAAAGGAGACCATTTTAGAGCTTTAAGATTTGACTGCCCTGCTGGATTTCAAACTTACATGGGGCCTTTAGCCTTTTTGTTTGGGCCAATTCCTCCCATTTGCAATGGCTGTATTCACCCGATGGCTGTATCCCCATTGTATCTAGGAAGTAACTAACTTGCTTTTGATTTTACAGGCTTATAGGTGTAAGGTATTTGCCTTGCCTTTGATGAGATTTTGAACTATGGATGTTTTAATGCTGCAATGAGTTGAGACTGGGGGACTGCTGGGAAGGCATGACTGATTTTGAAATGGGAAGATAGGAGATTTGTGAAGGACCAAGAGTGGAATGACATGCTTTGGTTCTGTGTCCCTACTCAAATCTAATCTTGTAGCTCCCATATTCCCATATGTTGTGCAAGGGACCCGGTGGTAGATGATTGAATCATGGAGGTGTGTCTTTCCCATGCTGTTCTCATGATACTGAATGGGTCTCATGAGATATGATGGTGTTAAAAAGGGGAGTTTCTCTGAACAAGCTCTTTTTTTTTTTTTTTTGCCTGCTGTCATTCACATAAGATGTGACTTGCTCCTTCTCGCCTTCTGCCATGAATATGAGGCCTCCCCAGCCATGTGAGACTAAGTTAAATAAGCCTCTTTCTTTTATAAATTGCCCAATCTCAGGCATGTCTTTATCAGCAGCATAAAAACGAATTAATACACAGGTGTAATCAATTTGAATGACATATTTTATTAAACTCAACATATGGAAAATAATATAACTTTAACATGTAATCATTACAGAAAGAGTTGAGTTATTTTGAATTTTAAGTTTTCAAAATTGGATGTGTATTTTACATTTATAGAACATCTCAATTTGAACAAGTCACATTTTAAGTGATCAATAGCCACATGGAGCTAGTGGCTACATTATTGGAAAGCACAGGTCTAATACAATCAGATATTGACCTATGAGTCTGAAAAATCATTTACATTTTTGCATTGTGTATGGGGAGTAGAAGGAGTAGTGACTGGAAATACCATTTGACCCAGCAATCCCATCACTGGGTACATACCCAAAGGAATATAGATCATTCTATTATAAAGACACATGCACACATATGCTTATTGCGGCACTGTTCACAATAGCAAAGACTTGGAACCAACCCAAATGCCCATCAATGATAGACTGAATAAAGAAAATACAGAACATATACACCATGGAATACTACACAGCCATAAAAAGGATGAGTTAATGTCTTTTGCAGGAACATGAATGAAGCTGGAAACCATCATTCTCAGCAAACTGACACAAGAACAGAAACCCAAACACCACATGTTCTCACTCATAAGTGGGTGTTGAACAATGAGAACACATGAACACAGGGAGGGTAGCATCACACACTGGGGCCTGTAGCGGGGTAGGGGGCTAGGGGAGGGATAGCAGGGGGTGGGGAGTATAGGGAAGGATAGCATCAGGAGAAATATCTAATGTAGATGATGGGGTGATGGATGCAGCAAACCACCATGGCATGTGTATACCTATGTAACAAACCTGCATGTTCTGCACATGCACCCCCAGAACTTTAAGTATAATCATAATAAAAAGAATGACTTAAAAAAAAAGAAAAAAAGGCATAAAAGTAACTCACTGTGTTAGAAAAGGGGTAAATAAAGGATTCTATAGATAGTTATTAAATAGATGAATTAATGAATATCTGCCACTCAAACACCACCTCATAAAAATTTGTCAAGTGTGGTTCTTACTGGTTACTTCATACCAATAGTGTAGGCATTAAGTACTGCTTTTCAGTCATGTAATACTTTTCATCTAAAGATATCTTTGCTTGTCCAGGCATGGTGGCTCATGCCTGTAATCCTAGCACTTTGGGAGGCTGAGGTGGGTAGATCACCTGAGATCAGGAGTTTGAGACCAGCCTGGCCACATGGCGAAAACCCATCTCTACTAAAAATACAAAAATTAACCAGGTATGGTTGTGAATGCCTGTAATCCCAGCTACTCGAGAAGCTGAGGCATCAGAATCACTTGAATCCTGGAGGCAATGGTTGCAGTGAGCAGAGGTCTTGCTACTGCACTCCAGCCTGGGTGACAGAGGACGACTCTGCCTCAATAAATAAAATAAAATTAAATTAAGATATATTTGTTTATACACTCTTTTGCAAACAATTACTGATAAAGTCATGAACCCCTTGTCTGATAATTGAGTGATTAACAAAGATTTATTTGAGATATTCTGGATAGGATGGAGAATTAGCTGGGTTACTTGCTGTCCCCATGTCCAAAGGTAGAACATATTATAGAAGAGAGAGATATGTTTATGAAATTGTGAGAAACTAAGAAGATAGAAGATGGCTGGATCTAAAAGAGAGAAAGAAACAGTGACCAAGATTAGACTAATGTCAGGTGATAACATATGAGGAGAATACAAGGAAGAACTTTCCAGCTACGTTCTTTCTCTGCTCCACATTTTTTGTCTCATGATAGTTCAATGCAGGAAAGAAGCAAAGGCTTGATGCAAAGGTGGTGAGGTAAAATTATGGCAATGCTGCCCTCTTGCTGGGGACTACTGGATACCAGTAAGTATAGGTATGCTAGGTATCCCTTTAGCATTCATACCCATACCCACCATACCCACCCATACCCACATGACACTGTACCATCAATATGTGTAAGAAACCATACCTTTCTATTATTTAGAATTTATGTCAAAATATCAAAATATAGACCTTTTTCCAATATACTACTCATATAATATTCTTGAGACAAATTACTTATAAAGATGGCAAAATTGTTGACAAAGAAAACTTGAAAATTCTGCAACAAGTACTTGGAAATGAAGGATTTTAAAATTGTCATTTAAAAATGAATAACCAACATCAAAAGAAAAAGTGAAATTCCTAGGTGATAGGGGAAAAAAGAGGTGATGGAGAAACACAGAATGAATCATATATACTTCAGCTGTCTCAGATAAGTGTGGAGATATGGGGATGAGGGAGGAAGTAGATTATTTAAAGATTATAGAAAAACTGTAGAAAAGGTTTGGTTCTGCATGAGGCAGTATCAGGAATCTGCAAAAAGCTGCAGCCCTACTAGGGCTTGACATTCTTATGAAAAGGAAGAATAGAAAAATCCACCCACCAGTACAGAGGGCCAATGAGGCAGCATGTCATACCAGAGATTTGAAAAGGGCAAACTTAAACTCTGCTAAGATGCCAGGCTTGCTGCTTGTGCACACTGAGTTTAAATACATGATATCTATGGGAACTTAGAACCCCAAATTAGCATAAATCTATGCCAACTCTTATGATATCACTGGTACAACTCTTATAAACATTGACAAAGCTATGCTGGAGTTAGCCCCACAAATAAAATCTCAGTAAAAATAAGCTCACTTTACAATGTTAAAAAATACTTATACAATATTTCCACCTTGAATGAAAATTCAGATGTAGTAAATAGTTGAGGTAAAATAAAAATATTTTAAAATTGAAGAAATCAAACTAAAGACTTTACAAAATGCATGTTACATATATTATAGACATAAAACAATTTAATGAAAGGAGAATAAAGTAATTCAATTTTTAAATAAAGAAGAGGCAGCATTTAAAAAAGAATCAAATAGAACTACCAAAATTTTTAAAAGTACAATCACAGAGATAACAAAAGGTTACTGTATGCACTAAATTTTGAATTAGATACTACTAAAAGTAATGTTAGTGAACTGGAAGATAGAGCTGAGGGAGTAACTCATAATCAATCACAATGAGATAAATGCATAAAAGATATTAAAAGTTAAGAAAAATTGGATTTTCAATGAGAAGACCTAAGATATATCTAAAATAATTTCATAAATGGGGGTATTGAGAATTTTTGGCAAAGTAATATACAAAGAGTTGAAGGATATTTATTCTACAATTGAGAGGATTATAAATTTTCATATTAAGGAATGCAAAAAAAGTAAAAATAATAAATTTCCAAAAGTATTGTAGTGAATATATTTGTAATTTACCAAATAAATGCCAAAGAAAAAGACATTTTAAAAAACAGAGAGGAAAAAATAAATTACATGCAAATGAGGAACAGTTAGTCTGACAACAAAATTCTAACCAGTGACAATGAAGACTAGAGTACAATGAGAATAAGGAGCTAAAATAACCTCAAACTAGAATTCTATATTATTTCTCATAAAAAAAGAATATTTTGCTGGACAAAGTTAGATAATTTGTAATATAATGGAAGAAGATATTTTCAAAATCTGAAAATAATTTGTATGAAAAACTGCATTATTTGAGAAAAATTTAATACATCCATTAGAAAAAAATGAACAATGAGGGAAATAATTTGTATGAAAAACTGCATTATTTGAGAAAAATTTAATACATCCATTAGAAAAAAATGAACAATGTACATAAGTTTCTTAACAAAGAGTAAACCAAAATGTTTAATAAACTGTGTTCACACTTTCTAATAATAAGAAAAATTGTAACTAAAAGAGTGAAATAGCATTTGATACCAATCAGATTAATCCTTTATAAAAATAAAACACAAGACAGAATGTGAATAACTAGGATTAGTGAAAGAGGCAACTGGCACCTCTCCTCTGTAGGTCAAATCATTTCAAAGATTTTAAGGATATGACCCCAAAATTTCTGTCTATGTTATGTATCTTCACAAAACTTTTTCATTATATGTCATAATGAGACACATTAGCAGTCTTTTGGTGTGAGTGAAAATAATAAATGAAAGCAATTTCAATTTTTTAAATAAAAAGTGAATGGATAAATAAAATATATAAATGCACACCATAAAATAAAATGTGACAGTCAGAAATGTTAAATAAGATTTAAATTGGACAAGCAAAATAGATCTAAAGAGAGTATTTATAGAAAATTTAAGAAAAACAACAAAATTTAAAGTCAAATATGATTTTTATAACTATAAAACACACAGACTAATGACATATATTGATTTGAAATGTGTCAGTATCCAGAAAACATGTGGAAAGTAGAATGAAAGGAAACACATTAAACATACAAAAGTGAATAGTTAATGAGGATAATGGAGATAAGAATGAGAAAGTAAGCTGAGATAGAAAAATAATAAAACTAAATTAGAGAAGAGAGACAACTTAACCAATACTGGCAGAATAATTCTGTACACATGAGATTTAAAAGACAGCTTATGCAGAGAGGATGTGAAGAAATAGGAACACTTTTACACTGTTGGTGGGAGTGTAAATTAGTTCAACCATTGGGGAAGACAGTGTGACAATTCCTCAAGGATCTAGAAATAGAAATTCCATTTGACCCAGCAATCCCATTACTGGGTATATACCCAAAGGATTATAAATCATCCTATTATAAAGACACACGCACATGTATGTTCATTGTGGCACTGTTTACAATAGCAAAGACCTGGAACCAACCCAAATGCCCATCGATGATAGACTGGACAAGGAAAATGTGGTACATAAACACCATGGAATACTATGCAGCCATAAAAAATGATGAGGTCATGTCCTTTGTAGGGACATGGATAAAGCTGGAAACCATCATTCTCAGCAAACTGACACAGGAACAGAAAATCAAACACTGCATGTTCTCACTCATAGGTGGGTGTTGAACAATGAGAACACATGGACACAGGGAGGGGAGCATCACACACTGGGGTCTGTTGGAGGGGGCTAGGGGAGGGACAAAGAGGGGTGGGGAGTTTGAGGAGGGTTAACAAGGGGAGAAATGCCAGATATAGGTGACAGGGTGATGGAGGCAGCAAACCACCTTGCTATGTATGTACCTATGCAACAACCCTGCATGATCTGCACATGTACCCCAGAACCTAAAGTACAATAAAGAAAATAAATAAATACATAAAAGACAGCCTAAATATATATATATATAAATGTGTACACATATATGTACATATAAACATCGAGAGAGAGAGGAAGAATGGGAAGATTTACTTTGGGTTCAACCTTATCCTTGGTTGAAAGATTCAATCATACAATTATAATAAATGGTCCTTAACCCTAAGAATTTTATACTGTATGTGAGGGGATAAACTTAACAGTCATTAAAAAAAAGAGCAAGAAATTCAAGATAGGAAATTGTGAAGAACATATCCCAAGATAAACTAGTTCTATGGCTCCACAGCACTTTTTTCAACCTCATCACATACTCTACAATAATCTTCCAGAAAGCAAGGGTGTCATGTGACTAAGAGTTTGGGGTTTGAATTCCCGCTCACTCCCTTGGGATCCTGGACATGTTTCATGACCTTTCTGAGTCTTAGTTTCTTCATCCAGATGATAACAATAATGGTATATACTCCCACTGATTTGCTGTAAAAAGAATATAGTGACTATCTTGATACATGTTTGCTATTTATCACTCATATTTTCTGATTTCCACAGCCCAGTATACCACTGGCACATAGTGGAAGCTCAATGTCTGCTGAGTGAAAGTGCAAGTTAATAGAATGTAGAGAATTAGGAGGAGTTGTGGTGTATAACCAGGGGCACATGTTGGAATCACTAGGACAGGTTTTAAAATGTGCTGATGATCGCTCTTACCCTCAGAGATACTCACTAACTTCTAGGAATGACCCAGACATTGGGTTTGCTATGAAATTTTCCCAGGTGATTTTCTAATATGTAATCACAGTCCAGAACCATGGAGCTAGGGAAGGATAGGTGTGAGCTGAAGTGGCTGGACAAGCTGCAGGAGCTGGAATGATAAGTAGCCTTTTCCTCATTAAGAGGAAAATCAAAGAGTTCAAAATAAATTTTTTTAAAGTCAGATTACATTCATCTTACAAGAGTGGTGTTTCTCAAGAGTTTGAGGGAAATTGAGCTGAAATCCCTATTATAACCATATTATAGGGTACATCTGCATGGGATTGGTAGAGTGTCTAAACACTAGTGTTTATCTCAACACTCCAAGAGACATCTTCAGTTTAAAGAAGATAAAATTGTAGGCTAAAATCTTGCCACTTCAAGCGTAGGCCACAGCAATGATATTATCTATTGGAAATACAAAATCTCAGGCCACATGCAAGACTTCCTAAATGAGAACCCACACTTTCTTTAGTTAACAGGGCAATTGGTACCTACATTATGGTTTGAGAAATAATGAGCAAGATTAATCATTTTCAGGCTTGGATGCTCATTGAAATAACTTTGAAATCTATTTTTAAAATTTTGATGTTTTGATGTTGGGGTTTTAAAGGCTCTCTCAAATGCAGCAGTTTGAGAATCTGTTGGCTAGATAATTTACATACAATGTCCAAAGTCACACAACTGGCAAATAATGAAGATGAGATTCAATCCGGGACTCCAAACCTATTATGCCATGTTACCTTCCCACATAAAGCTCTGAGAATCAGGAAACCTTCAAGTTCAAATAAAAATATCAATTAACACATTTCTACATTTATTCAGTGTGTATGTTTGCAAGAATATGTGTGTGTGGGTGTGTATCTACATATCTATATATATGTCATCTTTTCAATGAGAGTGTAATGCCTTGATGGTCATGATCATGTGTTAATTCCCGTACACTCTGACATTCAGCACAGTAATAACTAAATATTGTTGCTTAATAAAGTGTTTGATTAAATACATATTGCTGTTCAATCAATGATATATACACTAATTATACCAAAGAAATATTTCTTTACTTTCAAGCTAAACCTCAAATTGCACATCAGTATTAATATATGAGAAATGTTAAACTTTGTTTTTCTTGCTATGATTGATGCATGTAAATTATTTCACTTATCAAGACAAAACCTGACTATAATTTTATATTGAATGTGACAAAATAATGAGGGCTAAAGCCCAAATTTCCTAATGTGTAAATGGCTTGAAAATAAGCTTCATATTTATTCATTAGCTGTTACAGTGACTACTTCCGAAGATTATTTTCTGGCAGAGAATTAAACTTTACAAACAATGAGAACATCTCACTCAATAGCTAATTCACAGCAAGATCATTATCTTATTATAATAAATACCTGGATAAACAATATTTAAATAAGCATAGTCCTGCTTTACAGATTTTTTTTTCCTGAGGATATTGTAATCACTATTGTTCCATAATAATGCCTGGCAATGAATGGAATGGGAGCTTATGAAAATAATTTGAATTATTTTTGTCAGTCACTCAGCAACAGATTTGTCTTATGCAGCATTACAAATTCATTATCCCATAATTAGTTTTTTAATCTCAGAGCGGAAGGTAAAAATGAGCTGCTGCTAAGGGTAGATGTTATCACACAGAGCTGCCCGGACAGCAGTTAGGTGTGTCGAACTGAATGCCTAACCTGAACATTTGCAAACGTAGCTGATTTCAGCAGGACTGTTTTAAGATCCTCCCTTGTTGGCTTTACCATGAATTTAGTCAAAAGCATGGTGAGGGACACAACAAATTTCTAAAGAACAAGAAAAAGACTTATTTTTCCCATTATATCACTGTTACAGTAATTTGGCAGCTTTTACTTGTTTAATCATTTATTCATTTATTCTAAAAATATTTATTGAATTAAAGAATCAGAAATTAGGCGTCAAATATTGAAAGCCTTGGGCTCTCATACCCAAGCAGAGCAGGGCATCAGATAAGGAGATGACGGGTCATAGAGATGGCTGAGAGTTCTGACAGCTGTAGCCATAGGATGGATGCTATGTGGACACTGAATGCCCCCGTCTCAGTGGAAATGTCAGAGGGATGAAATGCTATGGAAAACATTTTTTTTTTTTTTTGAGGCAGAGTTTTGCTCTTGTTGCCCAGGCTGGAGTACAATGGCACAATCTCAGCTCACCACAACCTCCACCTCCTAAGTTCAAGCGATTCTCCTACCTTAGCCTCCTGAGTAGCTAGGATTACAGGTGCATGCCACCATGCCAGCTAATTTTTTGTATTTTTAGTAGAGATAGGGTTTCTCCATGTTGGTCAGGCTGGTCTCGAACTCCCGACCTCAGGTGATCTGCCTGCCTTGGCCTCCCTAAGTTCTGGGATTACAGCGTGAGCCACCGCGCCCCCACGGAAAAACTTTTTACAAGAAATGACTGGAAAGGTGATAAAGAAGGTCAATTCTCACAGGACAGATACTTATAAGATGTGTTTGATTGGTGGGAGACCAATTTACACTTTCACACATAATGGACCACAATGGCTTTCAAGTGTTTCCACAAAGAACCAAATAAACAAAAGCAATTTGAACTTGCAAACCAGTTGGTGGAAGAACTTCATCATTCTCAGGGCTGGGGCATAATAGAGGTTATAGCATGTACTTTACAGTGGTGTAAATAAGAAAAGAAACAGAGAATGATATTCTAGCTTTGAAATTTTTCACCTAACGTTGTTCCAGTTGGAAAATAGAGGATGAGGATAATTTTCTTGTAAATGCTATTATTTTTTTCTAATTTAAAACGGAAAAAGAACCTTAGCTTAAAAACGACAGTGTTATGGACTGCAGTAGAGATTACAGTGTCTTCTTCTTCAGATGTATAAATGAGAAAAGGAACAAAGAACAGTGGTTTTGCTTCTGGAATTTCTGCTTTATCTTGTTAAAATCTCATACTCATCAATGGGATCTGTACTACACATGTTCACGCTTGTGGAGGAGGCTTAGAGAGGCTCAGCAGATAAGAATGTGGGATTTGAACTCAGTTCTGTCTGATCCACCTTATCTTATAAGAATTGCATTACTGTCAGTCTCTTTCGTCTTTGTCTTCTTTATGAAAAAACGGTATTTTAATGTCTACCCTACATGCTTCACAAGTTTATTATAAAGAGCACATGAGGGGATATGTGTAAATCATTGTAAACCCGAGTTCTTATGCTTATCATTATTAACAGTATTAATATTATGAACAAGTATTAATATTGATAACAACCATGACTTCTCTGATTTGAAGTTCTTTCTACAGAGAGCTCTAAATTGATTTATCCATTTTCTGAAAGAGTTGATGAAGAGGATTCTTCTTACAAAATATTTACAGGAAAAATCAAGATTAAGAACAAATTGAAAATGTCTGTATTTCATTTATAACCAAAAAAAACAGCTAATTTTAGCTTGACTTTGTTGCTATTTAGATATGACTGTGCAAACTTTTCCCTTTTGATTGTGGAGTTAGTCAAAGTCTGAAAGCCACTGGACTAAATGATTACTAATATACATTCTGTCTCTGAAATTATTTTATTGCCTTACCATTTTTAACATGGTCCTGAACACATGTATTTTTTGGTTGATTGCGTGATTTCTCGCCTTACCCATAGTTGCATTTGTAACTTATGTAACAATTTAGTCTGCTAACTCATTTACTTATTCTTTCATGCATTCATTTAGAAAACATTTGCTGATTGTGCGATGCGTTCAAAGTAAAGATTACTTGAAGTACGAGAGAGGGCACTGGACTTGAAGCCAGTAGAAAGTTTGTACCCAGCTTAGACAGTTATTTTCTGTGAACTTCAAGTAATTCCCTTAACCTCTCTACTTTGTTGCCTCATATCTAAAAATAATTATGATTACAATTACTGAGGACTATTAGGGGCTTACAGTGAACTAGATAGTTTTATGAGTTTTTTATGTACTTTATTAACTGATTTAATTCTATTTGGTAGATACCGTCAGAATCTCCATTTTACAATGTGGAAACTAATGCTGGAAAAGGTTAAGAAATGTGGCAAATAAGTGACAGTGATAGGATTCAAACTGTGAAAATAAATGAAGGCCATCCAAATGAGAACAAGTAAAACCTACTTATTCAGAGCTTGATGTATCCAGGCTTCAGCCATCATCACTTACAGTTAGCAAAGACTCAAAGACAGGCAAGAGAGCTGGAAAGTTTTATAGGGGAAAATATGGAAAGCCTCAGATAGCCTCCGATTGGAAGACGTTGACATGGCCATTTTACATTGGTATATTCAGTCTCTTAGAACTGAGAGATTTTTACTTCAAAGCTCACTTTCTAAACTATAGACTACTTTCCATTTTAAAACACCTTTATATGTTTTTGCAATTTATAAATTCCCAAATGTGGCAATATGAAATTACTATAATTATCCTCAAAACTGTACCATTTGCTTATGAAAACAGAAATGAAGTCTCTCCTCAATGTGCATCTATTTTAGCTGAGGAGACCACACACACCAAGTTGTAAGACGTAGTCTGAAGAAAAAGAAGACAAGCCTGTACTTTGGATTTGTTCAAAGGATGCTGATATCTCAAACGATAAAATCTTGAAAGAAGTGAGGACTCCGGAAGGGAGTCTCAAAGCCAAGTGGATCCAGAGGCCAAGCAAGAAGCACTGAGGAATAAAACAAGCGGGAGGCCGACTAACACAATCGGAAGTGGTAAAGTTCACAACATTCATCTACAACACGCTTGTGATCTTCAACTTGAGCCATGAAGGTCCTTCGACAGTGTGCAGCAAGAGATTTAGATTTTTATATGAATGTGTTTGATTTTGAAATGCTAACAAGTAGTCCATTTTATAAACAAAAAAAGCACACCAAAACCAACCAAATTAATTTAAAAAACTTGAAAAAAACCAAAGAAACCATGTCTTCCGGG
The DNA here is from genome assembly GCF_030222135.1 of Aotus nancymaae. Lineage (NCBI taxonomy): Eukaryota > Metazoa > Chordata > Mammalia > Primates > Aotidae > Aotus > Aotus nancymaae. The sequence continues at coordinate 20,970,286 of NW_026988473.1, read as the reverse complement.
GTTCATAGGGTCCTCTAACTGCCATAACAAACTAGTACATGGAGAAACACTCCAGAATGCGCACAGGGACTCTTAGGGAGCACCTCCTGTGCAGTTGCTGGGCTGAGCAGGTTATCCCAGCTTTTCTCTCTTCCAAGTATCCAATTTCCTTTTCATCACAAGAACTGTGACAGGACCAGGAGGTAGGAATCAACATATGTTCTTTCCCATAAACCTCACAGCAACCCAGTAAGTTAGGTATTATTATGTCTTCAGGCATTCATGAAACTAGAGACAAGATGCAAAACAACTGTGCAGAGAATACAAAAATAACTATATACCGAGTACAAAGGAAATCCTCAGAGAAGAAATAATCAGTTATAATGAGGTTAATCACTTCTCCACAACGGTGAGCTTAGAGGAAAACCTTCGAAGAAAGTGACTGGAGTTGGTAAAGTAGGGCTTGCCTCAGGTTACAAATCTGAAGAAGAATAAACCATTTTAAGAACTAGAATTAGTCTAAATATACGTTAATATCAAGCATTTTAATTCCTAGCAAAATGTTATGAACACTCTTCCCAAAATATTTATATATTTTGAATAAACTTGTTTCTTCCCTCAGAGGCTGATAAATGCCCATTTTAGAGAACTATGTACCTTGAATAGTTAACTTTCTGATTTGGATATGTGTTGCAGTTGACTATTTTTGTTTCATCACTGTCTCCACGGATAGGCAGAGGCTTTTCATCAAGATAAGCCAGAAATCTACTTTAATTAAATGATTGAAGTGACTAGCCCCTTTTTCTTCAGAAAATAGACACCAATTATTTTTATTTGCTCCTTTAAATCTGAGTTTCCATGCAGGTGAGTTACAATTTAATCCTCCCCCTCTCATAAATCAGAAATGTGTATAATATAAGCATTATTGTCTCTGAGAAAATGAACCTGAGAGAGATCAGAATACAATGCATCAATTCCCCAGGCATTCAGCAGAAAATGAACATGTATTGACCAATGAGTGGAATAATAGCCTTGTTGAAAATGTCAGTGGAGGTGTTCAATATCCAAGCAGGGGTGCAGTGGTGGGGATGGGTGGAGAAACACAGAGAGGAAGATAAAGAACAATATCTCTCCCCTTTCTTTAATTTTCCACCAGTTCTTTCAACACATGGATGGGCAATTTCTAGCAGACTGTCATATTATTTTGAAAGTTAGACCTCCGTAGTTCTCTTTTTCTGAAAAGTTCAGGGCACAGTTCAAAGAACTTAAAATATGAAGATTTTAACAACGCAGAAGTGGAGACCAAGCAAGGAAGTTAGAGAGAAACAACAAATTGCTAGAGGAACGGGGGTGGAAGAAAAGCTCTTTTTTTTTTTTTCTATCTAATTCTAAACAAAAAGCCTTGAAAGCTATCCTTGTTCATGAGATGACCTTGATCAGGTCTTAGGAAGTTAAGTGAATTTTTTGCAGATAATCACTCAATGCAACAGTCTCCTGTACCAAATTACCTTTTCCTTCTTTGCTGATTGTAGATATTTAGATGAATTAACGGGACAAAATGGACTCCTATTTGGGCTGTATGTATAGGGTGATGTGAATTCCATGACACTGTACATTTCCATTCATCACAAATGTATTCACGGTGTGAGAAGAACTGTATCTATGAACCCTACATATAAAAAGATAGTGCAGTCATGGGTATACGCTTTTTGTGAAGAAATAAAATGGAAGTAAACGTCCTATACACAGCACAATGACGAGATTAATACAGAAAGTAAAATTGGAAGTCGTTCATAATATCACAGTCAAGAACCCGATGAATATCATCTCTGGAGTATATTGTAGCAGATTTTTATGCAATGTGTTGTGATTCTGTTTTTTTACCCCCCAGCACACACACACCTTTGCACGCTTATATACATAAAACCTCCGTCGAAAGAAAAGTAGAAAAGTCTGCCGTGTGGCACTGGAAATGCTGGTCTACCACTTCAGATAGTGTTCATAAAGAAGTGAGAGAGAAGTAAAATAAAATAAAATTGAGTGGCTGACTAAATTCATCACATTGGAAACGATGAGGTTTGAGAAGAGAGAATGGTGGAATATAGAATGAATACAATTCCATTTGTACAATTTTGTCAATAACAGACATTGAGTTTTTAAAGGCAGCCGTCCTTTAGCAAAAGATGATTGAGTGAAATGTATGCTTCCTTGCCGATTGTGGAATAGATCTGAATGAAGCAAAGTACCTGTGTGTGGGGTGGGGGCTGGGCTCTGTAAGGGGGTAAGTGATCTGCAGACTTTCTTTATATTTCTCTTCTCTTCTACTCTTAAGGATATACAACCTGTGAGACTGTTACCAGCTAAATACATTATGAAGTTACTTTAATGACTTAGCAGAGAGGTGAGCCGGATAAACAAGAAAACCCTTGGCAAGAGAGATTATTGAAAAGAGTTATTTTTGAGCCACATAGCCAGAGATACAGTGAAATGGCCAACTATTGAATCACAGTGTCTGCAGCAAGGAAGGAGGACTTAATTCATCTTAAAAAATTCACCATGTAAAAAAAGAGGAGGGAAAATAAAAGGTGAGTTGGAATGACACAGTGATACAGTCTGTTCTGCACCAGGGAGTGAGCAGTTGACATCGCCAAAAGTCCTATTGTGTCCAGACACACTCTGTTATTACTGTTCTACTATCAATGCCAACATTGCAATTCCAAACACTTTCTGCTGCCTCCTGATTTGCCCTGCGGGGTGGAAGCTGCTGCTATCTAGTCATATTGAGACCGTGAAAAACAAAACAATTGCATTTGCTACCTGGGAGATGAAAGGTAATGCATACTAGCTCTGTTACCTTCGGAAGCTCTTTTCTGCCATGTACCGATGTAGCTGGAAGTAATTGAACTGGAATCACAATGTACAATAAACCTCCTGCAATCTTTAATACCAATATGTCTTTATCAAAGGAAATAAAAACAAGAATGAGGTAAACAGAACATCAGGGAAATTTGCTTTACCCATTAGGTCTGGAACTGCTGAGGAGAAATGAACAGTCTTCCATCCAGAATTAGGACAGAATTGGAGAAAACACTGAATAGAAATCAAGGTTGCTTTCTTTCCTGGCTATTTCATTCTTACCCTCTGTGGAAATCATTTGGCATATTTTCTTCACTTTCTTTTACTGAGTTTTATAAAATAAATGATTTGAGAGCAGCAATCAATTACAGTCCACCGATGAGTATAATTCAGAGAAACAGAATTCCTGTTTGCTGGAGGTAATAGCAGCTAAATGCTGTTTTTGTATTTGTACACTCATAATGTATTACCCTGGAAGTGCCAGAGAGTTGTGTTGTTGTTGTTTTTCTTTTTATTGACTCCCATGGCTATACAGAAACATCACAGAACTCAAGGTCCAAGTACCACAAGGCAACAAAGTGTCTTAGGCTAATGGGGACACTCTGTTTTAAGAGACAACATACTCCCAGCAGCCAATAAAACATAGGTAATGTTGCACCTATACACTACAGCACAGAAAAACTGTCTCAAGCATCACACTGCACAAATTTATATAGGTTGGCTTTTTTGTAGGAATAAGATGGGTGAAGTTCCTTTCTCCTATCATCCTCGTAGCACCCTTCTCTTCCTTTTTGTCTTCTATTATTTTCCAGCCATTTTTGTTGTTTTTTAAAAATATTTATTTCCTGACTTTATTTTCACCTCTTCTTTCCCTGTCATTTTTTTCTCCTTAAATATCTATTGTGCAGATACTGTGTGCTAACTACAGAGTATATAACAAATTATTACACGTTTTCTCCCCATTTGAATAACCGATGGACCAACTCTAACGTAGTACAATAAAGAGGCTTGTACAAAATGCTAAGTGAACTCTGTGGAGAAAATAATCCATTCTGCTTTTGATGATCAGGGAGATCCTGGTGAGGCACCATGCAAGGGAGGGAATTTTGTGTATGTTGGTTCTGTGTATTTTATAATCCAATAATTATATTCAGCCTAGTTTGATCACTTACTTTCACTTTTTTACTCATTCCTCTGACATATTTGTGTATTATCTTTCTCTGCCAGAGCTTCGGTTTCAGGAAGGCTAAGACCTCATCTCTTTTGATTGCTAATATGTCACCAGCACTGGTTTGTGAAATCTGGGGTAGGGAAAAGAAAAATGGCCCGAGTGGAAAAGGAACATCTCTATTTGCATTTTCTATTCTAATCTAACAAATTCCCAAAACGTAGTAATTTAACACAACACACATTATCTTACAGTTCAGGAGGTCAGAAGTATGAACTGGGTCTCACTGGGGCTAAAGTCAGGATATCAGCAGAAGCTGTGTTCCTTGTTGGAGGCTGTGGGGGAAAATTATTTCCTTGCTTCTTCCAGCACGTAAAGGCTGCCTGTAATTCCCACATAGCTCCCTTCCATCTTCAAAGTCAGCAATTGCATCAGTTTGACCCCATCATTATGTGTCTTCTCTGACCCTCCTGCCTCATTCTTTTACTTACAAGGAGACAGTGACCTCATTAGGATCACCTGGATAATCCGGAATAATCTCTCTTTCCCAATGTTCCTAATTTAATCACCTCTCCATAGTCTTTTTTTCATATAAGGTAATATATTCACAGGTTTCAGAGATTAGGAAGTAGACATCTCTGGGGGTGAGGTATTATCTTCCCTACCACAACCCCCTGACACACACACACAGACTCACACACACTCATTCACTATTTTAAATTAATGCCTTTGCAACAAGCATTCTAAGAAATAGAACAAAATTCTACTCTTTGCTACAAGCACATGGAGTATGATGTCTATATGAATTAACCAACAACTTCAAGAACCGATGTATTTCCCAAACTGAGAAAGATCTGGAAAGACACGAAGATTCGTTAACCTCTTATTGAATATTGGTCTCAATATTAGAATATTGAAAGAAGCACTAAGCATGGAGTCAAGAAATTTCTCTTTTAGTTCCTTTTCATTAATCCAACAGTTGGGAAATAGGCTGAAATCCTCTAGCCTCAAGGTCTCAACTATAAAATGAAGAAAACAGTACTTGTGCTATATTACACATAAATGTTTTTGTTCAGGGCACTCTTCATTCTTTTATTCAATGAATATATGTGTGTCAGATGCTTTGAAAGAGCCGAGATGAGTAAAACAGCTAAAAAAGAGTGACTGGCAGGTTCACCAAAAGCCTCATGAAAGAGTGACCTTGAACTGAATCTTAGGGAGTAACAGGAGATTCAAAGAGTAAGGAGGCTGGAAGGACAGTGGCTATTTTGAGGATCAAAAAATATATATATGTAGATGGTAGTACCTTTCACACTAAAAGCACTTTTGGGTATACATTATTATCTTTTTATGAAAGGAGTAACATAGTAATCAAAAATTTTGAGAATACTAAAAGAAGCAAGACAGAAAAAAAATCACTGGAAATCTGAACACTTTGGGATGGCTGTTAGTGATACTAACACATTTCATCTGATTCCCTGATTCCTAAATCTATTTTACAACCTATGGATCATACCTGCATAACTTTCTTTCAATAATTTAGAGTTAGCTTACTCCCTTCAAGTATTGGTAAAGAATACCACTTTAACAGTGACATAATAATCTCTCGTATGTATATACAATTATATTTTACCATTCTGCTATTTTTGACCTTAGCTTGTTCAAAATTTCCTGCTATATTTTAAAAAATAGAATTAATACTCCTGAACAGAGATCTTTATCCACATGTGGCTATCATAATAATGTATTTAAGAATATGAAAAAAAAAGGATATTTAAAAATTGCTTTTCCATATGGTTATGCAGCATAGTACAAGGGAATGACCCTTTTGTCTTACTTTCTTGACATTTATTATTATTTTAAAAGCTTTGCTCTTTTGACAGTTATAAAATGTTATCTCATTAGGATAATTTACATTTCTTATATTGACACTGCGGTTGAGGTTTCTTCATATACTTATTACTGACTTTTATTTCTTCGCTATACTATCAATCATTGTATTTTGGAGAAGAAGCCAATTATGGTGAAGATAAACTCAGTAAGAGCATTTCTTCCTCTTATTCTTCTCCTTGCTCAACCCTCATCAGTCTTGTCTCACCTATTGTCCTTCCTCTACATTATGTTCAAGTGAGGAATGGAAAAAGAGAGAAGAGAAAAAGAAGAGAAAGAGACATTTTCTGCAAAGAAGGAAGGGGAAGAAAATAAAAATGCCAAAAGGAAATTGGGTAAAAAAGTACTGTATTAGTCAATTTTCTTGCTGCTGATAAAGACATACCTAAGACTGGGTAATTTGTGAAGAAAAAGAGGCTTAATAAACTCACAGTTACACGTGGCTGGGGAGGCCTCATAATCATGGCAGAAGATAAAGGCATGCCTTACACTGAGGCAGACAAAAGAGAAATGAGAATCAACTGAAAGGGGAAACCCTTTATTAAACGGTCAGATTTCGTGAGACTTATTCACTATCAGGGGAACAACATGAGGGAAACTGCCCCATGATTCAATTATTTCCCACTGTTTCCCTCCCAGAACACGTGGGAATTATGGGAGCTACAATTCAGGATGAGATTTGGATGGGAACACAGCCAAACCATATCAAATACCAAAGGAGGTTTCCATGGATGAATTTCCCACCATTCACCCCTTCTTCATCCCCTGCCCCACCACACACATACATAACTGCAGACGATAAAAAACTGAAGCCTTGGATTTCCTACTATGCCTAACTCCATTCATAACAAACATCTAAATTTTGAAAAGTTTTGAAATATTTGCAGGAGAATATTACATTAAAAACTATAAGAACAATGTAGTGAATTTTCTTTATTCTCTTGATAGTCTTAGACCTATTACAAAATTTCTTTGAAATGAATGAGCAATTAAACATGTCAGGTTACTCTGGTACACCCCAAATGGCTAAACAGAGATTGATTCAGCCCAGCACAGAAAGTCCCATCATTAGTAGGTATAGAAAGTCTACTGTTTTTTTAATCATTCATATTGAAGGATAATTCAGTTTATCATGTCTAATATGTTTAATATGAGAATGAGAAAACTAAGAAAGGAGCTATATTCTGCTCAAAATCACATACAATCCAACCCATTTTGGTGCATTTTTCCCAATGTTGTGTTGCCTCGACTTTAGTTGAAGATAAATTTGATGGAATCTCTACAAATGTATTTGTTTAATGACAGTAGTAAAACATTTAATTAACTTGTTTATTTAAGAAATAACAGCAACTATGTGCTAGGTGCCAGTGACACAACAAAGAAATATACACACACATATAATTTCTATTTACATACAAGTTTCCCTAAGGAATATGGATGGAGTTAATATTACTTGCATGATTGACAGTCTAGTAAGGAGCACAAATACTTTAGTCTGTAGGATATTCACAACATAGCTATCACTCATATATCTTATTTAATGACTAAAAATAAAAATAGTCTTCAATTAAATATGCACAAAGACAGAGAGTTCTTAATAGCTTAGTTTAAAAGTCTTTTTTAATTTTAAATTTCACAGCTTCTCAGTAGAGGAGAAAATTTGTTATGATGCTTTAAAATTCAGAACACTATCCAATCTTTCCTATTGGATGCCCTCCATGTCATCCTTTGAGCAGACATTCCCAGGTGAAGTTAAGGGGAGGGGCGCTTTTGAATGTTTCAATTTCTGGGAAATGATTGAATGTCTTAGATGATTGAAGATAGCTAAAACTTACAGCTGTGTCTAATGCCAAACAGATTAATCCTCAAGAAATCCCTTGAGCCATCTACTTTCCTGTCATGTCATTTTGTTTAAACATAAGACAGTCTTTGGATATTTCATGGTTGGGAAAACATCAATTATAGAAACACACATAGGTTTTCATTGTTCTTTTTCATTTATTGTAATATTCATTTACCTCTGTATATGTATTTTGGTGTATAATAGAAGAGTGCTTAAAAAGGTAAAATCTTAGCACCCTGTGGCATAAATTACAGAAATGTCACAATCACAGTGTATTTCTGTTAATGTTAATAGGTCAAATGTGTGCATCAATCTAAAGTTTGCAATGTAATTTCACATTCTTTTCTCAAGTAATTATCACATGAACTCTAAGTGGGGGCCATTCCTTCTTTAGGAGGAATGGAATGTGGTGCAGGAAGATTCAATTACTTGCCCAAGATTAAAAACCTAACAAAGGACAAAATTAGCCAAAGAATTGTCTTGAGAATCTGAATCAAGTGCACTTCTGGGATTCAGAGTCCAGAGTGCTCACCATTACACCATGTAACCTCATTCAAATGAATTTTCCACTAAAACAAAGATCTCTATATTTGATAAATTCTAACAAAAAGTTTTATCAGTTAATTTGATAATCCTTTACCCAAAACATGATTTCTGTATTTTAGAAAAAGCCACAGAATAGGAAATAAAATAAATACTACTTTTGTTTACTCATCCATTTATGTATATGCATATATCCATGCCAAACTCAAACTACTGACTTCGCTCTTTCCAACTCCTTCCCTTCAAAGAAACGTGAGAGTACCTATTTTTGTTTTCTCTTGAAAGGGTGACCATTTTGTTTTTATCCTTCACATTATGAATCTTTCACTATATGATCAAGAAAATATAAATCATATGGCTTCACCTCCCATAAAAATGTCTAATTAAGATTAAACTTGTCCCTGTGGTAAATGTAAAAGATTTAATTATAATCAAAATGATCTCAATTGAACAGCTTCTGTTTCAAAGAGTCACTCTCCCAGCGCTAAGAAGCTCATTAAATTCAATTTGCAGTAATGCACTGCTGTCATGTTTCCTTTCTGAACCACAGTATTATACTACAGTTCTTTGATTATTTCCCTGTAGGGCAGCATTAATGTGACACACCATGTAAAAGAAATGCTCAAAAGGGATACAAAGATGCACTACCTTCTTTTATTTGCTCAATAGATACTAATGTTTAGCAACATGAAAAATATGTAATAGAGTATGTGCAGCCCATCCAAAGAAGGTGGAAAAAAAAACAATTTATATTTTTGTTTGTCCTGGAAGTCTGAAGAGTCTGTACTTATGTGATTGCAAACATGTAGGCATTTCCATGCCATGTAAATGATCCATTTTGGGATGGGTTTTTCTATTTATCATAAGAATATGTTTTCATATGTATATTTAATGTATATATATTTATATACATTTGTATGCATATATATTCAAATACATGAAATATATATATATATACACGCATATATATGAAACATGAAGATTTTATTGTTCTTTTCAAGAAAATTTATTCTCCTGGAAATGTGGAATTAGTGTAATCAATATGAAAAATCCTTCAATCTAAAATTACCTAGCATTACAAAGCCTGCATAATAGAGTCACTCCATTTAACCATTTGTTATTTAGATGAGTCAAACAAAAGTTTTAAAATCACTGTCCTTTTCAATAAGAAATTTTTTTCTAGTTTATCTCTTCTGGAGAATGTGATAGATGTTTTGAGTTTGTGAGGTAACTATTCTACAATTAGAAATAGCAAATTTCTTAAAGCATGCTAGACAAGCTATACAACTGTATAATAGTCACATTTGAAATACTTAGTAAATATAATACACCCTAATCTTTTAGAAACTTTATTCCGTTTCAATAGTCATACATAAAATTATTAAGTGATGTCATATCTGTTTGTGCATTTGGGAATTCTGAAAGCTGTTAACAGTTACACAGGTATATATACATACATACATATATATATGATATTTTTACTGTTTATCATGCAAGAGTGTCAGACAAAAATGTAATATTGAAGAAGGGAATTAATTAAATAATAGCAATAGTAGTAAAAACAAAACTTATAATTTATAGTTGCTATATAATAAAGTAAATATTTCTGTGTTGTGTGCTGTTTAATATAAAACCTAACCCCCAGCTCTGCTTAAAATTAACGAACTCCCTGTAAAACCTACCTTATCTATTCTCCCCACATTCTCAGCTAAGTTCCCAGGCGTCTCAAGACTCCTGTTTTTCTTGCTGACCAGCTACAAGGTCACAGGGCAAGAAACACAACCAAAGAATGTACGATGCGTTTCTCAAAATGCTATTTTTCAAATGTAAAATCACGAGACATGTTGCAAATTAATCAACTGTTTTTTTGGTCTGACTTCTGTAAACCTGTTAGCTGCTACATCATCCTAGATGTATAAAAGTACCCAATTTTCCTTCTCCGGGGCTCAGACTTGAGATGCTAATCCTCTGAGTCAGTGGCCACCTTAATAAAATCCTCCTGTTTCACCCATTGGTCTCTCTGGTGTCCTGAATATTCTGATACAATATAATGTAAAATATGGTTGCTTCTACCTCACACCATAACAATAGGGCACTTTAATTAGTTTCCAGTAGATCAATTAATTTACTAAATAATCAGTCTAGAGATTTTACGAAAAAAGTATCTCTTACCAAACTTTTAAACCTTTAATTAACTTCTGAATTAAGTTTGCCACCTCTCTCCTTTGCTTCTTTCCTTGCTTTTATCTTTCTTCTTTCTCTTTCTTTCTTTTATTGCTCTATCTTTAAAATTGCTAATATTTGTTTTTAATTACACAAATTATGTAAAAAATGTCCTTTCCATTAAAATTAGAACAAGTCAAGATTAGAACAACATTGGTGAGAGGTCACTAACAAGATGATGTCCATATTTCCCTGTCCTTATGAGAACAACTTTGTCTTGGCCACGCTGATTTCTGCTCTTTTCTGATTACATAGTTTCCTCCAATCACCATAAGTACTCTCACATCTTCAACCAGTATCACCATCGAGACTATCCATCAACCTGCAACTCCATCTTTGAGCTATTTTCTAAATTTACCTTCTCATCTATAATTGCCTACTGAGCATTTTCACTTTGATGCCCTTCAGAGGAAAGTTGGTCAACATTGAACTCATTATTTTTGGACCCCACTCCTTCATCCCCTGTGTAAAAAGAATTTTAAAATGTCATAAGATTAAGTGATTTGTACCTTAGGAAATTATTGGACACATAGTCAATATCACAAGCTAGGATTCCATATACATAATTTCAGAGAACATATTAGATTTAAAATTGAATACATTTAAGAAATATAGAAATTAGAAATATTAATAGAAGAGTTTAACAGTATTTTTTAATAGGGGGCAATTTTATACCCCAGGGGACATTAGGCAGTGTCTACAGATATATTTGGTTGTAATGTAAGTGGAAGATTCTATAGGTACCTAGCAGGTAAGTGGTCAGGTATGATGCTAAATACCCTACAATGCACAAGACAGGCCCTCACAAAAAAAATGATCATCAGATCCCAAATGTAATAGCACCATAATTGCAAAACCCTCATCTAACTTTTATGGTAAAGCCTAAATTCAAAGAAATGGTCAAGTCACTCTGAAATTTTTCTGTCTACATAAAAAACAAAATGTAACTTGTGTTCAGAACTTACATTGGCAAAACCATGTCTCTACAAAAAATATAAAAAAATAGCTGAACGTGGTAATGGGCACCTGTAGTTCTAGCTACCCAGGAGATGCAGTGGAGAGGGATCACTTGAGCCCTGGAAGTTGAGGCTGCAGTGAGCTATGATGGCAGCACCAAACTCCAGCCTAGATGACAGAGTGAGACCCTATGTCAAAAGAGAGAGAGAGAGAGAGAGCTTTCCAGCCTTACACACTTGGAGAATGATTGAGATAATCACAGTATTTAGTTAATTAGGAGACAAAATACTTTATTTAAGGAAAACTCCAATTTAACAGCGAAGCAAGGCAAAAGCAAGTTCTACTAGCTATGATGACTTAGAATATTTGTTTTACTCAAGCCTGGAAATGAGCTGAGCCTAAATTAAGCAGTAGTTGATAACAGTTAATAATCAGCATGTAAGATCCCTAATCATCCTATAATGGTGATAGTTACCTTTTCTATATGTTTGCTATATTGACATTATATGTTTTAGTAATTAATCTTATCATTTTAATAAAAAGATTAAGTCATTAAAAGAATAATTGCATAAAAAATGTATTTGATATGTAAATGCTCAGTTATGATTACCTTCCATATTCACTGGTTTTGCATTCTCAGATTCAACCAATCATTCTAATATTTCTAATATTGAAAATATTAGAAAAAAAGAAAATATTAGAGGGTAGGCAGAGAGGAAGACAGCAAAATGTAACATTATAACCATAAAAAAAATAAAAAATACAGTATAACAACTATTTACAGTGTATTTACATTGTATTAGGTATTATAAGTAGTATACATATGATTTAAAGTCTATGAATACATATGTATAGGTTACATAAAAATACATCATCTTATATAAGGGATTTGAGCATCCCTTCATTTTCATGTCAGAGGAGGCTGAGTTTCCTGGAACCAATCACCTGTGGATTCTGAGGTACTACTGTATTTATATTTTTGTATTTGAGATGTTCAACGAGAGACTTGCAAAACAAAAATTTACAAAGAAATGGAGAAAGACATTCTTAGTCCAGCTCACAACTTCTCACTCATTTTTGACTCATCTGTTCATTTAGTCATTTAAATAGTCACATCAAAATGGTCTGCCTGACACCTCATCTCCCACCAGGGTAGCTTTTAGTCCAATACATTAGATAATGCTGCATAGACTGTAGTGATTACAGAGTACAGCGGTGAAGAGCAAGAAACCTGGAAAACTAATCCTGATGGTTTTTGATGGAATAATCTTAGGCAATAATCTCTCTGGACCTCAGTTTCCTCAACTGAAAACTGGAGTTCACAATAATATCGTGGGGTTATGATCGGGATTAAATAAAGTAATATATGTCAAGTGCTTAGGCTAGCAGCTGATACATTGTAAATGCTCAATAAATATTAGCTTTTAACAACATCATTTATAACAATATTATATACACTTTCCCTCTGGAAACTACATTATTTTATGGCTGAAATGTATCTAATTCTTTCTTTAAATATTGAATTAAAATGTAATACAATTGAAGAGAAAACATGTTAAAAAGTAAATAATTCCAAAAATTTAATATTAATTTTAAATGTAATGGGAATCCGGAAAAATATTAATGTAAAAGTTAATTGTATATTTAGAAATAATTACATGCCTTTACACACACACACACACACACACACACACACAATGTGATTCAATCCTCATTACAATCCAATGTGGTAGATTCCACAGTAATCCCATTACACTGATGAGAAAGCCAAGATAAAGTAACTTGCTCAATGACTCAAATTAACTATTCAGTTGATCTTAAGTTGCAACCTGAGATTTTATAACACCCAAGTCCATGACCTTATTTTTAGTACAGTAAAGTATTTAAAAATGTACAAAATCGTTATTAGAAATAATTCAGGTTATGGTAGAGAGACTATTTTATACAGGCAACAGTCACTATTTATGATACATATGTAGACTTTTTGTAAACAGAAAATATAAGATTATATTTATGTTATGTATATAAAAGTAAATAGTTTAATTGATATTACTTTGGTACTAGTTTACTTGATAGCAGATAGACATGACCTGAATAAAGAACCAGATAAATCTGTGAATGGGAAAGAAACATAGTTTGTAGATTCAGAGTTAGAAAAAAAAAAAAATTGTACCATGGATAGTAACAGAGGATGCTTTCCCCTTTGAGGAAAATGATGAAAGAAAGAACTGGATTTAATGTTTTTTTAATTTATAAGTTGGAAACGTAAGTGCATGTCCTAATGAGAAGCCTAAGATAGAATAACAAATTAATCACATCAGGACATCAGAAACTTGCCCTTTGCATTTCCTTTCTCCTGGGAACTTAAATGCTGAATTTTAATGTTGCATTAACATTTGCAATAAAAGTTAAAACCCTTAAACTAAAATGCAAACTTCCTTGCAGAGTAATGTGGTAATTGTACAAAATAACCACATCTAATAACTCAGGAGGGCTAAAGGGAAGGATAAATTGTCACTTGAAATTACAAAGGAATTTCTAAGGAGGTTTGATGAAGTTACTGGCTTAATTAAAGTTTTTTCACAATATCATTGACAAATGCTCTGCATTTGTCTTAGTTTATGTAACAGGCATCCTTTGAAAAGGCATGCGCCTCAAACCAATGTAAATATTTTCTCAGTTGCTAACATTATTTTCTTGAATGCATTGCATTTTCATTTTGGTTCAAATGACATTTTGATTTTTTACTTAAAACACTTTCATTTTCACTTACTGGATTTCCCCAAGGTCCCATAGCCAACACATCCCATAGCTAACCTATATGTAGGAAGCTTTAAAGAATTAAAAGTTAAACCTATGTGCTACAAAATATTTTTGAAAAAGGTAAGTAATATGGCTGTGTCCCCACCCAAAATCTAATCTTGATTTGTAGTTCATGGGAGCAAAAATACAATTTTTATAAAAAGCAATTTCTAGAAAAACTTACAAATAGACAATATTTACAAGAATGCTGACCCATGTAATTAATATATTAATATAAAAATTTACCAAGACACTGTGAAAAATGCAAATGTAATTGTAGAGAAGGAGTAATAAGGAGAGCAAGATTAAGATACTGTCTCAGGACTACTTAAAACCTTCACAAAGAGATCACCATGTGTCATGGGAGAGACCCGGTAGGAGGTAATTGAATCATGGGGGTAGTTACTGCCATTCTGCTCTTCTTGTGATAGTGAATGAGTTCTCACAAGATCTGATGGTTTTATAAGGGGCTTTTTCCCCTTTTGCTGGGCACTTCTCCTTCCTGCCATCATGTGAAGAAGGACATATTTGCATTCCTGTTCCACTGTGATTGTAGGTTTCCTGAGGCCTCCCCAGCCGTGAGGAACTGTGATTCAGTTAAACCTCTTTCCCTTATAAATTTCCCAGTCTCAGTTATTTCTTCATAGCAATGTGAGAATGAACTAGTATAGTAAGCATTAAATTAAATTAAAAAGATATTATTTTTCTGCTAATACCCAGGACCAACTATAAACACCGTCTGTGGCAGCAGAAATACAATTTAAAAAAAAAATTATTTCCAGAAAAATTTACAAATAGACAATATTTATAAGAATGACCACACATGTAATTAATATATCAGCATTAATATAAAAATTTACCAAGGTAGTGTGATAAATGCAAATGTAATTATAAAGAAAAAGGCATAAGCATAGTAAGACTAAAATGCTGTCTCAGGACCAACTTAAAAAACCTTTACAAAGAGATTCTAGTTTGCATCAGAATAATAGATATTGTAAGTATTGGATATATTTGAGAACAAGATTAATAAATAAAAAAGCATTCCATTCCAAACTTAAATTTATTTCAATAGATTCTTTATTATTTTTTATACAATTCTTTTTTTTTTTTTTTTTTTTTTGAGATGGGGTCTCACTATCACCCAGGCTGGAGTGCAGGGGTGCAATTTTGGCTCACTCCAAGTTCGGCCTCTTGGGTTCAAGTGATTCTCCTGCCTCAGTCTCCTGAGGAGCTGGGACTGCAGGCACATGGCACATCACCTGGCTAATTATTGTATTTTTTTCATAAAGATTAAATTTCTCCATGTCGGCCTGGCTGGTCTTGAACTTATGAGCTCAGGTGATCCACCCACCTTGGCCTCCCAAAGTGCTGGGATTATAGGCATGAGCCACTGTTTTTGGTCATTATTTCTAATAAATTTCTGATCTAATCTAATTTCTTCTGTAATTGTTGAGGGCTGAATAAGTTCTTAACTAGATGACTCTTAAGCAATATTTGAAGTTCTGCTATTTATTTGAAATTTGGACAGAACAAGTAAGCATGGCCTTTAGAAAATTTGTACCTAGAAATATATTCCTAATACTTTTAGCTGGGGATGCCAACAAATTTCTCTCACATATTCACCAGGCAGTCTGTTACCTGGAAAATTCAGGAGCTAATCAGACCAGTACGTCAGGATTAGAAGCTCACTACTGCTACTTGGTAGCTATAAACAT
Source organism: Aotus nancymaae (assembly GCF_030222135.1). Lineage (NCBI taxonomy): Eukaryota > Metazoa > Chordata > Mammalia > Primates > Aotidae > Aotus > Aotus nancymaae. The sequence goes on along the minus strand of NW_026988473.1, from coordinate 20,954,310 downwards.
TTGAACAAGTGGCAAAAGCACCCTTAGTTGTTTCTTCAACTTTAAAATGAGATTATGAATATTCACTTAAAAGGGTAGTTACAAGGATTGAAATATGCATGTCAATAATTCTTTTATATATATATGTATTTTATTGCACTTTAGGTTCTGGGGTACATGTGAAGAACATGCAGGATTGTTGCATAGGTACATGCATGGCAATGTGGTTTGCTGCCTCCATCCCCATCACCTATATCTGGCATTTCTCCCCATGTTATCCCTCCCCAACTCCCTACCCCCCACTGTCCCTCCCCTAGTCCCCCCACCACAGACCTCAGTGTGTGATGCTCCCCTCCCTGTGTCCATGTATTCTCATTGTTCAACACCCACCTATGAGTGAGAACATGAGGTGTTTGATTTTCTGTTTTTGTGTCAGTTTGCTGAGAATGATGGTTTCCAGGTTCATCCATGTCCCTACAAAGGACAAACTCATTGTTTTTTATGGCTGCATAGTATTCCATGGTGTATATGTGCCACACTTTCCCTGTCCAATCTATCATTGATGGGCATTTGAGTTGGTTCCAGGTCTTTGCTATTGTAAACAGTGCTGTAATGAACATACGTGTGCATGTGTCTTTATAATAGAACGATTTATAATCCTTTGGATATATATCCAGTAATAGGATTGCTGGGTCAAATCAATAATTCTTTACAGAGAAGTCAGTCTATAATAGAGTCTTATAAAACGACAATCTGAGTAAGACATTTAGAAATACAAAGTAGTTTTCTGGTTTCTTCTTCTCTCTGATGTAAATCTGGCTTTATATCTGTATTTTCAAATCCAAAAGCTTTCTGTTTATCATGAAATATAGAATTGTTGTAACTTATGTTTCAACCCAAACAAAAAGACTGTAGAAGATAGTCTCCAAGACTGCTGTCAGTGATTTCCACCACCTAGTATGTATACCTTTCTTCAATTCCCATCTCTATAGAATAGGGCTAATCTATGTAACCAATAGGATATTGTGGGAATTACAGAATACAACCTCATAGCTCACTCACAAGTCACACTGAAGCTTTCACCTTGCTCTCTCAGCATAATTGCTTTGGGGGAAGCCAGATGCCTATTGTGAGGAGAGCCATGTAGACCTTTGAAAAGGTCCACGTGATACAGAACTCAAGTGACCAACAGCCAGCACCACCTTGCCAGCCACACAAATGAGGCTCATGGGAAGGCTCAGTCAAGCTACAGTCAAGCATCCAGATGACTGCCCCCTGGCAACACTTCATTTCAACATCGTGGAGAGTCCTCAGCCAGAACCACCACGTCATTTCAAAATTTCTTACCATGATATTATATAAGAAAGTAAATGTTTATCATTATTTAAAGCCTTTAAGTTTCAGGTGGCTTTTTAGCGTGACAATAAATATCTACTACAAATTTAACCCAATTTCTGGTGACAATATTGCTAGTATTTCTTAATTATCTCACAGCATGGCTTGGCCCAAGAGGACCATTCAACTGACTGTAGTCTCATTTGGCCAACCACAGATTACGAGCTAAGTAAATGGTTGCAAATTGATTGTTTGCAGTTGTTAGTTACAAAGAAAAAGCTATTTGAGGAATATCCTCTGTATTGCTGTTTTATCGTATGAAACTTGCTCCGCTGATCCTCAAGTATTTGTAGAAGAGTAAATAATCAAGAATGACCAACACTCACCCAAAAGAACAAATGCGTCGTGTTGAGAGGCTGAGAATCTTATAATTATGATAAAAATAGTGAATAAGAAGGTGTGGTACCAGTAAAGGAATATCAACATCTACCCATGAAGTAGAACAGAGATGCCAGAAACTGACACACGCATATAAGGACACTTGGTTTATTATGACAAACCTGGTATTTTTCTCACGGCAAATGTTAGACTTTTTGATAGAAATTACTGGGAAAATTAGTTATTTATATGGAAATAATGATATGCTGCCACTACCTTCCACTATACACAAAATCAATTCCAAGTGGATTAGAGACTGACATTTGAAAAGCAATAATTCAAACTGTTTAGAGGACACTGTAAGAGAATACCTGCTGGCCACGGGCAGGTAACTGTGTATTAACAACACACTCATAGACATACACATCACAAACATAAAAGAGAAAATGAATAACTTCACCTGTAATTAAATCCAGATTACCTATTTAGCAAAAATATCAAGACACAGTGAAAAGAATGAGCTGGGACAAGATATGTATGCTACTCGTGGTCTATTTACCAAAAGAAATAAAGAGTCTACAATTGAATATGAAGGAAACTTTAAGTAGGAAAGTGAGCAAAGATGATAAATAGGTCCTTCATAAATAATAAAAACCAAATAGTCAGAAACCTTAGAAAATAGTTTTCACTCAGTAATCAGGGAATTCTAATTCATAACGACAATAAAGTGTCATTTCAATTCATCAAACCCTGAAATGATATAAAAAGCCAAATGAAATCAAATGTTGGCAAGTGTATAGTGCAGCCAGAGTTGTCACAGTGGTTGGGAGTGAAAAATAGTACCACTTTATTGGAAAGGCATTTGGTATTGCCTAGAAATATTGAATGTGCACCTACCTACCATATGATGCAGCACGTGTATTCCTAAGTTGTATCCTAGAAAATCCTTGTGCGTGCTCACTGGGTATCACTGACAAGAACGTTCATACGTGCAATTTGTAGTAGCAAGAACCAGACACACCACATATCCTTCAAGAGTAGAATGGAATACTATATGACAATGAAAAATGAGTTGCAGAACAATACATGTATTTCAGGAACCTTCTGTTGAATTAAAAAGAACAAGGACTAGGGCCGGTCCTGGTAGCTCATGCCTATAATCCCAGCACTTTGGAGGCTGAGGCAGGAGGATCACTTGAGGTCAGGAGTTTGAGACCAGCCTGGCCAACATGGTGAAACCCTGTCTTTAGTAAAAATATAAAAATTATCACATCAAGGATGGTGGGTGCCTGTAGTCTCTGCTGCTCAGGACGCTGAGGCAGGAGAATGACTTGGACATGGGAGGCAGAGGTTGCAGTGATCCAAAATTGCACCACTGTACTCCAGCATAGGTGACAGAGCAAGATCGTGTCTCAAAAGAAAAAAACAAGGGCTAGAAAAAATCATAATGTATGATTCTATTGATATAAATTGTAAAACATGCAAGAAATTTAAATGCCATTCAAATATATGCAGTGATACCTAAAGTAATAAGTGATAAACAAAATTTAGAATAGCAATTCTCTACATTGGAAAAGGATAGGCATGGGTCTTTAGGCAAGGTAGATATATGAGTTTCTGTAGTCCTAGTATTCTTCATAGTTTACACGTTATAAATATTCTATCTACTTGGTGTTAATAGTAACAATTTTTAAAAATATTTATGTTATCAGTTTCATATTGGGATTGGTAATCAATAAATAAATTTTTCACGCTGGTAATTCTTATTGCAGCTTCCATAAATACAACAACAACAACAGCAAAATAACCAAAAATACTCGCTTCACTACCGGGTCTCTGGGCAGGAGGTCACAGCAAATATTTGCTATGTGCTGAAGGGAAGTTGGAGGGATGTCAAGAGCAGCACGTATGACATCATTCCTACTCTCGCAGAGACATTAAACTCGGCATATAAAGAAAAGCAGTAATATGCTGTATCTAAGAAGTCATAGATTCCTGAAAATCTTAATACCTCATTTTATAACTGCCTTAAAACCGTATCGAAAAATCATCCCTCCTCTGCTCATATCTTTCTGCAAATTTGCCAAACCCATTAGCCTTATTATTCTAAAGGGAATCATCCTCTGTAGGCCTAGAAAGCCAGAAAAGAGAGTGACAGATGCTGGTGGGGAGCTGCATTTTACAGGGTTTCAGGAAGGTGATCATTAGAATAAGAATGAGGATTCTGAAGCTTGGCAGTGTCTACCAGCGGTGAAGCAGGGACTCGGAGCTGCTCACACTTGAAGGCTGCTGCCAATCATACTGAGAAAGGAACCATTATCTTGCCCTTTTTCTGCAGGGCTGACCCTTTTAGCAGTTTTGTTCTGACCCTGGAAGATTCCAACTCATTCACAGGCTCTGTATTTTGATTACAGGCATCACTAGGTTCTCTGTGGTCCTCCATGGGCTTACAACCTTTATAAATTGCTTGGGATTCTTAGGCATGGATATTCCGTGAGGACAAATTCTTCTGTTTATTTGTCTTTCTGAATGGTTTGCTAATCATAAAAGAACAGGAACATGCATCTTCAGTGTGCTTTGGGATGTTTCGGTATTTTCAAATGTATGTATTTTTTTTTTTTTTCCAAGAAAATGAAGGCTGTAAGATGTTAACAGTTTTGGAGATTTTTACACCAAATAATCAGAACTGGAAGTGCGTCCAAAGTCTTTTGACGTCCCAGAGCTTCAAGCCTTTTTACATTCTACCCCAAAGACTCACATATATATATATATATATGTATATATATATAAAATTGCATTTTAAGTTCTGGGGTACGTGTGAAGAACATGCAGGATTGTTGCATAGGTACATACATGGCAATGTGGTTTGCTGCCTCCATCCCCATCACCTATATCTAGCATTTCTCCCCACATTATCCCTCCCCAAGAGCTTTGAAGAGTGTAGAAATTACACTTTCTTTTTGGTACCAATGTTCCTGGTTAGCCATAAACTACTCTTCCTGTTTTAGAGGGTTAAAACTAATGTGGTGTTTGTTCTTTCCTTGAGTACAGATTAGGTACCAGTCACTGTGCTGTAGATTTTCCCAGGTTTACCCTGTGTGTCTTCTTAACCACCTGAGCAGATTATTATTATTATACTATTATTGATTCAGTTTTATAGATGAAGCTCTGATTAGGCACAAACAGCTAAATAGTAGAGGGAATATTCAATCAAATTCTGTCTAAACCCATCACCTAATCCTATGAAAACCCCTGGCTTCCAAGTCTGTAAAGTATGAAGTTATGTTCTATATTTCTGAAAATGCAAAGGTGGCCTAAAAATCTGGTAGTATACATCAAAATTGCTGTGTTTTCTGTAACCAATATGAAACAGACATTAAGATTTAAACATACAGAGACACATGTGCCTGTGTGTATATGTCTTAAGTGTACAATAACCAGCAATGAATGTTCAGAAAAGGATCTGTAAACGTATCCATGCCTTTACAATTGCCTTTATTCCTTAGCGCCATCAAACACACAGTGGATGCCTATGTAATCGTTTCTGAAGAATTCCAAATAAATTGGTATGCCTGCATAACACAGGGCAGTGGCTGTCAGTCATGAGTAATTTTTTTTTTCCCAGGGAGGATCATTTGACAATGTCTGAAGACATGTGTTACAATTGAGGAGTGGCGGTGCTACAGGCATCTTGTGTGTCAAAGCCAGGGATACAGCTAAACATTTTACATTTGGAAGGCATAGGACAGCCTTCCAAAACAAAAATTATCCATCCCCAAATGACAATAGTGCTGAGTTTGAGAAACCCTGAGGTACGGGGAAACAGGAGATAGAAGCAAGATTCCAGGATTTAACTTTAATAATAGAATTGCAAACTTTTAACCACTGCTTTCACTCAGACCAGCTGAGGCTCTAAAGGAATTTGCTCGATGCATAGGTAAAACCATTACCAAGATTAGAGGACATTTAGGGCACCTGCTAATTATGTATTTCCAAGAGAAGCAAGAGTCTAAGTAAACTACAAGTAAAATGGCACCAACAGAAATGTTACTAAATAAATATATTAATAGATTATTTTTATTATTTAACTTATAAAAGATACAGAAATTTCTGGAATAAGCAAGCACTCACAAAAGCATGCTGCGATTTGTAAATAAAAAGGAGTTTTCTGAGTTGGTGGCAGGTGTTAGTCAACATGAAAACAGGCATCTCCTACTTTCTTTTATTCCTATCAGGATAAGGAAACTGGGCACTGAGCAGTCACTGGAGAGATAAAGAAAGATTCATTTCCTACTCTCTCATTTATTTTCTTTTCCTTGCTCTAAGCTTTGCATTAATAAAGCATAGAAGGGAGAAGAAACCAGGACTAAAGATATTTGAATGCATCCTCCTCATATAAAACCTATAATTTTCTGAAATTTTCAGAAATGCATTACTTCTCTTTTGACTGCCCTTGCTGAAATTCACAGAAACCAACAAAAGAAATCATGAAGTCTCTAGCATGAATCATTTATTTGGACAAAATAGAGAAGCTATTTTAAAAAGGGCAGTAATTCCTTCTTGCTGTCAAAAGATAAAGGCTTACAATTTCCTGCTGAAATGTGTACAATACCTTGTAAATTGTGAACATGTAATCATCTTTTGAAAAAGAGGAGAAAAACACCAGTTGGTAAGATTTTGTCATAGTAGTGAATGCATTACTGCAAACCATAAATATTTTTAATTCTAGTCTTCTAAGAGAAAGCGATAAAGTTCAATTGTTCACTACCAGCTAATAGTGAAAGTCAACTAAAAAAGGGGATTAAAGTTAGAAAAGTGACCATAAAAAATCTACTATGTTTTCAAGTAAACTTTTACTGCCATTAGATCTTGGAGTCATAGCTAATTACTTTAATGTGACGTCAGTAACATCCCAAAGAGACACAGAATGAAAAATCCAATTCCATCTGTCCTGAATATTGCTGTGGAAAACAAAGCTTCTTTGGGATGATGAAAATTCTACTACTGAGGATATACCGAGACTGGCTGCAGTAATTACAATGAGCAAAATTATGTTTGTCTATGCAAACGGCTATGTTTTAATATTGCTCCCTATCTTCCCAGAGAAAATTATAAGAAACATTGGAGTAAGAAATTATATTTGTACATTGTCATTTGGGATCCATTATCACTCTTTAAAACACAATTATTGGTGTCAGTGGTGGAGCTTTGTGGATATTCTGTGGCCTTTAAAATATTTCCCTGACACAATGAAGACAGTCCTATTCAAACTGGCTAGTGAAATTGTATTCAGATTAGGGTCTGAATCAAAATTTCTTTCTGAAAACTCCACAACTTGCTTCGTTTAATTTAAAAAATTAATTTGATTTAATTTTGAAGATTCTTAGGCAAATTGGGATGTGGGTAGTTTGTCTTTGGTGAATCTCCACTTCCAATTTCAGCTGTGCCCTTTCTAGTGTCTGCCTTGCTTGTCCCTCATCTATGATGCTTAGTCCTGGGAACCATTCTCCCAGGACTCATGCTCCTTTTTCCTATCTACCCATCTTTGTCTTTAATCCTCCTCTCTCATTAGTCATAGAGCTATTTCATTTCCTAATTTCATGAAAGATCACATATCTGAATTACAAAGCTCAGGCTCTCTTCATTCTTCTGGTTTTATAAAGATACCTCCATTTGGTCCTTTCAAATATAGGCATCTTTCTTTTATTTCATTTTCAGGAAACTCAGTTCAAACTATCAGAAGAGACTGGATTTCTGTGGTTTTTCAAAACCATCAAGGAGATCAAAAAATGACAAAACTAAAATAGTTCAGGCCTGATTCCTATTGTATAGTCATCATTTATTTGAAAAATTAATAGACTTGATCTTTGCCTTCAAGATCCTTAAGAGACATAGGTTCATAAAAAGATAGTTAGCAGCTCAAGAGGATGCCCAAGGGACCAAGTGAATCATAGAAATTATATAAACCAGGGGATGCAGACAAGGGACAGAGGACGTGGCACTGGGAGGTCAGGTACCACCTCACCTTCATCTTTCAGGTAGCTGAAAATTGCTCATGACCTTGGTTTAAGGTGAAGAAAGTGATAATCTTGTGTCAGTTGATAGAGGTCTCAGAACAATATAGAATTAGACTCTTTCCATTTTCCCCCCAAAGAATCACTTTATCATTAAAGATAAGCCTTCTGTTTAATTCATATAATAAAATATTTGTGATTTACAGCATGATGTATAGGTGCTGTCCATAAGTAAAGAGTATAATCACATTTTCAGAGGTGAGATTTCAAATGATACAAGGGGGATTTATTTTTGCTTAAATTAAGTGATTTTTATCTGTAGATCCTGTTGTCTAAAAGGGACCCTTGCCATAGGAGATGAGTCTATTAATTATAGGAAGAGAAGAATAAGGTCCTCTAGAACAGGAATTCATATCTTTCTGTACTTACTATTAGTAAACAAGCCACAGAATGTTGTCTTCCATAGAGATCATTAGGGCATGATTCAGAAATTCATCAGAACATCATTCACTGAGTCAATACTATGGATTGAATGCCTGTATCCTTTCCAAATTTATACAAAATCATAATCACCAATGTGAGGGAATTTGAAGATAAGACCTTTGGGAGATAATTAGATCAGGAAGGTAGAGCACTTTTGATGAAATTAGGGGCCTCATTACAAGAAACTTGAGAGAGCTTGTTTCCAATTTCTGCCCTCTGCCATGTGAGGATATGACAATAACACAACCATTGCAAACTGGGAAGCAGATGCTTTCCCAGACAACAGATCTGCCATCACCTTGGTCTGAGACTTTGCAGCCTCCAGAACTATGAGAAATAAATGTTTGTTCTTTAAGCCATCCAGTCTATGGTAATTTGTTATAGCACCTTGAACTAAGGCGAGTTTCAAGAGCAGCTGATATTACCTAACTTTTGCCAAGTAATCAAAAAGATTCATTTATTGTCACTTTCTTATTGTAGATATATAGGAAGCCTGGTTGGGCAGATACCCAATAGTATTGGGTATTAGAGAAGATCACTTCTGATCATCAGCAATATAGGACAAGAAAACAAAGAAAGATTGAAACAATGACATCATTGTTCAAACTGAGTTCTCAGAGGAGAATAGTGGAATAATGGAGGGAACCCTGCTTAGATTTTGTATTTATGCTTTTACATCCACAAAAAAATTACAGGCAAATATATTTAAAGATTGCTAGCAGTGGCTATTTCTAGGAAGCATGTCTCGTATGTATATATGAGGAGGGAGATATTTTTATTAATTTTAATTTTGTTCATTTTGTACTATTTGGTAATTATAGACATATATTGCTTTTGAAATTTAAAAAATAGTTTTATGGACTTGGGGTGGGAGTCATCTCTCACTCCTCAGCTCTCCTCCCCAGAGCACTGCTGTATAAGCATTGAAAGACTAGAGGTTAAGGGGTTAAGCGCCTCTTTGCCAGCCTTTACTCTTACGCGCCACCTACTGGAGGAGAGCCTGAATTACACCAACAAATAAAACTACGCAACTTCAAAATGCAATGCTGTGAAACCCACTGCAGAAACCTGTCTACAACCAAGAAACCCGCATGGAGCCTTGGCCCCCTGAAAGCACCCAGAAACAAAGACAATCAACTTACACAACGTATACTACAGTCAAACACTCGAAGGAAGAAACTAAGAATATACAAACAAGGAGCTCCTTCTGACTGACAACAAATTTAAAAAGAAAGAAAGAAAGAAAAAAAAAAAACTCAAGCTCCTTCAGATGAGAAGAGCTTAGTAAAAGAACTCTGGAAATTCAAAAAGTCAGAGTGTTTTGTTACCTTCAAAGGATCACACTAGCTCTGTAGCGATGGATCCTAACCAGATGGAAATGTCTGAAACGATAGACATAGAATTAAGAATCTTGATGGCAAGGAAATATAACAAGATCCAAAGAAAGTGGACATCCAATTTAGGGAAGCCAGAAAAATTATACAAGATTTAAAAGCTGGCATAGCTATTTTAAGAAATAACCCAAACTGAACTTTTGGAATTTAAACATTCGCTACAGGATTTTCAAAATACAGTTGGAAGCCTTAACAACAGATGAGACCAAGCAGGGGAAATAATTTTAGATCTCAAAGATTAGTCCTTCAAATCAACCGAGTCAGACAAAAATAAAGAAAAAACAAATTTTTAAAAATGAGAAAAGCCTCCAAGAAATATGGGATTAAGTAGAGTGACCAAACCTATGACTCATTGGCATTTCTGAGAGAGAAGAAGAGAGAGTAACCAACTTCGAAAACATATTCGAGGATACAATCCATAAAAATTTCCAACATCTCACTAGAGAGGTTGACAGGAAAATACAAGGAATTCAGATAACCCCTGCAAGATACTATACAAGATAATCATCCCCAAGACACATAGTCATCAGACTTTCTAATATTAATGCAACAACAACAACAAAAATCTCTAAAAGGCAGCTAGAGAAAAGCATCATATCACCTGTAAAGAAAACCCCATCAGGCTAACAGAAGATTTCTCAGCAGAAACCTCACAAGTCAGAAGAGATTAGGGGCCTATTTTTAGCATTCTTAAAGAAAAGAAAATTCAACCAAAAATTTTATATCCTGACAAACCAGGCTTCATAAGCAAAAGAAAAATAAAACGGTTTGCAGACAAACAATTGCCAAGGAAATTTGTTACCACTATACTGGCCTTATAAGAGATGCTTAAGGAAATTCTAAATGTATAAAGGAAAAAATTGCACCTCCTATCACAAAAACGTAAATAAGTACATTACCCACAGACTCTATAAAGCAGCTATGCAATGGAGACTACAAATCAACCTGCTAACACCATCACAACAGGAGAAAAACCTCATATATCAATTTTAACCATGAATGCAAATAGTATAAACACACACATAAAAGACAAAGAGTGGCTAATAGGATTAAAAAACAGGACTCAACCTTCTGCTGTCTTCAAGAGATCCATTTCTCATGTAATGATACCCATAGGCTCAAAGTGAAGAGATGGATAAATATCTATCATGCAAATGGAAAATTAAAAAAAAAAAAGCAGGGACTGATATTCTTGTATCAGGAAAATAAACAGATGTCAAACCAACGACAGTTAAAAAAAAAGACAAAGAAGGTCACTACATAATGATAAAGGGTTCAATTCAATAAGAAGGCTTAACTATCCTAAATATACATACAACTAATATTGGAGCACCCAGACTCATAAAACAAGTAATTCTAGACCTACAAAAATACTTAGCTACACAATAATAGTGATGCACTTCAAAACCCCACTGACAGCATTAGACAGATCACTGAGAAAGAAAACTATCAACAAGATTCTGGACTCAATTTGACACTTGACCAATTGGATCTAATAGACATTGGCAGAATATTCCATCCAACATCCACAGAATATACATTCTTCTCATTGGCACACAGAACAACATCCACAGAATATACATTCTTCTCATTGGCACACAGAACATACTCTAAGATCAATCACGTTCTTGGGGATAAAGCAAATCTAAATAAATTCAAAAAATCAAAATTATACCAAGCATACTATTTAACCACAGTGAAATAAAAATAGAAATAAACACCAAGAGGAACTCTCAAAACCACATGACTGTACGAAATCTAAACAATTTGATCCTGAATGACGTCTGTGTAAACAACAAAATTAAAGTAGAAATAAAAAAAATTATTGGAAATAAATGAAAACAGAATCACTACATACCAAAATCCCTGGGATATGACAAAAGCCATATTAAGAGGAAAGTTTATGACACTAAATACCTACATTGACACCACAGAAAGATCTCAAATTAATAATCTAACATCACACCTTAAGGTACTAGAGAAACAAAAAACTAACAAGAAGAAAATAAATAACCAAAATCTGATTAGATTTAAATGAAATTGAGACACCCCAAAAATCATGCAGAGAACCGACAAAACAAAACTTGGTTTGAGAGGATAAACAAGATTGATAGACTGTTAGCTAAATTTACAAAGAAAAAAGTGAGAAAAGACAAGCACAATCTGAAATTGGAACGGTATAGAGAAGAGATTCAGTCCTGGCAGATGACGGATATGATATCCAAGACCCATGAACCTCACATGTCCAGGAAGATTCCCTGACTTACTTTCTAGCCTCCCCTAACAAGCTGACCCAAGTCATGCAGCAGAAAACTACCCTGTGCTAAGTTAGCTGACAAGGCTAAATTCCTAACCATAAGGGAAGACCCTAACCGCTTATCTCCTTGAGTGACCCCTCCCAAGGTTGCTAGAGCAGGACTCCAGCATTCCTGATAAGAACCTGACTATCTTCCAAGTTTACTGAAGTGAGACCTTGGCATTCTCCATAGAACTGGGTAAGATCCAATCAGCTGAAGACAAGGGCGAATCCAGCATTGATCTTTCACTGAGATTTTCTTCACAACAATCTCATTGTAATATTAAAAATCATACCCTGGGTGGAGATTTAACATGGTAATGAGACATACAATGCATGAAGAAACATGTTATCAAACTGCACAGCTGCTAAAATTTTCCTGCCTGCACATGCCTACACATCACTCCTTTTCTCATCTCAGCATTTTAAAATTGAAGTAGGAAAGCCCTTCAGGAAGCTAGCATCAGAATCTCTTTCCTGTATGCTGTTCCCTTGAATTGCTTGAGCTGCAAGCCTATTACATCTTGCCTGAGAAAAATTTCTGTTTGGCCTTGTGTTAATTTCTACTTATGTGTGAGCCAAGAGCTTAGTCTGTGTTGTAGGAACAAAATGACAAAAGTGACATTGCAACAAATCCCACAGAAATACAAAAGGTCCTCAGAGATTAATAGGAACACTTCTGTATCCACACAAACAAGAAAGTATAGAGGAAATGAATAAATTCCTAGAAACACAAAACTTCCTGAAATTAACTCAGGAAGAAACCAAAAGGCTGAAAAGATCAATAGTGAGTTCTGAAATTGAATCAGTAGTTTAAAAACCTACCAACCAAAAAATAAAAATAAAAATAAAAAATCCTGAACCATGTAGATTCATAGCCCAATTCTACTGGATGTACAAATGAGAACTGGTGTCAGTTCTACTGAAACTATTCCCGAAAAAATCAAGGAGGATGGATGCCTCTCTAACTTTTCTGTGAAAGCAGTATCATGCTGACACCAAAATCTGGGAAAGACACAAGGAAAACAGAAAATCCTCAATATCCATGAGGATCATAGAGGCAAAAATTCTCAACAACTACTAGCAAACTGAATCCTGGAGCACATCAAAATTTAATTGGCGACAATCAAGTAGCCTTCACTCCTGGAAAGCAAGATTTGTTCAACATAGAAGAAAATATGATCGTTTCAATAGATAGAGGAAAGATTTCTGTAAAATCCAACATCCTTTCGTGATAAAAAATCCTCAACAAACTAAGCATTGAAGGAACATATTTCTAAATAACAAGAGGTATCTATGCAAAGCCCACAGCCAACATCATATTGAATGGGAAAAAGCTGGAAACATTCCTCCTAAAAATCTGTGCTCCTATTCAACATAGTATTGAAAATCCAAGCAAGAGCAATCAGACCAAAAAAAAAAAAAAAAGTCAAATTATCTTTAGTGATTATATGATTCTGTACTTTAAAAACCCTAAAAACTCTGTCAAAAGGCTTGTAGGCCTCATAAATAACTTAGGTAAAGTTTCAGTATAAAAAATCAATATACAAATATCAGTAGAATTTCTGTACATCAATAATGTTCAAGCGAGAGCCAAATAAAGAAAGCAATCCCATTTATAATAGCCACAAAAAATTAACTAGAAATACATCTAACCAGGAAGGAAAAACATCTCTACAAGGAGAACGAGACGAGAAAATACTGCTGAAAGAAATCATAGTTGACACAAACAATTTAAAAAAACATTTCATGCTCATGGATTGGAAGAATCAATGTCATTAAAATATCTACACTGCCCAAAAATATCTACAGATTCAACTCTATTCCTGTCAAACAGCCAACATCATTTTTCACAGAAGTAGAAAATTACTATTCTAAAATTCAAAAAAAGAACCCAAATAGCCAACGGAGTTCTAAACAAAAAGAACAAAGACAAAGCCATTACTTTTACCATACTTCAAACTATACTACAAGGCTCCAGTAACTAAAACAGTATGATACAGGTACAAAATTAGACACTTAGAACAATGGAACAGAATACGGAACCCAGAAATAAAGCCACATACCTGCAACCAACTGATCTTCAACAAAGTTGACAAAAATAAGCAATAGAGAACTATTAACAAATTATATTGGGAAAACTGGCTAGCCATATGCTGAAAAATGAAAAAGAACTCCTACTTTTCACCATATATAAAAATTAACTCAAGATGAATAAAATACTTAAATGTAAGACTTCACACTATAAAAATCTTAGAAGAAAACCTAGGACATACTCTTTAGAACATCATCCTGAGCAAAGAATTCATGACTAGGTCCTCAAAAACAAATGTAAAAACAATTGGAACCTAATTAAACTAAATTACACAGTGAAAGAAACTATCAACAGACCAAACAGACAGCATATAAAATGGGAGAAAATATTCACAAACTATGGCAGTCAACAGAGGATTGGTATCCAGAACCTATAGGGCACTTAACAAAGCAACAAGAAAAAATTTACAACCCTATTAAAAGCAGGCAAAGAACATGAACAGATACTTCTCAAAAGAAGACATTCAAGGCTTGGTGCGATGACTCATGCCTGTAATCCCAGAATTTTAGGAGGCCCTGGTAGGCAGATTACCTGAGGTCAGGAGTTTGAGATCAGCCTGGCCAACATGGCAAAACCCCATCTCTACTAAAAATACAAAAATAAGCCAAGTGAGGTAAAAATGAGTTCCAGCTACTGGGGAGGCTGAGGCAGGATAATTGCTTGAACCCAGGAGGCAGAGGTTGCAGCAGGCCAAGACTGCCCTTTAGCCTGGGTGACAGAGTGTCACTCTGTCTCAAAAAAAAAAAAAAAAAAAGCCAAGAAGTATGAAAAATAATCAACATAACAAATCATAAGTGAAATACAAATCAAAACCTCTCTGAGGCACCATCTCACAACAGTCGGCATGGCTATCACTAAAAAGTCAAAAAATAACTGATGTCGGGAAGGTTGTGGAAAAAGAAATGGCTATAGGTTGTTGGTGGGAATGTAAATCAGTTTAGCCCCTGTAGAAAGCAGTTTGGAGGTTTGTCAAAGAATTAAAAATAGGACTACCACTTGACCCAGAAACCCCATTACTGGGTATATACCAAAATAAAAGAAATCATTTTATCAAAAAGACACATGCATTTGTATGTTCATTGCTATACTATTCCCAACAGCAAAGTCATGGAATAAACCTAGGTGCACATCAGGGGTGGACTGGATAATAAAACTGTGCATTTACACCATGGAATGCTGCACAGCCATAAAAATGAATGAAATCTTGTCATTTCCTGCTACATGGATGCAGCTGGAGGCCGTTATATTAAATGAATTAACATATTAGCAGAAAACCAAACAGTGCATGTTCCTACTTAAACATGGGAGCTAATTCTTGGGTACACATCAACATAAAGATGGAAAAAATAGATTCTGGGGACCCCCAAATGGAGGGATGGCGGGGAAAAATACTGAAAATTTTTCTGTTGAATATTATCTTCACTATCTGGGTGACAGGATCAAGAGGAGGTTAAACCTCAGCATCATGCAATATACCTGTGTAATAAAACTGCACATGTACCCCCTGAATCTAAAATAAAAAATTAAAATTAAAATATATAAATAAATAAACAACTATAGAAGCATGTGTTCGATTGGTTCCAAAATAATTATTCTTGGCATATTTTAGTCTAAATTAGTATATTTTGATGCAAACTAGCACATGTTGCAATGTCTAATGCCATTATTAATATTTTACAGTCATTAGGTCAAAATAAAAGTACCGAGCATTATGGATGACACTGAAGAATCTAAATTGCTGGCATCTGATGGCAAGACAGAACTAACTTGTGTGATATATTTTTATTCCTTCTCAAATTTCTTCTAAAAATACTTCAATCCAGACCCTTTTGACTCCTTTTCTTGCCTAGTAGTCATCACGTCAGCTTCAGGTCCTGATATTGCCTGACCTCCATGGTGTCTCTTTATGATCTTGCCTTACACAGCACAATATGCAGGAAAGATCATTCCCCAAAGCCTGTACTTAGAATCCTGTGTTCCAGCCATCACCCAATATTTGCCTGATCGCTGATCAACGCTGAAGGACAGGAGACGTTCTTTCTTACATGTCATAACTTCCTCCTCTCACACACTGAAAATTCATTAGTTTCACTTAAGGACATTTAAAATCTCACTTTCTCGGAAGATCCCTTCTAACCACACAATCCTTTTAGAATTATACCTTCACATATGTCATTCATAGTAGATAAACCCATGTTTTTATAATAGTGGGATCATATCATTTTTATACTTAATAGTCTTTAACAAGTTCCTACTATACTGTGAAAATAAATGGAAAGTATACAGAGATGCTGAAAATAACTTCAAATATTAAAGAATTTGGCCACCTGTAGGACCTATGAATTCCTCAAAATTAAAGGTGTCCCAACCACTAATTTTTTTCTGTTATTTAACCATATAGAGCCCCAAATATTATGCATATAAATGGTATCTTAATGTTTTCTTTGATAAGATAGAAATAGGGAATATATTTCCATAGAGATACAGGTTAAAGGTTTTGAGGTAGAAGAGACTGTGGAAGGCCTATAAACCAGCTTTCATCATATCATAAATAAACTAAAACTTAATAGATGACTTGAATAAATTCATCCAGAAAATTAATTTTAAGCAAGAACCTGGTTATCCTAATGTTTGGTCCAACACAACATCTCTTTTGTTTATCACAGAGCCTCAATCAGATTTTGTCATTTAACTTTGAACTTTATTATAACATTTGAAAGATAAAATTAATCCTACTGAGGCTATGAATTATTGCCTGTGGACAATTGAGGGTTACCTTCACTCTGAGTGCCTTAATTTAGATTTCTCACAGTCTCAACCTAAAGTGAATCTCACGTTTTCTGTTTAATATCACACTTATATTTTACTTCCTGATATTGTTTGGATCTGTGTCCCTGACAAATCTCATGTTGAAATGTGATCCCCAGTGTTGGATATAGGGCCTGGTAGGAGGTGTTTGTGTCATGTGGGTGGATCTCTCATGGTGTGATGAGACCTCTCATCTTATGCTAGTGAGTGAGTTCTCACAAGATCTGGTTGTTTAAAGTGTGTGGCACCTCCTCCACACACTGTCCCTTGCTCCCGCTCTGGCCATGTGACATGACTGTTCCTGCTTTACCTTCTGCCATAAGACAGTGCTCTCTGACGTCTCCCCAGAAGCTAAGCAGATGCTGCTGGTACCATGTTTGTACAGCCTGCAGAACCATGAGCCAATTAAATTTCTTTTCTTTATAAAGTACCCAGTTTCAGGTATTCCTTTATAGCAATGCAAGAATTGCCTAGTACTCTCTCATTATGACATTATTCTTTCTTTACCTCCTTGCCTTCAAAGCATTTCTCTTTCATCTACTTTATATTTGGAAAATATATTGGTTCAAATTGAATACAAACAACAAAATCTCTGCCACTATAATGTGCTATTAATAGAACAGCCTTGGAAACAAACAAAAAAAAAAACATAGAAATAATCGGAAACAGATGGGGAAGAAAATGACATCTCATTAGTGGGCCACAGTTAACAAAAGCAAACAGCTTCTTTCTTTATTTCTTAATTTATTAATGAAAGGTGCTTCATTACTCTATGAATGGAGTTTTCTTCTGACAAATACAACACAACAGTAAATATTGTTAGTTGTTTGCATTGGTCATTTTTGAAAAGTTCTTTCAAAAATCAAGAAAACAATCTTCTATCCTAGAAACACCTCCTTTGCATGGAAGATAAAGTAGTAATATGCAAAAAAAAACTTAAATGCTTATTTTCAATAGAAGCTTCTGTAATGACGTTCCTTCTGTTAATTATTTTTTAAAGTTCTTATAGTTAAACTCTGGGTAAAGGTCACCTAAGGGCAAAAATATTGGACAGTTTGTGCAACCGTTATCAGATAAATAATGTATGGCCCTCACATTGCCAACAGAAAAGAAATAATCTTCCAGCTAACTCAAATTGTAGCTTACTCAAGGAGGTACAATAATTGGAATGAAAGCTCTCCCGAAAAGTAAATATTGGCGTCCAAAATGCAAGCCTCTGCCAAAAATCTCAGTGGTTTAAGCCGTAATTTTCTTTCTGAATGATGGTCTCTCTGGTTCATTTTCTGGTATTTGCTTTTCTAATTCAGCGTCTTTCTTCCAGAAGTTAAAGTGACACTAAGTGTAAATTCAAGCAGTTGTTACCGAGTTTGCTCCTTTTACATGCTGAGACAAGACTCTATGGGAGATTAGACATCCATAGAAGGCGTGTAGAAGAAAGAGATCACACATAATGAAGGAAATAGTCTGCTCTCTATTCTATGCATAGTCTCAGTCCATATCACTACCATCACTATCACAATCATTACTTCATCTTTATTATCACTTTCACTGTGACTTTGGAGTTTCAAAAACTAATTAGTTACTTAAGCTCTTTAACGTTAACAATATGACAGTATAAAGGGCACATCAAAAAGCCCAAGTGCCAGGGTTATATTGAATGTTAAATGAGTTATGCAAAGTCCTTACTACTTTGTCCAGCTCTACTATCTTTATTTGTGGAATATTTTAACCATTTGTTGACAATTTATTAGGTTAAGACATTCTTAACCCATTTAACTCTCTTTACCATGTGCTAAATACTTTGGTTTCTATTTTAAAGACAAGGATCCTGACATAACTACTTGCTCTAAGGATCCACACCTTGTAACTACCATCACAAAGGTTAGAATGTACATCTGCCTGCCTCCAAAACCAGTTACAAGAACAGATTATTTTATTAAGGAGTATTTGCCATATACCTTTATATTATCCTCAAAACTATAAAAACATATTTGTTAAATCTGTCAATTTTTTTTATGTTAAAAATTGATTTGGAACTCAGATTGAACCCACTTAGCCTGCACTTCTACCCAAAGAGATATTTGGGTTTAGATGATTTATTATGAGTTTCCTGAATCATGTACTATCTCTTCTCATTCATGAGGCTAATAGTTAAAGATAAGACTCTTATATCTAAGACAGAAAGTATGAAGCCCAAGTCCTTTATGCCAGACTTTGTAAGTCTCAGTTCTAACACTAGGCATTGGCCTTGCCCACTAATGTAGTAGCAACTTTTTAAAATAGATCTGTCCTAATAGGGACTTAGTTACAGAGAAGTTGCTACCTGGCCCTTTCAAATGCCCATTACTCGTTCATTGTGACCCTAAGATTCCAAAATGCATACAAAATCATTCAACAAGTGGTAAAACCCAGTCTGCTTGGGGTTTACAAGGAGAAACAGGATCCTTACATTTTGAGAAAATAAGTCAGAATAGGTTGGTCTGGAGACATACTGTTACCTGGAAAACAGGTACTATCATCACTTTAGGTAGTAAAAAGAGGCCCATGCTTTCCCTTATAATGATATTTCTAAAAATATTATTAGAACAGCAAATATGACTTTCAACTTGCAACTGACATTACAATTGTCAAAAAACTAAATCTTTTATAACAAACTACAAGTAAAAGAAATTGGATAATTGGTTAAAACATCCGGAAATTGATGCTTTTTAAAAAAATATAGGGAGGTGAGTACAATAAAAGACACATCAGACACATCAGATCTCTACCTTAGAGTCCGAAGGGTTGGGGAATCTACAATTATCAAAGCCCCTGTAAGCCAAAAACAATCTATGGACTTTGACAGTGACAATATTGTATAGAATGCTAAAAGGCATTGAACTTATTCCTGAAATATATGTTTCAGAAAATGCTCACGTTGATTACAGATATTTTTCTTTCTCTCTTCCTTCCTGCTCACCCTCCCTAACCAAACCTGATCCAAAGACAACCAACAGCAATACACATTCACCTAGCAAGGAAGAATACATACTTCACCATGAGCTACACAGGTTGGCAAATTCACCTGTGGAAAACATTTAACAGAAACTAGTTTAAAAACTGATCCCTCCACCAATGTCATTTTAATTAAAAGAAGAGCTTAAACACTGGTTGACCTACCCTAAGTCACTGCATGAGAGAATCACACCACATAGCTAATTATGACTAACAGGGAGACAAAATGTTCTTTGAATACAGAAACATATGTTTTTCTTTACAATCTACAAAACATCACAAAGCCAGTTTGATCTCCAAGGATAATCCTGAACAGGGTGTATGATGGTTAATTTTAGGTGTTAAATTAATGGAATTAAGGAATACCTAAAAAACTAGCAAAGCATTTTTTTTGGGTGTTTCTGTGAGAGTGTTTCTGGAAGAGATTGGCATGTGAGTCAGTAGACAGAGTGGGGAAGATTCACCCACAATGTGGGCAAGAACCATCCAATCAGCTAGGGGCCTATTTAAAACAAAACAAAAAAAAATCAAAAAAAAAAAAAGGAGAGAAAATGATTCTCCCTTTCTCTCTTCTGTAGCTGGGATACTCTCCTCTTGCCTTTGTACATTAGAATTTCAGGGTCTCTGATCTGGGGGTCCAGGATTTCAATCAGTGACCTCCCACATTCTCAGGCATTTGGCCTTGTATTTAGAATTCATAATTAACTTCTCTCTCTCTCTTTTTTAAATAATACTTTAAGTTCTGGGATACATTTTCAGAACATGCAGGTTTGTTATGTAGATACATATGTGCCATGGTGGTTTGCTGCACCCATCAAACCATCATCTACATTAGGTATTTCTCCTAATGCTATCCCTCCTCTATCCCCTCACCCTCTGACAGGTCCTGGTATGTGATGTTCCCCTCCCTGTGTCCATATGTTCTCATTATTCAACACCCACTTATGAGTGAGCCTCTGTGGTGTTTGGTTTTCAGTTCCTGTGTGAATTTGCTGAGAATGATGGTTTCCAGCTTCATCCATGTCCCTGCAAAGGGCATGAACTCATTCTTTTTTATGGCTACTTAATATTCCATGGTGTATATGTGCCAGATTTTCTTTATCCAGTCTATCATTGATGGGCATTTGGGTTGGTTCCAAGTCTTTGCTATTGTAAACAGCACTGCAATAAACATACATGTGCATGTGTCTTTATAGTAGAATGATTTATCCTTTGGGTATATACCCAGTAATTGGATTGCTTGGTCAAATGGTATTTCTGGTTCTAGATCCTTGGGGAATCGCCACCCTGTTTTCCACAATGGTTGAACTTATTTACACTCCCAATAATAGTGTAAAAGCATTCCTATTTCTCCACATCCTCTCCAGCATCTGTTGTCTCCTGATTTTTAATGATTGCCATTCTAACTGGCGTGAGATGGTATCTCAATGTGGTTTTGATTTGCATTTCTCTAATGACAATGATGATGATCAGGCAAGAGAAATAAGTAAAGCGTATTCAAATAGGAAGAGAGAAAGTGAAATGTTCTCTATTTGCAGATGACATGATTGTACATTTAGAAAACCCCATCATCTCAGCCTAAAATCTCCTTAAGCTGATATGCAACTTTAGCAAAGTCTCTGGATACAAAATCAATGTGCAAAAATCACAAGGATTCCTATAACCAATAATAAACAAACAGAAAACTGAATCATGAGTAAACTCCCATTCACAATCGCTACAAAGAGAATAAAATACCTAGTAATAAAACTTACAAGGGATGTGAAAAACTTCTTCAAAGAGAACTACAAACTACTGCTCAAGGAAATAAGAGAGGATACAAACAAAGGGAAAAACATTCCATGCTCATGGATAGGAAGAATCAATGTTGTAAAAATGACCATACTGCTCCAAGTAATTTATAGATTCAATGCTATCCCCATCAAGCTACCATTGACTTTCTACACAGAATCAGAAACAAACTACTTTAAATTTCATAGGGAACCAAAAAAGAACCTGTATAGCCAAGACAATCCAAAGTAAAAAGAACAAAGCTGGAGGCATCATGCTACCTGACTTTAAACTGTACTACAAGGCTACAGTAACAAAAACAGCATGATACTGGTACCAAAATAGATATATAGACCGATGAAACAGAAAAGAGGCTTCAGATATAATGCCTCAAATTTACAACCATCTGATCTTTGAGAAACCTGACAAAAACAACCAATAGGGAATCCTTTCCTGGCTAGCCATATGCAAAAAACTGAAACTGGACCCCTGCCTTACACCTTATACAAAACTTAACTCAAGATGGATTAAAGACTTAAAGATAAGACCTAGCTTCTCTCTTTCTGAGGCTTTCAGCCTAGTTTTAAACCACAATACTGCCCTTCCATTTTCAGTTTGCAGATGGCCATTCGTGAGACTTCTCAGCCTCCATAATCACATGACCAATTCTCCAAATAAATCCCCTCTCATATATTTCTATCTCTTTCTATTTACCTATCTCTCTTCTATTGCTAATGTCTCTCTTGAGGATGCTGACTAATGCAGTGTATAGATTATTCACTTTACAGCCAAAGTTTAAATTGAAAAGATTACAGGAAAAAGTTCAGGACAAAAAAGTCAACTATATGCACTTAATATATACAATTATATACAATCAATATATACAATATAGTCTATAATAGAGCCAAGAGACATCATTTGAAGACACAGAACTTTGGGTCTACCAAAGTCTTTTAAAATGAAGATAAGTTTATCTTCACATATACAGAATGGATACTTCCCTAGGCATTGAATTGACAGATATTTTTCTTAAGACCATCACAGTCAGAAATTTGTTACTAATCTTTTGAATCATTTTTTTCCTTTGCATTACACTTTTCATTTTCTTTCTTTCTCTCTTTTTCTTTCCTTTCTTCCTTCCTTCTTCCTTCCTCTTCCTTTTCTTTTTCTTTCTTTCTTACTTTCTTTCTCTTTCTTTCTTTTTCTTTCTTTTTTTCTTTCCTTTCTCTCTCTCTCTCTGTCTCTCTCTCTATCTTTCTCTCTTTTTGATGGAGCTTCACTCTTGTTGCCCAGGCTGGAGTGCAATGACATGATCTCAGCTCACCTCAACCGCTGTCCCCTGGGTTCAAGCGATTCTCCTGCCTCAGCCTCCAGAGTAGTTAGGATTACAAGTATGCGCCACCACACCCAGCTAGTTTTGTATTTTTAGTAGAGATGGCATTTCTTCATGTTGGTTAGTCTGGTCTTGAACTCCCAACCTCAGGTGATCAGCTTGCCTTGACCTCCCACAGTGCTGGGATTACAGGCATGAGCCACTGCAGCCGGCCTACATTATAACTTTCACCTTTAATAGTCTCCATCTCGCTCTACCCAGTGCAGTACTTCTTTTTCTTCAGCTTTAATAAGATAAAATTGTCAATAACTGAATCTACTTTGGGGTACAATGTGATATTTTGATATACACTGTGAAATGATTACCATAATCAAACTAATTGACATATCTGTCACCACACATAATTGCCATTGTATGTGTTTGTGTGTGTGTGTGTGTTAAGATTTGAGATTTACCTTCTTAGCAAATTTCAACTATACAATACTATATTATATTTCTCCATATTAACTATAGTCAGGCAGCACATTAGATCTCCAGGAATTACTCTTTCTGCTTAACTGAAACTTTGTACCCTTTAACCACCATCTCCTAATTTATCCCAAACTCCATGTACTGCTAACCTCCATCCTATCCTCTGTTTTTATTAGCTCAACTTTTTTAGAATATACAGTATTTGTTTTTCTGTGCCAGGCTTATTTTACTTAGCATAATGTCCTTTAGATTCATCCATGTTGTTTCAAATGACAGGATTTTCCTTTTTTGAAGGGTGAATACTCTTCCATCTGTGTGTATATATGTGTATGCGTGTGTGCATATACATACATATATATATAGTACCCTTATCCTGCAGTACTCTTATAGGGTACTTTTATATATATATATATATATGTATATATATAAAACCCTTATCTCACACCATATACAAAAATCAACTATATACAATTAATATATACAATCATATATAATCAATATATCAATATATACAATTATATATTTGTGTAATATATATGTGTTATGGTTAGATTTTGGGTCCCCACCCAAAACTCATCTTGAATTGTAATCCTCAAGTGTTGAGGAAGAGACTTAGTGGGAGGTGATTGCATCATGGGGGCGGTTTCCATCAGGCTGTTCTTGTGATAGTGAGTGAGTTCTCACGAGATCTGATAGTGTTATAAGCATCTGGCATTTCTCCTACTCACACTCTCTCTGGCTTCCTTGTGAAGAAAGTACCTGCCTCCTCTTCTGCCATCATTGTAAGTTTCCTGCAGTCTCCCTAGCCATGTGGAACTGTCAGTCAATTAAACTCTTTTTCTTTATAAATTACCCAGTCTCAGGTAGAAGTGTGAGAAAAGACTAATATGATAGGTATGCATGTATGTGTATGTGTGTATATATTATATACATATACAATTATATATTTGTATAATGGATATATATATATACACAAAATATATAGGTATATATATTTTATACAAATACTTTATAATCTTATAAGTATAAATATTAACGTTTTTTATCCATTTATCTGTTGGTGAACACTTAGGTTGATTCCATATCTTGGTGATTGTGAACAATGATGCAATGAACATGGTGCAGATATTTCTTCAACATACTAATTTTATTTCCTTTGGATATATACCCAGAAGTAGGATTCCTGGATCATATGGTAGCACTATTTTTAATTTTTTATGAACCTCTATACTGCTTTCTATGTGGTTGTAGCAACTCACATTCCCACTAAGAATGCACAATGTTTACTTTTCTCCACATCTTTTCCAAAATTTGTTATCTTTTGTCTTCTCAATAATAGCCATTCTAACAAGTGGGCTGTGGTATCTTATTACAGTTTTAACTTGCATTATTGTTGAGAAATTTTTATATGTCTGCTAGCTATTTTTTACCTCTTTTGAGAAAGTCAGTTCAGGTCCTTTGACCATTAAAAAAATCAACTTGTTTTCTTACTATTGAGTTGTTTGCATTCATTATATATTTTAGATATTATCGTCTTATCAGTTGTATAGTATGCATATATTTTCTCATTGGTTATTTTCTTTGTTGTGCAGAAGTTTTTTTGTTTTACAGTTTTATTAGTCTTTTTTTCCTTTTGTTTTCTGTGCTGTTGGGTCATATCAAACATATCATTTCCCAGACTAATGTAATGAAGCCTTTTCTCTATCTTTTCTTCTAGTAGTTTTAAGATTTCAGGTCATATATTTATGTTTCTAATTCAATTTGAGTTTATTTTTGTATATAGTATGAGATGAAGATCCAATTTTATTCTACATGTGGATAACCAACTTGTCCAGCTTCATTTTTTGAAGAGAGTATACATTCTTCATTGTGTGTTCTTGGCACCTTTGTCAAAGATCAGTTGACTGTACATGTATGGGTTTATTTCAGGGCTTTCTATTTTGTTCAATTGGTCTTTATGTCTGTTTTTATGCCAGTACCATATTTTTATTAGCATATCTTTCTAGTATATTCTGAGATTAAGTATGATGTTTTGACTATTATTCAACAAACAATTAAAAATCTTCTGCCGACTTTTCTGGCTGATAAAATAAGGTAAGAAGTAAGAGCTCTAACAGGTTGGTCATACAATTATTAAGAGTAATATTATAAAACAATCTAACATATTGATCTCAAGTAATTCAGGGAAGAGAGGAGTCAAGATTGTGTATTAACATATTTGGGGAACTGAGTAGTTGTGTGTCAAAATAAAACCATTAGTTATGTCACTCCAGTTGAATAAACAGGCAGGGAACATATGTGTATCCCCTAACACCCATATTATTCTAGTCTCCAACGTGTCAAGACTTGAAGTCTTCGATTCCACAGTATTACCCTTAGAAATCCACTGGATGCCTGAACAGCAGCATTTTACTTGGGCCAACTCCCCCATAATGCAAGACCTTAGCATAAATCCAAACTGGATCCAAGTCCTAACTTTCAATGCTCTTTGTGTACAGTCCATTTCTGATGGTACAGTAGACACATGCCTCCCTAACTTTTCCATTTATACAAAATTAGCAGTCACCTTCTTATAGCACTACTCATCGATTCATGACTTTATATTTGGCACAGAGCAAATATTGCCTTGAAAACTTAACAATATTTTATGTTCTTCAAAAAAATAAAAATTTTACTTTTGCCTCTTGGTAAAGATTTTTCAATGAAATTTTGATAACCAAATAATAATGTAATGTTATTTAATCACAATTTAGAATGATCTGATTATCATCCTCTTAAAATTTCCATTGATTACCAAATCAGGCATCTATAAAAATAATTTACTCTCTTCATTATAAACATTGGTTTTAATAGTATTCATGATAGCCAAAGATAGAATTTCAACTGGAATAAAGAAAGCTCTTCTCATCTAAGAACATAGAATTTTTGTAGTTTAGGATTTCATCTGCTCTTGTTACTCATAGATAGAGTCACCATATTTTATTTCTAACAATACTTTTCAGAAAAACAGGAAAAAATCTAACATTGCCATAAAGGGGCATTATCACTTCACAAGGACAAAATAAGCAGCAGGAGCAGATGAAATTCAAATCAGCCAAAATCCTGTTTCCATAATAATGTATCTTTCTAGCTTTGAAATCACATCAAAATTGCCTCTATACTGAGTGGTTTTCAAAGATGTCTTTGATGCATCATTGAGATTTTTAAAAATGGATAGCATTTAGTAGAGTTAGACACAAAGGAGACTTTTGCATCTGAGAACAGGATTAGTTCTTTCTGTTTCCAGAGGGATACAAAACACGGCAGATAGGACGCCTTAAATTATTATTTATTCCTTCTTTTGATTCATTACAACTTCCTAATTAAGGCTTGATTTCCTAAGTAATTAAGGCAGCTTCCTTTGTCTAAAGCTACCAATGGCTCTTCATTCAATCGCATTTTGCACCTGTGTCTGTTAAATAATGATTACAGATGTTAGCTAATGTCATCAAAAAGAGAGAATTAATAGCAAGTAGATGGCATTCCTAATAGATTGTGGAGTTCAAGTGCTCCAGAGAAACTAAGAAAATGATCATTTGCCATTACTTGTGTGTAATTATCTTTGCAGCTGATGGTTATAGTTCTCGAAGTAAAGAGAAAGTAAAGTTGTTTATTCATTTAGTATTTTAATAATCTAGTACTTGGGATCTGTCATTTTCTGTTCTACTTTACTATGGTATTCTGGTCATTAATTTGTGCTACATTGGTATACATTCTGTGATCACCATTTGTTTTTGAGCCTTTTTGTATCAGGATCATATAAAAAACACCATAATTATGGATTTATATAATGTGTGAATACAGAGTAGGCTGCTCTTTTCCCCAGAAACTCCTGCCTGTCACCAGTAGGGAATAGTGGCATACATATCATACCAGTACCATAGAAGAGGAAATGCAAATGGAATGTAACTTAATGTTCTGTGCTGCTTATCTGAATCTACAATTTGGGAAAGGTAGAAAAGGTCAAGATACTTAATGACAATTAAGTCCCATTAGATTATTTGGTGAGAATTTGTAAAGATAAAAAAAATTTATGAATGTCATTTTTAGCATTAAAATGGTACATCAGGAATATTCCTTGGTAGTCAATGAACATGGATTTCTTAGTCAAATCAATCTTAAAAATGTTATCAATAATGAAAGTTTGCATTTAATAAATGCAAAGGACCAGGCGCTTTACAAGTGTGTTAGGTATGTAATCTCATGTAGTTCTTAAAACAATTTCTCTTATGCTCCCCTCTGTATTAGTTTTTTATAGCTGTGGTAACAAATTATCATATGCTATTGATAACACAACTTGGCTTAAAACAACACAAATTTATTATAGGACAGTTCTGGAGGTCAGAGGTCTAAAATGGATCTCATTGGGCTAAAATAAAGATGTAAGCAGAGATGCATTCATTTCTGAAAATGCAGGGGAGAATCTCTTTCCATGCCTATTTCAGCTAATAGAGGCCACCAACATTCCTTGGCTTGTGGCTTCCTTCATGTGAACTGACATATTCACAGGTTCTGGGAATTAAGAAGTAGACATTTAAGGGTCCACTGAGGGTCTACATTTAAGGGTCTAACTTAGCCCTCTAGTCTAGTGAAAGTGAGACTTTTAAATTAAAAATCTGACCACATCTTTTGCCTGTCACAATTCTTTCTTCCCTACAAATCTCTTTTAAGACTCCTTGTTTCAGTATGAAAATATGGCCTTCAAGGTCCAGAAAGGTCTAGCTCCTCCATCTCTCATTTTCCCCTATTTTCTTCTTCACTCCCTGTGCTAGCTTTGCTGTGGACCTGTTAATTGATAAATGTGCTCTTGTTTCCCAAGTTTGGGTATATTCTGACTTCTATTTGGAAGGCTCATCCAACACAGCTTTGCATTGTAACTTCTCTTTTTCCTTCTGCCTCTGTAAAGCATCATTTTCTTAAGAAAGCCTGTGTTAACCCCAAATCTCTGCCAATTAATTAACTGTTTAATTATTTATTTAGAATCTTATATACATACATTTCTTTTGTGTTCACCCTGTTCCGGGAGTTCTGTTTCTGTATACTAAGGATATAGAAGGGAACACAACAGACAATGTTCTGGCTTTCATGAAGTTTATTTCCTCATGATGGGAGATATATGACACATAATAAATATTTAGTGTGTCAGATGGAGCAAGTATTATAATGAAAAATAAAGCTGGATAAAAGATGAGAGACAAGTGTGGGAGTCATTTTAGACAGATAAGTCAAAAAATGCTCCTGTAAAAGGGTGACATTTGAAAAGAGATAAGAATGGAGAAGAGAGAATAATTCCTGGAGATATTTAAGGCAAGAGCTTTCCAGGCAGAAGCAACAGTAAATGTGATCATCTAAAGATAAGATAGTGTGTTTGAAGCACCCCAACCAGAATTCTACTTCATTGTAATTGTAGTGGTCTCAAATTTACACAGTAATGTTATCATGCACACAATTATCTTCTGTGTCAACTGGCCTTTGAGTGAGAGAAGCCATTCTTTCTGATTTTACTTACCATTTTATCCTATACTGCTTGACACATTAGTGACCCTCAAAAATGTTTCTGGGATGAATGAATAAGTAACTCTAAGCATGGTGTTATTTTGACCTCCATCTTATTACGAGGACACTGAGGAGGAAAATGTTTAATAACTTTCCAACGTCCTATCAATGTCAATGCTATGCTACAAATCCAAGATGATTTGACAGCAAAGTCCATGTTCTTAACCATTGGGCTGTATTGTTTACAATATTTTTTCAAAGGGTTTAAGTTGACTTGTTTTCTTAATGAGGGAAATGACTTAGAATAGATAGATGTGTATTGATTACCAACCACAGTAACATATAAACACAGGCATAGCTGCTCAAAGCCTTTGTTTTCTCATAAAATGGTGAGAATAATATCCACCTCAGAGTTTGTTTAAATTAAGGCATTGCATAAAATAATAAACATAAAAGCACTATGCAAATGGTGAAGTATTACTGTAGCCATCACCATATTGCACATGGAATGCATAAGCAGTAAAACTCCTAGGTTGTTATGGTCCTGATAAAAGTTTAATGGTGATATGCAGAAAGCATTATTATGCCCATATTTATACACCGCAGATTATTCTTTTTCAGCCTACACTTCCATTGGGAAAATACATTTTCCTCTAAAAGAGGTGAACTATCTGTTCTTCCCATAGAGTAGGGGAGAACTGAGAAACAGCAGACCTTCTTCCTCAAAAATGGGGATTGAGTGGTTTTCAAAACAGAGAATGACAGACAATGAGAGAGAAATTAAAAAATATATATATTTTGGAAGGTATATTTCAAAGTATATTGGTATGATTATACTATGAGAAGTTTTGATAGACATTTTGACTTAAAGTGAATCTTAAAATAAATTGATAATTGTTTAAAGCATAGTAATAAGGGCCATGATTTAAATAAGGACTGAATTAGCATAAAACAACTTCTGGGTGGGACATATGGCAGATGATAATTTGAACTATATAGAAGGGAATAATTTAGCCTACAAAAGAGTATATCTGAATATATTTTTGCTAGAAGTTTTCCACAGTATTTTACTAGGAAGAAAATTTATGTTTACATGATAAATGCAATGAATATTATTTATTTATTATTGTATATAATTTGACTAATATTAACCCCATTTAAATAATATGTGGTTCTTATTGAGTTGTGTGAAACTGAATCATTCTCAATTAAACCTATTGTTGTTTCTGGAAGGAAAATTTAATTTGGGAATTTATGAGTCTGGCACTATGAATTAAAAAATATATTTTTTTAAAATTGTACTTTAGGTTCTGGGGTACTTGTGCAGATCATGCAGGATTGTTGCACAGGTACACACATGGCAATGTGGTTTGCTGCCTCCATCCTCCTTTCACCTACATCTGGCATTTCTCCCCATGTTATCCCTCCCTGACCTCCCCACACTCCTGCTGTCCCTCCCTTGGCCCCCCAACAGACCCCAGTGTGTGATGCTCCCCTTCCTGTGTCCATGTGTTCTCATTGTTCAATACCCGCCTATGAGTGAGAACATGCAATGTTTGATTTTCTGTTTTTGTGTCAGTTCTTTTAAAATATATTTGAGTTATTCTGTTTAAAAAGTCAATATATGGGTAAGGCTTCAAAATGGCTGATCAGATGCATTTTGTACTTGCCTCCTCCACTAAAAGGAACCAAAGTAGTGAGTTGATAATTCCACTTCAAATAGCTCATCCAAGAGAGAACACTGGAATTCAACAGAAAATGACAGGAAACACTTAAGCAATGAAGGAGCAGGAAGCAAAGCAGCCTGATCAGTCAGGATTGGCTGGGAGCTGAAAGAGAGTCCCCAACACAGGTAAAGGCTAAGTGAGAGACCATTAGCTATCCATGTTTCCACCATGGACTCATGAGAGGTTCAACACTTACAGGCTCTAAAACTAACACTGGGAGCTGTCAGAAGACTGTGCAATGACACCACTTCAGGAAAGGAGCTCACCCTGGTGTCTACACAAGACAGGAACAGCTACAGCAAGATGTTGTTTTAGAGCCCACCCCTAACACACCGTTTACTCTCCTGGAAACTAGCAACACTGTGGCCGAGAGAAGCAAGAGAAACACAGGCTGCTGCTTTAGGGCTGAGGCTAGGCTTGAGCCCAGGGGCTGAGGCTGTAGTGCTACTAAGGCAGAGCTGTGAATATAATACACATTTTTTATTTACCTGCCTAGGCTGCTGCCACTTAAGGCAGCACTGCCTCCCTTCTTGGCAGGGCAGTGGCACAGCCATTGTTGTCCCTAACCTGAGCATTCTGCTGGTGGCTTGAAGATCACCCTACCCTTTTTTCCCATGGCTGGTGTTCCCACTCACCACCAGAGGATCTGAGTAAAAGCCTGACTGACCAAATTTTGTATGCTCCATCCAAGGCCATGCAATCAGGACCTGGGGATTGCTCTGCCCAGTCCATCACTATGGGCACCTGAACACTCCTCCTGGGGAGTGCTAAACACTCTTCCTAAGATTGGGACTGTCTACCTGGCTGCTATATCACAACTGGTCCCTATCTGCATGTCCCACCTGTGGGCCTGGACACTGGCCCAATCAATTCACCACAGTTATGATCAATGCTAATGTGTATTGCTCAGGAGCCAGAGGGTCATCCTGTCCCTGCCACTATCATCACCCATGCCACAACAGCTGCCTAAGGGCCTGAGAGCCTTCCCATTAGCCTGGCCCTCTGCAGCTATTATTGGCATCTGAGTAAGTCAGCTGGTGTCCATGAATCATCCTGCCTTTACTAGCTAACACTGATGCCAGCATACACTGTTCTAGGGCCAAAGGCAGGCATGCTCAGCCCATTGCCACTACGGGGGCCCAAAGATCAGTCTACCTGGAGTACCAGTTCCCAGAAAAACTTTGCCATAGCCTCCACCCATAAGTGCATGCTAAGCAACTCAGAAAATCACAGATACCACTGATGCTGTATACAGCCAAATACAGAGGATATACTATGGCAGATACCCAGAATCAAAGCTAACATGCACTACCCAACCAAAACCATAGATTCATCTTTAGTAAAAAGCCCACCATATGAAAAGCTAATTTAAAAGTTAGAGAAAAGCAACTATTACACCAGATGTGTAGATATGAACATAAAGACACCTCAAACATTAAGAAGAAAGAAAATAGGATGACTCCTCCAAAGGAGCGCAAGAATTCTCCAGCAACAGAGCACAATCAAAAAGAAATTTACAAGATTTCAGAAAAGAGAATTCAAACTGTTTATTCTAAAAAAGCTAGTGAGATACAAAATTATTCTTAAAAGCAATACCAAAAATCAAAATATAATTCAGGATATGAATGAGAAATTAACTAAAGAGCTAGATATCCTAAAAATGAAGCAAACAGAAATACTGGAAATAAAGAACTCACTGAATGAGAAACAAAATATGTGATAAAGCTTCAACAATAAACTAAATAAAGCAGAATAAAGAAACTCAGAATTTGAAGACAGGTCTTTTGAAATAACTCACTTGGAAAAAAAAGAAAAAAAAGAGTGAGCTTAGTGTTTGTGACATATACAACATCATAAAGTGACCAAATATTCAAATTATCAGAGTCCCAAGAGGCAAAGAGAGAATGAAAGTGTTATAAAACCTAGTTAAAAAAATAGAATAGATGAAAATTTCCCAAGTCTAACAAGAGCATTAGACAGCCATAACAGGAGGTTCTGAGATCTCTAAACAAATAAAATATAAAATGTCTTCATTATGATATAATATAGTTAAACTGTTTAAAGTGAAAGACAGAGAGAGATTTTTAAAAACCACAAGAGAAATCACCTAGTGATCTATAAAAGAACCCCCATTTATAATCTATTCATAAAAGAATAGAAGCACTTTTCTCAGGAGAAACCTTGCAGGTCAGGAGAGAATAGGATAATATATTTAAAATGCTAAAAGAAAATTAAAAACTGCGAGTTGAGCACACTATATTTAGCAAAATTATGCTTCAGAAATAAAGGAGAAATAGTCTGTCTTTGACAAGCAAAAGTTCAGGGAATTCATCTCCACTAGACTAGCCCTGCAAGAAAGCCTCAAGGGAGTAAAAAAAATCTTAAAGCAAAAGGACATTTACCATCATGAAAACTCTAGAAAGTATAAAACTATCTGGTAAAGCAAACACACAAATGAGGAAAAGGAAGGGCTCAAATGTACCACTACAGAAAACCACCAAACCTCAATGACAAACAATGAAGTAAGAAGAAATGAATAAAGAAAACAAAAAAAGAATGAAAAAACAATTAACAATATGAAAGGAACAAAACCTCACATATTAATAATAACTATGAATGTAAATTGATTAAATTCTCCATTTAAAAGACATACACTGTCAAAGGGATAAAAAACATAATCCAACTATAAGCTGCCTGCTAAAAACAGACTTTACGACAAAGACACATATAGACTGAAAGTAAAGGGATGGAAAAAGATATTCCAGGCAAATGAAAATAAAATGTTAACAAGAATAGCTATACATATATTGGATAACCAGACATTAAGTAATAAAACTGTGGTAAAAGACAAAGAAAGATCATTATATAATTATAAAGGGATCACTCTATCAAGAAGATATAAAAACCTTAAGTATATATGCATCCAACTCCAGAGCACCCAGATAAATAAAGCAAATAGTACTACAGCTAAAGAGAGAGAGACTGCAATACATGATAGTGGAGATTCAACATTAGATAGATTATCTAGAAAGGATATCACAAAATAAACACAAGATTTAAATTGGAATTTAGACCAAATGAACTTAACATGTATTTACAGAACATTTTATTCAATTACTGTAGAATATATATTCTTCTCATCAGTACATGGACAAGTCTCTAAGATAGACCAGACATCAGACCACAAAACAAATTTAACATTTATTCTAAACAAAATCATATAAAGTATCTTTTCATACCACAATGGAATAAAAGTAGATTAATACCAAGAGGAATTTTAGAAATGATACAAATACACATAAATTCAACAACATGTTCCTGAACAACCACTGGGTCAACAAAGAGATTAAGATGGAAATTAAAAAATTGAAACAAGTGAACATGAAAACAGAATGTACCAAAATCTATGAGATACAAAAGAAAAAAAAAGAGTAATAAGAGGGATGTTTATAGTAATAAATGTCTACATCAAAAATTACAAAGATGTCAAATAAAAAATCGAATAATGAACCTCGATCAATTAGATAAGAACAATCCTAAGTCAAAATTAGCAAAAGAAGAAAATAACAATGATCAGAGCAGAATTAAATTAAAGAGACTAAAAAAAAAAAAAATAAGGATCAATGAAATCGAAAGTTGGTTCTTCAAACAGATTAACAAAAGCAAATCACTAGCTAGAGTAACCACAAAGAGAGAAGACTCAAACAAAACCAGAAATGAAACAACACAACTGATGTCAAGGAGACATCACAACTGGTATCACAGAATTCACAGAAATACAAAAAATCATCAGAGACTATTATGAACAAATATATGCTCACAAACTGGAAAACCTATAAAAATTGACAAATATCTGAAAACATATAATCTCCCAACATTAAATTAAGAAGAAACAGAAAACTTGAACAGACCAGTAATTAGTAACAACATTGAATCAGTAAGAAAAAGTCTTACATCAAAGAAAAGCATAGTAATCAGCCTGGCCAACATAGTGAAAACCTGTCTCTACTAAAAATACGAAAATTAGCTGGGTGGTAGTGGTGTGTGCCTGTAATTCTAGCTACTCAGGAGGCTGAGGTAGGAGAATCACTTGAACCCGGGAGATGGAGGTGATGAGGTCAGATCATGCCACTTCACTCCAATCTGGGTGACAGACTGAGACACTGTCTCAAAAAAGGAAAAATAAATCCACAGGACTAGATGGGCACAGCTAGATTCTACCAGCTATATAAAGAAAAACTAATAGCAATTCTAAAACAATTCCAAATAATTGTAGAGGAGGGAATTCTTCATAACTCATTCTATGAAGCCAGCATTACCCTGATACCAAAACTAGACGAGGACACAAAAGAAAAAGAAAACTATAGACCAATACCCCTGCTGAACAGAGATGTAAAAACTGTCAACAAAATACTAATTGACCAAATTTACAGCACATCAAAAAGATAATACACCATCATCAAGTGGTATTTTCACTGTGGTTTATAAATGGTTTAACATATGCAAATCAATATATGTGATACACCACATCAACAGAATGAAGGACAAAACTAATTGATTATATCAGTAGATGCAGAAAAAAACAAGTGACAAATTCAACAACACTTTATAAAAAAAAAAAACCTTAAACAAACTATACATAGAAGGAACACACTTTAAAATAAAGGCTATATAGGGCAAACCTATAGTTAACATCATAATGAAGGGGGAAAAGTTGGAAGCCTTATCTCTAAGAACTGGAACAAGACAAGAATGACCACTTTTAGCACTCCAATTCAACATAGTACTTGAAGTCCTAGGCAAAGAAATCCAGCTAGAGAGAGAAATAGAGAACATCAAAATTGGAAAAGAGAAAGTCAAATTGCCCCTTGCTGCTGCTATAATCTTATATTTAGAAAAACCAAAAGACTCCACCAAAAAACTCTTATCTGATAAGCAAAATCAGAAATGTTGTTGGATCCAATTCAATATACAACAGTCAATAGTGTTTGTATACACTAATAATGAAATAGCTAAAAAAAAAATAAAGAAGACTATCATATTTACAATAGATAAAAAAGAAACACCTAGGAATACATTTGACCAAGCAGGTGAATAATCTATACAAAAGAAACTACAAAACACTGATGGAAGAAATTGTAAAGGAAACAAAACATGAAAACACATCCTACACTCATGAACTGGAAGAACTAATACCATCAAAATGATCACACTGCTCAAAGCAATATACAGATTCACGGAAGTCCTTATCAAAATACCAATGTCATTTTCCACAAAACTGGAAAAAAATCCATTCAAAAATATGCATGGAACCAAAAAGGAGCCTAAATAGCCAAATCAATCTTGAACAAAAAGTACAAAACTAAAGGTAACCCACTATCTGACTTCAAAATATATTACTAGCCTATAGTAACAAAAACAGGATTTTATTGGTAAAAATTACACAGAGCAATGGAACAAACAGAAAACCCAGAGATAAACCAATATATTTATAGCCAACAGATTTTTGGCAAATACATCAAGAGCATACACTGGAAAAAAGACACCCTCTTCAATAAATGGTAATGGGGAAATTGGATGTCCATGTGCAGAAAAAAGAAACTGGGCTTCTATCT
Source organism: Aotus nancymaae (assembly GCF_030222135.1). Lineage (NCBI taxonomy): Eukaryota > Metazoa > Chordata > Mammalia > Primates > Aotidae > Aotus > Aotus nancymaae. The sequence continues at coordinate 20,918,083 of NW_026988473.1, read as the reverse complement.
CTCACCATATACAAAAGTCAACTCAAGATTGATTGAGAAGATTTAATGTTAAAACTCTAAACTATAAAGCTATTTGAAGCAAATACAGCGAAAACACTTCAAGACATTGGTTTAGGCCAAATTTATTATTATATTACTATTATTATTATTATACTTTAATTTCTGGGGTACATGTGCAGATCGTGCAGGTTTCTTACGTAGGTATACACGTGCCATGGTGGTTTGCTGCATACCCCTGTCACCTACATTAGGTATTTTCCCTAATGTTATCCCTTCTCAATCCTCTCACACCCTGCTATCCTTCCCCTAACACCCCCACCCCTGACAGGCCCTGGTGTGTGAGGTTTCCCTCCCTGTGTCCATGTGTTTTCATTGTTCAACACACACTTGTGAGTGAGAACACGCGGTGTTTGGTTTTCTGTTCTTATGTAAGTTTGCTGAGAATGATGGTTTCCATCTTCATCCATGTCCCTGAAAAGGACATGAACTCATCCTTTTTAATGGCTGCATAGTATTCCACGGTGTATATGAGCCATACTTTCTTTATCCAGTCTATCATTGATGGGCATTTGGGTTGGTTCCAAGTCTTTGCTATTGCAAACAGTGCTGCAATAAACATACGTGTGCATGTGCCTTTATAATAGAATGTTTTATAATCCTTTGTGTATATACTCAACAATGGGATTGCTGGTCAAATGGTATTTCTATTTCTAGATCCTTGAGGAATTGCCACACTGTCTTCCACAAAGGTTGAACTAATTTTCACTCCCACCAACAGTGTAAAAGTGTTCCTAATTCTCCACATCCTCTCCAGCATCTGTTGTCTCCTGATTTTTCAATGATCGCCATTCTAACTGGCGCGAGATGGTATCTCAATGTGGTTTTGATTTGCATTTCTCTAATGACCAGTGATGATGAGCTTTTTTTCCATATGTTTGTTGGCTGCATAAATGTCTTCTTTGGAAAAGTGGTTTAGGCAAAAATTGTATGCTAAGACTTCAAAAGTACAGATAACTAAAACAAAAATAGACAAATGGGATTCTATTAAGAAGATTCTGCACAGCAAAGGAAACAATCAACAGAGTGAAGAGATAATCTACAGAATGGAAGAAAATATTTGCAAACAATTCATTCAACAAGGAACTAATAATATCCAGCATATACAAGGAGCTCAAAGAATGCAACAATATATAAACAAATAATTGCACTAAAAAGTGGACAAGTAATCTAAATAGACAATCCTCAAAAAAAGACATACAAATGACCTACAGGTATATTAAAAAATCTTACCATGAGTCATTAGAGAAATGCAAGTTAAAACCACAATGAGATATCATCTTACCTGAGTTACAATGGCCATTATTGAAAAAATAAATAAACAAAAATAACAGACGCTTGCAAAGGTGTGAAAAAAAAGGAACTCATACACTGTTGGTGGGACTGTAAATTAGTACACCTTCTATAAAAATCAGAATGGAGATTTTTCAAAAAACTAAAATAAAACTACCATACAATCCAGCAATTCCACTACTAGGTATTTATCCAAAGGAATAAATTGGTATGTCAAAGAATAATGCACTTGCATGATTATTGTAGCGCTATTCACAATAGACAACATATGGAATCAACCTAAGTATCTATCAATGGATAAATGTATAAAGAAAATGTGGCATATATATATACAGTGAAATACTATTCAGCCATAAAAGAGATGGAATTATTTCACTGGCAGTAACATTATATAACTGGAGGTCATTATGCTAAGTGAAATAAATCAAGTACAGAAAAACAAGGACCTTAGTTCTCATTCTTATGTAGGAGCTAAAAGACTTGTTTTCATGGTGATAGAGAACAGAATAATATTATAGACACCAGAGGCTGCAAAGAGTGTGATGATGGGAGGGGGAAATGTAGAGAGGTTGGTGAATTGGTACAAACTTACAGAGAGAGAGAAGAAATTCGTTTTAATGTTTCATAGCAGATTAGGGCGACTATAGTTAGAAACAATATAATGTATGTTTCAAAGTATAAGAGAGGACTTGAACACATCCAGATGATAAATACTCAAGGTGATGCATAACCCCAAATACCCTGACTTCATTATTGACAATTTGTTTATGTAAATAAATACATGTACCTATATATGTAAAATGTTTAGTAAAACAAACAAACAATACATAAAAAGTCAATATATGCTCATGTTATAAAATTCAACATTACAGAGTGGTATAAAGTGAAAGTCTCATTTTCATACTCTGAGTTACTCAGTTCACAGAGGTTTTTTTTTTTTTTTTTTTTTTTTTTGAGACAGAATCTTGCTCTGTTTCCCAGGCTGGAGTGCATTGGTGCAATCCAGGCTCACAGCAAACACAGAGGCATTTTTAAAGTGTATTTTCCTAGAATGCTACATACTTTTATTTTGATTCAATTTTTAAGTGTTTTTCCTGTTGGGTATTCTAAAATGGGCCATATTCTTTATATACTTTTATTGTTATGTGAGTATATATAAAAATGGACCAAAAACCTGTATAGAAAATTCTCCAAACAACGGGTATATGAAAAAATTCTTACCATTAATCATTACAGAAATGCAAATTGAAACCACAATGAAATATTATCTTACCTGAGTTAGAATGACTATTATTAAAAAGACAAAAAAGTGTGTGTGTGTGTATGTGTATATATATACACACACACATTGTACACAATATATATATTCACTATATATATACACTATATATATATGTATATATATTTACACTATATATATGTATATATATTTACACATATACATTCTGCTTATTCATTGAAAAAATACTACTGAATTATGGTTTGCAAGAGTTTTTCAGTTGATTTTCTTGGGGTTTCCACATAATCGCATTATTTGTAAAAAGTGATCATTTACATATCTCTTTTTAACTTTTATAATTTATGTATTGTTCTCTAATTTTGTTCACTAATATTTCATCACCATAGGTGATAAAGGACATGCTGGCTATCCTGACTCTAATACTTTCATGGAGATGCTTCTGGTATGTTTCACTAAGCATGATGCCATAATTAATATACAACTCTATTTGTGTTTAAGAAGGTAGAAAATCTTCATAGGTAATTAAACCTTCATGAAGATTTAATTACCATAATGTAATTAAAAACTATGGTCCTTTCTTTAGGAAAATATAGTGTCTATATAAAACAATATAGACACTTACTAAGAATAGCCCAGATTAATTGCTCCTCAGGAATGACCTCTTAGGAACAATTTAGGCCCCAGAGCTGAGGTTCACAGTTCTCCAGTGTACTGAGAGGGTTATGTCCAGTGTCCTGTTGAGGAGGTTCAGACAGCAGCCTAAGACTAATCAGCCAGCTAGCTTTCACAAAGCCTACACTCTGAAAGAGGATGCAGACAAGGAGAGCCAGAGACCAGTGCTTATGCACCTCACTCCCTGTGGTGACCAATAATAATATCATTATTTATAATTATTTCTTTATTAGCATATATGTTAAAGCAGTATCTTGAGTCATTTTTAATTTCCTATAGTTTTATATTAATTTACCCATTTTAATTTTTTCATTTGTTTATTTTTATTTTTACTTATTTTATTATTTATTTATTTATTTGAGACAAGAGTTTCCCTCTTCTTGTCCAGGCTGGAGTGGAATGGTGCCATCTCAGCTCACTGCAACCTCTGCCTCCTGGGTTCAAGTAATTCTCCTGTCTCAGCCTCCTGAATAGCTGGGATTACAGGCACCTGCCACAACACCCAGCAATTTTTTTTTAGTTTTTGGTAGAGATAGGGTTTCATCATGTTGGCCAGGATGGTCTCGAACTCCTGACCTCTGGTGATCCACCAGTCTTGGCCTCCCAAAGTGCTGGGATTACAGGCATGAGCCACCGCGTCCAGCCTTTACTTATTATTATTATTTTTTTTACTAAGTTAGCTAATGATTTATCATGCTCAAATTTTTTCCCCAAAAGACTAGCTTTTGAATTTTATATGAATATATTTTCATATTAATCAATATTGGTGAAGCAGCACTTGTTTACATTTTTGTGGTTTATAAGTCCCTTGGTAAATGTAATTAATAACTATGGTCCTTTCTTTAGGAAAATCTACATGCTCACACATGCTTAACATGCTGCACACATTTTCAGGGAGTTTATTTGCCAGTGTGACATTCATTCATAGATCTTAAATTGAGAAGCTCTATTCTCAAATATTGTCAAATAGTTTATCTATTGAGTTTGCATGATAAAGTTTAGCTCAGTTCACAGTCACTGTACATTTTAGAATCAGGGACAATATTAACAGTTTTAGGATTCTACTACTGCTTGAAGTACCACTAGTAGTACCACTACCAATACTGCTTCTACCACTACTACAAAAGACTTCAGTTATATGCCAGGCAATGTGATGAGCTCTTTTGCATATTAACTATTGCAAAACCTCTAGGAAGAGAGTACTATTACTATCACTATTTTACAGATAATAAAACTAGATCACAGAGAGGTAGAGAAATTTGCCTCAGACTACATAGCTAGCAATCATTACAACCAGGATGCAAACACTGGGAAGTCTAGTGCTAAAGGTGAGGGGTAGATATCTGAAGAAAAGTCATAATAAGCTCCATTGTTAAGCACCTCCTTACTGCTGCTCTATTTTTTATTTCTTTTACTTTAGTGCAGGACAGGAGATTTTGCATCCCATCAGACATTTGGCAATGCCTGAAGATATATTAAGTTTTCATAGATGCAGGGGCTGTGCTACTAGTATCTGGAGGGTAGAGGCCAGGAGTGCTGCTAAATGTCTAATAATACACATAAGAGCTCCCGACAACAAGAAATCTTTCAATCCAAATATCCATACTACATTGAGACAGCAGTTGAGAGACTGCTTTAGAGAAACTGGCATGCCAATTTCAGAATACTGTATTTGGCAGCAAAAAGGCAAAACAAAACCAAGATTTGAGGAAACGTCTTTGAATTGTTTGTTATGGGCTAAATTGCCCCTCTCCCCCAATTTATGTGTTTCAGCTTGAAACCTATTTCAGAATGTGACTGTATTTAGCAATAGGGCCTTTAGAGATGTGATAAAATTAAAAGGAGGCTATTGTGGGGACCTAAGTTAATCTGACTGGTTTCCTGATAAGAAGGAATTTGGATACACAGAAAAACAACAGGCATGCAATGTGCCTAAAGGGAAGGTCATGTGAAGAGGAAGCAAAAGTACCGGCATTTGCAAGCCAAGGAGAAGCCTGGAACAGATTCTTCCCCTATGGCATTTAGAGGAAACTAACCCTGCTGAAACTCTGATCTTGGACTTCCAGCCTCCAGAACTGTGAGGAAATAAATGCTTAATTATTTGAGCCATTTAGTCTGTGGCTTTTTGTCATAGCAGCCCTATCAAACTAATACATCACTTAAGGTCATAAATAATTTTCAAGAACCTTTAGCACTCTTAAAATACTCTTTTACATAATCCACTGCTTTGCTAATTAAAAATGACTCACCTATTTGATAAACCTAGTGTTTAATTGCATTTACTATGCAGCATTTTGTTAGCTTAATTCCATTGTGTAGCAAAATCCACTTCAGCTTCCCATATCAGGCTGCTAGGGATTTCAAAATTCTTTGAAACCTATATCCTAGTACTCTGCCTCAATAAACCTGCTATGTGGACTGGTGGAGTTGGGACTGGTATTTTCTCTATACACAAAAGATCCTTTGGTATTTGGATATATTTTCAAAGCTGTTGTCTTTCAAGGGTTGACAAATCATCTCAAAAGTTAAACTGGTCAATTAAAACGTCCTCAAAATGCAAACTGTTAACTTTGCTAATATTTAATGTGAAGCATCCTAAGCAATGCATTTTCAAAACATTTTCACAAAAACTGATTTTAAAAATCAACATTTCTTTATTATAACTATTTCAGAACCAATGGATAAAGGAATATACAGTTCAATGTAAAGGACAGCTTAGATTTTAGCTTTACCTCCATTTCTTTCTGTCAGGGTCTTTTTCATGGTTTCCTTGTGGAGTTTGTCATGACTGGAGAGCAAAAGTGACATTCCACAAAAGTACTTCCCTTCTTTTAAACATAGTAGCATCCTTTGCTTGGGTGACGAAACGAGCAAATTTCATACTCCTTCTTTTGTCACTTTCACTCTCTTGCTCTCTCTTCCAAGAACTGTTCTTGAAACCTTTCCCCTTTCCCCATGCCAACTCGACAATACTACATCTATCTGTCACTTATTTTTTCTACCTGCTTTCTGTTGAGAATGAATCTTTTGGATATTTTACAGTGAAAAAAAAAAATGGGTTTCCTCCCGTCATGACACTAGGAAACAGTACAAATAACAGTCTTTGTGTCAGTTCCTCTAAAATCTCCCTTCTGGCTAACAAAAGTTTAGGAATTAGGATGGCAGCTTGTGGATAGCCTATGTTATATTATCCTTATTACATTTTGACTCTTAAACTTGCCTCTGTGGCTTTCCATCAGTACCCATGGTTGAACATTCATGTTACTAGAAAAATTAGTACGTTGCTCAGTGAATCTACTGCTGTTGTTAAAATAACTACAAAAGCTCCTGTGCTCTTTCCAAGGAAAAGGAATTGTGTCTGATTTATTTGTTTTTGTTTTTGTTTTGTTTTGTGTTTTGGTCACTTCTTTCATTATCCACCTACTTCCCATGTTATATAGCTATATCAAAGCAAACTTTGAGCTTATTATTTTTTTTTACCATTTCGTTCTCAGCAGGCTGTTGTCTTCTGCTAGAAGTTTCTTTTTGATTTCAAGGACACTTTTTTGTTGCTTACAGTGACTAGGACAGGAGGTTCTATGGGCATTAGAAAGCAGGGTCAAAGGATGGTAAACATCTTGCAATTTGCAGAGCAATTCCAGATAAAGAAACATTTTCCTGTCCTAAATGGCAATAGCACACCTGTTGAAAACCACTGACAGACAGCAATCTTCTGTGTGTTACATTCTAGGTCAAGAAGTTAAAGTCAGAAATGTTGGTTGCCTGAAAGATAAAACGTTTCTTGACAAGATACTTTTGCTATTGTATACATCTGAAACCTTAAATGTTTTACATCTGAGGCCTCTGAGAGTGGGATGCATTATGTGCTGATGATGACATCTGGATAATGACATTGGAAGTTGCTTCAATGCAGTGATGTTGTTGGAAGTTTATGCTGCAGAATATATCTCCTGTGAAATGCAAGTCTAAGCTGAGAGAGCAAGCGTCAGTCACTCTTATTTCAGAAAACATTTCCTGGGTGTCTTTTGTATTCCATTGCTATGCTAGGGTACTCTGGAGCCTCCACAGAGCTATGTTCTCTTGAGTAACTGGCTTTAAAAATTATGTGTCCTACCAATGGTTGACCTTATCAATGACTCTGAGTCTTTGGGATTCTTTGGGTTTATGTATTAACTGCTCAAGGGATGACTTGGGGGTCTTCTCCTCCTGCTATGTGCATGGTAATTAGGTCCTGGAGAAATAAGATTCCTGATTTAAGGATTTAAATAATTTAAATGCCCTCATTGACTGAAGAAATAGATTATATGATTTAAGACAGGCAAATTAAGGACCAAAGGAGCTCTGAGAAAGGTTTTGTTGATTTGTTTGTGGGTTTCGTTTGTGTTTTTCTGTTTGAATTAATATATTAGTAACCAGTGTTTTGCAAATAGTACATTTAATAGGCTAGATCCCTGGAAGACCTTGGATGAAATGGTCTTACGGATCTGTAAGGCTCTAGAAAAAGGAAGATGTAAAAAGTTTAAAAGTACTAGGGATGAGTAGGAGGTTAACATTCAGGGACTATACAATAAAATAGAAACTGACATCAAATTCGTTCTCCTAAAATTTTTGTGACCCTGCTAATTTTTCATCCTCCCAGTTCAACTGTCAAAATCTGGAACCCAAAATTATTTATCAAGTTCCATTTGTCTGATACCAAAACTCATTCATGTAATCACTTACCCACAAACCATGTAATAAAATTGAGGATCACAGGAAGAAATTGCAGTATTAGTAACCACTGATCATCTATATCTATCTCATCAATATCATTCGGTCTCTCTCTCTTAATTGGATCTTACTTTTGTCTTTTAAATATGTCCAAGTAGCACCAACTTAGGTATTTTCAATTTATATGGAAGACAGTGGACATAATTTACATATATGTAATATATATATATATATCTCTTCCTTTATAATATATATGTAAATATCTTCCATATATATATAAAACTATTACACTCTATGAGGAATATATATACATATAATATATATATTATACATATTATATATATAAATGTGTATAATATGTACTATATATACACATATATATTATACTATATGAGGAATGGAGAATTGGTGCATACAGTTATGGAGGCTCAGAAATTCTCATTTTTAATTTGCAAGTTGGAGATCAAGGAGAGCCAGTGATCCTGTGATGTAGTTCTAGTCTGAGTCTGAAGGCTTGAGAACCAGGAGAACTAATGGTGTAAGTTCTTGTCTAAGCGTAGAGACTTCTGATATTCCAGCTTATACAGCCAGGCAGGTGAAGTTCACTCTTCCTCTGAATTTTTATTTTATTCAGGTCTTTAATTTATTGGATAAGGTTCCCTACACTAAGGAGGGTAATCCATTTTACTCAGTCTATTATTAAAATGTTATTATCATCCAGAAACACTCTCATTGATAAACTCAGAATAATGTTTGACTACATATCTGAGCATTCTCTTGCTTAATCAAACTAACCATTACACTCTTCATACATATCACCCTCCACAAATACCAGTTACCCAAACCCAAATACCAGTCTTGGTGTTCTTTCCTCAAAATGCATGAGTCTTAACAGAATGTCCAAGGCTGCTTAATTTGGTCCCTATGTATCTCTTTAAACATATCTCACACTGCTCTACCCTTTAGTGTCTATACTTAAGCCCTCCTGGTTGCTTTCAGTTCCTCAAACATGACTTCAAGGTTTGCCTTGTTGAAATGACCTCTTGCCCGCTCCTCTGCCCGTCTACTCCTAAGTATTTCTTCAGATCTCAGATCAAATGCTACTTCTGCAGTAAAGACTACTGTGAGTTCTCTGATTAGGATGTATATCCCTGTTACATGTTCTTACACCACTCACTCTGTCTTCACACATTTTACCTCAGTGATAATTTAGGTGGTTATGTGATTAAAAATTTTCAATCCAAGATACCCTAAGCCCATTTGACATCAAATGCCATCTTAAGTTTGGCTTAATACTATAACTTTAAAGCCTAGCCTAGTTCTCAGTACATGAGAGGTATTCAGTACATATCTGAGTGAATAAGCTTTAGGTTGGTGCAAACATAATTGCAGATTTTGTCATTACTTTTAATGGCAAAAACCTCAGCTACTTTTGCACCAATCTAACATATCCACTTTGTACCTGTAGCCTATTACACCAGTAATGAAATTAGAGTGAGATGATCTGGAATTCTGCTTATTGTCCAAAGTTTCCTGTAATCATATATTCTATTGATCAATTCCTTGTTAATATCATGAACAAAATATCATCATGGTATCATGTTGATATCATCTGTAAAATTTTTCCCCTTTCTGATCAGCCAACTTCCCCAAAACAATTAGACTAACTTCTAGCCAATAGAATGATCCTTCTTGAAAGTTGAGAACTAGAAAACATATATGCACTGAGAGTTAAAAATAGAAAGAAAAGGTAATTACGTGAAGTAGAGAATTTAAAGAAAAACTGAAAGAAAAAGGAACAATTTGGTTTTGACCAGTCCCTGGCATTTCATCTGGCAAGTGACTCTGTCCTTTTTTTTTAAACTCCCCAGATTCAGACAAAATAGAAAATAATTTGTGACTCAGTAGAGCTGAGTCAGCAAATTATGTGTCCCAGGTCCAATTTAGTTCACTGCCTGTTTTTGTATAACTTATAAAATAAGAATTAAAAAAAAATACTCCCGAATGGTTGAAATTTTTAAAAATACATACATTTACTGATATTGAGTACTTTTATAAAATTCAAATATCAGTATCCATAAAATTTTACTGTAAAACAACCACACTCATTCATTTCTGTATTCTCTATCAGTGCTGCTCTTTGTTCTGAAAAAGGGAGAACTGAGCAGTTGCAACAGAAACCATATGGCTCACAAAGTTGAAAATATTTACTATTTGGTTCTTTACCAAAAAAAGTTTGCTGACAACTGCAAAATACTAAACTACTCACTTATTCGGGAATAATTTTTTTGCAAAATAGTTTGGCTAGAACATAACATATACTCATTCTCAATATTATATATGGTAGTATATTTTAAGGTTAAGTTACTTTTAGATTATTCATCATTTGGGATTATCCATGGAATAAACTTTCTTCCTTTAAAATTTTTTTGAGATGGTGTCTTACTCTGTTACCCAGCCTGAAGTGTAGTGGTGCAATCTTGGCTCACTGCAGCCTCTGCTTCTTGAGCTCAAGTGATCCTTCTACCTCAGCTGCTTGTGTAGCTGAGACCATAATCATGTGCCACCACACTTCGCTAATTTTTGTATTTTATTTTTCTATTTGTGGAGACAGGGTTTCTGGTCTTGAACTCCTGACCCTAAGCAATCCACTTATGTTGGCCTCCAAAAGTATGATCTTCTTTTTGAAGAAGCACAGACAATCAAGACATGATGGAATATTTTATGACATGAAGCATATCCAAACTCATAGCCAACTTGGTTATTATTATGTTTATGATTATGTTTAGTTTTAGTTTGGAATCTGCCATGAATAGGAGCTATAGCAGAGAACATAGAGTATTTGTAGCACCTGATCTAGATTCCAATAAACCTTGCTTTGAATTTTAGGCCTTGCCATCTACTACTTGCATGTCCATGGGCAGTTTATGCCACAGAATGAAGCTTGTATCACTATCTTTAAAACTACAATGTTAACTGTAACAGCATCATACTTTGGGAGAGTTAACTAAGAATATGCATGGGAATAACTTGGTGCACAGCCTGAAACATTGCCAAAGCTTGTTATTAGCTGTTTCACCTTGAGCAAGTCACTTAACAAATTTTTCATTTTATATGTGAAGAGGTTGAGCTTGAGAGAGCCTCACCTGCAACCTCAGCTTTTTTGGTTTTAAAGCTGGGCATAGAAATAAATGTTGAAATTGTTACACATGGATTGCTAAAAAGAAAATATGGTCCTGGATCTCTTCATCAACAGAGAAAACTGACCAGTTTCTGCAGACACACTTATTATTTTTATGTAAAAAACAAAGTTATATTTTCATTAAGCATCAGTCTAGTGAACATCTTCAAGCTCACTTTTTCAATGTGTAATAAAAGGCCTGTTTTTGGTCTACTGCTGTATTTTAAGGTGAGGCATGGGGAAGAGTATTGTGGTTCTGTCTTCCGCTATACTGATGCGGTTCCACATTGAAACAACAATCTTCCTGGGAGTAAGACTTGGAAGGATTTGTAGAAACATGTCTATTTTTGGAAGGAGAAGGCTCTTAGAGATAAGCAGTGTACAGTCATTTTATCTATTTGTCATAATTTTTTTTAGTTCCATTTTTCTATATGTCACCAGTAAAATACTCAAAAATTTACCGTGATTAAACTAATGGCCATGGATCACTGTCATTGTCAGAATTCTCTATAGCATAGGAGGACATTTTCCAAGAGATTGTTCCTGGAGTTGGCTACTTTTTCTGCAGTTTCGTGGAAGGGAGCAGGAGCAAGCCATGGAAAGCTACTCGCTACTCCTCTTCGGAATTCCTGCTGACACAGGCTAATGATGCGGCATATGGAGAAATGTGAAAATCATGTTGCATGGCTCAGTTTGTCATGTCTTGCAGTACACACAGTTATCTAAGGTTGGTGATAATCTTTCATGAGAATATAACTGTAGCTTAAACAGTTAGCAAATGTGAATCATTTCTTTATTTCTGTTACAGTTTCAGATCGAATGAACCCCTCAACCACATTCTTCTAACAAATTAGAGAGAACTGATTCAAAATACTGTTGAGTTCTTGTACATAATCCATTTCATTATATTAATTTAGAGCACTTTGTGTGATAGCCATGGTTTGTAAAGATTTTAAAGAACTCGATGGTATGAAATAAGCACTTTCTGAGGTACAACAGAATTGTCACTGGTTCATTTTTCTTTTTTGTGTCCATTGCCCTGTCATAGTATATGCCAACATGAATAAAAACAAGTCTAATGTAGTATTTTGTTGAAAAGGGGGATATTTCTTTGAATCAGATGTGTAAGTAAGTCTTTGCCAAAGACGGAGGTATGAGAAGTTGATCTGCTTGAGTAACCTCGCTACCCGTTCCCTATCTGTATCCTAAAATATAGATTATGTTTGGTCTAGCCCAGTCTCTGCTTTATTTTGTTGGGTTTGTTTTGCCTCCTATCTCCTCTCATTGTTGAAGCTTGTACACCAAACTCTTTTGAGACTTCCTACTGATACCCTTATAAATTGGCACTTTTGAGATGATATGATGCTTTTGTTCCTGGAGATTTAAATTTCAGGTAAGCATTATTTAATATCACAAATCTTTGCATATTAACAGGGTAAAAGGGCTTGGCTCAAAGATAAGGAAAGATACTCATCTGTAATATTATGGCCATTTAAAAAAATCTCTCTCCATACATATAGATATATTTATGTATGTGTGTGTGTGTGTGTGTGTGTGTATATATACACATATATATGTATACACACACATTTTTGTTTTTAGTTTTAAGTTGTGTGTATACATATATTGTGGGAACTTAGATGTTCATTTGTTTTGGGTTCCTTCCAAATGCCTCTACAAGGGGGTGATATCTGGCTAGTACAGCTTATATTTTAATCCATCCCATCTGGTCTGTCTCCTAGACTGTGCTGAGCAAATCGTGGTACATATAGTGACGATCTAATAAGATTTTTGTGAACTGTACAAGAATAACTATTAAGAAATATAAATAGGGCAGGAGGCAGAGCAAGATGGCTGAATATAACTTTCAGTGATTATCCCCACTGCTGCGAAACAGGAACACCAAATTGAACAACTATCCAAGTAAAAAAACGCCTTCATAAGAATCAAAAATCATGCGAGTGATCACAGTACCTGGTTCTAGCATCACATTAAAGAAAGAGGCACTGAAAAGGGTAGAAGAGACAATCTTGCTTTGCCAGTGCCACCCCTTCCCCACCTCCTGGCAGTGTCTGTGTGGCACAGAGAGAATTCTCGTGCTTAGGGGAGGGAAAGCACAGTGACTGTGGGACTTTGCATTGAAATTTAGTGCTGCTCTGTCACAGCCAAAAGCAACATGGGATATCACTGAGCCAGAGCCCATGGAGGGAGCATTTATTCCACCCCTAGCCAGAGGCAATTTATCCATTCCAGCAGTCAGAACTTAATTCCAGCTAGCCCAACCACCATGGGCTAAAGCATTCTGGGGTCCTAAGTAAACTAGAAAGGCTGTCTATGCCACAAGGGCTGCAATACCTGGGCAAGTCCTGGCTCTGTACTGGGCTCAGACTTGCAGTGCAGTAAGGCAGCTCAAGAAGAGAGAAACTCCATTTGTTTGGGAGAACATAGAAGGGAACAACCTAGTAAGACACAAGCTGGTGTGGCAAAGGGAGTGCTTGTGTCACCCCTCTTCCAACCCCAGGCATTGCAGCTTGCACCTTGGGGAGAGCCTCTTTCCTTCCATTTGAGGAGAGGAGAAGAAAGAGTGGGGAGAACTTTGTCTTGCAACTTAAATACCATCTAACTACAGTAGAATAGGGCACACACTGGGCTGAGTCCTGAGGACATCATTCTAGGCCCTTGCTCATGAATAACATTTCTAGGCAAACTGTGGGACAGAAGGAAACTCATTGCCTTGAAGGGAAGGGCCCAACCCAGTCCTGGCATGATTCATTTTCTGTTGATTAAGGAGCCCTTGGTCCTTGAATTAACATCATCTACAGCCAGGCAGTACTTGCTGTAGGTCAGGGTAGTGGTGGCCACAGGGAAAGACTCCTGCTTGAGGAAAGAAGAGGAAAGAGTGGGAATGACTTTGTCTTGCAGCTTGTGTGCCAGCTCAACCACAGTAGAATAGAACACTAAATGGATTATCAGTGTTCCTGACTCCAGGCTCTGGCTCCCAGACAGCATTTTGGAATTCAACTTTGGCTGGGGAGGGATCTTACTGCCTTGAAGGGAAGGAAATAAGTCTGGATGTATTCTTAACTTACTGACTGAAGAGCCCTTGGGTCTTGAGTAAACACTGGTGGTAGCTAGGCATTGGTCACTGCAGGTCTTGGGTGAGACACAGTGCTGTGCTGGTTTGGGTCTGACCCAATGCTATCCCAGTGGTGGTGGCCACAGGGGTGCTTGTGACACTCTTCCCTGCTCCAGGAAGCCCAAGGAGAGAGAAACTCCATTTGTTTGGGGGAACATAAGGGAAGAGAAAAAGAATTTCTGCCTGTTAATCCAGGGAATTCTCTTTGATCTTACTCAAGATCACCAAGGCAGTATCTCTAGGAGTCTTCAAGATTTACAGCATTAGTGGTCTTTGGGTACCCCCTAATGCAGATATGGTTGCAGTGACCAAAGCCTTAGATCACAACACTCAATTCCATCTGAATTACTGGAAAGTCTTCCCACGAAGGATAGGTAGAAACTATTAACACATTGAACAGCCAACTCTTCAATGCTCAGATACTGACAAATATCTACCAGTAGCAAGACCATCTGGGAAAGCATGACTTCACCAAACAAACAAAAAGGCACCAGTGACCAGCTGCAAAGTGATACGGTTCAGTTCTGTGTCCCCACCAAAATCTCATGTCAAGTTGTAATTTCCAGTGTCAGAGGTGGGGCTTGGTGGGAAGTGTTTAGGTAATGGGGACAGTTTTCTCATTTGGTGCCACTCTCATGATTGTGAGTGGGTTATCACAAGTTATGATTGTTTCAAAGTGTTTAACACCTCTCCCCTCTCTCTTTCTCCTTCTCCAGCCATTTAAGATGTGCCTGCTTACCCTTCACCTTCTGTCATAATTGTAAGTTTCCTTAGGCCTCCCCAGCTATGCTTCCTATAGAGACTGTAGAACTGTGAGTCAATTAAATCCCTTTTCTTTATAAATTACGCAGTTTAAATATTTCTTTATAGCAGTGCAAGAATGAACTGATACATGAAGTGACAGAGATGTGTTACCTTTCAGGCAGAGAATTCAAAATAGCTGTTTTAAAGGGGCATAATAATATTCAACACAACACAGAGAAGTCATTCAGAACCATATAAAATAAATGTAACAAAAAGATTAGAATAATTTTTAAAAATCAAGCTAAAATTCCAGAGCTGAAAAATGCAATGTATATACTAAAGATGCATCAGAGTCTCTTAACAGCAGAATTGATCAAGCAGAAGAAAGAACTGAGAGAGAGATCCAAGATGGCTGATCACTAGCAGCTCGGGCTCGTAGTTCCCAGTGAAAGTGCAGAGAACAAGCGGACGCCACACTTTCAGACGAATATTTGTTGCTCACAGACCAGGAAATTCCCAGCAGAGGAGCCCCACGTGTTGCCAGGGCAACTCTTGTGGCCGGCGCGGCGGTTTTGCTGGTCTTAGCGCACCAGTTTTTGGTGCAGAGTCCAGAGATTCCCAGGCAGAAAAGCACCATCCATCTTAACACCGCTGTTTTGGCAGGCGCAGTGGGTTGCTCAGATTTCGGCGCTGGGAATCAACAAGTTGGACGTCTGCTCAGAGACCTAGTTAGAAAGTCGGTAATTACAGAGACAACAGGCGGATAAATATATAATGAAGGGAAGAAATCAGCGTAAAAAGGCAGAGAATACTCAAAATCAGAATGCCTCTCCCTCTACAGGGGATCGCAATTCCTCATCAGTAACGGAACAAGGCTTAATAGATTACGAGTGTGTTCCAATAACAGAAGCAGGTTTCAAAACATGGGTGATAAGAAACTTCTGTGAATTAAAAGAACTTGTTCTAACCCAATGCAAAGAAACTAAGAACCTTGAAAAAAGGTTTGATGAAATGTTAACGAGAATGGACAATTTAGAGAGGAATATAAGTGAATTGATGGAGCTGAAAAACACAACACGAGAACTTCGCGAAGCATGCACAAGTTTAAACAGTCGAATTGATCAAGTAGAAGAAAGGACATCAGAAGTCGAGAACCAGCTCAGTGAAATGAAACGAGAAGACAAGATTGGAGAAAAAAGGATGAAAAGGAATGAGCAAAGTCTCCAGGAAATATGGGACTATGTGAAAAGACCTAATTTAGGTTTGATAGGTGTACCTGAATGTGACGAAGAGAATGAACCCAAGTTGGAAAATACTCTTCAGGATATCATTCAGGAAAACTTTCCCAACCTGGCAAGGCAGGGTAATATTCAACTCCAGGTAATACAGAGAACACCACAAAGATATTCTTCAAGAAGACCAACCCCAAGGCACATAATTGCCAGATTTATTAGGGTTGAAATGAAGGAGAAAATACTAAGGGCAGCCAGAGAGAAAGGTCAGGTTACCCATAAAGGGAAACCTATCAGACTTACAGCAGATCTCTCAGCAGAAACCCTGAAAGCCAGAAAAGAGTGGGGACCAATATTTAACATCCTTAAAGAAAAGAACTTTCAACTCAGAATTTCCTATCCAGCCAAACTAAGCTTTATAATCGAAGGAAAAATTAAATCCTTTGCGAACAAACAAGTACTTAGAGAGTTCACCACCACCAGGCCTGCTTTACAAGAGCTTCTGAAAGAAGCACTATACATATAAAGGAACAACCAATATCAGCCTTTCCAAAAATATATCAAAAAGAAAAGAACATTAACACAATGAAAAATTTACACTAACTAATGGGCAAACAGCCAGCTAGCATCAAATGCCAGTATTAAAGTTATATATATTCTAATCGGACAAAAAGCCAAAACCCATCGGTATGCTGCATCCAGACCCATCTCACATGCAACGATACACAAAGACTCAAAACAAAGAGAAGGAGGAAGATTTATCAACCAATCAGAGAGTAAAAATAAACAAATAAATAAAAAGCAGGAGATGCAATTCTCGCCTCTGATAAAGTAGACTTTAAAGCAACAAAGAGCAAAAGAGGCAAAGAAGGACATTACATAATGGCAAAAGGATCAATGTAACAAGAAGAGCAAACGATTTTATAGATCAACGAGATAGAAAACTAACAAGGACATCCAGGACTTGAACTCAGACCCGGAACAAGTAAACTTAATAAACATTTATAGAACTCTCCACTTCAAATACACAAAACATACATTACCACCGCACACCTATTCCATAAGTGACTACATAATTGGAAGTAAATCACTCCTCAGTAATCGCATAGCATTTTATAGGTTTAAATGAAATATTGGTTGGCTGCTCGTTAGTTATTTTCTTCCCTTATTCCTTCCTGTTTACATCAAGTACAAGTATAATTATTGGTATAAAAGAGGTTTTCAATACCCATTACTAAACTGCATTCTAGCCTGGGCAAGAAAGCAATACTCCCATTCTCTCTCTCTCTTTCTCTTCCTTTTTCCTCCTCTTCTTTATTCTTTTTCTTTCTTTGTTTCTTTCAAAAAAAAAAAAAAAAAGAAAGAACTAGATCTTGAATACAAGCTACTTGAAAATACACAGTAAGAGAAGATAAAGAAAAAAGAATCAAAAAGAATGAAACACACTGACAAGATTTAGAAAATAGCCTGAGAAAAGCAAATCTAAGAGTCATTGGCCTTGAGAGGAGGTGGCGAGATGGGGGTAGACAGTTTACTCAAAGGGATAATAACGAAGAAATCCCCAAACCTATTGAAGGGTATCAGTATTCAAGTACAAGTAGATTATAGGACAACAAGCAGATTTTGCCCAATTAAGAATACCTGATATCATTTAATAATCAAACTCCCAGAGGTCAAAAGTAAAGAAAAGATCCTAAAAGAAGTAAGGAAAAAAAAAAAACATACAAAAGCACTCCAGTAAATCTGACAGCAGACTTCCTGGTGGAAACTGTATAGGCCAGCAGAGAGAAGACTTGAAATATTTAAAGTGTTGAAGGGAAATAAAAACAAATTTTATCCTAGAAAAGTATATCCAGCAAAAATATCCTTCAAACATGAGTGAGAAATGAAGGCATTTCCAGAGAAATAAAATGTTAGAGATTTGATTACTACCAGAACCATCCCACAAGAAATGTTAAAGGGAGTTCTTCAGTGTGTTAAAAACAAAAATGAAAACAAAGAAGTTACCATGCAATAGACAATCATGTAAAGGTATAAAACTCACTGGTAATAGAAAGTACATAGACAAACACAATACTGTTAACACTGTAATTGTGGTATGTAACCCTCTTATGTCTTGATTATAAAAAGAATAAAATGAACTGATAAAAAATAATAACTATACAACTTTTTAAGACATAGACTGTATAAAATGATATATACAGAAACAATTAAAAGTAAAAAAGTTATGGTGATAAAGTTAAAATGTACAGTATTCATTAGATTTCTCTTTTACCAAGTATTATTTTGTTTTCCTGTTTTTACAATTAGTTTTGAGTAGCCATCAGTTTAAAATAAAAGACTTTAAGATATTTTCTGCAAGGCTTATAGTAAATTCAATTAAAAAATCTATAGCAGATACACAAAAAATAAAACAAGTGAGAAAGTAAAACATATGACCAGAGAAAAGTACCTTCAAAGGAAGGAAGGAAGGAAGGGACGGATGGAAGGGAGGGAGGAAACAACCAGAAACAAATAAAAAATGGCAGTAGTAAGTCCTTACTTATCAATTATAGCATTGAATGTTAATGGACTAAACTTTTCAATCAAAAGACAGAGA
The DNA here is from genome assembly GCF_030222135.1 of Aotus nancymaae. Classification (NCBI taxonomy): domain Eukaryota; kingdom Metazoa; phylum Chordata; class Mammalia; order Primates; family Aotidae; genus Aotus; species Aotus nancymaae. Next base: position 20,899,219 of record NW_026988473.1, on the reverse strand, counting down.
GTGGCTGAATGGAGAAAAAAGAAAACAAGAACCAATAATGTGTTTCCTACCAAAAACATACTTCACATTTAAAGACACACATAGAAAATAAAGAAATAAAATAAAAATATTTCATGTAAATATGTAAAATCCCAAAGCAATTTCCAGATTCAATGCAATCTCTACCAAAACACCAAAGAAATTATTCAGATAAATAGCAAAAAAAATCCAAAATGTATATGGACTCACAAAAGACTTATAATAGCAAATGTCATGAGCAAAAAGAACAAAACTGAAGAAATCATAACAACTCACTTCAAGTTATATTACAGAGCTATTGTAATCAAAATAGCATGTTACTGGGTTAAAAACAGATACACAGACCAAGTGGACAGAACAAAGAACACAGAAGTAAATCCATACATCTACTGTGAACTAATCTTTGAAAAAGGTGTCAAGAATATACACTGGGGCAAGGACAGTCTCTTCAATAAATGGATCTAGAAATACTGATATTCATATGCAGTAGAACAAAACTACACTTCTGTATCTTGCCACATACAAAAATCAAATCAATATAGATTAAAAACTTCCATCTAAGATCTTAAACTATGGAATTACTTAAGTAAAACCCTGAGAAAACTCTCTAGGACATTGGTGTGGGCAAAGATTTCTTGAGTAATATCCACAAAGAATCACAACCAGGCAAAAATGAACAAATAGGATCATATAAAGTTAAAAAAATATTCCACACAGCAAAGGAAACAATAATTGAAGTGAAGAGGAAACCCACAGAATGAGAGGAAGTATTTGCAAACTATCTATATTAATTTGTTCTCATGCTGCTATAAAGAACTACCCAAGACTGGGTAATTTATAAAGGAAAAAGGTTTCATTGACTCTCAGTTTCACTTGGCTGGGGAGGTCTTAGGAAACTTACAATCATGGTGAAAGGGGAAGCAAACACATCCTTCTTTATATGATGGTAGGAAATAGGAGTGCAGAGCAAAGGCAGGGAAAGCCCCTTATAAAATCATCAGATCTTATGATAACTCACTATTATAAGAACAGCATGTGGAAACTGCCCCCATGTTCAAATCACCTCCCACAAGATACCTTCCCAAACACAAGGGGAGTATTCAGATTACAATTCAAGATGAGATTTGAGTGGGGACACAAAGCCAGACCATATCCTTCTGCTCCTGGTCCCTCCCAAACCTCATCTTTCTCACATTTCAAAACAAACTTATGCCTTTCTAGAAGTTCCTCAATGTTTTAACTCATTTCACTATTAACCCTAAATTCCAAGTTCATAGTCTCATCCAAGACAAGGCAAATTCCTTCCACCTATGAGCCTGTAAACTCAAAAGCAAGTTATTTAATTTCAAGATATAATGAGGGTACAGGCACTTGATCAATGCACCCATTCCAAATTGGAGAAATTTGCCTAAAAGGGCTAGGCCTCAGGCAAATCGAATATCTAGTGAGGCAATCATTAAATCTTAAAGCTCCAAAATGATCTCCTTTGACTCACATCTTGGTCACACTGATGTAAGAGGTGGGCTCCCATAGCCTTGGGCAGCTCCACTTCTGTGACTTTGCAGGGTATAACCCCCCTCCTGGCTGTTTTCATGTGCTGGTTTTGAGTATCTGTGGCTTTTCTAGGCACACAGTGAAAGCTGTCAGAAGATCTACAATTCTACGGTCTGGAGAATGATGACCTTCTTCTCACAGCTTCACTATGCTGTACCCCAGTGGGGACTCAGTGTGGGGACTCTGAACTCACATTTCCCTTCTGCACTGCCTTAGCAGAGGTTCTCCAGGAGGGCCCCACTCCTGCAGCAAACTTCTGCCTGAACATCTAGGCATTTCCATACATCCTCTAAAATCTAGACAGAGGTTTCCAAATCTCAATTCTTATCTTTGGTGCACCTGCAGGACCAGCACCACGTAGAAACTGCCAGGGCTTGGGGCTTTCACCCTCTGAAGCAATGGCCCAAGCTGAACCTTGACTCATTTTAGACACAGCTGGAAATGAAGCAGCTGGGATATAGGACTTCATGTCCTAGGTCTACACAGAACAGGAGGGGGCTGGGCCCAGCCCATGAAACTGTTTTTCCCTCCTAGGCCTCTGGGCCTATGATGGGAAGGGCTGCTGTGAAGATCTCTGATATGCCCTGGGAAAATTTTCCCCATTGTCTTGGTGATTAATATTCAGCTCCTCATTACTTATACAAATTTCTGCAGCTGGTTTGAATTTCTCCCCAGAAAATGGGTTTTTGTTTTTTAACATATCATCAGGCTGCAAATTTTCCAAACGTTTATGCTCTGCTTCCTCTGAATGCTTTGCTGCTTAGAAATTTATTCTGACAGATACCCTAAATTATCTCTTTCAAGTTTGAAGTTCCATAGATCTTTAGGGCAGGGCAAAATGCTGCCAATATCTTTAGTAAAGCATAGCAAGGGTTATCTTTGCTGCAGTACTCAACAAGTTCTCATCTCCATGAGACCATCTCAGCCCAGATTACACTGTACATAACACTGTCAGCATTTTGGTCAAAGCCATTCAACAAGTCTCCAGAAAGTTCCTGGTTTCTGAGCCCTCTACGTCCCTAGGAAGTTCCAAACTTTCCCACATTTTTGTGTCTTTTTCTGAGCTCTCCAAACTGTTCCAATCTCTTACTGTTACCTAGTTCCAAAGTTGCTTCCACATGTTCAGGTATCTTTATAGCAGCAACCCACTTCTGCTACCAATTTACTGTATTAGTCTGTTCTGCTATAAAGAACTGCCCAAGACTGGGCAATTTATAGAGGAAAGGAGTTTAATTGACTCAACTTTCTGCATGGCTGAGGAGGCCTCAGGAAGCTTACAATCATGGTGGAAGGGGTAGCAAACACATCCTTCTTCACATGGTGGCAGGAGAGAGAAGTGCAGAGTAAATGGGGAATAAGCCTCTTATGAATCCATCAGATCATGTAATAACTCATTCATTATCATGAGTACAGCATGGGAGAACAGCCTCCATGATCTAATTACCTCTCACAAGGTCCCTCCCCCAACACATGGTGATTGCAATTTAGATTACAATTCAGAGTGAGATTTGGGTGGTGACGTAGTGCCTGACCATGTGATAACAGATTAAGAATCAGAATGTATAATTTTATTTCTCAATATTTAATTGAGAAATAAAAATGTATCTTTTTATTTCTCAATAGGAAATAAAAAGATCTAATAATCTGATTTGAAAAATGAGCAAAATATCTAAATATACATTTCTGTAAAGAAGATATATGAATGACAAACTGGTATAAGGAAAGATGCTCAATATCATTAATCATCAGAGAAATGAAATCAAAACTACATTAAGATATTATCTCACCCCTGTTAAAATGGCTTTTATCCAAAACACTGGCAATAATTAATGCTGACAAAGATATAGAGAAGAGTAAATCCTCATACACTGTTGGTGGTAGCATAAATTAGTACAGCTACTATGGAGAACATTATGGAGTTTCTTGAAAAAACTAAAAATAAAACTACCATATAATTCAGCCATCCACTCATAGGTATATACACAAAACAAAGGAAATCAGTATATCAAAGAGATATATGCACTCCCATGTTTACTCCAACACTATTCATAATAGTCAAGCTTTGGAAGCAACATAAGTGTCCATCAACAGATGGATGAGGAAAGACAATGTGGCACATATACACAATGGAGTACTATTCAGTTATAAAAAAGAGTGAGTTCCTGTCATTCACGATAATTTAGATGTAACTGGACAACATTAAGTGAAATAAGCCAGGCACAAAAAGACAAAATTTGCATGTTCTCATTTGTGAGAGCTCAAAATTCAAACAATTGAACTCATGGAGATAAGAGAATAGAATGAGGGTTAGCAGAAGCTGGGAAGTGAAGTAGTGGTGGGTCACAGAGGGGTGAGAATGGGTAATGGGTACACAAATTGAGTTAGAGAAAATAAGTAAGAGCTAGTATTTTGTACCGTAACAAGGTGATTACAGTAAACAATTTATTATACATTTAAACATAATTAAAAGGGTATAATAGGAATTTTTTAACAGAAAGAAATGGTAAATGCTGGGGTGACAGATATTCCATTTATCTTGTGATGATTATGCATCTATACCTGTATAAAAATATCTCATGTATCCCAGAAATATATACAACCGCTATGTAACCATAAAATTAAACATTTTTAAAAAGATAAAAGAAAAAATAATTCAAAATACACAAATCAAAAAAGTATCTCATAATATGTATATAAATACATATGTAAAACCTATCTGAAGAAATTAAAAAACATTTTGAGAGACAGAAAGTCACAACCCAATGAAGACAATATTGTAGGGAACATTATTGTCACCACTTTACTTAGGATTTAATAAAAATAGAACACTTTTTAAATTCAGTTACTTTTCAAATATAGACAATAAATCACAAACTTACCCAACTATATATGGGTTGTAATATATGTTTATAACTGTATGACAGGGTTTTTTGAATTAAGGTGCAATTAATACCACATAAAATTAAACATTTTAAAATATACGATTCAGTGGTATATAGTAAATTCTTAATATTCCACAACTACCAGTTATATGTAGTCTTCAAACACTTATTATTACAAAATAAAACCCCATGCCCATCAAGCAATCACTCCCTGATTCCCTCCTCACCTATCTCTGGCAACCAATAATCTGCTTTTTGTGTCAATCGATTCATTGATTTTTAAGTATTTTATATAAACAGAATCATAGAATATGTCTTTTTCTGAGATTTTTTATGCCTAGTTTCACTTAGCATAATATCTTATTCAACTGTATAGATATACCACACTTAAATTGTCTATTTACAATAGACCTTTGGAATGACATTTGAAATGCTTCCACTTTGCTACAGGATTTTAAAATAGATGTTATTAGAACTATGTCAGTGAGACTTAGAGAAAATTCTAAGAAAATTCTGTGAAAATATACTACATGACTAAGTATTATTTAGTATAATATTAAGGAGGGAATTTTGAATAATTTAACAAATTGATATTGGAGTAGTCAATTGGGGATAAATTAATCTGGAGCCATTTTGCATTTGCTAGAATAATATATAGATGAATATTTATATCATCTTGGATGGAGAAAATGTTTTCTCATTATGACATTAAAGACAGTAGAATAGATTTGGCTAAAGATTAAATAAAGCTGAAAGAAGAGTTAAACTATGCCATGATCTTTAACCTATGAAGAATCATCAAAACCATAAACAGGTAATTTGTTGACAAAACCATAATTATGTTCAGAATACAATATAAAATATATTCAACTTTATATTGGAAAAAATTTAAAAGACTATTGATATGCATTTTTGGTGTGATAAACCATACACTCAAAAAGTGATAATGGGAATGTAAAGGAAAATGATATATTTTGAGGGCTATTTGGCACTATGTATCTACAGCTTTAAAAGAATCCATATTCTTCTACCTCTCAACTGCTGGGAATTTAGACCAAAGTAACAATCTTATAAGTGCACAAATAATTATCTCCTGGCATATTAATCTCTACCCTGTTTTCAAATTAAAGATATAAACGACCTATGCCCAACATAAAAAAAACACTATATATCAAAATATTTACCTATATTAATTATTTCCATAAAATCCAGTTTCATTCACCTTTTAAAATTATGATATAGATTGGGATTGGCCAGGTTTTAATATGGTGGACAAGAAAGTAAATACTTTCAACTTGGGGACATATAATCTCACAACCACTTAACTCTGTCTTTGCGTGTGAAAGTTAGATGTATTTCTAGTTATTTTATTTTATTTTTGGCTACTGTAAATGGGATTTCCTTCTTTATTTGGCACTGCTTGAACATTTTAGATGCATGGAAATGCTACTGATTTTGGACATTCTAAAACTTACTGAAGTTGTTTTTCAGGTCTACAAGACTTTTGGCAAAATTGTTAGGGTTTTTAAGACACTAAATCATATTGTCAGTAAAGGAGAATTTGACATTCTCTTTTTCTATTTGGATGCATTTAATTTCTTTCTCTTCTCTGATTGTTCTTGCTTGGACTTCCAGTACACTGTTGAACAGGAGTGGTGAGAGTAAACATTATTGTCTTGTCTCTATTCTTAAGGGCAATGTTTTCTGCTTTTGACTGTTCAGTATGTTGGCTGTGGGTTTGTCATAGATGCTGCTCATTATTTTGAGTTTTGTTTCCTCTATTCCTAGTTTATTGTGAGTTTTTTTTCCATGAAAGTACGTTGGATTTTATCAGAAGTGTTTTCTATATCTTTTAAGATGATCATATGGTTTGTGCTCTTAATTCTGTTTATGTGGTGAATCACATTTACTGATTTGTGTATGTTGAACCAACTTTGCATTCCAGCAATAAAGCCTACTTGATTGTGGTGAATAAACATTTTTAATGTGCTACTGATTTCAGTTTGCTGGGAGTTTGTTGATAATTTTTGCATCTATGTTCACCAGAAATATTGGCCTGTAGTTTTCTTTTATCCTTGTATTTTTGCCTCCTCCTGGATTTTTCTGGAATGTTTTCAGTAGAAATGGTATCAGCTCCTCTCTGTGTGTCTTACAGAATTCAGGTGTGAATCCATCTGGTCCAGGGCTTTTTTTAATTGTTAGGATTTTATGACTGATTTCATTTTGGAGCTCAATATTGGTGTGTTCAGGGTTTCCATTTCTTCCTGATTTAATCTTGTGCGTTTGTGCATTTCCAGGAATTTATCTATTTTTTGTCGATGTTTTAATTTGTTTGCATAGAGATGTTCATAATGGTCTCTGAGGATCTTTTGTATTTCTGTGGGATCAGTGGAAATGTCACATTTGTCATTTCTGGTTGTGCTTATTTGGATTTTTTTTCTTTCTTTTTCTTTGGCAATCTACCTAGTGGTCTATCAATCTTGTTTGTATTTTCCAAGCAAATTTTTGGTTTTGTTAACTTACTGTGTTGGTTTTGGTGTCTCAATATCATTCATTTCTGCTCTGATTTTAGTTATTTCTTTTCTTCTGCTAGCTTTGGGGTTAGTTTGTTATTATTTTGGTAGTTCTTCAAGGTATAATGTTAGACAGTTAATTTGAGTTCTTTCTAACTTCTTGTTTTAGGTGTTTGGAGCTATAAACTTTCCTCTTAAAACTAATTTTTTTGCATCCCAAATACTTTGGTATGTTGTGTCTCCTTTTTCACTTATTTCAAAGAATGTTTTTGATATCTGCCTTAATTTAATTTTTATACAAAAGTTATTAAGAAACATATTTTTAAATTTCCATGTAATTGTGCAGTTTTGAGATATCTTCTTGGTATTATTTTTATTTTTGTTCCACTGTGGTCTGAGAGCATGGTTGGGATGATTCAATTATTCTGAATTCATTCAGACTTGCATTACAGCCAAGCATGTGGTCAATCTTTGAGTATGTTCCATATGCATATAAGCATGAATATTCTGTGCTTGTTGGGTGGAGTATTCTATAGATGTCTTTCATGTCCAATTTGTTAAGTGTTGAATGTAAGTCTAGAATTTTGTTGTTAGTTTTCAACTGTGATTATTTGTCTAATACTGTCTGTAGGGTGTGAAATTCTCCTCTATAATTATGTCACTGTCTACATCTTTTTGTAGGAATAGAAGTACTTGTTTTATGATTCTTGGTGTTTAATTTAAGATGTGTATATGTTTGGGATAGTTAAGTCTTCCTGAATTAAAACATTTACCATTATATAATACCCTTCTTTTTCCTTTTTTTACTGTTTTTTGTTTAAAGTCTGTTTCTCTTTTAGTCATCTAAGAATAGTAACCCCTCCTGCTTTTTGTTTTCTGTCTGCATGGTAAATCTTTCTATAATGCTTTACTTTGAGTCTTTTGTTGTCATTACCTGTGAGATAGGTATCTTAAAGACAGCAGACAAATGGATCTTGATTTTTTTAAACCAACTTACCATGCTGTACTTTTTAAGTGGGAACATTTAGGCCATTTACATTCAAGGTTAATATTTATCTGTGATGTTTTTATTTTATTGTGAAATTGTTAGTTGCTTTGTAGTTTATGTTGTTTTATATGGTCTGCTGCCTATGTACCTAAGTTTTGTTTGTTTGTTTTTTGTTTCTTTGTTTGTTTTTGGTGGTGACAGATATCATTCTTTCGTTCCCATGTTTAGAACTCCCTTAAGGATATTTTGTGAGGCTGGTCTAGTGATAGTGAATTCTCTTTGAATCTTTTTTATTTATATTGGACAGTAACATTGAATTTACTATGTGCTAAGCACAGATTTACTTATGTAACAAATATTAACTTGTTTAATCATTATAGCAGTTTAGGATTTAGGTGCTATCATTAATATGACTTTACAGATGAGGAAACTGAAGTGCAAAATGGTTGACTCTTTCCCCAGGTCACAAATCTAGTGTAATTGGGATTAGAATACTGGTAGTTGGGCTCTAGAGTCTGTGCTATAACCTCTATACTATAATAAAGCAAACAAAATAATTTGAGATGGTGGTGTTAAGTGCTCAGGAGAAAGTAAGCCAGGCCAAGAAAGAGAGAATTCTTGAGTTAGTGAGACAGGGAAGGGGGTAGAAGAGGAAGGACAAAGGGACTGGCTAAATAGATTGGTCACGGAAGGTCTCTTTGAGGGAGCTGCATTTGAAATGATATCAGAGTGAAAACAGTGAGGCAGTTGGGTAAATGTGTGGCAGGAATGTTATATCCCAAAGGTAGAGCAAGTAAAAGACCTGTAAGTAGGATGTATTTTCATTACTCTAAGAATAAAAGGATAGCCAATCGTACCCAGACTTTGTTGGGAAAGGGGTAGGGAATGATGTTGGAGAGATTGGGGACTGAAGGCAAAAAGTAGATCCCATTAGCCAAGGTGTTTTACTTGGAAGTGCAATGGAAACCTATTGCAGCATTTTAGACAGGAGATGATACGTGATCTTGAATTGTAAAATATTACTTTCTCTACTTTGGAGAATGAAATGGAAGATTCAACAGCAGGTATAGGGAGACTAGTTAAGTGATTATTGTAGGTACCTACCACCTACCACAGGGAAGGTGGCAAAAACTAGAGTAGTAGTAGTGGAGACAAAATGACTATTTTGGCCTCTGTTATAGGTATTTTGAGTTTTCTGATAGCATGGAAGCAAGCATTAACAAAAAAGAAGAGACTCAAAGATGACTCAGGCTTTTGGCTTCATCTACTGAGTTTATGGTGTTATTCTTTACTGACAAGAATGAACAGAAGATAAACATATCTGAATGCCAAAGTAAGAAATTCTGGAAGCATGCATCCCAGAAGGTTAACCTAATGGCTATCTTGTCAAGGGAAGTTTTACACCTATATTTTCTAGTTTTTCTGCATTTCACTTGCATAGCTTACATAACATATTGATTAATTAATTGAAACAAAAGTCAGAGAAAACAAAAATTAATGCAAAATGTGTTATAATATGTTCTCATTTCTTATACTACCCAGTCTTCAAGATCTTTTTAAGTTCATGGTTTTTAAAAGCACTATAGCTAATTAAAAGACAGTTCAGAGATTCCTATTTCTCTTGTTCAGGTTAAAATAAAATTTCATGAAGAAAATCGTTTTAGAGCCACATATCTGGAAGTAGAGAGTTCTCTTATAATTAAGTTGAGTAGAGCCACAAACATTGGGATATACCCTGACACGGTAAGACATGCTGGTCTCTGGTAGAATAAGGCAGTTTGTAAAAGTATTTGGGGTGTTTACACACAGACCATGATAAAGGAGTGGGTGTAATGAAACTCCTGCCTTGTGGAGTGGCTACCTGTGGATGACCATTGGCTAACATGGATGGTGCCTGAAGTGATAATCATTTAGAATAAATTATAAATGGTTGTACCAATTTATCATGGCGATACTACAACATCAGTATGATGCAATGGAAATAGGCCTAGCAGAAAATTTTTTTTTTTGACAGAGTCTTGCTCTGTCACCCAGGCTGGAGAGCAATAGCACAATCACGGCTCACAGCAACCTCTGCCTGCCAGGTTCAAGCGATTCTCCTTCCTCAACCTCCTGAGTAGCTGGGATTACAGGCACATGCCACCACATCCGGCTAATTTTTGCATTTTTAATAGAGACGGGTTTCACCATGTTGGTCAGACTGGTCTTGAACTCCTGACCTCATGATCCACCCACCTCGGCCTCCAGACTGCTGGGATTACAGGCATGATCTACCGCGCCTGGCTTCTTCATCTTTAAAATAAGACTTAACTAGTGTTCATTTCCTAAGCCTGCAATCTAGTTCTAATATACTAACTCTGAAAAATGTTAAAATATTAAAAGATACACATCCATCATAAAAAAGTTACCTTGAGTAAGATCTGTGGTATTTGCCTACATAAAACATTTCTTTTCGATGCCTTGGTAACTTCTAATACTACATGCTTTTAAAAAAATTTATCATCTTAAAAATGTCAAAGTTTGAATGAATTTATGGTACTGCAGACTTCATTGTGGACCTACATACACAGGAATTAAAAGAAAACTTAGAAAATATATATTGGTAAGTGGATGCCCTCATTTTATACATCACATTTCATTTTTCTCATCTAATTTCTAAGATGACAAAGCAGGAATAAGAAAGATCTTGAGAAGGGTAAGAAATGTGATTAGAGTAAAATAATTTCCTAGAAGAAAAGTTTCAGAGAATGAAGGCTATTTAATATGAAAAGGAGAAGATACCAAGAAAGATAATAGCGCTACATTAATGATGAATGACATACAGGAGGGTAAGTGTTTGACCTATTTTAAGTATGTAAAATAGATACAAAGGGTCATCACCAAAGCCCTGTTCCTAAACACCATTATAACAAATGGCATTTAGAAACTATCCTTTGAAACTGAACCTCATATAGAGTTCTTATAATGTATAATAGAGTAAAATAACACTCAATGAATTCGGAGAGCTAGCAAATTGAAAACTGGTTAGAGGCTTCTTCTTTAATATAAATAAGGATAATGAACATGCAGATTGCCGGGGACATTTTATGCAGGTGAAGAGGTCTAGGGAGTGGAAAGGGAGGGAGGAAAAAGAAAAAGGGATCAGTGAAAGATGTGGAGAGAGAATGTAAAATGAAAATGTACATACATAAACAGTCATGGGTCACTTAATAACAGCGATATGTTCTGAGAAATTGGGAGCAAGGCAATTTTGTCATTGTGCAAGCATCATAGAGTGTACTTACACACTTCTAGATAGTATAGCCTCTACACACATAGAGGACATGGTACATCCTATTATTTCTAGTCTACCAACCTGTATAGCATGTTACTGTGCTAATAGGTGGGCAATTGTAACATGATCGTAAGTATTCGTGTATCTAAGTGTATGTAAACATAGAAAAAGTAGAGTAAAATCATGGTATTATAATTTTTGGCAGCACCATTGTATATTCAGTCTGTCATTGAACAAAATGTCATTATGTGGCATATGACAGCATATGCGTGTATATGCACATACACACATTTATATATACAAAAATATGCACAAAATAACATCAATCAATTAACAAATTGACCATCAATTTCTTATTATGAGTTCAAAAAATCTGAAGGTTTCACTTTAGGATTGCATACTATAGCACAACATTCTGTATCATCTAAGGTAGTTTTGGGACAGGTCTTAGCCTTTATCAGAAGTTTTAGGAAGGTTTCCAGATACTATGTTCTCACCTTGAACTTACAGATAAATTTTCAGAATTGGTATAATGGTTCTTATATCTACAAACACAAAAGATAATTACTAAAGGATTTGACTTTTCGGCATAGCAAAATATCTTAAACTATTTGGTTCTTTTCCAAATATTCTCAAATATTCCAATATTTCCCTCTTGCCAATATTCTCACTTATTAATTTTGTGTCTTAGACCCTTCCACTCTATTCAGCTGGACTCCAATCATCTATGGTGAAAATCCTGTCTTAAGAAACTGGTTCTCTAGATGCCAGACTAGTTACAGCTCTTAGTTTACACCTAAATGCACCTAAATGCAGAGTAAATAAAGTCAAGGCTTAGTAGAGATTTGTGTAATCAGGAAAGTGAAATGCCAGGCTTTCCGCTCTGTAATTAACAAAGCCATCACTTAAGGTTTATAGTGGAATACAAAAAATGCCATTTACAATTTGAAACAAAAGAACCATTAGCTTTCTGCCCCCTTTATTGCATTATTGATTTACAATCCGTCACTTTCATTTAATTTCAAGCCAAAAGCCTGCATGCCTAACTATTTTTTCTTCTTCTAAAATGGGCATTACTGATTTTGTTTCCAAATAACAGCCTCCCAGCCCTTTTTTCTCAGTCAGCTTTTCAATTTGTTTTATTAGTAATGACTTTCATTTCCCTTAATTATGTTTTTGGCATATATACTTTCAGGTACCTTTTACTATGTCACAGTAACAGTTTTTGGGCTCCTGTCTTAAGACAGAATCGCTGGGGACAGTTACTACTGGTCCTGATGCAGTTCCTAATATATGTTGCTTTATTAATTCTGCCCTGATTCAAGATCTTATATGGCTGCTCTCACTTTCAGGGGGATGAGAGTGAACGTAACTTTATTTCCCAGTCTTTTCTGACCCACAACTCCTCCCACCTAATTGCATACTTAAAAAAAAAAAAAAAAAAAAAAAAAACTATAGCACCTTTTTTAGCAGCCCTAAAAGGACTTGAATGAAACTGAAATGCCCAGTTGAATCTCAGTTTACTTAATTCTCATACTCTTTGCCTTCCACTAGAGTTTCCTATTGTAATTAAGAACTGGTACAAGCATAAGTTCAAAAAGTCTGAGTTTGGGCAAACAAATTATAATGTTAGTTTATGTAGTACTTTTGTTACTTATGGTTCCTATGACAAAGATTATTAACAGAATTTTTGCATCTGTTATAAACCTGGTGGATATTATTTCTATTCATTAGATATTACTCAAAATAACAAACAGCATTTCTGTGTAGTCAATTATGGTTAAAACGTCTGTCTCTGTCTCTCTCTGTCTATACATATATATATACATGCTCATACATATACATATATATGTGTGTATACATGTGTATAAATTATATATAGAGAGAGAGATATAAATTTAGTTGCTTTTGACAACCACTGGGCTTATACCATGTATTATTTTTAGATGTAAGTATAACAATTTTGTTACCATGAAGACCATTATTATCAAACAACATATTATTGTTTCATAGTCATAAATACAAATGTTGGTTCATCATCACCTCTTAAAATTATCACTATTAATATTTTCTTAAATGCACCAAAGTTTGAAAAATTGAACACTATGCTCTGTCACAAGAACAAAGTTGGTAATTGTATGTCTATACAGATGTCAATTTCAAGGTGTTCAGTGATCTTATAAGAGATTATTTGGCCAAGTGAGCACTACTTTATTTTTTATTTCTTGAGATAGAGTCTTGCTTTGTCACCCAGGCTGGAGTGTAGTGGCACCATCTCGACTCACTGCAATCTCCACCTCTCTGATTCAAGTAATTCTCTTGCCTCAGCCTCCCTAGTAGCTGGGACTACAGGCATGCACTACTATTGCTGTCTAATTTTTTTTTTTCTTTTTTAAGTAAAAATGAGGTTTCACCAGGTTGGTAAGGCTAGTCTGGAACTTCTGTCCTCAAGTGATCCACCCACCTTGGACTCTTAAAGTGCTGAGATTACAGGCATGAGTCACTGTGCTTGGCCTACTTTATTTTTTAAATATAAATATTTTTGAAAACTATATTTTTTCTCCAGAAATTATATACTTGATTACAACATTTTTGGAGTTCTGTGTTTAAAAATGCAGCATTTGATGTGATTATTCTTAATATCATAAGGGAAAGATTTAAGTATAGAGAAAGGTAAGTGTCAAAATTGGGAAAATGTATTTGAATTCAGAAAAGATTCCAATTTTAGGTAATAGGATATGATTTCATGAGCCTTGTAAATCAGCTGTAAAGGTAATTCTGCAAGATGAGCCCAGAATTATTTTTGTAAAATGTGAACAAACCACAATCTTGAAAATAGTGTCTTACAAGCAAGCTACTACTTTAAGGTGCAACATTCATTGAACAAATACCGCTATGAAAAAATATTTGCATACTTTGTCAGAGGATTCATTCTGAGTTGTCTTTTAGTTCAAATAAGAATGATTTATCAAGTTTCTTATTTGAACTAAAAAACAACTCAAAAAAAAAAAAAACAACTCAAAATTAATCCTCTGACAAAGTATGCAAATATTTTTTAATAGTGGTATGTATTTGCAATATATAATGAATATATATGTATACATGTACATATACAAATGTACATGTATACATATATATTATACAAATGTACATGTATACATATATATTATACAAATGTACATGTATACATATATATTATACATGTACATATGCAAATGTACATGTGTGTATATATATATTCATTAGACCATAATCCTACTCATTATTTTCATTTAATAGTTCATTTCCTTGGATTTCTACTTCACTCCTTCAAAATGTTTACTTTCATGTTTCACTGAGAATTTAGAAGTGAAGCATCACCTTCAAATCTCATCTAAATCCTCTGAGCAACTGGCAAGCAGTCACTAAGCAACTGCTCAGGTTTACCCTACAGAAGGTTGAAGAGTTGAATTCCATTATAAAATGAGTCAAGGGACCAAGGAAGCACATGCCGTCTCTGATAAAGATCTGTCCAACCTCTCTCGTCGAATTGCTGTGGTCTTTAGCTATTTTAATGGATTGGGAAGGAGCTTGGAAAAGCAAACACAAAGTAGTCGATATGAAGTAGTGATAAAATGAATTAGATCTAATGTTTTCTGCTATATTTAATCAAGCAATGATAGTAACATTTTGAACACCACTTTAAGTAATGTTTTATGTAATAAGTCATCAATGTCTCACAAACACCCTCATTTTATATCTCCCTTATTCTTGTTTAGATAATCTTTGTTACAGAAAGATATGTGCTGATTTTAAATAAAGTGAATTAATTTGAAAGATTCATTCTATCATAGTGCATACTGCACTTGATTGCATGATTGCAATAGCAAAAATTCCTTAGGAAAGACCTTAGAGAGTGTGTAAAACAGCACTGATCTTTAGGCTAGAAACGGTACAAATAACGTATAGTTTTTAAGATGTTTACAAAATGTTTTTAGGATCTAATAAATTGGAAAGAAGAAAGTGAAGATAAGGGAAAACATGGAAAGAAAGAATAAAGGAGGTCTTAATAGAAAGGGAAGAATAAAATTTAACCGTTTGAGACTTTTTCAAAAGGAGAGTTACCTTCAGCCGACAGAAAGAGAACATTTTAAAAATACCTGACGAGTTCCAAAATGATAAAAGTCTGCTCATTAATTGCAATGATAATGTATGTGTAGATTTAGAATTTAGTGAAATCAGCTGCATTTTTAGCATTATCACACAGCTATATAATCTATGTTATGTTAATTAACACATTTCTGTCTGGATAAGATAAGCGAGGATGCCCAGGAATGAATACAAATCTATGATTCACAGGCTGAATTCTGCTAATGTCAAGCAAGATTTACGAGTAATAACAAAAACTGGGTGTGCATTTCAGTCCCATCATTTTCTTGTCATTACAGCATGTCCTTCAACTTTTCAACTTCCAGCCTCATAGATTGCAAAATTTGTAATTTGTTCCAACTACCATAATTTAACTCTTAATATGACCCTTAAGTGAAGTGATGTCACTAAAGGGTGTTATTAGAAGCATTTTTTTTTTTTTTGATATATCTAAAATGGCATCCCTTGGTTATAGTTTACTAGAGAAATAATCGTAAAACCTATTTCCTCTTTTTATAATACGTAATTCAAAATGTTTTCCTGTAACTGGACAATTTAGAGAATGAATTTATACATAGGATTCAGATGCCATGAAGCAATCTTTATCTGATTCACTAAAAGCTCCAAGAGCATATCCACTATCCTTTGGTGGGATGAGGTAAGGTGCTGTCTTTTCAAAATAAACAAGGACAATACACTTTGAACTGCTTCTGGGGAAACAGCTTCAAATTCTATTATGACATTTCTCATTTAGGTTTTTCTAGGTACTGTCCAAAATTGACTGCTAACTCCAAGGCAAATTCTACCTCAATCCTAATGAAAATGCATCTATCATACTTTACCAATTCATTGTTCATTGACTTAACATAGAGTAGATAAACAGTAAACATTGTTGGAAAAAAAATGGAAGTGGAGAAGAGAGGAAATTCCACTGGAAATCAACGAGTTTTATTTTTGTTTTTTTCAGAATTCAGTGACTCCTTAACAAATTATATATGAAAGTTAGTGTCCTTTATTCTTTCCCATCATTTTTTTCTTAAATGTTTGCATATAAACTTATATGAAGGACGAGAGACCAAGTTAATTAGCTCTGGAAGCTTGCATGTTTTCGCTGTGAGCTTTGATCTCTTTCTCTTCAATAAGTTAGGTTGTTGGATCAAAATATTCATTCCTTTCAAATTTTTATATACATTTACACTTTTGCATGACCTCATGCTCTGCAGAATTATCTTCCTCACCTTTTAACTTTGGGTTTGGCCCTTTAACTTGCTTTGGCCAATGAGACGTTAGTGAGTATGACTTGAGCAGATGCTTGAGTTATGCTTGTACAATTGAGCTTGCCCTATTTGCTTCTGCCATCATCACGAGAAGAAAATACAGTAAGTAGTCACAGTATTCAGGCTCTTTAATGAGACTTGAAGTCTTTAATTTGACTTAAAATTCAGAACCACCATAGCTGATGCTTGAAGTCCCTGAACCTCAATCAGAGCCACCTCAACCAATGTGCAGAAGTCGAAGTGACATACAAATGTATATCATATGCCTCTGAAGGTTTTTTGATTGTTCATTAAGCAGCAAAAGCTGATAGCTACCACAGTAGGATTCTGTCCTGAATAGAAGATTTGGCCAAACACAGTATGAAAGTAGAGTAAAGATTTCTTACTTGGTATCATTTGTGTATATAGTAAGGGTCAACAAGGAAAAAATTAAAAAAGATTTTACTTCCTCTATCTACCCTATAATCTTCATTAAGCAAATCTCAGCCACCCCAAATAGAAACACGAGCCAACAGCTGAGCATGCTTGCTATGAGGATGTAACTACAGGAAAAGTTCCAAATCTCCATTAATACCCCCACCTCCCCTGCTGATAAAATATTTGTAATAAGAAAATAACATTAATTGGAACTGGTGCACTCGCTCTGTAAAAGTAGGTCTTGTCATGGTTTTTAGTTTCTCCCTTGAGAAATCCTCGATATTTCTCTATATAGAAATGTTCCTATTGTCATTTCTGTCAGGAGAGCAGACAGGCAGTCTGAGACACTCACCTCCATGCCAAATAAGGAGAGTTTTACCAGGAGTTGAAGAGCTGTATAGTATTTCTCCCCATGTCTCAGTCTCTACTTCTTTTTTAGGTGCCAACATGAACACTTAGAAGCAGACCCTCTACTCCTCCAGATTTCTGAATTCCTTTAGAGAAATTAAAATATTTTTCCTGGGTGGTAAAATCCTCTGTCACACATTGCTCTGTTAATTGCCAAGTGTGGGTAGGGGGAGGAACAGAAGGAGCAAGAAAAGGAGAAAGGGATATGACTAGTCTCACTGTTGGGTGACAGTCCTTTAATGAATTGCTGCAGTTACTATTCCAGCTGCTTATTCCTGTCCTTTGCACTTGCTGACAAGTGAGAGGCCTCTAGGCAACTATGCAGAAAAGAACTGGTCCTACCTCCATTGCCACATTCTCCATTCCATGTCTACAGCAGCGGTTTTCAACGTGATCCCATCTACTTTCCTCCTTTGAGAGTTCTTCAAAATCCTTGAACCGCTAATGGCATACCTTCTGATGCTGATCACTGCTGTAAATTTATTCTCCAATTTCTTGTCATACTTTCATATCAGTATGAGTGAAAAAGAGGTGAAAATGAATGCTCAGTCTGCCATCTTGATTTAAAAGTCATTTCGGCAATTTAAAAAGATTCTATTAGAGGAATATAATTTAAATATATGCTTAAACGACAATTACAAACAAAGCCGGCAACAGGGATTGGAGCTAGTTGAGTGTAAAGTCAAACCAGGCTTTTCCTAAATGATTACATTTAGAAAATGGTCCTTTATGCTTGCCCAGTGATTTCAAAGAAAGAACGAGTGAAGTGAAAACAGGGCAAATCAAAGCAGCCAGCCCAGTTCACGGAACTCTTCCCATGGAGAAAAAAGATTGATATTCTTATTCTTGTTCTTGTTACTACCATTTTGCATCTCCTAACATACAAAACACTGCACTGTTACATATCTCGTTTATTCTCCACAATTTATGCAGCCAGATAATTCTATTCTGATTTTACAAATGAGGAAATTAGAGATGTTACATAACATGCAGAAGTTCTCACATCCACCCAGTGACAGAGATTAGTTTCAATCTGAGTTCTGTCTTCTTCATGGACAAATTTCATCCTAGGTTCTCAAGTTATTTCCCCATGAACATTCTCAGAGGTGTGATGATCCACATTTCCCTGAATATATTCAGAGCAGCTTGGTAATATTCAATCTTCATGATTTTTTTCCTCCTCCTTTCTTTGTTCCTTTCACTTCTGTCTTAGTAGATCATCTATATAGACTCTGATGCTTTATAATTTGCCGTCTT
Organism: Aotus nancymaae; assembly: GCF_030222135.1. Classification (NCBI taxonomy): domain Eukaryota; kingdom Metazoa; phylum Chordata; class Mammalia; order Primates; family Aotidae; genus Aotus; species Aotus nancymaae. Next base: position 20,880,503 of record NW_026988473.1, on the reverse strand, counting down.
GTTCTACCTTTAAGGACAAATGAAACCTCAGACTTTGCTGTAAATGTTTTAAGTTCTCAATATTTTCATTCAATAAAAATGCCATCACAGTAAAATATGAGCAAAGCTACCCCAGAAACCACACTGAGGACCAGCTAAGTTAATTGATGCTGTTGCTGGTAATTGAGTAATATAAACAAAACATAATTTTGTTCTTTTTGTTGCCCCTCATTTTTGTTTTATGACTGGTAAGGTCCATTGCATTTTCTTCCAGTGGGAGCTGCTCTAACATTTTTAAGAAAATAATTTATGAAATTATAATTCTTCTCTCTTCAAGTCTTTCCTGGAATGCCATGAATATTAGACATCTATTTAGATACAAAAAAGCATTTGAGAGGGGACTAAAATTTCTGTAAAAAATGTATATTATGAGTTCAGGGGCAAGGAAATGAAAGGAATCCAGTTTGAAAATTCAGACCATTCTCTTTCAATATTTAAACTACAGCTATAAATTTTAGGCTAGTGAGAAGACAAGAAAAAAATCAAATTCCATTGTTACAAATCAGGTAAGTTATGAGATAGCAATCAGTTGAGTTTCTCTTCATTGATAATTAGTCTGGGCTTTTCTCTCTTCCACTTTTCATTCTTTCTATGTTTGGTATAATAAAAATACAAGGTCATAATTTAACTTTAATAACTTCTTAAACATGTCTTTCATCTCTCTTTCTCTTTTCCTCTCTTTTAATTGACATCCTCACTAAGTCAATATGATTTTTAAAGTATGCTCTAATATTCCATACTTCAGATATATTGTCAAAAGGTAGCTAGGCACTGTCAGCTCATGTTTCAACTCAGACAAACCTCATTTCTTATTTAGTCAGAGTTAAATGTAAGCATAGATGTGTACAAATGGTTTTGTGTAAGATGAAATAAACGAAACAGTTTGCTTACAAGCCTTTTCATTCAACATTTTTTTGAGCAAGATATCTTCTGAGGTAATAAAGAATACAAGCTACATATTTTCTAGGTGTTGGGCACCCATAATCCGTGTTTACCAGGTGTTTCAGTACATAATAGAGTCACACACAAGATGTCACATTAGCACAGATGTGGGAAGTATTAAACAAATAGCAACAGGAAAGGATGGACCAAAAAAGATTCAAATAAGAGATATATGTGTCTACGATTTTAAAGGCTTTAATGGTTGAACAGGAGTTTTTTGAGACAGAGAAGAGAAAGTACAGGAAGAATTAACTTGAAAGATTGGAACAACATCAGTAAATATGAGGAATTAAAACCATATTCTTACGTCATGATAAAGACAGGTATAGTTACCATTGAAGATTTCAGTGACAAAACTATATTTTTTTACCCACAGAGAATATTTTATAAGTGGATTGGAGAAGAGTAGAGGCAGAGGTGAATGTATTGCATTGACAGATTTTGCCCAATAATCTCTCCTTTGAAATTCTTATCTGCAAATTGGAATTGCTGCAAAAGATGATTTAATTTTTTATAGTTCTACACAGACATTGGCATCATATTACCTCTGTGTGCTCAAATACATTGATGATTTATATGACAATTACTTAATATCATTAATAGAAATTTGTGATCCCTTGCCAATTTTGATTGGCTATGGTAATCAAAAAATTCTAAATACAAAGGCCTTGGAAACCAGACTCCAACACTTAACTAGTGAGCCAATTTCTTCCTGCTGTGTCTGCACTGGTTGCACAAATTCTCTCCAAGGTGGGCATGCAGTCCAAGCCCTCACTTTGCACATGTTGCTCTAGCCAGAAGCAGCCAAGGAAAATTTCCCTTATGACCATTTCAAATAGAAGCATAGACAACAACATCTCATCAGGAGAATACAATGCATGGTCCTAAAATCTCTGTAAAACATGCCTTTCAGGGACTAGATCCTATGGATTTGAGTCCCACATCAACAAAGCTTTTCATTTAAATAGTCCCTGTTGGGAAAATGCATTAGTGTTTGTGATCTGTTAATTATAAATATGCAGACTACTAATGCCTCCTGTAAGGTTTCCAAGACATCCTGTGAAAATTCGTCATAACGGATCTTAAAAATATTTTTGTTTCACTCTGATAGTTAATTATAGCTCCAATGAGTCTAATAAGACTGTGCCACAATGCTTCTATTGATAGTCCTTAGAATTGCAGGAAGCCAAAAGCCCAAGTTATTTAATCAGAGGTCTTGATTTGTTTGGAAAATTTCACACAATATGAGCTGCATTTTGTCACTCAGTAGCCATTTGATGAAAAGCTGTGAGCCGTTTTGTTTTTTGTGTTCCAGATGAGGATTATTTAAAGCTCACTGCCCGCCTCTTCCAGATGCTCTTGCTCATGAATGTCCTGGTATATGGGAAAAAAGTTCATGTGGCTATTTGGAGGTAATAAAGCAAAATCATGGCTCCTAGGAGAGCACTGTATGGTGTTGCAAATAAACTCGATTGATTTTAAATTTTCTACAGTAAGTATTTTGCATCTTTCACATTTCAGAAATGATTAAGTCATTCTGTCAAATCAGTTATTTTTCTCCCATTTGTTTGTATGTCTTGGGAGTTCAAGAATTGTTGCTTCTAATAAACATAGAAAAAGTAATGAACAAGGAATAGGGTGACTGAAAATTGAAAATCTTCTACACATGGGCCCTTCATTGACTCCAGGTGAAACTTTACTCTGATTTCCATAAAAGTTTTGTAATCACTAAGCACTACGGAGAAGTGTTCATGTTTGTACAAGACAGTTAAGGACCAAGAAAGGGTTTAGGTTCTGGTTGAAAGATTTACTAGTAAATGAATAGCCAGGCAGTTTGCTTTTTGTATATGAAACATGCTTGAATTTCATGAAATCCATGTGCTAATTTATTGAGATCTATGAGTGGGAGAGGAATTGTGGACAGAAAATAAAGCAGCCTCATAAAAAGAAATAGTGTGCTCCTGTTAGATGTCCTTCTTTTACTTCTGAACAGAAAATAAATCAGGTACTGTAAGGTTCTTTGGACATTAAACTAGTTTCTTATTTGTTTGTTAGAATATTTAAATGGAAGGAGGTGATACAACTTGTGAAGATAAGGCTATGGAAACCCATGAGTTTCATTTTATCTGGAAAAAAGGGCTCTGGCTTCTTTTCCTTTAGTGGCTATGTAGCCTTTTAATACAGTTGACACTGAACTAAAAAAAACAAACCACTGCTCAAGGAAATAAGAGAGGACACAAACAGATGGAAAAACATTTCATGCTCATGGTTAGGAAGAATCAATATTGTGAAAATGGCCATACTGCCCAAAGTAATTTATAGATTCAACTCTATTCCCATCAAGTTACCTATGACCCTCTTCACAGAACTGGAAAAGAACCACCTTAAACTTCATATGGAACCAAAAGAGAGCCCACATAGCCAAAACAATCCTAAGCAAAAAGCACAAAGCTGGAGGCATCACACTACCTGATTTCAAACTATACTACAAGGCTACATAAACAAAACAGCATGGTACTGGTAACAAAACGGAGATATAGACCAATGGAACAGAACAGAGGCCTCGGAGGTACATCTACAACCATCTGATCTTTGACAAACCTCACAAAAACAAGCAATGGGAAAAGGATTCCCTTTTTAATAAATGGTGTTGAGGGAAAACAGGCTAGCCATGTGAAGAAAGCAGAAACTGGACCCCTTCTTGACACTGTACACTAAAATTAACTCCAGATGGATTAAAGATTTAAACAAACGACCTAACACCATAAAAACCCTACAAGAAAACCTAGATAAAACCATTCAGGACATAGGCATAGGCAAGGACTTCATGATTAAAACACCAAAAGAATTGGCAACAAAAGCCAAAATAGACAAATGGGATCTAATTAAACTCCAGAGCTTCTGTACAGTGAAAGAAACAATCATTAGAGTGAACTGGCAACCAACAGAATGGGGAAAATTTTTTGCAATCTATTCATCTGACAAAGGGCTAATATCCAGAATCTACAAAGAACTAAAACAGATTTACAAGAAACAAACAAACAAACCCATTCAAAAGTGGGTGAAGGACATGAACAGACACTTTTCAAAAGAAGACATATATGAGGCCAACAAATGTATGAAAAAATGCTCATCATCACTGGTCATTAGAGAAATGCAAATCAAAACCACATTGAGATACCATCTAACACCAGTTACAACGGCGACCAACCATTAAAAAGTCTGGAGACAACAGATGCTGGAGAGGATGCAGAGAAATAGGAACAATTTTACACTGTTGGTGGGAGTATAAATTAGTTCAACCATTGTGGAAGACAGTATTGGCAATTCCTCAAGGACCTAGAAATAGAAATTCCATTTGACTCAGCAATCACATTATTGAGTATATATCTAAAGGATTATAAATCATTCTATTATAAAGACACATGCACACATATGTTCATTGCAGCACTGTTTACAATAGCAAAGGCCTGGAACTAACCCAAATGCCCATTGATGATAGACTGGACAAGGAAAATGTGGCACATATACACCATGGAATACTATGCAGCCATAAAAAATGATGAGTTCATGTCCTTTGTAGGGACATGAATTAATCTGGAAACCATCATTCTCAGCATACTAACACAAGAACAGAATATCAAACACTGCATGTTCTCACTCATAAGTGGGTGTTGAACAATGAGAACACATGGACACAGGGAGGGGAGCATCACACACTGGGGTCTGTTGTGGGGGAACAGGGGAGGGACAGCAGGGGTAGGGAGGTAGGGGAGGGATAAAATGGGGAGAAATGCCAGATATAGGTGATGGGGAATGGAGGCAGCAAACCACATTGTCATGTATGTACCTATACAACAATCCTGCATGTTCTGCACATGTACCCTAGAACCTAAAGTGCAATAAAAATATATATGTATATATATACACACACACACATATATATATACAAACATATATATACATATATGTATAAATCTATATTATTTTACTCCACAAAGAAGCTCTTAAACTCTAAACATTTTTAGTGTGATCTTTTGTAACTTTAAGAATCAATTACTGGGCAATCATTTAAAATTTTTTCTTCTCCAACATCTGACCAAAGATGATACAGACTTTAGCCCTATTCTAGCATTTGTTAATTTGATTATTGAAGAAAGGTAACATGTTACATTATTTTTGTCTTTTTAAATAATTATGAAATCAATAATGATGCTTCCAAGGAGTAAAAAAAATGAATAAAATAGGAGTTTTTTTATTATTGAAGTTTATTTCTCAGTAGTGCTACTAGTTATGAAAGGTAAAAAGACATGCAGACTGGTGTAAAAGAAGTTTAATGGTCAAAGAAAATGAATAGCCTTTTTGGTTTATAAAGTCAGAAAGGAAAATGTAAGAATATTTTATTTATTAGAAATGTTACCTAACCCTAATTTGCAAGGATCAGTGAAAAATACCAGAGCAAATTATTTCTCAAAAATATTAAGGAAATAATTTAATTGCTACTCTTCGAAAAATTGAGGATCTCAAAAAACAGTTAAGAAATTGCTTGATTACTGATAAAAGTTCTGTAAGTTTTGTTAATTTCTACCAATAATGCTACCTCAGTTCAAAAATAAACTTCCAGGTATAAAAAGTAGTTTTTTAGGCAATTGGAAGAAAAGCTACACAGAGCGTTCAAATTCAGTAATTATATAGTAACATCACCATTGTCAGTAATAGCAATAAAAACTACATTAACGTAACCAGTCAGAATTTGAAAAGCATTGCATGTATGAGCTCATTTAATACTCTCAACAAACAAAATAGGCCAGTACTACTTTGACTCTTACTTTACAATTATGGAAACTGAGGAACAGAGATGTCAGGTAAATCATCCAGTTTTATTCTTAGGGTGTGACAGAGCTGTGATTTGAATGCAGACAGTCTGGAAAGAGACTCCATAATTTTAACCAGAATGTATAGCATGTATTTAAAAGGGTATATATCAAGATGTTATAGTATTGGATCTATTTTATATTTTAGTGGTTGTAATGTAAATCATTTTCAACTTCTTTGTGCTTTTATGTACATTTCACACTCTATCATGGACAAACAACTCTGTAATTAGAAATGAAGCATCTGAAATGTGCTTTAAAAATACTCTTACTAGCTGCCTTTCTTCTCTCTTATCTTCATCTATCACATATGGCTGACTAGGCTTCTTTTTCTACATGAGATCTCTAATGTGAAAAATAAATTACTTTTTAAAAATAAGCTTTCTTTTTCTAAATATGCATTCTTTCTGTATTAGTGACCAACAGAGTCTTGGAATAGACCTTAACAAGGAATTAGTTTAACAAAGCAGTTCCCTGTAGATAGCATAATTGTGGTTCAGGAATCTATTAACTGAATGCAGAAAAGGACAACCAATACATTCTGAGGGACTAAAAATGAACAAACTAGAAAGTCTGAGTCATAGGCATTTAGTGAATGAACATGAAGAAAGACAAGAAAATATGTTTAACACACACAAAGAAAAAAGTCACTCTCATAAAAGCCAGCAAAACATAAAATGTGGCTGGAAGGAATCAGACCACAAAGAAATGATCAGACATGTTCTATTTGTTCAAGAGATACACTAGCCATCAAATCTCTGGTTCTCCATCACAGGACTCACAATTTTGTAGCAATTTTGTCTATTTTCTTTGGATGCAATGGAGGGTAGAGAATAGAAGCTTTTTCAGTCTGTTGAACTAGGTAATTACAAAAAAGTTTCTATTCTACAAGTGTTCCAAGTACTAATTTCTAAGGGGTCTTGGGAGATGTTAGACAAATTTATGTCACCTATTCCTATGAGTAATTCTGAGAGAACAACCAGTTGAGTTCTATAAGAATATGCGCAGGACTCATCAAATAACTTAGGAAAGCCAGGAGTATAGGCAAATAAGATCATGACTCAAAGTATGTAACCAGGGCTTAGTATCAACACCCCTGTAAGTCCCAGTATTAGCGGATAAAGTTTTGTATCTGGTCTAGGATCAAGGCTTGGGCAGGTGACACAAGAATAATGTATTGGGTGATTCCAATCAATTTTCTCTTGAAATGGCAAATTTCCTTCCTACCTACTCAATTCTTTGTTGGAAATCATATCTTTTACTATAGAGAACTTCTCTAAGCCAAATATTCCCATCATTTTTCAGACTGTAGTGTTTTAACTGTGTTTCTCATCATGATCTCCTTCCACTGGTGACACTCAGTAACTTTTAGACTTACAAAGCAATAATATACTCTAAGTAAAAGAACATTGTACCAGATAATAAAAAGCACAGGCAGTAATTGCCAGACATACAATCTTTACTTCTCCACATCTATATCCGCTACCATTAGAAGGGTAAGAAAAAGTAGAAACAGTAATTACGAGAAGGCCCCAGAAGGACTGCTTTGTGTTAGGTAGAAATTTTGACATAGCTAGTTTAAAAAATGAAATCCACCTGTCCTCTTACAAAACAAGCAGTCTATTTTGAGGTAATATTAATAATATATCCTTAATTTTCAAAAGAGGAAATATAAGTGTCAAAAATTTCAAAAGACGTAAGAAGTTACTTTGTGGGTTATGAAAGACCAAATTTTGCATATAACGTGTAAATTACATAAGAATATACAAAATCTTTTTATTAGCCCTGTGACACTTTAAGAAATAATAGTGCCACCTCCATTTAGGAGGAAGACACAAATAAAAAATAGTTGTAAACTGCAAAGGAGAACCAACAACTGAGGGAAAATTGTGTTCTTAGCCCCTACATTTGTAAAACAATAACATGTCAATATATTATCATTAAGTTTACTGTGATCATAGAATGAAAATGCTTAGGTATCTAGAATGATGTTTTTCTTCAAATATTCATAGAACTGGAAAATATGGGTGCTTTGGTATTACACCTAGGCTTTGGGGATTTATTTATAACAAATGTCTTTGCCTACACAATAAATGTGTCTAATTACTATGCACTCTCTAAGTGGGAGCTTGGGCAGTAGTGGAGACAAAACCATTAAAATAAAGGATAGTAAGGGGATGAAACAAATGTCTTATCTCCAAAAGAGCTTAGAATAGAGCAGATGTTCAAAATAACAGGACCATGCATTTTGTTTCATTACATGTCAAAGTTTGCAGTGCAGGCTAAACTCTGAAGTTCATATAAATTCACCTAAAGACAGGCTTGTAGTTAAAATAAGAAATGAGCCTAGGACTAAAAAAAAAAAAAAAAGTGAAAAGAGTCCAGTTGGGTGAAAGAGGCCACTTTAGGCAGGTTTTGAAAGATATAAAGTATTTGCTTGATGGCATTAATGAGTCAGGCAAGTAAAACAGTTAAGAATCACTAGTGCAAAGGCCCAGGGTTTCTACATTTAGTCAGTCAGTGTAGAAGGGAACAATATAAATTAAATCTGATAGCTGGTTTAGGGAAAGCAAAAGGTTACTAAGCAGGACTGGGTTTTTTTTTTTTTTTTTTTTTTTTTTTTTTTTTTTTGAGATGAAGTTTAGCTCTTGTTACCCAGGCTGGAGTGCAATGGCGCGATCTCGGCTCACCGCAACCTCCGCCTCCTGGGTTCAAGCAATTCTCCTGCCTCAGCCTCCTGAGTAGCTGGGATTACAGGCACGCGCCACCATGCCCAGCTAATTTTTTGTATTTTAAGTAGAGACGGGGTTTCACCATGTTGACCAGGATGGTCTCGATCTCTTGACCTCATGATCCACCCGCCTCGGCCTCCCAAAGTGCTGCGATTACAGGCGTGAGCCACCGCGCCCGGCCCTTGTTTGTTTATAAGACAGAATCTTGTTCTGTCCCTCAGGCTTGAGTGCAGTGGTATGATCATGGCTCACTGCACCTCTGCCTCTCAGGTTTAAGTGATTATCCTGCCTTCGCCTCCTGAATAGCTGGGATTACAGGCATGCACCACCATGCCTGGCAAATTTTTGTGTTTTTACTAGAAACAGTTTCACCATGTTGGTCAGGCTGGTCTTGAACACCTGACCTTAAATGATCTGCCCACTTTGACCTCCCCAAGTGCTGAAATACAGGCATAAGCCACCGTGCCCTGCCATAAGCAGGATTTCTGACGGACCACCATTATTATCACACACTAAAGGAATTGAGCAATATCTCTGGAAAAAAGATGAATCACTGGAGTAGACAGTGGAGAATAATTTGTATCATGATTCTAGATTATTTTTAGTAAAATGAGAATTTAAATAATAGCAACAACCATGGAAAGATGCACGCTTAAGAAGGGAGATAATTAACAAATTTAAGAGTTAAACATTTTTAAAGGGTAGAGAAGGGCTGGGGAAAAATGACTCCATAGCTCTGAACTAAGAAAGATAGAAATGTCTCTGATTGGGATGTAAAAATAGAAATGGAGCGTATGAGGTGGGCTGGAGTAGGGCAACGAGTTCAAATGAATTTGGTTTTTGAAAGGTTAGGTATTACTGTAAGGCATCTGAGAGAAGATAGTCTACGGCAAATCAACGCAAGGTCCTAGACAGATGGTGGGACATCCAGTTGGAGATGTAGACTTTTAGAAATTATAGCAATTTGGGTCAAAAATGAAACCATTAAAAAGGTAAATACAGAATATGAGAGTCTTAAAGATTATCTGCACTTAGTAGTTTAGGAAAACAAGAAGAAAAAGAAATTATCTTATTATATAGAATAAAGTGATAATTTTTATGTGGAATCAAATGTATTTCCAATTTCTCAGGACTCTAAAATCTCATGCCTCTAATCCCAGCGCTTTGGGAGGCCGAGGTGGCCAGATTAAGTGAGGTCAGGAGCTCAAGATCAAACTGGCTAACACGGTGAAACCCCATCTCTACTAAAAGTACAAAAAAAAAAAAAATAGACTGGGCATGGTGCACATCTGTAATCCTAGCTACTGGGGGGCTAAGGAGGAAAATCACTTGAACTTGGGAGGTGGAGTTTGCAGTGAGCCAGGATCACGCCACTGCACTCCAGCCTGGGTGACAGAGTGAGACTCTGTCTCCAAAACAAAAAACAAACAACAAAAAAAATCTCTACAAGAGGAGTGAAGAATAAAAGGATGAAAAATTACCTTATACTGCTCTAAGAAGTTAGTGTATTTTTTTTTGACTTTGAGACTTTCTCTTGATCCTTTAGCTAATATTAACCTTACCTGTAAATAAAATTTTGGAGCTGGACTGCCATTTAATTTGGCCAAAAAGATAAATGTGTTTAAATGATGATAAGCTTTTTGGGAGCAGAGACTCTGTATTTGCTGCTTCTAGACAAAGTATTATACAACACCACACTGCATCTACATGACAAATAACAAATTAGAACATTAACACTGTTATTTAGCCAAATTCCCTAAAGTGTGTAGGAGTAAACTCAGAAATACTATTATTTATAAGATATTTTCCCAAAAATTACAACGTGAGGTTGAACAGTTGTATTTCTATTGGATCTATAATCTGTACTGGCAACTCCTTGCTCCTACATAGGCAATTTTCAAGTCCCTTACTTGAAAGAGTCTATGTCCTTTAGACAAAGGGCTGGAGCATAGGTCTGCATGTGTAAGATGCTGACTTGCAGTGCACATCTAATGCACATCAACCACAAAATTTAATGAATCGCTTTCTTGCCTGCCCTTGACCTTGCCAAGAACGCTATGTGTGCACAAATCAAGAAACCTGTGAGGCCATATGCTGTGGGTCAGCCTTTGACCAGTTTTCCCCATCCAGCTGTCACTCTGAAAGCAACATCGCATACACATACATTTTTTATACATATGCAATTGTCCTGAATTTTGGCCATAGGGGAACTTTGCTGAGAAACAGTGTTCTGGAGTTAAGACAAGTTAGTTTTCTGATTTCAAACATGGAATTTGAAAGTTATGAGTAATTTTAAAAACTCTCTTTCTCCATTTATGTTGTCTAATTCTAATCTTTAAAATTATAACTAATATTCATGTAATAAAATCAATAATACAATAGATGCAGAATAAAATTATGTTTTTCTATCTCTAGAGGTTATCAGTATTATAAGTTTCTTTTTTTTTTAATTCTTTTTTTTTTTTTTTGAGATGGAATTTCACTCTTGTGGCCCAGGCTGGAGTGCAATGGCACGAGCTCGGCTCAATGAATCTCCGCCTCCCAGGTTCAAGCGATTCTCTTGCCTCAGCCTCCCAAGTAGCTGGGATTATAGGCATCAGCCACCATGGCCAGCTAATTTTTGTATTTTTAGTAGAGACGGGGGTTTCACCATGTTGGTCAGGCTGGTCTCAAACTCCTGACCTCAGGTGATCCACCCGCCTCAGCTTCCCAAAGTGCTGGAATTACAGGCATGAGCCACCGTGCCCTGCTGTATTATAAGTTTCTTTTACATCCTTCCAGAAATGCTGTATGCTTAAAAACAAATAGGTGAAATATAGTTTTTCTGAAATAAAACCACATTGTTCTTACAATTCTACTTTGGGTATAGTCAGCAACAAACACTAGAAACTTTCGTAAACAAATATATATGGACTTACCTCATTGTTTTTAAGTCCTATGTAATATTTTACTTTATAGATGAGTAGTTTATACTTCATCAGTCCCCTATAATAGGCTTTTTAAATTATGTACTTTTCTGATTATTTTTCTTATCACAAGCAATTCTCTAACCTTTATTTCTGTGTTCCTTTGCATTGTTTTGTGATAATATGTGTGGATTTACATGTATCAAAATATCACATTGTAATAATTATTTATCAATTAAAAACATGAAACTAAAGGTGCTGGACAGGGAAGTCCTTGCTTATGTTTTATACACAAAAGACAAGACTTAAAAGATCATTGACTTCGCAGTCACATCAGCCTAGATTTGAATCCTAGTACAGTCACTTAGTTTTTTCTTTTTTTGGAGTCAGAGTCTCACTCTGTTGCCCAGGCTGGAGTTCAGTGATGCCTCCTGGGCTCAGGTGATTCTTATGCCTCAGTGTCCCAAGTAGCTTGGATTGCAGGCATGCACCACCATGGCCAGCTAATTTTTTGCATTTTTAGTATGGTGTGGTTTTGCCATGATGGCCAGGCTGGTCTTGAACTCCTGCCTCAAGTGATCCACCTACCTTGGGCTCCCAAAGTGCTTGGACTACAGGCATGAGTCATCATGTCTGGTCATAGCCACTTACTTTTTTGTATGTCTTTGGACAAAATAACTACTCTAACTCTCAGATTTTCTCTTGGTAGAAAGATGACAAGGCCTGCACAATTAAGATTTTCAGAAGGGAAAATATACTGGCTGGGTCATTTTTGTCTGGTATTTTAATATCCAGTATCTAGATAGTCTATTTTCAGATAACACACATTAAAAGACAACATCAATTTTATAAAACTTGTAGCTAAGAAGTCAGAGGAGCAAAAAAAGTGGGAAAAGAACAATGTTTTCGTACAGAATTTGAAGTCAGAATTGGACTATCCAATCCCATAAATTCCTAATTAAGTATTTTCTCAATCACGTTTACTCAATCACGTCTTTTTAAAATCAGCTCTCTTTTCTCATTGATTGTGAGGGTGTCTTCACCTTATATCTATTCCACATGGTGCAAGGATGAAGAAATTATTGGCAAAGTCCGTATAAACAAGTAAAAGAAATAAAAGAAGTCCTGGCAAAACATGACTGTTTGGTCGCCCTATCTGTTGTCCCTTCCAGCTGGGGGAGTGTTGAGGACAATGCTTAGCCATGATACCATTTATGGTTTGAGGGAGAAATTCAAAGGTGCTTATGGATGATATAATACATTCTTCATCAATACCCATATTTTGTGAACATGTATGGGGATTGGATCATTACTAAGAGTTATTCATCCTTGTCCAAAGTTACCTTTTAAATTTCAAATCACAATCAGACTTTTGCATTTTTCTAACAGATGTTACCATCATTATCTTGCATATACTGATGATGGCTTTATAAACTAGATAAAATTAAGAATCATTAACTCTTTATTTTGAAAGGTTGAGGAAATTAAGCTTTAGAAGCATTAATCCATCTGCCTGTATCTTCCAACTCCAAGTTCACTTTTCTTGCCACTATATCACACTGAATGCCACTCTATTTTAATACAAGACAAGAATAATCTAGCCAGTGGTTTTTCCTCTTCTGTGTCTTAGCTCTTTCAGAAAAAAATTTAATTAATTAATTATTTATTTATTTATTGCATTTTAGGTTTGGGGGTACATGTGAAGAACATGCAAGACTGTTGCATAGGTACGCACATGGCAGTGTGATTTGCTGCCTTCCTCCCCTTCACCTATATCTGCCATTTCTCCCCATGCTATCTCTCCCCAACTCCCCACCCGCCGCTGTCCCTCCCCTATTTCCCCTCAACAGACTCCAGTGTATAGTGCTCCCCTCCCTGTGTCCATATACACCATGGAATATTATGCAGCCATCAAAAATGATGAGTTTGTGTCCTTTGTAGGGACATGGATGAACCTGGAAACCATCATTCTCAGCAAACTGACACAAGAACAGAAAATCAAACACCGCATGTTCTCACTCATAGGCGGGTGTTGAACAATCAGAAAAATTTTTAAAGATAACTTCACTGATGCCCTATTAAATATAATACAAGCTATTCTGCATAAGAAACCAAAGTTCTCCTTCACTTATTCCAACATTTATGACTAGGCTCATCTCTTATTATTTGTGAGCTCCAGGACGATTACATCATAATCTTGTTCCTTAAATACATCATGAACTTCTTCACTACCTTGCCTTCCCTACTGTCTTTCGTTCAACTTAGAGGTCTTGTTCTCAATTATCCACCCATTTCACACTCTAAGTAAATCAGATGACAATGTCTTGACTAAGAAGTTCTTCCTGATTTCCATAGTCACAATGAATCACCCTTGCATAAAGAAAAACAAATGCATATATACCTACCATAAACTCACATATTCTTCTCTCTTACTAAAACTACTTATTTATATATTGCTCCCCTGAGTCACTATAAACAATTTATGAGCAAAATATTATCTATGTCCCACAAGAATCAAACATGCACCTGGGTATATTTGCCATTCCCTCCAGCTGGTGTGCCAATATTCAAAGCCTTCACTATTCTATCCCATATTCGAGACCCACCTGTATACCACCTTCTGCAAGAAACTTCTTCTGAATCTCTTTAGAAAGACTTACATCACTCTCTTTTGAACTCCAATATCACTTTATAGCAACTACCTCTTTCTTATATTACAGTGGTTTAAGTGTATCTTCATTCTTCCAAAAGATTTTTGCCCCCATGTAGGCATGGACTGCATCTATTTTGTTTACCACGGTATCCTCTGAGTCCAGTGCAAAGTAAGTGCTCAAACAATATTTGTTGTATATATGGAGAAACATATAATCTTCTTGTTAATATCTAATAAATCTATGTTTATATCTAATAAATTTTTAATCTCTCATGGTTGCTTTTAGGCAGAATTCAATACGTACTTTGAATTCTATGTAATTGTCATTTTTTAGGTCACAAACAGTTGAGTACCAGAAATTTTATTTGGTTCAACATAAAAGTAATAGAGTAAGTGAAATGATGGCTGAATAAATGAATGAAAACTCCCCAAAGCTGCAAATCATGGCATGCCTGCATTAATCATATACATAAATATGATTTCATTTGATGGAAAGTCATTGGGAGGTCAGGAAGGGAGAATCTAAATTAAAATATGTCACTCCTTCACATGGAGAAAAATGCATTTTGGTACATCATTTACTGCAGGGTGGACTAATACAGACTATACATCCACCAGGCTTTTTTTTCCCCAATATATTCATTTTCCTCTGTGCTCACTGAAATAAAAAATCCCTGTACCTGAGTAAAACAACAAGCTTGCATCTTCTCCTGTCCTTTCCTAGTGAGAATTCCAGCTACACTCCATTGTCAGAACTGTGTGAGTGCAACCAGGCTAAGCATAACTGCTCAGGAGTCAGACCACCTGCACACATTAGATGTCCTTATTGTAAAATTATATAAGACTAAAGTTATCTTATGGGGTTGTTTTGACTTCTTGTTGCAGTGCTTTTAAGGAAACCAATTTAGTAGATTTCCTGCCACACAGTGGGGGTTTAATAAATGGTAGTTTAGGCCGGGCGCGGTGGCTCAAGCCTGTAATCCCAGCACTTTGGGAGGCTGAGGTGGGTGGATCACGAGGTCAAGAGATCGAGACCATCCTGGTCAACACGGTGAAACCCCGTCTCTACTAAAAATACAAAAAATTAGCTGGGCATAGTGGCGCGTGCCTGTAATCCCAGCTACTCAGGAGGCTGAGGCAGGAGAATTGCCTGAACCCAGGAGGCGGAGGTTGCGGTGAGCTGAGATCGCGCCATTGCACTCCAGCCTGGGTAACAAGAGTGAAACTCCGTCTTAAAAAAAAAAAACAAAAAATGGTAGTTTAATAAAAAAAAAAAAAAAAAAAAAAAAAAAAAACTAGTCTGGTTCACTTATACATGATTTAATATTTTCCTGGACTAAGAACAGGGGTTCACATACACTGAATGGAGAGAAATGCTACTGAAATCAGAGCATTTAATAAAGCACCCAGAAATTGAACATGTTTCTTAGGAGGTTATAATAAGCAAAAAAAGATAAGAAACAGGAGGATAAGGAGGAAGAATATAAAGAGGAACAGAAAACCATCATTTCTTTAGCCCTTAATGTGTTCCAGGAACTTTCAAAGTCCCTTGCATGTATTGAGCATTGCATAATAAAGTAGAATAAACATTTCAGAATAGAAAATAAACAAAAAGACATAGAAAATATGAGAAAAAAATAGAAATTTAAATATGAGCCCTTGTACATAAATATCCAAATGATAGGAGTTGCAGAAACTGTGAAGAATACATATGGGAAGAAGAAAATGACCAAAGTGATAACTTAATAATAAGTTCCCAGAAATAAAGTCTGTTAGTTTCCAAATTTAGAGGACACACATTGCCTATCACGGTGGATGAAAAAGGCTCATACCAGGGAACATCTTTGTGAATTTCAAATGTTGGATCAAAAAAAAAAAAAAATCTTAAAAACCTTGAAAGAGAAAAAACAATGCAAAAAGGATTCAGAATTGTCATGGCAGTGAAATTTAATAAAATCCTATATAGTTCAGGGTAAATGGATTACTGTCCTCAAAATTCTGAAGGAAGAAGAAGATGGTTTTCAACCTAAGATTTGATAACCAGGCAAGCTACCAGTTATGTACTTAAGATTTCTGTAATATTTGCTATGTGGCAGACACTGTTGAAAACAGACTACATATATTAACATATTAAATTCATCAACAGTCCTAAACGGTTACTATTGTTATTTATCTCATTTCATATATGAGGAAATGGAGGCACAAAAAGGTTAAGCAGTGTGTCCCCAAGTAATACCAGTGCTTTATGAGAGGACCAGCGTTTACCAACCTACAGTCTTGGTCCACACATGACAACCTATCCCTTAACTGAAAGTAAACAGGTAGCCAAACAAAGAAACACTGCTTAGATCAGTTGTGATTTTGTTGTGCTAAACCTAAAACCCTTAACTAATTATCGATTCCATTACTATGTCCCAGAAATTCATTCAATAAAATGCATTATCTAACTTAATCCATTGAGAATAAGGAAAGGTCCTCTCTATCTCCCAAACTTTTATAATAATTCAAAATTGTCTATATGGTCATTTAAAAAATATTTAATTTTTAACATACGTAGTAGGTATATAATTATGGAGCACATAAGATATTTTTATTCAGGCATGAAATGTCTAATAATCACATCATGAGAAATGGGATATCCATCCACTCAAGCACTTATCCTTTGTGTTACAAACTATCCAATTATACTTTTTTAGTTATTTTTAAATGTATAATTAAATTATTATTGACTATATTCACTCTGTTGTACTATCAAATACTTGGTCTTATTCATTCTTACTGCTACCTAAAAATCAAATAATGAACTAAAAATTTGTTTGAATTATTATATGAATGATCTTCTATTTCTCTGTCTCTTATTAGGGAAAGCTTTTTTACAAATTTTAGTAAAAATGGCTGTTTTCCTAATTTTACTAAAAATGCCAATCTTCTGATAGACTCCACTTGCTTATAAATGGAGTCTCATAGATTCCACATCCTTACACCAATCTTCTCATAGACTCCATTTGCTTGTAAATTTGACAGTTATATCTACACACTGAGCTCATCCTTACCCTAAATTAAAATGCAAAAATATTTAGGAGAATAAGAAGTACATAAGTAGCATAAGAATATTTCCAGAGCTTTGGTTTAAGAATATGCTTTCAAGAAATTCGACTTTTCCTATGACCCAAATATTCTTTGAGCTCCTCCCTTCCCTGGGATGTGCACCACCTAATTGAAGTAGTTCCATAACCACAGAGCTCTGCACATGTTTAATGACACAAGTAGCACATCAGTCACTTGGCTAATAAGCGTTCTCTGAAGCCTGTGGAAACAGAGAGAAATGCTCCCGTTATTCTTCCACTGTGTATTACATTCCCCAAACATGTATTATTATTATTCTTATTACCCAGTTGAACCACTTTAATTTGAGGTTGGATAAATCATAAGCCGTTTCATTCTCAAGCCTCCCAAGTTATTATTTTACTTCATCCAAAGATTTTACAGCAGAGAACACTGGGGATATTCCAGATGACTTGAAATTATGTTTTTTCCTCACTCCCTAAAGGCTATAAAAGTGCAAAAACTCTGATGCAGAGAAACATTTCCATAAATAATTAGTACTGCATTGCATGGGTCAAAAAAAATACTGAAAATAATCCATAAAAAGGAAGAATTAACTCATTGGATAGGGCTAGGTTTTTTAGATATTGGAATACATTGATTCCTAAATGGATCTTTGGAGTGTACATTTCTAGGTTTGGCCACACAGTTTCCAACTCATTTTTTATAATATTTTAATCGAGTGAGAAGAATAAAACCTATTCCTCCACGCTACAAGGAATGCTTTGCTCACTTCATGTCCAACAAGGAAGCCTGAACCTAAGCTAATTTTCAATTCCATTGCTATTTCCCAGAAATTGAACCAAAGAAATATATATTACCTCACTTACTCCATTGAGAAAAAGGACTTTTGCTCAGTGGTTGAGATTAGGAATCAGGCAGATTTAGAATCCTGTGGCAGCTATCTTGGGCCAAATGCAGAAAAAGTGGACTGAAAATAAAGAAGACTCTAAAACTAAAGCTCAGATGTGGAAAAGGAGGAAGAAAACTCAGTCTAGTCATACCCCTTGACCTATCGGATCAATTTTCACTCATAGTCAAATTGCCCTCTGAAATTTTCAGTTGTGACAGCCATTGATTGTTTCATTCAGATTGATTTGAGTCACTTTTCCTTTTTTGTAAATGAAACTATCTTAAGAAACACTCTATTTTATGCAATTCTGAGACTATGTAAATATTCTAGTGATAGACATATCTAAACAACAAAAAATTAACCCTGGGTGTACTAAACACTAGTTTCAAGAGTGTGAAGATAAGTAAGACATTATCTCCACCTTCAACCTACAGTGAAGTTTTCTTCCCAGGTCTCTTGTTGACACTAGGGAGTCTTGTTCTTCACTTTCTTATATTAACTTCACAAATACCACAGATATACCTGTTATGATCCAAATTCTCAGGCAAGCAGTACTTAATTTTAGCATTAATGACTACTGGTAAATAGCTTCAGCGATGTAAAGAGTATGGGGCTCATAGGACCATCACATTCATTATATTTAAGTAGATATGACTCAGGAAAAAAATAAGGTTTCATAATGTTCATCAAGAAAGAGCATGGTCCTAGGAATCAGCGGATTTCTTGTTCTGTCCTGCCTCTTGAGTAGAACAGAACTGGGAAAATTGGCCCTCTACAAAGGAATTTAATTACTCCCAATGGCCTCCAATGTCCAACCCAGCTTCAGTAGCATAAAGTTATGCTACGTATAATTTCTAAATTCATACATTGAAACTTTTTTTATTTTTATAAAATTAAACGTGTTATGACTGTTGTTGTTATATAGTGCTATGTGATAAACCACCTCAATATTTAGTGGCCTTAAAAAATTTAGGCCACTTAAAGGCTGAGGTTAGAATTATCTGAAGGATTATTTACTCATATGTCTGGAGCTTGGGATAGGAAGATTCAAATAGCAGGGAGACAGAATTGCTAGGGTTCCTTGGACTTTTCCAGGTCTCCATCTCCACCTCCATCTCTATCTGACTGTCTATGTCCATGTCCACGTCCATCTGCACCTCCAACGTTATTTGTAGCTCTAGCTCTACCACCTCTGTTTCTGTTCTCTCTACTATGGCAGCTCAGAGCTCCTGGGGCAAAAACCCCAAGAGAAGCAAGCAGAAGCTATGTAGCTTTTTAGGACTTAGCCTCTGAAGTCACACAGCACCACGTCCACTACAATCTATAAGAATTGGGACAGTCACAGAGACCCACTCCTTTTCCAAGAGAGGGAAATAAAACCTGCTTTTGATGGAACAAAATTCTGGAAAAGTAGGTAAGACCACAAATATTGTTGCAATAATTTTTGATAAATCTGCCCAAATCACAAATACATATTTACATGTGAGTCACATATCTGTGTGTATTTTGACTTCTTTGAATATTTTACTTCATTTTAGTCCCAGAAATGTATACATCTGCTTACTATATTTACAGTTAGAATCAGTCAGTATTTCTCAAAAACATACTACTATGCAGGCAGGAAGAAAAGCATATTCCTGATGTGTGCTAGGAAACAGTGTAGAGCCAGTCTTGAATTAAAAACGTCCTTGAGTAACCTACATTCTAGAAAATTAAGAGGAGTCAGTTTTTGCATTTGTGAGAGTTGGGTAGGATTAAAAAAAAAAAACTGTTCCACTTTTTTTCTCAAATTCATCAAAGAGACCTACATTTATATTACATTTTTAATGACCCACGTGCATGTGTTCTTTTGATTTTCTCTCCACCCCTTTAAGAAAGCTGGATGTGGTTGTTTTCAAAACATACAGCTAACTTTCAGGGCACCTCACTCCAACTTCGTCAGTTTTACTCCTCACCCGCACAGTTTTCTCCAACAAACTGGTAAGTTGTCAGTAATAAAAGTCAATCTCGTAGTCTGTCAGAGATACATTTCAACAGGTTCAGAGACAGAGACATTTCATTTTCTTTTCTTTCTTTTTTTTTTTTTTTGAGAAGGAGTTTCGCTCTTGTTACCCAGGCTGGAGTGCAATGGCGCGATCTCAGCTCACCGCAACCTCCGCCTCCCGGGTTCAGGCAATTCTCCTGCCTCAGCCTCCTGAGTAGCTGGGATTACAGGCACGTGCCACCATGCCCAGCTAATTTTTTGTATTTTTAGTAGAGACGGGGTTTCGCCATGTTACCAGGATGATCTCAATCTTTTGACCTCGTGATCCACCCACCTCGGCCTCCCAAAGTGCTGGGATTACAGGTGTGAGCCACCGCGCCCAGCCGACATTTCATTTTCGCACTGTACCCTGCTGGTGCTACTTGTCCTGCGAGAGGCTTCAAGGGATATCTCTCACCTCTCAGTTTTGACTGTTACCCCCAGACCCTGCAATAACAAGGCTATCCATGAAGACAGAGGGAAACAAACAAACTGTGAGCACACCAGTTATTTCTTTATTTCATCTTCACTGATCCCTCTTTCAGTATTGATGAAATTGACTCAGTGAGATAACTCCAACAACGACCTTGTTGTGTAAAGGATAACTAAGTTGTATATTGCCAAACTCTTTATGACAGCCCAGAAGCCTTGAAGACTGTGCCATTCCTTTCTGTGACACAATTAATGCCTCCTGCTCAGAGGAGCAAATGGAGCTGTCTTCGAAAGCAGTAAATACTATGAAACTAGTAGGCGTTGCAGGTGGATTTTAGGGTCCCATTTGAACCTTTGGCTTTAAGATACAGCATCTCATGCTCAGAGTAATTCAATATTCAAATCATCTCGACTTTGTCAGCATATGGCAAGAAAAGCAACATGCCATTCTAATTGTATGGGCTCTTAAGACGAAGCTTTAATTTAGATATTATATTGCTGGATACCACATTCAATGGTACTGATAAGCACCTTTACATTTAACTCTACAATGGTGCACGTAGCCTATAATTCCATGCCTAGGAGCAATATTTTTTATTATTTGGGAAAAAAATTGCATCAGATACACCTGGATCTAAACCCTGTTTCTGCTAATTATCAGTTTTTCGATCATGAGCACGTCACTTAGTAACCTGTGTCTTGGCTTCCCTATTTGTAAAATGGGAAGAATAATATCTCTAGGAAGAATGCTCACTAAAAATAATAGATGATACAAGAGTAAGAGTAGTAAAGTTATAAATTATATTATGTATCCTATTGTATATACCATCTAATATTTTATATTATCATAATTATCATTACTGTTTCCATTATTATGTTTCTAGACTACTAAATTATTACTGTTTATAATAATAATAATATATAGTAGTCTATATAATAATAGACTACTACTATTATTACTGTTTCTAGACTACTAAAATTATACTATCTTGATTTTGATTGATAATAAAATTATATGATAATGATAAATTCATCTGTACTTTCAGAAATACATGTTCTCCACTCCTACTTATTTATTAATGTTTTAAGCATTTCTTTCTGTGTCTAACCTTCCTGTAACTATTCCTCATGTCAGCCAGAGTTCTTGCTCTTAATTCTGAACTCTCTGTGTATCTGAAGTAATTCAACTGTAGCACTTACACATTCTGTATTTTTGTTTTACTGCCTATATTTTCTTTTCTTCTCTGTCTCTCTGTCTCTGTCTCTGTCTCTCTCTCTCTCTCTCTCTCAAGCTATTATGAAGTAAAGGGTGCTGTCTGTCTCCCCTTCCTTCTCCTCTGCACAACCGAGCAAGGCTGGAAAAATCCATGGAACTGCTCTGACTTGCGTCACTTAAAATGCATGACCACTAACTTCAAGGAAGGCCCAGTCCTGCCTGTCAATCCTATATTTCTGATCCTTTCACTTTTTAAATGACTATTTCATACCTTTTCTCATCTCATCAAATTTCCAAAATCTCTTCAGCTTCTCAGCTAGTAACTTGCTTTCTCTTTGACTAAACAGAGGATTGATTAAAAAAAAAAATAGGCCGGGCGCGGTGGCTCACGCCTGTAATCCCAGCACTTTGGGAGGCCGAGGCGGGTGGACCACGAGGTCAAGAGATCGAGACCATCCCGGTCAACATGGTGAAACCCCGTCTCTACTAAAAATACAAAAAATTAGCTGGGCATGGTGGCGCGTGCCTGTAATCCCAGCTACTCAGGAGGTTGAGGCAGGAGAATTGCCTGAACCCAGGAGGCGGAGGTTGCGGTGAGCCGAGATCGCGCCATTGCACTCCAGCCTGGGTAACAAGAGCGAAACTGTGTCTCAAAAAAAAAAAAAAAATAGTGTTTCCAGGTTCTCACCATATATCTACATGCATCTGAGCCCTGTTCTACCTTTCTTCCTGTAGGTGTGTCTATTTGTCTGTACACCGAATGGCAAACTTTTTACTTATTTGTCTTTTTAATCACTACCCAGCCTCTCTCCCCTCTTCTGGGATGATTTCGCTTCAGCAATTCTTCCTCTCTGCTGCTCACTGGTTCTTCCTTTCCTGCTAGACAATTCCCATCAGTGTACAAACATCCTGTTATAAATCTGTCTTTGAAAAATATCCCTCTCCAGAGCTCATTGCCTTCCAATAACCATCTCAATTCTCTGCTCTTTACAATAAAACTTCTTGAAATAGTTTACTGTATCTTCTACCTCCACCTAATTCTCTCCCCATTTCAACCTGGCTTCCTTCTCCACTATTCTACTGAACTGATCTTGTCAAAATCAACAATGAACTGCATAGAGATAAGCATCTGAGACAATCTCTCTCTTCTACTTTTTATAGTTGGTCTGGGAAGAAGGATCCAGGCCCTTTGGATTGCAATCTCCTTTGCCTGGACCTATTTTTCACATATCTATATGTCTCAATATTGCTTGTCATATTTTTGTTCGAACATTTTTTTCACTGTAGTTTTCTCAATTATATTTAAAATTTGTCTTATATCTCTCCACCTCTGTGGCCTACCTATATTCCTCCCCTGCTGCATTTTTTTTTCCTTTTTCTGTAAGTAGATACTCAACTCATTCATTTACTGTCTCCTCTCCTCCTCACAGAAAAAAAAAAGCCTCATAAGGAAAGGAGTATATTCTGTTTGTTTCACTATTGAAACTTCAGCACCTAGAACTATATTGACATGTTTTACCTACTCACTAAACTGTACATTTTGAATAAATGAATGAATTGGTCTCTGTATTGGCAGATCCTGGCATTATGCCTTACAAAGAACAAACTCTCAGTAAACGGTGGTTGTTATTAAATTTGTTCAAATTTGATTATACTATACTCCTTGAAATAGGAAGACCTCATTTTTGCTTTCATTTTATTTCTAAAATGTATGTGATTTTTAGGATTTTAAGAGATTGAAATGTACAAAAGTAATGGTTTGAAGTCCTAAGACTGCACATGATAAAGACTTAAATTACTCTGTCTTTATTCTGTACCCTTTCCTATTGCTTTATTCATGCATTTTCCTCTCAGTAAATATCTTTAAAACCTTTGTCTCTATTTATTACCTCCATTCCATCAATTCCTTTTTGTTTTTTATTAGACTTTGTATGGATTTCCATTTCAACCAATTTATGAAAATCACTATTGTTCATGTTACTAGTGACCTTGGCATGGATAAATCCAATGTTTATATATCTTCCATTATCTAATTGACCTTGCAGCAACAATTGAGACTCATGAATACTTGCTCCTTGTGGAAATGCGATCTTCTCTTGGCTTCTGTGTCACCATGTTTCTCTCAGCTTTTTCACCAGCCATATCTGTTTCCTTTATTATATCCTTCTCTGTTTCAGTTATGAATGTAGGAGCACCCCAACATTTGGTGGAAGCCCTCAAGTTCTTTATCTTAACTCTCTTCCAAGATGATCTCATTTTGTTCCATAGTTTTAAATAACATCTGTAAGCTAACAGCCAAATTTTTAACTTCAGTCCTGATCTTTCTCTCGAGGTTCGACTCATTTTTAAACACAGTGCCTTGCATTGGATGTCTAATAACATTTCAAGATGAGTGTATCTCACATAGCACACTTGGTACCTCACCTCCAGTTTCTGCAAATTGTTCTTCCATTCCCTTCTTCAAATCAGCAAAGGGCACCAACATCTATCTGAGGGCTTACACTAAATACTCACAATTAAATCTTAATTATTTTATTTCTCTCACCCCAACTCTTTTTTGCTTGTTTTTTGTTTGTTTGTTTGAGACCAAGTCTCGCTCTGTTGCCCAGGTTGGAGTGCAGTGGTGCGGTCTCGGCTCACTGCAAGCTCTGCCTCCCGGGTTCTAGTGATTCTCCTGCCTCAGCCTCCGAGTAGGTGAGATTACAGGCACCCACCACCATGCCTGGCTAATTTTTGTATTTTTAGTAGAGACAGGGTTTCACCATGTTGGCCAGGATGGTCTTGAACTCCTGACCTCGTGATCCGCCTGCCTTGGCCTCCCAAAGTGCTGGGACTACAGGCATGAGCCACCATGCCTGGCCCCTACTCTTAATTAATTAGCATATCTTTTTGATTTGGTGCCTGAAATATATCCACCAACTTTCCTCAATTCCATTGTCACCATTGTCGTTGCTACTGTGGCATGCTAAATGATCTGACTGTATCCATACACAACCCCTTGTAATCCAGGATATTTTTTTTCTAAAAATTTATATCCAATACTAACATTTTCTTGCTTTAAATTGTCCAGTGTCCTCCAATGTCACTTAGAATAAAATCCAAACTCTTCCTATATTTTGCAGAGCCCTGTATAATCAGACCTCTGTCTCCCTCTCCAATCTTGTGTTCTGTGTTCCAGAAATATGGGAGTTCTTTTAGTTCCTTGAGCATGGCACTTTGATTCTTGCCTATGGATGTTTAATTGTATTCTTCCTTCATCTGGAAGTTATTTCTCAAGCTTTTCTTTTCTTTTCTTTCTCTTTAATGTCTGACTCTTTTCTTCACACAGATCTCACTTCAAATGTGACCTTCTAAAAGAGGCCCTCTCCAACTCCATTATTTAAAGCACTAAGCCATCTTCTCCCTTCATGTACTGCTAGCTCTAATCACTATTTCAATTTCTTACTTTATTTCCTCCATAGCAGCTAAGATTATGAGAATCCATTACATTGATTATACCTCAAGTTTATGATATTTAATAACTGATAGACTGTGCTCATATAGGAATATAAGTTCCTTGAGGACAGGAACATTAAGTATCCCATTCACAGCTGTTTCCTAAGAGCCTTGTACAGTGCTTGCCAGAGGGAAGCTATCAATATATTTTGAATTAATATATAAATGGCATTTGCTTTTTTTTTTTTTTTTTTTTTTTTTGAGACAAGAGTCTCACTCTGTCACCCAGGCTGGAATGCAGTGACGCAATCTTGGCTCGCTGCAACCTCTGCTTCCTGGGTTCAAGCAATTCTCCTGCTTCAGCCACCTGAGTAGTTGGGATTACAGGCACATGCCACCACACCCGGCTAATTTTTTATATTTTAGTAGAGACGAGGTTTCACCATGTTGCTTGGTCTTGAACTCCTAAGCTCAGGCAATCCACCCAGCTCGGACTCCCAAAGTGCTGGGATTACAGGCATAAGCCACTGCACCCAACCAAATGGCATCTACTTGAGGCAGGCTATTCCCTTGGGTTATCCTTGTATGTGAGGTAGAGAGGATCATTCATGAGTTTCAATGTCCTTATATGTGAGATAGGGAGGATAATAGCAACTCTGCCAAGATGCCAAGAAGATCAGATATATAGAAATCAATGTAAATGCTATGGCCCTTTCAGAATGCAGCAATTATTATGAATGAGACTTAGTTTAATTCCAAACTTCATGTACCTTTTCCTTATTATTTCATTTACCATCCTTCTTTCTAATTGCAATTGCATTGTAAGTACTGCCCAGTTTAACATGTAATTGCCTGTAATTTTTGTTAGCTTATGTTACAACCTCCCAAAGATTATTAAATTCAATAAATGTCAAATGTAGTGGAAAAGGAGATGCTTATTTCTATTACTAATCTTAATTTGTAGAAATAGACTGTAGCAGAAAGTACATGGGTTTTTAAATCACATATAACTAGGTTTACATCATGATTTAGCAACTTCAATAGTTATGTGACTTAGGCCTCTGACTTAAACTCTCTGATGCACAGTCTTCTCCTTTATAGAGTGTACACAGTTATATACATCTTGTGAATTTATCAGTAGAGTATGATTGCTCAAGAAGTAACATCAATGATATTAATAATAAGAATGATGATAAAATAATAATGACAATATTTGATAAAGTGGGCTTTAGAAAAGAAACTTGGCCCTCAAGGTAACAATTGCTTTTGGCTCTCTATGTTAAAGTATAAGATTCTTAATGACTTTAAGAAAAAGCTAGCCCCAGAGCATTTAAGAGATACTATGTAATACTTTTCTCAAACATAAGAATAGGAAATATATTTGCCCTAAGAGCTAAGCCACAAAAATGAAAATGTGATAAGATATTAGAGGAAAAATATGACTCCAATGGCATACATCCCAGTATAGAATTTAATTTTTACTCATCCTAAAAGCAGCTTCTGTGGATAATGGAAAACTGTAATTGTTAATATTAGAATAATCAAAGATTAAGGCACCAAAGGGCAAGAGAAGCCTCCAGTTACTTATTTGTTTATAACACATCTGCAAAATATTTGGGTTAAAAAAAGAGAAGTGAGCAAGTGAATCTGAAAAAGAAACAAATTGTAGAAGTCCCTAGATTCTGGAAAGAGAGAGAGAAAGAGGAAAAAGATACATGATGCTATACAATGCATCTCTTCATGTTAACATCTTGAAATACGTGATTTGAATTTCAAAGTTTCACAAAATTTCCCAATTTTCTTAAGATCTCAGACTTGATCATTTCATGTAGGGTTGAGTTTGCTCAGTGTGTATGATTACAAAATGATGCCAGAATAAGATCTAATTGATCAGATTACTCAAGCCAATTTTGGGACCCATAGCACAATTCCTTCTTTCTTGTATTACAGTAACTCCTGCCTGTATTAGTTTGTTCTCATGATGCTAATAAAGACATACCTGATACTGGATAACTTATAAAGGAAAGAGGTTTAATTGACTCACAGTTCCACATGGCTGGAGTGGCCTCACAATCATGGTGGAAGGCAAAAGAGAAGCAAAGTCACCTCTTACAAGGCAACAGGCTGGAGATCTTGTGCAGGGGAACTCCCATTTATAAAACCATCGGATCGTGTAAGACTTATTCATTATTGCAAGAACAGTATGGGAGAAATCGCCCCATGATTTAGTTATCTCCACCTGGCCCCACCATGACACATGGGGATTATTACAATTCAATATGAGATTTGAGTGGGGACACAGCTAAACCATATCATTCTTCCCTGGCCCCTCCAAAATCTCATGTTCATTTTACATTTCAAAACCAATCATGGCTTCCCAATAGTCCCCCAAAGTCTTATTTCAGCATTAACTCAAAAGTCCACAGTCCAACATCTTATCTGAGACAAGGTAAATCCCCTCTGCCTGTGAGGCTGTAAAATCAAAAGGGAGTTAGTTACTTTCTAGATACAATGGGAGTATGGATATTGAATAAATACACCTGTTCCAAATGGGAAAAATGGCTACATGAAGGGGCTACAGGCCCCACACAAGTTTGAAATCCAATAGGGCAGTCATTAAACTTTAAAGTTCCAAAATGATATCCTTTGACTCCATATCTCATATACAGGGCATGTTGATGCAAGAGGTGGCTTTGGGTAGATCTGCCCCTGTGGCTTCACAAGGTACAGCCGTTCTCCCGGCTGCTTTCACAGGCTGGCATTGAGTCTGCAGCTTTTCCAGGTACACAGTGCAAGCTGCCACTCTCCCTCTTCTTACAGCTCCAGTAGGCAGTGGCCCAGCAGCAACTCTGTTTGGGAGCTGCAATCCCACTTTTCACTTCTGCACTGTCATAGCAGAGGTTCTTTATGAGGGCTCCACTCCTGCAGCAAGCTTCTGCCTGAACATTCAGGCATTTCCATACATCTTCTGAAATCTAGGTGGAGGTTCCCAAACCTCAATTCTTGACTTCTATGCAACAGCAGGATCAATATCACATCAAAGCTGCCAAGGCTTGGGGCTTGCACTGTCTGTAGCCATGGCTTGAGCTGTACCTTGGCCCTTGTTAGCCATGGCTAGAGTGGCTGGGATGCAAGGCACAAAGTCCTTAGACTGCACACAGCAGGGTAACCCTGGGCCCTGCCCATGAAACCATTTTTCCCTCCTAGGTTTCCAGGCCTGTGATGGGAGGGGCTGCTGCAAAGGTCTGTGACATGCCCTGGAGACATTTTCTCCATTGTCTTGGTGATTCATATTCCATTCCTTGGTTCCTTGTTATTTATGCAAATTTCTGCAGTAGACTTGAATTTCTCCCCAGAAAATGGGTTTTTCTTTTCTATTGCATTGTTAGCTGCAAATTTTTCAAACTTGTATGCTCTGCTTCCTCTTGAATGCTTTGCCACTTAGAAATTTCTTCTGCCAGGTACCATAAATCATCTCTCTCAAGTTCAAAATTTCACAAATCTCTCAGGCAAGGGCAAAATGTCACAAATCTCTTTGCTAAAACATAGCAAGAGTCACCTTTACTCCAGTTTCCAACAAGTACCTCATCTCCATCTGAGACCACTTCAACCTGGACTTTGTTGTCTATGACACTATCAGCATTTTGGTCAAAGCCACTCGACAAGTTTTTAGGAAGTTCCAAACTTTCCCACATTTTTCTGTCCTCTTTGGAGACCTCCAAACTGTTCTAACCTTTGCCTGTTACCCAGTTCCAAAGTCACTTCCACATTTTCAGGTATCTTTACAGCAGTACCCCACTCTACCACTACCAATTTACTGCATTAGTCTATTCTCACACTGCTAATAAAGACATACCTGAGACTTGGTAATTTATGAAGGAAAGAGGTTTAATTGACTAACAGTTTCACAGGGCTGGGGAGACTTCGCTATCACAGCAGAAGGTAAATGAGGAGCAAAGTCATGTCTTACATGGTGGCAGATAAGAGAGTGCATGTAGGGGAATGTCCCTTTATAAAACCATCAGATTTTGTGAGACTTATTCACTATCATAAGAACAGCCCAGGAAAAACTCACCCCATAATTCAATTACCTCCCACTGGATCCCTCCCACATAATCTCCTACGGATTATGAGAGCTACAATTTTAGATGAGATTTGAGTGGGGACACAGCCATCCATATCAATACCCTTCCCTCAGACCTTATTTACCAAAACACATTTGATAGATACTTTGTTCTGATTCTCCTTTGAAGTCAGTAATATTTTACCTTGCAGGTCTTGGATGAATTTCTCAAGACCCTTGATTGCTCTCCATGGGAAGCCACCTTATTCTATCACCGATACTTTTTAAACCTGTCCTTTGTGGCTTCCTTTTTGCCTCTTGTTCCCAGAGCTGATAATTTGTGGCACATGTCCTTCCCAAGGAGCACCAGTCTCATTAAAATTGACTCCTGTTGTTACTGTTTGCTCAAATTCAGTGGGAATGCCATCAGCTCAGTGCACTAGTTGACCTACACCTTCCTCTTTACTCTAGTCCAACTGGTTGTCACATAAACATCAAGAAAAGGAGCTTGTTATAAAAGTGACACTTTTACCAGTGCTATATGATTGTGCATGATCGAATAGAGAAATGACCTACATTTTTCCTCCTAGCAGTAAAGCTAATAATTAAATATATTTCTTAATAGAATATAAGATGCTTTCTATACATGTAGTCAAAACTATTTAAGGCAATTTCACAATGTGAGTAACAGTGAAAGTAAAGAGCTAAGAGGATTTCCCCCCAGTTTGTCCTACCACTATAAAGCGGACCAGAATCACCCACTTGGACTAAATCAGAAACCTGGGTCCATCTGGCAAAGGAGTAAATAAAGCTCAAAGAGACCAAAGTTGAGGTTTGCTGACAGTTTGTAAGTTTTACACATATTGACTATCATCTGCTTCTTTTTGGAATGCAAATGGCAGGTCCTTAATTCTAGGCCACTAGAGGTTATTAGGAGGAACTGGGACGTAAAAGCAATAGCTTGACAATCACTCCACATCTGTGTGCCAACAGATTGCTGGATTTTACTCTTCACTCTCCATTGAGATCAGAGAGCAGAAAGCACAGCAGAAGTTACCCATGAGTAAATGTGAAAACCAGAACCAGCTGTCCTGTCCTGTCACAGATTCACAATAGATATCCAGAGGCTTTTTATAAACTACTCTGCCTGGAGTTTTTTGTCTTTTTCTTTTTTTTTAATTAGAGAGGAAGGCGTTACGTTGCATGCAAGGCAAGTGCTCAGAATAATAACCATTGGCTTCACACCTTGATTCATTTATAATGCATGTGTTAATAAGATAGTTACTGTGTTTTTTAGACACATTCTTATAGACAGTGTAATCATCATTAGCATCATTTAGCATCATACTTATAGATATAATAATACAATCTGGATGATATCTACTGGTGGCCAATTTCCATTGTTAGGTAAATTCTAGAGGTGCATTTAAATGCAAGTAACTAGGAGATTTCCAGGCTTAGAAAACAACGTTTAAATAACCTTAAAGTTGAGAAGTATACTACAACTTGTATTCCATAAGATAATCTGATATTTCCTTAATCCTCAATCTTTTTGCAAAAGATATTATATTCAGGGTTGATTATGAAGGTCTTTAAAAGGCTTTCCACATATAGGTAGAAGATTTGTGGTCCCATCACAATAGATATCTATAAGGCAAAGACAGGCAATCCTGAATGGAACATAATGCAGAAGCTGATAAATGTGTCTCTTTTTCCATCAGAGCCTTGTCTACAACAGTTAGATTAATCTGAGACAAGCATAATGACAGCTGTCTCTGTTCTAAGACAAATTGCAGTGGTGTAATAAATAAGAATCGAAAGCTAGAATAGCCAACCCGGTTATTCCTTTGCCTCATTCAGAAAACTTTCCTGCCAGTGTGCCTGTACTTGGCAGCAAACTGACATAATATTTATCTAACCTAAAAGAAATGCAGGTGACAGCTACCTGAAATATCCGTCTCCTCAATGACTCTTTTTCATAGTAATAAAAGGAAGGCGGGGTGGGGGAAGCGAGAGAGAGAGAGAGACAGAGAGACACTTTCTGAAACCATGATTCTCCAAGGGCTAGTTCTTTATATAAAGAAAACTGAGAGTAATTAGTAATTATTCAGATCCTTTCAACTCACAAGGATACTGGGATCTGATGAACTGCATTGCATCATAATGGTTATTCTGGCAAGACCTAGTCCACCTGTCTTAGTAGAATTAGTAGTTGATGCAAACAAAGGTTGCATGGTTTAGTGAGAACATGTTAGCATTTAATTGGGGAGATCTAGTTACTGGTCCCTAGTATCTTACTCGCATCCAAATTTTGCTGCTTCTTCTGTTCTTTTCCTAAATAAAAAACAAACATCATCCACAAACTTGCGCAAGTCAGAAACCTGGTAATCATTTTTGAATCTGATCTCTTTCCTACATTAAAAGTCAAGTTTAACTCATCAGCTTTCACCTGAGCTGGCTGACTCCTCAAATGCTTAGAATTCTTTTTCTCTTTTCTCACTGCCAGTGCCTTAGGTCAAGCCTTCACTTTTCCCTAACTTTATCATAACAATACTTATGAAGCCTCCTTTTATACTTCTATGATTTTCTGACAG
Organism: Aotus nancymaae; assembly: GCF_030222135.1. Taxonomy (NCBI): domain Eukaryota; kingdom Metazoa; phylum Chordata; class Mammalia; order Primates; family Aotidae; genus Aotus; species Aotus nancymaae. Next base: position 20,848,636 of record NW_026988473.1, on the reverse strand, counting down.
CATACCACACATTGCTGCCTGCAAATCTTTGTACACACTTAAATCATGTCAGAAATTCACTCAAGTTAATTATGCATAATGGGCCTCAAGATTTGATTTGTTTGTTTTTCCCTAAGGTTATGAAAAGATCTTTACTGAGTAATTGCCTTGGTTAAAAAGGATTTTCCAAGTGAAGTGTCTTGATCAATGTCTGACTTATAAAAAGTATAAGATTTCTTCTCTCTTCTCTCATCATTTCACTCATCTTTACTGATATGGTTTATATTGTAACACTATCTTACTTAGGAAACCAAGGTTAAGATGCTTCTCCTCAGGTTACATTCATAACATCTGTGAAAATCATTTTTGTGACACAAATCATTGCACTATAATTGTCTATTTAGTGTTTTATTCCCACTAAGAATTGCAACTTCCTGGATGCTAAGACTTGCCATTCCATCTTTATCTGTCCAATTATTGGCTCAGCGTGTGAATAGGTACCTAATAAATCTCACTTGGTATATCTTGCAACACTAAATTGCTACATTTGTCAAATAAGCTCTGGCATGTAAAAGTTTTATTTTTTTAAACTCTCAGTTGCTTAATAACATAAGGCGCTATTATCATCACTAATAATAAGAAAGATTAAGTTAATTCCTTTCTCCTACTCTTGTTCAGTTTCTATGATGAGGAAAAAAATGATTTATTTCCTAAAAACAAATGCAAGTACATTTTTTTCAAAATATTTTTATGACCAATATTCTATGCTTTCTCTTTTTAAATATATTATTTTATATTGACATGTCATGTTGAAATGATACTCAGAAACCTTGCACATCATCGGTTTCCAAAGATATAGCTAAATCAATAGCGTACATACTAAATTAAGAAATCAGATTCATAAATTCTAAATGAGTTTAATTTGTATTTCCTTAACCAATTCATAACTAACTAAACAATACTTCACCCATTTTCTTAGCCTGTCACTTCACTGAGGTCTTACTCTACAGGTATAAACAATTTCACTTTTGTTACTATGAAAGATAAAAAAATAAAACAGGTGATATAATACACATGGATAATGCCTATATATATCCTGAACCAATGACATGGAGATTTTCAGTTTTAGAAAAACTGACAATTCATTTCCTACAAAAATTGTAAAGAAAGTCTAAAAGGTAAGAGGTATCCAATGATACATCATCTTGTTTTTTCTTTACATTAGGTTTCCAATGTTATCTAATGGTGAATCCATTCTGAATAAAATGCTTGGCAAATATATGCAGAAGAGTTGGCAGGACATCCAGGTATGGGCAATTAAGAAGACAGGCAAATCTCCTTCTGCAAAAGCGACTATACAACTGCACAGAATTGACAAAAGTAACGATTTCAGCACTCTGGAAATACACCAAAGTCATAAAAAACATCTGAGAGACATTTATAGATGAAAAACTGCAGAAGGACAGGTAAGAACAAAAGGACTTTATACTGTTCTTGCCTTGAAATTCTACTACTTCCCAACTTCCACCACTGGATGGAGATTCAGCCAGAGAAGAGTAAAGCAAAGAGGACTGGTACCTTTGTTGTAGTCGATGTTGGCAGCAGTGCCACTAAGCCTATTGGTGTTGTTAGTAGAAATTACAAAGGATTTTCAAAGCTTCACATCGCATGTTTGGGGAAAATATATTCCTGATTGAGGCTATATGCAGTTAAAAACTAGGAACTTCTAAGCTAGCCGCATAATCTTGGTCAACTCTGAAGCTATGTACATAAACATAGGAGATGCAAAAGGGCCCAGCAGAAAATAAATGCCAGGGAAGACTTGAAAATTGGCTGAAATTTGAATGTGATCCACCACAGGCTGCATCTGCAGAAAACTGAAGGCTTACTGGTCTGAGATGGTTGAGCATAATTTCTGATCAGTCATTGGCTAATTATTAACATACTCAAGATACATAGAAAGACTCTAGAAAGCTAGAGTCAAAAGCAAAATCAAGAATTAATTTAAAAAATCTTAGCAGAGACATCAGCAACTGCATATCATAGGGAAGACAAATTTCAAAATTAATCCAGAAAATTAACTAAATTTAAAAAAAGACAAAAAAACCACTAATGTCAACAAACTTCATTTTTACAAAAAGCAAAAGTAGAAATCTAGCATTGCTGTGATACATTATATAAAATGTCTGATTTTTAACAAAAAGGCATAAGAAATATAATAAAACAGAAAAGTAACAGCCATATTAAAAGGATAAAAATAGAAAATAGTTAATAGAAACTGTCTAATTAATATACTCATATGTTTGATTTAGCAGACAAATGCTTGGAATAAGTATTATAAATATTGTCTAAGAAGTGGAAACAAACATTGTTATGTGATGTAAAGAAAGCAAGACACCAATAAATTGAAAATAGTGTCATAAAAGTAATTATATATATCTTTTTTTTGAAATAAAAATTCTGGAGATAAAAATCTCAAAAAATGAAAAAAAATTAGTAGCGAAGTTTCACAGTAGATTAGATATGGCAGAAGGAAAAATCAGGAAATTTAAATATGGTTCAAAAGAAATTAGCCAGTATGAAGAGTAATAAGTAGAACACATTATATTCTAGAAATGCAAAGTTATTTTAACATTTGAAGACCAATTCATTATCTAAACCATATTAATACAGAAAAAAATTATCTTGAAAAGTGCAGCAAAAGCATTTAACGATATTCAACACTTACTAATTTTAAGAACTCTCAGAAAATTAGGAATAAGTGTGAACACCTTCATTTTGACAATAAGCATTTACAAAACTACAACCAAATCCTTTCATTCTAACATTAGAAAGAAGACAAAGAAATTTGCTCTTGCCCCTTCTAGTCAACATAATACTGGAGTTTCTAGTCAGTGTATTAAGAGAAAGTAAATAAACAAAAGGCATCTAGATGACAGTAGAAGAAATAAAATTGCTGACAAAATAATCCTGTATATGGAAAATCCCAAGAAATTCACATAAATAAATCACAGGAAAAAACAAAGAAGATAACTTTGCAAAATACAAAATAAATATGCAAAAGGTAATTTTATTTCTACATAGTAACAACAGAAAATCCTAAATTGAAATAGAAAAAAATCACTCACAAAATATTTTAAAAGAATAAAATACTAGTAAATACATTTGACCAAAGAAGTTTAAGACTTATGCACTGAAAACTACAAAACATTGCAGACAGAAATTACAGATCTATATGAATGGAGATGTATTTCACGTTCATGGATTGAAATACACAATAATTTAAAAACGGCAAATCTTAAAATAACCTGTAAATTTAATACTACTCTATCAAAATTCCAGTACACAATTTTGGGGGGAAATTAACAAACTGCTCCTTAAATTTATACAGAAATGGAAAGGATTTTAAAAAGGCAAGTAGTTTTGAAGAAAAATAAATTTGGAATATATAGACTATCAGATTTCAGAATTTAATATAAAGCCACAATAATTGAGGGAGGCTATAACTGGTGCAAGGATATGAATAAAAATAAATTACCATAGATTTGAGATTTGAAAAGTAAATCCTTACAGGTGTAGTCAATTAACTTTTTCTTTAATAAAATTTTGATTTTTTTAACAATTTAAAAATAATAGATAAGTCGTAGACATGATATCGAGAAGTCCCATATGCCCTTCACCCAATTTTCCCTAATATTTGTGTTTTAGGTTGCCATAGAATGTTTGTAAAAAAATATTTAATAAATAAATAAATAAATAATGAAAATACCAGCATTTTCAGACAAGGTCATGGTACATAAGGAAAGACTAACAAACTGTCACAGACCAAAAGGGACTAAAGAGACATGAGAACTAAAGGCAACACGGTATCCTTGAATTAATTCTTGAACAGAAAAAGGACATTAGTGCAAAACCTGGCAATATCTCAAAAAGACTAGTAGTTTAGTGTATAGTATGGTCAATTGATTTTTTTATTGATATGTAATAGTTGTATATAATTATGTACATGCGATGTCTTGAGACATGCAGATAGTTTATAATGACCAGGGTAATAAGGATATCTATAGGTAATAAGGATATAATCAGGGTAATAAGGATATCTATACCCTTAAACATTTAATTTCTTTATGTTGGAGACATTTTCAATACTCTTTTCTAGCTATTTTGAAATGCATAATAAATTATTGTTAATTATATTTACCCTACTATGTGATTGAACACTAGCACTTATTTCTTCTAACTGTTTTTGTAACCACTAACCAGCAAATCTACACCTGCCAGGTAAACTTCCTAGCTTCCAGTAGCCACCATTCTACTCTACCTCCAGGAGACTGACTTTTTTAGTTCCTACATATGAATGAGTGAGAACGTGTGGTATTTGTCTTTCTGTGCCTGAGGTATTTCACTTAACATAATGACCTCCAGTTCTATCCATGTTGCTGTAAGTGATAGAATTTGATTGTAGGTTTCTCTATGGCTGAATAGTATTCCACTGTATGTATAAACCACGCTTTTAAAAAATCTATTCATTCACTGATGGACACTTAGGTTGATTCTCTATCTTGGCTATTGTGAATGATGCTGCAATAAATGGTAGGGCAGATATCTCTCCAATATAATGATTTTCTTTCTTTTCATTTTAGGATTATTTATTGTTTAGCTTATTCAGTTGTTTGAGTTACTTATATATTCCAGTTATTAATTCCATGTCAGTTAGTATGCAAATATTTCCTCCCATTCTGAAGGCTGGCTCTTCACTTTGTTGATAGTTTTTTGTTTTGTTTTTGTTTTTGTTTTGTAGTGCAGAAGCTTTTAAATTTGATAGAACCCCACCCATTTGTCTATTTTTATTTTGGTTATCTGTGATTTTGAGGTTTTAACCAAAAAATTTTTGCTCAGATCAATTTTCTAAAGTGCTTCCCAAATGTTGTCTTTTAGTGATTTCCTAGTTTTACGTCTTACATTTCAGTCTAATTCATTTTGATTTGATTTTTGTATATAGTTTGAGATAGGGATTTAGTTTCATTTTTTTCTGCATATAGATCTTTCTAGTTTTCCCAGTACTATTTACAGAAGAGTCTGTTCTTTCTCCACTGAATGATCTTGATACCTTATTGAAAATCAGTTGGTTATAAATCAGTGACTTTCTCTCTGGGTTCTCCATTCTGTTCTATTGGTCTATGTGTTTGTGTGTTCAATTGATTTTTCACAAAGGCATCAAAGCATTCGATGTCAAAATGTTAGTATTTTCAAAAGATATTGCTGGGATAATTGTATATTTACTCACAAATAACTTAGCCTTTTACCTCACTATATATAAAAATTAAGATGACATTAATCATATACCTAATTATAAGCACTAAAATTATTTAAAATTATAGAAAAATACATAGGAGAAAATTCTTATTATTTTGGGTTGGGTGAATGTTCTTAGATACAGAACAAAAGCCCAATCAATAAGAGAAAAAATAATAAGTTTTATTTTATAAAAATTTTAAAACTCTGTGTTTCAGAAGACACCAGCAAGAAAAGGAATGATTTCTAAGGGTAGGAGAAAAGTAAAAATAAATACACTGATTAATTAATTTAAATGAAGAAAAAATAGATAAGCAACATAGTAGGAGAATATATTTTTATAATCCTTCATCAGATAAATAATTTGGACAAAGATGAATAATTATAAAATAACCAAATGTTTTGAACAGACAATTGACAAAGAACATACATGAATAGCTAACCGGCACATGAAAATGTTCAGCATCTTTTATCATTAGAGAAATGCAAATGAAAAATACAGCAAAATACCAGAGCATAGCTTCTAACAAAAGGACAATAATATGAAACGTTAGCAAGGGTGTAGAAATCTGGAATGCTCATATATTGCTAATAAAAATGTAAAATGAATAAAAATATAAAATGGTATAGCTACTTGAGAAAGTATTTTGGCAGTTACAGTGTTAAATATAAAAAGAAACTCCACTCTTAAAAATCTACCCAAGTAAAAATGTACATATACAAAGATATCTACATGATGTTCATAGAAGCATCATTCATAATAGCCCAAGAATTGATACAATGTGATATACCTATGAAAATAAAATGCCATTCAGCAATAAAAAGAAAAGGATTACTGATACATTCTATCAAATGGATAGACCTCAAAAATATTATACTAAGTGAAAGAAACCAGATGCAAAAGACTATATATTGTCTGATTTAATAAATGTGGAATGTCCAAAAAAGGGAAATTTATAGAGACAAAACAGATCAATAATTGCCGAAGACAGGTAGTAGAAATGGGAGATACCTGCAAAGGGGATGAGGGAAATTTGGGGTTTGATTGAATATCTTAAAGCCAGATTGTGGTAATGACTGTACAGTTCCATACATTTACAAAAAATTATAGAATTGTACATTTCCAATTTGTGAATGTTATTGTATTAAACCTCACTAAAGCTGTTAATGTGTATAGAATATTAGCATAAAATTCAAAATTTAAAAAGTAGATTAAAATTTTTGTTATTAAAATTAAAATGAATTACATATAAAGTAGGAAAGCCTCTTCATTCCGTCCTAAGTAGAGTTTGATTCATATGTAAAACAAGTGGCAGATAAGGCAGCTTATAAAAATCCGTCATCCCAAATCTCTGGACACATCTTTTCACTACTAGAAATCTTCCGCAAGTTTAAATATGCACCCCACCAAGCTCTGTTTTTCTAAGTATTCTCTTATTACTCACTAAATTCATGAACGTTACAGACATTATTCATCATGCTAATAGTCTTCTTAATTGAAGCACCCAATACATATTTCTAGGCAGGCCTGCAAGTCACAGTGCTACATTATTAGAAATGTCAACACGTCTCACTGGGTGAGACCCAGAGTAAAACTGCCACCAGTCAGAACTCAAATTGTATTCATTATTTCTTGTTAGTGCTATCTATCTACTTAGCTGGTCTTAGTGTCCGCCTCTTGGCCACAGAGAGAACTAGTAAAGATAATTATGCCTTTTTACAACATATGTACTAATATAAAATGCGACCGTCACTTCTGCCACACTGCCATGGCCGGTCACTGCTATTTTACGGTGAGTTGGTCCCTGCTTCTAAGTGGCCATTACAGAGACCATAATGGCATTTCAAACTGAAAGAGAAGGGAACTGATGTTTATCAGGTACCCACTAAGCACATTACGTAGGCGCTTCCACATACATTAGCCTCACTTAATCTTAATAACAATTCTGAGGTAGATGTTAAAACTTCCTTTTTATATATAGAGAAAATGAGACTCAGGGAAGTTAAATTAATTATTCAGCTTCTCCTGGTAGTTCATTGGAGTACCTATAATGAATCATCCATCTTTAGAGTACAAATTCTATCTAGAGTTTGTATAAAATGATGGCTCTCACTTATGCCATGTTGCCCAGATATAAATGATGAGTGTGAGATTACCGAAAGTCCAGATGATTCCATCACCTCCTCTCTTAAAGGAGACTGCCCATACTCAGTTTCTGCAGAATTACCCAGTCAGGTTGGCCTCTCTGGAGTACTGCCTAGTTCCTCTCTCCCTGTTAAATTACAATATGGCATCACTACTTGACATCTAAACTCAGTCCTTTCTTTCAGAAACAGAAGAACTTGGCATTCCCAGCAAGGACTCAATCATACACTGGCTATAATAATAAAGTAAAAGTCACTTTAAATAATTAAGTGCTATCCAGTGTAATGTGTAATAATCTTAAAGTGCACAAAAGCGGAGGCATGTGTCACAGTACATAGATGGTTTTGACCTGGCCTTCATTTTCCCCACCTGCATTTCCTTCAGAGAATAGTAGAGTAATATAGGGGAGTGTTTCTTTTCCTCTCCTGGCAAAAGACATGACATGTCCCCATTAAAGACTCTGCCGGAGTCCACTTAGTGTTGACACATGTTAAATGGATGCCACAAAGATAGGAAAGGTTGAAGGATTCTTAGAAGGAAAGAAGCCAGTTTTATATTCTTTTTGTAAGAAAAAAAAAATTAAATGGCACTTTTTTTCTTTCATTTTATGTATGTCTCACATATTGTATTCTGGGGGTCTCACATATACTCAATGGATACAGGAAGATAAAATGAGGAAATTGCAGGACTTGTGAAGATTCCTTTACGTGTGGCATACCCTTATGTAGTCCCCAAAGCACTAAACAAGGGGCAGATTTATAAAAGGGAGAGAAATAGTTATTTTACCTTCCAGGTAGAACTAACTGCTTGTTAAAGAGCAAATCATTCCTCTATTTAACCAAATTGCTGTCTCTCAATTGCATACTTAATCATGGAAATGTAACTCTCTTCCTGGAGATACAATTCTTCTTTGCAGTCAATATGTAGTCAATGCATGTTAATACAGTCCAGCTATTCCTTCTCTCTCTCTCTATCAACCCAAAGTTCCATTAATAACAGCAATAGCAGCAACATTTGACATTTATACAGCCTGAAGGATTCCAAAAAGATTGCACCAATTACTGTGAATAGAGTCCTGATGAGCTGCAGCTACTTTTGAGGCAGGAAGAGAATAAGCAGAAGCACAAAGTCACAGTGAGAGAGATTCTGCCCAAGGGTATGTGCCATACACCCCCTCCTTTAAATATGCCATAATTATTTATGCTTATAGAGAAAAATCAAGTCGTTTACTTTAAAAACACCTAAAAAGCATTAGAAGTCAAATAATATTGAGCTGGTCAACAAAAATGAGACATTGGAAAGGCTGGAATTATCCATATCAAGTTTATTTTCAGTTGGTTCCATTTTTGAAACAGTTATTAACCTAGCTTTCATACCAATTGGACAAATTGAGACACAACCAGCAATTCAAGCTGTCCTGATTTTTTTAATTTTTCCATAATTGTCTCAAATACTGTAAGGGACTGGCTAGAATTCAGGAATATATTTTCAGTGGAAGGATTTCAGTTCAATAATTAAAATATTGCCCTATGCACAGAGAACAAAAGTTTCAAGATGATATAAATACATACTTGGAAATTCTCTTTTACTAAAAGAAATCAATCATAAATCAATCATTCAGCAAAAAGAAAAAACTGAGAAATATTACTATCTTTTGAAAACATGACAAACTCCATTTTCCTAAGACTTAACGTAATATCTTTTGATAATTTGAAAACAATCCAATAATCACACAACATACAATTAAGTATGCAATAAAGTTAAAAGCTTTTGATTCCCAATATCATTAAAGCATGCACTTACTCAAGAACCACAACAACACATTTCTAATATGATGCAAGTACTTAATGGCTACTAAAATTTAAATATTTAATTGAACATATCTAGGAGGCTGGTTGCTGACTCTGTTTGCTTAAATCCATTTTAGGCTTAAAAATACATCTCATTTTTCATCTCCGATTTAAAAACAGTGGGCCATACTAATTTGTATTCATTCCTTAAGGAAGCCAAAGACCCTCACTGCTGAGGGAGTACCATGTGCACAGTTCCCAGGCAGGTACTATTTTCTATTATTGTACACATCTGTGAAAATCATACATAGTCTATCTCTTACACACAGAAGAATAAAAATTAAAAAAATCAAAAAAGAAGTTCCTCTTAAGCCTAAAGCCAGAAACAAGAGTCTTTGCTATTATCTTTCTAGATAGACTTACACTAACTCTTTGAGGTTAACTAAAACCTATTATTAAAACGTGGATAACACAGTTATAAATATGTATCAACATGTAAATTCTAGCTTATGGGCTACTAGAGAGAAGTAATGGAATGCTCAGGCTGTTGATGCTTTACAACTGAAAAAATAAACTACCTCATTTTATTTATTTTCTTTAGATAATGAAATGAATATCTTTGTGTGTGTGCATGTAAGTGTACATGTGTGTACCTACAGCTAAATATATAATCATTAATTCTCCCAGTTCCAGATGGCAAATTGTATAGGATTTTACATATTTCATCTATCAAATGAGTACAGAAGTATCATATATGAAGGATTAAGAAAAGTAAGATACATCACCTCACTGATAAAGAGGTATGACCTTTTCCAGAGAAGATGAACAGGGCTCATCAAACATAAAAACAATTACGTTATCTTTTAGAGTCTTGTTTAGATTATTTTAGAGTCTCTTCTACAGGGTTAGAAGTCTAACAATATAGCAGATTCATATAATATTTTTAATTGATAACTTCATAAAATAGTGTCTAAGTTAAAAATTGTGGAGCCAAAATTATACTTGAACAAAACAGTATGTATACTGCCCTTTATTTTGTGTGTATACAAACATACACACACACACTCAAACCTAAATACAAATATATAGCCTATAAGTGTATATAATATGCATACGCATACATGCACATAGACAATGTAATACTTTCTTGCTTTGACTATTTGAATTATACTATTTAAGTTATTTTTCTCTGGCATGGTGAAAATATGTAAATTTACATTAGGATTATACAACTAGAATGCAAAAGCCTTTCCTGATTTCTACAAATAATATTTTGTAGTTTGCTAATGTCAAGAATATTTCAGTCTTTAGGCTAATGGAAACACGTATTGACATATTGTAGGAACAAATTCTTTACATATATTTAGATAAGTGCAGCTTTGAGCTGTGCTTTACTCTTTGATTTACATGTTTCACATTTATACTAAAATGGAAACATTCAGGTTTTTAGCATTAAACGATTTGGATATGGAAAAGTTTTATGCAAATGCTTCTTACCATATTTTAAACTCAGAAAACTGACAGGAAAAAAAAAAGTACCAAACAAGCTTAAACAAGCTTTATTCCTGCTCTGGCTCTACCACTCTCTCCTTGTCTAGCCGAGATCAAGCTGTTTACCCTCTCTAGGATTTCATTTCTTCTTGTGGAAAATGAATGGCTTGGACTAGACAATTTGCCTGCAAACTCTTTGTCTGAAATGTTACTAAGCGTCTTAGAATAACAAAGATTCCATTCTTTCTATTTCCCAATGCAGTCAGTCATCAAAGCTACCTAAGCCATAAATCTAAATATTTATAAAACTATATCCTAAAATAATTATTTAAAATATTTTTTCTAGGATGTAAGTAATTTTTTGCTCAACACATATTTTACATTTTTCTAGTCTTATGCTGGTTCCTAAATATAATAATGCACAAACAAAACCTTGGTTATAATTCAACACTTCCTACTGTTCATTCTTCTACCTATAGCCATAGTAATGTTTATGTCATAATTGGTTTCTATGGAAATGATTATATCATCATAAACAAGATATCTGAATTCTTCTTTGATGCAAATATCTTTTCAATGGGAAATAAGGTGAAGTATAATAAAGAGTACTAATTTAAGCATGACTTCCTATAATATTGAGGATGAGAAAAGAATTGAAAATATGATATGCTTTTGCCTACTCCTTCAGATCATCAAGTCCTACCAATATTGAAGCAGTATGGACACATAACCATAAAGCAAGCTGAGATTTTGGATGCTTTCTTACTCTTGCTTTATAGATGGAAAGGTTTGCAGCCCCTGGAACTGTAGAGCAGAAACATTCTGGATTGCTTTTGCAGAGCAACATATGGTTACAGAGTTGCTTAGGGATATTAGTAGTTTCTTTGGCAATACAGACTTTTTGCTACATATTTGTTCTTGAATATAGCTGAATGCTGCTCAAATTATTTTAATGGATGATATTTAACTCCAAGTATTTTGGAATGTTTGAAAATTATGTAACACATTTAAAGGCTATTCATTTTGCCAAAGGTGCCAAAACTAATGACATTTGAACAATATCCTCCAAATCAAGATCTGTGCTAAAGAAAAGCAAAAAACTCTATTCTGCTACTACTATTATTCATCCATCAAATTATTAATAATTATCCATAAATTAAAAAACCCATATATTGATGTTGATCCTAACATCTATCAACCACTGTGTCAGGTGCTGGAGCTGCAAAAATAAAAATAGTGTAATTCCTGTGTTTAGGATATCACTCTATATTGAAAGGCAACATACAAATAAACTAATAATAAAGACACAATGAGATGCTTTTAAAGTCCCCCAGGAATTGCTAGGAAAACACTAAAAATAAGTATTATTGCCTCTGGAAATGTATGGGGTGAAGTCTAATTCAAAGAAGGCTCGACAGAAGAGCTAACATTTGAGCAGGGTCTTGTCAGATGAATAGGCGTTTACCAGCAAGACAAACTGTAGAAAAAAAAGTGTATGTTTAGGGGCCTTAAAGAATAAAAACAAGCATGGGCTGTTAAGAATTTTGATGTGACCAAAACAGCAAAAAGGGAAATGGTAGAAATGTTAATTACAGAAATTTATTCAACAACTGCAGTTGAATGTGGATGAATATTCTCAAATAACACATGGGACAGTATGTCCAAAAGGCTAGAGGGAGTTATATACAGTTCTTTCTCAACTTTCCATTGCTTCATTAATACATGAAATACAAGCTAATATCTCATTATGCCACATACTTGCTTTAAATGCCCACCAAATCAGTAGTATCAACTACTGACTGTTCCTGATGTCCAAAGCTCAGCCAGCTGCAGACTTCCTCACTCCTTTGCATCAGTGTTTTAGGTTTTCTAAGAAGAGAAACTGTTCTCATGCTGAACCAAGACTAGGTGGTCAGAGTTTATTTTGACAGGTAACCCCCCATTTCTGTACAGTTATATACTAAGTTCAACAGTTGGTAAGTACTTTACGAAAAATAAAAGAAACCCCAAATCAAAGGAGAGCAGACTTGGGCAAGGTTGTGATTCATATAAAGGAGAGCAGACACGGGCAAGGTTGTGATTCATCTTTGTTTGTAGGTTGGTCACCAATAACAATTTGATCTTTATTTTTTCTTAGTTATACAACTGACTTCCCATGGGTCCCAATAACAAGAATTATTTACTTTCCTAACACTGTCAGGCCCTGAACTGATCTATGGCAAAGAGGGTGGAGGAAATTATCATGGTTGGTGTTAACTTATTAGCTGCAGTAAAGTGGCTATTGAAATGAATTAGCATGTCTAGTTTGAACCACCCAAAGACACTTGTTGGAATCACTAATTCCACACAAACAGTACTTTTTTCACTTTGTTGGCAAAACTTCAAACCCTAACTCTTTACTTAGTTGTTATCTAGAGGTCAGATGTCACATGCTAGGCAATGGGTAGCGGTGATAGAAAAGCAAAAGAGGGCCATAATTAAACAAGCTTGCAGCTGGAAACTTCTATTTTACAGGGACTCTTCACTGGATTCTAAGTAATTAGTCCTGGATTCTAAGTTAATTACTCCTAAGTATAAGATAAACTTCGGAAATTGTTACTTTTGCTCTCTGGTCAATGCATAAAAGGCGAAACTGAAACTCACAGCCTTCTGGTAGGAGAAAGGGTTTAGGTATGTGTATTATAAACTAATCCTTCAGTAGTCAGGCAGGAATTAAATGATGTTTTGAAATAGACCCATTCGATACTCTCCAAGCAGACATATCTGATGAACCTGTCTTCCATCCCCCTCCTCAGCAGGTCACATAAGTGCAAGCTATTTTTTTGTCATTAAAATGATATAAAATAAATAATTAGATTTAAAACATGAAATTTATTTTTAAAATGTAATTCAATATTAAATTGTGTGTATACATAATTGAAATATATAGTAATAAAATGTATTAGTCCATTTTCATACTACTATGAAGAAATACCTGAGACTGGGTAATTTATTTAAAAAAAAAAAAAAGAGGTTTAATGGACTCATAGTTCTACATGGCTGGGGAGACCTCACAATCACAGTGGAAGGCAAAGGAGGAGCAAAGGCATGTTTTACATGGTGGCAGGCAAGAGAGCATGCGCAGAGGAACTGCCCTTTATAAAACCATTGGATCTCATGGGACGTATTCACTGTCACAAGAACGGCATGGGAAAATCCTGCCCCCATGATTCAATTACCTCCCATTGGGTCCCTCCCATGACGCATGGGGATTACAGGATCTGTAATTCAAGATGAGATTTGGGTGGGGACACAGCCAAACCAAACCATAAACTATAAACATTTAGATTTTAAATTATCAAAAATATATATTTAAAAAACAGTTATGGTTAGAGTTATGTTTTTAAAAATACCATGTTAAGCAATTACATCACTGTGTGACTGTTATTGAATGTACTTACACAAACTTAGGTGGCATAGCCTAGTACACACCTGGGTTATATGGTCTAACCTACTGTTCCTAAGGTATAAATCTGAACAGCATGTTACTGTACTGCATACTGTGCACAATTATCACAATGATAAGTATTGTGCATCTAAACATATCTACAAATAAAAAGATACAGTAAAAATACTCTATTATAATCTTATAGGACCACCATTATATATGCAGTCCATTGCTGGCTGAAATGTCATTATGTGGGGCATGCCTGTATAAAAACTATAATAGGAGTCGAGCACAGTGGCTCACGCCTGTAATCCCAGCACTTTGGGAGGCCGAGGCGGGTGGATCACGAGGTCAAGAGATTGAGACTATCCTGGTCAACATGGTGAAACCCTGTCTCTACTAAAAATACAAAAAATTAGCTGGGCATGGTGGCACGTGCCTGTAATCCCAGCTACTCAGGAGGCTGAGGCAGGAGAATTGCCTAAACCCAGGAGGCGGAGGTTGCGGTGAGCCAAGATTGCGCCATTGCACTCCAGCCTGGGTAACAAGAGCGAAACTCCGTCTCAAAAAAAAAAAAAAAAAAACTATAATAGGTTAATCATCTAGAATTGTTATAGAAAAATTACTTTGATATTACAATTAAACAAATCTAAAACACATTTTAATATGTCAAACTCTGATCTAGGCATTGGTGATATAACAATTCCTGTGAAAAATAAAAATTACATAGAAACATTACACTTTATTAATAAATCACAAACTAGAATCTCAAAGTGCTAGATGGAATCAGAAGGGCCTTGAGGACACCTACTTCACTCTCAACTAATGATGAAGGCCACTGCCACAAATGGCAAGCTAATAAGAGTCGGGGTGGGAATCTAGTACTTCTGTCTCCCTGTCAACTTTTTCTGGCACAACACATTAAAAAATATCTTTATGATTGGATACACTTACTGTTTTAAAAATATCCACAGAACTTTACAAAAATTTTGGAACTATGAAAAAACTTAAATTTGACTTAAATGTAACTAACAAAGAATCTAGAATGAGGTAGTACATTGGGAAGTAAAACAATTTAATAATGCCTATGCTTATTAATATAAAATCATCTTCATTCATTTGTAGTAAGCATTTATCAAAGCAGTGTGTTTTGGTTGTGGATAGAAAAACATGCAACTCAACGTGTGTGAAAGTTTCACAAGATCATGGCATATGTTTGTATTCTTGTAAAATGCTAACATACAGCATTAAACTTTAAAATTCTATTAGCCTTTTTACCTCGGTTAAAACTGTTCAAAACTCAATTTGTGGGGTGTGGTTATATTGTTGGGTGAAGTTACAAAGACATAGTGGATTCTGACTTGCTACTCATTTAATATTCCCATTTGAGAAAATCTTCCCAAACTCTGACTCAGAATTTTTCTCTGACTTAGCTTAGCGTTTCAGATAAAGTCTCTGCTGGGCATTATTAGCAGAACTGAAATTACTTATAGAGATAAGGAAGAAAAATAAATTTAAAACCAGTGTTGTCCAATAATAATGTTGTGTGAGACACTGATATAATTTAAATTTCTTCTAATTGTCACATTTAATAAAAAAAAACAGGTAAAATTAATTTCAAGTATATATTTTATTTCAATAAATATATCAAATATATTATCATTTTGACTTGAAAACTAATATAAAAAGTATCAATGAGATATGTTACTTTTTTTATATAACTTTGATCTCTGGAGTTCATTAGATTCTTATAACACATCCCAAATTGAACAGCCCCATTTCATTGTACCCAAGGACCACATATGACTATTCATTTCCATATCCATCAGCAAAGTTATAAACTGTATATCTCTTTCAGTTCTTGAAAATGTAAGAATTATCAAATGATTATTTTTCTATCAAAGAATAGGAGAGATTTTAAATTATTATTCTTAAATCACAAGATTTCTGATTATGGCATATAAAATGACTTAAAATGAAAATGTGTATATATGACATTTTTAGAAATAATTCTTGAAATGTAGATAAGTGTTATGCATAAATGTGTGTGTGACTAATATTAATTTAAAAAAACTGAGAACTGGCATGTGCTGTTCTACTGATACACAGAATGAATATGCAAATCATTATATTTCTATCAGTAAATCCTTGATGTTTTTCATCTTTCACATAAAACAGTTGATCTAGGTAAACTGTAAAATCATTTTTTTTTTTTTGACACAGAGCCTTGCTCTTGTTTTCCAGGCTGGAGTGCCATGCCATGATCTCACTCACTGTAACCTCCGCCTCCCAGGTTAGAGTGATTCTCCTGCCTCAGACTCTGAGTAGCTGGGATTACAGACCCCCAGCACCATGCGCAGGTAATTTTTGTATTTTTAGTAGGGATGGGGTTTCACCATGTTGGCCAGGCTGGTCTCAAACTCCTGACTTCCTGATCTGCCTGCCTTGGCCTCCCAAAGTGCTGGGATTACAGGTGTGAGCCACCACACCTGGCCTCTAAAATCAGTTTCTACCTTGCACTTCTTTATAAAAAATCTGTTTGTTATATGTGTACACACCAAACCTGTGTGTTTATGTCTGAGTGTGTGCTTTATATTTAATAAGCAGGACACAACTGCAGTGTTTTGCCATCATAGCAATTTGTGAATTGAAAAAAATAATCTCACAGAATTATAACTATCTAAAGCTAAGGAATTATTTACTGATAATTGTAAGGTTTGTTCTTGGGTTCTTGCCGAGTTTAAAAGGAAGGAACTGAGGATTCAGGCTCCCGGGTGAGGTTCTGCGGTCCGACAGGAGGGGCCGGAGAAGTCGCACAGACTCCTCTCAGACGTGGGGTTTTATAGGGAGTGAAGGAGCTTGATTGGTTGTGGGAGAGCAGGACTACTATTGGGTAAGGTTACAAGCCTTTGTTTGCATACAGGACTTGGCTGCTATTGGTTAGAATTACTTGGCTGCTATTGGCTAGAAAGACTTGGCTACTATTGGCTAGAATCACAAGACCCCGCTTGCATACTGGGTTCTTTAAGGGAAAGCAAGGCTGTGTGAGAAGGGGAGAAGGGAACATGTCCGAGCATGTCCGACAAAAGTGGCGGGGGGTGTGTCCGAGCTCCCGGCAAGGCAACCGGCCTTACAATCATGAATCAAAAAAGCAACATATTTTATATCCTCTAGAGATCCAACATATATTACTTCTAATAGTGGAGAAAGAAAGAAGGGGAGTTGTAACCAGCACACTAGAAATTAGGAACATTGTAAGATTCATTCATGGGCATCCATGGGAAAATGTCTCATGTGAACATCCTTCATCCCATACACCATGGATTCAAAGGAAAGAAGTCGATGATTCCATAAATCCCTTTTTGTTACTGAGATGGCTTAATAATGGACACAGGCTAAACACAATAGGAAGCTATTATTTTTGCTCTGTCCTACACATCCCCTAAAAATTTGGCCTTCAACATGTCTAAACCCACATCTTCGGTATGTGAATTTTTGATTAGGACTGAGGAAAAGGCTTAGCAAAACACACACAAAGAAAACACAAACACACACACACACGGAGAGAGAGAGAGAGAGATAGAGAGAGAGAGAGCACGCTGAGCAATGCAGCCTAGGATTCTGGATTTTGAATTTGTATGCATCCTTTCTAACTCTATTCTCAATACATTGATTATTTGATTGCAATGCAACACAGTGTGTCCCAAACAATAGGACTATAGTTTTCAGTAGGAACATTCATATATAGTTTAAACAAAACTTAAACATAAAATCCATCTAACTCAACCACCATCCTGATATTCCTTTCTCTCATATAAAAGTTCTTCTTGGGAGAGATGATCCAAGATGGCTGAATAGGAACAGCTCTGGATTGCAGTTCCCAGCAAAAATGCAGAGGCTGCTGCAGGTGATCCCCAGGCAAGCAGGGTCAGGAGTGGACCTCCAGCAGTCCTACAGCTGAGGGGTCTGACTGTAAGAAGGAAAACTAAGAAACAGAAAAAAATAACTCCATCGTCAAGGAAAAGGTCGTCCACTCAGAGACCCCATCTGAAAATCACCAACTACAAAGACCACAGGTAGATAAATCCACAAAGATGGGAAGAAACCAGTGCAAAAAGGATGAAAACACCCAAAATCAGAACACCTCTCCTCCTCCAACGGATCACAACTCCTCACCAGCAAGGGAACAAGGCTGGATGGAGAATGAGTCTAATGCATTGACAGAAACAGGCTTCAGAAGGTGAGTAATAACAAACTTCTCTGAGCTAAAAGAACATGTTCTAACACAATGCAAAGAAACTAAGAACCTTGAAAAGAGGTTTGATGAAATGCTAATGAGAATAAACAGCTTAGAGAGGAATATAAATGAATTGATAGAGCTGAAAAACACAATACGAGAACTTCACGAAGTATACACAAGTTTTAATAGCTGAATCAACAAAGTAGAAGAAAGGATATCAGAGATTAAAGATCAACTCAATGAAATAAAATGATAAGGCAAGATCAGAGAAAAAAGTGAAAAGAAATGAATAACGCCTCCAAGAAATATGGGATTATTTGAAAAGACCTAATGTATGTTTGATAGGTGCACCTGAATGTGATGGAGAGAATGAATCCAAGCTGGAAAACACTCTTCAGGATATTATCCAGGAGAACTTCCCCAACATAGCAAGGCAGGCCAATATTCAAGTACAGGAAATACAGAGAACACCACAAAGATATTCCTCAAGAAGAGCAACCCCAAGGCACGTAATCATCAGATTCACCAGGGTTGAAATGAAGGAAAAAATGCTAAGGGCAGCCAGAGAGAAAGGTTGGGTTACCCACAAAGGGAAGCCCATCAGACTTACAATGGATCTCTCAGTAGAAACCCTACAAGCCAGAAGAGAGTGGGGACCAATATTCAACATACTTAAAGAAAAGAATTTTAAACTTAGAATTTCAAATCTAGCCAAACTGAGCTTCATAAGTGAAGGATAAATAAAATCCTTTAAGAACAAGCAATTGCTCAGAGATTTCATCACCACCAGGCCTGCTTTACAAGAGCTCCTGAAAGAAGCACTAAACATAGAAAAGAACAACAAGGCCGGGTGCGGTGGCTCACGCCTGTAATCATAGCACTTTGGGAGGCTGAGGCAGGTGGATCATGAGGTCAGGAGATTAAGACCATCCTGGCCAACATGGTGAAACCCAATCTGTACTAAAAATACAAAAAATTAGCTGGGTGTGGTGCTGCACACCTGTAATCCCAGCTACTAGGGAGGCTGAGGCAGGAGAATCACTTGAACATGGGAGATGGAGATTGCAGTGAGCTGAGATTGTGCCACTGCACTCCAGCCTGGCAACACATTGAAACTCTGTCTCAAAAAAAAAAAAAAAAAAAAAAAAAAAAGAGATAGAGAAAGGAACAACCAGTACCAGCCACTCCAAAAATGTACAAAATGGTAAAGAGCATGGACACAATGAAGAAACTGCATCAACTAATGGGCAAAACCACCAGCTAGCATCAAAATGGCAGGATCAAATTCAAACATAACAATAATTAACCTTAAATGTAAATGGGCTAAATACCCCCATCAAAAGACACAAACTGGCAAATTGGATAAAAAGTCAAAACCCATTGGTGTGCTGTATCCAGGAAACCAATCTCACATGCAAGGATACACATAGGCTTAAAATAAAGGGATGGAGGAAGATTTACCAAGCAAATGGAGAGTAAAAAAAAAAAAAAAAAAAAGCAGGAGTTGCAATCCTACTCTCTGATAAAATAGACTTTAAACAAAGAAAGTTCAAAGAAACAAAGAAGGGTATAACGTAATGGTATAAGGAACAATGTAACAAGAAGAGCTAATGATCCTAAATATATTCTCACCCAATACAGGAGCACCTAGATACATAAAGCAAGTTCTTAATGACCTACAAAGAGACTTATCGGACTCCCACACAATAATAGTGGGAGACTTTAATACTCCACTGTCAATATTAGACAGATCAATGAGACACAGAATTAACAAGGATATTCAGGACTTGAACTCAGACACGGACCAAGCAAACCTAATAGACATTTACAGAACTCTCCACCCCAAATCCACAGAATCTACATTCTTCTCAGCACCACATCGCACTTACTCTAAAATTGACCACATAATTGGAAGTAAATCACTCCTCACCAAATGCAAAAGAATGGAAATCATAACAGTCTCTCAGACCACAGTGCAATCAAATCAGAACTCAGAAGTAAGAAACTAGCTCAGAACCACACCACTTCATGGAAACTGAACAACTGGCTCTTGAATGCTGACTGGATAAATGATGAAATGAAGGCAGAAATAAAGATGTTCTTTGAAACCAACAAGAACAAATACACAATGTACCAGAATCTCTGGGACACATTTAAAGCAGTGTCAAGAGGAAAATTTATGGCAATCAATGTCCACATGAGAAGCAATGAAAGATCTAAACTCCACACCCTATCGTCAAAATTGCAAGAGCTAGAGGAGCAAGATTAGAAACACTCAAAAGCTAGCAGAAGACAAGAAATAACTAAGATCAGAGCAGAACTGAAGGAGATAGAGACACAAAAAAATCCCTTCAAAAATCAATAAATCCAGGAGCTGTTTTTTTTGAAAAGATCAACAAAATAGACAACTAGCCAGATTAATAAAAAAAGAAAAGAGAGAAGAATCAAATACATGCAATAAAAAATGATAAAGGGTGATATCACCACTGATTCCACAGAAATACAAACCACCATCAGAGATTACTACAAACAACTCTCTGCACACAAACTAGTAAACCTGGAAGAAATTGATAAATTCCTGGACACTTGCACCCTCACAAGCCTAAATAAAAAGAAGTTGAAACCTTGAATAGACCAATAACAAGGGCTGAAGTTGAGGCAGCAATTAAGAGCCTACCAACCAAAAAAAGCCCAGGTCCAGATGGGTTCACAGCTGAATTCTACCAGACATATGAAGAGGAACTGGTACCACTCCTTCTGAAAATATTCCAAACAATCCAAAAACAGGGAATCCTTTCCAAATCATTTTATGAGACCAACATCATCCTGATACCAAAACCTGGAAGAGACTCAACAAGAAAAGAAAACTTCAGGCCAATATCCATGATGAACATAGATGCAAAAATCATCAATAAAATACTGGCAAACCGATTGCAACAGCATATCAAAAAGCTTATCCATCACGATCAAGTAGGCTTCATCCTGGGGATGTAAGACTGGTTCAACATATGCAAATCTATAAATGTAATCCACCACATAAACAGAACCAAAGACAAAAACCACACGAGTATGTCAATAGATACAGAGAAGGCCTTCAACAAAATTCAACAGCCCTTTATGCTAAAAACTATCAATAAACTAGGTATTGACAGAACATATCTCAAAATAATAAAAGCAATTTATGACAAACCCATAGCCAATATCATACTGAATGGGCAAAAACTGGAAGCATTCCCTTTGAAATGTGGCACTAGACAAAGATGCCCTCTCTCACCAGTCCTATTCAATATGGTATTGGAAGTTCTAGCCAGAGCAATCAGGCAAGAAAAAGAAATAAAGGGTATTCAATTAGGAAAGGAGGAAGTCAAATTGTCTCTATTTGCAGATGACATGATTGTATATTTAGAAGACCCCATTGTCTCAGCCCAAAATCTCCTAAAACTGATAAGCAACTTAAGCAAAGTCTCAGGATACAAAATCAATGTGCAAAAATCACAAGCATTCCTATACACCAATAACAGACTTAAAGAGAGCCAAGTCAAGAACAAACTGTCATTCACAATTGCTACAAAGAGAATAAAACACCTAGGAATACACCTAACAAAGGATGTAAAGGACGTCTTCAAGGAGAACTACAAACTACTGCTCAAGGAAATAAGAGAGGACACAAACAGATGGAAAAACATTCCATGCTCATGGTTAGGAAGAATTAATATCGTGAAAATGGCCATACTGCCCAAAGTAATTTATAGATTCATCGCCATCCCCTTCAAGCTACCTATGACCCTCTTCACAGAACTGGAAAAAAACCACCTTAAACTTCATATGGAACCAAAAGAGAGTCCACATAGCCAAGCCACTTTTAAGCAAAAGGAACAAAGCTGGAGGCATCATGCTAGCTGACTTAAAACTGCACTACAAGCCTACAGTAATCAAAACAGTATGGTACTGGTACCAAAACAGAGATATAGACTAATGGAACAGAACAGAGGCCTTGGAGGCAGTGCCACACATCTACAACCATCTGATCTTTGACAAACTTCACGAAAACAAGTAATGGGGAAAGGATTCCCTGTTTAATAAATGGTGTTGGGGAAACTGGCTAGCCATGTGCAAAAACAAAAACTGGATCCCTTCCTCACACCTTATGCTAAAATTAACTCCAGATGGATTAAAGACTTAAATATAAGGCCTAACACCATAAAAATCCTGAAGAAAACCCAGCCAAAACCATTCAGGACATAGGCATAGGCAAGGACTTCATGACTAAAACACCAAAAGCATTGGCAACAAAAGCCAAAATATACAATTGGAATCTAATTAAACTCCAGAGCTTCTGAACAGCAAAAGAAAGGATCATTAGAATGAACCAGCAACCAACAGAATGGGAAGCAATTTTTGCAATATATCCATCTGACAAAGGACTTATATCCAGAATTTACAAAGAACTAAAACAGATTTACAAGAAAAAAACAAACCCATTCAAAAGTGGGCAAAGGATATGAACAGATGATTTTCAAAAGAAGACATATATGAGGCCAAGAAACATATGAAAAAATGCTCATAATCACTGGTCATAACAGAAATGCAAATCAAAACTACATTGGGCAAAACTACATGGGCAAAAACTGGAAGCATTCCCTTTGAAATCTGGCACTAGACAAAGATGCCCTCTCTCACCAGTCCTATTCATTATAGTATTGGAAGTTCTGGCCAGAGCAATCAGGCAAGAAAAAGAAATAAAGGGTATTCAATTAGGAAAGGAGGAAGACAACAGATGCTGGAGAGGATGTGGAGAAATAGCAACACTTTTACATTGTTG
Source organism: Aotus nancymaae (assembly GCF_030222135.1). Lineage (NCBI taxonomy): Eukaryota > Metazoa > Chordata > Mammalia > Primates > Aotidae > Aotus > Aotus nancymaae. The sequence goes on along the minus strand of NW_026988473.1, from coordinate 20,825,446 downwards.
GTGGGAGTGTAAATTAGTTCAACCATTGTGGAAGACAGTGTGGCGATTCCTCAAGGACCTAGAAATAGAAATCCCATTTGACCTAGCAATCCCATTACTGGGTATATATACAAAGGTTTATAAATTGTCCTATCATAAAGACACATGCACACGTATATTCACTACAGTAATGTTTACAATAGCAAAGACTTGGAACCAACCCAAGTGCCTATTGATGATAGACTGGACAGGGAAAATGTGGCACATACACACCATGGAACACTATGCAGCCATAAAAAACGATGAGTTCATGTCTTTTGTAGGGACATGGATGAACCTGGAAACCATCATTCTTGGCAAACTGACACAAGAACAGAATATCAAATACTGCATGTTCTCACTCACAGGCGCGTGTTGAACAATGAGAACACATGGACACAGGGAGGGGAGCATCACACACTGGGGTTTGTTGTGGGGGATTAGGGGAGGGACAGTGGGGGGTAGGGAGTTGAGGAGGGATAACATAGGGAGAAATGCCAGATATAGGTGATTGGGATGGAGGCAGCAAACCACAGTGTCTTGTATGTACCTATGCAACAATCCTGCATGTTCTTCACATGTGCCCCAGAACCTAAAGTGCAATTATATAATTTTAAAAAATAGTGCTTCTCAAACCAACAAGGCCAATTTATTTTCACTATTTTCATAGATGGACACTTTTGTAAAATATAAAAAAAATGAGTTACTGAAAGAATAACACAAAAACAAAGACATACAAAATCCAAGAATATATGTTTTATTATTAGACTAAAAAATATAAAATTACTCTGTCAAATTGCTGTAAAATTTCTAAATATCTGCTCTCATTCCTGTATTTACATAGTTAGAGACCCATGCTAAGTTCACAGACTGGCACTGGTCTGTGGTCCATACTCCCTTGATTAAGACATTTCTAGACTATCTCTCTCTGAATGTTTACATTTTTTATTTGTTTTGCTTTTTAATGTCATACGTGACCCTTACACAGACAGGTTATGTACTAATGACCACAAAAATCTGATTTTATACATCTATTTGTTAGAAAACAAGCCTAATATTCAGCTTATTATTGACATACTTTATCATTGACAGGGAAATCCCAGACAATCCAAAATAAGTCATGAGACATAAGAAACTTCTAGATGTCACAAAAAAAGACATAAGCACATTGGTATTTGAAGATTATATGGTCATATATTTAGAAAATACCAAATAATTTACTAAAATTTTATAATTAAGAGAAATATTAATATGTTGACCAGATTAAATCATAAAAATATGAATAGCACTTTTTTCTGTCAGCAAGAAGCAGTAAAAATACAATGTCAATTAAATTTGCTGGTGTGTATTTTCATTACATTTTATCTTGTTAATTTTGGTCTGATGTTCTCATTGGTGAAGATATATTTGGATTTTAAATTAGTTATCCAACATACTTCATATTAATAGAACTTCATTTGCAACATTGGTAAGCATGTCACAATTTAATCCCAGTCACTGTACGTTGGAAAAGAAAAATGGAATAATCTAAGATGGAAACATTATTTCATTATTGCCAAAATAGCACACTTAGAAATCCAGAGTTATATGACCAGTTTGTTAATGACTACACAGAGTTCTGTCTCCAGGGCCACCTATTTACACCCTCAACCTGACCAATCACACATTACAGGAAGGTGTAAGAATCTATGCCATCATGGCTTCACTATTGAAAAAAGGACTCCATCTCATTCCCCATGAAGAGCAAAATTTTATATGTGAGAGCTGATCATATTATTATGGATTATATTTGCCCTAAAGCCTCATTCATTCTGTTGTTGCAAGTGAGGTGCTCTTAAATATTAAGTATATCATATGCTCTGATATTATTTTATATGCCAATAATAAAAATACATATAGAAAGAAAGTTACAGAATTGATCTTATGCACTCTTTGGGGGGCATCAAAGATGATTGAAAATTACTCTTTTATGTTCTCTTTTGTAGGTCACTTTCTCCTAGTAAGATAGAAATCCATTTCAGATTTCTAAGAAACCTTACTTTATAACTCTCAAGCAGTAAAGTCCAGTGTCTCATAGGTTTTTTTTTTTCATTGTTCTTGTAGTTGTTGTTTTTCAAGCATTGGCTTTGGATTTAGGCCAAAATTTGACTCTCAATGTCAATGTTTAGTTTGCTACATGTCCTATAGCAAGTCGTTTAATCTCTCTGAGCTTTACCTCCCCTTGATCTAAAAAAATCACCTATCTCATAGGGTGATTGTATTAATGAGATAAAGTATAGAATGTTCCCAGAACACCAAAATAAGTGGTCATTATTATTATTACCTCATCCACCTTATCATCTTTATTATAATGTCATGTCCGTATCTATAGTTCCAACCAGTTCCTCAACATTACAGGACAATTGGGGCTTTATGTTATGGCATCTCACTAGTGACACGGTCTATAATAAACCTCTTGTTTTTCATCAACTTCCATTCCCTAAAAAATATATATTTATATATATATACATATTTATATATATTATATATTTTTATATTTTATATATTTTATATAAAAAATAAAAAATATAAAATATGTATATATTATATATTTATTTTTATATTTTATATATTTTTATATATAAAATATGTATATATATATACACACATACACACACACACACACACACACACACCCTCACATGTATACAGCTGTTCATTTGCTGTTTTGGAAAGAATATATTTTAGGCATGTAAACAAAAAATACCATTGAAAATAACACATTTAATTAAATGCATTTACTAGTGCCAAAATAATCCCAAACATCGACTGCTTCTAGGGCTTTATTGTGAAAAAGATACAATAGTAGTATAGTAGTAGGTATCTCTACTGGTATTTTTAATGTAACTTTTCTGAGAACTCCAGGTGAACTGAAAACGCTACCTTCTTTGAACATTTGAATCATTCTCACTGAGTAGTAGTTCTATAATTTGAAAATGTAAGTGAGAGAGAGAGGAATATGTCCATGTGTTTTTATTTTCTTGTTTTCAAAGAGGTTTCAGATGGCTTTGGCTAATTGAAACAACTGTTGAAAATTTACTTGGCATTTTTAATTCTTTCTCAATATTTTCAACCCTGATGAAAATGTTTTGTCTCTCAGAATATCTTCTGGGATCTGGCCATTCAGCTCATGAAAAATGTACATTTAAAATTTCATCTGATTTATCCATCCATCCAAGTAGTCACCACCTGTAATCTGCTAATGCAAATATTCCTAGTTTTCCCATTTTTTCCTTATGCAAATTAGCTTGCCAATGAATGTGAATGAATTGCTTTCTGTAGACATGCTATGTGCATAATGTCTGCTCTGTTACTCTAAGGAGTTTGTTTATATATGATGGAAATACATATACAGAAAGATGTTTTATATATATGAAGACATGTTTTTATTTATTGAAGATATATGAGTTGTAGTAACTGACACAAATAGCCACATATAGGCATATACATACATGCATATATTTCTCATTTTAAATTTTGACCTTGGAAAGATAATAAGAATATAATGCCAGTAAAACTCCTGAAAGTTATTCATCATGATAAGCCATCTATTATAATTATTATGAAAAATAAATCCCTCATCCCTAATTTAGTCAACAATTCTTTCCTTGTTAATCATAAAAAAATAGTATCTTTCTTTAACATTCTAGGGAGGATTTAGGAGTGAGAATGAATTGCAATAGGACCAATTGACTTAATTGTTCCTCCTAAAATAATAATTCCTGAAAAGGGAAAATCATAGTAGAGACCATGAACTTTGGTATGATTGTATGTAATATAATCTTTTCAGCATTTTTATATTTTCCTGTTGTATACACAAGTGTAACATTGTCTCTAAATTTTGCCAGTTTTCTAGATATTTTCTACCAAAGTTTCTCTATTGTGTGTTCAACTTCCAGATAGAAGATATTATTTGATATAATCATTCATCATCTATTTCAAACCCCTCTCAGCCTAGAGTTAAGACTTGACATCATTTAGGATGAAGTGAAATGCCCAAAAGGCAGAAAGCAATTGAATTTCCCAAGAAGGTTAGTCATTATTCTTGACTCTCTTATGTCTATTAGTTGTCTATAGGTGGAAATGATCCTTATTGTTAACTGATCTTCAAAATTGTTCAATGCTAAGGCAGTGGCTTACAGGGTCACTTACCAAGTGGAATGAAGAAATCATGAGTATATGCCCTCTGTTGCTGAAGAAGAATAAATCTATAGATGACACCTATTCTCTACTTCTGTAAAAAATAATCTCAGTACAGAATCACAACATTTGAAACATCTAGAAAAACAAAGACTGACTCATATATTTGATGGACTAGGTAGAGAAATACCCTATGATATTTTAAACCAAGTATACTATAATTCATTTTTCCTAAACTGATAGTCTCTATTTTAAAAAATGGAAATGTTATTCCTTCAAAGACCTTACACAGAAACTTGAATGTCCAGAGTGCCAAAAATCTGTTATATATAGTCACTTCTATCAACTACCTAAAGTACAGATAAGATCCATAACACTTTATGATATAGTTATAATAGCTATAACATACATACTATAATATAAATGATATAATAGAGATAATATTACAGTGGAAATAGTCAACACAATTGTATTAAGAGAGCAAATTCTCCTAACTGTTAAAAACAGATATAAGCATAAATCAAAAGAAAATGCACAGTGATATTGTGTCCACTTATTGCTCAGCAAATTTTCCCAATACCAGCCTTTTTCCTACCAACATTATTTCTATTTCTTTATTTTACTAGCAAGAATTTGATTATATGATCTATTTCAACATCCCCTTCTTTAACTATGAAACTGATTTTTCAGTGCTCCTGCAAATCTGCATTAAAAGAATAGAATAGAAAAAACCGATTTTAGAATTGTAACTAATAAATTTTTGCATCAAATGAAATAGCTGGAAAGGCAAATAACATAAGAATTACAAATAACATGGACTTGAATATAGTAAACATCATTAGCGGTAACAATCCATTTACCATCTGGTGATATATCACTGTTCTGGTTTCCTTGAACTGGCAAAAACTGATATTGATCGGCTGCTCTTTCTCTTTCTAGTCAAATCAAATTTGTATTCTCTTGAGCTACTCAAGTTTGACTTTAAGAAAAGAGGTTTAGAGAGCTTAGAAATGAATTCATGTTCAGGCCAGGTGTAGTGGCTGATGCCTGTAATCCCAGTACTTTGGGAGGCTAAGGCGGGCAGTCAAGAGGTCGAGACTATCCGGGCCAACATGGCAAAACCCCATCTCTACTAAAAATATAAAAATTAGCTGGACATGGTGATGTGCACCTGTAGTCCCAGCTAGTTGGGAGGCTGAGGCAGGAGAATCGCTTGAACCTGGGAGGTGGAGGTTATAGTGAGCCTGGATTGTGCCACTGCACTCCAGCCTGATGACAGAGGGAGACTGTCTTAAAAAAAAAAAGAAAGAAAGAAAGAAGAAAAAGAAAAAGAAAAAAAATTCACATTCAAATTCCAAGGGCTTATAAATAAAGAACAGCAAAACAAAAGAAAAAAAGATAAATTATGTTTTGTTAAGATTTGTTAATATTAGTTACTTTGTTCCAATATTATTAACATACTCTGGGAACCAAATGGGATTTTTCATTTATTCACTTTATTTGCCACTTATCAATCAACCTCTCTTGTTAATTATTAGAATTAATAGACACAAAGTCTATAAATAACTTTTTCATCTTTACAGGAAGAAGCATTTTTTGTTCATTTACACTGATTACCTATGGAAGTTGCATGAATTTAGAAAATACAAAAAGAACATTAATTATCAACATGGTTTTAAATGAATATCCACTGAAGTTGTCATCTAATTATTTAAAACATTATCACTAAGTTTTTAGAAGTTCTATCATTAATTTTGAATTAAATGTGTCTAGTTTAAGATAAGGAAATTGAATAATCTTCATTATTGCCAAGTCAAAAATCTGTATATCTGGTTGCTAAAACTCAGGTGTAATGGTTCAGTTTATGTTGTTTCTTAGTCCCAATCCTTGTTCTGGTGTTAATAAAACTTTTCTTATGTCTTCTCATGGTCAGTGTTATGGACTGAATATGCATGTCCTTCCTCTCTCCACACCAATTCATATGTTAAACTGCTAACTCCCAACGTGGCTGTATTTGGAGATGGGGCCTCTAAAGGAAGTAATTAAGGTCATAAAAGTAGGGTCCTGAACTGACAAGTTTAGTGTCCTTATAAGAAAAGACACCAGAGAGCTTACTTTTCCTCTCTTTCAGCCTGCATTCAGGGAAAGGCCACTTGGAAACACAGCAAGAAGGCGTCCATCTGTAAGCAAGGAAGAGAGCCCTCAACAGTAACTGAATCTGCTGTCACTGCGATTATGGACTTCCAAGCAAGAACTATGAGAAATAATATTTTTGTCACCCAGTCTGTGATATTTTCTTGTGACAGCCCTCATAGAATAACACAGCCTGGGAGATAATAAAAACACTGGACATAATTAAGTTCTGAGAAAATTCATTTTTCTTTTTCAGTGTAAGCCAACCAAAATTGCTAAACAGAAGGCACATACAAAGGAAACACTAATTTGGCCGTATAAGTTAAGAGCTGCCAACAGTCAATTTAGGCTTCCAGTAACCACACTCTAGTCTCTTGGATAGTGCAATAGCCACACTGGGTGACTGTTTCCTATATTTACTCCCATTAAGGGGTCAAGCAGCCATTCTAGTCTACTTTATTATTTCATTTTCCTTTGATGTCTGGATTTAATCTCAGTTCTTTGATACCAACTAGGAAGAGACCAACCCTATGTACTAGGTAGTTGACTGGATTTCCTCCCAGGGATCCTAAAATCGCCTTCTTAGAATTATTCTTTCACTTCCTATGGTTTTTGTCTCCCAATTGGCTGACATTCTCTATTCACATTCCTTTTTCATCTGACCTTAGCCATCATTATTTTCAACAATTTTGAAAACACCAAAGTTAACTAATCAATGTCTAGAGTTTGGATTCCCTCTCTCTCTCTCTCTCACACACACACACACACACACACACGCAGCTGAAATACAATTATTTCTAGTCAATTGAAGGGCAGAAAGCTTTTTCCATTTTCCATCTTTCTTTCCCTTAAGTAGTAAACCTAAGGAATCTGTTTTCTTCGCATTGGTAAGGATACAAAGCAACTATGTTCAAAACAAGTTTATGCAGATCCCTGAACCATTTATTCCATAATAGTTATTTGTCAAGCACTATGCTCACAATTTTAGAAATATTTATCTCACTTAAACATAGGTGTTCATATAGCAACAACTTGAAATTGTTACATTTTCAATTTCAAATATTTGTTAAATATTAGCAATTTCATATAGGTCAATTAAAATACTATTTTTTTTATCTCTCACTGATAGTTCAGACAACTGAGTGTTTAGAGAGTATGAGGAGTTTTACATAAGGAGCTTTACATGACTAGTAGAAGTGAATAAACTGGAAAATAAACTTTTTGGAGCCATATTTTTTGGAACTCTAACTTTGAAAGATGCCGACAAATTCTGAGGCATTATTGGTGCTGAAGTCACTTATTTTTGATTCTATGAGTAGATAGCCTTGAATTTTACAGACAGGTTAAAATGGCCCTTGGAAAAAAAAATATATATATATGTGTGTGTGTGTGTGTGTGTGTGTGTGTGTGTGTGTGTATATATATATAATGTGTAGATGGTTGTGCCTTTGAAAATATAGTGGTTTAATTAGCAATATTTATTTGTTTAAATCTTGATTATTCGCTCTAAACCAAAAATAGTAATGTTATTTCCGATGTTGATGGTTATTGGAATAGAAATATGACCAAATTTGTCTAGTAAGGCAAAATAGAATTATCTAGTAGGTATTTTTCCACATTCTTAAGAAAGAGACAGGAAATGAAATGGGCGATCCTCTTTCCATTGAACATTGGAAGATATGGAGGTTCTGTAGCCCTCTTGCTACCAATCGTACTGTAAAAAATATGCAAAAAGAAAAAGATTATGTGGGTGGAAAAAGCCTGGATCTTGGTGTGACTGAATTATTAAATCAACTATATTGAGGGCAAAGCTATATCTACAGTTTTAGAGTGTTGTTGTTTTTGTTTTTTGTTTTTCTGTTATTTTTTAACTGTAAATATCTCATTTGCTACTAAACTCCAAATAATAATTAGACAAGTAATTTGGGTAATGTGTCTGCATCCTTTATAGGTGAATAAAATGTTTAAAAAAAGCTATTTTACAACAAAAAAGTAAACAACAATGCATTGCGTATTTGAAGATTGCTAAGAGAGTAGATTTTAAGTGTTCTCACCACAAAAAAAAAATGATAAGGATATAGGCTAATGCATGTGTTAAGTACTTTGAGCCATTCTACAATGTACATATATTTTTTGTCTTTTTTTTTCTTTTCTTAATGAAAAGAGAGCTGGGTTTTTTTTTGTTTGTTTTCTTTAAACTTAAATACATACAATTTTAATTTGTTAATTTTTTCATAATCTCTTAAGTTTTTCTTTTATCTTTCTTTTTTCTTTTTTATTATATGTTAGTTTTGGGATACATGTGCAGAACGTGCAGATATATGACATAGATATACACGTGCCATGGTAGTTTGCTGCACCCATCAACCTGTCATCTACATTCGATGTTTCTCCTAATGTTTTCCCACCCCTCGCCCCCCTCAACAGACCCTAGTATGTGAGAATCTCCTCCCTGTGTCCATATGTTCTCATTGTTCAATTCCCACTTATGACTGAGACCATGTGGTGTTTGGTTTTTCTGTTCCTGTGTTAGTTTGCTGAGAATGATGGTTTCTAGCTTCATCCATTGTCCCTGCAAAGGACATGAACTCATTCCTCTTTATGGCTGCACAGTATTCCATGGTGTATATGTGTTATATTTTCTTTATGCAGTCAAACATTGATGGGCATTTGGGTTGGTTGCAAATCTTTGCTACTGGGAATAGTGCTGCAATAAACATATAGGTGCCTGTGTTATTATAGTAGAATGATTTATAATCCTTTGGGTATATACCTAATAATGGGATTGCTGGGTCAAATGGTATTTCTAGTTTTAGATTTTTGAGGAATCGCCACAATGTCTTCCATGTTAAACTAACTTACACTCCCACCAAGTGTAAAAGGGTTCCCATTTCTCCACAGCCTCTCTAGAATCTGTTGTTACCTGACATTTTAGTGATTGCCATTATAACTGGTGTCAGATGGTATCGCATTGTGGTTCTGCTATGCATTTCTTTAATGACCAGCGACGATAAGCTTTTTTTCGCATTTTTTTTGGCCCACAAATGTCTTCTTTTTTAAAAGTGTCTGATCATATCCTTCACCCTCTTTATGATGGGGTTGTTATTTCTTGTAAATTTGTTTAATTTCCTTATAGATTCTGGATATTAGCCCTTTTTCAGTTGGATAGATTGCAAAAATTGTCTCTCATTCTGTAGGTTGCCTGCTCACTCTCATGACAGTTTCTTTTGCTGTACAAAAGCTCTTTAGTTTAATTAGATCCCATTTGTCAATTTTGGATTTTGTTGTCATTGCTTTTAGTGTTTTAGTCATGAAGCCTTTGTCTATGCCTATGTTCTGAATGGTATTGCCTAGGTTTACATCTAGTGTTTTTAAGGGTTTAGGTCTTACATTAAATCTTTAATTTATTTTGAGTTAATTTTTGTATAAGGTGTAAGGAAGGGGTCCAGTTTTCAGTTTTCTGCATATATCTAGCCAGTTTTCCCAACACCATTTATTAAATAGGGAATCCTTTCCTATTGCTTGTTTCTGTCACGTTCTCAAAGATCAGATGGTTGTAAATGTGTGGTATTATTTCTGAGGGCTCTTTTCTGTTCAATTTGTCTATATATCTGTTTTGGTACCAGTACCATGCTGTTTTGGTACCAGTACCATGCTGTTTTGGTATACTGTAGCCTTCCAGTATAGTTTGAAGTCAAAGAGCATGATACCTCCAGTTTTTTTCTTTTTGCTTAGGATTGTCTTGGGTATACAGGCTTTTTATGGTTCCATATGAAATTCAAAATAGTTTTTTTCTAATTCTGTGAGGAAAGTCAATGGTAGCTTGATGGGGATAGCACTGAATCTATAAATTACTTTAGGCAGTATGGACATTTTTACATTGATTCTTTCTATTCATGAGCATGGAATGTTTTTCCATTTGTTTGTATCCTCTCTTACTTCCTTGAGCAGTGGTTTGTGGTTCTCCTTGAAGAGGTCCTTCACATTCCTTGTAAGTTGTATTTCTAGGTACTTTATACTCCGTAGCAATTGTGAATGGGAGTTTGCTCATGATTTGGCTCTCTGTTCATCTATTATTGGTATATAGGAATGCCTGTGATTTTTGCACATTGATTTTGTATCCTGGGACTTTGCTGAAGTTGCTTATCAGCTTAAGGAGTCTTTTGGCTGAGACCACAGGGTTTCCTAAATATACAATCATGTCATCTGCAAACAAAGATAATTTGACTTCCTTTCTTTCTATTTGAATATGCTTTACTTCTTTCTCTTGCCTGATTGCCCTGGCCAGATCTTCCAAAACTATGTTGAATAGAAGTGGTGAGAGAGGGCATCCTTGTTTTGTGCCAGTTTTCAAAGGGAATGCTTCCAAGTTTTGCCTATTCAGTATGATATTGTCTGTGGTTTTGTCATAAATAGCTCTTATTATTTTGAGATACGTTCCATCAATACCTAGCTTATTGAGTGTTTTTAGCATGAAGGGGTGTTGAATTTCATCAAAGGTTTCTTCTCTATCTACTGAGATAATCATGTGGTTTTTGTCATTGATTCTGTTTACGTGATGGATTATGTTTATTGATTTGCATATGCTGAACCAGCCTTGCATCCCAAGAATGAAGTGGACTTGATCATCGTGAATAAGCTTTATTATGTGCTGCTGTATTTGGTTGCAAGTATTTCATTGAGAATTTTTCATTGATGTTCATCAGGGATACTCGTCTGAAATTTTTGTTGTTGTGTCTCTGCCAGGTTTTGGTATCAGGATAATGCTGTCTCTCTTTTTCTATTGTTTAGAATTATTTCAGAAGGAATGGTACCAACTCCCCTCTGTACCTCTGCCTCAATTTCAGAACTTTGTATTGGTCTATTCAGGGATTTGACTTCCTATTGGTTTACTCTTGGGAGGGTGTATGTATACAAAAATTTATGAATTTCTTCTAGATTTTCTGGTTTATTTATGTTAGAGATGTTTATAGTATTCTCTGATGATAGTTTGTATTTCTGTGGGATTAGTGGTGATATTCCCTTTATCATTTTTTATTGTGTGTATTTGATTCTTCTCTCTTCCTTCTTTATTAGTCTGCCTAGTTGTCTGTCTGTTAATCTTTTTAAAACCAGCTCCTGAATTCATCAATTTTTTGATGGGTTTCTCATGTCTCTATCTTCTTCAGTTCTCCTCTGATCTTAGTTATTTCTTGTCTTCTGCTAGGTTTTTCATTTGTTTGCTCTTGCTTCTCTAGTTCATTTAATTGTGATGTTAGGGTGTCGATTTTAGATCTCTCCTACTTTTTGATGTGGACGTTTACTGCTACCAATTTCCCTCTAAACACTGCTTTAGCTGTGTCCCAGAGATTCTGGTACGTTATGTCCTTGTTCTCATTGGTATCAAAGAACTTACTTATTTTTGCCTAATTTCATTATTTATCCAGTAGTCATTCAGGAGCAGTTGTTTATTTTCCATGTAGTTGTGTGGTTTTGAGTGAGTTTCTTAATCCTGAGTTCTAATTTGATTGCACTGTGGTCTGAGAGACTCTTAAGATTTTTGCCCTTTTGCATTTGCTGAAGTGTATTTTACTTCCAATTATGTGGTCAATTTTAGAATAAGTATGATATAGTGTTGAGAAGAATATATATTCTGTCGATTTGGGGTGGGGAGTACTGTAGATGTCTATTAGGTCTGCTTGGTCCAGAGCTGAGTTCAAGTCCTGCATATCCTTGTTAATTTCTTGTCTGTTTGATCTACTATTGACAGTAGGGTGTTAAAGTCTCCCAGCATTATTTTGTGGGAGTCTAAGTCTTTTTGTAAGTCTCTAAGAACTTTATTTATAAATCTGGATTTTCCTGTATTAGGTGCATATATGCTTAGGATAGTTAGTTCTTCTTGTTGCATTGATTCCTTTACCATTATGTAATACCCTGCTTTGTCTTTCTGAACTTTGTTGGTTTAATTTTTTTTTTTTTTTTTTTTGCTTTTCATTTGCTCGATATGTCTTCCTCCATCCCTTTATTTTGAGCATATGTGTCTTTGCACGTGATATGGGTCTCCTGAATATAGCACACCAATGGATCTTGACTATCCAATTTGCCAGTCTGTGCCTTTTAATTGGGACATTTAACCTGTTTACATTTAAGGTTAATATTGTTATGTGTGAATTTGATCCTGTCATTATGATGCTAGCTGGTTATTTTGCCCATTAGTTGATGCAGTTTCTTCATGGTCTCAATGTAAGTCTTTACATTTTGGTTCGTTTTGCAGTGGCCAGTACCAGTTTTTTCCTTCTGTATTTTGTGCTTCCTTCAAGAGCTGTTGTAAGGCAGGCCTAGTGGTGAAAAAATCCTTCAGCATTTGCTTGTCTGAAAAGGATTTTATTTCTCCTTCACTTATGAAGCATAGTTTAGCAGGATATGAAATTCTGGGTTGAAAATTCTATTCTTTAAGGATGTTTAATATTCACCCCCACTCTCTCCTGGCTTGTAGGATTTCTTCAGAGAGATCCACTTTTAGTCTAATGGGCTTCTCTTTGTGGGTAACCCAAACTTTCAGTCTGGCTTCCCTTAACATATTTTTTTCCTTCATTTCAATCTTGGAGAATCTGATGATATATGTCTTGGGTTTGCTCTTCTCGAGGAATATCTTTCTGGTGTTCTCTGTAATTCCTGAATTTGACTGTTGGCATGCCTTCTAGGTTGGGAAAGTTCTCCTGGATAATATTCTGAAGTGTGTTTTCCAACTTGTTTCCATTCTCCCTGTCACTTTCAGGTAAACTAATCAAATGTAGGTTTGGTCTTTTCCCATAGTCCCATGTTTCTTGGAGGCTTTGATTGTTCTTTCATTCTTTATTCTCTAATGTCATCTTCACACCTTATTTCACTAAGTTGACCTTCGATCTCTGATAGCTTTATTCCACTTGATCAGTTCGGCTATTGATGCTTGTATATGCTTCACAAAGTTCTTGTGCTGTGTTTTTCAGCTCCTTCAGGTCATTTATGCTCTTCTCTAAACTGTTTATTTTAGTTAGCAATCCCTCTAATCTTTTTTCAAGGTTTTTAGCTTCTTTGCACTGAGTTAGAATATGCTCCTTTAGCTTGGAGGAATTTGTTATTGCCCTTCTTCTGTAGCCAATTTCTGTCAATTTGTCAAACTCATTACAAAGTATATGCTTAAATAAGTGGATTCTCCTTTTCAGCCATGTCTGTCATTAGGACCTTGGCTATGACATGTTGCCAGACATACTCGCCCCTCTCCTTCCACCATAGTTTTAATTTTAATCAGTGTTTTCTGTTTTCTGATACTGCAAACAAACTTATTTAAAAGAGACAAATTGCTTTATTGTCCTTTTTTTTTTGTAGTCCAGGCTGGTCTTGAACTCCTGACCTCATGATCCACTCACTTCAGCCTCCTGAAGTGCTGGATTACAGGCATGAGCCACCATGCCTGACTAGATTGTTTTTAATCCATTAGAATTTCTTAGGAATTGTCTTATTTCTAAATGGTACTTACATAACCATGACTGGGTATTAAATATCCCACACACTTTGAGGACCCTGGTGAGTTGAAGTTATGTATAACAGGATCTGTTCTTATTGATCTGGTCTTTCGAGGAAGGCAGGTCTCATTTCTATAGGAGTCTCTTCATGTACTGGCTTTGTGACCTTGTCTACATCATTTAATACCTTTCTCAGACACGAACTGTCTGCAAACTTGGGTGATGAGACTACAACTTTTTTTTTTTTTTTTTTTTTTTTTTTTTTTTTTTTTTTGAGACGGAGTTTCGCTCTTGTTACCCAGGCTGGAGTGCAATGGCGCGATCTCGGCTCACCGCAACCTCCGCCTCCTGGGTTCAGGCAATTCTCCTGCCTCAGCCTCCTGAGTAGCTGGGATTACAGGCATGCGCCACCGTGCCCAGCTAATTTTTTGTATTAGTAGAGACGGGGTTTCACCATGTTGACCAGGATGGTCTCGATCTCTTGACCTCGTGATCCACCCGCCTCGGCCTCCCAAAGTGCTGGGATTACAGGCTTGAGCCACCGCGCCCGGCCGAGACTACAACTTTTTTAAAATAAAATTTTATATTGCTAAATGTTAAATATGTAGCATATAAAACAATATTACTATATTTAGTATTGTGACTGTCATAAAAGAGAGTTGCTGTAGATTTGATTTTTCGCAGGTTCCTCTTGTTTTGTTTGGTTTTACATGGTGTGTGTTAACATTTTAACATTTAGATCTGATCTGACTGGATAGAAGGCTCAGAAGGTTAGGAGTAACCAATTGATTTAAAAAGAATGAAAAGAATTTATCATAAAAATCAAAGGATAAAAATATTTACAAGCAGCCAACAACCAAGAACATTAGTATGATGACATAATTAATAGGAACAGAACTGTTGTACATTCTCAAATATCAAATTTAACCTGGCATCTTCAGGTAAAAATAGAGAAGTCGGAATGAAAACTTTCTAGCAGCAGCAGAGAACTGTCAGTCATGATAAATTGAAAGCACTTAATGAAAATATATTTAATATATTTCTATTTTGGATAGCTCAAAGACTAAAAATATAGATCTGTTAAAGGTGATGGACTTTGAATAAGAGCTGATATGATCGAATATATCAAGAACAGTCATGTGCCGCATAGAGATATTTTTTATCAATGCTGAATTGCATGTAAGATGGTGGTCCCAGAAGATGGTAATGGAGCTGAAAGATTACTATCACCTAGTGATGTTATAGCCTTCCTAACACTGTAGCACAAAAAACTAGTAAAATATTTGTGGTGCTCTTGGTGTAAACTAACCTTCTATGCTGCTTGTTGTATAACAGTACAGCACATGATACTTGAAAATAAATGGCTGCATTACTGGTTTATTCATTTACTATACTATGCTTTGTAATTAATATTTTAAAGTATCCTCCTATACACACAAATATATAAGTATAAATATATATGTGTGTTTATATGTTTATATAATTTAACTATATATAATTAAACCATATATTTATATAAACATAAATATATATATCTATATATTTATAATAATATTTATATAATTTAACTATAAATATATATAATTTAACTATGAAATAGCCTAACTTGATCATTCAGGTTTTGATTTACTCAAAAATATTTCCCTAAGGATTTACTTTCATTCACGCATATACAAAATAATCAAAAACAAGAAGAGACAAATGCAGTGATTCCTTGGATACTCTACTGACTTGTTCTAAATATGACCATCCATGGGGTCATTAAAGAATTAGGCAACAAATATCATTTGAAACTCAACTACATTTCATTTATTAAATCATTTTTTCTTCTTGGCAATGATTAGAGGATTAAACAGGGTGAACTATGTTATGGAGGAAAGGAAATTTGCTTTAGTGCACAGAACTGAGTCAGTTGCCATGATAGCAAATAACATCACATTAACAAGATTTCAGAGGCGTAAGATAGGTAATAGATGGATAGAAAAAAGACAGGTGGTAGAAGGATGTGAAGGACACATTTCATTGAATTGCTTATTCTTCCCAAATCTGGTTAGTTCATTACCTGCCTGAATTATCAATTTATCATTAACTGGAAGAGAAATGATCAAAAATATCACAATTCAAATAAAACTACTCTCTTCTCAAAGGACACCCTCTTGAAACAAGTAAGCTTCACAGAAAAAAGACTGTTTCTCAAATCCCTATGCAGTGGCAGCTTTTATTTTTTCATTAGGAAATGGTTGAAGAACAGACAATTGTCACGTCTTTTTTTTTTTTTTCCCCCTGGGTCCAAGAAGCATAGCATCTTGAAATCACTTCCACCATTGTGTAACCTCAGTTTATTGACAAGGAAGTGCTATGGAATAGATTCTAACAGGAATGAGAGTTTTCCCATCACTCCAGATTCTTGTAACACTTTGCCAAACATAGCCACCTCCTGGAATGGCAAGGCTGCTGTCCTGTTTTAAAAGAGAAAGCCGAGATGTGTAGATCAGAGCTTCGTTTTCTCGTTTCCAAGTGGAAACTGCTATTGATCTGTCAGGTTGCTAATCTAACCTGGGTAAGTGAGTTTGGCTAGGGTCTTCAGTGACTCGACTTGTGTTATTCACAGTAATTGAGGATTTTGTATATGTGAAATATATGTCTTAATTTTCCACTACTATCATCTATGGACTTTGTATTTTTCATTTTTATTTTTTAGCTATAACTAGTTATGATACTGTTTTCATACAATGACTTTTTTTCTGGTGTAGTTTTTTTGCTACCCTTGGCAAACTTGCAAAAGTTTATATAGTTAAAATATATTTATGTGATTAAACACAAATATAAAGTGTATATTGACATATTTTTATATACAAATACAGTGTATATTAATGTATATATTTTTATACATACATATAATGTATATATTAATTAAAAAACTAGAGATTCAGTTTATATATTATCTGTGTTTTTCAGTTGACTGAATATAACTTATATGATTTTATTAGCCCTGTTAATAACAATTAGAGATCACTTTCTTATTTGAAGGCAAGAACTAAATTGGCCAAATATAAAAGACACACATGCTAAAACAAATATTTAGAATAGAATTTTTCCCCATTGATACGCTAGCTAAAGTTGAGGTTGTAATCACAATTTGGGAGTTAATTTATTTTTAATAGCTGATACTTCCATTTCTCTGTTCAAAATGATTATCAGAATAAAACTGATAATCCCAAATGTCTGGAAATAATGACCATTTCCAGTGTCATCCACCTGTACTATGAAAGAAGGTATTTCTTTTATTCCTTTTGCTCAGATTTCAAAAAGGAGATTAGTACAAAATGAATTTATAAAACACCTCATGTGTTCTAACAATCACATCTCCATTCTGTTGAATTTAGTGAATGCATTTTATCTCTCTACTGAGCTGTTTTTATTATAATGAAAAACCCAATGAAATGTTTCGCTATTAGGTCCCTATTCATCCCTTCTGTCCTTCCTACCTTTAAAATTGTAACCAAAAGGGCATAGTGAAGATTCAATTTTTGTTTTGCCTTATAATATCATGTTAATAAACTCACCATCCATATGCAGTGGGTTGTGGATGGTGAAAACAGACTTACTATGTTTTATCTTACTTGGAGCCTTTCTGGGATGTGTGTTTTTTGGATTTTTTTTCACAGCATTAAAGTAATTATTGAGAAGAAAGTAAAGTTTCAAAATCTCCATGGGACATTAATTAACCCAACCCTAATTCTGTATGTTTTTTGGCAGGAAGTGTCATCATAGAAAATGATGTCAGGCTGCATGGTTTTCAAAAAGCACTTTATAATTAGCTGCCGATTTGTGAGACTGAGGCTGTGAGTTAGTGGTGGCCACCAGGCATATGCCTTCCTGCTTTTGCTTGAGAAATTCTTGAAATGAGTCTGTTTTTTTTTTAATAAACTTAACTTACAGGTACAGAATTTAAATTGATGAAAGAAACTCTACTCCCATTGCACAAATGCAAATACCCAGATGCAGCCTAATCACATTATTTTTCTTTTATAATTATTTTATTATAGTATATATCTATATTGCTTTTATTTTTATATTATTATTTATTTACTGCTCTATATATTTTTTCTTAGGTAGATGAAGATGTAGGAAAAAAGACAGTTTTATCTTTATTTTTTATTTTTTCTTTCTGCGGTAAATACTCCAGTTACATAAATACAATTTTCACATCTCTACTTTGAACTCAAACCTCTATTCTAAAATATCTGGAAGCCATCCATTACTGGATGACAAAACTCTGGTTTAAAAGGAACTTTGTAAAGTCTGTGGGATGTGAATTCTCAAAACTCCATGAAAATGCAAGCAATCTAGAAATCAATCTGTTTCTGAAACAGTTTGGATACATAGATACTAAAATAAAGACATTTTGTAGAAATTGTTCTGTTAACTAGATAGAGATCTGTAGTCCATTTCAAAGCCTTACCTACGACTTTATGCAGAGAATCTAAAATGTTGTGGAAGTACATGGGTATGCTGCACTACATATTCTTGGACAAGAGAAAAAATTACTCATATTTCCTATGTTCAGAAGAAACATTTTTTAAGGCATTTTATCTTGTGCTTCTGGAATTCATATAGATTGCTTAATGCATTTATATATTTTAATATTTAAGTTTCTTTATGGAGGAATTTCCACTTTCTTGCTTAAACATGTTCTCTTAGAATTAAAATGCATGAGATAGAGTATTCTTGTCACTGGCATTTCAGAAGCAGCATATTTTTTGCTTGTGCTTGTGGGAGTAAACAAAATAAAACACAAACAATCTTTCTTAATTGATTCAGATGTCTTGAATGAAATCATTTCATCCTGCAATGTTCAGGATGGTTTGTGATCAAGACAAACTTGTCTTCTTTTCTTAGCACAGGATCTGAGTGCAGAGAACAGCTGTCCCATTAACTAAAGCTGAGAATCACATTCTAGTGTTTTTATCTTTTTCCCTCAACAGACCACAGATATACGGAATGGGAATTTCCCAGAATAAAGTTTGAAAGTGTACATCTTATGGTGACTGAGGCAGAGACAAAGGAAAAAGAATGCCCAAGTTGGAGAAGTCTAGCTAAACATTGAAATCAAACAGTACATTTTATAGATGAAGCCTAAAGACACAGGTTCCCAACAAATGGGCTAGAATTCAGGTTTCCCATTATCCAGGTTATACACCAAATTTCTCTATTTCTTTAAATTTTGTAAGACACAATGCCTTGCAATGTAATAAAATATTTTTACGTAAGTATTATTTGTTTAGGAGCACACACATTTTTAAAAAATTAATTTCAAGTTCCAGGATACATATGCAGAATGTGCAGGTTTGTTATATAGGTAACTGTGTGCCATGGTGGTTTGCTACACCTATCAACCCATTACCTAGGTATTAAGCCCCATATGAATTAGCCATTTCTCCTGATGATCTCCCCACTGCCCCTGCTTCAGGCCCCAGTGTGTGTTGTTCCCCTCTCTGTGTCCCTGTGTTCTCATTGTTCAGCTCCCACTTACAAGTGAGAGTATGTGGTGTTTGGTTTTCTGTTCCTGGAACAACACACATTTTTATCTGAATGAAAGTTACAGTCACACACAAAGGGTGAACTTCAGATATAACCACTCAAATTCAAAATGCAAATTTTATTTTAAGAATATACCTAATTATCCTGAGACGAGCTCATGAGAATAAAGAAGTCTTACTAGAAATGGGCATGGTGTGGTTCATGCCCACAATCCTACCACTTTGGGAGGCTGAGGCAGGTGGATCATTTGAGTCTCGGAGTTTCAGACCAACCTAGGAAGCCTAGCAAAACCCTGTCTTTACAAAAAAACACAAAAATTAGCCAGGCATGGTAGCATGAGCCTGTAGTCCCAGTTACTTGGGAGGCTGAGGTAGGAGGATAGTTTGAGCCCAGAAGTTTGAGGCTGCAGTGAGCCAAGATTGTGTCACATTACTCCAGCCTGGGTGACAGAGTAAGATCTTGCCAAAAAAAAAAAAAAGAATAAAGGAAGGAAGGAAGGGAGGGAGGGAGAGAGAGGGAGGGGGGAAGGAAAAAAGAAAAAAAGAAAGAGGAAAAGCCTAAAGCCAAACTACCCAATGTGTTAACTACTAGATGTGGCTATTTAAATTCAAATGTAAACAAATTAAATTTAAATAAAATTTAAAATGTAGTTCCTCAGTTAAATTAATTATATTTCAACTTCTCAGTAGTCATATGTGGTACTAGTAGATACTGTATTAGAGCAAAACTATACAACACTTCTATCATTGCAGAAAGTTCCATTGGACATGGCTGAGTAAAATGTGGTGTTGGACTACATTATGGCTTACCTTGAAAATAGGAGCAAATAAGAGCTTGGTTATTTGTTTTTTTTCAGAAATAGTATGATTTTTGACTAAACCTACTTATATAAGCCCGAGGTATTTCCTAAGATATATAGTATCTTAAAAGATCAGGTTGCCGGGCACATGGCTCATGGCTGTAATCCCAGCACTTTGGGAAGCTGAGGCAGGTGGATCCCTTAAGGTCAGGAGTTTGAGATCAGCCTGGTCAACATGGTGAAATCCTGTCTCCACTAAAAATACAAACATTAGCTGGGCATGGTGTTGCACGCCTGTAACACAGTTATTTCGGAGGCTGAGGTGTGTACAACTTAGTCCCAAAGAAATTGGGACTAAGCTTATATTCTGTATTTGGGAATAATGTATTTCAATGTGTCAAGCCCAAAGCCTTACTAGTGACAAGTTTCAACCAATAAAAGCCATTGTTCTGATTATCTGGGACATGGATAATATCACCAAATAGGTAGAATTCATTTCCATTAAAAAGGAGTTTTTGCCATATGGACAAAAAGTGTTAAATCTTATAAATTCTTTGAGAGCCACATGGCAAGATACCTGAGAATCATCAAATTTTCAGACCCAGTAGTTTCATTATGATTTATCCAAAGGGATCAAAACCTTAAGAACATCAAAATAGTTTCCAAAAGAGGCTACTTGCTGCAATGATATAGAACATAGCAAACCACAGGAAACAACATCAGTAGGGAATCATTTATTCACTCGTGATGCATCAAAAATATAAAGGTTTAGAGACCATTGTGGACTAAGCAAGAATATGGGTTATAGAGTGCAAGCCATTAGTTTTTAATAATAACTCTACCACTGAGTAGCTCAAAAACCAAGGTCAGTTAATGTGTACTTTCAGTTTTCTGCCAAAGGGAGATTACAGTAGTGAAGGAGTCATAGGACTTCCATAATAATGAAACGTGGTTCATGCCTGAGAATCTTGCAGCTTTATGTATTATATACCTAGCATGTAGTAGAAACTCAGTAAATGTGGGTTACTTTATTATTTTGTGAATATTTAGTTAGACTGTACTCACAAAGACAATATAATTAAATATGTAAACTCCTTGTAAAACAAGGTTAAACGCCAAGTTACAAACAGATGTTGTGCATTCTCACAAAGTTAAGCATAGAATGACCATATGACAGTAGTCATTCTCTTTGCTATGGAATGGAAATATCGTTCCTTAATTCTGTTATGGTTCTCTGCTCAGAGGGAGCTACTGTTTCAGAGATCAATAAAACTCAGCAGGAAAATTATTCTCTCTGCCATTGTTTGGGGAAACTTATTTACTCTATTGTTTTTTGGGCATACGTGTGAGATTGTTTTATTCAATTAAACAATATTTTGCTCTCATATGTATGTGATTCTTACTGGCTCCAAGGTAACTGTATAAGTAATGTCATTGGTTTGAAAACAAAAGTTGCTTTTTATGGAAAAAAAAAAAAAAAAAAAAAAAAAACTCAAAAAAGAGAAAAAAATTTATACTCAAATGTTTCTAGTAGAATTTTTCATACTAGCCAAAAGATGGTAACAACCCAAATTTTGTTAACAATTATAATATGTGTATATAGTACAATATTATTTCATCACAAAAATCAATGAAGTAAGTATACATATTAAAATGTGAATGAACCTCAAAAACATTTTGCTAAGTGAAAGAGGTCAAACACGGAGGGTCACACATTGTGTGGTTCCATTTATATGGAATATCAGAATAGGTTTTTCCATAGAGGCAGAGAGCAGATTGGTGTTTGTCAAGGGATGGGGGAAGGGGAATACAAGTGTACTTATTTCCTGGGGCTGCCATCATAAATCACCACCAGCTGAGTAAGTTAAACAATAAATATGTATTATTTCACAATGAAGGTGAGAAGTCTGAAATTGAGATGTCAGTAGAAACATGTTTCCTCTGAAACCTGCAGCAGAATCCTCCCTTGCCTTCTAGCTTCTGCTGATGTGCCAGGCAATCTTTGGAGCCCCTTGGCTCACAGCTGTGAAACTCCAATCTCTGCCTTAGTAGTCACGGGGTGTATTCCCAGTGCATCTCTGTCTTCACGTGGGTTTCTTCCTATCAGAGCACTAGTCATATTGAATTAATATCCCACTCTCCTACCCCAACTTCTCCAGGATAACCTCATCTCAAGGAATCCCATCTGTCTTAAGTCTATTTCCAAACAAGGTCATATTCTTATGCACCAGGGCTTAGGATCTTAACATACCTTTTTTTTTAGTGAGACACAATTCAACCCATAACAGGGAAGCACTTCCTTTTGGAAAAAGGTTTTATTTTGATATGATGAAAATGATTTGGAACTAGAAAGTATCAGTGATGGGACAACCTTATAAAGATATTAAATGCCACTGAACTGTTTATTTAAAATGGTGATTTCATGTTATATGGATTTCACCTCAGTTAAAGAATGGAACATACAATTGCAAATTATACAAGAACATATTTATGTGGGAAGTGAACAAAAGTTTTTATTGAAAAAAGTAGAATAACTCTCAAGGGAAACTAAGGTTTTTATATATTACAATAACTTCTTGGTAATTTTAATTATATAAAGAGTACCCTCAAAATATAGCTGAGATGAATGAAGATAGAAAAGGAAATGCTAAGTCATCTTAAAGTAGAATAAATTTTGAGATCCTTGAATATGCAGAAGAAGACAGAGGTGTGTGGGAAGTCTTGAACAGAAAGGTGTCGGCTCCAAGGTGGGAGAGCTGGGACCTAAAAGAGAAACATGAGCCTGGAAGGAAATCCCTTGATAAGAAAGGTTTAGTCCTTTTTAGAACAGCGATGTGTGAAATTTATTATTTATTCCTTTATTATGTGAAACTCCAACGTTCAGTTACATTCCATTACCAAAAACTTGCATTATGGATGAGGTTTATGGAAAATCAGAGAATAGAACCAAGAACAAAGAAGAGAAGAACCTGAGGGAGTAAGAAAAGTGTGGTCAAGGAGTCATTGTGATATTGTAAACATGGAAAAACAAGGGAAGCCATGAGAAGATATAATCCCAAGGAGGCACGGCTGTTGTGTTAGTTTGTTTTGCATTGCTGTAAAGGAATACCAAGGCTGGGTAATTTATAAAGAAATGGGGTTTATTTGGCTCATGCTTCTGCAGACTATACAAGATGCATGGTGCCATCATCTGCCTCTGGTGAGGGCCTCAGGATGTTTCTAATCATGGTAGAAGGTGAAGTGGGAGCAGACATGTCACATGGTAGGAGAAGCAGGGCAGGTGGGGAGGTGCCAGGCTCGTTAAACAAACAGGTCTCAGGGTAACTCAGTACAATGAGGAGGAGCCAAGCCATTCCTGAGGACTCTGCCTCTGTGATCCAAACACTTTCCACCAGGTCCCACCTCTCCTATGGGGGATCACATTTCAATGTGAAATCTGGAGGGAACAAAATATCCAAACCATATCAGCAGTCTTGGGAAGGGTTCAGTACCTCTGACAAGACACAGGAGGGTGGGGACAAGAAGGTCCATTCATTTATACAAGCAGATGGCTTCAGGTTACAGCTGAGTTCCATGGGAATACTACTGAATACAAGTAAAATATGATTTTAAAATTATTCACACTATTCTATAGTATATTACTAAGTTAGCCATACTGTAAGAAAAACAGGCTGGGTGCGGTGGCTCACACCTGTAATCCCAGTACTTTGGGAGGCCAAGGTGGGCAGATCACAAGGTTAGGAAATCGAGACCATCCTGGCCAACATGGTGAGACCCTGTCTCTACTAATAATACAAAAATTTGCTGGGTGTGGTGGCACGTGCCTGTAATCACAGCTACTTGGGAGGCTGAGGTGGAAGAATTACTTGAACCAGGAAGGCAGAGGTTGCAGTGAGCCAAGATTGTGCCACTGCACTCCAGCCTAGGCGACAGAGTGAGACTCCCTTTAAAATAAAAAATAAAAAGGAAAGAAAAGAAAAATAAAAGGTAGGTTTCTGAAGGTTTTTTCTTGCTGTTTTGTTTGACTTTGGTTTTTAGAAAGGAAAACAAAGTGGTGAACCATGGTTTAGGCTCTTATTTAAATTAAAAAATTGATTTCACAAATGCAGAAAGCCTGAATGGCATGTGCTATCTGTAGGAGGCAAAGAATCATTTGTTCAGAATATTTTCAAGAAAATGGAAATCATTTACTAAAGATATTTTATAACAAATCCAAATATGTGTTTGTTATTTTTAAATAATCTCTTACTAGTGTAAATACTAAGCTTTATATTATGGTCTCAAAAACCCAAACAACTGAATGAGAAAATACTTGGTGATAGAAACACTCGGTGTGCCACCTTCCATCTCCTTCCTTCTGGAAGTCATTTCTCAGCTATGCTTTCTTCTGAGAGATAGTTCCCTAGACTAAAAATTGGTTGGGAATACAAGGATATCATGGAAGATGGATAAAGTACTTGAATGTTGATGCCCTGATTCTGTCACCTAGACCCACAATTTTAAGTCTCCTGTGTCAATTGCTGTTTAAGGAACAGGATGGGGAGAAAAGCCACAGAAACCTCTTCAGTACTTCCATTTTGAGTCTACGTTCTCATCCAAAGATGCTGTACATTGCCGAAGGGCATTTATTAAGTAGTAGTTCAGCTTCACACAGAGAGGAAGATCTTAATTCTTTTGCAGAACAAGTGATTTCTTCCGAGATAGGGGTATTCATGCTTTGAGATTCTCCAACACGGAACAGATTATTTTGGATACTCTTTTGCTACTTTCAATAGATTTTGAGATGCAAACACTGAAGGTTATCATCACAGTGCAAGGAGGAAGATGGAATTATGTAGCTTAAACAGAGCACAAAACGCTGAGCAGACCTGATCGGTTTCTTCAAGTTCAGTTCCACTGTCTTCACATGAGTAACCTTTTAGCCTAAGGCGCATTGGCCCAACAACAAAGCACAGACTAATTTACTCTCACGCATGGTCTACTTACCAAGAATGTTACACGATATTTCCACACTCAGAAGCTGGCTGCCTTGGAATTGCCCAACAGTCATACAATCTCCCAAGACAATGGAAAGGCTCATTCGCTATCCCAAATAGAAATTTAAGGAGAGGATAGTCTCCGTATAAACTGGTAGAACAGACATTTGTTCCTTACTCAAGCAGTTCCTTTTCTCTTTCCTAGGAACCTGTCTCACTGGCATCACGACCACCTCCACACTGCACCCTGATAACCCTTTCCACAGACCCACCTCTCTTAGTTGATCAGCCCTGGCATGGCCATTTGACCCAAGAGTCTTCTCAAAAATTGAGGAAGTAAACTCAAGGAAGAGGATGCTTTTCTCTGAGGCTGAAACTATCAGCTCAGAAAATTTTGTGAGCCATACTTCTTTTCAAGTGGTTTAAAGATAAGGAGGAAATTAAAAGGCAAATTTGAGAGAAGAATACAGCAAATACCCAGATACCAGCAGAGACAGAAATTGCTCTTATTGCTATTCAACTTATGATTAAAATCAGTCATAAGGGCCAAACCCAATTTTCAATTTTTCAAACATATATATTTGTATTATTATAATTTGTTTTCCATTTTGTTTAACTTATTTGAGTTGTGTTCATGTCACCTATAAAGAAAATATTCTGTGCTAATATAGGCTCATGTTCCAGCAAACATTGCATGTTCTCCTTTATTTATTAAATAGATAACCTGTAGTCATCTCAGATCACAAAAATGCAGTTTTTTTAGTGGAAGGAACAATAATTGTATTAATGGGGAAATGACAAAAACAATGCATGTGACACATGCTTATTTATTTACATATTTATTATGTATTTGTTTTTTGAGACAGAGTCTCACTCTGTCACCCAGGCTGGAGTGCAGTGGCACGATCTGGGCTCACTGCAACCTCCACCTCCAAAGCTCAAGCGATTCTCCTGCCTTAGCTTCCCAAGTAGCTAAGACTACATGTTTGCACCACCATGCTTGGATAATTTTAGTATTTTTAATAGAGATGGGTTTCACTACATTGGCCAGGCTGATCTTGAACTCCTGACCTCAGGTGATTCACCTGCCTTGGCTTCCGAAAGTGCTGGGATTATAGCTGTGAGCCAGCGTGCCCAGCCAACACACACTCATTTATATCACAAGATATACTAGTGCTGCCTCAGTTTACTTATCTGAAGATCCCTTATGTACTACACTTGTCAACGTTGTGACTACAATGGCAGATCTGAGTAGTTGAAAAAGAGAATGTAAGGCTCCTGATACCTAAAATACGTATTCTCGGGTCTTACACAGAAACGTTGATGACTCCTAATTTAGACCAACCTTGTGTAGCTAAGGCAAGATTGAAGAACACGTGACTCACCTGCTCTATTTCTGTGCCCATGGCAGACATACCTAATGGATTACCAGACTCTTTCAAACTAGGCAAAAGCATGGCTACTACAGCTTCTTAGTATTCTAGGAAGAAGAAAATAATTAATCTGCACTGGCAAAGGAGATACGATATCTTTGTACTATCTGGACTATGGAATTTTATAGATTTCATATTTTCAGGCTGTCAGCTTTGAACAAATTTTCAATACTCTCTACACTCAGCATGTAGCTTCTTCTATGTGTAAAAGATATTACACACGAGGAGAAGTGGACAGGTGATAGAAAACTGTTTAAACCAGCGTCTGGTTCAAGTAATATTTTAACTTCAACAAATGATCAAACAACGCCAAAAAGCCACATTTTCTTATCCATTCATCCATTGACGGATACGCAGGTTTTTTGCATGTCTTGACTCTTGTGAATAGTGTTGCAATAAACATGAGAGTGCAGAGATGTTTTCCACCTATCAATTCCATGAAAAAGAAAATTCTTTAATTTGTAACAACATGGATGAATCTGTGGGACATTAAGCAAAACAAGCCAAGCACAGCAATACATGCTCTCACCACGTGATCTCACCCACATGAGCAACCTAAAAAAGTTGATCTCGTGGAATAGAGTATAATGGCTATGATAATGGTTACTAGAGGTTGGTGCTGTTGGTGGGTGCAGGGAGGGATGAGGTTTGGGAGATGCTGGTTAAATGATACAAAATTACAGTTAAATAGAAGGACAATTGTATAGCATAGCGAGTAAAGTTAATGACAATATATTGTATTCCTGAAAAATGCTAAATGAGTAGATGTTAAGTATTCTCACTCAAAAATGATGGTTACATTAGGCAATGCATATGCCAATTGGTCAGATTTAGTCATTCCACAATGTATATATATTTCAAAACATCATGTTGTAGGTGATGTATATGTGTAATTTTATCTCTCAATTTAAAAAAATAAATAAATTTGTAATAAAAATAAATAACAAAAGCCATTCCTAAAACCCCAACTGGTGGGTTATCTCTGAGTAATGTAAACACCTTAGTTCTAATCTAAAGAAATAAAACTTGAAGGAGATCAGAAAGATATAATTCTTTTTAAAGTGCATAAGCCTCTGGGTAAAGGTAAACATTTTTTCCTATATAAAATACAGAGTGTAAATAAAAGATTAAACTGCAATATCGTAGAAAGGAAAAATAAGAGAATAATTAGTAGGGTTGCTTTAAGGTACGTTATTAGAAACATAGCACTTTTCCTGAAGAGTGAAAGCTGTGTTCAATATGGCTTTGTAAAAAAAAATCTGTAGTTTTTTTAATCTACTGCATGAAATATAAAGATTTTATTCTATTAAATTATCTACATAAGGCTGTAGCAGTAACCAACAAATTAAAATATGAATGGCAAAGAGTATAAATGAATCCTTGCCAACTGGGACAGATGTATATGGTCTGACCTTTGTATAGAACAGACAGATCAATAACAGAGCAGCCCAAAGTCTCTGGTCGAAAGTCCAGGATAATTCTACTTAAAAAAAAAAAAAAAAAAAAAAAAAAAGCAAAAGAAATGTGGTGTTTATTTTTATTTCTCTCTAACTTTTTCTTCTATAAATACTAATACAGTTGGCTTTCTTTTCCTCTAATAGAGGAAATA
Organism: Aotus nancymaae; assembly: GCF_030222135.1. Lineage (NCBI taxonomy): Eukaryota > Metazoa > Chordata > Mammalia > Primates > Aotidae > Aotus > Aotus nancymaae. The sequence goes on along the minus strand of NW_026988473.1, from coordinate 20,797,271 downwards.
CAGAAAAGATATTTCCTTTTAACAACCCAGAAAGGTCAGAAAAGTATAAAATGTCAGATCTACAAAGTTGGACAAATGTGGGCAAAGCATTAAATGTTAATGATGTCCTTCTTTGCAAAGTTTCATGAAAATCACGTACATTTTCAATTATGCTGTAATTAAGACTGCATGATCCCATTTGTCATCACAAAATGAATTGACTAGACATATGGTCGGGGTCATCATTAACATTTGCAGTAAAGACTGAGCAGGAAGATAACTTGACTCACTGTCCCTGTCAACTGGCGTAGCTAAGTGAAGAGGCATGACAGCAGTGTGGGGGACTGTCATGATCAAGAGCTTTGGAATCAAGCCTACTGGGTTTTGGCTACGTGAACTCTTTGAGCCTCAGCTCCTATATTGATAAAATTGTGTGCTATTTGACTTGTAGGGTTGTTTTAAGGGCCAGAGTAATAATAATTATTATTTTCTGCACACATGTAACACAATGACATCATTATAAGGAGCTCCATAATATGACTCTTGCTTCTATTTCGAGCTTTATAACCCACGAATGTCTTTCTCATTCTCCATCCTATAGCCTTGCAGACCATTTTGCAGTTTTAGTAACTTGTGTGTTTTCTCAACTCTGATTCTTTTGCATTACTTTTGCTCTTTTTATTCTTCCTTCTTCCTTCAAGCCCCCTCCATCTTCACTTGGCCAAATTATACTATTCAATTATCAGTCTTGACTGTATATGTTCCTTCACAGGATACGTTAAGATTCTTCTGCTATATGATGTCAGAGCATGCTATCATTTTCCTTTTAAGTCTTAAGTCTTACTTTAATTACTTATTTTGCTTTCTTCAGTTATACTGTAAGGAAGCTGTGGATGGGGACTGCATTGCCTTTTCACTAACAGAAGCCTGTTTTTGATATGTCCTATGAATTGAATAAATTAGAATTACTTTCATCATTGTACTCCATATATATCTACAATGTAAAAAACACACGGACGTGGGCTTTGGATTTAGAAAGATGAGGGTTTAACTTCAGTAGCTCACTAGTCATGAAATATTGGCTAAATTAGTCAAGCCCTACCGGATATAATTTTCTTGACTGTAAATTTGCAATAACACTGTCTCTGGAAGAGACTATGAGGGTTAAATGAGAAACATATGAGTACTGGTGACTCTTAATGATAATTAGTATCACTATTATCGTCCCATGAGTTCACATTCAATTTTTTGGATAGTAGTCTAGAACCTGAAAAGTAGAAATAAATTGATTTTGGGGGAAAAAGAAGCAAGTTCTCTTGCTAAGGCAATGTATTTTGTGTAGAGTTCATTTTACCCCACCAAAGTTGCATTCTAGCATTATGTTAACAGAAAAGATTTTCTGGGACTGAGATTTTATTCAGGGCCTTCCGTCAGTATGCTTATGACGCTAAGACGGAAATGACAACAGCTGAATTTAAATTGGAAGCTAATCCAAAGTGACAGCCATATGAAATTCGCAAGTCAGACTTGAGAGGCAGTCCTTCAGAGGTTTGCATCCATGACAAGCGCACCTGATGCACACATCAGCTTGCCTCACCCCATCCAGCATGCTCATTAGATAATGTCACTCTGGTAATGCACAAGGGAAATGGTTTTGTGAAAACCACGTGACTCTGGAATTTTGCACGATTCAGTGAAGGAAACTCATGCTAGTTCAAGCAAAGCAGATGCCTGTGGCTGTTTTTCAACCTCCAGAAAAAGAGAGCTAGGGAGGGCTCCAGAATTTTTATATATGTAGTACTTAGGATTAGTCATCTGGTTTTAAGAAAGTGTATGAGGCTTTTCTTGAGAGCGTTTGTATCACAAGCAAATTGTTTTGGCTTAAACTGTGTGCACACTGGAATGGCTGGGGGATGCTTGTGAAACTCACACGGGTTGGGGGAGAGAAGCGATACAGCCCTGCTAAGCTACCCTTCCATAAATATATAACTCTGGAAAGAAACGGGGAATGTGGTTTTAATTGCCATAATGGCTTAAGCTTCAACTACCGAAGAAAGCATATTTAAAATTTCACTATGACCAAGTTGGCGATAGAGACAAGTCAGAGGATCCCAACTTTACTTTCAGAGGAAACATCTGTAAAGTCCTCTTTGTTCTCATTCCTACAGAAACTCATCCTACACACACATTAATGCCATTTTTAGATGAGTCAGCAGGAAAACTCAGATGGGAATTTTCATTATAAACTTTGGAAGATTTAACTCTAAAGCCCTGAACCCAAAACAGTACTCTAGAGTAGAAAAGTTTCTTCTGATACCTTTCTATTTCCCTGTCCAACCCCTAAAGTCTACCCACAACCACCAAGTTTCAAGCAGTTTCAAGCAGAACCCCTTCCCCGTTGCATCAACTAGTAAATATTTAGTGTTTGATCATCTTTGGGGATTACTTCTCTGCTTTATAATATATAATCAAAGCTGCAATTAAAATGGCTAGAAATGTTTTCTTTTAAACATTTTTAAAGGCAAAAATAAAAACTATGGTTGTTCATATTGTCAATAATATTTAAGAAACTGTGTTTTTCTGGACTATCTTGTCCCCTTCTCTCTGTACTGAATTATGTAAGCCATGCAGAAGAAAATGACCTTTTGTTATTCTCCTGAGAAAGTACTTTGGTTTCAGAAACATGACATTTATTTTGTTCCTTATATTACTTGAGCTCACTTAGAAACACTAATAACATTTGGATGACCCTTGATAGCTGAAGTTTACTTTTAAACACAGTATCTCATTCAGCCATGAAGACAAACCTGTAGGGGATGGATTATTCCTATTTTAGATGTAAGGAAACTGAGATGGAAAGAAGTTAAAAAACAATACCTCTGATCACAGAACGAACACACTAAGTAGGACTACCTGAAGCAAACACAACCTAGTATGTTCCAGGAAATACAAAAAGGTAAGAAAAATTAATTACATGTTCACAAACTATGTATTAACATCTCTATCAGCTTTCAAGAATAACAATAACAGCTTCTAGTATTATTATTGAAGACCTGTTGTTTATAGCAGGTAGTCAGGCAGTCATGAGCAGGAGGAGAAGAGGGCCCCACCACCATCAGGAATGTCAGGCAAACATAGGTGATGGTCAGGCAATTATTAAACTGTCTCTCTAAAATAATAATTGGTTACAGCCAGCTTCAGGAAAAGGCAGTCACCCAATAGACAGAAACATCTGAAACTGGTGATTAGCCGCTTCCTGATAATATCTCAGGAGTTGGGTGAGTGGGCTCAAGCGTGTGAAATTCACAGTTTAAAAAGGCAAAATGGCAATTTAACTGGTATATGACCTTCCACGGACATTTGGCTGGTAAGAGAATGCTTCAAGTAAGCATGTGTGCAGTTCCAATAAACACACATGCTCACCTCCCACATGCCAGCAGGCCACTACACACGTGGACAGCCTACCCTAAAAGAAGAATCAGGGGAGAAAGGACTCAAGACCCCGGAAGTAGGCCAACATTTAAAACCTAAGTCAAAGGTCAGACAGCACACTTGTCTTTCAAGTTGCCCACTTGGCTGTCTTCCAAGTGTACTTTCCTTCCTTTTGTTCCTGCTTTAAAGCTTTTTAATAAGCTTTCATTCCTGCTCTAAAACTTGCCTTCGTCTCTCCTTCTGCCTTAGGCTCCTCAGTCTAATTATTTCTTCTGAGAAGACAAGAACTGAGGTTGCTGGAGACCTATAAAGATTCACTGCTGGTAACATATTGTGGTGCTGTGTGACTCCGATGCTTTCTACTGCTAACACTATCATGTACCAAGAACTGTATAACAGAAAGCAAGGCAACGTTCAGTCCTCAAGGGGCTCCCTATCTCCAATGTGCATAACGCCAAAGGAAAACAACAAGCCAGGTGGACAAAGGTAAAGTTATATAAAAATATTATTAATAGGGCTGGGCACGGTGGCTCACGCCTGTAATCCCAGCACTTTGGGAGGCCGAGGCAGGTGGATCAGAAGGTCAAGAGATCCAGACCATCCTGGTCAACAAGGTGAAACCCCATCTCTACTAAAAATACAAAAATTAGCTGGGCATGGTGGTGTGCGCCTGTAATCCCAACTACTCGGGAGGCTGAGGCAAGAGAATTGCTTGAACCCAGAGGGCGGAGGTTGTGGTGTGCCAAGATCGCGCCATTGCACTCCAGTCTGGGTAACAACAGCGAAACTCCACCTCAAAAAAAAAATATTATTAATAGTCTTTTTATCTGCAGAATGTTTTTTAGTTTTCAAAACAATTCTAATCCTAACCTCACTTTTTATTCTCACTACACCGTATCAATGTTTAATCAGAGATGGACACTGTGAGATGAGTATTGCTGTGCTATGTGAATTGGTGGTGTGTGGGTTATGGTGTGGAAGATAGTATGTATCTGGTATATGCAACTATCATGAATTCTTATAATTTTATATTCCCTTGTCGATCCGTTTTGAATACAAGTTAAATTTTCTCCTACTAGAAGCAGGCCCAGTCACTCTTGACACAGCATGAATGATTATATATCAGAAAAACTGAATTGGTCATTTTGTATCAGTATATGCACAGACAAAGTGCCATCACTTCCACACTACATCCAAATGGCTCAAGCAGGTAGCCAGAGATAAGAACTTAAGAGTTTTCTCTTCCACGTGGTACACTAGGCTCCCCACTCTTCTGCAGCTTCCTCTAAAAGGACCATTCAGGCATCTGCTCCCAAACATAAAGTAAGGCACACCTGGTACTTTTCCTCTCTCATCTTTCTTTATCCCTGCCTTGCATGACCTGGGGATGGTGAACTGCCCTATCCACTCATTGCACCTTCCTTGCCACGAATCTGTAAATCAAAATCTTTGAACTTGTGCCCTATGGTGGTGGTACTGAATTTGTGCCTTCCATCTAAAGAACCAGGGTCTTCCCCAGACCAAGTTTTCCCAGAAAGGCCTGGGAGAACACACGGTCTAGTTTCCCAGTACCAGAGCACTGGTCAGGCAGGCATATACTGGACATGGGTCAGATAAGAGTCACAAGGGCATCTGCCACTATAAACAAGTCTCCTGTGTGAGGGATGCTCAGGCTGGCAAGATCTGACAACTAGGCACTGGGACACCCACCAGTTAAAGAAGTATCTTATGAAAGGAACACTGTAGATACCCATGTCCTACCCACCTTAATTTCCTGTTAGGGCAAGCCTGCCAGTTGCTCTGATATTGGAGTCTCAACGTACCTTTGGGCTCTCAAAACAGTCCTGGCTCTTTCCTTAAAACTGTTTTGGCTGAAAGTTGGAAATATATATAGCAAATGTTTTATACTTGTCTAAAAATCTAAAGTATACATTCTAGGACAAACAATTTAATTCTATGATTGGGAGAACAGTTTATGAGCTCATTATTGGTCCATTTATAAAGTCGAAGCAAAATTATTCACTAAGGGCAAGAATTACCCATTATTTGCATTACTTTTTGAGCACCTTCCACATTGCCAGCATTTTCTTATATACTGCTGTTGGTAAAGTGAATAATTTTGGACTCCCTGGTATTCAAATGGCTCTTCTTATAGAATGTCACTTTGATATTTTGTTGTTTACCTATATCTTTACCAGAGTTGGTAAATTGTATACCTTTATGATTAATACAGATATTAATATGAAGCTTACAGAATGCCAGCTACTCTATGAGCTTTGAAGACATAGTGGACTCAAGAGAGGCCTATATACTGTGGCATGAAGTTCATATTCCAGTTGTCAATATGGACAAGTAAAAGGGGAAAACATATTTCTCATACGCTCTAGGAAAAAAATATATGTTTACTTAAATATCTTGCTTTGATCTCACTGTGCATCTCACTTTGAGAATCAGGATCATATTTTTTATCAATGTTCTCTTTCTACCAGATGTTAAGAACAAGCATTAGAATCTAATTTTAAAATGAAAATTTATCATCATGTCTGTTTATTATTTGCTGTAAGTTAAACTTTCAATCTGGGGTAACGATGTAGATGAGGGAAAAATATGTCAGTATGACTACAGAGACAATATAGTATTGAGAATATAAGCCAATGAGAGCTCAGTAGCCTGGTGAAGTCCTCGTGTTTAGAATTAGAAAGACCTGGGTTCAAATTCTATTAGCAGAGTATCCTTGGGCAAATTGCTTGCTCCAAATAAGCTTTAGTTTCTATATTTGCAAAATGAGGATAATAAAAATAGTAACAATGAACTACCATAATCTGATGTTGTACTAATGACAAGTATTAATGCATGTAACTTGCTGTTTCAGGGCCTCAATAATGGCTAGCACTCTATAGATGAGCTAGGAACAACAGTTTGAAATCTGGATATTGTCTTTCTGTATCAGAAACTGCCACATCACCAGATGGAGCCTCTCAGGTGGTGACCTCAGAAGTTTAAAGATGATTTTGTGTCACAGAAGAAAAAGCAGCTGTATTCACAATTTGCAAATAAACTGGGTCTTTCCTCTATCACTGGATATAAGGAATATTGGTAATGAGTCAGTTACTGTAAGGAATGAGACATCTGGAACACTTTGGGAAAACAGGAGAGCCACTGGAATTTAAACCCAATACTCACTTTTTAATACCCCAAATTGTACATGTCTTTCTTACTTTCCATAATATTGATCAGTATTGATCTGCCATACAGCATGGATTAGACAATTGAGATAGTAGTATGGGTTCACATTTCTAATTGACTTTATTTTTCTTCTATCTCTGTCTTATGTTCATTTCTTATATAGCTGGTGGGAGAATCCAATGCTAAATTCTTTTAACTTTTGTGCCTTCTTTGACATCTCATTTAAAATTACAGACTTACAATAAACATATTCCATGTTTTATGTTTCTTATGGTAAAAATCAAAGCAATATATTTCCCATCATTGAATAGGATATTTGTAAAAACCATATTTCAATATCCAATCTTTGTACCATTGACATACAGAGTGGATATGATGTATATAAGAGCACAATTTTGTGTACCATTTAAATTTTCTCCAGAGGGCTAATACCAGATAATGCACAGGCCAAGTGGCCATTATTAGATTAGAGATCAGAAAGTAAAAAGCATAGAGAAAATGCACATGGTTTTTTCCAAGTGGATTTAAAGCATCTCCTGTCAGATATGTACAAATTTATGAAGATTTGTTCACTACACTGGAGTTTTCTTTTTATGCCCCCACACTCAACAAACCTCCTAGCTCAGAATCAAGATGTATAGGGTTACTTCTGTACATAGTGTAGACACAGCTTTATGTAAACACATGTTCTGTAAGGATTTCATGCAAAATTTTTTTCCAGTAACTCTCCACAGTCACCATTTGTTAGCTTAGGCAAGGAAAGATTATTCTCTGCCTCGCTGGTCCAGAATCAGCCCTCTTGAGCTGCCCTGTCCAAATGGACCATGAAAAATGAGAGCACATATGTCCTACTTTGGAATGAATAAAGCTTGGGGATTATTTTCTCAGCTTGGATGTCACATCATGCCTCCCACTTTGGAAAATATTCTTCACTTCATTTTTTTTTCCTTTCTCTATCAGAAGAGCATCTAACTTACCCCAAATGCTGCAAAGAAAGTACTAAAATTAAGAAATAAAAACCTTATGTATGTTTTCCAGGTTGCTCTGACCTAGCTGTATATTAGACTCATATGAGAAGCTTTGAAAAGTACAAACACACAGTTCTCATCTATAGAAATTCAGGTTCACTGGATTTGCAATGAGGCCAGGTTGTCTGGTAGCCTTGCAGCAAGATAGTACCATGCCTCTGAAGGGATTGGAATATGGACTGCTAGCAGTCTAAAGGGAAGACACTGCTATTTTTCTCTAAGGAGATAGTGAGTGAATAAAGATATGGTTTATTAAATGGTGGTTCTGGTTACTTTTAGAACTAATTTATATATTAAATAGATAACAATGAGAAGTCATTTGAGTCATATTTCTACAAAGGTAATCTGTATAGAAATCATTTCTCATTCAGTGTAGTAAACAATAAAATAAAGATATATTTGTTAGCATAAAATGTCAGAATTTATATAACATTTATTATTATTTTAGTACACGAGAATGCAATTAAGTGTTCAAAAACTACAACAAAATTTCTTAGAACCAGGAAAAATACTTACACAACAGAAATATTGCCAAGATTATAGCTTTTCTTTAAAAATGTTTCTACTCCTACTAGTCTACTTCTAAAGAGGATAAAGACAATACTTTTTTACTAGAGCTCACAAATGAGGTCACGTTATCATCCAAAAATTTATACTTCTGATGTATTGGGAACAATAAGTCAATATTTAAAAAATCTCAAATAATAAATCAAAATGAATGTTGTAATAACTTTTTCAGCAAAAATGAACACTGTCAAGATCCCTCATTTGATGAATTAAATGAAGGGCATTATATGCTCTGATGTTTCCTCTAGGATAGTAGTATGACATACCTAGTTCTCATGAACAATCTGTTACTATTCATTGGCAGAATTTCTGAAATAGCTCACTCCCTCCTGAATCTCTTCATAACAGAGGTTCCTTTTTATTTCTTGTTATAAGGCAAAGCAAATGCTATGAATTATCTAAATTTTATCTTCTGAGTAAGTCAGCCCACCTTTCAGTCTTCTATTTAACAAACTAAAAACAAAAGCACTTTAACAGCCTGTATCATGACCAGAGTTCCATATATCATATGAATCTCAAAAAAGAGAATATAACTTTTTCCTTTTTATCATTAATGTAAACAGTTTTGATTATCTCCAAGGTTAATTATTTCTGATTCACCAGGATTTGAAATGACTCTCTGATGAACATTTTGGTCCCTTCGAACTCGTCACTTGACATTGAAAACCACACAACTCAAGTACAGCTTGAACACCCTTAATTTCAAAACCTGAAATCCAAAATGCTCCAATTCTGAAATGTTTTGAATGCCAGCACAATACCACAGTGGAAAATTCCATATTTGACCTCATGTGATGGATTGCAGCCCAAACTCAGGCAAAACTTCGTTTTACGCAAAAAAATTAAAATACCCTATAAAATTACCTTTAGATTATATGTATGTGGTATATGAAACATAAATGAATTTTGCCTTTAGACTTGGGTCTCATTCCCAGATATCTCATTAAATTTATGCAAATATTCCAAAATCTGAAAAAATCCTAAATCCTACACTTCCGGTCTCAAGTATTTTGGATAAGGGATATTCAATATGTACTTTTGTTCTAAAGTAATCGCACATATTTAATCCCTTAACACAGCAGTCCCCAACCTTTTTTGGCACCAAGGACCAGTTCATGGAAGATAATTTTTCCATGGACCGGGGTGGCTGTGATGGTTTCGGGATGACTCAAGAGCATCACATGTGTTGTGCATTTTATTTCTATTATTATCACATTGTAATATATAATGAAATGTTATACAACTCACCATAATGTAGAGGCAGTGGGAGCCCTGAGCTTGTTTTCCTACAACTAGATGGTCCCATCTGGGGTTGATGACAGACAGTAACACTCAAAGCGTGTTGCTTATGTCCAGGCTATTTCGTAATCTCATTTGGTTGCTGTCACTGCAGAAAATCCTGCTTGATAAAGATAGAATGTTGGAAATGGAAGCAGGATTTTCTGTGTTTTTGTAGCAATCTCAGGATATTTCATCTTGACTTTAATTCAGAATGTATGGAGATTTGAATTTATCTCAAACATACTTTTAAAGCCACTGCGATTTGCAATCTCAAGCAGTTGATCCTCTTTTAGCACCGACAAAGTTGATTCACCTGGCTTATTCACAGCGGGTCGCGAATCCGTTCCTTCCCAGTTAGGGATTTTTGTTGTTGTTGGGAAGTAATGCTGAAACTCTTTTGAAAGCTGAGATAGGTGATCATGCACCAGCTAGGAGAAAGAAGGCCATGGCTCAGTCTCCTTCGAAGTCTCTGATAATGTTAGAAACGTGTCAGAAATCCCAAGTGTTCACTCGTTGCCCCCATAATTCCAGTTTGGCTTTGAATGCAGCCACTTTATCTGCCGACTTGAACATGGTTGTCATGCTCCCCTGAAGTGACAGATTGAGTTTGTTGAGCAGGTTGAATATGCCACACAAGTAAGCAAGTTTTGTGACCCACCCTGTGTCACTGAAATGTGCTGCCAGTGGTGACTGTTTTTCCAAAAGACATCTTGATAGCTCTCGTAACTCTCGTAACTCAGAAACTCTCGCCAGTGATCTACCTTTAGAAAGCCATCTCACTTCTGTGTATGAGAGAAGAAACGTGTGTGTTCTGTGTCCATCTCCTTACAGAGCTGTGAAAACAGATTTGATTTAAGGGCACGCACTTTAATGAGGTTTATAATTTTATCCTATCTCATTTAAAACGTTGTTAAGTTCAGGTGACACTTTTTGGCTAGCCATAATTTCTTTATGAATGACAACAGTGCACAGACTCACATTCAGAAGCGACCTCTTTGACCCAAGTAGTCAGACCAGAAAGCCGTCCAGCCACAGTAGTCATTCCGTCCGTGTATAAATGGACACAAAATTACCAATTCAGTGTTCCCGACACGTAATCATTCAAAGAGTTGAATAGTTGTGCAGCGCTGGTGTTTGTTGGCTACAAAAGTGCACACAACATATCCTCATGTACATCCCCTGAAAAACACGTCACACAAAAACAAGCTTTGTTGCCTCGTTGTCAACATCAGCAGACTCATCAACCCGGATTGAATACCACTGTGACTCATTAATCCTCTCTAACAATTGCACCTGAATATCCTCTGCTCTTTCATCAATTCACCAACTTATGGCACCAGCTGCAAGGGAAACACGTGCCACCTTCTGAACAGCAGCCTCTCATAAAATTCACGATCAATATCCTTAGCAGCAGGCAGGATCAACTCTTCACCAACAGTAAAGTGCTTCTTAGATGTAGCAATGTTGTTAGCCACTAAGAATGATGCTTCTAGTGCAGGCACATTCGATGAAGTGATGGCCTTCAATATTGCTTCTGATCTTCATGTTCACATGAAAAAAAAAAAACAAAAAACTCCAAAGGCTTGTCTTTTAATCCAAGGTGCTTGCTCTCCATGTGGAGAATCAGTTTGGAAAGTTTCATAGGTTTGTTGGAAAGCTAGTCGACGCATACTACACAAAGCAGGCCTGGAGAATGTGAATTAACTATTACAACGACCCTGTAATTTAAGTAGGCCTCTTGGTATTTTCTTTTAGACTCAGCTTTTTGTCGGCAGTCTTAGAATCTTCTGCTGTCTTATCATTGGATCTCTCCCCTTTTTCAAAGAGGCTCTCCAGTGATGTTTGTTTTTCACTCATTTTGGCTAGGGCTTGTGGGCTTATCAGACTGCGACTGAGACAAGTGTGCAGTATTGGAAAGAGTCACGAACAAAGTGGTAAATAAAATAATGGATGGGCCACGTGCAGACTGTAATAAGTGTTGGAATCTGACTTAAAGCCTGCCACCAGATGCAGCTCTATAATTAAAGTACATCAACTCACCTACCAGCATAAATCCTGCTACCAGATACAGCTTAATTACCACTTGCCACTCACTGATAGGGTTTTGATAACAGTCTGCAAGCAACTAATTTATCGTGGTATCTTTGCTGTCAAGCTTCTCTGCTAATGTTAATCTGTATTTGCTGCCACTCCTGAGCACTAGCATCACCGTCTTAGCTCCATCTCAGATCATCAGGCATTAGATTCTTATAAGGAGCATACAACATAGATCCCTCATATGAGCAATTCACAATAGAGTCAGTGCACCTAAGAGAATTTAATGCCACTGCTGATCTGACACGAGGTGGAGCTCAGGCAATAATGCAAGTAATGGGGAATGGCTGTAAATATAGATGAAGCTTTACTTGCTCACCTTCCACTCACCTCCTAATGTGCAGCCTGGTTCCTAACAGGCCATGGACCAGTGCCAGTTCATGGTCCAGGGGTTGGGAATCCCTGACTTACGACTTAATATTTTATCTGCTTTATTCAAATACCTTGATCACTTTTGGAGAAATTAGGTTATCATATCAGATTATTAGCACTGTTGTGTGGTGCCTCTGCCTTTGGTTTTGAGGCAGTGCTGATGTTATTCACATACAGTTTTATAAGAATAAGAGATGCCATTTGATTATGCTGAACTGACATTGTTTCCTTGAACTCATTTTTTCAATCTTGGAAGGAAGAAACCAGTAAATGGGGTTGTTGCATCCCAATGCCTGGCTGTGAGCCTCACATAGTTCCACACTGTGAGTGTTGACTCTTTTGAAAGTTTCTAAGTGCCGTGACTATAAATAACTCATCAGAGACATCTTTAAAAACATATCATTTGTAATAACACTGTCATACTGAATACTCTCAATGCTGTTCTTATACAGTGCCTTGAACAATCATTCTCCACTCATGTGCTCCATGGAGCTATCTGTCATGATCACTGGAAAATCAGTTTCCATCTGAAAAGGTATTTTGACAAATACAGAAAACTCAAGCTTTTGAATATTAAAGGTTTAAAATCTTAAGGGAAAAAATCACAAGTAGCTATAAAATTCCACCACTTGTTGGAGTGAACCTCAAATTGCTGACCTAATTCTGAACAAAATAGTTTGGTGTGCTCAAAAATTTCACAAACTGTGCCAGAGCAGTGGTCAATAACACAAAGCCACATAACTCATGCAAAGATGACGACTTACTTGTTCTAACAGGCAATAGCAGAAGGAATTTGGAAGAGAAGTTGTTCATTCTACAAATGTATGCATATGTTGTGAGTCCTGTGCGGGAAAACAGAGGGGAAGTCTCAAACTCTGTCCTCAAAGAGCTCAATCAAGTAAGAAGGAAACCTACAAACAAATAAGTACTAAACTGTATTTAATAGACTCACAGATAAAGGCAGGATGGTAAAATACCAGCAAACACACACACACACAAACACACACACACACACACATGCACACCAAGAAATTAACTGTGTGCATATTTATTGGAGGAAGACATTCAGAGACTTTGTAGAACTTCTGCTTTACTTTGGATTTGAAGAAAATCAAGAGTATAATATTAAATAAACAAGGCAAAAAGATTTAGCAGATACATTATGTGAAAAGTCTCAAAAGCATGGAAAACCCTGTAATGCTATTGCATTTTCCAAAGACAGCCACCCAACTATTTCCTCTCCCACATGTTCTTATGATATGGTATCACCACTCTCCTTGTTAAGAGTTGGGGTCTGTATCATCTCTCTTTGAATCGGGACAAGACTGTGACTGTGGAGAAAATACGGTATCTTATATGATTTTTGAGGCTAGGTTCTTACAGGCAACATGGCTTCTTTCTGGATCTCTCGGGATGCTCACTTTTGATACCAGACGCCATGCTGTGAGGAAACCAGGCAGGCATGGGTAGGTGTAACTACCAACAAAGCCACTGGAAGTCCTAGCCACCTGCCAGACCTGAGAGTGGGGAAGACTTTGAGATGACATCAGCTCTAGTCAATATCAGGATGAAACAGCATGATACATTCCATGTAAGTACCAATAAGCTGAGTCCAAACACTAGAAATGTGATAAATAATAAAATGATTGCTGTTGCAGTAAGTCACTAAATTCTGTAGTGATTCAATAGCTAACTGAACAGATATTTTTGACTCTTGGAGGAGTCTGACTTTTTATGCAATGGTTTTTATGCCATGGTTCCCTTTGGAAACTGGTGACTCCTATGAACCCCTCCTCAGAATAAGATTTTTAAATGAAAAGAAAAATTACACAGCATTACAAAGGAAATGCATTATATTGCTATATTATTATCAACATATAAATTATTCTTGATATAGGAATATATGTATATATTTACTAATGCATCAAATAGTATCTAGTAGTAATTCTAATATCTAATAATTTTAACATAATATTAAGTGCAAATAATATTTTGCAGTATCTGAGACAACTCTAATGTTATATGTAAACTGATTTTTTTTTGATTATGCTACTGGGCTTTGTTACTTACATTTACAATTCACAAAAATGATAATTTCACTTAGATATTAGTGCAAATAAAATGTGCGTGTATACGTATGTATAGAGACATATATTTTTATTTCTCGAGATTAAGGAGCCCTAAATTCTACCACATGGTCTAAGGAAAATAATAGGAATTAAGGGCCAGGTGCAGTGGCTCATGCCTGTAATCCCGGCACTTTGGGAGGCTGAGGCAGGAGGACGACCTGAGGTCGGGAGCTTGAGACCAGCCCGACCAACGTGGAGAAACTCTGTCTCTACTAAAAGCACAAAATTAGCTGGGCATGGTGGCGCATGCCTGTAATCCCAGCTACTCGGGAGGCTGAGGCAGAAGAATCACTTGAACTTGGGAGACGGAGGTTGCCATGAGCCGAGATCATGTCATTGCACTCCAGCCTCGGCAACAAGAGCTTTGCACAAGGGCCAGAGAGCAAGCAATATTCCTGCATTATGAAAGTCTAAATTCATGAAATTTTTCAGTGTTACATGGACTTTAAATAACATTCTCCTGAGACTCAGTCTTCCTATCTGTAAATAATATTGTCACCTCTTGATACAAAGAATATTACTTAGTAAATACTACTGTGCATGGTTTGAGGGAACTAAAAATAAATTTTCTCATCTCAGTGCTTTATAATCTTTACAGGGTTCTTGGAAACGTAAGGAGGGACTGTTCTCTCTCAGATCTTATAATCTGACTAAATTCAGTCCAACGGCATACATGTTTTGTTGATTATTGCGTATCCTACATAAATAAAATCTAGGACACACGTCTTACTCATTTCTGAGGCCATTAGCAACTCATACACAAACACTTTTTTCTTTGCAAGTTACTTAAGGGTAAGATATATTGGGCTTTTGTGTTTTGCGTCAAAGCAATAAAAACAAATCAGATTGTTACATGTTCTTCCTTACCAAGAATAAAAGTAGGTGTGGAGTTATTTACTGTTTCTATCATTTATGTTACTGAGGCCATTTTCAGTCCCAACAGTTTATACTCATTTTGTGTGACCTTTATATAATTGCTTTCACATTTGAGGTTTATTTAGTGTGGATTTTTAACAGCAGTTGTAGTTTTTTTCTTTTTTTTACTGGACAAAAATATTGGGAACACAATGATCTCACAATATTATTTTGTATTCTAGATGTGAAATTTTAAGCACCTCTGTAAGATTTTGTCAAGATTCCCAGTAAAATATCCCAATCTGATATAAAATTTTAAGCACCCTGTGAAATTTTGTCAAGATTCCTAGTAAAATATCTCGATCTGATGAAGAATTTCTCAAGACAAAATGTCACTATCCAGATTATATATTTTAATAAACTTGTGACTTGGAACTGAAACTCAAATATTATTGAACATGAGCGAGGCAAGTACTGTTCTATTCAACAGAAATTAGGATTCAATTAATCCCCCTGCTTCCTGTCTTACTTCTTCCATCTTTACTTCATACTAGAAGTCAGCAGGTTTTTTTCTTATAAACAGTCAGATAGTAAATATTTTCATTTTTGCAGACTATAGGATTGAGCTCTATCACAACCACTCAGCTGTGCCATTGAGGCATGAAAGCCGTCATTGATAATGAGTATTGGGAATGGCTTCTTTCTGATACAATTTTGTTTATAAAAACAGACTATCAACTAGATTTGACTATCAGGCCTGAGCTTGCTGCTCTACACAAGCCCACAAGTGATCCTTTGGAAACAACGATTTGTTCACGTTATTTTCTAGCCTAATCTTTTAATAGTTCCCTATGGATACAGTGATCAAAGACTGTATTGCCTAAACTTTGACACTCTTGAGAATGAAAAAAGGTGCGCTATTAATCATTATGCCAAGTTGGCAAGTGTAAATTAGGGCAGTTCCTGGCAAACTGCAACATATGGTCACACTACCTACGGCCTGTGGGATAAAGTCCAAATACATTAGGCTAGAATTCAAAGCCTTCACATTCTGGCATTGCTCTTTCTTTCCAGCCTTATGTCCCAATATATATTCCACTTTCCTGCTCATTTCTGCATCTTTCTACATACTATTCCTTCACTTTTGGAACTCCCATCTTTTTTTCTTTCTCTGCCTAGTGATGTCCTACTTATCTAAGACTCTGGATGTCGTCTTTCCAATGACTTACATCCTGTTACCCCAAACTCTGTCGTCCTTTAAAATTTAACATTTATTGCTATTTTAGGAGCTACCACAGTACAATGTAATTATTTACTACCCATACTGACCTTCATTTTCTTCTCCTCCTCCTCTTCCTTTTTCTTTTTCTTGAAATAAGATGGAGTTGGAGTGAGTCAGTGCTACTATTTTTTATTTTTCTCTAAATTCTTGGCCTAGAATCTAGTAAGTATGTACTAAATAATGAATGTAAAGTTCTAAATAAACACTCTTTTGGTTGCATTTTATAGCAATCGACTAAAATTTGCTTCAGAAGTGGGGTTTATTATATTAGAGTTATTTTCTTATTTGTGAATCATGAATACTCTGAGGTATAGGAACCAAGTTGAAAAGGCTTTGGAACTAAGAGGCTACTTTTCCCATCTTGGTCTCAGTGCACATGCCATCTTGGTCTCTTTTGGGGTCACTTCCATTCCCATGTCCTCTCATTAACTGTCCTTCCTTTGCCTTGCACACTAAAGATAACCAGACTTACTTTTTTAATCATCTTCCAATCCAGCTGCTAGAGGTTAACAAGAGTCCCTGAGATGTAACTCTAAATTTTCAAAACAGAAATGCAACTTTCCAGTCTTGATTCAATGCCTGTCTCCCTATCGTCAACTGTGACCTGATAGGACAGTATTTTCTAGGAAAACATGACTTCAGTGACTCATTCCTACAGGTGACTGGTCAGTCATAGTGAGAAGAAATGTGAGTACAAGCTGAACTCACATTCTAAAATATTTCTATCAGCAGATAGCTAAATTTTTAAACATTCAGTTAGAAACAAAATTCACATAAATGTTTTAATATAGAAGGAATCTTAATTCATGCATCAATTGCCATTCAATTCCCAAATCAGCTCATCAGTTCAAATGAACTCCCACCAATGAATGAAGACTTATTCTGAGTTACAAGTATATCAACATATATATTACATAACTAAACATATATAGAATTAAATATATAAGCATTTAAAGCTTTGTAAGTCACGCTTTTTTTGTCTTCCTTTAAAAATGCTAATTTAGGGAAAATATCCTTTTTCTAATAAGAAATTATGCAGAAACATGTTATGAACATGAAATTATTAACTGCCAAGGATCTCTATAGAAAATGACTTTTTGTTATGATATTGAAAACATTGAACTTAAAAATGTTACAAGTTTGTTTCCAAAATAATGAAATTGGTATCTATGTGTGAACCATAAGCTATTTATTTGAAATCTTTTTTAATCTTACTTTAAGTTCTGGGTTACATGTGCTGAACACACAGGTTTGTTACATAGGTATACATGTGCCATGGTAGTTTGCTGCACCCCATCAACCCATCATCTAGGTTTTAAGACCCACATGCATTAGGTATTTGGCTTAATGCTCTCCCTCCCCTTTCCCCCAACTCCCGACAGGCCCTGGTAAGTGATGTTCCCCTCCCTGTGTCCATATGTTCTCATTGTTCAACTCCCACTTATAAGTGAGAACATGTAGTGTTTGGTTTTCTGTTCCTGTATTAGTTTGCTGAGGGTGATGGTTTCCATCTTCATTCATGTCCCTGCAAAGGACATTAACTCATTCTTTTTTATGGTTGCATAGTATTTCACAGTGTATATGTGCCACATTTTCTTTATTCAGTCTATCATTGATAGGCATTTGGGTTGGTTCCAAGTCTTTGCTATTGTAAATAGTGCTGCAATAAACATACGTGTGTGTGTGTGTCTTTATAGTAGAATGATATATAATCCTTTGGGTATATACCTAGTAATGGGATTGCTGGGTCAAATTGTGTTTCTGGTTCTAGATCCTTGAGGAATCACCACACTGTCTTCCACAATGACTGAACTAATGTACACTCACACCAACAGTGTAAAAGCATTGATGCAGAGAAATAGGCTAGTTTTATAGAAGGAATTGTTATAAAGCTGAAGCAGTAGAGAATATGTTAGAAATAGTTATTGCTATACAGCTATTTATATATCATTAGACATGTTGATTTCTGAAAGTCATTTGTAATTCTGATTTTAGGTCAAATTTGATACTGATACTATAGACTAGATGTGTAAATGTATACAATACTATGCAAGATTTATTTTCCTGAAAAAAATTTGAGATATTGCTAAAATTGCTTCTGAATGTTTTACTTTAAAAAATTATCTGTAAAATATATCCCATGGAACCGGAGGCCATTAAGTGAAATAATTCAGAAACAAAAAGTCAAATACTTCGTGTTCCCATTTACAAGTGGGAACTAAACAATGTGTACACATGGACACAAGAGTGGAATAATAAATGCTGGAGCCTCAAAAAGGTTGGAGGATGAGAAAGGGGTGAGGGATGAGAAATTAGCTACTGGGAACAATGTATGCTATTTGGGTTCTGGTTACACTAAAAGCCCAAAGGTCATCATTATGCATTATGTCCTTGTTATCAAAAACGCACTTGTACCCCCTATAGAAACTGTATTTAAGCTTACTTTTATATCACAAATAAATTTATTCCTAGACATCATTCCAAATACACAAATAAACCTTTGAGTAGTGAATAAAGCAATTGTTAAATTTAAAGTTATTGCTTGGCACTTGTTTAGCTAAAATATGGACACTGAATTTTTTAGAATTACTTAAGTTTTCTTTTTAGAGAAAGCAGATCTGAGCTTGATAAGGAGCAAGGTCTAAGTTGCAAGATGTGGGTGGCATTTTTACACAGGCACCAGGCCACACCCACGGTATTAGGCAGCAGCTGTGTTCCTGTTATCCACAGCCATCCGTAGCATCAAAGGTCAAGGACCCTGTGGCTTATACTGAGACCTGTTTAAAAGATAGTTCATCCATTTTCATCCTCTGTTATATAAGCTCTGTAATGATTTGAGAGCTACATTTAAACTCCAAATGGAATTGTAAATAGCCTCAGAGCAAAATAGGCAGTATCATCAACAAACTCTCTAGATTTCCTGCTATAATTTACAGACACAGGTATGTTACTGAAAATAAAAATACCAAAAATGCTCTAAGGTAGCTTTTTGCAGTACATACCTCCCCTAAAAGTGAATCATTCTAAAAGGATGTATCCATTTGGTCAAAGTACATATCATTCAACAACATATTCATTCAACAAATATATTTTGGCCTTGACCCCGTACCAGGTGGGCCATGTTAAGTACTTATTTATTAAAGCCATTATTGATTTTGCATCAGCTTGAAGTTCCCTAAGGGCTTCACTGCTCTAAGAATCCCCCCTATATTTTGGATGGCTGCAGAATGCAGAATGCATGGGGCATTGACTAGGAGAAAGCAGACAGGCCTCTCCCATCCCCATTATGGAAGAATTAATGGTGTCTGGATATAAACCCTGCTGCCCAATGATGTAGGTAGAAAATGAGGGAAATTGTCAGAGGCATCTTGCACCTTATGTAAACTTGGAGATTGTCTCCATTGGTATATTTAATAAAGCACCAATAAATTATAGACTTATATTTATTTATCTAAATTATATCAATTGTTTACTCATTAAATAAATGAGTTGAGTATTGATTTTACTTCATTTGAAATCCTAAATTACTGCCAAAAATTTCAGTGGTGTGATTCATGTTTTAAATTTCTCAGCCCTAGAAAAACCCTGTTAAGTAAAAGAACCTGAATATCTATTTCTCAGCTGGAGAAATAGCCAACAGCAGTTATTTGTCAATTCAATTTAACAGAAGTGGTACTGTAGTCCAAAGTCTGGTTTCAAATGCTACACACACACACACACACACACACACACACACGCACACACCCCTACCTGGCATCTGCCATTTTTAATAACCCATTAGCACACTCAGCAACCTTTTGTCCTAGAAAAGGTAATTCTCAAATCAACAGAGTAGAAACAAAAGGGAGTTCTCTTTTTTTTTTTTTAATTAAGGAGTTTATCCTCAACTGATGAATTTTAAAATGTGTCCTGCTTTAAATTAATTACTGAAGTTATGCAACATCTTTTATTATTCGATTTTCTGTCAGTAGAAACCACTCTTTAAATACAAAAACTTTGGAAAGGTAGAAAAAACAATCAAGATATTTAAGCATTATAAACCCTATACTAAATGAAGAAACGATCAACTATAACAAAATCTACTTAAATTAGCCTTCTTTATTCATGCACTGTATTATTCCTTTCTCTTCCTCACACCCTCCCTTTCAAAATACAAATACAAAATCAATACACAAGCAAATAGGTATAGTAAGTAGCCAAGGCACAAAGTCTTTACTTAGAATACTAGCAATCACAATGGGAAAAAAAATTAAGAAACCACTCTTCATGACTATTTGAACTGACTTTCTAGGTAATCAAAGGCATTATTTGATGAGAAGTCCTCCTTTACACAAGTCTTTCAGCTAATACATATAGACAAAGATATTTAGAAAAATCATCATTTTGCGAGCCATAATAAGACAACTGATAGAGACAACAATCATCAGTGGATTCCGGAACCATTAGGAAATAAGGAAATTTTAGGCTCTCCCAGTTAATTCCACAGATTAAACTTAGCATCACTTAAAGTAGGATGATCAGATGCACTTCCTGATATGCTGAAATAGTAATTACACAGCACCATCTATAAAATATTTTTGCTTAACTGTTGAACTTGAATATAATCAAGTCATTAGGTCTAACTTCCAGTTTATGAGAATATTCGAATGAGGTACAGAGCTGATTCACTTTGAACTTGTGAAAGAGAAAATAAACTTGGTTTTGTTAAAAACACATTGGAGTCGGTTGTTACCCATAGCATAACCAGGTTAGATTGACTAATACATTGCCAAGCTTCTAGAGTTTGGTACTAGGTTGGAGGAGAAATTAAAAGATGGTTCTATGATCTCCCCAGGGTATGTTTTAACACAACATATTTTCTAGATGCAAAGTGTCTGTGTAAGTTTGAATTACCTATGGCACCTTTGCCAATTCTCTAGAATTTAACAATGTTGTAAATATTTTTATAGCTTTGTTTGCATTCTATATCCTTATGGCTGTTTATTAAGGTACTGCCTAGAAAATTAATTAACATTATAATAGAAATCATTTGTAATACTTGATTTCCCATGACTCTCCTTCATTATAAGTTTTTTTTCTAATCGAACATGTAAAAGTTTGGTTATTATTTTAAAAAGAGATATACAGTCTTACTAAGAATTGGTCTTTGGCACTAGTAATCAGAATCAGAGCCTACTTCACTGAGTCTCCATTTGATTTTTAAATCAACATATGTCTCATTTCATTTTAGTTTCTGTTAGTGAAGAAGCTTAAAAACCTGGTACTTTGTGAAAAATTCAGGGTTCTGAAACATGGTAAGTACATGAGTTCCTGTTCTCTTAAAATAAATTTGATCATAAATTTGAACATTTGTTTTCTCCCATATAGATACACATACACGAAATGTATCAATGATAATTTATAATAAAATTTATATTTTAGGTAAAGTTGTATGGTCTTTCTTATGTTTTGTCTCTTAAAATCTTGTGCATTTGTTTCCAGTTAGTGGAAAGTATATTTTTAAGCACTTAAACTTTATATCTGAATGACAGTATTTCAATCTATTGCATGTACATGTTCGAAGATTAACCATGAAAATGTATCTTTTCCACATTGGCATTTAATACATAATTAAAGCAGAATGTTAAACTAGTTTTCACCATCTTGGAAGTTGTTCTTTGCTGAAAAAATGATTCCCACTTATTTGGAAATGTTGTTCTCTCAAGGAAACTAAATTGCACATCTAAGACATCAACTTCCCCATAAAAAGAATTGGAAGGAGCTTTTTTATTTCATGGTGATGGAAACCATATGCTAACTTCTTCATTGAAATATGGAAATTTCTCTTGATTAACCAAATCTCAAACTTTCAGAGCATGATATGGTAAATGCTTATAATGAAATATCTTCTCTTCAAATATGTCTGAGATCTTTGAAGGCTCTGATGTATACATTTATGATTTTAGAGGTAAATCCTTATGAAGTAGCAATGGCCCTGTTCTGCCAATAAAATTTTCACACCAAAATTCTTATCTTCCTTTATTTTTTTCTCCTTAAGGAATTCTGGACTAAATCAACATGTTAAATATCTTTATTTAAGGCAATGAGCCATTATTAATAAAACTACCAAATATTCTCTTATATAAAGGGTCTTGCCTTCCTGGAGGGCAATTTGGCAATACCTATGAAAAGCTGTAAAATTTAGTGTACCACGTAACCCAGCTATTCCACTTGTAGGAACTGATGCTAATAAAATAATTTAGAATGTGCCCTAAGATTTTATTAAAAGCATTACATTTAAATGTTTAAGAAAACAGTAAGATATGTTCTGGAATATCCATACATATTCTATACAGTCCTTTAAAATATAGCTAGGTTTTGTGAAAGCAAATTTCCTGTTAAGGAAAGATGCTCATAATATATTCTTTAATGTGAATTAAAAATTACAAAGCAGTATAATGGTATGCTTCAGTATTCATGAATAGCAAATCTATTTGTTTGTGTCTATACGCCAATATATATCTCCAAGAATATACTCAAAAAATATTACCAATTGTGGGAGGAGTTTATGTTACTTTTTCTTTTCTCATGCATATGTTATATACCATTAACAGGTATTCCTTATTAAAATAAGCATAGAACAAAAACAGCCATTCTTGATTTGAGAAAATTAAACAAAAACAAAATATTTTTTGAATGAAACATACATGCTATATAATGCACATTATTTGTGGTTCCAGTTTATATGAATTAGAAATCCATTCATTATCTCTTTTGAGGTGTTCTGCATTCTGGCATTCCTATATAACCAACTCCAATGTATTACATAGGAATACTTCAGTAGCAACATTGTACTATTTTTCTGTTTCTGTTTGTGACTTGATATCATCACATTCTGTTTAAACTTAGATAAGTTACCCAAGTATTACTTGTTTGGTTGCAAAACTGGCATAATAATAAGATCTACTTCATATATTTCTATAGATTAAATTAGAAAATGAATGTAGCACTTGCATATATCCTGGCTTATAGTCAGTGTATAATTAAAAACTGTAATAGAGCATAGAACATACTATGTGTCCCACACC
This sequence comes from Aotus nancymaae, assembly GCF_030222135.1. Classification (NCBI taxonomy): domain Eukaryota; kingdom Metazoa; phylum Chordata; class Mammalia; order Primates; family Aotidae; genus Aotus; species Aotus nancymaae. The sequence continues at coordinate 20,773,999 of NW_026988473.1, read as the reverse complement.
TCCTCAATTTATGACCAAAAAGAAGTTTGAGTATTTACATTCTTCTTCTACAGACCAGAAACAAATTTTAATCTGTCAAATGGTCTCAATCATATCTTTATTGTGTCTTCAGATTTTAGGAAAATCCTAGTCACATTTATTAATATGGAGAATTGAGATTTGTGTCATAATGAGATATGAAAAGGAAAACACATACCCTGGTTATCTTTGTCCATTTTGTGTTGCTAAAACAGAATGTCACGAATTATGTAATATATTAAAATAAAAGGCATTTATTTCTCATGGTTCTGAAGGATGGGAAATCCAATGTCAAAGTACTGGCACCTGGTCAGGGCTTTCATGGTAGTGGAAGGTTTGGAAGAGAGAGAGAGAGAGAGAGCACTAAATAGAGAACAAAAGAAGGCTGAACTCCCTATACAACACAGCCCTCTCAGGATAACAAACTCACTCCCTCAGTGATGACAGTAATCCATTCATGAGAGCAAGGCCTTCATGACCTAACTACCTCTTAAAGCTACTACCTCTTAACACTGCTGCATTTAGGATTGTTTCAAACACATAAAATTTGGGAGACATATTTAAACGATAGCACTGCCACATATATTATTTGAGCAATTTATTTTACTAACTTATATCAATATTTTAGAATGGTGTTTTTCATTGGCAAAGAGACCATTGTTCTATGGGAATAGAATAGCTGAACATGGAGGGAAAATACAGAATGGAATTCCCAATATTTGCCAAGCTCATAAGTAGCACAGTTATAACACACATGTTATAACATATTTAACCCCCAAAATTATCCTGAAAGTTAAATGTGTCATAAAGAAATTCAGAAATATATCCAATGTAAAGAAGCTAAGGGGAGGAAAGGAATCAGAATTTGAATTGAATTCAACTTTACAGCTAGGTCTCTTCAAAACTTTGCAGACTAGGTTGGGTGCGGTGGCTCATGCCTGTAATCCTAGCACTTTGAAAGGCAGAGGCGGACAGATCACCTGAGGTCAGTAGTTCAAGACCATCCTAGCCAATGTGGTGAAACCTTGTCTCTACTAAAAATACAAAATTAGCTGGGAGCAGTGGAGGGTGCCTGCATTCCCAGCTACTCGGGAGGCTGAGGCAGAAGAATCGCTTGAACTTGGAAGGCGGAGGCGGAGGTGGCAGTGAGTCGAGATTGAGCCACTGCACTCCAGCCTGGGCAACAAGAGCGAAACTCCACCTCAAAAAAATAAAAACAACGTTGCGAGACCAACAAAAACCAAACTGAGAGCAAACTTCATAGAACACTGCAATTGAATTCTAAAAGCATTATTTTATTATTTAAAGAGACGTTTCTGTTTGCAACACACAAAGCAATCTACAAATTCAATAAAATCTCTACCAAAATTCCAATGACCTCCTTCAGAGAAATAGACAACCCACAGAATGGGTGAAAATATTTGCAAACTATCTATCTGACAAGAGACTAATAACCAGAATATATAACAACCCCAAATAATTGTACAGGAAAAAAATCAAATAATTTGATTAAAAACTGGACAGAGGATCTGATAGATATTTTTCAAAAGAAGACATAAAAAGGCACACAGATATATGAAAAAGTGCTCAATGCCACTAAACATCAGAGAAATGCAAATTAAAATCATGAGATACCATCTTGCCCCAGCTAAAATGGCTTATATTCAAAAAACAGGTACTAAGGAACAGTGGTAAACACTGTTGGTGGGAGTATAAATTGGTACAAACACTGTGGAGAACAGTGCTTTATAAATAGAGCTACCATATGATCCAGCAATCTTATTGCTAGACATGCTAAAAAGAAAGGAACTCAGTGAATGGAAGAGATTTCTGCATTCCCGTGTTTGTTGCAGCACTATTCACAATAGCCAAGATTTGGAAACAACCTAAATATCCATCAGCAGATGAATGGACAAAGAAAAATGTACATATGCACAATGGAGTACTATTGAGCCATAAAAAATAATGAAATCCTGTCATCTGCAGCAATATGAATGCAACTGGAGGACATTATGTTAAGTGAAATAAGCTAGGCACAGAAAAACAAACTTCATATGTTCTCACTCATTTGTGGGAGTTAAAAAAAAATTACTCATGAAGATAGGGAGTAGAATGATGGTTACCAGAGGCCTGGTAAGGCAAGTGTGGATGGGAGTGTGGACAATAAGGATTGTCACTAGGTACAAAAATATAGTTAGCCACAGTGAACAAGATCTAGTATTTCATAGCACAACAGGGTGACAATAGTCACCAACGATTTGTTGTACATTTTAGAACTGAGGAAGTACAACTGGAAAGTTCATAACACAGAGAAATGATGAATGCTTGAGGTGATGAATACTCTGTTCACCCTGATATTACTGTTACACATTTCAAGAATGTATCAAAATATCCCATGTACTCCATAAATATATACATTTTATGTATGTGCACAGATATAAACATGTACCCTACTAAGATGTACCTGTACTAATTATAAACTTTTAAAAAGGAAAACTATAGAGACATTTTTCAGAACTTAACTAGATTATTTAATCTCCCAGGCACTTATTAAGGGCATATAATTGATTTTACATAGTCATTTAGCTCAATCTACAAAATGCTTACCAAATCATGGTCATAGAAAAATGTCATAGTGTTCTAAGGCTATAATGAATATGACTTCAGATTTGGAGATGATGACTCTGACTCAGGATGACTGAAAAATATTTTAGTTACATATTATAACACACACACACACACACATATACACACACACATGCAAATATATCTCTTCCTACTTGATTGTATATCTAAGCTTTGAAAATTGAGCTGCCCTGCTTCTTGACAATAAATTCAAAACAGGCACAGTACGTTTTCAGTGGAATTTATACATGGTTTTCAGTTAACCTCAAGATCACAAACCTGTACATGTTTTTTGACCAATTAATATCCTTGAAATCATTTGCCAATTATAGCTGGTTCGGTTTGTTAATTGAATTCTTAGATGCTTCGCAGATCAATTTTTTCCTTACCTAATTTCTCTAATGCTAAAATTGTCAGATATTTTCTATTAAATATCCAGTAATTTCACCATAAATTCAGTTTATAGTCTTTTAGTCTGAAGATTCAAAACATATTGATAAATGTCTCTCAAATGCTTTGTTAACTAATTAATTAACTTAATCAAAATACAAACATTCCCTCAAAGCAGTATCTAATTATCATAGATTCATGAATTTTTATAAAGCAGCAAAAGAAAGACTTCCTTTATTTTTATTTTTTTTATTTTTGAGATGGAGTCTTGCTTTGTCGCCAGGCTGGAGTGCAGTGGCGCAATCTCGGCTCACTGCAACCTCTGCCTCCTGGTTCAAGCGATTCTTCCGCCTCAGCCTCCGGAGTAGCTGGGACCACAGGCGCCTACCACCACACCCGGCTAATTTTTTTGTATTTTTAGTAGAGACGGGGTTTCACCATGTTGGCCAGGATGGTCTCGATTGGATGTTCCAGTGTAAGTTTTCTTAGCAGATTATGGGGCATCTACACTATGGCTAAATCTGTTAGAAATGCAACATGATCCATTTTACAGAGATACTGACACTGAGCAGTATTGGTTTTTCTGAATAAAGATGAAATACATTTACAAAATAGCATGAAACAATTTGATTATGGGATTTTGTTAGAAACTTTTTTTTTAATGCTTGGCTTTGATCCAGTCATTTTCTGCATCCCAGAATTTCAGTATTCCCTAATAACTGAAATATGTCAAAATGCCTTTAACTCCTTACCTTTCTGATATTCGAGCTCTCCACCCAAGAACAAAATATGTGTGTATAGGTTAACTCTGTCACAATTTCTCCCAATGGATATTTCTTGAAACTCCATCCTTTCTCTTTACCTATGGACAGTCCACCCATAATTCAAGGCCTGGAACTACTTTAACTTCACCATGTTTTTCAATGGAGATAAGATCTGGTACCGTTTTGACCTTTAGAATTCCAGTATGTATTATACTCTTCCTCACATATAGTTATTGATTTTCTCATCTGAGCCACCTTTTTGTAAGTGCCATGAAAGTAGGTATCTTTTCATCTTGTACACCACAGCCCCTGTAACTCATGTCCCTCTTTTTTGTAATGTATAATATTAATAAATGTTTGTTAATTGGGTTGACAACTAATGTCTAATATTCTTGATACAGAACTTTTTCTTGGTCACTCTAGTTACCGTGAAGCAAATTAGCAGAGTTTTTGACTGAAATAATTGTTCAAGGAAAAAAAAATGTACTGAAAACTTGGCAGAATTGCTAGAAATGTTTTTAAAATTATAAACAATAAAAGTTAACTTTAAAAATAGAATTATTTATATTAGATATCTGGTCAAATTTGATTTATAAAAGATTCTAGAATTTTAATTGACCTTTGTTATTATAATGACTTCCATATATTTTAAAGTAATATAATATGTTAAAAAAATCATCCTCACTAAATTTTATCTAAACTAATTAAAATACCAAAGAAAACCCCAACAAATTATGTTTAGTTGATAATCACAGAAACATTATAGTAAGAGTGAATACTAAACATCCTATTGCTTTTGCAGATATAAAAATGCCCCCAAAAGGTACCTGGAAAAATTGTCTATAGCAGCCCCAGGGCTTCTGTATTTCAGGGACATCATCTTCTGTGCCTGCTGAAGCAGATGTTTGAGTCTGCTTTTTAAAAAGATATTTAGAAATATAGATACACAAAGCTTTGCATTATTCTTTGTCTGAATCCAAATCTCTAAAACATATATATATTTTAAATCTTTTATTCTTTTTCTCTGTTCTGTGAAGTGAAATTTGGCCACTGGTTACTTTCTACAGCCTTCTCTGTTAAAATTACACTAAACTGCCTTTATAACTTAAAGAATGATTTTTAGGGATTAGTCTGTGCTAATAATTAGGTCCAAATAGTTCTTGAGGCTTTGAAGTGATCCTGGCATTTGAGCTAGACTCTGCAATTTGGGGGCTGTCTCTGAAATTTCAGTCACATTTCCCTTAGTACTTTTGAACCTGCAAACTGTTCTCTTGGCTTTTCTGACCTGACTAAAATGAAGAAAGATGTAAAATCTCCCGAGAAGTTGTGTCCTAATGAGATTTCAGACCCAATTCTAGCCACCAAGGGGGTTTAGATAAGGCTCAGATACACAGTACATCTTTTGGATTCTTTCATCCAACTCCAACCTTGGAACCTTTTGTGTTTCCTTCACCTCTATTCACTTCACAGGATTGGGTCCATCACTAATCATAATATGGGATTTTGCTTAGAAGTTTGATCAGCTTTAAAGTTTGCTACAGCTCAGCGTAGACCATACCCTTAGCTCTATAGGGTGGCAGGATAAAGGGATATTTTGCCCTGCACACTCTAGGAATTAATTGAACCAACTATAAATAACCATTCTAAGCAGAAAGAAAACACACATGGCATTACCTTGAAATGTATCACTTCAAGATCACCTGGAGCTCTTTATGAGGGGGAAAAAAAATCACATCTTCTCATGGATAAATCTTACCTATAATTAGTATGACTGTACCTCAAATTCAGTGGATTATATGTTAATATTTTTGAAATATTTTACAAATCTTAACTTGAGAATATGACAAATGATAGAAATTTGGGTCTGTACAATTAGAAAATATTCATATTTTTCAGATTTCATTTTAAAACACATTGAAATTAAAGAGAACTACTGTCTGGGACTTTAAATTATGGCATTTTGTTCTTTCATATATAGAGAGTAAAATCATAGGTGTGTATGTGCAAATATATATGTGCTACATATGTAGATATTAATTCAGCTAAACAAGAAAAATATATAGATATAAAAATATATGATTATTAACTATCAAAGGGATTATCAGTAGCATATTGAACAAGGTACGCACATCCACTTATAATCTACTAGGTGCTATGCTTGGTACTGTGAAGGAGATGTGTTAAAGCATGCCACCAGACTTCACTGAGATCACAGAAGTAAGATACATATATCTTACTCCAAAGAGGAATTCTTAAGGGCATACCAAAGAAAAGCAAATATCTAAAGTACTAGGAGTGTTTTGAGAAAGAGAAACTTTAATATAGTACCCAGAAAGTTAAAAGGAAATCTTTAGTAATAAAAATTTCTAACACTCCAAAATATGTGTGCTTATAACAAAAGAGAAAATTTGTGATGACTATTCAGTGTTCAGATCACTAAATGCATTTTATATTTTGTCTTATCGATGTTTCCTCTCTACCTGTTATTTTCTTGAGGAATATTTGAAATGCATTTAGATGATGAGAAAGAATACTCAGTATTCTGAGAAGAATGGTGTGGATTCAGAACAAAAATAAAGTAAAGATATGTGCTGCATGTATTTTTATTTAAAAATATCTTTAAAAACACAAAAATAAATTACAGACATTGGTAAGCACAGGGGATGGTTTCCCTGGAATTCAGAAACTTTGAGAAAAATCAGCAAATCGTAACTGAACCAGGGATCGAAGAAAGCAAGTCATGACGCCTGTAATAATGGCTCTGCCCACTAATTGAATCATCATGTCATCAGATCAAATGTAATCCAAATAATAGCGGGATTTAGTAATTAAAGAACAAATGGCCCAATCTACCAATGTAGGAAGAAAATTTAAAATGTACAGAAAGTACCACAAGTTTAAATCAAAAATTTACTTCATCCTTCTATGAATTTTTTTTTTTTAATCCAAAATGACAGAAGAGGGAACACTTCTGGTAATGACGAGAAAAGCAATATGCAGCCATTACTGCTGATAAATAGCTAAAGTACATGACTTTACATGACCAAAGTTCTTTTAATTGACCTACATTTTAACTGACTGGCCAGATTAGTCACAGCCAGCCTTGATCCCTCTGTAAAACATACTGATTGAAGACCGCAGCTTGTTGACCAGCCATGGCTAACTAGCTACCCCAGAGCATACCATGCCAGACTGCTACCATTGAGTTGCATGCTTAGCAAGAATATGTTTTGCTTATTCTCAAAACTGTTTATGCAGTTTTGCCTTTATCATTATAATTTTAAAATTTCATTAAATATTTCATAAGCTTATGAAATAGGTCTACAAAAAGAAAAAAGTGCTGTTTCTATGAAATATAAGTTGAGGCTGGGCGCAGAGGCTCACACCTATAATCCCAGCACTTTGCGGGGCTGAGGCCGGCAGATCACCTGAAGTTGGGAGTTCAAGACCAATCTGACCAACATGGAGAAACTCTGTCTCTACTAAAAATACAAAATTAGCTGGGCATGGTGGTGCATGCCTATAATCCCAGCTACTTGGGAGGCTGAGGCAGGAGAATTGCTTGAACCTAGGAGTTGGAGGTTGCAGTAAGCCGATATCACGCCATTGTACTCCAGCCTGGGTACAAGAGCGAAACTGTGTCTCCAAATAAATAAATAAATAAATAGGTTGACTGCTTTGGAAATATTCAATAAAGGAGAGTTAGCAATTTTTTTTTTGTTGAAGACTAGATGTGCCTGAGATTGGCAAAATGGGAATAATCATATGAATAGAAAAGGAATCTGATCTTAGATTGTATCACAAATGGCTCTAAATTCGTGCTTCACAAACATACACACTCACAAAAAGAAATGAAGTAAGAAAAAGGGAAGGAAAAGTTAAAACCAAACTAGAAACTATAGATACATTCTGAGGTCTGACTTACACATTGTAGAAAACTTAGAATTCCATTAGACAGACTTCTGTGCAACAATAAAAATAGTAGATTCAAAGTTAACAAAAAAAATGTTTAAGGTATGAATTTTGTAAGTTTTAAAAATTTCTTGCTTTATTTGGTTAAAAATAACTTTAGCCAATCACTAGTCCCAATTAAACTGGATTTTTTTTAAAGCAGTAATAGGGTCCCCAAGCACATGCTGGCCATCATAAGCACAGACCTGTCACTGCTGCACAAAGCTACTTGGCATCTGCAGAAGATTCCCGAAAGAACTAGCTTATCCTATTTCCTTAGATACATGTATTAAAACTGAGAATCAAACTTTTTGGAAGGAGTTATTGAATTTTGATCACAGAGTCCACTGCATTCTTTAAGGTTTATTGTATTTAACCACATACAAGCAGGTATTTAGAAAGTGCATTTCAGAGTATGGATGTGGTCATTTTGAAAGAAAAAGCAAAGCATTTTATTTAATAAAGAACTCATTCCAAGTATTGCCATTTATAAATGCCTGAACTGGAGTGAGGGACCATATTTATGAAGCTGCAAGAAGTGTCCCCAGATCAGTTCTCCCTTTCTACAGCTGCACATCCACAATGCATTTGTTGAACTCCCTTATACTAAGAGTGGCTATACGACTCAGTTTTCTCCCATGGATCAAGAGTTGGAAGGTCCTTGGCTCTTGGAAATCTTTGTACCATGACCTTTCACGTCCCTTTTCATGACATCAACTAAAAGCAGATGAAATCGTGTCCCTTGGAGTTTGCAGCATGAATACCTATGCTGGACTATTTCTTGAGAAAGAAAGAAACTTTCATGTCTTGTTGACTCATGAAATTCTGGATTTATTTTTTTAAACAGCTAGCATGACTCTAATTAAGGCCCATTCTGATTATCTAGACAAAAATTGAGCTTTTCCCAACATAGATTTGTGTTCTTTATAAAACTGTGTCTTAATGAAGAGTATTTCTGTGTGGGAGAGCTATATGTTACAGAGGCACAAGAAGACTGCATGGTGATTGCACACATAGCAGTTTTCTAGAAAGATTCAAAAGATTAATTAGTGAAGTCCTATTCTTAGGCACAAACACACTACTATAAGAAAAAGATGGAAACAAAATTTAGGATCAAGAGAAACTGGTAGATCAAAGAACATGATATGCACTTGTCTCATTGTTGATGATGCTTAATCATTTGGTTTAAGAATGGTTCACAAATTTTTTTTTTTCCATTTTAAATGTTTTTCCTTTTGTAGTTAAAGATTAAAATGTATGTGTCTGGGGAGTACCTTAAGACTATGTGAATGTCCTATACCACAATAGTCTTTTGTCCCATGGTTTTAGTGTTTTAATTTTAATGATTTTTACCTGAATTAAATTATTAATATTGTGGATGTGAAATGCTGACCTTTCTATTTGTTTCACTTTTTTTTTATATGAAGTACCAGTTGGCATTCTTCTACTAGTAATAGCTTTCCCTTCTTCATGCTTATTTACAAATTTAAGATCCATATTGACTCATGGATTCCCTACTAAATTATAATATATTTTCCATTATTTATTTTAATGCACAAATTGTTCTAAATGTGGCTAGTTGGAGCACCTTCAGGTGGGTTTGTGTGTTTGTTTGAAATGTGCCCATCAATTTCAAACATTTTCTTATTTTATGGAATAAGATGACCCACGTTCAACTTGCACTTTACCAACTCAGCCAAGGAATTAAATATTTATCTGCAGAGTAATGGTTCCTCTTAGTGGCAAGTGGTATTTAGAAACCACTTGGCAATAATTGTGCTAATTGCTACTAGGAATAATTGATTTTAAGATGTATCCTTAGACCAAACTAAGGAAAAAAATAGATAGATGATAGCTATGTTAAATCATGGTTTCATGCTAATTCCAGGATTTTTTCTCCTTCTTTCCTCATGTTGTATATCTATTTCTCTGTCTCCAAAATGATAATGCTAATGTTTATAATATATATAAAATATTTTTGGAGAACTATATCAATACCAACAAATCTACTAAATAACATTCATCACTTTTTGTCCTTAGATTATAATCCCATTGCAGGTGTACAGAAGAACACTATGTTTAAAATTTACTTGGATTATATATTTTGCTCTATATTCAATTAAAATTTTAATACAATTTTTCTTTGTTATTTTTACCTAAATATCGGTGAGATTAATTTGTAGAATTTTTTTCTTCCTATCTTTACTATGATTTATTATCAATAATATGGTTGTATCATAAAAAGAGACTAGGAAGCTTTCTGTCATTTTCTATACTCTAAAAATTTGTGTGTTTGGGGTGGTATGGTATTTGAAGGTTTCATGGAATTCCCTTATGAAACTATCCGGGCCTGTTGCGTTGTGTGAGGAAGTTATTTGATCACATTTTTAATTTCTTTTATGAAAAAACATCTCTTTAAGCAAAATGCTTTTTCAAACACATTGAAATATGGTATAAATTTCACAAACTGCCTGGTTTATTTTTTAAAGTGTCAGAATACTTTGATGTGCAGAAGCCACAAACAGCACAAATGCACTCCTGGTAAGGACACGTGCACTGTCTATGTCATACTGTTGAATATGTTTAATTGTCATTCTGAACTATAAAATAAAGTACATTTAAAAATGTAATGGAATTCACAGAAAATAGTATAACTCCAAGGGCTAACAGTAAAATACCAGGGCCTTGCAGCCTGCTTGTTGGCAAAATCACATTGGCACTCCAGCTTCTCATGCCTCTTTAGGAAGCATGAAAATTCAAATGTGATATTTCTAAACATCCTTGAAGGCTGTACAAGAATGTTTTTATACACCGAAAGTAAAATTGCACAATTATTTGACATGGTATTTCTCAAAACGTTTAGAGTTGCAGTCCACCTCTACCACTTTTCTTTTTGACCCAGAAAATTACTGTCTGATGGTTACTCTTATTAAATCTAAGTAAATCCTAAATGTGAGAAAAAGGAGGAGGAAAAGTGAGCCTTAACCATTGTCAGAAGAACACAGGGATAAAATGTGTAGAGCAAAGAATAGAGAGGAAACACTACAGTTCTGACTTCCCAAAGGTATTTGTAGAGTGAACCCTACACAATACTGAAATATACTAGCAACTGAATTGATTCAAAGAATTGATTTTTCTGTTTTAAAGGGGAGACAGAGGGATTGAACTCAAATGCTTATATTATGGTGTTAGTTAATACATGAATATATATATATATAATTTAATCTGATTTACCACTATCACTGAAACAGGGGCAACTCCCTGGCAAGTAAAATGATGCTATTTCCTTTTAATAGGTTTATATCTAAGAATAGACAATCCCTCTATCTCTCTCTCCACACACACATACACACACACACACACACACACATACACACACATACATAGCTCTTTTTGTTGAGCTTTGCTTTATTGCATTTTACAGATATTGCAATTTTTACACGTTGGAATTTTGTGGCAACGTTGCATCGAACAATTCTATTGGTGATGTTTTTCCAACAGCATGTCTTTGTGTCACATTTTTGTAATTGTAATATTTCAAATGTTTTCATTATTATTATATCTGTTATGGTGCTCTGTGATCAGTGATATGTGATGTTACTGTTGCTATTGTTTTGGGGAGCCATGAGCACACCATATAAAATACTAAGCTTAATTGATAAATGTTGTATGTGTCTGTCGGCTTCAACGATGGACTGTTCTCCCATCTGTCTTCCTCTTCTCAGGCATCCCTGTTTCCTGAGACCCAACAATATTGTAATTAGATCAACTAATAACATCACAATAGGTTCTAAGTGTTCCAGTTAAAGGAAGAGTCACCCTACACTCAAATAGAAATGATAAAATTTAAAGAGGAAGGCATATCAAAAGTCACACCAGATAGGCTAAAAGCTAGGCCTCTTGTGCCAAATATTTAGCAAAGTTGTGAAAGCAGAGGAACAATTTTTGAAGGGAGTTAAAAGTGCTACTCAGGTGACCATGAATGATAATAAGATGAAACAGCCTGACTGCTATGGAGAAAGTTTCAGAGGTCTGAATTTATCAAAACAGCCACAACATTCCCTTAAGTAAAGCCTAATCCAAAGCTAGGGTCTAACTATCTTTAATTCTATGAAGGCTGAGAGAGGTGAGGAACCTGCAGAAGAGTACTTTAAAGCTAGCAGAGGTTAGTTCAGGAAGTTTAAGAAAATAAGCAATCTTTAAAACTTAAAAGTACAATGTAAGTAGCAAGTGCTCATGTAACAACTGCAGCAAGTTACCCAGAAGATCCAGTTAAGATCAGTGATGAAGGTAGCTACACTAAACAACAGATTTTCAATGGAGATGAAACAGATTTACATTGGAAGAAGATGCCATCTAGGACTTTAATAGCTAGAAAGGAGAAGTCAATGCCTGGCTTTAAAGGTTCAAAGGACAGACTGACCTGTTATAGGGCTCATGTAACTGGTGAAACTATCTTGTTGCCAATGCCCATTAACCATTCTAAAAATCTCAGAGCAATAAGAATGATGCTAAATGTACTCTGCTTGTGCTCTGTAAATGGAACAACAAAAGCTAGATAGCAGCACATCTGCTTACAGCACAGTTTTTAAGCCCAATGTTGAGACCTACTGTTAAGGAAAAAAATGATTTATTTAAAAATGTTATTGCTTATTGAAAATGCTCCTATTCACCCAGCAGCTGGTGGAGATGTACAGTAAATATTATTTTCAGACCGGCTAATACAACATTCCTTCTGCAACCCATAGATGAAAAAATAGTTTTGATTTTCAAATATTGTTAATGAAGAAATACATTTTGTAAGGCTACAGCTGACATAGACAATAAGTTCTCTGGTGTATGTAAGCAGAATAATTTTAAAACATTCTGAAAATGATCCACCATTCTAGAGGCCATTAAGAATAATTGTGATTCATAGGAGGAGGTCAAACTATCAACATTAATTACAGTTTTTAAGAAGTTGATTTTAAACCTTCTTAATGACTTTGAGGCGTTCAAGACTTCAGTGGCATGGTTAATGGGTACAAAAAATATAAAGAATAACTGAAACTATTTGATAGTACAACAAGGTGACTGTAATCAATAACAATTTAGTTGTACGTTTTTAAATAACTAAAATGATAGAGTGTTTGTAAGACAAAATATAAAAGCTTGAAGAGACAGACACCCCATTCTCCATGATGTGATTACTATGTATTGCAGTCTGGTATCAAAATATCTCATGTAATTTATAAATATATATACACCTATGATGTACCCACCAAAATTTAAAATTAAAAATATATATATTTAAAAAAAATGCCAGTGGCAGAAGTAACTGCAGAAATAACAGAAGTACCGAGAGAACTAGAACTGGAAGAGGAGGCTGAAGATTGGACGGAATTGCTGCAATGTCAGAATCAAATTTCATCTGATGAGGAGTTGCTTCTGATGGATCAACAAAGAAAGTGGTTTCTTTCTGTTTTTGTTTTTGTATTTCAACCGGGTATTTTATTAGGCTGGCAATTGCAAAATATGCAAATCTCTGAAAGGCATCTCCTGTTTGAAAGATACCATAGCTTCATTCCAGGTAATTAATTCAGACGGATACACAGAACACAGAGAAGTCATAAGTCACACATAGAAGGCTCCCAAACCAATTAATGACTAAACCCAATGTATACAGCTTTCTATTTTTTAGGCTCCTTATACATAGCAAATAAATAAATAGCACTTCTGCTATAAAAATAATTTTTTGATTTTAAGGTATTATAAAAGAAAATATCATTTTGTGTGGTTTCAACAGTTTCTCTCCTCCCCCAAAATAAATAACTTTGCCCATGATCTCAGAATAGAATAACAAGGGGGGGAAATCCACCCAAAAAATATGCCAGGTTAAACATATTGGCCCCCATTATAATTCTAGGGGAGTGGGGAGTTGGTGAGAATCAGTAGACACAAAATTTCATGACTGTAGCTCAAACCCACCACCACCCATTCCCCCTCAAAAGGCAGGTCACTGGCTTGCAGGTTAGGCACCATTCTCCTTTTCCTAAGATCTCCCATCCCATTTAGATTTATGTTTTCTCTCTCTCCATCTAGATCATTCCCAAACTAAAGTCCTATGCTAGGCAAAGCCTTCTTTATGTATTGATTTTAGGAGGCAGAGGGGAGACCAAAACACACATTCATCAAGCCCCTACCTGTATCAGACTTAAAAGTCGATGTTCAAAGGATAAAGCCAGAAAGTGAGACATAATAACCCACTCTCAAGAGTAAAGCTGCAGGCCTCTATGTTGAAAAATACAACCAAACTAAGCACATTTGTGTGCACGTGCACATGCCCACCCCCTACCCACTCAGTCTGATGAGATTCATCCTGGGAGAGAGAAAAGAGTCCAAGTCTGAAGTTGTACAGGAGTGTATATATAGACATCCTCTCCAGCAAATTCCAATTAAAGGGGGTGGAATAGGCGGGGAGGATTTGAATGTTTTGGTGGGAAAACCCCAAACTTGATTGTACCATATCTGATGAAGTGTAGCCTCATTTCCTACTTAATTCCAACCAGGAAAAACATGCATTCTCTAAAAGCTCTTCTAGACAAAATAAAAAGAGAAATAGCTCGTCTCTCCACTGTCAGTTTCACGTGTCTAAGTCCCCTACCCTTACCCCAGGATATCCCCTTAAACTGGGAGAAAAATCTCAGGGCTCAGAAGGAGAAGGCAGGAAAGAAAAGCACCAGCTTTGAAACATCCTGGAAAGGGTCATGTGGGCAAACTCTATTGCCAAGTTTTCAAATGGTTTCTTTTGAGCACAAGAAAACCCCTCTTACCCCAAGGACTCAGGCAACAAGGAAAAACTAACAGGCAGAAACTACAGGTCCCATATGTTCTGCTTTCAATTGCTAAAAAATATTACACACGCTACCCATGCTGTGAAAGCAAGGCAAGGACAAATTCCACCCTTCTGATTTCCCCATGGCCAGTACAGCACCAGGCACAGGGCTGACTGCTCCTGTTTCCCAGTTGGGGGCAGTGACCTGAACAGGGTCTCATTCCTGGCCACTTTCTCCAAGACCTATCTGCACATTTTCATGAAAAGTGGTTTCTTGAGATAGAATCTACTCCTGGCAGAGATGCTGTGCATATTGTTCAAATGACAGCAAAGGATTTAGAATATTACATAAACTTAGTTGATAACGTAGCCACAGAGTTTAAGATTGAGCCCAATTTGGCAAGAATGTCTACTGTGGGTAAAATGCTATCAAAGAGCACCTCAGGCTACAGAGAAATTTTTGTGAAAGTAAGACTCAATCCAGTGACAAATTTCACTGTTGTTTTGTTCTCAGAAATTGCCACAGCTGCTCCAACCTTCAGGACCTACCACCCTGGTCAGTCAGCAGCCACCAACATGGAGTCAAAACTCTCCACCAGCAACAAGATTAAGACTTGCTAAAGCCTTATGATAATTTTAGCAAAAAACTCTTTTAAATTAAGGTAGGTGCTTTGTTTTTGAGACACAATGCCATGGCCCACTTAAAAATTACAGTACAGTGTAAGCAGGACTTTTAAATGCACTAGGAAACCAAAAATATTCTGTGACTTGCTTTGATATCCCCTTTATTGTGGTGGTCTGGAATTGAACCTCCAATATTTCTGAGTATGTTTGTATGTACGTCTGTGTGTGCATTTAAAAGTAATTCACATGTATATATTCTGTTTAAATTCTATATGTACATGTGTGTATAAATATTTTATGAGTTTGTGTGTTTTCTATACATATATATTATTCATACATAGAGAAAGAAAAGATAAAGGGTAAAAACCACCAATAGTTGATCTCAGAGCTTACAATCAATCAAACAAGTTAATAGCAGAATAAAATACAGGCTAAATAGAGTTACACATATTTTATGACAGTCCTAGTTAAAGGAATGATTTATTTTTATTTATTTATTTTAGTATATGGAGTTACATATAGGGTGTGTGTGTGTGGTGTATTGTCAGGAGGGGGAGGGTTTATTCTCAGTCCAACAAATATAGAGATATACAAGTATATCAGAATTCTTCTACCAGATACTTCAACATCTTTGGCTGAAACTATAGCCATTGATGGAGACTGAGATGTTGTAGAATATCTGTCTTTTTCTTCAGCTAAAATAGCTAGCCCTTGTACTGCTGAGTAACTTTTCCCTCTAGCTGGAGACATAGGAGCAGATCATCTTCAGATGGAGTTTCTGCTAACCATGCTTCAGTGAGGAAAGTTACTAAGAGGATGCTGTCAGCATTTTTCCTTTAAGAAACTCACCAAATGCAAGGAACATAATGGGGCAATCATTATTCAAGAGAGTGTCAAAATCATTTAGAAATCAAAACAGGCTATTGGTGTTCACAGGTTCTTTAATATGCACAGCTACTATCTTTCTTTTAGTTTAATAAGAGGTTGCGTATCCTCACAATTAAAGATAATTGCAGAGTATAAAAACTGCATTGTGATTATAGAAACAGTGAAAGAAACTTGGTGACAAGACAGAGATTTCATCAACTGAACACCTTGGAACTATGTAGCCTTTAAAATACAACTCTTCCTCTCTACAGTTTGTTCTTTGTACACTGAGTTTCACTCTTTATTCTCAGCAAAAACACGTTATTCAATGTCTTAACTGATTGGCAACAAAGCTGCAATTTTTCTCAAAAATTTAAAAATCTTAAATATCAGTGTTGCTTCTCTAAATCACTTAAAAGTATAACTTATTTTAATATTATAATTTATCACCTTATTTTTTGTTGTTTCTTTGGAAATCCTGTCAAAAAGATCTTGCTAACTATCAACTTCTAAAATAATTCCAATATCGTGCACTTGAAGTTTCTGTATTTATTTGAGTAGATAAAGTTGAAATTAGATACACTGAAATATGAAACATAGGTTTTTTTTTTTAGCTAATAAGACACATCACTTGCATCAGAAAAAGCAAGGCAATTTTTTTTTTTTTTTTTGCACATTGAATAGCCACTAAAGTTGAATGAATATTTTGTTGGATGTTTCTTTTTAGTACTTTATATACAGGTTTGTATAATCTACTTATCTGAGTAAACGAATAGGAAGGAAGGTAAAATAAATGGTGAAGAAGTCAGTTTCACTTCTATTTAAATTGAAAACTAACAAGGCCAACACCTATCATAAATTTGTATAAGCTCAAAAGAAAAAGTACATGTGGTCATAATGCCACAAGCCAAAAAAAGTATACTCTCTTTCTTGAATGAAACATCACTACTCAATAAAATACTAACTAAGCAAGAAAGTCAATATTTTAACTGCTTAAGTCACCTTCATCATTTATTAACAAGGCCTGATAAGCTTTATTTGTGGGAGAAGCATTCAAGATCTGTCTGTCAAAACCTAAATATATTAGAAACAAACACGAATAAATGAAAGAAACAAAACACAACTCAAAAAGTGGTAAATGAAAAATAAATAAATAAATTGGCATAGGCAAGGACTTCATGACTAAAACACCAAAAGCATTGGCAACAAAAGCCAAAGTAGACAAATGGGATCTAATTAAACTCCAGAGCTTCTGTACAGCAAAAGAAACAATCATTAGAGTGAACCAGCAACCAACAGAATGGGAAAATATTTTTGCAATCTACCCATCTGACAAAGGGCTAATATTCAGAATCTACAAAGAACTAAAACAGATTTACAAGAAAAAAACAAACAAACCTATTCAAAAGTGGGTGAAGGATATCAACAGACACCTTTCAAAAGAAGACATATATGAGGCCAACAAACATGAAAAAATGCTCATCATCACTGGTCATTAGAGAAATGCAAATAAAAACCACATTTAGATACCATATCACACCAGTTAGATTGGCTATGATTAAAAAATCTGAAGACAACAGATGCTGGAGAGGATGTGGAGAAATAGGAACACTTTTACACTGTTGGGGGGAGTGTAAATTATTTCAACCATTGTGGAAGACAGTGTGGCAATTTCTCAAGGACCTAGAAATAGAAATTCCATTTGACCCAGCAGTCTCATTACTGGGTATATACCCAAAGGATTATAAATCTTTCTATTATAAAAACATATGCACACATATGTTCATTGCAGCACTGTTTACAATAGCAAAGACCTGGAACCAACCCAAATGCCCATTGATGATAGACTGGACAAGGAAAATGTGGCACATATACACCATGGAATACTATGCAGCCATAAAAAATGATGAGTTTGTGTCCTTTGCAGGGACATGGATGAACCTGGAAGCTATCATTCTCAGCAAACTGACACGAGAATGGAAAAACTCCTCATGTACTTGAACAATGAGAATACATGGACACAGGGAGGGGAGCATCACACACTAGGGTCTGTTGTAGGGGAGTAGTGGAGGGACAGTGTCGGGTAGGGAGTTGGGGAAGGATAACATGGGGAGAAATGCCAGATATAGATGAGGGGGATGGAGGCAGCAAACCACATTGCCATATATGTACCTATGCAACAATCCTACATGTTCTGCACATGTACCCCAGAATCTAAAGTGCAATAAAATATTTAAAACAAATCTCTAACGAAAGTTCATTTGGAAAAAAATATTACTTTGTAAATAAATAAATGTTTGGATGATTGTCTAAAAAATTTTCAACTCCAAAAGGAAGTTCTCCTGTCCTATCAAACTTGTTGGTCAGTGGTAACACTTCAAACTATTCAAATAAGTTTGTAGAAGTGCATATAAATCAGACATTGATTTGAGTGTAATTTATTCATTTTCTAAATTATATGCAAATTTGCATGAACCTAGATTTTAAAATAAGATTTACAGGCTGTAAACTCTGCAATCTGACAATTTACATGTTAATGTGCTAATTCAATTCAACAAACATTTATTGAACTTCTAGCAAAGCACTGGGCTGGGTATTATGGGCACATTATCCATGCCATTTAGGTAGTATACAACTAGGAGGTGAGATAGGCAGAACAAAGTGCAATTTTGCTCCTGACATTATTACTGTAAAAACAGTTAATGCAAAATGAAATAACAGAAGGAACAACTAGCACTTTGTAGGTGTTATTTTCTTTATATAACAGACCTTTAACATGGGTGTTCCTGTAACATCCCCATTGAAGCTTTGAGGGTAGGGGTTGGAAATAATCATCTTGTTTTAATGCTTGCTTACATGAGTAATTTTATCTTCTCTGGGTCAGCTATTTATCAACTCCATTTAAATCAACTTTCATGTAAGATTCTATTTTTTTTAAAACTTTACATTGTGATTTTAACTATCAAATTGATAAACTGTAGGTTGCTAAATTTACTCCAGTATAGATTTCAACAGATAATATTTGAAGTCAACATTCAAAAATTTTATGTAATAATTACATAGAAGACATTGAAAAGAATGAAATCATTGACAAGAAGAAGGCTATTAACAAACAAACATACAAAAACAAGCAATAAATAAACACAGCAGATCAGTACCTAACATAATGAACATTTTCTAATGACAGTGTATACATTTAGGGTGGTGTATCATAATCAATTTCATACAAGGAACAATTTTTTTTCCCATACTGAAGCATATAGACCAGTCCTACATATCAATTTTCTTTTTTTCTCTAATTATTGCTATTATTATTATACTTAAGTTCTAAGGTACATGTGCAGAACGTGCAGGTTTGTTATACGGGTATAGATGTAACATGATGGTTTGCTGCACCCATCAACCTGTTATTTACATTAGGTATTTCTCCTAGTGCTATCCCTCCCCTTCCCCCGATACTCCCCAACAGGCTGCCCAAGTGTGTGATGTTCCCTTCCCTGTGTCCATGTGTTTTCATTGTTCAACTCCCAATTATGAGTGAGAACATGCGTGTTTGATTTTCTGTTCTTGTGTTACTTTGCTGAGAATGATGGTTTCCAGCTTCATCCATGTCCCTGCAAAGGACACGAACTCATCCTTGTTTATGGCTGCATAATATTCAATAGTGTATATGTGCCACATTTTCTTTATCCAATCTATGATTGATGGGCCTTTGGGTTAGTTCCAAGTCTCTGCTATTGTGAATAGTGCCACAATAAACGTATGTGTGCATGTGTCTTTATAAGAGAATGATTTATAATCCTTTGGGTGTATACCCAGTAATGGAATTGCTGGGTCAAATGGTATTTCTAGTACTAGATCCTTGAGGAATCCCACACTATCTTCCACAATGGTTGAACTAGTTTACACTCCCACCAAGAGTGTAAAAGCATTCCTATTTCTCCACATCTTCTCCAGCATCTGTTGTCTTCTGACTTTTTAATGATTTCCATTCTAACTGGAGTGACACTCAGGACACAAGCATGGGCAAAGACTTCATGACTAAAACACCAAAAGCAATGGCAACAAAAGCCAAAATTGACAAATGGAATCTAATGAAACTAAAGAGCTTTTACATAGCAAAAGAAAAAAGAAAGAAAGAAAGAAAGAAAACTATCATCAGAGTGAGCAGGGAACCTACAAAATGGGAGAAAATGTTTGCAATTTATCCATCTGACAAAGTGCTAATTCCAGAATCTACAAAGAACTTAAACAAATTTACAAGAAAAACAAATGACCTCGTCAAAAAGTGGGTGAAGGATATGAACAGACACTTCTCAAAAGAAGACATTTATGCAGCCAACAAACATATGAAAAAAACCTCATCTTCACTAGTCATTAGATAAATGCAAATCAAATCCTATGCATCAATTGTCAATGAGCTCATATCTTCTCTTGATCAGGTATATTCTGTAACTATAGCAGAGTGGGAGGAAACCCATGACTCATACCTTTTGACCTTCTGCCTTTGTGAGTTCTCTTTTCAGTTCTTTTACAAAGGGAAGTTTATTTAATTCTCAGTACCATATTACATCACATATACAATTATTGCACTACTTTTAAAGAAGACAACTGAAACTCAGAAAGGTTAATGCTTTGCCTAAATTCATAAAGGTATTGAAAGGTAATGCTTGAATGACAAGCCACACTTTTGGAATCTTAGAAAATATTCTTTTCTCCACTCTACCTGGTTTCCTTGATTAAGATAAGAAGATATAATAGGCAACTGAAAATCTCTTATTTTAAAGTAACATAGAAATTTTTTGTACATTCCTTATAATTTCTTTCATGTCTTCCCTTTATAATCCTATTTTAAAATTTAGAAATCAATTATCTTTTAGTCACACAATATTCAGGATAAAAATAAGACCTGTTTTTAAAACTTGTTGGTCTCTGATAGGAATATTGATGCAATTCTACTGAGGAAAGGAGTCTCATGCATAGATTTAGGATATATCTAACATTAATCAATAAAAAAAATATCATGTACCTTTTGTGAGATCTAGGCTGCTATGAGTGTTATAGGAGATAGAAAAACAACATAATTCAATTCAGCAATGTATATTTGAGCATTTATTTTATTCAACAAATTACCCAAGACTAAAAAAAGAAAGGATTAAGAAACAGGAAGATTTCTATCAAAAGACACATAGACGGAAAAAAACCCAGAGATATTCTTTAAGAAGTTATAATCTGGTTATGGAAATACAGCTAACACATATGCAATGAAGCAATTTTAAAAACGTAGCTTTAATATCATCTGATGTTGTGGTCTAAAAAAGCAAGTAAGTTTTCAATGAAAGGGTAAGTCTATGCTTTAGTAAGCCATGTTCATTAAAAATTCAGAAAGTTTACTTTAAAAAAGTAAAAAAAAAAAGTGTAATAAGACACAATGACTATTGAGACACTTAAATGGTCTTAATTAGAGGGAGGGTAGAAAAACTGGTTGAGTGCATGTCCTCACTCACAGGTGGGTGTTGAACATTGAGAACACGTGGACTCAGGGAGAGGCGCATCACACACTAGGCGCAGTTGCGGGGTAGGGGAGATACAGCAGTGGGTGGGGAGGGAGGGGAGGGGAGGGAAGGATAACATGGGGAGAAGTGCCAGATATAGTATGCACCTAAAGTTAAATAAAAGAAAAAGAAAAACTGGTTGGGATTTATATTCATAGATTTACAAGTGCTTTTTTAAAAAGAACATGAAATATGTATATCATCGATGTTAAATGAATTTATGCAATTACAATAGACAAAATGCAATTAAGCCATTTCTTAGAAGAAAATTAAATGCAATGTAATATTTTCCAATATTTACTTGAACCATAATCATGTTTTCTTTCATAGTTTTATACAGTAAATATTTATACATATAGAATCATAAACCTAGTGACTCATGATGGTATATGGTTTTGATATGTTTCCCAGGAGCGTTAATGAATTTACTTCAATATTTATCTAACTTACTTATGTCTTAAATTCAACAGGGGGTTAAATTTTCTTTTGTAAGTTCCAAAATTTTGAGTGACAACTCCAATACAGTCAATTTTTTTTTCTTCTCTCTATAATGTGGCTAGGAAAAGGGTAGAAATATGCAATCATTACTCAGTATGTTACTGAGAGATTTCCTGGGTAACTTCTTATAAGAAGGTTAATGAAACATTTTACAGAGCTTTTCACTTTGCGAATATTCATCTGTAAAAGGGCAGGATCTTCAGCTTCTGCATATACCTATAGCTGAGAGCATTTGCAGGGCATTATTTTTCTCCAAAGATAAATGATATAAATGGCCTCGAATGTATGATTTCCACTTTTAAAAGAACCTAGGGTCACTTAAATTATGAATTGTATGCCATTTTGATAATATTATACAATAGACATAATGGAGTAATGAAATGACTGAGGCTTTAGCATCATCCAGATCCAAGACCCAAGCCAGCACTACCATTTACTCACTATGCCATTATAAAGTTAGTGAGGCTTACTTTTCTCCTTTTAGAAAAAGAGATAACAAAAACTACTTTATGTGATTTTTTTAGATAATTAACAAAATAAAGGAGAACAACAGCATTCTGTAATTCAAGAGGCCAGCATTTACATAATATATGTAAGATAAATAGTGTCCCCTTGGCATTGTGAACTTCAGTAGGTTGGAATAAAATGAGCAAGCCCTTTCATCACAGTTGCACACAAAGTAGATGTTCAATATTTCCATCATTTAATATCATTGCAATAACAAAAAAACAGTGTGGGTTTGACATCATTGCATATCAAACCTGTGTTTATTGAGCATAGCAACAAGGTCTTATGCCTGCTTTGAATTCTACATGCCTAGAACAATGCCATGCTCACAGAAAGAACTCAATATCAGTATATTGGATAGGTAAAGATCATATTAATCTGTATGACTGGTCGATCAGGAGCCTTTTCAAAAGCTTTATCTTTCACTAAGAATTCCAGTGAGCCTTTTTGTAAGGAGTAAGGAGACGTAGGACACTGCCTTTTAGTTATCTAAAGCAAAATAAGCTTTTGTGAATTTTTATTATGAGGATGTATGTGTTAAGGCTAAACACATAGCATTCCAATTTAAAGTAACACTAATATGTGGGATATGTGTGTGCATGTGTGTTTTGCGTTTAAAGAGAGAGTGGGATGCCTGCAAACACACACACACACACACACACACACACACACAACAAAATTTGTAAAATGAACAATTTGACCTGTTTCCTATTTAGAGGAGAGTTTTCAGAACTTTCTAAATCAGACTTGCCAATTCCCTTATTTGCCAGGTGTCTACTAGACACATCATGCCCTTTTTTACCAGCCCTCTTTTAGGATGGCACACAGCTTTAATAATCTATTCCACATGAATCCTGGCTCAAATGTATATCTGTTGTTTCCTTTAGTTTTTTTAAATATGAAGAAGAAATTGTCTTTAGCAGGTTTGTCACTTTATCAGAATATCTTTGAACGTGCCATAAAAACTGACTTCAGAGTAAGAAGGGGCTTCCCCAAATATTACACAGTTGCAGAGGTAACTGGGCCTATCGCACGGGTCTCATTTTCATCCAGATTTTTTCTCTTCTATCACTTCACTTTCAATGATGAGTTAAACTCAAAAGAAGAGACTGCTTGCCTGGGGAAGTAATATTCTTTCTGGGTAACTGAATCTTATAAAACCAATGAATGTACTTAAAATACATCAGCATTATCAAAGTGGCATCAAAGAAAATTGAGAAAGTGATTGTATTTCACCACGTCTGTGTGTCCACCACAAACCATGTCCTAAATACAAAGATGTAATTGGCTGAATTTGCTTTAGGATATATTTCTGAATCTCAGTCTTCTAAATCCTTCATTAAAGTTTAGTTATCTTGAAGCCAGTAGTTAATTCACTAGCCCACAGAGATGGAAAAGTATGGCCCTGTGTGTTCACTCTATCAGAGTCATACTGGTCAGTTTCAGTCACAGAAACACAGGGTTAGAAAAACTAAAGGTCATGGATTCCAGCTCTATCACATTGTAGGATCTTGTAGCTCCAGGTGCTAATCCAAGCTTTACCACCTTCCAACCTTTAAAGTTGTGCATGTAAATCTTTTTTAAGCCTCACTTTCTTCCTTCATGAAATTAAGATAATGACAGTTCTTAATTTGTAGAGTTATTGAAAGGATTAATAACTCATAGCATTATCTAAAGCAGCTGGCTCTTTCTTATACTTCAGGTTCAGTTTAAATGTGAGCTCCTCTGAAAAGTATCCCTTGAGTACCTTATTTAAACTGGTCTCCCTGCTATTCTTTCTAACTCATCGTTTGGCTTATCTTCGTTTAACATTAGGGGCTTGCTCATCTGCTTATTAGTTTACTGTCTGTCTCCTTCCACAAATTTGTAAGATCTGTAAGTTCTGGGTCTGGGTCTGTATGCATCCCCAGAGTCAAGAATGATGCCGGGAAAATGCTTCACATAAAGCCAACATTAACAAGCGTGTGTAGGATTAAATTAATAAATGTAAATTAATAATAATTATGAATGTATAGAAATCTACACATTTAACATAAATATCATTTTTGATTATAAAAATCAGGTCATTGCAAACAACTTTAGATTTAATTTCCACATCTCTGCAAGGCATAAAAAAACTAGAAAAAATATTATCAGACTAAGAATTTTTGGACAGTTTAATTAGAAAAACGGAGCCATCACACTAAAATATGTGTATAATCCACCTTTTCAGTGCTCAAAACCAATCCATGATATCCCTACTAAGGGCTCATCTGACACTACTTGATTGCCTCTAGTGACAGGAAGATTATTAGCTCATGACGCAATGACATTAGTTTTTAGACTGCTCAGATTACAAGAAAATCACATGTTGAGCAAAAATCAGTATCTTAGAATCAAGCATTCATTAAGAACACTTCAAATCCCAAAAATACACCTAACTTTCCTAATTATTATTCCTTTATTAGCCCCTTATCAAAATAAAGTCACCTTTCAAATACTTCATGATTTTTCTCTTCTCCAGGTTAATTAATTCCACCTCAGTCAAGTTTAATCACACATCTATATCTATATGCATATTTGTGTGACACATTCAGCAGATATGGCCACACATTTAGAATCATAATGCGGTGAGGACATTAAATAAAAGCATTTTAATTTATAACTATCTATAAGCCCTCAATGCACTTTCACATTCCTAAACTAATGGAATATTATCTTGGTTGTACACTCCCTTACAAATTGGTTAATTGAGACTCTGCTGGGAATTTCTAGAATAAATATATTTTCTGTAGTTTTGTAGCTAGGAAAGCATACAATCATTTTCCCCAAACTGATGGGGCAAACCATGTTTAGGTTTTTTCAGATTCATGAGTGACCAGCCTCATGTTTACTTCTTATAGGAAAATCTGATGACTCAATTCACTCATTTATCTCAAAGGAGCCCAGACATGGATATCATACTTAGATCTTTGTGGTAGGTAGCATAATGTGCATTCTTCCAGACTATGACCATGTCCTAAATTTTGGAACCTGTGAGCATGTTACCTTGAATGGTTACATTCCAGAACATGTAAATATGTTACCTCACATGGCATTTTGCAGATTTGATTAAGGTTAAGCATGTAAAAATGGGAAGATTATCCTGAATTATCCAGGTGGGCCCAACATAATCAAGTTTTTTTTTTTTTTTTTTTTTTTTTTTTGAGACAGGGTCTTGCTCTGCTGTCCAGGTTGGAGTGTAGTGTCATGATCATAGCTCACTACAGTCTCAGTTTCCTAGGCTGAACAGATCCTAGCTTCTCAAGTTGCTGGGACTAAAGGCATGCACCACCAGAACTGGTTAATTTTTAAACATTTTTTGTAGAGATGAGGTCTCATTGGGTTGCCAGGACTGGTGTCATTCTCCTTGGCTCAAGTGATTCTCCCACCTCTACCTCCCAAAGTACTGGGATTATAGGCACAAGCCACCAAGTCTGGCCTGAGATGAGTTTTTAAAAGTGGAAGAGAAAGGCAGAAAAATGGGGTCATAGATTTGAGATAGAAGGAGGACAACTTTGAAACAGAAAAATAACTTAATCTGTCATTATTAATTTTTAAGATGTAGGATGCCAGGGACCAAGGAATGTGAATGATGTCTAGAAGCTGAGAATGACCCTCCGCTGACAGCCAGCCAGGAGAAAAAGCTCAGTCCTACAGCTGCAAAGAGCTCAATTTTGGCAGAAACCACAACTACCAAGGAAATGGATCCTTCCTGAGAGCACCTAGAACAGAATACAGTCCTCTTAACATCTTCAGTTTTGCTCAGTGAGACCTATGAGGAACTTCTGTTAGATAGAATTATAAGATAATCACCTTGTTTGTTTTTTTCCACAAATTTTAATGTTGATATACGGTAGTTGTACATATTTTTGAGATACATATGATATTTTGATAGCTGCATACAATGTATAAGTTTCAGATCAAAGTAATTGGGATACCCATCACCTCAAACATTTAGCTTTTCTTTGTATTGGCAACATTACAAATTTGGTTGTTTTAAGCCACTAAATTTGTGATAATTTGCTATGGCAGCAATGGAAAATAAATATAATCTAGACTCCTATAAATTTGCATCAATGCTCCGAGGGGAATACAATTCAGTAAGTTGTAGGTCCCTTATAAATCGCAATTGAACTTTGGGAATCCTTTACTCTGTACTGTGCCATACAAACAAACTTAAACATACTCTTCCTGCCTTCTGAAGACAAATGGTACAGTGTCTCTTAAGCACAACAAATTCAAAGTTTGGCAATACTCTTAGTTATCAAATACTTTGCAAACTAATTTTGCATATTAAAAAGTAATTTTACTGAGTTTAGGGGGAAAGGCAGATATGTGTTATTCAGCACTTAAGAACATACTCACTTCTCATATTTCTCTCTCCCTGCTTCTTTTCTTCTTTCCCTTTCTTCCCTCCCCATACCTTACCACTCCATACAAGTTCTTAGATTTTTAAAGTAGAAGTGGAGTCCTATTTTCCTGAAAACATATTGTACTATTTAATGAGAATATCTGTATTTCTACAGAAAATGTTTGACTTTTCTTCTCCCCTGAAGTAACATTAAATAAGTTCTCTCTTAAACCATAGCTATTACCTTTGTAAAGTTGTCAGTGAATCTTTATAGTTCATTTGAAGACATTTGTTGTAGAGGAAAAACAGAGTTGCTGTTAACAGAGACTTTGAACTCTGTGATTCTTTACTGCTATTGCATTAAGATCATTTTAATTATGCATTGGGTAAAATATGTGATTTGTCACCTAAAGTACACTCTGATGCCATAAACTCTCTTCCGACTTCTTTTCTATGCTTATTTAAAATACTTCTAGTGTGTCAGTAACTTTATACTCTTCTTTGTAAAGTTGGAAGGCAAGGAAAAAGGGAATACTCAAGAGAAAATCAATATAAATTTTGCAAACCAATGCAAGGGCAGTGATATATCAGTGATTGTGTTTGGTAGTATAGGTGAAGTAAATTTTACACCTTTAAAATGTCACATATTTATTATTTTTTTTAGAAGCAGAGTCTCATTCTGTTGTATAGGGTGGAGTACCTCTGCTCACTGCAATCTCCGTCTCCCAGGTTCAAGTGATTCTCATGCCTCAGCCTCCCGAGTAGCTGTGATTACAGGCACATGCCACCATTTCCAGCTAATTTTTGTATTTTTAATAGAGACAGGGTTTCACCATGTTGACCAGGCTGGTCTCAAACTGCTAACCTCAGGTGATCCACCCACCTCGGCCTCCCAAAGTGCTGGGATTACAAGCATGTGCCACCACCCCCGGCCTGTCATACATCTTTTCTGACCACCGCTATTTACAAAACATTGTTATATTCCATTTACTTAAATAAAAGTTCATTGAGAACCTACTTATTTCTATGAATTGGGTAAAGATCTAACAATCAACATGAGAAAAACAGTGTTGCCCTATTTTCCAAGAGTCATTCTTCTCAACAATAAATTATTGAAGGATATAATAATGTGTTAGTCATTATATGATTAACCCAATATTTATTATCCTTTTTTACAGAAAAGTGTAGGATTGTACTTTCCAATTCTTTTGAAGTTAAATGTGGCAGTGTATATTGCTTTGTCCAATAATGTGTGAGCAGAAGTCATACTTGTCACTTTTGGGTGAAGAATTTAACAGTCAATGTGCAATTTTCCATGTTCCTGTTTATCTTCCTCAGCAACCATGGAAGTGTAAAGATGAAACCTCCCTCAGCCTGGCATCCTGAGTAAAATGACATAAACCAGATCTGTCTATAATGGATGCATAATGTAAGTAAATAATAGTCATTTTTTTTATTTTAAATAACTGATACATTGAATTTTTTTTACTAAACTAGTTTATTTGGACTCCTAACAAATAATATCTAAAAGAAGAATGCTGTAATAGAAAAATCTAAAAAAATCCTTGGTTGAATAGACACTAATAATGAGAACATTGTTATAGGAGACAAGATATATGATAACCTGTCTTAAGTAATGGCCAACCAATTGGTGAAACTTCACCTCTCGTAAGTTGGATGTTATTCTGTAGAACTAATAAACTTGTAGCTTTGGAGGAAGAATTAGATTACAGAATGTTAATGCTAATTTTTGATGTTTTCTGTATTTAGCAATGCTTTAGAGAAAAAGGACATGAGTTCAGAAAGCAATTAGTCAGCTTACAATTAGTAATTAAAGGAAATAAAATCATTCCATGAATTCAGGGACTTGCATATATATGTGTGTATATGTATATATAAAGATCTTACATACAAAACCCTTAAAAATGGAAGCTTGTACCAAGGATCCAATCCAAACGATGCCATCACACACATTGTTGAAAGCATGGAGTAAGGTGAGAGAATAAGAGTTCAGCTGCCTAGTGTTCAGTTGAACACTTTGGCTATGAGATGGGAGATAAAGGATATGGTTCTCTAATGGAAACCTGATAGGCCTTACATGCCTGTAATTCAGCTTAGAGTTTGAAAGAAGTAATTTTGGAAGAAAATAATGAAATGCAGCAAAAGCTAAAAAATACTGTATGCCTTAAAAAGTACCAGTGGTATGACCAACAACATGTAGAATCTACTAGGATCAAATTGATAAGGCTTGGAGAGGTGGGATGAAGAGGAATTAGTTAATGGTGTTAATATACAGTTAGAGAGAAGAAATAAGTTCTGTTATTTGATAGCACAGGAGGGGAACTACAGTTAACAATAATTTACTATGTATTTCAGAATAGCTAGAAGAGAAGATCTGGAAGGTTCACAGTACAAAGAAATGATAGATGTTTGAGGTGAGGAATATGCTAAATACCTGATTGATCATTACGCATTGTCTACATATTGAAATACCACATGTATCCCATAAATATGTACAATTATTATGTATCAATAAATAGTATTTAAAAAAATAATCTCTCAAAGGCTAAAATAGGAAAACATAGAAGATAAAATTATGGAGAGAGAGACCTCCTCCATACAGCAAAATTATAGTTAATCAAATAA
The DNA here is from genome assembly GCF_030222135.1 of Aotus nancymaae. Classification (NCBI taxonomy): domain Eukaryota; kingdom Metazoa; phylum Chordata; class Mammalia; order Primates; family Aotidae; genus Aotus; species Aotus nancymaae. The sequence continues at coordinate 20,744,368 of NW_026988473.1, read as the reverse complement.
TATATTTAATACCAGCAACTATGTTTATTTCTGCCACTGTGTGATCATTACACATCACCTTTGAAAGGAACAGAAAATTTGACTTTCTATTCATATTTCTCCAAGCCCAGAGGAAGCTTGTATGATTAACATAGACATAGACTGGACATAGAGCTTGAGTTGTTTCTTCTATGTAGAGAGTAAATGTGCTATGCATGGAAGTTAGTTGTTTGAGTATTTAGAGACCAGTGGGAGGAGCCATCCCCAAATATTTCTCTCTCTCTCTCTCTCTCTCTCTCTCTCTCTCTCTTTTCTGTGTACCATATTTTCATCGTCTTCTCTGCTTCCCCGTCAACCTTCTTCACTCAGTAAAAACCTTTGTGATTATGTTGGGCTACCCAATTTCATTTTATCAACCCTCAAGCCCTCAGGAAGCTTCATTCATAAATTGCTTTGACAAGTGATATATGAGTAGATGCGTCACATGTCACTTCTGGCAAAAGCTTTAACAAACCAGGGAAAGATTATTCAGCACACTCTCTTTCTCAATTTCTTTGCCTTGGCAGCTGTCAATGGTCCAGGGAGTATCTGCTCCCTCAGTCTGGATCTTGGAGAAGGGACAACGGTTGGTTAATCTGCAAAAGTAGATTAACCTGCGACTGTTACACAGCATGTAGAAGAAGGAAACCTTTGCCATTTTAAGCTTCCGAGATACTGAAGTTGTTTGTTTCACAGCATGATTTAATTTATTCTTCCAGGTAGAATAAAGAGGAAAGTCATAATAGGAGGAAATATTATATATAATATTTAGAGCATAGAGTTTTGGTTTGGACTAACTTATGTTGAATCCTGAAACTATTGCTTTCTAGCTGGGTCCCCATGGTAAAAATTACTTAATCTCTCTTATCATTTATTTTGTTGTTTGTAAATTAGAAATCATTTCACATTTACTGGAATTCTTCTATGTGCCAGACATTATTTTAGGTACTGGGAGTATAAAAATGGATGAAATGAATTCTATAACAAAATAGACAAGCCTACTGGCAAAATATTGATAAATCCTTAGTTTCTTTCGAAAACATGGTATATGGTCAACCATGTTGTTTCTGTTTTTCTTTGAGTGCTTATTTAAATGTAGAAACCTCCTAAACTTTACTGTTAATGGTGCTGATAACATCTGCTAAAAGGTGGTTTTAAAAAAAAGTCCAATTCTAAGTTATTATTATTTTTTTTCATTTAATCAACAGAAATGCCAAGAACTAGTCAGACCTGAGATTCACTAGATTGCATGTTGGCTTTGGCATTCAGTACAAACGCCAAATTCATCATAAGTCTCCAGAGGAAGAGACTGCTTTCCAGCAGGCAGCGACACTTACCAGGGAGGCTGCCTTCTTTCCTTCTACTCTGTGACCTTCGTGTTGTACATGATGTCTACCTCTCTAATTTGTGCTCAGTAGACATGATGCAGCTAAGGACAAAAATGGACAACTAATGAAAAATAAAATAAAATCAGAAAATAAATGTTTTAAAATTATTAATGTTCAATAATGATGAAAAAAGAAAATATAATAATGAAAGAGCATTGTCATCTGTCAGATTGGCAAATATTTTTTGAAAATACTAAAGCACTCTCTTAGAATGCTTGATAAAAACTTTCTGGCTGGCACAGTGGCTCACGCTTGTAATCCCAGCACTTTGGGAGGTAGGAGTGGGCGGATCATGAGATCAGGAGCTTGAGACCAGTCTGGCCAACATGGCGAAACCCCGTCTCTACTAAAAATACAAAAATTAGCTGGGCATGGTGGCAAGCACCTGTAATCCCAGCTACTTGGGAGGCTGAGGCAGGAGAATTGCTGGAACCAGGGAGGCAGGGATTGTAGTGAGCTGAGATCCCGCCACTGTACTCCAGCCTGGGAGACAGAACTAGACTCCATCTCAAAAAGAAGAAGAAAAGGAAAAAAAAAAAAAAACACAAACGTTCTAAATTTGGCAAGGATTTAAGACACTGAAATGTATTCCTGTTACTCCGATAGTTTAACTTGATAAATTAATCTACTAAAATAATATGGGTATTCACACTGAATGATAAGCATATTGATCTACCACTGTTTTTTAACCATGTATATCTGGTTTTAGTATACTTTTAATACTAGAGTATTCATTAAATAAGTCAAGATAGAAGTCTACGCAGAAATACCATGCAAACCTTAAAAAATGTTTTTAAAACGTTACATATATACTTATTTAATAAGAAAAATATTTTCAATAAAATGTTAAATTAAAACGAGATATGTGCATAGATAAACTAAATATATGTGCATCATTGTTAAGGATGGTTATGTTTGTCACGGGAGGATCATAAGTGTTCAGATTCTTTTTCTTTTTTTTTTCTTTCTTTTTTTTTTTTTTGAGATAGAGTCTCACTCTGTCACCCTGGCTGCAATCTCTGCTCACTGCAACCTCCATCTCCCGGGTTCAAGTGATTCTTCTGTCTCAGCCTCCTGAGTAGCTGGGACTGCAGGCACCTGCCACCACATCGGACTAATTTTTGTATTTTTAGTAGAGATGGGGTTTCACCATATTGGCCAAGCGGTCTTGAACTCCTGACCTCATGATCCGCCTGCCTCAGCCTCCCCAAAGTGCTGGGATTATAGGTGGGAGCCACACCGCCCAGCCTGAGTGTTCAGATTCTTAAGTAACTTATATTTCTTTTCTGATATTTTCAAAATGAGTATGCTATTGTACGACATAAAGCTAATCAATAAAATAAGCAAATTTAGGTAAAAGTAAAATCTAGCTTGCATCTGTAATACAGCAGGTGCTGATTATTAAAGAATATTATCAGCTGGGCACAGTGGCTCACACCTGTAATCCCAGCACTTTGGGAGGCCAAGGTGGGCAAATCATGAGATCTGGAGTTGTAGACCAGCCTGGTGAATATGCTGAAACTCCCTCTCTACTAAAAATACAAAAATTAGCTGGTCATGGTGATGTACACCTGTAATCCCAGCTACTCAGGAGGCTGAGGCAGGAGAATTGCTTGAACCCTGGAAGTGGAGATTGCAGTAAGACAAGATCATGCCATTGCACTTCATCCTGGGCAATAGAGAAAGACTCCATCTCAAAAAAAAAAAAAAAAAGAATATTGTCAAACATTTAGTCCTTACAAAAAAATAGGAAAATAAATATTTGTTAATTTGTATAAAGTTTGTGCTACCAATAAAACCTACAGATTCTTTTTATGTTGCCAAGAAAGACACCTTGAGTACATAAAGAAATACTATGTGTTTCTAGGAAAAAGAAGTATGCAAAAATATGTAAGTCAATTTTGTACATAATCAATTGGAAATGAAATGATTCTAGCCCTTTTTTCTTTGAAGTTACTCTTTAGATGGGTGCTTCCCCTAACATGTTATTGAAGCCTCTTCAGGCAGTTAAAAATGGATTAAGAGCAAGGGGCATAATGATTAAAATATAATTTATATTATTATAACTAAATGGTGGTTTTACCTACAGGTAGGAAGTACTTGGAGGCATGCTTTTGACATCCTATAGTTCACTTAGGTGTTCCACACAGAGCCTAGTTTCTGCTTAATTACTGAGGAGAGGTCTGTGTATCCAACTACCATCTTTTAAAAAGCTGTTGTCTCAGAGGGACAAAAATATTTTTCACTTACTTTTAGTAATTCTCCTAAGGAATCAATGTAAGGTGGTATTTTTTTGTAAGTAGATCCATAACATATATGACCTAAAACATTATTTAGAAGTTTAAAAGGGAAATATTAGTTACAAATATAAAATCCTTTGTGAACAAGCAAGTACTCAGAGATTTCATCACCACCAGGCCTGCCTTACAAGAGCTCCTGAAAGAGGCACTACACATAGAAAGGAACAATCAGTACCAGCCACTCCAAAAACATACCAAATGGTAAAGAGCATCAACACAATGAAGAATCTGCATCAACTGACGGGCAAAACAGCCAGCTAGCATCATAATGGCAGGATCAAATTCATTTTTTTAAAAACTCTATAACTCAAGTAGTGAAATTAACTGCTTTCTTATTATTTCACTATCTAAATCTTATGGTGTTTTGTAGCAATTTTTATGGTGAAAAATAGGAAGGACTTCCAGATGATGATATAAAAGTGGTATGGTCTAACCTCACTTTTCTTTCAGAATCCCAGGCCACAGGTGTGCGTGTGCACAAACACAGACACACACACGCATACACACACACACACTCACTCTCCTGGGTTTCACAACCTAATCTTGGAAATTAAAATATTAAGATGTCATGGCCATCCTACTTTTTTATATATCACACAAAATAAAAACATATTGAAAATTAAACATTATTGTGCTTGAGGCACATAATGAGATGGAGCTGGAAAATTTTGAAAAAATAATTATGCATCTTAGAATTGATGAAAGTTGCTAATTCACAATATGAAAGTAGTTGTATATTTTAAAATGTCAATAATGGAGGCAATCTATATTTTTAAAACTCCATTTTCTCTTTCATTAAATAATGATAGCTAACATTTATTGAATTATTTACTCTGTGGCCAGCAGCCTTTCTAAAGGTATTTAAGAATGCCAATATCTAGTCATAATTTCACTAAATTGCGTGTTTGCTTTGGCATTTTTTACAAATGTTAACTTTAATTATTAAATTATTAAAATCATTTAATAATTTTGATTATTATAAAACTATATAAGAATTTGGAAAAATCCTTGGCCTATGAATAAAAATATTTTATGTGAACTAAAAACTATATAAGAAAATTGGGGTAAGTGAACTAAAATTATAATTGTTCTATGCTAGGGTTATACTTTTTTTTTTCTTAATTTCCCAACTACTTCATAAAAAATCTGTAATTTGTTCTATAATTTCAAATCAGCAAGCAAATTTAAAACACTAAAATGCTGTGGAAACATTTTGGTGCATAATTGTATACCATTTTACAAGGTTAAATTTAATACCAAGAAATGCCTCTTTAATACAAATATTAAAAAGTATTCAGAGGCTAAATCGTGTAATTAAATAAGAAAACGTGTTTCTCTTTTGAATTCTTTACAGATGGAGGAAGTCCAATTCTATTGGTGTTAGACACTTCCTTCTTAAAATGGCAAAAATAAAAGCAAATTATTAAAATAATTATTTGACCTGCCGAATGCCAACAACAGAAACTCAGCCAGCCTTTCTTTTGGCAAATATGGCGATCCATGCCACGTTACTCCCTTACTCCTTAAAAGTTTATCAAGGTCTAAAAGAGTTTAACTTACTCAGGTGCTAGACCCGTGAAGCCATCAGCCCTCACCACTATGCAATATAGTATTGTAAAAAATTGCACTTGTACCCCTTAAATGTGTACAAATAAAAATAAATAAATAAAAACAAAATAGTGCAACTCTTGGACATATCAGTCAACTAACGTCTAACACTTTTTTTAACACAAAAAATTAAATGGGGAAAAATGTGGTTTGGATGTCCTGGTAAATTCATTATAACTTCAGTGCTATCCATCTGTAGATATAAGGGAAAAGTTCACCAGAAATAGCGCCACCTTCTACTTACTCAATTCTTAAATGTAATTTAGTGTCCAAAGTAAACATATGAAAGCAAAGAGCAAACATTACTAATGCAATATTCTTTTCTTATTTTTCTAAGACCTTTTCTCTATTGACATGTAATTCATGTCTATCATCCTAGTTACATTTAATTTAATATTCAGCACTACTAAGCATAATTTTGCAAAATTATAATCAATATGAAGCTAATTTAGGAATAGCAATGAGAATTCTACCAATCAGATTTCTGACAGAAAATAGCTGGCATGCTCAACTTAAGATATTTCTGTGAAAGTTCCTTACAAAGATATAACCAGGGTTTAGGGAGCCATAAATGAGAATGCAGGACCCGGGGATAATAAGAGAAAAAGAGTTGTTACCACTTCTAGTACAGAAGGTAGTAAAGGAGGAAGCTGTTTGATGGGCAGTGTCTGCATGTTTCATGGCTAGAAGTTAGCCAAGAAATATTCCAAACCTTTGGCTGAAGAATCCAGCCAGTATGAGATGAACACACCAATAAATGTGGGGAGTAGACACCCTAATTTCACTTTTTCTTTCTTATTAACTGCTGCTGGGGCTTCCCAATGGCCAAAGAAGGGACTGGAGTCTATTGTTCTAGTTTTTACAGGTCAATTTCCAGGAAAGAGAACAGCATAAAAAAGGCAAACACATAGATGAATCTGGAAACTATCATTCTTAGCAAACTGTCACAAGAACAGAAAACTAAACACCACATGTTCTCACTCATAGGTGGATGTTGAACAAGGAGAATACATGGACACAGGGAGGGCAACATCACACACTGAGGTCTGTTGGGGAGTATGGGGCTAGGGGAGGGATAGCAGGGGGTGGGGAGGGATAACATTGGGAGAAATGCCTGATGTAGGTGACGGGGGGATGGAGGCAGCAACCATGATGGCATGTAACAATCCTGCAACTTCTGCACATGTACCCCAGAACTTAAAGTTTAAAAAAAGAATCTCAAAAGGAAGGATCAGTACAGCGAATTCTTATGTGTAAACTGGAGACAGTAATACCTACTTGAGGGATTGTTGTGAAGATAAAATGAGATAATGCTTGTACATAGTAAGAGCTTAATAAAGCTTTAGTTTCACGGTTTTAAAATGAAAAAAAAGAGGCGAACAAAAGAGAGCTAGCTGAACAACTAAATACAATGAATATAATAGAATTTGAGGTCCTTCTGAATTAGTGTCTCTGATATATCACATGCAGACATGGTTTTAAGGCTTAACCCAATGTATATGCCAAATATTTACAGAGAAAGCAAAGATCATAAACCACAAAATCATTCAACTTACCAAGTTAGAGACTGAGAGACCTCCCATGTTAAAGTGATTCTCTATAAGCCTTGATGGCTCATCCTGAATTATTACTGTGTCTAGCTTTTTAAAATATTACTACTTTGTTAATTATTTTGATTTTACAAATGCCCCTATAATAAAGAGTGATCCATATGAATGAAAATCATACAAGCAGTAGAAGTTATATTTTTAAGTCTGAAAATGCATTACATTCAAAACTTTTTACTGGGAGACAAAATAAATAAAATCCCCCAAACATTTCTTAAATTATTTATGTTTATATGAAGTCATGACTAATAGAAAAACAGAAAAGTTGATGAAACAATAAATTATTTGTCCCTCAAGCCACCAATCAGTTTGGAGTTTCCTGATCACTTTCCACAGACCCTAAGATCTCCCAAATGCCTGAGCAAGGTGCATGGTAGGAAAACTTTAATCCGTGGGTTTTAGTAAATGTAGCTATAGGTAACTACAAGAAACTGTGTCCCAAAGAAGTTTTAGATTATTGACTTGGGGAAAATACACTCAACTCAATCTGCTGATCCATATGAGTTAGCAGAAGAAAAGAATCAAACAGCAAATAAATGAGAACCTATTTCGGGTTTGCAGAACATGAAGATAGAGGGAAGGAAAATGTGGAACAATTATTAAATCTCTGTTCAAACTCCTAAAACAGTTGCTTAGGGTTTTCTACCTTCTATTGTGTGCATTTATTAGGAATTCAAAGACAGTAGAAAAGGATTTTATTTTCTTAGAAATAATTTAATCAATAACTATTCATCGATCCAGTAGTTACAACCAATTTTTTTAGATGTGTGCATACATGTGTTCTTATTGCTTATGAATGTATAATGTGTAGAGTCTTACAATTTAACTCAGATTTTGTGTTGTCTCCTTTGCGAGAATGTTAGCTTATATGGGGTTATATTTTACTTGGCTTATTTGTGTGGTATATGTCTAAGGTCACATGCATAAATATGTTTATCATACAGCCCCAATTGATATATACTGCAGGCACATAATACACTAAAGTAGCCAAGAGTAAAGGTGTGTGTGTGTGTGCGTGCATGTGTGTGTGTGTGTGTGTGTGGGGTGTAGCATACATATGCATAGATACTTCTAATTATTTTTTTAAAACTGATTATATATAATTATGAAGCCTATATATAAATGTCATGATTCATTTGGTATAAAGTTATTGGTTTATTCCTCCAGTGATTTTGAAATGGTTTATAACAGGATATTCTATTCCATTTTTTACGTTTTTATTTCAGGAACAAAACATTTTATCAAAGGTAGTACTAAAGTTGTCCCAGTAATATCAGAGTACTCAAATCTATTAATTAGCTCTATTAATGTTCAGTACTTGTCTATTAATTAAAGTCACTAGTAAAAAATTGAATAATAAGTTATTAGTGAAGAGTTAGGGAAGCAAAAGAAGTAACCATGTTAATTGTCCTGACCTCAAGGGGGTGTGACTCTGAAGAAGTGATGAGACATATACATGGTTAAAATAATTAGGATATATTATGATATGGGATATAAAAAAGAATTTGAAGCATTGCTATAAACTGAGTAAGAGAGGAGAGAGTTATGGTTGGTTATCTTTGTGACAGTAATTTAAGCAGTCCTTGGAACAAAATTTTAACATGCAGATAGAGTGAGTGTTAAACACTCAGGAAGTGAGATAAGTGAGATGGGAGCTAAAATTTATTTGTTTAGTTATTGGGCTCCTACCATTTTAGATACTATGTTAGGTACTGGAAATACACTGCACAATGAAACAAAAACAGTCCCTTCTCCTATATTTACCATGTATTGGCAAAGAATATTGACAGTTGTTTCAAGAAGTTTGAATGGGTAGAGAGGCTAATTTGGGAAAAAACACAGGAAAAGGGTGAAACGAGGGGGAACAGTTTTGTTTGGATTTTATTTGTTTATATGTTTCCAGGATTAGAGAAACATGTTTGGTTTTAGTCTGCATGGAAGGAACCAGGGAAATGGAGAAACGCAAATTTAGATGTGAATAACCGATTCAGTAAAATTGGTAAAGTAATGAAAGTGTTGTAATTAAAATTTAATATGAGGGATTATTTTGAAAAATAAATGGAATATAGGTAAAGATAAAGAGGTATTTTAAGGTCTAAAGAAGAAACATTCAGTGATGTGCACATCAAATGGCCTCATCATTTTATAAACCAGAAGGCTAATTCATTTGAAACTAAGGAAGTCAGGGCAAGGTTTGAGCCCAAGGAGAATAGAGATTTTTAAAAATGTGCAAAGAGCTGGAGCATTTTAAGTGGTCACATCCTACTCACAACTAGATGGGGTCAGACAGCATAGTCCTGTTGAATATTTAAGAGGCATGACTAAGCGGACATGATTCTTACCTGCATGGAACACTTGATCTAGTGAAAGGTACATCCAATAATCAATTATACAAATAAATATTAACTGATCAGCTGGCAAGAAAAATATGTCAGGAGATAGATTTCATTGAGAACTAGAGGGTTGGAGAGAATCCAGTGACTGACTTTGGATTCTGAGTGGCAAATAAAGCTAAGTGTAGTGTCTGATGGACCAGGGCGATAGAGAAAGATAAAGGAAGGGTAAATTTTGAGTTCAGTAGGAGTCAGAAAGTGGGATAAGTGAAAATACATGCAACTGCACTTGGAAAGCAGGCTTTCAGTGTTTTACTAGAAGCAGAGCAGCTACAAAAGACAAACTGACTCCAGGCAAAACTGTAATTTAGAGGAGAAATGGAGCCCTGACACGTGTGTGTGCAGCAACCCCACGCTCACCAGGGAGAGCTTGGCTTATGCCATGTATCCAGCAATTGACCACATTAATTCACAAATATGGACTATTCCAAGGCAGTATAAGTCACACAGGAAACAACATTTCTTTCTACGTTTGTTTAAAGCTGTTAATGTTGTACTCACGTACATTCAGTGTATTAGATGATGTTCCAGCTTATTTGGCCCTTCTCTCATTGGGTGACCTTGCAGCCTCACAATAAAGAGAACCATTTCTAGAAAAGAGATAAAATTAAAACATAGCATTACGTTTAAGGAAGTTAGAAAATAGCCCAGGCAAAGTTATTTGAAATTAAAACTGACCTAATGGAATAACCTATGGGGAATAATTTATATTTCTTCACACTATGTTTATCCAAGTGTATATTCATTTTATATTATGTCATGCTTGAGACTTTTCACAGAATATAAAAGGCTTTTTGCAAAATGATGATAATCCCAATATTTGGTTCTGAGAAAAATATCACTTTATCAATTTGTCTTTCTACTGGATTGTTGAGCAAGGTTTTTAACAAAGGAAAAAAGGTATATCTGGTGCTATTTATCCCTGCTTCCTTTGCCCGGTCTATTTTTGTGAAATGAATTTATTCCCCATTTAAATATACTTTGACTTTTCATGCCTGCATATCATTTTCCATTCTATCTTATCCACTTTAAATGTCATTATTCTTTTGTCTACTCCTATTTCTCATCTACAAACTCATAGTCTTCTTTAATACCCAGCTCAAATATGACCTTTTCCCCCCTGAAGCTGCCAATCCAAATTAATCTCTACCTCATCTGTAATCCCACAGACCTTTGTTTGTCATATATTATGAGATTTATAACCAGTGTTCCTAATTCTATCTCCCTGCCTTTGCTCTCTAAGGCAGGGAAAATGTTTTATCTGCATGTGCATGTGTGTGCACTCATGTGTTTACTTTCTTTAATCACCACCTGCCTTACTCAAATAATAGACATTCAAACATTACTTTCAATTGCTCCTTACCCTATCCTGGAGTAAATTAGATTTAGTTAGCACTGCTATAGTTTACACTATAATAATTTAATATTTATTTCCAACTAAGACACTTTTTTTTTCAGTTGGCTTCCAAAGCACCATTCTCTCTAGTCTTCCTCCCACGATGGGTCAAACTTTCTTAGTCTCCTCTGAAGTTTCCTTCTAATTTTTTGTAATAATAATGGCTTATCTGTTGACCATCTCCTATTTCCTATTAGACTAACTCCCATCAAGGTCTAATGCAGGTTTATGACTTTAAATACCATTTATACACCTGGAATTGACAAATTTATATTTTAGCCTAGACAACTCTTTACTTGATATATACATTTAGAGTTGTAATAAACTATTTAAATTTAGAATATCCCAAACTGAGCTCCCTGCCACCATCGATTTTTCTCTTCCTGCCATTTTTTCTCAGGTCAGATCAACAGGCCACCATTTTCTTATTCAAAAAGACTAACGTGACTTACACCTTGACTCTATTCTTTCCCTCCTTAATTTTGGTTCAAAGCACTTATTACCGTCTAGCATACAACATCTTTGACAAACAGACTTTTTAAAATTGTTATTTTCCTTCCAGTAGGCCAGGAAACCCCATAAGCGTGGGGATTTCCTTTTTTTTTTTTTTTTTAATTCCACTGCTGTACTCCTTGGTTCCCTGAATAACAAAATACATTCAAAACAGGTATGTAGTAGGGGCTTAAATATTTTATTGATAAAAGAAGTGAAGTTATTCTAAGTAGATTACTAAATAATTTACCAACATTATTGGGTTCAAAATTCAGTCCCTTTACAGCTTCCTTAATTAAGATGCAGAGGAAAATCTTGTGCCTTTATTATTGTTTTCATCTGTGTCTGTCCTGACCAAATAGAGCCATGTCTGCTTAATATAGTCATACACTGCACATGATGTTTCAGTCAACAACAGATCACTTACATGACAGTGGTCTTATAAGACTATAATATCACATTTTCACTGTACACTTTCTATGTTTAGGTATTTTTAGATATATAAATACTTAGTATTGTGTTACAACTTCCTATATATTTCAGTACAGTAACATGCTGCACAGGTTTGTAGCCTAGGAGCAATGAGCTTTACCACATAGCCTAGGTGTATAGTAGGGTATACAATAAAGGTTTGCATAAGTACACCATATGATGTTCTTAAGAGAATGAAATTGCCTACCGACACATATTTTTAGAATGTATTCCCAAGAGAAGTCATTCTATTGGAGCAGAAAAGTATACAGGGTGGTTTACTCTTTCAGATAACTTAGAGAGTCACAACATAAATGAGTTTATTATTTTGATTTAAGAAAATCTAGGTTCTAATTCCTGCTTCACTGTGTTTAGTGATGTAACTTCATTCTGAGTCTCAGGTCCTCAGCTATAAACTAGAATAATAACATATTCTCAATCACTCTTAAAAGGGAGCTGAGTAAATAAAATTGGACTATCAGTAAAAGTGTGACCAGAGTACTGAAAGCTACTAAATAAAACATGCCAAATTGTATGTATAACACAGTTTGAAACTTACCTCAGTTCTGAGAAAAAATGTGTATTGCCATGCAGATGAGCTGCAGTGATATCCAGATATTATAATTACTTTATGGCGGACCCCGTATTAAAGTTGTGTCTTTTGATTTGTAAACTAGGTCATTTTTCACCGTAATAAGTATTATTAACATCTAAAAATAGGTAATTTATATTTGCCTGATTTACAGATCCTGGGAAATATGTCACATATTACTAATAAAATTAATAATGGCAACAATAGTATCTAACACTTTCAAGAACTTACTATACCTCAGACACTACACTAATTACTAATATCATATATTATTTTATTCTCTGCACGTACTGCCGTATAAGTACCGCGCGCTAACCGATTGTGCCACTGGAGCTCCTATTTTATTCTCAATGCTTTGTAGTTGCAATTATAATCATGTCCATTAAAAAAATAGAGTAACAGGCAGAGAAAGATTAAATGATTTACATAAGGACACAAAGCCAGTAATGATGAAACTGCGATGCCAACCTAGGCAGCTTTGTAACACAAAAACAAATTCTAATTTGAAATTAGAATTATATAATCTGGAGTTAATACAGCAGAGTTCCAAGAAGGCAATCACTCTTAACTGAGAAAGTCTGGGGAGCATCTGGAAGACTAACGATGAATTAAAAACAAAGTAACTGTCTAAAATTGTTAGTGGGTTTATGTTCATTGCTGTGCTATTAACAATAGCAAAGAAATGGAATCAACCCAGGGGCCAATCAATGGCAGACTGGATAAAGAAAATGTAGCACATAAATATCTAGTGGTAGACTAGATAAATAAAATGTGGTACATATAAATGTGGAATACTATGCAACCATAAAAAATAATGAAATAATGTCCTTTGCAGCAGCATGGATGCAGTTTGAGGCCATAATCCTAAGAGAATTAACACAGGAACAGAAAAACGCATGTTCTCACTTATAAGTGTGAGCTAAACATTGAGCACACAGAGACAAAAATATTTGAACAACAGATGCTGCCAACTACTAGAGTGGGGAGGGAGGGTGAGAGATGGTTGAAAAACTACCTATCAGGTCCTATGCTAATTACCTGGGTGATGGGATCCATACCCCAAACCTCAGGCTCACACAAGATTCCCATGTAATAAATATGCACATGCACCTCCATGTCTAAAATAATAAAAGTTGAAATTAAAAAAAAACAGAGTAACTAATACTAGGGTACTCCTCTTTAGGACACCAACACTTTACTGCAGAACTCTTTAGTTGTAAAGTACTCAGTCTCTCCAATAATTAACTGTGTGTTTGTGTGTGTGTCTGTGTGTGTGTGTGTGTGTGTGTCTGTGTGTGTGTGTATAGGGTGGTTGTTTTTGTCTTTTATGAGACTGAGTCTCCCTGGCTGGAGTGAAGTGGCATGATCATGGCTCACTGCAGCCTCGAACTCCTGTGTTCAAGCAATTCTCCTACCTTAGCCTGCCGAGTAGCTGGGACAGAGGCACACGCCACCATGCCTAGCTTTTTTTGTTTGTTTGTTTGTGGAGACAGGGTCTCCATGTTTCCAGGCTTGTTTTGAACTCTGTGTTCAAGTGATCCTCCTGCCATTGTCCCTGAAAGTGCTGGAATTACAAGTGTGAGCCACTGCACCCAGCCTGCTCTTCTTTGTCATTGCTTCTGTGAACTGATTCATTGTAATGTTGGAGAGTAATAGCAATAATTCACTCTGCGATTACTAAGAGCCAGTAAAATAGTTATGACAAATATCAATCTAATTGGAAGCATCACTGTTTGAAGTGATTTAAAAAGCAATCACTTGATAACGTTCTTTCAGTAGTTATCCTGCATTGGCAGAAAGGGGCAAAGATGAATGAGTAGGCACATGTCTTCCTCCAGTTCTGACAGTTCCTTTCCTCCTGATAAACAGCCATTCTGGCAGGAAAAAAGAAAAAAAAATGTAATCTCCCTCTGACCTTTCTCCGTTTGGATGAGTGCACTACAATGATTCTGTACTGTCACAGAGAAAAGATCCAAGCAAAGGGGGAGGAAATCCTATGGATAATTCACTGTACTTGATAATACACTGAGGAACAGCTCTAAAACATGCCTATCCTACACCAAGTAGAGACATTGTACAAGCAACAAAAACAACAATAATAACAATAACAATGGCAGTAAGTGTATGTGTTCAACACATAGTATGTGTCCAATATTATGGTAAACACATTATATAACTTATTTTGATTCTGTGTTGTATAAATTCATTTGAAAATGTCATTCATTAGTTTTAACCACCTACTGCCTCTTCTTAAATAGATAAACACAACATTTCTAAAAGTATGATATAGCTGAATGAGACTTGACCACACTAAGGCACAAGGGAGTGAAGTGATTGGTCCAGATTAAAGCTGAAAAACTTTCATCTGACACTCTACCATTCTTCTCAGAACACTACTCAAGTTCCCACAACTCCCTTGGTGTCTGTGTCTTTATCCTCAAATGAAGGGAATTATTTAATTGCATGAATTACAAGCTCTTCTCAAACTAGAGAATGCTACAATGTAATGGTTCTATCTTGCAAATGTCTGCTTTTAGACACCACCTGGAACTGATAACATTCTACATTTCTATTGCAGGTGAGTGGGTGAGTGGCCACACAGGACTGGGACAAATAGAAAAATATTATCCAGATATTAAAATGGTATTTATATAATTATATAATGTTATAGAAATGTTTATAATAGTGAATGAAAAAAAGGAAATTCTAAAATAACAATTACTCTGTGATGATACATATGTCCATGTACAAAAACTAGATGGAAGAACATGGAATAATTTTCTCATAATTTGTTTACTATGGGGTAAGTCTAAATGATGCTTTTATATTGAGCATTAGTGTATTCAAAAAGTTGTTTATGATATGAATTTTGAATGAGATTTAATTTAAAAAATAGGTGGCACAATGACACTTCTGAAATTCAAAGAGATGTTCTGGTTTTCGTGCTCAGGTAAAATGGCTAAAACTATCTTTTCAATGTTTGTTATAAATGACTCTTAAGAGCCACTTTTAAATCATTATATGTTCTTTGCATAACTATCAATCCTAGTACATATACCAGTTAGTAATGAATCCTTCAATATTCATATTTTCCTCAGAAATCAACTTACTGTAAAGGATGAATGGCTTAAAAAATGAAAATTACCCGAATTCATTCACTCATCTATTCATTCAAGACAAAATAGTTAACTGCCCACACTGTTTTAGGCACTCTTTTGGGACCTGGGGTTTCAACAGAAACTAGACACTTTTTATCTAGCTTTGAACCTGTAACAGTCCAGAGTTTAAAGTGAACTCTGTGAAAAAAGCGCTTAAGAAGGGATTTGAAGCCAGTTTGTTTCCTTTGTACTCACTGAAAATGCAGCAAAGTGAAGATGGTTGCTGAGCCTTGTCCCTGCGGTATCTCCCCCAGGCAAATGTTTCCAGAATACAGTGTGTTGCAGAAAATAATTTGGAAATAGTCCAACTCAGCTTCCTTCATTCAATTATCTGTCATCAAATCATTTGTTTTAGCAGACAGAAATCATTGTGATGACAGGGATTTATTTCGTTCCTGTATTCCCAGCACCAAGGACAGCACCTGCACTCTGTCCATGAAGGTCCAATCAGAGTTCAGTTCACCTAAACAAGTGCTAGATTACCATGTAACAAACTTGAGTCCGATTTGGTTCTGTCTCTCAAGGACATTCGTCTACTTGGCTAATTACAGTCATTTACAAAGCACCTTCTATATGCCAGACATATAATATCTGCAATTATTTTAATCTCATGCTGTCACAATGTCATCCCTTTATACTTCACCTCTTTGTGCTTCGGTTTCCTCATCCATGAAACTGTGATAGTGATAGTACCTAACTAATGGGCTTGCTGTGAGAATTTAATTCTTAGAATAAAGTGCTCATGAAAAAGCCTATAGACACGTAGTATGTACCAAACAAGTCTGGAATAGTATATTATTATTTAAAGTTCATGGTAACATTTTGAAGAATATTGTACCATCTTCATTTTACCAAGTAGGAAACAATGTATGATAGCTAAGAAATTTGACCAAATGCCCACATTGCTGAACCACTGAATTTAGAGATATTTCTTCACTCGGCTCTTCCTCTCCATTTTCTTGCTTATATTCTTAAATAAGATCCTAACCACTTTCTCGTTGGACTTTGTCAGTAACTTACTTCAGATCTCCCCCTCCTAGTTTTATCCATTATTCTTTACATTATCTGCACATTCTAGTTTTGACACATTTTTCGAACAAGTATCAAACTACATTATTCCATCTACCTTAAAAACTGAGTAGCTCCCTATTGCCTTCAGAATAACTACAATGTTCTTATAAGAACATTCTGTGCTTTTCATATTAAACAGACTTCTCTGATGCTCAAACTTTAGTCAAAACTCTAGGCAACTGAAATAAGATTAGAGAGCCCAAAATCACGTAAATCTGGATTCAGATCCAGTTACTAGTTATGCAATCACCTTATTATTTTATTATTTAATTCTTAGCATCTTATCTGGGGAATGGGGATCATGGATTTTAACACATAATTTATTACACACAAAATAGATTCTTAGTAAATGATGTGTATTAGTATTATCTTGATTATTAGACTGAAAATATTGACCATTATAATTCTAAGAAGACAGAGAAGGAGAGCTTGACAGAGAATTAGTTACAAAATCTTTTTTTGTTGTTTTTGTTAGATACTGGTTCTGGTGGCACAAGAACAATCACATAATACATTCAGAAGAACATATATGTAAAAATTCCAACAGAGATCTTAAATACGAAAAATGGAGTGAGATAAAAAAACAGAACTGGCTGGAGTCAAGCAGTGAAATGGCATTTGAAAATTAGATTGTTAAACCAGTGTAAGTTTGAAGAGAAAATTCAATTAGAAATGAGATACTTAATTATTTTTTGCTGCAATAAAAATATAAGATCTGAAATGATCAAGAGAAAATAATGCTAGTCATGATAATTTTTATTACTATGTAGATTAAAACAGGTTTGTAATGGCTTTGCCAGTAATAAATAGAAGCATTCTATATCCCACTCCTCACTTGAAATATTAAGAACTGGTGTCTGATTTTATAGCTGTCTAAGAATATGCTTTCCTACAAATAAATGCTCTCATATAGATTTTATGTTAAATATAGGTTAACTGACAGATTATTTTGAAATGCTCAATGTGATTAATCAAGGCTGTTTCATTTAGTGATGAGAGATATTCAGTGAGATTTCAAGATTTCATGTTTAGTTAAATTAAGATCATAAGCATGAAAACTCACTTGAACTCAAGAAAATATTTTGGGCATGGGGAAGCTAAATGGTAATACTTTGAAATACAATCTTTGCATTAGTAACACAAGCTAACTTCCAGCTATCTTCACATTGATTGGCAGTGCTACCTGAAAAGTAAATGTGGTTTTACTTGTTTTAACCTAAGCAAACTCATTTAGATAAAATCATACTTTGAGCACTTATTTATATAAACATTTATTAGATACTTACTAAGGATCAAGAAGTATTCTAAGTGCTAAAAACAAATGAAGACAGACAATACTTTTTCCTGAGTTGATAGGGTTTATAATTTAATTTAGAGAAGGGGATAAAAAGAAAATGAATGCAATTATTTTGTTATAGTATGTATATAGGATAGAGAAGGCATTGGCATGGTTATCTTAGTTCACGTCCATCAAGAAGCAGGCACTGAGACAGGGTTAGATATATAATACATTTATTGGCAGAAATTATTGTGGTGGATGAAGGGGGAGTGAGCAGGTGAATAAGGGAAAGATTTAAGACTACAGTGAAAGTCTCACATGTGTGAAAGAGAATGGAAGGGGCAAAGTTTGGATGGAGAGGCTCTGGTCCTGCAGCACAGTTCCAAGAAAGGTTTAGCTAGCCAACAGGATATCCTTGAGCTGAAGTTGCACATCAGATGAGTCCTGTGTTTTTTAAGAATGGGACTGAGCTACTAGCAGTCATTGGCTGGAAGCAGCTCATGGGAAACAAAATCCAGCAGCAAAAGCCCTGTGGATCCTGAGAGTAGCTTCTAGGTCTATCAGTCAATTATAATCCCAGCAAGAGGACAAATGGCATACTTCCATTGCTGTGGTCATGGGAGTGTTAGTTTTTACTTGTGGACCAGAACTTCAGAAAGTGCTGCAATTTTCGCAAATGAATAAGAAGTCACACATTGGGTAAAGTGGGCAAGTGTATTCCAGGCATGAACTAATGTAGACAAATATAGGACAACCTGGCAAGTGTGGGGACACTACAAGTAGTGCATTACGGTTGGAGTATATAGCTAAATGTGTTGACACACAGCATACCAGAGAAGGAAGTGGGATTCAGATTGGGAAGAGCAAGGTGAGTTCTGCAAAGTTGTTTGTCTTTATCCTGGATATAATGTGGGATCACTGAAGGAATTAATGCTTGGCAGAGGCAGTATGAGATCTGCACTGTAGAAAGATCCCTGAGGTAGCCCATTCAGATGGAGCATTCCAAGAAATAAAGAAAAAGGAGATACTAGTAATAAACAAAAGATAGCATTAGATAGACCTGAGTTCTAATCCTAACTCTTAACACATACCAACCATATGAACAGAGCTAAGTAATTTAACTCTCCATAACCCCTATTACTAACTTTCTATACAAGTAATTACCCAACTACTTATTTCATAGTGACACAGGATCATGTGAAATAAATAGTAGTATATTTAGGAACTCAGGTGTTGAAAGCAGACATAAACCTACTCTTCTATCTTGGCCCAAATGTATGACTACAGGAATACTTTTCATGAACCTCAGTTTTCTTAAATGCAGGGTAATGATGAAATCACATTTATATCATGGAGTTGTTCTCTGAGGGGTGATATGTGTGAAGACTTAGGTTACTTGTGGTGCATAAAAAAGTCCAAATAACTAAAGGGTAGGTACTGTGTTAGGTGATTTATTTATTTATTTATTTTTTTAAATTTCATTTTAGGTTTTGGGGTACATGTGAAGAACATGCAAGATTGTTGTATAGGTGCATACGTGGCAGTGTGATTTGCTACCTTCCTCCCCTTCATCTATATGTGGCATTTGTCCCCATGCTATATCTCCCCAACTCCCCACCCCCCGCTGTCCCTCTCCTATTTCCCCACAACAGACCCCAGTGTATAGTGCTATAAGATTTAAACACTTATAATGTTATGTTCTCACAGCATCTATGCAGACAGGTTATTTCCCCTCCCACCTTAGTGTAGAGGAGCAAATTGATACTTGAGTTTAAGTAACTGGCTCATGATCACACAAATGATTGTACTGTGCTACAATTCTCAGCTGCTTTACTTCAAAACCCTTATTTTAAACCACTATTCTCCATTACCTTCCATTCCAGCACAAAGCAAAACCATCTACCTGCCAAAGCAAATGCAATTCTGAGAACTCACTTGTTGGCTATGGTTGGATTCCTTGTAGTACTATTACACTTTAGAGCAGAGTAAGGGATCATTTAAACAGAACCTCCTGGTTTGCCCCAAGAGAGGTTTTATTCAGTTCATTTAGATAGAATATTAAAGCCATCACAGAGATTCTACTATAAGCTGTGGTTTTTTTTTTTGTTTTGTTTTTTTTTTTTTTGTTTTTTTTTTTTTGAGACGGAGTTTCACTCTTGTTACCCAGGCTGGAGTGCAATGGCGCGATCTCGGCTCACCGCAACCTCCGCCTCCTGGGTTCAGGCAATTCTCCTGCCTCAGCCTCCTGAGTAGCTGGGATTACAGGCACGCGCCACCATGCCCAGCTAATTTTTTTGTATTAGTAGAGACGGGGTTTCACAATGTTGACCAGGATGGTCTCGATCTCTTGACCTCGTGATCCACCCGCCTCGGCCTCCCAAAGTGCTGGGATTACAGGCTTGAGCCACCGCGCCCGGCCAAGCTGTGTTATACTATTTGAAATTGGTTTCAATGAAGGGGAAGGGGTAAAAATGATGAAGGCAGTTGTCTCCAAGGCTATCTCCCTGTCGGGAGAGTCTTTGAAATGCTTGCACACGTTAGTCTCTTCATTCTTATGTGGAATACATTCAGTTCCAAGTAGGAGTAACCATAACACAGATCATTAAAACCCATGAAAACCTGACCTGAAAGGTCAGATGTTCAGTGATTAGGCAGAAGGCCCTGACCCATTTAGCTCTCCCTCTTCCCCATTTCTACTTCCAGTAAAATACTGACTTGATTTTAATCCAGGTTCTGGCATATTTCTCATTAGTCAAACTACTTCACTTCATCAACCTTTAGTCTCCTTAATCAGAATAGGATTATTTTAAGGTTGTCCTAAATACTGAAAGTAAATGCTCATCATTGCATTGAACACCTATTAGCTACTCCAGAAATGTTAACTCTCCTTAGATAAATAGCAGAAAATGATTTTCGAAACCAACAAATTGTCAGAAGACAATTTCATCAATAAATAAAAGTGATATTGTATTGATAACCAATAAAGAGTTTAAGATTTCATCACTAATATTTGCATTTAAAAAAAACAAACTAAAAACATTCACAGATGACTTAGCAATAGATTTATACCATATATCTTGAGGAAAAAGGTATCTTATCTTTATCTATCAATTGCAAGATTTATATTTTCAAGAATAATTTTTCTGACCTCCCCAGTGAAGCGGTTCACCTCAAATACATAAAATTATAAATTTGCAAGACTTGCAAACACAGATATATTTTTGCAGCTTCACTGGAAAGGATGTAAAAAAAGATGCCTCTGGCATTAGGAAAATCACAGCTGAAATAATGTGAAGTTTGCTAATTTTCTTAACAAGTCTACTCTGGGCAATTTAGCTAGGACCTCTGTCTCCCAAAGCTCTCTACTGATGAAGTGGCATGGATTCTTGAAGTGGATGTCTTTCTGCACATCTGGAAAACTTTGCAATGCAGAGGGAGGATTAGAAAGCAGTAAGCTCCCAGTTCTCAAAATGATTCTGCAAATGCCTGGTAGGTTTGATCATTATTACCCTGAAATAATGCTCCAGGAAAGGCAATTTTGCATGGTCTTAGAGTATAAGTCAAAACAGTTTTCCAATTCCTGGTAATCTTGGCACATATTAACATTCAACAACACTTGACATTTGGCTAATGCTTTGCCAATAACAAGAGATAACAAATTATAAAAATATGGACTTGTACATCTTTCCTATTCATTCCAGCTTGCATATTCTCATGCCACTATGCAAGTTGAATTCTGCATTTCTGCTCATTTTTTTTCTACTGTAATATTCATGATCTCCTAAGTGGTTTTCAACTTTACAGTTTTTCTTCTCTCCTGGCCAAACCCTAACGAATCAGCTAATGAAGCATGTTTTCTTTTTTTTTTTTTTTTTTTTTTTTTTTTTATCAATTTATACTAACTTACCATAGGAATTAAAGCATCATAACATTTAAACACACAGTCTATATTCCTAAAAATAATGAACAGTTGAACACAATCCTACCCCTTAATATGTAGTATCCATTGAAGTCCTTACAATTTCAATTTTAAAACTCATGAAATGGGTACCAGTCACATGAAGGTGAATGAAAATTCTCTGACAAGTCTTGTCAAGATAAATATTTGCTGTTAAGTAGAATGAGCAGTGTAACCCAGCATTTCAACATCACTGAAAACGGAGGAGCAATTTATGTGATTAGGCAATTCACCATCCATGGGGAAAGGAGTTTGTTGTTCCTGTATATTCCTGGCAGGAAGCTGTCCTTAATGGACAGCTATCAAACAGGCAAAACCACATTATCCTAGCCTCCGAGTAAATCTCAGGGTAGGGTTCCGGAAACTTTGTGTGGTTCCGAAAGATTCAATAATCCATACATATGAATATGAGTTCCAAAAATTCAACCCACAATTTTTTTTAGTCTTAGGTTTAAAAGAGTAATTTCAACTTTTATTTTAGATTCAGGGGGTACATGTACAGGTTTGTTACATTTTGTGTATTGCGTAGTGCTGAGGTTTGGGATACAAATGATCCTGTTGCCCAAGTAGTGAGCATAGTACTCAAGAGTAGTTTTTCAACCCTTGTTCATCTCTTTCCCTCCTCCCTCTAGCAGTCCTCAGTGTTTATTGTCAGCATCTTTATGTCCATGAGTACTCAATGCTAGTACTTCTCACTTCTAGCTGCCACTTAGAAGTGAGAAGATGTAGTATTTGGTTTTCTGCTCCTGTGTTAATTTGCTTGGAATAATGGCCTCCAGCTGCATTCATGTGGCTGCAAAGGACATCATTTCATTCTTTTTTATGACTGCATAATATTACATGGTATATATGTACCATATTTTCTTTATCCAATCCACCACTGATGGGCACCTAGGTTGATTCCATGACTGCTATAGTAAATAGTGCTGTTATAAACATATGAGTGCATGTATGTTTTTGTAGAACAATTCATATTCTTTGGATATATACCAAGTAATGGGATTGCCGGGTCAAATGGTAGTTCTGTTTTAAGTTATTTGAGAAATCTCCAAACTCTTTTTCACAGTGACTGAACTAATTTACATTAACACTGTCAGTGTATAAACATTCCCATTTCTCCACAGCCTTGCCAGACTTGCCAACCAAAATAAAAGCATTTTGGCTTTTTAGTAATAGTCATCTGACTGGTATAAGATGGTCTCTTACTGTGGTTTTGATTTGCATTTCTCTGATGGTTAATGATGCCATTGAGGCATAAGTAAGAAAGAAATTTTGGGCTTAAATTTGACACTTGACCAGTTGAAACTAATAGACATTTAACAGAGCACTGTACCTATCAACCACATAACATACATTCTTCTAATCTGCACACAGAATATACTGCAAGATTGACCACATGCTCAAACATAAAGCAAGTCTCAATAAATTCAAAAAAATTAAAATCATACAAACCATATCATCAGACCACAGTGGAATAAAAATAGAAATCAATACCAAAAAGATCTCCTAAAACCACACAATTACATGGAAACTAAACAACTTCTCCTGAATGACTTTTGGGTAGAAACAAAGTTAAGGCATAAGTCGTACATTATTTTTTTAATCAGAGAAAGTTCCTTATCAACTAATTTCATTGAATAACTTTTGCAAATACAGGCTAATAGTGTAATGTTTAGAATATTAGAGACGTTCTGAGTTATTACATACTAATTATGTATGACTATTTTTATGTTTAAAGGTTTTGGTTTCTAATTAATTTTGTTTAGAAAAATATTTGATTCCCAATTGTAAAATGATGCACAAATTTGCAAAACATCTTCATGATAAAAATTGAGAAGTGAGAGATACTTGGTAACAAATTTTAGGTTTTTGCTGTTGTTGTTCTGGGATGCAGCAAAGTTAACTGAAAAGAATTTGATCCTTTCAGATCTTGCTTTTAAGCTTTGTTGGTAACAGAGATGTGCCTATTTCAGGACTAATTTTGTCTCCATTGAAGCTATCTGTTGCCTAGTGAATTATGAGATTTTCTACTCTGGCTGGTGGGAATAGGAATTCTCCCTAACCAAGGAGTGAGTGTAGGGCACTATCCTCTCTATTCTTAGGGTGTTTTTCTCCTCAAGCCATCCTCATCTTTTTAGGCTTTCTCACAGATCACCAGAACAGCTGAAGAGGAACATATGCAGATCTCTGGAGGGCTCTTCTCTCATTCTCTCTCACTCTCTCTCAATCCCCACCTCCCCTCACTAGTCTCTCTCCACAGCTCTCTCCTCTCTGATATCCTTCTCCTGCAAACTATAGCCTCCGTGGCCTCCCTGTACTCCCAGCTCATTGAATGTGTCCCCTCTCCTCAGACTAGGGCCTGGAAACTCTCAATAAGCTGGGACAGTAGTAGAGTCTTCATTTGTTTCCCTCCATAATTGTCTCCCATTGCTTCTCAATTTAATATTCAGTGTCTTGGCCACCACTGTGTTGAGTAATTTTGTCCTTATTTTTTTCTTTTTTGTTTTTTTTCAAATAAGAAGTTAGAACTGATATCTCTTCCTTCATTTGGTGAAAAGTAGAAGTCACTCATCCCCAGTGAAGCCTCTTGATGGGAACACTTGTCACTGCTCTTCTTAAATGACTCAAAGGAGAGCCTGGATTTTCTCTTATGATTCCCCAGTATAAGTCACATGTTCTATATAATCTGAGTTGTTTAGTCTCTCTCAATATACCTCATATTCAAAATATTTCAAGCCTCATATATTTGGACAACTAGCTGTTTTACCTGGACTCACATTCATTGAAGAAATGCTACTATGAACTTTGAACTCCTAAGAACATACAGTTTGTGGTTTTACTAATTATTTCTATGATAAGGGGAAATTTTTCATATCTCTTATTTTTTTTTCACAGCTAAAATGATAAAGCTTGCATCAGATCTGTAACTTGCCAGTAATAGAGGTAGTGAAGTGAAAACTACTCTGAGTGGAACTATAGTGAGGTGTCCAAGATCCCATCCATCCCTCCTCAGAATCCTAAGAGCACTGACACATGAAAGGAGGCAATCCCTACATTCTTCCCAACTCTAGACTTCAATAGACAGAAGACCATTCCATTATGTTTTCTTCTTTTCTTTTTTCTACAACCCATTGTACTGAGCACCTACTATGTTCTAGAAACTGGCAACTTGAAGGAAAAATGATGGACATTCCTCCAAGGTAAACAATGATCTCTGCTATTAGAAAACCCTTACTGTCCCACCTAGATGCCACTTATCTATTATTATTTTCTTCATATTCACAATAAAATGTAATTTTCCCCAAATTTTCAAATATATGTGCACCTGTCTTATAGAAATGATGACATATTTTTCTTTGTATTATAATTATTATTTTCACTTGTCTGCTCCGCTACTTAGATTATAATATCACCAAGTTCAAAAATGTCTCTTTGGCCTTTGTGTATACATGGAATCTTATAATAATAAATATGCTATAAATTATTCATTTCTAATTACTATAGTGATATCATAGCGGAGAAAAATTGAGCAATACAAAAATGTATAAACAACAAATAATACTTAATCCTGTCTTAATTGTTCCCTATACCCAAGTAAGTTTATTTCCCAGTGGTAACTGATGTTAATATTTTGAGATACACCCTTCCAGACTTTTTCTCTAGACACATTTACACATATGGAATCATTTTGTTTTGTATTTTTTAATAAAACACATTTGATCCTGGTATACATAATTTGGCAACTTGCTTTTTTTTTTTTTTTTTTTTACTAAATATGAATCTTGAGTATCTTTCTATGTCTATACACATATATCTACATATATCTACTCCATTCTTTTTAAAGGCTTTGTGATATTTTTGACGAATAAATACATGGATCAGTACAGGATGAGCCCAGATAAGTTCCTACTATCCAATATCCTTCCCATAAGGTGAAATATTAGCTGCAACATAGAAAAAGTAATGGAAATAATGCAGCACCATTCTGCATAGAAATAAGACCATTGTAATATATAATAAAATCAAAAGGCAAAGACAGGAAGGTAAACTGCATTGATTTTTTGGAAATTTTGATGGGGAATTGTTTTATGTTATTTCTGCTAAATTCTCAAATAAAAAGTTACAAACGAAGAAAGGCTTGTTTTCCAAAACCTTTTCCAAATAAAGAAATGGATACTACTTAGAGACATGTTGTCTAGAATGAGACATTGAGTTTAACACCGAAACACACATTGTGTAATGTGAACTACCTGCTATTGTGCTTATTAGTTTAATCTGGCAAGTTGGGGGAAATAAGAGAGAAAATTTAAAAAAAAAATCCTGATGCACAAAGACAGTGCCAACTTAAACATCAAGGCAGTCTGTGGAAAGTAGGTAAATGGTGTGACTTTGCACACATTGTATTGCACACATAAATTGTGCATATATCAATTTTGTTGTCTAGAGTTGTAGAAAAATTATATGTTGGCACTTAAATATTTTAATTTGCATTTTAAATCTCTGGAGCATTTGGACCATATCATATTCATATGTACCAAGTCTTACCATACAGAAATCCCCTATTAAAGAATAATCATTAAAATGTAGTGATTCTAAAAAAAACCGCTAAATTAAAAATTTTTAAAGGTATGATCATATATGAGTTATTTAAGGTATAATTGAATAACTCCCCTGTCCCTTGTACACACCTCTGTCTACCCCCAAACACACACACACACACACACACACACTCCATATACTTTTGTCTAGATCTTTGAAACCTATGTGTCCCCCGTATGGTTGTAAAATTGGCTCCTTAAATGCAGGATAAACATGGAGCTCTGCATGTAGCAGCACTAACGAGCACACAAAGATACCAATAAGGAGGTCCTTAGAAAATAAGATTGCTCTAAGATGTTTCTTCCTTAACATATAATGCTTTTGGTTTTACATTTGAGACACTATGATACTTTTATAACACAGTTCATGAAAAAAGCTCTCCTGAGAGGGACCCTATTTAGAAAATATAAACTCTATGGAAATACAGTGAGGGAGTTATAAAAAAATTATTCAATCTGCAGATTCCAGAGCCAATAAATTTTCAATTATAATTTTACAATTTATTATCAAGGTTTTTCATTTCCTCACTTTTAGAAGGTAGGCAGTGATATAGGCATGGATTACCCACATCTCAGGTCCAAATTGAAACCTCATCTCGTCAAGAAAGGTCTCCCTGACCCTTCTAATTCGTAACAGTCTCCATCTTCTCTGAACCTCTGAATATATTGCATTATCATTCTTCTTGTCACCATAATAAGAATGCAAAGCTGTATGTAATTTCATAAGCATATTACCCTGATTAAATTTTATGTTAGTGAAATGCATCACTATATTTCACAGATCTATCTTCAGGCTTTAAACCCCAAGCACACATTACTAGATATTGTGAATGCTTAACTGATGCCCTTTACATCAAAAATACCCATTGACTAAACCTATAAGAACTTATTTTTCTGACCATTTGGCACAAAGAACAGGAATGGAGGGTAGCAAAGGTTCAGGTGTACAAAAGAGCCTTTGAGGCTTCTTGGCCCTTTGAATACCATTCTTTTCCTGTTCTAAAGCTGCAGTCAAGTTTCAACCTACCATAGCATATAGTTTTAATAGTTTTAAAACACTTTCTTATATTTTTTACCTTATTTTGTCATGACAAAGGGGAAAACTGCATGCTATAGTACATGATATAATTCTTAACTCCAATGTGATTGAGAGTCTTAGAAATTCATCCAAAGAAAACTTGGAAATCCACACACACATAGCTAGACGCTATTTATAAGGAGGACCAATAACACAGGTCAGAAAGCAGTAAACTTTCATGTTCCCTGTTCACACAGTATCAGGGCAAAAGACAGAGCACCTCATCAAGGCATCTGCTGCATAGAACTTTTCTTTATTCTTTTGTTCCAGCAATTGTTTAAGAAATTTTCTACTATTCATCCACTGGCACCAACCGCCCCAACATGCAATGTTAGGTAAACTTTCCAACTTTGTAACACAAGAAACAGGTGACAGATTGATTTATAAATCTTGGAATAAATAACTCCACCAGACAAAATACAATAAAGAAACCTCTCCTTATAATTAGTTTTGTTTAATAATTTTGAGAAATGAGTGTAAATAAAAGACTTGGAAATTCGTAATGATTTTTGTTTCTATACTATTTTGGAAATCCCTATGAATCAGCCTTGAGGCATTTGCATGGCTCCAATCATAAAGGCCAACCTGTGCTACCATTTATTCCCCTCAGTATCGAGTGAACAACACTCTCTTATTTGAATAGGGCTAGGACCTTGAATTATTGGTATTATAAAAATGTTAACAGTATAGCATCACTTTTTAAAAGTTCAGTTTCTAATTAAATTGAAACCATATAAAGTATGGTTAATCTGGCCTCATCTTAATAAAATAGCCCAAATTATTCAACCATGCAAAATACAGGGTCATGTTATTGTGTGGTTAATGCATTAATAGAGTGATCCTAGAGCACTGGCAAGTTAGTAGTTCTAGGTTTCTCCTTTTGGATTAAATACTGGCTGTGGCTTGGCACCACCATTTGCAATTTTTTCTCTAGCTTAAGTATCACTGGAGGTAATTTTGGGTCTTAACTGGCTAGAGCATTCTTGGACAACAGCAGGAATTATAGAAGCCTCTGTTAGTTTATACACATTTCTTCAGCTTGATTCCCAGAGACTGAACTCAGACAACCCTGGGAATGCAAGGCCCCTTCGTGCTTTCCTATCTTCCCAATTCTCAAAACTGTATTGCTTTCCTCCCACAGCCTCCACCTCCCCTAAAAGACGAAACATTATCTCACTCCTTTTTCAGAACAAGGGCTGTGGAGAGAATGGAACCAACTGCCAGTGAAGTTATATCAGAAGTTATGTTCCTGTGACGTATCAATATACGTTATGTCTATGTTAAACACTAATTGAAGTTGTTTTTGAACTCTATTCAAGGGTCTAAAAACGGCCCATGAGATTAATTTTTTTTTCTTTTTTTTTTAAAGAAAAGGAGGAAGAAAAAAGAGAGAGAGAGAGAGAATGGGGAGGTGGAAAAAGGAAGAGAAAGAGAGAGAGAGAATGAGGAGGAGGAAAAAGGAAAAGAAAGAGGGAGAGAGAATGGGAGTATTGCTTTCTTGCCCAGGCTAGAACGCAATTTAGTAATGGGTATTAAAAACCTCTTTTATAATGATAATTATACTTAATGATGTAATCAGGAAGGAATAAGGGAAGAAGATAACAAACAAACAGCCAGCCAATATTTCATTTAAACCTATGAAATGCTATGTGATTACTGAGGAGTGATTTACTTCTAATTATATAGTCACTTTTCTAATAGGTGTGAGGTGGTAATGTATGTTTTGTGTATTTGAAGTGGAGAGTTCTATAAATGTTTATTAAGTTTACTTGTTCCGGGTCTGAGTTCAAGTCCTGGATGTCCTTGTTAATTTTCTATCTCGTTGATCTATAGAATCGTTAGCTCTTCTTGTTGCATTGATCCTTTTACCATTATGTAATATCCTTCTTTGCCTCTTTTGATCTTTGTTGCTTTAAAGTCTACTTTATCAGAGGCGAGAATTGCATCTCCTGCTTTTTGTTTATTAGTTTATTTTTACTCTCTGTTTGGTTGATAAATCTTCCTCCTTCTCTCTGAGTCTTTGTGTATTGTTGCATGTAAGATGGGTCTGGATGCAGCATACCAATGGGTTTTGGCTTTTTATCCAATTAAAATATATATAAGTTTAATACTGGCGTTTGATGCTAGCTGGATGTTTTGCCCATTAGTTGATGTAAATTTTTCATTATGTTAATGTTCTTTGCTTTTTGATATATTTTTGGAAAGGCTGATATTGGTTGTTCCTTTATATGTATAGTGCTTCTTTCAGAAGCTCTTGTAAAGCAGGCCTGGTGGTGGTGAACTCTCTAAGTACTTGTTTGTTCGCAAAAGATTTAATTTTTCCTTCGCTCATAAAGCTTAGTTTGGCTGGATATGAAATTCTGGGTTGAAAGTTCTTTTCTTTAAGGATGTTAAATATTGATCCCCACTCTTTTCTGGCTTGTAGGGTTTCTGCTGAGAGATCTGCTGTAAGTCTGATAGATTTCCCTTTATGGGTAACCTGACCTTTCTCTCTGGCTGCCCTTAGTATTTTCTCCTTCATTTTAACCCTACTAAATCTGGCGATTATGTGCCTTGGGGTTGGTTTTCTTGAAGAATATCTTTGTGGTGTTCTCTGTATTACCTGGAGTTGAATATTACCCTTCCTTGCCAGGTTGGGAAAGTTTTCCTGAATGATATCCTGAAGAGTGTTTTCCAACTTGGATTCATTCTCTTCATCACATTCAGGTACACCTATCAAACGTAGATTAGGTCTTTTCACATAGTCCCATATTTCCTGGAGACTTTGCTCATTCCTTTTCATCCTTTTTTCTCCATTCTTGTCTTCTCATTTCATTTCACTGAGCTTGTCCTCGACTTCTGATATCCTTTCTTCTGCTTGATCAATTCGACTGTTTAAACTTGTGCATGCTTCGCGAAGTTCTCGTGTTGTGTTTTTCAGCTCCATCAATTCACTTATATTCTTCTCTATCTTGTCCATTCTCCTTAACATTTCGTCAAACCTTTTTTCAAGGTTCTTAGTTTCTTTGCATTGGGTTAAAACAAGTTCTTTTAATTCACAGAAGTTTCTTATCACCCACGTTTTGAAGCCTGCTTCTGTTATTGGAACACACGTGTAATCTATTAAGCCTTGTTCCGTTACTGATGGGGAATTGCAATCCCCTGTAGCGGGAGAGGCATTCTGATTTTGAGTATTCTCTACCTTTTTACGCTGGTTTCTTCCCTTCATTATATATTTATCCGTCTGTCGTCTTTGTAATTGCCGACTTTCTAACTAGGTCTCTGACGTCCAACTTGTTGATTCACAGCGCCGAAATCTGAGCAGTCCACTGCGCCAGCCAAAACAGCGGTGTTAAGATTGATGGTGCTTTTCTGCCTGGGAATCTCCGGACTCTGCACCTAGAATTGGTGCGCTGAGGCACCAGCAAAACCACCGTGCCAGCCACAAGAGTCGCCCTGGCGACCCGTGGGGCTCCTCCACTGGGAATCTCCTAGTCCGTGAGCAACAAATATTCGTCTGAAAGTGTGACGTCCTCTCGTTCTTTGCGCTTTCACTGGGAGGTACGTGCCCGAGCTGCTAGTCATCGGCCATCTTGGATCTCTCCGAGATTAAATTTTTTAAAGTAGGAGACAAACATGTATCTAGAATGTGGTACATGTGAATGTAGGTGGAGAGCTCTAAGGATGGACAGGGACAATATGCTTTAAACATTGAATGTTTCTGCATTATATAGGAGGTAGTATAAGAGATGATTTAACTTTTCTTCTTTAGAATTGTCTTTCTCCAAAATGTCCTGTGACATATTGTTTTCTTCATCACAGGGTTGGGGGAGGGCAGAAACAACACGAAAATTTTAAAAATTTGTTTTTTAGAAGATGTAACGTGGCAAATAAATAAATATCTCTTTTCTTAACTATAATCTCTTCTACCATAGTTATAATCTAAAACTAGTATAGAGAGTTGAGGATGTGGATTAATGGGTTCAAGATCCTCTTTTGAGTTAATGAGGAGTCTGTTTTAACCTATGGAATGTCCTTTCTGTTTCCAAATGTTACTTAAAACACATTGTCAACATACTTCATAGAAAGTTTTATAAAAAGAAAAGAAAACTGACAACTCTAAGTCAATAAAGATTCTCTTGCTTTGGAAAATGCAGACGTGTACTCACAGAGAGAGGAAAGTGCTTAGAAACTCAGAAAGCTCTTCATTTTATTGTGACTTTCCTGACAAAATCTTAACACCTCTGCTTCACCATAGAAAGACTCATACATCACACACAAGGGAGACAAATTTCTTTGTTCAGTGAATCAAGTTCCATAGGAACACTGTACTGTTCTCATTCACATTCTCCGAAGGGTGTAGTCTTCTTCAAATTAGAATTCAAGGTTATATTGACAGAGCCCTTAAGCCAACCAGTCTTTTAGATTTTCAATATACTCCTGTGAGCTTTACTTACAAAGGCCCAGATTGTAGATGAGAAAGCGAGGTTGAGGGCTCTTGAACAGTGAGCAATGGAACATCGTATATCTGAGGGTGACGCAAGTGACGAGGATGCCAAGAACAAATAACCTTGTGCTGATCTGCTGTGAAAATTCAGCAAACTCAATAGCCCTCTAAATTCCTCATTTCATTCTTGGAGAGTAAAATACATTCTTATACTTATTTGCTGACTAACATTCTGTCCAGAGTCTTTTAAAAAGGAATTCTTATAAATCACCAGCAAACATTCTGCCTGAGTTTCAGAGCTTTAGGTAGTGAGCACTGCAATTTGCTGGTAGACACTGTCTGTAATAAAGAATATTAACTTCTGGCAGTCTTTCTTCATATGAAGACATACTGGGCACTGTTTAGTACAAAATCTGCTACATATTTATCAAGAGATCTTGGATGAGATGATCAATAAGTAGATTTAAATTCCTCATCTGTATAATGGGAATAATATTACTTTTCTATGCTTATCCCATGGAGTTTTGGTGAGAAATAAGAAGAAATTGGAATAAGTTGAAAATAAATCTATGGAAAGCATAGATTAATATCACACTTCTTTCCATATAGACCCACATCTGTCTACCTAAAAATCAGCAAAATTCTCAATATATCTCTTCTCTATGTTACAATTTCTATATTCTTATAACAAGTTATTTTGGACTAGGATACTCTTTCTCTCATCAGCATAAACACTCTTTAGCCTCCCACCCATTCCTACCTTCACCTCAAAGACATATTTTTTAAAAAGTCTTTTAACAGTCATGGAACAGTTTAAAACATTTTGTTATATGACTAAGTTAAAAAAAAAAAAAAAAAAAAAAGAGGAGTTTAAGTGGAAGAAAGAGTTGGATACCTGCCAGATATCTCAGTTTGTTTTTTGGTCTCCAATACATAAAGGGGACTCAGAGATAAAGTTTAATGAAAGCAATGTTTAGTAAAGATATGAAAATTCTGGGCACATCCAGAATGACTTTGTCCCAGGAGACAAAGCATGTCACAAAATCAGGAAGAAGATCCTTCTCTACTTATAAATGGAACTCAACACTGTTCTGACACTTGACATTTTTGGCAAACCTAGCATGTACATTGACTTTTTATTTTTCCTAAGGCAAGTAGTGGAAGTACATTCTTTTTCTAAAAGGTTTTGCAAGAAATAGATGTAGAACCTAGAAAAGGACTATAAAACCAGGTGCAAGTCGCATAGCAATTGTGGGTGACGGCCGGGATAGTATCACAGGTAAAATATTTCTGTGGCCACAAAGTTCTTTATGAACACTGGAGAGTGAAAGATGAGCTATAACTCTTACTAAGTTTATCCAGTCAGGACACTTTAAGCCATGTCTTTTACAGATATATCCCTTTATTTCTCTCTTTCCATCACTCACTGTCTCCCTCTTTTTGATTCTCTTTTTCAAGGTTCATAATAGCAGTATTTTCTGAACCATCTTCAAAGTTACTTAAAGATCTGTTCTCTCATCCTGAAGATGAGGAGTCAGAGCTGTATTATGTACAAAAGTCCTTCCACACTAAACAAACTATGGGTTTCTTCATACAACGGGACAAAAGACATGGTACTAGAAATTGTACTGCATAAATGCCCAAGTTTAGCTTATATCCATTTCTCCTACTTACCAAGGAGTCTCTTTAAACCTAGCTGAGAAGCCAGTGTCCATTATAAGAAGTAATATTAAGGAATAATGAAGAGCATGAACTCCAGAGCGAGACAGCCTCTGTTTGAAATCCAGCCCTTCCAGTTTCTAGCTTTGTGGCTGCTACGGTCTGAATGTTTGTGAACCTACCCCTCTTTCAAATTCATATGTTGAACTCCCAATCCCCAAGGTGATAGTATTAGGAGGTGGGGCCTTTGGGAGATGATTAAGTCATGGGGTGGAGTCTTCATGATTGGGATTTGTACCTTTATAAAAGTGATCTCAGAAAGGTAGCTCAGCCCTTCTACCAAGTGAAGACAAAGTGAGGTGACATCCAGCTGTGAACCAGAAAGCAGGCCCTCACCACCACACACTGAATCTGTCAGGTACCTTAATATTAGAATCCCAGCTTCTAGAACTGTGAGAAATAAATATGTGTTGTTTGTAAGCCACTCGGTTTGCAGTACTTTGTTACAGCAGCTTAAACAAACTAAGACAGTAGCCTGGCAATTTAATTAACTTCTTTATGCTCTCACTTTCTACAACTGTAAAATAGGGATGACGACAATATTACCTTAGTTATAAGCTTGTAGCAAGCACAAAATGAATATAAATTACATAAATAAGTATTTGGAAGAGTTTGTTACATAATTTTTACTGCAGAAATTTGATAATAATCAAAGACACTGCCAAATACTGTATTTTCACATTAAAATCATTGCCTTATTATGTTTTTAATATTCCCTATAAGTTTGTCTATTCCATGAAAGTGGGACTACATAGCACAGATGATAAATATTTGACTAACGTTGAGTAAGTGCATAAACTCCTTGGGTGAAGCTCTTCATTTCTTTGATTAAGGAAAATTGGAAAATGTCATTTTCTATGATTCAACAAATAAACAGAATGTGTGTATGACATCAGCAGTTATAGAGCTAAATATGTCTATAAACTATGCTCTCTAGAAGCATTTAGTCTAATTCCTTAATCCTTGAAATCTCAAATCTTTAATTCTTGGTTTACAGAATAGTTTGCCGAATTCAGACCTCATTTCAATATACAGGATTACAGCATGAAGAGGAGCTGGAGAGGAGGAGATTATTAGGCTTCATAAAGAAAACCGGAGCCTGTATCCACCTAACCTGTCACTATGGGGCAAGTTTCTACAAATGTCTCAAGAAGATTAGATCCAATCAGATCCAGTCATTCCTAAGCAGAGATTATTTCTTCATTCTGCTGTTGTTCTGCCTGCTACCTGGAGCCAGACTAAACCTGATTGGTGTGGAATGGACATCAGAGCAGCCCAGGAGGAGTGGTTCTTGGTTCTGCTATACATTAGAATCACTCAGAAGCTTTGAAAATACACTGAGATGCTGATGCAGTTGGTTTTAGATGTCCACAATCATCAATACTTTGAGAAGCCTCCCGAGATGACTCTAATGCATAGACTAGAATTGAAACCCACCTAATTAGGTGAGTTCATTGCAGCTAACTATACCCTCGATAAAGATACAGAATTAAACACAGTGGTGTCTCATGAATTACCTAATTTAGAGATATAGCTATGATAACCAATACATTCTGGTTTGTTCAGAACAATCCAGGTTTATTATGGAAAATTCCATGTCCCTGGAACAATCCCTTTCCTCAAGTCTCTGGCAAACCAAAACACTTGGCCATCCTAACCAAAAAATATACATTTTTACTATAATATTCAGCACAAAAATATATTGCATATCAATGGACATAATTATATTTAATGCCAAAATGATAACATAATGGAAACCATCAATATATTAATTTTGTATTAAGTTCGTGGCTAAGTATACATGTGAGACTTTATACTAAAGGACTCCTGCTATTTCTATGTTTACATTTAAATGTTTTCTTAAAGGTGTTTTCAATTTGCCAGATTATTGCCCTTCTCTTTTCTCTATTTTTAAATTTATTCCTGAGCAAGTCTGTTCACATAAAATTATATGAGTGAGCACAGTGCTCTAGTGATAGTGTGTCATGTTCAATCAAATGCTGAGAAGGTTTAAGCACATCTGCTCAGTGATTGCTCTTTTAATGGCATCGCAGTCAGTTATGCAAAAACAAACTCAACACGCAACAAAACTCATAATGGTATCGTATCATTGACATTTTAGGCTACATTTTAGGATTTAGATGCTTTTTAAATTTTTTTATTTTCTAATAAGAAATACAAGTAATTGTAAAATGTTAGATGATAGTAATTCTACTTTAAATGATTAACAATGGCTGGTACAGAATAGTCAATTTATAAAGATATATCACATCAAAGAAAGAATTAAGGAAGGAAGTACAGCCAAAAGATAAAGATGACAAGAAAGGGAAAAGGAAAAGAGGAAAGAAGGAAGGGAAAAAGGGAGGGAGGGAAGGAGGGAGGGAAGGAGGGAGGGAGGGAGGGAGGAAGGAATGAAGGAAGGGAGGGAGGAAGGAAGGAAGGAGGGAGGGAACTTTCTATAACAAGTAATGCAAGCTTCTAGATTCTGTATCTATAAAAATATATTTTTTAAATTGCATTATAAAGTTTTTATAAGGTTTATTATCAAATTTCTACTTTGTGTGAATTTGAATTTTTTGATATATCACTAAGATAAAACAGAAATAATTAGATGTTAATGATTGTGTTCTCTATATAAGAAATTACTATTAATTTGAACTTACTGTTTATTCTATAACTATTTTATTTATTTTACTTTTGTAGTTTCTTTTGTTTCAAAAGTGTTCTCCAGCTAAAGTGACATTGAACTAGACAAGGTCTAAACTGAGTTTTTATGATTACTGTTTAGCTGTATTGGAACACTTTTGTGGGAAAGCCAAGGGGTTATGATTTTATGGGAATGAGAACATAGTGTGACATCTGTATATACAAGATGATTGACTGTATCTCAGCTCTTTCAAGTTCCATACTTGGCAAATATACCTGCTAGACTATGTTTTAGCATAGGGGAAAGTTAAACATGTTGGTCACCCAAGCCAGATAATTTGTATATATTTACTGGGCTCAAGGTAAATCTTAGTTGTCTACAAAGTGTTAAGAGGGAGATTCTGAAAGTTGACTGTTTACCCAAAAGAAGCATAGAAATTTAAAGAGAAAGAAAAGGGGAGTTTGTTAATGGCTGTTAGCAGGTGCTCCTATAATTAAAAACTGCTTCAGCAATTCAAGCCAAAGGCATATAATGACACTTTCTACCACGGAAGTTCCTCAAACTGCTCAGGTCTTATTCATGGTCTTTGCTTATTGCTTTCTATTTTCCTGTCTAAATCCAGCGGAAGCTGTCAGGTCTCTGACACATTTGACATCTTGTGTCTTGGTCACACTATAATTCTCACGCACAGTGATGGTTGATGAAAGTGTGTTGATTAAACTTGCCTTTTCACAAGGCCATCCTCTGTACCAAGATGGAACAGTGGAAAGGTTAAGATGAACAGGAAATTTGGAAAAGATTCGGCTGTATAAGTTATTACAAATCTTCTGATAATAGAGTAAGTATTAAATTCATGAGACACTGAAAATTGAATTTCTGAGACAAGAGCTATTGTGACTAGAATAGCAAATGTCAGATCGTGAGTCTATTCACATGGCAAGGATCAAAAGATGATTAGAACCGGTGACAGAGTTGTTCTACTTTGCCTGAAATATTGAGGCTGTATTTTGTTACCGAGAGGCAAAAAAGGCTACAAACACTTCCCTCCTTGGTATCTCTGCTCTGTGTTCCAATCTCTCTTAGGCTTCAGAGTCCCTGAAATAGAAGCATTGCAAACTTCCCAGTCTCACTTCTATATTTTTTCTTACTGGTGTCTTTCAAGACTTCTAAAATATGCATAACTGGTTTTATAGCAGTAGACATTAATAGTTTCAAAACAGCTGTAGGTTATATGGGGAATAAAAAGGAAGTCAATAATGATGTTCAGGGTTTCATTTGCATGAATGCGTCTATACAAGGTGTATGACAAGAGGAAGGACTTTCAGCATGAAAATTCATAACATATTGTGGTCAGGATTGAAGAGTTGTGTAAACAATGAGTGGGAGAAATGTCTATTCTCTTGGGGTTTCTCTTTAGAACACCATAGCCAAAAAAACTATAAGAACTTCCTTTAAATGCTTGCCTATTTTATTCACTCACTTATTTATCCATTCATTTTAAGAAAATCTTTTAGAAATGTCCACACCAGATGTTGTGTGTCTAGGGTAGGGGTTGTTAAATTATAGACCATGGGCCAAATTTTGATGGTTGCCTCTTTTTGTAAATATATTTTGAATGGAACACAGCCACATCCATTATTTATGAATTACCCAGAAACTGAATGATCTCCAAGGTCTAAAATATTTACACTCTGGCCTATAAGAAGCAGAATAATGGACCCTCAAAGGTCATCCATGTCCTGATACCCCCGACCTGTAAATATGTTAGTTTACATGGTCAAAAGGACTTTTCAGATGTGATTAAGGATAACAAGGGTACCAGCATCAGAGAGAGATATAAGGATAAAAGCAGAAATCGGAGAGAAGAAAAGGGGCTATGCTGTGAGTTTTGAAGATGGAGAAGGGACCATGAATCAAGCAATGCAGGAAGATTCTAGAAGCGAGAAAATGGATTCTCTCCTACATCCTCCAGAAGGAAGGCCTGATCACATCTTTGTTTTAGATTTCTGAGCTCTCTAAAATTCTAAGACAGTAAATTGGTATTGCTTGAAGCCACTACATTTGTGAGTTACAACAGAAACAGGAAAGTAATACATGGCCCTGCTGAAAAAGTTTGTGATCCCTGGTCTAGGATTTAGTGTAACCAGAATAATAATGAGGGCAGGGAACAACTTAAAAACAGATAAAATCAGTAAGGCTGCTTTTCAGTGTGGTTTTGAGCAAATGATTTTCACAAGCAAATCTTTGCTAAAGCACTTAAGACATGCTAGTCGGGCTAGAAAAGTAAAAGAACTTTAATCCTGCTGAAAGCATATATACAAATACATAGGATATTATTCATATCTTCAACAGATAGAAAGATCTACCTATGCTCTCATCTATCCTAAAAAAGAACAACTCACTCAGCTGAATTTTTTAAAGTTACCAGAGATTTTAGGTCAGATTACCTTTTCCCAACTTAATTAAATTATCTTTTCTAAGATGGAAGCTGGGAATAGTCTCGCAATTCTGCAATCATATTATTTGAGATAAACAGGACCAGGAAGCAGAAAGAAGGCTTTATTTGCCAAACTGAATAGCAAATTAAACATATTCACACTGAATTATTAATTTAAACTCTGTGGACTTATTTGATGATAAAGAAGTTGGTATGCTTTCAGACATGTGATAAGGAGTAAGTGCCTGGACAGTTTTACAAAAGTAAAAGATTGATATCGGAGTTGTCTGGAGTGATCAGAAGTGCGGTCTTTGGACTTAAAGGAAAGTTAACTTTTCAAGTGCACAACTATTATTTTTGTTACCCAATTTAATTGTTATAAAAATTACAAACTGTCTTTCTTTGTTAACATAACATCACGCATAGAGTACCTACATGTTTTTTAAAACAATGTAATGCTATTACAGTGAACATTAGTTATGTCTTTCAATTTTACACTATTTGGCAAGTGCCGTGAAGTTCCAGACTGAGTATATACTGAGCTTTGGCTAAACATATGAACTTAATTCCTCAAATAAGTCTCATCAATGATATAGAAATCAACATGGGATAAATTGTTTTAAATATCAATGTCTCTCTTCTATTGATTCACACAGAAGTTAAACAATTTCCCAAAATCACACATTAAGTAGAGGAGATGAGCTTTGAACTTTAACAACAATTCTTCCTCTGATTGCCTTACAATATAGCTCAAAGAATCATAGAAGATGACATAAGATGATTTGTAGATTGTAAAGAAGTATTTGTTTGTGGGTGTATTACTAATATACAAACAGAAATTCCTCCTTTAGCAGTGAAATTTAGTTTAAAACAATAGCTCTCCTACCAAAAAGCACCCAGCTAGGAATCAATCAAATCAAGTACTATATCTCAAAATCATCTTTTGTTTTTTTCAGCAAATATTGTGAAAGAGAGGAAGCATCTGTCAAATAGAACCACACACTCTAATAACGTCTTAAGTGTTTGATCCTATTTAGTCATATGCAGATTCTTTGCCTTTGAACAATTTGATGGCCATGTCTTCTCAGTCTTACTACTGCAAAATGCAGAAATGCCAATGTTTAGGCAATCTTTAAAAATCTACAAATGAGAAACATTTGGTGTAAATCTCAGCTCCACATCTTGGTAGGTGGTCTTGGACCATTATTTGACCTCTCTATGCCTTGGTTTCTTCCCAAAGGCTAATGAGAGTTCTTACAAATACCTGCTGCTATTTCTCAGTGTGTCTCAGTTTCCTTATCTGTAAAACCACAATAACAATAGTATGAACCTCATAGAAAGATTATGAGGATGCACAGAGATCACACAGGTGAAACCCTTACAATAGAGCCTGATATATGGCTGAGACACCTGATGCATTGGCTCTTATTTTTATCATTGATTTATATCAGACACCATACTGAAAAGCTGCAAAAGGCAGAAACAAACCCAAATCAAACAAAACAAATCAAGCAAAAAGAAAGAAAACAAAAACCAGATACTGAATTTTCCTTTAAAAAGGCAGTTTATGAGTGTGGAATCTAACAGAAGTATTTGTGAGTAGAGATGATCCAGAGTAGACATAATTTTATTAGCATGTTATAGGCTCATCTACAACAAAATCAATACAGGGCATCTTATCATTAAAAAATAGGTACACTTTACCTATTTTTACTTTTTGCATCTTTACATTTTTAAAAGTGAGAATTAGATAGTCATTTAAGATGCAAACTGGCATTGAAGAAAGTGAGTAGCCCAAGTTGGCCCACTGGGATTCTCTTCTTCCCAAGTAGCCCAAGTTGGCCCACTGGGGAATGAAGAGGGAAAAGATGAAGTTTTTACATATGCAGCTAAGTGAGGTGATCAAGAATCCTATCTTTTTTTTTTCCTTTCTTTATTTTTTAGGGGACACAGTCTTGCTCTTTCACCAGGCTGGAGTGCAGTGGCACAATCTCGGCTCACTGCAATCTCCGCCTCCCAGGTTCAAGTGATTCTCCTGCCTCAGCCTTTTGAGTAGCTGGGACTACAGTCATGCAACACCACACCTATCTATTTTTTGTATTTTTAGTAGAGACGGGGTTTCACCATCTTGCCTAGGATAGTCTTGATCTCTTGATCTCATGATCCACCCTCCTCGGTCTCCCAAAGTGCTGGGATTACAGGCATGAGCCACTGTGACCAGCTGGCTCCTATCTTTAATGTAACAGAAGAAGGCTTCAGATATCCCTGCCTCAAGCAGCACTAAGCTTCTCACAAATTGCACTTAATAACACAATGTGTGCTTTTAGAATTGTCACATTGCTTTCTACTTTTTCTCTTCTCTAAAGGCCCTATCTTGGAATAGGTATGTACACCACCTTCATCTGTACACACTTGATGGAAGATACTGGACCATCTGCCTGGGTTGCCCTTATGCCTCTGCCATCATTAACAAGTTCTGTTTCTTTTTCTTTCCTTGATTTTTCTCCTCATTGATATTATGCCTTAGAAACCCTCATCTTTTTTCCCTTCCACAATACCCTGCCATGATTATCCTGTCTTTTCTTTCTTTTTCTCCAATCTGCAATTGTATGTGACCTTGCCTTCACTAACTAGAGCATCTCCTTGATACTATTCTTATTGCTGATGAATGTGAATCATATCTTGTCATGCTCTTCAAGATGTTCACAATTTAGTTATAGTGAAAGAGAACATGTTCTTGTCTCAAGAGCCACAGGAGGTTTCACAGAGATCTCTGACAAATCAGTAGATATCACCTATAATTGGGTCAATCTGGCAGAGCTTCCTGAAAGAGGGAACATTCAGACATGAAAATAAAGATATTTATCATTCACTTTATCACCAAATCTAGTTGGCTAATCTGAGTTTGAGCTTAAAAGTTGGAAATATTTTTAAAAAGAGAAAAGCAAGGAAAGAAGGCAGGAAGGAAGGAAGGGAAGGAAGGAAGGAAAATTAAGGAGAAGTAAGGAAGGAGGGAAGGAAGGGAAGGGGGGAGGGAGGAAGGGAGGGAAGGAAGGAAAATAAGTCAGGGAAAGAAAAGACAGAGTAAAGGGACAGGAAGTAGTAAAACAAAGAACTAGGAGCCTAAATAAATAGTAGGCTTGAAAATAGGGGATAGGATTCTGAAAAGCACAAACTCTTCCCCAAAGCCATAAGCATACTTATACAGGTTTCTTGAGATGAAATCTACTCCTGGTGAAGATGCTGCAAACATTTTTGAAATAACAAATAAATTAGAATATTATATAAATTTAGTTGACAAAGCATCAGAAGGATTTGAAAGTTCTACTGTGGGTAAAATGCTATCAAACAACATCTTACACTACAAAAAGAAATCTTTCATGAAAGGTAGTGTCAATTGGTATGGCAAACTTCATTACTGTCTTCTTTTAAAAATTACCATAGCCACCCCAACCTTCAGCACCCACCACCCTGATCAGTCAGCAACCATCAATATAAAGCAAGAGTTCCAAGCAGCAAAAAAAAAAAAATAAGGATTCACTGAATACTCAGATGGTTATTAGCACTTTATAGAAAAAGTATATTAATTAAGGTATGCACACTACTTATTAGGCAATGCACATTTAATAGACTATAGTATATTGTAACATAACTTTTATATAAACATAGAAATTAAAAATTTTGTGTGACCCACATTATTGTGATATTTGCTTTATTGCAGTGGTCTAGAACAGAATCCTCAATATCTTTGAGACAAATATACTATTCAGTTTAACAGACATTGTCCCCTTCAGTTTGCCAAAGTTGTGCTATCCCATGAGATTAAGAGGTGGGTCTTTGATTTGATCAACAGAACAAGGCAGAAGCAAGCATCTCCCTGTGCTAACATGCCAGTGATAATGTGTCGGAGAATCAGAGCCATGAGAAGCAGAGACCCAAGTTTTATAGTTTCCCCAGATGACCCCACTGACCCTAGACATGTGAACAAGACTAGTCAAAGTCAGCAGAGCCTTGTAGCTAATCTCAAACCAAGAGATGATAATTGATATGGTTTGGATCTGCGTTTCCATCCAAGTCTCATGTTGAATTGTAATCCCCAATGTTCCAGGAGGGACCTGGTAAAAACTGATTGGATCACGGGGGCAGTTTATCATGGTTTTGCACAATCTTGGTGCTGTCATTTTGATAGTGAGTTCTCTGGAGGTCAGGTTATTTAAAAGTGTGTGACTTTGCTCTGGCCATGTAAGACATGCCTACTTCCCCTTCACCTTTCACCAAGGTTGGAAGATTCCTGAGGTCTCCCCAGAGCAGAAGCCACTATGCTTTCTGTATAGCCTGCAGAACCATGAGCCAATTAAAACTCCTTTCGTTATAACGTACCCAGTCTCAGGTATTTCTTCATGGTAATGTGAGAATGGACTAAAACAGAAAATTGGTACTGAGCAAAGGGACACTGCTATAAATATACCTAAATATGTGGAAGCAACTTTGGGACTGGGCAATGGACAGAGGTTGGAAGAGTTTGGAGGGCTCAGGGGAAGACAGGAAGATGAGAGAAAACTTGAAATTTCCTAGAGAACTGTTACATTGTTGTGACCTAAATGCTGATAATGATATGGACAGTGAAGTCCAGGCTGAGGTGGTCTCAGATGAAAATTAGGAATGTATTAGGAACTGGAGTAAAGTCACTTTTGTTATGCCCAGCAAAGAGCCTGGCTGTACTGTACCCCTGTTCTAGAGATCTGTGGAAATTTAAACTTGAAAATGATGATTTAGGGTATCTGGTGGAAGAAATTTCTAAGAAGCAAAGCATTTAAGAATTGACTTGGCTGCTTCTAACAACCTACACTGATATATGTCAGCAAAGAAATAACCTGGAACTGGAACTTATATTTAAAGGGGAAGCTGAGTGTAAAAATTTGGAAAATTTGCAGCCTGGCCATGCAGTAGAAAAGAAAAATCCAATTTCTGGAGAGGAATTCAAGACTGCTACAGAAAATTACATAAGTAACAAGGAGCCAAATGCTGATAGCCAGTGCAACGGAGGAAAGGCCTCAAAGGCATTTCAGAGAACTTCAC
The DNA here is from genome assembly GCF_030222135.1 of Aotus nancymaae. Lineage (NCBI taxonomy): Eukaryota > Metazoa > Chordata > Mammalia > Primates > Aotidae > Aotus > Aotus nancymaae. The sequence goes on along the minus strand of NW_026988473.1, from coordinate 20,700,653 downwards.
AGTCCCTTCAATCACAGGCCCAGAAGCTTAAAAGGGAAGATGGCATGGTGGTCCAGGCTTAGGGCCTCTCTGCCCTGCATAGCTGCAGGACCCTGGTCCCTGCATTCTAGCCACTCCAGCTCCAGCCATGGCTCAAAGGGGCCAAGTACAGTTTAGGCCACTGCTTCAGAAGATGCAAGCTGTAAGCCTTGGTGACTTCCATGCCTGTGGTGAAAAGAATGCAAGAATTAAGACTTGAGAGACCCCACCTAGATTTCAGAGGATATATGGAAAAGCATGGACATCCAGGTAGAAGCCTACTTCAGAGGCGGAGTCCTCACTGAGAACCTCTACTAGGGTAGTAAAGAAGAAAAACATGGGTTTGGAGCTCTGACATAGAGTTCCCACTGGGGTACTGTCTAGTGGAGCTGTGAAAAGAGGGCCATCATCCTCCAAACCCCAGAATGGTAGATCCACTGATAGCTTGCACCATGCACCAGATGAAACCACAGACACTCAGCACCAGCCCTAGAGAGCAGCTGTAAAGGTTGAACCCTGGAAAGTTACAGAGGCAGGGCTACCCAAGGCCTTAGAAGCCCACCCCTGGCACCAGTATGCCCTGGATGTGAGATAGAGAGTCAAGGAGATTATTTTGAAGTTTTCAGATTTAATGACTCTCCTGCTGGTTTTCAGACTTGCATGGGGCCTGTAACCCCCCTTTTTTGGGATGATTTCTCAAATCAACTGATTTTGGCTGATTCCCTTTTTGGAATGGGAGTATTTACCCAATGCCTGTACTCCCATTGTAGCTTCAGAGTAACTAACTTGTCTTTTATTATGAATGGGACTACCCTTTTCTTAAATGAGACTTTGGACTGTGGACTTTTGAGTGACTTCTGGAATGAGATAAAATTTGAGGGACTGTGGGAAGGCATAATTATGTTTTATATTATTATTTTTTATTTTTTTGAGATGGAGACTTGTTCTGTCAGCCAGGCTGGAGTGCAATGCATGATCTTGGCTCACTTCAACCTCCACATCTCGGGTTCATACAATTCTCATGCTTGTCTCTTCAGTAGCTGGGATTACAAGCACGTGCCAGCATGCCTGGCTAGGTTTTTAAAAATTTATTTGTAATAGAGATGGGGTTTCACCATGTTAGCCAGGCTGGTCTTGAACTCTTGTCCTCAAGTGATCCACCCACCTCAGCCTCCCAAAGTGCTGGGATTGCAAGCATAAGCCAAGGCACCAAGCCTATGTTTTAGAATGTAAGAAGGACATGAGATTTGGTAGCGGGCAGGACAAAATGAAATGGCCAGTGTATTAGTTTGGTCTCATACTACTATAAAGAACTGCCCCAGAAGGGGTAATTTATAAAGGAAAGAGGTTTAATTGACTTACAGTTCAGCATGGCTTAGGGAGCCGCAAGAAACTTACAATCATGGCAAAACACACCTTTTCACAGGGCAGCAGTAGAGAAAGTGAGAGCAAAGTTGGGAAAAGCCCCTTACAAAACCATCAGATCTTATGAGAACTCACTCAGTATCATGAGCATAGTGTGGGGGGACTGCTCCCATGATATAATCCCACAAGGTCCTTTATCTAACATGTGGGGATTACAATTATAATTACAATTCAAGATGAGGTTTGGGTGGAGACACAAAGCCAGACCGTATCAGTTAGGAACTGTGTCCCCACCCAAATCTCAAGTCAAATTGTAATCTTTCAGTGTTGGAGGAGTTGTCTGGTGGAAGGTAATTGGATCATGGAGGCAGTTTCTCATGGTTTAACACCATCCCCCTTGGTGTTGTCATTGCCACTGAGTCTCTCCTAAGACCTGATTGTTTAAAAGTGTGTAAATCCTGCTCCAGTCATGTAAGACGTTCCTTCTTTCCCTTCACCTTCCACCATGATTCTAAGTTTCCTGAAGCTTCTGAGAAGCAGAAGCTGCTATGCTTACTTTATAGCCTGCAGAACCATGAGCCAATTAAACCTCTTTTCTCTACAAATTACACGGTCTTGAGTATTCCTTTATTGCAGTGTGAGAATGGACTCATACACTAGTTATGTCTCCACTGAAGGTTTGTGGTTGTCTACTAGATAGAAGAAAGATAGTCCATGGCCCACTTTAGCTGCAGCATTAACTGATGAGAAGACAGATCACTGCTTAGGCAAAGAAAAATAAATAAATAAAACCCAAAAAAAGAAGAAATGTCTTGTCAAGAAATGTGTAGAGGAGAGAGATCCAAGATGGCTGATCACTAGCAGCTCGGGCACGTAGCTCCCAGTGAAAGTGCAGAGAATGAGAGGACGCCACACTTTCAGACGAATATTTGTTGCTCATGGATCAGGAGATTCCCAGTGGAGGAGCCCCATGGGTCGCCAGAGCGATTCTTGTGGCCGGCGCGGCGGTTTTGCTGGCACCTTAGCGCAGCAGTTCTAGGTGCAGAGTCCGGAGATTCCCGGGCAGAAAAGCACCATTAATCTTAACACTGCTGTTTTGGCCGGCGCAGTGGATTGCTCAGATTTCAGCGCTGGGAATCAAAAGTTGGATGTCCGCTCAGAGACCTAGTTAGAAAGTCGGTAACTGCAAAGACGACAGAGGGATAAATATATAATGAAAAGAAGAAACCAGCCTAAAAAGGCAGAGAATACTCAAAATCAGAATGCCTCTCCCTCTACAGGGGATTGCAATTCCTCATCAGTAATGGAACAAGGCTTAATGGAGAACGACTGTGTTCCAATAACAGAAGCAGGTTTCAAAATGTGGGTGATAAGAAACTTCTGCGAATTAAAAGAACTTATTCTAACCCAATGCAAAGAAACTAAGGACCTTGAAAAAAGGTTTGACAAAATGCTAATGAGAATGGACAATTTAGAGAGGAATATAAGTGAATTGATGGAGCTGAAAAACACAACACGAGAACTTTGCGAAGTATGCACAAGTTTAAACAGTCAAATTGATCAAGCAGAAGAAAGGATATCAGAAGTCGAGGACCAGCTCAGTGAAATGAAACGAGAAGACAAGAATGGAGAAAAAAGGATAAAAAGGAATGAGCAAAGTCTCCAGGAAATATGGGACCTATGTGAAAAGAGCTAATTTACGTTTGATAGGTGTACCAGAATGTGACGAAGAGAATGAATCCAAGTTGGAAAATACTCTTCAGGATATCATTCAGGAAAACTTTCCCAACCTGGCAAGGCAGGGTAATATTCAACTCCAGGTAATACAGAGAACACCACAAAGATATTCTTCAAGAAGACCAACCCCAAGGCACATAATTGCCAGATTTATTAGGGTTGAAATGAAGGAGAAAATACTAAGCGCAGCCAGAGAGAAAGGTTAGGTTACCCATAAAGGGAAACCTATCAGACTTACAGCAGATCTCTCAGCAGAAACCCTGAAAGCCAGAAAAGAGTGGGGACCAATATTTAACATCCTTAAAGAAAAGAATTTTCAACCCAGAATTTCATATCCAGCCAAACTAAGCTTTATGAGCGAAGGAAAAATTAAATCTTTTGCGAACAAACAAGTACTTAGAGACTTCACCACCACCAGGCCTGCTTCACAAGAGCTTCTGAAAGAAGCACTATACCTATAAAAGAACAACCAATATCAGCCTTTCCAAAAATATATCAAAAAGCAAAGAGCACTAACACAATGAAAAATGTACACCAACTAATGGGTAAAACAGCCAGCTAGCATCAAATGGCAGTATTAAACTTATATATATTCTAATTGGATAAAAAGCCAAAACCCATCGGTATGGTGCATCCAGACCCATCTCACATGCAAAGACTCAAAACAAAGAGAAGGAGGAAGATTTACCATCAAAACAGAGAATAAAAATAAACAAATAAACAAAAAGCAGGAGATACAATTCTCGCCTCTGATAAAGTAGACTTTAAAGCAACAAAGATCAAAAGAGGCAAAGAAGGACATTACATAATGGCAAAAGGATCAATATAACAAGAAGAGCTAACGATTTTATAGATCAACCAGACAGAAAATTAACAAGGACATCCAGGACTTGAACTCAGACCCGGAACAAGTAAACTCAGTAAACATTTATAGAACTCTCCGCTTCAAATACACAAAACATACATTAACACCTCACACCTATTCCAAAAGTGACTATATAATTGGCAGTAAATCACTCCTCAGTAATCGCATAGCATTTCATAGGTTTAAATGAAATATTGGTTAGCTGCTTGTTTGTTATTTTCTTCCCTTATTCCTTCCTGTCTACATCATTAAGTATAATTATTGGTATAAAAGTGGTTTTCAATACCCATTACTAAATTGCATTCTAGCCTGGGCAAGAAAGTAATACTCCCATTCTCTCTCTCTCTTTCTCTTCCTTTTTCCTCCTCTTCTTCATTCTTTTTTTTTCTTTCTTTCTAAAAAAAAAAAAAAAAAAAAAAAAGGAATGTGTAGAATATTCCTTGAGGAAATACCAAAATGATTTACTAGATCAGCTAGAACTGGCTCTGGAGTCCTCAGAAAATTCTAAGAGATCACTAGGAATGGAATAGATGTGGAGAGGGAGAAAAGCCACTGGAGTTGGCCCAGAGAAGAATTTAGAAAACATAATATGGCAAAGTAAGCTAATATTTTATTATAGAAACCCTGGTTTATTTATTATTATTTTAAAACACCATATAAATTCTAATACTAGGAGAAAAATCAGCATTTAGGATTATGATTAATGCAGGAGAGTTAATCAGCTAATTGAGCAAAGATAAAAACTAGAACCAGACTGGTTTTTAATTATGACAATTAAAAGTGATTGGAAATGCTTCAATTCTGTTGTTGATTTTTAAAGCCTTTTTGCTTTCTTCTCTTTTTTCAAGCAACTGTGTAGGTGGAATACTCATATAATAGATAAAACAGCCCCAGTCTCAGTTCAGGATGAAGTAGGGATTGTGGGGCCTCTTTTACCAGTCTCCTTGTTGGTCTCTAAATCACTACCTGGGGAGCTCCGCAAGGTCATGTGTGACAAGGCTGGAACTTAAACACCTGAGGAAATGCTTTAGTATATGACTGAGCTGCTATAAATGGTTTAAAAAGTATTTTTAAACTTATGAACATGATGATGTTCACATTTTTCTCTTTCATCCAATATAGGAAGTATTACAGTGTAATTTGGGAGTCTTTTCTTTGGAGTAACTTAATTTCAAGGAATATTCATCCACTTAATGATTAACTTTTGACATGAGTTCTAGTCTTTCAGAAGGACATTTCATTATGACTAATCACTCTGGTTATTGATTTTTAATCTCCACCAGATGAAGATTTGCTTTGGTCTCCTGGCTCAGAATTCAGTGCATTTCTTTTACCAGGGTTATTATGTGTTTTACTGGCTGATGCACCTTAACATTCAGTGTCTAACTGAGGATAACGTAGGACAGCTTCTTCATATTACCATTAAAATGGTACCAAATGTTACAACATCTGTTCAAAGTGAATGTTGGATTAATAAACAAAGCCAAGAAACAATAAAAACATAAATCCTACATTATAACAATTTAAAACTCATGTATTTATCTTTTCAACATAAAGTTCAAGCTTGTCAATATGATGTCTGATGATTAATTTTACCTGTCAACTTGACTGGATTAAGAAATGCCTAGGGAATTGATAAAGCATTGCACTTAGGTGTGTCTGAGAGGGTGTTTCCAGGGAACATTGCAAAGATTGCAGTGTGAGTCAATGGATTAAGTGGGGAAAATCTCCCTCAGTGTGAGTGAACATCAAATTGGCTGGGTGCCAGGACAGAAGAAAAACAGAGAGCAAAGTGTTTCCTTGTTCATATTCTTGGAGCTGGGACACTCTACTCCTCCTGTTCTTGGACATTGAAACTCCAGTCTCTCTGGCCTTGGAACGCCAGGATTTATACCAGCAGCCCCCTGGTTTTCAAGCCTTTTCCCTCAGACTGAGAATTACACCATCAGCTTTTCTGGTTGTGAGATGTTTGAACTTGGACTGAGCCAAGCTACCAGCATCATAGGGTCTCCAACCTGCAGATGTCCTGTTGTGGGACTCCTCAGCTTCCATCACCACAAGAGCCAATTTACCTAATACATTCTCTTTCACCTATCTATATCAATACTTTGATCTATATATCTATTAAGATTTATAGATACCTATTTATCTACTTATAGTGCAAGAGATAACATTATTTTCATTAAACAAGCACATATGTAATGTCATATAGAGTCATGTCATAAAAAGTTTGTGAATAAATATAATCCAAGCAAAGGAACATGTAATTGGCTAGATGGTTGTGATCTTCCTTCCGAGTAAATGCATAGTGTTGGTTTAATACTAGATTATCTGTCTACTTATAGATAGATAGACCCTATTGGTTCTGTCTGTCTGGGGAACCCAAATACAATAAGCATGATCCTTCATGACACAAACCCTACCTTACTTCTCATTATTTTTCAATGCTCTTTCTTACCAGTTGCCCAATTTCTCTTAATCCTTTAAAATACTACCATCATTCTCAGCAAACTGACACAAGAAAAGAAAATCAAACCCCACATATTCTCACTTATAAGTGGGTGTGGAACAATGAGAACACATGGACACAGGGAGGGGAATATCACACACCAGGGCCTAGGGGGTGGGCAGCTAGGGGAGGAATAGCAGAGGTTGGTGGATTGGGGAGGGACACCACTAGGAGAAATACCTAATGTAGATGACGGGGCGATGGATGCAGCAAACCACCACCGTGGCATGTGTATACCTATGTAACAAGCCTGCATGATCTGCACTTGTGCCCCAGAACTTTTAGTATAATAAATAAATTAAAAAAAAAAAAAAAAACTACCTCAGGATGACTGTCCATGATGAAGTTAAGTAGCCTCATCTCATTATTATCTATTTGCTAAATGTTATTTTGTCATTGTGTTGTATTATTACCATGAATGTGCTTAGCCTCTACCAACTAAGAATAACAACAAAGTTCAATATAGAATTTTTTAATGTGTTCACATAGATGAACTCATCTAATCTTCACAGCTCCATGGAATAGAATGATTATTATCATCATCTCCGTTTTACTTATGAGCCAACTGAGAAGAGTTTACACAGTTGGAATTTGGATCCAGGCAGATTTCAGAGCTTATATAAAATACATTGCCTCTCAATATTGTAGGCTCCTTGAAAGCTTAGAGAATGTCTTAATACTTCAGTACTTGCTGATCTGAACCCAAGTTAATACAGCACATACTATTTCCACTACTGATACTTCCACTAGACCTTTGTAGAGGTGTCTCATCTGGCATAGTCTTGGTTTCAAAAGGAAAAATAGTAGTCTGGGGAATGTAAAGCCTTCTACAAACTTAAAAGACAATAATAAAAACAGACACTGTGCATTCACTCAGAAGGAAGAGCACAGTCATCCAGCCAATGAGGTGTTCCTTGGCTTGGATTATATCTCTTCACAAACGTTTTATGACGTGACATCACATTATACTGCATATCCATTTGTTTAATGAGTCATGGTGTCTCCTTGAGCTTGGCTTTCCCACAGTGCTGCGGCTTGTGTAAATGGGGGAAAGGTATTTTCTTTGATTCTAGAATACGAACTGATTTATCAGTGCTGTGCATGATACTTTGCTGATTTCCCTTTGCCTGTTGGAGAAACTTCATCTGGACTTATTTACTACTATAATCACTCAGAAAATATTCCCTGGGTTCTTGTATATTCATAACCAAGGGTTCTAAAGAAAACAAGACCATGGCTTCAGGGCACTTTCAGTGATGTGACAGGTCAGCAAGTCCTTCATATTGTACACATGGGTCACACAGTGTTTGTCACCAGCACTATGCTGCTGGTGATCAAAAGTTGTATACAGCAAAAATAATTAAAGTGAAGAAAGGCTTTAGCCTGTAGAGAAATGCACAAACCAAACTAGTGAGACCAAAAATACTTTCTCAGAATCCAATTGGTGTGGAGTTCAACATCTAATAAAAAGTGATTTTTGTGGAATGGCAGAGGTTTTTTCACAGTGTTTTTATTTCTTCAGTCATGAATTGAAGCTAAACAATAGAAGAGAGAGTATACAAGAAGGATTCAAAATAAAAATGTTGAATAGCTGTGAAAGAAGTCATTCATTTTAAATATATGTCCTAGTGCTATGGTCCCCAACATTTTTGCACCAGGAACCAGTTTCATGGAAGACATTTTTCCACAGACTGGGGCAGGGGGAGGGTTTGGGAATAATTCAAGCACATTACATTAATCATGTGCTTTATTTCTAATTTTATTACATAGTAACAATAATGAAATAATTATACAACTCATCATAATGTTGAATCAGTGGGAGCCCTGAACTTGTTTTCCTGCAGCTAGGTGGTCCCATCTAGGGGTGACGGGAGACAGTGATAGGCATCAGGCATTAAACTCTCATAAGGAGCACAAAACCTAGATCCATGGCATGTGCAGTTGCAATAGGGTTTGCAATCCTATGAGGACCTAATGCCACCACTGATCTGACAAAAGTCAGAGCTCAGGTGGTAATGCAAGTGATGGGGCGTGACTGTAAATACAGATGAAGCTATGCTCACTGGCCTGCCATTCACCTCCTCCTGTGCTGCCTGGTTCCTAACAGGCCAGGGACCACTGCCTAGAGTATCTGATAACAAGGGTGGCACTTGATTTCTGGATTTCTGATACTGAAGTCAGTGGAGTTTGCATGCATCACCAATTTTCATGTCAAATATCTACTATTGAACTTGTGCTTTCTCAATGCATCTGTAGGGTATCCACTAAAATATTTCTCTCCACTCTGCATATCAAGCAATTTCTACAGAATTTATAAGTCCTTTTCCAAGAAGACACAGTGACTGTAAGGTAGTCGGGACAGTAACAACTCTTCTCTTGACGAGTAGTTAAGATCCAATAAGAAAGTGCCTTTGTCCTTATATTGTCAGTCCAGATCCTTCTTTTAAACTCTAACCCCTACTGCTGCTTTGTAACTCCATTTGGCTGTCTGACAAGCCCCTCAAAACTTAAAAAAATATTATGCAGCCATTAAAAATGAGGAGTTCGCGTCATTTGTAGGGACATGGATGAACCTGGAAACTATCATTCTCAGCAAACTGACACAAGAACACAAAACCAAACACCACATGTTCTCACTCATAGGAGGGTGTTGAACAAGGAGAACACATGGACACAGGGAGGGGAGCACTATATATAGGGGTCTGTTGCGGGGGAGTGGGGGGAACAGTGGGGGGGGAGTTGGGGAGGGATAGCATGGGGAGAAATGCCAGATATGAGTGAGGGGGAGGGAGGCAGCAAATCACACTGCCATGAATGCACCTATGCAGCAACTTTGCATGTTTTTCACATGTACCCCAAAACCTAAAATGCAATTAAAAAAAAAAAAAAAATTCCAATTGCAACTCAATCATTGCTCCCTCCAAAAAAAAAAAAAAAACACATCTTGGTGTAACACAAATCTAGTGCTAATCATGTCAATCAGTGCTAACATCCACCTGCTGTCCGAATCAGAATGTCTTGGAATTTTGAGGGTGTGCTGGAGAATTGTGGGAAGTCACCAGGGAGAAGAGGACCTGTGAAGGCACACAGGGAAAAAAGGTACAGACATAAAAGACAAACACTGAAATCTAACATAAAATATTGTTAGATTTTTTTATGATTTTTAATTCCTTCTGATCCTTCTTCCCACAATGTATCTATAACTAAACTCTGCATTTTCTATTCCTGACAGAGCCCTCAAATTTTTCCATTTCTCTTTCTTCATCTCTCTAGTCTCAACTGACATTATCGCTTCCATTTATTACTGCATTAGCCTCTCCATTGATCTTCCAAATCCTCTCTTGTCTTTATACAATTCACCAGCTCACATTTGTAATCGAGTAATTTTTTTCATTGAAAATCTTTTCATATTACTCTCTAATGTAACATCTTTCATGAGTTTCCATTGCCTAGAAAAACAAACTTTTAAATTCTTAGTAAGGCACTGACAAAGCCAACTAGCACCTAACTTTGATTCATTCTTGACCCTACTCTCTGGTTCTTAACTGGAAGGAGATTTTACACCCCAGGGAATATTTTGCAATGTTTGGAGACAATTTTGATTGTCATAAATAGTCAAGAGTATGCTTCCGTTTTCTAGTAGGTAGAGGCCAGGGATACTGCTGAACATTCTACAGTACCTAGGACAGCCCCCTTCACAACAAAAGATTATCTTTCCCAAATGTCAGTAGAGTTAAAGCTGATAAATCCTACCATAACTTTGTCTTATGCTCCTCTTTCTTTTTACTTTTTTTTTTTTTAAATATAGAGTCTCACTCTGTTGCTCAGGCTGGAGTGCAATGATGCGATCTTGGCTCACTGCAACCTCCACTTTCAGGGTTCAAGTGATTCTCCTGCCTCAACCTCCCAAGTAGCTGGGATTACAGGTGCCCACCACCATGACTGGCTAATTTTTTTGTATTTTTAGTAGAGATGGGGGTTCACAATGTTAGCCAGGCTGGTTTTGAACTCCTGATCTCAAGTGACCCACCCACCTTGGCCTCTCAAAGTGTAGGATTACAGGCGTGAGCCACTGCAACTGGCCTCTTTTTACTTTTTTTATTTCAATTATTCTCTGTTTCTTTCACATATATGAATTCACTATACGTAAATACAATTCAATCCTTGAATATGACTAGTTCTTTTTTCTGGGATAATCTGCACATTCTTTCCTCTGACCTGTAATTCCTGACCTGACCAACTACCCTTCAATCTTACTTCTTCCCTTTGTAGTTTAGAAAAGCTTTTCCTGAATTTTTATACTAGGCCCATGAGATTTGTATTTTTTGTAGTAAGTTTTCATAGAATGCAGTATCTTCCCTCATAATTACAAATATATTGTCAGCTTTTTCTACAATACTATTAATTCCTTATAGGTAGGTCATATGTATACCATTTATTTGAACTCCAGGGCCTAATATGTTAGAGTACCCTGCCCTTAATAGTCTCTCAATATCTATTTTTTAAATAGTTGATGAATTAATGACTTCATCTATAGATAAACAAATGAATTAGAATACCTTTCATCAAGACTACAACATTTTGTAAAGTTGATCTTGGCTTAGATTACAAGATGTCTATATAATCTGCATTTCATAGTTAGGCTATAACTCTTATTACCACCATTTTTTTTTCCCAGTGTAGGGAACTGGATAATTAATAACGTCTATGAACATTCTGTGGCTTTTTAGAGTTTGGAAGTCTGATTTCAGATATCCTCAATGTTACTGAAAATTCAAGAAGCCTGAATTCATCTTTGTCAGCATTTAGTAACAGTAAAGTTTCCAAGAAATTACAATCAAATATGAGGTGATATCAAAGACAGACAAAAAGCTTCTCTCTTAGATTCAGAGTAAATGATTCTGTCATTTTATGTGCTTCACCTAATGAAACATACTCCTTGCCTAGATCACATACAACCAGATTTTCAAATATCCATTCCAACTATCATGTCAGTAAAAACAGCAGAATTGGATTATCCCTGCTTTTCTTGATGTGAATGTTATAGACATATTTTATATTTATCTGATTCCTCTTTTTGGAGAAATATAACAAGAAAATCAATGAAACATTTTATAAAATTTCTTAAAGACAGAGAAATTTCTGTGACATTTAAGTGGCATTTAAATATCTTGATCACAAAAGGAAGTCCCATCTGTTGAAAGGAAAGGAAAGTGGCTCTCCTGTAGCTTTCCCAGACATAAATTTAGCTCACAAAGCCATTCATTCAAGCGGCAGACAATAATGATGCATTTTTGGACATATTTCATTATGATTTGAACAATCAGCAACCTTCTTAATATTGGTCACAGAGACACTAAAATGGGAATGTCATCAGTTTCCTTTAAAAAGGGGACTTTTAATGGAACCACATAGGAAATGCCATGACTTGGACAAATGTGAAAGAGAAATGTTCTCTTGGGCAAGAAAAGTTTGTTATTGAAAAAAAATTTATATTATCTGCTTGCTGCAGAGAGCATGAAAGCAACATGTAGAATATAATTTTTTTCAAGTGTCTAGAATGAATTCAAGTTAGAGAAGTTTCAAAGTCATCCATATTAACTGGGCAATCTAGAGAAGAGAGATTGAGACCTCCTAGCATAGTGTGCACTATACACTTTCCAGCTATTTCTGGGGTATACAAATAAGAATTCAGAGTTTAGGCAAAAAATTAAGTAAAGACAAAAAAGTCTAAGCAACAAGAAATTGTTAAAGACAGATAAAAAACTGAGACTTCCTTTCATTAAAATAGTTGTGGGTTATGGTCAGTTACCCAAGTGTAGAGAAAACTTATTAAGAACCTACTGTTTTGTATTTCATGATATTTTATATCTCTATCAAATGATCATAAACAGTATGTACTACTCTTCATAAAACAAGGGGTTATTCTTAATTCGTAGCTTATTTTGACAATCAAAAGTTGTCGAGTTAAAGAATCTCTTCAAGTTTGTAGAAATGCCTAGACCCAGCAAACATTATTAGCATGTGGGCTCTGTGCTCAGAATGAGCATAGTCTACTAGCCTATGTAATAAACAGTAACACATATCTATCAGGCTCCAAAAACCTAGTTTGTATTAAATTACTTAATTATTATAATAATCCTATAAGAAAAATAATATTATTATCTTCAGTTCTCATCTGAGGAAACAAAGGCAGAAAGAGATTAAATAACATGCCTAAGGTCACACAGCTAGTAGGGCATGGGGGCTGTGATTCAAACAATCTGAAATGTATATGGTCAAAAAAAGCTAATTTATGACAAGCATCAGTATTTGTTCCCTGCTTTCTTCAGGAGAGTATTATTGTTTACAACCCACTACACTACAGCCTCACTACCACTGTAAGTAGCTTCTCAACTCTCTGACTCAAACTGGGAAAAGGATAGTGTCCAGACAAAAGCTTCCCTGGGACAGAAGTCATATATATCCATGCACATATACATATAGAGGGGCATTTAAAATACCATCATTTAGAGATCCTTCCTTGGAATATAGGGAACAAACTGTCTCCTTCAAACTTCAGTGATGACACTGATAAGCCCAATATATCCACCCACCCAAGTGAAAGGAGCTAAGTAATATGAAAACAAAAATCCATTTAAAAAAAAAAAAAAAGTAGCTGCAATATTCCATTAGCCAAGGTGATAATATCAGCACAGATAAATAACGAGAATCTTTTGAAAATCTTTATCTCAACACAACTTCTTCAACTTAGCAAAGTATTTATACAACAAAGCATTAAAGACTAATATCTATAATATTTTTAAAGAAAGGAAACATTTTCTTAATATGTCTTCTTTCCCTCAAGATGCCAGAAGATGGAGAAATAATATATCTATACTTCTCCACTCAATCAAACTTAAATTCCCCATGAATAACTTCCCCAAAATATTTCTGAATAAATTATTCAGTGTTTCTCTTGAGGCATCAAGAAACATCATCATGGCTGTCACCCCTTGAATCAACAGCTAAGAAATGGCAGATGGAGATTATAGAGACATGCTAATATATTTTGATGAACAGGGTACCCTGAAACAGTAGCTGAAAAATGTAAAGTTCTTTGCTCAATCATATATCAACTACATATTTCACATATCCTAATCTTTCACTTATTCTCCTTAAAAAATACAGTGGTGTTGAAAAGGAAATAAGAAAATTAAGAAAAAATTGGTGACTGATATAAAACAGAGTCACCTGACTTTGAGTGCCTTTTTTCTTGTATGTAAAATGAAAGAAGACATTTCCGTTCATTTATTTATAAATTAAACAAACACACTGCATACTATGATAATGAGCTAGACCAGTGCTTTACACACTATAATATGTATGCGAATCAGCCTGTAATACCATAAAATGCAGATTAGACTTGAGGTGGGGCTCAAAATTCTGCATTGCTAGGATTTGCCGCCACTGCTATTCTATGGACCACCCTTTAAATATGAAGAAACTAGATTAGAATTTTCCAACTAAAATTTCTTTTTTTTTTTTTAACTCTCATTTTAAGTTAAGGAGTACATTTGCAGGATGTGCAGGTTTATTACATAGATAAACTTGTGTCGTAGGGGTTTATTCTACAGATTATTTCATCAACCTGGTATTAAGCCTCGTATCCATTAGTTATTTTTCCTGATCCTCTTCTTCCTCCCACCCTCTCCCCTCCAATGGGCCCCAATGTCTATTGTTCCCCTCTATGTTTCTATGTGTTCTCATCATTTAGCTCCAACTTATAACTGAGAACATGCCATTTGGTTTTCTGTTCTAGTGTTAGTATGCTAAGTATAATGGTCTCCAGCTCAATCCACGTACTTGAGAAAGACATAATCTCATTCTTTTTTATGGCTGCATAGTATTCCATGATGTATAATGTACCATATTTTCTTTATCCAATCTATTATTGGTGGGCATTTAGGTTGGTTCCCTGTCTTTGCTGTTGTGAATAATGCTATAATGAACATAAGCATGCATATGTCTTTACAATAGAATGATTTATATTCCTTTGGGTATATACTCAGTAATGAAGTTGCTGGGTCAAATTTCTGTCTGTAGGTCTTCAAGGAATCACCACACTGTCTTCCATAATGGTTGAACTAATTTACATACCCACCAGCAGTGTATTAGTGTTCCTTTTTCTCTAGAGCCTTGCCAGGATCCCTTCCTTACACCATATACAAAAATTAACTCAAGATGGATTAAAGACTTAAATGTAAAGTCCAAAAGTATATAAACTTTGGAAGACAACCTAGGCAATACCAATCAGGACACAGGCATGGGCAAAAATTTCAGGATGAAGACTCCAAAAGCAGTTGCAACAAAAACAAAATTTGACAAATGGGATCTAATTAAACTGAAGAGCTTCTGCATCTTAAATAAACTATCAACAGAGTAAACAGATAACCTACAGGATGGGATAAATTTTTTTACAAACTATGCATCTGACAAAGGTCTAATATCCAGCATCTATAAGGAACTTAAACAAATTTATAAGAGAAAACAACCCCATTAAAAAGTTGGCAAAAGACATGAACAGATACTTCTCAAAAAAAGACATGTGGCTAATAAGCATATGATAAAAAGCTCAACATCACTGATCATTAGAGAAATGCAAATCAAAATCACAGTGAGGTACCATCTCACACCAGCCAGAATGGCTATTATTAAAAAGTCTAACTGAAATTTCTGTATTGATGGAGATGTTCTGTTTCAGTTCCACCCAACGTTGCAGCCATTAACCACATGTAACTATTGGGCATGTGAATGTGGCTAGAGTAAATGAGGAATTTTTAATTTAATTTTGTTATGGAAATTCAAATTTAAATAGCCACATGTTTTGTTCTTTTTGCTTAGAATAGACTTGGCTATGCGGGCGGCATCACACTACCGGACTTCAAACTCTACTACAAGGCTACGGTAATCAAAACAGCATGGTACTGGTACCAAAACAGAGATATAGACCAATGGAACAGAACAGAGGCGTCGGAGGCAACACAACATATCTACAACCACCCGATCTTTGACAAACCTGATAAAAACAAGCAATGGGGAAAGGATTCCCTGTTCAATAAGTGCTGTTGGGAAAACTGGCTAACCATATGCAGAAAGCAGAAACTCGACCCCTTCCTGACACCTTACACTAAAATTGACTCCAGATGGATTAAAGGCTTAAACATAAGGCCTAACACCATAAAAACACTAGAAGGAAACCTAGGCAAAACCATTCAGGACATAGGCGTAGGCAAGGACTTTATGACCAAAACACCAAAACCATTGGCAACAAAAGCCAAAATAGACAAATGGGACCTAATCAAACTCCGCAGCTTCTGCACGGCAAAAGAAACAGTCAATAGAGTGAATCGGCAACCAACAGAATGGGAAAAAATTTTTGCAGCCTACCCATCTGACAAAGGGCTGATATCCAGAATTTACAACGAGCTAAAAAAGATTTACAAGAAAAAAACAAACAAGCCCATTCAAAAATGGGCGAAGGATATGAACAGATATTTTTCAAAAGAACACATACAAGAGGCCAACAAACATATGAAAAAATGCTCATCATCACTGGTCATTAGAGAAATGCAAATCAAAACTACATTGAGATACCATCTCATGCCAGTTAGAATGGCGATCATTAAAAAATCTGGAGAAAATAGATGCTGGAGAGGATGTGGAGAAATAGGAACACTTTTACACTGTTGGTGGGAGTGTAAATTAGTTCAACCACTGTGGAAAACGGTGTGGCGATTCCTCAAGGACCTAGAAATAGAAATTCCATTTGACCTAGCAATCCCATTACTGGGCATATATCCAAAGGATTATAAATCGTTCTACTATAAGGACACATGCACACGAATGTTCATTGCAGCACAGTTTACAATAGCAAAGACCTGGAACCAACCCAAATGCCCATCGATGATAGACTGGACAGGAAAAATGTGGCACATATACACCATGGAATATTATGCAGCCATTAAAAAGGAGGAGTTTGCGTCCTTTGTAGGGACATGGATGAACCTGGAAACCATCATTCTCAGCAAACTGACACAAGATCACAAAACCAAACACCACATGTTCTCACTCATAGGAGGGTGTTGAACAAGGAGAACACATGGACACAGGGAGGGGAGCACTATACACGGGGGTCTGTTGCGGGGGAGTGGGGGGGACAGCGGGGAGGGGGAGTTGGGGAGGGATAGCATGGGGAGAAATGCCAGATATGGGTGAGGGGGAGGGAGGCAGCAAATCACACTGCCATGAATGCACCTATGCAACAACTTTGCATGTTTTTCACATGTACCCCAAAACCTAAAATGCAATAAAAAAAAATAATAATAATAATAAATAAATAAATAGCCACATGTTGCCAGTTGCTACTATATAAGAGAATGTATTCTCATAAAGATAAGCAAATTGACCATCTAATGGAGAAGAAAATATCTAATTGGATTATTGGAATGTGATATGTTCAATCCTACAGTAGTACTATTGACAAAATGATATGGAAAAGGAAGGAAGGAAGGGAGGGAGGGAGAGAAAGAGGAAAAGAATGAAAGAAAAAGAAAGAAGAAAGAAAAGGAAGGAAGGAACAAGGAAGGAAGAAAGAAAGAAAGAAAGAAAGAAAGGAAGGAAGGAAGGAAGGAAGGAGGGAAGGAAGGAAGGAAGGAAGGAAAGAAAGAAAGAAAAGGACATGACACATGAGCAGGTAATAGTTAAATATGCTGGTCTTTACTTCTGTAACTAGCTCAAATGCAATGGTCCTGTAGCCATGCAATAAAAGTAAGGTGAATCAGAGAAGAAAATAGCATCTGAATTTTGCCTTCTCAAGATCTGGATTAGTTGCCAAGATCTCTCCAATTATAGCAAAGAATTTATGTCTGAACTGATATATTGCTACAATTTTTGTTTAGTTAGAAGGATTAGATGAAGAGCTATCTCTGTATCAATTGGAGTATGATAAAAATTGTGGGTGAATAGAATCATCAACTTTCCTGGGGGAAGCTGGTTGATACCCACTACTCACCGAGCTCAAGGCAGAATAAGTTGGTGTGATTGTTATTAAAAACTTCTGACCGAAAGACCACATCACATTATCGAACAACAATGATCTCACTGACACTTACTAATTAAACTCCAGCTGCACCTGCTTTTGAAGGAGAGAAGAGCAAGGCAAGCAGAGGGAGGAGATGCAAGATTTCTGTGCGGCTTGCTCATACTTCTCAGGATTCTTTCTTAATGGGCTTAGTTTAGCATGAAAACATAATTTTCAGTGTCATCACTATTGTCTTTTGAAATACATGCTTTTTTCCTCCTTGTACATATTTCAGAAAGAATGGCCAGTCATTAAAATGTACACAATTACAAGTCAAATGGTTTTTCTTCCCCTGTTGATGATGGAAAGATACATTTATCTTCCTTTTTTGTTTTTTTTTTTTTTGTGTTTCAGTTAATAGGGGAGAAAATGTACCTCATCATAATGATGGTAACAAAGATGCCCTTTTCTATTTAATTTTCTTGTAGTTTGGTGTTATTGGTGTTAAAAAAGAAAGCTATAAAGAACGTTTTAAAAAGTTGACAAGGATATGGATTGTAGAATTGATAGTATTCATTGTGTCACTATTAAATATTCTGAACTTGAAAACTACACTGTTGTTAAGAGTCAAGGGGTAAAAGAGCATGGTGAATTTAACCTACTTTCAAATTATTTAAAAAAATAAACTACATATATAATTTGTACAATAATTATTAATATATGTGTATGCATCTATGCACATTATACACAGAGAGACTCTAAAACAAATTACAAAATGAATAAAACTGGTGAATCTGGTTAAAGTGTACATGAAAGTTTTCCACATTATATTTGCAGTATGTCTGCAAATTTGAAATTGTTTCAAAATAAAAATAAAACCAAAGTGACACAATATTTAAAAAGTTTGATTCAGAAGGTTCTGGACATGGTGAAAAGAGAAAGTCCAGCTGTGATTGGTGGAGTGGGGAAAAAAGTTCGTAAATAAATGTCTGACTTGTGATGTTAAAAGGTGAAAAATACAAATCAAACACAGAAAGGATTGGGGCTGAGTGTAGTGGCTCACACTTGTAACCTCACTTTTGTAGGCCGAGGCTGGAGGATTACTTGAGCTCTGGAGTTTGAGATGTGCTTGGGCAACATAGTGAGACCTCGTCTCCACTAAAAATAAAAAAATATTTGCTGAGTATGGTGGGACATGCCTGTAGTCCCAACTGCTCGGGAGGCTGAGGATCACTGGAGTCACGGAGATCAAGGCTGCAATGGGCTATGATTGCATCACTGCACTCCATCCTGGGCAAAAAGAGCATGAGAGAGAGAGAAAGAGAGAGAGAGAAAGAGAGAGAGAGAGGATTGGGACTGAAGGCAGAGTTGAGAAAACTCTGGAGATATGATTTTATAATTCATGAGTATAAAAAAACTATCTCTGTATCTTTACTATCCCATCATAATAAAACAAGGTCAGTGGTGAGAATTAAATTATTTTCCATTAACCTTGAGAGCAGGGCTACATTGTAATCAAATATCTATATCTATATATTAGTGTATTTTACGTGGAAATACTTAATATTTTGTTTAAATCCTCCCAATCATATAGTACAAAAATGATCAGAATAAGATAGCTGCCAACTTGTCAAAAAAAAAAAACAAAAAAACTTATGTTGCAAAGGCAAAAGCAATGATTACCTTCTTCAGCTTGGTGGACAATTAATAACAACATCAGCTATACTGATGGGGTGCCAGTTCTTCCCTGGGAACTTTGCTGAGCATGTTTTACAGAATACTATGTGTAGTTCTCATAACAACCGTCTGACATAGGGAACATTATTAAATTAATGTTATACCTGAAAAAACTGGTATTAGAGGACATTCATTCAGTATTCGTCTCCATGTTACCCATCTAGTCTGTGATACAAGTGGGATTCCAACACGACCAGCTATTGACAAAAACCTCTGCCCTTGACCACCTCCATGAAAAGAGGGAAAAGCCAAAGCTAAATCTCAGGGAATATCTACAAGTTTGCCAGACCCTTGATATAAATTGAATATCTATGATTAAACACCTGTGAAGTAGTTGTATTCCTGTTTTATAGATGAGAAAACAGAAACTGAGAGTTTAATAACTTGCCTGAAATAATAAAAGGCTGAATTTGGATTTATTCTCCTAACCTTCTGTTTCCAAAGCTCATGGGATTTCTTGCTCTGCCTGTTTTCCAATCACTTTTCAGAAAAACCTGCTTTTTAACTGGCACCCTTCATCCAGGATTTTAATTTCCCCCAGGGTTTTCCAAATTGAATCTGATATCAGAGCATGGATGTATGACATTGCTTAACTCGTCCTCTATTGCTGAGAGAAGAGCCCTGCAGGTACAAGTGGGTAATGTTTATATATATATATAGTTTCAGTTAAAAAAAATTATGAGATCTTTTGCAGAAGCTTATTTAGAAGCAAGAAAATATAATTCTGCTCATCACTTACCACCCCATGAAATGCAGTGATAGCGCAAAGACTTGACAAATTGTGCCATGCTGGTCTCTTTTCTTCTAATGATGTCTCAATTGAATTTTCTCAGTGAGAAAATTAAAAGAGGAATTGCTAAGTGCCAATGCCTCTGACTCCTTGTGGGATTAAAAAAAACCAGCTGAACTCTTTGAGCCTCTATGTAGATCAGCGCTTGGGAGATTTTGCAAAGGTAACTGACCTCACAAAGCTTTTGATAAGATGCAGGACAGGATCCAGTCCAGATGGTTCCTCTATAGATATACTGGCTCATGCAGTTTCTGTTCACAGGAGTAAAGCATTTTTTTTAAAAGTGAAGTTAGCAGCAATGACTCAAAGGCTCCCCAGCAACAATTATGCTGAGTAAGATGGTGATATTTTCTCATCATCATTTCAATTACAGTTCTTCCCTCTGACTCCCATGGTCCCAGCTCCACAATGAACTTGGTACTTTGGCTCTGAGTTATAAAGGTTAGTTGCAAAGGGAGTATGTCCTTTGTCTTTTGTCATAATATGGGCTCATTCTTCAAGTTACTCAGTCTGTTCAAGTTCATACAGAGCCAGAAATGGAAATCCTGTGTTCAATCCCCTGAATTTCTTTGCTTCACTCTGTAAATTATTCCCTTCTTAGCAGAGGGGATACAACAATCCAATCGTCAGCCAATAAAAGTAAGCTTACTACTCCTTTGAATAAATTTTGCTCATATGCATGGGCATAACTATATGGAGTCCATGCATATTGGAAAACATATGTGGTTATTGATATTGCGGTTATTTTACTTGGCTGCATTCCTTATGATCCAGCAATGAAGAAGTAATGCCTACTCAGGATTCAGGTACCTGCTGCAATGCAAACCAAGCATTTGTTTTCTTGATGGGTATTTATGACATATTGGCTGTTAAATATTTTGAATATATCACTCTTTTCTCTGCCACACCTTCCATATAACCTATGCTGACTGATAATTTGTCTAAAGCCAGATTTACCTTGTGACTTTACAAGCCTCAAAGAACCTATAATAAATAAGCTCATTTATTTTTGAAATCTCAAGTCTGGGACAGTTTCATGAACTATACACATTACTCATTAGACATGGTAAAGTTTGTCAGTAGTATCTTTTTTGACAAAGGGAATGGAGAGTATTTTTGAATGCCTATTCTGTGTCAGGTACTGTTCTAGGCATTTTAAAAATGTGAATCCTCAAACATCCTCCATGAAGTAGGTGCAAATGCTATCCTCATTTTTCAGATGAAAACACTGCTGTTCACAGTGGTTAAGGAAAATGCCTATATTCCCACTGCTAATAAGAGGCTAGGCTGGGAATCAAATCCAGGGACTCCCGTTTCACAGCCCTCACTGACATCTGTGTTCCATGGCAAAAAAATTAGAAGATGGTGAGTGTATGTCACTAGGTATTTATTCAGGAAGGATTTATATATAACATTCTTGTCGAAGGGGTAGGCTTGAAGTTGATTGTACAATAAAGCTTACTATTTTTACTCAATTGGTGTATTTATTTGGGTTGATTTTGTGGGTAGGGGAGATTTAATCTCTTCCCCTTAAAATATCTCTTGCTGTAACTATAAGTTTTGCAGTGGTGGTTGTTTTGATAAGTCAAACATAATCAGAGAATGTTAGCATTGAATGTGTTTTAAAGGTACCGTCAGCTCTCCATATACTTGGGTTCCCCATCCACAGATTCAGCCAACTGCAGTTTAAAAATATTCAGAAAAAGTAAAAAATGCAGATAAAAATAATATATTGTAATAACTATTTCATAGTATTTATATTGTGTTAGGTATTATAAATAATCTAGAGATGATTTAAAGTATAAAGGAGGATGTGTGTAGGTTATACTCAGATAATATGCAAACTTATAAGGGACTTGAGTATCCACAGACTATGGTATCTCCAGGGTGTGGGGCCTGGAACTAGTCCCCAAAGATGTTGAGGGGTGACTGTAATTTATTCTAACTTCTAGCTAGTTCAAATTGCACAACCTAACTTCCTTATACAATAGTACAACCAACCGGCTCAATATCAGCACAGTAATAAAATGTTTCAAGATATTTGAACAATATATGTCAAGATATATGTATATATGAATATATGAGTATTCTTGACACATATATAAGTCAAGTAATGGTGCTATTTTGTTCATAACATTTTTGCTTTAAATATTCACAACTATCCTACCTCTGTGATAGTTATTATGCTTGGCCTCACTTTACATATGAAGAAATAGGCTTAGAAATGTGCAACTTAACCAAGTTCACACAACTTCTAAGTAGGACAGCTAGAATTCAAACTAAAGTAGTCTGAATCTAGACTGTACATTAATCACTAGATCAGTGGTTCTCAATGCACGATTAATGGAATACTAAGGTTCCCCTAGATCCTCTCAGGGATCTCATGAGGTTAAAACTATATTCATAATGATACTAAGGCATCCTTTGCCTTTTTCATTGCGTTGATATTCACAATGATGATATAAAAGCAGTGGTGGGTAAAACTGATGGTTCCTTAGCAGAAATCAAGACAGGAACACAAACTAAATTAGCAGTCACTGTATTTCAAATCCATACCCTGGTAGCAAAAACAATGCCTGTTTTAATTCCATGAGGAAGCAGCAAAAAAAAATCAATTTGATTAAAATTTGACCTTTGAATATAAATATTTTTAAAAAATATTCTGTGTAATGAAATATAAAAGAAGTCCTTTTTCTATATAAGGAAGTACAAAGATTTTTTTCTTAGAAAAAAATTTTTACAGTTGATTAGTCAGATGGACTAGTTCCTGTATTTTACAGAACAAAGTTTTTATTTAATGAAATAATTGATATATCAACTATGATTTTTCAGAAATAGCTACTGACAGTCATTTTCTCAGAAAGTAACAAAGTGAGCCTATTACTTAAAAGAAAAAGAAAACGTACATTATTCATCACTATGATAAAATGTGATCTTTCAAAGCAAAAATCAGAATGTTGGAAGACTTGTATCCACCACAGTGAACTCGACAGCTTCCCAATATGTTAAAAAAATTATTATTAGATGAGTGACAGCAGTAATAAATGTGATTTTTAATATTGCGTAATAAAATTTGTCAACATTTAAATCCATATAACTCAGTGAACCAATAGTTCCCAAATGACTAATATATGATGTTATAAAATCAGGCATCGGTAAAAGATCAAAGTGCAAATTACGCTAATGACTTGCAATGCAACACAGTGGTCGCCAACCTTCACAGCATCAGGAACCAGTTTCATGGAAGACAATTTTTACACACATCTGGGAGGGGGTGGTAGTGGGGATGATTCAAACTCATTAAATTTATTGTGCACTGTATTTCTATTATTATTACATTGTAATATATAATGAAATAATTACACAATTCACCATAATGTAGAATCAGTGGGTACCCTGGGTTGTTTTCCCGGGCATCCCATCTGGGGGTGATGGGAAACAATGACAGATCATCAGGCATTAGATTCTCATAAGTAGCAAGAAACCTAGATTCCTGGCATGCACAGTTCACAACAGGGTTCACACTCCTTTGAGATTCTAATGCCCCTGCTGATCCAACAGGTAGCAGAGCTCAGGCTGTGATGTGAGCCAGGGGACATGGCTGTAAATACAGATGAAGCTTTGCTCACTTCCTTGCCTACCACTCACATCCTGCTGTGCAGCCCAGTTCCTAACAGGCCACAAACCTGTACAGGTCTATAGCCCCAGGGTTGGGGGCTGATGTAAAAGATGAAAATCTCATTGGTATGTTTTCATATTCCACATTGCAATTAACCTGATGTAAAAGACGAAAATCTCATTGGTATGTTTTCATATTCCACATTGCAATTGACCTTTTAAAAACTTCCACTTCTTGAGTTTTCACATATCTACATATCCACAATTAACTGAAAGGGCAATTAAAATATTGTCTTTCCCTTCAAATTACGTATCTGTGTAATGGCAGATTATTTTCAAGATCTCAAATAAAAAAACATATCTGACCTGACTGAATGAGAATATGTGAGAATTCAGGTCTCCTCTATTACACCAGACAACTGAAAAATAATGCCAACCTTCCCACTAAATTTTATTGAAAATAAGTATTTTCATAAACTACGTTATTTATGTGAAGATGTAATAGAATTACTATCATTATTTTTAAATAGATTAATAACTTTTTAAATTTCTTACTTTCATTTTATTTACTGATATAACAATAGCATAAACAAGAGCTTTGCTTTTTTTGATTCTCAGTAATTTTCTGAGAATGTAAAGGGGAGTGGGGCATCTTAACATCAGCCATTCTGAAAACTAGATTTTCCTGACCCTTATCAGATAGGGTTTTATCTGTATGGCTGAATATATCCAGTGATGAAGAATTCACCACCTCTTAAGAAACTTCATTACGTTTTAAAACCAATTAAATTATATTGTTTGATTTTTTCCCCCCATTGGTCCTGGTAACATGCTCTGAAGTCACAAAAAGGAAATCTCCTTTCGTTTTCTCAAGACAAGCCTTAAGAACTATAAGACTGATACAATATGAATTTAAAATTAAACTATAGGTCTACCTATTAATATTCTTATTTAATATTTATTTCTCCATTTTCCTCATAACGATATTGAGCAATTTTGTCAAATGTCTCTCTGAAATCCTGACATACCATAGAAACCCTCTTATCCTGATCTGCCAGTACAGACAGAAACTTCAGATAAGAAGAATACGAAATAAGTGTGCCATTATGTTTTCCTTAGAGAAAGACTTCTTGGCTGCGGAAATTACAATTTTCTGTCCTAACTGCTCACAAACAAGCCATGACAAAGCTTGAATGAAATTTAACACACTTATTAGAGAACTATGGCAACTAAAATAAAAAATAATTTTAGTTGATAAAGTATTTGTGAATCCAAGTTATTTTTTGTATAGTTTCATTGCTTTCGTATATTTCATTTCGGTTTATGTGCTGCAGTCGTACTGCAGCATCATCTTAAACGGGCTATTGAGGGAAATACTGACTTTGGAGGCATCTTCCGTTCTACTTTCATTGAACTGTGCAATATTGGGCCATATGATTTTTTTCTGGTTTTAAGTTTGCTTAATTATCAAATAAAAGAACTTCAGTTAGATGATCTTAGAAGATCCTATGAAATTTATATTTGAACTGATCCATACATAACATTGAATATGTTTAATGCTAATTTAAAAATTAAGAAAAGTTCCAGATGAGTTATTACTCTGATCAATATATTTTTAAAAAACACCCACTAAAATCATCTGCTTATAACAAAAAAGAAAATGTAAAATAACGTTTTAATGAAAGGACAGCTGCATTGAAACTTTTTAGGCACTCCTTCAATTGCTTCTTCACTTCCTTTATGGCAGAGGCATCACAGTTAAAGGTTTCAGGTTTGAATGTTTTATCCCCTTCAGAGACCTTCTCAGTATTATTCCCAACTTTTTTTTTCTCCTTTTGACATCTAACATTTCTATTGCAAATATAAGACAGAAAAACACAGTGTTACACATGTCACCAGAGACAAAATGATAGAAAGTAATGACTTTACATTTTGGTTCATTTAATAGTGAATTTCATGACAAGGAAGTGATACTAGAAACTTGGAGAGCAACAGTGAGTCGATGTAAAAACATCATAGGAACATAACAATTTGAGGATGACAGGGCAGGAAGTCTTTGCACAAGCCGGAGAATAAAGCTCAAAGTGATTTCAATAGCAAGAAACACTGGACCTCGACATTTATAAAAGCCATTATCCCCTTGCTGTGGATAACAGGATCTGAAGTACTATTGTTACTTTTGGCTCCTTTTTGCTCTGACCCATTGGAATGTAATTTATTTTTAATTATTTTTTTTTTTATTTTTAGGAATTCAATATGTAGTGGAGTGTTACTCTATTTTTTTTTTTTTTTGATTAGCCATCCATACATTTTGGCATAACACTTTGCATTTCAGAATTATGAAATCTTACCAATATCCAGGTGAGGTTCTTCTTTCATAAAATCCATGAGTGCACCATGGAGCATTACTCAAATCTAAATAAACCCAAATAAATCACTCTTCTCTCAGCATTTCTATTACCTAAAAGTGAGGTGCAGCATGACATCTGTGGCCAATTGGCAATTCAGATATTCCCCTAACGGAGAGTTGGCAATACTCTATCTAGAAGCATAAACACCCGGTTGAACTACAGCTAATGGGGGATTGTTGAAGTGGGGGTTTCACTCTGCTAGAGATATGTTAATTTGCAATTAACATAGGGTGAGGGTTATCCTTTCAGAATTTCTGGCTTGGAGGTTCACAATTAAGACTTGGACCTTGCTCCTACCCATAGTTGAAAACTCTGGCGATGTATGTTATATAATTTCCCCTACTGCCAGAAGTTCATCCAAATTGAGTTTTTCTCTTATCTGCATCTCTCCAAATTCTCATCCCAGAGGAAGCAATAATTACATATTATGGCAACTGAATTTTCTACCTAATTATTACAAGTAATCTTTTAAGGCCAACATATTAAGCCTTTTATCCCAACTTGGATGGGCTCTTTCCTTTAATCATTTTTTTTCTTTATTTTCTCCTTAAGATTTCTTTCTCTATTATACTTATTTTACGACTTCATCAACCTTCTTCCCCAATGACCTTTAACTTTTAAGCATCTTGTCCTTCCCCACTGTCCCCTCCACAATTTATTTAATATAACCAACAGGACCAGAAACCTGGCTCAGCCATAAAACATGACTTCTTTATAGAGACATGCAGCAAAAATGGCCAAAGGTGAAATTTAGAGAGGACTGATATAAAATATACCTATGATTTGGAACTCTTTGTTCCATTCTAACATTTCTAAAAATCATTCTATGAAAAACAACTTAATATGTGTTTTTGAGAACTGAGTATTTTTTTCTCTTGATTGTTTGTCAATGTTACATAAGCAGGTATACTAGAAATCAGAGTAACACACTTTGCAGTGTGTGCCCAGCAAAATGTTTCTAAAAAATAAACCATGGTGCATTGTCTGGTTTTGGGTGTTTGTGTCTGCAGAGCTACGTCAGCCCAGAGGGAACACCTGGTTCTTATTCATATAAAAGTGCTTAAACAGGCTAGGGTACTCCTGCTAGGATATATAATAATTAATGATGCATTATGAACAACTGCTTACTAGATAGCTTCACTTAGCTACTTAATAGGCATCTTCAACAACATGACTAAATCACCATGAAAATGGTGATATTTTCCACCCACTTGTTCACGCAAAGATCTCTTTGATCCTTTTCTTTTTCTTTCTAATCAAGTCTAATCCATTAAAAGAGCTGGTAGTTCTAACTTCAAAACATATTTCCAAACTTTATTCCCTTGATGTCTATTGCTACCTAATTTTAGACACTATACATGATTCTTATATGTTTTTATATATAAGAAAAAAGGCAAGGAATATCATATGTTGCTTCTTGTCTTTTTTCTTACATGTAAAAACATAATTCACCCAGCAGGTAAAATTATATTACAACTCAGCTTTTAAAAAGCTTAGGAGGCATCTCACTGCACTAGGAACAAATACCAAACCACTGGTCTACAAGGCCCTTTCCATCAACAGGACCTAGTTTATATCTCCAAATTCATCTTTCAGTAACCTTTCTTTATCCCTATGATTTGTACAACATACCGAATTTCTTGCCCAAAGACCACAGATTTAATCAAATCAAAGTCCACTCTAATATGAGTATTAGCTATTTTTGAAATAGGATATGAAGAAGTCTAAGAAAACTTCACTTTTAAAATTAATTTATTATCTAGTTCCACTGTTCATGAGATTTCCCAATAGGAATAATTTCATTTGTGTTCATGATTCTGAAGTATTCACTGAAAATACAGACAATGCTGGTTGTTGCAACAAAATAAAATAATTAGTAGTTACCAAATGAAATTTGCTTTCTTTATGTTAATTAGCATCAGAGGCATTAGGCAGATAAATAAAGGAATGGCTAAGTTGTGAGGCTGGATAGCAGACTTTACTTACTCTACACACATGCAGACAATGAACCCTAATCTCTGGTCTTGTTCCAGGCATGGTCCTAGCCCAGCAGCTCCCTTTGTGATTCTAGATATTTTTAGGTTTTTCAGTGCCCTTTTAAAAATAAAACTAATGAGAAAAAATTGTCAGGGCTTTAGAAATATTCACTGATAGTTCTTACCTATGGGTAAATATCAAAGAGCTAAAATCAACAGATATGCGATGTGCGTTTGGAAGGAGAGGCAATAATTAAACCTGACAAACAAAAGATGATTGGTGATACTATTCCCCCGATAGACAGGACCTAGAGTAGGAGTTGGCCACATATACCAGTCATTTTACATTGCTATAAAGAAATACCTGAGGTTAGGGAATTTATAAAGGAGAGAGGTATTTGGCTCACGGTTCTGCAGATTGTACAAGAAGCATGGTGCCAGCATCTGCCTCTGTCTAGTTCAGGCCTCAGGAAGCTTACACTTATGACAAGTGGTAAAGGGGGAACAGGTGTGTCACATGGTCAGAGACAGAGCAAATGAGAAGAGGGGGTATCAGGCTTTTTTAAATGACCAGCTCTCTTGTAAACTCATGGAGTGGTAACTCACTAATTGCTGTGAGTACAGCACTAAACTATTCATGAGGGATCCGCCTCCATGAGACAAACGCATGCCACTAGGCACCACCTCCAACATTGGAGCTCAATTTCTTTTTTCAACATTGGATGGAATAAATATCCAAACTGTATCGCCACAAGTAGGGTATAAAGTTTAGTGTGAGGCGTGCTGAGTTGCAGAGGCTTATGGTATATATACGTGAAGATATGCAACATACAATTTTGGTGTCAGGGTAGTTCTACAGAGATATCTTTGTAGATGATAGAGATTTGTGAATTATCAGAATATTAAGCATAGTCAAAAAACTGGAAGTTGAAAAATAAATAAATAAAAGAGTATATACCGTGAGAAGGAAAATAAGAGCGATAAGAGATAAGGATACAAATAGAACTCCAGGAATTGCCATTACCTATAATATGAGTGAAGAGAAGGAAAACTACAAGAGACAGTAGAGGGACATAACCATAGAAGAATGATGAAAAAGCCACTTCTAAAGCCAAAGGAAAGGGTTTCCTGAGTCCAGAGTAGTCAAAGATGTCAGATGGTGCAGAGACATCAAATGAGAAAGGGACTCAAATGCCCCGTGGAATGCATAAGTGATCTTTGTCGGAGCTCTTTCAGAGGATTAATGGGGACAGAGATTATCAATAGGTGAAGAGTGATGGGAAGGTATGCAATTATTTCAGAAAAATGCATTGTGACGAAAAGGCAAATAGTTTCGGTTACATCTAGAGGTAAGCAAAGGGTCAATAAAGTGGTATTTTATTTGTTTGTTTGTTTTTGTATTTGTTTTCCATCAGGTAAAAGAAAGCAAGGAAAGATTCCAAAAAAAAAAAAAAAAAAAAATGAGCAAGGAATGATGTGTAGGTCTGTAGCATGTAAAATGAGGAGAACCTTCTAGATGAGAACAGGGAGGCCTGTTCCATTGTGAGTGATGGTTATAAAGATTTACTAAGATGCATTAATTGTGAGATGTACATTAATATACAAACTTGCAATTGTTTACCTTCAAGAAGACTTTTTAAGATTCCTCACATCCTTACTAACCCTAGCATAGGTTGGAGTAGGGATTTCTTTGAGTTCTCCAAATAATCTGAATGAATATTGACTTTTTTAAAAAATTATTTCACCGGGCCGGGAGCGTGGCTCACGCCTGTAATCCTAGCACTTTGGGAGGCCGAGGCAGGTGGATCACGAGGTCAAGAGATCGAGACCATCTTGGTCAACATGGTGAAACCCGTCTCTACTAAAAATGCAAAAAATTAGCTGGGCATGGTGGCGCGTGCCTGTAATCCCAGCTACTCAGGAGGCTGAGGCAGGAGAATTGCCTGAACCCGGGAGGTGGAGGTTGTGGTGAGCCGAGATCGCGCCATTGCACTCCAGCCTGGGTAACAAGAGCGAAACTCCGTCTCAAAAGAAAAAAAAAAAAAAATTATTTCACCATGATGACTGCTTTGAGGACATTACTCCTAGCATCATATCTGGGCAAATAGAATGTTGACTGAAATAACCGATGAATTAATGATAAAACACTTCAGAAAAGAGAAGTTGAAAACCAGATTGAGGAAATGTTTCTGAATTTACTGTTATTGTAAGAAACTAATTCTGAACCTAGTACGCGATACAAGGAAATTATAAACAAATACATATAATTTTTAAAAAATTAAAATTGATCTGGATGTTGTGCTCAAGTAACCCAGAACTTAAAGAAAAAAAAAATAACAAGGATGTTCTTCCACATAACCACAGTCTCAGGAAATGTGACACTGGTGAAATATCAATATCTAATCTAGAGATATAAAGATTAAAAAATTGTCACAATAATGCCAATAATGCCATTCTAATATATGTTTTTTAAATCTGAGGTCTAATAAAAAAATCACAGACTGTAAAAAAAATTGAAGTTGATACTCAAATTGACCGTGCTTTATGGAGTTTTATTTTGTTATTTTCTCCATGCAATATAAGAGTTTTCCTCCTTAGAGACAGAAAAATGGATTACATAATTATTCAAAGTCCTGCTTAGGCCTATAACACTAGGATCTACTGATATGTCCTAATTCAACTGCTCCATGAACATACCCAATCACAAACTAGACATGCGTTAAAGTTCTATCAGCTTTCTGTATCATCTTTTTGGATGACAGTTTTGCTCCACTGACTAGTTCCCCAGGTCAAAATTCATCACCTTCTGCAGTAGAGGATTTCAGTAACAAAGGATTGCAGAAATCCTATTATAGCAGCCACACACAATCTACTGAGGATAGATTTTTATAACTTCTCTTGGATTTCTGAGGTTTTGTAATTTCCCCCAGCAACCCAATCAAAATGATTTGAAGAGATACTTAATATCTCCCTCCTTTTCTGCATCATCTATGTATATATTAAATTCTTAAATGAGAGGGCCAACATGATATGAATAAATGTGGTGACTCCAATTCCCCTCTCAGCTGGCAGGAGCTGCATCAATAAAACCACTCAAGATATTCAGAAATATGTGGAGTTTTCCGTGGGAGACTGCAGATCGATGAACACACAGAACATGTCCTTGTCACCCCTGCTGCGGTGCCTTTCTTCTCAGCCTGATGACACATTAATAAAGCTGTCTGAGTCTCTGGCTACTGTTACAGACTATAAATGTCTCCTGGTATTACTTTTGCTGAACAGGATTCCCTGCACACCTTGCTGACACTGTGTCTAGCCCCCACCTCTGTAGAGGTTTCTAACTTCTAAGCAGGGCACACTTAAATTGAGATGGAAACTTCAACAAAGGTATCCACATTTAAAAAAAAATTAAAACCCTACTGTGGACACTATGTAATTTGCAGCATTTCCAAAATTATGTGTGTCCAAAGTGAGGTCAGAGTTCTTTTCAAGTGATTTCTAAAATAAATTATTTGCTTTTGTCTTAGCTCAAATATTAATGTGCAAAACCATTATTTAAAAACTAAGCTCTGCAAATTAAGTACCTAATATATGGGTTGGGATTCACTCTTTTCTCTAAAGAGAACAAACATCTCATAGGTTGATGAAATAATTTAGTTTAGAATAAATCAAAAGTGCTGCATTTGCTACTCTATATTTAGGTCAATATAGTGTTTTAAATCAAACATTTGCTAGGAACCTGCCATATGCTGGACACTATGTGACTGAGAAAACACATGGGAACAAGCAATGAAAATACATCATGGCAAGTATCATTAATTTAGGTAAGCCTGAAGTTTTTCGGAAGCACAAAATAAGGAATACCCGAGTTTCCCTAGCAGAGCATGAAAGGCATTGGAAAAGAGATAACATTGGAAATGGTGCTTGAAGGATGAATAAGCGTTTTCTGTGACAGAAGGGAGAAGGGCAACAAAGAGGACTCTATATGCAGACACATCAAGCATGAAAATAATGGTACCTTCATGGAAAGGAAAGCTGGAGAACAAGGGTGAGAAAGCATTAATCCACGGGACAGAAAAGATAAGGTCGTAAAAAACCTTGCATGCTGAAGAAAAAAAATTTTTAAAATTATTCTGTAGGCTCATAGTTCCCATACCTGGCTCATCATCTAATCTCATTGAGTATTTTATAGGCGGGTGTTGAACCATGAGAACACAGGGACACAGGGAGGGGAGCATCACACACTGAGGTCTGTGTGGGGGAATTAGGGGAGGGACAGAGGGAGGTGGGGAGTTGGGGAGAGATAACATGAGGAGTAATGCCAGATATAGGTGATGGGGAGGAAGGAGGCAAACCACATTGCCATGTATGTACCTATGCAACAATCCTGCATATTCTTCACATGTACCCCAAAACCTAAAACACAATAAAAAATATATATAAAAGAACAGATTATTTCACTACAATTCAAAGATTCTAATTAATAACCAGGGCTTGGGTTAATTAATAATGGGGCTTGAATTCCAGGAACGCCTATTTTTAAAAAGCTCCGGATATGATTGTGACACTCATTAGAGTTGACAGTCATCCCATGTGGAGAATGAAAGCATTCTGAAAGGCTTACAGGAAGGGAGAGAATCTGTTATAATCGAGGTTCAATCATCATCAATTCTGCTGGTAAATAAATAAGCAAATGCCTATTAGAATAGAAGTCACAAACGTGGCCTATAGATTGGTTTTACTGGATGTACACAGAATTGATATATTCTCTGTGTGTGCATGTGTGTGTATGTGTGTGCTTGTATATATTTATTAATTTGTTACCCCTACTTCATAATATAAAAACTTTACATAATAAACTTATTTTCCTAGTTCCCTTGTGATATTAGGTCTTATGGCAACCCTGGGACTCTGGATCAACATGGCAACAGTTGGCTGGAGCGCCCTATGAATTGGATATGCATCCTACTGGCTGCTCAACCATCACTGTTGCTAGTTTACTTTAACTCACTTTACTCATTCATCTCCCTACCTGGTCAATGTGGGCATTTGAGTTTATAAAGAATGGATAAAGGATATTATGTTTAAAATGGATAGTACTAATCTTGTCAATAATCTAGTAAGCCTACATTTGACAGAGAGAGGATAAGTCAAAATGTGCCAAAGTCCCATAGTACATTGAGATGTTTATTTTGGAATGTTGAAAAAATAATAAATTAGAGAAATAGAGAAAATTCACCTTTATCGAACAGTTACTCTGTACCAAGGACAATGTTAAAAGATTTAAAAATATGCTATCACTTAATCAGCTTAGTAATCTAAAAGCAAAGAAAAAAACAAATTATATGAAGGACAGAGATCTTTTATTGCTGACTTTACAGCAGTTGGAATAATACCTGGTACAAAGAAGGTGCCCAATCCGTATATTTGACTGATTAAAAAAAGGTAAACCACAACTGGTAACATTGACACTCTGAGGCGCTACAAAGATCACATAGGTACCACATTTTTGAAATATAATTGATCTAGATCTCTTGGCCTTCAAAACCTAGGAGTCTCCAGTGTCCAGCATTGGTTTCCCCTTTTCAGTGAAGCAAAATGAATCATGTCTTGAGATAGAGCAGGAAGGAGACTATTGCCATAAATCAATTCAATTTCTAACCAAATACCTTGTGCAATACCTTGTTCTCTCTTTTTTCAGTCTACTTAAATAAATACCTTAACTTCTTAAGACATGACAATAAGAGTGTTGGTAACAAGTGACATTAATAGAGAAACACCATAGAGTTCCAGACTATCAGGATCCCTGTGAGACCAAATTTGAAAGTCTCCCAACATGGCACACTCTTCTTAGCCTGCTTTAAATCTGGTCTAATGTTTTGTCTGACAAGATGAGAGAACTCTACATAATTTAAAAAAATCTACCCACAAGGCAAATATCTGCTGAATTTTAATGCAACCCTTAGTTGACCCAAGATATTAATCAAATGAAATTAAATTTCTGAAAAAGACCTCGTTTATTGATGAGATGATTTACCATAGCTTAGCTTGGCTACTCTTCACCTTGAACATGTATTAGGCAATGTCCTATTTGAATCTCATTCCAGGGTTCAAAACTTTCTGGTCAATAGGCTCAGCTTTCTTCTGATGGTCTATGACACTTTTTATTGTACCATCCAGGATTCTTAAAGACACTGTAGGTATGTATGATGCTGAGATAAAATTGTCCTTTACTAAACATGTGCTTACATTACACAGGGGAGATGGGCAACTGCCTAGACTTATTTAGAGAAATTTTTTCCTCTCTATTTTAGTTTTTCCATAATCAGGCAGCATTTCTACATGTTCTTGGAAGGGGAATGGAGATTTACCTTAATTCTTCTTTGAAGTCCCTTTTTTGTGTCTGCTGAAGTTAAATATTAAAGACAAATAAGTTAAGAGTTGTTATACAATAAATCATTTCAATTTAAGTAACAGATGATGTCTGATGGAGTCCATGGAGTAAGGAGGACTATGCATGTAAGTAACACATAGACTTATATTGAGAAGTGACTAATTTGGTGGTCCCTACCTTGCCAATGGTTCTTTACTGTAATAATCATAAGGCCATTGTGTTAACATAGGTTGTGACAGAACTTACTGAGCATTGTTCTCACATTGCCCATCATCTATCTTGCTATTGCATATGCCTCCCTCTGCTGAGCAGCTCCCATTAATATTAGAACAAATCTCAAGGGAAGCCAGGTTCCTAAGAAGAGGCCAGGATTCTGGGCAGTCATCAGACAGCATCATATGTCCCACACCTGTATCTCTGTTTTTGCTACCAGCTTTATCAAGATCATCTCATTACATGGTAGTTAGTGAGAAACAGCTACAAATCACCAAATTAAGGCCAGAATTACAAGTGATGGCAATGCATTTTATTCATGCTGAACAATTTAACAATTTAGCAGCTTTTAGTAATAGCATGCCTTAATATTTCAGTGCATGGATAAGTGATTTATGTTCAAAGTAAGCCACATGACCATCTGTCATTACAGAAGAAAAGTAAAAAGTCAATATGCAATGTTTAGGACGACCACATGGTAGCATGTAGAAATGCTTAGGATATATATTCAATGAAAAAAACAGAAGATAAAGCATATGCCTTTGATGGTTATACCTTTTAAAATATGCATAGAAAAACAAATGCAAGGCGAGACTTTAAAATATTCATTTGAGATGTTACATTGCAGTTATGTATAATGTATAGTGTTATATATTATACATGTATAATAGTTATGTTACATTATAGTTATGTATATGTATAGTTATCATAGTTAAATATATTATTTCTCCAATGAAAACATTGAAAAGTAACAAATGTAAGACAAAACAATATGCAAAAGATGACTATTTTGTCAATGAAATTGTAATTTTTAACATGAGAACTGTAAGCTAAAAAAAGCACCATTATACGAGTTAAAAGGTAAAATATCATTCTGAAAAATATTTTCTGGATATTTCACTAATTTTTGAATACCATTTTTTCAAAGGGAGTAATCATAATTCAATTTAATGAAAGCAAAAATGCCTCTATGTAAAGTAAAGCAAGATCTTGGTTGAAGGAAAAAGAAAAATACAAGACAGACTTAGAGACAGGTATGAATATAATTCAAATAACATGCTAAATGCTAACAAGATAGTATTTACAGAAAGAAAGGAAAGTAAAGGACATTCAGACTTTGCCTCTTTCGGAAATACTACATTCCCAGATGCCTTGGGGAATACGGCATGGAGGATACAAGAAGGTTATGTGAGATCCATTTGAGATTATGTCAACAGACAGTGCTGAGGGATTGACAAGATAAAAAGGCACTTTTTTTTCCATATCCAATTCCTCTGATATGTTTCACTAAATGCATAAAGACAGAGAAAAAACATGAAGGAAAAATGTTTATACATTTTTAGGTTTGTGAATAGTTTCAAGGGGGAGAAGAGATATCATGAGGTCATCTGGTATGCCTTCATAAATGCTTTAGAGTATTACTCATTGTGCACAATTCGCAGAGCCCTTGGCAATTCAAATACATTTCCTTTCTTTTGTTGAAGACCAAGCAGGTCTGCCTGGCTCTGAGGGTTCCTTACATCAGGGTATTTTATGTATGAGATTTCTAATTGAAAAGAGCCAACAGAATAAATCTGAGCAGAATCCATGAAAGAGTGAGAACTCCCAAGATCACATTCTGAAGTCCAGTGAATAAAGAACGGCTTATGGACAGAAAATGGGGTCAAAAGTCAAAGACAAAGAGAAAGTGAAATAGCCCAGTGGATAGAAAACAGGAAGTTTTCTTGGAGAGACTATGGTTACAAAGAGGAATGAACAACCCCATTATTCACTTCTATCGACAATAGGTCTGTGATAGGTTGGCACATCAGACTAGCTAAAAAATACATTAAGAAAGGAACTTGTCACATTTAGCAATGTCCTCTTTTCAGTGTCGTCAAGATACACTTCTAGTCTCAGGCAGTTCCAACCTCATAGCAAACAATGTTACAAGCATCAAATTTAATGGCCCCTATATCTGTTGCTCGTTTTCATTATGATCTGTCTTCCCTCTTTCCTGAACTTTTGCTATAACAAGACCATCTGTCTCTTTCTGGTTGGTAGGAAGTACATCAACGTTATCAGCATCCGTCTTTTTTCCTCTGCCCAGTCACACTGCCATGCCAGAGATTCACATGAAGGGTTAAAACTCCTACAAAAGTGCAGGATTCCTAAAATAGGCTAAAACAATAAAAATGCTACCATCTAACATATAGATTGCCTTAAATGTAAAAATTTATGTATGTAACTATCTCTTTTTTTAGATGTTTTTTTTTTAAAGAACGCTCTATGCTTTATTCAATTTCATATTACCAAGACCTACATAGCACAGTAGTTGACTTATTGTAGGTAAACAATGAGTGAATGGATGAATGCCTCAATGTTCATTCATATAAATTACTTTGTGTATTTCTTGACAAAATAAAGCAGAGGTGGCACATGTTCCCAGGACCTCCTGAGGCTGTGTCGCAGAAAAATAATAAACAGAGAATTAAATGTATGAATTTTGAAGCTCTGGAGTTGCACACTACCAAAGGCACTTATTAAAATCACATGCCATTTTAACCATGCAATCCTATCATGAATGCTAAAAGACGGTTAGAAAACAGAAAAAAAAAAATGCTGGGAAAATCAGTTTAGTTCTTAACTTTTTCTGTTGTTGTTTTTAAAGCTTTCCTTATTATTATTATTATTGTTATTATTATTACCACTACTACTATAGAATTCAGGATTGTATAGTCAGTCACATAACAAGAAATCACTTAAAATGAGTGTCAGAAATCTAGCTGGCACCTCCGTCCCCTTGACGGGATTTTTGTATTTACAGATTCACATGAACATCATATGCATACTGATATGGTTTGGACATTTGTCCCCTCCACATCTCATGTTGAAATGTAATCCCCAGTGTTGGAAGTGGGACCTGGTGGGAGGTGTTTGAGGCATGGGGGCAGATCCCTCATGAAGTGCCCTCTCTTCAGTTACAAGTTCATGCAACATCTGGTTGTTTCAAAAGGAGCTGCCCCTGCCACCTCCCACTCTCTCTCTTGCTCCCTCTCTTGCAAGGTGACATGCTGGCTCCCCTTTGCCTTCTGTCATTGTTGCAAGTTTCCTGAGGCCCTCACCAGATGCAGATATTGGTACTACGTTTAGTATACAGCCTGCAGAAGGATGAGCCAAATAAACTTTTAAAAATAAACTTCCCAGTCTCCAGTATTCCTTTATGGCAACACAAACAGACTAACACAGATACATTTCCCAGTGTGAGAGAAAACATTTATTAATAATGTGTCCTTGTCCCTTCAGGTACAGAGTTGAGACTGGGCTGTGAAATTTTATCCCTCCCTCCCTCCCTGCCTTCCTCCCTCCCTCCCTTCTTCGCTTCCTTCCTTTCTTCTCAGTTATTTAAAGTAAATTAGTCACACAATTTAATACCTTCTCCAGAAAGTTTTGAAAAACAATTAGAATTTTCAACATATGTTTCACAAAAGTGCTTTAAGCATTCTGCAAAATTTCGTGGTGTTGCTACATTTGGTTTGCATGCATTCCTGAAAGCTATGACTGAGCCTGTCATTCATAATCCTAATTTTGAATTTACATTTTTACTCATTCAAACAGCTACATTCTTCTGATTGGTTAAGTTTTAAACTAAGTAATTACTTTAACATTTATTTGATAAGAAGACAGATTTATAAATTACTAATCTAAAGCTACTTAGTAACATCATTTGCACTGGCTGTCAGAGTTGCTGAGTCTCACCTCAGTGCTCTTGCCACTACATAATTTGGCCACTTCACAAAGTTATGAATACCTCTCTCCTCTGTTTATCTCTATTGGTCATTCCTCAATTAGCTAACATAATTCATTAGCATGCTTAACTTTCAAGCAGATGTCATTTGAAAAGGGCACAGAGGACAGAGCCTCTGGTGACGACTAGGCCTTCATTTTTTTTATATAATCCTGCAAATTTGTCTAGCTGGATATGTATTTCAGTTCTCCATCAGAATAATGGCAAACAGAAATATTGTCCCATAAGGAAAAGCAGAACCGAGGGACAGAGAAAAAAAGGGGCAGTGGGAAGTAGAAAGACAAAAGGAGAAAGACTAGGGAAAGAAAGAGATTGAAGGATGAAATCACACTGGAAATTCTTTGTATTTTGCAATGTCTTATATTCAATGTTATTGAATCTACCTAGCATGTACAAATTCATACTTTGACAGTATTTAAAATGCAAAATAGTGTTTTTATATTTATTCCTAGATTGCTTCTTAAAGAAGTTCTTGAAGGCAAGAAAAAGATTGTGATTTTTCATCCTACAAGGTAGAAACAAAGACACATGATTAAATGATTGCCCCAATGGCACTGAGCAAATCAGTAGAATGAGAGCTGTAATATATGAACTCCTACCACTTTCATAACTTCATGCTTGGTGTTGTCATTTTGAATA
Organism: Aotus nancymaae; assembly: GCF_030222135.1. Taxonomy (NCBI): domain Eukaryota; kingdom Metazoa; phylum Chordata; class Mammalia; order Primates; family Aotidae; genus Aotus; species Aotus nancymaae. Next base: position 20,661,532 of record NW_026988473.1, on the reverse strand, counting down.
GATGACTATGATCACATTAGTCACAAACTTATATTTTAAAAAAGTTTCAAAAATCCTGTTGCCAAAAAATGCCCAAAGTTCAAAAACAAGTAAAAATCTGGAAAGCATTTATGTTATGTTCCATTGAGAAAGAATAAAAAATCCAGAAGGAATAGCACAATGGAAAAATAGGCAAAGGATAAAGAGTCAGTTGAATTCACAGAAAAAGACATTGAAATAGCTTAAAACCATATGGATAGATGCTCAGCCTCACTATTTATTTTGTAAAATGCAAATTAAATAACAAAAATTCTTTCTTTTTTTTTTTCTTAAACTTTTCAGATTGCCAAGTATTATACAATTTGGCAAGAGTGTGAGGAAATAGACATTTTTATATATTGTTGTTGAGAGTATTTGGCAATATCTTTCAAAAGTTTAATGCACATATGTTTGAATGCAGCAATACCACTTCTAGGAATTTCTCCTATAGATGAACACCCACATATATGCAGAGATGTATGTACAAAGATGACCATGATAGCTAATTGTCCATCAGCAGAATACAAAGCCAATCCATGATGTCATTAAACAGATAATGTATAATGGTGATATTCTTAAGAAAAGCTTTCTAAATAGATTATTTTTAAAAAGTAGAACATTACGGCCAGGCGTGGTGGCTCATGCCTGTAATCCCAGCACTTTGGGAGGCCGAGGCAGGTGGATCATGAGGTCAAGAGATCGAGACTATCCTGGCCAACATGGTGAAACCCCGTCTCTAATAAAAATACAAAAAAATTAGCTGGGTGTGGTGGCACAAACCTGTAGTCCCAGCTACTCAGGAGGCTGAGGCAGGAGAATTGCTTGAACCTGGGAGACGGAGGTTGCAGTGAGCCGAAGTCGTGCCACTGCACTCCAGCCTGGTACCTGGTGACAGAGTGAGACTCTGTCTCAAAAAAAAGAAAAAATAGTAGAACATTACTTAGCCTTTGTCACTATTTTGTGTAAAGACAAAAAATCTAACCTATGTGTTGATTACTCTGAAATTTAGATATCTAGTCATAATCTCTTCCTGAACTCAAGGTTCATATCCAGCTTAATACGGCCATTACAGAATGCTTGGTGTCTGTCCTCCTACTTCCCAAAGCCTATTCTGATAATGACTTTCTTGTTCCAATAATTAATAGCACTATTCATCTTGTTACTTAAACCCAATTCTCCATCTTATTCTTCTTTCATACTCCATTTCCAATCAATGAGCAAGTTCTATTGCCAAAACATATCTAAGAGCAGCCCACTTTGGTGTCTTTTCACTGATCATACCCAATTCTAAGCCACCAGCCTCTTCCTAACACTTTTGCCTCAGATACTTTTCTTCTTCGTTGCTTTCTCTACAATCTATACCACATACAACAGGTGAAGTGATGTTTTTATACACAAATGTTACTTCTTGCCTAAAATCCTCTAGCATTGTGTTGTTACAGTTAGAATCATTCCTAACTCTTTAACTGGCCTGCAAAATCCTACATTATCAGTCCCCTGTTTCTCTGACTATAACTCCTACCACTCTGCCTTGAAAGTTCATAGAAAATCTGCTACAGGATACAAAGCAATCTGGTGACAGGTTGATACTAGGGAGGGCTACTTTGATTTGTTGAATTTTCAGAATTTACAGCCCATGCTGCTTCCATCATGGTCCGCTCACTCACACATGTATTCCACAGACCTCCCTCTCAGTTTTAACTGCTATTCTCAGATTGGCCCACTATGTTTCCAAAGAATCTTTTGTGCTGAGTCCAAGCGGTTTTCCTAATCTCAGGGCCATTAACAGATACACTATTATCATCCTTTCCTTCTTTCCACCTTGAAGACACAAAAGGGGTTTTGTTTCTGCAAATGGTTTACTTATACTAACTTGTATTTAGGATTTGGAGTCTAGTTTGTCACATAGTTGGGCTGCAAATTTTCTTAAGCATTGGGTTCTTCTGCCCTACTTCCTTTTTATTTTATTTTTTTAATTGAAGGGATTAAGAGAGCTTCAAAAACTCCTTTATGGCTCCCTCATCATTTCCAAATTCTCTTCACAGAAACTTCAGGATATTCTGGGTATAATTTGCCTTTTTAATGACATAAATTATGCATTTGTGTCTTCCTCAATTGAACTATTTTTAAAAAGGGAAAAATCTCAACAGAAAGTACAATTTAAAAATTTATATGAAAGATAATGCCAACTTTTAAAGACATTGAAAGAAAGAAAAATAGTATATGCAAATAACAGTAGAAGAATTCTTTTTAAATGTATCTGATTTTGATAGATATTTGAAAAGTTAAATAGCTTCTTAGTTTTGATCGCAGATACACACACACATTTTCTGATATATGTAGTCAATTTGACATTGGTTTTATTACACATATATTCAATGTGTGTTAATTTTTGGGGTATCATTAGCAAAATTAGTGAAGAAGTTAAAGGAAGAATTCTCTAAACATATTGGATCTGAGAGGGTAATTAATGCTGAAAAGAAGACTGACAGAAAATAAAGCAAGAATGGATTAGAGACACTGATGTTTTGTTTGAAGAAAACAAAATTAGGAGCAAGAAGTTATGAGCTTTGTTCTCCTATTAACAGCTGTGTAGCCACAGGCAAATCACACAGCCTACTGAGGTCATAGTTCTCATGTATAAATTGACAAGTTAGAGAAAAAAATCTGAGAATCTGGGTGCCTGAAGATGCCTTAGTCAGAGCCACAGGCATGCTCAGTTGAGCTATCATAAAACAAGGTGAATCACTTACAAATATTTTGCATAAAATACATAGATTTTTAGTTTCTCTTTAAAAAATCAGAAAGTTGGTTGGGCGCACTGGCTCATGCCTGTAATCTCGGTACTTTGGGAGGCTGAGGCGGGTGGATCACGAGGTCAGGAGATCGCGACCATCCTGGTCAACATGGTGAAACCTCAACTAAAAATACAACAATTAGCCAGTCGTCATGGTGGGAGCCTGTAGTCCCAGCTACTCGGGAGGCTGAGTCAGGAGACTCCATTGAACCCTGGAGGCAGAAGTTGCAGTGAGCCGAGATCAGGCCACTGCACTCCAAACTGGCTACAGAGAGAGACTCTGTCTCAAAAAACAAACAAAAAGAAAAGTCAGAAAGTTTCAGATCAGAGCCATTGGCTATAACTGGGTGACTGCTACCCTTTTGGAGAGAGTACGCACTCTCCAGTTTATCTCTATTATGGGTTGAATTGTGTTCCCCCAATATGATATGTTGAAGTTCCAATCCCTAGGACTTCAGAATGTGAATTAATTTGGAAATAAGGTTTTAACAAAGGTAATCGATTTAAAATGAGGCCATTAGGGTGGGCTCTAATTCACTAGCTGGTGTCTAAATAAGAAAAAGGGAATTTTGACACAGACAGAAATGCAAAGAGGCAAGATGATAGGAAGACATAGGGGGAGAAAGTCATGTGACTATAAGACAAAGAATGCCAAAAATTGTCAGCCAATACCAGAAGCTAGAAGAGTCAAGGAAGGATTTTTCCTAAAGTTGTCAGCAAAAGCATGGCCCTAGTGACATGTGATTACAGACTTCTAACCTCCAGAATCTTGAAATAATACATTTAGGTTGTTTTAAGCCACCCAGTATTTAGTACTTTGTTATAGCAGCTCTAGGAAATTAATGTAATCCCAATATCCAACTGATGCTAGTTAGTCACATTTGCTGCCTTTCTCGACCATGCAGTCTTTTGAGTACTTTGTCTTTTAAATTAAATAAATTTTATGATGTCATCTCGCTTTCATAATTCGTGTTTGCTCATTATTTAGATTTAAAAAATTATTTTAAAATATAGCATCTTAAAATAAGTAGTGAAAATACGCCAGACATTCAAATGCTCAGAATAGTTTTTTACACAGGCACAGGCCTTGGATAATTCTGTGTAAATAGAGCGAGAAAGTGGAGTTGACTTGGCAACAAAGGATGTAGCCAGAAGGATAACATGCTGTGAAACAATGCTTTGCCTGAGAAGTTCTCCAAAAGAGGCTTAACAACTGTTTTTAAGGTCCTATGTTGGCCATATTGTTGCTCAGTCTAGGCTAAGTGAGAGAAATCATATTTTTGAGAGAGATTTGAAAGTAGATAAATGGTGGCAACCTCCTTAAGAGTTTAGTCCTCTACTGAGAATCAGGGCTCTCCTGCCCCATTGCTACGAGCACGTGGCTATGGCTGTGTCAGCTGCCTGTGTAGCGATCCAGTGAACATTATTGCAAATTCAGTAACAGGTTGACTCTTAGCAATGAAAGGCAAACTTGCCAAATGAGTCTTGGATGTTCCTACTTTGCTAGAAGTAAGGATTAAAAAATATTGGAGCCCTAAGAAAGGTCTAGAAAAATAACATACAATGGACAATTAGAAGTCTAATGTTTCAGTGCTCTCTCTGGCTGTTACTGGCTTGAACAAGTCCTCTTTGGGTGTAGAAACTTGTATAAACTATAACTACAATTTGCATCATTTCTATTTCATAAATATTTATCGAGAGAAAATATTTGAAATTGATTTGTAAACTACATAACATGGTGTACAACGTACTTTTTATTAATGTTGCTGTTGTTTTCATGATCATGATCATCATCACCATCATCATCATCATCACTTACCACTTCATAGGAATTTACCTAATGGGGGTTAATATGTACTGTAATGTTAATTTTTTCATTTAATCTGAAACTCCCAGATTAGGCTTTCTTTAGATATAAATAAAAAGGTATCAAATACATAGTACATCTTCTGCTAATGGTGAGCTAAATATGAATACTGATTGTCCTAGTGCTTTGTAGCTGATTGGGTCTTTCAAGCCAATGAAAATTATTAAATGAATTCTGAAACTTTTATTTTAGTTATTTTCTGTTTTTATTATTTGCACTAGAAAGTAAACAAATAAAATTGTGTTAGTTTTAAAAAGATAAAACAGTAGTTGCTCTTAACCTTCCCTTTAACAAAGTGTGTATGATTATTATAGAAATATTATGCAACATGGGTACATTTACAGTGTCTCAGAGCAACTGGCCATGTACTGCAAATTGACTACATCGCCTCCTGTGAGTGAAGGAATGGTTATGGAGTCACAAAGCCTGGGGTTCAATCTAGATTCCACCATGTGCAAGCTATGTCACTTTTGTGGGTCATTAATTCCTGAAAGCCTCAAGTTTGCACTTGAAAATTCTAAATATCTTTCTATTTTATTTATTATATTATATTATTATTATTATATTTGAGACAGAGTCGTACTCTGTCACCCAGGCACAGAGTTCAGTGGCATGATCTAGGCTCACTGCAACCTCTGCCTCCTGGGTTTTATTTTTTATTGATACTTAATAAATGTACATTTTTTCAGGGACATGGAATAATTAAATATAATCCTATAATTTGTAAAGATCAATGTTCTCGGGATATCTATCACCATAAATATTTATATTTCTTTATGCTAGAAACATTCAACTTATTCTTTTCTACCGATTTTGAAATGTACAATAGATTATTGTGAACTATAGTCACTCTACTGATCTATCAAATAGTAGATCTTATCTGCTTGATCAAACTCTGTATCTATACCCATTAATTAACCTTTCTTCATTCTCTCCTTTCCCCTACTCTTCTCAGCTTCTGTTAACCACCAATTTACTTTCTTTCCATAAGATCTACTTTTTTAGCTTGCACCTAAGAGTGAGAATATGCTATATTTGTTATGCTGTGCTTGGCTTATTTCACTTAACATTATGCTATCCAGTTCCATCCACGTTGCAGAAAATGACAGTATTTTATTCTTTTTGATGGTCAAATAACATTCTATTGTGTACATACACCACATTTTCTTTAACCATTCATCCATTGATAGCACTTAGATTATTGATTCCATATTTTGACTTTTGTGAATAGTGCTGCAATAAAGGTAAAACAACCAGATCTTGAGAGAACTCATTCGCTGTTGTGAGGACAGCACCAAGCCATGAAGGATCCACCCCCATGACCCACTCACCTTCCACCAGGCCCCACCTCCAGCACTGGGGATTACAATTTGACATGAGATTTGGGTGGCGACACAGATCCAAACCATGTCAGTGCCTTCTTGCTTCATCTATGCATGGTAGAAGGGGCAAGGAAGCTCTCTGGGGCCTCCTTCATAAAGGCATTAATCTCACTTATGATGACTTCACTCTCATGATTCAATCCTCTCCCCAAAGTCCCACTTCCTAATGCCATCACCTCGGAGATTAGTATTTCAATGTATGAATTTTGGTGGGGACACATATGAATACTGAGATTTATAAGGCATAAGTAAATTTCTCAAGGTTATTGACCTTGGGAGCAGGCCAGAAATTCCAATCCAGGTCTAGTTGTCTCCAAGGAATCTCTTCCAATCTGCCTAAAATGGGAAGCACTAAATGGTACCAAGATCACAGTGCATGTGAGTTGCTGATCACAGTACACATTATTTTTTCTATTGCAGTTTTTTTCTGAGTCAAGATTATCTTCAGGTTTTTATTGGATACCATGATGCCGCAGAAGATATAGTTGGTTTTAATAGAATATAAATCTGGAGGCTCATACATTTCATAAACATACTTGACAATAAGCCTGCCAGAGATGTATTTAATCCCTTCCACATGAACGGACTATCCTTGTTCAAAAAAGGCTGTCTAATATACTCCTTCTTGCCACAAATCTGTGGACCAGGGCAAACTGTAGGGTGAATAACCATCCTGGTTTGCCTGGGTTGGAGGGGGATCAGTCTCTTCAGCAAGACTTTCAGAGCTAAAGCCAGGAAAGTTCTGGGGAAATAAATGTATTGGTTAACCTAGATAAAAAGATCCTTTTAATTTTTAGGTGAGGAAACTCGGATGTAGCCACATAGCTAGCATAAGGGCAAGGCCAACCTTCAATTACCATTTCAATTTTCTGGCTCCAAGTCCAGTGCACAACCCATCACAAGATTAAGAGCAATTTATTTTAATAGAGTGAAGAAATTTTAAATGATTTGGGTCTAAATGTGCACTGTTATGCAGTACAATAGACTGGAACAATAATCTAGCTAGTTTCAAAGCCAGAACAAATGCTCATATTTAAACATACTCTAGTTTGAATGTACTCATTTTTTTCTAATGGCTAATGTAGAATGAACATTTCAGGAGTCCACCAACCCTCTTAGATTTAAAATGTTATGCTTTATTTACAATTATGCTATAATAAAGTATTTTACTCACTATCAATAACAAAGATGTAATAATGTCACTGAAAGACCTTTTTATACACTATGTAGGTATTTACTTATATATATTTTAAATTATTATTTTTTTTTTAGTTTTTAATTTTTTGAGATAGTCTTGCTCTGTTGCCCAGGCTGGAGTGCTGTGATGCAATCTTAGCTCACTGCAAACTCTGCATCCCAAGTTCAAGCAATTCTCCTGCCTCAGCCTCCCGAGCAGCTGGAATTACAGGCATATGCCACCATGCCTGGCTAATTTTGTATTTTTAGTAGAGACAGGGATTTATCATGTTGGTTTTGAACTCCTGACCTCGGGTGATCTACCTGCCAAGGTCTCCCAAAGTGCTGGGATTACAGATGTGAGCCACTCTGCCTGGCATGACAATCTGTAGGTATTTATATCAATAAGTGCATGTTTTAAGAGAGTGATCTGAGGTACTGACATAATTTAAATTTGGAAAACAATACCAAATGTGTCAAAGTGGAAAATTAAATTTTGGGGCAGATCCTCTTGCAATTTTGAAACTCAGAAACTTTCTTGTTTGCAACATCATTATCTCTCCTTTAAAAATTTATCAAGAATCTGTAGCTGGAGTGGAAACACAATCTATATTTTCAAAGAAGAAAGGGAGGAAAGCAGTAAATGGAAAATGATTTATATAAATACAAAGAGATATAAAAAAATCAATGTACATTTTCTTAGTATAGAAAATAATTGATTAACCCATATTATTCTCTTCAGGACAATTTCTTCTAAAAAAATAAGAAGAAATTATATAAGAAATTTATTCTTCTAAAAAAATAAGAAGAAATCAATAAATAAGGGTTTCATGCATTTCTGTATCTCAATTCCCTTTAAGTAAGAGTGAAGATAATATTTTTGGAGAACTATATAAATGACACTTAAGTGGCACTACTAAGGAAAAAGACCATGGTAGCAGGAGTGCCTCTAAGAATGAAAATAACAACAGGATGCATTTGTAAAGTAATGTATCTTATATACTGTGTAGCTAATAGGAAAGAGTAAAACAGATAAGGAAGAATAGAACCTGATTTAATCACTTTCCTAACCACAAATAAAGAATATGCCTGTGAACAGATGTTTGCCCACTTGTGAACTTACTTGCTACAAGTAAGTGTTTAGTCCTTTACATTGTCCTTTTCATAGCAACATGATGTTCAGGTGGAATAATTACAGCATTGTACCAGTAGTGAATCCTAGAGGATGCAGGCCCAGTTCAGCCATAAGATGCCAAGGCCACACCCTTGTGTATTTGCTTCAGTAATGATGAATGAAGACAGAGAGGTTTTCAGCCTGGAGAATCGGAAGTTAAATCCCTTGTTCCCTGTACCAGCTCACTCAACTCTTTGAAATACTTGAAAATTACCAGAATTACATTCTTTGTCCCCTAAATTGACTTTCTCCCAGAGGAGATGCCTGCCCGAAACAGTCTCCAAAAATGGCATCATCAGGTGCCATTTAATTAAACATATCAATAAAGTATGGCCATTTTTGAAGGAATTGGAAGGATTTTAAGCAATGCCAACCATATACAACTCAGAAAAAATTTTAGGGTATATCAATCAAAATAATGAATTAGTACAGTTTTTTGGTTTTGCTCCAGGGATAGGATCAATTGATATCTGGGACAGAATTCAAAATTAAGAGAGCCTTTAACTCTGTCTGATACTAAAAACTTGTTTATTTCTTATGGTGAATAAGAGCAAAGATAAAGTTCTTTCACAAGTTCCTGTTCCATTATTCACAAATATCTCTATATTTTGGAGGGTTAGGCAATGTTCAAAGTAATTTCTGTTATAGTCATTTGATTAGGCATGGAGAAGAGTTTTCATCCAATTCGAGGTTGTGAAGTTTTATTTTCACTTTTACCTAAGGCAAAGCCTTTGATTATATTCAAGGAACAGCTATGAAATTGTAATGCTGAGAAACTTCATACTTTGCTATATCACATACTACTGACCAAGGAAAGAGGATAGTATTATTGCTAATAATCACTTGTCCATTTGTTCATTAATTGAACCATTGTTTAATCAGTATCAATTACCAGGCATTGATCTAAGGACTAAGGTTGCAGCAGTAAATAAAACAAATTATTCTTCTCACCATTCTTACACTCTATTTTAGAGAGATAGAGAGGAAAAATAAGCTATATCATATGCTGTATAATACTCCTATGGAGAAAAGTAAAGGGAAGTCAGAATTAATTAGGTAAAAAAAAAAAAGGCGGGAGATATTATTAAGTGTTCTATGAGAATAATCTCTGTACCCAAATTATTAATCAGGATATAGATATCCTATGTGTGTGTGTGTGTGTGTGTGTGTGTGTGTGTGTGTGTGTATACACACATATATACACACACACGTGTATATATATGTATATACATATATATACATATATATACAAACACATGTGCATATATATGTATATACATATATATATATACATATATATACACACACATATATATGGCAAAATACACAGAAAATATCTGATCTAAGAGAGTTATACTAACTTGCACAAGATCACTTAATTACTAACTCACAGAACTATAATTAAACTCTGGATTTTTATTATGCCATGGTCTGGATTTGGTAGGGATTTTTAATGCATCCTTAGTATGTTTGCTCTTAATGGAAATGGCCTTCAAAATAATAATCAATCCCATGGGCCCAAAGTTATTTCTACAATGTTTTCTCAAAGATTAGCTTATTCCATGAACCAGCAGCAATAAAATAGGTTAAAAATATATTAGTTATTTATTTCTCCAATTAAGACTGCAAGTTAAAAAATATTTTCCTTTTGACCAAAATAAGTTAGACAAGTGTTTCCTGCCCTCAAATAAAATATACTATAACTTAAGTGACTACAATAAGAATAAAGAAATGCTTCTATTCACTTGTTCTATAGCATCTTGTTTTTGCAAATTTTTTTTCTTTTTGTCTATTAAACACTCCTAGATCAGCACCAAAATCTTTTTTAGAGAATTTAAATTACAAAATACAGGTACAAAAATGTAGATTTCTCCAGCTGCTTTTTGACAACGACCAGGGATGTAGACAGGGGAGACCTACGCCTTGCAGTCTCCAATTTCTCTTCAACACAACCCAGCAGGTTGACTTACAGCTCATAATAGGACACTGGAACTCTTATTTCAGCTCTTTACTTTCCTTTGTAGGCATCTTTATTTTCTTTCTCCTTCATGATTTTGAGCAGAAGAAACTCTTGGGAAAACTGTGCAATTCCTGTCTTTTCTATTGTTGATATCAAGGCCCCTTGACCTCTATAAAGGTACTCCTTTGGCAGATGCTCCGGGCTTAGAACCTCTTTCTTCATCGCTATTTTCAGCAAGCTACCACAATGGGAATGAGCTGACAAATTAACACCAAATTCCAATGCAGGTGACTATCTGGCATTGTAGTGAAACGCTAGGAGCTTGTGCCACCCTAAGTAGCAACATTGTCTTAATTAGACCATTTTGGGGTTGAAACTGGATTCATTCTCATTATTAATTTGATATTGAGGTACAATACAGTAAAATTCACCCTTTTTAGAAGTACACATCTATAAGCATTTACAAACCTATCACAATCAAGACATAGAATATTTCCTGTCATCCCTCAAATCGTCTAGTGCCCCTTTGTAGTACATCCCAAACCTCTACTGTTTTTTTTTTCTTTATTTCTTCTAGAAAAAAATGGGATACATGGCAGAATGTGCCGGTTTGTTACATAAGTATATATGTGCCATGGTAGTTTGCTGCAGATAGTGACCTGTTCTCTAAGTTCCCTCCCCTCAACCCCCACTCCCAACAGGCCATGGTGTACGTTGTTCCCCTCTCTGTGTTCATGTGTTCTCAGTGTTAAACTCCCACTTATCAGTGAGAACACATGGTATTTGGATTTTGGTTTCTGTGTTAGTTTGCTTAGGATGATGGCTTCCAGCTTCATCCATGTACTTGCAAAGGACATGATCTCATTCCTTTTTATGGCTGCATAGTATTTCATGATGTATATGTACCATATTTTCTTTATCCAGCCTATCACTGATGGGCATTTGGGTTGGTTCCATGTCTTTGCTATTGTAAATAATGCTGCAATAAACATACATGTGCATGTATCTTTATAGTAGAATGATTTGTAATCCTTTGTGTATATACCTAGTAATGGGATTGCTGGGTCAAATGGTATTTCTGGTTCTAGATTCTCGAGGAATTGTTACACTATCTTCCACAATGGTTGAACTAATTTACATTCCCACCAACAGGATAAAAGTATTCCTATTTCTCCATAGCCTCCTCAGCATCTATTGTTTCCTGACTTTTTAATAATCGCTGTTCTGACTGGTGTGAGATGCTATTTCACTGTGGTATTGATTTGCATTTCTCTGATGATCAGTGATATTGAGCTTTTTTCATGTTTGTTGTCCGTGTAAATGTCTTCCTTTGAGAACTGTCTGTTCATATCCTTTGTTCACTTTTTGATGGGGTTGTCTTCTTCTTGTAAATATGTTTAAGTTGCTTTTAAATCCTAGATATTAGACCTTTGTCAGATGGGTAGATTGCAGAAATTTTCTTCCATTCTGTAGGTTCCCTGTTCACTCTGATGATAGTTTCTTTTGCTACGCAGAAGCTCTTTTAATTAAATCCCATTTGTCAATTTTGACTTTTGTTGCAATTGCTTTTGGCATTTAAGTCATGAAGCCTTTGCCCAAACCCCTACTTTTAACCATTAACAACTAACTACTTGACTGATTTTTGCCTTAATAGTTTTATTCTTTCTAATTTGTTTTATGAATGGAATTACATAGTATAAAATATGTTTGATCACATAATTCCTCTCCTTAATCGATTTTAATGGCTTTTTACTGAATAAAACAATAATTTCCTCATGAGGATGTATGGACCCTGCTGCTGTGGGTAGAATTATTAATATATCACCAAAGCTATGTTAAAGCACTAGGCTCTGGAATTTGTGAATATGATCTTATACGGAAATAGGGTCTTTGAATATGAAATTAAAATGTGTATTATGATGAGGTCATACTGGAACGGGTGGGGCCTTAATCCGGTATGCTGATGTCCATGTAAGTAGAGAAGACACACAGAGATAGAAAAACATAGAAGAGAATACTATGTGAAGAAACAGACATGCAGAAGGAAGATGGTAGTAGAGACCGAAGTCATGCAGCTGCAAGTCAGGGAATGGCTAATACTGCTAGCAACCATCTGAAGCTAGGAGCAAGGGCATGGACCTGCCAAAACCTTAACTGCCAACTTCCAGCCTCCAGAAATGTGAGAGAACAAATTTTTATTTCTCTAAGCCACCTGTAAGTTACTTTGTTTTAAAAGCCACAAGAAACTAATATACCTGTATATCTTCTTAACCCTAACTCACTCGTTCTTCTTTTAGTTTGGACTTCTAAGTTGCTCGGGTTTTCATCAGCTAATCTAATCCATGGTATCCGTCTCACTTCAGATCCTTTACATGTGTTATTTCCTCTTCTGGGAATATTCTTTCTTCTATTCTTTGCCTAGTTAAAATCCTACTCATCTGTCAATGCTCAGCTGAAATGTCATTTTCTCTGATAAGAATTCCTTGATCTCCTGAAAATGAGGCTGATTTGCATTACTTGCTCTCTGACCTTTTCCTTCATAGCATTCATTTCAATTTATAATTAAATAACTGTTGGGTTATTTATGTACCATTTGTTCCTCACAGTAAAATGTAAGTTATGAGGACAAAGTCCCTGTTGTTTTGCTCCCAATTGTGCATCTGAGAGAGAGAGAGAGAGAGAGAGAGAGAGAGAGGGAGAGAGAGAGAGAGAGATTGAGAGATTAAGAAAATTAAATTCAGAATCTTCAGAATCTCTGACTTTTATTAATGGAAAGAAAATCTCCAAGAAATAAGAAAAAGCTGATCCTGGAGATTTGCTTCCCTTGCCACCTCCACCTTCATTCCAGCTCTAGAGTTCTCCTTTTCCTTTGGTTCTAATGTAAACAACAAGAACAAAATTAACAAAAACACTACACTAGACTTTCAGTAACACTAATGAGGCAGAGTGAAACATTTCAAAGAGGTATATTGAACCCTAAGTGGATGCGAGATTTTAATGACATTTGATGGTTGATAAGAGGTTAATACACAAAACTCAAATTATCTACTTTATAACATTCAAATCTGTTATATCACCACGATTTCAGATATTCTGTCTCAAGATAAAGCCTCCATGAATGCCTTTTGAGAAATTATGCTAATACTATGATTCAGATAATGAAAGAATTATCTCCAAATTGTATCCACCAAGGTCAACCCTTTAAAGTTCTTGCTTTCTGCCTGAGACACAGAATTCGTTTCTATGTGACCTCAGGATTTAGTAATTTTTTTTTACAAAATATCCCTTCCCCACACCCTTCTACATGCATGAAGGTGTCATGTTGACATTATGTATTAAGTTTCATGACAATCACACCACATTGTAAACATAGAATCTTTTAAGCAATAGTTTCATATATTCTCACTAATAAGGGCTTCCTTGCATCAACACTTTGCATTGAAAATTTTGAAAGAAAATCAACGATTTTGTTGTATCTCCATGGTACTAGTGCAGTGCTGAATACATAGTATATGGTTAGATAATCCATTTTGACTTGATTCGATATTCACCATTTCTTATCTTGGCTCTCTTCATAGGAATGTCTTTCTGAATGCTTATGCCAACTTTAATTTAATGGGCTTAGAATTTTATACCGTGTACATATACATATATAAAATATTGACATTTTTAGAATATATATTTTATGGTATATATATTGTATAGTATGTATATAATATTTTCACAGATACATATATAGCTGTACTGACAGCAATTTATCTTACTGAATATACAGAATATATGTGTGTATATATATATATATAAAGAACATGTATAAGCAAATTATCAAGATTAACATTGGTTGATGTTAGGTTCTGGAAGTCTTAGCTATTTATCTTTAAAAAATAGTGAAACTTAGAATAAAAAAAAGAAAAAGTGAACCTTTAATCTGAGGAAAATTAGAGTGCGCTGGCAGTACCTGGGTTACAGGTAAGAAAGGAGACTTGCCTTTTACATAGAACTTTGAGCTAGCTAGACTATCTGTTCCAAGGGCTACAGAAAGGTCCATGATGCTATTCCTCAATGCCCTTGTCAGGATGGAGATGATATATCATTATGTAAATTAGACCACCATCAGGGTGTTTGGCCATGTGCTAGTACCAGGAAGAAAAAAATCCAGGTATAGTAGTACGCACCCTATTTCCATCAGAGCACACAAATTTCTCTGTACATGTGGGTAAGCTGTCGATAGTTACCCTGGTCTAGCTTTGGCCCAAAACAATGGGCATTTCAAAGTTTGGAAGAGAAGATTTGAAGAAAGCAACTGCAGAGATTTTTCAATTGTGATTTTTGAAACAGAAATGCAACTTTTTCCCCCTTCATCAACTTGATGAATGGGGAAAATACATTTTAGAAGCTATAAATGCCTTAAATGAGGAGAGCAGTCTTCTGCCAGAGTGGAAAAACAATGAACTGCAAAAGGCATGGACAGTCATAAATTCTCTGTAGGGCAGAGGTCAGTGCCACTGCACTTTCTCTCAGAAAATCACTAACTCACAACTCTGTACGTAAAAATCCAGAAGGAGAAACTGATGAACTCAAAGTTATATATCTTAACTCTCCATTCTAGCTATACAAAGTCTAAAACACATTTTAATTTATTGAAAAATAAAACAAATAGAAGAAAATAATAGAACATCACTAAGACCACGAGAAAACACTATGTCAAGCCCTGGCTCTGTCTTTTACTGGTTTACAAATGGACACTTAAAAAGTTGAAAGATATAAGGTAAAATATACAAATCATATTAACAAATTGAAATAGAGAAATAAACCCTCCTAACTAAGACAAGTATTATTATATTGGTCAAATCAATATTCAATCATATGCAGTTTGTAGCATTCTCACCCCAAACAAAATTGTGTTAAGATTCAGAATAAAACTAAAAGTGGGCATACAAGAGAAATCCAAACAGCAACAACTAAATCACATCCATGGTAAAAGAATTAAATGGGATAAAGTGTAATCTCTAAATTATAAATGTTGAAAAATGAAATAAATCTCTAACAATTAAATGGCACATGGTGGAAAGGCATCCCTCTATTATATTTTCCCATGGACATAATAACATTCTAAGCAGAGCAATTCCAGAATATCTACGCATAAGATAACGTGCACTGATAAGGTTGGAGAAGAGATCCAGGGGAATATATTAAAATTATGTTTGCATAGCAAGCATACTTATTCAGATTGTGTGTTACAAACCAATCTAAAAAAAAGATAGTGAAGTTTTCCAAAGATGCTTTAGGTCACACCTAACATAATATTGAGACAAAATTAATTTCTCATGTTGAAAAATATTGTTCTTATCTTGAGGACTGAATTGTAGGGACAAGGAATTGATGGCCTGAGCAGCAGACAAAACAAATGTTGGAATTTAGAAAAAGATACAAAAATAGCTTTTTCTGTGGTCCTCAAATCAGATCTGCTGTTCAGGCCAAACTAATGGAAAATTCATCATGTATCTTCTGTTACAACGTTGTAAAGTGCCTGGCTAGTATTGACATAATCAAACTGGACAAGCAATTAACATTTTTTCGAATTGGGTTTGGATCAATTCTTTAATAATTCAGTATTTTGCTTGTGACTACCTTCTTTATCATCCATATTATATAGACAGTCCTTTCTGAGAGCCAAACAACATCCAAGTTTATTTCTTATCTAAGTGTAGCTACTGGGTATAGATGTTAGTTTCCTCAACACTCTGTGTAAAGATATAATGTAACATTAGCCAGTGGGCAAGAATAGGTATATGAATTAAATATAAAATCTTTTACATCCTGATAAAAGAGTAGCTAAATGGCTCAAATCAAGAAGAATAACCTGGATAATATTTCAAGCCTGATAAAAGCATGCTCATTTTTTAACACAAATTCTGCCATGGAATCTTGGTCTTCATACTATAGATATAAAGCTGAGCTAATCTTGTGTTTACTGTCAAAATAATAAAATTACTGAAATGTTCCAGGGACAGTTCTAAATCCTTTATAAATATTAATTCACTTAATTCTCACAGTGATCTTCCAAGACACATTCCTTTATCTACAGACATCATTGAGGTAACTGAAGCTTAAAAAGAATCACATTAGCAGTAAGTCAAAATCCTCATATTCACACCACAGCAACCTTATGCCTTATTTCAGCACTTGGCTACTGCATTATACTGGCTTCATCTGAGGATCCATTTAGTAGATGCATCTTTGATTTGTTTATGTTTCATTTGGTAAACAGTTCCCTGTTTAGTCTATAAAATAAGTGATTACAGACATACTCCATTTTATACCTCTTTGCTTTATTGTGCTTTGCAGATACTGAATTTTTTACAAATGACGTCTATGGCAAGTTTATTGGTGCCACTTTTTTTCAACAATATGTGCTTGCTTCCTGTTTCAGGGTCACATTTTAGTAATTCTCACAATATTTTAAATTTTCCATTATCATTATATCTGTTATGGTGATCTGGAATCAGTGATCTTTGATCTTACTATTGTAATTGTTTTGGGCTACCACAAACCAAGCCCTTATAAGACAGCATACATAATAGATAAATGTGTGTGTTCTCACTGCTGTACTCACTGGCTGTTTCCGTCTTTCTCCCTCTCCTTTGACCTCTCTGTTCTCTGAGACACAACAATATTGAAAGTAGGCCAATTAATAACCCTACAATGGCCTTTAAGTATGCCAGGGAAAGGAAGAGATTCACATCTCTCACTTTAAATTAAGAACTAGAAATGATTAAACTTAGTGAGAAAGGCATGTTGAAAGCCAAGATAGATATGTTAAAATCTAGGCCTCTTGTGCCAAACAATTAGCCAAGTTGCGAATGCAAAGGAAAAGCTCTTGAAGGAAATTAAAATGCCACTCCAGTAAAGACATGAATGATAAGAAAATGAAACAGCCTTATTGCTGATATGAGGAAAGTTTAAGTGCTCTGTATAAAAGATCAAGCAAGCCACAATATTCCCTTAAACAGAAGCCTATTCCAGACCAATGCTCTAATTGTCTTCAATTCTAGAGACCTAAAGTTTAAAAAAAAATTAGAGAAGAAAAGTTGGAAAAAGTTTGAAGCTATCAGAAGTTGGTCAATGAGGTTTAAGGAGAGAAGCCATCTCCATGAAATAAGAGTGCAAGGTGAAGCAGCAAGTGCTGATGTAGACACTACAGCAAGTTATCCAGAGCATCTAGCTAAGACAATTGATAAAGGTGGCTACATTAAACAACAATGTTTCCTGTCAAGGAGACAACCTTATACTGGAAAAAGATATCATCTAGAACTTTCATAGCTAGAGAGAAAAAGACAATGTCTATTTTCAAACTTTAAAGTTTGGTGGTTGTGCTCTACAAATGGAATAACATAGCCTGGAAGACAGCATATCTGTTTATGGCATGGTTTATTGATACTTTAATCCCATTGTTGATATCTTCTGCTCAGAAAAAAGATACCATTCAAATTATTACTGTTCACTGACAATGTACCTGGTCATCCAAAAGCTCTGATG
Source organism: Aotus nancymaae (assembly GCF_030222135.1). Classification (NCBI taxonomy): domain Eukaryota; kingdom Metazoa; phylum Chordata; class Mammalia; order Primates; family Aotidae; genus Aotus; species Aotus nancymaae. The sequence goes on along the minus strand of NW_026988473.1, from coordinate 20,643,619 downwards.
GAAGATGCATGAAGAGATGAATGTTTCCAGGGCTATTCCCACAACATTCGTTAGATCAAAGAGTAATTTTTATTTTCAAGTGTTGTTATTTAAGAAATACATTTTGTAAGGTTATAGCTGATGTAATGATTCTTCTGATAGATCTGGACTATTTTGAAACCCTTCTGAAAAGAATTTACCATTCTTGATGCCATTAAGAACATTTGTGTTTTATGGAAGGAGGCCGAAATATCAACATTAACAGGAGTCTGGAAGCTGATTCCAACCATTATGGATGATTTTGAGGAGTTTAAGAGCTCATTGAGGAAGTAACTGCAGATGTGGTGGAAAAAGCAAAAGAACTGGACTCAGAAGTGGAGCCTGAAGATGCGATTGAATTGCTGCAATCTTAGGATCAAACTTTAAATAGTGATAAGTTTTCTTCTTATGTATGAGCAAAAAAGGTGATTTCTTGAGATTTAGAATATTCCATAAACTTAGTTGATAAAGCAGTGGCAGAGTTTGAGGATTGATTCCAAACTTGCAAGAACTTTTACTGTGAGTAAAATGCTATCAAACAACATCACATGCCACAGAGAAATCTTTCATAAAATGAAAAGTCAATTATGTGGCAAACATCATGGCTTCCTTATTTTAAGAAATTGCCACCAATATCCCAACCTTCAGTAACTACCACCTTGATCATTCAGCAGCCAAGAAAAGACCAGTCAAGAAAATACCCTCCACCACAAAAAAGATTCTGACTTGCTGTAGGCTCAGAATATTGTCAGCATTTTTTTTTTTTTTTTTTTTACCAAAAAAAGCATTTTTAAATTAAGGACATTCCTTATTTAATAAATGGGGTTGAGAAAATTGGCTAGCCATATGCAGAAAACTGAAACTGGTCCCCTTCCTTACACCTTATACAAAAATTAACTAAAGATGGATTAAAGACTTAAATGTAAAACCTAAAACCATAAAAACCCTAGAAGAAAACCTAGGTAATACCATTCAGGACATAGGCATCGGCAAAGACTTCATGACTAAAACACCAAAAGCAAAATGGTAACAAAAGCCAAAATTGACAAATGGGATCTAATTAAAATAAAGAGCTTCTGCACAGCAAAAGAAACTATCATCAGAGTGAACAGGCAGTCCACATAATGGAAAAAAATTTTTGCAATTTATATACCTGACAAAATGCTAATATCGAGAATCTACAAGGAACTTAAACAAATTTACAAGAAAAAAACCCAAATAACCCCATCAAAAAGTGGGTAAAGGATATGAATAGACACTTCTCAAAAGAAGACATTTATGTGGCCAGCAAACATGAAAAAAAGCTCATCATCACTGATCATTAGCGAAATTCAAAGCAAAACCACAATAAGATACCATCTCACGCCAGTTAGAATGGCAATCATTAAAAAGTCAGAAAAATCAACAGATGCTGGAGAGGATGTGAAAAAACAGGAACGTTTTTACACTCCTAGTGGGAGTGTAAATTAGTTCAACCATTGTGGAGGACAGTGTGGCTATTCCTCAATGATCTAGAACCAGAAATACCATTTGATCCAGCAATCCCAATACTGGGTATATACACAAAGGATTATAAATCATTCTGCTATAAAGACACATACACACAAATGTCTATTGCAGCACTATTCACAATAGTGAAGAATTGGAACCTACCTAAATGCACATCAATGATAGACTGAATAAAGAAAATGTGGCACATATACACCATGGAATACTAAGCAGCCATAAAAAAGGATGTTCATGTCCTTTGCAGGGACATGCTGAAGCTAGAAATCATCATTCTCAGCAAATTAACACAGTCACATAAAACCAAATACCACATGTTCTCACTCATAAGTGGGAACTGAACAATGAGAATACATGGACACAGGGAGGGGAACATCTCACACAGGGGCATGTAACGGGGCATGGGACTAGGGGAGGTATAGCATTAGAAGGAATACCTAATGTAGATGACGGATTGATGGGTTCAGCAAACTACCATGGCATGTGTATACCTATGTAATAAACCTGCATGCTCTTCACATATATCCCCAAACTTAAAATACAGTAAAAAAATTAAGGACTTTTTTCAGACAGAATGTTGTGTACTTAACAGACTATAGAATAATATAAACAGGATTTTTATGTGCACTGAAAAAACAAAAATTTCTTGCAACTCGGTTTATTATAATATTTCCTTTATTGCAGTATTCTGGAACCAAACCCACACTCTCTCTTTTCTCTTGATAATTAGAATTTTTATCTTACATGTTGCTAGTCTAGTGCTTGTGACACCAAGTCACTCACTAAGTATTTTTTGTAACAAATATAATAATGTAGCAAATACCTAATTTGACATAACCTAGATCACAGAGGATATTCTATTTGTCTCTAATCCTTTCTTTGTATAGCAATACAATCACCATATTTTAAAAATAAGACTTAAAAAAAGAAGGAAAAAAAATCCCCTACTCTCAAAAATGATAGCCCAATGACTGTCATATCATGTCAAAAATTTCAAAGCAAAGCAAGCTTCTATTAGTATTACCAGAGGGTACTCGACCTTGGGAAAACTTAGAGTTGACTGGTATCAAAGGAATAGCAAATGCTCCATTTTCTGACTCAGTCTTCAATTACTTTGATGAGCAATTAAAATGCTAATTAAAAAACAATCTAAAACTTAACACTCAGAAGGTTATGAAATAATGTACTCATATGTCGTACACGCAGACAACTAATAAGGTCACCAAACAACGGTTAATAAGAAGAGCTAAATCATCACAATAATTTTGACGTTAAGATATTTTTATTTGGTTACAATGTCATAGCCATCATCCATCTCCAGCTAAGTAAATATAAATTAGTTTATTTATTTGTTGTAACTTTCTCTTAGGAAAACACTGTTTTACTAAAATTAAACAATCATAGGAACAGTGTAAGCAATTTTCCTAAAATAGAGTAACAGAATATTGATAACTCAATGTGAATATTGTTGAGGAACATGGAGTTTTTTAATTTGCTCTTTTAATACCTGGGCATTGAACATTTTATTCTTTGTTCACAATTGCTCGAGAGGGAGTTTGAACAGTTTTGAATTATTTAGTTTTTCTTCACGTTGTTGTCTCAACACACTGAAGTAGTGTTCTTAATCTACAGTGTATAAAAATTAAAGTATTAATTAAAAACCCAATGAACAATTTAGAAGTTAATAATGAGAATCCTCATCTAAAAGGTAGGCTGAATGACAGAAGAAAAGTCCTACCCACTGTGATCTGCTCATGGCCTAGAACTGCACCTAGCATAAAAGGATGTCATTTGTTGATGAAAGCAAGTCACATAAAAATTATTTTGACCAAATGTAATTCCCTCTAGAAATGCCATTCTTTAGACTGGAAGGATCCTCTATTATTTAAAAATAAACTATATTTTATGATTAAAATATAAATATTTAAATGCTAACTAACCTGGTAAAGAACTCCAGCATATTCAGATAAGCAAATATCAATATAAGCATTAAAAAAAAATTCTACAAATATTGCCAAAGAGTTGGGGCCAAGGTCTTGAAAAGTTTCATTTCCAAACAGACTTTTGATTAAATAGAAAGAATCTACATTTCTTTCTACTTTGTCTGCAAATGTATGTTCTCTCAAATTCTATTTGCTCTATTTCCACTTCCAGGAGTTCCCCCTCAGTATTGTTGCAATTTTATTTTTGCTTATCATAACTTCAGCCTCTCTCTGCTTAAATTTATTCCACACAATGTTGTCACTTTCCTTCCGAAAACAGGACATATTTTTAGTATTCACAGCACACACATGCGCACACACACAACACACACACACACACACGTACTGAAATGGAAATGAAACAGGATCAAGTAGAAACTCAACTTTGCCATTCAAAGCCTTGAAGAGGGCCTCAAGTCCTCCTCCAGTGTCTTTCAACATACTAGTTGCTAATTTATCGAATAATTTTACTTTTCTGACTCTTTATTCACATGTTCCCTTATGCTTGGAACGCCTTTTTTCTTTTCCATTTGGGCAAATATATTACTTGATCTTTTAAACTGAAACAATACATTATTTCTCTATGTATTTATTTTATGGAATGAAGAAGATCCTCCTCTGATGTCCATAGAGAAGACGTGGAATAGACACATGGTTATAAGATAAATTGATAATTTATCTGGATATGGGACTCATGATCACAAATTTATATGTATATACATTCATGTATACATGTATTTGTAATATGTATGCACTCATGAAATATGCTGCCAGAAATATTTTAACAATTAATTGTCTGTTTTATCCAAAAGCGATTTTAAGTAAGACATGATTTGTACAATTGATGCAAAAGCCTATTTTTAGTAGTTAAGATGTTTCCCAAACTAGTCAATTACATTACAATTGACTAGATGTGCTGACAAAGCAGCAGGTTTTATATGTGGAAGCATATTTGTAAACCAGATAGTAGGAGTTCCCAAACTCAAAGACTTTTAAGGTGTATACACATAGCATACGCAGTCTGCAAGGCAGTAGATGGTAAGTCGTTTATATGCTTATACAAGCACAACACCTGTCTAGTTTTATGCCCCTTAAAACACTGTGTGGGCCTATCAAACAGTCAAGCAAAATATATTCTAAGGGGTCTACTGCTCAACAGCTGCTGGCTTGAGAGCACTGACGTTAGCATTTTCATTCAGGCTGCTAGCATTTTTAGTTTTAACTTTCTGTGATGAGTCTATTTTCTATTCAATTTTGAATACAACTATATTTACAAATTATAATGATCAAATGATTTAAGAGTAACACAGAGAATGTTGGTTCATTTAACCTTGTAATTACATTAGCTTTGGTAAGACTACTCTGCAGCTTCTATCAGTGATTCATAACAACAAATATTAATTAAGCATCTACTCTTTCTAGAACAGGGCTGGTATCTGGAGATTAGAAGATAAATCACACTTGATTTCTCCATGTAAGACACTTAACTGTGTGGAAGACTATTGCAAACAGGTAATGTCAACATAGAATATTCTAGGACACTATAAGCATTCAATATATGTTTGCTTAAATAGTGTGTTAAGTGAATAAATGGCGTGAGTGTGGAAAAGATGGGCTGGGAAAACACGAGGGAGCCAATACAAACCAAGGTATGTGGAAGAAACAGAGAAAATAGGTTCATAAGAAAGATAATTTTTGAGAACCATTTGAGGACAAATAGAAATTTGCCAGGCTAAGAAGGGAAGCTAGATAGTACAGGGAGAATAAAGATTAAAAGAAAAATAGCATCCAGAAATGTAACTTGGTATGTATATTTTGCAATTCAGTGCTCATCTATTTTTAAATTGCCACCTATAATAAAGGCTGTAAGAAAAAATATGCACAATTAATTTTGGCAATAAATAACTGCTAGTTCAAAATATGAAAAGCAGCAGTGAAAAAGGCAGAGCTGTGCAGAAAACAATGGGACATACTTTCTACACATTTTCAATTCATTATTTGTGCATGCCGAGCTATGCAGCTATTCCTCAAGAGAAGTGAGTTAAAATATTAAACCTAAGGGAGAAAATAGGAGAGTAATTCGGTGCAAGAAGCCTCAAAAGAAATCCTCAAGTCTTCTGAAATGTTGCATTTGATCACGTTCAGACCTGTATCATAACCCTCTACAACACCCTTAGGGATTGACCTTCTTTCGCTGTATCAAAAGCCTAGGTAGAATTGCAGGAGGGAGAGTTTCACAACACCAGACTCACTGTATAAATCTCCCAACCAAAAGAAATAAAACATGCTAAAGTGACAATCATAACTCTTTCCTTGCCATCAAGTTCCAACACAAACAGAGAGAAAACATAGATGGAGTAGCTAAATCATCAGCCCCTTGGTGAAGCCTTTCAAATAGTAGATCTTGTTTTCTACCATCGTGTGTGATTTCGAGATACATTTCTTACTTAAAATATGCATATGTGTACTTGGAAAAAGAAACAGAATCAGATTATGAGAAATAAAATGTGTGTGTGTATACATCTCTGGGTTACTGTTATATACACACATACACACACACGTATGTATACACACCCATACACATATATATATTATATGTAGTTATATACACTCTAAAACTTTCATTATACATGAGGTCAGCTATTAGGTTTAAAACCACTTAAAAATACATTTGCCTTTCTCAAATTTTTCTGGCTTTGAAAGCACTGTGCTTCTCTCTTGGTTTTCCTTATCTCACTTTAATTAGGCTTGCTGAAGAAAATGTAAGACACATTGTATAAATTACCAAGCAGAACTTTGGCCAAGAACCTGCTCATACCAAGTAGCTTTTAAGAAAAATCATGCTATTACTTTCACAAGGCTCCTTAGAGCAGAAGTCCTCTCCACCTGAAGTTGATTTTATTTAAAATGAGTAGTAGGTATTTGTACAGTGTGACTGAAAAGGCCAAAGGTTGAACAATGACCCACAGTTACTGCAGAAGCTACCATTACTATAGTTGCTGATAACAACATCTGCCATCACTCTGCCTCCTGTCTGGACTATAGACTCTTTGGGCTGTGCCAGTTCACTTCTGTATGGTGAGCACTAGTGTAGTGCCTAATCTCATACACACACCCAGAATATCTTTGCTAAATAAAAATAAAATATCTAACAATTATATAGTACAAAGGACTACTTATATATATTATATCCTTTAAACTGTAAAACAAACATTTTAGAGATTATAATTTAAGCATGATGAAAAAGTGGCTCAGTGTATATATTGCCCGACAAGTTTATTCAGTGGACAAATCATAGATCTAATGTTATAACTCAGGTCCTTTGAATGTAATACTACCCACTACGGCAGCTTGACACGAAATAAACTACACCAGGTCTATTTTAATAATCAGTGCAAGCTCAGTATTGGGACGTGCTGGATGCTTACTAAATCCAGTGGGTAGAAAAGAGAAAGCTAAGATCAGGGAAAATTGGGATTGAAACACCAATTTGCAACAGATATGCATCTCAATTTGGAAAATCAGCAGTCTAAGTAGCCAAGTTCTAGAAAGAGCAGCATAAATTGGGCTGTTCCCCATAGCTGTAGAGGTACGGAAACATGCCAGAAGCTGTCTGTGAGTAAAGGTGATACAGGCACATTGTACTGTCATCACTTTAGTTAAAAAATGTACAGCAGGATTGGAGACAAACACCTATGAATTCAGAAAATTTCCTCATGGGCATAGCAGTTCAAGGCATAGCCAGGTCGAGAGATTCTCCAGTTGAGCTGGGGTTCAAGGAAGAAAACCAGGGATAAACAGAATGAAAAAATAACTTGGGCATATGTAACACACAGTGGGAATTTTGGGGAAAGCTGCAGTTTGATGGACTTGAGAGGACCTACGAGTTCATTCCAGACTCAATTCCAATCTTTCTGCCCCAGATTAATCTCAGACCCTCTGATGGGGTAGCATGGGTGAGATTTGTGCTTACTGAGTCAAGAGTATTTGGAGCTGAATCTTTAGGTTGAAGTTACATGCATGATAATTCTGGGAAGCAATCACTTAGATGTTTCTTTTTTAATTATGCAATTTACACTCATCTAACTTATAATTCCAAAACATCCTTGACAAATTCACCCCAACCTGAAATCCTATATAAACCCTAACAGAGAAGGATTTGATAAAACTTTTAACTGTGGTGGGTTTTTTTTAGATCAATTGTTTTAACATTTCTACTGTGATAAAAATTGTGTTTTAAAATTTGCAATATTGACTGCTCTTAATAAAATCTTTGAAAAAGATTATAATATTTCCAAAACTGGTTCATCAATGGGTCTGACTGACCCAGTGTCACTTTATAGTACATATATTAAGAATGTCGAAAATATGCAGCCCATGAAGGGAACCCAGTTGTTTTCATTCAAAAGATATTATAGATGTCACGAATCATTTAGTAACTAAGAAAAGGGGGAAAAAGCCACAAGTAATAACATATTGCAATAAATTTTCACATCTGGGTTATAATTTAAATTACTTATGGTGAATGCATTTGCTTTACTTATTTTAATTAAGCATTTATAAAGATAATTCCATTTTGTTGATCTAAGTAAACTATTAACTTATTCACTCATTCGTTATAATCAACATATAAGTAAGCATCATTTTCATAAAAAGCATCATTTTATTAGAATTTTATAAAACTCATTCCTTGTTTATGACTAGAAAAAAATATTCATCCTTAGCTGATACCATGAAATATGACCAGCACATTTTCCAAAACAGAAGGGTCTATTTTTTACATACTTAATTGTTCATTTCTGTCTCCAATCACAGCCTCATTCTTATGATTATCATAGGAGAATCTTTGAGAGTAAGAGCTAACTTCTTATACTTGCTTAGGATCCTCAAGGGGAAGATTGAGGAAAGAAGATCCTGAAGTCATTTCAGAATTTAGTTATAGTGAAACTGGTCTGAAAAACTAGAACATGGGAAGATGAAAGAAGTCACAAGCATAAAGGTGAAACGGTTGTTAACTAGAGTCTGAGGTATGCCTGAGCACTGAGCAGAGAAAATATAAGGCGAAACTAGTCAGTATAAAGGAAACAGGTCACTAAGGAAGGAATCGGAACATAGATAGTCACAAGCTTACGGATGAGTAAAGTACAAGGTTGAGGCCGGGCGCGGTGGCTCACGCCTGTAATCCCAGCACTTTGGGAGGCCCAGGCGGGTGGATCACGAGGTCAAGAGATCGAGACCATCCTAGTCAACATGGTGAAACCCCGTCTCTACTAAAAATACAAAAATTAGCTGGGCATGGTGGTGCGCACCTGTAGTCCCAGCTACTCGGGAGGCTGAGGCAGGAGAATTGCCTGAACCCAGGAGGCGGAGGTTGCGGTGAGCCGAGATCCCGCCATTGCACTCCAGCCTGGGTAACAAGAGCGAAACTCCATCTCAAAAAAAAATAAATAAATAAATAAAAAGAAACGTACAAGGTTGAGCTGGAATACATCTCAGCAGAATCACTGTGCTTCCATGTATCCCATGATGCTCCCAGAAAATTATACACAGGGTGACCATGTCATCCTGGTTCACATGGGACTTTCTGGTGAATATCCCACATCCTGAGAATCCTGAGATCCAAACAAACTGGGCATTTGTCCACCACTTTTACATATCCAAAGCAATCCGCAGGCACTTTTGTCAAAGGTAATGCCCGGAGTTGTTTTAATACCCAGGGAAGCCAAGGCACTTATTTTTGGAGCATTTCTTCTAGATTCTCTACATCTTATCAAACACATTAAAATGCACCGATATCCCACATTAAAGATAATGTGTAAATATAATATTTGAAATAAAAACATTGAAAGATTTTTTTCAAAGCTTCTTTTGAAATTAAGTTGGCAAAAAGTACACAGTTTAGAGTTGGGTATAATTTGTGGCTGTGAACACTGAGAAAAATCTAACCTATAAATAATTTTAGAATCTATAATTTTTAAGAATGACAAAAAATAAAATAAACTTACCAAATTAGTAAAATTTATGTTATTGAGTCAGTAGGTATTTAACTATTTATATTTTATTTTTGCATTAATAAGCTTTTATTTTCAAAGTCTTGATCATTTTTTTTGACACATTGCTATGGTTTACATGTGTCCTCCAAATGTTTATGTGTTGGAAACTTGGATTAATGGATTAATGAGGGCTCTGCCGTCTTTAATGGATTAATGTTGCTATCACAGAAAAGGGTCATTATCCTGGGAGTGGCTTTATTATGAAAGAGAGCTCTCTCTGGCCAACTTGTCTTGTCTTCTCATAGTGTGATATCCTCTGCCATGTTATGACACAGCAAGAAAGTCCTCACCAGATGATGGTGATAAGCATGCTCTTGGACTTTCTAGCCTTTCAAATTGTATGAACAGTGTTTCTCTATAAATTACCCAGTGCTATTCTGTTATAGGAATGGAAAACAGACTACGACACATATCAACAATACACACACACACACACACCTATCAATGGATTGTTCAGTCTCTTCTCTTTTAGCCAACCAGGAGGAGCACAGCTGCTCTACAGTCTGATTTCATAGTGGTCAAGTGTGCCACAACATAGTTTTGTTCTTAGTTCCTATATCGAAGAAATATTCTAATATTACTTACACTGCCAGAGAACAAATATATCCAAAATTTGCTTCATGGTTTCATGAAGCTATCATGTTTTATTTTATACCATATGTTTAATAATTGCAATTTTGATTTTCTTTGGATTGTTGGTATTTTATTTTATTTTATTTTATTTTTTGTTGTTGTCATGTTATTTTGTTTGTTTTTATTTAAAATTTTATTTTATTTTTATTTTAACTTCCGTGGTTACATGTGCAGGATGTGCAGGTTTGTTACATAGGTAAATATGTGCCATGGTGGTTTGCTGCACCTATCAACCCATCAACTAGGTATTAAGGCCAGCAAGTATTAGATATTTTTCCTAATGCTTTCTCTCCCCTTGAACGCCCCTCCCACTAGACAGGCCCCCATGTGTGTTGCTTCCCGCCCTATATCCATGTGTTCTCATTGTTCAATGTTCAACTCCCACTTAAAAGTGAGAACATGAGGTGTTTAGTTTTCTGTTCCCAAATTAGTTTCCTGAGGATAATGGCTTCCAGCTCCATCCCTGTCCCTGCAAAGGACATGATCTTGTTCCTTTTTATGGCTATGATATTTTAAATATGAACACTGGGGAGAGGTTAACTGGGAGGAAGCAGGATGAATAGACACCCACACACATATATAGACCAACTATCAAAATAATTGAAATGTTAGAATTAGAAGTAAGTGTACACACACACACACAGATACATTTTCTAACCAAATTTACTTGTTTAAAAATAAGGAAACTGAAACCAAAGAGCTAAATATTTTTAAACAACAAATATGTAGAATTGAATTGAAATTGAAATTGAAAAATTAATATAAATAATGTATTCTATGCATGCTTTATGTAAAATAGTGGTAATATCCTTGAAACCATCTGTAGGCAGAAAGACAAAATATTTACCAGTTGAGAAATGACAGAAAATTAAGATTAGGGAAACTTGTAAATATTAGAGCCTATTAGGACTCAATATTCTTGAAATATAAAAATGTAACTGTGAAAACTCCTTGGAATTTATGTTTAGAAGAAAGTAGCAAAAACTTCTTTTTAAAAAATTGTCTTCTGTTGTTTTTTAAAAAAATGATGACAAAGGATATCAGAAGGTAAGAGATTTCTATGAGAGTTGGAATGTGAATAATTCTTCAACAATTATGGTCAGAAATAAACTCTTTGGTAATTATTTCAGAGGCATATAAAATTACAGTAGCCTTCATTCTTAAACTCATTCAGGGTTTTTAACTTAATTCAAGTAATATTTTAGTTTTTTTTTTTAAGATTCTAGGCAATGATTACCAAGTGTTTTCAAGGAATTATAGCAGATAAATTGACTTGGAAAGGTGAATAATGGCCCAAAGGGAACAGAATTTCTCATCATTATTTACATCCACTTTCTTCCTTTCTCTCAATTCCAGATGTCTTTGAACTGTTACTTCATTTTAAGAAACTCATAGGGTCTTTTGTAGTGGGTTTCTGTAACAATTTATGCTGTTTCAATACTTTAAAGGATTAATAATAACCTGGAATCTTCTCTCCTTTTGGTGGAAAAGAGAAATTTAACTTAGATTTGCTTTTTATCTTTTTTTGTCTTTCTAAATCATTTTAGGATACACGATAGAATGAAAAGTAGTACAGGTGTTGACATCAGACTGAGTTTCAAATTTAGCACCAACCAACACAGATGCTGAAGGAAGCATTTTTTAAAAGTTAAAATATGAATTAAATACAAATATAAAATAGATTCATGTCAAATATTTTAATTCATTCATTAATAAGAAAATCTAAATGATGTCACAATAGTTTGAAAGGAGAATTTAAAGTATCACTCATATATATTAAACAGAACTGGTTAAATAAGTTTATGAGTAGATGCACAATTAGATTTTTCACTAGTGGGGGAGGGTCAAGGAATTGTGTTGCTTCAAAGGAAAGAATTCAAGTGCACATTTACGGGCACAAAGCATTTGCACCACAATACAATCAGTTTTTACAATTTACAGACTTATAAGGTAGCTCAAAGACAATGAAAGGCTCAAACACAATAGAAGTAAATAACCTGGAAGATACCCAATAAACAATGCCTAGTTTTTTTACTCGAAATACTCAATAATCTTGTTGATCCATTTAAAAGTTTTTCATAATTTTTGCTGATATAGACTGTGCCATCAAAGGCTTTTTTTCTGTCATGTTGCCCTTTCTGTACAATATAAACAAATGTTATCTATTCATTGTATTATAAATTAAATTAGAAAATATTTCTAAATCAATGCCAGATTCATGGTTGTCACTTGATAAGATGCATTCTTCCCAATTATCTATCTTTGATTTTTTTTTTCTGATAATGCCTCAATGAAAAGTGAATGTTCAAATTTTCTCTCTCTCTCTCTCTCTCTCTCTCTCTCTCTCTCTCTCTCTCTCGCTCGCTCTCTCTCCCTCTTTCTTTCTTTTTGTGGGGGCAGGAGGTTTGTTTTTCGAACAAAGTCTCACTCTGTTACCCAGGCTAGAGTTTAGTAGTATGTCCACGGCTCACTGCAGACTCGACCTCCTGGTCTCAAGTGATCCTCTTGCTTTGGCCTCCCAAAGCGTGGGATTACAGGTGTGAGCCACTGTGCCTCGCCCTAGATTTTCTTTATGTGTTTTTGGCCATCTAGTATACGTGCTTGCTGAGCTTTCTTCTTGTCCTCTCTTTCACACACACACACACACACACACACACACACACAAAAAAAAAAAAAAAAAAAAAAAAAAAAAAAACCTAAGACATTTGCTCATACTATCTCATTTAATTGTCTAAGTAACCCAACAAATTCCCTTTTCTAGTAAAGGAAACTGAGACTTAGAAAAGCTAAACTGCTCAAGATCACACATATAGCAGGTGAGTGCACTGGCTTCAATTTCAAGTACATCTGAATTCAGAGTACTTAATTTTATTTCCTTCTAATCTATCCAGTTAGGTTTTCTGGCCATGTGAGAACCACCCACTAAATACAGATTTGAGTCAGTCTGTAAGGATACATTCATGTTTGCCTGGATTTTTACCCACATTTATTTCCTGCTTTTTTGGTGGTTTTAAATTTTTACATCATATGCCCTAAAGCTCAATTATTCTTCAGTCAACCCTGAAGAAAATGTCCAACCACCACAGAGGACCTGTGAACAAAAATTATTATTTCTAGCATGTTGTCTGTATCTACGAGACAATCTAAAAAGGCTGGAAATGGAATCCCAGACAGTTGGCATTCATGATAATTCAAATCACAAGAAAACAATCAAGCAGGCAAGCTTCCCTGGGTGTACTTCTGGACATAGATGGCATATTTAGGCACATAGAGCAAATATAGTCTCCGAGAACAATTTGTAATTTCTGGTCCAATACCTTCAAATTAGAAGTAGCGGCAAAACAAGAGAAACACACACACATCTAAAAACCAGCTTTAATTCTGTTGAGGGGGAGCAGGTCCCAAAGGTTTTCAGTGATCTTCTCTTTATTTTTGTATAAATCCCTATAAACCAGTTAATCCTCTTAATTTCCCTAACCTCATTTACATTTTCAATGCTAATTTCCCACCAGGTTATAAATTCCCTGGGTGAGGTGTTTCCTTAGCCTTGTTCCCACTTTATTTGCGGCTCCCAGTTCTAATATCAGCTTAAAGTTTTCTTGTTGCCTACTCTAAGTCTGGCACTATCATGTATGCTACAAGAGGAATGCTGGTTTGTTCTAATGAGAGAGAATCAAAAAGAATAGAGTATTTAAGGCAACCTTTGGCAACACTGACATTTAGAGACTGTCACTAGGTGACTTTTGCAAGTTCAAGCTCATAAACATAGGAACAGAAGGAAAGAAATGTACATTTACTTACATAAACTAGATACATGTGCACAACATACATACATACATACATACATTCAGCATGAAGAAATCTCAACCCCCAAAAGTGTTTTAATTAAAATGTTGATGGGGGTTAGGATATGCTACCCCCAAATATGGCACCCTAGCATTTGAAAAAACAACGGGAAAGAGAAGGTCACTCTCACCTTCCCCTCACCCCTTCTCCTGACAGTTTCTTTCGCTGTGCAGAAGCTCTTTAGCTTAATTAGATCCCACTTGTCAATTTTTGTTTTTGTCGCAATTGCTTTTGGGGACTTAGCCAAAAATTCTTTGCCAAGGCTCGATAACAAGATGGGTATTCCTAGGTTTCCTTCTAAGATTTTTATAGTTTGAGGTCTTATATTTAAATCTTGAGTTTTTTTTTGTATATGGTAAAAGGCAAGGGTCTAGTTTCATTCTTCTGCATATGGCCAGGCAGTCATGGACTCCATAGGAGGTATATATAATCTTACTGTGTGCCAGGTCAAATTGGGTAACATGATAAGAATTCAGCAAACCATCAGAGAACTCAGAAGACTGTCTTTTTTGTTTCAGTCCTAAAGATTGTTTCCATATTGTTTTCTCCACATAAACATCTGCATAATTTTTTTGTGTATAATGTATTTATGCATCTGTATTAAGTTCAGGGATGTCAAATGTTCCTGTATTCACCTTAGTATGTTTTACGAGCGAGGCCTAAGCTTTTGAATATAATAAAGCTTAGCAAATATTTGTTATGTGAATGAAAAACTCTGAACATATATAAAGTATAATATTTGGAAGAGCAATAATGAACTGTTGGCCTACTACCAGAAATAGGCTATTAAGACAGTTTGTCTGGTCAACTCAATATTTTGTAAATATCGGGTTAGTTGCCACTGTTTAAAATTAAGAAATTTTGCATTTAAAGAAACAAACAATATTTTAGGCTTCTCTTAACATACCAGGAAATCTGACAGCCCTGAACTGACTTCCTACCTGCCAAAAATTGGCTAGAATGAAGTAAGGGACCCCTTTTAGAGGGGGTTATATGTTCACCAGCTTACCACAGAAACTACTTACTACTTGATACCAGGCCTCCATTAGGGATTTGACCTCTTGGTTTCAGTTTCTACTTGTATAAAAATATGACTTGAATTGGTTTAGGGAACGTACATGGAGGTTGATGAAGCTCTGTGTATTCACAGTGCAGTATTAGGAGATCTCTAATTCTTCACCGTGTATGTGCTTATACGTGGCTTTTTCTAGGAAATGGTTCTATCAAATTTTCAAAAGAATGCTTATTTAAAAACATGAAGAAACGTGGGATTAGTCAGGCAGTGAATAAGCGAGTATTTACTGAATGTCTACTACGTACAGTGCCCTTAGGTCTTTCAAGTGTCCATATGCACAAAAGCAAAAACGACATTGACCAAGATTTTACATATAGCAAAGAACCAATCAACGTTTTACTGACTTAATTCAGCATTGTGCTTAAAACTGAACGACAGTCTCTCAATAGCAGTTCTCAACTGAAACGCACATTTCACTGTAGCAGTTTTCTAGGACTTTAATCAGACTGTTCAGCCTCCATACTTTAGCCAAGAAAAAGGAGTTCAAATAAAGGGAAAGCCTTGTGGTGAAAGAGTTCTCAACCTGAAACTAAAAGTACATACACTGCTTGTCACCTTCTTTCTCAACACCTCCAATTTATACACAGTGTGACATTTTAGAAAATCAAAGCATTTAATATTGACTCAATCCAAAATATTCCAACTGATTAAATATACATCACCTTCTTTGGTATTTAATGACTCCTGAAGCTAAACTAAATTTCTAAGAAGCATGAATGCCTTCCTAGTTTAAGACTTTGTTTTTCTTGATTTTTTAAAGTGAGAAACACATGCCTCAGAAAAGCTCTAACTATATTCTATGCAGATACACTCACACCATCACACCACCTGGGTTTAAAAAACATTAAATTGAATCTCAAGAAAAAGATTGCTATTAAAAGGAATTTGTTGGCTGGCGTGGTGGCTCAAACCTGTAATCCCAGCACTTTGGGAGGCTGAGGCTGGTGGATCACAAGGTCAGGAGATACACACCATCCTGGCTAACATGGTGAAACCCCATCTCTACTAAAAATACAAAAAATTAGCCAGGCATGGTGGTGCACACCTGTAGTCCCAGCTACTCGGGAGGCAGAAGCAGGAGGATCACTTGAACCCAGGAGGTGGAGGTTGCAGTGAGCCAAGATCACACCACTGCACTCCAGCCTGGGTGACAGAGCAAGACTGTCTCAAAAAAATAAAAAAAGGAATTTGTTTTAGAATTCAAGAGGTCACCCACAAATGGATAACTTTAAGCTTTTAAGAAAGGAGAACCATCATATTTGAACCACTTTTATATATGTACAAGCAACGCTTGTTCCAGTTTGGCACACAGAGAGGTGTACCTTCTTCCACAACTGCAAAATATTAATGGGAAATTCATATAGCAAGATTGGTTATAGTCACCGGTGCCAAGTAAAGGGGAAAAAAAATAGACCAAGCAGAAGAGCTCATTTTTAATGGTCATAAAGATACCTTTTCAGAAATACTGGGAAAGGAAGTCTTATGAATTAGGAATGAGATAAAGGATATAAAAGTTACATATCAGATATGGATAAACATTTAGACTGAATTTTCTGACTACATACAGGCATTCAGAGAGTATAGTGATTGAAGTACAGTACTGTTCCAGTCTTAAAGCTGTAAAATAGTATGTTTTATGTATCTATAATAATGAATTAGACTTGCATAGCACTCTAGATTTTATGAAGATTATTACATACCGCACTCTAGATTTTATGAAGATTATTACATACATTATGTCACCTTATCATTAGAAGAGAGAAGTTACCATCAATAAGTGGGTGAATTATAATCCAAGACCAGATACATACACAAACATACACAGAAATGTGCACACTTACATGCACATATATAAACATACACACTCACATATACTTTCATATGTATACATACACTCAAACACATATATGAATATGTACAAACACACTCACAGACTGGAAGCTTATACTTACTATTCACACATGCTCACATACAGTCTCACAATTGTACTCACACTCATATATACTCACACAATTATAGACTCACAAACATTGACATATGATCTACTTAAATATATGTACACTTTTGAAAATTTTATGTGTCTAGTTTGTTGGCCATCTGCAGCTGTATCTTATTAAAAGATAAATTTCCCAAATCAAAATTTACCCACCTAGCACAGATCTCTAAATTAAAGAAGCAGAAAGAGCTTTAATCTCTTTCCAACTAAAATGGTTTACAGTTACAAGAGTTTACTAGTTAATCTTTATTTGTCTTGAATATCTCTTCTTTGATATAGGACAAACTACTTGTTCCATTATGATACATCTTTGTCAGATGATAGCAAACCTGTAGTGTTTCTGAAATAATTAGTTTTGAATCGCAGTCACAAGGTGCTTGTAATCAAATGTAAAGACCTTCCATGGGACTAGAAACCAGGTGTGGCAACCCAGAGAGCAAATTTGCTCAAAGGTCTATTGTCAGTTGATATGAACAATCACAAAAGCTGACCTCTGAGTCCCTTTGTAGGCCTCTAATTTTATGTTCCTACACAAAACAAATTTTTCTCTAATTTACAATTTTAAGTTGCTTAACTTAAAAGTCAGAGCAAAAATGAGCCACATGGAGAGACCATAAGGAATGTAGGTGGAAAGATTAAAATTGAAGCATAATTCACTGTCTAATGCACATTTCCTTGCCGCAACTGGGCTCCCTCCACCTCCCTAAAGCTCCCTTCTTCGTCACCTTCTCGCTAATATTTTTCTGTGTTTCACTCACATCAATTTTGTCTTAGATCTTCAGGGGGCTGTGCTGGTAACGAAATCTCCAGTTTGCTAATTGGCAATAGACTCAGAGTCAGAGTTGCATGATGACCTATGTTTCACATCTTAATTTGTCACAGGGATACCTTCTTCTTTTTTTTTTTGTTAAATGTTTCTACCCTGCATTAAAAACCTCAGACAATCACGGACACCCAAATGACTGGTTGTAAACAAGCAGCTGTCTTTCAGTTGGTACCACATGGAAAGACATTTATCTTGTCATAATTGGCATGGATAGTAACTGTGAACCATGAGGCAATTACTAGATGAAAGGAGCCCCTGGTTAGCACCTTTGCATTCCAATGAACTACTGCCACCTGTTTTTTTGTTTTTGTTTGTTGTTTTTTTTTTTTTTTTCCTTTTTTGCTTCTTTGCTTTATGCAAGTCTCATAGAAATCCAAAAGGATTGTGCAGAATAGATTTTTTTTTTGCATGATGAGGACAGGATTGAATTCAGAGTATTTGATTTGATGAGGCTGATCTGTTCCTTCTTATGTTCCAGAAGTGCCTACAATGGACAGGGGAGAACTTGATTCTCAGAGGTTGAGTTAGACCCCTAAATAGGCAGATCATAGGCAGGAAGAGGCAGTCAAATCCTCTTGGCTCTTGCACTTTATGGCTGCAGACCACACCACCATCAACACGCCTAGAAAGACTATGTTTTTAAATTGTAAACAGCACTTCCTCGTCCCCTCAGACGCTGATTGTGGCTAAGGCTACAAACTTAAATTAAACTTTACTTAATATTTTATTAATTAAAAATGTTAAATGTTGCTGCTATTGTTCAAAGCTACTATCTAAGAAAGTTTGTATCAAGGCTATTCCTTCCACATACTTCTCCAAGTCAATAATGACATCTAATATTTCGGTCTTTGCTTTGTCCCGACTAAATAATATGAATGCATTATCTCAGTTAAACTTTCAGAAAACTCAGTCATTCTTATTCTTAAACATGAAAAAACCAAGACATAAAAAAGTTAAGCAAATTGCCCAAGCTCATGTACTTAGTATATGAGTTATTGTGTCTACAGCTGTCCGACATTAAAGTATCATATTTAACGTTTTTTTACCATTATGATTTAAAAGGCAATATCATATAGACACTAAATAATTATTTATAATAAATAACATATAAAATTGCATCAGTAGCCATAATTCAGTGTCTGTTTTTATTGCACTTTACCTCATCTCTCACTGAACTCCACAACCACCAAGAAAGATGGATAAGGTATCATCATCTCCATTTGATGAATGGAAACATTGAAAGAGAGGTAAAGTGGCTTTCCAAAACACGTAACATAGATCCAATCACTCCCTCCCCTACACACCCCATCACATACACCTAATAAAGTGCAGTAGAAACAAGATTCCTGAATTTTGATAATCTTCAAACTGTCATCTTTACTGTGGGTGATATATTAGAAGGTAAATTGTGGGTGTTACATGTTCCCAGGAAAATATGAGCTGGACAAAATGAATAGCAATATTATTGGTAGCATTTTTTTTTATAAATGCAATAGGGATTATGCATATTCTAGTAACAAGAAAAATAATAGAAGGTAAACTTTGAACCGTGTCACAGTGGTGGAGAAAGCAATACAAGTGCATAAACAAAAGGAATCTTCATTGTGAATGCAGGATAATATTTTTTCCCAAAGACCTGTCAACTGGACAATGATTTAGCATGGAGGGAGAATTCCCAGTCTGAGCACATTCAGAATAGTCCTTTCCCAAATGTCCACCATTTATCTTGACTGGTTTTTTGACTTCATGATGTTGAGGGATAATTAAACATTGTTTTTGGAGCAATATCTCCTTGGCCAGGCTAGAGCTGGGTCTTGGTGAGAATAACATATTAGAACCAAATTTGTTAACTGCCATCAGGGAACTTATAAAGGTAAATGGTGGTAAAAATACACACATTAAAAAAGCTATGCTCATAAATTATAAAGTGCTAAATATTGTACTATAGACTAGAGGATTCAGCCCAGGGTGAAGACAATGTTCGCCAGTTCCACAACAAATTAGTAGAACAGAATTATAGGACATACTAGTGGAGAAAACTGTCTTCAAAATCCCTTCACTGAAATTAATTTATTCACATAATACAAGACATTTAACTTACAAGTAAATTTCACATCATTTGGTATTATTGAATGTACTTGAATCAGTCTAAGTCTTCTCTAAAATATCCTCACTGTAGTTCAATCGGAAAAGCCATAGGAGCATCACAGTACCAGGGATAAATAAGGCAAAATGCCCGAGGCTTATTACCCTTGCTTTTCTCTTTAACAAGTAATCCTGAATCCTCTTTGTATTTCATTTATCTTGAGCTCTTGCTGAATGCTTTTTGTCTTCCATTTCAGTGAGCATTTCTTCAAAATCGTTACTGATTCTTCCCCCTTTGGTTGCTGTTTACTGGCCAGGAATATATATTTATGTCATTTAATCGCATATATTTTATGATAAGACAAACAATATTTCTTCCTAATTACTTGCATGTAGGATTTAGAGTTGTAAGAGATATTACAAGTTTTATACTTGATGTTTTTCATGTTGTTGGTGAGGAAACCAAGGCATCTTAAGTGGTTAAATTTCAAGACCATGGGGCATAGATAATAGTTGGCATCTGAAGAGACCCACTCTTTTCTCTTCCTTTTTACATCTCTTCAAGCTGTTTTGTTCCTATAAGATATTTATAACCTCCTGGCATTTGAAAGCAAGTTAGTAGAGAGATAATTACTCCTCAACATTTGCTACTGAATGGATAGAGTCATCCAGACCATGGAGACAGAAGGATGAGTTGACGTTCGTGTCTTTAATCTGTTATATCCAACTGTTTCTTTTTTTCTGAAAACTGCTGCTGACTTCAAGTAAGGATATGTGCTCTTTTGGTGTTGAACATATGAGATAAGGTCCATGATGAATTCACATAGCTTTAGTGGGAACAACTAAACATCTCAGTAATGTAAGAGGTCCAAGGATTCCCCAACTAGAATGGATTAGCCATCTCTCAGTAACACAGAGAAGGCCCAGCTATTATTATTGTAGGGTACTGACTTCCATCTAGAAAGTATTTTCCTATCTCAGTGAGATGTGACACTTTGATAAGGGTGAGTCCCAAGGCACCTGGTGGGTGTCTTTTGCCCTAGGAAATAATGTAACCTTCCAGATGGTAAATTTCAAGTACACACAGAACTAACAGTATCCTTAAGTATTTGTGGCCATTGCCCCTACGTGAAGAAAGTAATAATGACAAAATGTGATAGAACTGCATGTGCCTTTCAATTTTTACCCTGACTCCTAAGACATAAAAAGACCAGAGAACTAACCAGTAGAAAGAAACAGGAAAAAGAAATTTATTTTGCTTTATGAGCATAAATATTTGAACTAGTCATATTTTTCATTAGCATCATCATTTCAAAAAGTTTTATGGTTAATTTTTTCTTAAAAATGCTAATAAAATAAGAACTCTGTATTATCTTTAAAACAAAATGATTGCAACATTAGATAATGTGCTTTGTGTATCAGATATCTGGTTACATGCTTTGCATCATGGTTCTTCTTCACAGCCATTCCACAAGGTAATATCATTGCCTGTGTTTTACAGACAAGGATACTCTTGATGAGATTAAGTAGTCTAAATCACACATCCAATAAGTAGAGGGAAAATTTATTATCCCTTTCTGACTCTAATTCCTGAGCCCCAGAGGGATTATAAAAACGAAACACTTGCTCAGAGACCATAGATGTGCTATGTGGCCAACTCAACTGATATCAAACTGTGTCTGACTCTAGGGACAGAGAGGAAAAGAGATTAAAGATATCACTCTTGTTAAAAGTGTGATAATGATTGGGGATAGAACAGTCATGGTTTGGAGTATTGCAGAGCAACTCTTTAGATTCCTGGCTTATAGTTATTTATAATTTTGCTGCAATAAGAATTTAAACTGTGCACATTTTGAGGCTGACCATTGTGAATTAATAAATCAGCCACATATCCAGCATTTGTACTTCAGTATGGTTTGTTATTCTCTGATGGTCACTGTTGAGGGATCAGTAACATTCATGAATGATCAACTTAGTTTCATGGTGAAAAATGGCTTAGACAACACAAGCATTTACTCATCCTTAACACTGAACTATAGAAAAAGCTAAGTAGTCTCAGAATATGACAGTTATTGGCTATAAAAGAAAACAAAATAAAGCTTTTATAAATTACTTCCATTTGGCAGATATGAAGGAAGGTGTAAATCTTTGTAATCTTAGATTATGAAATGGTTTTGGTATATAACATCAAAAGCAGAAGCAACCAAAGAAAAACAATAAATTAATTAGGCTTTACCAAAATCAGCAATTGTTTGCTTCAAAGGACACTACCAAGAAAATGATGAAGCAAACCACAGAATGTAAGAAAATATTTACAAATCATGTCTCTAATAAGGGTCTTGTAGTCCAAATACATATTAAAACAACCTCCTACAACTCAACCATGAAAAGACAGATAACATAATTAAAAATTGACCAAAAAATTTGAATATTCTAGTCTAATAATCATATAAAAAGATGCTCAACATCATTATTCATTAGAAAAATTCCAATCAAAACCACAAGATACCACTTAACATCAGTATAATTAGTATAATTTAAAAAAAAATAGATAATAACAAGTATTAGCAAGGATTTGGAGAAATTAATTCTCCTACATTGCTGGTGATAATGTAGTATGGTGTAACTACTATGGAAAACAATTTGCTAGTTTTTCAGATGCTAAAATATTCTGTAATTAAATAATAGTGATAGTTGCACAATCTTGTGATTTTACTAAATAGTAACAAACTGTACATATGAAAATGGTGACTGTTATGCTAGGTGAATATCTCAATGAGAAATAATGAAATAAAATTCAAAATTTTAAAAAGATTATCTTGATTTAACTGTTTAAAATAGAGCTTCGATGACCCCATTCCTTGCTCCAGAAATGCTCATGACTCATTGTTAATTACAGAATTAAAATCCAATTCCTTGTAATGGTTTTGGGAACTGTGTATAATTAAACTGAACCCTCATCTGTTTACATTTTTACACTATTCTCCTTGAAGTCTTTTATATTCCAAGAAAAATAAAATTTCCCCATAATTCCCTTCTTTTATATCTTCTCATGTTTCCCTCACCTTGATGTGTACACACACACACACACACACACACACACACACACACACACACACATCCCATACATACATCCCATCCTTCTTTGGTTTTTGAAGGTGAAACTATAAAGATAATAACCCCATCTCTTCTCCAGAGGTTTTTCTCCCCTTTCTGATCTCCCAAAGCATTTTATCAATAGATCTCTTAAACCACATTTCGCTCTAAACTTTATACTTAAGAGTTATTTTTGTCCTGCTATAACTTTTCTACTTTGTGCCAAAATGCTTGGCAGCAGAATAAATACTTTTTTTAACCTTTTCTTTTTAAGATGTAGTACTAAAAACAAATGTACTCCTGAAAAGGTAAATGAATGAGCATGTGAATAAATCGCTATCTAAATAACCTAGCAATGTGTGTTGGGATGTGTAAAAGAGAAAATATTTGGAATAAGATTTTCAGTTTCATTTTGATTCTTTACGTTTTTAAAAATTTTTTCATCTTGGGGCCGGGCGCGGTGGCTCACACCTGTAATCCCAGCACTTTGGGAGGCCGAGGCGGGTGGATCACGAGGTCAAGAGATCGAGACCATCCTGGTCAATATGGTGAAACCCCGTCTCTACTAAAAAAATACAAAAAATTAGCTGGGCATGGTGGCGCGTGCCTGTAATCCCAGCTACTCAGGAGGCTGAGGCAGGAGAATTGCCTGAATCCAGGAGGTGGAGGTTGCGGTGAGCCGAGATCGTGCGCCATTGCACTCCAGCCTGGGTAACAAGTGTGAAACTCTGTCACAAAAAAAAAAAAAAAAAAAAAAAATTCATCTTGGTATAGACCTTTTGATCATTTAGAGTGCTTCTTGTATAATGATTAATATGTTACCTGGAGACATTTTGTATTTTTATTCATCTCAGAAAGCCCCAAGTATTATTTTATTCCAGAGACAGATTTATAGTAAAAAACTTTAACTTTTTATTCTTTCATACTGTACACTGTTTGGTTTGTTCTATGTGTTGAACATTTAGCAGATAATGTGGATACTGCAATGAACCCAATGGGCATGGACATTGTTAAATTAACAGTGGCCTAGGCAGAGAAACAAGTCCAAAACTGAAAACTAGAAAAGACTTGGCTTTCTGGATCATACATTTTAAAAAGCCAGAGTGAATGAAGAATTGTGTGCAGTGAGCAGATTAATATGTAATGAGTTTGAAGAGTTAGGCAGGTACTAGGTATGTAGAGCTTGGTAGACCATTGTCAGAAGTTTAAGTTTGTATAATAAGAGCAATGGAAATGCATCTGATATGCTTTAGCTGTGTCCTCACCCAAATCTCATATTGACTTGTAGCTCCCGTAATTCCCACATGTTGTGAAAGGGACCTGGTGACAGATAATTGCATCAGGGAGGCAGTTTTCTCCACACTGTTCTTGTGGTAGTGAATAAGTCTCATGAGATCTGATGGTTTTATAAGAAGTTTCCCTTTTCACTTGGCTCTCATTCTGCCTTGCGTGCCACCATGTAAGACATGCCTTTTGCCTTCTGCCATGATTGAGACCTTCCCAGGCACAAGGAACTGTGACTCCATTAAACCTCTTTTTCTCTCTAAATTACCCAGTCTCTGGTATGTCTTTGTTAGCAGTATGAAAACAGACTAATACAGCATCAAAGAAATGGAAGTTGTGAGACACCCAGAGTAAATTTAGGTTTTTGAAAAGTTAATTTCATTAACGTTTACATTGCTGTGTTAGTACATTGCTGTGTTACAAATGGATTGGGTAGAAACAAACATGGAACCACAGAGAATGGTTGCTGAGAAGTTACTGTATTAATTTAGGCAAGAGGTAATAATGGCTTAGATTAAGTGGGAGTGAAGACAAAAAAGAAAGTGTACAGATTTAAAATACATTTTATATTTAGAAATAACAGAACTTCTGTGTTATTTACTAATATGGGGAATATATTCCACCTGGGCATTGGTAGAATACCAATGGGTATTCCAGAAACTATGACTGGGGGATCCAGTGATCTGGATGTTGGCTTTCATGTACAGAGTGATTAGAAATACATTAAAGGAGGTTTCAGAAAGCAGAGACTTTGTCTTGCTAGTCTGCTCAGTACTTAAAATTGCTGGTACCTAGTTGACACTCAGTAAACAATAGTGTAATGAATAAAACAGAATTTGCCAATGACTCATAAGAGCATAATTAGCTTGTCACATGGAATGTGGAGGAAAATTTCATTAACCTGGGGGTAGTTTGCTATATGTTTATTATTACCATCTCCTCTGATAATAACTGCAAAAACACTGATATTAATATGAGCAATTATTCTGGGAAGCATCATAGTGAGAAGGGGAAAATAGTGTTTGGAGGTACTCAGAACTAATTTTAAATTATGATTCCATTACTTAATAGTTCTGTGGCCATGAAAAATGTACTTAACCTCTCTCATATTTAGTGTACTCATCTGTACATTGGGTATACTATTATATTCCTTAAACAGGCAGAATGAGGTCCAGTTACATGAGAGTTGATGAAAACTATCAAGTATAGTGGCATTCACTGAATGATGGTGTGATTTTTCTTTTCTTTTCTTTTTTTTTTTAACAAGTCCTGGGATACATGTGTAGAATGTGCATGTTTGTTACATGTGTATATGTGTGCCATGGTGGTTTGCTGCACCCATCAACCCACCATCCAGGTTTTAAGGCCCACATGCACTAGGTATTTGTCCTAATGCTCTCCCTCCCCTGGCCTTCCACCCCCTAGTGTATGTTATTTCCCTCCTTGTGTCCAAGTGATCTCATTGTTCAACTCCCACTTAAGAGTGAGAATATGCAGTGTTTGGTTTTCTGTTCCTGTGTTAGTTTGCTGAGAATGATGGTTTCCATCTTCATCCGTGTCCCTGCAAAGGATATGAACTCATTCTTTTTTTATGGCTGCATATCATTCCATGGTATATATATGCTACACTTTCTTTATCCAGTCTATCACTGATGGGCATTTGGGTTGGTTCCAAGTCTTTGCTACTGTAAATAGTACTGTGGTAAATATATGTGTGCAAGTGTCTTTATAATTTATAATCCTTTGGGTATATATCCAGTAATGGGATATATGGGTCAAATGGTATCCCTACTTCTAAATCCTTCAGGAATTGCCACACTGTCTTCCACAAGGTTTATAAAATGGATTCTAGAGTTTTTCATTGCTGAGTGGCTACAAGCAAATAATTATCTCAAGGCTAATTTAAGGCTACATTTCCTCTGAGATAATGTCTTTCAGAGTGTGACTGTTTGACTCAGATCAGTTTCATACTGGGAGCCTGGGAGCTTGTAATATACTTACATTCTAGTGCTTCTACCAGCTTAATGAGTCACAATCTAGAATATTGATTAAAAAAATAGATCTCCAGCCTCCTGCATAATATTATAGATTCTGAACTTTAAGACCCTGGTTTCACAAGTTCTATAAATATCTATGTTCTTAATTTCAAAGCTCTCCACTCTTCTGTCCCATAAAGATATCTTGGAAACCTAACACTTAAATGTTAATGATTTTACTAATCTAGATCAGCCTCCTTTAGTTAATTGTCTTCCTTCCATATTTTAACCGCACAGAAGTGAACGATGAATACAATATAAAGTCTTTCATACATTTTGTATTGGACTTACCAAATCTTATTTTGACTCACATAGAAATGAAGCTAAGGTAATTCTGCTTTACACCTGATGTCTAAATCGCTGTAGCAATCACATGTTTTATTCAACTAGCCCTATAATGAATAATTTATCTTATCAAGAGACACATCTGGAACCCAGCCCCTCCCAGAGTCTCAAGGCCAAAAAAAGAAAAGGAAAGGAAAAATTAGTTATATTCTAATGACTTTTTCTGATATTTAAATTTTTATTTATTTATTTTTCAATATAAATTCCATTCTCTTGTTCTTTCTTTTCTAGTGACTGGTTTTAGATGCTGTAATTCTCCCTCTGCTTTTCTCAACAGAGAGCTTTTCTAGTTGCATTTTTCTTGCCAGTCTGGACCTCTTTGTTAAATCCAACCTTGTTCTTCTCTTTCACTCTAAATCATTGGCTTCACCACCCCTGAATCTTCCTCTTTTTTTCTTCATCTTAGACCAACAGCACAGCATGCTATAGCATCTAATACAATATACTAAGAGCAAACAAAGAAAGGCAAATTGGTCTGTGAAAGATTATCATAGATTAATTATAGCCCAATAAAGTTTATCTTTAAAAGAAAAAACTGCCAGATTTTTGAGGAACAGAGCCAGTCTTGATACCTAAACCACTCCATGTTCCCATCTCTAACATGTTTATTGAAATCCTCTAGGTTCTGCTCTGTATTGGGTAAGACTATTAGAAACTACATATACCTGGGAAAAAAACATAATACCTGAGCACCTATTGAGCCTTTCTCCCTGGCATCCGCTGCACACCCTATGGTTCATACAATGATTACCATAATTAGAAGAGTATGAAGACGGATAAGGAACAAGTCTCAAGAAATATTATGCTTTCTGCAAACATGAAAAACTCTTTGTTTGAAAGACATTGCTCATAATTTGGGAAGAGATAAAAGTCCTTCACAGAAGAACTCTTGGGCTAAATTCCGATTGCATTCAAGTCTAAAGAAAAAAATAATCTTTCCTCAGTTGGAGTCACACATTCTCTAATCCAAACTTGTCATCTACATAAGGCGTCTTGATGGCCAAAGACCTTACAGCCAAATCCAGTGCCCTAGTTTCTGCTCATTTCTTTCTGGCATCTGGTATGCTCCATTCCATCTGCTTCCTTTACATGGTCTTCGTTCACTTTCATATTTAAAAGTTTTACTTTGCTCCATATTTAAGTGGTAAATCTAGTTAATTTATTTAGGAGTTAAGTAAGTTATATATCTTAATTTATTATAGAAAAAAAATCTCGTCTCTCTGCTATGATAGTTCTCAAATGCCAATCTGAGAAACAGTGAGTAGGTAACTAACTTTTCACTGGTTTGTGGTGAAAAGAGAAGAACACAATTATAGAATTTTAAAATATAAAATATTTAAGTTTCATAAATTGCCAAATTCTCTACTTGAAATTTTGCTCTTACTTCTTTGGGTATTTGATCTTACTTCAATTTATAAAACAATAATTACATTTGCTTTTTATTTTCCTTTTATACATTTTTGGCAAAATAAAAGTTGGTAATCCAATATCAATTGCTCTTTGTTTTTCTCCACCATCTTCTCAATCAAATGTTACTAGTCCATTAAATCTAATTCAGGAAGACACTAGAAATACACATTTTGAACTAAAAAGTCAACTTTCTGATAATCAAGGAGCATGTTCCTGGGCTCTATCAGAATAGAGTCATAAGCTAGGCAAGAGCCATTGGTTCCATTTCATTGACACATGTGACACAACTGTAAGATGACTCCCAGTGATTGCTGTCTCTTCATACTTCTGTCTTTGTGTCATTCCTTCCCTTTGACAGGGGACAGGATTTGCTTCTAAACAATATATTATCGTAAAGGTAATGGATGTCACTTTCCTGAATACACTGCATAAGATTAACCATCCCTCTTGCTAGGATACAATTTCTCCTTCACTTTGATGAAACAAGCAGGCATGTTGGAGAGGCCCATGAGGCAAGGAACTGAGACCAGCCTCTGGCTAACAGCAAGAAAGTAATACCCTTAGGCTTATAGGTTGTAAAGAATTGAATTCTGTCAATATCCATATGAACGTGGAAGAAGACCCTTTCTTAGACAAAGTCAGATAAAAACCGAGACATAATTGACACTTTGATTGCAGCCTTGTAAGACACCGAAGTGGAAAACTAGCTATATCCTATCTGAAGTCCTGATGCAGGGAAACTGAGAAAGTAAGTGTGGGATGTTTAAACTGCTAATTTTTTGGTAATATTATTACATAGCTATAGATAATTCATATAAATAGAAATTCAGTCAACTATATTTAATTGGAGATCCCTGAAGAAATTCTAGACTGGAAAGAATTGAATTACTCAAACCAATTAAGTCCACATAGAGCTCGTGTTGAAGTAATTGTAAAAATCATTGTTGAGATGATTTTAAAGGGAGCTAATATGTTGCTTTTCATGTTTTCCCATTTAAAATGTTAAACTCTTCCCAATCTTAATGATTTTAACTCAAAAAGATATTTAGTGTCTTTAATTCATATGATTTTAGCATAATTTTCATTTGCTTCCTGTGACGGGAAATACTTTAGAAATTCCAGTGTTAGGAAGTTATAGAACTTAATTGTCGTGTTAAGTCATTTGCATTGTTCATTGAGTCATATATTAGCATGACTGAAACTATTCTTTAGTTAAAATGAGAATAGTCATAAGACAAAAATATGTGATGACAAGTGTGAGTTGCTAATCCAGTTTTGAATCATAGGTCTAAATCGAACTAGCTCTTAGACATTTTCTAATTCTTATTTGCATTTGAACCTCCATCCACACAACTGAGATTCACCCCCAGTTACTCATTTCCTCATAATCACTTTTAACTAGAATGGAGAAGAAAGCTATTTCTTCTATCTATGAAGAGTGTGGAAATTCTCTGCAGTGAAAATATTCAATTCAAAGTGATGAACATTCATTGGGCAACTTAAAACTACATAGAGAGAAGGTAGCAAACTGAAAGACAGCATGAAACTTGCTATCCATCAGAGAAGAGGACATTCAGATAAGGGAATCATCAGGGAATGTGATTTTTTAAACTGGTTCCATAGAAAATATGTCAAAAGTTTTACAACTGTGGAATATCCAGAGTTGCTGCTGTTACCACCAGGGTGACTTTCTTTACCCATCTGCCAAGATGCAAAAAGAACAGCAACATGAGTACTCTGAAGAAGACTGAAAAGCTACAGAAAGGCCCACTTTAAGAATCAATTTCAGTGAGTTTGAAGTTAGTGTTTTTTATTGTAATTTGGAAAGCAACTTGCCTTTTGGGTTGAGGTCCTTTGGGAGAAGTTTTAGTCATTCATTATGTGCCAGGCACTGTGCTAGGCTGTAAGGATCCAGCTGTGGAAAGTTAAGTGTGGTTCTTGTCCTATGCAGTATACAGACCAGAAGAAAAGCAGATATGAGAAATATTATCACAAGTATGATGAGTGTTATAAAGAGATAACTATGAACTATCACGAAAGCATGTTGGAAGGAGATGTCATCTGCTCTTGTCTGTAAGGAAAATACCCACATGGGAATTAAGAATTTTATCCCTTTATTAAAAATTCTGACAATGAGCGTAGCATCTCAAGAAGGTTTCCTGTATCCACTACAAGAGTTTCCATGCATTATCGGCACAGAGTTAATGTAATATGTTAGGCTAGTCCTATATTTGGGAACTAAACCTATTACCTGTTTAGCACAACTTCATCCTTCTTAATTGTCACTTTCTACCCCAGCCAATTTTTGAGGGCATGAGACTATTAGACTGTACTATGATTCTCCTTGGGTGAGAGGTCTAAGGCAGATGGAAAAGCTGCAGATATATAGCAGGAAATAGGCTTGCCTATTGCAAAAAAGTGACTTACTCAGAATGTCTTTACTTGACTCTTATGCTCTAATTGAATTATTTCCCATTCTGACCTCTATTATTTTTAACTTTCTCAAAAATTGTCTTTTTTTTCTTTTTCTTATCTTGCTTCTGTTCACTAGGCTAGTTAACTAGTCTTTGAACATATATTTCAAAAGGATTTCTACTCTAATCTCCCTGTTTACTGGCAATGTAAGCACGTGAATTACCAATATATTCTCTATCAATTTCATTTGAGTTAAGCTAAGACCTACGTTTTAAAAATAGTCTTACAATTTTAAATTTTATCTACTCATTATCTTCTTTATTTTTCAGTTTTCTGAATTTTATCTAGTCATTATCTTCATTTTTCAGTTTTCTGAATTTTATCTAGTCATTATCTTCTTTATTTTTCAGTTTTCTGAATTTTATCTAATCATTATCTTCTTTATTTTTAATTTTATCTAGTCATTATCTTCTTTATTTTTCAGTTTTCTGTATGCCAACTTGTATTTTAAATATATTGACTCATATATATAGAAAAATTAGAGATAATAGGTGTACAGCTTGGAAAATTATTACAAAGTGAATACTTCTGTGTAACTACTATAAAAGCCAAGAAACTGAAAAATACCAGAACCTCAGAAGCCCTCTTCTTTTAACTGTCCAATTTCTATATTTTCTCTTTTCCTTAGAGGTTATCATTATCCTGAGTTATAATACCATAATTAATTTATTTAATTTTATTTATAAACGAATCCCATTTTATCTACTCTTATGGCATCTGGTTCTTTCTTTAGTGTGAGTTATCCTTGCTTTTGCAGGTAGTACTAGTCTATTGCCATTTCTCTATATTATGCTATTGTTTAAATATAGCATAATTTATTTATTTATTCTCCTTTTGGGTTGTTTCCAGTTTGGAGCATTGACAAATAAAGGTATTATAAACATAGAGATTAGTGTGCTCAACATCAATGTATTCTGCCAATTAGATAATCCAGTTTATATTCTTACAGGCATACAGGCAGTGTAAGAGAGCTCCAGATGGTCTACATCGTAACCAACTCATGGAATTATCAAAATTTTCAAATTTAAATTTTTCATGTCTGTAATAGTATTGAACTTTGATTTTAATTTGCATCTTTTCAGTTCCTAATGAGGTTAATTTATACATCAACTCTTGCATCCAGATAATCTAGTCTCTTTTCCGTAAATTCTATATCAAACACTTGCAAAATTATGTCTCTGTAAAGGGGAGGGTGAATTTATACAGAATATACATACACTTTTCTGGGATAACATTCTTTATAAGAATAAGATATGCTACAGTAAAGAATAGAAGATCTAGTTATGTGGCATTAGGAAAATTATTTAACTCTCTAGTGCTTGTCCAACTCACGTTAGAATAGAGGCACTGGGCTATAAAAACCTAAAAGTTATAGTCCAGTTTTTATCGATTGCCATCAACCCCTACCTCAAATAAAAAAATAGGGTTGAAGACTTTTTTATTATAAATTACATGCTTTTAATGCATATTTTCATTCAGCTTATTCCACTGAAGGACAGCCATTGGCATTAAGAAGGATTAGTTATTTGTACACAAGATCACAGATCCTCAGGTAAAATTTCTATTTATATAAAGTGTCTCAAAATATCACTCTAAAAATATCAGTCACTCCTGCACCCGAGAATGAAAAAACTGATTACTTTGCAGAAACATGTGCCTCTTAGAGGAAGACACATTCCCACCCTTCCAAGCTCAATGCCCAATTCATTAAGTCTTTCTTAACTATGACTCCAGCTCTCACAATCCAAGACAAATGTACTGGCCTAAAGAACTTAAAAATAAAATCTAAAGCTAAAAATTCCCCTGAAAAATAACAATCCTAGGATATTCTATTCTGGACATAGAACCAGACAAAGACTTCACGAGAAAGACATCACAAGCAATTACAATAAAAACAAAAATTGACAAGTGACACCTAATTAAACTAAAGAGATCCTGCACATCAAAAGAAATTATCAATAGATTAAACAGACAACCAACAGAATGAGAGAAAACATGTGCATTCAATGCATCTGACAAAGGTCAAATATCCAGAAACTATAAGGAATTTAACTTAACAAGCAGAAAAGCTAAAACCCCATTTAAAAGTGGGCAAATACATTAACAGACACATTTCAAAAGAAGACATCTAAGTGGTCAACAAACATATACAAAAATGCTCAACATCACTAATCATTAGATGAATGCCAATCAAAACCACAATGAGATACCATATCATACCAGTCAGAGTGGTTAATATTAAAAAGTTAAAAAAATAACAAATGCTGACAAGGTTATGGAGAAAAGGGAACACATATGCTGATAATGGCAGCAATGGACCATCTAAAGCAGCCACTGCCATCATGCTGGCTGCAGCACAGAAGCTTGGCCAGGGATGCATGTTTCATGGAGCCAGCAGGATTCAGGGACAAGTGGGAACCCCACCCCTACTCAGTAGAGGCAGAAGCTCACCAGATGCCACTGCAACCACCCAAGCCATGGTTGCAAACTGGGCATCCGTGTGCTCTTTGGGTCCAGAAGCAGGCAGGAGCCCCACCCTTCTGGGCACAGCTGCAGCTGCCTGAATCTGCATTCTTGGGGGCCCAGAAAGGTCCCACTACCCTTGCAGACTCAGAAGTTCCTGCTCCCGCCACCTATCTTCTCCATGCTGTTGGTGCCCACTTCAATCTTGTAGCAAAGTTAGGGCCAAGCCTGGGTGTTGTCACAGCTCACTGGTGTTCACACACTTGAGGCAGTGTTGAAACACAAGCTTCTTGCCACCTAAGACCCTCCAAATTTTGGGCACCGATGAACATAGAAGGGAAGTTGAGCAGGGTCTGTAAGCAGCTCTGTGCTGGCCTGCAGATACCCCTTGACACCTAAAGACTGGACACCATGAACAGTAGCAGGAAGCAAACAGGCTCCTGGATAGAAGGGGGCAAGTCTCCCAGGAGGCCCCATCTTCAGACCAGGGAGGGCCCGAAAACAAGTCCAGGCTGCCAGTGTCACAGACCAGATTGAGAACTTGTAGTACCTTTTCTAGGCCTTCCCATGGGGGACCATGGACCAATAAGCATGCACTGCCTCCCCTCTGTGGCCCATAAAAGCCCTGGAATCAGCCAGAGCTGAGCAGACTTCAGGACAACCAGCTGCAGAGAAGAGCAACCCAATCTAGGGCCTCCTCTCTGCTGAGAGCTGCAGAGATGTCAAGATGACATGCCTGCAGAGAGGAGCCATTCACTCTAGGGTCTCCTCTCTGCTGAGTGCTGCACAGATAATGGGACAACCAGTGGCAGAGAGGAGCTACCCTCTGCTCTGCTGAGAGCTGAACACGTCTCAGGATGACTTGCCCAGCCAAGAGGAGCTACCCTTTCTGCTGGGAGCTGAACACTCCTTGGAATACCCTGGGCATAGAAAGGACCTGGCCCTGTGGCTTTCCTCTGAGCTGTTCTATCACCCAATAAAGCTCCTCTTCATCTTGCTCACCCTCTACTTGTCTGTGTACCTCATTCTTCCTGATCACAGAACAAGAATTCGGGACCCACTGAATGGTGAGGCTCAAAGAGCTGTAACACAAACAGGACTGAGACATCTCCCTTGCCTGCCATGCTGTGAGCAACGAGAAGGAAAGAAGAACTGTGATTCTTTGAGGACCCCAGACCTGGGAGCTCCCTGAGCCAGGGCTGTGAATCCCTCTTTGGGGTCTACAATTCCCAGCATCTCCAAACTTCCAGGAACAACCAACCATGATCCCCAGTACCAGCTGTGGGAGCTGCTTGTAGTGCAACTGGTCTGGCTGCAGCCTCACAAAGAGACAGTGCTCATGCCAGCACCATAGCTACCTGCTCACTGCACATCTAATGTGCACAGTGGCTGGAACTCAGGCTCGCTCATGCACCCCTTGACATTCCATGCCTGACTTTCCCTTGGCAGGCATGGGACCCAGGCAGGTAATGTGAGCCAAGCACAGTCGGCCAGGCCAAGTGGGTGAAAGGAGCTCAGTGGGCCTAAGCAAAACTTGGGCAAAGGCGCTACTGGCCACAGAGGTTTCTGGCTGGATAAACAATATCCCAAACATCCTGTAACACTGGTGGGAATGTATTATTATTTAAGCTGTTGTGGAATGCAGTTTGGTGATTCCTCAAAGAAATTAAAACAGAACTACCATCCGACCCAGCAATCCCATTAGTGATAATATACCCAAAGGAATATAAATTGTTCTACTATAAAGACATATACACATATATGTTCATCACAGCAGTGTTTGTAATAACAAAGACATAGAATCAACCTAAATGCCCATCGATGGTAGACTGGATAAAGAAAATGTGGTGCATATACACCATCGAATATTATGCAGCCATAAAAAAGAATGAGATCATGTCCTTTGCAGGAAGATGAATGGAGCTGAGGGTCATTATTCTAAGTGAACTGAACACAGGGATGTAAAACCAAATACTGCATGTTCTCATTTATAAGTATGAGATAAACAATGAATATATATGGACACAGACTGGGGAACAATAGACACCAAGGCTGACTTTAGGGTAGAAGGTGGGAAGAAGATGAAGAAAAATAAAACTACCTATCAGATACTATGCTTATTACCTAGATGATGAAATAATCTGCACCAAACCCCCATGACATGAAATTTATCTATAGAAGGAAACTGAACATATACTCCTAAAACTAAAAGAAACTTTTTTTTTTTTTAAGAAAAAGAAATAACTTATTTAAGGACCTAAATTTTGACAGGCAACTAAACAATAACAACAACGAAACACTTAGATATGTTCCTTATCTAATGCAAAGGAAGATGAGAAAGATAAACACAGAGAAACTGATAAAGAAATACCATAGTTTTTTAAAAAATAAATTTACTTTAAGTTCAGGGGTACATGTGCAGATCTTGCAGGATCGTTATATAGGAATACACATGCCATGGTGGTTTGCTGCCTCCATCCCCCCATCAGATAGACTGGATAAAGAAAATGTGGCACATACACACCATGGAATACTTTGCAGCCATAAAGAAGAATGAGTCCGTGTCCTTTGCAGGGACATGGATGAATCTGGAAACCATCATTCT
Organism: Aotus nancymaae; assembly: GCF_030222135.1. Taxonomy (NCBI): domain Eukaryota; kingdom Metazoa; phylum Chordata; class Mammalia; order Primates; family Aotidae; genus Aotus; species Aotus nancymaae. The sequence goes on along the minus strand of NW_026988473.1, from coordinate 20,607,885 downwards.
CAGCAAACTGACATAAGAACAGAAAAACATAGCTTTTTTTTTTTTAAAAAAAAAAAAAAGAGAAATACAAGAAGTTCTACTAGCTCCAGAAGACTTCTGATAGATCAACATTTTAAAAGTAATGTACATGGTAGATATCTCCACAACCTCGAGGCAAAGACCCACTGCTTCATTGATTTGTTTTTTCATGATATTTTGTGTCTTATTTATAGGGGTTTCTTCTTCATTTTATTTTGTTGTTATTATAAACTGTTTTATTGCTTTTCTTTTTACATCTTTTAGAGTCTTTGCAGACTCCCTTTACATAGGTTGTGCCTGTGTAAGAGACCTGTGTTTATGAAAAGTCCCGTCTCCTAAAAATTTGCTACTCAAGAGTGGTCCTTAGCTTGGCAGCAGTGGACTGAAAGCTTGTTAGAAATGCAGAATCTCTGGCTCATGCCTGTAATCCCAGCATTTTGGGAGGATGAGAAGGGCAGATCACTTGAGGTTGGATGAGACCATCCTGATCAACATGGTGAAACCCCATCTCTACTCAAAATACAAAAATTAGGCATGGTGGTGAGCACCTGTAATTCCAGCTACTTGTGGGGTTGAAGCATGAGAATCACTTGAACCCAGCAGGCAGATGTGGTTGCAGTGAGCCAAGATCACACCACTGTACTCCAGCCTGGGTGACCCAGTGAGACTGTCTCAAGAAAAAAAAATGCAGGATTTCATGCCCTGCACTGAGTGTAGCAAATAAAAATGTTCATTTCAACAAGATCCTCAGTTGCTTTATATGCACATTAAGGTTTGAGAAGCCTTTCCTGAAGAAGCTAGCATGGTGCTTTGCTGCATGCTGGTATTTCCCAGATCTCTATCTAAAATTCCTTTCTCTTTTCTGGAGAGATTGTAATCTCTCTTTTCTGGAGAGTTACAACTGCTTAAGTTCTATCTTTAACTTTAGCCCTTCCTCCGAAGTACAGACACAAACTCCAAGTGTCTACTCCTGGGATCATACAAACTTGTAAGATTCAAAACACTTGTATTAGTCTGCTCTGGCTGCTGTAACAAATTAGCATAGACTGTCTAGCTTAAATAAGACATTAATTTTCTCACACTTCTAGAGGCTTGAAATCTATGATCATAGTGGTGGCAGATTTTGTTTCTGGCAAGTACTCTCTTCCTGGCTTACAGATGGCTGCCTTCTCCCTGGGTTCACATATGTCCTTTTCTAGGTGTATGCAGATGGAGAGAAAAATATCTGGTATCTCTTCTTATGAGGACACTAATTCTGTTGGTTCAATTGGATCATGACTTCATCTAACTGTACTTACTTACTTAGAGCCCTCATCTTCAAATACAGCCACACTGGGGCTAGGGCTTACGGATATATATTTTGGAGTAACATAAACAATGCAAAAACCTGGATTTATTGTTAACCTGTTTAAAACTATTTTTATTCTTACTAATCTAACTTGTGATCAGTGATTCCACCATTCTCCCACTTAGATCTTTAAGCCAGACAAATTAGATGTAACTTTGATTTCCCTTTCTTTATTCTCTTATCCATGCAGCCAATCAATACTCTTAACTCAACTTCTACATCTTTCTCAAGTTTCTTCCCTCCTCTCTGTCCCCAACACAACAATTAATTCAGTTCATCAGTATCTTTTCCCTGGAAGTGCCCTGCCCCTGCCAGCCACATACACACACACACACACACACGCGCGCGCGCGCACACACACATACACTCATTTCCTTCCAAATCAACTCAAATATCCCTAATAACTTCTCCTCAAGACACTTATACTTAATATTATCAAACAAAAAATGTATTTCTTCTAAATATTTTATATATTTCTATCCTTCTCCTGTTGTACTTATCATACTATATTGAAGAATTTAGCATTTTATTTCAATTGTCTATTCTCATGAAAGCTGGTTGGAAGGGGAAGGAGAGGAGATGCAAAAGGAGAGAGAAAAAATAGGAATGGGGTTAGGAACTCACCCTTATTGATAACAGAATTCTCAGCAGGATTTGGGTTTTGTTCAAAAGCAGTTTTTAACAAAGTATTTCCATAAGAAAAAATGTTAATAGATGTCACAAAAAATTAACAAGGGAAGGGAGAGGTGGAGAGGAGTGTTTTCTTTGTTAAAATATGCTTCAATTAAAATATACTAGGTCAGATAATTAATATGTTTAATTCACAGCAAGACTTCTAGATGCCGGATATGTTACTGTGCACTAAGACACTGGGGGTGAAGGGAGGGAATCAGAGGTATTCTGTATAGTGTTTGCCACCCTAATACAATATGACCACAAACATCGTTTTACAACAAGTTTTTAAAATCTTTTGAAATCAAGTGACTAGTTTCAAGAATGCCTCATGATGGCTTGGCTCAGGTACTTCTGAGATCTAGAAATCTAAAGAAATGCAACATGACATTTACTTTGGAAGGCATACTATCATGAGCAGCACACAGGGAAGAGTGTGAGGTGAGGCAGATACATGTTTGTTCATTTGAATGCTTCCTTTAAGATTGGCAAGCCCAAATGGAAAAGTTTATCTTGGTCTTTTTTACTGTTACATCTCCTGTACTCATATGCTGGGAAATGCAATATGGCGCCTACCGTTGGAAGGTCTGACATGGTGGGCAGCTCGTAGAGAGTAGTGTGAGGTGAGGTGCATCCACTGTTCAACTGGCTGCTTCCATTAGAATTGACAAGCTTAAGTGAGTAAAGCCCTGTTGGTCCTTTTCACTGCTGTATCTCCTGTACTTAGAACATATGTTGGCAGAAGGGAGTTCTAAATGCAGAGAATTTAATAAAATAATAAAACTTAAGGTTTTTTAAAAAAACTTTTATTATAAGTTCAGGATTACAAGTACGGGTTTGTTATATAGGTAAACTTGTACCATGGATGTTTGTTGTATAGATTATTTTATCACCCAGATATTAAGCCTAGTATTCATTAGTTATTTTTCCTTATCCTCTTACTCTTCCCACCCTTCATCCTCCAAAAGGCACCAGTGTGAGTTGTTCACCTCTATGTGTCCATGCATTCTCACATATAAATGGGAGCTAAATGATGAGAACACATAAACTTAAATTTTGAATTATACAGTTTCCTATTGGAGGAAATACATCTGTTGTGTGAGTAATTAATCCACCTGGTTTATTATATTCTCTCGATATAACAACAGTTTCCATTCAGTATTATAATGCAGATGCACTCTTTACTGCTTTACCACAAAACTTTTTTCCAAAATTATAAGTAAAAATCTATCTAATTAAATCCAGGAAATCACTCTGCTAGGTAGCATGGGGATGCAAGAATGATCAGAAATGGATAGTCCCTATTCTCAATGAACTTATAACAATATTGAAAATAATCTTTACTTGGTAGAACAATGTCCTCCAAATATCTTTATCTACCTAGAAATTTGGAATGTGACATTGTTTGAAAATATGCTCTTTGCAGTTGTAACTAGTGAAGATGAGGTCAAACCAAAATTGGCTGGACCATCATCCAATGACTGATATCCTTAAAAGAAGACAAAACAGAGATACAGATACATACACACAGAAGGAAGACAGCCGTTTGAAGACCGAGGCAGAGATTGGAATTATGCTGCCACAAACTATGATATTTCAAGGATTTATATCATCCTCCAGAAATGAGAGAGAAGGAGGAAGGGGGGGAGGAAGAGAGAGAGAGAGAGAGAGAGAGAGAGAGAGAGAGAGAGAGAGAGAGAGAAGAGAGTCTGCTTCTGCTTACATTTTGATCTCTGTAGAGGGAGGAAGGGAGAGAGAGGGAGGAAGGGAGAGAGAGAGAAACAGAGAGAGAAAGGAGAGAGAGAGTCTGCTTCTGCTTACATTTTGATGAGGCAATACCTATAAGGCAATACACCTCTGTTGTTTTCAGCCATCCAAGTTTGTGATAACTTCTTATGATGACCCTAGGCAACTAATATACAACCATTGCATTAGTTTAAGAGAGAATACATTGCTAGATATATGGAATCAATGAAGTGAATAAATCTTTGGCAATCAGCTCTGTACTGTGAATCAGAGTCTTCCTAACCATTCTGCAAAGTAGCCATTATTTTCCCATTTAGCATGTGCAAAACTATACCTTTATTATTTATTAAGAAAATAGTATTACCAGTCATTGTTCTCTGTAATGGGGATATAACAGTAAACAAAACAAATTAGAACTTTGCCCTAGTTGGGCTAAAAATCTAGTTGGGTGAAGGAGACACATATCATTATATAAATTTTATAAAATAAATAAGACACACTCATTTAGTTACTAAAGGCTAAGAGGCAAATCGAGTGATACAAGAATAATGCAGAGTTTGTTATAGGTCAAAGAGAAGGCACTATAGATGGAAGAGTCAGGATAGCCCCTTTGAGGTTGAACTTTGAAGGATGAGATTGAAGAGCTAGACATGAGTGTTCGAATTAGAGGGGGCAGCTAGTGGAAAGTCCCTGAAGAGAGTATAACATTGACATGCTTTATAAAGAGGAAAATGGATAGGGAGGCTGTAGTGAAGTAAATTAAAGGAAGCGATATCCAGTAAGGCCATAGAGTTAGAGAGAAAGCAGCTTTATAAGCCAACGTAATATTTACAAAAAAAAATTATTAATGACCAGTTTAAATCTTTAGAGCAGAAAATGGCATGACCAGAATTGCATTTCAAAAGATTGTTCTGGTTGCTATGTAGAGAAAGGATCAATCATATGATACTAAAGATCTGCTATTGCCTTGGACTAAGGTCATGGCTGTGGAGAGTGGGTGAGTTTGGAGACAGAATTGGTAGATCTTTGCAATCAGGAGATGGATAGTAAGGAAAGGGGACAACAAAGATGACAAGATCCCACAGTTAAAAAGAACAACTCTGTGTTTTATACCCAATTGTATCTGATTATAAACTTTAGGCACGCTCTAGGCACACAAAAAAAGTGATTCTTAATTTTTAATTCTTAAAACACTTACAACTAATTATTTATTTACCAATTCACCCAGATAGGTACCCAACACTTTGCAATGTAGTTCTAGTTATGCATATTTATAGTGCCATAGTTTAGTATTAAATGACAACATTAGTCTTTCCAATATGAGATTAACCTCTTATTTATTCAAACTCCATTCTCATAGCTTAGTTTAAAATACCTCTTCCTTACTAAGCATTCTCTGAATTCCTATATACCATCTGCTCTGGTACGGCATGTATCTTTGAAATGTAAAGCAGCCCATTTGTGTTTGACAAATAGCAACTAATGACAGCATAAGAAAAAATAGTGTTGGTTCATACATGATTTTTCCTGGAATACTCATATTTTGCAGAGTACACTGGAACAGCTGAACACAGCAAGCCATAGAGAAATATAGTACTAGCGAGCTGCCTAATTATTCTTCATGCTTTCTCTTAGTGATATGATTTGGCTCTGTGTCCCCACCCAAATCTCACGTCAAATTGTGACCCACCAGGGGTCAATATGGCTGAAGAGAAACAGTTCCGTTTTGTAGCTCCCAGCAAGACCATTGCAGAAGGCAGGTGATTTCTGCATTTCCAACTGAGATACCCAGTCATCTCATTGACTCTGGTTAGGTAGTGGGCGCAACCCACAGAGAGCAAGCAGAAGCAGGGTAGGGTGTCATTTCAAGTGGGAAGTCCACGGAGCAGGGGAGACTCCCTCCCCCAACCAAGGGAAGCTCTGAGGAACTGTTTTACCTGCCAGGGTAAGGGTACTACACTTTTCCCATGGATTTTCGCAATCCGCGTATCAGAAGATTCCCTTGTGAACCTATACCACCTGGGCTCCAGGTTTCAAGCACACAACTGGGTGACTGTTCAGGCAGGCATTGAGCTGCAGGAGCTTTTTTTCATACTATAGCAGTACCTGGAACTCCAGTGAGATGAGAGAACTGTACACTCCCAGGAAAGAGGGCTGAAGCCAGAGAGCCAAGTGGTCTTGCTTAGTGGATCCCACTCCCATGGAGCCCAGAAAGCTAAGAACCACTAGCTTGCAATTCCCACTGCCAGTGCAGCAGTCTGGAGTCCACCTGGGAACAAATTTGGTGGCGGGAGGCATGATCGCCATTACTGTGGCTTTTCCCATGACAATGCTAAGGAGACTGGGAGGTTTGGACTGGGCAGAATTCACCACAGTGCAGCAAAGTGGCTGTGGCCAGACTGCTTCTATAGATTCCTCCTCACTGGGTGAGGCATCTCTACAGGAAATCCAGCAGCTCTAGTCAGGAGCTTACAGAAAGACTCTCAACTCCCTGGGACAGAGCACCTGGCGGGAGGGGCAGCTGCAGACTCAAGTTTAGCTGACTTAAATCTTTCCTGCCTGCTGGCTCTGAAGAGAGTGGCTGATCCTGACAAGGGCCATTTTTCCCAGTACAGTACATCAGTTCTGCTAAGGGACAGACTGCCTCCTCAAGCGGGTCCCTGATCCCATGCCTCCTGACAGGGAGAGGCCTCCAAACAAGGGTCGATAGACACCGCAAACAGGAGAGCTCTGGCTGGCATCAGGCCAGTGCCCCTCTGGGAGGAAGCTTCTGGAGGAAGGAGCAGGTAGTAATCTTTGCTGTTCTGCAGACTCCATGTATGATACTCAGGCGAACAGGGTCTGGAGTGAACCCCCAGAAAACTGCAGCAGACCTGAAGAAGAGGGGCCTGACTGTTAGAAGAGAAACTAACACAGAGAAAGCAGAAATAACAACATCAACAAAAAAGATCCTTCCCACCCCAAAACAAACCTATCCAAAGGTCATCATCAGTCACAAAAATCAGAGGTAGATAAACCCATAAAGATGAGGAAAAACCAGTGCAAAAATGCTGAAAATTCCAAAAGCCAGAAGAATTTTCTCTTCTCCAAATAATCACAACACCTCTCCAGCAAGGGCACAGAACTGTATGGAGGATAAGATGGACAATTTGACAGAAGTAGGCTTCAGAAGGTGGGTAATAACAAGCTCCACTGAACAAAAGAAGCATGAAACTTGTTAAAAGGTTACAGGAACTGCTAACTAGAATAACCAGTTTAGAGAGGAATATAAACGACCTGATGGTGCTGAAGAACACAGCATGAGAACTTTGTGAAGCATACACAAGTATCAATAGCTAAATTGATCAAATGGAAGAAATGATATCAGAGTTTGAAGATTATTTTGCTGAAATAAGGCATGCAGACAAGACTAGAGAAAAAAGAATGAAAAGGAATTGACAGTATCTCCAAGACATATGGGATTATGTAAAAAGACCGAACCTACAATTCATTGGGGTACCTGAAAGAGAGGGGGAGAATGGAACCAATCTGGAAAACAAACTTCAGGATATTATCCAGGAGAACTTCCCCAACCTAGAAGACGGGCCAACATGCAAAGTCAGGAAATACAGATAACACCACTAAGACATTCCAGGAGATGATCAACCTCAAGACACATAATCATCAGATTCTTCAAGTTCAAAATGAAGGAAAAAATGTTAATGACAGCCAGAGAAAAAGGCCAGGTCACCGATAAAGGGAAGCCCACCAGACTAAGAGTGGATTTCTCATCAGAAACCCTGCAAGTCAGAAGAGAGTGGGCACGAATATTCAACATTCTTAAAGAAAATAATTGTTAACCCAGAATTTCATATCCAGCCAAACTAACCTTCATAAGTAAAGAAGAAATAAAATCCTTTCCAGACAAGCAAATGCTGAGGGATTTCATTACCACCAGGCCTGCCTCGTAAGAGCTCCTGAAGGAAGCCCTAAATATGGAAAGGAAAAACTTGTACCAGCCACTGCAAAAACACACTAAAATATAAAGACCAATGACACTATGAAGAAACTGTATCAACTAGTGTGCAGAATAAACAGCTAGCATCATGATGACAGGATCAAATTCACATATAACAATATTAACCATAAATGCAAATAGTCTAAATGGCCCAATTAAAATATAGAGACTGACAAATTTAATAAACAGTCAAGACCCATCAGTGTGCTGTATTCAAGAGATCCATCTCACATGCAAAGATACACATAGGCTCAATAATAAAGGCATGGAGGAAAATTTACTAAGTAAATGAAAAGCAGAAATAACAGGGGTTACAATCCTAGCCTCTGACAAAACAGACTCTAAAGGAACAAAGATCAAAAAAGACAAAGAAAGGCATTATATAATGGTAAAGGGATCAGTTCAACAACAAGAGCTAACTATCCTAAATACATATGCACCCAATACAGGAGCACCCAGTTTCATAAAACAAGTTCTTAGAGACCTACAAAGAGACGTATACACCCACACAATAATAGTGGAAGACTTTAACACCCCACTGTCAATATTAAATAGATTGAGACTGAAAATTAACAAGGATATTCAGGGCTTGAACTCGGCTCTGGATCAAGTGGACCTAATAGACATCTACAGAACTCTGTACTCCAAATGAACAGAATATGCATTCTTATCAGTGCCACATGGCACTTACTCTACAATTGAGCACATAATTAGAAATAAAACACTACTCAGCAAATTCAAAAGAATTGAAATAATAGTCTCTCAGACCACAGTGCAACAATTAAATTAGAACTCAGAGTTAAGAAACTCACTTGGAAACACACAACTACATGAAAATTGAACAACTTTCTCCTGAATGACTCTGGAATAAATAAGGAAATTAAAGCAGAAATCAAGAAGTTCTTTGAAACCAATGAGAACAAAGAAACAACATATCAGAATCTCTGGGAAACAGCTAAAAGCAGTATTAAGAGGGATATATACAGCAATAAATCCTCACACCAGAAAGCTAGGAAGATCTCAATCAACACACTAACATCACAATTAAAAGAACTAGAGAAGCAAGAGCAAACAAATCCAAAAGCTAGCAGAAGATGAGAAAACTAAGATCAGAACAGAACTGAAGGAGACAGAGACATGAAAAACCCTTCAAAAAAATCAACGAGCCTTGATGCAGTTGCTCACACCTATAATCCCAGCACTTTGGGAGGCCAAGGCTGGCAGATCACCTGAGGTCAGGAGTTTGAGACCAGCCTGGCCAACATGGTGAAACCTCATTTCTCTTAAAAATACAAAAATTAGCCAGGCATGGTGGTGGGTGCCTATAATCACAGCTATTCAGGAGGCTGAGGTAAGACAATTGCTTGGACCTGAGAGGTGGAGGTTGCAATGAGGCAAGATTACACCACTCTCTTCCTGGGCGACAGAGTGGGACTCCATCTCAAAAACAAACAAACACAATGAATCCAGGAGCTGGTTTTTTTGAAAAAAATAAAAATAAAAAATAACAAAATAAATCTCTAGCTAGACTAATAAAGAGAAAGAATAATCAAATAGACACAATAAAAATGATAAACCACATATCATCACTGACTCCACAAAAATACAAACTACAATCAGAGAATACTATAAACACCTCTACCCAAATAAACTAGAAAAACCTAGAAGCAATGGATAAATTCCTAGACACATCCACCCTTCCAGGACTAAACCAGGGAGAAGTAAAATCCCTGAATAGATCAATAAAAAGTTTTGAAATTGAGGTAGTAATTATTCGCCTACCAATCAAAAAGAAAAAAATACCCAGCACCAGATGGATTTACTGCCGAATTCTACCGGAGGTACAAAGAGGAACTGGTATCATTCCTCCTGAAACTATTTCAAACAACAGAAAAAGAAGGACTCCTCCCTAACTCATTTTATGAACTCAGCATCATCCTTATACCAAAACCAGGCAAAGATACAACAACGACAACAACAACAACAAAAAAACTCAGGCCAATATCCCTGATATACATGGATGCAAAAATTCTCCAATACTGGAAAACCAAATCCAGCAGCACATCAAAAAGGTTATCCACCATGATCAAGATGGCTTTATCCCTGAGATGCAAGGCTGATTCCACATTTACAAATCAATACATGTAATCCATCACATAAACAGAACAAATGACAAAAATCACATGATTATTTCAATAGACACAGAAAAGGCCTTTGATAAAATTCAACATCCCTTCATGTTAAAAACTCTCAATAAACTAGTTACTGATGAAACATATCTCAAAATAATTAAAACGATTTATGACATATCTGTAGGCATTATCATACTGAATGGGCAAAAGCTGGAAGCATTTCCTTTGAAAACTGGCACAAGACAAGGATGACTTCTTTCACCACTCCTATTCAACATAGTATTGGAAGATCTGGGCAGAGCAATCAGGCAAGAGAAAAAAACAAAGATTATTCAAATAGGAAGAAAGGAAGTCAAATTTTCTTTATTTGCAGATGATATGAATCTATATTTAGAAAACCCCATCGTCTCAGCACAAAAACTCCTTAAACTGATAAGCACATTCAGTAGTGTCACAGGATACAAAATCAATGTGCAAAAATCAAAAGCATTTCCACACACCAACAACAGAGAAGCAGAGAACCAAATCATGAATGAACTCCCACTCACAATTGGTACAAAGAAAATAAATACCTGGAAATACAGCTAACAAGGAACATGCAGAACCTCTTTAAGGAAAACTACAAACCACTGCTCAAGGAAACAAGAGCAGACACAAACAAATGGAAAAACATTCCATTCTCATGATTAGGAAGAATCAATATCATGAAAATGGTCATACTGCCCAAAGTGATTTACAGATTTATTGCTATTCTCATTAAACTACCATTGCCATTCTTCACAGAACTAGAAAAAACTACTTTAAATTTTGTAGGGAACCATAAAAGAGCCTGTATAGCCAAGAGGATCTTAAGCCAAAAAAAAAAAAAACCCAAAAAACTGAAGGCATCATGCTACCTACTTCAAACTATACTACAAGGCTACAGTAACCAAAACAGCATGGTCCTGGTACAAAAACAGATATATAAACCAATGGAACAGAACAGAGACTTTAGAACTAATGCCACACATCTACAACCATATGAACTTCAACAAATCTGACAAAAACAAGCAATGGGGAAAGGATTCCCTATTTAATAAATGGTACTGGGAAAACTGTCTAGCCATATGCGGAAAACTGAAACTGGACCACATTTTTACACATTAAACAAAAATTATCTCAAGATGGATTACAGACTTAAATGCAAAACTGAAAACCATAAAAACCCTAGAATAAAACTTAGGCAATACCATTGAGGACTTAGGCATGGACAAAGATTTCATGATGAAAACACCAAAAGCAATTGCAACAAAAACCAAAATTGACAAATGAAATCTAAGTAAACTAAAGAGCTTCTGCATAGCAAAAGAAACTATCATCAGAATGAACAGGCAACCTACAGAATGGGAGAAAATTTTTGCAATCTACATATCTGAGAAAGGTCTAATATCCAGAATCTACAAGGAACTTAAACAAATTTACAAGAAAACAACAAAAAATCTCATCAGAAAGCGGGCAAAGGATATGAACAGACACTTCTCAGAAGAAGACATTTATGAAGCCAACGAATATGAAAAAAAGATCAACATCACTGATCATTATAGAAATGCACATCAAAACCATGAGATACTGTCTCATGCCAATCCAAATGGTGATTATTGAAAAGTCAAGAAACAATAGATGCTGGTGAGGCTGTGGAGAAACAGGAATGCTTTTGCCCAGTTGGTGGTAATGTAAATTAATTCAACCATTGTGGAAGACAGCATGCTGGTTCCTCAAGGATCTAGAACCAGAAATACCTTTTGACCCAGCAATCCTATTACTAAGTATATACCCAAAGGATTATAAATCATTCTATTATGAAGATACATGTGCAGGTATGCTTATTACAGCACTATCTACAAAAGCAATGACATGGAACCAACCCAAATGTCCATCAATGATAGACTGAATAAAGAAAATGTGGTACATATACACCATAGAATACTATGCAGTCATAAAAAGGAATGAGATCATGTCCTTTGCTGGGACTTGGATGAAGCTGAAAGTCATTATCTTCAGCAAACTAACTCAGAACACAAAATCAAACACCACATGTTTGTGGTGGGAGTTAAATGATGAGAACACATGGACACATGGAGGGAAACAACACATACCAGGGCCTATCAGGGGATAGGAGGCAAGGAGATATAAAGCATTAGGACAATACCTAATGCATGCAGGTCTTAAAACCTAGATGACGTGTTGATAGGTGCAGCAAACCACCATGGCCCACGTATACCTATGTAACAAATCTGCATGTTCTGCACATGTATCCCAGAACTTAAAGTAAAATAGAAAAAATAAATAAATAAAATATCTAAAAAAATCTTAGTGCCCTTTAAAATTACACTAACTCTGCTCTTGTTCTGTTCTGTAAATAAAACAGCAAAACCTGAGTGAGAGCATGATATACTAAATATTTTAATTCCACTGTTGAGGCCTACTGCTCAAAAAAAAAAAAAAAAAAAGATTCTGGTTACTCAAGAGCTCTGATGGAGATATACAAATAGATTAGTGTTCTCATGCATGCTATCAGTATTCATTCTTCAGCCCATGGACCAAAGAACAATTTTGAATTTCACATCTTATTATTTAAGGAATACATTTTGTAAGGCTATAGCTACCACAGTACTTCTTCTGATGGATCTTGGCAACGTAAATAGAAAACTTCCTGGAAAGGATTCACTATTACAGATAGTATGATTCAAGAAGGTGTCAACATGGCAGTATTAGCAGGAGTTTGGAAGAAGTTTATTCCAACCCTTACAAATGACTTTGAGAATTTCAAGACTTTAGTGGAGGAAGTCACTGCAGATGTGATGGAAATAGCAACAGAATGAAAATAAGAATTGCAGCCCGAAGATGTGACTGAATTGCTGCAATTTTATGAGAAAACTTGAATGGATGAGGAGTTGCTTCTTATGGATGAATAAAAGAAAGTGGTTTTTTTGAATGGAACCTACTCCCGGTTAAGATGTTGTGAACATTGTGGGAATGACAACAAAGGATTCAGAATATTACATAAACTTAGATAAAGCAGCAGCACAGTTTGAAAGGATTTACTGCAATTTTGAAGTTCTACTGTGGGTAAAATGCTATCAAACAGCATTGCATGCTACAGAGAAATCTTTCTTGAAAGGAAGAATCAATCGATGTGGCAAACATCATTGTTATCTTATTTTAATAAATTGTCACAGCCACCCCAACCCTCAGAAACCACCACAATGATCAGCCAACAATCAACACCTTTGAGGGAAGACCCTCCACCAGCAAAAAGATTATGACTAGTTGAAGGTTCAGATAATCATTAGCAATTTTTAGTAATAAAGTATTTTAAAATAAAAAAAAAATGTGATCCCCATATGCTGAAGGGGAGCCTGATGAGAGGTTTTGAATCATGGGGATGGACTTCTCCCTTGCTGTTCTTGTGACAGGTTTCCTATGAGATGTGGTTGTTTGAAAGTCTATAGCACTTCCCCCTCCCTCCTGTTGCCATGTGAATATGTACCTGCTTCCCATTCACTCTTCTGTCATGATCGTAAGTTTCCTGAGGCCTCCACAGCCATGCTTTCTGTACAGCCTGTGGTGCTGAGTCAATTAAACCTCATTTCTTTATAAATTACTCAGTATCAGGTAGTTCTTTATAGCAATATGAGAAAAGATGAATACATTTAGTTTGGCCACATGATCTGGCTGGAAGATTTATAATGCAATTCTTCCTTATCCCTGTGTATTTTTCTTTGTCTCTGTAGCTCCACAGCCTCCAACTTTTTTTTATATCCCATTCTACCAAGAAACACTCATTTTCCAAAATGATCAACATAAAGTCCTACGATTTTTGTAGCCTTTATTAAATAGAAGTCACATATTTTAATTATTTCAGGAATTTTTTTTTTTTTTTTTTTTTTTTTTGAGACGGAGTTTCGCTCTTGATACCCAGGCTGGAGCGCAATGGCGCGATCTCGGCTCACCGCAATCTCCGCCTCCTGGGTTCAGGCAATTCTCCTGCCTCAGCCTCCTGAGTAGCTGGGATTACAGGCACGCGCCACTGTGCCCAGCTAATTTTTTGTATTAGTAGAGACGGGGTTTCACCATGTTGACCAGGATGGTCTCGATCTCTTGACCTCGTGATCCACCCGCCTCGGCCTCCCAAAGTGCTGGGATTACAGGCTTGAGCCACCGCGCCCGGCCTATTTCAGGAATTTTTATTGGGATTGCAATTGTTTTTGTTAAACGTTCTGATTACAGATTTGCGTAAGTTTGGAGTGATCTACCCAATATTATGGTTTTTTTTCCTATAAACACAGCTATATTTAGTGCACAATCTGACAGAAATAAATTTTTTCCAGGAACCCATGCAGCACCTTTTAGCAGAAATACTTTAAATTTGCAGTTATGTTAGTTTGTTTTGTGTTACTATAAAGGAATACCTGAGGATAGGTAATTTATGAAGAAAAACAGCTAATTTGGCTCAGAGTTATGATGGCTGGAAGGTTCAAGATTGTGTATCTGCTGAGTGCTTCAGGCTGCTTCCACTCATGGCAGAAAGAAATGAAGCAAGAAGGCGGGGAAGCGCAGGGCTCTTTTTAACAACAGTTCTTTCTCTGGAACAAATAGAGCAAGAGCTCCTTGACTCCCATGGGGAGCATCTATCCATGGGAGATCTAGCCCGATGATCAAAACAGCTCTCCCCAGGTCCCACCTCCCAACACCACCATACTGGGATTAAATTTCAACTTATGCTTTGGTGGGGACAAACTATATCCAAAACATAGAAGTAGTCACATGGCTAATCCATGTCAGAACTCCACTAGAGAGTGGATTCCCGGGTCTAATAATTTCTCATTGTTACTGTCATTATTGCTAAGATAGTTAAGGACAAGAATCATGGCTCAATATATATGTACAAGATGAATAAATGCAAGCAAGCTTATACTGGTTTCTAGTTCAATAGGTGAATTAGTTTAGGTGTCCACAAATTAAGTGTTATCCTGCAGATCTTTAAGTAAAAAAATTGAATTACACCATAGTTTATGTTATTCTTGCCATTTCATCTGTTTTCTCCTTGTTTCCTCAGTGCCTACATAGTATTACATTGAGCACATAACAATGGGCTTACCAAAAATTATTAAGTAGAAATAAGCAGTCCTTTTTCCAACCATACATAATCACAGTAAATGAGATCCACGATATCTTGCATTGCTTTGGTAATTACTTTGCAGAATACATGAACAACTGCCCTCTTAGTTTTGATATTATTAACAAAATGCTATTTCAGATATGACTTTCAATTAAATTAATGTTTAAAATATTCTGAAATATTTGATATCATCTGTCATAATAATCATTGATACCAAATTTTCAGGATCTTTTTGTTGTCAGTCCAATTTCTTAAAAATGTATTACTTAGACTTTAAAGAGAAACTCCACAAGATGAAACACTAGAGAGTACTAAGAATACACCACTTCTTTTAGAGGCAACCCCTTTACTAACCTCAGGAGAATAAAGGATGATAGATTTATACTTTAAATGTGCCTCTTCTTCAAACCTCTGAAGAAAATATAAAGAGAGATCTTTCCACTTTAAAGATGTTCCTTATTCTATAATGAAATCATTTGCTTTGCCATTCTGTGTCAATGGGGATTTTCTGTATTAGATTTTTCATATTAAAATAAAGGCTCCCAATTATTGCTCATCAGCATTTACTCAGTTTTCCCCAAAGCAGAGAAAGCCCTGTTTCACTTTTGCTTCTTTTCTTAAATAAACAAGACATTTCATTTCTAGCATTTACTCCCCTAACCATAGTCCATCAAGGCTGAAAATATTATAGTCAGAGCTTTGAGCTCAAAAGGCTTGACAAAATAATCAGTACTTAGAGTAAATTGCCAGAAAGAACACGGGAAATAGGCCATTTTAAGTCCTTTCTGATTTACTGAGAAACCAGTTTGGAATTACATCTGGAGTTCATAGAAAGTCCTTGAAAACTCCGCACTTTAAGAGCCAACTCTCTGCTTGTCCATTAGCAATGACTTTCATTATGGAATAGCATTATTTCAAGCTCACTACCTGGTAGGTTAAGCTTATATTAGGCATGGTTGTCTACAAATCAAACAAACCAACAACAGTAAAAACTTAGAATGGAGGCCAATTCCTGAAATGGGCTTCAATGGTTCTGAAAATGCAAGTTTGGTCTTAGAGGAAGGAATTGTGCTGAATGCTTCAGTATCTGAGTCTCACGCTATCCTCCCACCACCATCAATTTTCAATGATGCCATATGGAAGCCAGTCTGCAGGAGATGTTTAGGCTCAACAGTCACTTTGCCCCAGGCTGTTCTCTTCTTATTTCCTCCTTGAGAGAATCAATACCGGCAGTGAAAGTGAGGGTGACAATTGCCAATAGTGCTTTCATAAGTTTGTTCAACTTATTTTCAATGATTTTAATTCCCAGTTAAAACATTTTGTAGTACTATGTTTACTGAAATTAGAATGAATTATATATGCAAGTTGCTAGACAATAATAATTGTCAGCCTTTATTAAGCCTCTAGGATAGGCTTTTAAATTTTTTCCTTTACCTATGTCTAACACAAACATTAGTAGAAGGTAAGTATTATTTTACTACTTACCCACTCAAGGGCTTCTTTCCTGAAATTGCTCCTTTTTATTACACCAAAATTTTCACTGTCTGTCTTTTAAACCAAGCCCAATAGCATTATTTCAATTAGCACATAAATACAATATATCTCCCATCAAACAAATTAAACACTGAGACAAATTTTTAAAAATCTGAAACCTCTCATAATTTCACATCTCCTATTCAATATTCACCACATTTTTTTCCTCTCTATAGCAAATATCCTCCAAAGAGTTTTCTACATGCATTGTCTGCCCTTGGTTCCCTTCAAATTCTCTTGCATGCACACCAATCAGATTTTAAACTCTGCCATTTCATCAACTCTACTGTTGTCAAAGCAATTAGCTGACCAAGTCATTGGCTAAACCTTAGTTGTCATCTTACTAAACTTTTTATTAGCTTCTAATTTAATAAATCATTCTAATCTTCTTGAACCACTTTCTTTACACGACATCAGGAACACCACTTCTTCTGGTTCTTCTATACGTTTATTGTTCTATTTCAACTTTCTACCCTCTTGTCCTGAGGTCTAACCATTAAAGTGCCCTCTGTATTAGCTTGAAAACCTACTCTCTTCCCTCTCTCTGCTCATATCCATAGATGATCTCATCCAAAGCCTTGAAATAATATAGAGCTTTAAATAATATCGATATTATTAGGATTGCCACATTTAATCTTTAGCCTGAACCTATCTATTGAACCTCATATTCTATTTTCTATTCAACATCTCCAGTGCAATATCTATCACATTCTAAAACTCAGTAAGTTTTCACCAAACTTTTGATTCACCCATCTGCCTTTTCATAGCGGTGTCCACTTCAAGTATTGGCAGATGTATTAGTCCATTCTCACAATGCTATAAAGAACTACCTGAGACTGGATAATTAGTGAAGTAAAGAGGTTTAATTTACCTACAGTTCTGCAGGTTTAAAAGGAAGCATGACTTGAAGGCCTTGGGAAAGGAAAAGCAAGCATATCTTAACATGGCAGAGCAGAAGAGCGAGAGTGAAGCGGGGGATGCTACACATTTTCAAACAAATAGATCTTCTGAGAACTCACTCACTATCACAAGAACTGCAAAGAGGAAATTTGCCTCTAAGAGCCAGTCACCTCTCACCTGAGGGTTACATTCAAGATGAGATTTGCTTGCGGACACAGAGCCAAACCACATAATTTGGCCCATGGCGTCTCCCAAATCTCACGTCCTTTTCACATTTCAAAACTGATAATGCCTTTTCAACAGCCTCTCAAAGTCATAACTTATTCTGGCATTAACTCAAAAGTCCAAGTCCACAGTCTCATCTGAGACAAGGCAAGACCCTTCTGCCTAGGACCCTGTAAAATCAAAAGAGAGTTAGTTCTTCCCAAGATACAATGACGGTACAAGTATTGGGTAAATGCTTTTGCTATAGATGGGATACATTGGCCAAAAAAGGAGGCCACAGTCCCAATGCAAGTCTAAAACCAGGCTGGGTCAGTCATTAAATCTGAAAGCTCTAAAATAATCTCCTTTGACTCCATGTCTTACATCCAGGGAACACTGATGCAAGGGGTGGGCTCCCATACCCTTGGGCAGCCCTGCCCCTGTCACTCTGCAGGGTTCAGCCTCCACTGCTGCTTTCATGGGTTGGTGTTCAGTGCCTGCATACAACTTTCTCGGGTACACAGTGCAAGCAGTTAGTGAAGCTAGCATTCTGGGATCTGGAGGATGGTGGCCTCTTTCTCACAGCTCCAGTAGGCAGTGCCTCAGTGGGGACTCTGTGTTGGGGCTCCAACCACACATTTCCCCTCCTCACTGACCTAGCAGAGGTTCTCCATAAGGTCCCTGCCCCAGCAGCAGACTTCTGCCTGGACATCCAGGCATTTCCATACATCCTCTGAAATCTAGGTGGAGGTTACCAAACCTCAATTCTTGCCTTCTGCATACCTGCAAGCCCAACCTCACATGGAAGCTGTCAAGGTTTGGGGCTTACACCTTCTGGAGCAATGGCCTGAGCCATACCTTGTCCCCTTTTAGCCATGGCTAGAGCTGGAGTGGCTGAGATGCAGAGTGCCATGTTGCAAGTCTGCACAGAGTGGCAGGACCCTAGGCCCAGCCCAGGAAACTATTTTTCTTTTCTATACCTCAGGGCCTATGAAGGGAGGGGCTGCGGTGAAGAACTCTAAAATGTCCTGAAGACATTTTCCCTGTTGTCTTGGCTATTAACATTCTGTTCCTGATTATTTATGCAACTTTCTGTAGCAGGCTTAAATTTCTCCTCCAGAAAATGGGTTTTTCTTTTATACCACATGGTCACACTGCAAATTTTCCAAACTATTGTGCTCTGCTTTCCTTTCAAACATCAGTTCCAATTTCAGATCATCTCTTTGTGAACACTTATGACTGCACACTTTTCGAAACAGCCAGAACTTCTTGAATGCTTTGCTGCTTTGAAATTTCTTCAATCAGGTACTCTAAATCATCTTTCTAAAGTTCAAAGTTCCATAGATCTCTAGGGCAGAGGCAAAATGACACTAGTCTCTTTGCTAAAGTGTAGCGAGAATGACCTAGGCTTCAGTTTCCAATAAGTTCCTCATGTCTATCTGATACCATCTCAGCCTGGACTTTATTTTCCATATTACTATCAGCATTTTGGTGAAAGCCATTCAAGAAGTCTCTAGGAAGTTCCAAATTTTCCCACATCTTCCTGTCTTCTGAGCCCTCCAAGTCTCTAGGAAGTTCTAAACTTTCTGAGATTTTCTTGTCTTCTTCTGAGCCCTCCAAACTGTTCCAGCTTTTGCCCGTTACCCAGTTCCAGAGTTGCTTCCACATTTTCAGGTATCTTTTTGGCACTGCCTCACTCTCCTGGTACCAATTTTCTATATCAGTTCATTCTCATACTACTGTAAAGAACTACCTAAGACTGGGTAATTTATGAAGAAAAGAGGTTTAATTGACTCACAGTTTCACAGGCTTAACAGGAAGTAGGATTTGGAGGCCTCAGGAAACTTACAATCACAGTGGAAGGTGAAGGAAAAGCAAAGAGGACTTACAATGGCAGGGCAGGATAGAGAGAGAGCAAAGAGGTAGGTGCTACATATTTTCAAACAGCCAGATCTTGTGAGAACTCACATATTATTACAAGAGCGAGCAAAAGGAAAATCCACCTCCATGAACTAATCAATCACCTCCCACCAGGCTCCTCCTCTGACATGTGGGATTACAGTTTGAGATGAGATGTGGGTGGGGATACAGAGCCAAACCATAGCAGATGAGGCCAAAAACCTTAGCACTTTTCCTCCCTTCACGTGCTGCATGCATTCCATAAGCAAATATTATGGGCTATATCTCCAATTTCTAAATCTGATAATTTTTCACCACCTCAACTACTAATAACTACCTTCATACAAACCTCCATTTTACCTTGTCTGTGTAATTGCAATAGCCTCCTAAAGTGTTTCCCTGCTTCCACTATTTTTTTCTCCCATATAGTTTTCTATTTGTCATCCAGAGTGATACTGTCAAAATATATGTTAGGGCTAATTTGTCTCTTATTCTCAAAACCCTCAAATGGCTTTCCATCTTGTAGAAATAAAACCTAACATCTTTACCATTGCCTAAAAGGCCTGTATGTTTGGCCATAGGTGATCTCTCAGTTCCTTTCCCACTACTACATTTGGTTATACCAATACAGTCTTGTAACTGAGACTGAAAAAAGCCTCTCAGGAGGGTCAGATTGCTTTGTCTAATACAGGGAAAGTGAGAGAAGTTGTTTTGGAGTTGTTAGGAGACTTGATCATATTTTGCACGGAGAAGTAGCAATATCTACCAAAGAGACAAGAAGGAGGGTGACAGGGCATGAATGCAGAAGTCTAGAGTCTGGGCAGAAATGTGGAGCAACAATTTTAAAGGATAGGCATGTTTAATATTTAATTTTAAATTTTAGTGCTATACTCGTTACTCTCAATAAATTAAAAAATCTTTAAGACTGTCTGGTATACAAATGCTTTATGGGGGTGGTTTATGTGGATCCCAACTATAAAAAGACATATTACAATATCTGGGTCTATAAGTTCAGAGAAAAGACACTATGTCCTTATCAGTGAGGTTATTCCTAAACTGAAAAAACGTCAGTGGAAGAGCTCAGATCTACATGGTTAGTAAAACATAATTTCCATCTCTACTGAAAGCTTAGAGAAAGCTTGTCCAACCAGTGGCCCATGGGCTGCATGCAGCTCAGGACAGCTTGAAATGTGGCTCAACACAAATTCATAAACTCTTAAAACATTATGAGGATTTTCTGTGATTTTTTTAAAACTCATTAGCTATCGTTAGTGTTAGTGTATTTTATGTGTGGCCCAAGACAATTATTCTTCTTCCATTGTGGCCCAGGGAAGCTGAAGTCATTCAGTTCCCAACTACCCATAGATGCTATTGTACTTATGTCCATTTTCTTTCAAGGTATTAACCTGTTCATCCTCATCATCATCATCACATAATGGGACCCATAATGGGAGTCATGGGTCATGGTGACTTTTAGTGTCCAGTTTGTAGCTGTAACTTCCTGTTTTGTTTGCCCCACATACAAAAAACATTCCAGAAGTTAATTTCAGGGGTGAGTTTATGTCTGTAAATGGTACTCTGTTGCATTCATAAATAGCATTTCCAACACATTCCAGCTACGACTACTGCTTTTTCCTAGGTAGAGAAATTGAGGAACACAGAGGAAGTGATTGATGTTTGCACTAAGTCCAACTGCATAATTGTAAAATGACAAGCATGGGATGTTGTCCCAAATGTGAGTCTTTTTTGTTGCACTACATTGCTTTCAACATTTCCAAAATTTACCACTATCTTTGATTAAGGCTAAAACAGAAACCACTTGATTCTCTGATCTTATTTGAGCTTTGGATTGGAGAAATTACTTTGCATTTAGAGGGAGTATTACCTTGACTGTCATTCCTGCCCATGATTTTTTTTTTTGCATGTCCAAATTATCATAGAATTTATATTTTAGTTTCCTGTCTGAGAAGAAATTTGATACCTTGTTAAACCTTGCATTGTTGTACCCTAACAATTCATTATTTACAAAGTCTATGAGTTAAACTATTCTCCTCACTTTGGGTTCAGTTTCATTTTCTGAGGATTTCTGAAGGTAGAAATTATCTCTTAAAACAACAATAGCAGTCAAATAGTCAGACCTGGAGTTTATTTGAAGAGTCATCGGAAAGACACATTATTGCACCTGAGTTATTATTACCGTCAATCAAGTTTCCTTAATGGAAAGTTGTAATTTGACATCAAATATATCATTAATTCAAATGTGTCACAAAAAGTAAGCAGGCAAATAAGTGACCTTTGAATAGAATCCCATATGAAATAGACTGCATTTAAACTGCATGATTTTATTGGAACCAATGGACTACTTCCTGGAAATATAAAAAGTAACAAAAAGTTGGTTTATTTTATTTTACACAGACAAGAAGGCACTGAATGAAAATGTCCCACAAAGATGGAGCAGTGAATTCTCACCCAGCAGTCTTCACCTCATACCACCCATCTAAGTATTAAGATTACTTTCTGGCTTCAAAAGGTATTTCTGCTTGAGGAGCCATTTCTACCTGCTAAGCTTCTTTCATTCTCTTTCACCAGATCCCATAGGTTAAGAACAACCTTGCTTTCAGTTTAGCTTATTATCCACCTATTGTAGGGAGACCTTAGGTTAAACTAATGAGATCCAAAGGACTTTGAACCATTGTGATTCCCAATGTTTTTCTTAAAGCTACAGTTACTGTTCCTATGAAGAGTAAAATAAACAAAAAAATAAATATTTATACACACATACACACACACACACGCATACCACAGCATATAGGTTAATTATTTAACATTATTATATTCTGAAGCTAACACAGACAAAAGTAGCCTTAGAATGTGTCTTTAATAATTCAGTCAAACGACTAGCTACTACTGTGTTAATTATGCATAAAAATGAGAGTGTTATTTATGGCTGCTTTGGGATAGATGTATTTATACTGTACAGTCAGGGTCTCCCTATGGGCAGCTGCTTAATCAGTGCTCATTGAATTTAAAAGGTACTTTCCAGATTTATTTCAGATGGCCGCCTTTGAACCCAAGGGACACCTTGATTGAACTGGTCTCAATGGTCACTTGTCTCGTCCCCTGAGAAGCTGCTGGCTTTGAGTTTCATTAGGCTGATTGATGTGTGCACCTTAAATCAGTTCCCAGGAAGTCCATGAAGAATGGAATGCCACAAAACCGAATTAGCTCAGACAAACACATGAAGTGGAATCAGCTCCTATAGAAACTCATCTCAGAGACATGATACATGCGAATGTTGGGTGGTGCGTCAGACTGTTCTCTTCCTGGACTTCTAAATATGCAATTGCAAAAGCACTAACACAAAATTAGAGACTAGTTTAGAGGTTAGCAGCATTTAATGTAGCTGACCTGGAATGATATTAGAGACAGCAGAGACTGGTAATCTACCACCCCACTCAAATCTCATGCTTTCTCTCTCTCTCTTTTTTTTTTCCTGGAGCTACTGAAATCTTATTCAGAGTTCCTGCTTATTGAGCAGTGACTTTGTGCCAAGCATTGAAAAGTGTTTTATGTAGAAAGTCATTTAACTCTCACAATGACTTGGAGAACAAAAAAGAGGATGAGCACTTCCATTTTGTGATGGCAAATAAGATTAAATAATTTGTCCAAGGTCACAGAACCAGCAAGTGCACAGCCAGCAATTCATGCAGGTCTGTTTGCTCACAAACTCGTGCTCTTAACTGCTTCTGTACACCGCTTCCTTGTTTATCCTTTGTGCTACATTTTTTCTTCTTTGGTTTTCAAATTCAGATATGATTTCTTTTGTTTTTTTCTTCCTCTTTGACCTGCTATATATTTCTTCCACCCCCTTCTTCCATTAAGTCTTCTTCTTGAACCAGAGGTCTCAAAAAATAGCTAGGTTAGATGTTTATCATAGTGATAATATGTTTGAACAAAAGATAAAATCCTTTTTCACCAATGAGTGGTTTGACTGCTAAATTATATGTTTTCCCTTTAGAATACAAAATGTCCAGGCATCATGTCTCAGAGCATCACAGAGGAATAAAGCCCTAGAGAGAAGCCCTACCAACCTACTAATGTTAGGACACTTTCATTCACCAGGTTGTACAAGGCGTAAAGAAAGAAAAGACATTTTTGGGTAGATTTTGAACACAAGAACTATTTAGCAATCTGTGAAAAAAAATCTTAAAGATTTGACAAAATCTGACCATGAATTTTAGATAACCCACAAAATATTACTTATCTGATTCTATTATTAATTTTATTTTTAAACTATAACTGCAAGCAGATTAAGAAGGCAAATATTTTCTAGGAAGTTGCTATATGCAAGTTACCCATATATTAGCAGGTAACAGGGGAATTATTTCTTGAAATAATTGTTACTGGCATCTTTTTACAAAAAACTAAGGTAGTAGATACAATGTGATTAAGAATGCAATAGAAGCTAGGCAGAATGGCTCATGCCTCTAATCCCAGTGCTTTGGGAGGCCGAGGCAGGTGGATCACAAGGTCAGGAGTTCAAGACCAGCTTAGCCAACATGGTGAAACCCCATCTCTACTAAAAATACAAGAATTAGCTGAGTGTGGTGGCACAGGCCTGTAGTCCCAGCTACTCCAGAGGCTGAGGCAGGAGAATTGTTTGAACCCGGGGAGCAGAGATTGCAGTGAGCTGAGATGACACCACTGCACTGCAGCCTGGAAGACAGAGTGAGACTCTGTCTCAAAAAAGAAAAAAAAAAGAAAGTAGTAGAGAACAGAAACACTGCAATGACTTTCTCAGCCTGCCACATTTCATCAGTCTGCTTAGAATGGGGTTTTCCATTCACAAGCATTCTATCACAGAGACATCCTTAGAGTCCATGTGGATGATACAGCTAGGAAGGAAGACCCACACTTTCTAATCTAATTTCTGATTTATTCCAGGACTACTAGGATATCAAAATAAGACTTCATGAGACTTTACAAGAAAAAACTATGCTGTCAGGTGACTAAAACTTCAAATACTATATGATGGGGAATAAAAACATTATAGTGGTTCTTGGATTTAGACAGCCCTTACTGAATCAAAGATAATGTAGATATTACTCCTATTTGCCTGCTGTGACAAGATGGCAAGGCAAATACGGGATATCCAACTTTGGAATATTGTGATTCATGACAGTGGAAAAACAACTGAGAGAAATAATAGGTACTTTTTTGGCAAATATGTAGAGAATATGTAAATTTGCAAGGCTTCTTGATATCACATGGTTTTGATATTTGCAAGATTGTAAACTGCTGTATCATGGTGCCTATGTCTCCTTTGTGAGACCTCCCAAGTATACAATACAGTATCTCACATAGAAATTGATAGATAAATAACATTTTCCAAAGAACTATACAGGGCTTAAAGTGAGCTAATACATGTAGGGAATTCTTGGGTTGCCAAGCAAAGAACACTGTCAGTGTACTTTCTCAAGAAAAGACGGGCTGGGCATGGTGGCTCACGCCTATAACCCCAGTACTTTGGGAGGCCGAAGCGGGAGGATCACGAGGTCAAGAGATTGAAACCATCCTGGCCAACATGGTGAAACTCCATCTCTACTAAAACTACAAAAAAAATTAGCTGGGCATGGTGGCGCGCGCCTGTAGTCCCAGCTACTCGGGAGGCTGTGGCAGGAGAATTGCTTGAACCCGGGAGACGGAGGTTGCAGTGAGCGATGTCACGCCATTGCACTCCAGCCTGACATCTGGTGATGGAGTGAGACTCTGTCCACGTATGCACGTATGCAACAATCTTGCATGTTCTTCACATGTACCCCAAAACCTAAAATGCAATACAAACTAAAAAACTACAAAAAATAGAAAAAAAAAGAAAGACTAGAGCCAGCAGCAACAAAGGGAGAAGTAACGACCACTTCTAAATATTGAACTAAAAATACAGATCATCCAGTGTACTGATTAAGAAAAGGAACTCTGGAGTAAGATAAATCTGGTTTCAAATGTTGGCTAGCATTTGTACTAGATTTGTGATCTTGAGGAAATTACTTAATCTCTCTGAGCCTCTGTCCTTGGCTATGCAACAGAGAGTTAAATAGTTTCTGTCTTCAAGGATTGTTGTGAGAGTGAAAGAAAATCCTATATACTAACATTAAAAAGTTTAAACATACACATATTTAAATGTTACTGTTTTATTTCTGCTACTAATATTATTACTTTCCCCCCTTCTTCCTTTGAAATGTTACATAATCCAAAACTGTCTCCGAATTTGCTTCAGTTTAAAAATTTTTAAAAACTGGCTAGGTATAGTGGCTCACACCTATAATACCAACACTTTCAGAGGCCAAGGCAGGTGAATCACCTGAGGTCAGGAGTTCAAAAGTAGCCTGGCCAACACGGGGAAACCCTGTCTCTGCTAAAAATATACAAATTAGCCAGGTGTGGTGGCAGGTGCCAGTTATTCCAGCTATTCCACAGGCTGAGGTAGGAGAATCGCTTTAACCTGGGAGGCAGAGATTGCAGTGAGCCAAGATCATGCCACTTCACCCCAGCCTGGGTGAAAGAGGGAGACAGTCTCAAAAAAAAAAAAAAACCTTATCCTGTATATTAATTGTAATTTAAGTGGGTGACACAATTCTCTAAAAGCTTAGTTAGGATTCCATGTGAAAGTATGCTTAAGTAAGCATGCTTAGCATATATAAATAGTAGTTAAAAGATAAAATCCCAATATTAGCCAAGATTGACACAGGCATTTTATTTGCATGTATAACTCCTCAGACTTCAATTCACAAGTCTTTGCTCAGAGTGATACTTGTCATTTAATCTTTAAGCTAGTGAAGTTTAAGAATCGGATATTGTCATATGCACAGAACTAAACTGAAGTATCTATTCAGTGCTCAAGAATGAGAATGACAAATCCACTCTTAATTTCCAAATCCTCTTTGGAGCAGGAAAAAAAGTAAACACCGCATCATCTTTACCCTGGGCTCCCAAACTAGGTTGCCCAACTAAATTGTCCTGAGACTTTAAAAAAAAAAAAAATAGAGTGGATCTTTGCCTTTTTCAGACAAATATATCTCTCTTAAAGTAGTTCTGGTAAAAGGTGGTAGTGTTAATAGTGAGAGTTACTATTTTTTTTTTTTAAAAGAAGAAATTTTTTTTTATTGCATTTTAGGTTTTGGGGTACATGTGAAGAACATGCAAGATTGTTGCACAGGTGCATACATGGCAGTGTGGTTTGCTGCCTTCCTCCTCTTCACCTATATGTGGCATTTCTCCCCATGCTCTCTCCCCCCGACTCCCATCCTCCACTGTCCCTCCCCTATTTCCCCCCAACAGACCCCAGTGTGTAGTGCTCCCCTCCCTGTGTTTCTATTGACTGGCTCTCTCACTAGCTATGTATTTCTGGGGAAGTTATGTAACCTCACTAAGCCATTTATGAAATATTAATAATAATATGAGTATCACACAATGTTGTTAGGAGCATCAGATAAAGCAAGGCCTATTCTGTGCTTACCTCTGTGTCTAACACAGAGGGCCCATCAATTTCCACTGCCATTCTTGTTATAATACTTCAGGAACTGGAGGTGGTTGACTCTCTCACTGCCTGGAAATGTTTCTAAGAAAGCAAGGAATCATATCCTTACAGAACTCAATGGCATTAGCAGAATATGGGTTCAAGGGATTGTAACTCTCCCCGTTTTTGACTTTAAGTAACAGATTAGTACCAGACATGAAATTGAGCGGGCAAGTACTTAAGAAAGAATTTTTCGATAACTGGCAATCTCAATACAAAGCTGAGGTTTCTGTTTCATTATGTTCAAGTGACCTTGAAGAAAAGGGATTCTTAAGGGATTTTTAAGACACCAAACGAAACTGAATCCCTCCATTCATTTCTCTCTCCACTTTTCAAATAAAAATCTTCTCTGACTTTTGTACCAAAAGTCCCATTTTTCTCCAAATTTAGCATATCCTATCTGAATCTTCGTGTATCGAATTTAGAGTTCCCCATTAAAACAGTAAAACTCAATTTTAAATGTACTCTTCTAGATTTCAAAATAAACCATGTTCCCCCACTAACACTTTATGCCTTATTTTCATTATTTCCAAGAACTATAGATCTGTAATAAGGTTGCATTATTTAAGTAAAAATCAAAGCTATTTGCTTGGGCTGAAATTATATCACCACACTATGCTAATAAAAATCACTGTGTTCATTAACATTCTATTTAGCACTCATATATTGTCTTAAAATGGAAAAGCTGTTCTTATCTAATAAAAGCACTTTGTGCAATAAACAAACACTTTTGAGTCATGGGTTTTGCTGGTGCAAAAATATTGTAAAAGATTGCTACAAAGATTTTAGAACTTTAATTTCTAAAGATTTTAAGACCATATTTAACATAGGTAGCATGTTCCTTCCATTTAAATTGTAAATTTAAGCTTTAATTGACATTTTAATGATCTAAAATATTCAGTTTGAATGATGATGAGAATAGCTATAGTTTCTAATGTGAAAAGAGTTTTAAATTTCTTTTCTTTGTGCCTTCTTACAGGCATGGTGACTTTGTGGTTCAGGATCTATCTATTTTTAAGATGAGCAAAATGCTGTTCAGAGAAGCTAAAAACTGCTATGGTGACTTTATAAGATATCATTAAAAGTTTCTTTAAAAAAATGATTACTGCTGAAATTTGACCACTGTCAATGTATAGAATAAAGCCAAACAAGATTAATAAGTCCACAGGGAAATAGAGATGAGTCTTTCTTTAGAATTGTGGAACTCACTAACATTGTATTCTCAGAAAAATGTAGCGTTCAGTTTTTAAGTCAGGGATATTGGTGACAAAATTATTTGTAGAATTATCTTCCTTCTCCATTACTCTGCCATTCCTACAGCAGGGGATGTGTCCTGGAACTGCAGACATAAACATGGAGTAAATGGCACTGCCATCTAATTACTTTCACAAACCAGGAATCTGGGCATCAGCCTTAACAGGTTCCCTCCTCTCATTTTCAATATTAAGTGGATCATCGAAAAATTTTTAACCACTCTATGAAATATCAGTCACGTTTTTCCATTTTTCCCCATTCCCACTGCCAGTACCATAGCTGAATCCCACAACCATTTCAGTTTCTGAACATCTGGGCTAGCTCATTCACCAAAACATATTTAACTCAGCAGTTGGAGTGACATTGTAAAAATGCAAATGTAAATCAATTACTACTACCCAACTCCATCAAACATATACATAAAACCTTCAATACTCATCAGCATTTACAACTTGTTTATATGTTTTTCTAATATCTTGTGGTTCTCCTTCCGCATCTTCATTGTAATTGCAATTAATTAGATATATGTTAATAATTTTTTAAGGGACAGAGTTTTGGTATATTGCCCAAGCTGGTTTCGAACTTCTGGCCTCAAGCAATCGTCCCACCTCAGCCTTCAAATTAGCTGGGACTACAGGTTCTTGCCACCACTCCCATTAATGATGTTAATGATGATTTTAATGAATCTCTTCTCAGTGCTGTGATTATTAAGACAGAATATCTGAATTCAAAAGCTATCTGTGCCCTTCACGAGTTTAATAAACTTGGGATGTACTTGACTTCTCTAAATTTCAGTGTCTTCATCTGCAAAACAAGGACATAATCAGTCCTAATACACAAGTGATTGTTAACATTAAATATTGTGCTGGAAAAAACTCTTAAATGCCTGATAAGTCTTCAGTAAATATTAGCTATTAATTATTAGACTATGTAAGTGGTTTGAGGGCATTATATCTCTTGTTCATAGCAGTGAAAAAATAAGTGAAATGACTTATTTATTAAAGAGCTCTAAATTAACAAAAGTATTCAGTCACAAAGAACAGAATACACATTAGCTGATTTAAGCAGAAAAGATTTATTATAAGGTTGTAAATGGCTTTCAAAATCATTGGATAGGCAGACAAAATAGACCATCTAAGCTTTTGAAAACTCCTAATAAAGCCAGAATACAGAGTCTGGACTTGAAGGAAGTTTATGAATCTTTAATAATCAGAAATTGAGTCCCAAATAAGTAATTTACTTGCTCATCCAGCAAAAATATCAGAGCAACGAGTTGATCCAGGTCTGAGTCTAAAGCAAATTAATTAAATAATTCAGATCTTGGCTTCTTTATCTCAAAAACAGAAAAATAATGCCTATTTCCTATTAGTCGTTGCTGCTGCTGTTGTTTGAGAGGGAGTCTTTATCTATCGCCAAGCTGGGTGCTGTGGTGCCATCACAGCTCACTGAAACCTCCGCCTCCCGGGTTCAAACGATTCTCCTGCCTCAGCCTCCAGAGTAGGATTACAGGCATGTGCCACCATGCCAAGCTAATTTTTGTATTTTTAGTAGAGACAGGGTTTCACCATGTTGGTCAAGATGGTATTTATCACTTGACCTCATTATCTGCCCACCCTAGCTTCCCAAAGTGCTGGGATTACACACATGAGCCACTGCAATTGGCCTGTTTTTACTTTTTTTAAAGAAAATATTAAAGGAGACTGTATATAAGATGCCTAATGTCATGCTTTGGCATATATCAATAAAGAATCATACTTGTCGTTAGTATTAACCTCATGAGGTTAATATACGCCAAGGCATGGCATTCTTTACTGATTATTTACGGATACATACTTCTTCTTCATAGCCATCAACTACATCAATTACACAAACCAATGTCCTCAAAAATAGTCACCAAGTGGCCTCTTTGAAGAGTGAAAATAATTTGAAAATGTTGAGGCAGTGATGTCATCTTTGAATTTAATATCTGATTCTAGAACCATCCTCTACTCTCAAAGTGATAAGTTGAGTAGAAAAGCAAAAGTTGTAGGACACTGGTAATTTATTCCTTATTTACCCCAAAGTTCAAATAGGTAATAATTTGAATAGATTAGAGAGGAAATGAGATAGAAGAAAAAACTGAACTGTGGCTAAAGCTAAATCCTGAAAGAGACTATCCATAAAATGGAGATTATCTCCAGTACTAATGAACATTTACTTGAGGGCCTAGCAGAAGTAAGATTCTAGATAAGAAACTACCTTCTTTTTCTCTTAGATTTTAGATAACCAAAACATAGAAAACTATTTAAAAGATTCATATTATTCCCAGGCTATGTTCCATCAGGCTATTTACCAAAACAGTCTAACCCACACATGCATCTTTGAAAATAGTTACACATCCATCTTGTGTACAAGTATTTATATGTTAACATAAAATTCCACATGTCTATTAGAATGTATTGCAATTTAAGAAAATAAATGTAAGGTCCAAACAGACCAGGAACAATTACATCTCAGCTCCAGTCAATACAGATTTAATGGAGGTTTGTTCACTTTCCATACTTGAGAACTTAAATATGTGGGTTTGCATGTTTATATCCTTATATATGGCATTTGATAATTATAGATTTTAAAACAACTAATTCTTCCCAGTGGCCACTTGATCAGTAGTCTAGAGTAAACAATCAAGAAAATTAAAGCAAGCAGAATAGCTCTTAAAGGTGTCAATTATTGTCATGGCAGCAATGATGCTTTTAGAAAATCCATCATTACTCCAGTTAATGACTGGTGTGTAAGACTACAGATGACTTTTGCTTTGGTCCAGAAAATTCAGAGCATTAACTGAGGAATTGACCATTAATCCCAGGTAATGTAAAGGCCAGTTTTCATAGGATCATTGCTCAAGCAATCTTCTATTCAATGTAAGTGCAGTTCAGATTGCTAAATCTATAATTTTTGTAAAAAAAAAAAAAAAAAGAAATTGTGCATTTTTACAAATAACCTGACTTAGAGTCAGTTGTTTCAACTTCCTTTTCTTAATATAGAGTTGAATATCTCCCAGATGTATATCTGACATATAATTTACAATATTTGGGTGATGTATTTTAGCTATTTCTTATAAATGACCAATACCTTATCTATCCACAACCTGAATTAGGTGTAAATTATGTTAAAACAATAATAGATGTTTTGTCAAAGTCATCAGGAGTCTTTAGAGAAAAACATAGATTTCTAAGTTTTAGTAATATAAATTATCATCATATGATAGATACTGTGCACTTAGAAGTGATCACTGGGAATTGAAATACTATGTTAATACATACAGTTATTTTCAATTAATAAGATGATTGGAAACAATTTAACATTAAGAATAGGATATTGATATTCAACAAAATTTCATGGAAAGACTAAATGTCCAAAAATAGGAGCTATTTTGCTACATTTAGGTAAAGCAATAGTATTGAGCGATTGAAAATGATGCTGCAAGGAAAGCCTGATTGGCTTTGGAAAATGTTTGCAATATATCATTAAGTGAAAAGTTAGTGTCAGAAGAGTGTTCATAATACAAGTTATATAGGGAGAGATATAAAGAGCATGCATGATACATAAGAAGAGAGAGACATAGAGAGAAGGAGTAATGAACACCATCTGGAAGAATTATACATCATGGTGATCACATATCACAACATTTATTTCTTGGGTAAATGTAAGAATTATGTGTTCTAATTTGTTGTTTATTTTTGTTTTTCCATTTTCTCATTTCCCATATTGAGAATGCACTACATTTAAAAAAGATAAAGACACAAACATATTTTAGTTTCAAAAAGATTGATATGCTTGGTATTTGTCATCAATAATTAAGAAATATCACATTTCTGAGGGCACAAGACAAATTTACCCAATTGAATTTTCTACCACTGACTAATGCAGCTACTCTGTCCTGGGTATCATCCGCTTAGTAGAAACTATGTTAAAATGGTTTGGCTCTAGGTCCCCACCCAAATCTCATCGAGAATTATAATCCCCATAATCCCCATGTGTTGAAGGAGGGACCACAGTTTCCCCCATGATATTTCTGTTATAGTAAGTGAGTTCTCAAAAGATATGATGATTTTATAAGGCAGTTTTCCCTGCCCTTGCTAGTTCTCTCCTTTCTGCCACCATGTGAAGAAGGTCTTTGTCTCCCCTTTGCCTTCCGTCATGATTGTAAGTTTCCTGAGGTCTCCATAGTCAGTCAGAGCTGAGTCAATTAAACTGTTTTTGTTTATAAATTACCCAGTCTCAGTCAGTTCTTTATGGCATTGTAAAAATGGACTAATCCACATGTTAATCATCAACTTGTGGCACAAGAAAGAATAAAGTGTTGAATGACCAGCTTTGCTAAGGATCCTTTTGTGTTGACAAAACTGAGATAGCGCATTGGTGAACTTTAGATCAGAGATGTAATATTACTATTATACTAAACTGTCTCTATTGTCTATGTAATACTATTATTACATAGCTCATCTACAAGATAAGCTAAAAATAGGCCTAATAAATAGGCCCATGTAATACTATTATTACATAGTTAATAGAGGCAGTTTAGTGATATGTTTCATTAAACATATATAATAATATGTTTCATTAAAATAGAAAATACAGAAATGGAATACTCCCTCTGGAGAATACCCATATGCCATTAAAAATAAGAAGAA
Source organism: Aotus nancymaae (assembly GCF_030222135.1). Classification (NCBI taxonomy): domain Eukaryota; kingdom Metazoa; phylum Chordata; class Mammalia; order Primates; family Aotidae; genus Aotus; species Aotus nancymaae. The sequence goes on along the minus strand of NW_026988473.1, from coordinate 20,574,772 downwards.
TCACCTGTAGATTAACTACTACACAATAAGCAGTGAGAAAACTGCTTATTGCTAAAAGGATTAAATGATTTTCCTAATGACACCAGCAAATAAGGAGTAGACAAAACTCAAAATCAGGAATCTCTAATTCCAAAACACTTTACTCTTCTAATTCTTTTAGAATTAGAAAAAAAGGTAAATGCCTTAGGGACACTCCTGCAAATTTTGATCTTTATGGACAATGCACAACAGATCCCATGTTATTCTCAATAAATAAAAAAGTATAATTTGGCTACTATTGAGCAAAACTTGGGAAAAAAATCTAAATACCCTACAATAAAATTATAATAAATAGGCATTCATGTAATAAGATATGTACATCATATACCCATTAAATATGATTTTAAGATTTTGTAATGATAAGTATTTCTTCTATTTTATTAATGCCTAATGTCCTATGAATTAGATCCTATTATTAGCCTGTCTTGTAGATGAGCTTAGTAATATACGCAAGTTCTCACAATTGGAAAATAGAATTTGAATGCAAGGAATAAAAAATTAATGGGATACAATATTGCCTAGAAGGAATTATGATAGCTGCATTAAATATACAGAATGAAGATTGGGATAAAATATACAAACATAATTATAGCAGAAGCCCTCTGGGTGGTGGGACTTAAAGTATTATCACCATTTTCAATATTTTAAATATTTGTTTCTACAATAAAAATGTATTATTTGGTAGAATTATAAAATACTTTTTATTTTCTGTAAGTTAGAAATGTTTGAATATTGCCATTTTTGTATGGTTCAATCTAATTTTATGATAAAGGTTATCTTTTATTTAAAGTTCAGTGTATCTAATCTCACTCACTGTTCTCTGTTATCTTAGAGATGTCAGGCATTGAGAAGAATGAGTCTCGGAGGAAGCAGACTATGAGAAAGTAAGCTTTCCACACTAATTTACTATTATTTATTCTCTATGAATATTCCACAGTGCCTCATCAATGCTCTATGACAAGGGCATTTAATCACTGTTACCCCTGACAGGGCCGAAAATGGCACTATTGACTGTAGTAAACTATCAACAAATATTTGTAGAGTGAATGTTCAACATCTCTTCAGGGCTAATTGCATCAAGAGGCTATGATGTGGCATTTCTTAGTCCAGGCAGAATAATCCTAGGCATTCTCTTGAGTCATTGCATTCTGAGATTCCTTGGGAAAATAAAGACAATTGGAAGATGAAAGAAACCAATGATGCTGCCTCTAATCCACCCATTCTGCCAATGTTGAATTTCTCCCTCTGGCTCAGAACCAAGTGTACTGTCCAGTGTTATTTCTATGCACAACTCAGACAGTACAACATCCTGCTTTCAGCCTAACTACAACATTAATAAAGATACTGAGCAGCCAGACTTATAATTAGTAAAGCAGTGAGTTAGAGCAAACTTTCAGAATGCTGTTTATTATCATGCTTCATGGCATGCAATGATGAAACATATACATTTATTAGCACAAAAATTATAAGACATTCTTTTACTCTAGAATAAAGAGAAATAAGTAGCAGTATGACTGGAATTATCTCCAATGCTTCATACACATTATGTGTATTAATATATGGAAAATACTTCATCAATTTCTAGATTGTCACAGTGTATGTCTGAATTAACAGTAGTAATGGCATTATGTTTCTGTGAAAATATACACCCCCATAGGAGTAATCTGTTGATAATAGTGATTTTCATTTATTTATATAAGCACCTTAGTAGTATGTAATCAGCTCCCCAAAACTACTTTACGCTAAACAGACACATGTAGCCAAAGGCAAGTCTAATACTTACACTGACTGTTCTTCAACAGCAGCATGTCTGAATGTAACTCCAAAAGGTAATACTTTCCTTCATAATGGTATTCAGAGAATAAATACAACTTGGCAGCAGCAACAACTTGAGAGCCAATTAAAACACCTGCACATTTGCAGTGGCAGCACACAAATTCAGAAATTGTCCTGAATTCTTGTTATTCTTTCTCTCCTCTACTCTAAATACGTGGAAGTGGAATATGTATACTTTTGTTCTTTATTGTTGCTCCTATATTATTTCTCTTAATTCTCTCTTGAAAACACTGGGCCCTTTGAACAGCATGCCATACAGCAGCTACACTGCCCACAAATCTCTGTTGTAGCTCCCTCCTTTTTCTTCCAAAGAAACCTCTTAATGGGTTCCCCATTGCTTCCATTCTGGAAACATGATCATTTACCTACATCCAATGAGATACTTTAAAATGTATATTTTATGCACCAAATCATTTGTTTTCCACAATCTTTACAGATAAAAATGTAACAGACCTTACTCTCTTCCTTTTATTTCAAAAGCACTTCCTCTTATTGCCTCCAAATCAACCACATTCCCCTTAAAGCTAGTTTCTGCTTCAGCACCTTTGTACTTGCTGTTAGCTGTGGCTAGAATGCCCTGGCCTTCGAAAAGCACCTACTCAGAGAACTCTTCTTTAATGATCCTGTATGAAGAGCTAGCTATTAACCTCATTTTATATTTTATGTTTCTTCATAATACTCACTGTTCTTATCACTATGTAGTGTATATTATATACTTTTCTTTTGTATCTTTATTTTATGCTTTCTGCATTAAAATGTAAGCTCTATACAAGATCAAAGCATTTATCTTTCTTGTCAAGGGGTTCATCTCTCTTACCTAGAATGGTGAATAGCACACAGTAGATGCTCATAAATATTTATTGAATAGGTAATTTTTTTAAACTAGGTGAAAAAAATCACAGAACTTGTTACAAATGATCCCTATTTCATTCTGTCTAAAAGGGTAGAGCTTAAAGACAGTTTCACGGCTTTAAAATACACCTCTGACTTTTCTTTGATATTTTCTTCTGAGTCTATTAACAAATTTTAAATTTTCTCTTTATCTCAATTAAAAGTAGGAAAATGGGGAGGTGTATTAGTCAGTTTTCACACTGCTATAAAAATACTACCTGAGACTGGATAATTTATAAACAAATGAAGTTTAATTGATCCATGGTTCTGCATAGCTTGGGAGACCTCAGGAAACTTACAATCATGGAGGAAGGTGAAGTGGAAACAGGCACCTTCTTCACATGGAGGCAGGAGAGAGAGAGAGAGAGGAGAGAGAAAGACAGAGAGAGAGAGGGGGAAAGCGAGAGCAAGCAATGGGGAAGTGCCACACTTTTAAACCATCAGATCCCGTGAGAACTCACTATGACAAGAACAGCATGGGGGAAATCCACCGCCACAATTCAATCACCTCCTACCAGGTCCCTCTCTGGAGACATCTGAATTACAATTCTAGGTAAGATTTGGGTGGGGACACAGAGTCAAACTGTATCAGGAGGGCTAGTTAACACCCACCTTTTGTGTCTTACAAAGGAGAATTTCATAGAGCAGAAAAAACATTTCAGTCTCTTTCACCAGAACTCTTCTCCATAGGAAGAAAAGTAACTTATGAAGAGATTGGAAGAGGAAACCTGGAACCCATGGTTCGGTGCACTCTGGCAATATTCATTTGGACCTGCCTTTTTTTTCATGTTCCTTTAACGATTTTCTCTCCTGTAGAGGCATAGCCTGTTTCTAACCCTGGGGTAGAAGAGGGAGTTGGAGTGGAAAGTTAAGAAGGAATATATAATCATATCCATAATCAAGTAATTAAGTCTCTTTAAGTCTCTTTAATTACATTAGAAAGCCATGTTTTCACTGCAGGTCAAGACACATTCTCCAAAAGAGCTTTATTAGTGATAAAGCTCATGTTTTGATTTCCACCTGTCTGACTCATATCTGAGTTTTTAATTGATTCAAACCTCAAGGTGAGGAGTGGTCAACAATTAATCTTTTCTCTAACACACATATGTTAACTCCATCTGTGCTATAGTATTTCTTCCTGTAAGGATAGTTATTCACTCAACATTGAATGAGAGCCTACTAAATTCAGTAGTATTAAGTATTATGGATTCAGTAGTATTAAGTATTATGGACAAGTATTATAGACAAATATTCATGTTCTAGCAGTCGATGTAATGAACTCTAACTCTAACTGACATTATGATATATCTAGCAGCATACTCAAAAAAATTTACAAAGCACAGAATTACATTTTTTCATAAATTAGATTATTAATATTCTTTTGCATTTTGTAGTTCTTCACCTTATTACCCCAGGCCAAGCAGGTCAAGGATAATAATGTGATTCAAACACCATTAAACTTTAATATTACCCTTTTTTTGTACGGAAAAAATATACACAGGCAATTAATAAGCATGAAGTAATTCAGAAGCAGACACAAAGATCAATTTGGAACCATCAATTCCATCAGAGAAGCAAGGAGATCAGTCATCAGTCAGACTTTAATCAGTAGCAATGGATGGGACAAAAATGAGCAGCATTCTGGGGATAACTGTTGAGACTATATGCTTTCTCCTGAGATCATTTGCCTCATTGGCAGCAGTTGAGTGGGTGCTTCATTGTGTTTATAGCAAACATATTTTTAAGGAGAATAAAAGGAAATTGGGAGTTAAAAAGTAAAACAGAAGATAAAGGAGGGAGAGAGAAGAAAGGCCAGGAGGAAGTGTCCAGTTTGCTGCACTGGAATATATAATGCAAATGCAATTGGCAAATATGGAGGAACTTGGACGGACTGTTAGAGAGAGCTTGTAGCATCCTGATAAGGTATAGCTTTGTAAGTCCTAGTAAAGTATTTTGACTCTATCCAAAGAGCAAAGAGGAGCCATTGATTTTATCTAGAGGAGTGTTGTACTCCAACTAGTGTGAGTAAAGGGCACTTTGGCTGCAGCAAAAATAATACATCTGAACTGGATTACAGTTTCCAGGTTAGTTTTATTCTGATATTTTACATGGCCCTTAAATGTATGCAGAAGGGATGACAGGAAAAGGTAAGTGGCTTAGAATCAAGGCAAGTCTCAACTTCCTACCCACTGAAGCATATTGCTTCTTTTTCCTAAGAGATAGGGCAGGTTCTCATATGGACACGTTGCTGAAGAGAACTTCAGGAGACAGCCTTGTAGGCAAAGGAAATCTGGAGGGGTCATAATGCTCATGAATGTGCTCTAGGAGTACAGGTGCAGCTGCTTCTAACCCTACTACACTCAACATATCAAGTAATATGTAAGAATCCTGAAAAAAAGTGGAAAAAGATAGTACACTAGAAGGACAATTTAGTTAGGGATTTTTTAGGAGTCATGTTGTTAGTTGTCCTCTGGATACCTAAATGCCAATCCAGTAGGCCCCATATACAAACTAAAGATTCCTATAGATTGATTAGACAAAAATGTTACCATGGTACTATTATGCCACTATTGACTAAGGACAGACATTTGAACACCACCCTGGTACAAAGAGTGTTCTTCTATATGAGGTTTAAGGGGGTGCCCAAGATAAGAAATGTGAGTCACACCTGGAATATCTCTAAAAATAATAGTAACCTGTGGAGCAACCAATGCAGATCTTGCAATATCACCTAGTAAAATATTTGAAATGAATGTCTCAGAATTATTCATCTACCCTTTTGTAAGATACTACCAGGACCAATGTTATCAGTCCCCTAAAGGAATACTGTTTACTTCTTAAACATCAGAGATTTATATATTTATTATGATATTTTTCCAGCAGACAGTAACAAAGTGTCTTATTTTACAACTTTCCCAAAGATGGCTTGAGTACAGGTCTCCTTTCCTAAATCACACTGAGACCACTGTATATACCAACAGCCATAGCCATACCTCACATCCCTGTTCATATCAGCCGCTATCTGATATTTGAACACATCCCCATCCCCTGACAAGTTAGCATCCTTGTCCTGCTTTGCGCCTCTCTAATCTAAAGCAATCTTTCATTGCTTTCCTCTGTCTATGTCCCTATATTTCCATTTTAAAAAATATTTATTCCCTGTGAAATCCCTAGAGCTGGATTTCCCAATATGCCTGAAAGCAGAGAGACTCTATGGCTGAAGAGTAAGCCAAATAACATGAACCACCCTTGACTCAGAGTATACATGGACACTCACATGGGGTCTGCTCCTCTGTTTTCCCTCCCTTCCCCCAAACTCCAAGTCTCTAATCTGAGACAAATATGATCATGGCCATGAAGGAATTTCACAGACACAAACATAGAACCCACTGTCCTTAAGGTTCTAGAAAATCACTGTGGTCACACTGTATGTAACATCCCTGACTGTTCCTCAATTCCTTCATTGGTCAGATATCTCATATCCCTCTAGTTTAGCTTCAAGTTTTAAATTATTGTAATTTAAAATTATCTGATGGCTCCTTTATGTGCAAAATATTCAGACCCCAAAGTAATAGGAACCAGAGCTCAGGTGACTTGCTTTCTGCAAAATCAGATTGCTTTCTGGAAAATTGTTAACTTATAGCAAGATACTGAAATTCATTTCTAAAACACTAGGACTAAACATTCCAGAATAAAACATCTCAGTGCTCAAGAAAGCTTCTGTGATTCTAAAATAAAACTCATTTTAAATCTTTCTTTGTACCCTAGTGACCCAAGAAAGTAAATTTAATAAAAGATCTTGTATTGGCATAAACTGCTTAGGGAAGAACCTATAAATTGAATGAAACATACAAAGCTTTTCTTGATTGAAAAAGTAATTTTTTTTAACAACCTAACTTACAACTAAAAGAATTAGAGAAGCAAGAGCAAACCAACCAAAAGGTTAGCAGAAGACAGGAAATAAGCAAAATCAGAGCTTAACTGAAGGAAATTTAGAACCAAAAATTCAAAAGATCAACAAATCCAGGAGATGATTTTCTGAAAAAATTAATAAAATAGGCTACTAGCTACAGTAATAAAGAAGAAATGAGAGAACATACAAATAAACACAATTAGTAATGATAAAGGGATGTTACAACTCTGACCCCACAGAAATAGAAACAACAATCAGAGACCCTGATGAATAACTCTGTGTACACAAGCTAGAAAACCTAGAAGAGATGGATAAATTCCTGGACATATATACCCTCCCAAGACTGAACCAGGAAGAAATTGACTCCCTGAATAGTCCAATAATCAGCTCTGAAATCAAATCAATAAGAAATAGCCTACCATCCAAAAAATGCCCAGGAACAGACAGATTCAGAGCCGGATTCTACCAGATATACAAAGAAGACCTGGTACCATTTTGAATGAAAGTATTCCAAAAAAATTGAGAAAGAGGGACTCCTTCACAACTTATTCTATGAAGCCAGCATCATCTTGATAACCAAAACCTGGTAGAGACACAAGAAGAAAAGAAAAAGAAAAAGAAAAATGGAAGGAAGGAAGGAAGGAAACAAACTAACTTCTGGCTAACATCCATGAACATAGATACAAAAATCCTCAACAAAATACTGCCAAATGAAATCCAGCAGCACATCAAAAAGCGAAACCCTATGATCAAGTAGATTTCATGCCTGGGATGAAAGGTTGGTTCAACATATACAAAACAATAAATGTGTTCAGAAATATAGGAAAAAAACACGATTATGTCAATAGATGCAGAAAAGGCTTTCCAAAAATTTAATACCATTTGATGTTACAAATTCTCAATAAACTAGGTATTAAAGAAATATAACTCAATAATAAGAACCGTCTATGACAAACCCACAGCAAACATCATACTAAATAGGAAAAAGCTAGAAGCAGTTCTCTTGAAAACCAGCAAAAGACAGGATGCCTTCTCTCACCACTTCTATTCTATATAGTATTGGAAGTTCTGGCCAGAGAAATCAGCCAAGAGAATTAAATAAAGAGCATTCAAATAGGAAGAAAGGAAGTCAAAAACTATCTCTGTTTGCAGATAACATAATTCTATTTCTAGAAAATCCCATAGACCGGGCACAAAATCTTCTTCAGCTGATAAACAACTTGAGCAACGTCTCAGGATACAAAAAAAAAAAAAAAAAAAAAGTACAAAACTCACTAGCATTCCTATGCGATAACAATAGCCAAGCCAAGAGTCAAATCAGAAATGCAAACCCATTCACAATTGCTACAAATACAACAACAAAAAGACCTAGGAATATGGCTAATCAGGAGAGTGAAAGATCTCTACAATGAGAATTTAAGAAAACATTGCTCAAAGAAATCAGGGATTATCCAAACAAATGAAAAAATATTTCATGCTCATGGAATGGAGGAATCAATATCATTGAAATCACAGCCAAGCATGGTGGCTCATGCCTGTAATCCCAGCATTTTGGGAGGCTGAAGTGGGTGGATTACCTGAGGTCAATGTTGAAGACCAGCTTGGCCAACATGGTGAAACCCAGTCTTTACTAAAAATATTAAGAAATTGGCTGGGCATTGGTGTCAGGCACCTGCAATCCCAGTACTCAGGAGGCTGAGGCAGGAGAATTGCTTGAACCCAGGAGGCAGAGGTTGCAGTGAGCTAAGATTGTGCCATTGCATTCCAGCCTAGGCAACAAGAGTGAAACTCCCTTTCAAGAAAGAAAAAAAAAAAAAAAAGGAAGTAGCCATACAGCCCCAAAGCAATTTACAGATTCAATGCTATTTCTTCCAAACGACCAATGACATTCTTCACAGAACTAGAAAAAACTATTTTAAAATTCATGTGGAACCAAAAAGAGAGCACGAATAGCCAAAGAAATCCTAAGCAAAAAGGACAAAGCTGGAGGTGTCATGCTATCTGACTTTAAACTATACTACAGGGCTGCAGTAACCAAAACAGCATGGTACTAACACAAAAACAGACATATAACAAATGGAACAGAATAGCGGGCCCAGAAATAAGGTTACACATCTACAACCATCTGATCTTTGACAAAGCTGACAGAAACAAGCAATGGGGAAAGGACTCCCTATTCAATAAATTGTGCTGAGGCTACTGGCTAGCCATACATAAAAATCAACTCAAGATGGTTTAAAGACTTAAATATAAAACAAAATCTATAAAAAGCCTGGAAGACAACCTGGGCAATATCACTCTGGACATAGAGACTGGCAAAGATTTCATGAGAAAGAGCCAAAAACAATTGCAACAAAAGTAAAATTGACCAATAGGATCTAATGAAACTTAAGAGATTCTGCACAGCAAAATAAACTACCAACAGAGTAAACAGACCACCTACAGAGCAGGAGAAAATATTTGCAAACTATGCATCTGACAAAGGTCTAATATCCAGCAATATATAGCATCTATAACAAAGTTAAATTTACAAGAAAAATAAATTAAAAAGTGGACAAAGAATATGAGCAGACACTTCTCAAAAGAAGACACACATTTGGGCAACAAGCATATGAAAAAAAGCTTAATATCACTGACCATCAGAGAAGTGTAATCAAAACCATAATGAGATACCAGCTCACACCACTCAGAATGGCTGTTAATAAAAAGTCAACATATAACAGATGCTGGTGAGGTTGCAGAGAAACAGGAATGCTTGTACACTGTTGGTGGGAGTGCAAATTAGTTCAACCATTGTGGAAAGCAGCGTGGTGATTCCTCAAAGAGCTAAAAACAGAATTATCATTCAACCCAGCAATCACATTACTCGGTATATACCAAAAGGAACATAAATCCTTTTACCATAAAGACACATGTACACATATGTTCACTGCAGCACTATTCACAGTAGCAAATATATGGAATCAACCTAAATGCCCATAAGTGGTAGACCTGAAAAGAAAATGTGGTACAAATACACCATAGAATACTATGCAGCCATAAAAAAGAATGAGAGCATGTCCTTTGCAGGAACATGGATGGACCTGGAGGCCATCATAGTTTGCCAATTAACACAGGAACAGACAAATACTTCATGTTCTCACTTATAAGTGGGAGCTAAATAATGAGAAAACAAAGACTCAAAGAAGTAAACAACAGGTGCCAGGGCCTACTTGAGGGTAAACAGTGGGAGAACAAAGAGGAACAGAAAAAATAACTATTGGGTACTAGGCTCAGTAACTTGGTGTTTAGACAGTCTGTACAACAAACCCCCATGCCATGAGTTTTCCTATTAAAAAAACTCATACACGTAACCCTGAACCTAAAAGTTAAAAAAAATAATTTTAATATTATTCTGCATGCTTTCTTATGGAATGAAGAAGAAACTTGTATTACTATCATCAAAGTTGAATCTAAAAATCTTTGAATGAAAAATATTTATTTCATTTATTGCATTTTACCTTTCATGGGTAATACCAATTGATTCATCAGTATAACTTGCATTTAGTCAATTATACTCTCTAGAACTGTTGTCTGGTGGCTTAATTTACATAGATGAATAATTAATAAAAAAACAATTAAGTAGCTTCCACTGAGATTTGTTTTCCAAAATTATTAAGAAGCAACAAATTATTGATGTCATCCATGAATTCTTACTGAAATATATTCTCTCCAATAAAAAACATAGGACCTTCCAGCTAAAATATTAGTTTTATACTTAAAGAAAAATCATCATGTAAACCATGAAAGTAGAGCTGCCTACTTCGGAATTTTGAGAAGTGGTTGCTTTGGTTGCTGTAATAGTAAATGATCTCTGAAATAAGCTACTATATTTGGGTTATTCATCTCATTTCTCTCTTCCTCTCACATTTTTAGATTGCATACATTTCTGACCAAAGGGCAGAGGAAGTGCGCTCACTGGATTTAAACAACGCTGTGCTCATTTCCAAAATCCCAAATATGGAATGCGAGATAATAGTTCTGACACATAAGTTAAGGCATAGGAACAAAGAATGCTAATGTAAATAAATCTCTATGCTTGATGTGTAAAGCTTGAATAATAAGAATACTTTAAGTGTGTGAAAATGAAGGTGCTGATGACTTGCCAAATATAACTGGAAATCTGCAGAATTATATTCAGTAACTAAATGTCAGTTGAAAAGGAAATCATCTCTATCAAAGGTAAAATATAAAAGAAAAGAAGATGTACTATTTTAACATAGTGATGTTTATCTCACAATATTATAAATATGTATACTCTACCACCTGACCTGAATTACAAATTCCTTGACAACATGGCCTGCTCCTTATATTTATTTTCTTTTTGTTTATTATATGGCCTGTTGCACAGCAATTGATAAGTAAAATACTATTTTTCTTAATATTGATAATGATATCTTAGATTCAGAAGATACCTTAGAAAAAAATTAGTACTAACCTCATTTTTAGAAATGTGAAAATTGTTGCTCAGAGTAGTTCCTTACTGTGTTATGGTCAAATACTAATGAATCACAAATAGGGACTGAAATTAGCAATTCCCCTCCCTCAATCCAATGCTCTTTCTAATGCAGCCTATCAAATATTATCAGTATATATGGACTGATATTATAATACACTGGGTAGTCCTAATGTCATTCTTCATAATGTGTCTGTTGAAGAATATTACATCTTCAAAAAACATCTTTTGAGGCAGTGCAACATACCAAGTGGTATAGACATAGAAATGAGTAAGACAGACTTTCCTCACTAAAGACGTTTACAATCTGTAGAGACAATAAACACATAAATATGGCTTTCCATTGCCCAAGGGACAGGTTATGCTCCTTAAAACAGCATAGTCTTTAAAAAGAAGAACGATGTTGTAGAACATTACACTTTCCAGTTGTAAAATGAATTACAAAGCTACAGGAATCGAGACGGTGTGGTGCTTGCATAAGGATAGACATAGATCCATGGCAAAGAATTAAGAACTCAGAAATGAATCCTAACATTTATGGTCAACTGATTTTTGAGAAAGGTGCCAAGGCAATTTAATAGGGAAAGAATAGCAATTACCACAAATGCTGCTTGTATAATTCAATATACATATTCTAATGATGAAGGTAGACCCTTTCTTCAATTATATATAAACATTAATGCATAATGGATGATAGAACTAAGACTATTAGAAGAAAGCATAGGAGCAAATCTTTATTCCTTTTAGTTAGGCAAATATTTCTTAGATACAATACATGTGCACAAAAATATAAGAGAAACTGAACTAATTGGATATTATCTAAATTAATAACTTTTGCTTCTAAAAAGATATAGTTAAGAAAATTAAATGCAGGTAACAGATTAAAAGAAAATGTATACAAACTTATATCCAATAAGACATTTGTATCCAAAAAATGTAAAAAACTCTTACAAATCAATAAGAAGTCAGTTAAAGTCAAAGAAGTCAATTACAAATAAACAACAGATTTGAATAAGGATTTCACTAAAGACTAAATATCAATGGTCAGTAAGAACATAACCAAATTCTCAGTATCACTACGTTATCAAGGAATGCTAATTAAAACTGTAATAAGATTCAAATTTATACTCGCTAAGATGGGTCTAATGCAAAAGAGATAATAACTAGTGTTGTCAAGAATGTGGATAAATTGAAACCCTTTTATTATTGTGGGTAGGAAAATAAAATACTGTAATCGCTTTGGCAAACAGTACATCAGTTTCTTAAGATGCTAAATGTGGAGTGATCATATGACCCAGCAATTCTGATCATAGGTGTTTACTTGAAAGAAATGAAAACATGTCCCCACAAAGACTTGTACATAAATGTTCATGGCAACAGTATTTATAATAGCTAAAAAGTGAAAATGTATGTTTGTTGGCCACATAAATGTCTTCTTTTGAGAAGTGTCTGTTTATACCCTTCGCCCACTTTTTGATGGGGTTGTTTTTTCTTGTAAATTAGTTTAATTTATTTGTAGATTCTGGATATTAGCCCTTTGTCAGATGAATAGATTGCAAAAATTGTCTCCCATTCTGTAGGTTGCCTGTTCACTCTGATGATAGTTTCTTAAGCTCATTATCACTAGTCATTAGAGAAATGCAAATCAAAACCACATTGTGATACCATCTCATGCCAGTTAGAATAGTGATCATTAGAAAGTCAAACCAACAGATGCTGGAGAGGATGTGGACAAACAGAACACTTTTACACTGTTGGTGGGATGTAAATTAGTTCAACTATTGTGGAAGACAGTGTGGTGATTCCTCAAGGATCTAGAACTAGCAACACCATTTGACCCAGCAATCCCATAACTAGGTATATATCTGAAGGATTATAAATCATTCTACTATAAAGACACATGCACATGTATGTTTACTGTGTCACAATTGACATTAGCAAAGACTTGGAACCAACCCTAATGCCCATCAATGACAGACTGGATAAAGAAAATGTGGCACATATATACCATGGAATACTAAGCAGCCATAAAAAAGGATGAGTTCCTGTCCTTTGCAGAGACATGGATGAAGTTGGAAACCATCATTTTTACCAAACTAACACAAGAACAGAAAACCAAATGCCACATGTTCTCACTCATAAGTGGGAACTGAACAATGAGAACACATGGACACAGGGAGAGGGACATCACACACCAAGGCCTGTCGGGGGTGTGGGGCTAAGAGAGGGATACCATTAGGAGAAACACCTAATGTAGATGACTCGTTGATGGGTGCAGCAAACCACCATGGCATGTGTGTACCTATGTAACAAACCTACATGTTCTGCACATGTACCCCAGAACTCAAAGTATAATTTAGAAAGAAGTGAAAACAATCAAAATATCTATAAACTGTTTAACATATAAAATATATATCCATACAACATAATAGTATTTGTCAGGAAAAAAGTATTGATTTATGTTATAAAATGAATGTATCTAAAAAACATTATGATATGTGTAAAATTGTCACAAATTATATAATTCCATTTATATAAAATATCCAGAAATGGAGACTCTATAAGGACAGAAAATAGACTATTGGCTGCCTAGAGCTGGAGATGGGGATTGGGAGTGACTACAAATGGGTAAAAGGTTTTTATTTGTCGTGATGAAATAGTAAAAAATAATTTGGCAATGAACACATCATTCTGTAAATTTACTGAAAATCATTGGACCATACACTTAAAATGAGTGGATTTTATTGTATGTAAACTATATTGCAATAAAATTATTAAGAAATAGAATTAAGCACCCTACATTATCTGATCTTCATTGCCCCAACCTACTTCTCAATTTTTCCCCCATATATTGGTTTTGATTTTCTACACACTGTGGTCCCTTGCACCTTCAATCTTACCGATTAGCTTGCTTAGAAAATATTTTCCCATAAATCTTTCTTAGAAAAACTTCTATGCATTTTCCTGAACTCAGTCTAAGCATCATCCCATCCAAAAACATTCTACCGCACATCAAAGTCATGCCCTGCTTCAAAGCTCTTATTGCGTCTTATATATACATCACTATCCACATACTCTATTATATTAATATATCTGCTTGTCTTCTTTTTTCTTTAGACTATAAGCTCTCCAAGATCAAAGTAATGCATCACATTTATTTTTGTGTCTCTCCTCAGTGATTAGTATACATAGTAGTTTTTCAAGAAATGTTTGTTGAATTAGAATCTATGCAATAAGGTGTGGTAAATCCAAGAAAGGCAGTAGGGACTGGATAGGGTGAAGGCACAGATACTCAACAGCTTTATTTGGCATGATGAAAGAAAGAAAAATAAGTTATCCAGGTAAATGCAGTGGCATCAGACTGAGAAGCAACTACAACTTCGATGTACAATTGGAGAGACTGTGTTGGAAATTTACAGAGAACCAGCTTGCCAATGGAAAGAGACTTCTGCAGAAGTGGTTTAACCAATGTCAAACAATAAGATAGAGGACTGTATCAAGGAAGGGGAATTGATATATGATATGCATTTATCACAATAAAATAATAAAGTACTTTTCTAAACATAACAATAATACCAAAATTTTCTCTCTCTTTTTTTTATCAAGTATTAAATAAAAGAATCATTGCAGAGCCTCTTGTCCTGTTTTGTACCTATGCAGGTGTAATGTGTCATTTCATACTTTTTTATTGATCCATTCAATCAAAGAACACATTTAGCCCAAAGTTATGGTCCTAACAGCATGGAAACAGGAATGGAGATATTAAGTTTCTTATTCAACATAATGTAACAAGTCAGAGGCATATCAACTTAGGTACCTGAGTTTTTGGTGCAGAACTTTCTCTCCTTGATTTTATAGTACTTTACCTTTACTATATTATTTTCATGACTTGCATTTTCTGTGTGCGTGCGTGTGTGTGTGTGTCTGTGTGTGTGTGTGTGTAGAAAAGTGGCAATAGGAAATGGGGTATAGCAGAAGTAGCGATGCACCAAGTAAAGTTGTGACGGTTAACAATGCTAATGGCTAACTGTATTATTCAGTGTTTATTTGACATGAGACATCATGCTAAGCATTCTACATGCATTCTCTACTTTGACCATCAAAGCTTTCTAACAATTTATCCATGAAAAAAACTCAGAGGATTATGAAAATTTAAAAATTGCTCAGTGTCACCTAACAAGTAACAGGTAATATCCAAGACTATGTAATTCATAAGTCTATGCTGCTACATACTGTATCACACCACGACCCATTCACTATGTAGGGCATATGCTTATGCTTTCAGCAGTTATTTGGCTCGTGAGTTTCATTTTTCATTTTCTTTCAAATATTTCTGAAGTATATATAAGTGATATATTAGAGAATAGTACAGGTTGAGTATCCTTATCCAAAACGTTTGGATGGGTACAGAAGCTCATGCTTATAAAGCCAGAACTTTGGGAGGCAAAAGTGGGTTGATCACTTGAGCCCAGGAGATTGAGAACAGCCTGAGCAAGATGGTGAGACCCTACTTCTACAAAAGAATTAAAGGAGAAAATAGCCAGGCATAGTGGTGTGCTCCTATAGTCCCAGCTACTTAGGAGAATGAGGCAGGAGGATCCCTTGAGTTTAGGAGTTTGAGGATGCAGTGAGCAGTGATTGCACCAGGCACTCCAGCCTCAGTGAGAGAGTGAAATCTCATCTTTAAAATATAAATAGCTAAATAAATAAATAAAAGAAAAACAAAATGCTTGAGACCAGAAGTGTTTTAGGTTTTGATTTTTTTTGAATTTTGGAATATGTGCATAATACTTATGAGGTGAGCATCCCAAAATTCAGAAACCTGAAATTCAAAATGCCCCAATGAGTATTTCCTTCGAATGCTGTGCTGCCACTCAAAAAGTTGCATGAAGAGATGCTAGGCAAAATCAGCGTATCCACATTCATTCTTACATTCCCAAATTCAGAAAACATTGTGAGCATTACACACAGGAGCTGGGCCTCAAAGTCCTTTTTTGACATTAACTCTTTTTTTGATGTGACATTTTCCATTCCATAGAGATAACTATAGTAGTTTCTGGTTGTAGAAATTACTTAATGTTTTTGACTGATCTAACTGATATAGTTCCTAGTGTTTTATCTCACATCTTCATCCATTTTCCATCCAAATATATATATATATAGTGCTTCTAGTCATATAGGTACCCTATACTTTTCTACCATATAATTGAAGAAAATTGATTATGTTAGGAAAGGTGAGATTGAGATTCAGAGTGGAAAATAATTACTGATGAATTTCAATTGCTAAAAGACAGTTCTCATGCCTTCACTCTTTATGTCTGCTAAAGCAACCCCATACAGACAGTTCTCAAAAGAAAACAATTATGCAGCCAACAAAGATGAAAAAAAGCTCATCATCATTTGTCATTAGAGAAATGCAAATCAAAACCACATTGAGATACCATCTCATGCCAGTTAGAATGGCGATCATTAAAAAATTAGGAGACAACTGATGCTGGAGAGGGTGTGGAGAAATAGGAACATTTTTACACTGTTGGTGGGAGTGTAAACTAGTTCAACCATTGCAGAAGACAGTATGGAGATTCCTCAGGGATCTAGAACCAGAAATTTCATTTGACCCAGCAATATCATTACTGGGTTTATACCCAAAGGAAAATAAATCATTTTATCATAAAGATACATGCACATGTATCTTTATTGTGGCGCTGTTCACAATAGCAAAGACTTGAAACCAACCCAAATGCCCATCGATGATAGACTGGATAAAGAAAATGTGGTACATATACACCATGGAATACCAGGCAGCCATAAAAAAAGATGAGTTCATGTCCTTTGCAGGGACATGGAGAAAGCTGGAAACCATCATTCTCGGCAAACTGACACAAGAACAGAAAACCAAACACCACAAGTTCTCACTCATAAGTGGGTGTTGAACAATGAGGACACATGGACACAGGGAGTGGAACATCACACACTGGGGCCTGTCAGGGGGTGGGGAGTTAGGGGGAGGATTGCAGGGGGTTGGGGAATAGGGGAGGTATAGCATTAGGAGAAATACCTAATATAGATGACGGGGTGATGGATGCAGCAAACCATGGCACATGTATACCTGTGTAACAAATCTACACATTCTGCACATGTACCCTAGAACTTACAGTACAATCAAAAATCAACCCCATAAAATCACAAATCAAGCAGTTGATGTAATTATGAATTTGAAGAAATTGTCGTGATGGAGATGGTTTATATATGGTGTGACGTGAAGACAAGAGAGGCTTTATTTAGAAGCAGAAACAAAGCCAGATATAAAACTAGAAGAAAACTTACATTGCTTTGGCCCCAGAGTCCTCAAGGGCTTTGGGCTAAGATTCAATGAAATGATAAACTTTAAATTTCAGAAAGTCACTTTCTTTATTGTCTTTAAATATCTCCTCTTTTATATTGTCTCTATGCTAATAATTAAAAACAATATCTAAAAAGTATGTAATGGAACTAGAAGATAATTTATTAATCATCTAGTTTAATATTTATATTTTACAGATTCTAAAACTGAGTCCAAGGAATTTTGTGAAAGGAATCAGACAGCTCAACAAACCCAACCTACAACACCATTTCTTCTCATTGAAATTCTCCTAGACCCAACTCAAAGTAGACCCTTTGATTAATCTATTTAAGAATATCAAGGGAAAGAAGGGAATATTTTCCTTAACTTTGGGGTGTTTGGGGTTCTTTATTTGCCTTGTAGTATTGCTTTTTCTTTTCTTTCCTTTTTTTTTGAGATGGAGTTTCGCTCTTGTTACCCAGGCTGGAGTGCAATGGCGCGATCTCGGCTCACCGCAACCTCCGCCTCCTGGGTTCAGGCAATTCTCCTGCCTCAGCCTCCCGAGTAGCTGGGATTACAGGCACGCGCCACCGTGCCCAGCTAATTTTTGTATTTTTAGTAGAGACGGGGTTTCACCATGTTGACCAGAATGGTCTCGATCTCTTCACCTCGTGATCCACCTGCCTTGGCCTCCCAAAGTGCTGGGATTACAGGCGTGAGCCACCGCGCCCGGCCCGTAGTATTGTTTTTTCTTCAAGATCACTTCTTGAGATAATGGTCTTTGTAGTTTTTCCTCTACATCAGTGCGTACCAAAGACAAAATGAAACACCATCCTCTTTATGGGGAAAACCCTGGTTAACACCTCACAGTTTATCTTCCTGGGGTTTTTCCTCAACCTGCTATTTTCTTTATTGCTCCATGGGAAGTCAGAAATATCAACAACTACCCGGCTTATCTATATTTAAGTAGGTAGATTTGGAATTAGATTTTCTGGCTTCAATCTTGGCTCTAGTACATAACTGAGTGACTTATGACTTATTCTTTCATCTCTACGATCCTCAGATTTCCCATCAATGATATAAAGACAGAATATTATTTACTATGTGTGGTTATTGAGATGATTTAATGACTCAATACAGAATGTAAAGTACAAGATTAATAATAACAACTAATATTTGCTTAAAACCAGCTATTTGCACTTTACATGAATCATATCATTTAATTTTCACAACAGATTTATATATTCTTATTGTTCCCATCTTAAAAATGAGTAAACTAAGACAAAGAAAATGTAAATATCTTACTCAATATCACTGAGATAATAAATATTAGAAATGACTCCTAAACTGTAGTCCTAGATGTCAAGCTAAAAGTTAATAGTGTTTGTCATCACAGGCATACACGAGGCCACTAAATTATTCCACATATGGTAGAATTCAGTGTTCTACATGAATAACATTGTGCTCAAAACTTTTGATCATTACTTTTTGCAAGTTTTATCAATCCATTTCAAAGATGTATTTTCATGGGGTTGAAAGTCCATATTTCATCTCTTCTTGTCTCTTCAGTCACGTGATATTAATACAACTAGTGGGAAGGGTTCAATACTGAATACACAAAGTCACAACTGGGTTTTTTTTAAGGAGCACTATTTTCAAAATCAGCATTTTTTTTGAGTATTTCTGCATTCTACTCCAGTGGTTGTAACATGCAAGCAAGCAGCTGAATAACCTGGAGAGCTTGATAACAAATATATTAATGAAATTCATCCTCAGAATTTCTGATTCAATCTGTCTGAGTTGTAACCCAAGAATTTGCATTTCTAGGAAGTTGTCAGAGACACAGATGCTGAAGAGCTAGAGACTACTTTGGAGAAGCACTGGGCTGGGCATTATACACACAGATTGATGTTTTAATTCATGTAAACCACTAATAGATGAGAAAGGCATTATTATTATTGGCATTCTATAAATGAAGAAATTAAAGGGTTGAGAATTTATGCTTTGCCCAAAGTTGCACAACTAGTAAGAGACATTGTCACAATTTGAAAAAGGAATTTCTTTCCAGAGCCCTTACATCTTCTTTATAACTTCTTGATTCTGCCTCTTTGCAGCTGTAAGTAATGAAGCTCATCATTACTTGTCTCATAAAGTTGTTGTGAGAGCCCAGTGACATACAAAAGGTAGACACAGGCAGCAGGGTTCCTGGCCCATGGAAGAACTCAATGTTATTTTCTATGAACATGCTTTTGAATTCATAACCACCACTCTGTACTTCCACTTCCTGTAGAAAAAATATATCAGTTGTTAAATCTCCTCCAGGTTTTAGTGTATTCTATGAAAATCCAATTAGCTTTTCAGTATTTGGCAAAGACGAGGATAAAAGGACAAATGCATGTGTATATCTCAGTAGTTAAATGGAGGCAAAGACATAAAAGTCCAGGGTCTCTATTTTTTTTTAACATTTTGAAACATGAAATTACAGACAGGTTGCTCTACTGTGGTTGGAACTTAGGAATTCATGGTGGCTGCAGAGCACCTGTGACATAGACAAAAACCTGAATTTAGAAGCATAAGTAAAAGCAACTTTTCCCTGTCTAGATTTTACATCTCTAGTGGTGGTACCAACATATCTCATCAATATCCTCATGGAGATTGTCATTCATGATAACCTTATAGAAAAAATCTCTAATCATCATAGATACTAGAAATATACACAAATTCAGTGTTATTCTATCAGATATTAGACAAAATACTTTTTTCATATAAAGGTCTAATAGAAGAGGTTAGGCAACAATCAAGTTAAGAGACGATGAGCGAGAGAGGATGTAAAAAGTATTAGAAATACTTTGCTGTTATCACTGTCTATATCCAACGACCCCTCAAAATGCAGCAGAAGTTCATCAGACAAGGTTAATTTGCTGCATTAACAGTTTGGGAAGTAAATGAATCCAGGATGCCAACAGTCAGAAGCTGTCATGGTCCTGCCAACTCTTTGGCAAGCTAATGTGTCAAGATGTCACCTCTGCATCCAATGAGGTAAGTTCCTCACATCCTGACACCGACTGCTCAATGACAAAAACAAGTAAAGTCTTTCTGGCTGGTTTCTAATCTCAGCATCTCCTGGAGAGCAGGCACTTTGGCAGAAATTGGCATCTCCTTGACAGCCCAAGATAGGAAAGCTCAGAGTTGAATGAACTAGGAGAATGTGTTCTTCCCCTGTCTTAGATGCTGTCTATTAGGTCGGCAAGGCAGCCTGGGGTTGTTTGCAGGAAGGTTACAGATAGTTAATCTCTTTCTCTGTCAATCTTGCTATATTCCAAATTGAATCAGGAGAGTTGGAGTAGTGGCTTTGAATCAAGGCAACGGGCATAGAATAGGTCCTCTCCTTGTTCCTTTAAAATTTTATAAACAAATACACTTGTTTTGCTTGGGAATGATAGGTACTCCACTGTCATTTTATAATTTCACTGACAAATTCTCCTTTTTGACTTTCACACACCATCACATGCATATGTTGGAAAAGCATTTTATTCAAGGATTATACCTAAGAATTAATCATAGGTACAGATTGTTTTTCAAATCCAAATAAAAAGAGAGTCAGAGCACATTCAACTTACTCAAGATTGTAATTTCTCATTTTCCTCATTGAATGCTCTGATTTTCGCTAACGTGGTAGAAAAAAATGAAAACAACAAAAAACATGTATGAGTAGTTGTGTGTGTGCACACGTACATTGTTAATTTGTGTGTATGAGTGTGCATGCAGGAATTAGTGTATATTGGGTTAAAGGACACAAACACAGGATTAAAAACTAAACAACTAATTTTTCTGAAGGCTTTATTTGTATATAGTTTTAGTCATATTATGATATTTTAAAATTTGCAAACAATATCTAACCATGCTGAGATTTCAGAAAAAATGAAGGTGTCTATTTGCTAAGACATAGAAAGGAAGGGGACATGGGGGTGAAGCCACTTTATAAAAATCAGCATTTTTTCCTAGGTTAGGAAAGGATTAATTTAAATTGATCCACAGCTAATCAACCATAAACATGAGCAAAAATGTCAATTGCATGAGGGCACAGACCCACTGCAAAGCCTCCTAATAAATATGAATAAGATGATTTTACTTCCTTATTTTTCTCCTGCTGATGCTGCTGGGGAAGATGACAGCTTAATCATGTCTGCCCAGCACTGGGCTGTGAGTTTACATTAAGCAGCATGTGTTCTGTCATTACCACACAGTTTGGAGGGATAATGGCTTTGTCTAAACTATACCACAGGCAGAGACCAAATTTCTGAAAGTCACTCAGCAATTCACAAAAAAATAACATTTTCTGCATGTTTTAAAATGTGTTGGAGGTTTAAAGGTGAAATCATTAGTTGCTACAGAGTGAAGAAGATAAAATAAAATCTTGTCCAGTAGACTGGGATACCTTGGCTGTACACTTCTTCTCTACCAAGCAATCTGATCCTCTTCCCCAAGCCTGTGGCCCATTGAAATCAGCACCAAGTTTTCATGAGACTACTCTCCCTTTAATCATCCATCCCATGCTGGATTCTGACCACTGCACCAAGATTTATACTTCAATGTTTTAGGCCCAATAGCTGAGATCCACTTTGACCCTCATTTCTAAGTTCTATTCTGAATGACCTGCCTGGTAATCAGGGTCTCCCAACCTGCGGACTAACATTGTCCTTGTCAGGCTACCCCCACTGGTGACCAGAACTCTGTTCTTGAATCACAATCTCATTATTGTAGCCTTGCTTCATGTTATTGAAGACATTACTGATGCTATTTGCCTGCACTCTTATAGCTAGTAAGGATTTGGTTCTTAGAAGTTTGGTCTGACCCCTTTTATGATCATCCTGTTCCAAAGGTGGGTCCAGCACCTCTGTGACTCTTCTAGCCTTCCCCTTTCCACCATGAGAAGCGAAGACCAGCCCAACAATGTTCAGAGATGTGACAGTATTAATTAACCTGTACTACTTTTGTATCTAAGCTACCACTTATTTAGCATCTACTCTGCTCCCAGTCACTGTGTTAACTATAAAAGGATATGTATATGAATATGTATAATCAATAGTCAAATCCAACACAGAGCATTTAAGACTATAAGCTTTGGTTTCAAATAAACATAATCCAAGTCCCAGCTCCACCATATGCATCCTGTGTGACATTGGACAAGCTATGAAGCCTCAGGTTTTTCTGCTATAATATTGAAATCATAAAATATCTAGCTCATAGGATGCAGGAGAATTAAGTTAATACATATAGCATTTAACAAAGCCCAATTACATAGTAAACCGCTGAAGTTTATATCTACATTTAATTAAATAACGATGTATTAATCTACTCTAAATGAATGAACTGTGATGATTGGCTGATCCTAGAACAGAGCAAGAGCAATTGAAGGTAGTATAGTTGCAGAAAGGTTGCTGTAAAGAGCAAGATATAGTAACAGTAATAATAATAATAACCAATATTATTAAGCATTTACTAAGTTTCCAAAACAATAGTATTTACTACAGTCATTTTGGAGAAAGAGTAAAATGGAAAGGAAGGACTGAGATGTTGGACAAAGCAAGTTGCTACAACCAATAAAAATGACTCTTAAAACCCTCTATTAATTTGACGTTATCATCATGACATTTTAATCTATCATTTATGAATTCTACTCTCAATAATTCATCCTGATAATTTTGATTAAGCTATTGACATTATTCAGCAGAAATGAACAAACGCTGTAAGTACAATAAAGTTCATTGCAATGTTAATTGCAATAGAAATATTTAATATTGTAAAGTGTCCAAAAATTATTATTCCTCCCACTCTTACCACCTCGCCATAGGCCATGCCCTTTGCAACGTGACTGCAGCTCTCACATCAAGAAATGAATTGTACTTCCACACTTCTTGAATCTGGACTGGCATCAGGCTTTGCTTTGGCCAATAAAATGCCTAACACTAGTTTGTACTAGGAACACTGAAACACTGGCAGCCACCTTGTGAACAAGCCCAGATTAGTACGCTGTAGAATAAAAAACTTGTGGCCCAGGGACTCCCGTTACTTTAGCTGAAAACAAACCAAATCCCCAAAGCAAAGTCATCTACAGGACCTGCAGTTGACTGCTGGCACATGCAAGAGCCCTGCTGAGAGTAGAACTGCCCAGCTGAGCTCAGCTCAAATTGCTGACCACAGCATTGAGAATGAAATAAATTGTTTTGTTTGTAGCCACTTACCAAAACCACTTTTAAGTGGTTTACTGATACAGATTTTAAACAACATAACAAAAAACTAAGCATCAACATAACAAAATACTAGGCAAGCTTTAAAAAAGCAGTGATA
This sequence comes from Aotus nancymaae, assembly GCF_030222135.1. Lineage (NCBI taxonomy): Eukaryota > Metazoa > Chordata > Mammalia > Primates > Aotidae > Aotus > Aotus nancymaae. Next base: position 20,550,925 of record NW_026988473.1, on the reverse strand, counting down.
ATGGCTAACTAACATAATGAAAATTTTATGATATAATATTGAGTGAAAACAGCTTAATACAAATATTATTCTGTAAACTATGATAGCAACTATGCAATTCTATGTTTGTATATAAAAAGTGCATGTGGAAAAGAGCATTGTTTTATAAGGGCAATGGGATTAAGCATCGATGTCATTATTTTTACATTTCATTTAATGGGATTATATTGCATTTTCTAAGGAAAATATTTGGTAGAATAAAAGTCTAAGTCATTTTCAGGTTGTAGAATATCATGTTGTGGCATTATGAAATCAGTAAAAAGCATAAACTTGGTATTTTGCCCCTATTCCCCAATATTATAATTGGAAAAACAGACAAATGATCCAATAGGACCATTTCAAACAATGAGAAGAAATCTCATTATTAATTAGTAATTAAAGCAAAATTCACATTAGCTTATTTTACACTTAAAATCAGAGTACTAGAATTTAAAACTAAAGTGGAAATTTAAATATTTCATGCACTATAAAATCTATTTAAACAGTGAAAAATATTGATTACAGCTAAACTTTTCTGTGGTAAAGGTCAGCATTTAAATGTTAAAGGTGACTGACCCAAGATAAGGAAGAAACAATTTAGGCAATAATTTTAAAAATCACTAGCACTTCATTGGTCATTCCTTTAGCAAATGTCAATGTGTACATTACAAACACATTGCCCCATGAAAATGAAACTGACTTATTTGACAAACTAAAGAATTGTATAGAATTTTCCAAAGGCATGTCCTTGGAAATTCACCCTTAACCAATATATCCAGTAGGCTGCTGAAGCACAATGCTGTTTTTCTAGCTGAGTATGCACATTCGCTGTACCCAGGGGGATGTGGAGCTTGGCTTCCCTCTTACATTGTGAGGACAATTTATTTTCACAGCCTTCACAGCCCCCAAAAGTTGTCAGACATCCAACATGCTGCAGATTGAACTCTAAGCATTAAAAAGCCCCTCAGACTGAAGTTGAAAGCAGGGAGGTGGGAACTAGAATCAAACAAAGAAAAGCAGAAGTTGTGGCTTGCTATTTTCTTACACAAACCAAAAGCTCAGAACAAAATCTGTTTTCACTTAGATTTAGTCATTGTCCATTCCTTTCTCCACCCGCGATATTTAATATATTTCTGTGAACCCTAAATTTTCCATTATGATAGTCAATTCATTCATTTCTCAAATGGTAAACTCCATTTCCACCAGTCATTGAGTAGCTTCTCTTTTCTGAAAAGGCAAATCAGTCTCCCCATTCTCAATTCTTCTTCTATGTCTTCCACATCCAGAACCTCTTCCATTTGATATGGCAAGAGGTTGTCCTTTTAGTAAAGGAAATTTCATTGTGATGCCATCGACCTAGTTTGAGTGTCGTTAGACAATAAACAGCCCTGTGGAACTCATCACTCATTATAAAGATCACCATCAAGGGCATTGTTCATTACATCATACAGTGTCCTATGTATGAAGCCTTCCAAAATAAATCCTTTTCTCATCTTTTTTTTTTTCTGAAAAACAATTGTGCTCCTCCTGCATATTTTCTCTTTGCTTATTAATTTTTATTTGTTTACATTTAAAAGACATTGCAAATTTTTGTAAGCAATATAATAGGTGATTAACTCAAGAAAGGTAAAGGTTACCAGGCTTTAGCAATTCATTATTATCCATGGTTTTCTTTGCCTTCCCTCTTGCTTTTCTGTATTGTTTCACTGTACTTTTTTGTTGTTGTTTGCTGATGATGTTCAGGTATCTCTTTAGCTCACCTTTTCCAAACACTCTTTATATGTTCAGGCACCATTTTAAGTACATAGCATATTTTAAATTATTTTAATTTTCATTTTCCAGTATGTGAGATAGCTACTACAATCATCTCAGTTTTTCAGAGAGAAAAAATGAGATGCAAAGAGATTGAGTAACTTCCCTAAGGTCACACAGCTAGTGAGTGGAGAAGTCACTCTATGGTAGATTAAATTATTTCTGGAAGAAAACACAAAGGAGAGCTTGCTGTACTTGAGCAAGACATAGGAATGATTATAATGCAAAGGTAATCCCATTAGGTTAGTCAATTTGCCTCAACCACTTAGTTGGCAGAACAATTTTGCTGTTCTGTTTTATAACCTGTTGGGGAATCCCTCAAATGTCATGCCACTAATGGCTCTTTCAAAAGTTTGAAGAGATTTGGCCACTATCTAGAATTGTAAGTTCAAGATTAAGAGACTTTACTGATGAAAGTTAGAAGAGTAATGAACAAAAAACCTTATGTTTACTACCAGGCAGTCTTATGACTTTCAGGGTTGTGAAACATGTGTTTCCTGTGATGGCTCTCATGTTCGCTCTCTCTTCAAAAGTTGACCTGGTTTCACTTAGGTTCGATATATTTATGCTTAACAGATCCCAACTACTGAAATAAATAATGATTTGTGTTTAGATGGGTTGAGGACGTTAGTGTGAATGTTGCAACACTGAAGTTTCTGTTTTAGCTATTAAAACATTGACTAGTATAGGATTATACAGAAAATTTCACCTTCAAAAAGAGAGTAGTAGCATTCTTTCTGGAAGTTTTAAAGGAGAAAAAACTGTTGTCAAGACTAGAATCAATGCTAAAATTTTCCCTTTTGATTTGGTCTCAGTCCAAAGCACCATATCTACCTAGCTACTTTATAATAGACTAGCAGAGATCTGGCCTTAAAGATTTTATAATTGAAGAAAGAGGCCTACCACATACTAAAACTCAGAAAATGACAAATTCCTCAAGCAAAGGAGTCCAGAGGCTCAACAGCCAGAGGAAAAAAAGAAAAAACAGAAACAAATTTTTACTATAAATGAAATAATTAAATTCCAGGGTTTTTTTTTTATTATTCACTCATCCAACCAGCCAACCAAACATCTATCAATTCAACAAATATCTATTGAGCTCTAGGTATAGCATTCAGTGTTGGTCATTGTGCAGGGTACTTTTTTGTTTGTCCATTCACGTTCACTCCCTACCATTCTCCATCCTACTCTAGGCTTCATAGGGAAGATCATTACATATGGACTTCATTGCTCCCTATATTCTAGTTGAGCTTTGTCAGTGGAGGCACTAATGGAGGACTGGATGTTGGGGAGAAAGAGAGCTAGGTGCTTATTTCTTGTGCTCCTCACTATTGGGCTACTGCTTGACAGTGGCTATATTACTTCATGAAGGCTGAAGCTTCTAATAGGCTACCTTGTCTTTTCAAAAGGTACAGCTCTCAATGGATTCTTGTAGCCACTCATTGCCTGTGCCCTTTCAGATCTAAGGATAGTAAAGTCTTCATTCTCTGGCTATGTGATATGGTTTGGCTCTGTGTCCCTACCCAAATCTCATGTTGAACTGTAATTACCAATGTTGGGGGAGGGACTGGGTGGGAGGTGATTGGATCATGGGAGAAGATTTGCCCCATGCTCTTCTCTTGACAGCGAGTGAGTTCTCATGATATCTGATGGTTTCCTTTGCTCTCTCTTTCTCCCACTCTGCCATGGTGCTTGCTTCCCCTTTGCCTTCTGTCGTGATCCTAAGTTTCCTGAGGTCTCCCAGTCATGCTTCCTGTTAAGCCTGTGGAACTATGAGTCAATTAAACCTCTTTTCTTTATAAATTACCCAGTCTCAGGTAATTCTTTACAGCAGTGTGAAAACGAACCAATAAACTAAACTAAAGGTGCTTTACCATCTCTTGTTGGTTTCTTTTAACCAAGATTTCTTCATAAAAATCCTTTTTATTCAAACTTTTTTCAGTTACCCCTTTTTGGAGTACCATCTATTTCATACAAAAACCATGACATAATATGATATATTGGTCATTTTAAAAGTCAGTTTTCGATCTTCTTGTATTTACAGTTTAGCAAAGTTATAACCTTTATACACTGTGAAACTTTCTCAAACTGACATGGGGTAGGCTTGATAAGAATACATACTTGACATTATTAACCCAATTCTGAATTCTGAAAATAGCTACTTTTTTACTCAGGCATTATGATAAATTTGCAATACACATTTGTGTACTTTTCCCTGGTAATACTTCTTTTAAATTCTTTCCAATGCCTTCCCCTTCCTACTAGGCAGCAGCATTTACTATACTACTTAATGTCTAATACATCATTAAATGTTAGATAATTCAACCCAGAATATAATCACATGGAGAATTTAATGTGAGTCAACACAATAGCAAGTGAATGTGTGTTTATAAAGAGGCTCTTCATTAACCTGAACATTTTCTCTGGCCCTGTCAGGATCAGATCACAGGAGAGGGTTAGAACATATTGCCATAGGAGTACTGTCCACATGCTAGAGGGCAAAATAAAAGGAAAGACACTGAGAAAAGGAGATGTTAGCAAAACCATAGAGCAAATATTGTCAGCTCAGATAAAGGGAGCACAGATCAAGCCTAGGCAGATCAATAATTTCTAGTTCTAAGCAACCAATTCCAGGAGAGTATGCCTGAGAACTAAATGCAGAGGTGTTGTCAACATTAGCAGAAAAAAAAATCCCACCTGGAAAAATCCAGGCAAATGGTAAGGGAATGACATGATCCCAAACTGGCATAAATAAAGAAAAATGTGGAATAAAGTCAAATTGGTGGTACATCTAATAAACATCGCTTTACTCCTAGAAAACAATACTGGAAATCTGAAGAAATGCAAAAGCTATATCTGTATCTCTATCTATACACATATTTATGTATAGATAGATAGATCGATCTATATATAAAGTCTTCCTTCTCTTGCTAAGTGATATGGTTTGGCTCTGTGTCCCTACCCAAATCTCATGTTGAACTGTAATTACCAATGTTGGAGGAGGGACCTGGTGGGAGGTGATTGGATCATGGGAGCAGATTTGCCCCATGCTGTTCTCTTGACAGCAAGTGAGTTCTCATGAAATCTGATGGTTTAAGTGTGTGTGTCACACACTTAAACCATCAGATATCTATCTATCTAAATCTATCTATATACATAGATATGTGTATAGAGAAATATATATATATATATACCTATCTATCTACACACACACACACACACACACACACACACACACACACACCTTGAACCAAACAGATATACATTGAAGAGAAATAGCTAGCTGAGATATCAGGAAAATACTGCTGAACTCTGTAGACACATCTAGGATTGCAGCTTTTGGTCAAATAACAGTTTAACACTTCAAAATATAATAGGATAAAACAAATTGATTTAACCCAGCCAGATTTTGTTAGTTCTATTGGGAAAGATGTCTACCCTCAAGTTGTTGGATACTCATAACTAATAGCTGGAATGATGCTGGAAGGTTTGATATGTTAGATGCTCAGTTTTATCGTAATTCCACTGCCATCCTAGGAAGCTAGATCAAATTGAGTTGTATTCTGAAAACTGCCGTGTATGTGAAAATAAGAAAAGCTTTGACATTTTCAATGGATGAGATATATTTTATAAATAGAAGAGATTTGGATCACTTATTTTTAAAATCATAACTTTTAATATGCCCAGAAGATTTTGTGTGCCAATCATTATATAGGTTAGTAACAGAGATTATATGCAAAGCAAAAATATATAGATGGATAGAAGTATATATATAAATATTGCATGATGAAATAGGTTAAGAAAAGTTGGGCCAAACATATTTTTCAAGTGTCTTTATTGTTATATTTCAGAGTTTCTGTTCTAACAATGTGTATCGTCATACTCTAAATGAACTATAGGAGGTGGAGGGCCCCAAAAGTATTTTATGGGCAGTCTACATTTTTAATAAAATATCTCATGAAATCAGGATTCCATGGGTTTCAGAAAACGATGCTTTTGGAATGCTAAATATTTTATTTTATATCGTTATTTTATTTATTTTATATACGCATATATTAACATTTTAAAACTTTGTCATTCTTGTATGGGGGTCATGCTAATCTTCTCTGTATTGCTCCAACTTTAGTATGTGTTCTGCCTAAGTGAGCACTATAGCAATCTTGAGTATGTACCTTGACTTGTCGGAAGAACTTGAGATCGTCCAATAAACACTCCAACACAATTGGAAATTCCCATCCTATGTAAGTGTGGTGAGGGAGGTCAGGCAGCCTCTCTTGAAGCACCTCCAAGGAGGATAAATTCCTTGCTCAATGAGTCATTATGTCTTGCTTTCAAGCAACTCTGGGTTTTATAAATGCCTTTTCTATTCTGAGCTATAGTGCCTTTTTTAAAATAAATTCTACCATTGGTTCTAGCTTTGTCCTCAGGGACAAAATAACACAGGCAAATTTATTCATTCTTTCTCAGCTTCTCTGAGTTCACTCTAATTTTTCTCAGGTGATATGATTTCTAGGTGTTCCAGAAATCTCACCCTGGAATCACTCTGGGTTTCCTCTAATCCTTTAAAATATTCTGCCTACAATTTCACTCAATATTCTGGGTATGTTTTAATCAATGCCAAGAAAAATAAGACTACAACTTCCTACATCATGTAAACTCTTTTATTCCTAATTATGGAAGAATTTTGCCGTCACTTGACACTGTGTATTCATATTAAGTTTTAGATCAACTCGATGTCCCATAACATTTCAGTGAACTATTCCCACTGCATGTCTTTTCTCTCTCATACTTAGGCAATTGATTTTTGGAGCCTAAATGCCTATCACTGGGTTCTGCACAGTTTCATATAGTAACAATTCACTGGTTTCTTTTGGGGAATACAATTTTATCCTTAGAGGAATTCAAGATAATAATGACGACGAGAAACATCTTATCAAAAATGGTTAGTTACAATTCTTTAAGTTAAGAGAGTGCTTGAACAAATGCTATTTTACTTTTTACCCATACCTAGAGAGAGAAATTAGGTATTATTACATCAATTTAGAAATGAAGAAACTGAGGCATCAGGCATTCTAGGCTTTGACATCCACATGTCTATTAAGTGGGACGCCATGACTAAAACCCTGTCTTCTGCCTCCAATCCAAACTTCTATCATATCCCAAGTACTTTTCAGCAGAAAATATAAGCCAGGGTCTGTAAGTCTAAGAATTCTGTTATGAATGTTCCATTCAGCAGTACCAGTGGGCTAGGGAACTGTCTTTTCTTCATTCTGCAGCACTTGGTAATTCACCATAAAGCCAGGCCTACAGGCCTAGAAATAAAAATTGCTATACAGCAAGCTCTTCTGTTCTCAGATTCTACACTGCTTTTTTTAAAATGCTTTTTAAAAACCTAATTTTCTATCTATAAACATAGACAGTCATTAACATGAATGCTAGTTATTCCATTTTAGAAGCGATTATTTATGAGTAAAAATGTCATTTCTATGTTAAAATCCAAAAAAATATGTTTCCTCTATTTATTATTTCTTTCACTCAGCCTGACAGTTTCAAGAATATGGGAAGTGAAGGTTGGAAGACATCTATACATTTGTATCAAGTCCATTCCTTAGGAGCCAGAGTGGGCTTTTCTCCTGAGGTTTTTGAAAGAGAGATGGAAATAAATATATGATGACTTTAAAATAACAATCAAAGTAGAATTACAGGGGCTAGAGAGTCAGAATCCCAGGGCTGAGATACCTGACCACATCAGGGATGTGAGAAGATAATATTTCTATGGATACCAGTTATCAGTTTGACGGTTGACAGGCTACTGTATATATGTTTTCAGCCAGAATGTTTGAAACATCAGGGTATTTGCAGATGATTACAGAGAAAACAACTATTATATAGTCCCACCCAGAATTGCTCCAGAGTGATCAAAATTAACAAAGGTGTATCTGGGTTGTAAGCAAGGCCCTCTGTCTCCAGACATGGCCATTAGGATCTGAAGTGACAACCAGAAAGACTGGATATTTTTTCTGATGATTATCTCTATAAAATTATTGATAAAAGCCCATGTTTAGCCATGAAATAAAAATATTTAACATTTAAAAACATAAGGCAGTCTCAAAAAATTCACGTCAAAAAAACTCTTTCATTTAATAAAACCAAGTGGTAATAAATAAATTCATTAGTAATGAGATTTCCCAATTTTAGCTTCTGGCATAAAAATAAGCCCATTTTTATCTGAAATAATACTAAGTATTATTATTATATATCATTAACAAATAAACTAAATATGTATGCTTTCTAATGACAAGTGATTTTTCAAATATATTTTGCATTATTATAATTATACAATAAACCTGTGGCAGATTGACAAAAAGTCACTTTTTTTTTTTTTTTGCAATTTCACTCATCAGGGTAGTCTGTTTGCCCATCCAACAGTATTTTGCATTTTTGTGAATCAAGGCAGATTTCGTTCACCCATAGTTGAAACTGGTATGGCTTCATGACTTGCTTTAGACCAGCAGAATGTGGCAGGCATGATGTTGTATGAGTTTACACAGCAGCTGGGAGGAGCCTGTGAAGCTCAGCAAGACCTCTGCAGGCAGACTATGACTAGACTTCCTCCCTGCTGGGCAGGACCTCTCTGAAAAAAGGCAGCAGCCTGTCAGGGACTTATAAATAAAGCCCCACCTTCCTGGGACAGAGCACCTGGAAAAAGGGGAAGTTGTGAGTTCCACTTCAAAAGACTTAAATGTCTCTGCCCAGCAGCTCTGAAGGGAGCACAGCATTTGAGCTCTGATAAGGGACAGACTGCCTCCTCAAGTGGCTCCCTGACCTCTGTGCACCCTGAGATACCTCATACAGGAGAACTCTGGCTGACATCTGTCAGGTACCCTTCTGGGATGAAGCTACCAGAGGAAGGAACAGGCAGCAATCCTTGCTGTTCAGCAGCCCCCATGGGTGATTCCCAGGCATGCAGTCCCATTACTGGGTATATACACAAAGGATTATAAATCATTCTGTTTTAAAGACACATGTACATGTATGTTCATTGTGGCACTGTTTACAATAGCAAAGACTTGGAACCAACCCAAATGCCAATCAACGATAGACTGGATAAGGAAAATGTGGCACATATACACCATGGAATGCTATGCAGCCATAAAAAGGATGAGTTCATGTCCTTTGCAGGGACATGGATTAAGCTGGAACCCATCATACTCAGCAAACTGACACAAGAACAGAAAACTAAACACCACATATTCTTACTTATAAGTGGGTGTTGAACAATGAGAAAACATGGACACAGGGAGGGGAACATCACACACTGGGGCCTATTGAGGGGTGGGGGGACTAGGGGTGGAATAGCAGAGCGTGGGAGGCTTGGGGAAGAATAACATTAGAAGAAATACCTAATATAGGTGACAGGGGGATGGATGCAGCAAACCACCATGGTGTGTGTATTTCTATGTAACAATCCTGCATGATCTGCACATGTACCCCAGAACTTAAAGTATAAACAAACAAACAAAATATACCTCCATATGTCTATTATATGTAGCCTTATTTCTAGGCCATGAAATTGAACAGATGTGCCCTGTGTTATTTTGGAGCCATAGCATTGAATTGCTGTGCTTGAGTCTACAGCACTCTATTCAACATAAGCATTGCTATGTTGAGATAGTGCTATTAATGACCAATGGAGCTTTTATCAGCTAGTATTTCAGGGTGAGGACCACATGGAGTAGAGGCTCATAACATTGCAAGACAGATGTGCACAGTGATCAAGAAATAATGTTTTGTCTTTAACCTATTGGATTTGGGGATGTTTGCTACTATGGTACTACCTGACATCTCCTGTTTCCTACACACCAACATTGCTTAGCAAGCCAGTGTTCCATGATTGGCTGGCCCTGAATCTCTCACCGTTCCTCTTTAATTCTTCTATCAAAATTGTGCTCTATTTAGGTCCCCTAATTGGTAGATTGCACTATTCACATCACTGTTTATTATGACAGCTAAAAGGGAAGGCCCATGTTTTCTTGTGCAATGTTTTTGGGAAACCAAATAATTAGAAGACTGTAATGAGTATCATTCAGGCCTTGCATCTGAATTTCCCTGGGATATGAGGTTGTTATTATAGATTAGTTGAATAATTCCTTCATAATGGAACTGAAGAATCTATCATACCTCCAAAAGAAGAAAAATCATTTATATTTACAGTTTTAAACTTGTCTAGTAGTGAAAAGGAAATGATTGAGATTGGTAATATGATGAATAGATTTTAATGCCTGAATCAAACTGGCTGTTCATTTTTAACCATGCAAGACTATAAGCTATGTGAAAAGAGATCCATGTGTTGCTTAAAGAGATATGACAGTGCTTGCTACATAGTAGGTGCTGAATAAACAGCTGTTAAGGCAATGGATAATATTCTATTTTAAAGTACATTTCTCTTGAACAAATGATAACTTTCATGACAAGTGGGAATGCTGATAAATAAGTAATGCATTTTGGAGACCAAATACTTAAGATTGTTTAATTTATTTCCCATAAATTTGTTCATGTGACCTCCTCACACCCCTAATGAGTATTTCTTATTAACAAGTAAGCTAACACTCTGAATTATTCTATAACTGTCTCAAAAGTCAACAAGTAACCATTGGCAGGTCATTTAATTTCTAGTTCCTAGATTAAAACTTTTTTTAGGCCACTGTTTCCCAAGCACTTGTCTTTGGTATCATTTTCGCTACTGTGAGGCTGTAACTTCATACATCTATCTGTACTATTATTTACTGGGTATATATTTGATTACTACTCTTGTTTAACTTGAACTTATCTTAAATGAGAGTTCATATCACTACAATAATTAGAAAATGAATATCATTTGCTATATATAAAAGGTAACTATAAAAGTGAATTAAATTAAAGCAAATAATTAAACTCTTGCCAGATATTATTGCCTGGCAAATGCTCTGAGGTGGCACCCCATTCTCTTTTCATATCAAAAGAAGTTAGGAAACTGAAGACATATTAACACCAAACTGGGATTTTCTCCTTGATATAATCAGAAGAAATAAAATAGAATTAAAGATAAATTTTTTGTAATTATGTACCCCATTCTTAAGTGTTATTTAAAATTAAATTTATTTATAGTCTCAGTACCAACTGCAAAGCACATGTTCCACAATTTGTAAATGTTTCTCTGGGGTATTAAGCTTCCCAAAATCTGGTGGAAATACATCTGGAAAAAAATATATTCTTTTTTCCTCTATTTGTTTAATATTATACTTTCTTCTAAATATACATATCTAGATATTTATGTATATAATCAGTTCAACGTCTCTACATTATTTTAGGAAAAAAAAAACACTTTTTCAGTGCACTTACCTTTGTTCACACAATATTAAACAAATTTGACTTAATGTTAGAGTTACTGCCTATTATGTTCATTTGTAATTTACTAATTTTTTTTCAAGTCAAATTTCAAATGGATTCTTCAACTGTAATTTTATCTTCCTCAATGGATTTTTTTCCTAAGACCTCTGCCATTAATCATATCCCCTTTTCAAGTTATCATTCTTAGTTTATTCATAATTTCCAAGGCAGATTTCTTAAAATTTCCTATTCACTGCCTCCCTTTTGTGACCACAGACTATCTCCTTAGCTCCTGGAAGACTCTGACGATTATTTTTAACAAATTATCTAAGGTCACCATTAACATCTTAGTTGTTAAAGGTTATGGACCTTTTTCTCCCCACATGTATTTGTCTAATTGTTCCTATTTAAACTCTCAACTTCCTTTAGTTCTGTGAGGTTGGGATCAGTTGGCTTTAACTGTATATGATTACATCTTTCCTCTTATGGCTTCATGCAGCATTTCTCTGCAGATAAATACTAACCACCAAGCTCCAGATTCTGTTTAGTTATTTACTGTCCATAGGAGACTACATGCTCTTGACTGAGAAGAGAGGACAGAATGTATAGCTAAACCTCTCCATTCAACAGACACAAAATCAAACTGGACTTTCTGTGCCTCCTTACCACTCATTTCCCATGTTTTTCTCTCCTTTGCTTCCTATTATACTTTTCTCATTTTCATCTGTACAGTATTTTGATCCTAAAATCTTGGTATCATCTCATTGACACTACAGTTAAGCAATTGGTAATTCCTGTGTTCTACCTTAAAAATATTCATGTCTGCCCTCATTCTGAGTCTCAATAATGCAGTTTTTTATATTACCTGTCTTATTTTATCATTCTCCTCTCTTCTAGTCTATTTTAATTCAACTTGAGCAAGATTGCCAGCTTGTTCATGTCATCTTAGAATGACATATCTGGTTATGTTACTTCTCCGCCCTGAATCATATATCTTGCAAACATCCCAAAGTTAAAACTTCTTAGTCTGTAATTCAAGCTCTTATATCATCCAGATATTTATTTTATTAAACCTGAACTACGAAATGTTTTTTACTTTTCATCTTTGATTGATTAATTAAAATTAGGTGAATTTAAATTATATAATTTCTAAAAATCTTGATCCAAGAAAAAAATGCATAAATATACACTCATTTGCCAACTGCTTCAAGTAAAGCTTAGGCCATTTTTTAAAGTATTAATTTACCAACTGCATCAATCACATGTTTTTTGCAGTTTTAGAGTAAGTTCTAAGAAACATTTTTGAAGCAATTTATGTATACAATTCTTTTATATTTACAAATTTTTTCCTTTGCACTTTTATAATTGTCTCTCCTCCAACCAATAATTATGCCATAATTTGTATGTAGATCACCGATGCTGTGTGTTTCCATGCAATAAATTTGCATTTATAGAAGGGAAAAACTCTTTTTTTTGGAGACGGAGTCTGGCTCTGTCACCCAGGCTTGAGTGCAGTGGTGCAGTCTCAGCTCACTGCTACCTCTGCCTCCCGAGTTCAAGTGATTCTCCTGCCTCAGCCTCCCAAGTAGCTGAGATTACAGGCACCCGTCACCACATCCACTAATTTTGGTATTTTTAGTAGAGACGGGGTTTCACCATCTTGGCCAGACTGGTCTTGAACTCCTGACCTTGTGAACCAACCACCTGCCTCAGCCTCCCAAAGTGCTCGGATTACAAGTGTGAGGCACTGCGCCCGGCAAGAAAAACTTTCTTTTTGCAGGTACATTTCTTTGCCTATATGCTTTAAATTGCTATATATTAACAATTACAGGAAACATCAGTACAAATTGTTTTAGGAACAAAAGCAACTTACTTAGTTGAGCATACAACCAATCTGTAGAGGTAGAAATGCATAAAGATGGGATAAAGCGTTGCAGTAGTCCAAGAGTTCAGTATGTCATAAGTGTCAGAAATTGTGCCTTACTGAAAGCAAAGACTTTTCAACAACTTGAAAAACGGTGCCTTACAGAAAGCAAACGTTTTTTCAGCAACTCAATGTTGGTTAAGGGAGATGTGCTGAACTTTCTATTTTCCATTATAATGATAGTTCTAACCTTTACTTCTGTCTTCTCTCCATTCATCCTATTCCAAAGTACAACCACTTTAACATATGTGTTCATCTTAAATTCTAACTCAAATTTCATTTTTCATGTTCAGTTTCGTGATGACCATACCTGAAATATTTTTCCTATTTAAACTACAATAACATTTGTATACATGAATTTTATATGATGATATTTTTCCTTTGAATTATAGTTATTACCATATATGTTTTGTTTTTACACGTGCTTGAAATATCAGTGTTGTTTCTGATTCACCATGGTATTGTCAGAGCATTTGAACAAGAACAACCACACCTTGAATAGGTACTGGGTAAAATAAAGCTGAGACCTACTGGGCTGCATTCCCAGGTGGTTAGGCATTCTTGTCATGGGAAGAGACACGGGGTCAGCACAAGATACAAGTCACAAAGATCCTGCTGTTGAAACAAGATGAAGGAAAGAAGCTGACTAAAACCCACCAAAACCAAGATGGCAATAAAAGTTACCTCTGTTCATCCTCACTGCTGCATCATACACTAATTGTAATGGATTAGCCTGTAAAAGACACTCCCCTCATCACTGTGACATGTTACAAATTGCATGGCAATGTCCAGAAGTTACCCAATATGGTCTAAAAAGGGAAGGAACTCTCAGTTCTGGAAAACTCATGAATCTAACCCTTGTTTAGCATAAAATCAAGAAATAACTATAAGGATCCTCAGTTGAGCAACCCATGCCATTGCTCTGGCTATGGAGGAGCCATTCTTTTATTCCTTTACTTTCTTAATAAAGTTTTGTTTACTTCATAGACTTGCCCCAAATTCTTTCTTTGATGAGGTCCAAAAACCCTCTTGGAGTCTGAATCAGACCCTTTTCCGGTAACAGTATCTTCCACAGAATTTAGCATTAAGAAAGTAAAATGAGTGGTGCTATCATAATATCTCCAGGCTAGTTATTTGTGGATGCTGAGTTTTGGAGAAAATGGTAGGACTTATACAGAATATTATTAACAAACATAGGTAGTTTGATCACAGATGTTCATTCATCAGATAATCGGTAATTGAGTATATTTAAAGTAAATAAACCTTTTAAATTTATTTTTAAAACTTTTGCTTTAAGTTATTAAATAGAAGTTGCTGAAACAGACAACATTTATAGAAATGATGACATATCATAATTGAAGGAATATTATGCAATTACTTAAGATGATGCTCGTAGAGTATTTTGTATAAGAGAAAAAAATTCTAATAACGATAAGTGAAATAACAAGCAACATACCAAATTAAAACTATGGTTTAAGCATACTATTAAACCTTAATGGAAAAATACTAGAAATTAAAACAAAAATGTTTGTTGAGCAATTACGGGTGTTTTGTTTCCTTCATTGTTTGTTTTGTCCAAATTTTCTGCTATGAACATGTTTTAATTTTATGATAATGAAATAAATTGTCTTGTTTTTAAAGAAAGTTGCTCAATTTCCATTACTTGAATTAATCTTTTATCAAGCAATTACTCTATTAACAGCTATTGACAGACACCCAAAAAGACAATGTGGGCAGAACCATGATGCAAATCACTGTTCTTTTGTTAGTCCCAGGAATACAAATGAAGATGTAATAACATCATATTTTCAAAGTAAAAGGTGCCTAGCTTTCAACTTCTAATCCAAGGAAATATCAACAAGGGAAAAGGTAAGTATGTGATGGAGATCACAATTTTTAACGTCCTACCTCAGAAGATAACAACGATGTCTTTTTCCCTTTAGGTAGCAAGGACCTAAAATACTTTTTAGATATCTGCTATTTAATCTTTTAGAGTCTCCAGGAGATAAGAAAGGAACTAAACACACATGAGAGCAAAGACCATAGCTTTTCATCTCTTAGATGTGACCTGGGCCAAAGAATATGAAGGTTTCCAGAGATTAAGGCTGTCTCAACGGCACTAGGCTAATATGCACTCTGGGCTGCCTCATCCATTGTAACACTACTCTTTCAAAGTTCAGGGATAACTATAGGCGATGGTGGAGAAAGTGATTTTCAAAGAGCATAGAAAATACTTAGGAGGAGCGCAAATAGATAAAGGACCGACATTAATAGCACCATCACTATGGCTAGAAGTTCCTTAATTTTCTTGAAAAGTATGCACAGCTTTCTTAAATGTGTATCTCTTAGTTATAAACTATATATAAAATCCTAATCCCTCCACTGACAGAAAAGACACCCTGTTCTACAAGAGGACCCCAGAGAAACCCTAAAAACTGAGTTTCCAATCATAGTGGGAAGGGAGGTCCGACAAACCTCATTATTCTCCCTCCATTTCAGAGTTTAGGAACAACTGACTAGCATTAACATTAAAATAGAGACCTGTATGTGGAACTCTTTGTGACAATAAAATACCAAATTGCAAACAAGATCTAAGGTCATGCAAAGCAAGGATTACGTCACCCTGGTCCGCCATCAACCATGCTACACAGAATCCTTATCATACCTTAAAACATTATTTTCTGCTTATTCCAAATTTTAGACAGAACCTTACTCCTTCAACCAACTGCAAATTAAAGAATCTATGAATCCACCTATAACCTGTAAGCCCCTGCTTCAAGATAGTCTGCTGAACCTGTGTATACCTTCCAAGTATTGATTTACATCTTTGCCAGTAACTCCCGCCTTCCTGAAGTATATAAAACCAAACTGTAATTTGACTGCCTTGGGACCATTTGCTCAAGGAAGGCTTTTTGGGTTTGTGCTTTGGCTGCACCAGAAGAGTCAGCTATATTGGCTCAGAATAAATTGTTTTATTTATTTATTTACTTATTTTGAGATGGGGCCTCACTCTTTCACCAAGGCTAAAGTGCTGTGGCATGATCACAGCTCACTGCAGCTTCAAAACCCTAGACTCAAGCAATCTTCCCACCTAAGCCTCCTGAATAGCTGGGACTACAGGAGCACACCACTATACCCAGATAATGTATGTATGTATGTATTTATATATTTTTGTAGAGACAGGCTCTCACTGTGTTTATCAGGCTGGTCTCAAACTGCTGACCTCAAGCAATTCTACCACCTCAGCATCCCAACATGTCAGGCACAGTGGCTCATGCTTGGATTACATGCATTTGCCACTGAGCCTGGAAGAATAAACTGCTTTAAAATATTTTAAAGAGTTGGTTGTTCCATTAACATAGCAGTCATCCTAGGGATCTCCTCATTGTACTGTTAATAATTTCTAGGTTCCTTTGTCTTAAAAGGTAGTGTATTTCCTAGGGTTGCTGTAATAAAGCACCACAGACTGGCTTAAAACACCAGAGATGTATTGTCTCATACTTCTAGGGGCTAGAAGTTCAAAATCAAGGTATTGGCAGGGCTACGCTCCCTCCAAAACCTCTAGAGGAGGATCCTCTTCTTTTAAAAGACCAGTCATTGGATAAAGTTCCCACTCTAATCCACTGTGACCTCATTTTAACTTAATTAATTACATTTGCAATGACTTCATTTCAAAATAAGGGCATACTCTGAAAAAGTGAAGATTAAGACATCAACATATCATTTAGGGTGGATACAATTCAACTAATAATGGTGGGTAAAAAGTAAGATTCCCCCACTCAAACAATAAAAGACATCAACGAACACCATGAACACCCCAGGCCACTTGTTTTAATAATACATCTATCATTATTTGAGAGCTAATGAGAGGAGGATAAAACTATCTCATTATGAAAATCAATAAATCAATGTCTCATTGAGAGACATCATGGAAAATGGTTTTGCCATCACACACACACACACAGAGGCCTGACTAAAATCACACAATGGCCCCTTAACATAGACACATGCTGTAAGGATTGTGAGCATAAGTTTCTTCATCTCTCTATGAAAGAAAATAAATTTTTTTCTTCCTTCAATCTGTTAAAAATGTCTCTAATATTGCAAACTTTTGGCTGTGTTCCCTCTCTGCCTAGACAAGCATTGTCTTTCAGACTTCAGCAATCAAGAATGGGGGAGGGGCAAAACAATAAAAAACAGATATGCTAGGCAAAGAAATTGACATTTAGGAGCTAGGGAAGGAAAGAGAGAAGGTAGACTTAAAAAGACAAGCATTTGGGAGTATCTAAAGTATATGATCAAATGGGAAAAAAACACCACAATATTAACAAATGTAATAACCAATTAATTGTTTTATTAATGAGTTTGACATATACAAATTAAGAACTTGAAGAATTTTTACATCCCTTGGACTTTGTAGGATATAATGTCAATCCCAGTGATACCACTAATACCACGCTATTGATCTACATAGGATACATATACGCTAGTGTTATGTATAAAATCGGGACAATGTTACTCTGCTGAATGCGATCAAGAATAAGATAAGATTATTCAAAACACCCTTTAAGCAGTGTCTGACATATAATAAATGCTCAATAAAAGTGACAACACATATGCCTTCCTTCTACTTTACTGCACACTGAATGCTTATAATTCCCATGTAATGGAATAATACCAATAGAGTACTAATTGCCCAGAGACATTTAGTGACTCAACTCTCCAGAGATAGGACCATTTTTATATTTAAAAAATCAAATAGCACTCTGGCTAACATATCAAGATGACATCTAGAAGAATTAGATCTCTTCCATGAGTACATGCCATTTGCACCAGTTGCAATTGTAAACTTTATTTGATATCTATACAATTAGCATTTATTGAGTATACACTGTCCTTTCATCCATCCATCCATCCATCCATCCATTCATCTATCCATCAACCTAGCCATTCATTCATTCATCACTTACTCAAAACATACTTACAAAGTGCCTGCATACGTGTCAGGCAGTGGTCTAGGAAGTGTATACACAGTGAAGAGCAACACACTCTTTCCCTGCTTTTATGGAGTTACATTGTAGTAGGGGAACCAATATGACTAAACATAAGGAAAACACTAGAAATAAAATCTTAGGAGTGTAGAAGGCAGGAAGTAAGGGTATTGAGGTGTTATAGAGTGGTCCAGGCAAAGAAAACAATATGTGAAAAGGATCAGAGGTAAAATTCATGGTTCATTTCTGGACTGCAACTCAGTCTGTATTGTATGGATAAACAAAAACAACAGAGAAATGCTAGAAATAAGACTATAGAGGGATAAAGAATACAACAGTTTCCAGGACATGTTAACTCATACATCAAGAATCAAGACTGTATCCTAAGACAAGAAGGTACAATCGAAAGATGTTAAGTTGGGCATGTAAGCACTGTGTGTCATTGATATCTTTCTGTCAGCAGTTACTCAAATTTAGAGACTAAATGAAAAGATAACTAATTTGAGGATCTTGGCCTGGAGTCCTTTCCCACCCTGGCTTCTGGCTTCAGATGCACCTCTTCCCATGTCTATGCACATCTCATTGAACTCGAGTTGTCTTTCTGATTTCTGATTTTGAATACTTCCATTTTTCCTATCTTCTCCCCACTACCCAACTGTCAACTCAGCTCATTTACTGAGCCCAGGAATTTGCATTTAGCCACTGATTATAAGGAATTGTTGCTGCTTCAAAACCAACTCCCTCTGCCACAAGGAAATGCCTTAACTTTGTGTGTGACATTGCCTACGTCAATTCTGTGTTACTATTTTAGTAAAAGCCTTTGGTTTTAACTGGCTTAAAAGTACCCTTTAGGCTGGGAGTGGTGACACACCCTTCTAATCCCAGCACTTTGGGAGGCCAAGGCAGGCGGATTACTTGAAGGCATGAGATCCAGAACACCTTGGCCAACATGGCAAAACCCTGACCCTACTAAAAATATAAAACTTAGATATGGTGGTGTATGTCTGTAGTCCCAGCTACTTGGGAGACTGAGGCACAAGAATTGCTTGAACCCAGGAGACAGACGTTGCAGTGAGTTGAGATCATGCCACTGCACTCCAGCCTGGGTGACAGAGCAAGAGTCTGTCTCAAAAAAAAAGAAAAAAAGCGCCCTATAGAGGAACCAGGCACAATCACATTCATAGATCATCACAAATCAAATCACTTCCTTAAAAGATTCTATACCCAGGATAGACAAAGAGAAATGGCAGTGTTTTTATTGAAGACGAATATGACACTATTATTATGTATTTTAGGGAAATACATAATTATGTACTTTAGGGAAATGATAATATTTTATATCATATGATCATCATTTTTAACAATAGCATGGTATAAAAAATGTTTTCTCTATGATAATGCATATGCTTACAAAGTATTTTCTGTTCATTATTTTAGAAAATTCTTTTGGGCCATGGAGTAGCTGAAAAGAGTGATTTTCCCAACATCAGTGACATAATTGGTATCATGTTAGTGGGTAGACATTTTGAGATTTAAATTAACCACAACCAAAATATATAATCAGATCTCTTTAGATGAAAAGTGATTCATAAAACATGTGGAGGAAAAAAGATAAATAAAACAAACAAGGTATCCATCAGCTATTTTGTCTGTCATTTTTGTTAGCTTTCAAACATTTCTCCAAAACTGTGAATATATTTTGGGGAAATGTTTTATCTTATGTTTCAAGGAAGAGCTTTGCTCTAAAAAATATCCTTACATTTATCTGAAGCAGAAATTATGGCAAAAATCTTAATAGAAGTGGAGGCATCTGGTTTTTGGACCCAGGTGGGAGATGAGAAAGAAGGGTTAGATCATTTACTAGTTGTTCTCCTTTCCCTCAGTTGCCATGGGCATGCCAACTGGGAGATGGTGGTATAATATTAAATAGCTAATCAAATAAAGCTATAACACTGGTACTCTAGGAAGGTCTTGCATCATTTTCATTCGTTCACTTATCCATGTGTTCATTCTCTTACCTCTTTGTTGTTTATTTTGTGAGTTGAAGGAAACAGTAAAAGTTTCTATCTAGAGCAATCAGATCCATACACTAGACACTAGCCTGTACTGACATCTCTTGCATCTTATAACAATTGCTGTGAATAAAGGTATACCTTCAGATGACCACTCAAGTTTCAGTGTCATAGGATATTTGAATACAGGTAATGCAATTGCCTCCAGCACCTATGGTTGTGGGACACCACTGGAAGAAACACGATTGGTGAATGGTCAGGAGAATCACTGCAGGCTAGAATCAGTGTGGTCTCCAGTCTACTAGACAGGTGACAGAAGATGACACATGAGGAGGATTGATTCAATGACCCCATTGATACTCTCTGGAAAAGGACATTTTGATAGGAGGGTGAACTTATACCATGAAGGAATGGGAAACTCTATATCATCTGGTATAAATATTGAAAGATAGGCTAAACAGGACATGCAAATGATATCTAAGATTCATAATGTTCTGATAAACAAAATATTTATAGGTTGATCTCTAGAAGTCATTTTAAAAAGCCTCTATAAAATCTAAACTGTGACTGTCCAATTGTAGCAGACATCAGCTCTTATGATTGTATCAATCTTCTTCCCTAAATAGATACTCTGAAAACCCACTGGGAACAGATACATTTCAGTAAGTTCCAGTGGGCTCCAAACACCAGCACATTTAATCTATAAAATAATTACTACACAAAAAGAATATTATCATTATAAGAATACTATTTCTCAAGGGAGAACTCAAGTTTTTCTTTAATTAAACTGTCTTTAAAATTAAGACAATGGGCATCTTTAGAGAGAACTTTTAAACCCTAAGAATACCTAGCTTCCCTAATAAAAGCCATGTTATGTGTAACTGAGCCTACTTGTGATTATGTGGAAGCTATTCAGGACTGGTTTGTTAGGTTTTGTTTTGTTTTGCAAAAAAGTATAGAACAGTTGAATTTATCATTTTAAAAAGCAGATATGGTTAAAAGTCATATAGAAAGTACTTCTTTCTTATCTTGTTGAATACTTAATATAGCATTTTTTAAATAAGGAGAAAATAATTACATAAACAAGATTTTATAGTTGGAATAATTTCTTTTCTGTTAAGAATAATGACCAATGGAAACAACAGTCAAAGTGGTAGAAACAATTTATAGCAAGGGACTTATCTAGAATGTCTATTTTGTCAAGGAAGCTATGCCTTTCTTTATATGATATACTTGCTCAGATCTGTAACCAAAGCATGGCATTTGATCGTTCAGTCATAATATTTTAGAAGCTTCTGGCTCTGGTTGCAAAGGTCTAGACCATAATTGGCTATGAGCAAAATGGAAGGCTGGAGATGCGTATGGCAATAGCACTAAATAGACTATTGAAAATGGGCAATAAACAATGGTGGTAAATAGCAAGCGAGAAAGCGTAAGTTTAGAAGAAAACTAAAATAGACCTCAAAAACTGGATTTTTGATCAATAGGTTATCCAAGCACCAAACAGTCCTCTAAACTTCTAGAATCAAGGAATTTAGCCAGCAGAATCCTCAAGTTCATCCAGGAAATGCTGTGGGTCAGAGTGAAGTCTTAGGTTGCTACTTTTCAATTTATTTTTTAAAGCAGTTGGATCCCTTTCTTTAAAGGAAATTTTAGTCATAAGCTCTGGTATGTCAAACAGTTAAAGGAAATCTGTTCTTCTTGGAGCAGAGTGGGGAGACTGCTAGCCGCCTTCCCTTTGGGCTACGTGAGAGACGGTGTGGTGGTCTTTTATCAGGGCACTGTGACTGAAGAAGACATAGCTTGAATTACTTTGCTCTAAGAAAACACTTTCTTTTCTCTGCGATTTGACTCTCCTGGTTTATAAGATAGCCTTTTGGCCATGTTTCTGATCTCATGATTTTCACGATGTTTTAGCAGAGTGAAAATAGTCTCGGTTTCAAAACAAAATGGAATTTGAATGTTTGCACTGTGATACCAAGCATATTGTTTAACCTTTCTGACTTTCAGCTTCTTCATCCATGATGGCAGGAACTTATTACTCTCACTTAATGAAGAGTAATTAAGATGATGTATATAACAGATGACAAAGTCTTGAAATTTACCCAAGCCCTGCTATCATGGAAAACAGTGAAGGTTAAAACAGACCCCCACTCCCATTATTTCATGTTTCTGAAAATGCCTGGCTGCACAGAATCACCTTTCTCCATAGGAGTTAGGAAAGATTCAAGGGTGCCCCTTTGTTTCCTTATGACAAGGTCAGACACAGACCCTCTAGATTCCCATGTTTGCTTCACAAATAATTAGCTGAACTGTTTTGTTCCCACTGATCAATCAGAACCAAAGGCATATTAACCAAACTTTGGTTAAGATTTTCCTCCTTCCCTCAAAACCGGATTTTGATCAATAGGTTAAAAGTCTAAAGTCCCCAAACTTTTACCTACACTCAGCCTGAGCCAGCATACAATCTTTCCTTAACAACCTCTCTCGAAATAGAAAATAAGCCTATCGCAGGGCACAACATTCTCTGATCTACTATGCAATCAGGCCACCATCACCTGTTCATCCATCTCATTCAGTCATGCACTTCCCCTTCCCCACATCAGGTTCTTCCTAGCCTTACTTACTCCTTTCTATATATATATATATATATATATATATGGCTCCTTTCTGCATAACAGAGATAGTTGCAGGTCTCATGATCAGAATGTTTCTCCTTATTGCCAAAAATTATCCTCTCCCCTAGTTTTAATAGTTACTTTCATACCTCTAGAAATAATCTCTTGAATGAAGTCTCTTTTCACATAAGTAAATCTTTTTATTATTTGACACAGATTATACTGCTAAGGAATTAAATAAGCAGGAAAATGGATGAGTGGCATAGTCTTTCATTCACCATCTTCTAGGGGATAGAAAAATCTAGGAAATAATACACATTTCTACCTTTTATACAATGAGGGTAAGATGAGGTAATGTTTCTGGAATTATATCTATGATATTTGCCCTTCTAAAAGTAGACTTAGTAGTGTCATGATTGAATCATTGGTTAGCAATAACAGCAGTTAAATGTGATTTTAAAGCCAAAAGTTTTCTGCAAAATATACAGCATTATATAAATGTTGATTGACATAGCACAGTCAGAAAGTGTTTTCCTACAACCAGTTTTTTAAAATTATCCTTCTTTCAGACCCAATGCCCCCAGTCTCCCAATCACCACCTGCAAACAAATTCTCCAATGCAGCCAAGAGGGAAGGCTGCTAGCAACACCTCTGCCCTGCTTCCAACAGAGCCACTGTACTTTAACTGTTTGATGCATAGAGCTCTAAAATTTCTCTTAAAAAGAAGATCCAGCTGCTTATTAAAACATTTGAAAACTTTAACCAGAAGCTCCAATTGCTTATATCAATCAGTTAAATAACACCAATTTTAATTTAATTCTACAGGATTGATATGGCTTGGCTCTGTGTCCCCATCCAAATCTCACTGTTAATTCTAATAATCCCCATGAGTCAAGGGCAGGACCATTGAAGATAACTGAATCATGGGGGGCAGTTTCTTCCATGCTCTTCTCGTGACAGTACATGCCTTCTGCCATGATTCTAAGTTTCCTGAGGCCTCCCCAGCCCTACAGAACTGTGAGTCAATTAAAACTCTTTTCTTTATAAATGAACCAGTCCCAGGTATGTCTTCATAGCAGCATGAGAACGGACTAATACAATCCTCACGTATAGTATTGGTGAGTGAATTTACCAGTCATAATTTAGGTACAATATAAGGTTAAATGCTGGTCCTAGAGAATTAGTCTGCATATTAATATCAATAAAAATCATCCCATAAAATGATACAGTTTGAAAAAAGACTCACAAAAAATAAAAGTATTCAATCACAAATTGTAAACTCCAAATTATTTATTGGTATATCTATAGGAGTAATGAGCTAATTTTCTATTATAATCACAAATGCTCATGACTAGCTCATTCTTATTTTTTGCCATTATATATATTACAGGCATTAGCCAGCCTTACCTCTTGTCAGTTAATTAATAGGTTTTCAGCTCCTGCTAAGACACAGTAGATTATTTCATTTACTCATTCATTTGCTCCCTCTGCTAGACATTAGGGATAGAAGGGTCATGAGGTAGACATAACCTCTACCTTCAGGGAGCTTACCATCCAGAAGACAGCTGTGCTCATACTTTATTGAGTAGTAGCATCACTTAAAAGTTCTTTTAACACCTAGATTGCTGAGACTAACTCCCAGAATTTTTGATTCACTAGGTCTAGAATGAGGGTCAAGAATTTGCTTTATAACAAGTTCCCAGCTGATGCTTACCTGCTGGTTTAGGAACTGCACTTTAGGAACTACTGATTTAATGGTTACTAGAGATGTGGTGCTTCTATTAACGTGTATATTGTATGTTTGCCAGAATGGGACAAATATTTCCCACTCTTTGGAATAAAATTACAATATGCGATCGAGTGCTTTGGGAGGACTCATACAGACTAATGGCAGAAAGACTGACGTTATTGATGGACATTCATGTTAAACTCTAGATAACCTCTGATAACAAAAAAAGGACTCCCAAATAAAAATCAATGAAAGTGCTCTATGTTTTGATACAAAAGAGAGACATTGGCCGGGTGCGATGGCTCACGCCTGTAATCCTAGCACTTTGGGAGGCCGAGGCGGGTGGATCACGAGGTCAAGAGATCCAGACCATCCTGGTCAACATGGTGAAACCCTGTCTCTACTAAAAATACAAAAATTAGCTGGGCATGGCGGCGCGTGCTTGTAATCCCAGCTACTCGGGAGGCTGAGGCAGGAGAATTGCCTGAACCCAGGAGGCGGAGGTTGCGGTGAGCCGAGATCGCGCCATTGCACTCCAGCCTGGGTAACAAGAGCGAAACTCCATCTCAAAAAAAAAAAAAAAAAAAAAAAAAGAGAGAGAGACATTAAAATTCATTTTAGAGAACTGAAGTAGTTTTTGTGTTAAAATCATGTGCTTGTCAAGTTACCTACTATGGTAATTACTTACATAAATATAGTTTAACAAAAGCAAGTATTTCCCCATTTATAGTGCAGAAAAACGGTATTTGTGTTTTTCTTTTCAGAAGCCAAAAAATGCATGCTGATTATTGGTAGAATAACAAAGTAGAGCTTTTTCATAAGGATAATTTATATATTTGTGTTATAGAAAATTCTAGATGCAATCCTTTCTATTTCATCTCCTACCCTTTTTATTTTGGTGGTGAAGTAGAGTATCCAGAGTAAAAACTCTAAGATAAAAAAAGAAGAGTGTCCTTCTGTGGAAAGTGCCACAGTAATGTCTCTGTAGCAATTCAGAATATAACAATTATCAGTGACTCCAATCCAGAAATTTGACAAATATGATAAAAGTGAAGCAAAACTCAAAAAAATAAATGAATTCATGTCATCGTTAGGCAACACGAATACATTATTTTTAAGTGATAAATTTTCCAGAACTAAGGAAGAGTTTCAGAGAAAGGATCAAGAAAGCTACTTACTTCGTACTAACAGTGTCAATGTGACTTTAAACACTTTTGGGAATAAAGCATAGTCTGATAAATAAGTAAACAAAGAAAAACAAACAAGGGCTCCTACTATCTTTCAAATGCAGGTTTTTTCAGTGTTTCAATGAATCCAACCAAAATTGACATAAGTTGACAACACTAACAGCTGTGCCTCCAGTGACATTTTATTGGTCCTGAAGATGAGGGGCAGGTCCACCAAAAAGCTGGGACATTTGTTGTATAAAATATCTCATCCAAAAGATAACTCCCAAATAAGACATTTGAACAATAGTTCTCAATCCCAGCTACAGTAACCTGAAAAACATTCAAACAATTCATTTTATCCTTAGTCTGAATCCCGTCCTAGATTAACAAAATCATACTTTTTCTGTATGGGGCCATTATAATTCCTTAAATGGTTTCCAAATGTTTCAAATATGCAGCTAAAATTGAAAAAGAAAAAAAACAACACTAATTGAGAGGCAAGACTTTGTTAAACTTGAAAGTGTAGTCTCTTGTTTATTCTGGCATATTTCTGATTAAAGTCAGCTTCTACGTACAGTTTTAAATATCGTCAAAGGAAGTATTAACTTGTTTGAAACTTGTTTTGAATTAAATAAGTATACTTTCTGGAGTCTTTGAGAATTAGAAAACTAAAAGAATACCATGTGCAATTTCACTTGCAATAATCGTTATGTCTAAACCAAGGGATGGCCAGGGGCATTTCCTCTCTATCACCTCACACCCATTATCTTATTGAAGAACAATAAGATAATGGTGGAAGTGATGTTGAACAAAAGTGAATGAAACCATAAACCAGAGCTGTTCAAGATGGAGTATAATGTTCAAACTGCTCTGGTACAGCTTTCAGCTGGGAATAAAATGTCTGCAAGCAAAGGTATAGAGTGACTGCTTTCTCAGGTAGCCCAAAGCAGTGAATGACCATGGAAATGTGAATCAACAGAGGAAAGAACACTCCAGACATCAGTTCAGAATATAAGGAAATAAAGCCTGGTGGAAAATAAAGTTGATTCCTAATAATTTTTTTTCCTGAATAGAACCAGCTTGAAGCAGTAAGAGAAAAATATTCAGGTTTGTTTGCTTAAAATATATACGAACATGTATACAGTCAAATATCTATCCCCATATCCCATAGATAACCAATGTTATGAATTTGTTTCATATCTCCCAAGGTTTTTCAACAGATATATGCATTCATATGCTTTACTACACGCTCATTGTATACATATGGGGTTTATGCTACATATTAATGCATATTCTTTCATTCTTACTGTACATGACCATCTTTTCATATTTATTCCCATAGTACTACCTCAACTCTTTCAAAGCTATATTACATTTAATTGTATGGATGGATCATTCTTTACTCAATTACCCATTGCTGCACACTTAAAGAATTTCTAATTCTTTGCACTTAAATTATATGCATTTGTCTTATTTCCTTTGGATAATTTCCTAGCTGTAGAATTGCTGATTTTTAAAAAACAGCACATATTAAGTTTTCCTAATATGAAACTAGTACATTCCAGCATTTTGAAAGCTAAGACTAGATGCAGATTGTGTAGGTTAAAAATCTGCCTCTGCTGCTTACCAAGTGAGCAAGTTATTTAGCAAGCTAGAGTCCCAATTTCTTCTTTTGTAAAATAGAGATAATAATATTGTCCACATAATGGTGTACGAGGCCTTAAGGAAAAATAAACATATGGAATATACTGAGCAAAGCATATAATCACAGCAAGACCTCAATACATGTTATCATTTAAAGTTGTATTATAGCTTTTGCTAGATGTTTCTCTAGAAGACTGCACAAACTTACACACTTTTGTCAGTTTTTGGCTTTGGCACACTTTTAAACCTTTGACCCATCTGAAGGGTGAAAATTAATACCATAATACGGTTTTCATTTGACTTTCTGTATTAGTGAAGCTGAATATTTATTTATTAGGTTTTTTAAACTACTCCTGATTAATAATTGAATTTACTCTTTTCTTGCCTCTATCACAAAGTTATTACATTCTATTTCAAGAATTGGCAAACTACAAGCTATAGTCAAAATTGTGCCTGCTCTCTGTTTTTATAAATAAGGTTTTATTGAAACACAGCCCATGAACATTTATTTATATATTGCCTATGGCTGCTTTTAGGCTACAATGGCAGAGTTGAATAGTTCCCACAGAGGCTGTAGAGTTCACAAAGCCTAATATATTTACTATCCAACACTTTGCAGGATAAATTTTTTGACACTGCCATACATAATTCTTCCTGTACATCACAGCTTTCCTTTCTAGACTGTCCATTTGAATATAAATAAAGTGCCAGTACCTTGCATGCATTTCACCTAGCACAGTCCTTGGTACTGAGTTGGTGTTTATGGAGCATTTTCATGTGACATTTCTCTTTTGCTACAGACAATAACATTCAGAAAATTTCAGCGACCTAGAAACACCTGCAGATTTAATACTTTCCACTGTGATTTCGTGAGTTTTCTTATCTTTTTTTGATATAAAAATTCTACTCATCTTTCAAAGCTAAAACAAACAAATGAACCAAAATACTTCCTCCACCATACACTGAAAATCTTTGGGAGAACCAACATTACAGAATTTTAACTTTATACTACAGTTAAGAAATATGAATCTGTTCCCCTTAAAAGAGTGTAACCTCTTTTAGATTACAAATTCTATTTTGCATTTATTTATACACACCCACCATCCAGCAAGGAGTGGCCTTGAATTAAAAATTCATTAAATGAATGAATGAAGAATGTAATCATTGTTGGTCTTAGCCTGGGTCATTTAACTTTTCTCTGCATTAATTTAACCACCAAACATAATACCTCCCCATCATCTCTCAAGGTTAAGAGCTTCATCAGTCCACCCTGGAATCAGGTGCTTAATTGACTGAACTGCTTGTGGATGACACAGGTTCATTCCCTCTCACTGCAGGCAACATACTGCTCTAAACACTAGTGAGCATTTCCTTGACTGTATTTACAATTCCTTTTCAACAAGGTGTCTGCTACTATAGAGAAAAGCAATGATCTCAGCCATCCTACCATTCTTTGATTCTTTACATTGTTTAGGGAAGCAAAAGAAGGATGTGGTTAAGAACCTGATCAAAGCATCCCCTCAGCTCATTCACTTAATAAATATCTAATTAGGACCCGAAACAAGCAATGTGCTAAGTGTTCTTCCTTCTCTCCATCCTCCACAAAAGAAAAATTTATTCTTCCAAAGTGGAGGATCCAATCATAAAAACAGATTTATTTTTCCAAGTGATATAATTAAGAGTCCTCTCTTCAGGGGGAAATAAAACAAATAAAAATACATAGCCAGGCATTACATGCCAATCTACTAATAAGTTGCTCTCTCTGGGAATATTCTTCTTCTTAGTGGAATGAAACTCCAAAAGACAACTGCACTGAATGTGTGAAAATTCCCATGAAACTTAAACACATGAAAAATTCTAAGTTTAGGGTAGAAACAGATTAGTTAAATTGAAGATTGAATGATTCTATCCAAACTCCTAAATATTTTGTTTTACAGATCTTGAATGATTCCCGTTTTTTTAAAGCAATCACCTAATAATTGTCCTAATGGAAATAAACTTGCATTTTTAGAAATTGGTGAGTAATTATTTTTCTGCTGTTTCTCATCTTCTGGGTAAATCTTTTTTTTAAAACCAAGATACATTCTCTTTTTGGTAATTCCATAAATGATGCCCTTCTGAGTTGAGAGTTAACTATGAATTTGAGAGCACACAGATTTCTCACAGGAGCTTTCACTGGGTAAAACATCCTTAGTAGGTTCACGAATGTCTGCAACTGCATTAAAAAACATAGTTATTCACCTGCATGTTCGTCAGTGCCAGCACTTATCACCTGGACGATGAAGTAACCTGTACACCAAACCCCATGACATGCAATTTACCTGAATAATAAACCGGCACATGCACTCCTCAACCTAAAATAAAAGTTAAATAAAAATTATGCTTGGTACATCAACCTATTCCATGTTTCACTGCTTTTCTTCCTTCGGCTGGGAAAGAAGTAGAGAAATAAAGCCTTTAGATGTTGGAGACATAACCTTTTAAATTATTACAATTTTTTATTGACAAATTATAATTGTATACATTTATGGGGTGCAACATGATATTATTACATGTATGCAATGTGAGAGACATGATGTTGATAGATTTTTCAGTACTTAAACCTACAAACATCTTGGCTTTGTACTATTACAACTTTAAACACAACAAACAAATACGCAAATAGCTTTAATCAGACATTTATCAAAGAATATATGCAGATAGCAAATAAACCCATAAAAAGATGCTCAAGGCCAGGCATGGTGGCTCATGCCTGTAATCCCAACACTTTGGGAAGCCAAGACAGGAGGATTCCCTGATTCAGGAGTCCAAGACCAGCCTGGGCAATATAGTGAGGCCCTGTATTTACAAAAAGAAAATTTTTAAATTAGCTAAGGATGGTGACACATGCCTGTATTCTCAGGTACTTGGGAGGCTGTGGTGGCATGCTAAAGCAGGAGAATTTCTTGAGTCCTGGGGGTTGAGGCTGCAGTAAGCCATGATCGCAACACTGCACTGCAGCTTGGGCAACAGAGCAATGCCTTGTCTAAATAAGTAAATTAAAAAATAAAAACGAAAGATGCTCAAAATCATTCGTCACTGGAGAAATAAAGATTGAATCAAACACCCAACTTGATTTTGAGGGGTGGAGGCTGAGGTATGGAGTTAATCCTCAATAGCCAGAAATGTCTATGGTACGGTTCTAGAGAGTTATATGCAAAGGTGAAGACAGAAATTATCCTAATGGTTTTAGCTTACTTGTGAACTATACACCATCTATAAACTGCCCAGGAAACAATTTGGGGACTCAGTCCCAGACTAGCTCTCTGGCCTACAACTGGTAGAGCACACCATTTAGGACCCCATCAAGTTGGTGTTTGGATTCTGTTCACAAAACATACAAGCAGATCACCTTGGCTGAGATGCCCTCATCTCTGAAATGGGAAAAATGGAGTTTATCTGATAGGGTTGTTGTAGGAATAAATGAAAAACTCTATGTAAAATACTGAGCATACAATGATAATTATGTTAGCTATTATTATTATCCATGAAGTTACAGAATCATAACACCAGCTAAGTCTGAATCCCTTTTTGCCATGGCTGGCCCAGGTCCTGGGCCTATATCAAAGGAATACATGGCCAATTATCTCAAGTAGTCAAGAAAACTGTCATTATTGGACACAGCAGAACTAATCAGATGAAATGTTTCCCTTGCTTGCTGGTGAGCAGAATTTATTTTTTCAGGAAAAAATAAACAAAAGAGGATCATGTTTAAATCAATCTAGAATATAATATGCTTTCAGTGCCTTTAGTCAATAAAAATTAAAGTGGGATAGTTGATGGGTAGAGAAGGGAAATAAAGTGAAGAGCTGAACAGAAGTGAAATTGCTTCAATATAGCATTGGGGAAGGCAAAATTGGCTCCAATTTAAGTAATCGTTAGGGTGGAGGGAACTACCAGCCTTCCTGGGCACAGATGGGATGGATGGAGAAGGGGTAACGGTGCAGTTTGTTAGATTTGTCCTTATTCTGGCATGGAGTTTCCTTAGAGGGAGCTAGAGCTCTATAACCTTGGGTGCTTGGTACATGAAAGTGCAAGTAATGGAAGCAAAGGGAATATTCAGCAAAGAGGAGCTAAGAGTAGTTGGGAAAGCACCTACTTAATTTAGCTAAAGTAAAGTGATCTGAAAATTTCCGTCAAAATCATACAATTTGGTGTTTCTCTGTGACCTCTTTCCAACTATGAAGATGCTCATTTGTGGTCTTATTTTCATAAAATGCTACTTTTAAATCATCCTGGGAAAATGCATTTATCTGCATAGGCCTCAACATTTCCTAATAGAAGATACATCCCTTAAATATATTGTTTCCTTAGATAAAATCTTATCTTCACTTATGACTTTCCCTCTAAGTGCCTTTCCCTTACTCTTGTGACCAAAATCAGACTCGTACTTCGAATCTTCACCAAAATGTCATTTTCTTACACCTCAACCAGGAAAAATTAATCACTGTTTTCCTTTTCATGCTATTCCATTTAGGTCAAAATAAAACTGCTAGTGTATTTTACATATCTGTCTACAAGTCTGAATCCTATTTAAACTTCAGCTCCAATAGCAAGTTTACAGCAGGTTCTTAGAAACAAGTGTTCATTTATTAGAAAGTGAAACATCACTTTGTTTTGGACATGGGGCTCCACCGTATTCCAAAACTTAGAGATTTTTTCTTCAAATTTAATGTGAACATCTCTGATTTTTGCTTAGGCATGTGTCCTTATTTACTTTTTTCTACTGAAAACATAACTAAGTAACAAAATTTTATTACTTTTTCCCTTAGTAGTAAAGCAAAATATCATTTCAAAAGAGACAAAGAAAGCATACAGATAATGGGAGAAAAATTGGAAATGTCTCCTAATTCAACAACTGAAGGATGAACATAGTTCATATTTCAGTGGAGATTCTTCCAGAACTCCATTCTACCCCACCCCACACATACACAGACATAGAGAAAACACACCCTCACATTTCTTTTTTTCTTTCTGCCATAAGTAAGTATTATATATGTACATTCAAATAAAATATTGCTTTGCAGTTTGGAGCTCTGAGAGATGTCTCCTGATTTAACAGGTTTTTTGCTACCCATTCACGCCATAGGAAACCAACACTCCCATTAAGAAACAGTTGAGCTAGTTTCTCTTCAGCTTAGTTGACACTAACAAAATTATCGGCTAAATACTAATGCAGAATCCTTATTAAGGTTGATTATATAAAAGGTAGATAAAGCACAGCAGGCATTCAGCTTTTAGGTGAGACATGCAGCATATAAAGTGATAGAGAAATATCTTTTTGCCTTGTAATCTGATTCACCGTGAAGATGCCAGGACAGGCGCCTACATGGGGAAGGAAACAGAGTACTTAGTGATTACTTAGTGTGTACTCAGGGCTGGAGTTTCTGTGCTGAGATGTGAACATGTTTTCACACTTGTGAGAGAGCCATGATCCACATCTTTCCTTTAAAACTGAGGAAACTCACTAAAGGAAATCAATCAATTTGTAAAGATTTCATAGACATAAAGTGAAGGAACTGCACATTCAAACCCATGTCCCTCTGGCTCTACAGTATATATTCTGTCAACAACCATCGCACACAGTTGCTAGGAGAATGTCACACATAAGGCACTCGCTAACGACGACGGCCAGCACTATTAAAACAGAGAAAGAATACTATGTAGGTAGACAAATACAATCCAAACTTTAAGAGACTGTGTTATTCTAATAGCTAAAATTAATTTAATAAAATACTTAGAAAAGAAAAGCTATTTTATGGTACTTTAATGATGTCTAACATAGAAGAGTTCAGCACAACGTACATGAATTATTTCCTTGAATTCTCATAGTGTATTTTTAGTACTATGTAGGAGATAAGTTCCATTCACCTAGACACATCCACTACATACCCTTTTCTGTTTTTATCTGTGAACTTCATGGACCACGAGCTCCCTTGTTCTCTGTTCACTGTCCACATAGTTCTCTTTAACTTTAGGTTATATAACCATTATACTCACTCCAGCTCCACATATAGTTAAAGAATGCTGATATTACTAGCTCCCAGGGATGGCACCAGCCTTTATGGATTCCTTGTACCCTGCCTGCATCTGAGTGACTGATACTGCATTTTTATTCTCATTTACAGAGAAAGAACTGATACTCACAGAAGTGAGCTGACTTCTCCAGAGTCATAGAGGTAGCAAATGTCAAAACTCAGATTTAAACCCAGGCTTATATAAAATCACAGCCCACACCAATCTGCTGTCTTGTGCTTATTTTGCTTCAAGACTATAAAATCTGAATTTCCACTCCTGCTTTCTCTGAAGTCCCTGATAGCCTGACGGCCTACAGTGCAATGAAAGAAATTCAACTCTTGAATCAGTGGGAGGCATTAGTAACATCTTCAGCCACTGCAGGAGAAAGTGCAATTTTGTGAACCCGGGTCTAGTTAGCACAAAAAAAAGCTATAAAAGTCATCTATAAAATGTACACATGGTAATTCACCTCTAAAATGGACCCATTTGTGCCTCTAAACATCTTCAAATATGAGAGAGAATATTTTGAGAAAGTTCCATAATTTAACCCTGTAATACCAACCTAATGAATGCCTAGAGTGCCATCATGATTCATAAATAGCTAACACTGTACAGAAGTAGAGACGTGACCAAAGTCAAACAATAGCTTTTTTCAACCAACAGTCTTTGGAGGTCACTTTATCTGTAGAGGGTTGGTCTCCCTTCTGGGGAAATAGGAAATTCCTGATCTCAACAAGCCCATACCACTAGCCAAAAAGAGGTAATAAAGTAAGATCTGTCTTATAGTCTTATATCTAGAATTTATTCCTTAAGTTGAAGAATATGGTTTGCTGTAAGCTTCTCCTGTCAATATGTTCACCTTAGTCTCCTATCACCAAATCCATCTTATACTCTTATGTGAATCAAGACACTTGTAGCTTCCTAAGCCCTTAATTCTTAGCAAGTCTGCATCTCTCCAATGCTGCTCCAACAGCCTGGGATTCTCTTTGCCTCCAGCCTGCCTTATGAAGTCCCTGCTCCCTTAAATAATCTGATTAAAACTATCATTTCCATGAAAAAAACTGTTAAACCAAACTTGGTGCTGCCATAGCCATGTTTTCTCTAATCTCATGAAAGATGATGCCATAGCATGCTGTACGTGCCTTAGTTACTAGATATTGAGTACATGCATCAATCAAATGAGTTGAATACTTTTTGAAGGCAATGATTGTATTTGTTGTTCTTTTTTTCCCATCTTGGCATCCCTGGAACACATACATGACTCACATTGTTGACTCAATAAATATGTGCTGAATAAGTTTATGAATGAATGATTGATTGAAAGCCCTAATCAGAAAACAAGGAGATTCCAGCAATTAATTGAAAAAGAAACTATGAGTAACTTCAAATATTAAGTACAATGTTGAATCTATAAGGGTTTTGGAATAAATATAGAATACATTTCAAGGGGGCAAAAATGTCAAGATTGTCCTGGACTAGAAAGAACTGTGTGTTTAACTAGTTCATCACCATCGCCAAATTAATTTGCTAAAAATGGTATCTTGTGGCACAGTCTTTCTTTCTTTCTTATGCATATTCTACCTAGCACAATAATCCCTTTAAACCTGCACTCCTAGAAATTTATTTATTTATTTATTTGCCCTTTGTAGTAGATTAAATTGTGACTACAAAGATACTAGGTTCTAATCCCTGGAACTTGTAAATATTACCTCACTTGGAAAAAGGGTTGTTACAGATATGATTAAGGATCTTGAAATGAGATGAGCCATGTGGGCTCTAAGTAGCATCGCAAGCATCTTTATAAGAGAAGAGTAAAGGGATATTTGACATACAGAGGCAAAGATGGCAGATACCACAGAGGCAGAGATTAGGGGAGTGTGGCCACAAGTCAAGCAACATCAGCAGTTACCAGAAGATGGAAGCTATAAGGAATGCATTGTCACCTAGAGTTTCTTGAAACAGTGTAGCCCTGTCAACACTTTTATGTGGGGCTTCTGGCCTCCAGAACTATAAGAGAATACATTTCTGTTGTTTCATACAACCAAGGCTGTGATAATTTGCTAAAGCAACCGTTGGAAACTAGCACATTGATAAAACTAAGCCTTACTTTGCCTCCAAAAGAGATTCATCATTCTATCATACTGACTGTATACCAGGCATTGTTCTATACGCTGAAGATGAAAGAGAAAAACTTTTCTGTAAAGATTTCTTAACCCATCTTTCTTTACCAGGTCCTCCTATAATTGCTTACATCCTCATCTGTACCACCTCTGTTTCTTGTATGTAATTTCATTATGGCCCTTATCATTATATAATAATTGGTATTTAGTTCTATCATTGCTTAAGGAAAAGGCTAATTTTACAAAATTTATTTCTCTTTCCCTAAGACATTGCACAGTATCCAGTTATGAGTATGTGCTCAGAAAATGTTTGGTGAATTAAGTTAAATTGAATTATAAAGGTTCAATAAAACCTTTCAAACACATAAAGGTTTTATATATGATGCCAATAAGGCAAATAAAATGCACACTTTCTTCTTTTTGGAAGATGACAATGTTAATAACATTCTGGTAAACATTCAGACATTAAAAACTGTATGCATTACAGAACTAATTGATATCATTGGCAAGAAAGAAGTCAGCCATTATCATCCTAAGATATGTTGAGTCACACAATTGCACGACATACTTTCAATTATTCATTGGGACTTGTTTTCCTGTGAAAGGAACATTCCACAGCTCCAGAAAACAACAGAGGGTAAAATGTTAGGCATAAAAGATTTTCTAAAAGTTTCAATTAGAAGGTAACTTGGTAGAGTGGTATGATTATTTTATGATTGGTATACTGAGTAGGTGAGATCCCTGGCTTTGCATCTTAGAAAAGAGATGATGACCTGGGGGTAAGAAGAAGTGGTAACAATTATTTAACCGGTTTGTATTAGAAATTATATTAGAAAGTCCAGATTGTAATTTCCAATGTGTTGACTAAGACACAAGTAAGTCAGCTTTGTCTCTCTCTGAGCTTTAACTCTGGAGCAGCACAAGCCCTGGAGATTTAGTTCCTGCACCATTGCCAGCCACAATTTTGGTGCCTGTTTTGCTTAATTCTTACCAACATCCTTGTGGGACATCCCTTAATGTATTCTTCATGAGCAGTCATAGCCCCTTAATTTCTATTTTTTGTGAACCTAGAAGTTGCAAACTTGCTGGAAACAAAGATACTTCACTTGAAGTTTCCTTAGCAAGAACATATTTTACACAGATTGTATGGTTATTAGAATCCATTTGTCTTGAAACTTCATTGCACAGTAAGCACATTGATTTTAACTAAGTTCAGTGGAGTAGATGTTGAAGGAGGCTGATGAAGATTTAAAGATCTGCCTGAATCAATTATAGGAAATGTTTAACTTCTTCCTTTATCCTATGCCCCTTCCCAAAGCAGTTCTTTGCTCTCCTTCTTTTAATGATAGGCTCATCCATTTAGAGATTTTGGAATAGAGTAACGTGGGGCATATCCAGTTCTCTTCTGACTACAGAACTGCTCTCTCCCCTTTCCCTGCTCTCCTATTCTTAAGTTAGGTTGTACATATAGATACTTTTGGTTTTGCAAAAACTCACAAAACTTTTCAAGATGGAGTACCCAATGTAACTAATATCTCTGAATAATTAATCTCTCTTTTTCACTTTCCTTCTCGCTCCCCCTAAGTTCAGACAATAATTTAAACATTGTATAGTATTTCAAATTAAAACCTGACCCTTTTCACTCAATAAACATTTCCTCTTTGCCCATATCCATTTCAGGAATAAGACACCATAAATCTGGAATTAAACAAAGCCATCTTCCACGTGATGACTCAAATACTGAGAAAAGCAAGGTTCTGAGTCAGAGGAAGGATTTTAGCATTTTGTGAACAGATTTTTCTGTTTTGTTATTCAGCTTTGTGTAGGATTTAATGATCTGAATCGATTCTTTGTAAAACCCACGGACCCATCTACGCAAAGCAAAAATAAACAGACTTGTTAGGAAAGATCACAGCAATTGAAGGAATGGGAGCACACATGTGTCTGCCCCAGTGTTGCTGTAATTGCATGATGGAAGGCCTCTTGATATTATTAAGCTGAGAGACAATGCAATCACCCAAGGCTAACCCATGACATTGACCACCAGTGGCCCATACTATCACTGTAATTGTAATCTATCACTATTTTCTCCAATACTATTAGATATTGAATAAATATCTTATTAAAAGCAAACAAAAATGTCTTGATCCCTTTAATATCTTACAATGCGATTGGAGAATTAGTATTTTTGTCACACTTTTGATTGTCTTTTTTAAAAATAGGTTAAAATGATTCCCACTTAACATTAGCGAATTTCTCATAGTTCTCTATGATTGGCAAGTCATTTTGCAAACACTGTGAGCTAGGCACTATTATAGGCACTGAAGAGATACCAATGAACAAAACAGAAAAGGTGCCTGAGAGCTTATATTACAATGAACATAGTGAATAAGTAAATTTTCTTGTATATTAGAAGCTGATAAGGGTTATTAAAAAAAAAAAGAAAAGTATTACAAGGAAAGGAGAGAGGTATTAGCAGTATTAAATAAGATAATTGAGGTGAACCTTACTGGGAATGTGAGATTTGAGTGAAGGCTTTGAAGAGGTGAAGTAATTAGCCAGGCAGATATCTGGCACTTCTATGGTTTACATGTTTTTGTCCCCTTTGAAACTCATGCTGAAGCTACCAGGAATACAACAGTGTTGGGAGGTGGGGCCTAATGGGAGGTGTTTACGTCATGAGGGTTCTACTTCGTGGATGGATTAATGCCACTATGAAAGGCATTAATTATTATTATGCCTTTCATAATTATTGGAAAAGTGAGTTTGCTGTCTTCTGCTCTTCTGCTATGTGAAGGACAGCATCCTTTTCCTCTGGAAGCCCTATTTTGGAAGAGGAGAGACAGGATCCTCACAAGAACCAAACCTGCCAGCACTTTGATCGTGGGCTTCCCAGCTTCCAGAACTGACAGAAGTAAATTTCTGTTTTTTATAAATTACCCAGTCTCAGGCATTCTACTATAGTAGCCCAAAATGAATTAAGATGAGGGTAAATGTTCCAGGCAGAGAACGAGCAGAAACAAAGGATTTTATAAGGCAGGATGTATAATAGCTTCACGGATCAGCCAGGAGGCCAGTTTTATTTAACTGGAGGAAGAAATGGGGATGCAGAATGCATGAATGTAAGAGAAATAAGAAAGAACACGCTACAAAGGCTGTGTGGGTCCTCTACAGCTTTTATAAAAGTTCATAGGACCATATGTGGAAAAAAAAAGAACTATTTCAAATTCACTCAACACAGTATTTATTCCTTAGTCTCTATATCTAATTATGCATTGTTTCCTTAGCAGAATATACTCTCTTAAATCCACTATTGGCAGAGGTAACCAAAATTATGCTTGGGCTCCTATAGTCTTGCATGAAAGTCCACATATCTTTCAAAGATTTCTGTTTATGAGATCCGTAATTACAGGGCAGGCCAAATCATCATCTCAACAGAAAAGAAAATAAACACACAGCTTTGTTTCTTTCTGAATTGGGCTTTGATATGATTTTGATTTAGACAGCATTTTTATTTAAGCTTT
Organism: Aotus nancymaae; assembly: GCF_030222135.1. Taxonomy (NCBI): domain Eukaryota; kingdom Metazoa; phylum Chordata; class Mammalia; order Primates; family Aotidae; genus Aotus; species Aotus nancymaae. Next base: position 20,511,938 of record NW_026988473.1, on the reverse strand, counting down.
ACTAATATTTTTTAATTTTTAATTTTTTTGTGTATATAGTAGGTATGTATATTTACAGGGTTCATGAGATGCTTTCATATAGGCACACAATGCAAAATAACCTTAACATGGAAATGAGGTATCCATTCCCTCAACCATTTATCCATTGTGTTACTAACAATCCATTGTATAATTAAATTATTATTGACTATATTCACCTTGTTGTGCTATCAAATACTAGCTCCTAATCATTATTCATTCTTTCTCTCTTTTTTTTTTTTTGCCTGTTGACCATCCCCACTTCTCCTCCTAATTCCCCAACTACCCTTCCCAGCCTCTAGTGCTGTTCTCATGAGTTAACACAGTTATTTCCACATTAAGCCTATGAGAAATATACTATTATTTTCTTCCATTTTGCAGATGAGGAAAATGAGACACTAAAAACAATTATCAATTTGCTAAAGTTGGCACAGGGAGTAAGCAGCAGATCCTGAATTCTATTCCTGTCAGCCTGATTCCAGAGCACATGTCCCCTAGTTACCAGGTTATGTCACATCATTTTGTAAACTGGAAAGTTTTTCAAGGATTTTTGAGGTATTTCTGAAAAGTAATCATTAGATTGGTTCCAAAAAGAGAAAACTACAATTTAGCTCAAGACAAATGAAAAGGAGTTAGAAGAATCTCATATTCACTATGATTAGAGTTAACGGTCACAGGTACAGAGAACCCAAAGGAATTCACTGGTTATACAATCAGGTAAATGCTATTAACTCAGCTAAGTCACTGAGCCACCACTTCTTACAGGAAGAAAAGGTAACTGATACCTTTGTTCCCGTACAAAGCAGTGAGTATGGGAGGAGAAGGATTTGGGGGATGGACAACAAAGTTCACCCCAAACAAAAACTATCACTCATGCCTTTCTCCTACATTTATGCTTTTATACACTCTCAAAGGCAAATCAGTTCATCAGAGTCAGAGGGCAGACATTACCCAAATTAAAGATGAATAGACAATGTACAATTACCAAATGTTTGAGAACGACAGCACCAGGAAAATCATCAAACTCAATGGATAGGAAAAAATATAATACACAAGACCACAGAATTATAACCCAAACGAAAGATTTTAAAAGACCTAAAATTATGGTTTTGGATATTTAAGAGGCTGATCATATTCTTAAGACAAGAACTGGACTTTGCAGAAATAAGACAAAAGGAAATATTGGAAATGGAACACATAATTGATGCCATTAAAAACTCAATAGGCCAGACATGGTAGCTGAGGCCTGTAATCCCAGTACTTTGGGAGGCTGAGGCAGAAGGGTTGCTTGAGGTCAGGAGTTCAAGACTAGCCAGGGCAACATAGGGAGACCCCATCTCTACAAAAATAATTTAGAAAAACTAGCCCAGCATGGTGGTATGCACTTTCAGTCCTAGCTATTTGTGAGGCTAAATGTAGATTTCATGAGCTCAAGAACTCGAGATTACAATGAGCTGTGATCATGCCACTGTACTCCAGCCTGGGCAACAGAGAAAGACCCTGTCTCTAAAAAAATAAATACATAAAAATTAAAAATAAATAAAATTTGATACATAGGCTGGATGGCAGGATGGACAATGTTGATGAGCAAATTAGGGAGCTGAAGGAGGAAGCAACATTATTGTCCCAGAATGCCAAAGGGCAGAGAAAAAGGTAGAGAAGTGAAGGACTGACCCAGAAGACTCACTGTCTAAGAGGAGTATGAGAATTAGCTAAAAGAAACAATGGGCAGAAGATTTTTTTTAAAAATACCATCAACAAGAATAATAACATTTAATATAGTGAAAGCCAATATTCATGGAACAACTACTTTATTGTGATCATCTATGTTCTAAAACCTTTGCAGCTATGGCCTTATTTACTACTCAATTCTCATGTGAGGAATACTCAAGTATTATACCAATTTTACACATGAGAAAACTGATATATTTGAACCTGGAAAAGAAAATATCCAACATATGAAGAATGAAAGCTTTTTACACTGGAGAGGTCAATCAATTTTATAAAAAGAAAAGTGAAAAGGATGCCATACCTGGCCATGGTTACTAAGTATTACACCCAATAGTGTCTTATTAAGTGTATTTGATATAGTGGAATATCATAAAGCCATGACAAAGAATGATGTGCGTTGATGGGTAATAATTCTAGTCAGGCATTAATGAAAAAAGAAAACTCCTGAAAATAGAGACCAAATTTGCTTTATATAAAAGTGCACACACACATACACACACATACATGAATGGCAATTAAAAGTATTAGAAAGCCATCATTACAAAGTGGTTACATCCAGGTAGAGAAGAAAAATAAATGTTAAAGGGGAAAGTGAAAAGAGATTTTAAAATTTCGTCCTACATGCTTCTGCCATAAGATTTGATAATGATAACATATTAATCAATATAGAAGTTAAAATATAGAATATATGGCTGGACACAGTGACATGTGTCTGTTGTCCCAGCTACCAGGGAGAATGAGATGAGAAAATGACTTCATGCCAAGAGTTCAAGGCTGTATTGCACCATGACCACACCTATGAATAGCCATTGCATGCCAGCCTAGGAAAAATAGCAAAACCCTGTTTCAAAAAATCAAATAAAATACAGAATGCATGGAAGTAAGATTCCTGTGCACATTTTCTCACTAGAAATTTTTACCAATTTTGTCAAAATTCTTAGCAATTTGAATTTGAAAATATTATATTGAACATGAGTTGCTAATCTTAAGAACAATGACCACACTTTCAAATAGGGATACATGAATTTATCTCCAATTAGTCTTAAAAGGCTTGAAAAGATGTGAATTGGCATGCATGTCTTTATTAATGTATTTAACTAACATTCTTGAGTATGACGCAGGTGGCTGGCTATATAAGAATAAATTTAAAATAATGATAAGTAATATCGTCCTCTCAGAATTCATTGTCTAGCAAAGGATACAGACACTCAACTGACAATTTTACAATTTGCTAAGTGCTAATATTTTTATGAGAACCTTGAGAAGTAAATTCTCATAGTAGTGAGATATTATGTGCCTGAAGCAAAGAAAGGAACACGATATTCAGGAAGAAAAGTTCCATTTTCTTTCTGAGAAAGAATCAACACAGTCCACTAATTGAGATAAAAGAATTACCAGCATATTTATTTTGGCTTTTGAGTAGTGAGAACAATTGATGATTTACTTTAGACATAATGTTTTTGTGTGCCATAAGTCATCCAAATAGAGTAGCAGTCCTGTAGAAGACTAATAAACCATGTGTTTCCTATTTTTGTATTAAAGACTCAAGAAAAACAAATGACTATCATAACTACAAATAAGAAATAGGTTATCCCATGTAACCTAGTATGCTTTTAAAGATGAGATTCTTTAAAAAGGACATTCCATGGTCAATATAGAAATTCTATGTCCCATATGTCCTGCTTACATATATACAATAAATATTAACATAGTAAAGAACATGAGAAATCCTATGGCAAAAAAAAAAAAAAAAATGCCTAAATGATTTAATCCAGAGCGTCTCCTGCTTATTTCTGTTTTCCTGAATAATGTTACATCTTGTATAGAGCTTTGAAAGAAATGTCATATGCTTTACACATATGCTATGTAATATCCTCTTAAGTGAATAGTATTAAATCCAGACACTTACCAGGACCTTTGTCTGGTCTTGGAGGTACACTGGTATTAAGTACCACTTCCATCTTCACAAGATTCCTACAGGCATCTTTATGAAACTCAGAGATATCAAATACCCTTTAATTAGAATACACGCCATGGACACTTGGAGTCACCTACGAAAAATTCTAACTGCTTACCGTGTACTGAAATTCTGTGTCAAAAACTGATTTTTGCATTGCGTTGCTGGCTCTGCCAAAAACTCTTATTTTACATTGAGTCTAATACAGTTCATCTTACCTGCATGTGAAATAAAAATATAATTTTTTAAATTTTCATAGGGGTATGATTCTACATGATCAACTGACTATTTAAATTACAGTATAAAGTTGTCTAACTCATTCAACTCAACAGGGCTACCCTAGTTGTGGAGAGGTAATGAGTAACACCACCTCTATGTGGTCTCACTAATGGAACATGAATCCAGAAAAAAAATGTATGTAAGTAAACCACAACTGTGATTTATTGTGGAAGGAATACTTTTTACCTACTATTAGTATTTGTTTCTGTAGGAGTAGAATTAATTAGGATTATAGTCTTGGCTTATCTTAGCCCTATTTATCCACTCTGTACCTCACAAGGTAGGAGATTTTTCTGATTGCTAAATTGGGAAGGAATATAATGTTTCTTCTTTTCTCCAGGTAGCACATGTCCCCTTCTTCAGCTCTGTGCTGTAACTCTTCCCCATTGCCTTTGATTGGACAATAAGTCTATTCAATGCAAGGTTCACAGTGAGCTGTCTATTTGACTCTCAGACTAAACCATGTCACCCATCTTGCCTTTATCACCAATAAAGGCAATATATTATCATCCCGAATACCTTAATATTTTCTGTTACTTCTGACTTATTTCCAATGAGTTCAGAAACTTGGCAGAGAAGAAGGATATTATTTACTGAACTCCCTCAGTGATACCCATAATTTCAAACAGTCATGCATCATTTAATGACAGTGACACATGCTGAGAAACTCATCACTAGGCGACTTCTTCATTGTGCAAAAATCATAGGGTGTATTTACACAAACCTAGATGCTGCTACTACCTATTTTTAATTTATTCCTATATCCCACTATACACCTAGGCTATATGGTAGCTCCTTAGGTTACAGACCTGTACAGCATGTTATTGTATTATTACTGTAGGCAAGTAATATAATGGCAATATTTGTGTACCTAAAAATATGCGAACATAAAAGGTACAGTAAAATATAGTAGGAAAGATAAAAAACGGTACAGCTGTATCAGGTACTTTTCATGAATGGAGCTTACAGGACTGAAAGTTGCTTTGGGAGAGCCAGTGAATGAGTAGGGGTGAATGTGAAGGCCTGGGACATTATTTTACACTGCTGTAGATTTTATGAACACTACAATTAAGCTATACTAAATTTATTTAAAACATTATTTCTTCAAAAATTAATTAATCTTAGTGATATGGTTTGGCACTGTGATCTCACTCAAATCTCATCTGGAATTGTACTCCCATAATCCCATGTGTTGTGGGAGAAAGCTGGTGGGAGATAATTTGAAATATGGGAGTGGTTTCCCCCATAATGTTTAGTGAGTAAGTCTCACAAGATCTGATGGTTTTATCAGAAGTTTCTGCTTTTGCATCTTCCTCTTTCTCTTGCTGCCACCATGTAAGAAGTGCCTTTTGCCTCCCTCCATGATTCTGAGGTTTCCCCAGCCTCATAATTTAATTATAACTGTAAGTTCAATTAAACCTCTTTTTCTTCCCAGTCTCAAGTATGTCTTTATCAGCAGCATGAAAACAGACCAATAAACTTAGCTTACTGTAATCTTTTTTTGTTGTTGTTTTTTTGAGACAGGTCTTGCTCTGTCACCCATGCTGGAGGGCAGTGGTGCAATCTCTGCTCACTGCAGCCTCTGGCTCCTGGGTTCAAATGATTCTCCTGCCTCAGCCTCCTAAGTAGCTGGGATTATAGGTGCCTGCCACCATGCCTGGTTAATTTTTGTATTTATAGTAGAGACGGGGTTTCTTCATATTGGCCGGGCTAGTATCAAACTCCTGATCTCAAATGATCTGCTCACCTCGGCCTCCCAAAGTGGTGAGATTACAGGCATGATCCACCATGCCTGACCAGTTACTGTATTTTTTTTTTTACTTTAAAAACTTCTTTATTTGTATATTTGTTGTAGATATATAATAGTTATTCATATTTATGGGGTACAACTGATATTTTGATACAAGCCTACAATGTGTAATGATCAAAGTAATTGAGATATCCATCACTTCAAACATTTATCAATTACTTTAATTCTGTCTCTTTTCTAACAGCACTATTGAAAAATAAACCCACTGTTTTGCTGTATGAAAAAATATTTTCTTTATATTTTTATTACATACTTTTCTACTTTTGTTTTTTAAATTTTTTACTTTTAAAGTTTTTGTTAACTAAGACACAACACATACAGTATTAGCCTGTGTCTACAGTCAGGATCATAAATATCACAGGCTTCCACTTCCACATCTTGTTCCACTAGAAGGTCTTCAGGGACAATAACAAGTCTGAAGTCAGCATCTCCTATGATAACAATGACTTCTTCAATATCTCCTGAGGAACCTGCCTGAGGCTGTTTTAGAGTTATATATTTTTTTACATAAGTAGAAGGAGAACACTCTAAAACAATAATACATCATATAGAATAGTAAACATGTAAACCAATAGCATAGTTATTTACTATCATTATCAAGTATTATATACTGTACATAACCGTATGTGCTGCACTTCTATATGACTGGCAGTGCAGCACTATTCTTGACCACAAACGGCTGAGTCATGTATTACACAATGATATTAGGACAGCTATGAGGTCACTGGGCAATAGGAATTTTTCAACTCCATTATAATGGTATGGGATCACCATCGTATGTGAAAGCCATTGTTGATTGAAATGTCATTATGTGGCGTATGACTGTCACGATTCAGGGATGTTGCTCTGTGAAGGATTTTACAGAGTTTTCTCTCAGAAAACTCAAGTGGTTGGGTAAATATGAGAAGTGACATTTCTTTTCTGCCAAGTATTACCTTCAGTATATCACACACACCATCTTATTTAGTTCTCATAACCTATAGATGAGGTAAAAATTACTAATCTTACCACTTCAGGAGAACCTGAGGCTTAGAGAGTTTCAATAATCTATACAAAGTCATGTAGCTTCTAAATTTCTCACTCCACTATGCAAGTAAGTTTATTAAATAAAATTTCTATAGTTGCTAAATTATGCGCCGTCTCTCCCCTTGATGTTTAACCCAGCACAATTCAGCTCAAACCTATAGGAGACTGAATGTCTTCTAGTTTCAAGTAACGTAAAGAGGGTCCCAAAAACTCGTGGTGTGGATCCAGTTCTAGCTTTGCTACCTTGGACAAATAATGTATGAGCTTTAAATCTGTATTTATGTCAAAAAAAGCATAATGATAGCCTTTATGAAATGAAACAAGGTGTTGCATATTCTGTTGCATATTAAGTATTCAGCAAGACTTAATTAATTAATTGAGCCCAGAACCTAGAAATTATGTAATATATCTGTTTGGTCTTCAGTGCTTGAAAGCATAGCCACACATATTAACTGTATTTTCCCCAGTCCCTAGAATAATTTGCATTGTTGTTCTTCAGTACAAGCAAATGCCTAGTGGAAATAACTTTATTTTTTCATGTAATTGTTACTGCTTACTCTAACATATATTCCTTGATGACATATAGTCATACCTTAATACGTCATGCTTTAAGATCCAGCCCAAGGCATGTGGAATTATAACTAGGATCAGGTTTTTATTTTGATAAATTCACTAACCCAAAAGCGCAGACAGTTTGTGTCCTCTGTTAGAAATGTTCTCTTTCTTGAGCTCTAACCCCTTTTCCTGGTTATCTTCTCAGCATGAAAATCCTGAGTACAGCTATGACAGATAGAACAATAGTCTTGTGGGGCTAAAGAATTACTCAAAAAACAAGGATTTACATTTTCCACTGTTTCCCCAGGAACGAATATAGTTCTGGGGAAGCAATCAATATTTGTTAAAATGAATTAATTGAATATGGTCCATTTCATGCCAGAGGAATGAGGGCAAACAAACACATGTATGATGCTTACCTTACATGATGTCTTTTACAGACACCATCACAATTCACCTTTAACAATGGCATGTGATGATTAGAATCAACGCAACTCCTCTACCCCATAAAAACTAAAGCTTAGAAAGGCTAAATGCCATGCCTAAAATTTACCAAGTGCTTATTAGCAGCAAATAGTGAATTCAGAGCTTTCTGTGTTTTATTACAATGTCATGACTTCTATCACTACATATTGGATGCAGCAAAATCAGTGACATATATTTTATTCATACAGATCAGTAGAAATATATAGATAGATACAGATGGTATAGATATATTTTCTGGAAAAAGAGATACCAGAACACTTCAACATCACTCCCAACACTTACTAGATCTCTTATGTAGCACAATGTAGAAGGTTTCTGGTATGCTTGGATTGAAAACAAAATGCTTTCTCAGCACTACAGCCTAACACAGAAGTATAATTCTTCTGCTAATTCCTCTGAGCAGGAGGTGCTGCTGACAGTGCTTTCCCTCTTGGGCAATGACTATGATGATGCACCTGAACATCCCATTCATTTGGAGAGAGAACACAGGCTGGCTCTGGCTCCAGCAGATCAGCACATTTTATTATCAAAAACTGTAGCAGGAAATAGAAAACATTTACTCTACCACCTAATTCACACCACTCCTCCCTGGGGTGTGTTGATTCTAATCCTTGGTCCAGTTTGCCTAAAACAAATCAAGCTATGGGGAACCACTTCAGCACCTAATCAACTCCACAACTGGAAACACTTTTCTCACACCCACATCTAATTAACAGTAATAATAAAACTAATGTGATTATACTGATACTTTGGCCCAAATACAGAAAAGTGTCACCAAATTAAGCGAAGCAGAAGCTTCCCAGTACCTGTCCATCTCTCATCTCAATGACTGCCAATAAAAAAATCATGAGCCATACACTCCCCAGTCATGAAGCTCTCCTGCAATGAATTTGCATAATGAATAGCAAAATTGAAATAAACACTAATTATTTACTGAATGGGATGTGAAGAGGTGATTCAAGTAATTTGACTAGCTAATCAACAGGAGATTATTCTCAGCTATGTCTGTATATACCGGAAATTGACTACCTGATGAAAATGCAAATAAAGTGGTCCAATGGTCAGGACAGTGGCCATGACAGACACAGACATCAGGCCAGCATGGTTCTGTGATTGTTTGATAGTCTGTGAATAATATGCTTACATTTTAGCTGTATCTAGCATTTGTTGACCATCTATAGGCCAGGCACCTACCCAGTTTCTGGGTAAGCAGGTGACCCAATCTGGATGCTTCTGGTCCTGATTATGGCAGGTGGACTGAACGGGCATGTAGATACTGAATGACCACCAGGCCAGCTGCTCTGGGGACTCTGTATAATTTAACAAATTTAATCTTCACAATTTTATATTTTAAAAATCTAATGAGCTAGCTAAGGCACAGAGTTTAAGAAACTGGACAACAGCTTACAACTGATGAAGAGTGAACCACAGAATTGACCCAAGATGTCTTGTCCAAAATCCAGGCTCTCCACCATTTACTTAAATTACGTTTTTTCATCTTTAGGTGATTAAACCTGAATGAACACAGTGGATACTTACTCCCAGTTTGTTGCAGGAGGACAGCTATCCTCTAAGAATTGTTTCCAATCTCTAATCGATACTTAATGATAACTATCACCTTGGGAACCTTCATCAACTGAACAACTCATATTCGGGAAGGTAGGATAGGCCTTTGCAGTTGCCTGCCATTTAATACAGGAATACATGAATCCAAATTTCAAGTGTTTGGGAGATAAAGATGTTCAATTATACATCTAAGATGTTTGGTTTCAGAATTGAAGTGATTCAATAAATTACTAGGATTCAATTTAAATTGATTACTCTTCACAGGCGTAGCTCATAGTAAAACCATCATCAGAAATACCCTTCAGTGATTCCCTAAACCAAGCAAATCTCTTTCGGCCAAAATGCCAATGGCCTTCATGAAAGTTCAATAACTTCTAACATCACTACAAGTCCCAGATTACTACTGAAGCAGATATGAGACAGAAGTAACTGTCCTGTATAACAATGCCCCATGCCAGGAGATTTACATACATAATCACTATTCTTCGCAAGGAGATTGTGAAATAATATTATTAGTCCTATTTTACAAACAAGAAAACGAACTCTGAGATTTTAAGTAACTTGCTCAGCATTACACAAAGTCGTTTTTAAAGCTACCATTCAAAACTAGATTGTCTACAAAGTTCTTAAACCGTCCTCAAAAAAGTTTCAAGGTCTGTAAATATTCTCACAACAATTCCTTGATTAAAAGAATATAATCTTTTTCAAAACATTCCTTATGCCGTTTCTTACTTATTCTTTTACAATTTTTTTCAGCATTGAGGACAAGCATTTAAAAAGAAAGTCTAAAATTAAAGTTCAGCCTAGAAAACTGCTACTGATTCTGCCTTCTCTTCAAAGAGTGATATTTCCTGACTATTAATTCACTGATTTAATTCACGTGTAATTGCACACCAATCCACAGGAGCCCACTGGTATCCTGTAATACAAGGAGCTTGCTCTATACCCTAATCATTACTTTTCTAGATTTTATCATATCTACTTCTACATGGTGATTCTATAACTATGCTGGATGGGAAAACATCAGTATAAGTAAATACCAGGGGATTATATCATAGAGAATCCGAGCCAGACTCTCCAGTTAGAATATTTGGGCTGCAAAATATTTTATCTTCCATCATTGTATTTGGTCCATTATAGATAATGCTGAAAAAATCTTTTGGCATGATCTTTTCAATTAGAAATAATTGCATTCAATACTTACTGCACTTAAGTAATAGCAATAAATAAGCAAGACCATGGCCTTCAAGGAGATGCCAGATAGCAACTAAAAAGTAGCAAGCTTTATAAAAGCACGTAAACACTACATACTACAATTCCCCCCTTTCAATTTCATTGTAAAATTAACAAGGAAAACCATGGTTGGATATTTAATATAAAATAAATCACTGGATAAGATGAAAATGTTTCAAAAAATTCCTTTATATGGTTAAACTGTTAGAAGACATTTTTGTTCTACTTAAATATGAGACGATTCTGTTTCATGAAAAATAAGCACATTTACCTTAAGGGGGTATAATTGTTGAAAAAATGTGATGAATGATAAATATAATTTACCTGGGTGATCTCAGGCACTCTCATAACTTCACATTTCACATACATAATGACTCCATTGCTGATATCAAATCTCAGCTTTCTGGTTTATTTTCCAAAACTATCAAGATAGACTTGATATTTTTATTTGCATGACTTGCAAGTAGGGTAAACTTTCCATCACAAAAATTCCAGATGACATTGGAAAATAATATTTCTTACCAAGACTTAGGTTGGTGGGTTTACTTAACTACAATTAGCAGATGATCCAACCTGGGTGCTTCTGGTCCCGATTATGACAGGCAGACTGAAAGGGCATGTGGACACCAAATGACCATCAGGCCAGCTGCTGGGAAAAACAGTTATGGCATCTCACCTCATTATGTCCACTTCTGATTAATATTATCCTGGGGTTTAATAAGCTGCTTCCTTATTACCTAAAACTCTTCCAGATCAGTCATACACAGGTTAAAGGCAAATGATGATCCAGCAAGAGGGACAAGATATGGGCAAGTGCGATTATTTTGAGATGACTCAAATCAGCCTAGTGTTAATAAAGGGCAGCGGGGGGATACCTGGTTGACAGACTCACCTGCTTTTCTGAAACTTAAAATTGAAAAAATATCCAATGTGCCTAGCTACAAGAAAGCCAGCTATTTTACATTCTTAATCAATAAAGTCTGAATGCCATCAATTCAATATTCATGACAGGAAATAAAATTGCTGCCGCATCTTAAATTATATAGCCCTAAAAACCCCATAAAATACTGTTCTGCAATTTGCTTTCCTGACCTTTGTATATCACAAGGCCATACGCTCTTGAAGAAGTTGCTAATTCTCCCAGACTCACTGGTATCTCAAACCACAATCACAAAGCCATTCTGAGGTTCTAGCCTATTTCCTCCAAAGGTCATTTCTCCAAAGAGTCCTTCCCTGATAAGGCTCAGTGCCTAGCACATCTGTCCTTTGGTCTTTTTACTAACAATATTGGAATCTTCTTTTTATATGCTCACATTGTCCTTATAGTTGTATAATTACTCAGATCTTATGCCATTAATTTTTCATTCGTGGATTAATCTGTATTTATTTCTAAAATTCCTGTTCTCTAACCAGAAGCTTAACATCATGCCATAGGAAATAACCATTAAACTTTTTTTTAATCATTTTGTTCCTTGCACTTAGCACAATAAACAGAACTAAATATTTTTAAAACTTTACTAAGTGATTAATGCAAATGATAGTTTCTATCATTATTTGCAATAGTCTAAGAAAATTAAGAATTCTTAGTGTAGTAAAGTTATAAAATTATAGAATATAAAAATGAAAGGAGCCTTAGATATTGTTTATTCTAACTTCTCTACTTTATAGATAAGCAGACTGAGGCTAAAATTCTGAGATGGTTCAGAAACCTATCTCAGTTCTTTAGTGACAGAAAGTTCCTTGGAGTGACAAAAGCCAGATATTTGGAATCCATCACCCATAGGGTTTCTAAAAAATTATCGATAGGTCTGAAATATAGGTGGTTCCTATAGCTTCTGCAGGCAATTCTTCAAAATAGTCTCCTGGACACCATTTTAAGTTTATTTCAAATGATCCAGTGTGACCAATTAGAAAAACCAATTCCTTATAAGAGAAGTGTTGAAAACGCAAATGAATCATACAAAGGCTTCTCTTTTAGTGCATTATGATGGTCTAGGACTAATCTGCAGCTCTTTGTGGACTAGCTAACATGAAACATTGAAAATGTAAAAGCTGTAGATTCAAAACTACCAATTTTTTTCAATCCTTTCTCTGCAGGGAGGGGATCAATTTAAGTCCAAATTAAAGCTAACTTGAAATTCTGTTGAACATTAACATTTCCAGCCTCTTTACTTACCACTCCTTGACATTCACTCTAGCCATCAGCCCTACTGAATGGCTGACTCTTTTCAATCCTCAAAATGGACCTAGCCATGTTCTATTTTATTTCAGATGTTTTGCAAATGCTGTTGCTTCTACTTCACATGAATTTGTTCCTTTATTGGTCTAGGTAGCTCACATTTACCCTTCAAAATCCAAGTTGAAAATCATTTTGGAGCAAAGAGCTTCTTGCTTTCTCAAGACAGAATTCACGTCTACTTCCATTGACACTATAGCCTACATTCTTCTCTTCTAATATTCCTTTGTTAGTTACTCATTTGCCATCCCACCTGTCTGGGGACAGTTAGAAACTAAAGATCTTTGTCCTAGTTAATCTCAGTGCAGAGATTAACTTTGTCCTAGTTAATCTCAGTGCAGAGATTAACTTTGTCCTAGTTAATCTCAGTGCAGAGATTAACTTTGTCCTAGTTAATCTCTAACTTCAGTACATGACTCAGTGTTAAGTGTTTATGTTTTTATTTAAAAATTATGCCGGAGAACTTTTTAATAGTCCTATAATTAACAAAATAAATATAAACAAATAACAAAAAATTATTTCTTAGAAAATATGCCAACTTTAAAGATTACAATGTTTGAGATAAGTGTTTATCAGAAATCATAACCTCTTCCATTCAAAAATATGTATAAATTGTACATCATAAGTAACCATTAATTTGTCAACTATAGGATACCTAATCATCATCTCAGTATAATTTCTTCTACAATTGATGACAAATGAGATCTAATTGCCTATTTTGTTCCTTCTATGCTAGGCACAGAAAAAAAAATAGTTCTGAAAAAACAGGCAAATAAACTTATCATAACAGCAGCATCATAATTGAACTCATTTGTGTATTGAGCTTATCAAGTTATTTAAATATGAGTTGTGCAATATAAATAAGCTTACCACTTAAGGTACCTACAAAATAATCAAATGGGAAGAATAGTTTATCTCCAGTTAAAATTTTAGACTTTATTTCTGATTACTGATTCAAATGACAGAATAACATAAAGATGCAAGTGTATCCTCTTACAGAGGTCACAGATCTTAAAAATAATGGATTGTTAAGTCTTCTATACATGGAGAATGAAGATATAACTTCTATTATAACCAATTAAGTCTTTAGTGTAAGAAAATAATAAATAAAAATATTAGTCATATTTTGGACTCCCCATTTCAGTGTTTGTTGTCTGGAATCAAATTTGCCTTGATTTTTTTTTTACCTTCTCCTCTGTTTTGAAATTTTCTGTCATCATGTATTTCATTACCAGTTAACCAGCATCATCCTGTATATGCTCAATTGCATTTTGAACATACACTTTCAGCGTGATCTCATCTACAATTTTGGTTTAAATGATCAACTATATCCTAATACTTCACATGTCTATACCTTTGGCTCAGAAACCTTTCTTGAGCCCTAATTTGTTTTTATTTAAAACAAAAAACAAAACAAAATGCCTTCCTATACCTAGAAGGATTTTGGATTTTGGAAAAGCACCTCAAACCCAACATTTCTAAAACTGAACTAATTTTCTTTTATAGTCTTAATGACAACATTCTCCCCTTAATATTCTATATCGTGCTGATTTCATACAGTCAAACAAGCCAGAAACCAGAGCATTTAATTAGTATCTTTCTTTTTCTTTCACACCCTTATATCCTATCAGTTACCAGGTTCTCTTGGCTCAAATACATTTTGAATCTGAACATTTTTGTTTCCCTTTCCCACTATGAATGGCTGTGGTCCTGCTCCCAGCCACCATTCTCCCATCTGTTATTTGTAAAAAATACCTGTGATTCCTGCAACTTTTCTCAGTTAGATTACTCCAGCAGCCTTGAAACTGGCCTCTAGGTTTCTGGTCTTTCTGATTCCAACCCAATTTTTTCACTGTAACCAACACAGTCTATCAAAAAGTCATTTTACTATTTTATATACCTGTTAATGATTATTCTTGTCATTCCTGAGAGTGAAGGTCATTCTGCAGAAGGAAACAATTGCCAATGTGAGTGACTTAAACAAATAAAATAGCATTTTGCATGCGAACTACATGCCTAAAGTAGTTCAGCAGGTGGCTCTGATTATTACTGGCATTCAAGGATCCAGGCTGTTGGAACATCAGTGATCCGGTCACTGAATCCCTGCAGCAGTAGGGAGGAATGTAATAGTGGCTTGTAAGGGTTCTGCTTAACATGTAAAACATGTCACTTCCACCTATATTTAGTCATCCAGAGCAATTCAGTGGCCACCCTTAACTTCAAAAGGGTACATAAATTCAACCTTACTATATGCTGAAGAAAAGAGAAGCAGACTATTTGTGAATGACATAAAGGACTACTACAGCTTTGTATTACTGTAGAAGTAAAATGTTTATTTCAACACAATTGTAAAGTCCCAGAGCTCCCTCTGCAGCTTCTCTTCCTGGTACTCTTTGACTTTTTACCCAAAGTCCTCAAGACACTATTCTTCTTGCAGTCCCTTGAATACAGAACACTCATCATCCTACATGTTCTCTTTCTGTCTCAATCTCCTTTCCTCTTCTCAGCCTGGCCAGCTTTTACATTCCATTCCAGTTTCAGTATAAGAAGCATTTCTACCAGTAGGACTTTTGCTATTCCCTTTTACTCTTAAGTACTCGTTCTATACATTCCTGGACTATAATAGAATATTCTTTTCACAGTTTACTGCACCTTTAACTGTCCATCTTCGCCAACTAAAAGTCACTATAGCAGTGACTGCCTGTGTATAACTGGATTCCATTGCATTCCCATAGCCTGTCCAAAAACATGACACAAGGTAAGCATTTATTAAATATTTATTGAATAAATATATAACATTTCCTCCCCAGTTAATTTATTTTTTAAACCTGGTTCATTTTAGTAAACTCATGGAAGAGCCTGAGACTAAGTATATTGGGACGATATGAACCCAACAAGAGCTTTTCCTAAGTCTTTATGAGAAGAAAAGAAGGAAAACCATTTAAAGTTAATAATCTTTAAATTTTAAAGAGTGATTAAACAGATTTCTTTCTCCTATCTTTCACAATAATTCCCAGTTAATTATTTTGCATATAATGTAGTTTATCATAGTGTTCATTCATCAATCCTGCATCCATTCATTCAACAAATTTATTGCATGACTATCAAATGTCAAGTGTAGTTCTAGACATGGTGTATGTAGCAGTGAATAAATACTGGCAAAATCCCTGTCCTCATACTTTAGAGAAGAAATTGACAGTAAATAATAAATTAGTATATGTCTAATAGTTATAAATACTGTAAAGATAAAATAAGTGACGAATGAAGCTAGGAGATGCTTCATTTTAGGTTTAGGAGTAGGAATGACGTTTTAAGAAGAATAGTCAGGAGAGGCTCCACTACCAACTGATCCAGGACCTGAAGAAGGAGATGGAGTAGGCCACCATATCTTGGGGAAGAGGTTTCAGCCAAAGGAAACAGTAGTGCAAGGCTCCTAAGGAGTGGGTATGCCTGGCGTATTTGCCTTATAACAGAGGATGATGTGGCTAGATAAGAGAGACTGACGACTGAGTAGTACAAGCAGAGTGTGTGTTCATCAAAGGGGATTAACCTGGTAGAAAGATGCAAATGGTAGTTATAAGGAAGTGCTTTTGTCGAATAACCTAAGACAAGATAGAAATTTGCTTTTTTTGAAAGAAGGATGGAAATGTTGCTTTTCCTACTTATGAGCACTGACAGTACAAGTTGGTATTCATTTCAGTACCTCTAGGGAAGCACTGATATAACTCCAACTGGTCTGCAGAGGTCTTTGTATGATCACAACTGGGATAACCATATAATAGAATTCAATGATCTATGATCTCATTTATCTCCCTGTTCTTCTCCCTCTCTAACTTCAACACTGGATAGATATCTTGATAGTTAAGTGAACAGTATTCAGAATCAGGGCCTTCATTTGGATGAGTCAATTCACTAATGATATGAAATGTTGATTCCCCTGCAATCAGAAGTGGGTTACATCCCAAGCCTTCACACTCAAACTAGAAATTCTAATGTAAGCACAACAGTAATAACTTCAATTTATATAGTCATATTTCTCCAGAAGTATTCCAAAGTGCCTTAACATTTATATATAGGCAATCACATTGTCCACCACTAAAACACAGCCATGTCCAGAAGGAAAATGCAGTAACTGTTTAATAACAAACAGTAACATAACAAGAAGTAAAGATAAACACTTTAACAAATGCCTCAGCCAAATGTGAGGGGTGAAGAAGAGGTCCAATTAAGAAGTCAGAGGTACCTCAGCTTGGAAAAAAGCCAAGATACTCTGGTTAAAGCCTGCATTTCTATAAAACATGTCACCTCCTATTTAGTACATGAGAGGGTTCAGTATAAACATCCCCAGTGTCTCCCAAGCTCATTATGTCACTAAAACATAAGTGTAGAAACCAGTTACCATAGGTTGGCCTATTGAGTGGGAACATTTCCTAGATATAATTCACCATGCTTTTACTGTTTATCCCAAACTTTCCCTATGAGTGAGTTCAACTGATTCAAATATTCTTTAATAATGCAGGACAACCAAAGACTAAATCCATTGTTTCTTAAATGCTTACCCATGAGACAGCTGCCTTAAATTCATCAGTGTAGCTTAATAAAAGTCCAGATTCATGGGATTTATGCCAGACATTCTATTTTTTTCTTTTAAGACTGGTTCTGGCTTTGAAACCAAGGATGGTATAATCATGTGATCGCAGCTCACTGCAGTCTCGAACTCCTAGGCTCAAGCAATCCTCCTGCCTCAGCCTCCTGAGTAGCTGGGATTACAGGTGTGCACCACCAAGTCTGGCTAATTTTTGTACTTTTTTTTGTAGAGACAGGATCTTGCCATATTGCCCAGGCCAGTCTCAAACTCCTGGCCTCAAGCAAACTGACCATCTCAGCCTCCCAAAGAGCTGAAATTACAGTCATAAGCCAAGATGACCAGCCCCAGTCTTAGAATCTGTTTTTGTTTTTTTGTTTGTTTGTTTGTTTTTAGACAGAGTATTGCTCTATCAATCAGGCTGGAATGCAGTGGCGCAATCTCAGCTCATTGAACCCTCCCAGGTTCAAGCAGTTCTGTCTCAGTCTCCCAAGTAGCTGGGATTACAGTCGCCCACCACCAAACCTGGCTAATTTTTGTATTTTTAGTAGAGGCCGGGTTTCACCGTCATGGCCAGGCTGGTCTTGAATTCCTGGCCTTGTGATTCACCTGCCTCTACCTCCCAAAATGTTGGGATTACAGGCATGAGCCCCACCTGGCCAAGAATCTGTTTTTTTAAAATATGGTTTATAAGTTAAGTTTCATGGTTCTGTATTGGCAGATATGCATAACTCTGGTGCAGTTGGATTAAAAAGTGAATTAATAGCTATAGGAAATATGAGAAATGGATAATGAAGAATGAGAAAGCTAAAACATGTACATTTAGAAAATAAAGCAATTTTCAAGCTTCCCTTTTTTTTTTTTTTTTTTTTTTTTTAAGATAGATGTGGTTAGGTACTTGAAATCTATTTCCCTGTGAGCTTAAAAAGCATTCAGGGCAAAATTCAGAGTTTGAAGATGGAAGGCGTTTTAGAAGTTATGTAATCTAACACTCAGTTTACCAAGTTAGGAACTGAAGACTGAGAGGTTATGTGACTAAGGCTATAACGGGAGTTTTGAATACTTTCTAATGACCTTTCCATCAAGGCCAAACCTATCTGGCCTGAGGGCCCAATCTGGAAGCCAACTTCACTGTGGTTGCTTTCAGTAGTTTTCTCACTTTCTTCTCATTGACTATTTAATTCACCCCAACAACAGTTACATACCTCTCTACTTTCCTAGTATTTTATTTTCTTTCTCTTGTGACTCTTTTCTCACATTCACCAAAATCTGACACATTTAGTCATAGCTTCACTTAACATTGTTTTCAGCAACAATGACAAATCATTTTTGAGTTCTCACTGAAAGTCAATGCTAGATAGTAGGTGTACAACTGTTTCCTACAACACAGAGTATAAACTTCTGACATTTGAAGTACTAAGTAAGCTCTACTCACAATTTTAACATTAATTGGCTTTATAGGATAGATATCAACCATTCATGTATTGAATAATTATTTATTGAGTATCTTCTAAATGGTTGGAATTACTAGGTATCGACAGAAACACAGCCATGTTTTCTTCCCACCAAGACATCACGGTCAATAAAACAGACAGCCAATATACAATTAATTATATTAATCACTATGGTAAGAGCCGTATAGGAAATGTAAGGGCTATTGTGGGACAGGCACCCTATATAGGACAGGCAGGCATAGGGAACCTAGTGAGGGTTTCAAGAAAACCTTCTTTAAGGAAGTGACATGAAAGGGAAAATCTAAGAGTTGAGTAGGAATTAGGCAAAAGGCGAGTGTGAAAAATGTTTCAGATAGATCTAAAGCCACAAGCAAACTTGCTGAGATGGGAAAGAAGCTAAAAGGTCAACGTGACTAGAGCAAGGGGAGGCAGAGTAAGAAGGCAGAAAATAGAAAAGAAAGCAGCCAGATCACAATATTGTGCAGTAACTACTGAGTAACTTGCAGATAATCCAACCTGCCACCAGGTCATTGTTTGCATCCAGTGAGGTAATTCTTGTGAGAGGATAAAATAACAGTAATTTTAGCAGCTATGCAAAGAAAGGCATTGTAAAAAACTTAAAAGATTTTATAAATAAACTTGCTGTTTCTCGCTTTCCCTAGAGAAAAGAACTTTAATCTAGAGGTCTCCAGCAGAAAAAGACTAAGTAACTCACATTTAAAACAAATTAGGGTAAGAGATCATCTGCTTCCACTTGTCCTTTTCAAAGGAATCAAGAGCAGAATTTAAACGTGTATGAGTGTGTGTGTTGGCACACGAGCATACATGTGCTTGACTTACTATGTCATTCATCAAGTCTTTAAAATGACCACCCAATAATGATGGTGCAGTACTGCTGCCCTGACTAAAGTAACTGAGGGCTGAACTGGTGTCTCATAGTATTAAGTTACAATTTTCCCCATTATACCACAGAGACATGGCCCAGATACAGATCTCTGTCTTGTTAGCTAATTGTTATCATTATCCTAAGACACCTTCTGCTGTCAAAAAAATCCCTGCTGCAAAATATCAAAAATGTCATACAAAATGACACAATAATGAACTTCCTGCTTGATACACTAAGAAATGATTTTTTAAAAAATGTTAGACCTTAGTACACATCCTCCTGAGTTGCAAATTCTAACTAGACATGTGTTCTCGCAGACCCAGTTACTAGTTCTCATCTTTGGGAGAAGAAAAAGCAAACTTTCAAGAATCTTGGTCATTAATAAACTAGAAAACATTAATAGCCAAAGAATGAACCGTTTTCTTATTCAGTGAGTGAAACAGTGTCCCCTTTGCATTCAAAATGTTTTCCTCTGTGGGGAAATCAAGGGAAGTCAAGACAGTATGTCTTCTTATTGCCCATTACTGTGACCCTTTAATTTTCTATCTTACTTTCTCCTCCACAGCCACATACATAGAACCTTACCAAAATGGATATTAGATTTTTTCAGAGATTCTTTTTATAAACATTGAATCTGGAGAAAAGAGAATCTGATGCATACTGAAACAGTGATCAGTGGAAAAAAATAGATTTTCCAGAGGCAGGAAAAAGGCATACAACACTATATCCTCAATGTTCTTGTTTCCCTGAGCCACCACTGGTCTCATTAAAGACACCTCAGATAATAAATTTCCCTACACTCAAGAACTAACTGCTGTTATATAGGATCCCCAAGCTCTGCTGGGTTCCTTTAGAAAAGTATTGTTGTTATTACCTTAATAAGTTAGAAAGAGAGACATCTACCTTATCAATTAAATGTGGAGGATCAATTCCTGGCCTTAATGGATACCCTCCGAGTATTACAGCAAATTAGTAGTTGAACAAAAGACTCAACTCTTAATACCCACAGCAGCTCAGTTTGAGCCTTGACTCACAAATGAGCTACAGCAATCTCATCTTCTATCTAGTCCTCTAAGATCATATTCCACTAATGAGGCAAATATATAATACTAACCAATCACCATCAATTTGCTACTTTGCTAATGTTTAAAAGCAAGTCTGATTCTATGTGATTTTTATCTAGTCTACAGACTAGCTCATTTAGCATATGCTAATGAATTTCTTTTAAAGAGGAAGAAAGAGTCTTTATTTAAATTTGATTTCCCTTTGAGCTATTACCTGAAAAACTATTCCAGCAGCCATTAAAATTTGTCAAAGGAGTTTACAGTGATGATTTCAGTATAAGTGCATTCCAAATCACAGACCCAATTGCTTAACACTTATTTTTGATGTATTCTTTGTTTATGTATTCTGGGATATTATAACCATCTAATGGTCATGTTGGAAACCTTTTTTCAAAACAATTATACTCATAGACCAGGGAGATGAAAATATCATCTGATAGAGAAAAAGGGACCTATTGATACCATTTATACCCTCCAGCTGACTCACAATTATCACAATTATTTTTAAAAACAACTACTAAACCAATTTCCAGTTGTGCTCACTCATGCAATTGTACATTCCCGTGAAAATATCTGAAACCATAAGATTTTACAGGGGAAATTATATGAGTGATGTTGAAAGTTGAATATCTCTGAAATTTCATGCCACATAAAAACTACCAATTAATCTCTAATGTATACCAGGGATTGAAGAGAGAAATTATCAGGTCCTCAAGTTGAAAAACCTAGGTTCCAGGTCTGACTCTGTCAGTACATAGTTGTGCAATCTTGTATAAGCAATCTTGTGCAATCTTGTATAAACTTAATGTTTCTGAACTACCATTTTCTTATTGTTATGTTATTAATAATCCATTCATGAATTAAAAAGACTATGAAAATGAAAGTGTCTGCTAGCATCTCTAAAAGTCCAAAATCATTTTATATTTTTAATTGTAGAAGTAGGAGAAGTTAACTGAGTCATTTTTAACACCTCAAAAAACTTCTTGTTATGTACAATGCTGATAGAATTGTTGGACTATCTAATAATTTCAAAATATACTTAACAATTCTGACTTCCATGATGTATTTACATATTATTATTATATTAGTGTATTAGCCTATTTTCACACTGCTGATAAATACATATCCAAGACCGGGAAATTTACAAAAAATCAAAAAGTTTCATGTACTTACAGTTCCACATGGCTGGGGAGGACTAATAATTATGGGGGAAGGCAAGGAGGAGCAAGTTACATCTCACATGGATGGTTACAGGAAGGGAGAGAGAGCTTGTACAGGGAAACTCCCATTTTTTAAAACCATCAGATGTCATGAGACTTACTCACTGTCACAAGAGCAGCATGGAAAAGTCTTGCCCCCATGATTTAATTACCTCCCACTGGGTCCCTCCCATTACACATGGGAACTGTGGGAGTTACAATTCAGGATGAGATTTGGCTAGGGACACAGCCAAACCACATCTTTCGGCCCCTGGCCTCTCCCAAATTTCATATCCTCACATTTCAAAACCTTCCCAACAGTCCCCCAAAATCTTAACTCATTTCAGCATTAACTCAAAAGTCCACAGTCTAAAGTCTCATCCAAAACAAGACAAGTCCCTTCCACCTATGAGCCTGTAAAATCAAAAAAGCAAGTTAGTTACTTCCTACATATGATGGGGCTATAGACATTGGGTAAATACAGCCACTCCAAATGGGAGAAATTGGCCAAAACAAAGGGGCTACAGTCCCCTGCAAAGTCTGAAATCCAGTGGGGCAGTCAGATCTCAAAGCTCCAAAATGATCTCCTTTGACTCCATGTCTCACATCCAGGTCACACTAAAACAAGAGGTAGGTTCCTAGGGTCCTGGGAAGCTCCAACCCTGTGTCTTTACAGGGTACAGCCTTGCTTTCATGAGCTGGTGTTGAGTGTCTGCAGCTTTTCTAGGTACATGGTACAAGCTGCCAGTAGATCTACCATTCTGGGGTCTGGAGGACAATGGCCTTCTTCTCATATCTCCTCTTGGTGGTACCCCAGTAGGAACTCTGTTGGGGGCTCTGACCTCAAATTTCCCTTCCACATTGCCCTAGCAGAGGTTCTCCATGAAAGCCCAATCCTTGCAGCAAACGTTTGCATGGTTACATCTAGGTGTTTTCATACATCCTCTGAAATCTAGGCAGAGGTTCCCAAACCTCAATTCTTGACCTCTGTGCACCTGCAGGCTCAACACCATGTGGAAGCTGCCAAGGCTTGGAGCTTCCACCCTTTGAAGCAACAGTCAAGCTATACTTTTGCCCATTTTAGCCATGGCTGGGGCAGCTGGGACCAAGTCCCTAGGCTGAAAACAACACAGGGACCCTGCAGCCACCCCACAAAATCATTTTTTCCTCCTAGACCTTTGGGCCTGTGATGGGAGGGGCTGCTGTTAAGACCTCTGACATGCCCTGGAGACTTTTTCCCCATTGTCTTGGGGATTATCAATAAACTCCTCATTACTTTCCCAAATTTCTGCAGCTAGCTTAGATTTCTCTTCAGAAAATGGGATTTTCTTTCCTATCACATTGTCAGGGTGTACATTTTTAAAACTTTTATGCTCTGCTTCCCTTATAAAACTGAATGCCTTTAACAGCACCCAAGTCACCTCTTGAATACTTTGCTGCTTAGAAATTTCCTCTGCCAAATATCCTAAATCATCACGCTTAAGGTTAAAGTTACACAAATCTCTAGGGCAGGGGATAAATGACACCAGTGTCTTTGCTAAAATATAACAAGAGTCACCTTTGCTCCAGTTCTCAAGTTCCTCATCTCCATCTGAGACCACCTCAGTCTGAATCTTATTGGTCACTATCAGCACTTTTGTCAAAGCCATTCAACAAAGTCTCTTGAAAGTTTCCAATTTTCCACATTTTCCTGTCTTCTTCAGAGCCCTCCAATCTGTTCCAACCTCTCCCTGTTACCCAATTCTAATTTTCCTTCCACATTTTTGGGTATCTTTTCAATAACACCCCACTCTACTGGTACCAATTTTTGTATTAGTCCACTTTCATGATGCTAATAAATGCATAAATGAGATCTGGCAATTTAAAAAACAAACAAACAAACAAAAACCAGGATTAATGAACTTACAGTTCCACATGGCTGGGGAGGCCTCACAATCATGGTGGAAGGCAAGAAGGAGCAAGTCACATCTTACGTTGATGGTGGCAGGCAGAGAAGAGAGAAAGACAGTTTGTGCAGGGAAACTCCTATTTTCAAAAACCATCAGATCTTAGACTTATTCACTATCACAAGAACAACATGGGATAGACCTTCCCCCATGATTCAGTTAGCTCCCACTGGGTCCCTCCCATGACATATGGGAATTTTCAGATTTACAATTCAAATTGTGATTTGGGTGGAAACACAGCCAAACCATATCAATTATATACATATATCAGAAAATTTAATATTACATTTGGAAAAAATAAATAGTAGGGATTATCAAAGATTATTCTAAGAATTACATTTGGGTTGGTGATAATCTATTCCCAAAAGGGAGAAAATATAAATTATCAATTACTCAAATGATTAAGGTCAAAGGAGAGTAGATCAGGGTAGAGAAAAGAAATCCACCCAAAACAAAAAGTACAAACTATATAAAGGACTTTGGATAAGACAAAGTACACATCTCCAAAGAAAGGAGAGAAAGAATGGATGATTTCCTAAGTGTTTGTAATGTGCAGAAGCCAGTTAGGAAAACAAAACAGAAAATCTGCATGTAATTGCATAAATAACCACATCCAGTATCAGATCTGACAAAAATATTTAATTTCATATTTCAGTGCAGTCAACTGAGAGTGATTTTCCTGGAGGACAGTATTTAGCGGACAAAAGGTTGGGAAGGGAAGGCAGGAAGGCCACTGTAAAGGTTCAGAGCTGTCTATCATTGAGAGAGACCTACTTACAAAACTTGTATTTGCTATCTTCATATCCTTATTTTTATAATTTCACAAAATAAATGAATATATTGCACTCAGGTATGTTCACAGAGGTAATAACTTTTTATATGTTTTTAAACTATAGAAAAGAGTCACAAATTAAAAGACCAATATATTTGAATGCGCAAAAAAATTATATTATAGCAATGTAAAAATCAAAGTTTTAAAAAAGAAAAAAATAATGTAAATCGAATTAAAATGTATTAACACCCATATAAAAATTATTCATTCATATATATATATATATATAATAAATAAGACTCCAGTAGGTGTATTAGGAAAAGTATAAAACAGATAATCCATACAAAGAGGTAAATACAGTAAATAAACATAAGAAAAAATGTTCAGTCTTGCTAATTATAAAAGACATAAATAATATGAATCTGACTAAGGCAAAGAATGCAAAAGGAACACTAAAAGAATTCTTTTGGTGTTGTGTCTGATTAAGCCAAAACAGGAGAAAGACAGAAAAACAGGCACGGCTTTTAATTCAGTAAAATCAACAAATGCACAAAAAACTAAGTGTAGCATCAGCACAGTAATGAAAAGGAAAATGTAAACTATATATGCCCCAACAGAGAAGTGGTTAAGTATTTTGAAGGCAGCAACCAATAAAATCTTATAGAGACACTAAATACAGCTGCTGTAGAAAATATAACAGGGAAAAAAATTTATAACCATGTTTTAAGTTAAAAATTAGAACATAACATTATCCAAAAGTTAATATAAATATATTGAGAAAACTTGAAAGTGAAAGGAATTTAGAAAAATTAAACTTAGCGTTGGCTAGTGGGTTAGGCACCAGGTTTATTTGTACTTTTTAACTTTAAAATTCCTTAGATATTGATATGTTGTGATTTCAATTGATAAAGAAGTATATTAACAACTTTTTGCACATCTCTCCTGAAGACTGGGTTGGAGGTGGGGAGGTCAGAGTTAATTTGAAATATAGTACTTAGTAATCTTTATTACCAAATAAACGTTCACCTACTATTTATGTAGTTAAATCAAGAAGAACTATTAATAGAACAAGAACATAATTTCAACCAAAATCTAAATTATTCACTGAGTGACGGGGATGGGTTCTTTCAAGTCATTTTGATACGGTTTAGGTGGTCACACGTACCTTGTTTCCTACGGATTTTCTATGGCTTTAGCTTACTCTTTCTCAATCTCTTGTAAAATTCACAAAATTAGTATTTTTCATTCTAGAATGTATATACATCTGATAAATCAGAAAGATAATTCTGGAAGAACCCTGATTTTTTAATTACATACACCTACGCCCAAACCCAGATCTAAAATGTGCAAGTGGAGTGACCGTGGACATGTTAATTAAGCTCCCTAATTATAACCTTTTTCATCTATGAAATTGTGGGAACAGCAGTAATATGGGAGTGGGGCAGGGAAGTGCTGGGAAGGCCATGGTCCCTGGATTGGGCTCCACCCCGAGGCCTGTGCCCAGGGACCAAGGTGAGGACAGGCACTTCTGTTTTAACGCCCAAATGTTGCATTTCCCAAGATCACTCCGGCCCACCAGACCCCTATTCTGTGCCTATAAATACACCAAGACTCTAGCAGGCATGCACACAAGTGG
This sequence comes from Aotus nancymaae, assembly GCF_030222135.1. NCBI lineage: Eukaryota > Metazoa > Chordata > Mammalia > Primates > Aotidae > Aotus > Aotus nancymaae. The sequence goes on along the minus strand of NW_026988473.1, from coordinate 20,485,499 downwards.
CTGGACATTGAGAGGAACACACTGGTGGAAGAGGACACAAGCAACTGGAAGTCAAGAATTCACTGGCGTAAGAGCACACATGCAGAGCTGGCAGGCCATCAACCAGTAGAGCAACATGGAGTTTGGCCACAGGTGGTTAGAGGAACGCTAGCCACTGCGTGGCCCGACTCCAGGGGAAAACCACCTTCCCACTCCATCCCCCTTCTGGTCTCCCCATCCACCTTGCTGAGAGCTATCACTCAGTTAAAAAAAACTTTCACTCATTCTCCAAGCCCACATGCTATCCGATTCTTCCAGTACACCAAGGCAAGAACCATGGGATACAGAAAGCTCTCTCTCTTTAGACAGAGTGCAGGGGTCTAATAGAGCTGATTAGCACAAGCCACCTACAGATGGCAAAACTAAAAGAGCACCCTGTAACACATGCCCACTAGGGCTTCAAGAGCTGTAAGCATTCACCCCTAGATGCTGCCTTGGGGCCAGAGCCCCACAACCTGCCCATCTGCATGCTGCCCCTAGAGTTTTGAGCACTGGGGCAGCAAAGAAATGAGTCACGTGCCCCTTGTACATCCTGTGATAGGGATAAGGGAACTTTTCCATTTCAGCAGTACCTACCTCTTGGTGTTGCTATAAATGAGATAATATCTGAACAGTTTAGATACATAATAAGTAGCGGCAAATGTTAATTTCTTTCTATTTTCCATTCTCATCTTATGAACAGAATAGGAGTGAACTCAAAGTGACTGTCAATCAGTCTTAGCATCATCACCTATCCCGTTTCCACAAACTTCCTGTTTAACTTTGGGCTGAAGATACCCTCCTTCCCCTCCTCCCACCCAACACACAAACAGACTTCTTGATACTTCACCAGGAGACATGCTGTGCTGTTGAACAGAAACATCACTGCCCAAGTGGGAAAAGCAAGAAATCCCACATTTACAGTTAACTTGCAGTTAAGCAAAACGGTCTTATTTTTTAGTAGCTTTTCTATGTTTCCTCTAGGTTAGCAACTAAAAAAGTAATTACTCTTCAATGATACATGTTGAGATGATTTTCCAAAAAGGCAGCACAGCATAACAAGGAAGACTGAATAGTGAGGTAGCTAGAATGGAGCCTTAGGAGTTAGTCTACCTGAAAGCCAATCCCAGCTTACTCTCTTGCTGGCTATATGATTTCAAGGAAAAGTAACAGATCTACATACAATTTTTCTTATCCTTTAGGAACAATAATAGCAATCATTCATAGGCTGGACTGTGAAGATCAGGTGAGTTGATGATACTTATAACACTGAACACTGTCTATTCATATGGTACTGCTAGATCAACATTAGTTATTTTTATCTCTTCTAAATAATCAGGGAGGCTAGAAATAGAGAGGAAAAAGGAGCAAAAAAATATATATAATGTAATGAATAAGTCTCTGGTGAAATAAGTGGTTTCTAAAATTTATTAGCTGTTTGGTTTTGGGCAGATTATCTCTAAGCTTAGCTCTCTTACATATAGAACCATATATCCTTGTTGTTATGTTTTCATGAGAACTGTAAAGAAAATTACTTTTTAGCACAAAACAGAAACTGCCCCTCCAAAAAAGTCCAATTTATGTTGGCAACTTCTTAAAGTAATAAATGATTCTTATTAAATCAAATTATTACCTGTGATCAAGCCAAACAGAACCGCGGAAATCAATAACAAGAATATTTCTTGTTCACGTGTGGTCAAAAGATTGACTCACCTGTTTTCTCACTCATCTATTCAACCAAGATTTATAGGGTGCCTCTATGTACAACACACAGCTGGGCTATCAGAATACCACAGTGAATGAGACAAACGAGTCTCTGACTTCACAAAGTCTGCATTTTACTGAGAGATAAAAACAATGAACAAACGTGAAAATAATTATTAAGCATGGTCAGTGCTATGAAGGGGCTGTGATGGGTTAGTCTGAGACTGCTTTTCTGAGGAAGTGTCAGTTAAAACAAGTCAAAAAAAAAAAAAAAAAAAAAGACAAAATATTTCCTGGCTGAGGGAATAAGAAGAATAAAGGCTTTGAAGTGGGAAAGACCTTGTGGATTATGTGACCTAAGAGAAGGGCAATGTGAATGGAAAACAGAGAAGCTGTGTTTGGAGAGGTGCCTAAGAACCAGATTATTTAGTGTCTGTGTTTGGAGAGCTGGGTAGGGACCAGATTATTTAGTGTCTGCTACAGTGATAAGGAGATTGGATTCCTGCAAAATGAAAATGTTTAAATGGGAGGATGATGTGATCTCATTCCCACTGAAAAATACTGAAGACTTGGCCTTAAGAAGAGGATTAGAACGAAGAAGACTAAAGGAAAGGACGTTTCTTCAGAGGCTATTTTAATTAAGATGACCACATGCACCAAGGTCATGGCAGAGGGATGAAGAGAAATAGACAGGCATAAGGTACAAGTATGAAATTAGAATTAGCATGAAATGAGAGGGGAAGAAAGAAGTAGGCGGTGTGAAGACAAAAGTGCATTGAGAAACTAGGAAATAAACTCCTGGGATAATGCTTTTTACTCAAGCAGTGATGGATTTCAATTCTGCCTAGCTAGCTCCCATCGCACTTGCCTGCTGTCACAAAGCAGCTTCTTGTCTCCACACTGACATGCCTTTTCTTGGGACGACCCTACAATTCAATGTGCTATCCACACTTACTGTGTCGCTCCATGACAATTTGCCTAGTGCTGTAGTTAACCAGTTTTCGTGTCCATTGTTCTATAATGAGATTGCAGACAACAGAAAAGCAGGGAAATTCCTAACAATCACACATGAACATGTGTTACATAATAACCATAAAAAACTGACATTTTTAACTTTCCGTAGGATACAAAGCTACTGATGCTTTTGCAAGGGCACTGGCTTTTTTTTTCTTTAGAAGTAGAGAGGTCTACTTATCCTGTTGCCCTGACCACTTGTCCTTCCACCTGAGCCTGAAGCCAGATGGAGGACAAGAGAGAGAAAGGGTCAAAGAGGTGAAATTTAAATATACTTGTGAAATGTAAACAGCTTCATCTGTTAATGGCCTTGGAAACCTTATAATTAAGGCAAACTGGCAAAACAAACAGACTTTGGCCTGTCTTTTTAGGGTGTAAACAAAAGGGAGAATCTAAGCATTTTCAGGAAGAACAGTGAATAGCAGGATTTTATTCATCTTCTTTATTGTAATAGCACAGTGCCAGGTGCTCAGCATAGGTTATAGGAATGAATGAAGCAAGGAATAAATGTTCCCCTTCACTGCATTTATCATGGTCAGAGAACTGTGCATATAGATTACCCAGTCTGCACCAATGCAGATGCATTGGCTAAACGACGGTAAAATGATGTATGCTTGGCTGCGTACATTTGTGTTCGTCTACACTTGCATACACAAAAATATATCAGCAAACCAGAGACTCGATGTTTAAAATCTGAAATGACGTGACACGAGTTTGGCCACAGTTTATTTTCAAACATGCTGCCTCTGCAGAATGTTGGGTAATGATGATGAAAGCCCTTTCAGAATAATTACAGTCAAATCATTTAGCGCCAAGCCACTTCTAAAGCTCACTGTCACTTGTTCAACTCCTTAGAAATTAACGTCTCTTGCCACAGTAAGGAAGGTACTCCTGCAGTAACTTACTGTTGTATATCCAAATAATGAGAATTTGAATGATGAAGTGTGATAGCATCAGCTGGCCTTGGCTTATCTGTATTCATAATTGATTACAGTAATCTATCTTAACCCTTCCCTGGCCTCTTTTCCCCCATATATTTTCTCTTTAATGGCAAAGCGTTTTTATTCTGCAATCTGTAGAAATGTGTCTTAATAGTGGTTTATTCTGTTCAAGAATATTGGTTTTCACTTGGTCCCATACAGTCCCATTGTTTTTATTTTGAATTAAGGTAGACATAGCTAAGATACAGTTTCTTAGAACTATGGTTTTCCTGGAATTTTTTATACTTTGCAAGCTGGTAAAAGATAATCTACATCAAGTTTCAGGAGTCTTTTGTGGACTCCTTACTCTATTTATGCCATGAAAAACTTTTCCTGATTTTTTACTGGCCTTAGACTTCACCAATTATAGAAACAAAATTTTTTTTTTTTCTGAATCAAAGTCAGTATTTTCCCTTCTACTACCAATTCAACTAAACCCATCTGTCTTTCAGCCTGTTGGTCATTTATGAATGGGAATGAAAAGAAAAAGTGGACACCATGTTTCTATCATTACTGCAAAAGCTTATAGTGACTCTGTTCAATTGTGAACAAAGCCTTAAAAAGAATTCACTGCAAAGATATTAAGTCATGCTAAGCAGAAGGTAGCCCCAGAGAAGATCTAACAGTATTTTCAAACTGTGATCTATAGTTAAACTTTAAAAGGCTGTTGCCTTACAACTGGGGTGCTTTAGAATGGGTAGTAGATAAAATGAATCCGAGCATCTGCTATCCAACTTCTACATCAAGCAGAGCAATTCCACTTTTGTCCATTTTACTTATTAATGCATAAGATACACTTGGAAAAGGGTTCTGCAGCTAAAAAACAGGAACCACTTGTCTGGGGCACAGATCCAATTTTGGAATTAGATTTAACAGTTCCAAGTGGCTATGGTACCTCCTCGCTTTCTGACTTTGGAAGTTGCACCTAATTGCAGTGTCAAAAGAAGACATTAATTCTGAATTGTATTCTCAAGTGTAACATGGTAGTTAAAGTTGCTTGCTATGTATACTTCATTCAGATCATTTTCAGTTACAATTCTCTTGGGCTCTAGATATCCACACGGGGCATCGCTCACTTCATTTAGGTTTCCACTTCAACGTCAACTTATTGGAAATGTCTTCTGTGGCCATTCATCTAAAATAGCACATACTTTATGACTCCTCTGCCATTTTCCTCAACTTGTTTACCTTCATAGCATCTGATTTGGTTTACACTAATTTTTCTTATTGCTTCATTGAGGTCTTCTCATGCTTGTATTGTAAGCCCCAGGAGAGCAGACTTACCTTTTTAACATTTTTATCAGAACTAGAATATTGCCTTGCATGCAGCATGAATTAAATGAATGTGTGTTTGTGTGTGTGCATTACTTTACAGAATTGAAAACAAAGCCAGTCAAGAAGATCATACACACACACACACACACACACACACACACATAGTGTATATATTTGTTGAAAGAATGAATCAGTATTATTCCCCCAAATCTGTATCACCTGGTTATTACCAAATAAATAAGAAAAACAAAAAGTGTTTTAAATGTCTTGAGAAGTCCTGGATTTTAGTCCTGTTGCTGTCATCAACTCACTGGATATTTGGTGAATCAGTATCTCTCTCTAGACCTCAGTTTGGACATACCCACATCAAGGAAATTGACGTGCTGAGATTACAGGTAACCCTTGAACAATATGGGTATGAACTTCACAGGTCTACTTATATGCAGAAAAATGCTTGGAGATTTTGAACAATTTGAAAAAAGTCCAAAAAAAACATGTGGCCTAAAAATCATTATGTCATGAATGCATAAGATACAAGTAGATACTAGTCTTTTCTTAATGCTTAATACATAAAATAGACACAAATCTATTATGAAAGTTTTAAACTTATCAAAAGTTGCACACCTACACACTTATAGACCATACATGGTGCCATATACAGCTAAGAGGAATGTAAACAAACATAAAGTTGCAGTATAAGATCACAATTGCACAAAATGGACTATGTAGTAGATAATGTACTAATGTAATAGTTTTGTAGCCACCTCCTATTGCTATCATGGTAAACTGATGTGTTATGAGTATTTTCTTAAAACACTGTGTGAGGTTAATCATTTCCACATGAGCAATTTGTCTCTCTAGTAAATTGTGTATTACATCAAAAAATGATCCCTTGAGGTTCTCTTGTATTTATCATGTTTAGTGCAATACCATTACACCATGACACCATACAAAGTACCTCTAGTGATTCCAAGAAGCAGAGTGAAGCAGTGACATTACAAGGAAAAGTTCAACTTCTTGATATGTATCATAGATTGACTGAGGTGTGGTCACCTACCATGTTAAGATAAATGAGTCTAATGTAAACACCATTGTAAAAAAAAGAAAAGAAAATTTGTGATGTCATCACTGTAGCTGCACATTTTGCACATTTTGAAAACCTTGCACATTTTGAAAAATACCTTTATATCTTATCTCGAAAATGCAGCTTTTATGTGAATATAGAATTGCTATGAGGAAGGCATACCTATAGAGTCTGAGTTGAGAAAAAATGACATCATTATAGGACAACTTAAATCCAAAGTAAGGTGAAGAATCTAAAGCTGGGAAATTTGTGCCGGCAAAGGAGGGTTTGATAATTTTAGAAAGAAGTTTGCTTTTAAAATGTCAGGATAATAACAGAAGCATCTTCTGCTGACCAAGAGGGAGCTCATGCATTCCCAGAGACTATTAAGAAAATCATAAAGGAGCCTGGGCACTGTGGCTCACACCTGTAATCTCAGCACTTTGGGAGGCTGAGCTAGGTGGATCACGAGGTCAGGAGATCAAGATCATCCTAGCCAACATGGTGAAACCCTGACTCTACTAAAAATACAAAAAATAGCTGGGTGTGGTGGTGTGCACCTGTAGTCCCAGCTTACTCAGGAGGCTGAGGCAGGAGAATCACTTGAACCCGGGAGGCAGAGGTTGCAAAAAGCCTAGATCACACCACTGCACTCCAGCCTGTGTGACTGAGCTAAACTCCATCCCCCCACCTCCAAAAAAAGATAAGAAAATCATGAAGGAGAAAGAATATCTGCCTGAACAGGATTTTAATGAAGACAAAAGTGACCTACTCTGGAAAAAAGTGTCACAAAGAACATTTGTTGGTAAGAAAGAGAAGGGATAGGCTAACACTATTGTTTTGTGTGAATACAGTCAGGTTCATGATGAGGACTGACCTTATCTATAAAGTTGCTAATCCCAAGACTTGAAGAGAGTATATATACACTAGCTGTCAATCTCTGGGTTGTACAACAAGGTGTGGGTAATGAGAACACTTTTTCTGGATTGGTTTCATTGATGATTTGTCCCTGAAGTTAGAAAGTACCTTTCCAGCAAGGAACCACTGTTTAAAGTTTTATATATACATATACATACATTGGACAGTGTCTCTGGATGCCCAGAACCCCATGAGCCCAACACTGAAGGGATTAGAGTGGTCTACTTGCTCCAAAAGACCATATCTGATTCAGTCTCCAGATAAGAGCATTGTAAAGACCTTTAAGGCTCATTACACATCATATTGTACGGGAAGAATTGTCAACACTACGGAAGACAACCCCAACAGAGAAAGCATCATCATATTCTGGAAAAGCTACAACATTGTCGATGCCATCATTGTTACAGAAAAAGCCATGAATGCCATCAAGCTAGGAAGAAGAAATTCTTGTTGGAAAAACTGTGTCCAGAAGTTGTATGACATCACAGGACTGACAACTGAACCAATGAAGAAAATCATGAAATGAGTGAGGGGTATCAAGATATGGATCTTGATCTAATTAAACATCAAATAGCCATCACGTCAGAGGAATGAACCAAAGACGTCTTGATGGACATGAGTGCTTCTGAACTGGTGCCAGCCAATGAGGAAGAAATATGAAAGAACCAATGCCAGAAAAGCAGCTGAAATTGTCAATCTAGAAGTGTTCTGGCTATTCAAGACTGATTTTGCCTTTGTTTTAAATGATATGGACCCTTCTATGATACTAAAACTAAAGCAAATGGTGGAAGAAAATTAGTACAATATAGAAACATTTTTAGAGAAATGACACAGCAAAAAAGACAGAAATTGTGATATGTTTTCGTAAAGTTACATAGAGCGTGGCTACTGGTCCTGCCTCCCCTTCCATCTCCTCCATCTCTTCTGCCTATGCCATCCTTGAGACAGGAAAACCAACCTCTCCTCTTCAGCCTACTCATCATAAAGACAAGGAGGATAAAGATCTTTATGATGATTCACTTCTACTTTATGAATTGTAAATATATTTTATCTTCCTTATGATTTTACTAATAAGAGGGTTTTTGCTAGCTTACTTTATTGTAAGAATACAGCATATAATAAGTATAACATACAAAATATGTGTTATTGGTAAGGCTTCCAGTCAACAGTTGGCTATTAGTAGTTAAGTTTTTAGGTAGCCAAAAGTTAAACATGAATTTTCAACTGTGTGGAGGCCAGTGCTTCTAACACTTACATTGTTCAAGAGTCAGCTGTATATGATAATATGAGTATAGAGATATAAAACTCATGATTGTCTCCTGGTATTCATGTCTCTATACCCTCAAGTGGGAATGCAACCTATGACTTGATTCTAGCCCATAGAATATAGCAAGGTAACAAGATGTCTACCATTACATTACCTGAGATTATAATGACCATTTTGCTAGGAGATGCTTTACCATGCTTGCTTTAAGGCATCAATTGTCCATGTTGCAAAGGCTCATGTTACAAGGAACTGGTGCCTTGAGACCCTTAGCTAGCAAGAAACAGAGAATCCCACGCCAGCAGTGCATAAGGAATAAAATGATGCCAAAAAACATGTGAGCTTAGAAGTACATCCTTCTCCAATCAACCCCAGCCAAGACTTGGATTGCAGCCTTGTAAGATCCTGAAGCAAAGGACCTAGTTAAGTTGTGTGGAACTCCTAACCCACAGAAACTATAATATCATGAATTTGTGTTGTTATAATTCATTACATTTATTGCAATACTGTTATATAACAATAGGTAACAAATGACAGATATGGAATATGTACTTGCTGTGATGGAAAGTTTATCAAATGTATTGATCCTAGTACCCGCAGAGGAGAAACAGTTAACTGTGCCTCTGCAGATAAAACTTCTAATTTTGCAGAGCCCACCAAAGTGGTAATCCTCATTAAGACAAAAAAATAACTGAAGCTTTATTTGGCTGTATATTTACCCATCTTACTATGGTGAAGTAGGCAGAGACCTGCTTCAGACATAGTTTCTCTTTTGTTCTCCCGTATTTTTTTTCCTCATAGGCCCCTCCATTCCTTCTGTCCCAACCTCATTTCCCCAGGTGTCAATCTTCTGTCAGCTTTTTCTCTTTAGGTTAACGAATCAAATCACACTGTGTGTACATGCCCTTTGTAAATTGCCCACTAAAGTAAATACTATTTAAATTAGTCTTGTCAGAATTTGGCCTGGTAATTTCACAGGTTCTGACTTTACAAAATACAAACTGAAAAATAATCACAATTCGGCCGTGGAAGAAAGGCATCATTAATTAGTCCACATAGATAAAGCCATTTAAAAAACAGAATTATTAACAGTGCACAAAATGCCAATTCTCTCAATGGCTGTCAAACATGGAGTCATTCAGAAACTGACAATCCATTGGGAAAAGGTCTATCAACCAGATAGGCAAATCTCTTTCTGCGTTTAACTTTAGTAAATTTCTCATCATGGAGATATTTTCCCCCCAAATTATAAAGCACAGAAAATCCACCAATAGCAAGGTGATACAGGTACATGTTGGCTTAGAGATTATATGTCTATTTTCTGTTCCCATGGCAGCAGACACAGAATAATCAATGACATCAGAAAGAGCAGTTTACTTTATGTGGAACGAAAGAAGGCTTTATGTGAGCAATGAAGTAAGCAAATGGATAAAAGTGTAAAAGGACCAAGTTTTTTTTAATCAATAAATCTCTTTAAGTTTCCTTTATCGTGTCTTCTTTTAAGTCAGCATATACACAAAATTGGAGTCGACAAGGTCTCATTTGTAAATGCAAAGTTGGTTTTCTGCATCAAGTCTAATTTAACAAACAGAGAAGCTATGCCTTTGAGAAGGAAGAAAGTCTCATCTACTTTCTGCTCAAGGACCCCTTCTCAATAAAATAACCACTGATGAGATTGTTCTTTTACCCTTCTTTCATCCTTTGATCTAACTAATTTTAAAGTTTGTTGCTTTCTTTCCTTATTTGAACAGAGTAGAATGGGCAATCTTCGTAGTTCTGAGCTCTAATCCTGGTTTTGCCACAGGATGTAACATAATTAAACCTGATAACATCTTCAAGGCTCAGAGTTCTAACTTTTTTTAGTCTTTAGTTAGTTAAGATAGTACTTGCAGCTATAACAAAAAAGTCCACCCCCTGAAAAAAGAATTTTGTTTCTTAACAAAATGTTTTTTCTTGTTTACCTGGAATATTTGCTGAATATTTTTTACTCAAGACTTAGTTATTAACTTTCTTCCTTTTTGTATCTCTGCATCTTTCAGGGCCTTAGAGTCCTTTGCTTCTATCTACCAGATGAGAAAAGGGAATGTGTAGGCCCTTACACTTTGTAACTAGCAGATAAGAGAATATCTGCTATGTGTATATATGCTTAAAATGTATAGGCCCTCACATTTCTTAACTATGTCAATCAGTGTGACACCTCTCATCTCTGCTCAAATTATATTGGCGTGAATAAATCTCATGGTCCTCAAAACTAAAGAGGAACTTAAAAATAGTCCTCAGTGGAGTAGCTATTTCCAGTACCAATTTTATATTATGGAATTGTAAAACATATTATTGGTGGACAGCTAGACATCTCTTCTGGGAGATGATCTCTGATGCCTCTTCCAGCTCTGCAACGACGTGCTATTATGATGTGAATCTTCTATCCAAAATTTAGACATTAAAAAAATGTAAATTGAGAACTGAAGAGACATAGAACTAAAGAAAATTTTTCTAAATATTTCTCCCATGAATTCTCATTAAATGCAGATATAAAATGGATACTTCAAGCTATCTATTAAAAAATTGAAAGAAATATCCATGAAGATATAATTATATACATTGTGGAATACATGGAAAAATAATCAACACATAATTTTATTATCAATAATAATTTCTTGTGGCAGCTACAATTTGGGCAACAATCTAATAAGAAACTAATCAATTGTTTAATAATCATCTATTATGTGCAAAGCACTATCCTGGGCATAGTGGTAAAAATAAGATGAAAGCAAATACTTTTCTAAGTGGGTAAAGTATCTCATTGAAAAAGCAAAATAACACCAATGTGAACTAAAAACATAACACATGAATTCCAGAAATAAATATTATTTAATGGACTGGACCTGGAATATTTTTATGGGAGTAAAACTTACAGCCAGGCCTTATGGTATAGATAGAGTTTGAGAACGTAAAGATGACCTATTTTCTTAAGTTCAGGCCACCAGTGTGTTAATCTATTACTTCTCCAAAAAGTAGACCAAAGGAATAAGAAGTTTCTTTCTATGGTGATTAGAAAATTGTGTATCTGCACACATAGTTAATATTCTGTAACAGATTTGTTAAATTTTCTTATTTGAGTATTCCTAGGTTTCATGATTTGTTAATTTAAATGGGCTCTCTTTTCTGAGTTTTAAAGTAACATCTATTGCATTGGCTTTGTTCTTAAGAAATATCATTAATTCCATGATATTTATAAATGTCAATTGGAATATTTGCAAAATGTACTACTGTCAGTGAATGAGCACCTCTTCCTAATGTTTACATAAAATCTAAAGACATTCTCCCTCAAGTCAGTGTATGTGTTCCTTGATGATCTGGACGTTTTGTTTGAAGAGAAAAACATAGAGTTAGGCTGGCCACTCATTTTTGAGCAAAGGAAAGCAACAATCACATTTAAAAATAAAAGCAGTTGTTAGAAATCAACTAGACTAGCTCCATTTTCTAGATGAGGAATAGAAAGTTAAATATCTTATCCAAAGGCAATCATCAACATAATAGCAGTGTGATGATAAGAACTTAAATCATAAACTTACACAGTGATGATTTGCAATTTTTCAAGTGGAGTTTATTAAACTCAATATTTAGGCTATAGGACAGATTTAAAGAGTAAGAGTTCATTGCTAAATAGAAGAAGAATCAATACTTGATCACTGATAGCTGCCCATTACTTATGAAAAATCTTAATTTGGGCAGTTCTATAATGCATAAACGAATATATACATAAATGCAAGAATGAATAGATGGATAACTGCGTGGACACGTGAGTGGATAGATAGATGAATCGATGGATGAATAGATAAATGGATGTAAGAATGAATGGATTGGTAGGTTGATATCCATCCTGCTCATGTGGGATGGGTCTGTTCATGTGATTCTCCAAAATTACTGAAGTTTTTATTTCAGGTTACAACTCAGCTTCACCAGGGATGAAAAATTCATTTACTGCCAGGATCTAATTAATTTTTAGTAACTCCTGTTCCAAATTTTCTGCAGGTAGAAAACTAAACATCTGATATAAGATCTTTATTCCCATGTCAGGCACAATGGATTGAAAGGAAGAAAGACATTAAAGTATTAAAATGGATTTTTATTATTTAGTTTGAAATTCCTTCTTTGGTTTCCCTGGACTAAACATTAAGAATAAGAAACAGAGATACTGATAGGAATCAAGGAATTTCTTTTTTTTTTTTTGTTGAGACGGAGTTTCGCTCTTGTTACCCAGGCTGGAGTGCAATGGCGCGATCTCGGCTCACCGCAACCTCCGCCTCCTGGGTTCAGGCAATTCTCCTGCCTCAGCCTCCTGAGTAGCTGGGATTACAGGCACGCGCCACCATGCCCAGCTAATTTTTTGTATTAGTAGAGACGGGGTTTCACCATGTTGACCGGGATGGTCTCGATCTCTTGACCTTGTGATCCACCCGCCTCGGCCTCCCAAAGTGCTGGGATTACAGGCTTGAGCCACCGCGCCCGGCCTCAAGGAATTTCTATGCATGGAAGTACCATTTTGCTAAGACAGCAAACAAGTTACAGCTACACTTCCCTTCAAGTGATAAAACTGCAATAAAGAAAGAATTTTTTGTTGTTCCCGTTTGGCAGTAGATTCATCCACAGATCTCTAGACTCACCAGCATTCTTCATGGATACAACATAAGACACACTATTTTAGAGGATAATCCCTTTAGCTGATAAAGCCCAGATTCAGATATTTCTATTTCTAAGACATGCATGAGACGGTGGATTCTGATGCCTATCCTGACATTTAGGAAGATAGGCTTATCGTTTTATTGAGCTCTGGAACCTGGCTGGTACCATGCTAAAAAATAACTGCTGGAAAATAACGAGAAAGGAAAATCTATTTGCTTGTCCTACACATCACTGTGCTCTTTCTCTAGAGGATTTGCAGGTGTGAAATTATTCCCCAGAGATACTCAAAGACATCAAACAACACCTCTTTTAAAGAGAATCTGTAGAACCTCCTGAAACTCTTTACTAGCGAAATGTAGAGATAGAGCTTATTTTTTCTCCAGAGACAGATGGAAGTTTTTCATTGACATGAGATACTTCCTTCTGCATTTTCCCTAATAGGTGATGAATTCCCAGGTAGTCATTATTCTCCTGGCCTCTTTCAAGTTACTTCTTTCAAGATTGATTCTTTTCAAACTCCTTAAAATAGGGAAATAACATTGTCATTTTGGTCTTAGTTTGCATGGTAAGAGAAGAAAACAATGCCAAAGTCGTGGAAAGATGGTAATAGATTGCAAGCAAACAGCTCACAATGCCTGGTATCTAGTAAGTGCTCAGTAAATGAAAACTAATATCAATAGCAATAAAATTCACCACCACCTCCTCATCATTGCCATCACCTCTGTTATCACTGTCACCAGCATCGTAAACCCAAGATTATTCTATCATTTATTCTAACTTAGAAACAGAAATATAAACCTTCTGTGAAGAAAAAAGCTAGGTGGGATTTAAAATGCTATTTTAAAGCATATTATTTACTTAGAAGCATCTACATCAAAAAATAAAGAAGAATAACAAACTGTTATTGCTATGGATAAAGCCATAGATTATTGAACCATTAAAACCATATTATTCTTTCATTGTATGTGATTTAGTGACTGATTTCTAGTCATGAAATATATGCATTTCTCATATATCACTTTAAGATTTTTTATGTTCCTATTAAAAATGTATTATGGTGGAAACCTATATGACTATGAATAATTATAACAGTTACCCAGATTAAAAACATAATTCTAGGTATAAATAAAATTATTCTCGTTTTCCAGGAAGTGAAAGTAAGAAAGTATTTAACTACCTTTTATCAATATTTTCAGGATTCAGAAAATGTCAAATAAACACAACTTTGACTGTAAAATGAAGCATTTGCTTCGAGGAGGGATGTAAGCATTTGAGAATGTAACTACAAATTGGAATCCAAACAAAGAGAGAATGTGCACCCAGGTCCTCCGTGTTAATGAGCTCTTCCTACAAGAACAAGAAATATGGAGGGGAGAGAAACAAAAGGATGGAGGAAAATAGAGAAAAAAAAAAACACTCAATTTTGGTCTGTGGGAAAGACACTCCATTTTTATGATGACCTTCTTTAAGATGCACTAGTTTCTGATATATTGGTAAGGAGTGTGATTTCTTTAGAGGAATCTAAGTTGCAGTGAAATAATCAGAAGACGAACATGTATTTGAAACCTCACATAACTATAAGGAGGCGAAGCAGGTCTCCTGGGAGTGCTATATTTATTGAAAAGTTCATGAACTGTGTATTGAGCAAAATTTAAAACTCAGTAGTCTTAACTGGTTTTAATTGTTTTATCCACATAAAAAAATCTGTTCTAAAAGTGAAAGGTACTAGTTGCCTTTGTCTATTGAAGCATTAAGCCTTGATAAGTTCACTCAACAAGTCAGTGTTTCATAGCTGGATTTAATGCCCTTGAATGGCTATATAGCAATATAAAAGACAAGTATATCAGCTATCATATATATATATATACACACACACTCTGTGAAAGTATAATAAATTCTCACAAAAACACCCTTTACACAGTAAGGCACTTAGTAATCTTCAATGCGGTAATTCAAGAGGTGAGTATTCCTGAGTTTGTTCAATTCTCAAATCATGTCTCCAAAGATATAAGGTATTTTAGTATTCTCATCACTCTCAGCTTTTGGTGATTTATTTTTAATAATCAGAAAATGTATAGCTGCAAACATTCCATCCTTACACTACAATATGCAAAAACGGGGAGTGTCAGCCTTCCTGTGTATCTGTCAGGGAAAAAAGAAAATCTAACAGTATTCTGTAATACGATTCCTCTTGTGGGCAGTCTTGCAAATTAGTTGAATAGGGTATTTCTGAGCACTTCCATATGCAGTATTTTCCCCAAGAATACAAAAATATAAAGGATTTTGAAAGCTATGGTAAAGAGTTTTAATTTTATTCCAAATAAAGTGGAGACTTTTTAGGTTTGTTGAACACCCACTTTGGCTGCAATATCTGCTAGAAAATTTCACTTAGAATATTTAATTTCTTATATCCTCCCATGAATGAATCTCCTCCCATAGACCTCTACCCTTGCTTATGAAACTCCAGCCATGCTGGCCTTTCTGTGATTGCTAAAACACACCAAAGGAGTCCCAAGTGCAGAAATTTTACACTAGCTGGATCTTCATTCTGCAAAGTGTTTTCACAGATATTGTGGCTGACTCCGTCTCAGAATTCTGATCTCAGCCACAAAGTCACCTCTTAAGTGACTAAGACTTTTCAGGAAGTCCAGATAAAATACATACATTCCTCACTTCTTAACATCTTAAACATGAATAAGCCAACCTCTGTGACCAGCTCAAGATCATATAGCTCATGAGCCTAAATCTCCTTGGTCATTTCATTGTCCTATTTACTTTTATGAAAAATTACGTAAAAAAAACCATGTTGTTTCTTGTGTGTCTCTGTTCCTTATCCCTGCTCGACTCTATTTTTAGTTATCTCATTTCTGAAATAAATTATTTGTTCAATTCTTTGACATAC
Organism: Aotus nancymaae; assembly: GCF_030222135.1. Lineage (NCBI taxonomy): Eukaryota > Metazoa > Chordata > Mammalia > Primates > Aotidae > Aotus > Aotus nancymaae. The sequence continues at coordinate 20,469,675 of NW_026988473.1, read as the reverse complement.
ATTTCATCAATTACATCGCAATCTTGGTAGAGATTGGAATGTTGTTGATCTGGGTCTTGTTTATTGTTGTATTTTTGATCCTCAAACAATGGTGACAGCAGGTACTAAACAATTTTTGACAAAAGAACTATATACATAAATTATTTTGAAATATGTTAAAATCAGAAGATGCTCTGGAAGTAAAAAGGTATTATTTCTCTCAGTCTACCAAAGTTTTTTACAGGTGTTCAAATCCTAGCAACTTCTGTCTGCATTATTGCACCTGACTACAATTATATCTGGTTCTGCATCTTCTTCTTCTTATTTTGCTTTTAGAGGTTCAGTCAGAGACTTGATCTTCTCCAGAAAATAGGAAGTTTCTTTGGCATCCTTTTTCAACAAAAAATTTACTTTTTTTAGGTAATGTTAACCTACCTACTCCTGCAAAAACAGAGATAGAACTTGCTTTACCAATGATGGAATAGGTAGCTATGTGAAAATATTTCTAGAACAGAGTACCCACCATGCCCTGGGCTTAAAACCACTGTGTTTTCTCCACCACCACCCAGTTTATCTGTGCCAAATTGTTATTCTCTGTGGTCAAAACATGGCTTTCCCCAAAACCATTTTCTTTTAAAACAGTATTTCTGAAATTGACAAACTGTGAAATGATTAACACTCAAATTTGAAACTTTTTATTTGTCAATTTATTTGCTAAGTTAACTAAACAGACCCAAAGAGAAGAATGTTGAAGTGGGGATGGATAGATGAGGGGATGTGATAAAGAAAACCCAGTGGGAGATCCCAAATTTTCATATATGAAACTTACATGCATTTTATATAGCAAGCACCAAATTATTTCTCAATTTGCATGTTAATTTCAGGTGTGTTTAAATGGAGGAACTAAAAGAGATTATAAGAGACACAAGACTAAAAGAGACTTTTCTCTCCCTACAATGTGACCCTGTTGTCACACCTCCCCTATTTCAAAATCTACCCCCTGCTAGGATTGCACGGTGGGTTGAAAAGTTTAAATGGTTGTAAATACCTGTAAAACAAAGGGAAAGACTCTGAAGATTTGACATGTGCAGTGTAAGAGTCTCTATTTAAAGAAACTGAACAGTCGCTGAAATTAACCTAGAAGGTGCCTCTTATTTGGAGACATTTAGGGAGCTCATGTTCCCAAAACCAATCCCAACGTGACACCTAGTGGCGACTCTAGGCTTAACCCTTCAGGTACTGACAAAAATACCCATCCTACAAGGTTTTCAAAACCCTTGGTCCTGTGGCTCTAATTTCACTTTTGTGGGAGCAAAGCTCACTATTTTATAGGAAAATTAAATTACTAGAACAGAGTCTTTAAAGAAAGGTGTTAAACCATAGTTTTGAAGATGTTGTCTAAGCTTCCTTTTTTTCCTGATGTGTGAATTGTCTCCTGAGAATCTGTGAAGAATCTTCCCCACTCCCACCAAACATTTGCCTATTTACAAATTCAAAGATCTGAAGCCCTTTCTTTGGTATTCTAAATAATATTTTTGACTCTTTCATAGGTGATAAACACCTCGGAAGATTATATATAAATTTTCTTTTAAAGACTGTAGCATTGGTATTTTCTTGATAAACATTAATTATTCAAAAATATCTATACAAAAATGAGCCACATTGGTTCTGTTTGCTTGCATGCATTTTTAGGGGAGTTCTAAACTGCGTTTATGCAAGCACCCAGGATAGGATGCTTCTGACTGATCTACCTTCTCTCTCTCTCTCTCTCCCTCCCTCCCTCCCTCCCTCCCTCCCTCCCTCCCTCCCTCCCTCTCTCTCTCTCTCTCTCTGTCTCTCTCTCTCTCCAGCAAATGCAGTCTAGGTTTTAGGGAAAAGTGAAAGTAAAGTTGAGTTTTGACAATCAGTCCCCCTAGGAGCCTCCTTGTCTCAATCTTAATGCCTCATTATTTTACTCCCAATCCACCTCCAGAACTTATTGATGTCCTCTTTGGAACACCATTTCTTCCTTGACTGGACAATGTCTAATTCTTTATTTTCTCGCTGATAAACTAGATAGCCCTAGTAGGCTGATAGAAAGCCCCAAAATAATACGTTTAGATTAGAGATGGTCTTGTCCAAACAGGTTTCTGCTAACCTTGACTCAATTTTTTCTGTTTGATGTAGAGGAGGATTTCGGGAAATGATTTGGATCTTCTGTCATCTCTGCATTATGCATCCATATAGAATCAGGACCAGCTCATCAATTTAAAAGGGGACTTAATTCAGCTGCTCCATTGAAAGTTTAACCCAAAACCTGAAGCTCTGTTGTATTAACTATATAATTATTCTCTTTTATTATCTGTCATTTACTGAATATTCTCTATGTATCAGGCCTAGCACTAAATCAATTTACATACATTATCTTAGGAATCTTTATATGAGCCCTAAAATAAAAAAAGCTCTTTTACTCCCATTTTAGATAAAAGACAACTGGGATTCAGTGATTTGCTGAATATCCTTCAGCTTGTAAATAGCAGAGCCGAGACTGCAATGCTTTTTGACTCTAACGCGTTTGGGATGAGCCTCTCTTTAAATATTAAGGAGTTTGAAGTGACAAGTTCATGGTAGAAAGACAAATTTAACCCAAACAACTATTTAACAATAAATGGAGTCTGCCAGAGACTCAGAATATATGCACATATGTACACATATTTGATAAATGTATAGTATGTTTGAATTATTTGGTTCTAATTACTGGAAAGTCTTGCTTTAAAAACTAATCTCTTCAGCTTCTTGGGCTATGTTCATCATAGAAGTTCAGTCACATCTACTGTTTTATCTTTCTTTCACCTGTTTTCTTGAGGATAGGAAATAGACACTTGGACAGACAAAATGGGTGATTTTAGATTTTAGTTTTCACTATTTAGATTTCACTATTTAGATTTCACTCAGGTTCATATATACTTGAGGGCTGTATAACAGAAATCTAGACTATATTGAATATAAACGCTTTCATTTTGACAATCTCATCTAAGATGCTGAGGAGAAGGCAGTTGCTTTGGTAACAAGAATTCAAATACTGGACGGTTTTAAATGTAGAATTATAATTATAAGCCTGATTTTTTTCTTGGAAGTAAAGAGGAAGCAATTTTTTTTTTTTTCTGAAGCTATTGGTTTTAGATGACTAACATTTAAAATAAATTGCAAACTTTATTTTGATACATGCAAGAGTCCCTGCATTCCACATTCGAAGAGACAGAGTCTACAAAGCTATTGCCACTGAGGGAGATTATAGTGGTTAAGTATAAACGTTCTGAAGCCAGATTGTCTATTACAATCTCAGCTCTACAACTTTGTGGGTTACCTTGGACACCACAATTGACCTCTCTGTGCCTCAGTTTTGTTTTGTTTTGTATCTGTTGAATGTGAGCAGCTAATGAACTAATCTAGAGATAGTCCTTAGAATGGTTTGTAATAAAGTAAGGAATCAAAGTTTAATATCGGTGTTACCATTGCTGAGAACATATCTATATAGAAGACGTTCACAGCCCAAAATGCCTGCCCTTCAAGACAGTCTATGAGAGGATGTCTTAGGGAAAAGTCACTGACAGGTTACGTTCATGAGAAGTAGAAGGCATTGAACCAGACACATCTTGTTCTTTTTCTTCTTTTCCTTTCTCTCTGTGAAACAGCCACATGCAACTGTTGGATCAGAATGAGACCTCATTTTTTTTTCTCCAGATTATAGATGGCAAAACTAAAATAGGTCCTCTTGAGATAATATTTTTGAGTGTCCAACTGGTGGAGACAGGAAAAGCAATTTCAGTAAGACAAGAGCCTTCAAGAACAGATTTGGAGAGAAAGTATTATCCTGGACTTCTAAAAATAGAAGAGCCATGATGCATACTGCAAGGAATTAAGATTATCCACACAAGCATTTTATTGTTCAGTGACAGAGGAAATTATGAAATATATAAGACAGAGATGGTCCTGTCAAATCGCAACCTGGCACTAGCCTACAGAAACCAGCATAGCCTGGACTGGGCACCATATCTTGCTTTGAACTCTTAACCTCTTGGCTGTGGTATGGTTGTTGCAGAAGCAAGTTGCTGCTAAAATCTTTACACAGTGAACAGCTACCAGCCAGCCCAGCACTTACCTAATGTACAAACCCAGAGACTGTTAGTCAAGCAACATGACTTAGATAGAGACATCGCTTTTTTTTTTTTTTAATAGGAAAGCAACAGTTCTCAGACTTATGGCTTTAAAAGACAAAATCTATTTTTCTTCAAAAAGAAGTACACCCCTAGAGTCAGACTCTGGCTGTCAGTAGAACTTTTTCATTTATGCTTAATCTTTATTAATATTTCTTTTAATAATGCTAAAATATACTGAACACCTTATATGCTATTAGTTTTTGTTCTGTTTTGCCTTTCTTTCTTCCTTCCAGTGATATTCATTGAGCACTTACTATGTGCCAGGCACTATGGAATATAATAATGTAAAATTCGGACAAGATTGTAGCTTCAATATATCAGGGAAGAGAAGCAATACACAAGCAGTCAGATAAATAAACAAGATAATTGTAAGGTTTGACATGTATTAAAGGGGTAAGGTATGAGGCAGATCATCCTGGAGTATTGCCCACTTTGGATGAGATAGTAAGAAACGGTCTTTTTGAGATGATTTTGAATAATACCGTTTGAAAAGGCTCACCAACCCTGTGGAGATCCCAGGTAAAAATGTTTGGTACTTGTAAATATGTGCGAAATCCCTGAATATATTCAAAGACCCTGAGGTGGGAAAGGGCTTGGGATGATCCAGGAACATAAAAAAAAAACAAGTGTGACTGGAACAGAATGAACAAGGGAGTAGTGATTAGAGATAAGCTAGAGACTTAAACATGGATAGATTGTACAGAGCCATATAAGAGCATGGTGATGAGACTGATACTTATTTTAAAAATGATAGAAAACCAATGAACAAATTAAGCAAGGCAGTAGTATGCATCTATTTACATTTTTCTCTGATTATTGCATTACCCATTTAACATTTTGCTGTTAAATGGGTAAAAATGGAAGCTGTGAGACAAATTCCAGGGCTTCTGAAACCTTCAAGGCAGGAGACAACATTAGCTTGTGGAAGACCATTGTACTTAACCTTACACCAGATACACAAGGAGATATTATATTTTCTCCCTTTTAGAAACGATTAAACAAAGGCACCAACGATTGTAGCTTCTAAATGATAGAGTCAATGCCCTCAACCCTGGAACAATGTGGCTCAGATATAAGTTTGTTTGTTTTTCCCAGCAGACTCTCAGACTCCTGCCTCTTCAGTGTGTTTGGCCAAAACCTTACAATAAGCTTCAGGAATTGCTATCACTTAGTGATGCTTGCTATGGACCCAAGGGTGCTCCAAGGGTTTCCCCATACATTAGCAAACTTAACTTTCATGACAACTCTGTGAAGCAGATGCTATTATTATCCTCATTTTACAGATGAGTAATCTGAGTCTTAGAGAAATTAAAAACTATTTAATAGTAAATGTCAAAGGCAGAATTTAAACCAGGAAAGTTAGCTCTGGAGCCACAAAACCATGCATTTCACTCCTAAACTTTTTAAGAAAAAGCCTCTTTAGCTGGCCAGTGTTTCTACGTTGAAGTAGTATACTATAGACATGTCAAGGAAAACTATCACCATTAACCCCTTCAACTTCCAATTGAGATAAGAATTTATATACAACATAGAAAGGCTTTTTATGGCAATTTCATAAAAATGCTAAAGATTAGTCAGGGCTTCCCACATCTCATAAAGATGAGAACTTCAGATGAGAACAAGGAAACATTTCTAAAAGAATGTGAACAAAAGATATATTTTTTTAACCATTCTCAAGTCTGAGGATCAACATTTCCACCAGGTTGGCTTTTTTAATACAAATGTAAGAGGAGACAGATTGAAATGCCAAACTGAATTGCTCAGTGTTTTAGAAAAACTTGTTTCTCACGGGCAGCCTCAACTCAAAACACGTAGGATATCTTCTGAAAAATTTCAAAAAGTTGGATTTGCAGAGTTCTAAATTTAATCAAAAAAGTCTAATATTCCAACACAACCAGAGTGACCTACAAAAATCCTCCTTTATTTTCTGTTAGGGCTCTTGCAGCATCCCCTGAAAGCTCAAAAATCACCTTGAAGAGCTGTAACTTTGCTCACAGCTTTCCTCCTGTATCTACTGTGACCTTAACCACTTGCTTTAGAATTATTCTGCTATTTTCAAATGCCCTTTGAGTGCCCCAGGCCCTACCACTTTGATATGCAAAATTTAGCTAATTTAGGCTTTGCAAGGACACAGTTTTGAATCCTTTGCTCCAAAGCCTGAGGATCTTAGTGTATCAGAGAGAAGACAAGTAGACACAGATCTTAGGTTTTTCCATCTTCTAACTATTACTGCTAATAATACCTATGGACTATTTGGGGTTTTCCAGGTATAATCTCACTTAGTCCTCATAAACTAAGGAGAGAGCTGCCATTGTCATCACCATTTATCCTAGGAATGTTAATGTAACATAATCAGATGACAACACAATTAGAACCCTAGCTGTCTGACTAGAGCTTTTCCTATTATCTCATACCTACATTAGAAGTACATATGATGCTATATACTACAAATATATATTTTCTGATACAGCATACAGTAAAATGTATAAATTAGCATGAAGTATAATATATAGCATGTATTCCTTATAAGCATATTTAATATGCTTAAAATGCCAGTACCAATTCCTTTCTTCTTCCCAAAGGATCCACAACATTCTGTGCATTATATGCATAGAATATATGTTTTCAGTCGAAGAAGCCTAAAGGACTCAAGACAGTGGTTTTCAATTCCGGATGCAAATTTATAATAATATGGGGAGCTTTAAAAAAGTTGTTATGCCCTGTCCTAGCCTGGAAGACTCTGATTTCCTTGTTCTGGGGTAGTGCCTGGATATGAGTCTTTTTTTTAAATTCTTTTCTCCCTGTCCCCCTAGTGATTATAAAGATCCAGGGGGTTGAAAAATAGTTGCTCTGAGCCAATTAGCATAATCTCATCTATTATAAACTGAATTTCCTCCCCACCCAGAAATAAATTTATTGAAACTCTAACCCCCAATGAGCATATGGAGATAACACCCTTAAATGGGCAATTACGGTTAAATGAAGTAAAAAGAGTAGGGCCCTAATTTCATAGGACTGCTGGCTTTGTAAGAAGTGGAGTAGACACAAAAGATCTCTCTCCCCCGCCCATCTCCTCCACTGCCACTCTCCCGCTCCCTTTCTTTCTCTTCCTCTGGCTTTTTCTCTGCGCATGCGCAAAGCAAATGTCCTGTGAGAAAATGGCTAGAAGACAGCAAGCCAAGAAGCGAGGCTTCACCTGAAACTATTCCCGCTGCTACCTTGATCTTGGACTTCCAGCTTTGAGAGCTGTGACAAAATACATTTCTGTTGTTTAAGCCACCTACTCTGTAGCATTTTGTTTCGGCAGCCTGAGCAGACTAATGTAGATTTTAGTACTGTGAAACGGGGTGCTGATTTAACAAATATCTAAAAGTGTGGAAGTGGCTTTGGCCCTGGGTGGTGGGTAAAAGCTGGGAGAGATTTGAAGTGCGTGCTAGTAAAAGCCTAGACTGTCTTTTAAGAGACCAGTAGTAGAAATATGTGCGTTAAGTGATTTTGGTGAGTGCTCAGCAGGAAAAGAGGGGAGCTGGAGAGAACGCATCATCTTAGAGAAGACATATATCACCAGGAACAGAATGTTGGCAAAAATATGAACATTAAAGGTGCTTCTTGGACGTCTCAGACACAAATTGGAAACACGCTGTTAGAAACTGGAAAGAAGGCAATCGTGATAAAGTGGCAGAGAATTTGACTAAACTGTGTTCTAGTGTTTTGTGGAAGGTGGGACTTGGAAGTGATAAAATTGGATATTTAGTTGAGATTTCATACAAATTGTTGAAATTATGGTTTAGTTTTCTTTTACTGCTTATAGTAAAATGAGCGAGAAAAGATGATTGAAGAAGTTATTTAGCAAAAAGGAAACAGGACTTGAAGAGTTGAATAATTCTCTGCCTATGCATGTTGCCAAAAAATGAGAAAGTGTGCTCTGGATTAAACACATAGGGTGAGGCTGGACAATTCATAAATCACTCTCTCTAAAGAGATTACCCACAGAATTTAATCAGCGGTCTTAACTGAAGCCAGAAATAGCACTGGGATTATACCAGCAGAAATACTTCCCACTGGGGCTACCGGGAATAGAAACAATACTACAGAACAAAAGAAAATTGTCAGGCTTCTGAGATCCTTCAGAATGGGACAACAGGGCTACCTGAATGGGAACATGTACTCCTTTTCAAGAATGGTAGAATGGTACCCAAGACAACTCAGAGATCATCTGGGCTGCTATTCCAACTGTAAACCCAGCAGACAAGCCTGTTTTCTCCTCAGCTTCAGAGGATGGAGCCACCTCCTTGGTTGTAATGGGCCAGGATGATGTACTGGCCAATGCCTCAAGGGCAAGGCCACTGCTCAGGGTCCTGGGGATAGGGCACCCCACAGAACTGAGGGGACAGGGTCACCATGGAGAGCTGAGAGGATGAGGCTGCTGCAGCTCCTGTGGGCTTGAAGTGCAAAGAGGCCAGCCAGAGGGGATTATTCTCAAGCCTTAAGACCAAATGAACAGACACGGGGACCTACTTGAAAGGGAAGGCGGGGAGGAGGAAGAGATTCATAAAGAAAAAAAAAAACACCTATCAGGTACTAAGCAAGTATTTTCGTGACGAAATAATCTGTACACAAAACCCCTGAGTAACAAGTTTACCTATATAACCAACCTGCACATGTACCCCTGAACCTAAAATAAAAGTTTAAATATTAAATATATATACTAATGTTAAAAATATATACAAATTATATATATCAATTATTTTAAAAGATCAAATGAAATTTGCCTTGCTAGATTTTTGACTTGTTTGGGACCTGTCACCCTTTCTTCTTTCTGATTTCTCCCTTCGGGAATGCGATTGTCTAAATTATGCCTGTCTCGCCATTGTATTTTAGAAGCACAAAACCAGTCTAGTTTCACAGGTTCACAGTGGGAGAGGAATATTAGTATGAATCATACCTCAGGTCTTATCTGTATTTGATTTAGATAAGACTTTGGTTTAGATTAGCCAGGGGTAGTAGCACATGCCTGTAATCCCAGTGGCTCGGGAGACTGAGGCAGGGGAATTGCTTGTTACCTGGGAAGCTGAGGTTGAACCATGATCGCACCACTGCACTCTAGCCTGGGCAATAGAGTGAGACTCTGTATCAGAAAAAGAAAGAAAGAAAGAGAGAAAAAAAGAAAAAGACTTTGGATTTGGAATTGATACTAGAATGGGTCAAGACTTTTGGGACTGTTGGGAAGGGGTGAATGCATTTTACATGCAATAGGAGCATAAATTCTGGGAGGAGAAAAGGTAAAATGTTTTGGACTGAACTGTGTCTTCCCAAAATTCATGTACCGAAGCCCTAACCCACAATATGACTATATTTAGAGATAGGGTCCAAAAGGGTTACGGTAAGCAAGGTTAAAAGATGTCATAAGAGTGGGGTTTTAATCAGGTAGGACTGGGGAACTGTGAGAAGAGCAAGACACAGGATATTCTTTCTCTCTCTGCATGCACACAGAGGAAAGGCCATGTGAGCGTTCAGTGAGAAAGCAGGTATCTGCAAGGCAGAAAGAGGCCTCACTTGAAACCAACCCTGGTGGCACCTTGCTTTTGGATTTCCAGCCTCCAAAACTGTGAGAATATAAATAAATTTGTGTTGTCTAAGCAATGCAGTCTGTGATATTTTGTTACAGCAGCCCAAGCAGATACACACCAACCCATAATGCCATTATGACTGATATGGTTTCAGTGAGTCTTCACCCAAATCTCATCTTGAATTGTAGCTGCCATAATTCCTACATGTTGTGGGAGGGCCTGTGGGAGATCACCGAATCATGGGGGCAGTTTCCCCCATACTGTTCTCATGGTATTGAATAAGTCTCATGAGATCTGATGGTTTTACAAGGAGTTTCTCCTTTCACTTGGCTCTCATTCTTTCTTGCCTGCCACCTTGTAAGACATGTCTTTCTCCTTCTGCCATAATTGTGAGGCCTCCTCAGGCACATGGAAAGCTGGGAGTCCATTAAACCTCTTTTTCTTTATAAATTACCCAGTCTTGGGTATGTCTTTATTAGTAGCATGAAAATGAATTAATACAATGGTCCTTTAGTCGTAATGGTTATTGTGGGCCATGGGTTGGTAAAGATATCTAGTTATCTGAATGTGAACATAAGGCTCCAAATCCAGACATCGTTGGTATCTATTCCTCTGCCCTTCAAGAAACTAACCTAAGAACAGAGCCAAACAGAAGCAAAAGAGCTTCAAAGGCTGTGGAAAGAAACCGAACTTCACAGTTTATCATTCACATGCATTTAAATCAGCAATCCCCAGTCTCTCTGGTTTCAGGGAAGACAATTTTTCTACTGACAGGGGCTGGGGGTGGATAGTTTGGGGATAAAACTGCTTCACCCCAGATCATCAGGCATTAGTTAGAGTCTCCTAAGGAGCACACAACCTAGATCCCTTGCATATGCAGTTCACAGTAGGGTTGGCCCTCCTATAAGAATCTAATGTTGCAGCTGATCTGACAGGAGGCGGAGCCCTGGCGGGAATTCTCACTTACCTACTACTCATCTCCTGCTGTGCGGCCAAGTTCCTAACAGGCCACAAACCAGTACAAGTCTCTGGCCCCAGAGACTGGGGACCCCTGATTTAAATGGTAGAAAGAAGCTATACTTAGAAAAGACTGGGGATGGTATTGTAATAATAGGAGTTACAAAATGTTTATTAATTACTCCATGGCAGGGTGAAGACCAGAGTGCTATCATCCCCTAGTGAATGCTATCAGCCTCCCTGTTGCAAAGAGGTCAACTAATTTCATCTTTTTGTTTGTTTAATTTAAGATGAGAACAAAGTGTCTGTCTATGAGGAGTGGAGGGGAATGGGGGAGAAGTTATAATGTCCTGGCACCAGAGATAATATTGAAAGTTTAAAGAAGGCATAGTTTTCCCTTCCACAACAGTTTTTTTTCCAATCAATATTATTTTTATCTTGGGTTTTCCCAGTGAGATATATGATGTTTTGAGAATATATGTAAAGAAAATAAAATATAAAGATAGCTACTGTGTTAAGAAATTAATCAAGGCTGCAAGACAGTGATGATTCAACTTTCCTAACAAAAGGTAAAGCTGAATATCTTTCCAATAATCTAACTGTGTTTAAGCACAACACTTTTTAAAATTATTTTTTTCTTCAACTTCTATTTCAAGTTCTGGGGTACGTGTGCAGGATGTGCAGGTTTGTTACATAGGGAAACACGTGCCATGGCATGTGCCATGGTGGTTTGCTGCCCACATCAACCCGTCACCCAGGTATTAAGTTCAGCATCCATTAGCTATTCTTTCTGATGTTCTTGCTTTTCCTACCCATCTCCCCAACAGGCCTCAGTGTGTGTTGTTCCCCCCACAGTGTCCATGTGTTCTCATCATTCAGCTCCCACTTATAAGTGAGAACATCCAATGTTTGGTTTTCTGTTCCTGCATTAGTTTGCTGGGAATAATGGCTTCCAGCTCCATTTATGTCCCGCAAAGGACATGATTTCATTCCTTTTCATGGCTGCATAGTATTCCACGGTGTTTACATGTACCACATTTCCTTTACCCAGTCTACCACTGACGGGCATTTAGGTTGATTCCATGTACATAACACATTGAAACACATGTAAAACATAAGGCTTTAAAAAGGTAGAATGCAAGTCTTTAAAAGGTAAACATAAGGCTTTAAAAAGTTGTTATACTGAATTTAATGTTGGCTTTGCTGAGAACTAGGTTTATGACCTGGGACCTTTTGTTTCGTTCTCTGTGTAATAAAGGTAATAAAGTTTACCTCGTATGATTTTTGGAGGATTAAATATGTTAACATGTTAGAAGTGTCTAGAACAGTGCTAGAATAGGGGCATCATAAAAGTGATTTTCCTACTTCCTTTCTCAATTCTTGTGTTTATACTTTGGTTACGAAAAAGTAAAAGTCACTCTGAAAGTCAATTTCCACATATTATAAACTAAATAGTATAAACAATTCTAATAGGTCTATTATGGGGTATGTGTTAATTACTCCATGAAATGATGTGCTAACATATCAAGTCCTATGATAATGTTTGTGTCTTTTATGTAAGATTATGCAGGGAAATGGACATTAATGCCCATCTGGAGACCTTTTCTCAGAGAAACATCTCCCTTTTATAAATAGCTGTGAGGCTAAAGAGATAAAATGTGACAGTGTTAGCAAACTCATTTTAATTTACTTTAAGTATAATATAACTGTATGTCTAGGTTTACTCCTTGAGTCTTCTCTACCACATAGTGAATGGGTCACAGCAAAAGATTTAGTGCTACAAATTTAGAGTGACCATATTACATTCTTTGAGCAGCAAAGTTGCTAACTCTCAAAGTTATGCAAGATTAAATCATAACAGACATCACATGTTAGAGAGTTAATAGATCCATGCATGCTATAACAAATAAAATGAAGGATAAATATGTACTTCCATACACACACTCAGCACCCTTCACATTTATCTGCTGTTTGAATTACTCCAGGGCTATCCCAACATCCTTAATGAAATCAGACATAGACCAAATTACATTCTTTTAAAACTGGAACAATCACACATCAACTTGCATTAAGTTCCTCCCTTCCAGATCTAACTGGTGCAATATAGAACTCTGAAAGCACATTTTGACCTCCATTTGTTATTCTCATTTGTTCATTCTGCTATAAATTTGATTTGATCTCATTATATTATCCTTTAAAGTACTAAATCTTTCATTAGTAAAAAGACGCATGAAGCTTTTAGACTAAACTGTTTTCCCATTCTCTTATTCTGGTCTGTTAGAATTTGTTGTCTGCAAGTCTGTGAATTTCTTGCCTGCCATATTTAGCTAGGAAAAGCCTTGAAATCTGTTTTCAATCAGAAAAAATGGACAGCCACACTTCCCTCCAAATAAGGATATGAAGGACTTCTTCAATCACCACTGGCAGTCTACTGTTAGAATGAGTTACAACCACAACTGTGACCCAAGAGAGAAGACAACAACCTCTACTGTTGCCAGGCTGCCAGGTGCTAGTGACTCCCACAGGTACACTTCCAGGTCCTAGAAAACTGATCAGATGTGTGTCAATGACCGCAAACACCTTGCCTGGTTCTTAAACAATAAAAATGAAAAAGAGAACAAAATGTATAATAATGGCTGGCAACTACCTACACTTAAAAAGATACATGCTTGGCCAGGTGTGATGGCTCATGCCTGTAATCCCAGTACTTTGGGAAGCTGAGGGGGGTGGATCACTAGGTCAGGAGTTCAAGACCAGACTGTCCAATATGGTGAAACCCTGTCTCTACTAAAAAATACAAAAATTATCCAGGCATGGTGGCACATGCCTGTAGTCCCAGCTACTCATGAGGCTGAGGAGAGAGAATTGCTTGAACCCAGGGGGTGGAGGTTGCAGTGAGCAGAGATTGTGCCACTGCATTCCAGGCTGGGCGACAGAATGAGACTCCATCTCAAAAAAAAAAAAAAAAAAATAGATAAATGCTTAAGTAAATTGTGGTTCACTTAGTTAAATATACTCTGAAGTCATTAAAAATAGAAGTGTTTATAAAGAATGTTTAACATGAAGAGCTTATGATGATAAATTGTTTAGTCATAATTTTCCCCTTCATTTCCTATGTTCATTCTAAATTTCTATTTTTGATTCATGAAAAAAAAATATATATATACATACACACACACACACATCACATTTTGTATAACAGGTTTACTGAGATATAATTTATATGCAAAAAAATCACACTTTCTAAGTGTAAAGTTCAGTGGTTTTTAGTAACTTTACAGAATTGTGCAATGATTACCGATCTCTAATTTCAGAACATATTATCACTTCAAAAAAAATCCCAGCCGGGTGTGGTGGTACATGCCTGTAATCTTAGCACTTTGGGAGGCCAAGGTGGGTGATCTCCTAAGGTCATAAGTTCAAGATCAGCCTGGCTAACATAGTGAAACCTTGTCCCTAATAAAAACACAAAAATTAGCCTGATGTGGTGATGTTTGCTTGTAATCCCAGCTATTCGGGAGGCTAAGGCATGAGAACTGCTTGAATCCGGGAGGGGGAGGTTGCAGTGAGCCAAGATTACCCTTGCTCCAAACCCTGAAAACCACTAGTGTACTTTATTATTTCTGTGAATTTGCCTATTTTTGACATTTCATGCAAAATGGAGTAATAATATGCAGACTTTTGTTTCTGGCTTCTTTCGGTGAGTATAATGTTTTTAGATTTCATCCATACTATACTCTGTATCAGTACTTTCTATTATATAGATGTATCATATTTTGTACATCCATTCATCTCTTGATGGAAATTTGGGTTATTTCCACTTTGGGGCTATTATAAATGATGCTGCCATAAACATTTATGTATAATTTTTTGTGTGGACATATGTTTTAAATATGAGAGGTATAAGCTTAGGAGTAGAATGTCTAGATCCTATGCTAACTCTACATTAAACATTTTGAGTAACTGCTAAACTGCTTTCCAAAGTGGTTGCTTCTTTCACAAGCCCATCTTGTATGCGCTTGAAAACAAACGCGTGCGCGCGCGCGCACAAACACACACACACACACACACACACACACAACCTTATTTAATAAAAGTTTCTTACACTACCTAATTTTGGCACACTGTAACTGTGAAAGCAACAGATATTTTGCCTTCTTAAAAAGCAAATATCTGAGCTATGGCATTGCCGTTTTATTGCAGCAAGACTTAGTCCTTGCAACTGTTCATTTTAAAAAAGATTCATTTACTCAACACCATTGTAAATTTAAACAAAATTGGAGAACAGAGAAAGAGCTGAAACATTACAGGGAATTTAGGACACAGACACAATAGAGTAGTGAGTAGATAAGTGAAATGACCACTAAGCAATCAACATTATCTTTGTATGTTTATGTCAAGAAGGAAAAACGCCATTGAAATAAACAACTTTGAGAACAGTAAATGTCCCAAATTAGAGTTTAAAAATAGACTTCAGGATAAAAATGATATTTTTTCCCTTTAAATACATTCTTAAAGCAAAAAAAAAAAAAAAAAGGTAGGTAGAAACTGAAAATAGATTGCACTAAGTGCTAGCTTTTCTAACAGCCCAGTGTGTGAAAATCCAGCTGTTCTTTTCTGCTTCATACATTAGCAGTAATAATGGTAAAGATGATGCCTTCTTTATTTGCTGACAGTTGTGTTGATGATGCAGGAGGCAAAATAGCATTTCTCTTCTGGGCAATGTTAATTATGGAGTGCTGACAGGAGTTCAAAAATAAATCCAGATTCTTCAAGTTAATGCCCCACATCAATGTAGTGTGAAAAATGTAATACACTGACAAGCATAAGGAAAGGGCAGATTTTGCACCATCTCCTCTTTCTCAATAAGGAAAAAAATTCAGAGTGAATTTTAAAAATTCAGAGTGAATTATATTTATTAAAAATAATAAATTATATCAGAAAAACAATTTAGATGCCTGCCTATCTACCTTTTAATTTATAGTGCTCACTTGATTCTTGAACTCCTGGCCTCAAGTCATCCACCCATCTCGGCCTCCCAAAGTGCTGGGATTACAGGCGTGAGCCACCACGCCTGGCCTGTCACTTGATTCTTTAAGACTGAAAGAATATTCAAACTTATGCTCCTATTTTAGACAATATGACCGAAGCTCTGAGAGAATAAAAGGAATGGGTAATGAGTGGAAGAATACAAATTTTATTCCACGTTTTTATCTCTTCATCTGATACTACAACATCTCTCTTTTTCAGGCCAAATTTCTGATCACGGCCCATCAATTTTAAGTTATTTATATGGACACTGAGTTTTGATTTCCAAAATTTTGACCATAGAATGAATGAACCATAACATCGTTTAGTTCTTCAGATAGTGCACACATGTTCTGTTAGAAATTAATTAATGAGACTAACTTAAAATAGTCAGAACACTTGAATTTTCTTTCTAGCATTTAGCAACTCTCTGGTAAGTACTGTCAAAATATATAGAAGCTTCAATAAATATTAATTAATCTCCACTATAATTTTTAAAGCAATAATTTAAAAAATTCTATTTGAATTAAAGTATAATTCAATATGTGTGTTATTATCTTAGTACTTTAAAAATAAAGAAACCAATAGTCATGCCCCTTAACTTGCCCGAGGTCAAACAAGAAAATACATGTGTGTATTTTATACTCAAGTCTATCTGAACACACAGCCCTGTTTTTCAATAATGCTATCTTGAGAAAGAGTATTTAGGTTTTAAAAATGTTGTGGTCCTTTGAACCAGTAATTTTGTGTAGAACTGTATTCTAAAAATATAATAAAGAACATGTACTATGATTTAGCCACAAGAATATTTATATTAATATTGGTCATAGTGCCAAAAATTGTTATCAATGTAGTGACTAAAAGGGCTTGATTAAATTAATTGTGTTGGGGGATGGTGAATAACGGGAGGTTGCTTGTTGGATGCAACATGCATTCCTCCAGTGATGAATACATTAAAGACACTGACTTCACAACAATGCAATAAATCACTGTTGCCATATTGTACTTCTACCCTGCATTAAAATATTTTAAAATTACATTGATTGCATTGCATTCACATAGTAGAATAGTATGCAACCATTAAAAATGTTGTAGTAGAAAAATATCTATTGGAAAAATAATGCTAGCACACACAATTTTCTTAATGAATTCCACTTAACCTGTGAAGCTTAATTAAATGTTATTTTGGTGATATATGTTCTCATCCAAATAAAATGAGGCCTACTCTTCTCTGTGCTCCTCTAGGTCTACACATAGGGCATATGGTATTATACTTAATTATTTGGGTATGTGTTTTCCCTTACAGACTATGACTTCCTCAAGGTCAAAGAACCAACGTTAGTCACCTTTGTTATCCCACCTATATCTACTAGAGTGTATAGTGCATAGCTAAGAGAAGATAGTCAATAAACATCCACTGCAAAAATAAGTGAACAATCCTTGTCAGTATGTTCAACTTACTTTATTTAAGGATCACATAGAAAGTGATAAGGTATCTATGGTTTACCGAGGAAAACTTCCATGCTTTTTTACAATGAGAAGAAACAAATCCCTTCATTCTAGTTAACTTTGATTCCACCTTGCTGCCTTAAAGACAGAAATAGGTACTAATCTCTGCACATCTATGATGTACTCACTGCACACGATCCTGTGATGCAGCACTCTGGCAAAGGCCTGAGCTAAGGCAGGGATTTTAATGAGAATTTTATATATTTCTATAGGATACAGCAATAGGCTTCATAAAATATATCTCTTAAAACTATCTTAAAAATGTTTGTAAACGTCTATTTTATGTTTGTTTATTCTCTAAGGATAGAGTCCTTTAGCTATACGCTCAGAAAGTCATTGGCCAAAACGTTTAAAGAATAATAGATTCTATGTTGTTTTCAATATATTACCCCAAATCATCTTAACTTTCATATGTGTATGTCACTTGTTAAGTCGAAAATTTTGTTTTTGTTTTCATCTTCAAGACTGGGGTGAGCTGACTTCTTATCAAAGCCCAATAAAATGCAGTTAATGGGTAGACACATTCATTATTCTTTTCTGTAGACATTACAGTACAGACCCAAGTACTTCCAACAAAATTACAAAAATTCCTCTGGGAATGAGAAAACAGAGTTGCTATATGCAGTTCACTGAAGATAAAGATACTTCTCACCCTTGGCATCTGCACAGTCAGTATTTTCAAATTATCTAAAGAAAGTCAGAGAGCAGGTCATTGGGAAGAAAGTCAAATGGATAAGGGCCAGGAAAAGAAAATCAGCAAGAGAGGAAGTTTACAGAGGCCCAAATCAGAAGACTGCCTTCAACTAATACTGAAGAAATCTTCAAACATTCTTGAAGTCCAGTCAAGTGTTTATATGTGTTTCTATATAGAGGTCTAGCTGTATTTAGAACTCCTACATTTTCCATGGCCTGAAGGAATTTCCATTTATTTGCTATGGTACTTTTTTTCTCTAGCAGGACCATCACAAACTGGGGTTTAGCCCTGTACCTACAACAGTAGATTGGAAATTTTAGTAAGGAAAAATCACCAAGTGCTAATCTTATTCAGCTCCCTCTGCTGAATCACGTTTGTGTGCAAGGACCGAACCAGATGAAGTTTCAGAGGTGCAATTGGCTCACTGACTGCACATGCCAGACAGGGGCTAATACCAGTTTTAAAAATATTACAAAGGAAGCCTGAGCATTCTAAGAATCTGAAGACACATCCAGGATAACTGAAGGGATTCCAGGAAACCCAGTTTCAGTAAGACAGAACAGGCATTATGAGGGACCTATAGGTGTTTTTGTTTTATTTGACCTGGAATTTTTTTTTTAATTAAAAGACTAGTAGGAAACCCCTTGGAGACTCTCTCTAAGATCACTAAATGTTAAGGTGAAAATCAGAGTTTATACTCTTCCTGACTTGCATAAATTGCCTTAGGAAGGTGAGGTTTTTAATGCATTCTGAGATGGGAATAATAGTAATAGCAATGTCTCCTGAGAGCTTACTTTGTACCAGGCATGTTCTACAAAACTTATAAAGTCAAAACTATTATTACTCTCTTTCTGTCTATGAGGAAACAAGACATAACAATAAGAAGTAAGTTTGTCAAGGAAATACAACTAGTAAGGAAGGGCTTATGCTCTTAAAAAATATAAAACAGCTCTCTACAAGGGAGAGTTATGAAAATAGGAATCTCTCTGGTTATCTGCTGCATAATATTCAACCTTTTTTTGAGAGGGTGTTATCCAAAATAATGGATAATCTCTAGAAAACAGCTTTTCTTTTTTTCAAATAGTTATCCTCCAATATTGATTATTAGAGAAATTCAAATCAAAACACAATGAGATACCATTTATCACCAGTCAGAATGGCTATTATTACAAAGTCAAAAAAATAGATGCTGGCGAGGTTGTAGAGAAAAAGGAACTTTTATACACTGTTCGTGGGAGTGTAAATCAGTTTGGCCATTGTGGAAGACAGTGTGGTGATTCCTCGAAGACATAAAAACAGAAATACCATTTGACCCAGCAATCGCATTACTGGGTATATACCCAAAGGAGTATAAATCATTCTATTATAAAGACATATGCAGACATAAGTTCATTGTATCACTATTCACAAGAGCAAACACATGGAATTAACCTAAATGTCCATCAATGATTGACTGGATAAAGGCATTCAATATTTATAAAGTTTACAAATCTATAAATTTCAAATGGGAAGTATTGGAAAGAATAAAGTTATACCTGCAAGATATACAGATAGGATGCAAGACAACAAACCATATAGCTCAACTGGCATAAAGACAAGTTCTTAACATCATTAGTTCTAGTTTTAGAGTCTCCTATAAATACCCACACAGCAGACAGAATGCAAAGCCTGAATTTGCACTTATAATTTTTGATTCTAGGGCATGCTACATCTTAAGAACTGTACACTCCAACACACATCCCAGTGAATAAGTGTATCAATCTCATGGCTAAAAACCTATCTTTGGATGTTTCACAACCAAATTAAACATCACCTTCTAATGGAGGAGAGAGTAGAATGGTGAATTATATGGGCTAGAAATAGGAGCTTGATACATAAGTATTTCAAATGATTATCTAGGAACATGAGACAAAAACATACAACAACAAAAGTATGTACCGTGGACTACGACTCTACTTGAAATGCACATATGGTTGCTTAAATCCTGTTCTTATTGAAAATCACTTAAGACTGGGCACGCTGGCATCATACTGTGGCACTTGAACAAAGGTTCTACCACTTAATAGCTAGTGATAGGCAAGGGTTACTCTTCCTGGGCTGGAGACCCAGCAGGCTGACTTTCCATACAGACAGCTGACACTGCCTCTCTCCCAAAGAGAAGGATCATGTGAAAACTAAAATGCAGAAGATATAAAATCTGGCAATAACTGAGCAGTCAAGTCAGGCATCTGACAGGACGCCAATAAAACAGACAAGGCTAGGGGGCAAGAATCCCCAACACCATATGACAATAAACATGAGGCTTGGGCCCTGGACTCCTATCACACCAAGGGATGGGTTATTGAGCTCTCTGTTATAAATACTGAGGTGGAAGATCAGGCATAGATAAGCCACAATTCTTGTACATCACAGAACTGTAACAACAAAGTTTCAACGTTGGCCCCAACGTATCCCAGGGGAAGGTCTGGTGCTTCTCTAACCAGCAGCTTATAAGCCCCACATCTCAAGACTGGAGCCTCTCCCATGACAGACATTTGCCCACCACGTCTTTGTACAACTGGTATGGAGAAAATGGCTCACCTGCTGCTACTCTGTCTCCATAGTTTTTCCCCTCCAAAAAAGAACGCTGGTCCAGGCTGGTGTGTGTACTTTCAGGGCATTCACTCTTGATTACTCCATATTAGATGGTCTTGAACAAATTATTAATTCTCTGTGAGCCTCAGTATCCTCTTCATCAAATACGGATAATGACAGTAAACACTTCATTTGGTTTCTGTGAGGATTAAATGAGATAATCTATGTCAAGTGTTTATCAGAGCACCGGCACATACTGAACATTAAAAAATGCTAGCTATGATTACAATTTATGATTAATTCAAGGGGATTTTTCAGTACATGTAAGGGATTTTATATTTCAGAAAGAAATAAAAAATAAACCTGAGGTCTTTCATTAAGAGACATAGATAACCACTGTTCTATAGGATATGACTCCATCGTTGATGTGGTGAGGTTTATTTGATGGCTGAAAGAGTCTGGGTTTCAGATCAGAGAAGAGAAATTTGTCACATAAAAGAATCTTAGACTTATACTGAGAAGCAGACTTCTAATCTGTTTGCACCTTCTTGAAAATGAGCACTATGGAGGAGTGGCATGAAGGAAAAACAACCTTAGTGGTTGCACTTTTCTCTACACAATTATTTATTCATTCATTCATCCATCAATACATTATCTCCTTTACACAACAGTTACATATTGCAAGACACTATGCTAAGTATGATGGTGAGATAAGACATAATCAGGTTAATATGGAGAAGTACAAATTGGCTTGTCTGAAACTTACTCCCTACATGTTAGTCTCCCAAAGAAGGATCTTGCTGCCTGCGGTTGCTTGTAAAATAGCTACAAAAAATGCCTAAGGCAACCAATTCTAGTAAAGGCTGAGACAGAAGATTAAGCCAGTTTCCAGCATGTCAAAGAGCTGGAACTCTGAGGCTTAGACATGAACCTACTGACTTTGCCAGAGAATGGGCTTGTGTTCCCCCCACTATTGGATGTCCAGTTGGCAGAAAGGGACTCGGAGACAAAACTACACCATACACATAGTTGACGGATCCTAGCTCTTAATCGTGCCAGGGGAAGAGCTGTTGCTTTCCTAGTTTCTTAGAGCCTTCTAGAGGCCAGTGCTTGCTTTGCTCTGTCTCTGTGCACTGCCAGAAAATACAGTGGAAAATTATACTCTGTTCCTCATCACAGTGAAAGTCATCAATGTAATGCTCTTTCATCATTGTTAGTGTGTTAGCTACCTGGTGATTTGTCCTGGTTTAATCAACACATTTGTGACTTAAGAAGCCCGTAATGACCAACTTCTATTTCCCTTGAAAGTATCTGATAGAACCCAATCCCTGCACCTCTATCTGCTTGCCAATAACAAGAGGAATGACTTATTTTATAGGACTAATGTGTCTATACCATTCACTCATAAAAGTTGAGAGGTAGGCTTCATTTCTTGATGGAATTTATTAGCTCTGTAACTACGATTCTCATCCAAGGGGCAAATTTTAGGATGATAATATTGCCTAATGCATAGTGTGTTTGGCCTGATGTAGAGGGTATATTTATTATTACAGTCTTACTGATAATAAAGTTGATCTTTGAATGCCTAAGGAAGTCAAGACTTCCTTGTCCCTTTCTTAATAGGTTTAGGACTTAGAAGAGACATTTGAGCCAATGACTCCTTTGCGTAATTCAGACACGAATTTGTATTCCAATTGGCCTTGGAAATATTGTGTTCAATCCTGAAATGTCAATGTACTTATTTGCCTATGGCTGTAATTGTCCCATTGGATTCTTTGAAGGATTAACTGAAATGATGTACCTGAATCATATAAGGTATTCAAAAATTCTGCTATTATGGTGTACATGATGTAAAGAGTAGTCTAGAAAAAGAACCTTGATACAGCTCTGTTTACAATAGCCAAGATTTTGAAGCAACCTAAGTGTCCATCAATGGATGAATGCATAAAGAAAATGTGGTACTTATACACAGTAGAGTACTATTCAGAGATTCAGTCATTTACAACAACATGGATGGAACTGGAGGATATTATATTAACTGAAATAAGCCAGACCCAGAAAGACAAACATCACATGTTCTCATTTACTTGTGGGATCTAAAAATTAAAACACTCGAACTCACGAAGATAGAGTAGAAGGATGGTTACCAGAGGTTGTGAAGGGCAGTAGGAGGGTAGGAGGAAGATGGAGATGGTTAATGGATACAAAAAATAGAATGAATGAGAAGATGGAAACCCCATTTTCCGTGATGATTATTGCACATTGCATAGTGTATCAAAACATCTCACATACCAAATAAAAATATATACCTTCTACATGCCCACAAAAATAAAAAAAAAATTTTAAAAAATCTTGAGAGATGAAGGGAGGATTATTGAGTCTCCATACTAAGAACTTTTGGGCCGGGCCTGATGGCTCACACCTGTAATCTCAGCACTTTGGGAGGCCAAAGTGAGAGGACTGCTTGAGCCCAAGAGTTCGAGACCAGTCTGGCCAACATAGTGAGACTCCTAGTTTATTTATATATACCTATATATTTTTTCTATCACATATAAAAATGTTTTTAAAGTGAGATAAAAAAGAATATTTGATCTTTATTCAGTCATCTTAAATATAGAAAACATAAAAAATGTAACAGATGTTCCCCAACAAATTGGAAACCTTTCTGTGTCCTAAGCCTATGACTTAACAGCCAGTTTAACACCACTATTCAGAACTGAGAGCTTGGGCACTGCAGAGCACTATCACAGCAGAACATTTAATAAATTGTGGTGGAAGTCAAACCTCAGTCCATGCCACTCACCTCAACAGGACATTGCTCACCATGTGTCATTAAAATGCAATTCCCTTTGAGTGGACACAGTGCAGTTCTATTAACAGACATAGCTGCTTTTACTACTAGCAGTGGTTTAATGATTTTATGTCATTGCAATAATAGAAACATGACATTCAACTGTGACTACAGCTTGTATGAGTCTATTTTTGGAAAGCTGATTTTGCAGAGGACATGGAAATGTAGAGTCTTGGTTCCTGTTTATTTCCCAAAAGCCTTGGCCAGTAACTATTATACGTCACTCCCCTCTATAGACCTTTCATGACTCTCTGAAATGAGTGTAGTGATTTGAAGTACCAAACAATAAATTGTTCACAGAAAAAATCTCTTCTTTAGAAAAGGAGAATTGGGACTGAATCCAATTTTTCCATCAGAAATAACATCTCTCATGGAGTATTTCAATGCCTGAATCCTCACTCTTGACAGGGAAAAAGCAAGCAAATAGCAACAAAGATAATGAAAATAACACATTCTTTCTCAGTAGAGGACACTGCCATCTACCTTTTACAGACAAATCTGAAGCTTAGAGACATAAACTCCCCCAATGTCCTGTCTTCACACATAGACACTTATCACTGACAGTACTCAGAGTTCAACTTCTTTCAAATCGCAGCACAAGTGCTTTTTCTTATGCCTACAGCCAACTCTTTCATCTGTGTTCTGGATTCCAACCCCTCCTGTCTTTCCTAAGACCTTGATCCATCAGTGCTCTACCTTTGTTCCTGTGTTTTCACCTCTCCCCTTACCACTGGCTACTGGTCCTTTCAGTCTGTTCACATGCTAAAATCCTTACCATTACACACACTCACGCACACACACACACACACACACAAAGCCTTCTGTATACATCCAGTCACTGACCTATTTCCCTCTACAACAATTAAACTACTTAAAATAGTCCACATTTGCAGTCTCCCATTTTAAAATTGCCTATTTTCTCTTATCCGTCTATAAATACGTACATGATTTTCCTTGTTTTCTTATTTCAAACAATATGCTACAAGCATTTTGTTATCTGGCCTTCCCTCCTTCCAACCCACACTCACCATCCTCTGCTCGCATCTTTCTGGCCTGACTGCTCAAGTGAAATTTATCAATAGCCCCTAACAGTTAAAGCCAATGGCCAAGAGCAGTAATTTAACCATTACCAGCAAGTGAAACAAAAGACACCTCCTTCTTCTTTCGAAAAATGTTGCTCTCTTTTGGCTTCATGTTACTGATGCTTTATTCCTCCCACTTACCATATACTGGATACATATTTTCCCCAAGTACTGTGCCATCAATATAGTTAAAATAAACCTAAAAAGGTACGGAATATTGCAATATTACACACATTTAAGATCAAGCAGGTGGAATCTAAAGAAATCGAATATTTGCCTAAGTTACAGAGTAAGTAAAAAATATGAGGTAAGAACTCAGTTTTGTCTGATACCAAGGTACATTTCCAAAAGCACAGAAATATACCAAACAGTTGCAACCAACAAAACCCACCTACTCAAAGATTTAACAAATATTTACACTTTGCTTTTAATTTTACTTTTCAGAGGCAGTGTCTTGCTGTGACACAGGATGGAATGCAGTGGCACAATCACTGCTCAAAGTAGCCTCAAACTTCTGGACTCAAGGAATCCTCCTGCCTCCCAAGTAGCTGGGGCTACAGGTACATGTCACCGCCCTGGCCTTTGCTTTATTAACCTTAGAATTTTTTCTTTCTAGAATTGACATAAAGACTTGAAGCCCACATTGCATTCCTTCCCAATTTTTCTACCTTTCTCCTCAGAGAGAAAGACATTGTCCTTTAGTTGGCCTGTATCCTTTACATTCGAAAGTTTTTCTATTGGACTGATGCAGTCTCCTTTATTCCTGTCATCCTTTCCTTTTTCTGTGTCTGAATATTTTACATTCATTTTCTTTCCTGTTGGTGTGAGTTTATACATATTTAACATGTATACTTAGCAGTTTATAGATAATCAATACTTCTAATTTCTCTCAAACCAAATAGGGCATTTGAATGTGTTCACACTAAACGTCTTCCTCCAATGTACCACATTAATTTGTCTTGCTTTTGTCCTGTCAAATACCTTGCCTGATACCACCAAGAAATTTGTAGCATATATTCTATGACTCTATCAATCAATCATCTTATTTTTCACAGACAAACCTTACCTACGTGGACCTACATGTATATGAAAGTATATCTCAGTCCTTTGGATTGGAAGTTCAATTTTCTCTTACTGAGTTTCATTCTCAGATAGATAGATAGAGAGAGAGAGAAAGATAGACAGACCGACCGACCGACCATCTATAAATTCTAATTCTCACTCCTTTTTATGGGCATGTTTTTTCCATTTGGACTCACCCCTGAATTGAGGTTTGGCTAAATGTAGAATTCTAGGTAGACAATTATTTTCCTTCCATTCTTTAAAGTTTCATTCTGATGGGCATCTGGTCTCCATCACGGCTGCGAGACATCTTCTGTCATTCTGATTTCCATTCCTTTGATTGTAATAGATAATCTCATCCTTGATTGCTTTCAATATGTTTTCTGTTTATGTGAGTTTGGAAACTTCACTGCAGCAGAACTAGGCGAATATTTGTTTTTAATTAACAATATGGGATGTGGTACTCGTTCTGAAGATTGATATCGTTTTTTTACTTCAGACAAATGCCAAACTAGTGTATAATTCTTTTCTCTCTATTCTCCTTTTCTACAATTTCTTTCATGTTTTCTGAAGTATGTCATTTTATTTGTCTTACATTTTCACATCAAAGCTGCATGTCTGGTTAATTTAGTCAGAACTATTTCCAAGTCACTAATGCTTGTTTATATTTAACTACATCTTTACCAATGTATTTTCTCACAAAATCATACAGCTCATAGCTCCACAGTTCAATATTGGAGTCCTTCTCCAAGTGTGATGTCCGTAGTCATTTTTTATTATATCTATTTGAACTTTTAAACACATTCATTTTAATGTCTTCTCTGGACAATTCTATTATCTCTAGTTCTAGGGGTGTAAACTCTCCTATTTGTTGCATTTTCTTACTTTACATTATGAATTTCCATTGGGGATTTAAATATTTCACTCTTAAATCACCTCCATGGGGGTCATAACGGAAAGATTGTGTCTCCCCAAAATTCATATGTTGAAGGCCTTACCTCTATGTGACTGTATTTGGAGATCAGTTCACTGGTGTCCCTATAAGAAAAGGAAGAGACACCAACAATGTGCACACATAGAGACAAGGCCATGTGAGGACACAGAAAGAAGGAGGCCATCTGCAACCCAAGAAGAGGGTGCTTACCAAAACCAACCTGGTTGGCATTTGGATCTCAGACTTCTAGTTCCAGAACTGTCAGAAAATAACTTTCTGTTGCTCAAGCTAACCAGTGTATGGTACTCTCTTATGGAAGGTCAAGCCGTCTAAATTCCAGGAGCATTTTAGGAACCCCAGTCTACAGCAACAACCCCAGGGTGTCATTTCATATTCACCTCTTCACTGTTGTCATGAATTTCACTGAGTTTGTATTAGGTTTTGGTTAATTTCTCAACTTGCCCTTCTCATACTATATGCAAATTCGTAACTCACAAGTTTCCTTAAAGATGTCTCATGTGACCAATTTCTCAAAAATGATTCCTTTCCAATGATGGCTGGTAGTCAGAATTTTTCTCACTCTAATATCAAAGACATAGCAGAATAATCTCCTGTCTTAATATTTTTTGCAGGTAGTACAGATCCAGTGACCTTCTACCTGGGCTTCCCCCTGAGGGTATTAAAATGTCACACCTAGCATTTAATGACTGTTTCCCCTGATAACTCTGATGTTTTGTGCCTTTGATTACTGATGTTACCTTGAATTTCTTCTTCACTGTAGAATCTAAACGCTCTCTTTTCTTGTTTTTTTTTTTTTTTTTTTTTTTTTTTTTTTTTTTTTTTTTTTACCATGTATAAGCATTTCTAAAATCTTTCTTTCCTAATTTAATTGATTTAGAGTACTAGTAGAATTTTTCCATATTGGCTTAATTTTAAAATGCCAGATGTCTCTTTAGCTCTATTTCATTATGCCATTTTTCTTGTCCTCATCATATCTCTGACTACATATTCTGACAAGTAAAAGTTATTTTCTCTTTCTCTACTTGACAATGAAATATTGGTATTTCAAAAGACTGGTCTTCTCCTTCAATGGTCTTCTTGAAAAAACTAGTCTACTTCCAATGTTTCAAGTATCTCATTTTTGAACATTTTTGTTTGATATGTCCAATGTGAACCTGTTTTTTGGGTTATAGAACTGCATGACCACCATTAGCTTAAACTCAGAATGTACAGAAGGGAACTTATTATTCTTTCAAATAATCCCTCAGAAATTTGTAGCTTGGAATGTGGCACTGTCATCTTTCTGGATAATCAAAGCAGAAAACTAGAAACCATTGATAAGGGCTTCCTTTCCTCAACTCCCACCTCCAGTGGAGAGGCAAATCCCATTTTCTTAGCCTCCTTTACCTTACCATTATATAGCAGCTATCCTGAAGCCTCACCTGTAGAGAGACAGATTAGCCTCTTAGGATTTTTCACTTGCAAGACTTAATTATTAGCCAAATTGACATCCATGCCACTAATCAGTTTTATTCTCTTCCAGTTTTCCTTTGGCTGCCAGCGGTGTTTTCATTCTCTTTCTAAGAGTAACTAATCCATACTTTTGAATCCATGGATACTTTCAATGGAGTTCCTTTGCCTATAAGGATAAAGTCCAAACTCTAGCTTAAGAAACTGAATCTCGGTAATGGGAGACTTTGACTACTGGTCTAGACTTATTTTTCATAGGGTTCCATACCACCACTTTGAACTCCAATTCAATGAAGCTATTTTTAATTTCATGTTTTCATTTCAAGCTATTGCCTCTCCCTGGAATGATGTCCCTTTGACCCCTTGAATTCAGTATGACCTTCCCAAGTCTCTCATTCTTTTCTGGGGAAGTGGAAAACATCCTCCTTATCATCCATACCAGATATAGTTATCCTTGGTACCTATTGTACTCTTAATCCTATTGATATAAAAACATGCCTATCTCACACTCTGAGACTGTGAGAGGTTTTAAGATGGGGTTTCTCAACTTCAGTATCACATTGATATACTAGACTACATAATTCTTTGTTGTCTGAGCTGTCCTGTGAATTGTAGGATATTTAGCATTCCTGACTCCTAATCACTAAATGTTAGTAGCACTCATCCCCCACTAGACAAAACAATAAAAAATGCCTTCAAGCATTGTCAAAAGTGCCCTGGGTAAGGGTGAGGAGGGAGCATAAACATTCCTGGTTATCAACCAGTGTTTTAAATTAGGAACCATATTTCAAAAGACCTGTGTTCAAAGTCATAGCCTGCATTTCAAAATATTAGTTGGCTAAATGAGTACATAAAGAATAACAATATTCTAGTTATCAATAAATAGTGTGTGTATATGTATAAACCTTCATCTATCCATTAAATAATTGAAATACAAAATATTTCACTTATGAACTATACTTTTGAAGTAATTCAGAGACATAAAGTTCAAACAATATTACATACACGTGTTACCGAGATACACACACACACCACACCCCCCCACCCCACACACACATGTCATAGTGAAAGACTAAATGTACACAGTCAAGTAAGAACAATTAGCAATTTTGTAAATTGGCTGCTTGTTCAAATTTATTTTGCCAAAGCTAATGTTTAGTTAAGTCAACACTTCTGCCAATTATAAAAGCCTTCATTGAATGAATTTATGTTTGAATTTTAGCAACTCAGCAACTCCACATTTAACCTAAAGGAAATATAACCTCCTGGGCAACTGTCAAAACAAGTGACTACATTGACAACTTGTCCTGGAAATAAAAGCTAAAATAAAACTATTATATCTCTTAATTGCTCTTTCTTTAGACATTTACTTGATAAATGTTTAGAGAAATTTTAGAATATGGTAAACATTTTAAGGAAATAAAAAGATCTTCCCAGTTCTTTTTACTGCTACTAGAAAAGATAATTCATGTGTGCAAATAAGCTAAAGAAATTGAGTCAAAACGTTAAGAAAGTTTGAGTGAAAATGCCATCCTCGTGATTTATAAAAACCAGGAAATGAATCATAGAAAGACAACATGTAATGGTGGCCTTAGGGGGAAAAATTGTTCTCATCAGTATTACTTACAATGTTACAAAAAACCTGAGAAAGTCTTGACATTCAACAATAGCTGAATAGTTACCTTCATTTTAAGATTTTAGTTATAAAATCTCTGCAATAATATGAAAAGCTATATAGTCTATGTTTAAATTAACATTAGAAAACAAATTTTTTCATTCAGTTTGAGTTTGAGCAGACTTGTATGAAATACATCACATAAAAACATCTAGAAGAAAATACATGGCAACGCTAATGGTTATTTCTAGGTTGCATGGCTAACAGGGAAAATATGACTTCTTTAGATATATCAGTAATTTAAATTTATCTTCAATGGCTGTATATTTTTATATTTATGCAAATATGATAAACTAAACACAGATTTTGTTCTTTTACTCCTCTCAGATTTGAGAATATAGAAAAGCTTTCTTTTATTTTATTCATCATATGTTTCTATTATTTTGGCAAAACTTTCAGACACCACAAGGTGAAAAAAGCTCGTGAATTTTTATTTCTAGACTTTGCTATTTTAACAATTTGTTAATTAGTTTTGTAGACTAGTCCTTAGTCCTTAGATTAAGGGAGCAGGAGGGAAACTTCACAGACTCAAAAAGCATTACTGTGCACACTTGGTAGGATCATAGCCTTCTCCAAAAGCCTTTGTTGTTGTTGTTGTTATTGTTGTTAGGAAAACACTGGGAACGAGCAGGGAAGTTAGAAATCTAGATGAGTGACAAGCACACAAAATTTCCTACCCTTGGTCCCCAGATACCTCTAGTATATTAGGTTATTAATGTATGTTAAGGCTCATATCTTTTTGTCTTATACCTGACAAGCTAAAGCCTACCGCCTCATATCTGAACTATATTCAATCCATTTCTGAGTCTGTCCAGTGCTAAAGAACTTTAATTTTTTTAAAAAAAAACTGTATTATTAATTGACAAATGAAATTGTGTATATTTATCATGTACAGCATGTGTTTTGAAATATCCATACATAGTGAATTGGCTAAAAGGAGCTAATTAACATATGCCATTACCTCATATACTTATCATTTCTTTTCTGGTGAGAATGCTTAAGATATTAGGCTGATATATTCTCTTAGCAATGTTCAGTAATATGTTATTATTAACTATAATCATATGATTATATAATAAATCTCTTTAACTTATTCCTCCTATCTAACTGAAATTTTGTATTCTTTAACCAATATCAAGAACTTTTCATGCTAGTTAGAATATTAAAATGGATTTCAGGTAAAATAAAGGATGAAAAGTAGTTAGAACATTAATATCCATGCTCGATTTGGTGAATCTCTTATAGAAAGATGAGATGGACTAAAAGATTAGTTCTTAAAATTATAACCTGGGTAGATGGATTCTTTTGCTCTATGTGGCTTTGAAGAGAAAGCTCAAGAATATGAGACCACTGATAATTATTTCTCCAACAACTCAGTGAGGGAGGGACTATAGGCAGCTGCATTTTCTAAATGAGAAAACTGAAGTTCAGAGAAGAGAGTAATTTGTTCAAGGTTAAATGTTCATAACTTGTAAGTGGTGAAGGTGGACTGTGAACTCTAGCCACCTAACATCAGAACCGTGGTCTTAATTA
This sequence comes from Aotus nancymaae, assembly GCF_030222135.1. Classification (NCBI taxonomy): domain Eukaryota; kingdom Metazoa; phylum Chordata; class Mammalia; order Primates; family Aotidae; genus Aotus; species Aotus nancymaae. Next base: position 20,438,558 of record NW_026988473.1, on the reverse strand, counting down.
CTATGGTTTAACATCCCATATACAAAGCTCACATGACTGCAAAGGGTCAGATTCTGGAGATTCTGAAAATTTGTCAGGAGGACTATAATGACCTAAATATGTGAAGGTTCAGAATTCAGGAAGATATAAAATGAAAGAGTTCTATAAATATGGTGATTTTTTAAAAAAGGAGTTCAAGGTAAAGATTAAGAACAGATTTGAAATACTGCTACCCCCAAGTCAGTGAATGGGGTGGGTGGGTCAATTTTATTTAAAAACTCATAAAATGAATATACATTTGCATATGCATTAAAAATGACAAAAGAGAAATACATTAGCAATGGGGATAATGCAGAAGATCCTAAATGCAATAATTTGAGATTCCATTGACTTATCTACTTATTTTGATCGTTTCCATTTGCATAGTTATGTTTATCTATAGGATATTCTGGTCATTTCTAAGATAACCCAGTTTACCTGGGTAAAGCAGTATTCTGTGTTTGTTTTGTTTTTATCTCTGCTGTCTTGGGCACTGTGATGGCAATGGTTGTAGATGATGACTTAGTAAGCAAGCAACATTAAAAACTTACAAATTTGAAATTTGCTACATTGAAATGGTCATAGTCTCTCTCCCTCTATCCCTTAAAAGTAACTTATTAAAAAGCACTCCTCTATGTAGCAAGCAATGTGTCTGGAAAATTTATTGCAAGTTGTTATACAATGTTTTCAAAGGTGGGTATGTAGACCATATACACAAAAGTTTAAATGCCTTCTCTTCCAGGAAATCTTCGATATCACTGGAGTCTATAACTGATGTCATCTGTACTTGGATCATTTACCTCATTTCTGTCTTATATGGGATTTATATGTTTACATTTTCTGCCTCCCAGGGGAGTTCCTACATATTCAAGTGGTGTCTTACTCCTTGAATTCAACCTCCTTGACAGCTGAATGCAAGGGTGATGAGGGAGACACTCCAGCTGCCCATCATATAAACATTCTCCCCTTATGTCTTCCTAATAGAATCTAGAATTGGTGTGCCAATGGGCCCAGCCACATTGTTCAGGCTCCCCTAGAGGTAGAAGTGGCTACGTAATTAAGTTCCAACCAAAAAAAAAAAAAGTTCCAACCAATGGAACAGATAGTAAATTTTCCTGGTGAAACTTCCGGGGAAGCACTTTCAAAAAATGTGGACTGGTTAAGTTTGCATGTGATTTTTACCACCTACCCTTCTACTACCTTCTTTCTGAAACACGCCAGTTAGAGCTTCACCTTCCAGCTAGTGACCATGCATTGACCTCAGGTATAGAGGCTCTGATACTAAGAATGTCAGAGCAAAAAGATAGAAAGTGCTTGAGTCTCTATCAGACGAGCCTGAGATGAACACCTCCTGATACCTCTTCAGGAGGGGTTCAACCACTTTTTGTTTAGCTAATCCTTAAATCACTGTTTCTCACATCCAAATAGAATTTTAACTGATACAGGTAAGATAATCATACCAAAATAACAACAATAACAGAATCAAGTCTAAGACAATCTGTTGCATTTATATATCACTAAGCTGTGGACTTCCCAATAGCTATATGAAAAAGGATTTGTGAAAGTTTATAATGCTCTCATGAGCTAATAAAAAAGAAGTCCAAATCTATATCCAGCAAAATTTATTCCAGTCATTATAATTGAAAAAAAAAATTTCATAGGGTTTTTTGTGTAGGGAGAGTAAGTGATATCTTGATTGGTGAATTTTGGTAATTTTAGGATGATATAAATCAATATTCATATGCTAATTTCTTCTGGTGATCTTAAAAAAAAAATGTTAAATTTTCCAGTGGACTGTGAAAAGATTTCTACAGAAAAGGCAAACCCATATTGTTCTCTAGCGGTATGACCTGATTTCGAAGTATAAGTTAAAGAATATAGAAGAAAGAATAGTTTGTGTGATAATTTTATACTCTTCAAAATGAATCATTGTAGCTAGCTGCACACAAAAGCTAAATATCCACAAATAGGATACTAGCATTGTTGTAAAGTGCCTGAAATGCAGGTACAATTTTGGTAAACAAGAAGCAACGCACATGCTTTCTACTTTGGGGATGAAGTGGCAACCATATATGTTGATGTCTAAAAACTACAGTGTTTGCTCATAAAGATGGCCACCTATGTATACCTCAGATGAACCCAAAATGTTTCTAAAAGTAGAACTAAGATATTTATTAATTAGCAGTTTGTAGTTTACTCAAATGCTTTAGTGAGAAATAGAATCAAAGAGATCATCTTCTATAAAGAATAGAGAAACTGATTTTGATCTAGATTATTTTGAGAGTAGGTGTTACCATTTTCTCACCTTAACCACCAAAGGAAAAAAAATATTCAGCTTATATATACTAACTGAAGTATCTGTCATTATTGGCTTAAAGTAGTATTCAGGAATTAATGCCCAGGTATAGGATACTAAAATAAGAAACAAGGGAATGTCAACTGTGAATTCAAATGATACCCTGCTAGTTAAGAAAAGGAGATTTTTGTAAAGAAAAGGAGTTGTGTCTTAAATATGGAAAGCAGAGAATTCAGAATCAAAAAGCTGACAGAGACAGGGCAGCCTTAATTTACATGTCAGCTGTAATATCTGCCTTACAAGACTATTTACTTGGTAACTGGATGACATTCCTTAAAACTAGTTACCGTAGCAACTGCCACATGCTACACGTGGATCCAAGACAGAGAACATCTTCCTGCAAGAAACAAAAGCACCATCAATGTCTCAGAGGAACATTACCATTTTGAGCAATGCTGATTGTGTGAAGGAAAGGTGTTAGCCCCAATTCACTGTGATTTTTTTTCTCTTTAATTTCTAGATTCTAGTAGAGTGTCAACAGGGCTTTCAATTTTTTTTTCCACTCCTATTTATCACTTCTCTGTCTTTTTAAAATGTTAATTACCTAAATGTTACCTTTCCGTTAAAGCTGCTAAAAAGCTTCCCACAAATAAAACCTAATCTACCATCACAATTTCATTAAAGACATCTTTTCAACACTTTTATTTTCTTACCTTTGTTTCTTTGCTACTGCATTTTTTTCACCTTGAATACCCATCTTTAACTTCAAGCATATAAATACCCCCAGCCAATCATAGCTTAGCTCAATGTCATTCTTTCCCTTAAAAATCCCCATTTCCTACAAACAAATGTTAAACTCCACTACTTTTCTACTCCTTCAATTTTTCTAGTTGCTACCCTATTTTAAGCAGTGTATTAAATGTATTAGTATACTCGTTAGGGATCTGTTCTCCATCATTTACCCCACTGAATTTTGTGTAGTTCTTCATTATAATTTGGCTAATGGATTATCATATTGAACTTAGGATGTCTATGTACCTCTTTAGGCTACCCTGAGAGTGGAAACATCTATTCATATCTATATGAGAGTGCTTGAAATATACAGGTGTCAAGAAGTGTTATTTGACCTATATTTAGTAATAATTAAAATAATGTATCAAAATTGAGCACAAACTCATTCCCACTTTACAATAATGGTGAGATAGTTACAATTAATACTTGTATTTGCAGATGAAGATACTCAGCTTCGGAGAGGTCAAGCTACCGTCCTTAGATACAAAACTATCATATTAACTTGTAGATCAGTTGATATAAAAATTGAGCTGCAAAAGGAACCCAAGCTTCAGCTGCTAGGCACGGATCCTCTTTTGCTCATGAGATAATAAATTAAGAATCATTAACTTCTTTGTTTTGGACATGGGTTAGAACGTAGACATGAAACAGATTTGTCATGATGCAAAGGCTCAGCTGTAACAAAGGAAATCAACACCCAGAACCTTCCTCTCTACATGCCTATTTACTATCATTATATAAAGATCCAGAGCCAGGTAATAAAAACAAACAAATAATAGCATTCAACTCTATGATCTGGAACAAAGCTTATCTTTTCTCCAAGTCATTTCCTTACTTATAAAATGGGAGACTTACATTACAGGATCTCAGAGACTGCTTACCGGAATTGACTCTAAGATGCAGTATACCCCTTTCCCATATTACATATTTTTAGTCCTAGAAAGGTCAGATATTTCTATTCTGATAGAAAGTCCTAGGAAAGGATTCTCTGTTAGAGTTTTCCACTGTATTTTCCTATTTAATCAGAGCAATTACCAAAATACTATTACTGGTCTACAAGAATTTATTCCTATTTCCCCTCTCTCTCACCTCAATTCATACACACTCTGCTGCAACCACAATGGCCTTGTTGCTATGTTTTCAACTCAGAGCCTTTGAACTGGCTGTTTCCTGTACCTGGAATTTGTCTCTTCTGGGTAGATGCACTTCCCTTTTGCCTCCCTCAAATGTCACTCTCTTACCGAGGCCTGTCCCGGTCATCCTATTTAAAATTGTATTTGCATACTCCAACCTGTTCACTCTGTCATATTTTTTCTCTTTTCATTTTTAATTTACTTGATTTGTACTTCTGTTTTACTTATTCCACTAGAACATGAGCTCCAAGGTCATGAATTTTGTGTATGTGTTGTATCATAGTATCCCCAGCACCTAGAACATTGCCTTGTACAGAATGACTCCTCAATTTTTGTTGATTGTGTGAATGAATGAAAAATTATTCATCTATTCTTCTTTTCATTCATTCCTCCTAACAACTATATTTATTGGTGACCGCTAGGTACGGTTCTAGTTGCTGGAATCCACTTGATTTTTGAAGCCTCAGAGCCTCACATAATTTTACCCATTCTGGCTATTAAAAATTCTGTTGTATCCAATATGAAAAATGAGCACTCTTTTAAGTTAATAAAAGTCAGGTCTCTTATTTTATAAAAATCAAATGTCAAAGTTTAGAATAAGAACATTAACTCCAGCTCCAAAAGTGTGTCCTTGAAATTTGTCTTGTTTTGACACAAACAAAAAAGGAAAATGGAAAACTTTAGCTTTTTTGTATATCATGAGATTTGCAGGCTATTAGGCTGAATTAGCTCCGGTTGCCTGAAGGATGTCTTAGGTAACTGCAGCTATCCACAAGCATTACCGCATCTAATTCTTGATGCCATGCTTTGGAGAAAATATAAAGAAATCAGAGAAATTGCAAAGAGCCCCTCTCACAATGATAAAATGCAGGAGTAAACCAGAACTGTGAAAAAGATCAATTGAATTAAGAACATGCAGCCTGAAAAACCACAGATTACTGAGGGGAAGATTTTTTTTCTGTAAATATTAAAGAGCAATCAAAAGAAAGAGGCTATTATCCTAATTATATAATGGGATACTGTTTTAAAAACACTCTAGTTTACGTAAGTGAGAATCTGCATTGAAAAGTATTTCTTCACTTCTGGGGAAATGTAGCATTAGAAGCCAAAATGGATTTCCCCAAGCCACCATTTTGCATAAGTGGATTCCTAATTGATTCTAGTAAGGGTTATGAAGGACCTACATGGGGATGACCTTCCTGCTGATAAACTGGGATGAATAGCATTCTGCTTTCATTGGAGAAAGGATAAGGAATTAGTACGATATGCACAGAGTGATTGTTGCAGAGAACCACTTTCATTAAATTGAGAGAATTAACACAAACAAAAAAACAATTGTTCAAGTCTTTGAGTTATTACAGTAAAAAATAGAGCTGTATTCTCTCTAGACTAGAAACACAGCCAACAAAAATGTATACCCTGAGATCTACAATAGGCAGGGAAACTTAAAGGAGCCACCATTTTGCTGTGGAAAGACACAGATTATAAGTCATGAGATATGGGTCTTTCTCTAGGTTCTATAATTACCTTGCTTTACAAACGATGGTAAGTTATTAACTTCTGTATAATTCACTTTCTTAAACTGTTAAATAGGGTTAGTGGTGAGACCAAGTACCGTATGGTGTTGAATGATATCTCCTCTTAAAATGAGAAAGCATGTAGGAGAATCAATTTTTCCCAAAAGAAAAGCATTATTTAAATGCCTATTTAATTATAGTAGACTTCTGTAGCTACACTGGAGAAATAAATTATTCTTTGGGACCTATCATATCCTGGTGTTCAAATTTTCCAAGACACATTCCCTAGAATAACCAATCAGGTTTTTATAAGCAGGAATCCTTTCCAACAAGGACTGTTCTTAATCATGACCATGCAACATGGTGAGTGTGGAGAATGCTGGTAAAGAAATAGTGAGTCCAGAGGTATGTCCCGGTCAAAGTAGGTGTATCTGAGATTTCAAAAGAGATGTAATGTACTCAAATTAACAAGTCAATGGAGAGTTAGAAATTTGAAGGCAAAAAATGATGTCAGAATGCAAGAGTGTGACGAATAGGAAGTAAAGGTTGAATATCTCTGGGTAGCTCTGACAAATTTTACCAACACCTGTCTATCATCACAGGAGATAATAATCACGGTGACCATGGTTGTTTAGACCTATCAAAAATATATCAAAAATATTTTATAGGTGTCACTCTTCTTTTAACAGACTCATTTGGAATTAATTACAACTTTGTTCCTCTTATGTTTCATCCTTTTATCTGGTCTGTAGTGACCAGTCTATCTTTCCAAAGGAAAAAATGATTTCTTTTCTCTCTGTTGTGCTCAGTGTGGGCCCAGTTAGTGAAAGTCTCTTCACTGGCAAATAGGAATTCCCCAAATATTCTGTATTAATATTCCTTGCAAACATTTCTTTGGCTCTGCTACATCAATGCACACATTTGGCTAATAAGAAAGTTGTTAAAGTGTGTCCCAACATCATCATTTCTTTGGTTAAGTTGTGTGGTTGTGTGTGTGTGTGTGCATGTGTGTGTGAACTGTCAAGTCCTAAACAGAATCTTTTCCCTCTTTGAAAATCATTCTAAGGAGAAGTCATTCTAGTTTCACTTGCTAAGATGTAGTATTTTGCCTTTTTTTTTTTTTTTTGCAAGCCATTCCACATAAGATTATAGTACTTTTAGGCTCATACAGTACTAGAATTAAGATAAGGACACCACTTTGATTTTCCAGTTTTTTTTTTTGTTTGTTTTGCTTAGCCATACCTATCACCTTAGATATTGAATTATTATCTTCAGGGACAACCACTTTTTAAAAACATTTTTCATGCACTTTCTAACATACCCTAGTTTTTTCCATATTCATTTCACTCTTTGCTTTGAAATTTTTCACAAATAATCACACCCATCTATCTTAAAGGCAGGCAGTGGGTCAGTGGGATCATCTGTGGAGGAAAGTTGGAGGATTATGAGAGATGGATGGCACCTAGAAAATTCAGAAACATCTAGAGGGTTATATATCTTATCTTTTAAGAACTCAGCTATCCTGTGCATTTATTCATCATGTATAGAAGAAATAACAAAGTAATAACAGGAATTATAAATTATTGTCACATTAGTAACTTATTAATCATGCATGAGGTGCTAGTACTATGTGTCTCTATATCTATCTGTCTGTCTGTCTGTCTGTCTTCCCTGTTGATATTTTTGTTACTTCATCCTTGACCTTAAAAATCACCTTAGGAGTTAGCAATTTACTATTAATCCTATCTTACAGATAAAGTCTTGGGACAAATCTCTATTATATAGCTTGTCAATTCCAATTACAGAAACAAGCTATACCTGGTATATCGTATGCTACTGCAAATTTATTAATAGCTATTTATAACAGATTAATGCATTGTATTTATTTAATGTTATTTTCCCCTATATATACACAGCTAATTAACTTGGTTTTTCTCATAACCAATACTGAATGAGCTCAATGATTAGACTTGTAAAAGAAATAATCTACCCCTGTTTTGGAAAATAAAAACATATTCCATAAAAAATTATGACCCTCTGCTAGACTCAGAAGTGCCTCCTTTCAGGCATCAAAGTTTATGTCAAATCCCTCTGACGCTGTGCTTAGCTATGTTTCTTAAACACCTCCGACCCTCTTATGTAAAATTATCCTTTAGCTCATGATTCAGTGATTCTTTAAAATCCTGATACACAGGCACTTAGAAAACCACTCACCATAAAAGAAGGAAACAAAAACATCCCTATTAATAATTATTTAGGCATTTTACTCCTTTCAACAGTTTCCACATCCATTATCTTGTTTAAGTTAAAGAATAAAGCACTGAAATAGAAACATACATTTTGTTAAACATTTTCACTTTCTTTTCCCAGTTCAAGTTAAAGGATAAAATCATAGGTGTATACTTGCTATTTGTGGCAGACACTATAGCAGATTATTGATAACCATTCTTCTCTTCTTTCTCACTGTTAAGAAGTCAAATTTTAGCTAGGTTCTTTCCTTCCCAGATAAATATTTCCTTCTCCTCCTTCCAGTGATGTGTAGCATGACTAAGTTAAAAGATGCATCTAACATTTGTAAAACTACCTTAAAAGTGAATGGGAACCTGTCATTCTAAACTCCTTTTGCCCTTCTGCCTCCTAGAAGGTGAATGCAATCAATGTAATTGCTGAAGTTCTAGCAACCATCTTGGCTAACAAGGATTAGAAGCACATCCTAGGGATAATGGAGCAGTCATCTAGGAGACAAGTTTTCTGAAAGAATTTGGAGAGCTGTTTTTAGCAGGGCTAGACAGCTAACTTTTGGGCTCCAACTTTGGTGATATATAATATGTACATATTGCATAATCTTCATAGCAGTACTATGAAATAGGTATGAATATCTCTACTGTAAAAAGGAAGATATAAAGCTTCAAAGATTTTAAGTGATTGACCTAAGACCACAACAGAATCCATGGTTTAGAATCACAATTCCTAGTACGGCTCTGGTAAAAAAATGGTTTCTCCAAATTTGCCTGTTTACCAAATTAAAATAGGACCTAATTAAATAGACACACTTAGTTTATAGTCAGATAATGAAAAGAGAATGGATAATTTCCACTATGAAGGCCGGATTGGGCGACAGTATTAGTATAGTGGCCTTCGTTTCATGCTACCATGTTAGTTTCAAGAAAGTTTTCTGCATTTTTTTTTTTTTTTTTTGGAGAAAGAAAAGGAAAGGAAAGAAAAGAAGAAAGGAAGGAAGGAGGGAGTGAAGGATGGGGGAGGGAGGGAAGGGAGGGAGAAAGAGAGAAAGAGAGAAGAAGGAAGAAAAAATGGCAGGAAAAAGAAAGGGAAAAAAATGCTTTTAAAGTGCCAAGTAGTAGATGTCCTGAGCTACTTGTAAATCTAAGTATAAACAAATAGAAAAAGACGCAATATCCTTTATGTAATAATTAACAGAAGTAGATTCTTGTTTTATTGGAGTGGGGGACAGTTTTCTAAAAGTTTAGCAAGTGACAATAATTTTGGGTAAAGTCAAAGAAAGTGAAACAAAGAGTACATTGGATCAGATTACTATTCATGCTGAAATAAGAGGGAAGGTTTTGAAGCCACAGCAACAGAGATGAAGAACGAAGATGGCAATTGTTTCAAGGGCAAGCAAACAGTAGAGGAGAGAAGGTCTTATACTGCTTCAATCACAAACTTTTCTTTTTGGTTTGGATTTAGCAATTTAGCTGAGATTCCTACATAAATGCCTCAGGTTCATTCATTTTTGTTTACTAGGTTTCAACAGTTCTATTTCTTACTGTATTTTCCTGCCAAATTTTGACTGAAGATGAAATCTACTGGGAACACAGAACTTTACTCCATGAGTAAGACTGGATCTTGGGGCTATCATATTGCAGGCACAGGGAATCAAGTACAGAAATACTCATGACTGGCTCAGGCTTTCTATCCATCAACAATAATACTTAGCATTTATTAAACACCTACAACATAACAGGTATTTTGCCTCTATCACCTAAATTAGGTCTCATAATCCCATAGCAGAAACACGGTGTGGTTAATGGAATTGACTCTGAAGTAACCCTTCCTAGTTTAAAATCTAATCTGCACATCCTTCTCATCCTGAGACTTTGGTCATGTTGTTCATTTTTCCTATCTTGTAGTTTTCTTGTCTAGAAAATGAGAATGAAATTAACCTATTAAGGGGGTTGAGAATTATTAGCTAAAATATATTGTCACAGGATCCTTGGAGTGTCACTTTTCTGGCCAGAGACCTCTGTGGCTGATGGTGCCTTTGCCTGAGTTTTGCTCGTCCTGCTGGGCTTGTTCCTCCCACTTAGCCTGGCAAGCTGCACTTGGTTCATGTTACCGGCCTGGATCCCATGCCTGCCACACGTGAGCCAGGAATGGAGCATGGAGCAGCGAGGGGTGTGTGAGTGAGTGAGCGTGGGGTACAGCCAGGCATGCCGGCTGCAGCATGGCAGGTGGCTCCAGGAGCCACCATGGGCACCGGCCCTCTGTGAGACTGCGGCTAGACCAGGCATACCATGAGCAGCTTCCACAGCTGGCACCAGGGAACATGGTGGCACCTGAAAACTTGGAGATGCCAGGAACTGCAGAGCCCTAAAGAAGGTGTCAGCCCTGGCTCAGGGAGCTCCTAGATCTGGGTTCCCCAATGGGCTACAGCTCTTCTCTTTTCTTCTACTTATTGCCCACTATATGGCAAGAAAAAGTTTATTTCAGTCCTGTTTGTGTTACAGCTTTTCAGCCCTGCCATTTGGCAGATACTGAATTCTTGTCCTGCATCCAGGAAGAATGAAGTATGTGGACAAGTGACGGGCAGAAGGTGAGCAAGGCAAAGAGGTGCTTTATTGAGTGACAGAAGAGCTTAGAGACCCACAGTGGGTAGCTGCTCTCTGCAGGCAGGTGATCCTATTGTCTGCCTGAGTCTGGCTGAGGACAGGGATTTTTATGGGCTTCAGAGGAGAGAGAGTGCGTGCTGATTGTTTAATGGGTGGCCATGGGCAGGCCTGGGAAAAGCACTGTAAATTCTCACTTGGGTCCACAGAACTGGCAGCCTGGACCTCAGGCCTCAGGTCATCCCTGGCCTGAAGATTAGCTTTCACCAGGCACCTGCCCCTTTCCCCCCAGCAGCCTGTCAGCTCCTGCTGCCCTTATCCTACCATCCATGGTGCCCAGGATGCCGAGGTTGTTCCTGCAGAGGGGTGCCTTCAGTCCCTTGCCAAGCCACTCTTAGCCCCCTCCAGTCTCTCTCCCACGTTCATCAGCACCCAAATTTGAGAACAGGCTGAGGCAGCAGGGGGCTAGTATGTGTCAGTGCTGCTTTGAGCGTGCACACACCTTGCTGGGTCATGACAGTGCCCGGGCTTAGCCACAGCTTTGCTCTGAAATCAGTACAGGCACTGGGAGTAGGGAGAGGCCAGGCAGCAGGAGCAGGCACTTCTGAGCCTGTGGACGCAGGGGGTCTTCCTTAGCCCTTAAGAGTGCAGAGATGCCCAGTCCATCGATACAGATGTGGCTGGGCAGCTACAGCTGTGCTCTGGAGAATGGGTTCCCACCCCTTCAACTTGGAAGCGGGTGGGGCTTCCACCTGCTACCAGCTCTGTGGAGTATGCAGCCCCCGCCACGCCTCCCGCACTGCAGACAGTGCCATGGCAGTGGCCACTCCAGACTGGCTGCTGCTGTCATCAATATCATGTATTCAGAATAGCCTGTCATCTTATATGGTTTGCTACTATTTTTGTTGTTCTTGTTTTTATCCCTTTCCTCATTTCACTGAGAAGAAAAAGGAAGCTGAGAGGCTGTACCCAGTGAATACATGTCAAAGATAGTATTAAGCTTTAGGGTTGCCACCTCTAAAGTTGGTCATCACCCTGGGACAGGCACCATCTTGTGTTTCATTCATGTAGAGAAATTTCAAATGGTAAAAAACACCTTTTCAGAATGTTCATTCCTAAAATTTAAAAAGAAAGTTCATCTCTGAAAATGCCACGTATTGCAAACTTGGACATTTTTCCACCCCACAGGGTGAAGGTAGATCACCCCTTCTCACCTTCTCATTACAGCCTTCATTTCAGCTGAAGTGCTGGGCACAGTCAGCTTCCAGCTGCCTAACTATACTATTAAAGGGCTGTATAGTATGAATCTGTGTTATTAGTGGCTTCATGACAGCCACAAAAGGAACATGATTAGTTTTTCATCTTTGGAAAGAAAGCTCTTAGTCTAATAGGACTAGAAGCCACTCTGCTGCCTTGGCTTTAACATCCTCCTCCTTCCTAAAAATGCCTTTCATGCTGTCCACAAGGCTCTCTGTCCAAGTCAAAATTGTTTTCAAGTCACCACCAAGGTGTTTTCAAAATTAGAGTAATTTGAGGTAAATTCTCATAAACATCTTTCCTCTCTTCTTGCTTTTCAATGTCTACTTAAGAACAAACACAAACTCAACTCCAATGCTTTTTATAGTTCAAGCCCAATAAAAAACGTTAAAATTCCAATAAGCAATAACATCTTTTTACCGCATTTTAGTACTAAAAACTAAGTGGTTCTAAGACCGCTGTGGCTGTTAGTACTTAAATGGCCGAATTATCTTAATTGTCTCAGAAGTGGTACTAAAGTTTGAAAAAGCAAGAGTGCCTATGTGAGAAGAAAGGGAAAATGCCATCATTATGTTCATTTTTCAGAAGGGAACATTTGTCTGCATTTCGGTCAACAACAAACCATTTTCCAGTAAATCAAAACTCAAAGAGGTATGGGTGGCAAAGTTCTATGGCATATGCTATCCTTGATTGAGTTGTAGTAAATGTAACTTTACAGTGGAGAACGCTACTTTGCAGAACTATGAGTCCATTTGATTCCAATTTAATCAATTTGAAATTCCAAGCTGCCCCATTTTGAGGCTGAGGCACACTGCATTACAATGCATGAGACACATTTTTCTGTTTAGCAGAGAGCTCTTTGGACTCTTGATGCCCAAGTCAATGTCAAAAGACGTCTGAGAGTCTTAGGGAGGCAGACATAGATTCGAGTTGAAGAATACACTCAACTTGAGCACATCTCACTGAGAAGAACCACTTACCTGAAGGCAAAGGGAAAAGAGGGTGTGGATGAAGTAATAGAGTCAAGAACCTCACAGATCCTTATCAGGTAAATAAGCTTATCTTCTATAACAAATTATCTCTTTTTTCACATTGATATCTTAACAAACTAACAAGTATTATCTTGTCCTAAGTCCCAACTTCTTTACCAATATTCATAACTTTAACTGTTCCTTCTCACTGCCTGCCAACTCCTGGAAAGAACTATCTATACTAACAGTTTACATGACCTTTCTCTCTGTTCTCTTGGGCCCATTCCTAGAGGCCTTCACTCTCTGTTCACACACAGAGGATTCTTGACCAATCACACTCTTTTTCATTTTGAAATGCCCAGTGATCATTTCCCAGTCCTTGGTTTACTTGAACTATTAGCAACTCTTGGCAGAAGTGATTCATCCCTTTTCTTTCTAATGCAATCTTAATTTGGTTTACAGGAGGACCTTTATATATGGATTATCCTCCTACCACAAATGTTCTTTCTTCTTAGTAGTCTTAGTTGGATATGCCCCATTGTCCCTACCTGTATGAAATGGAATATCACAGGAATCACCCACAGATCTGTAATCTTCTTTTATTATACTTGCTTCCTAGATGCTTCCATTCAATAGCATGACTTTAATTTTCATTCATATGCTGATGACCAAATTTATATCTCCAGTCTCAATCTCTCCTCTAAACTACAACTTTTTATTTGATAAAGTAATTAAAAGTTAAGTATCTTAAAATTAAAGCTTCCCAAAGACACCCTTAATATCTACTCTCTCTAAATCCAAAATGTAGTTTGTTTTTTTTTTTGATCAAATTAACTGGCAATTCCATCAGACCAGACCAAAACATTGCTTTAGTCTTTACTCCTCTTTCTCATATCTCACTTCCAATCCATCAGCAACTACTATTGGTTCTAGATTCAAAATATACTCTGAGTTCGCCCACTTCTCACTATAGCCACTGCTGTCTCCCTGGTTCAAGATACTGTCTTCTTATACTTGGATTCTTGCAAGAGACTTCTAACCATTCTCGTTACTTTCACCTAGGTATTATTTGGCATGTAGATGTCAATAACTTTTCTAAAACTTGAGTCAGATCAGATCATTTCTCTATTTGAAACCCACCTGTGCCGTCTTAAGGTATTCAGAGTGAAATACAGATAACATATCATGACTTCTAGCATCCTAACATTTTGACTGCCTTTGCTTCCAATACCTCCCAGCTTACCCATCAGGTTCACACCAAGCTCCTTACTGTTCCTTAAACACCCCTAGGATGTTCTCATCTGCAGGCCTTTGTACTTGCTGCTATAACTGCGTTGAAGCACTTCGTGTGCTTTCGTGAGGCCTCTCTTCAAAAGTACCTTTATCAAGAAAGCTTTCTATAATCTATATAAAATAGCATCCCTGGATCTATCATTTTTGGTGACTTTATTCTGCTTCATTTTTCTTTGTGACACTTAACACCTGACATATTTTGCATTTGTTTGTCACTGGCTATCTTCCCCAACTACATATGAACATAATGTGGACTTCCTTTTCTTCACACTTATATCTTGAGTGCATAGAATAGTGCCTGATTGGATCACCTGAGGTCAGAAGTTCAAGACCAGCCTGGCCAACATGGTGAAATCCCATCTCTACTAAAAAAAATACAAAAATTAGCTGAGCATAGTGGCAGCACCTGTAATCCCAGCAACTTGGGAAGCTAAGGCAGGAGAATCACATGAACGAGGGAGGTGAAGGTCGCAGTGAGCTGAGATTGTGCCACTGCACTCCAGCCTGAACAACAGAGTGAGAATCCATCTTCAAAAAAAAAAAAAGTACCTGGCACCCAGGAGGTTTTTAATAAGTTCCAGAATTACCTGAATAGTTGTTTCACAGACGTTAGCAGAATCAACAAAATGAAACTTTCCCCTACCTGATTTAGAAGGAAATTTTAAAAGTCATTAAGAATGACACATTTTGGGAGTTTCTTGACTTTCAAAATATATAAAACTGGCAAGGCAATCTCAGCAGAGAGAAGAGCTTCAGACCAATCTACCTTTTGACACTACCTTGTGTCACTTTGTAAAGGTCATAGATATTTGAAATAAAATTTTCCTTGACATAATGAAAAGGGAGTCCTGGCAAAATAATTATGAAATATTGATTTAGAGAAATCCAATGGTTCAGGCATTCTGAAATACGGGTCCAGGGAGCCAAAAATTACTGGCTTGTGATGACTTGGCATTTTTCTTAGCTTGCTTGAATTCATCTTTAGCTTCTGCTTATCCATAATGCACATGCTCAGAACATTTGGCTGAGTGTTCTGCTCCCAGTAATATTTCTCCATATCTATTAACATATAACCACCTCAAATTAATGGCTCTGCTAAATTAAACCTGACGCGGTTCAAAATGCAAGCCAATCTGTTTTCAATTCCGCAATCACTCATCACTCTTGTTTTATTAATTGTAGAGGCAGAAGAAGCTTAAGATGTATTAACTTTGTTAAACAAAATCTGATTTTTATGACTCAACTGTCAGTCTTCACAGTTCAGCAAAATTTAAAATATATTTTACATTTTCTATATTATCTCTATAGACATTTGTAGAGTTCTCTGAATTTTTACACAATATAGCTGAAACAATTGTTAATTTTTGTAGACCTCTAATGTACCTATCAATTCTTATTTTACTCAACCAAAAATAAGAAGCAAACAATACAAAACCCCAAACCTCAAATGATAAAGTATTTATTCTACAAAAGCATTTCGCTTACCCTTTGAACACAGATTTGACTTATCACCACCTTCATATTTACAATGTCTTAGGGGAATAGTTCATGCCCACCATTAAGAAGGAGGTTTTATTTCATGAGATGCAGCAAATAAGAACACAAACAAAATATATCACAGCACAAACTCTTCTAAATCTTATCACTAACATCTAATTCTTCTCTGTAGAGCTCACTATCTTCCCTACCTCCTGAGACCCAGATTAGTTTGTTTCTTTCTACCTCAAGGAACCATTCTGTCTTCCCACTTGTTTTGTCCTCATAGGTCTCTGTATAAAGTGGGTGTCCATTGTCATTAAAATATGCGTCCTATTTCCACTTGCTTATCACTTATTCCTCTTATATTATTCTGAGCCATTTAGCACTCACAGCTTAATATAAGTATTTTTGGAAACAAGATACTCAATAATATATGTTCAAATGTGCATGATCACATTTTGTAGGGAGCAATTAAGAATTGTGAAATAGCCTGGACTAATTTGTAGCCAACCTACCAGAATTGACTGACAAAAATGACTATTAATTATCATGTCTTGCTTCTTTACTACAGCTGAGTTTAATTTTCATGGCTTTCATATTAGCAAAGTAACACAAAAATGAACCACTCTTGTGACTTTACCATATGATGATAAAGGCGGAGCGTCTGAATAAATATTGTAACTGAATGTTGTTATGCTGTGTAGCTAACATTTGTCTCAAGTAGAAAAAAATAAGCTATATAGGCATTATATTTATAAGGTACATGATAATTATATAGCAAAATGGAAAAATATTTAGTACAAATGAAAAAAGACGTAGAAAAAACACTTCAAATATATGCATGCCATGTGTTAATATGGAAAAAAAGAATTGAACAGGAATATAAAGAAATAAAAAATAATCTTTATTTTAGAGTTGTAAGGTGTCAAAGAAAAAGGCACCACATGGAATTAAAAGGCAAGGAAAGCTTTATTCAAGACATTGCAATAGGGGAGAGGGATTGGATTCAACTCTGCTGACACAAAAAGGAGGAGGGTTTTAAGTGCTGCGCTAAACTGGTAGAAAAGTACTGGAAGATGTTGAGGAGAGGTTGGTCAATACGTTTACAAATTGGTACTTGACAAAGTTAGACTCTTACTTTTTAACAGAAACTGGGAGAGTGTACTCTATCTTTCTTGGTTACATTTTGAAGAGATGGTTCCTAGGTCCTTGAAAATACATTTCTGAGCTATAAAACTGGCAAGCTGGGAGAATATTTACATCCCCAAAGGAGCAGAGAAAGAATTTATAATTGTAAGTGTTATAAAGAAAAGAGATTCAGGACCCAATGGGAGGAAACCTTTTTAAAGTTTAGTCAAGTCAGGAAGAATATTAGTCTTCTTGGCCAAGAATTACAAGTAATATTTTTCTACTGACTTTATTTTTGTAATATTATTTAGTTTCTATAATTAAAATCTAAAAAGCAACCAAAAACTGCCCTATTAACAAGTACGTTAGTCTGCTTTCATGCTGCTAATAAAGACATACTTGAGACTGGGTAATTTATAAAGGAAAGAGATTTAATTGACTCACAGTTCCACAAAACTGGGGAGGCCTGACAATCATAGCAGAAGGTGAACCAGGGGCAAAGTCACATCTTACATGGCAGCAGACAAGAGAGCTTGCACAGGGGAACTCTCCTTTATAAAACTATCAGATCTCCTGAGACTTATTCATTATCACAAAAACAGCACAGGAAAGACACGTCCCATGATTCAATAACCTCCACCTGGTCTCTCCTACAACACATGGGAATTATGGGAGCTATAATTCAAGATGAGACTTGGGTGGGGACACACTCACATCATATCAAAAGGTTTTTAACTCACCAAAATGTTATTTTGAGCAAGAGATAAGACTCTCACTCATGTGGCTATTTCTTAAAATAACCTTATATGGTTGGTGAGTGCAATATTTCCTACTGTAGAACAACTTTGAAGTCACCAATGGAACAGATCTGAGGATATCCATTGCCCCTACTTATGGCTTTCTAATTCCTCCATAAGTCAAGTATCAGATTACTTGATGGGTCTGTACATTATAATCATTAAAATGAGTAAACATGACTATAGAGTTCTCTTGACTAATTCTTTTCACTTTCTTTAATTATCCTTCCTACTAAAATTTCAATTTTCCTTAAGCAAAGCTGCTCTAAGTAGCTC
Organism: Aotus nancymaae; assembly: GCF_030222135.1. Classification (NCBI taxonomy): domain Eukaryota; kingdom Metazoa; phylum Chordata; class Mammalia; order Primates; family Aotidae; genus Aotus; species Aotus nancymaae. The sequence continues at coordinate 20,420,757 of NW_026988473.1, read as the reverse complement.
CTGTCACTCCAATTAACTATTAAGTATTTAAACCTGTGCTTCTGAACAACATTTCATACACGAGTTCATGTTTACTCATATCATGAGTCTGATAATATTTTAGAGTTACCACACATTTACCCAGGAGCTTTTAGTCTAAGCTCCATTCCATTTCATAAGAACTAATGTGATAATAGGCTACAAGTCTTGACCAGGGAGTAAAGAGAACTGGTTTCTTGTCCCAGTTTCATGATGAAATAGGTACATAACACTAACCAAGGCCCGTAATGTCCCTGGCCTAACATCACAAGTCCAAATCTGTAAAATGAAAATGTTAAGCTCCAAAAATGCTAAGACCCCTTTCAGCTGTAATATGTTATGATTCTAAGATTCTACCATCTTATGAAATCCTTGTGAGGCAAAAGTTAGTTTATGTTTGTTCAAGTTTTAGGTAACATCTAGAACTCTGCACTCTACGAGGCAAAAGACTAATGCTGGTGGCAGTTTTAGAATAAGAATCTACCTTCTGTGAAAGCATTCTTTAGTGAACCAGGCATGGGAATATTTTGATTTCCCTAGGTCTCTTCTATGGGAGTTTCTAGAAATAATCATGCTGCCAAGCTTTAACTCTTTTATTAACAGCTGAGTTTTTAAGTGTCAATTTACTGTTTCTATAAGGCCTACACAGCTTCCATCATATTAAAATATATATATACAACCTCATAAGATATTCACCAGTGTCTACTCACTGTAAACATATACAAGGAAAGAAATTAGTATAAATTTATTCATGTTTTATATTAATATTTTACACATCTGAGAGCAACTTCATGTATTTGAAAAAGTAAATGAAAAGGCGTGCAAGGCATATTACTTATTTAGGTAGTATATACACATGGTTTATACATAGAATTAAGAAGCCCTTTTTCTAAGAAATGCATACCAGCCCATCATCCTCATTTTTCAAAGTTGGCAATCACTGGTCTACATGTATCAATCAGTACTGAGTTTGACATATACTCACTTTTGGGAAGTGGGGAGAAATGTCTTCAAAGTCCTGAAATATTGTTTAGCTTAGGTCATATTTAAAATCTGGACAAATATAAATGCAATAGCCAAACCTAAATAAAATGGATTATTCCTCTAAAGAGAAATATATCCTTTGTGATATACCCCAAAATCAGAATTGCTCAAATAACAGAGGTTGCATTTTATGAGTTGTGCTCTTAGCTGGTTACCCAAGGGACCACAATGTTAATATTTCCTTTCAGAAATTTGTATAATTAACTCTCTTTACTCCAAGACCATCTACTCCTGAGGAACATTGTGTAAGAAATTTGGATGTGAGGTGGTCTCAAACAGCCACTACTGAAACTTGCTAGACAAAGCACTGAAAATTCTACCTGCTACATGGCACAGACTTTTCCTCGAAATTCGCACTCTTTGAGAATGGCAAAGCTTCTTTATCTGAAATGTTTCTAACCATTCTTGCTTTACTTTAGTGAAGTATGATTACAAAACTTGTATCAACCCAGACTGCCAAGTAGAATATACCAAGCAACTGATTCCATCACAGTCTTTGTTTCCCAAGTGGAAAACCAAGGTTGTATGCCCTGAGTCTGAGAACATTTCAGAATGTGAAAATAGTTAAGTTACTCTGTGTTTAGTATGCAGAGGAAACTGTTATTTTCCTGAGTTTGTTGCAAGGGTAAAATTAACCTATGAGAAACTAAATGGGTAATGCAAGTTAAAATACTATACCATTCCCTGAAAGCTCAACAAGGCTTGGCATTTTCCTCTACCAGTGTTCCAGTGAACGGCTATTTGGATACCTGCCAAATGAATGAAGCACAATACAGATGGATTCTCTTCCACTGTTTTCTGAATTATATTCCTCAAGTTGTTTGCCTTTACCCTTTGGAAAGCCCTGTGCCCTTGACAGCTAAAATGATCTGAGCTGAGTGGTGCTTAGAAGTAATTTAAAATATTATCAACTCATAAAAACAAACACAATAGTGACAAAAAGCTCAAAGACTTGGCTATAGTAGAGAATTTAAAGGGAACGCCCTCAGGGGAAAGACTAACAGATCTTGGTTTATTTACCCCAGGCAATAAATCATGATCTAGACAAATTGAGGCATATTGAGACTTGGTTGCTTAATGGATAATCCATTGACCTTTTAATCCCCTTAAATCTTTTTCTGTATTCATTTTTATGTACCAGGCAGGCATGTCGCATGCCAGGCAAAATTGTTGTTCCGGGAAGAGGTGAGTTTGTTAAAGAGAACATCTGGGACACCATAACTATTATTCCACCCCCTAGTATTTCTAACGTCCTCCTGATACCCTGGAGAAACTGAGAACAAGGGTAGAAGGGAATGTTTCATAGCACATTAAGTTAAAAAAATACTTGTTTTCCATAACTCTTGAGCTAAATATAGATCCAAGAACTCTGCTAAGTCCCAGTATGCTGACAATTAGATGTCTTGATCAAGTGAGAATGCCTTGATTCTCTAGAGGTGCCCTTCAGGAGACAGTCTACACTAGCAATCTGATTTTAGGTAGTCAATACAATTAATTTATCAACCACAGGAAGCAGAGTAGTTTGATAATATCAAATATACCAAATTGAAAGCTCATTTTAGGAAAAACAAAAGGGCAACTTCTTCAGAAGATCTGTAACGAGAAGGAAACATTTTAAAAATCTAAAGCTCTGAATATGATAAAATGTATTTTATAAAAATAAATCCCAAATGGCAGTTTAACAGAAAGCAGATTGATTTTTTTTTTAGGGCTGGCTCTGTCTGTTTCTTTATCCAAAGCATTCTCACCTTTCACAAAAACACAGTATTGCTGCCAACACTCCTGCATAGCTCAGTCACCCTGGATGATAACATAAACAAGTATTGTGTTCAGAGTAATCAATCAATCAATCCATCCAGGAAAATGAGCAAGTCTCACTCAGCAGGTTCCCACCCTACAGGAAGTAACACACTATTGTCCTTATTCTCCTGAACCTTATCCAAATCAGTAAACCAATCAGGTACTCCCTCACACTACCAGTGTGGGTAGATAAAATGATAATTGCATTGTTTACTCAACCATTCCAACCATCAGCTCGCAGCAAGACGCGCCATGTTGCACCATGCCCATCTGTGCAGTTGTATTGAGTTAGAAATCCAAAAAAGTAAAGTGGTTAGAGAAAACCCAGAGATTGTTAAAAAAAATTGAATGACAGCATTAAAAAGTAATCAGCATCTATCCATACTGATCAAACCATATGTAGAAAGGAGACTTATGCAGTTTTGGACAATAGAGGAACATTTCATTAACATTAAAATAACCACTTCTCATACTGTGTGTGTTGTTTCACATTGAGAAGAAACGATCAAAGTCTGTTTAGATCACCCTGAAAATCTACCACAATTTAAGGCAGGAGACCCTAAAATCTTTCAGAACAAAGAATTGCTTTCTGCAGTTAATCAAGATATTGAAGAAAGAATGACTTCCAATGGTCATGTGGCCAGTTAGTGGAAGAGTATATATTATATACAAAGCTCCAGAGGTTGTCAGACCGAATTTCTCTTTATTATAACAAACATTCAAGATTATTATCATAGGTTATTGGCATTTTAAGCTTTCATTAAGAAGCCTGATAGAGAATACAAAAATTGAGATAAAGTTGGGACCCAATCTAAAAGGAATACTTATTAAATATCAAACAACCAAACCACCATGAACATCCATGAATTTTCAGGGCTTGTTCTTATGTTAGCGTTGTGGTGGATAAAACAGTACTATCACACACTGAGTATCCAACTCAGCTCAAACAATCAGCCAACCCCCCAAAAATCAGAGAACAAAATAGTGTATAATACAGTCCCATCATTTAGTAGGAGAAATAAGTACAAAAGAACTTGGAAAGGTGAAAAATGTGAAAGACAAGAAATATACTATAAAAAAAGTTGGAGTTGTGGTTAAAAAGAAAAGAGTAAGATTCAAAATACAGCCTCGCCATCAGACTGAGAGACACAATCACATTCCACACAGAGATAGATGGCACACTTAACGTGGTTAATTTCAGGAAGAAATATTTATAAAGGTGTAGTCAGCTGCTGGGAAGCCATGAGGCAGGATTCAGTGCCCACCTGCGTGATAAAAGAACACTAGTTATTTCCACTAGGTCTGAAGATATTTGCAGAACATAAAGATAGAGAATTCTGATATTTAGTGACCACTGGTTTAGGACTTACACACATCTTGCTTTCTTCCTACCATTTCCTGCCAATGGGCATCAAGTTGGGAAAATCCAACAGGTCACTAGGGGGCAAAGGTGCTCGAAGGTGGAGATTGAATCTGGGGAGACAACCAAATCTAGACCTGTACTAAAAACTATTTCCAAATGTGTCTTTCTGCTCTCTCATCCATGGCTCTGCTTTGCCAGAGTGACTCTGTTCACACCTGCCACCTCCCAGCATCTAGCTCAGTTTTCACTGTTTTCATGGAAATTTACCAATCCTTCATATGAAATTAGTTAGTAATACCTGCCTCACAGGAAGTGTGCAATAAATATGAGTTTCTTTTCTTTCCTTCTATCTATAAATCCATTTTTATGGTGTGTTCGTGTGCTTAAAATTTTATATTATTTAGAAAAAGGAAGAAAAGCCTTATGGGCTAGGTAACGATACGTAAGTCTAAAACAAAACTTGTAGATTAGTAAGGAAAGACTGAATGTGTCAGTATACAAAAAAGGAACAAGAGGAACTGGATTTCAACACATGTTGCTGAAATATAATATGAGTTTCTGTGATTACTTTAGCTTGAATATGCAGATTCCTGATTGCATAGGCAATAAACTGCAGGATAATTAAACACTCGAAGAATCAATATATTTTTCAGAAAGTATTATGTTATATATTTGGTATTTTAATCATGGTGTTGAGGGTTATGAAGGCTTGATATATCTGCAGGGAAGACGCTGTTGTATGTTAGCCTTCACAAGTGCTGTAAGAACTTGGCAATCTATTTCCTACCAACTACCCTTCTCTCTGACACTTGAATGGGCCAGGACAAGTGGCAAAACAAACAGGTCTGATATAATTTTTAAATGTTTTAATATCTATGTTATCTCATAAGAAAGACAACTGAAGAAAACAACTGGATATATCTTAAACTAGCCTTTAGATTTTATCTTTTTCTATTTTTTTCCTTTACAGTCATTTGTAACATCTAACCGGCTAAATATATATAAATATTGAGAGCAAGAAGATGTTAATATCTTATAGAAGGAAGGAACTCAACAAATCTTAGCTGAATTGAATTAAGTAAAAATGTAATTGATATAAAAATCAACTAGTTTCTCTGGGATTAAATAAAACATAGGAATTTTTACTAATGAACAGCAACATTAAAATTTGCTCATCAACACACTAGAATATGTTATGCCTTCAACTTGAAATTAAAATGCCCTGATATTAGACAATGTCTGCCTTTGACTCACAGAGCTAAGTTGTACTGGGTGGCTTATATGAAAACAATCCCCACTGTTTCTAGTTCAAATAATCTAAAAATCAGCATACCTCCCACTTTTTGCTGGGGATTGTAAATTAAGCAATATGGCTTACAAGTTTCAGCTCACCATTTATTTAGACAGAAGGGATGCTAAAGAAATTTGCTTGCTAAAAAGCATCTGTAAGAGCAGACTATAGCTTTTCTAATCTCCATATCGTATACTTAGCACAACTTTAATCAGTGACAGTTGATTACGTTGAGGGCAGTGAGAGTTTATACGAAAGGAACCTTGAAAGTCTGGTGAGTTCTAACTTCACAAGTAGAGACAACTCAGAGACTCTTTATTGATCACAAATTCGTCTTTTCTTTCCCATATAAAGAACATTTTCAAACCTCTCTTCTAGTATTTTGTATCATTTTTCTCATGAAAGACATCAGCACATGTGCCTTAACTTTTTAATTTCCTGGTATATATGGTTGTTATTTAACTATCTAATAATAACATTATTCTTATCAAATTTACATTCCCTGTAGATTTTTGGAAATATGCACATGGTCAGACTCATTTATTCTTTTGTCTAAGTATCTTTTATGAAACAATTATATCTGGAAGCCCGATTTTAGGAAATACCTAGATTGATTATTTTTCCTTCTAAGCTCTGCATATTAGGGCTGACAATCTGGGATGTAGAAAAATAAGGCATTGCTTAATCACATACGCTCAAATGCAGTCTGGACTTTTAAAGTAAATCACTCTATTGAGAGCCACACTGGACCTAATCATGCCTGATTTATATGGCCCATTCTCAGGACACTCAAACATCCTGGGTTTCAGACTAGTTTCTAAATCCTACTATTGTAGTCTTGAACTACCTACTTATCCATCTCTGAGTTTCACTTTTCTTCTTGCACAGTGTAATAAGATAATTCTTTTTTTTTTTAAATCAAATAAGATAAAGAAAATATGTGCATTTTGAAAGGCTGTAAATTATAAGCCAATAGGGCTTTATGAGCCTATTCCCTGCATTCTGTTAATATGTAGTTTTTAATCTAGTGAATTTTATGGTACAGTGAAAACTTGACTTTGGAATCTAATATCTCTAGGTGCAAATCTCAGGTTTCCTTTTCCACAGTTGTGTAACTTTGGGCAAATTTCTTAAGCCCTCTGGAGATTTTTATCATTTTAAAAATGAAAGATTTGGGCCGGGCGCGGTGGCTCACGTCTGTAATCCCAGCACTTTGGGAGGCCGAGGTGGATGGATCATGAGGTCAAGAGATCGAGACCATCCTGGTCAACACGGTGAAACCCCGTCTCTACTAAAAATACAAAAAATTAGCTGGGCATGGTGGCGCGTGCCTGTAATCCCAGCTACTCAGGAGGCTGAGGCAGGAGAATTGCCTGAAGCCAGGAGGCGGAGGTTGCGGTGAGCCGAGATCGCGCCATTGCACTCCAGCCTGGGTTAACAAGAGCGAAACTCCATCTCAAACAAAAAAAAAAGAAAAAGAAAGATTTAAGACTTTTTCATAGGGATATGCTGCCTTTCACATAGCAGTTTTTCATCTGTCATTAACTACTTGTCTATAACTTTCCTAGATTATATTCTTTCCCCAAAACACATAATGCAAAGATAACTTGCCTGTTTCTTGATTTTACAATTTAGAAACCGAGAACTCACAAAAGTTTACAAGAGAGTTTCAAGAAGAGTTAATGGCTTGGAAAACAAGGTATGTGAAGCAAACTTTAAAGACACTGGATCATTTGATACTTAGCAGAAAACCAAGGGTGGAATTGAAAATGATTTCTTAGAAATAAAGATAAGGAGATGGAATGAAGATCGTCTCCATCCATTTATGAAGACGAGAGACAAGCAGTGAGATTGACCGCAATTGCATAATTTTCCAGTTAAGGATGCCAGGTAAAATACAGACATCAAATTTTTACTTCCTCTACTTCCTCTACAACTCACTGTTAAGCACCATAAGGACAGTAGAGAACATACATATATACACACACACACACACACACACATATGTATATAAACTATGTATAATAAATAAATGTATGGTTTTTCTTTTCTTGAAGGTAATAACCCACAAGAAAAAAGAGAATAGGGGATAACAAAAACAAAACTTAGGAAGATAGAAAGCAAAATGACAAGTGGTAACTGATTGAGCACATTGAAAAAGTTGAACCCAAAGCTAGCAGTAGAGAATACTGATAACATTCATACCACAAAACTTGCCATTCTCCAGGTACCTAAAAGTTTTAATGCAGAAACTCCAGCCAGGAAAATTGATTGAAAGTATGTATAAGATGTTATTAGATCTTCCCCTTGATCTCATAGCCCGGTTACTGTACTTCTCTTCTTAGGCAGAATATTGAGTATTTATTATTACTCTCTTCTTAGGGAGAACATTGTGTATTTATTATTCTTTTGCCAGTGTAAACAGAGGGTCCGCTGTGGTTTGAAAGTTTATGCTCTTCCAAAATTCAGGTCGAAACTTAATTTCCAATGCAATAGTATTATGACATAGGGCCTTTAGGTGGTGATTAAGTCATAGGGGCTTGACCGAGTCTTGTCCCCCTTTTGATGCCCCCCACCCTTCTGCCAGGTGAGAACACTGCATTCACCTTTTCCACCACAGCAACAAGGCACCACCTTTGAATCAGAGAATAAGCTTTCATCAGACAGCTAATCTGCTGAAGTCTTGGTTTTAAACTTCCTGGCCTTCAAAACAGTTGAAAAATAAATTGCTGGCCGGGCGCGGTGGCTCACGCCTGTAATCCCAGCACTTTGGGAGGCCGAGGCGGGTGGATCACGAGGTCAAGAGATCGAGACCATCTTGGTTAACATGGTGAAACCCCGTCTCTACTAAAAATACAAAAAATTAGCTGGGCATGGTGGCGCGTGCCTGTAATCCCAGCTGCTCAGGAGGCTGAGGCAGGAGAACTGCCTGAACCCAGGAGGCGGAGGTTGCGGTGAGCCGAGATCGCGCCATTGCACTCCAGCCTGGGTAACAAGAGCGAAACTCCGTCTCAAAAAAAAAAAAAAAAAAAAAAAAAAAGAAAAGAAAAGAAAAGAAAAATAAATTGCTATTATTTATAAATTACCCAGTCTACGGTATTTTTTTTTTACAGCAGCAGAAACATACTAAGATCAAGTCTCTGCATTGGGAGCCATTAGACACATTTCAAAGTGGAATAGCAAACTGGAAATACAGGGATTGGGTCAAATAAGATGTACTGAATGGAGAAATTCTTCAATCTTCTTCCCCATTTGGCTCCCAGATAGGGTGACTATATAATTTCTAATTCAAGCCAGTGCATCCTTGAGGAAAAAAAGGAGATACTATTAATAGTTATTTATTTTGGAACATGTTATAAAGTACACATCTACCAGGAAAACCGGGGCTTGTAGGGCTATGGGCCTCATTCTTCAAACTCTAGTAGGCAGGCACATACTTCCCAGAGAGATTAGACGTATTCTCTGAGGGACTCTGAAGAATGCAAGAGAAAAGATATAAAGAGGAAAACATTCAGGATTCTCAAAGGAAAGAGCATGGTCAGCTGGTTATGCAGTGGAGACCATATTCCACGTGTTTTCGCTATGAATAACATTCACAAATTAAAATAAGAGAAAATCTATATAATGATTTCACTCAAATTATAACAAAATCTGTTGGGAGAAATAAAAGTGTGCATGTCAAGGATGAAACTAGGGAAGTTCTAAACAAGGGAAGAATCCTCAGCCTCTGTGGGGAGAAGTCAATAGATAATACCTAAAGGTTAAATATAAAATCTTGGAATATAAGCATGCTGATTACAAATATGGAGATAAGTTTAAAAAATTTTGCTAAAATAAATGAGATACACACTAAAGAGTATGAAATGATAGGGTCAGGAACTGTTATTTTTATAACAAATCTGGTGTACTATTAGACCTTTTCTTTTATTATTATTATTTTTTTTACTATTAGACCTTTTAACCTAAAAGTTGGCACGCTTTGATCTTCAGACAAAATTTTAATGGCCAGATTTTGTTTGAAATAAATTTAAAAATTTTCCAGTGACACAGCCCTGCCCATTCATTTACATATATCTCTGGCTGCTTCCATAGTACAACTACAAAGTTGAACAGTTGCAGTGGAGATTTTATAGACCATAGAATCTAAAATATCTATTATGTTGTGGCACTGTAGAGAGAAATGTCTGCTGACTGCTACCCTATAACATGGACATGGACAGTTGATTAAAAAGAAAATGAAAAATAGTGACGTCAAATACATTCCCAACAGGGAATGCTTCTAAGTAGTGGAATAATGAGTTGAACAAAATTGACGGCTTTTCTTTCTTGGAGTCTTACATTGGCACAACCTTTTGATCCTCTACTGGACTATGAGTTTTCCTATTTACAGCCAGGACAAGAAAATAGTTGCTATATCCAAGACAGCAGCTACTCTATGCTTCAAATCAAGCAAAGCAAATCCTTATCATTTTTTTTTATTTTAGATATTCAACAGTTTTTGCTCAGTTGTCTATTTGGTTCAAAATATACCTTGGAGATTTTCTGGAAATGTTTTTAAAAATAATAGCTTCTGCGTACCCACCCACAGGTCTATTAGCAAACATAAAATAGGAGGTAAAAGTCTTCTGAAAATGTGGCTCTCAGAGGAACTCAATGACAGAGCCCAACACTCATTTCTTACCCAAAAATTTAAGTGTTTTCCTCAGGGAGAATCCTGCATGATATTTTATTGGTGTCTTTCTTTTTCAATTGCTTTCACATCACATTATCTTAACATATTGCACTGCAGCTTAACGTCATGTTTCTTATATGCTTCCTAATAAGCTATGTAGTTAAAACCACAACAATCTACCATTTTTTGATCATACAGGAAATAAAACCTTATCAGGTCAATAGATTTTCATTCTTTGCCTCTACCTAAGGTTTCAACATCAGTTGTGTTAGAAATGAAATTTACTAATCAAAACTGTTGGTTTGAAAATAATTCTATCAGAGCAAGTGAAACCTATACTCCAGGGAGTACTGCATGTCAACATTTACCATTGATTTTTTGACGAAAAAATTACTTGAAAAAGAATTAACATCTGCACCCTCATCACTATAAAATCACATGCAATACTTTAAGATTTGTGAACAAGTGAGTATTCTACTAATAAGAACCGCCTAAAAATGTAATTTTTATTTTCTGAGATCAAAATTTATCATTGACTACAACATACAATCTATGCTCAGTGCCACAGATTCTGTAAAACCCTCTATTGATGTGCAGTAAGGGGGCATTTTAGAGAAAGTGTCAAAACACCTCATGACTCTTTATTTGGGCTTTATTATTATTGTGTATTGGTTAGATAATTGTTTTCTGCTAGTGCCTGGAAATGAGTACTTTTATACAGTCATTTGCTTATGCATGAATTGAATGTGTTTTGAGTTCCTACTACGTGTATTTAATAATTTTGGAGTTCTTTCCCAAGGGGAGAATACTGTTAGGGGAATTGTTGATGTACGTAACACTGGTCATTCAGGTAACAACCAACTTATTTGTTCACGAGGCACTTAGGACTTATTGACTGAGACCAAGCACACTGTCTACTTATAGTAGGAACTCAAAAAATATTTAGTGTATAGATAAACAAATGACTGTGTCATTCAGTGCATGTAGGATGACTGAACAGTTAGATGAAGAAATGCAACAAACTAGGGAGGTTAGACTTAAGATTGAGGGAAAGATAGTGTGTGCGGGATGAGATAAGAAGCTAGAAAGATGTGAATCACAGTCTTCCAGTCTTCATGCAGTTTTCCTTGTGTATCATCCAGAATCAAGCTATTTGATAATTCTAATTTATCATAAAGTATAATACAAAAATTGTAAATGTTTACTTTTATAGTTTTCAGATACACATACATTTCCTTTTTTTTTTTTTTTTTTTTTTTTCTTGAAACAGGTCTTGCTCTGTCACCAGGCTGGAGTACAGTGGTGCAATTTCGTCTCACTGCAACCTCTGCCTCCTGGGTTTAAGTGATTCTCCTGCCTCAGACTCCTGAGTAGCTGGGACTGCAGGTGCATGCCACCACACCCAGCTAATTTTTGTATTTTTAGTAGAGACGGGGTTTCACCCTGTTGGCCAGGATGGTCTTGAAATCTTGACCTTGTGGTCTGCCCGCCTTGGCCTACCAAAGTGCTGGGATTACAGGTGTAAGCCACCACGCCTGGCCATAAATTTCCTTTTAAAGACAGCGTGCAATTTTATAAGTAGAAACCTAGGTTGGTGTTAAATGACACCAACTAAAAGGGAAATATATGGCAATAAATACTGTTTTTCAGTTGGAATGAGAGGAAGGTCACATACATACAAATGTACATGCAGGCCCACATCATCATTTATAGCAGCAAGAGAATTAAAAATGTGGAATTGGGAATTATATCATGAACACTTGGAAGAATGACACATTACTTGAATGTAGATATAAAAAACAAGCAGTAAATATTTACTCTGTGTTAGATATCAGGCTAGATATCTAGATGAAGTCATTCTGAGACTGGTATTCTGCCCTTAAGGAGCTTAAAATAGAGGTAGAGACGATAGACATATTTTTAGAAATAGAGAAAAATCCAAATTGGAGTACACTTACTATGATCATGTATCAGGCTTAAAATTACAAATGATAGTTATAAAAGAGAATAATGTGATGGCGTAGTCTGACATGCAATTTCCTAGCTGTGGAAAGTTCCAGACTGCAGAGATGAGAACAGGGACTAGAATGCAAGTCTTTTGTCTTTCTGTGTTGCCTATTTCCCGCATGCCATGAGGTAGTACAATTAAATATTGTGGGAGTAAGGACTCTGCTATTGATTTGTAATTCCTCTCTATTTCATACCATGACTGTCATATTGCAGAAGCTCCATAATTTTAATAAATAAATGAACAGAATGGTCAATATGTGACTAAACACCTTAAAGTAGAAATAAACATGGCACTATTTTAATGTCTAGCACTTTATACCTTAGAGTATACTCTTTGTATATCTCATCCAGCCCCTGTAATAACACTCTGACCTCAAGAATGTTATTTGTTAATTACCCACTCTGCAGGTGAGCAAATCAATGATCAAAGAAATTAATGATATGTTAGTGTAAACCACAAGGAGAATACTTAAGAGACACCATAGCAGACAGGACTGGGCTGGTTAAAGCAGTGGCTAGTGGGTAAGATTGAGAAAGCAAGACTGGATGAGAAGACTAAAATCAAGAATAGAAAACATTAAGATCAAGTCAAGGCATTTGCCTTGAAAACAGGAGAAAACAGTTAGTCCTTGTGTAAATTACTGGAACAAAGGGTAAATAAAACCATAATCTTACCAAGCTTGTCAATTCAATCTAATAAGATTATCTAGCTTAACTGAGAGAAAAAGAAAGAAGGGAAGAATCAGAAAGAAAAAGAGGAGGGGAAAAACCTAGTTGCCAGAAAGGAAATATCGGCTTTATATTGTTCTCAGCAGCATAATGGAATTCTGCAGAACATTCAAACTTCAAGTCAGTGTGGGGACACTCATGCAAACAACCCCAACTGACTGACAACTACAGCTAGGAGGGACTCTGTAAAAATTTATCATTAGTAATTTATATTACCTACCTTCCTGAAAATACCATATCTCTGCTGTTTCCAGAAGCACGGATGTAGTGCCCATGAGTCTTTTCTTTTTTAAAAAAATAATAATGATTACATTCTTCAACAATCAGTTCTCCAATGTAACTCTCAAAGTTTCGTGGATGAGATACAACATTTGATAAAAATTAATCACTTTGCTATTGCTTTGATTAGTCATATCACATGGTAGCTGGGAGATAAAGAAAATGAAGATAGGCTTTATTATTTTTGGACTATAACATAAATAAATAATACTATGTTAATGGGAGAGAGTTTGCTCAGTTTATCTTTAATCTCTTCCATATTATCATGAATTTACCAGCATCATAAACAACGAAGAAATAAATGATATAAATAGACTTAGCACATGGAAATATGATCAAATAGGATACTTGTTTTAATTAGCCAAGGACAAACAGCCTCTGACACAGGTGACACAGGTTTAGATGCCTGACACTTTACAACTTTGCAGAGATAGGACACGATCCAGAACGTCATTGCAAACCTTATCAAAACCTGCAATTTTTGAGGGTAAGAAAAACACTTTTTTGTCTGACCTTCTTTCGGTATGATAGAGTTTTATGGCTGAAGCTATAGGTAAACCCAACAGAATTTATATATCTGACTTTCCCCATGCTTATTCTTAGGATAAAAAGAATTTGTTCAAAGAGGAAAAGAAATATACAATTTTGAAACTTTTATTTATTATAATAATTCACAAAGAATAAAAGTGACAGAGCATTTGAGATGAGAGGAAAAGAGACAAAATTAAAGAGAATGAAATGTGATTAGGTGTTCTACTGCGTCTTTCATAATTCTTTCCTAGAGACAGACATGCATAGGAAAAAGCTTTATCTTGATTTTAAAATCCTCTTAATGTGATTTGAAGCTCTTGCATTAAGTCCCTCACAGCAAAAAGCAAATGGCTGGCTTTTTTTGGTGCCAAAATTAGTCTCTCTATCAGTGGCTTGTAGGAGTAAGTCTCCCTTCTCTTGTTTTCTCTGTGCTTAATAATGATCTAATTTAGGCAAGTGCACAACCAAATGATAAATGATTGATATGAAATATATGCATGTTGTTGTGTTGGTTCAAGGAGAATTTCACCTCTTGGGAAGGAAAGTGGATTACCAATTCTGCACCACAGTGTAAGTGCTATAAAAAGCAATATATAAAATTGGCCAGTAAACAACTCACAAAGGCTAATCCACTCAGCATGGACTGGGCTAGACCTAAAATTCCATATGTTCTTGGCTTTCATTCTGTGTTTCCTTCAGCACTCAAAACTGTAGTATCTAGCTGTTAGCAGATAGTACTTTCACACTGAGAAGTATGAGAAATGAAAATCTTGTGCTAAAATGGCTGTAATTTATCAGTACATATTTATAATCTCTTTCAAATTAATCTGTGTTACACATTCCAATCCAGAAACAATTTTGTTGAGATTTCTTTTCCCTTCCCCGCTACTAATTAGAAGGGGTAGAATGGTATAGTGAAAAGAATGTGAATAACTTTTAAATCAACAGCATAACACCTACTCTGTGACCATAGATAAATGACAATCTCTCAAACCTGAGTTTGTTCATCTAAGAAAGGGGAATCCCATCCACATCTTTATTGCAGGACTGTGGCAAGTATAATCAATAAAGATTAAGCAGCTAGCAAAATGCCTGGTAACCAGTAGATGATAACGAATGTATGATTTCTTTGTACGACCTATTGCTACTAACAGCTCTACTCTTATAATCTGCCAAAAAGCCTTCTTGAATAATTTTCTTACACTCTGCCAATATTTTTTTGGCATGGAATAGGTGCAGATTTGAAATATAATATTCCCTTAAAAAAAGAAAGCTTAGATTCCCAGATTTCTCCTTGCTTACTATGTGATGGCATGTAAGTTGTCTAAACACCTAAATCTCAATTTCTTTAGAATGAAAGATTATAATAGTACCCACCATCATTGCGCCTTATAAGGATAAAATGACTAATAAGGTAATGCCTGAAATAATGTAAGTACTTAATAATTTTGGCTGTTTTGATTGGTATGAGGAGGAGTAATAATACAGAAAGTATGCAAATACTTTCTGCCACAGGTCGTTTTCTTAAAACACTCTGACTACCCTGCTTACCATCATTCTAAGGCTACTTCAGAGCTGGCGTTTCACTGTGACCATGCAGTGTACTTGCACTACACTAATGCTGTATACCAGTGCACATATATAATGCTGTGTCCCAAAGCACACCAACAGACAAGTGTTTATTTTTTAAACTCGCACTATATTAATGTTGTATACCAATGCATATATGCATAATGCTGTGTTCCAATGTATACTAATGCCTGGTTACTCTATACAATGTCACATTCCTTAGGTCTGTGTTGTGATTACATACAAAGCCAGGTTGAGTCAATACTCTTACACAGGCCTGGGTCTACTAGGGGCCTGCCATGCTCTGGAGTCTTACTCTTAGCCATCCCCACTGTATGCATTATGGATCACTACTTAGAATTAGATCATTCCCCAGTTGAACCTTAAATGAGACCTAAGCCCTAGGCAATACCTTGATCGCAGCTTTGCAGAGGACCCTGTTAAGCTGCTGTCTGCATTACTGACCCACAGAAATTGTGAGATAATAAATGTGTATTGTTTTAAGACACTAACTCTGTGGCGATATTGTTATGAAGCTATAGATCTTAATAAAATGCCATAAAATTCACTTCAGGTAATGCTATTATGCTTACTTAGCAATCAGAATCTACCTCTTGAAAACTATTTTCAAACTTTATTTTTAAAAATTCTACATCATTCTGTATAGTACTTAATTCACAGTACTATTTTTTTGGATTAAAAATTGAACTCTTAAAATCCATTAATCCACATAGTTTCTAGTAATAAACAGTTTGGGATACAAATATTACTTCTAATATATACAAACCAATCATATTGGTTAATAATAACTAATTCAGCATTTGGGTAGTTGATGCAAGAGATGATATGAAAATGGAACTTGAAAATCTCAAATTCCTCAGTGCTTGATGCTCATTGTAAACAGATCCATCTGTACTTTGAGAAAAGAAAGTACACTCTTCTGACACTTGTTTTGATAGAATCATATATAGGTAAAGAAAAAACACACACACAGAAAAAGACAAAATACAGCATAAATGCACAAAATCTACAGACTTACAAAGGAAATCACTATCTTTTCTCAACTAAGTGTGGTCTGGGCATAGTTAATCATGACCAAGGTATGATTCATAAATGTGTTCTCTTTTAATTCAAAGGGAAAATACTTTGGGATCAAATTATTAGGTTATACTAATAGCATTGGGTAACTGGTAGAGGCTGAAGCCTGATGATATCTTGGAGGCAAAAGATAAAACAAAATATAAGTGATTCATCCAGAAGTGCTTTCAAATTAATTGAGCCCAGAGACCATGCCGCTGGTTTTGTAATGGGCAAATTACAATGCCTTAGATCCAAAGTGCTCAGCCAGAAACAAGTGGGCAGTGTCAGAGAAGCGAATTGGGCTCCTTTTATTATTTATTTATTTCCTCCTAAGGAACGTGTTCATTCCTCCAGGTGCTTTGGCTCTTTTCTCCCTTCATCTAAATTGCCTTGCCCACAGCCTGAACATACCCAGACTTGAGAGTTCAAGCCACAGAGAGAAGGGGTTTGACCCTGAGATTTTACAAAAAGGACAGAGAGAGAGAGAGAGAAGGGACCAGTTTATTAAAACTTGAACTGGAAAGAGAGCAAAGTGCCAATCTAATTAGTGTTTAATGACTGGGCTCAAGTCAGAATGTCAGCCCTGGACCACCAGGGAGAAGGCAGTTTGGCTTAAAGAGAGAGAGCACATGAAGAGGGAAGATGACACGGTTGATTGTCTTGGTCTGTCTCTCTGGTGCCAATTGTGGGAGCTACTGATGCATGCTGATTTTCCTGAGTAAATCAAGGAAGAAGGCAGACAGTGACTTCTCTTCCACTCCTCTGCCATCCTGCTTTATAACTGTGGCCCACATGCACACAGGCTTCTGAATGTCTTCAGTGTCAGTCTCTATAACCAACCATTGCCTTTAGCTTTACCAGTTACTAACTGGATAAAGATATAAACCTGCTTTTATTTAATAATAAATATTTCGTGGGGATTGGCTGAATCTCTCTGAGCCTTGGCTGTTTCTTCTTCAAAATGTAAGTAGTAATATCTATCTTTACAGAATATTGTAAGAATTAGACTTCAGATATACAAGCTATAGCATAGGGCCTTAACACATATTAGAAATTCAACAACTGAAAACTATGTTATCACACCTGAGAAATGTCAAGAGAAAATAATTGCCCCATCCAAAAATTTCCTCCCTGCTACTTCAGTGCAAAACATCACTCTGCACGTATTCCATTACTAATTACTTCCTTGTCTGTAGCAGTTTTGCAGATAACTACAATAATGTATTTGAATTAAAGAAGGTTACCTACTTTAAGATTCTCATTGCCAACCACTGCCAGTCACATTATAATATAAACAAATTATAAAGTTGTATTAGAAATAACCAGGTCACATATGTGAAAGAACTGGCTTCAGAGTCTGCTCAGCCTTCAGAGAGTATGAAGGCGTTCCTTTTGGGAATAAACATGGGCCCGCTTAAAAAGGCAGGGTCTGTTCTTGGGGCCTGATTCTTAGGTGCCTCTCTACCCCCACATAAGATATTTTCATTCAAAGTGTGAGAAATTGGTATTCCTCCCAAATAAAAGCACACCATTCTAGTGTGGCTTATAAAAGACCCTTTCTCTTCTTCAGTCCTCAATTCCATCATTCTGTAGCCATCACCCAGGCATGTTACCTTTCCTCTTTATAAATTATTTTTTGGTCACTGTATTAGTTTCCTTGGTCTGCCATAGCAAATGACTACAAATTTGGTATATCAAAAATGTCAGAAATTTATTATCTTACCATTCTAGTATACAGAAGTCCAAAATCAAGGACTTGGCAGGCTTGGTTACTTGTGTAGGTATTTGCTCCATGTCTCTCTCTTGGTTTTGGGTGGTGGCTGCAAAGCCTAGACTTACCACTCATCTCTGCCTCTGTGTGTCTCTGTAATCTTAAACCTCCGTCTCCTTTCTCTTATAAATCAAATCATTGGATTTAGGGCCCCTCTCAAATCCAGAATAATCTTATTCTGAGATCTTTAACTTAATTGCATCTGCAGAAATGGTCTTTCCAAATAATCTCACCTTCACAGGTACCAGGGATTAGGACGAGGACATATAATTTGGGGGGACACTGTTCAACCTTCTATAGTTGCCTCACATACTAACAGTAATGGTCATACAAGTCTCCCCAATTCTTGTGCTTCCACTGTCCATTTTCCTCATTTCTAACCTCAGGATTTTTAAAAATGTCTCAAAGCACCCCAAATGCTTTCCACTGTAGAGCTGAACAAAGCTACAAATCCTGTCCTGTGGGTTAGAGTTTATAGAACCTAACCTCAACATTTTCCTTCTAAACTTCTTCTACAACAGTCCCCTCCTTCTCACTCACCTTCTCTCTGTTCTACAAAGAAATCAACAGGTTTTTACACTTTCTGTTTTTGAAATTATCTTCCCCAGGATTGTCCCCAACTGGTTTTTGCTTATTGCATGGCTGGCTGTCAACTGTTCAAATTTTTGTTTAGATGTCACTTCCACAAAGAAGTTGCCCCCGATTAAAGTAATTGAATTAGCTCCCTCTCCTCATAGCCACTTTCTGTTCACAATCCATTTTATATTCTTCAAGTACGTATCAAAATAAGAAATGCATTATTTATTAATTAGTTTGCATATTCATTGTTCTTTCCCCAATTGAGTGTATGTGCCATGAGAGCAGGAATTGTTTTGCTTATCACTATTTCCCCACTATTACACCTGTGTTTGAAACACAGTAGGCTGAAAAAAATGTTGTTTATTGAATGAAAGAATAGCATCATCATGCCTCAAAGGAAAAGAGGCAGAGTGGAAGGAACCAATGATAATTGTTATGCTATCACCATATGCTTAATTATTTCTTTACATATACTAACTCACTTAATTTTCACACTGATACCATAAGGTAGATTCTATTATTTCTCCTATATCTGATACAAATAAGCTAAATGGCTTTCCTAAAGTCACGTAAAAAAGAACACTCAGATCTACCTGACTTTAGGACCCATGTTCTTTCAACTAACTCTATGCCACAGAGGAAAAAGACAAGGAAAGGACGTTTTAAGGCATCATCAAAACACGCTGTTGAAAGTAGACTGGTGATAAAAATGCCTTAATTTTTTTTTTAGTAAGACCCCTCTCGGGTGTTTTCAAATGGAATAATAGTTTTTATTGTCCTTGTAGTGATGCTGTGGATGCCTGTGAACTTGGGGTGGGAGAAGTGCTGGGGTGCAGAAGGATCCAGTCAGTTCGCTCAAAATAACTGGGGTGGGTGTTTGCTTTTCACATGGGTAAATTTAATTAGCATTGTGGGTGTCTAAGAACTGTTACAGACCTCCTCTGGCTGCTGCACAAAATTATCCAGGACTATGTTTAGCATTTCTGGAAACATGCCTCTGATCCCCATCAAACTTACAGTGAAATAGGGACTCAGGTGCCTCAGTCAGGAGAATTTGAATCACTACAGGGAAGAACATTATATTTAAGATGAGTTGAATGAAGTATTTTGATTACAATATACTTGAGAAACCTTTTCAAACCATGCTGGCTCTTATGGTTTGTTGATGAAACATATACATACTTCATAGAACTTATAAAAAGACAACTGCTTAATACCAAAGCAGTGTTTTAAAACAGTTAAAATGAAACTTGTCACTTGAAAAAATAAATACTTTCTCTAGTCCTTATCTTTTAAGAAAGAAGGTATGCTTATTTCTCCTTCTTGCTTAGCTAACTGTTGTACATTTATATCAACCTTAGTCAGAAATGTTCATAATATTCAGGATATTTGCTTCCTAAATCATTACGTAAAGATCAGAAACATGACTTCGATTACTTAATTTTCAAGAATATCTGTGACCAGCTGCATGAAGGAATTAGGACTCAGAACCTGGCCAGTTCTATATGTGAACTTAATACTTATTTCATGCATGTGTGCATAAATTCAACAAATATTTAATATGACCTTCTATGAATCAGTTATGGGTTGAATAATGAAAGAAAATGTTTGGTTTCATATAGCTCATATTGTAGTGAAGAAAACAGATAATAAAAGTAAAGTATAACAAATGTTGGTGAGGATGTGCAGAAATTGAATCCCTTATACACTACTGATGGAAATGTAGAATGCTACGGCTACTGTGGAAAATAGTACAGAGGTTTCATAGAACTACCCGACAATCCAGCAATCCCACTTCCGGTTATAGATCCAAAAGAATTGAAATCAGAATTTCAGACCATTCACAATAGTCAAGATATGAAAGCAACCTAAATGTCTACTGATGGATGAATTAATACATAAAATATGTACATACAATGGCATATTATTCAGCTTTAAAAACTAAAAATATAAGTCTTACCATTTGCATCAACATGCAAGAGCCTAGAGGGCATTATGCTAAATGAAAGAAGCCATTCACAGAAGGAGAAATACTATACAATTCCATTTATGGGATAAATTTAAAGTGGTCAAACTCTTAGATGCAAAGAAAAGAATAGTGATTTCCAGAGGCTGAAGGAAAGGGAAAATGGAGTATGCATTTTCAGTTATGCAAGACAAATACATTCCAGAGATCTGCTGCACATAGTGCCTGTAGTTAGCAATATGGCATTGTGCACTTTAAAACATATTAAGAGGTAGAAATTATGTTAAATATTTTTACCACAAAACAAAACAGGGCATAAGGACATTTTTGGATGTGATGGATATGTTTGGTACCTTAATTATGGTGATGGCATCACAGGTTTGAGAATATGTCCAAACTCATCAAAATATATATATATTAAATATGTGATTTTTTTGCAAATCAATTATATCCACATAAAACTTTAAGAAGAAAGAAAAAGTCAACCAGTTAAGGAGATGTGGGGTGATGTTAAGGTGACAACAAATATTTGAACAGAGATCTGGAAAAGTGAGGAAGCAAGGCCTGTAGGAATCTCGGTTTTAGGGAGGAGACAGACAGATGGGAATTGAAAATAGTAATCTCCTGACATAGAGGCATGCATAGCATGTCAGGACATTGCAGGGAAGCTGGAGTGGCTGGAGAGGAGTAAGTGAGAGGTAGAAAAGAGAGAAGAGGGAGTGGAGAAGCAGCCAAGATTAGAACATACAGGGCTTGGGAGGGCAGAGGAGGCACTTTGGGTTTCACTTCACATGGAAGGAAACCTAACAGATGGTTCTGAATAGTGGAGTGACATGATCTGACTAACCTTTTAGAAGGATATCTGCAGTTTCAGTGTTGAGAATAAACTCAATGGGATCAAGGGCCAAAGACCATAATCAGAAAAGTCACTACTATAGTTCAATGACAGTGTCTTGAACAAGGGTGGGAACAGCAATGATGGTGGTGAGAAGCAGTCAGTCTGGAAAAAAATTGCTAATGGATTAGATGTGGAGCGATATGGTTTGGATGTTTGTCCCCTCTAAATCTCATGGGAAATGCGATTCCTAGAGTTTGGAGGTGGGCCCTACTGGAAGGTGTTTGGGTCATGGGGGTGGATCCCTCATAAACGGCTTAGTCTTGTTCTCAGGGTAATGAGTGAGTTCTCACTTTCTGGGTTCCTGTGAGATCTGGTTGTTTAAAAGAGCCTGGCACCTCCTCCCTCTCTTTGTTGCCCCCCTCACCATGAGATATACCAGCTTACCCTTTGCCTTCCACCTTGATTGTAAGCTTCCTGCGGTCTTACCAGAAGCCAAGCAGGTACTTGTGCCATGCCTGTGCAGCCTACGGAACTTGAGCCAAATAGATGTCTTTATTTATAAATTACCCAGTCTCAAGTATTTCTTTACAGTAATGCAAAATGGACTCAAGTGTTTCTCTACAGTAATGCACATGGAGAATAAAAGAATGAGAGAAAACAAAAATGATCCCCAGATTTTTGGTCTGAATAATGGGGTAAAAGATAGCACCATTTACCTAAATGGAACTTTTTGCACTCTATTCAAACAAAAAACAAACAAACAAAAACAAAGATTATTCAGCAAATGATTTCTTCCTCTCTATCACTATTGCCCTTTTATACACAGATGCAGAACAGGGGGACATATTTTCTTTTTTTGTTGTTTAAACTAATTACCCTGCCTTGCTCAGAATTGTTTCAAGGCAGCTCACTGGGAGCATAAAATATGTCAAGATAGCATAAATTAGAAATAGAACAAAAATGGCCTTTGGCCTTACAGTTCCACTGTTAGAAATTTATCCCAAGGGGAGACATAATGTATTGTGTGAGCATAATACAAGGATTCTCACTGCTACACTGTTTGCTATAGTAGAGAATTGGGAATGACACAGTCAAATTAGTCATTGTACGTTATTGAAATCACCACAATCAAATCAGAAATACTAACACTATATTAAATTGATAGACAGATGTTCATTATATATTGTGAAGAGGAAAAAACTGTGGGTTACCAAAGAGCATATAAAGCATGATTTTCTCTATACAAACATAAATATATGCATAGAATAAAATCTATAAACCTACACGCCAAATTACTAAAGGTAATTATTCCTGGTTTGGGACATGAAAATGTTTGTACAGGTCGACAAGACGTTATTTCTAAAGTGGGGAGGTGAAAGAACAAAGAAAAAGTAAGTATCTGCAAAGAGAAGCTGTTAGAAAGCCTAAAAATATAAACCAACATAATATTCTATCCACCTGCTACGTGTGATATTTAATTTAGCTCTAACAAAGATAGCAGCTAAGACTAAAAGACAGACCTTGCTAATTACAAAATTCACCATGTCCAAAAATAAAAATATTATCTGTATAAGAAGTGTAAGTCTTGACATTTTCAGGTGACCTGGCATCTTCTTATCTCTACAGATATCCTGGAGTCATTTCTCCCCAGTTACCAGCCACACAGGACAGCCAGCCTGTGTTTTAGCTCCTTGAACATGTCCATCCTGTTTTCACCAAAAGTTGCTAGCACAAGCCCTTGTCTCAAACACTACTTCTTCTACTATTCAACTGAAAACTCTTAACCTTTCATGTCAGTTCAAACTTCACCTTATCACAAAAGAACTACTTGATTCCCCAATAATAAATGATTGACCTATAATTCCTCCGTGGCACATATCATTAGTTTTCATTATATAGCTATCTGTATGATAGCTATTGAAAACATTCTCTTCTTTGTTAGATAGTATGGTAGGCAAAATTATACCCCTTTCTTCCAAAACACATCCACATCCTACTCCCCGGAACCTGTGAATTTTATTTTACATAGTAAAAGACATTTTGCAGATATGATTAAGGGTTTTGAGTTAGAAGATTATCCTGGATTATTCAGATACACCCAATGTAATCACTAGAATCCTTACAGGAGAAACAGAGAGGCAAGAGAGTGAAAAAGAATATATAAGGATGGAAGAAGCAGACATAAAATGATGTGAAGCTCCAAGCCAAGAAATGCAGGCAGCTAGAAAAGGCAAGGGAATAGATTCTCCCTTTAGAGACTCCAGGAGGAACACGACCCTACTGGCGTCCCAGTTATAGCCAGGTGAAATCCATTTGAGATTTCTGACTTCCATAAAGGTAAGATAGTATTTTTGTGTTTTTAAGCCACTGATTTTGTGGTAGCTCATTACAGCAGCAACAAGAAACTATCAGAAATGTTAAGAATCTTGAGCGTAGCAACCTCATTCATTTTGTTCACCACTGTATCCACAGCATCTAACGAAAGGCTTTGACACGTTATAGAAAGCTTATATTTGTTGAATGGATGGATATTTAAACGAATTAAGCAGTCTTTATTTCCCAAAATATTTCTCCAATTTAAAAATGAGGTGAATGCTAAGGAGCCAAATTAAAAAGCATGTAAAAAAATGTTGCTTTATGCCATCTTTAACTCATTCATGCAAATTGTCCATGCATTACGGATCTTCTAATAAACTGAATATTATTTGCAGTTAACACACAATTTTTAAGTAACCCCAAATCTCACAGACAACTTTCAGAAGAAATATCTAAGTATATTATTTATTTTTAAAGTTTTTCTAGAACTTTTCAAAAGAATTAATTATTGGAAAATGTATTTCCACAATGGTTGTCAAAAGTAAGGATACAAGATTACTTAGCCTTGTATTTTGTCATTCCAATCCTGTACCGGTAATCTTTGCTTTGCTTTGATGTACTTACCAGGTCAGGTCATGAACAGTGTAAAGTGAGGTCTGTAGTACAAGCCCAAATGCTGACAACTGAGGTAAGACTTCAGAGGAAAAACAAATATCCACTGGAGACAATTGAGCACCTGCAAATTTATCTATAATGTTACAAATTCTGCCTGAAATTACATGAGTCGTTTTAGAGAACTGGAAATTTGGCTAACATTGTCTCCTTTCGTTGGTTTTTTTTTTTCAAGTTCTGTGAGTAACTTGAACATTCTACTAGCTACTTGAAATGTTCCCGGCAGTGCATTGGTTCTCGAACTTGAGCACACATTACAACCACCTGGCATTCTGGATGCACCTGGAGGACATTAAGTTAATTGACTTAAGCCAGGCACAGAAAGACAAATAATGCGTGATCCCACTGATTTGTGGAATCTAAAATAGCTGATCTCATAGCTGTAGAGAGTAGAATGGTGGTTACCAGAGGCTGGGGTAATTATAGAAGAGAAAGGCTGGGAGATGTTGGTCAAAGAATGAATAGTTACAGTTAGATAGGAGGAATAAGTTCTAGAGATCTATTTCAAATCATGGTTATTATAGTTAATTACCATAAATTGTTTTCTTAAAAAATGCGAAGAAAGTGTATGTTGTGTTCTCGCCACAAAATCAATAAATATGTGATATAATGCATTTATTAGTTAGATTTAACCATTCCATAACGTGTATACAGTACCCCATCACTTAACATCTTCCATAGGATTTTGGAAGCTTTGACTTTAAGTGAAACAAGCTACAACCAAACCCCATCAACTATCACGAAATAACCGAGGAGACAGTATGCAGCATTTTGCTTAAAGTTGAAGTTTCCAAGAACCTATTGATGACATTGAGGACCTACTGTATACTTCAAAACATTGTGTTGTACACAATAAATGCATATAAATTCATTTCAATTTAAATCAATGAATAAATGTGAAAAAATGTTCTAATGTTTGCAGCCACAAAAAAGCATCACATAGAGGGCTTGTTAAGACAGATGGCTGGGCCTCGCCCCCTGTGTTTCTGATTCAGTGGGTTTAAAGTAGATGTGGGACTTTGTATTTCCATTACATTTCTGGTCGATGCTGCTGCTGGTCCTGGGAATCACTGCTTAAGTGGAGGTTCCTGGTACCCCACCCAGATTCTCTTACCAACAGTTGTGATTGTAGCTGACAGCAATTACAGCAATTAATCGCCGCTTTCTTTTTCTGTTGTATTTTGTTTTGTGGGTTTTTTTTTTTCAACTTTTAAGTTCAGCAGTACATGTGCAAGTTTTGCAGCATGGGTAAATTACATGTGATTGACGTTTGGGGTACTGATCATCTCATCACCTAGATGGTGAGCATAGTTAGTACCAAATAGGTAGTTTTTCAACCCTGTCCCCTCTCCAACCCTCGCTGTACTAGTCGTCCCGAGTATCTACTGTTCCCATCTTTATGTTCATATGTATTCAATGCTTAGTGCCTATGCATAAGTGAAAACACGTGGCATTTGGTTTTCTGTTCCTGATTTAATTCACTTAGGATAATGGCTTCCAGCTGCATCCATGCTACTGCAAAGCACATGATTTGGTTCTTTTATATGGCTGTGTCATATTCCATGATATATATGCACCACATTTTCTTTATTCAGTCCACCATTGATGGACATCTAGGTTGATTCCATGTGTTTGATATTGTGACTAGTGCTGTGATGAGCATATGAGTGTTTTCTGTTTTGAATGAATTTCATGACCAAAGAAAGCCTGCTTTTTGAGAGGATACAGGAATATGGCTCATCCTTCACTTCACCCTGTTTCTCTCTCTCTCTCTCTCACACACACACACACACACACACAGAGACACACACAAACACACCGTGGCAATCACTGCCTTCGATGGGTACAAGAGAGCAGCTTCTTTTCCTCCAACTTTTTGGTGCGATTCAAACTCCAGGATTTCCCATAGGTCATCCCTAAGCTAGGCTCAGGCTGAGCTCACTCTCCTGTTTAACTTCTTATCCCCTGTCCCAATCTGCTTCCCTCACTCCCTTCCCGCTGAGACTATGTCCTTAGTAAATCAGTGGAATCAGAATTCTCATCTCTGCCTCTCATCTAGGGAAGCAGACCTAGGTCATTTACTTTTTGGTGAGAGGGCAACTTGGCTCCATGCACTGATGACAAACTGGCTCCTTGGACAACATCAGAGTTGGAAAATACCTTTAATTACTAATATAGAAGGAGCACCATGTCCCTGCAGAACACTGGGTCCTTGAACTATAAAGTGTGGCCAGCCATATTTATTATTATATTATTTTTATTATACATTATTATATTATTAAATTATATCATTATATCAAATCTGAACTCAAACATTATGTCCTTAGAGAAGGCTCATTATTTTCCTGATCTCAGTTCAAGGCTGGTTCCTCTGTTACATGCTGCCATAATTCCTGATACCTAAATAGCATAGCACTTATTATGGGTTTTGGTAAATATTTTATAGTGTGTTTTAATGTAATATCTATCTCCCCACTAGACTATACACTCTGGAAAAACAAGAAATGTCTTTACTTCAATACCCAGTATAGTGGTTACTGTGTAATTAAGTATGAACATAATGCTTATTTGTTGGAGGAATAAATGCCTAAAGAAACAATAGTTTCTGAGAGTGTTGGAGACTTCAAAATTCTAACCATGAAAGTTAGAGTTCATCTGCTGCATGTGGCGAAGAGGCACAGGATGGATGAATGTGAAGTACACCCTTAGCTGGAGACTACATAGAAGAGTTTCCTAGATGAGTCAAGTAGTCCCAACCAAGGAAGGAAATAGGAAGCATTGGAACTGGAGATCTATTCACCAAGAAGGCTAATTTGTGACCCCATGTCCCACATTCATAATTTGTATTTTTATTTCAAAGTCAAAGCCTGGCATTAACAATAGAGTCCTTTATATCAGAGGCTGTGGTCAACTCTATCTGTGCCCTGTGCCTGATGAAATAACATTGCATTCACCATTGTGTTTATGTTACAGTCATGCAGATATCATTATAGACACATTTTCCTTACATCATGCTATACGGTGCAGTTTTTAAATGGTTCTACGCTTGTCAGATAATCAAAGACTAAGATAAAAGTATGCATATTGTTGCTCTCTCCATGCCCTGCTAGTATAGAAATGTCAAATCGCAACAGTATCACAATAAATATTGACACTTGTCTCCTATAAAATCTATTTTGAACTTGAGCATGAGAAACAACGAGAAGGCAGGGAAATCTAATGAATAATTGTTGGAAGGCTAAGTAAAGAAAATGAAAACCAAAGACATTAAAAATCAATTTAGAAGCAAATAGCATTTTGTCAGACTTAAGAATTATTAATTAGGGGACTGAGGTACACTCTTATCACCAAGATAACAGAAAATAAAGCTGCAGAAAATAATTAACAATTAGCCTAGTATTTTTTTTACCATTTTAAGATAATCTCACTTTGTCTCTCTTTCTCTTTCTGTTTCTCTCTCTCTCTCTCCATCTCTCTCTCTCTCTATCTCTCTCTGTCTCTCTCTCTCTCTCTCTCTCACACACACACACACACACACACACACACACACACAGAGACACATTCTTTCTCGGAATAAATCAAAACACCTCCAGTAGTGCTAAAATCTAAAGTGCTATGCTGGAGAGCATTAAGGAATTTACTGAAATGGATGTGGACTGCCTCCTTCTCTGAGTCATCAGGTTTTAAATAGAAATGAGATAGTAAATTTCTGCCCGCATCACACTGTGTGTCTTCTCCGATTCACTATTCTCATTCATCTTGCTGCTTTCTAATTTGTAAAGATGCAGGCAACGTATAAATATTCATGGCAGCTCTGGAAATAGACTACATAGCACTCAGTCTTCCGTTAGAAATGGGCAGAACATCAAATAGGGCTGGAGATGCATCTCAAAAATGATACACTTGGCTTGTCACTGGACGAGAAAAAAGAATGGCATGATTATGTCAGAGAAGAATTTCACAGCTGAATCTGTGAGGCTTCCTGACTATGGCTTAGGCCAGTGGTTCTCCAAACTGCTACACATCAGAATCATGTGCGAGAGGATTTAAAATTAACAATGCCTAAGTTTCATGCCCAAAGATTCTGATTTAATCTATTTTGGCTACAATCAGGGAATTTATATTTTACTAGATTTTTTAGGTGATTCTCATATGCAACCTAGGCCAAGAGCGCCTTGTTCAATTATTAGCAAGGTACATTAAGCCACTCCAACAAATTTAGTTTGTGGAGGTTAGTGGAGGTTAGTTGGTAGGCATCACGCTCAAGCTAGAAATACTCCCCAAAATGCAATGAATATGGAATAAATGTTATAATAGAAGTAGTTCTATGCTGCAGTGGAACATAAAAATGGGACAAGATCATTAGTTCATTTTATCTTAGAAAAGTGAAGTGGGTTTTCAAAAGTCTTCTTAGAGGCTTTGGTGGATGTGTGATGTGTGGGGTGGATGGAGGAGAGGTAGAAAGGTCACACAAAAGAATATTTCCAGCCATTAATATTGTGTTCAAAAATATTTGTGGACCTGGAAGAGTAGAGCAACTGTGAAATGTAAGATGATTGACAAAACTGGAGAACGGGGGGGGATGCCCCTTTCTTTTCCCTGGCAATTTTGTACATTGTACAATCTAGCCACTGGACTGAGATTTTAAGTGTGCTATGAAAAGTGGAAAATCAGAGTTATTTTGAGGTACAAGTGAGATTAATTTTTCCATCTGGAATCATATGGTTATAAAGAGTGAAGGCAGTCAATTTAGAGAATATCAACATTAAATTTACCACCGAGAAATCAGAAGTGGTAGAAGGAAACCTCTGCTGAGCTTAAAATACCCTCTTCAAATATTAGGAATGCAGTTTTGATTTAAAGTTCCTTGTCACTTCATTATGATGTCTGCACCCACCAATTCCAACGGGAGAAGACAC
This sequence comes from Aotus nancymaae, assembly GCF_030222135.1. NCBI lineage: Eukaryota > Metazoa > Chordata > Mammalia > Primates > Aotidae > Aotus > Aotus nancymaae. The sequence continues at coordinate 20,391,310 of NW_026988473.1, read as the reverse complement.
GGATTCTGGACTGCTACCAACTAGCACATCTTCATTACTTCAAAAGTCTGAATCTTTGCATGAAGGCAGTCCTCCTCCTAACAGGCATATGGAAACTAACTTTGGGATGTCTGCCCGGGGTGTGGATCAGTTTGCGTAGGATGAGCCATACTTGATTGCTGGTTTCTGCTTGCATTTAGCGGCAGCAACTAAGAAGCTCAGGGAATGCATTTTAAGGGCATGATGCTGAGCAAATGTATGTGCCTTTAAGAGGGGATGCAGCTGCAGATGTGGGCCTCTGAATCCCAGGACTCCATAGGAGCCAACCAAGCAGAAACAGCTTTGCCCACCATTGTGCAGTTGGGCAGCCCTCAGCCTGTCTTTTCATTTTAACTGGGTTTTAAAAGCAATACCCAATAAAACTGGTATTCTTTTATCAAACCAGGTTTTAAGAAAAACCAAACCAGAGCCAACAGGGTAGAAAAAATGTTTGACATGAATAAAATTAGAAAGCACTCTATCAAATGTAATGTTTTTAATGTTTTTTTCTCACTCTTCAATGGTTTACCATCTTTCACTACAATAATGATATGGCACTTGGGAGGAAAATTAGAAATTTTAGAAATTTTCCTAAATAAATTACTATTAGTTCAGTATCTGCTCAATAACAGCAATCACAACATATTGTTACATCAATTATATCCAGTTGTTTTCCAATAAAATTCATTGATCATGCCATTGGAGCAGATGGTCTGGAAATATCCCCTTAGAAAATATTATTTAAAAAAGTAAAAGCTTCATGTACAAAAATATTCATCATAACACCATTTATCTTAGGTAAATTTTCATTGGAGTCAACCCCTTTTGTATTTGAAACAACCTAAATAACCACAGGGGATGCTACTAGGTGGTGAATAATGCATGGATTAGTCTAATAAAGGAACCCCACGCTATTATTGTCTGCAGCCTGTTTTTGTAAGGGCCCCGATGTTAAGAATAGTGTTTACACTTTTAAATGGTTGAAAAGCAGATTAAAAATACTATTCTATTCTGACCTGTGAAAATGATATCAGATTTAAATTTCAGTGTCCATAAATGAAGTTTTTTTAGAGTATAGAATTGCTCACTTATGTACCTATTATAATTGTTTACATCTTGTTACTAACAACCATTGTGCTACATTGACAGAGTACAGTAGTTGTGTCAGAGACCATAAGACCCACAAAGCTTCAAATGTTTACCATCTAGCCTTTCATAGAAAAGGTTTGCTGACCCCTGGTATAATAAAAAGTGCAGAAAGTATACATTCTGGACCTAGACTCCCTAGTATTGGGTGCCGTCACTGGCATTTATTACACATGTGACACTAGAAAAGTTATTTATCCTCTCTGTGTTTCAATTTCCTCAACTATAAAATAAAGGTAGTAATAGTCCCTATCTTTTAGGGTTGTTGTAGTCATTGCATCATAATTCATGACATGCTTAGAGTACTGCTCTATATGGAGTAACCCCAGTGAAAGTTATAGTTCTTCGATTTGTAATAATATAAAAACTATTCAAATGTTAGATAAAACATTAGATAAAACTGTACATATACTATGAATACAATTGTTAATAATGTAACTTTCAGATAAAAACTGTCTGGCAGTTTTTAATGTAAAATATGCCAAAATATTAACAATGATTACCTTCCACTGAGAAATTTTCTTTTCATTGTTCCCGTTTACTATATGTATTCAATTACCTATATAATGCTAAAACAATACAGAATATAAAAAAGATAGAAATTGCTATAACTATGGAAACAGTTCTGTGAAAGTACATTTTACATAGAGAATGAGCACACAAATGTAAGGAATGAATATTCTGTGTTTCAAAGGCTTTCCTCCTCCTTAGGCTCCTTCATACGCTCTCACACATTTTTTACAATTATATTTTTTCCTAGGAAAGGGTGAGAGCGACACTTATGCACTTTACTTTTCACCTGCATTGCTGGCCATTTGGAAGCGGGAGGAGACAAGCTTCCCCAAGCTCATCCCATTATACACATTGCTAATTACCACTGACATCCACTGACAGCACACTTCATTAACCACATTGCAAAATTCATTCTCTTGCCTCTCCACTCCAGGCACTTGTCCCCAGCAGCCCTCCCCACAGACAGCTGCATTTCTATGCTGTGTTAAAAAATCCCCTTATTCTTACAATCAGTCAATAAAGCAGAGAACTTTCAGGCCATTTCAGGGCATGTGACTGGATTCCTGGAGAAAAGAGTTTGAACATGTGTATGTTGAACACCAATCTGTAGTCACAGTTTATTAAAACCATTGATTTCCCCCAATGCTATCTTGTTTGAAAAAGCAATTCACATATCTCATTCTTTATATTCCATTACACCTGAAAATAGCACAAAAACACAAAGTTGTGAGTACCTGGCCAAAGCAGCAAAGTGAATTCTGTTATAATGAGTCCATGGCTAAGGCAGGGGATTGGGGCTCTATACAACATTTTGTTTTACCTAATTGGTTAGGCATTTTTTTTTTTCTCAAATGACAGATTATATTTATAGGGCTTACCTTAAATACAAGGGGATCCAGGAAAAGTAGACAGTTTGGTGCAGCTTGCACTAATCTGTTTGGTTCAGATTGTTTGATACAACCTGGCACAATGTCTGGTATGTTAAACAGGACACAATAAACCCCATAATAATTCAATCTATCTTTCTATCCACATATCCATCCATCATTCCATCTATCCATCCATAATCATGCATCCATCCATCCACCCATCCATCCATCCATTTATTGATTTACACATGTATTCCTTCACATATAAAGCTGAGTAAAACTAAAACTTAAATTCGCAGCCTATAAGAAATAGGTAAGTTGTGCCACCATTCAACAAGCATGATATATTTTTAAAATATCTACTGTTTTGGCAGATGCTAAGCAAGATATTCATTATTAACAAGTTAAGATATTGATGATTAACAACACTACATCCTTGCCTTTGGTAAGCTAACAGTCTAGTAGGGAACACAGACAACGAGGCATATATATTAAACACACTTTAGTAACTGCAATAAAAATAGCATGTCTAGGGTTCAGAGATTGGAGTGATGTGGGGAGGAAGCCAGAGAGAAACGTCCTACATGGAAGACAGTCCTACACGTTACCCAGATGGGAGATCCTGAGTCTGCTGCAGATTTTTCCATGCTATTAATCTCTGATTTTGCTGGGTTTCATATCTGCTTAAAGTTCATTACCAGAAAAAAGAGTAAATTATGAAACTGGTCTTAATGTCATTGTCATCACATGGTCAGTCTCTTTTTAAGAGCACAAGGCACAACTTCAGGAAACGGACAGATTCTTCTCATGTGACTGGATTTAAATTTTGTTTTTCTCTCACTTCACTCTTTCTCTCTCTTTTAGGAAGGAGTTTCTTCTTTAAAAACTAGTATCTTTAGACACGGAGTATTCTTTAACATTATACAGGATAATTTGGATTCAAGTGTGAAATTTGAAATTGAATCAAATCTCCAAGACTCAGCAAAATACACTTTTTAATGGACCCAGAAATGTATTTATTTTTATATTTGAAGATAAGACAATTGAGCACTAGAAAAAGTGACCCAGCACAGAAACTCAAGAAGAAGGAATCCCCAAGGCTTCTCAGGGAATCAGTGGGCTATATTTTTCATCTTCCAGTAAGAGCTCTAATAGAATGGTAATATTCTATAAGGCAAATAAAGATAGTAATATTATATATATATATATATATTTTTTTTTTTTTTTTTTGAGACAAGAGTCTCACTCTGTCACCAGGCTGGAGTGCAGTGGCACAATCTCGGCTCACTGCAATCTCCGCCTCCTAGGTTCTAGCAATTCTCCTGCCTCAGCCTTCCGAGTAGCTGGGACTACAGGTGCACGCCACCACACCCGGCTAATTTTTGTAATTTTTAGTAGAGATGGGGTTTCACCATGTTAGCCAGGATGGTCTCCATCTCTTGACCTTGTGATCCACTCATCTCAGCCTCCCAAAGTGCTGGGATTACAGGCGTGAGCCACGCTGCCTGGCCCATAATTTTAAGATAAGATCCTTAGTCACAGTTCAGGCCTGTGGGGTAATGATACTTCACTTTCAGAATTGACATTTACTCTTTTCTACTATTAACAGGCTAATAATTATGAAGAAGGAGAGGGGAGGGAGGAAGAAAAGAAGGAGGAAGAGGAGGAGGAGAAAAAGAAGAAAAAGAGGAGGAGAAGAAAAAGATAAAGGAGAACACCCAGTAAAAAATATGACCTTAAAATTTAGGAAAGGGTCCTGCTCCTTAACAAAGAAAAAGTGGAAATGACCACATCAGTTAGGAAGTCCATGCCCAACACCTACTAGTAAAGGAAATTAGCACAAGGTGAGATAAAACTTCAGCAATTTATTTACCACATACCAAGAATATTACCAGGAATCCTAGAAATAGTGCTAGTTGGTATTTTGAAGAATTTTCTTTTCCTTTGTTCTATGAACAACAGCAACAACAAAATGAGAATTAAATTAATGACAGAGCATAGAAATTTCTAACCATTTTCATTAATATAAGGCACTGTCTGTTCTGGTAAGTGTACTGCAAACCTATAGATCATGTTACATTCCAATAAAAAAGTTAGTCATGATCTGGTTATTGCACAGAAAGAACTACAACAAGGAAAACCAAATTGACATTTAGTGTATCATTTTTGATTCTTTTTTTAGAAATAACAAAATCCTCAAGTCAGACCAGAACACAGGATAATGGAAAGGTTTCTTACTCTGAAGATGAAAACCAGGGTCTAGAATATTACTTAAGTATTAGGTTGGTGCAAAAGCAATTGCGATTTGTTTTTTGTGTTTTGTTTTGTTTTGCCTTTGACGGCAATGGCATAAACTGAAATTACTTTGCACCAACCTACTACAAAATCTGTAGGGTTCTTTTATTTCCCAATAGAACACTATCTAGTTTCATGGATATATTAATAGAATTTTAGGTTTCTATAAGTACCGAGAAACTATTTTCAATAATAATTATTGGCAAACAGATATCAATAGACAAGCTCGTGAAATAGAGGTTTTGTCCACTGTAAACCATTTATGAAACAGCTTATAAAATTATGCTTCTGCTCCAGATATCACTTTTCTATTAAACCTTGGCCTGATATTTTGAGTCTAATTATGAATCTTTCCCTGATTTCTTAAGCCCACATAAGTAAATCTTCCCTGTCTCTTTCATATGCATTTTGTGGGTTGTTTGTATTATTTATTCATTTTTGAATACTTATTATTAATGGCTTCCATGTCACTTTAACTAAATTACAAACACCTTGAACTTCAGACTATGATTTATACTGTTTATGCTATCTTGTGATTGCACGGGAGAGGTCTGCACCAGAGGAGGGAGGTTCAGGACATAGCCCAGGCACATTAAATGCTGGGCTAGTTATTCAAGAAATATTTATTGGATTACCTGTGCCAGGTTCTCTACTATGCTCTAATTATTGAATACACTCCTAGTCTCCATGAAAATCATAATCTTTGAGGTGGCACAGTGAAACAAGTAGGCAAATAAACAACTAAAATTTGTCATAGTTCTCTGAAGAAAACATTTCACTTTCAAGAAGGAAAAAGAGCAACTTAGGCTTGACAGTATGTAATCTGTATCCTTATCTTTATGATTTTCAAACCATTTGATATGATTCTAGTTCAGAAATTCTCAATCACTTGGGAAAAATAATGTCCTTGTAGATGCTCTATAATGGTGACTAGAAATGTGTTTCTCAAACAGTCTATCTGTGCAAGAATTAGGTCAGAAACTGGGGAGAGAGAGTGTATGAGCCTCTCGAGGTGGAGAAATGGGAGCTGAGCAGAGTGTCAGTAGGTTAATAGAGAGTGGGTAGGGGAGATAGGGGAGATAAGTATTATTACTACAAAATACTCCTTACCCCAGAATATATCACAGTTAGCAAATAAGTAGTTGCATTTTCATTGTAATAAGTGATTGAACTCCCATAAATAGGATATTATCTTCAATCCAGTGGCTGAAAAATACCTATTTATTATATCACAAATTTACATGTCAGAAGTCTGGGTACAACTTAGGTGGGCTCTCTTCTTAAGGTTTTACAAGGCTGAAATTAAAGTGTAGGCTAGAGCTGGGGTCTTATTTGAGGCTTAGGATCTTCTTCTAAGGTTACATCATTGTTGGCAGAATCCATTTACTTCTAACTGTAGAATTCATGGAAGCTTGCTTCTTCAAGGCCAGCAAGAGAAGGTCTTGCTGTCTTGAGTCTCCTTGTCTAGGGACGGTATGAATTAACCTTCTTTTTTTTTAAAGAGCTCACTTGATAGGTCAGTTTTACCCAGGATAAATCTCTTTTGATTAACTCAAAGTCAATTGATTATGGATCTTAATTATACCTGCAAATTCCCTTCCCCTTTACCCCATAACATAACCTAATCGCAAAGGTAAAATCTCATTGCAGCCAAAGTTGTCACCCACTTTCAAGACTATACAGGTCATGGATACCAGAGTGTGGGAATCTTTGGGAGCATTAAAAGATGCTTTGTATGTTTTTGTAATTTCTGTTTAAATGAGAATGTAAATATCTTATTTTGTTAAACCACTATAGAAATATATATATATATATATATTTGAGATGGAGTCTTGCTTTGTCACCCAGGCTGGAGTTCAGTGGCGCAATCTCGGTTCACTGAAACTTCCACCTCCCAGGTTCAAGTGATTCTCTTGCCCCAGCCTCCCGAGTAGCTGGGATTACAGAGGTGCACCACCACGCCCAACTAATTTTTGTCTTTTTAGTAGAGATGGGGTTTCACCATGTTGGGCAAGCTGGTCTTGAACTCCGGACCTCGTGATCCACCCGCCTTGGCCTCCCAAAGTGCTGGGATTACAGGTGTGAACCACGCGCCTGGCCATATATAATTTCTTATAGATGAAAAATAATCATTAAGTAATAGTCTTTGTGTAAATGTATTTTTCTGTCTCAGAAATAAGCATAATTAAGCCTACCTATCATAGGAGTTTAAGAAGTATATATTGTAACCTTTAAAGAATGGTTCTATGGACTAAATTATGCATCCTCTAAAAACTCATATGTTGAAGCACTAACAGCCAGTGTAACTGTATTTGGAGACAGGGCCTTTAGGAAGGTAACTAAGGTTAGAGATGAAATCATAGTGTTGGACTCTAATCCGATAGATCTGGAGTCCTTATCAGAAAAGGAAGACATGACAGAGAGTTCTCCCCTTCTGCATGTCAACAGAGAAGAGGCCATGTGACAGCACAGAACACAGTGAGAAGGAGGCCATCCACAAGACAGGAAGAGAGTCCTCACCCAAAGCCAACCCTCATAGCACCTTACTCCTAGACTTCTGGTTTCCACGACTATGAAAAAACACATTTGTTTTTTAAGCCAACCAGTCTTGTTGGTTACATCATTTTGTTTTGGCAGCCCCAGCATACTGAGATATATATGTATATAAAATTTTTTTTAAGAAGGAAAACAAGGACAACAGAATTAGATTCAGAGAGAAAGTCAAGACAAGCAAATGCATAAAAATAGCAGTAAGAAATCAGATGTAAGGAGAGTAAAGCAAAAAGGTAACAGTGAGGATACAATACTGCCTTTACATAATCATATATTAGACTTTACAAGTAAAGCTATTTCAGGCATTTCATCATGTTTCATGACAGGAAGTCATCAAAATATATTGGGTTCCTTTCCCACAGTTGTGGTTGTCTAGTAATATATTGCTGTGGTGACATATGTGTTTTTCACACACATTTTATAGATTTGTTCAGAAAGGTAAAAGGTATCTAGTTGTAGAAAGAGACAATGGACCACATACCAAAAACATCAGTAAATAAGAGTGAAAGATTTCCAATAATGACAAGAAAGCAATCAATTTAATGATGTTGTATGGGTTCAAAGGAGTTTGCTTTTTAATTCAACTATAGGGCAATAATGGCTTCAAAGAAATGTAGAAAACTATAGCCACTCCTACCTTTCTATACAAGTTTGTGGTACAGGTATCGTGCAAGAATAAAAATTTTGAAGAGCCACAGAAAAGTAAGTGATAAGATAAGCATGTTCCTAAGAGTAAGCAGTGAATAGACTACATGTAACATGATGTATGGCCTCTGATGGGGGCCTCTATTCTAGAAAAACACAAAATCCATCCATACTTACTGTGTAGCATTGGCAATCATTGTGCTTGCTGCTGAATGTATGCTATTCACATGTAGGCAAACTCATCTAGATGTGTTCCAAGTTCATTCCTATATCTAGGCCAGAGCTCTTGAAAACCACACTTCAATATCTGTAACACTAGAAATGAAGTGTGACTGTCCACGTTAGCATGCAGTATACGTTTAATGAGACTGAAAAAAAAAACACCTCTCCCCTCATTCTACTCTATTAGATCCTGCCATGAAGGGAATTATATTACTATAGATATTTTCAACCTTAAATGACCATAGACCTAGGTTTATGGAAAGAGCTTAATACATACAAAGGTCTTAGTACAATCCAATGAAAAGAGAAGAATCATCATTAACCTCAGACTAAGATGATGGAGAGACCCTGCCATTGAAGTTCCTACCAAGACACAAATTATTTTTGCTATCTTAAGTGACAATGGATGTGGAAAATTCCAGAACATCAACTTTCCAAAAATTCAAGCATATGGAGAAAAGAGTCAGGTATAAAGCTATTCTTCATCATCTAAGTGTAAATTGATTCTAAAATTAGAAATGAAATTAAAATAAATTTTCCTCTATCAAAACATGTGCATGTGCAAGAGAAAATAAATTATACTGACAACAATGGAACTTTTAAAACATGATTTAAAACCGTTAAGCAGTTTTCCAATATTCAAACTTTGCAATGAAAGTCAGAAGATAAGATTCACCAATTAGGAAGGAGAGAATTTAGAATGTGAGGTATAGCTGACTTCAGATACTGGAATTAGATAGGTTGCTGTTTTATATGGGACACTCAGGAGTGATAAATAAAAGTTGAAACTCAGCAAACACACTACAAATACAAATGCCCTTAAATATTCTACTTTGTCCTCATTTACCTAGTCATTTACCTCCTGAGATATGCCAGAAATCTTCAGACTTCTGTCTGTTTAATTGTGGGTAATATAAAATCTCTATACATAGCATGAATTTTTAACTGCAAAATTTAGTGTTGTAACATGTTGTCAAAGAGATACACATTTATTTGGAGCTGCTCCTAATAATGGGAGAAGAAATATAGATAGAAATGGATTTATAGAAAGAGATGGTTTTTTAATCAACATACATATTGTAAGAATGGTTTTTATATAAAGTTACAGGGGCCTGTGCAAAGGTTCTCCATACTCCTCCCCAGATGGCAAAGAGCATTTCTACTTACACAGAGAGAGGAGACTGGAAAGACCTTAAATTGAAGAGAATTACCCTTGAAACTTTTCTTGTGGTGTGAAGATTTGCTTACTAGCAACGAGGGGAAAAAAAGGAGGAGAGAATCATCATTTATAACATCTGTGTGGGCAAGGCAAAGGTTTGCATACCTTAAAAACTTAACACTGTAGAGATTTCTTCATGTAAAATCATTTATTTTGCATCTTAAGAGCAAAGGCATAGGAGGATATGGAGCAAATTGATGCATATATTAGTATTGCAATAGATCATTGGATCATTCCAAAGTGTTTTCCAAATTTCCCTTCCAAAACCACGTTGTGGAAGATTCTATTCTGATATAAAATATTAGCTGCTGCTCCATGGAACTGAACTTTCCTGCTGTGTTGACAAAAGGTTTAATGATGTCGATTGTCTCGCCTTTCACAGTGGGACAATTATGTATCTCCACCTCACTGACGTGAGGAATGGCTATTTGACTCACTTTAGCTAATGAATTTAAGAAGACATAATGTAAGCCTTTTCCAAGCAAAAGATCAAGCCTTATTATGATCCATTCCACCAGTCCTCTTTTCCCTCTGCCCCTGGATTTTCTCAATAAGGATTGCTCTGTTACCTGGATCCCAGAATGAATGAATCCAGAGTAGAGCACAGCCACAGATAACAATAAACAGCAGCATAAAATAAATAAACAAATAACTTATATCTATATATCTACATATATATATATATATATATATATATGCTGTTGAGATTAGGCCTCAATTGATTCTCAGGTTATACAGAATAATGTCAGAGGAGGTATTAGAAATGCATAAACATTATATTTTATACTACTTATTATGTTTTACATACAATATAATATTTTGAGTATATTAACTGGTAGTTAACTAGAGTTATGCCAGTCAGTTATTTGTTACTATCCAATCTTAAGGATTCAGTAACATACCGTGGCTTGTTACCTGATTTATGTACCATCTCAATTAATCCTTTAGAAAACAACAAAGTTCAGAAATAATTTCTTCACAAACAGATGTTCTTGTGAATTCCTAGTCGGGGGAATCAATCTTAAAAAATTTTCAGGAGTGAAATTTAGTAATGTGTATCATACCTTTACAAATTTTACACGCTGTGAATTGGCAATTTCTAATTTAGGAAACAATGTGACCAGTAGAAGTATGCATACAGCCTTAGGAATACCATTACTCCATTACTTATAATATTGAAAAAATAGTTTAAAAATTCTGAATGTCCAACAATCTAAGAAGAGCTAAATAAATCCTGTTTTATTTTTAAAATAAGCAGCCAGCATATATGATGTCATAGAGGAACACCAAATCCCATGAGAAATGCTCCAAATATATTAAGAGGAAAAAATCATATTACAACACCCTATATATGATGTAATTAAAATGTTATTTTAAACATATAAGTATAGAAAGGCCTATAAATGCCAAACAGGTTTTGTTTTATCTGTATTTGTCTTTATTTTCAAAATTATCTGCTATGATTTTGTATTACTATTAAAGGATAATGTTCCATAGTATATTATTGAATGAAAAAAAGCATATTAGTAGTAATATACTGTTTGTATAAAATTATACATAGATATACATATAGTTCAAATTTAGAAAAAGGAATATAGAACTATTAATAGTGATTGACTTTTAGAATGTGGATGAGAGACAAATGAGAAGACAGTTTTCTTTTTTCTTTCTTTCTTTTTTTTACCCTGTATAGGTTAATATCACACACTTTTTACAATGATCATGTGTTAATTTGAAATTTAAAACACTTCACTAATAATGTTATTTTATTTTACTTTTTTGAGATGGAGTCTCACACTTGTGGCCCAGGCTGGAGTGCAATGGTGCAAACTCAGCTCACTGCAACCTCTGCCTCCTGGGTTGAAGTGATTTCCCTGCCTCAGCATCCAGAGTAGCTGGTATTATAGGCACTCACCATCATGCCCAGATAATTTTTGTATTTTTATTGGAGATGGGGTTACATCATGTTGGCAGGCTGGTCTCCAACTCTTGACCTCAAGTGATTGACCCGCCTCAGCCTCCCAAAGTGCAGGCATTATAGGTGTGAGCCACCATGCCCAGCCAATGTTATTAAACACAGCAACATATGCATGCACATACACATATGTGTGCACACATGCACACACACACATACACACATTTTGAGCCTTTTAAATGAAAGACAATGGAACTCGGCTTCATTTTTATATCTTTGATGCACTCACTACATAGAATGGAAAAATGCAGCTACCCAGTGTTAAAAACCTTCAAAGTAGAGAGAAAAACTAAAATCCAGGCCAACTTCTATGACAGTTTAGAGTTATTCTAAGCTCTGGGATCATTCTCAAGTATCTACCCATTTATTTCCCCAAAGAGAATGTACTATTCACATGTACATTGCCTAGGCTTTGGTCCAATGTTTAAGCCCAAAAACAAAAATCACTTGAGGAAGAAACAAAAACTCCAAAAAATCCAGGTCACAGAGTGTAAGAGGAAAGCATTTGGCACAGAAAATCAGGTGAGACTTGAACCTCTCACTTGCTTACTCAGCTATGATTTGGATTGGTCATTGCTGACCCTCAGTTTTATCCATCACTGTACAAGACAGTCCTTCCCTTTTCAACCTTAGGAAAGCAGACATTATTGTGGGCATACATGAGTAACTGAATAATCAAATGATTTATCCTAAAGAAAGATGTATTTTCTAATTGATCATGACAGTCTATTTTATTTGTAAGAATGTATAATGCACAAGAATTTTCAGAGGTAAGATTTACTATATCATATTATCCAATTTCTTTAATGTTAAAATGTGCATAAAGTTTCATTTTTCATTTGGTTTTATATTCCAATGGAATGCACTCTTTTTGGAATGCAATATGATCCATGGCTATTTATGGCTTTACAAGTTTCGTAATGTATCCCAATAAAACTATTATAGCAGGAAAGGGGAATTAACAGGGATAAGGGTAATTGAGTCATAATGCACTATCTATAAAGTTAAAAATGTTTTCAATCATAAATGCAGCAATGACTTAACAGAATCTAATTCTTAGAAGTTCTGAGCAGGCTAAATAAAGTCTAACAATTCCTCTTATGATACTGAGTTTTGCCCATAATATTGGTGATTATTTTTAAAATGCATTAATAATGCAACACTGAATTGCTGATGGTACACTTACACATGGTTGTTGACACTGTAAATTGGCATGAGTCATATGTATTCAAGGCCATAAAATGCTTACACTCTTTCATTCTGTGATCTATCATGAGAAACTAATTCAAAGAGGGAAATAAAGCATTGCAGCATTATCCTAAAATAGTGGAAAATTGGAACCAAGATACATATCCAAAAAAATAAGAGCACTGTTAAAAATATGTTGTAATTATCACACTTTATGGATAGGCTGTGATGGAAATATAGTTATAAATATTGACAACATTGGAAAAAATAAATGGATAATCCCTATATTTTAGCATCTAATGTAATTTATGAACTGACTCAATAGGACATAAAATGTGAGGTAAAATAAAGGAGAAAGTAAATAAATTGTTTGTTGTGATTTAGCAATATACAACTCTTATTCATGCAGACAACAATGGAAAAGGAAAGAGACTTAGCTGGGATTACAGTGGTGTTAGTTGGTAGGGTTTTAGATGGCATGGTCAACACCCTCCCCCACCTCAGGAAACTGCTTAGTGTTTTATTTTTGTAATCATGAAAAACTAGAAAGAAAGAAATATAAATAACTATCTTCAAGTTTGTATGTTCAGGGCAACAAACATTTTTTTTAAAAATTCTCAGAGTTTAGTACATAACCGGACTCTGAGAACTTCATTCTTTATGACTTTCAAACCTACACAGATCACAGAATCACAGATCTTATTATCTCAATGTCATATATTATCCTTTCCAAGCTGTCTTTTTATTATATCCATTTACCTATGTTTAACCCATTTTCTTGACTAAAGTCAAGTGGTTATGTGAGGGAAGAGCTTGGGATTGACTGGATTGAATAATTTCATTTAGACATCTAATGGCAAGTTTGAATGCTATTTTTGCTAAGCACTGCTCAAGTGACTTGCCACAGAGGTGACACATGATAAGAAATATCTAATCCACGTTGAGCCGTATCTCCCAGACCTTACTCTCATGTTTGCCAGAGTTAGCCAGATATTTTCCAAAGCAAAATGAGTAAATAAAATCCTATGTTCTTGTAAGATTATGGATCACTCTGTTTCAGAGCTTGGTACAGAAAGGAAACTAACAGAAGGAAGGAATGAAGTGTGGATCAATATTTCCTACATTATATTTTAATATGAATTGGCAAAGATTTTTTTAAAATTGTGAGGGACAGAATCTCAGTGCTCAGAAACCAATATTGCATTGCAGAACAGTGTATTTCAGATAGGATCTTCTCTGCTTTCACAAGAAATCCTGGCAGTTGTTCTGAGTCCCTGTTTCTTTTATTAATAATATGTGGTATTGCTGGTGATAATTTATGCCATACTTTTTTTTTCTTTTGAGACTGAGTTTCACTCTGTTGCCCAGGCTGGAATGCAGTGGTGTGATCGGCTCACTGCAGTCTCTGCTTCCCAGGTTCAAGTGATTCTCCTGCCTCAGCCTCCCCAGTAGCTGGGATTACAGGCACTAGTCACCACAACCGGCTAATTTTTGTATTTTTAGTAGAGACAGGGCTTCGTCATGTTGACCAGGCTGGCCTTGAACTCCTGACCTTAGGTGATCAGCCCACCTTAGCCTCCCAGCATGCTGGGATTACAGGCGTGAGCCACCACGTCAGGCCTATGCTGTGCTTTTTTAAGGTCTCCAAACAAGAATGAGACCTAAATCCAAAACAACTTCTTTCACTTTGAGAACCTAGCCAAGAAACTGAAAAAAAATACATTCTTTAGCATTTTTTTCCTTTCTTATTTCTTAATTCTCACAAAAATACAGCCACTGTCCCAATCTCTGTCTCCAGAAGAAATATTATTTAAAACATTGATATAAAAAGCCTATGGTATATCTTTCTTCTTATCATTTAGTGATCTTAGATAACAAAAAGCACTTGTTGAATTTGTCAATATTTTAATAAAATTCCTGAAGCTATATACAAGCAGCGAGAGAGATCATGCTTGCCTTTTACAGGATCTTAATGGAAAAGCTTTCCATTGGTTATCATGTTTGCTAAGGTTTTCCCATAAATGTCCTTTATTATGTTGAGAAACTTTCCTTCTATATCTTAACTGTTGAGAGATTTTATCAAGAAAGAATCTTAGACTTGGTCAACTGTTTCTTTCTCTGTCAATTGAGATGATCATGTGGTTTTTACTTTGTCACAATGTATAATCTTTTTGATGTGTTATTAGATTTGGTTTGCTAGTATTTTATTGAGAATAGTTCCATCAATATTCATCAGAGAAATTGGCCTGTAGTTTTCTTCCCTTGTGATTCTTTGTCTGGTTTAAGAATCAAGGTGATACTGGTCTCATAAAATGTGTTTGGAAGTATCCCCTCCAGCTTTATTTTATTGGAAGAATTTAAAAAGTATTAGTGTTTGTGAAGAATAAAAGAAATAAGGTTAATGAAGAGTGTGGAAAAAGAGGAAGTCACCTTAGTATTGAATAAAAACTTAGTGTTTTTGGTACCAAGCAAAACCAACATTTTTGATAAAATATAAAATGATATCCCTACCCTTACTGAAGTATTTGTATAGTATATTAACCAAATTTCTACTAATGATAAATGGAAAATACTCTCTGCTTGTTAACTATATATTTGAAGATACTAACAGAAGTAAAAAGTTTTATCATTTTGATACCTAAAACATGGCAAAATTTTATAAATGAATCACTTTAAGAATCATCATTCAAACACTGTGTTCTCACTCGTAGGTGGGTGTTGAACAATGAGAACACATGGACACAGGGAGGGGAGCATCACACACTGGGGTCTGTTGAGGGGGAAGAGAGGAGGGACAGCGGGGGGAAGGGAGTTGGGGAAGGATAACTTGTGGAGAAATGCCAGATATAGGTGAAGGGGGGATGGAGGCAGCAAACCACATTGCCATGTATGTACCTATGCAACAATCCTGCACGTTCTGCACATGTATCCCAGAAACTAAAGTGCAAATAATATATATTTTTAAAAAGAATCATCATTATATTATCATTATATCATCATTATATCCTTATAGAATATTATGATTGTATTTAAAATGTTAAGGATCATTTTTTAATATAATGATAATAATTTAATATATAGATAGATCAGGAAGCATATTTATCCTCAGAATCTGGCATTCAAAGACCACAGATGACTGACAGGACCCCAAGGCTTTTATATTTTACCATTGTCTTTTAATATTACTTTTAATTTTTAATAATCTAGGTCTATAAAAACCTAGAGATGTCCTTGGGAAAAGTACACCCTTATATCAATTAGGGAATATATTCAGCTGCAGATAAGATAAAATCCAACAAACAGGAATACGAACAGCTAAGAAATGTGTGTATCTTCCGCAGCAATAAATCTGGTACTAGTTATTATTGAGCTGGCACAGTAGCTCAAGTAATGACACCAGAAACCCAGGTACTTCCCATCCTCTGCTCAGCAATTTTTAGTTTGCAGTTCTTTATCTTCATCCTTGTGGCTGCCTTGGTTTGTCAACAAAATGACTGCTGGGGCTCCAGGCTTCAAGCACAAATTACAGACAGAAGGAAGAGATAAAAGAAGGGAAGAAGATCTTTCTCCTAGCAAGGCTTTGTCTTTTTTTCCCAGAAGTCATGCTCTCCTGGGATTCTTTCAAAATCACACTAGAAATGTGCCACATGACTGTGCCTAGATGTCTAAACCCTGGAAAGTGAACTATTTTTTTTAAGCTGGATACTCACCACCTGTAAGCTAAACATAGTCATCATTGAATTCATAAGGATGCAACAGAATGGATATTGGCATGAGGCAGTATCCAAGGGACCTGTAGCCATTCAAGTGATTCAGTCTCTAAACATATGGCCTATGAGTAACAAGGGCAAAATAAAACAACAAAATAAAACAAACACAAGAGTAGATATTTTTCTCTTGATTGATCTTTTTTTTAACTTGAATAAATTTAAGGGGAACAAGTGGTTTTTTTACATGGATATAATGTGTACTGGTGAACTCTGGGCTTTTAGTGTGACTATCACCCAAATAGTGTACATTTTACCCATTAAGTAATTTCTCATATCCCACCCCCCTTGCCCTCCCACCCTGTGAGTCTCCAGTGACTACTGTGTTACTTACACTCTGTGTTCATTTGTGCACATTATATAGCTCTCACTTATAAGTGTGAATGTGGTATTTGACATTTTATTTCTGAGTTGTATCCCTTAAGATAATGGCTCCCAGTACTATCCATGTTGCCACAAAAGACATGTTTTTATTTTTTATGGCCGAATAGTATTCCATTATGTATATATACCACATTTTCTTTAATCATTCTTTGTAGACAGTTAGGCTGACTCTGTATCTTTGCTATTGCGAATAGTGCCGTGATAAACGTAGAAGTGCAAGTGTTTTTTTCATATGACGATTTCTTTTCCCTTGGGTATATACCTAATAGTGGGATTGTTGGATCAAATAGTACTTTTATTTTTATTTCTTTGAGACATCTTCATACTGTTTTCCACTGACTATTTTTATTTTCTCTCCAAACCACTTAAAAGCAGTGAAATGAGTTACAGCCAGCAACAGATTAAAAGAAAGGTAAAAACAAGAATATCAAACTTTCTTATAATTTTAAACAAGTTTACCATTCTTTTTCATTAGGGTTACACTGCATCAAACCTGCATAAAGTTACTCCCTTCAAAAATCACAGTTGAAATCCACTGAATTATTGTTAATTTTCTCGCCTACCTGAATTACCTTGAAATGTTACAGCATCTTAGCGATTTTCTGGTGGTTGTTCTATCCATTTATTAATCTATATCCTACACTCAAAAAGTCACCAGTTTGTTTGATCTGTTGTAAACACATGAATGGGAAAATAGAATCACTAAGATTAGGAGAGAGGCAGGGTATTTTGTAAAATTTATGATCCATCATGAATTTAGAAATATAAAAGCATTCTAAATTATGCAAAGTCAGCCTGAATAAAAAATAAGTCTTTACTTCAAACAATAAACACTGAAGTTTTCAAATAACCCAATGCTATTTATAAAGAGAATAAAATTTTCTAGAAGCAATATGTTTATTTTTTCTTTCAGAGACAACAAGAATTTGTTTATGTGGCCCTGATAACTCTTCACATATTTGAGAGGCTATCATCTAGAAGGGAAAGAAACTTATTTTATTGGACCAAAATAAACAAACTAATGGTTGATATATATAGGAAAGCACATTCTGGTTCAATTAGGTATCAGTGTTTTGATTGGATATATCTGAAAATGGAATAAATTTTCTGAGAACATCATGAATATACAGTCATTGGAGCAGCTTGTATGTAAAGGTAGAATCAAAAATAATTTTGCTGAAATGGTGGGGCCATGAACAAAATTAGGTAACATAGGTCAAAGAAGTCACAGTGGGATAGGGATAATATCAATTTGAATTCAGCATCTAGAATTTGAAGTGTCATTGGAGAAATTATTTTCTAACACTCTGCAGCTTTAATTTCATGTTAAAATTTGTGAGGTACTTTTCTTTACTGGAAAGCTTCATCTGCAACATTCAGCATGAAATTTTAAGGATGCAACTTGTCCAAAGCTTACCACACTGGAATCTTCTCCAAAATGTTAACTGACTTCACTTGATGCTTATATTAGTTTATTTGACTTCCTTTCACGGGGCTAGTGTGCTTTCTTTTGCTCAAGTCCTTGGAGAACTAAGGTCAGTTTTTTCCTGTGAATCTCAGGTTCCTCTCAGTAGGAAGAAATCAAAACTTTCTCACGGATTCTACCACTGGTCACTGAACTCTGGAACTAATATTCTCTCTTTAGTGATGTGGGAATGTTATGTCAAGCTTGATGAACTGTTCCTGGGTTCCCTCTATTTCTCTTTTCTTCCCTTTTCTGAGTTGACAGATCTTCAAAGGTGGAGTGCAGAGGATAATTCCTCTTTCTTTACAAAAATCCTTTTTTGTTCTCCTGACACCATCCTCTAACTCCACATCACCATCTATGCAAAGCTAATCAGAACTTAACTATCTCCATTAGTCCAAAGGATCGGCAATCATTTATCTAATTAGAAAATTTTGCTTGTACCTCTGCCCTAGAAAGCCCCAGTATCACTGTTTCTCTCTCCCTTTAACATTCACGTAAAATACTACTTGTTACATCTTTAGCAAAATTTAATTTCCCAATCTATAATTATATTTAGGGTAGAGGCAGAAAGGGGTCTGGGACGAGGAGGAATTTGAGGTTTGTTATGAGTCATCATTGATGACAACGATTTAAATTTAAACATTTTGATTTTTTAATTTTTGTTTGTATATTAAAACAACATTAGAATGTAGTAAAAACCCTCTTAAATTCCCTCAAGCTAATGGAACCACTGGATTAGCTGGTTCTCTTGATTCTCTGTAAATGTACTATGCATACTCACAGTCCACTGCATATTTTCTGCTGTGCTTTCTTAAGGACATGCACCTCTGCTCCTGTGAGTTGAAGTGCATGCTTGCCAAGTGCTAATTGCACTGTTCCCCAAACCTATCTACTTCTTACTGAAATTACAGCATTTACTTTAAATACTATATAAACTGATGAAACGCGTGTTGAAAAAGAAAGAGAGTTCCCTTTCTCTGAGAACCAAGTTGAATGCTTTGTAAAGTTTTGATATTAGTGAGTTGCTAAAGCTTTGCTGTCAAATTGATGAGGGTGGGAAAAACCTAAAAAGTACAGAGAAAAATAATGAAAAACAAATGGATTTTGTATTTAAATTGCCTTGCAAATTTTTCTTTTTTATAATGCTACCTCTACTTTAGAGAAACTGAAAAGATAATTAAATATTATAATATAACAATTGTTTATGCAACAATGATGACTCAGAACTCCTAAGAGATGTAAAGAAACTCTAAGAAAGGCATGTCCCTGGAACCATAGAGTAGTGACGGGATGCTGTTTCTGTCAGATATTAAACAATTTTCTTATATTCCATCTTTGTACTACTTTCATGACTTAGCTGAATAAACATTTCCCCCAATTTTATCAGATGAGAGAGTTTTTAATACACCTATAAATCTTTTGGGATAGACTAGTTCTCCTCTGTCTCTGGTTATTTTAAGCTTACAGAAAATTTGCAAGATAAAAATGATAAACTGACCTGTACTTTCACCCAGATTCACCATTATCGATATCCTTACACTGTTGCTTTCCCACTTCTTCACTGTATTCTATTTATTTCCACTACTTTTACTCTATGCCATTATTTTTATTTATTGGTATTTGTTTTTGTTGAACTATTTGACAGGACATTCCAGATATCATGCCTTTTTACTCCTAATAATTTCAGAAAATTTAACCTTGATCCCATACTATAATATACAATTCACCATTGTCTTTCAGGAAACACTGTTACATTCAGAAAACAACATATGTTTAAATTGGGTAGAGCAGTGAGGATGACTAAAAAATTAGAAATTAGGATACAATGACTTCTCAGAGTTAAAATTTGAAATAAACACATAACAGGTTGTAACAAATTGACTATCACCTCAAATAGATAAATATTTAAGAGTCAATGAATAATGGACTATAACATTATCAAAGTTATTAATATATCTGAGAGGATACATGCATCACTCAGAAACAAGGAAGGAGAAGCTACGCAAACATAGAAGAGGCAAAGTTGAGAGAGACGGGAGAACCTTTTAGCAGTTCTGCTTCAGCATGATCTTGTTAGGTAGTGATCTCTCAGTGACAGTATGATTTATCCAGCATTTTCATTACTGTTTTGTAGCAGGACAGATTAAACAAAGTCAGGAAATATTCGGATCAAATACAAATTTTGTTTCTGAGTTTGGTGCACATCAAAAAATGGCAAAAATCAATGAAATTTTCTGATAAACTGCCTACTAAAGAAACAAAAATAGCAGAAAAGATTTCTATTCTGTTATCAGATTAAATTTCTTATTGAACTTTGAAAACGTATGTATTATTTTTAATGTAATATTACTTTCTCTGCTTTAAAGTCTTCAATAGTTCTTCATTGTTTTAATAAAAAAGCCAGACTTTGAGCCAGAGATTCTAAGTTGTTCATAATTTAGTCTTACTCTAAATTTATGATCTAAGTCTTTCACTTGTGACCTAGAATATCACAATTGCCCGCTGTCCTCCCAAAGCTTCATTTCCTTTTCTCTTCGGTGCTGATGAGCAACTCTCCTAAATCCCTGCTTGCAAAATATTATCTCCTTAAAATTAGCTACCAGTGATATTTCAAGTGATAACAGAGCCTCAGGCAAAAGGAAAAAAAAAATCGGCAATACTGGACCTGTCTTTCTTAAAAATGTTAATATTTCGTTAATATTAGTACCATGTTTTTTGGTATTAATATGGATTTTTAGAAATATATTGCATTAGATTACTATTTTCTTGATTACTGAGTCTTTTGATGCCTCCTTAAATTTTTCACCTGACGCTAGAACCTCACTTACTTTGCCCTCAAAGCTCTTTCATGAAGATATCCTGATCTTCGTAGTTAAAAGCAAACTTTGTCTTGTCTGGATTTCCAGGGCACTTTGTTTCTCTCTGTTTTATAACATATAACAATTCTACTTTGACTGTTGCCACTACGAGTTTCTGAGCTCACTGAGCTCACCAGAAAGCTGGTGGTATCTTTGTCTCACCTTCACTACTTAGCACTCTCTGATATAGTTAATGCTGTAATACAAAGGGAAGTAGCAATCCATTTTAATGGTAAAATTGAGACTTCCCTGTGTTTTCTTTCAATTATTCTCTACTCCTCTTAGAAATATTTTTTTAAGAGGCTCTTTGGAAATATAAAGGGTGGCAGACTGTGAATTAGTCATTCTTTCCCTCAAGGAATACACACTGGGCATATACTACCATGTGCTATTCTAAGTGGAGAGTATCCTGCAGCGAATGTGTCAGACACAGTCCCTGAACTCATGGAGGATGCATGCTAAAGGGGGAAGTTTAAGAATTAAAATATGTCCCGGATGTTCATGATTAATATGAAAGAAGAAGCACAGGGTATAAGGAGGTCCATGGGGAAATCCTTTAACCTTGGGTGAGTGGATCTGAACAAAGTTACTTATGAAAGATAATCTTGGAACCAGGCTCAGAAATACCCATGTTTTTCTCTACTATGACTTTGCGTATCATGTACTTATTAAGGAATGTTTATAGTTGCTTAACTAGTACCCAATGGCTTTCTTTGAAAAATTAAGAAACCACACACAGAGAGAAAGAGAGAATCAAATACACAGAGATATTTTCCCATGTTTCATATACCTTAAATAACTAAACAGCACCCCATGCCATAAAATCTAGGTAACTGTAGTTTGAGCTTTACCTTAGTTAACAAGAATAACTACAAATGTAAATCTCTCACAATATGATATTTAAACAGCTCAGGAGAAAACAAATCCTGCAACCAGCTAATCCTTTGAGGTTGGGGTAGGGGGATACAGTTTGCAGGAGAGACTCCTGCTGAAGAGGAAAAAGTCAAAATGAAGGCCTAAATAACAACTCAATTGTTTTTCTTTCAAAGTGAAAGCACCAGTGATAGCTGGAGATTACATATTTTATGAGCTTAATAAAGTTTCTACTAAAAAAAAAAAAAGAAGACGGTTCCTCCTTCAAATGCAATCTTTCGCCATAACCTGTTGCTTAATAACCATGGCACGTCAGGAGCCTTATAAAAAATGCTTTCTTGTCTTCCATAGTAGAAGAAGTCAAGCCCCAGGGACCCTCCCCCTGCCATCTCTGGTGAATGGAGCAAGTCATTAAAGAGGAATTTGAATTGAGAAGCTTTTCATGAGATTTTCTGTCAAGACTTCTAAGTAGTCAGCCAATGAATGGGCCCTTACTTACAAACACAGCCTTGTTGCATGTGGGCTGAGCAAACAGACACCATTGTGGGGACAGGTGGAAAAGAAATATGAATGGACAGTGCAGTGTGCTGCTGTGAAGAATCTCATTACCAAGTGACTTTGTGCATGGCCTCTGTGTCTGGGAGAGGAGCTACCCTTCCAAAAAGCCTGGGCTTTTCCCATGTGCATCTTAAAGATCAGTGACAATAGGAGACACAATCTGAGATTCTTCAGAATGGAAATGTCTTCCCCGCCTCCCTTCTTCCCTTCATTTAAAACACAATTTCATTTTAGGAGTTCAGTCATTATACCATTTTCATGGGAATTAAAAAGGTGGAGTGAAAGTATGAAGAGTTCCTTTTCAGGAGACTATTTTGGGGGATGGTAATGAGCACTTCTAAGAGACAGAGAGCTTTGTGTCTCCATTGCCCACATTCAGACCCATGTCCTTTTATAAGGATTGCATGATCCTTAAGACCAGTAGGTGACCAGCACGAGTGTTCAGCCTTCACTCTCAGCCGATAAGCAAATAGACAAGAAGGAACTTTCCACAACATAGACCTTGAAAAAATAGTATTGATATAGACTAGGCTGGGGTGAAAGAAAGAAAGTGGCCATCTTGTCCTTCTTTCACCAAAGGTAGCTTGTGGACTTCACACAAGTAAGCTTCAAATAACAGAAGTTACTTCCAAAGGCTAAAACTCTAAGGGAGTGCTATTTTTACCCTCTGGAGAAAAACAGATAGATTGTGGGGGGCATATGAATACCCGGTGAAAGATTTCTTTTTCTGCAACAGCATGAGCACTCACAGAAAAACACAGGACTGATTATTCATTTTCTGTATACCTTTTCCTGAGCAGCTCAGAACCAGCAGTATAGCATGACATTGTCATGGCAGGAGTCTGGGCTGATCCTGTGCTGTATCCACTGCCAAAGTGTTTTTATTATATCTGTTCCCTGGTGTGTCGGGACAGGGGCATCAAAAGCCTATCCACGGTCAACAAAACAAAGCACATTCTAAAGAAAACCAAATCAGGCACAAAAAGTTTGAGCCAATATTAAAACCGCAGGTATTCAAAGAGAAGAGATATTCTGATTTTAAGTTGACTAGCTGGTTTTATCTCTCAGTCCAGCTCCCCTATGCATGCATAGGTTTTCTGAAGGGCAAAGGGCTAATAAAACAAAACAAAAACCTGAAAAAAATGTTGCTTCGTAGAAGACATTGGGCCAAAGACAAACAGTGCAGGAAACCCCTAGAGATACAACATTTCTTTTTTTTTTTTCTTTTGAGACAGAGTTTCGCTTTTGTTGCCCAAGTTGAAGTGTAATGGCATGATTTGGGCTCGCAGCAACCTCCGCCTCCTGGGTTCAAACAATTCTCCTGCCTCAGCCTCCCCAGTAGCTGGGATTGCAGGCATGCATCACCATGACTGGCTAATTTTGTATTTTTAGAAGAGATGAGGTTTCTCCCTGTTGGTCAGGCTGGTCTTGAACTCCCAACCTCGGATGATCCACCCGCCTCAGCCTCCCAAAGTGGTAGGATTACACATCACACACCAGGGCTCCAGAGACTCAGCTGCTGCAGTACTCAGCTGAGCTGACGGTTAACAGCAGTTCCTGGTGGACAAGGTAGCCCCATAAAAGTGGCTGTTGCTGAGTTACTTTGGAAGATGGAAGATAAATGCAGCCAGCAGTGACAATGACAGCAGGGGCTGGGGGTGCTCTCTGAAGCCATAAGGGCTGTGCAGTCTGATGAACTGGAATGGGGACTGGTGTCCACTGAGGCACAGGCTCATTCACCACAGAAAGCAGCAATTTCCATCCACTAGGAAGGCTGAGAAGAGTGAAGGAGATAGCAGATGTTCTGTGGTCTCTGATTTCTTTTTTTGAGCACACAGAAGACACTCCCTGGGTACTTTCAGAAATACGTTAGCTGCCTCTTTTGGGGTTGAGAATCAGAGAAACAGGGGTTATGCCCGGAATATTTCCACTTTACATCTGTCAACCACACGATTAATTAAAACTCATGTATACACTGCACCCTCTCTCCCACACTCCTACTGTCAAATCTGAATTGAGGTGCAGTACAAGATGACAGGGTTTCTGTGGCAACTTCATTGAAATATATAGAAATTATAAATAAATACCAATATGTTAACTCCCCATTATAATCTTCCACAGCAGTTGTTAAAAATAAAATTCCTGCACACTTCAAAGCCTCAATTCCACTCTGAGCTCTTTCACTTTTAGGAGATGAATACACCTAGGAATATACAGGCCTAGCAAGCTCAGCTAGTCTCGTTTTGACCATCACCCTTACAACCTTATCTTACATGTTCTACATTTGCTAATACAATTTAACATCATTTAGTAAATGGTGAAATAATTGACTAGTAGCGTAACCTTTGTGCTATGTCACTACCTCCTCCTATCTTCACATGCGCTTTGATGTGTCAATTTCCTACCAGTCCTTAAACTTTCCTATCTACTTTGTCTCTACAGCGTCTTTCATCTCTCTCTCTCTCTCTCTCAATGAGTTTTCTTTCTCATTTCTTCCCAAGAAAAAGACTAGGTATTAAGTGGCCATGATTTTAATTTGATACACTAGTATCAGCTGAAAATCTAAAACGAGTTTGAGCTGCATTAAAGAGGCATGTTGTCTAGACTAAAAGGGAAGGTTTTTTGGTGTCTACTTTGTATCAGTCAACATACACATCTCATCTTAAATATTCTTTTCAAATCACATTACATATTTAAGAGATCAGAACCAAATAAGAAACGTTTTAAAGAGAAGAATCAGGACTCCGATGTTCCTGTGTGCCACATCAGGCACAACAAATGTTTCAGACTCAATGTTTCTCTCTCTGGATAGAAGTCATGTAAGGTTAGAGACTCGATTTAGAGAACCAGACTGCCTGGGTTCCAAACCCACCTCCAACATTTATTTTTTATAAGATCTGGATCAAATTTTCTAATTTCTGAACAAGCTCTTTGTGTTCATTTCCTCAACCATCAAACAAGCAAATTACAGTATATCCCATTCAGGGTTAATGTGAAGATTAAATAAATTGCTTCATTCAAGTGCCTAAGAGAACAGTTGGCTCTTAACAAGTAATCAAGTGTTAGATATTATTATTAAAGAATATGTATCTGGCCTTAGCTTAAAATTCAGAGCGTCTTACTAAAACATTCGTAGCAACCAATCTAGAAAACTGGAATAAAATGTAAAAAAAAAAAGCAGCCACAATAAAAAAAAGCATTGTGTTTATGCCTTGATGTATTGACATGGACCTATAATATTTTCCATTTTAAGATAAAAATAAAATTTAAAATATAACTTCGTAGACTATCTAAGCAATTTTACACCTGCCTTGTAAAAATTTTAGTACACTGGTTCTAATATATTTTTGGCTTTATAGATAGCCTTTATAGATAAATTTAAAAGACAATGTAGCCCTGTAACAAAGCACAGCCTTCACACACAAGTATTAGTATTATTTCCGACAGTCGCTCAGTGCCTAGGCATTTGATTCCCATCTACTCTTAGTAGACAAGCAAAGGAGTTCAGTTCTAGAGATTCCTTGAGAAACTAACACCTAACTCACAAACTAGCAGCTTACTCCAGTTCTGTTTGTAGAGCTGCTGATGATATTGGGCAATGAAGCTATGCTGTGCTTTTGAACCACATTTTTTAAATACTCATTTTGGACAGTAATTCTGGAAGTACAAGGAAGCATGATAAATTAAGTAATCGGTTCTCAGTTGTCAGTGCTGGTGACTCCTGCTCATTTTGAGTTGTGGATTTATTTTCTATATGTCATACTCTCAGCAGACACCAAAACAACAACAACAAAAAACATCATTCAAGCTTCTCCAGCATTTTATTGAAAAAAAAAAAAAAAAAGCAGATTAAAGAGTGGGGAAAAAATGAACACTGTTTTATGATCTTTTGATAGTTAATGTAAGTGTTTAGTTAGAGCACATAAACTTCTTATAAAGATAAATCTACCTTCTTCTACTGTATTTTTCAATTGGAATATAAAATATATGTTTCAGTACTTTTTAAGTATTATGAATAACTCATGCATAAAGTCAGCCATTTTGTAGTGACTTAACCAGGAAATATATTTTGGCATTTAGCAGTTAAATCACCTGTCTAAACTCACAGAAATTCTTCGTAGAGGCAGTGATCTAATACTTTATCATTATTTTACCAGCTAGAATAGGTCATTTACTAAATGATATTAAATTGTATTAGCAAATGTAAAGCATACACGATAAGGCTGTAAGAGCTATCTCAATTAGGAATTTTAGCTTTCTATTTTTCTGTCGTGTGTCATAGCTCTCCCATATTACCCACCCCTCCATTTCCCTATATTGTGACAATCAGTGGAAATACGGATTTCTATGTCTTATTTACAGCCTAAGTCCATGGATATTATCCTACATCATCATTATTGTCTCAGGAGGATATTGGAATTAGACGGCAGGCTTCCAATGAGATAGCAAGAGCTCAAAGACTGACACGTTTTATCAGTTAACTGAAGCTCTAACACTAGTTGACAGATGACTCCCTATGCCCCTCTATTGATACAGGGAATCTGTTTTTCCTCTTTTCTGACAAAGTGGATGACAAAAAAAAAGAGACAGAAACCAGGAATTAGCCAGTTTATGTTTCCTTCTTGGGTTTTCTATCTTTCCCATACACCCTGCCTACCTAAGTTTCTATATTCTACATTCTCTTAGATGGCCCAGTCTATTTCTAATCCCTTCAAAATACTGCCATTTACTCTGCTTTGGAACTTGCTTTCACTGGTCCTGAGACTTTCAAAAATATATTCTCATGAACCATTTTAAGAATCAAAGGAGTTAAACCAATTTTACGAATTCTATGCCAGTACAGAGTAATGTTTAGGAATTCAGATTACTGAATAACTTGCCTTCATCTCTCAGATGTGTTACTAGTTCACAGTGTGATCTTAAGAAATTTGCTTAACATTTCTGCATTTCTGTGTCTCTCTGTGAGAATTTCTGTATTAATTTCATATGAATTGATGAGATTAGTATCCAGGATATAGTGAACTTAGCTCAATAAATGTCATCTATGATTATTATAACCAAATAGGTTTTCTGTGTTGTACGACAGTTCAGGCCTCCCTGGATCATAAGGAAACAGTAGAAACACATATTAATGAAAACAAAAAATAGAATGGTAAAGTTTTTCATGATCTCAGTGATCACCATGGGCCTCAGCTCTCTCAAAGTTGGGATGGGCAGCAGAATCGCAAGTGACAAAGAAGGGAAAATGCCTGGTTTCCTTAGGGTTAGCAACCTTAGGCTTTACATGTATATTTCTCAAGGAAAAGGTTAGAGTTTTTCTTTATTGACAGTATACATAAAAACGTCCATGGATAAAAGTCCACATCAAACATCTCAGGTAAGACTATCTTGGGGCCATTTTGCAGTGGTCCTGGACTAATACACTGTAATAAAGGCAGTAATTAACTTTACCTCTCTTTCTGAGCTCACAGAAATTCATCAGGAAAGTAAGAGAAGACCTTTGGAGCTCTGGTTAAGTATGTTTAGAGTATGTCAGATACACACACCTGTATCCTCCAGTTCTTCCATTTGGCAGTAGACCAATTCCAGGGTTGGTTAAATTAAGTTCTATGTTGTATTCAAAGACATGGGAGTTTTCCCTCTTTCTGCTTCTCCTTCCTTAATGTGCCAAGGCTGTTTGTTCTCATGGTTACATTGAACCAACAATGTCTAGCAAACAATAGTGTTTTCAATGTGTTATTTTCAATTAATGAAGAAAATCATTAGCAAAAGCTTCTGTCTGGCCAGACATGGTCTAGTGTCACTTTGTCTAGAATTGGATTATGACACTGGCAACAGAATTGAACCACCATATTTGGTTTACCCCCATTACTGGGAATGGTCACCACTCCAAGCATACTAGAGGGTGAACATCTTAATCAAATCAGGGCTCCGCCAGAAAGAGAAACAAATGTAAATTGAATGTTGGTAGGTATGTTTTGTCTGCCATTCTTGAGACAGTGCTCACTCACATAGTCATTCAGGGATAGAGATAGTGCTTAGAATACAAGTAATTGTTAAAGAGTCTATACTTGGCCCTATTAATATTACCATTAATTTTATTACTATTATTAACAAATGGGCTTTAAGACTACAATAGAATTAAAGTATACAAATACAAAACAAGCAGTTTAGAAAATAGTATATTTGTGATTTATTCTGTGATCCAACCAGGCAGCATCATCAGCCTAAAAATTTAATAAATTATTCAGTGGTGAACATAAAAGGAAGGTTTTGAGGTTCTTAGTCGTGCTACTGTGACTTTTTTTGGCATTCCCATTATTGGTCGAAAATTGTCACATTATCCATTAATTTATTCATATAAAAAGGTAGTTTCCCTTGTTTATCTGTTAAATATGTAAATAATTTGGGGTATATTGGCCTTAAGAGACACTAATGCCTTGATAGGCACAGTTTCCTTTTTGAAGTCCAAGGAACTTGTGAATAGATTGAGGTGAGGGACTGGGGGTGGATTTGGAAAGGGTAGAGAATGAAGAAATAAACATTTAAAACGCACAATGGGAAGGGGTAGAGAATGAAAGAATAAACACTTAAAACACAAAACCAGGATAACAAACAATAGGAGAGTATTGCTGAATTCCTCTTATCAACTCTAAATCCAGATTTTTTAAGTTGCCCTTGAATGCCTAAAGTTAAGTTTCATTATATACAAATGTCAGTTACATTTACCCATGAAGGAATAGTGAAATAACTATTAGAATAATGTTAATAAATGCTTATTGAACACCTATTATGTTCTAGGCACAGTGCTAGTTGATATTCACTGAAGTTTATAAGCACACTTCAAGATTGAGATAATAATTATCAGTTTTATACACAGAGAGGTTAAGTGTATAATAATAATGCTTTTTGGTACTGTTATAAAAAGACTCAATACTGCAATTAAGCTTGAGAGACCTTCTTGAGGTATCTGTATAAAAAACATAATTAAGTAAAGAAAGAGAGGACCCCAGCTATAGTACAAACCTAGCTGACTCACAAGAAATTCTCACTCTCCTGGGAAACTTCATTTTCAAAGCCCTGCTTAAACTATTTAATATATATGTCCTGATTGTCACCATGTCAACAATTTGCCATAACTGGACTGA
The DNA here is from genome assembly GCF_030222135.1 of Aotus nancymaae. Taxonomy (NCBI): domain Eukaryota; kingdom Metazoa; phylum Chordata; class Mammalia; order Primates; family Aotidae; genus Aotus; species Aotus nancymaae. The sequence continues at coordinate 20,361,611 of NW_026988473.1, read as the reverse complement.
TCTTGAGCAAGCCATTTAACCAATTAAATTCTCAATTTCTTAACCTACAAAATAAGATCAACTTAGTTGCTTCATATATTCTACAAGTTATGTGGAAGGTTAAATAAAAATTTCTAATAAGGAAAGAATAACTTTGGAGCCAAATTATCCTGGATTTACTAGTTCAGTCATGAAAAAATGTGAGATTGTCTGTCATCATGAGCAAATTGAGTCTATTTTGTCCTCTGTGTTACAGGCACATCAATGTCTACATTTGGTTGCCAGTTTCCAAGATGCTCCCTGGTGACTCATGCCATTGTGTAGACCCTGACCATATTATATAGAGATGACAAGTGTAACCAATAGGATATCGCAAAAGTGGCTATGGGGGATTTCAGAGGTTAGGTCATAAAAGACATTGCAGCTTTCATTTTGCTTGTGTGAATTGTCTGTTTTGAGGGAAAACAGGTGCCACGTCATAAGGACATTTAAGTAGCTCTATGAAGAGACACTCATGGAGAAATGAAGTATCCTGCCAACCATCAACACCAACTTGCCAGCCATGTGGATAAGTCACCTTAGAAGAGAGTTCTGCAACCCTAAATGCTCAGGTGAAGACAGTCCTAGCCAACTTCTTAAATTCAACTTCATGAGAAACTCCAAGTCAGAACTACTCACTTAAGTTGTCCTTGAATTCTGACTCACAATAACTATGAGAAGACTGAATGTTTATGATTGTAGTTTTAAATCACTAAGTTCTGAGTAAGCTTGTTAATCAGAAGGAGATAGCTGACATGCAAAAAGAAGCCTATGTCAGATAGTCCTCGTGAGATTTAGAAATAATATCTCTATACATCGCTATGAACCATGTCTCTACACACAATGACAGCTCAATATATAGGTGTATTAAGGAGCTGGATCTTCATTATAAATGTTATCACTAAGAGACAACATTCATTGTAATATGCTTAATACAAACTATAATTTGCCAAATGACTACTCAAAAAATATTTATTTCTTTTTTCCCTAAATAATGCACTAGAATTTCATTATGTGACCTGCATATAATTCAGAGCCTGGGATCTTCAGGGCCAGTTAACCTCATGTCCAGCTCCAAGGGAATATCCCTGGAAATAATAATTATCCCAGGAGTATATATGTGACCAAAGACAGTACAGTCTTTTTTACAATGAGAATGGTGTGCTCTCTCTCTATAACTGGGAGTCACTATGGGTAATAGAGCTTTTTGGCCAATGAATGAAACCAGTAAAAGTTTCTGGATGGCAAAAATAAATAAATAAAATAAGATAAAATAAATAGAAAGCTGGGCACGGTGGCTCACACCTATAATAACAGCACTTTGGGAGGCCCAGGTGGGCAGATAATGAGGTCAAGAGATTGAGATCATCCTGGCCAACATGGTGAAACCCCATCTCTACTAAAATTACAAAAAATTAGCTGAGCATGGTGGCGCATGCCTGTAGTTCCAGCTACTTGAGAGGCTGAGGCAGGAGAATCACTTGAACCTAGGAGGCAGAGGTTGAAGTGAGCCAAGATTGTGCCACTGCCCTCCAGGCTGTGATAGAGTGAGTGAGACTCCGTATCAAAAAAGAAAAAAGAAAAAACCAGCAGAAATAAATTCTTGGTGACTATTGATTAAATTTATTAGACATGAAGTCTACCCTATCTTTGGACTTCAAATTATGAGAGCAAGGCCAATCACATTTTTTTCCACTGATTAAAATATTTCATTATTTTTTTCCTGACTGATTAAAAGATTACATTAAAAAGAAGTGCATCTAAATAATTTGTGTGATTTCTATATTTCTATTGCATCTATTTTTATCACCTACATGAATCAAAAAGTTTATTTTAAGCATTGCAAGTCCCATTTCTAGGAACTTCAACTCTATTCGTCTGAATTAAGGATCTTACCTTCCAATTCATTTTGTAGTACTCCTTATATATATGTAGAGCTATTGCTTCTTATCCCCTTGCTTTCTTATCAAAATTATATTTTGCTAAATCTCCATCACTGTATCTCCACCATGCATTGTAATAAGAAAAGCTATTGCTAATTCAGAAAATAAAGCAGTTACTTTAATATTTGAAAGGCAGCAACTAACTACTCTGTATCAGAATTCACCACCACTCTCTTTTTCCCTTCATTCATTCACTTGAAATAAGTTTCTGGAATTTGTCCTTGTCAATAAGAAATGAAACCACAAGGCTGGTTCCAAGAGAACTGGCAATAAACTAAGCTGGGTATGAAGAGTCAGAAATCACTGACTCCTGTTGTGTGACCTTGTGGGAAGTCGGTTCTTTCAGACACTCGAACTCATTAACTTTAGACCTGGGATCCTGAAAAGAAGCCAACAGTCCCCTGTTCTCAATACAGTCATCTTCATCTCAGAAGTCAGTTCACTGCCCTTCTGATAGACAGCTCAGCACAGAGGAAAGAACATAGGTTTCTGTATTAAATTCCCAGCTTCACTCCAAATTAGTCTAGATCAGGTCAACCTGAGTTCAGTTCTCGTCTCCTTACAGTATGGCTGTTTGGCTTAAGAAAAGTCATTTGACCTTGATAAGCCACTGCTTTTTTTACCTTAAAATGGGAAAGAATAATACCTATTTCAAATGATAAGTGGAAATTAAAATGAGATTATGCATGTTAACTTTTACAGTCAAGTTTTATGTGTAGTACATGAGAGTTTCTTTCCTATCTTTTCCATTCCCATAAATTTCCCTAAGGATAACTTTTAAAATCAACTTATTAAAAAATACAAGAAGTATAGAAATGCTTTAAGAAGAAATATTAAATATCACACTACTTCATTCTCTCTTACTCCTCTCTTTACATCCACATTCCATACCCAACATCACCTTCATTAGAACTATGTGCACTTCTGTACAGACTATTTTCATATAGTTAAACTAGTGAATTTATTTGTTTTTGTATTATTATTATCATTATTCAGTAGCATTAAGGACCCATTATATGAAGGAACAAGGGGCTGGTGGTGGGAAGGACAAGATTAACATAATAGACAATGGTTTGGGGGTTTTTTCTGCTAATTTTTAAGTGTCCAAGACTCTCATAAATAGTAAACATGTTCAGTTTTGCTGGAAGACAATGTATGGTCATCTATTGAAAGCTTTAACAATATATTAGGATTCTGAAATGGTAAGTCAATTTCTAGGAGTTCATCCCAAACAAAAAATTAAACATTGAAGCAAAGAATCAGCTATGAGGATACACGGCATAAGATTGTCCATAGAATAAAAAAGAAGATAAAAGGTATGTGGCTAATAATAAAGAATTGGTTCCGTGAAAAGTAAAACATATACTCAACAGGATACAATAGAAATATGTAAGTCATTCTGCAAAATTAATATTTAACAACATGAAGAGAGGCCCATTGTATATTATTGGAAAAACCAAGTTATGAAACAATATATACAGCATAATCCCATTTTGAGTATTTCCCAAAGAAGAATGATGACTCAGAAAGGGTACTGGATAAAATAATATACATTAATATGTTAACAGTAGATATTTTTAGCTGTAGATTTGATGTAACGATTTTCTTCTCTTGGCTAATTTCTGGTTTCTGGTTTTGGTTTGTTTTTATTTTTACTGTAAAAGTTATCATTTTTATGTCATATTACCAATCTCCTTGACCTTACCTGCTAGTGCAAGGGACACATATTGATAGAAATACGACAAATTCTATTGTATCAGACTTAATTAGCAGAGATTCCAGTATTCTCTGGAGATTTCTCTCCTCAAGTTTTCCCTCGTCTTGTAAGAGACTGGAGGTGGGGGTTTTCAAATATGATCAGAACTTCTATTTGTGGCACCGTGTCTCTCCCTTTGCTCCACTGTCTACTTTTCTCACCATCCCTCAACTCTTTTGCCCACTTTTGCTCTGAGTGCATATGTTGCCACTCCAGTCACTGATGACCTTCCCTTGAACACTAATCATTTGATAACTTTTTCCCTTTGGCTTGCTGTAATAAGCTCTTTCGTACGTATTTCCTACTGTGTGTGTTTGTGGTTATGTGTTTATGTGTCTGTGTTTGTGTGTTTATTTCATGAACCTCTCCTTTTCACAGAATAGACATTCCAGAAAAAAAAAATAGTTGGTGAGATTGCAGTTAGTTTGGGTGTCAGACACAACCTCACACTGTAGCTCACAGATATTGAACAGTCAGAATCAGTCACTAACTTTTTCACACTACCTTAATTTGCTTACAATCTTCTTCAGGGGAACAAATTTTAACAATCAGGTCTCTTTGGTGTCTGAACATAATGGAACCCCAATTTGAGAACAAGTTATCATACTTTCCCACAGATTTTTAGAGCCACAGAAAGTCAGAAGATGTGGTTGGGCACCAGTTTTAGATCTCATATCTTCTGTGGCACTCTTGAAGCTGCTTGTCTGACAGCATGCAAAGGACTTCTGTGACAACCTAAAACCACATGATGCCACGTGGACTTTACCTATGAACCAGGACAATTTCCTTTACTGAATAAGAAGAAAACAATTTAACTAAGTTGTATCAGCTGAAAATCTGTGTTAAGAAATATAAAATGCTGTAATAGAAACCACACTTAATTTAAAAGAAATTTAAAATGTGTATTTAAAACTGCCAAGGGGTAACCACTGGAAAGTCAATTTACACTTGAGATAGTTAATATCCACGTCTGTTACATGAAGCATTCTTGTGGTTAGACTTTAAAGGGTCTTCTAGGTTGGAAGAAAATGGTCTTCCACAACCCAAATTAATTAAATGCATTCTACATAATTGCCAACTAAGTTTTTTGTTTGTTTGTCTTTTTGTTTGTTTTTTGAGACAGGGTCTCACTCTGTCACCCAGGCTGGAGGGTCATGGCAGAATCACAGCCCACTGCAGCCTCGATCTGCCAGGCTCAAGCAATCCTCCCACCTCAGCCTCCAGCTAGTCTAAGGAATTAGAACTACAAGTACACACCACCATGCCCAGCTAATTTGTGTATTTTTTGTAAAGATGGGGTCTTCCTGTGTTGCCCAGGTGGGTCTGGAACTTCTGGGCTCAAGGGATCTGCTTGCCTCAGCCTCCAAAAGGGCAGGAATTACAGACATGAGCCACCATACCCAGCCATTGCCAACTAAGTTTTGATTTGGGATTTTCACTTTTAAAGATCTATGTTTGAATGTATAAAATTATTTTAATTTAATATGTTTTAATGTAGAGACTAAAATAAAAGTAGTATATACATTTCAAACGTCAAGAGTAAAATCATTTAAATGAAAAATAGGACGAATACAAAAAGCGGGAAGCACAATAAGACAGATGCAAAAATGTATGGAATTTTGACTGTAGTAATCAGTCTGTCTTTTTATTTATCATATGTACTCCAAGTATCAATTAAGAATACAAACAGAAGCCAATTTATATAGTTACTAGCTAATACTTAAAATAAAATAAAAATCTATGTAACTCTGTAACTTTAAATAGTGGTTTTGTTTTAAATAAGAGATGTTTCATATGAAAGACATGTTTCATATGAAAGAAGAGGTATTTCATATAAAGGCTTCTTCAAACGTTAGACTCACAGCTGACCATAACTATGATTTAGCAGAAGGTAATTCACATTTGAAAGACATACAAGAAAGAAAAGCTTCAATAAGGCATGAAATCTTGTGAAAAATAGTTTAGCATTTCCTAGCCGAAAGGTCAAGGTTTTTTTCAGATGGTGACTCACTCTTGATTCTGTGAAAAATGCTTTCAACAGAATAGTGATTTCCATTTCTGTCTAAATAGATGTCTATAGTGCATTACATTGGTCTTTTTCATCAGTTACACACACACACACACACACACACACACAGACACACATTTCCCAAAGTAAGTGGTCCACCTAATTTTAGTGTTATGAAAAATGACGATTTTCCCAAATCAATTCAACCTCCACATTTTTTATAACTACACTAGTTTTCTATTGCTGCATAACTAAAACAAGCTTAGTGCCATAAAAAAGAGAAAACACGCCCAATTATTATTACCCCTTGCTTTTGTCTTCCATGAACCTCTGGCTATTTACGTGCAGGTATGAAAGACCAGCATAGTTAAACTTGGCCCACTGCTCAGGGGCTCACACTCATAGTGTGGGATGTTTGTCCTCATCTGAGGCTCTGGGGAAGAATCTACCACCCAACATATTCAGATTGTTGACAGAATTCAGTTCTCTGTAATTGTAGGAATGGAGTCCTCTTTTCCAGACTATGAATCAACTCTCAACTCCTAGAGGCTGCTGCAGTTTCCTGCCATGGACTTCTAATGGGTCCTTTTACAATATTGCAACCAACAGCTAGTTTCCTCATGTAGAGTTGTCTTCACACTTCAAATTCCCCTGCTGCTGCTTCTGCTATGAGTTGGAGAAATTGTCTGCTTTTAAAAAGCTCTTATAATTAAATTAGGTCCACTCTAAATTTTTTCATCTTAAGGCCAACTGATCAGTAACCTTAATTACATCTGTAAAATCATTTTATGCCATGTAATGTGAAAATAAAAATCATGCAATACAAGCAGGCTGCAGAGATCATATTCATAGTGTAGAATTAAGTTGAGAAATTTTGGGGGGATCATGTTAGAATTCTGCCTTCCACAGTAATTACAGTCAAAGTAAATTCAATTCTACCGAATAGAAAATTCTCAGAGTTTTACACAATTCTGTGACAAATTTTTTGAGTGATTGCTCAAAATGCTAGATTTAAGGAAAACATTAGTTTCTAGGAATACTGTCTGATAGATTTATTCAAGAATCAAAAAACAGTTTCTCCATTTCAAAAGGACTGTAGAATTCAATGAATTCTATCTCTCAATACATCTGTAATCTTCAACTTCCTTTGAGAATATTATAATAATAATGATAGCTAAGAGTTCTTAATGATTTATCTTGTGCCAGCCACTGTTTGCAGTGTTTTGTCTGATTTCACTCATGTCATCCCAATAACGAGATCAGTGTAGATAGCACTATTATCAAAATTATCATCATTTTATACAAGAAAAAAGTGAGGCCTAGAGAATTTGTCCAAGATCATCTACTTAGTGACTGTGAATAGCATCAGGATAAGTAGCTATTCCCAGTTACTAGGTAGATGATATTGGACAAATTATAGCAAAGGAATAGACTGTGCTGTGTTCCCAAGCCCACATATCTAACCTTTATATTAAACTGTTTTTGTTTTGTTTTGTTTTGTTTTCTGAGATCGAATTTTACTCTCATCACCCAGGCTGGAGTGCAATGGCGCGATCTTGGCTCACTGCAACCTCCACCTCCCAGGTTCAACTGATTCCTGCCTCAGCCTCCTGAGTAGCTGATTACAGGCAACCACCACCAGGCCGGGCTAATGTTTGTATTTTTAGTAGAGATGGGGTTTCACCATGTTGGCCAGGCTGGTCTCGAACTCCTGACTTCAGGTGATCTGCCCACCTTGGCCTCCCAAAATGCTGGAATTATAGGCGTGAGCCACCGCATCTGCCCTTATGTTAAACTGTTTCTATGAGGTAAGATTATGTACTATTTCCCTTCGTTCCACTTCTGATGAAAAAGAAGTTCAAGATGTCACAAGACATTCTATTGTGATTTTTGGCATGTGTAATTGTTACAAAAATTATTTACCCTCACTTTGAACTTACATTTGAATACTACAAATTTGTACAGGTTTACTCTCTGTGAAATTGTAATGCTCTACCTTTATTTATTTATTTTTTCTCAACTCAGTTGTCCTTTAAGATTTCAAATCACCTATCGACATTCTATTAACCCTTTTATTTAGGCCAAATCTTCCTAGTTTAAATAGTTTCCCTGAGGAAAAAGCACCAAAACCTTTAGTAATATAAATATGGCACAGTTAATCCTGAAAATATAATACCTATGTGTCTTCAATTGTGTTTTGTTGTGTCCAACGCAACTGGAAATGATAATTCTTATAAAGATTATGAAGCACATATGGGTGTCAATCATCACAGATCAGGTTATGCTGCAGTATAACTACCCTCTGCCTAATCTCCGTCACTTATTACATTAAAGTGTATCTTTTTTGAGTTACCTATTCAGTGTAAGTTGGAAGAGGGCTCTGATCATCATAGTTACTCAGAAGAGAAATGGTTGAAGAGTCACCATCTGAACACCTGCTTCCAGAATTAATAGGACAGGTAGAAATAAGTGCAGTATAGACTTACATTGGTCATTCAAACCTCCTCCTTGGACATGACACAGATATACACACATGCACAAACACACATTATTCATTCAAATGCATTAACCAAAGAATATTGCGTGTTCCTGGCTAACTACAAAAAGGGTCTGAGAAACACAGTCTTTTCATAATAACTGAAAGGAAGAAGAAAAATAGAATAACAATTATAAAGACAACGTGTCATCACAATATGTCAGATAATATTGCAATACAAATACCTCTTTAATGATTTCCAAAGTGTGGAAATTGTTCCATTTAAAAACATTTATATCATATCATTGAATTTCTTTTAATCTATTGTCCCCAGTGATCTGAACATCCTTCTCTGTTTATACCGCTGAATGTAACATCAGTATTGATGACAGCCATAACACTGTATTCCTTAGTTACCCACCTGAGAAATCTACAAACTCAGGTGCCTTTTAGACTGCTATTCTCCAGTCTTCTCCAAGAGAAATGATGAGAGATGGCTGAAGTCAAGATAAAATAAATCTATACAAGTTTTCTGATTTAAAGAATATGTGAAAGTTACGGGAGGAAAGGAAATGAGACTAGGAATTATCACATACAGCCATACCACATATGCCATATTGCATTGTGATCAACACCAAGTGAAGAGAAAAGCAAACTTTTTCTGGGAATGACAGTTCCTTTCTTCCAAATCTGAAATATATTACAAAACCCACTTACAGGAAAACAGGATTTGCTGAATGTTACTCAGCCATTCCCTATGCAGTCTGTCACCAGTATACCTAACTAAAATCACAAGGAATCAATGAGCTTTCCATATCACACTGCTCACACTGGCAGGACTGAAGCCTGTCTTACATCTGGGAGAACTACTGTGGCTAGAACTCCGTGTATGACTCAAAAGAAAGATTTAAAAAGAAGTCTGGCTCTCTGATTAAGGAATAGACATATAAATTTGGGAGATGGGTTTATATCTTAAAGACAAATTTCAAAGCAAGTATTCTATTTTTTAAATTATATTTTATGTAAGGGGACCATTTCATTTTAATTAAATCTCTGAATCACTTACAAGGTAAAAAGCAAATAAAATACAGATTTCATTTTGATATTAAAAGTACTTAAGAGATATTTTGAATACATTTTTATGTTTTTAACACTATTAAAATAGTGTTTTTTTAAACTGTGATCTGTGGACCACCTTTACCAGAACTGCTTGGAGATTTTGTTTAATGTGCATATTTTAAAGTCTCACCTTCAAATTACAGCATCCCTAGGAAAGATGTCTTCATGCTAATGTTAAAAATACTATTTTAAGAGGAAGAGGAGTTGAAACTATAGTAAAACAACTTTTAGAGACATGGGCATCATAGGGATAATAATATTTCAGGGAATTTTTGTAAGGTTTGAATGACATGCTGTCTGTAAAGCACTTACAACTGCACCACACAAACTCAATAAATGTTAGGGCCTTCTAAAATGTTCTCCAGACGATAATGACTGGTGTTCTGTTGCAAGACCCAAAGTTGTAATAAAGCCTAATGTTATGGGATGAACAGACACAGAGAGCAGATATTTCATCAATGTTGTCAGGGACATGGGGGAAATAAAAATGAAGTTTGAAGAATTCATTCAGAAGGAAATAAGCCGTTTATGCCTATCAATGTACCTTTGCTTGATTCTTCCATGCATCTGGTTGTGCATTTCTTTTCTTGGAATGGATTTAGTAATATTTAGAGATTTTATACTTGTATCATAAATTTATAATAGAGTCTTGTTTCTCAATTTGAAAGCACATGCATAGTGTATAGTTTGAAAAACATTTCTGTAGCTTAGATGGAATTTTGTTACTGGTTATGTCTTAAGTTCATGTTGAGTGAAAACCCTAACACAGTATGTTATATAACTGAAGCAAGGATTATTTTATGCCTGGTTATAAGATTTGAAAAAAACATAATGTACAGTTGGTGCTAAAATTCCTCAAAAGAAATCACTTTTGCCTAAGAAGAGTGTTTTTCTTTCTCTTTAAAAAAAATGGGTAAATGTGAGGAAAAATGGAGGTAGGCAAAACCATCACCGTTCATGTAAAATATATATTAAGTTTGTGAATGGATTCTCTACAAAAGAAATACATTATCCCACTTTTAAACACTTTTGAAGTGAATTATTGAAAACTCACTTTTATTAGAATCCAGTCTGTGCCATGACTAAACCTAGCTTTACTGGCAGTTGCTAAGGAATTCTAATTTCTATGCCTAAAGTAAATATGTTTGGTATTTCACTCTAGTTGCAGTATTTATTGAAATACTTTATGTCTTAGGCATTGTCTCATTCTTAATTTATTCTCCTATACAATAGGAGTAATAGCAATTTTCTCCCAAATCTATGTTGTACTTATGAGGAAAAACTGTTGTCCTTATAGTTTGTGTGTGTGTGTTAAAGACATATTCCATTACATCCCCTACCCTTTCATGCATTTTTAGATCTTCATTGCAAAAAAACCAACAACAACAACACAAGACTCTGTGTTAGGACGTTTAGTCAGGGCTTCAGATACAAAATGCAACTGTATGCACAATTGTGAGTATATGCATTTTTCTCACAAGCAGTTCATGGTTCTACTCAAATTTTTATAATCCTAGACAATGGGGGGAATAGCAGGCAGGATGGGAGGAGGGAGAGGAGCAGGAAAGATAACTATGAGGTACTGGGCTTAATATATGGGTGATACAATAATCGGTACAACAACCCTGGTGACGTGTGTTTACTTATGTAACAAACTGTGATGGTTAATATTGAGTGTCAAATTGATTGAAGGATACAAAGCATTGTTCCTGGATGTGTCTGTGAGGGTGTTGCCAAAGGAGATTAACATTTAATTCAGTGCACTGGGAGAGACAGACTCACCCTCAATCTGGGTGGGTACCATCTAATCAGCTGCCAGCACGGCAAGAATAAGGCAGGCAGAAGAAGATGAAATAAACAGACTTGATTTTCTTCTGGAAAGCCATCTTTCTCCAGTGCTGGATGCTTCCTGCCCTCAAACACTGGACTCCAAGTTCTTCAGCTTTTGGACTCTTGGGCTTACACCAGTGGTTTGCCAGGGGCTCTCAGGCCTCTGGCCACAGACAGAAGGCTGCACTGTCAGCATCCCTAATTTTGAGGTTTGGGGACTCAGACTAGCTTCCTTGCTCCTTAGCTTGCAGACAGCCTATTGTGGGACTTTCTTATGATCATGTGAGTCAATACTCCTAATTAACCCCCTTCATATATACATCTATCCTATTATTCCGATCCCTCTAGAGAATCCTGACTAATACACAAACCTTCACGTGTGCCCCTAAAATGAAAATAAAAGTTAAAAAATATTTTTAAAAATAAACATGCTTTGTGATTCATAAAAGTTAAGAATGAGTAATGTAGATCTGATATAGAAGTGTTTTTCCAAACAAAACTGGTTTTCTGCCATGATACACAGTGAGATACAGATTTTACACTGTGACCCACTATGTGACTGGGTGCGCACACACACACACACACGAAGCAGAAGTTTCACAAAACACACAAAACAATCCTGACACGTTTCAGTGCACGCTGATAAATTTCTATTGTAAATGTTAAGAAAAAGAGCTAAATCCATCCTGCACAGTTTTACACCTCAATATCTATAACTCCCAATACTCTATCACAATTAGGAGAAGACTGGTCGGCAATATAGAAATCTCATATATATCATGGCATTCCTGACACCACCACATTCTTTTAGATTACAATGTCAATCACAATATGCATCTAGGGCAAGAAACCTATTGCTTACGGTGCCTTGTTGATGAGCTGAGTCCAGTAACCATTTATGAGCCTCAGAGGCCAAGTGGAGGCTGAGATACAGGAGACTAAAATAGGCATGAGGATTTAATTGGGTCAATGCAGTATACCTCATTAAATCCCATTCTCTCTCTTTATATTTTAACATATTCTAGGGAGAAGGCAGCCTATCTTCTTCATGGTCTGGGTATCATAATTATTATTTTTAATTAAGAAAAGTTAAGGCTAATCTCCCTTGAGTTTCCGATTACAATGTAGTTGGTGTGTCGCCTTCTGTCAGAGTGCAGCACGAGCCTTGGAGGAGCTGCCAGCAGCTTCCTGGTGGGACTGATGCAGCCCTGAGAACAAATGCTGAAAACAGGACTTTCTACCTTTCTTTGATATGTTAGTGTCCCAATACGTGATTTCGTTTTGTTTTGTCCCTTACAATTTGTTATTCTTTTCATCAATGAATTCAATTTGGCAGAAATCCAAATGTACAAATAAACCTTCCCAATGTAAGAAACGTAGATATTTAGTATTAAATCTACGTCTACTACACTAAATTATTTACTATTCCTCAGGGTCTCAGCTAAGTGCTTTACACCATCAGGAGGAAAATTAGTGATACAGTTCGGCTGTACCCCACCCAAATCTCACCTTAAATTGGAGCTCCCATGATGTCCATGTGTCCTGGGAGGGACTCTGTGGGAGGTAATTGAATCACAGGGGCAGGTGTGTCTCATGCAGTTCTCATGAAAGTGAATAGTCTCATGAGATCTAATGGTTTTAAAAAGGGCAGTTCCCTGCACAGGCTCTCTTGCCTGCTGCCATGTAAGATGAGCCTTTTTCCTCCTTTTCACCTCCCACCATGATTGTGAGGCCTCCCAGCCATTCTGAACTGTGAGTCCATTCAACCTCTTTTTCTTTATAAATTACTCAGTCTCAGGTATTTCTTCATAGCAGTATGAAAACGGGCTAATACAGTCAGTATTCATAAGGTCTTAGTTTTCACATTTCGCCCTTTGTGGGTACCAAGTCCTGGCTTCTCACAGGCAGTTCCCTGTGAATGTCTCTGGGAGGGCCTAGGGAATGTCTCCTGTGTGCACAGAAGCAAATAAATTGCTGCCGGTACCCCCGCTGCTCTGCACAGTGATATTACCTTTCCCATGGGCTAACTTCCCCTTTTCTTGCTGTCCCTCTAAGTATTACAATCTCTACAGGCAGGTGTGGGAGAAGCCAGTGCAAAGGCAGCAGGAATCACTTCAGTCCCTGCTGGAGGAGTGTTCTCCTTCCCATTACTTTCATTGAGGTGTGTCCGAAAGGAGTTTGTGCCTCACTGTCTAAAAAAACTAGCAGAATCATTGTTTTGAGTTTTATTTAGAATCCTGTTTCCCCTAGGTCCTGTGCGAGTGTGTGTGTGTGTGTGTGTGTGTGTGTGTGCACGCACGCGCACGTGCCTACAGTGGGTTTAGGGCATACTCTAGACAAAGCCACCACACTCCACCCAGACCAACACCATCTGCCAACAGGCACCTTACTGAGTTGCTCACCTTTCTCTTCCCTTTTCTTAGGTAGCTTGAGTTAGTTCTCTTCTTAGGCATGACCCACTGACTACTGAACATAGCCATCCGTAGAACTCTCAACACTCTTTCAGATTATAGGGTGTTTTCTATCCACCAGCAAGCCTCCTCCTATTTGAAGTTTTTCACAAAAGGACATGTCTCTCGGATCTGTCGTCTTCCCCAGGTTGTCAAATGTTTCTGAGTACCTCTCATACTCAAGCCAGGCTCTCATTTCACGGATATTTTCTCAAGTAATCTTCTGAATCATCTTGTGATTTGGACATTTTATCCTCATTTTAAGGCTGGGAAAACTGAGTCCCATAAGTTTTAAGTGGTTTATCTAAGGAAAATTCATACGTGTTAAGATGTGAATTGAGGTTTGCCTCAAATGTGCTTTAAATATAATGCCCCAATTTAATAAGACTAAAATATAGTATGCATTTCTGGCATAACATAAGCAAACAAGCACTATTTTCTTTATTTCTTAAATGTCATTGGCCTATTTAACTTCTGGGTGCTTAGGGGAATATTTTCTTCAAGACTCATTGGTAACTCATGATAGAAAAAAATATGCTAACTTTCTAAATTATATTTGCTGTTTTCCCTAACTGGCTCTGTGTCTCTGCCCCTTCCCTTAACAGCTGTACTTCTTGGCATTCTATTCATACTCCGAAGAATCTCAAATCTATATCCTCTGCTAAAATCTCCCTCCTGAGCTCAAGACCAAAGTTTCTAGCTACCTAATAGGCATATCCATGTGGAGACACAGATGTGCATCAAATTTAATATGTTGAGGACTGCGCTTCCTATCTCTTCTTTTTGCAATATGTTGCCTCCCATAGTACCAGTTTTGATTAATGTCACCAGTCACTGAACTGCAAAATGTAACCATGATCCTTCTTTTCCCTCAGCTTTCACTTCCAATCAGTCTCCACATTGTGGTGTTTGTCAAATACATCTCCTTTCCTTTATATTCATGATTACTGCCCTAGTTTCCGTCTCTGATTCCTTACTCCTTGCAATTTCCTTTCGAAATTGGCATTTATAATTTGGCAAATCTAGTTACGCCCCTTCTCTCATTATGTCCACTTAACGTTCTCAGAGGGTACAATCCTACCCATTAATGTGAGTCTTGCCAATGTGGAGTTTTTTTTTGTTGTTGTCATAGTGATGGGAGACTCTACTCACATTTAATGGGCAGGGCTGATAGAAGTTTTACAGTGCATGCACTGTCCCACATGAGGAGGAATTATGCTAATGCTGCAGGACTCTAGAAAACACCACTGAACACTGAGTAGGTAAAAAGCAGACATGTCATTATCTAACTAAACCTTCATTCTATTTTACATGAAAACATCAAATTGCACCCTGTACCTGAATTTTTTAGGAAGGTTAGTACCTGAGAGAAACAGAGAAAATCAAACTCCATTGGTTTGGAACTTGGCCAAGAAGAGTTCACCATTTAGGTAAATCGTATCCATACAATCTTGCAGGCAGTACTGATGGAATCATTAATGCAACACACCTGTTTCAGTATGCATTTGCAACTGTTACATTCATGAGTCTGGGTAGAGGGAAGAGCTGCTTACTATTTAATTCTTCACTGTAACTGTGCAGGAGGGTTTGTATATTGAAATACATATCTCTTTTGTTACAAATTGCCATCCTCATTTGTTTTCTCATTACTGTTGGGAGCACTATTGTGTTTTGTTTTGTTTTAATTATCTGTGTTGATAGATTATATTATCAATGAGCCTAAATTCAGAACATTAAGGAAAGTGTTACAACTTTTCTTTAATTGAATTTGTTGAGTGGCTAGGGTTGAAAACTGTTTACCCAATGTTGAATCTAGGGTATCACGGCATTGGAGGCCATCAACATGTGGTCCTTAGTTACCTCCTTCACCCCTTCAGCTTCTGTATGAACACCCTGAGTTTCTGCTTACATACAGATTTTTTTTTATTTTTCCTTTGAGACAGGGTCTCCCACTCTGTTGCCCACACTGGAGTGTAGTGGTGCAGGCTTGCTCACTGCAGCCTGGACCACCTGGGCTCAAGCCATCCTTCCACCTCAGCCTTCTGAGTAGCTGGGACCACAGGCACACTCCATCATGCCTGAATGTTTTGAGTGTTTTTTGGAGAGACAGGGGTTTCACCTCATTGTCCAGGCTGTTCTGGAACTCCTGGGCTCTAGTGATCCGTCCAAGGCCTCCAGAAGTGCTGGGATTACAGGCATAAGCCACTGCACTGAACTCAGATACAGATTTTCATTCAGCCTATTCTTTATCTGGAATAGCATTACTGTTTTATGTATATATAAAACAGCACATATATATATATACATAGAGAGAGAGTTATATGTAAATAGTATTAAAAAGTATATATTACTAAAAGTAATATATCTAATATATTAAATATTACATATTTAATAAAACATATTTAAGAATTTAATATATGATTAAAAGTATATATACCCTTAATAAGTTTGTAATATATACATACTTTTAGTAAGATATAAGTATCTATACATACTTTTAATAAGATTTTAAGTACATGTATACACCCTTTTAATACAATTATTAAGTATATATACACTTTGAATAAGATTCATACTTTTAATAAGTATGCATTATAGATAAGTAGTAATATACATAATTTAATAAGATTTTTAATAAGATTATAAGTATATATATACACACTGTTAATAAGATTGGGCACTATAAATATATACATATATATATGCGTCTTATATGTCTTACATGCTTACGATTCTCTTTGGCCTATGGCTCCATCTGGTATTTAGCTGTTCAACATTCATTTTTCTTCCTAATGATAGCATGATTCCTCCTTGAATAAAATCTACTGGGATTGTAGTAGGGAGCCTAGTACTTCCCTACCTGAATAATCAGAGGATCAAACATAGGTCTACTGAAAATCACTACCTCGAAGTCCTGAACTGAAGAAAAAATAAACACAAATCCAAAAATAATTACAGTTCATGCAATTCTCCCTCAGGCTCTGAACAAAATATATCTATTATGAGATCCTTCCTTCCTAGTCCTTCGGCATTGTCTTGGTTTTTACTCACTTTAAGCTCATTCTTCAACTTTCTGCTGCTTCTATGAGCACTCATATCCTTCCTAAAATTTTATTTCATTGGTATCTACTCAGAAGTTATTGATTAATGAAGACACACTTGGCATCTGCCACTGACAAAGACACATAACCAATACGTGCAGATTAATAGTTTTTAATGAATGTGTGAAAGGATGAGTCAGTCCAAGTATTATTCTCTTAAATGTGAGTATCCTGAAGCTCACTGAGATTAAATAACTTGCCTCTTCACTTCACTCACTTTGTCCCCAGCACAGTAGACATCTTGCTATTTCTTAATACACTAATTTTATATCCAACTCAAGGCACTTGCTTCAGGTGTTTCCTCTGCCTGGGAATCTTTTCACTTGGATTTTCTCATACTTTTATTCACTTCCAGGGCTACAACATCCCGTTGTGGGGTTTGGGCATGGCACGAAGGCACTTGACAGTTAAGTCAAATGCAGGATGAAAGGCAGCCCAGATGTTGGTCACTGACAACTGCACCCAGGGCAGGTCTGCATCACAAAAAGGAAGGGACATCTTCACTAACAGTTCAATGTACCACATGTGCTGATGGAACTATTAACTTTTGTTAGTTATCTTCTCAAAATACTTCCAAAGAGAGACCTTGCCCGACGGCCACTCTACCTAAAATTGCCTGCAATCCCATGATAACCCCTTATTTTTATTATTTTCAAAGTACACATTACTTCTTAACCTTATATGTATTTGTTTGTTGTTTACTATGTAAAATGTACAATCCATGCAATCAGAGACCCTCTCCATCTTGTTCACTGCCATAACCCCAGGACTTACAACAGTACCTTTCACAGAGTTGAAGCTTAACAAATATTTATTGAATTGAATGAATCATGTGGAATGAGGCACTTAGGATTAGAACCCAAATTACTAGATACCCAGTTTGTCTCTTTAAGCTTAAATAATAATTTCAGCCATAATTAACAAACATATACAATTGTATAATAACTACAAACTAGAGTTCACTGTATAAGTATGATAAATTTAAATAATATCATATTTTGGGGTTCTTTTTTTAAATGACCTTCTTAATAAGTGCCCAGTTACCACCACAAGCAATGCAAAAAAATCTGCAGTGTGCAAGATTTCCTAATAAAGCTCTGGGTAAGCATGCCTTTGATTCTCTAACTCTCTGAAGTTGTATATCAGGGGACCAAACCAACATATTGTGCTAGAAAGGAAACTCCTAAGAGCTTCAGTGCTCGATACAGTTTGGGATGCTCAGACTACAATACATGGAAATCTTTCCTTGCTTATGATATATTCCAACATAAAAAATACATAGAGACTGTAGTCTATTCATAATTATATTTTATAAGTTGTTTTATCTCATGAAGATATTTTATCCCCCCTTTTTTTGGGTAATTTTCTTTCTTTTTTTCTTTTCTTTTCTTTTTTTTTTTTTTTTTTTAGATAGAGTCTTACTCTGTCACCAGGCTGGAGTACAATGGCATGATTTGAGCTCACTGCAACCTCCACCTCCCAGGTTCAAGCGATTCTCCTGCCTCAGCCTCCCGGGTAGCTGGGACTACAGGCGTCCACCACTAAACCCAGCTAATTTTGTGTTCTTAGTAGAGATGGGGTTTCACTATGTTGGTCAGGATAATCTCAATCTCTTCACCTTGTGACTCACCCACCTGGCCTCCCGAAGTGCTGGGATTACAGGCGTGAGCCATCGCACCTGGCATCCCCCGCTTTTCAACAATGGTACCTCACGCTTTTGCCAATTTTTCTAATGTCTGATGGTTTGCACTTTGGTTCAGGATTCTGTTAGCAACTTGGAGTTTGCCCCGTTTTTGCACCTTTAGCAATTAACCTCTACACATTTTGGCAATTAGGAAATTGTGATTGTTCTAGTATATAAGGCATAGTACATGAATAAAAATTCCATCTCTGCTCAAAGTAGTGACTCAAAATAAGTTCTTCCTATGAGTCCAAGTCTTGGGCTGAAACTATGTTTGAAATCAACAAAGCAACACTCTCTCGTAAAATTTTCTGAATTCAGAGAAAAAAAGACAAAATTATGTTTGTTTAAAAAAACAATGAGGATGTCTTATTATGTTTTTGAAGGCGAAATATTTGAAACAAGAAAACTATTACTAAGAATTGCAAATTAGGATAATTTATACAGAAGAAGGCCAAGCTAAGCAAATGAGAATGTTTCTTTCTATTAAAAGAAAAATATTTTCTCTAAATGCTTTGTAATTGAAGAATCAAAGCATAATGTCTATTACTTCTTAATGCATCAGTCAAAATAAATTTCAAAGTACAACACTTAGCTAAGAGGTCTTGATCTTTTTATCCCTTTATCATACTGCACACTTAGTTTTATATTCTTTTTTTCTAGAATAAACTAGAGTATCAATGAAATCATTAAAAGATCAATAATAACGCTTTAAAAATACCATGGACAGTTAGCTTTACATATTTGCATATTTTAAGAATTATTTGTCAAATAAATTTCATTTGGCTCGAATTTCAAAATCAGATATTCATTTATATAATTTATGCAGGAATATGTGACCAGAAATAATAGACATTTAAACTAAAATTCAAGAGTATGAAATTATTCAAAAGACCCCCCCCTTCTTTAAATATCTGTGTACTTGCTGACTGCTCTTTACAGCTTTACCTTGTCTGTTAGTGGCATTAAAGCAAGTGAGCTAAAAGGCCTTTTATTCAGTGATATTTTTGCAGATGAGTTAATGCTACTTTTCCCAGCATAGTAAAATGTGGCTATTTTACACGCTGTATTTTGCAGCCTAAAAATTTGTTTTTACACATGAACATTAATCTGCTTTTCTTTGGTTGGTATCATGCTGTTGGTAGCAAATGCTAATTAGAAATATTGGTCTTATGTGTCAATCCATAACAATAACCAAGCAGAGAAATATTTCTTTAAGAAGTTCACCATTATTATTTGAGCTTTCCCACGACCCCCATTTCTGTATTTCAATTATAATTATCTCAGAGGGTTGTTTTCTAGAAAATTTCACATCTGGCTGTTTCTCCAAACCTAATAAAATGCCACTCCCTCCAGCTTATTTTGCCAATCATGAGGTGTAAAGACACAGAGTCTAGAGATGCAGCTAGAAGGTTATCATAACAGGTGTGGAACAGGAACTAGGAAGAAGCATCTAGGAAACAAGCACTTCTCCAAACTCTAAGTACTTGTTTTGCTCATTTCATAGCATAGCATACATAAAACTGTTACAACTCTTGCAGTCGGCTGGCTTTGCAGAGGGGTTTGTACCTCTGGGATCTCCTTAGGCCAAGAAGATTTGCTAACACCTTTTCGGAAACCAGCAGCCTTTATCTGTGTTTTCTATTCCAGTTAATGTTTTCTTTCTTTCCCACATTTGTTTCAGGTTTAAAACTTCAGCTATTTTAGGTTTTTCCTTCTCCTTTACTCCCTATTTTCAAACGCTTGGCAAATCCTTTAAAATTGATGACTAACTGATTAAGTACTTGATTTTCTAGCACCTGGCAGGTGTTAGATGTCTGGTACTTATTGGAACAATTATAATGCTAAGATTTTCCTTCTTTAAGAAGTCAGGCACGGTGGCTCATGCTTGTCACTCAGGCACTTTGAGAGGCTGAGGTCAGGGATCACTTGGGGCCAGAAATTTGAAACCAGCCTGAGTAAAAAAGCGAGACACTCTCTCTGAAAAAATTAAAATAAATAAGCAAACAAACAAACAATGACTGGGTATGATGGCACATGCCTGTAGTCTCAGGTACTCAGGAGACTGAGGTGGCCAGGTTGCTTGAGCCCAGGAGTTTGAGGCTGCAGTGAGCTATGCACTCATTCCATTGTACTACAGCCTGGGTATCAGAGAAGGACCATGTCTCCAAGAAATGAAACACACACACACACACACACACACACACACACACACACACACACACAGAGTTTCTTTCCTGTCATAGGATCTGACTCGGTGACTCCCCACTCAAATCCAAATCTTTCAATTCAATTTTCAGGCCATCAGTTTTCAGTCTGGCCCCAATCTAGTCTATCTTCAACACTATACTCTACCACCCAGTAACACCTCCAAAGACCTGAAGTCCAGTTACACCAATCTATTCAAAATCTTCAAATGCAGCCACACCAAGTGAGTAACTCTGTTTATTTCTGCCCCATCACTTATTGATAATTGAGTCCAAAAACATTTATTAGAACCTAGTACATAACAAACATAGCGCTTGGCATGTAAGGGTAAGTCAGACATGGTCTCTGCCCTCACAAATTCCATTTCATTGGTAAAAGCAGACCAGTAAACTAAAAATCCCAGAGTAGTAAAAGTGTGGAGGATATATGAGTAGAGTTTAAGAAAAAGAAATCCAACCTTCATTCTTTCCTACCAAAATGTTACCCACCTTTCAAGTCTAGATTGAAAGCTTATGACTCCATGAAACTAAGGTGTCAAAAATACTACCTGTCCATCTTTATTCTCTAATTACCAAGCTTTAAGTTTTTTTATAACATTAACCATTGTCTGAAATTGTTTAATGTAATTTTTATTGTGTGCTTTCTCCACATAGGGTAGAATTTCTAAGGGCAGAAAGTCTATATTTACATGTTTATTCGTTCCTGTATTCGAGTACTTACCGGGTGCCTATCACATATTTCTCACTTTATGTCCAGCACCTGCACCAATAATAGTTCTTGACTCATCATAGCTCTGCAGTAAGTTTTTGTTTGGCAAATGAATGGATATATAAGGAAATAAAACTTCCCAGATGCATTACAAGCTCTCTCTCCTCTGTTCTCCCATTGATCTTTGTTCCTCTTCTCCAGGGTTCTTTTTGGTATTGTATTTTATTTAAATTTGCACAAGTGTGCCACACCACTAAATTATGAGCCCTAGAGGAAAGGAAGCATGGCACTCATATTTGCATTCCCACACTGTGTCTAGCTAATTGTACACACTTTAACAAGTGAAATGAATGGCCAGGCATGGGAAATAGAAATGTAGACCCATTTATTTATGGAGTAAAGTTAGTCTATTTCTTATATTTGAGTGTCCGTATTTTCCTATCTGGCATCCCTCAGGCTTTGCCACTGAGCCCTTTGTGCCTTGTGCAAACATGACTATACAAATTAGTTTAGATGAAGTCTTTCCGGAAACAAGTCCAACACATAAAACTCAGAATTAATTAAAGAGAGAAAATTTAATCAGTTTTTAAGACTTACTCTAAATGATGATACACTATGAATTGTAGACTCTTCTTTTTTAAAAAAAATAAAGGTGTTCCTCTAGCATAATCAAAATAAGTTTAAATATACAACAATGAAAAAGTTGTAATCTTTACACAGATTTTAAGAACACATAAATTGTTTAAAATAAGTGTGTATGAGAACTCTTCTCCTTCAGTCTCAGTCTCCTCAAGGATCTTCAGTGGAAAAAAACATATATCAGGGGCCATAAATTATCACCAAAAAGCCAAGTATAATAGAAAGAAGCAAAGTATTTTTACCAATGAATTAACAAGCAAGTGTGGGTGCTTGGCATTGTTTTGGAATTTCTGCATTGGTCCTCTATCCAGTTTTCAGTCACCCTTCCTACCGTGTAGGTATCAGAAAACTGAACAAAGAGGCTTTTAATAGTGAGGAAATGTGAAGGTCCTCGTAAGGGAAGTGAAATTAGTCTAAGCCCCCAGCCTCATGTCTTCTCTCCTTTTGGCTTTGCCATGGCTGGTCCAGGACAAGCAAGAAGGCGCTGGTCCCAACCCCAAAAGAGAGAAGTTACTATCATTTACTGAACATGACTTTTATATTGGGATCCATGCTAGTCCTTGCATGGACACCATCTCATTTAGTTCTGAAAATGATTTAATGCAGTAGGCATATCAGGCACAGAGAAACAGAGGCATGGAATGAACAAAAGAAACTAAGACATAAAAAAAGAGAAAGAAAATGACTATTCATAGCAGAAAAAGAGGAATGTACACAACCAGAAACAAATCTCATTCAAAGTTAAAATTAAATCCTTTTTTTTCTTTTTTTGAAACAGGGTCTTACTTTGTGACCCAAGCTAGAGTGCAATGGCATAATCATCACTCACGGAAGCCACCAAATCCTGGGCTCAAGCAATGCTTTTGACTCAGCCTTCCAAGTAGTTGGTACTACAGATATGTGTCACCATGCCCAGTTAATTAAAAACAAAAACTTAAGAGATGGGGTGTTGCTATGTTGCCCAGGCTGGTTTCAAACTGCTGGCCTCAAGGGATCCTCCTGCCCTGACCTCTGATAGTGTTGAGATTACAGGTGTAAGCCACTGCACCTCGCCAAAATTAAATCTTAAAGACAAACAAAACTTAACTGACAAATAAGCATCTAAATGTTTGGCATTCTTCAGCAAACCTGACAAAAACAAGCAACAGGGAAAAAATTCCCTTTTTAATAAATGGTGCTGGGAAAATTGGCTATCCATATGCAGAAAACTGAAATTGGACCCCTCCCTTACACCTTATACAAAATATAAGTCAAGATGGATGAAAAATTTAAACATAAAACCAAAAGCCATAAGAACTATAGAAGAAAACCTAGGAAATACCATTCAGGACATAGGCATGGGCAAGGATATCATAACGAAAAGGTCAAAAACAATTGCAACAGAAGCGAAAATTAATAAATGGGATCTAATTAAACTAAAGATCTTCTGCACAGCAAAAGAAACTATCATCAGAGTGAACAGGCAACCTACCAAATGGGAGGAAAAAATTGCAATCTATCCATCTGACAAAGGTCTAATATCCAGAATTTATAAGGAACTTAAACAATTGTACAAGAAAAAAAAAACCCATCAAAAAATGGGCAAAGTATATGAACAGACACTTCTCAAAGAAAGACATTTATGCAGCCAACAAACATGAAAAAAAGCTCAACATCGCTGATCATTAGAGAAATGAAAACCAAAACCACAATGAGATACCATCTCATGCCAGTCATAATGCCGATTATTAAAAAGTCAAGAAACAACAGATGCTGGTGAGGCTGTGGAGAAACAGGAAAACTTCTATAATGCTGGTAAGAATGCAAATTATTTCAACCATTGTGGAGACAGTGTGGTGATTCCTCTAGGTGCTAGAACCAGAAACACCATTTGATCCAGCAATCAATCCCATTACTGGGTATATACCCAAAGGAATATAAATCATTCTACTATAAAGATACATGCACATGTATGTTTATTGCAGCACTATTCACAATAGCAAAGACATGGATCCAACCCAAATGCCTATCAATGATAGGTTGGATAAAGAAAATGTGGTAAATATACACCATGGAATACAATGCAGCCATGAAGAGAAATGAGATTATGTCCTTTGCAGGGACATGGATAAAGCTGAAAGCCATCATTCTCAGTAAACTAACATAGAAATAGAAAACCAAACACCACATGCTCTCCCTTATAAGCAGGAGCTGAACAATGAAAACACATGGACACAGGGAGGGAAACAACACACACTGGTACCTGTTAGGGGTCGTAAGGAGGAAGAGCAACAGGACAAATAGCTAATGCATGTGGGGCTTAAAACCTAGATGATGGGTTGATAGATGTGGTAACCTACCATGGTACATGTATGCCTATGTAACAAACCTGCATGTTCGCACATGTATCCCAGAATATAAACTAAAATAAAAATTAAAATTGAAATTTAAAAAACAAATGCTTAGCATTGTACTGAGCACTTCCAATACAAAATAGGAAAAGCAAACAAGCAGTTTATTTGTGGTAAGATGGATGAAGATTTGAGTTCCTACTCTCTAAAAGAAAATCTAATGACCTCAGGCACATTGCTTAACATCAGATTCCACAGACTTAGATTATTTTTCTGTCATATTGATATGGCACTGTCCCCTCCAGAGCTTGTTACTAGAAAAAAAATAAGAATAAAACAACTAAAAGAGTAACACACAGAAAATGCTATGAACAAATAGGGGCTGTTGGGAAACTTTTGGTGGATTATTATGTTTGAAAGGTACATTATGTTTTAAAATGACAAAGACATCTATTTTAGAAAAATATTACATTGACAATGCTGTCAAACATAGGAAAAATATAGAAACCACTTCATTGGTCTTCACTTTATAGATATTGCTAAATCCTACACAGGTAAAATGTTAGAGGCACAACACAGATGCTAGCTTAAACTTTCATATATGTTTACTTTTACCAAGATTCTACCTGAATAAATAGACTTGCCCCTGAATAAGTCATTAGATGAGAAGAATTCACAAGGAATCACAGATTATTATTTAATAAATCCCTTTGCTTTTGGATAGGCACTGTACATATCAACTATACCCCTGAAGACATAACTTTCATGTAACTCTTAATAAGCATTGTCTATGACTATATCAACAATAGGCCAAATGAAATGCAGAGATTGTTTGCAGGTTTTTGCACCAATACAACAGAACATTTTAGAAGCTAGAAACTAGCAGTAAAAAATCCCTCTCCTGTCTAATAGAAATAATTTCTTCAGCACACTCTGCCTAGTTAATTTCAGTAGGGATAGGGGGTTAAATTGAGATCTTAAAATGCTACCATAACTCAAACTCATTTTTAAAAATTACATGCAAGTTATTTCTTAAGCAATACATGCTCCTAACAGTTTGAGATAATCAAATATGTTTTGTACTTGGAGTAATAGCTATATACGCTATTTTACCAGAATGTGTTCAGCTCCCTTCCCTACAGAAATCTTGAGTACAAAATTTATGTCTCAGAAGTTGACAGGTAACATCAGAAGATATCAACAATCAAGAGCATTTCCTATTTATTGAGTCATATTTCAACAAAGTTACCTACTAGTCTCCTGCCTCAGTGAAGATCAAACACAGAAAAAGGCAAAATTGACTCAGAAAAAGGCAAAATTCTGATGGAAGTCTAAATACATGTGAGTGGCTCTAGAAGTTTATAAAATATTCCCTAAATATTTGTAAAGTAAAAGAAAAAGTTTAGAAGAGGAAGGTAATTATTACAGGCAGTGTTTTTATATGGTCTTACATTGTCCTTTTTAATTCTCATATTAATTCTATGAAATAAGTTTTACTCATCTTTTTTTTACAGAATGGGAAACGAGAAAAAAATAATTTACTGGCTCGTCCAACCCTATACAAATAAAATATTAGAGGCAAAGCAGAGATTCTGATTATTGTGTGATTTTTTATCTTTTAAAAATATTCTACATAAAGAAATAGAATTGCTCAGTATTAAATCTTGAGATTAGAAGAATTGAAAAGCTAAATCTTACATATTTCAATTTTCCTTTTTGTAGCACTTTGCAAAAAGTGGACTAAATTTTCATGAGAGTATGTGGGGCATAAGATACCAAATCTCCAGAACTTTAGTCACGAGTAAGATCTTAATTGGAAGTTAAATTTTGGATACAGTTTCAACTCTATACTACTCTTGGTTAGCGGACCTTATGTGTAGACCTCTTGGTTGAACTAATAGATTAGTAAAAGAGATGATGAAGTGGTGGACTATAGCATTCATATGTTCAGAGCCCTTATCCAAAGAAACTCAGAGACCTAGGATTATATCTTCCTGTGCTATTTATTGGTAACAAAGCCCAAGAAAAGTTACTTCTTGTCTATATACATCTCAGTTTCCTCCTTTAGAAAATAAAGATGGCAATAAAGATAGTGTTTATAGCATTGTTGTGGAGATTAAATGAGAAAATTTAAGTGTTGAAGAAGAGTACTTCACACATAGTGTGCACTTACTAAATACTAGCCAACATTATCAGATGGATTTGATTCTAAAATCTATTTCAATTCTAGGATTTTTGCAAGTCTAAACTGTATGCAATTCATTATGGTCGAGGATTCCAGAAGAAAGGCAATCTAGTAACTTGGAGGCTGTGATTGCATCTGTCTCTCAATTAATCTCCCTGTTTTCAGTGGATGTCTTGGGAGGAGTTCTTGCAGGAAAAAGAAATCTATGGGAAGGTAGAAAGGGAAAAGGTTAGCAAACAACGTAAAAGAAGCAGCTTTACCTGTATGTGAAGGTGATGACGTTGTCCTGTAACGAGGACTGAAGGCAATCTCAGTATGAAAGTGAGTAATGGTACATTACGTGAGGATGTTACTAAAGAACACAAGTACCAGAGGAAAAGACTGATGCTCTCTTTAGTGAACTTAGAATGACACAGCTCTTTGGGAAATAATTTAAAATATACTGTATATGCTTTCAATTTAAAACAAATAACAAAAAAAAGAAGATCATCAGAAACTCATCGGAGTTAAGAAGAAAAAAATGACATCTTTCCTTACATCCATTCTCTGGGTGAGGTTCTACCAGTTGGATACTGTCTCAGCACCCGAGTTTTCCCCTCCATAATACTTTTACCAGTTGTAGTAATTTAATAATTGCTTTCTACATTTTTTTAGAATAATGTAAATTCCTTCAAGATAAGAACCATGCCTGCTTTTCTCCCCAGTAGTCCGAATCAATGGAGTTTTCATTTACTAACCATTTTCCCTCAAAGTGTGTCATGTTAAAAATAGCATCAATTCTCGGTTATCTACCTATGAAGAGGCATCACAGGCAGAAACAACAAAAGACCATACAAATAAAGTTTCTGCTCATCTTTCCAAGCATGAGGCTAAGAATGCAAGCCCCAATTATAATAGCATTCCAGTGAAAAAACACGATTTACTTTACAGAAATCCACATGATTATCTCACTTGATGCAGAGAAGGCCTTCGACAAAATTCAACAGCCCTTTATGCTAAAAACTATCAATAAACTAGGTATCGACGGAACGTACCTCAAAATAATAAAAGCTATTTACGACAAACCGACAGCCAGTATCATACTGAATGGGCAAAAACTGGAAGCATTCCCTTTGAAATCAGGCACTAGACAAGGGTGCCCTCTCTCACCACTCCTATTCAATATAGTACTCGAAGTTCTAGCCAGAGCAATCAGGCAAGAAAAGGAAATAAAGGGTATTCAATTAGGAAAGGAGGAAGTCAAATTGTCTCTATTTGCAGACCACATGATTGTATATCTAGAAGACCCCATCATCTCAGCCCAAAATCTCCTGAAACTGATAAGCAACTTCAGCAAAGTCTCAGGATACAAAATCAATGTGCAAAAATCACAAGCATTCCTATACACCAATAACAGACTTAAAGAGAGCCAAATCAAGAACGAACTGCCATTCACAATTGCTACAAAGAGAATAAAATACCTAGGAATAGAACTAACAAGGAATGTAAAGGACCTGTTCAAGGAGAACTACAAACCACTGCTCAATGAAATAAGAGAGGACACAAACAGATGGAGAAACATTCCATGTTCATGGTTAGGAAGAATCAATATTGTGAAAATGGCCATACTGCCCAAAGTAATTTACAGATTCAACGCTATCCCCATCAAGCTACCAATGACCTTCTTCACAGAACTGGAAAAAACCACCTTAAACTTCATATGGAACCAAAAGAGAGCCCGCATAGCCAAGTCAATTCTAAGCAAAAAGAACAAAGCAGGAGGCATCGCACTACCCGACATCAAACTATACTACAAGGCTACAGTAATCAAAACAGCATGGTACTGGTACCAAAACAGAGATATAGATCAATGGAACAGAACAGAGGCGTCGGAGGTGACACAACATATCTACAACCACCCGATCTTTGACAAACCTGACAAAAACAAGCAATGGGGAAAGGAATCCCTGTTCAATAAGTGGTGTTGGGAAAACTGGCTAGCCATATACAGAAAGCAGAAACTTGACCCCTTCCTGACACCTTACACTAAAATTGACTCCAGATGGATTAAAGACTTAAACATAAGACCTAACACCATAAAAACCCTAGAAGAAAACCTAGGCAAAACCATTCAGGACATAGGCGTAGGCAAGGACTTTATGACCAAAACACCAAAAGCATTGGCAACAAAAGCCAAAATAGACAAATGGGACCTGATCAAACTCCACAGCTTCTGCACGGCAAAAGAAACAGTCAATAGAGTGAATCGGCAACCAACAGAATGGGAAAAAATTTTTGCAGCCTACCCGTCAGACAAAGGGCTGATATCCAGAATTTACAACGAGCTAAAAAAGATTTACAAGAAAAAAACAAACAAGCCCATTCAAAAATGGGCAAAGGATATGAACAGGTACTTTACAAAAGAAGACATACATGAGGCCAACAAACATATGAAAAAATGCTCATCATCACTGGTCATTAGGGAAATGCAAATCAAAACTACGTTGAGATACCATCTCACGCCAGTTAGAATGGCGATCATTAAAAAATCTGGAGACAACAGATGCTGGAGAGGATGTGGAGAAATAGGAACACTTTTACACTGTTGGTGGGAGTGTAAATTAGTTCAACCATTGTGGAAAACAGTGTGGCGATTCCTCAAGGACCTAGAAATAGAAATTCCATTTGACCCAGCAATCCCATTACTGGGTATATATCCAAAGCATTATAAATCGTTCTACTATAAGGACACATGCACACGAATGTTCATTGCAGCACAGTTTACAATAGCAAAGACCTGGAACCAACCCAAATGCCCATCGATGATAGACTGGACAGAAAAAATGTGGCACATATACACCATGGAATATTATGCAGCCATCAAAAACGATGAGTTCGCGTCCTTTGTAGGGACATGGATGAACCTGGAAACCATCATTCTCAACAAACTGACACAAGAACAGAAAATCAAACACCACATGTTCTCACTCATAGGTGGGTGTTGAACAATGAGAACACATGGACACAGGGAGGGGAGCACTATACACTGGGGTCTGTTGGGGGTGAGAGGGGGGATAGAGGGGGGTGGGGAGTTGGGGAGGGATAGCATGGGGAGAAATGCCAGATATAGGTGAAGGGGAGGAAGGCAGCAAATCACACTGCCACATATGTACCTATGCAACAACCTTGCATGTTTTTCACATGTACCCCAAAACCTAAAATGCAATAAAAAAATAAAAAATAAATAAATAAATAAATAAATAAATAAAAGAAATCCACTTTGTAACATAGTTTCAGGTAAGCCATGCCTGAAGTGAAGATTGTGGCTGCAATCCGTATCTTCTCAGCAGAGATATTTTTCTTCCAGCAAAGAAATACAGCTCTGTTGTCTTTGGCTTTAACCATGTAGCTCAAGTTCTTATTTGAAACTTATAATAAGAGGCATTGATAACCTAGTTACTGACAGTTCAGAATTGATTGTATGTTATCTGTAATATCTGGAATATGGAGAGTCATCTTGACCTAACTTTTCATGCACATTCATGCTGGTTTCCCAAAAAAAGGCACGTCTCAAAGACATTTTTGAATAGAAGAGGCATTGAAGCCTTGTATCTTCTTATAACAAGACAGTTACTATTAATACTAACACAGTTACCTCCACTATTACTGACCACAGACTCTGTAAATGACAATGCTGCCTAAAATATTAACAGTTCTTATGACACGACTATACACTCTGCTACTGTTTTCTTACAATATCTTAGTTCATATAGGTCCATTATGCTATTAGGTCATTAATCATGCGTTGGCATCGTATATACAGAATTCAGTATTCAAAGGTGGTATCCCTAGCAATATTTTAGTTTTGGTTTTCTGTTCTCCATACAGAGGCTTTCTAATCTCTTCCTGGAACTAATTATAAATGACCCTCAACTAAGGTTAATTCAAAAATTCATTTACTTCCAGACATGGTGGCTCACGCCCATAATGACAGCACTTTGGGAGGCCGAGATGGGTGGACCACTTGAGGTCAGGAGTTTGAGACCAGCCTGGTCAACATGGTGAAACCCCGTGTCTACTAAAAATACAAAAATTAGCTGGGTGTGGTGGTGTATACCTGTAATCCCAGCTACTTGGGAGGCTTAGGTGGGAGAATCTTTTGAACCTGGGAGGCAGAAGTTGCAGTGAGCTGAGATTGTGCCACTGCACTCCTGCCTGGGCAACAAAGTGAGACTCCATCTCGAAACAAAACGAACAAACATACCAACAAACACACAACTCATTTATAGCTTATTTCATCATAAATAAGAAGCCTTGCCCATTTGTGTTAGTTTCCAAGGGCTGCTATAAAAAAAGTACCACAGAGTTGGTGACTTAAAATAACAGTAATGTCATGTATTCTCTCAAAGTTCTAGAGGTCAGAAGTTCAAATCAAAGTGCTGGGAGGGTTGCATTAACTTCCAAGTCTCTATGTGAGGACCCTTCCTTGCCTCTGCAAGTTTCTGGTGGTGCCAAGCTTTCCTTGTGTTAGCATAACTCCAGTCTCTCAAATGGCCTTCTTCTCTATGTATTTCTCTCATTCTTAACAGGGCACTTGTCACTGGATTTAGGGCCCACCCAGTTAATCCAAGATGATCTCATCACAGGATTTTTCACTTAATTATATCTTATAAAACCATTTTCTAAGATGGTCACAGTTATAGACCCCAGGAGTTAGGAAATTGAACCTATTGTTTCGTGGACTAAAATTCAACCCACGGTACCAATGATGAACCAAATGTATATGCGTATTTGCCTAACACCTGTAAATATCTCTGCAACCAGTCACCTTATAACAGTAAAGTGAGTTGTGATTCAACTGATAGATACTGGAAAGGAAGAACAAGGGATGATTAAAGAAAGAGAGAAAAAAAATAGCCACTGAAAAACGTCCTTCCTCTTCAAAATGTACTGTTCCAATATTTTCTGGGCCATGTGTGCATGCCGAAACGATGAGTTTCAAGTAAAATTAGATTATCTTTAGATATCATTCAAATATACTTAAAGCAATGAAGACCTTGTCTTCTTTTAGATAGGCTAATCAGGAAATGAAAAGTCTTCCAACAAATATACTTAGCCTTGTGTTTGAAAATAATATGCTGATCCAACCCAGTAAGAAAAAGGATCCGTGTCTCTGCCTCCAAAAAAAAAAAAAAAAAGAAAAAAAGGAAAACGAAACCTGCCAAAGAGAATATTTACAGTGCAGCTGGAATACTGCTGTATTCCACTTACTAATGCACATTTTAAAAATCACTTATTTATTTTACATGTATTGCAATGAATTTTGGTATTTTTATGATATGGATTATTGTTCCAGGAAAGAAGTCCCTATTTACAACAAACTATTTAAGAAATAAGTCAACTGTTACCCAAAAACAAATTAGATAATAAATTTTGAGGTATTTATGCTTCACTCTAATTAGAGAATCATATTTACTTTGAATCTTATTAAAATAGAAAACTTTCCACTAATCAGAGCACATACCTTTTTCAATTTTCAGCATATTTAATAGTCATTCTGCTATTAGAATGACATTATCTGAGCAAACAAAGTGTTCTCTCTGAAGTGCAACAAATGCCTTTGATTCCAGTTTTGATGGTTGTGTTGTTCACTCCCACACCAACCCTTAGATCAGAAGTTTTTTTCTCTGCCTTGAGAGAACATCCCCATTCCCCATGTGTGCTGCTTCCAGAGCCCAGTGATTTTCCCAATACCAATTCACTCTTTGCTCCTCTGTGAAGTCTTTCTATCTTAAATCATCACTGAGTCTCCATTATTTTCAATTTTTATAGTGCTTGTGGTTGGTTTTGACTGAAACAAAACAAACAAAAACAAGCATATTGGTCATCTGCTTTATGCATGGGAAACCCTATGGTACACATATGGACAAGATGATTTCAGATTCTATCTTCTCAGCTAGATTAAATGCTCCTGAGAGGCGAGAAGCCTATCTTAAATATCTATGTTTTCACTTGACCAGCACTGAATAAAAATGGTTCAATAAATATTGACCCCATCTAATCCAAAATGGGTAAGTGGTTAATTGATCACGTTCAATTGAAAATTAAATTATATATTTGGAAATCATTCTCAAGTAGAGGGGAGGAATATTTTTGACACAATTAACTCCTGCCTCTGATAGCTGTTGCATTGAAAGTTTTGTAGAAACTTAGAATAAGAATCATTATTATTTATTTTTTGTCCTGTTTCCTCGGGAACTATTGACTATTAATCCCTGATGGTTCATGTCTTCCTCTCGACCCAAAAACAGAATTATTCTTAAACAAAACAGAGACCACTGGACAATAATTATGATGAAAATTCCAGTGAAATAAACTGTTTTCATGAAAAGAGAGCTGGACTAACCATTGTACTCAGTTTTACCTCTTATTTTTAACTAAATTTTCGAGAGCCAACTAGGAATTTGACTGTCGTCCTATTAATTACTGTATCCCTATACTTGAAGAGAATTTATAACACACACTAATCTCTGACTCAGAGAGCGAAAAGTGGAAGAAGATTGGTAGCAGGGGTGAAAGTTAATTATCTTCGTCTATATGTATTTTGTACTGTATTTTAAAATATAAAGCAAACTGTATCCTGCCATGGTCTTTATGATATTCTAACTGATAAATGAATACTCAAAGATTAACAAAACAGAAATCTTACCATTATGGTTATCATAGTTTGGTGGGATCCAGTCTAAACTCCCATTATTATTAGACTGGGCTACAACAACTGCCTCTAACGTGTCTCCTGGCTTCCTCTTTTGCTTTCCCACAGCCTATTATACATAAAGAAGTTAAAAACGTTCTTTAAGAAGTAAAATAGGTAAACCACTTCACCCCTTAAAGCAACCAGTGGTCTTGCCATTGCAGTGGTTTTTCATTCTAAAGTAGGTACCGTGACCTAGGAGTTCCCAGCTGAACTAGCCCCTGCAGACTTCTCTCACCTCTTTCAGAGTCTCTGCAGTAGAAACAATAGAAGCAGAGTCACAGAGGAGGTTGCACTCAAGGTAAAAAAGACTAAAAAAAGCTAACCCCTGATGAATTCTGTAATACCTAGATGTTTCAGGAAGGTATTTGTAAAATAAACCATATACAATACATGTTTAAATAAAAACATTGAATTAAAAAAATGAAGAGCGAGCTTAAGGTCACATTGATGGCCATAGCCCATACATGTATTTTTAACAGAATTTGTAGGGGTGACAAACTAAGTATTCTGAGGAACACGGGGTAGAAGGAGGATTCTGAGTGCTTTTGTACATATTCATGACACCCTCTAATTTATTACCATGTTTACCACCAAAATTTCAGAACAAATTATTTTCTATATCAGGCCCCAAGGGAGTTTTCATCTTCCTGGGTTGGCCAGGCACCAAAACAAAGCACATTAAAGAGAGGAATTGCAGTGTCAGTCGTTAGTATTTCAAGTGATGTGGAAGTTGGTGCTCTTTAAAATGCAGACTGCTCACTCTTCCAATGAAAAATTAAATCCATTCTACTCATTCTGCTCTTGCAATCAGAAACTCTGCACAGACACATTTCCCCCTGAAGAAGCAATAAATAAGCAAACATAGAAAAAATTATCTAATTGTGAATTCTCACTAGGATGATTCCTCCTACCATTCACTCCTCCAGCAGAAAAATAACAAAACTGACCTCTGACTGGTTCCATTTTCTTTTTCCACTTCAGTGAGGTTAGGCTGGGATACTCTTAAAAATAGTGATATCCTAAAATTAGCTTTCTTTGAAAAGTTATTAAACCAATAATACTGAAGACATGTTTTTCAGAGTACTAATTGTACAAGATATCCTAGAAGAAAAACATTATTCTGTAGTCAAAAAGTCTGCAAAATACTGCAAATGCACCCCCCATTAGAATTTCACAAGACATCTTAGCTTTGAAATGCTCCCAAAAGTTCTGCATTATTGAGTCCTAGTCAACTTTATTTAACATACCATTTCAAACTTGGTTGAATCTGGTACTTTTATTCATCTTATATTGATTGACAACTAAAGTACAAACTGAGACACCCAGTTAAAAACAAAGGGCCTACTATGTTGGATAAAAGTCCACAGTAAATTATTAATCAATTGTTCTCAAGTTCAAAATACTGAATTTACAGTAAATGCACTATGTCATGGTGCATGCAAATATTTAAAATGCAGAAGATTCTGTTCTTGCCTTGAGAATTATATAATTCATATACCACAGGAAAGCTAAAAGAGGTTTGATTTTAATTAATTTGAAAAGTATACATTCCCATTAATTAAAGGGAAGATGCCACATTATCTACAAGGAAAGTTTATTTACACCTTCCCTCCCACATGTTATGGTTGTACACATGGCATTGCAGTGTCCATCAGAGGAAACTCTCTGGCTGAAAGGCTAGAGTTACAGCATAGGAGCATCTATATTCACCTGGTCATAATTAGTAGATTTTTATAATTGCATTTTCTCTGCCTGAGTACCCTGGCTCTAGTTTACTTACTGAACTATAGTGTTCATTTGCTAAATTAATACAGGCATTTAAGAAGAACTTTAAAGCTTTAGTCTTCAAAAGCTAAGGCAGGAGAGTAAATGGATGTCACACTCAGTGCACACACAGTGGTCTTATGACATCTCTGAGTCTCTAAGGTACAAATACCACTTGATCATGTGCTTCAAAAAGAAAGAAGGCTGCAAATATTAAATTTTCAAATCTCAAGAGGGAATTGCCTTTTACAAAATACAAAATTTCCAAGTACTCAGAGAATTTTATAGATACCATTTCTTCATGGATGGAATCAATTTCTATTAATACATTATTATGAAGGTAGTAAGTATAGGAAGTAAAGATTATTTGATTTTACAAATGAGATAAAAAGATTGTTAAAATGTAGAGTTACATAAAGATATTGATAAGAATGATCTTTAAAATATGTTACAGAAAGTTGCCTCAGGCAGCCAGTGTCTTGGCATAGAGGGCAGGGATGGTGAGCAGTGAGAGTTTGCCTCCTATCCACATTTCAGAGACCGTCTCTGAGCTTTATAATATTTGCAATATTATGGAATCACATAAGATTGTACGTGTAATTTTAACAAGGTTTTAATTATGCTAAAATCTTTCTGAACCACTGGTACTAATTATTTACAGAGGATGAAAATGAAGCCAAGGAAAACGAAGTGTTTTTCCCAAGGACATAAGAGTAGCTTATGAGATTGTAGGGTGATTTGGTCACGGCATCCATCATTCTGTTAATTACCATCTGACTATATAAACCTTCATCATTTACATAAGTCTCTACAAAATCTTCCCTAATGACAGACAGAAAACAATAACTCTTATCTCTCTTGAATTCCAAGCCTATGACTGGTTTTCTACTATTTTCTACCTAAGCTATTGAGAGATTTCTCAGCAGTGACAAAGGAATTCCGTAAGGCATTAGTGAAGGCACACCATTTTCTCTTACTACTTCTAGGTAAATGTCTATTGTCCCATCACAATGTACTTATAAAATAACTCCATTCCATAAAACATAGCCAAAACTCAATTCAATGTGGTCAGAAGTCAAAAACTGAAATAAAAAGTGGTGCTGGCCTTCTGGAATTTCCAAAGGTGGGGAGCTCTGCATTGAAAAATAATAATAAAATAAAATAAAACACAAAACAAACGAAAAAGAGTTGTGCTGTCTACCAGAGATTTAATATAATCCTGCTTTTTCAAATCATTCCATGTAGGAAAAGCAAAGATCTTTGAAAATTAACATGACATGAACTGAATGAGAATGTTGCTCTCCGTGTTGGAGCCAAGATGTCCTGCTAAATACAGCCAGGAAGAACTCCCAGCAGGAGACCAGACTATCAGGAAGACTGTTACACTGAACAAATCCTGGTAAAGAAGTCACTCAAAGTGGATAGAGGGAGCAGGCAGAGCCTGAGCTAAAAGGGAAGCTGGGAACCCTGCACGAAGTTGCCAAGCACTAGGAATCCTTTCTGGTCCTTAGTGGCTCTTGGCACATGGCACATACTCTAAGATCAAACACACACTTCACCATAAAGTAATTCTCAAACAGTAAAAAAAAAAACTAAACTAAAATTATGCCAATCATACTCTTGGAAGACAGCACAATGAGAACAGAAATCGATAGCAACAATCTCTTTCAAAACCATAGAATTACATGGAAATTGCACAATCTACTCAAATGACTTTTGAGTAAATAATGAAATTAAGTCAGAGATAAAGAAAAATTATTAAATTAGTGAAAACGAAGATACAACACACCAGAATCTCTGGGACATAGATGAAGCAGGGTTAAGAGGGAAGTTTATAGTGCTAAACTCCTTCATCAAAAAGTTAGAAAAATCTCCAATTAACAACCTAACGTTACACCTGAAAGAACTAGAAAAACAACAGCACACCAACCCCAATGCTAGCAGACTTTTCAGAAGAAATACTCAAAATCAGAGCTGAATTGAAGAAAATCAAGACAGGAAAATCCATACTAAAGATCAAAAAAAACAAAAGTTGGTTCTTTGAAAAAAACAAATAAGATTGATAGATTGTTAAGAAGACTAATAAGAAAAGAGAGAAGATCCAAATAAATTAGAATTAGAAATAACAATTCGAAATAACAAAAGTTACATTACCACCGACCCCACAGAAAAACAAATAATCCTCAGAGACTATTATGAACACCGCTGTGCACACAAACTAGAAAACCTAAAATAAATGAATAAATTCCTGGATCATACAAGCTCCAAAAATTGAACCAGGAATAAATTAGTATCTGAACAGATCAATAATGAGTTCTGTAAATGAATCAGTAATAAAAAACCTACCAATAAGAACAATTTCTGGATCAGATAGATTCACAGCAAAATTCTACCAGATGTATAAGGAGGAGCTGGTACCAATTCTACTAAAAATATTCCCAAATATCAAGTAAGGGGTACTACTCCCTAACTCATTCTGTGAAGCTAACATTGTTCTGATGCCAAAACCTGGAAGAGATAGAAATAAAAAGAAAACTTGAAGCCAATATGTCTGATGAATATAGATGCAAAAAGCCTCAACAAAATACTAGCAAATGAAATCCAGCAGCACATCAAAAAGCTAATCTACCACAATCAAGTAGGCTTTATTCCTGAGATGCAAAGTTGGTTCAACATATGCAAATCCATAAATGTGATTCATCATATAAACAGAACTAAAAACAAAAATCACATGATCATCTCAACAGAATAAAATTCTTTCAATAAAATTCAACATTCCTTCATGTTAAAAAAAAAAAAAAAACCTCAACAATCTAGGAGTCAAAGGAACGTACCACAAAATAAGAGCCACCTATCTCAAACCCACAGCCAATATCATGCTGAACAGGCAAAAGCTGCAAGCATTTCCCTTGAGAAATAGAAAAAGACAAGGATGCCCACTGTCAGCACTCCTATTCAACATTTTACTAGAAGTCCTAGCCAGAGCAATCAGGCAAGAGAAAGAAGTAAAAGGCATCAAGATAGGGAGAGAAGAAATGAAACTCTCTCTCTCTTTGCAGACAATATTATTCGTTACCTAGAAAACCCCATAGTCTCTGGTCAAAGGCTCTTACAACTGATAAACAATGTTAGTAAAGTTTTGGAATACAAAAATCAAGTTATAAATCATGGAATTCAAAATCAATGTATAAAATTGAGTAGCATTCCTATACACCAATAACGTCCAAGCTAAGAGCCAAATCAACACAATTACATTCACAATAGTCACAAAAAAAATAAAATACTTAGAAATATAGGTAACTAGGAAAGTATGAAATATCTCCACAAGGAGAATTACAAAACACTATTGGAAGAAATCAGAGATGACAGAAACAAATGGAAAAACATTCCATGCTCAGGGACAGTAAAAATTGATATTGTTAAAATGGCCATCTTGCCCAAAGCAATTACAGATTCAATGCTATTCCCATAAAATTAGTAATTTCATTTTTCATAGAATTAGGAAAGAAGTAATCTAAAATTCATATGAAACCAGAAAAATAAGACTAAATAGCCAATTGAAACCTAAGCAAAAAGAACAAAGCTGGAAGAATCACATTACCCAAATTGAAACTATACTACAGAATGATGTTGTTACAAAAATAGACACATAGAGCAATGTAACAGGCTAGAAAACCCAGAAATAAAACTGCATTTCTACAACCATCTAATCTGCAACAAATTAACATTAACAAGCAATGGGGAAAGTACTCCCTATTCAATAAATGATGTTGGAATAACTGTCTAGCCATATGCAGAAATTTTAAACCGGATTCCTTCCTTTCACCATATATGAAAGTCAACTCAAGACTGAATAAAGTCTTAAATATAAAATGTAAAATTATAAAAACCCTAAAAGAAAACCTAGGAAATACCATTCTAGACATAGGCCTTGGCAAAGATTGCACAACAAAGACTCAAAAAGCAATTTTAACCAAAATAAAAGTTGACAAATGGGACCTAATTAAAGATCTGCACAGTAAAAGCAGCTATCAACAGAGTAAACAGACAATCTACTGAATAGGAGAAAATATTTGCAAACTCTGCATGTGACAAGGGTCCATCCAGAATTTACAAGGAACATGAACAAATAGTTCAGTTTAAAAATGGGCACAGTACATGAACAAACGTTTCTCAAAAGAAAACATACAAGTGACCAACTAACATGAAAAAATGCTCAGCATCCCTAATCATGAGAAAAAAAAAATCACTGTTAACTTCGGAACAAAAAGAAGGGGAGAAAACAAATGTATGTCATCTTTCACAGAGCAATTATAAGCAGAAATATGCACCTAAATCTCATCTGCCAAAACTACTCTGTGAAACAAATATTGTGTTGCTATGCAAAATGCAAAGGTAATAATTTCTCATCTATACAATTTAAACATATTTATCTTAAAAGTGATTATAATATATGTTAAAGATGGATAAAGACATTATTAATATTGTTAATTCTACCAATTTGTATACATAGCAAGAGGGCATTCTCAGGGATAGTTAGATATTGTATGGAGTATTTATACTAATGACATATTTTTGTCCTTCGAAAGCAATGTTGTTGTTAATTCTTTTTTTCTGATGGATGGTAGTAATTTAAATAAACTAAGTATCACATATAGTACTTCTAAATGTTTTCTATTCAATTGAGCTATGTATGGTATCCATTTTTTAGGCTACATTGGTTAAATATTGACAATTTCATACAATTCAACCTGTAGATAATTCATGTTTTTTCAAAGAATCATAGTAGAATAAATTCCTAAATCTGTTAAACTAACAAACTTCTACTAAGGAGAATGTGAAAATATATTCTAATTAATACGTCAAACCAAATTTGAGGAGCAATGTTATCAACATTCAAGTATTTACATAGCTAGAAATAATATCAACACCAAGCTGGCTTTCATATGAAAAAAGGGGATGAAAATAAACTTTCAATGGTGGCTATGAGTTTATAGCATTTACCTTACTTTATAAAACTAAACCTTTGTTTCTGAAATTATATCCAGAAAATTAATAGCTCCCAACAGTATGTGATATATTCAGTCATTTTTGTTTTTAGCTAAGCTGGACCCACTCATTCCCAAAACATTTATCTAAAAACACATACAAGCAAGTTGAACATTATGAATTATATAGGCACCACATGTGATCTCAACCCGTTTGCCCTCTTGATTTTATATCTACTGGTAGATCACACCATGCCTTTGTAAAAATTGCAAAAAAAAGTCTCTTTTCGGGCAGTTGAATTGCAAAAAGACATACATGTCTTCCTCCAGCATCCATGCTGACGATAGACCAGGACTAATGACTCATGACCTAGGGGTCGTAATCACCACCTTACCAGAGTGCCATTGTGTAAGGCAAGAGCTGAACAATTATGTCTCTGTTAAGTGGTTCAGACTACCTTATCTTAAATCTTAGGCTCACATACAATATTCTTCTACATTTTGGATCATGGACTTAAGTGCTGTTTTGGGCATGACGTTAGTCCTCAATCTTTCAGCCTTGACTTCCTAGAGAAGGGGTTAGGAAAGGGGATGTTGAACATTCTGAATTCAGATAGTTCACACTTCTGGACTGTGTGATGTGGTATCATTGGTCTAAACTATCCTGGTTTTGTCCGAATGTTGCATATTATAATATAGACTATCTGCTAAACATTTTAAATACCTGAGTATATCTAATGCATACTAGAAATCCACAGCCATAATAACAGAATAAAACCATAATTTTATAGTTATTCCAACTTAGGATAAGATTATATTTTTAAAAATAGAGAGAATGGGAAGACTCAATACTACCAAGATGTTAGCACTTCCCAACTTGATTTATAGATTTAATGCAATCTTAAAGCACTAGCAAGTTATTTTTTGGATACCGATGAACTGACTTTAAAGTTAATATGGAGAAGCAAAATATCCAGAATACTCAACACAATATTGAAGAGGAAAAAAAAGTTAGAGGACTAACCCTACCCAACTTCAACATTTACTATAAAGCTATACTAATCACGATAGTGTGATACAGGTAAAAGAACAGACAAACAGGCCAGGCGTGGTGACTCACACCCATAATCCCAACACTTTGAGAGGTTGAGGTGGGTGGATCACGAGGTGAGGAGTTCAAGATCAGCGATCAGCCTGGCCAATATGGTGAAACCCAGTCACTACTAAAAATACAACAATTAGCTGGGTGTGGTGGCATGCACCTGCAGTCCCTGCTACTTGGGAGGCTGAGGCAGGAGAAGCACTTGAACCCGGGAGGCAGAGGTTGCAATGAACTGAGATCATGGCACTGCACTCCAGCCTGAGTGACAGAGCAAGACTCATTCTCAAGGAAAAAAAAAAAAAAAAAAAAGAAATAGACAAACAAATCAAGAAATACAAGTAGACCCACCTAAATACAGTTAACTCATGTTTGACAAAGAAGCAGAGGCATTCCAAGGGAGAAAGCATAGCTTTTTCAAATGATGCTCAAACAATGCAACTCACATGTTGAAAAAATAACTTAAACACAGACTCTTAGACTCTTTGTAAAAACTAATCACAATGGATCACAAACCTCAATACAAGCCAAAAAACTACAAAACTCCTATAAGATAACAGAGAAGAAAATATATATATGACCTAGGGTTTGATGATGAATATTTAGATAGGACACTAGAGCCATGATCCATGAAATGAAGAATTGGTAAGTTGGACTTCATTAAAATTGAAAACTCTGTGAAAGACAGTATCAAGAGGAGGAGAAGACAAGCCATAAACTGAGAGAAAGTATTTGCAAAAGACACACTTAACAAAGCATTATTATCCAAACTTATCAATGAACTCAACAACAAGAATAGAACTCAGTTAAAAAATGAGCCAAAGGCCTCAACAGACAGCTCACCAAAGAAGATTCACATATGAAAAATAAGTATATGACTAGATGACATCATATGTCATTAGAGAAATACAAAATAAAACAACAATGAGATAGAACTGCACACCTATTAGAATGGCCCAAATCCAGAACACTGACAATATCAAATGCTGGTGAAGATGTGGAGCAACAGGAACTCTCATTAATTGATGGTGAAAGTATAGTCACTTCAGAAGACAACTTGGTGGATTCTGACAAAACAAAGCATTCTCTTACCACATGATCCAGCCACCATGCTCCTTGGTATTTGTGCAAAGAAGTTAAAAATGTATATTCACGCAAAGATCTGCATATGGATGTTATTATAAACTTTATTTGTAATTGTCAAAACGTGGAAGCAACGAAAATGTCTTTCAGTAGGTGAACAGATAAACTGCGGTACATTCTGACAATGGAACTCAGTTCTAAAAAGAAATTAGCTATCAAAGACATGTAGGAAACTTAAATGCATATTACTAAGTGAAAAAAGGCTATATAGTGGATCCCAACATGATGTTCTGACAAAAGAAAAAAAAAAGCTATAGGAACAATAAACAAATAGATTGTTGCCAGGAATCAGAGAGAGGAAGGGATGTATTGGCAGAACACAGAGAGTCTTTGGGGCAGTGATGAAAAGTACTGTGTATAAAATTATAATGATGGCTATATATTATTATATATTTACCCAAACCTGTAAAATGTACAAGACCAAGAGTGAACCCTAATATAAACTGTGGATTTCAGGTGATAATGATGTTTCAGTGTAGGATAATCAACTGTAACAAATGTAGCAATCTATGGGGGATGTGGATATTGAAGGAGGCTACAAAATTATGTGGACAGGGGGTACCTGGGACATCTCTGTACCTTCCTCTCAATTTTTCTGTCAGCTTAAAACTCCTTTAAAAGTATTTTTTTAATAAAAAGGGAGGATGAAGTGTAGAATTTTATAAAAGAATAAAAATAGATACCAGTGAAACACAGGCATGCAAAAATTATAATGCAAACAAAGAAACAGGAAATATTACATTATCATACTCTAAGTGTGATGACAATGCATACAGCAAGCTATTATTATATCTATTTCAAAGATTAAAAAAAAATAAATCATAAATAAGAAAAATAAAGTGCCTGAGGTTTTCCAGTAACTGGCTCAGCTGAAATTCAAACTCAGGTTTTGCAATTCCATATCCTGTGTGCTTAACCACTTAAAATGCTGCCTCATCATTTTGAGAATCTTTCATCTATATATCTTCTAAAATATTTTGAAAAGAATAAAATCAGCCAGGCATGGTGGCTCACGACTGCAGTCCCGGCATTTTGGGAGGTCGAAGCAGGTGGGTCACCTGAGATCAGGAGTTTGAGACCAGCCTGACCAACATGGCAAAACCCCTTCTCTACTGAAAATACAGAAATTAGCTGGGCACAGTAGTGCACACCTGTAATCCCAGCTACTCAGGAGGCTGAGGCAGGAGAATCGCTTGAGCCTGGGAGGCAGAGGTTGCAGTGAGCTGAGATCACGCCAGTACAATCCAGCCTGGACAATAGAGGGAGAGTCTGTCTCAATAAATAAATAAATAAATAAATAAATAAATAAATAAATAAAAATTTAAAAAA
This sequence comes from Aotus nancymaae, assembly GCF_030222135.1. Classification (NCBI taxonomy): domain Eukaryota; kingdom Metazoa; phylum Chordata; class Mammalia; order Primates; family Aotidae; genus Aotus; species Aotus nancymaae. The sequence goes on along the minus strand of NW_026988473.1, from coordinate 20,318,100 downwards.
TAAAATCATGTTTTATCTAGGCATCTCTTCCCCATCCTGGACATTTGAAAGCCAGTTAGCATGGTCTACACGGAGCTCTTCACTTTCCGACTTGCCATAATTCTATTGAGCTTTAATCACTGTACTTACATTCTATGAGTTATCTATATTTAGCCCAGGAATTTGCCACGGTCTTTGAATAAAATGGAAATGAAATACATTCAATCTCTAATTTCATGAGTTTTACAATATTGTGATGGAAAAATATCAATATTTAAAAATCCTACAAGCATCCAATAACAATCTGAAATATGAGCTGAAATGGAATAGCATGGTTTTAAAAGAATATAGATTGGAGGCAAGGATGAAGGAGATTATAAAATAGTTCTCTGAGGAAGTTATGCTTAAAGTTGAGATTGGATGAAGGGTTGCAGTAAAATAAATTAGAAATGAGCAGGTAAAAATATTCTCTCAGAGAAAAGAGCATATGCAAAGAACACCTGATTGGAAAAAGCAAAAGGAATTAAACAAAAAAAAATGAGGCCTCGTATTGCTGAAGTATAGAAAGGGAGTTAAAGGCTGGCTCATGAGGAGACCAGAGTAGAAATAAATCATGCGAGGGCTTTTTTAAGACTTTTCTTTTTTGATTTATTAGTTTTCTACTCCACATGTTGAAATCTTATTTAGTCATGATGATAACTCCCTAAAAATAAAAATTAAAGTATTTACTCACATCCTCCATGGAGATCACCATCATGCTAGGCACCATGGCATTAATAAGTTGATATTACAATCAATCATGGTACCAGTACACAACATAAATGATTTGAGTCTAAATCAAAAGAGTCTGTGCTACAATTTAGAAACATTAATTACCAGGCAGTTTTCCAGAAAATGCAGCTCTGACTTTAAAACAGGAAGACAGCATTGTCAGTTATCACATACACCAGGCATGAGTGGATATTCATTTCATGAATATGATGATGTCACCAGAGCATAATGTTTCTCTGGGCCACTGAATCATGTTTGGAAAAGAAACACTTTGGCTTTACCTTGTCTATTGTTGCCATTTTCACTAATATTACAATAGAAAAATATGTCAAATCCAGACCAGAATCCATCCCATCAACTTCACTTTCTGTTAGGAGTTACAGAAAATATATATTTTCTATACTCTCTTTTCTGTGCTTGCATAAGCTTCTATAGTTAGCCTTGATTTCAACTATACTACCAGAAGTAATGGAAAGTATGAATGTTCACACAATTTGCCACCCATGCACATTACTGTCTTAAATTTGAGCATCTAGCGTAACATCTCCTTCTAAATATTCGATTTATTCAGATAGTTCCAGTCACTAATTGTCTGTAACAGAAAGGCTAATTCTACAATGATCCAATTTATGTTTATGTGTGGACTATACAAAAAGACTGATTTTAAGTTCTACTGGTGATTGCACAGGCAAAAATTGTACATAAATATCAATGCCTAGCTACAATATATGGTTAATAGAATTTATATTACACCTCTGAATTTTACTTCAAATTACTGAGTCTAGCTAAAGTTACTGACTAAACACATTTTTTTAGTGTCATTGGGAAAAATGGTATAGCTCCAGTGATTCTTAAATGTAGTTCCAAGGACATAATTTTATTTTAATGCCAACTGATTATTGTATAATCCCTTTGTTCTGGTCTATATCCAATCTGAGTTCCTAGAGAGAAGATACTGTAACTGTAATCTGAAAAAAAAATTTATGTAAAATAGCTTTCATTGACAATTCATTCAGAAAAATAAATAATATTAATAATTGCTAATATTCATGGTATAATAAAATATATACATATACATATATAAACTTGTCTTTATCTTTCTAACATCATTTGTTTTCACAGAAAGTTTGGAGATGTAGTTTAATCTAAAATAAAACTTAACTTTTATTTAAAATGCTCAATATATGGACAAAAAGATTCCACACTCATATCAGAGGGCAGAACTCTATGGGGAAGGTCCAGGAGGCAGTACATTACTTAAAACTCAAGGTCTTATAACGCTTTCATTACTGGTCCTCCCCACATCTTAAATGTGCTTGCTGAAAAATCTCTTTTCTTGTGGACAACAGCATTTTCTCAATCTTTGTGCTAAAAAAGAAACCATTTTTTCAGTGGGGTGTGGGGCTTCTGGAGGTTAAAAAAAAAAACAAAAAGGAAAATAAAATAAAAGGAAAAAGGGCAAAAGACAATACTAAGCATATAAATAGCTTCATCACAATTGATTTTGATGGAGAAGTGGAGTACCTGATAGTCTCTCTCTTTGTGATGATACCAAACAAAGACCCCTGCCCACCTATCCTCAGGGTTAATCAGTGTTGAGAGAATCACTCAGAATCACTAAGGGAGTCTGGAGGGTTCCTACTTAATCTCCTTTATGAGTGATATATTAGTTTTCTGTTACCTCTATAACAAATTACCACAAATGTTGTTTTTTAAATACCAAGTTCTTTTACCGTCTGGAGGTAGGAAGTCTGAAATCAGTTCCACAGCTAAAGTCAAGTTGTTAACAGGTCATGTTCTCATGGAAGGCTCTAAAGAAAAGTTGGTGTCCTTGTTTTATCCACCTTCTAAAGCTGCATTCCTAAACTTTTTTTTGGCTCAAAACCCCTTCCTTCATCTTCACAGCCAGAGTACAACATCTTTTCTGTCTGACTCCGCTTCCTACTTCCATCTGCTTCTGTCACATGGCCTTCTTTTCTGTAGTATAATCTCCTCATCTCAAAATCACAAATTCTCTTTTACCATGTAAGGTGACATTCCTAGGTTCAAGGGGTTAAGAGCCAGAGATTTATGGGGGCCATTACTCATGCTACCACAGGTGAGGAAGTGGATGTCTTCCTTATGTATCTTTGAATCCTGTCCATCATGATGCAACATCTCTGCATGGTAGCCAACTTGACAGTGAAAGTAAACAAAAAGAATCTCTTTTGTTTCTTTGGCTGGCTCTTGCCATTTCTCTTTTCTCTAAGATAATATTGGGCATTTCTCCCTCTCATTGCCTCAGAGGGGCTGGATTTACCCACCTACCTGCCTGAGTCTTGAGTCATCCACATGAGTCTTGAGCCATCCACAACAGGTATAGATAAACATAGGTTACTCTTCAGAATATTTACCAAGTTGTTGAGAGCAAAATATCCATTCTGAAATTTTTGCAGGCATATAGACAGCCCCACTGTATATGGCTTAAAGGAATCTGGTGCCAAATGTCTTCTGAATCTGTATATTGCTAATCTTCAATTCCGCCCTAAATTATTTTTTGTTCTAAATACCCCGTTGGATCAATTTACCTTCTCAGGACTAATGACTTTGCGTCCCTGGCTGTTGTTTAGAAGCATAAATTAAACCAAGGAGGTGATTTACTATTATAGGAATTTCTCTATCCGCTCCCATCAAACCATGCTTCTCTTTGAAAACATTTTTCTACTTGACAGGTCATGAAAAAGAAAAAGAAGAATAAAGTAAATTAGAACTTTTTGGCATTCCTTGATTGATGTTAATTGACGAATAATTTCTCAGGGTTGTGGTTTAGTTTATGACCTTCTTTCCATGTTCCAGACATCCCGGCCAATAGCAAAACTATTTTACTTTGGCTGTACAGGTGCTATCTATTACTGGAATGCCTGCTTTCTGACTAAGTTTTAGTTCAATGTGGTCACTTCAACATTAGTCTCAATAAGAGAAAAACAACAAGCACAACTATTTGTAAGGTTTCCACTCAACACCCCATAAGGAGTTAAATAAGCACATATGCACATATGGGTAACTCCACCTTGAAAATAAAAGTTCCAACACAGTAGATGCCTTTTAAGAAAGTGATCATTTATTTACAGGACTGAGTTTGCACTGCCATAAACCATGATCTTCTAGAATTCTGTCAGGTTGCATGAGAGGTCCATTACTTTTCAGACAAAGCTACATGTAGAGGGCTACCACTGTTCGTTATCCAGCAAGTTGTAAGCACTCTTCAAATTTAGCTGCTATTCACTAGAATTAAATTTAGTTTAAAAATCTTCAGGCAAAATTTTTTTTAAGCTGAATTATAACCACATTTTTTTTTTGACAGTCTTGCTGTCACCCAGGCTGGCGTGTAATGGCATGATCTTTGCTCACTGCAACCTCCATCTCCCAGGTTCAAGTGATTCTTTTGCCTCAGCCTCCCGAGTAGCTGGGATTACAGGCGCCTGCCACCATGCCCAGCTAATTTTTATTTTTAGTAGAGACAGGGTTTCACTATGTTGGCAAGACTGGTCTCTAACTCCTGACCTCAGGTGATCCTCCTGCCTCGGCCTCCCAAAGTGCTAGGATTATAGGTGTAAGCCATCGTGCAGAACACACGTGAGAGAGAGTATGACTGATCATCAAATGCAATAAGAAAATTCAGGTAAAATAAAACTTTATGGCATAAGCCAGTTACCAGAGGGAGAAGAGCTCAGAACAAAATGTATTGCTTGTTTTCACTTTGAATTGCTCAAAACGATAAATTAAATTCTGATTTTAAGAAATCCTTCTGAATAATGTGTCTGAGTCAAAATAAACCTTGTTTTTTTTCACCTCAGTTTTTCCCATGTAGACATAAAGAGAAATTGGCTGGTGAAATAAAATCCCCAAATGAAACAAATTCACTGAGTTTAAACTCAAACCCTTGGACGTGGCTGTTATCTAAGGTGGTTATATAACTTAGTTGGTCCCTCAGAAATTTTCAAAGTTATTTTGTCCTTTAAAGCTGAAACACCATGGAGTGTGTGTGTGTGCATATGATACTTGTATTTGACTAGTGCAGGGGTCCCCAGTTACTGGGCCATGGACTAGAATTAGTCTGTGGCTTATTAGGAACTGGGTGGGCCGCAAAGCAGGAGATAAGTAGCAGGTGAGCAAGCGAAGCTTCATCAATATTTACAGCCACCCCCATCACTCGAATTACTGCCTGAGCTTTGCTTTCTGTCAGATTAGTGGGGACATTAGATGCTCATAGGAGTGTGAATCTATTGTAAACTGTGCATACCAGGAATCTAGGTGGTATGCTCCTTATGAGAATCTAATGCCTGATGATCTGTCACTGTCTCCCATCACCCCCAGATGGGACCATCTAGTTACAGGAAAACAAGCCCATGGCTCCCACTAATTCTACATTATAGTGAGTTTTATAATTATTTCATTGTATATTACAATGTGGTAATAATAGAAATAAAATGCACAATAAAATTATTACACTTGAATTCTCTCAAAAGCATCCCTACTCCTAGTCCATGGTACTGGTCTTCCATGAAACTGGTCCTTGATGCCAAAAAGGTTGCAGACCACTGGACTAGTGTGTTACTTCCTTGTTCTTAAGAACAACGAAACATGAAATAGCATTTTATAAGACCTTACATAATCTTGTTCAAAATAGCTGGGACTAATGTCTGATTTTTCACTGAGTGCCCTGGTCTTGTGCATTCAATATCTGGAGTTAGAAAAATACTTGCTACTAAACAATTACATTGTCCTAGACATGGAACAGCTAGCATTCTCACTGTAGCTAAATAGAAATAGAACAATGTATAAATTAACATATAATGTAGCTGCATGGTGGGATACTTGGTAAATGATGATGTCTTTAGTTGATAAATCATGGACTCAAGAACCAGGCAAAACTCCAGTTGAATTTACACTCTACCATTTACTACTAATCATGTGACCTAAGGAAATATTTAATTTTTTCAGTCTTTTTTTTTAATGGAAATGAAAATAGTACCTTCCTCAAAGAGTTTGGAGTAGGATTCAGTGAGACAATGTATGTATGTTAAATGCGTAGGATAATGCCTTGCAATAAAATAAGGATTCAATAAAGCTATTTTTTTCTGCCTCTTAAGCATTTGTGCCTTCAAACTAACTGGTAGAAATATTTGGCTATTTATATACTTAGCAAATTATATAAGGATATATGTGTATGTCTGTATGTGTTTATATATCTATCTAGATAGATAGGTAGGTAGATATCCTAATTTAGGCTACCATATCAAATTACTTATTCCAGCTAGTTCACTATAATCAGTAGATGCTTAGTTACAACTGATATTAATTCTAAACAAAGAAAAAAAATTTGAAAGATGCTCTATTTTGGTAAAGGGGGATAACAATTTAACCAAAAGCAAAGACATTATTTTGACAATTGTGTTCTAGTAACGTGGGTAATTTGGAACATCCTTAATATAATAATTCTACAGAGAATTTTACATTTTAAAACATAATTTAATTTTTGCATAATGCATTTTAGCTTTTAAAATAACCCCTTTAAAAATGTTAGAGATATTATAAGCTGAATAGTGTTTTTCCCCTTAAATTCATATATTGTAGTCTTAAGCCCCAATACCTCAAAGAATGTGATTGTATTAGTAGATAAGGTCTTTATAAAGAAGTAATTAAGTTAAACTGAGGTCATGAGTGTGGGTCTTCATTCAATGTGATTGGTGCCATATAAGAAGAGGTGATTGGGGCAGATATACATACAGAGAGGACTGTGAAAACTGGAGGAAGAAATCAATCTACAAGACAAGGAGAAAGAACTGATCTCAGACTTCCAGTCCCCAGAATTGTGAGAAAAGAAATTTTTCTTCCTTAAGCCACCTAGACTGGTATTTTGTCAAGGCAGTTCTAGGAAACTAATAAAATGCATTATGCCCATTTTAGGGATGATGTTAATAGAGACTGAAACAATTGTGTGAGTTCTTTTATTTAATAATTTGCAAGAGCCAGATACAGAATTTGAATCCAGTGTTTCTAATGACAGCCTATGTTCTTTCTATCTCACTCCAGTGCTTTATGACTAATCCAAAGACACAGGGAATAGGGATGTTGCATTGAGTGACAAGGCTTTTGCTGGCCAGAAAAGATGTCTCTATATAACGCAGTCCATAGTCAATGGACTGACTTTTGATAACAGAATATAAATCATGATTTTACATCACCATTCCTATAATACACCTCTTGTCTTTATAGTGAGGTGTGATATTGAGGTATCCAAACCTGGATGGGAATTCATCTTTACTGGGATACGTTTAAAACATAGTAATCTCAGGGCCTTTTTCTAACACCTACTGTGTTAGAATCTTGGACACGGCGGATGACTGAGTAAGTTCTATTTTCAGTGGGGATTCCCAAATGATTCTGACATCGACCATCAAACAACATTTGGGAAAATCAGCTACGCATAGTGAAAAGACTATGAGTTTTGAACCAGACCCACATAAACTCAAATTTTAGCTCTGAATCATACTTTTCTTAAGAATTCTAGGCTTTAGATTTTTCACATGTAAAATCAAGGACAATAGATACTGCAGTCACATGTATATGTACGTGTATGTTTGTATCTGTATGTCTGTACTGTATACACATACCCCTTCTTTATACTGTTTCCTTTTAGACATTCAGTATGGGCTCCCTAGAAATCTAACTGAAGCATGCACTCTCAGCAACTTGGCTTCTATTTGGTCCCTGAACCTTGGCAATACCAGCCACAAAGAGGATCCAAAGGCCTCCCTGCCATATGGATTCCCAGTTACCCAGGCTATTAGGTTCACATTTGCCTTAATGATTCATAATCCCTCTTTTAAAAGGTTATCAGCCTAGAAAAAAAAAATCCATTGAAATCCCAGTAGGACATTCAGAGTCTTACCCAAACCAGGTTGTTGGTTCAATAGCAATTTTTTTGCCTTAGTTTGCAGCCAAAATGTACCGAGTCATTTTACTAAGTGCTTGGGAAATTACTTTCAATGTGACGAGCCAAAATCTCATATTGCATTAGCATTTCATCTATTTCTGCTATATATTTCTCAGGGTACTCAGATCTCAAGCTTTAAATCATAGTAGATATCCAAGCACGAATCATGGCCAATTTCTTTTCCTTTGTTTCAGACAACTGAAAGCTAGAATCAGCTTGACAATTCTACACTCGGATAAATTGCCAACCAAACAGAATGAGATTCAACCATTATTCTTTCTGTCACTCTATCCTGAGCAATCAGTGTCCAATTTGTTTGTCTTTAGCTCTTTTTAAGACTTCCCTCTTTCTCAGCTCTTCTTTGTGCCATGTTTCTCATTCCCACAAGTGCTGAATAGAACACCTGTTTGGAGAAAAATTCCATAAGCCAGGACATCCAGCATCTCCTCTTAACAAATCTTTACCAAGGGACAAGATATCAATAAGCAAAATAACTGAGTCCTTATTAACAAAACTGAATGAGGTAATGGTGCTTTCTATGAACAAGAATCTAAGTAGCACCTTTCGGATGATATTTTAAGCTGCGGCTCTGAATGTTTTGTTAAATCATTGTCCAGTGTTGTTCTACGAACCATCACACGTGGCCCTGCCAGTAAAACATATGGAAAAATCCTCTCTACCTAAGGGTAGACAGTTCATTCAAAATGTCTTGTATGGGGTCAAAAAGAGGAATATAAGTAAGGAGACTCAGTTACTTCCTTACACGTTGCTGCTGGGTCATAAAGCCCCGCAGCACTGTTTTAGGCGTTGGAAGCCTTTTCCTATCTATCATCTGTTGCTAGAGGCATACTTTCTGAAGCCATTAGTAGTGATACCTGTTAAGGCTGAGCTTTCACTTCTAGATAGAGAAAATTGAGGGCCTCTTCTTCTCTATTTTCTATTTTTCTCTATTACCACATGTGTTTTTCTCCAAATAAATCACTTAAATGTAAATCATTCCCTCTCAGAGCATTTTAGGTCATTTTTGTTGAAGAAATATTAGTTGAGCACCAATCATAAGTTAAAGAAAAATTCTAAGTGCTCGAAAAATACACAATGAATACACTCTTCATCTCATAGAATTTGTGTGATGGTGAAAGGTAAGTACACACACACAAATATAATTTTAGCATAATGTAGACATTTTAGAGTTTCACATAGGATGTTACTGATGTATACAAGAACATTATGCTCAACGTGGTCATGAAAATGAATAGGTATAGAAAAATGTTAGAAGAGGTAACAACTGAGATCAGAGTTGATTTAAAAAGATGAACAAAACATACTGGGGCCTATCAAAGGGTGGAGGGTGAGAGCAGGGAAAGGATCAGAAAAAATAACAAATGTGCACTAGGCTTCATACTTGGATGATGAAATAATCTGTACAACAAACCCATATAACACAAGTTTACCTATGTAACCAACCTGCAGATGTATCCCTGAGCTTAAAATAAAAGTTAAAAAAAAAAGATTGGGAAGCAGATGGGAGCATGAGCTACGATAAGATCAGTGCCTGATTTATGCTAGATCTAAAAGCACATTAGTTCTGAGTACTGTTGGAAATTGTTGTTTGAAGAAGAGAGCGGCGGATGAAGAGGCTGAAAAGGAGGACAAAGTCTGAGTCATGGAATGGTAGAATGCTGATATAAGGAACATAGATATCATCCTAGCAGTGATGAGCATTTGGAGAAAAGCTCAAAGCAGGAGAATGGCATAATTCCATTTCCTCTTTAGATGGTCCACTCTGCAAATAATGTGAAGAATGGACTTGCAAGGTGTCAAGGAATAGGTACAAGGAGACTAATTAGGAGGCCATTGTAACACTTTAGGTGAGAGCTAATGAGGACTTCAACTCTCAATAGAGATGCAAAGATATAGAAACCAGATTTTGAATTATTCAACAAATATTCTAATTTTTTTTTTTTTTTTTTTTTTTTTTTTTTTTTTGCAAATTAGGTCATTCCTGGATGCAAGACACTAAAAAGAAAATGCATTTCCTTAGATATATCACCTACATTAACATGGGTCCCATGGCACACTTTATACTCACACTTTAGAAATCCTCATCTGGTATTTTGAAGTAAGACTGTCTGGGTAACTACACATTATTTATTTTATTTTGGGGGATAGGGTCTCACTCTATCCCTCAGGCTGAAGTACAGTGGCACAATCACAGCTCACTGCAATGTCTACCACCTGGATTTCAGTGATCCCTCCACCTCAGCCTCCTGAGTAGCTGGGACCACAGGTGTGTACCACCATCCCCAGTGACATGGTGTGGCTCTGTGTCCCCACCCAAATCTCATCTGAATTGTACTCCTATAATTCCCATGTGTTGTGGGAGGAATCTGGTGGGAGATAAGTTGAATCGGGGGGCAGTTTCCCCATATTGCTCTGTGGTAGCGAGTAAGTCCCAAGAGGTTTGATGGCTTTATCAGGGGTGTCTGCTTTTGCTTCTTCCTCATTTTCTCTTGCTGCCACCATGTAAGAAGTGCTTTTCACCTCCTGCCATGATTATGAGGCCTCCCCAGACATGTGGAACTGTAAGTCCAATCAAACCTCTTTTTCTTCCCAGTCTTGGGTTTGTCTTTATCAGCAGTGTGAAAATTGACTAATACACCCAGCTAATTTTTTAAATATTTGGAGAGACAGGGTCCCACTATGTTGTCCAGGCTGGTCTCAAAACCCCAGGCTCAAGCAATCCTCCTGCCTCAACTCTCAATAATAGGATTATAGGCTGGAACCACCAAGATTAGCCCACATTATTTAAATTAAACAAATACAAATACAGTTTATATGAGCAACATGCCTTCTCCTTTTTCTTTCTCAGTTAACTTCCACTAGATAGAAAGCAGAATGTCAGTCTTGTGACTCATTTACTAAAATGTTTGTGCTTGTTCTTGACCCTACTTGACCTTTTCTTGCTGAGAAAGATGAAATTTTTCCTTGCTGCCTTAAAACTAAATAAAATTTAAAATAAAAATAAAACCTATTTCTGCTGAAATATTATTTCTCAAACAGTTTTCAGCCTTCTTGATATATTAAATTTAGCTACCACCACCATCTTATTTCAAGCCCTGAAATCGGGGTAGGGATCATGTCATATTAACAGCCACTCTTGGGAACTAGGGCCGATAAAATGTCCAAAACAATTTATTACATTTGATTCAGCAGCTGTGCTATTTTGGAAACTCCCTCTTAGACCAATGGGAAGACAGGTGAAGACACAAATAAAACTTTCCAAAATCTTTAAGGGCTGGGATTCTGCTTTCACTTGTATTTTAGAAGGCCAGATTCTGGTGTCTAAACATAGAGAAATTCTGGTTTTGATTCTTTGGAAATATTGTGAGTAAACGGTGGGCTTTTCATGTTAGAAGCCAAATCTATGTGGTTTAATATGTGGAAATTCTTCATTCCAGTTGTGGGACACTCATCTTGAGGTAATCTGGAAGAAGACAACCTAACCAAAAAGAAAGAAAGCATACTCTTCATTCCCTATCTTCTGAATCATGCAGATTATCAAATGGCAATAGGTTTTGGCATTGTGGATTGGTAAAACTGAGTCCTCTTGAAAGATAATTCTTCTAAATTAATAAAGCATACATAATAATATTTATGGGAAAGAATAAACCAAGAATATATTAAAACTTTGCTGAACTCTTACATACTCAAGCCCTTTCAAAGATCTTGCTAGGCAAACAAGGGATTTTTACAACATATTCACATATTTAACTCTTGCCATGTTGACTTCCTCCAAAAGAGATAGAAATTGACCAGTCTGCATGCCTGACTGTGACAGGTTGAATGTGGCTGTACAGCCATGTGTTCTGCCTGTATTTGGATTGTACAAAAAGAGGCAGATAAGTAACCACAACTGGAAAGAGAAATAACATTTATTTAGCTCCTGCAGTGAATGTGACATGATTTACTCCTCAATACAACCTTCCCAGATGACTATTATTTGCATATAATTATGTCCTTTAATATATGGGAAGACTGAAAGTTAGAAAGGTTTCATAACACACTCCATGTCATTTATTATTGATACATGCATCTGGGATCAGTTTTCTTATTTCAGCAGGCCACTTCAGAAACAGGAATGTTTGGTATGTCTCATTTGATAGAGCTAAGTTTGATCAGTGGTCAATTTAGTGGTCATTTGATCAGTGGTCAATAGGTCAAACTTATGAACTATTAAATAATGTTCAAGTCAGAAAATGCTATGAAGTTGGCTCACTCATTTCTGAGTCTAACCCCATCTCTGATACCTTTGGTATTGCTAACATCCAGTATCCAGACTTGAGGTAAATCTGGGCTAATGTTGGGTTTGGGGCTAGGATAGGTAATGAAAAAGAATGAAGCAAGAATTAGATATGGTTTGTTTGCAAGACAGCACAAAAAAAAAAAAAGAGTTACAGAGTCATATATTTACAAAACTCAAAACTAATACATTCTAGAAAGAATCATAAATCTCCCTAAAGTAATTTTTTTATTCTCTGAAAAATTAACTGTAACTTAAGGATCTATATCTCAAATTAGTTTAATCATCAAACAGATTTAGCTATTTAGCAATAGAACTTACTCTATTTCTTATTTAAAAATCTAGAGAAAGAATACCTTTCCCTTTTTGTAAAGTTATGACTATACTAACGAATCCATTTAGCACATATTTTGAAAACCTAATAACTTCTTACACTGGGATAACTATATGGGGAGTTATGGTAATATATTAGACATTAGGAAAGAGCAGAGTCTATTGGGGTCACAATATAATCTTTTGGGCTTAGACTCAAGTTGCACAATGAATCCCCAGTTGAATATCATATCTTTTTTTTAGCATTTTAATAACATATACATATGCTGTATTTGACATATTAAAAGTATTTGGGCCAATATTTTGTTAAATATTTACATTTAATTGTGTGTTTATTATATCCACACATAAACACACACATTTATGCACATATGTTTTTTAAGACATATGTATACATACTTACACATCTAAATGTAGTATATTGTAAAACTGTCAAACAGTTAAAATTTTAAACTATTAAGAAATAGTTAATTTAGAGAATTGAAGTCTCCCCTAATTTGGGTCTGGATCAAGGATATATAAAGGTTTGGGAGTCTGTGTTGTTTACCTTATTTGTTATAAAACAAATATTTTCAGTTTTGACAGTGTTACTTCTACATAGCTATATCAAAATAATACTCTCAGAATATCTCTTGTCAGGTGGTAATCTAGGTCTTGAATCCAGGGATCCAAATGGCCATGATCTTTTCACTGTGTGAATTTCAGAATTCTAAAAATATAAAGATACTGACAGTCTAACCTTTTTTATAATTTGGGCTATGAACTTATAGGATCTGTGAAAATTTACAAGCAGTATCAGCTAGTTATAAGGATCATGAATTAGGATCTTACTTTAACCAAAAAAAAAAAGTTTCAAATTGGACTAATGTCCAATATTCAGTGAAATACTGTTTTTGAATATTGGATAATACCATATGCCTTCTTTGTTTAAAAAAGAATTTAAAATGACTTCCCTCAAACTTCTAGACTTTGCACTTGAACTGCCCTGAACCATCTGTCTGAACTTCCTTATTTAATTGAATTCCTTGGAACCAGCACTAAGGTTTGGATTGGTATTTTCAGTCGTATGTTATCTTCTACTATCTTATCCTTTACCTGAAAAACATTCAGTATCACCCACTACACTGAAGTAGTCACACTATGTGATATTATGAGTGTGTGAATACAAGTTTAGAGCAGATGTGAGGATATGCTGATTTTATGCATATTATTTACAAGAGAAAAATAAAATATTTCTTTAAAAGGGTTGACAAACATTTGTTCCACATGTTTTTTGTTAATATAAATTTTATTGCATTTTAGGTTTTGGGGTACATGTGAAGAACATGCAAGATTGTTGCATAGATACATACATGGCAATGTGGTTTGCTGTCTTCCTCCCCATCAGCTTTATCTGACATTTCTCCCCAGGTTATCCCTCCCCAACTTCCCACCCCCCACTGTCTCTCCCCTAGTTCCCTCCCACAGACCCCAGTGTGTAATGCTCCCCTCCCTGTGTTCATGTGTTCTCATTGTTCAACACCCACCTATGAGTGAGAATATGCAGTGTTTGATTTTCTGTTCTTGTGTCAGTTTGCTGAGAAAGATGGTTTCCACGTTCATCCATGTCCCTACAAAGGACACAAACTCGTCACTTTTTATGGCTGCATAGTATTCCATGGTGTATATGTGCCACATTTTCCCTGTCCCAAGGACCTAGAAATAGAAATTCCATTTGACCCAGCAATCTCATTACTGGGTATATATCCAGAGGATTATAAATCGTTCTATTATAAGGACACATGCACACGAATGTTCATTGCAGCACTGTTTGCAATAGCAAATACTTGGAACCAACCCAACTGTTCCACATGTTTAAATTGAATTTACTCAGATAATGGATCTAACTTCCAACTTACAGGATATACAGAGGACAGAGTGACAAGTTAAATAATACCAAGAAAAAATAGTCAAATAAATGTAAAAGATGAAACACAACTAATGTGATTTCTAAAATGTCACTGTTATTAATAAAATAAAAAAGACAGACTATTTTAGATTAATAACATCAGTACATAACTAACAGCAATATGTGGACAATTACTGAACAATTTAAACAAGACAATGGTAAAATACCTTATGGAGATAATGACCAGGATTTGCATGTAGACAGAGTATTAGGTGACATTCAGAAATTATTAATTTTTGTTAGGTATGAAAATATTATTACAATTATGTGGGAAAATATATTTTTTTCTTGAGAATTGTATGTAGAAATATTTGGGGTAATATATATTAAATATATATTATATATTATATAAATATATATTATATATAATATAAATTTATATAATATATAAGGTTATATACATATATATTAAAAACTTTAAAATATTATAGGAAAATGACTGGGCATGGTGCCTCACACCTGTAATCCCAGTACTTTGGGAAGCCAAAATGGGTAGATTGTTTAAGCCCAGGAGTTCAAGAACAGCCTGGGCAACATGGGAAGATCCCATCTCTCCTAAAATACAAAAACTTAGCCGGGCATGATGGCATGCACCTTTGGTCCCAGATATGAGAAGTTGAGGTGAGAGAATCACCTGAGCCCAGGAAGTCGAGGCTGCAATGAGCTGTGACCACACCACCACGCTTCAGCCTGGGTGATGGGAGTGAGACCCTATCTCAAAATAAATAAATAAAATATTATATAAAAATAATTAGTGAAGCAAATATGGTGAAAGATCAAAATCTGTTAAATCTGGGTGACAGGGTTAAACATTTTTATTATTATTTATATGTAAACATTTTTACAATCGAATAGAAGAAAACAATGAAAAGTGTAATGCCAGTTGCTAATAGGAAATCAGGAAGTGTGACACACATAATTATAAGTTTCACTGATGCTTAAGACAGAGAGTGAAGGAGACGTACATTTTATGGAAGCATCACCTCTAGACTGAACTACTGTGAGTAGGTATAAAATAGGATACTTGTAAATACAGATAAATTCTTTTTAAGGGTGAGGTATAAGGGTGAAACATACATAGCATCAAGAGAATCATTTGCTATGATGGCTCATTCAGGCCAATGTTCAGTGTGAGTTTCAGTCATTATTTATTCATTCAACAAACATTTGATGTAATACTTTACATACATCTATCATAACATAAATGTCAATAGGACACACTTACTGCCTGGATCACATCATGCTGGTGGAGAATCAAACTGGTATATCACAATACTATTGAACTATTATAGTCAAAGTATGAATTAATAGCTATCATGGCAGAGAAAAAATAGAAACCCATTTTGCCTGCTTGTCTGTAGTATCTTGAAGAATGAGTTTGAGTTTATCAGTTGAGAAAGAAGAAACACATCCTAGACACAGAATAATACAGAAAGTGCCTAGAGATTCCTAAATTTATATGAATATTCCTAAATTTTAGGAATATTAGAAAATTTATATTAATATTCCTAAATTTTAGGAATGTTAGGAAATTTAGTATGGAGTTCACACTAACCTGCAAGAGATGATGATGGATAGGAAAGTTCAGATTAAACTGCGAAGACCTGGTATGACAGATTGAAGAATTCATGTATAAATCGATATTTTATTTTAATATAATATTCAAAATAATCTTAAGAGTCATGGAAATCTAAAAATGACAAGACTAGCCTTAATTGTGTTTGTATAAAATATTCTCCTCCAGAAACAATTTACTCTGCAGAGAAAGAAAAAACATTAAACTCTAAAAATGAACTGAGTTCCCAGAAGAATTACAATATAAACTCCCATTGCACTCTTGCTTCATTTCTTTCTCTTTTCCTGGCCACAAGGGAGTGGACTGAATAAGAATATGCCACTTTGTCGGCCTTGCTTCTCTGCACAAATTGGAACTTGCTGGTAGAAGTAATACCTAACAAGTCTGAGATGCCTTGCAGCTTTACTTACTGTCCAAACGTCTACAAATAAGGCAGAAAGTAGAACTCAAGTAGATTGCACAAATCTCAGCTCTACAAAAGTAGATGATCTCCAAATAATGACCAGACTAGAAATGTCTGGCCCCAGGCAGTGATTATCCTATCTCCAGTAGAAATCATGACTGTAAAATTTTGTTAATGGTTAAATGTTAGAAATACATAAAATGACCAAAAATAAAATAATAGTAAAATAAATTACTATGACTCTCTAAAGAGATTTTACCCATACTTTAATGCATGTTTGTGAAGTATTATTAGTAATGTAAAAATGTTTAAGATGTAGATACTGAACTTAGAAATATTTATGTGTGTATTTGTTTATAAATAACATATACAATATACTTACACACAAAAAATATACATACATTATAAGTAGGTTAATAAAATATTTGGTTCAGTAATGGAATTACAGGTGATTTAAAATTTTTTATACTGTTCTATAATTTATATTCTTCTAATAGTAAGAAAATAGATACATAGATCAAAAATACATATATAGATAGATAATAGACAAACCTAACTTCTACAGGATTAACAGAGAAAAGGAGAAGACCTAAAGCAATTAATTTTCAATGGAAAAATGTTATGAAAGAGAAAAAGGCTTCAACTAGTAAAATGGGTTAAATCTAACACTCCAATTTTCTGAAGTCTGAAATAATACCTAAATATTTCTTTTCGGAGTCATGCATCCAAGAAATGCTCATGTGATATATGCAGTTATCTATGGAATCAAGTTTGTGCATAATTCATTCAATTATGTGTTATAATGGTTTCAGGAAAAGTACATATGAAATTATTTTTATCTTCAATTGTCCTCCCTTTAAATTATTCTGTCTTCCTCCTTTCATTCTAAAAATTATACTTATTAATACTTTTGTGTGCCAGGCACTAGGCTAAAATCCATAGTTAAATTGATAAGAAGATATACAAAGTTTGTCTCCCCCATACAAAGAAGAATTCTGGTCCCTCAACCAGTAACATGAGGTTGTCTTTCCCAAGATCAATACAACATGTATTTCAATGATCTAATAAGCAGCCTGGGCTAGAGAGAAGACACAATACTTCTTTTAGTTTAGCAGTACCATGGACAGTACCACGGACAGTACCACCACTACCAGTTATTTTTTCAGAGGGATCAGAAAAAAGAAGATAGATATTTAAGGTAGATAAGTGTGTTGCTAAATGTTTTCAACCACATTTTTTTCCCCATGGCATGGTACAGAATCATTTCACAAGACAAAACTAAATCTCAGGGAAAAGTGTCACTATGCAGAATTTCTCCACTTAGAAAAGTTAGACGATCCTTCAAATACACAATATTGAAACTGGCAGTTTTCACAGCCACCTGAAAAGCCTCGAAATTTTTTACCCATTATGGGTAATTTTTTTGCCTTGGTGTGGCCTACTGGGGACAAACCAACTATTCCAGTCAAGGACAATAAACTCTGATACCACTCTGTCCCTTTACTGTAACAGTGACTTTCCAGCTGCTTTCCAGCTTTTTCTCATTGAAGAGCACCCTACCAATGAGCAAAGGCAAAGCTGGATGTGCCAAGAGGCAATCACCTTCTTCAACTGTGTAGTATATTTTTTTCTTTATATTTAATCCGGGTTAATATTGACGCTCCCTTGTTAATGTTTAACTGTCTATTAGGGCTTCAGAAAGGTGGGGAGGTAGGGATAGCACCGATGAGAGAAAAACAATTGTTTGACTTGAGTCTTTCTTGGATCTGCAGAAATGTACTTCATTACCACTGAGGCAATTTATATTAAAATAAGAGTGGGGAAGCAATAACAAAAGCAGTAAGCAAAGAGGTAGAGTAAGGGGCAAAAGTCCAGTAAGGCTTTAATCAAAGAGAGACAGATGCAGTATTCTACTAAGAGATAAAGAACATGGGAATGAAGAAAAGGCAGACATAGGCACAAAGTGCCAGGAGAAATGAAACGTTTTACAATGCAAATTATTTTATTTCCATTAACATTTCTTTCATTTGCCTCTGAAGGCTAAAATGCCAGTGATACTAAAAATAACCCTATTCCACAAGATATTGCATTAATTTTGTGATTTCTAAGGGCTTCTCCTTTAGAAAACCTGTTCTAAAAGCAGCATTTATTTTTACAGGTGGAGAGCAGAATTTACAGTAATTTCATCTCTTAAGACAATGCAACTAGTGAAACCAGCTCTGGGAAATGTTCATGTGGTATGCTCAAGATTTGGGGTAACTAAGGATTTATCCTTTGAGAAATCTGACCCAAAAGAATAGAAATTTTAGAAACAAAGATTTCAAGTATTTATTAAACTTTACCTGAATCTCTAACCAGATGATACTAAATGTAGTCTAACCTTTTTTCCTATGAAGATAGATGATTTCATTTTGTTGTAAAGATAACTAGCCTAAGAGCAATTCCCAATAACCCAAGGCACTAATTTGTAGCTTAAAAATTAAATAAAAAACTGTATTTTTCAATCCAAGTTGAAAAATCAGTGGTATGGCTAAAATTCAATATCTCTGTAATCAAGACTTTGGAACATATAAGTCAAAGGGAAGAGTTTTTGTCTGTTTTTTTATTCTTCTTTTTTTCATATTGCCTTGCTTTCTCTTTCTTCATTATCTTTTCGGTATATTCATTTCAATGCTTTTTTTTCTGTATACCCCACCCTTTTGGACACATAAACACACACAAGGATACATACTCACACATACTTATACACACATTTTACTTCCCAAGGGGTAGGGCCCTATACCTACGTAGTTTCTACCAGAAGAGGATAAAGAATTATTATCTAAGTGGATCTCACCTCTTTTGGATTAGTAACTCCCAAGTAACTTGTCACTTGCACTGTGGTTAAATATAGCCTGCATATGGTTCAAAACATCTGTGATTTTACATTCATGCATAAATTATGTTGTACAGTAGAGTTTTTGCAGAAAGCTCCCTCCCATCACCATGGTTACTGGTTCTTCCTGTAGAGCTCTCTATTCACATTTACTGTTAGTACAATCACAGAGTGAGTGGTAGAAAAAAAAAACTTAAAGATATAATTTCACAAGCCAACAGGAGGATGCTTGGCAGTACTGGTAACTAGCAGGAAGTTAACAGTGAAGTGGACTGATTGGCTTTACTTTCTTTAGGAAGGCTTTAACTTTGGGCACAACATAAGTATTTTGTATAAATAATATCAAATAAAGTTGAGTTTAATAAAATAGCCCCATCCTTAAAGAGTAGTTAAAAGTCTTTCCCTGGCCTTGAACCTACCTGGGGCCTTTATTCACAACTTCCTTTCTATTTCTAAACTTGATAGGATTCCTGACCATTTTCATTTGGATTTGTTTCCTGATGTTCCTGCCTCAGTGTGCCTCAGTACTTAACAGTGGTGATGCTAGGGGCGAAAAAAGGGCAGAATAGATGCTGTGCAAGAGAATGAATACTGCATCAAAATAATTAAACAAAATCTATGTCCTCGTAATTATTCTCAGTATGAAATTTAGTTCGCTCCTTAGTCTTGCTGTCTAAAACCAGCTGGATTTCCTTACTTCCAACAGAGAAATGAAAGGTAGCACCAGTGAAAGTAGGGAGCACCAGTCACTCCACGGTGCTCCCTACTTCATCGTTTAGATACACACACACATGCACACACACAAACACACACTCACTATTGTCCTTAACTGACACTCATCTTAGAAGGTACGATAAGTCCACCGTGCAACAGGAAAATTTAAGGAGGTAAACCGAAGGGTAAGGCTAACAAGAAGTAGTTGAAGGTTGAGAAAGCATTTTCAGATTAACTAATTTAAAAATACAACTTTATTTAAAATTGTAGCCCTGTAAATAGTGAAGGCATTTTCAATTGTGCTGCCTTTAATAGAACAGATTATATATTTTGCACTGTAGTTGACAGCAAAATATTATAGCTAGAAATTAAGAGACAAGAAAATTGCATTACATAGTTTGTCTACCTGAGAAAGATGAATCACTTTTTCCAGAGAGCAAATTTTTAATGTTTGTTTATTGATTAATTACATGAAAAATTTCTCTCTCTTTCCTGTCTCATTTTATATTCCTGTGTACACAGGGAACTTGAAACATAGATAGAAACTTTTCTTCATGTGCAGCTATGGACACACATAAAATAGGCCTAAAGCACTGAGAAAGTAAGCAACACTAAAATTCACAAACAAACTGGGGAAGTTTGTAAACAAAAAATACTTGAATGAAAATCTTAAAAATATAAAAGAAAATTAACATTAATTACAACTTGGTAGTTTATAAGAAACACCTATTAAAATTCATGGATAAGCTGGTAGAAAGGCAAACAGGCTAAGTAAAAATTAAAACCCATAAAGATAAAATAAAATGCTAAAGTATAATTTTATTTGGAAGGAATTTGCCAAATCTATTTAACTTGAGCCTCAGATTCACAATTTCTAAGGGAGTGTGTGACCTGACTGGTGACAGAGAAATGAAGAAGAAAAATGTCTTTTATGTGAATCCATATTACGATCCAATATTTGGACACAATTTCAATGTAAAACCATACTATCTGCATGGTCTGAAAATCTGAAACCACACATGTACAGTGGTTCTGGGCAAAAAATATCCCTGGGCATACAGAGAAGTACACGAAATTTTTGTTTGAAGAAACGTATTTCTAACCTAAACTTCAAAGAATTCTGACAAAGTTCAAAAATAAGATCTAACTGTTAAAAAACACCCAAGGGGGGAAAAACATTGTAAATAAACTCTGTCATAAACATAATAGAAAAATTATGCATTTGAATGCTTTAGATATTGTAATGATCAGGAACCAAATACTAAGTAGGTTCAATATAAAGAAAGAATAGGCTGGGCGCAGTGGCTCATGCCTGTAATTCAAGCACTTTGGGAGGCCAAAGCAGAATGATAACAAGGTCAGGAGTTCAAGACCAGGCTGGTCAACAGGGTGAAACCCCGTCTATACTAAAAATACAAAAAATTAGCTGGGTGTGGTGGGATGCATCTGTAATCTCAGCTATTTGGGAGGCTGAGGCAGGAGAATAACTTGAACCCAGAAGACAGAAGTTGCAGTGAGCCAAAATCACGCCACTGCACTCCAGCCTGGGCAACAGAGCAAGACTCTGTCTTAAAAAGAAAAAGAAAAAGAAAAAATAAAGACTGGGAAAAAATATAATAAGCAATTCTAAAATGAGAAAGCATATTTTTTAAAGTTTCAAGTAAAATTTTTAGAATAAGAAAAGCTGAAAATTTAAAGTATCCAATTTATATACATATATATATGAGATGAATACACAAATTTGAAAAGGCATCAAGTAGAGCTTTATAAATAAAACCTTTATCTCTCTGGATCGCTCTGGCTCTATATATAATATTTATCTCATTTGTTCTGCCAATTCAGCAGATACATGTGTTTGTATATATATGCATATATATAATATCTATATATATATACATATATGCATATTTATATCTGCTTATTTGACAGCAAAAAGGAGAGAAATAGAAAAATGAAAGTCCAGAATAGGAAAGCTGTTAGATATGAAAGGCAGAATATGAGGTAGAATATTTGAATAGACAATGACTGATAATTTTCCATAACTAATGAAAAAAACAACCCAGGAATGCCTAACAAGTAATCTATATACAAACACATTACAGTGAAACTGAAGATTACCAAAGTCAATCAGACTATCTTAAAAGCTTTCAGAGATTAAAGAATAATTATACTGATAGTTGGCTTTTCTAAAACAATCCAAATCTAAGAAAAATGAAATCATACCTTGAACATGCTGAAAGGAAATCAAAGTGAAGCTAGGATTGTAAACCCAGCAAAAGAAGCTTTTGAAAATAAGAGTGAGAAATATAAATAATTTTCAGATAAACAATACCTGCTTTGATATAAACCGATTATCACTGAAAGAAATTCTAAATGAAGGACAAGGATCTTTATCTATGTTCTTTGCTACAATCATAAAAGCTATTGCTTGGAATATAATAGGTTCCCGATAAATATTTTTAATCATTTAATTCACTAAGTAATCAGAAAATTCAGGTGGAAAGCAAATGTTTTTTACATGGAAGATCTGAAATTTCAGTGAGAAAATAAAGACCAAATAAACTTGAAGGCATGTAAATAAAAACTAACAAACCATGACAATATAAAACTAAAATGCTAGTGTTATGAACTCATAAAAATAATAAAAGAACTTGTAGTACAAAAGACCACCAGGATGGCTAAATAGTAGCAGAAAGAGCTTCAGGCAATATAGGTTTGCAACCTGGAAAGAGAATGTCTCAGGTGTGTGCTGAAGGTGCTCTTTTCAAAAAAGGGAAGGACAAGTTGGGATTTTTGCTTCTCAGATCTGTATTACACAATAGAGTAATACATATTCAGCAGGTTTGGTGAAAAAGCTAAACATTAGGAAAGCAGAGTGCACATGTAATGGGTAATCATACATGTAACATACACCCTATGTTCACCTTAGGGCAGGGTTTTAGCATTAAAATGAAGTGGAATGTGACTTCACATTAAATGGTGAACTATAGGACACCAAGACAGTTTGTGCACAGCCTCTATAAGCTGACTGAAACTGGCTTAAGGTCTGCAATTGCTTATCAGAAAAGAGTATTAGCAATGCCAGTCATCTGCCCAGTCAGAGTTCTTGTACTCTGGATTGTGAATCAGAGTTAGGATAATTTGCCTGATAGCTCCTATTGTGAGGAAGTTAGTGAAATTGTAGTTTTCCTTGCATGGATTTAGAAATTTGCTATGACAGCTGGGCCATGAACCATGGACCTATAGACAACTTTTTGTTTCTTTAACCTTCAGGTCCATCTTAGTTGATGAAGGGGTATTATTTTGGCCTCTCAGATTACAAACTAAAAAACTTGGCCATAATTGTGTGCCACAACGTTGTATGTAGAGTCTTTTATTGTTTAGATGTATAACAAGAATTTAACTTTCTTCATATCTGATATGTCTACAATTAGAAATTTCTAGGGTCATCATTAAAAATCAGAGTACATAAAATCAACACTTGCATTAATAGATATAAAACCATGGAATGATCATGAAATGCTAATTAAAAAGATATTTGAAAGAAAATAGAAAAAGAAGAAAAACTTACATAAATATGCACGAAACAAGACAAACAGAAGGCAGAGCATTTGATGATAGAAATAAATCCAAAGTTTCAAGAAATGTCAACAAATGTAAATTAACTCAGTGACCCAGATAAAAGACAGGCAAACTGAAAAAAAACCAAGTGTTTGTTGTTTTAAGAGATTTATTTAAGACATAAGAAAATAGACATGCAACAAGAAAAAAGATGAAAAAAAAAAGAAACACCAGGAAAATATTACTCAAAACAAAGCTTGTGAAATGTTTGGATAAAAATGAAAAGTAGGTCAGGGTTTTGTGCCCTTTGACCTTAACTCTGCCCTAGAACTTCGGCTTTACCTATTCATTATAGCCTTTATTGTTTTGTTGGCACTATTTACATACAATTTTGATAATGAAATATCTTCAGAAGCTTATTTTAAAATGTAAAGCTGTAGCGTGGACACTGGAGAACCATGATCTATTTTGTAATAGCTTATTGAATATAACTGAAATATATGCTTTGAACCATTTAAGATCCTGCTAACATATATTCAATTTTTCTGTAGTACTTCATTGGGAGGTAGTAAATATGATTTTCAGAATAAATAATGTACACTCAAGCACAATACAAGGTATGCTGGTCTCTTTTGTTTAGTTGTATTTTTATCTTACCTGTTTTATTCATTTCAGTAGTACAGTAAAGAATAGGTATTATAATAACACTTTTCATCAGACTCAGTACTTCATACAACAGCAGAATATAAAACCACAAACAATAGAAACCCGGGGAAGTTGACAAGTTGATGTTAGGGAAAGAAATAGCAAATCTTATCTTGTCAGAATTGTTACAGTTAAAACATGCCAATAAGTTTGTGATTTCTCAATTCATTATATATGGTAGAAGAAAATTCCCTGGGTGTTAAATACAATTGGCATCTAAATTTAATGGTACTGTTTAAAGAGTAGCTTCTAAAGACCAGATAAAATATGTGTATTCTGAAGACCTAATAAGTGCTCTTGCATTACATAATGTTTGTTGAGTAACTTCACTGTCAGTTGATTCAAAAGTCCCTAGACTTTTATTTGAAATGTTGCTTATCAATCGGCCTTGTAATTAAATTGATGCATATGAATTTTAGCAGCTACCCCAAAAAGTTTTCTATAGTTTAGTAAGTTTAGTATACTATACAAATAGTTTAGTATACTATACCAGTTTGTTAAGTTGTAGTATAATCAAGAAAAACAGATCTCAAGGTAAAAAAACATTAATAGAGCTAAATATAGTCAGTATACAATTTTCCAGAAAGTTATGATAATTTTAAACTTACATGAATCTAATTATATATATGTTACATATAGACTATATTATACGTAATGTCAGAAAACTACAAAGAGAAATAGTCAAATTTGTGTCAATTGGGAGATTCTCTCAACCCTCTCTCTCAGTAATTGATAGATCAAGCAAGCAAATAAAAATAAAAATCATGTGGCCAATTTAAAGAATATGATAAACTTGCTTTAATGAATTTATATAGAATGCTCTACCCAATTACTACAGAATACACTCTTTTGTTTCTTTCTAGCACACATGTACATTTATTGTACTTGCTAACCTACTGGGCCACAAAACAACACATTGCAACAAATTTGAACAAATTACAAATGCTTGGTGTGATACAGAGGGTAAAGATTGCTATCTACTATACAATGATGCTAATAGTTTAAAAAAACTAGAAAAATTTTGATATTTAAAAAAGCACATGTATAAATAATTTCTTGGTCAAGGAAGAAACAGAATAGTAATTTGATTATTTAAGACTTAATAACTACTAAAATATATCTGTCCATACTTGTGAGATACAGCTAAATGCTACTTGGAGGGAACATTTAATGTCTAGTGTGCATGAGCAGAAAATTTTAAAAACACTAAACATCTAAAAATCAGGAGGTTCTAAAATGAAGCAAATAATATAAAAGAAAGTTAAAAGAGGAATAGCGAAGGGAAAAGAAATTAATCAAATTCAAAAGAAACATCTAATAGAGATGATAGTTACCCTGCAGGACAACAAATCTTAGATACCAGAACTACATTTTAGATCAAACTTTAGGAACTAGAATCGATGATTTTCCATGATTTTTAATCCTTTTAAGTTCCAATGGTAAGACATGTTTTATTTGCAAAATCCAGTTTACCTGATTGAAAACTGTGTGTTCAAACATCCTGTGTTCTCTCTTATGTTCAAAGCTATACCATTTTTTAAGAAAATAGTTATTTATAGTATTACATTTAACTTCCAAGTAACTAATGTAATATCTTTGCTTAGACTTTATGTGTGTGTATTTATGTATGTGTATATATATATAATACTGTTTATTGCATTTGATAGTTATCAGTAACTAGTTAAATGCTTTGAGAGAAAGAAACAGGAGGGGGATGGGCAATATGGATGGCAGTAAAGGCCAAAACATACTGGTATTCTCAATGTTGTACTCAGAAATCAGAAAAAGAAAGGTTGACATCATTAGCGCTTTCTCAAGACTTACTTACTTTTCACTTTTCTATTTTGAAATGATTTTTGACTTATTATAGAGGAGTTTCAAAAATAGTATATGGAGTTTCCATATGCCCCTCACACAGCTTCCTCGATTGGTAACAACTGTAACCATGGTACCACTTCCACAACTAAGAAACTAACATTGGTACAAACTTATTATCTTAACTGCAGGCTTTGTTCAGCTTTCAACTCGTGTCCTTTCCTGTTCATGATTTTTATGATTTAAAAATAAAAGTGGCAAAACTGTTTACAGATGTACCTTTGTCATCTGATCATCAATTTTATTCCTTCAATCAAGTGTACATTCATTGTGCCTACCATGTGCTGGTTTTAATCTTATACCATTTCTGTAGCTTAACTTGTCATTATTTTTACTTATCATATGCTTCCTTTTCCATATAGAGCATGCTGTTCCCAACAGACTGAATAACATCTTCATATCTTTGATCAGGGTGCAAATACTTACTGTATAGAACTATAGAACACAGAATGGATTTTTTGGGGGGCGGG
The DNA here is from genome assembly GCF_030222135.1 of Aotus nancymaae. NCBI lineage: Eukaryota > Metazoa > Chordata > Mammalia > Primates > Aotidae > Aotus > Aotus nancymaae. The sequence continues at coordinate 20,291,611 of NW_026988473.1, read as the reverse complement.
GGCAGAGTCTCGCTCTTTCACCAGGCACCAGGCTGGAGTGCAGTGGAGTGATCTCGGCTGACTGCAACCTCCGCCTCCAGGCTTCAAGCAATTCTCCCGCCTCAGTCTCCTGAGTAGCTGGGACTACAGGCTCATGCCACCATGCCCAGCTAATTTTCGTATTTTAGTAGAGACGAGGTTTCACTATTTTGGCCAGGATGATCTCGATCTCTTGCCCTCGTGATCTGCCTGCCTTGGCCTCCCAAAGTGCTGGGATTACAGGCATGAGTAACCACACCTGGCTCAAAATGAATTTTTTATGGTGCTGACAATCAAAGTTTGTATGCAAGCAGTAGAAATCATCCAAGTATATAAAAGTATGGTCCTTTATTTTTGTCTTTATTCCTTCACGAAGCAGAAAATGACCAGAACAATAGAGCTCATGAACTAATATTTGCTTTAAAATTAGCAATCCAATATTACAGCATTCAATTCTTTAAAGAATTGCTTCATTTCCTGTAAATTCCCCATTGCTATAGGTGTCCACCATGTACTACTTCACAGTGACATTAACCCGATCATGTTGTTTTTCATCATGTATATAAAGGATGTTATGACTATATGCAAAGCAGGCTTCTGGGGTCAAATGTCTTTATGAACTGATAAAAGCTTTTTTTTTTTGTTAACTCCTGTAGATAACTAGATATTACTTTTTAGGCAATGAGGAGATGATAACTTCTTTTAAAGGGAGGCAGATAATATAATCCTTATATTATTTTAGGGATTTAATTCTGAGGACAAGTGGAGGCAGGAAAGACTAGAATGGAGAAAGATCAGCGGTAGAGGATCCAGTTTGGAGACAGGCGATAAGAACTGAGGAACACCGGACTGAATCAGTGCCAGTACTGTTAGGGAGAAACAGAAGAAACAAAGAAAGTTTTCTGAATCACAGTTCACATATGTGGTGTTGGTTTAAAAGGGTGTGAAGCAGTGATAGAGAAGTCAAAGGAGAAAATAAGAAGGATGAGATTTCATTTGTAGGAAATGAGATAGTTGTTTATATCAAAGATACAGAAAAAACTACAGATTATTTTTGAGGAGAAGTAATAATTATTTTCTGCTTTGTACTTATGGAATATAGGTGCTTGTCAAAACTCAAAATGGAAAAGTCCAATAAATGGTTGGCTATTGTTATATACCACCCTAATAACTGTTGACAAAATGTTATGGGTGAGCTTGGTTTAAAACCCTCTACAATTTGCTAGACAGTTTCCTAGGTACCACCCGACCCCCAGAGTTATAATTGTTAGCTGCAATGGCTAAATATTTAAAACCTCTGTGTTGGCCAAGATAAGCGTATTTCAGTGAAGTTACTAACCATTCTCCCAGGATGTTACTTTCCAGGGTGACTCAGTAGATCACTTTTCTAATCACAGTGCAAGATTTGACACATTTATTTCATTCTCACAATCTCTTTTCCCTTGATAGCATTTGAAAAAGCTTCTTGTTCTATAACCTAACAGAGAAATACATTAAATTTTCTCTGAAAGGCATCAAAAGATATCAGGTTAAGGAAGTAGAGAGTGAATTGAAATACATATTTTTTTTTACAAAATTATATAACACATACATTATACACTGCTTTAAGATTTTTGCCTGGTATTTGAAAAAAGATAGGATTACATATCCATTCAGCAAATATTTGTTAAGCCAGACACTGGGAGGATAGACATGAATAATACACAGAGAAATAGAAAGTAGATAAAGAGTTTTGACTGTTTTTGGTGGAGACTGTGGTCGTGCAAGGGTAAAGATAATGAGTTTTGGAAAAGTGTATTTTTAAAGTACTAGCCTTACACAGAGGGAAATATAGCTACTGGAGCTGTGTAATTTGGATTTATATGTAAATATATACATAATAGTGTGTTCCCATTTAAAAGACCTGATTTCAAGTGACTCACATGGTACCAGGGGAGACATATATGCAAGCAATCATGGTAAAGTATGACAAATACTGTGCTAAAAGTATGGCACAGAGTACTCCAGGAATACAGAAGGAATTGATAGACCCATTTTGCTAAGGAAGAGTTAAGGGTTTGCTATGCTTGAACAGTGTCTTAAAGAATCAGTTGACTTAGCCGAATGGATAGGAAGGCATTTGGTAAACTAGGAAAAACATTAAGGAACTGCAAATCATTTCAGCTGATCAGTGAGGAGAGCCAACATAAGAAACAAAGTGAAGGGAATTATAGAAAAAACATAAACCCATTATAAGAAGATTCTTAACCATACCAAAAGACCAGGAAGAGGGTTCTTACCAGTAGTGCCTTGATGAAAGTGGCCCTTAGTAGTTCCTTAAAGACCAATAGGTATATCATCGTTCCTCAACCTGGCTTTGCATCCACAGTTATAATACTTAAGGATTAATTTAACAAGTAATTTTGATGTGCAGCCAGATTTGGGAAGCTTAGATCTAAATATAAGATTTTGCTTCACTTTTAACAGGTAATTTGGACTCTAGTAATGTCTCCATAGCCAATCTACAGTCTGGTCAAGAAGGGATACAGTGGCATCCTATTTTAAAAAGAAAAAAAAAAATTTACCTAAAAGATACACTACCATTAGCTGAGATGAGATAATGGGATGCTCTTTAATTAGTGAGCAGATTGGCTTACTGTACACCCACATACTCTCATTTAGTAAAAAGATAAAATATCTACACAGGACTTTGCAGCATACAAAACACATTCATATATACATAGGTCCTACAAAATGCTGTGGTGTAAGTACCTTTATGACCTTAACTGACAAATAAGAAAACCAGGTTTCCAAGAGTTAAAGGCTAGTATGTAGATTCACACTCAGAGGCCCTGATGCTGATTCAGAGACTCCATAATTTATATCATGGCTGTATCACTGGAAAAGAAGTGAAAGAACCTGGAACAAATAAGACACACAGCAACTAAGTTTCAATTAAGTATAGGGCACAGCAATACTGTGGCTTGAAAGGGTAGGCAATAGATATCAAGACGTCACTCGGTGCTTGAGGGGAAATCTAGGGTTAAAGAATAATCTCTAACAAAAGGAAGAAAATGCACCAAAGATATAATTTCCTTATTTCTCAAGTTTGGCTGCAATCAACCAAGCCTAATCTAGGATAACAGTGAGCAACCAAAGAAAAAAAAATTGCAAAAGAAAAGTCTTAAAAAGCCCTGCTTCTACTTGTATATAATTGCTTACACTGAAGTCATATCTGGACCAGACTGCTGGCCAGTGACATGGGTAAACACATAACCAGGGCTCCACTAATTGGAAGTGTGCTTTCCCACACTTTTACAATTGGCATTGAACAATGCTGTGAACATCTTTAATTGTGCTAATCCTGGACATGAATATTTTATTCATTTTGACCATACCCCAAAATTAACATACTTAAGAAACTATAATATGCTATATTATGTTAATGAGAGAAACCTGTCCAAGGAAGAAATGATGCTATGGTTACACAGTACATATTACTTGCCAAAATAATGAGGAAATTTTCCCTTTTGTTTTTATCCTGTTCTGAGTATGTCTATCCAGAACTTTCATTTTAAAATACTAATATGTAAATAAAACTGCATAAAAACATTGTTGAAGTTAATTATTTTGTTTGCAGAGGATTTGTGGGATATAGAATAAATGTTCCAGTGGGTTGAGATAACCTGATAACCTGATCTGGCTCTTATGTCCTACATATGCAAAGTGAGTGGTTTCTGTAAAACAAAACAAAATAAAACAAACAAAAACAACACAGGACACTAAGAGGGATAAATCCTTTAGGAGAAACAATTAGTCTTCAGCTTTTGAATGGTTGGCTCAGGGTTTTGGTGATGTTTCCCGTGTGCCAAGGTGAGAAGAGTGGCATCATCTTAAATCCTTTGCAACCAGGGACTACAGAATCCTGCATCATCTGGTACCCATCTGCCTGTCCCTACCCTGCCCTTATGATGATTTTCTGGATCACTCTGCCCCAGCCACATGACTTTCTTAAGTTTCTTGAGTATTCCTAAATCCTTTCTGTTCTTGGATCTTTCAACTTGCTAATCCTCTACCTAGAACACATTTTTCCTTTTCATCCTGTAGTTTTTACTCATTCCTTAGGTGTCAGATTCATTGTCATGTCCTTGAATAACTTCACCTGATCATCTCCACTTTGAATTAGGGTAAGACGCTTGTCTGCAATCCAGTGTTTGCATGCTTGCTCTTCATAGCACTTTCTACCATCAAAATACATAATACTATGAGGAAATCTTTGTTTGATGTAAGTGCTTGCCTTCCCCACTACACCATAGCTTCGTGTGGGCAAGGACTAAGTTTGTCTTCGTCACTCACTGTGTTCCTAACAAACTACCTGGCATACAGTAGCTACTCAATGAATAATTATCAGTGGAATGATTGAATGGATAAATATAACTTTCTTTAACTAAAAGTAGTATACAGGGTTGAAGTTTGCTTTAAAAAAAAAAGTGCCATGCCTTGGACCATATAAGTAAGCACTTTTTGAAAGATGTAAAGGTAAAATAAAAAGAAAGAAAGAAAAGAAAACCATCATTTGTTCTATAAACTTGTTCAAGGGACTTGGAAAATTTGTTAAGTCAGTGACTTTTAAACTTTGGGGTTTGTGAGTTCAGATTATAAAATTGATTTAAGATAACATTTCCCTCTGCCCTGCCCACTTTTGCAGTGTTCCTCCTCATTCAGTAAGTTCAAAATGAATGGGAATCTACACTAAACACACAGCTCAAAAAGAAAAAAATAGAGCTAAAATATACAAAATATAAAATGAATCAGAGGTTACCACAAGTGAGGCACTGTGGAGAGGAATTGGGGATATGTGGATAAAAGATACAAAATAGCAGATATGCAAGATAAACATTTAGAAATACAACATACAACAGGATGACCAAAGTTAATAAAATTGTATTGTATTTGGGAATATCAAGAAAAAAAGTGAAATGAGTAATTCTACAAATATGTATTGAACACTCATGTGCCAGGCAGGGCATGAGGTAATGAAGGCATGAATGATGTCCAAGTTTGAAAGCCACTGCAGTAAATGATGACCTGGTGATTTCTACATCACTTCCAATACTATAATTCTCACTTACTTGTACATCTGATAAGTATTTATTGGTGACCCCTAAAGCCCAAGATGCAAGGTCAGTCTTACAAGTGATAGACATTTCCTTTCCCTCAAGTTCCTATAATACATCAGAAAATAAAAAAAGTGAACCCATATTTAGATACTTACTGGCTATCTGCCAAATACTCAGTATTGATAAACATCTTTTTTTTTTTTTTTTTGAGACATATTCTCACTCTGTCACCCAGGCTGGAGTGCAGTGGCACAATCTCAGCTCACTGCAAATTCCGTCTCCTGGGTTCAAGCGATTGTCCTGCCTCAGCCTCCCAAGTAGCTAGGATTACAGGTGCGTGCCACCACATCCAGCTAATTTTTGTATTTTTAGTAAAGACAGAGTTTCACCATGTTGGCCAGGCTGGTCTCAAACTCCTGACCTTGTGATCCACCCACCTCGGCCTCCCAAAGTGCTGGGGTTACAGTTGTGACCATGACCCCCTACCAACAAACATTTTTACATTATCTCAAGTGTGTCTATGAATAGATCTCAAAAATTAATAGAATATTAATTCAGTTCTTATAATTTTTTAAGGATTGTAATAAGTGTTTTACTTGATTATTGCATTCAATTATCATAGGAATCCTATGCAGCAAGCATCATTACTATTTAAAACCAATTTGCACAAAGTCACCTGGTTAGCAGGTAGAATAAAAGAGAAAACTAAATGCATACAAACAGCTTCAAATTGGGTAATCAGAATTAAGTACCCAATGGAACTATAAAAAGAAGTAGGAGAAAACCATTTATGAGGAAACAATACAAAGGTGTATGTAGGCACTACAACATATTTGTTGTGGAATTCATGACAAGGCAGTTTCATCTCTGACCTGATATTTCTTAGTAGAATGACTTGCAATGAGTCTTTAGCTACTTAAGTCTGTTTCCCATGTATGATGTAAGCCATGTGTTGAATTTGGTTGTCAAGATGTATTCCTCTTTTTGCACCTGGAATGCCACTGTAGATTACCTGTCTTTGTGCAAGTGTTTAACCTGGACTTATTCGTAGAATCATTTAACAGAGCTGATCTTCCACTAGGCTCTACATAGTTTGATATGTTAGCAGCTTTCCTTTATAGAGGACGACCATTGGGAGAGAAGCCAAGTAGTTATGTGTAATAAGCCTTCTTTGTTACTGTTGGATACAATGAGATCTAAATTTCTCTTGAAGAATCAGTATGTCAGTATGTTCAGTTCTTTGTCCTCCATTTTAATGTTTAACTTCCTCATAGTTTCAGTAAACAACCTTTTCCACCAGTTCTAATCAGTAGTTCACATCTGTTTTTGTGATCACCTGCTCTGTCCTAACTCATCCTGATCACCTACTTTGACCTGAGTAACCCCCCAGTCACCTGCTTGGACCTGAGTCACCCCTGGTCACCTGTTCTGAACTGAGTCACCTTTAGTTACTTTTCCATAACAGTTTTTCCCACCAAACCACTCACCCTGCCACTCTTGCTCATACTCCTGCTCTCTTTAAAATAGCTAATCGGAATCAGCTTAGACTGTGCCATCCAACTCTAGCCAATAGGGGAACGACACAGCAGTAGGGACTACCTGTGTCAGGGATAAGAACCCCTTCCCCTGCTCTGTTCAAGTGTGTGCTTGCCATTGCTCCATCCATGAGATGCACCCTTCTATAGAAGTAAATTGCCTTGCTGAGAAAATTTATATTTGAGTGCTATTTCTTTTGCAGAACTGAAAATTTACATATAACAGCACTTACTGAATTTAAGATTTGTACTAGGTTTAATAGTGTTACAAAAAAAAAAATCATGGTTACCTAGAACTTAAGAATGTGGGTTTATTTGGGAATAATGTCTCTGTAGACATATATAGTTAAGATGAAGTCATACTAAATTAAGTTGAGCCTGAAATTAAATGACTGGTGTCCTTATGAAAAGGTCATGTAAAGACACACACAGGGAAGAAAGATATGTGATAATGAGTGCAGAAATTGGAGTGATTTAACTGCAAACCAAGGAATGCCAAGAATTTCTGGGAACTGCCAGTGGCACAGAGGAAGCAGGAAGGATTCTTCTCTGGAGTCTTCAGAGAAAGCAAAAGCAAAAACCTGCCAATTTCAGATGTCTATCCGCCCAAACTGTAGGAGAATAAATTTAGGGCAGACCTAAAAGATAGGATTTTATCAGGAAAATCCTCTGGTATAGGTCATTATGACAATGTGCCTATTTTATTGTTATGCTTTCTTATTGCTCCCACAAAAGTTCTTCTGGCATGATTTTAAATAGTGGAGACACAATAATTGTAAAGTCAGTTAAGTTAGTTTGCTTCTGTCCTCTAACTTTGATATTTAGACATGTATAAGAGGAACTGTAAAAACCTCCAAATGTTTTTCAGATATAATTTTCTATTAGCCAAACTTCCTATACATCAAAATTAATGCTGCTCATATTGTTCATGGGAGCCATCTGTGAAAAGAGACAAAAACTGTAAGCAAAGCACATCCCTATAGATTCTGGTGTTGCTCAATGGATTTGTGACACCCAAAAGGCCCTTACTTTGAGATTAGAGATAAAAGTGTGCTCTGAATATTGTGCTCTGAATATTGCTATGAATGAGCTTTGCAAAAGTATGTCAGGGAAGGTTCTCAAAGGTGGCTGACTTTGAAAAATGATCCATGTGCAATGTCTCAGTGAAGAAAAAAATAAGTGAGAGTGGTAGGGGCAGAGTGAAGGAGAAGAGAGCAGCAACCACTCTTTCAGATTATGTTTCTTTCCATAAACAAATCACCACTGGTTCCAGGGTGATCATAATTTTGCAACCTGTAACAATGATACGTTTAAAAGCATAAAAGCACTCAAGAAGAGTTTCATTACAGTTTCCATATACCTTATGGGTTGTTACACTTTGTAGTTAGAGGCAATGAAACTTGAAGGGAAATATTGAGGACTTGCCAAAATCTGTGCAAATGAGTCTGTCACATTTATACTTTATGCTACAGTATCCTATCACATTTTGTATTCAGGAAATACTGGATCACACATTTGTAACAGCAACAGGGTATGCTTTCAATAGTATTAGTGCTGCTAGCTTATGCAAGTGAATTCCATAACATTCATTTCCTTGCATATATTTATTCCTCACCAACTAGTCTACATGATTATTAAGTAGGTGACATTTAACCCAGTGATAATATTTTTAAAGCAATTTTTGTAAGTGTAGATGTCACCCAAAGTGCCTCATTTACCTGCACCCTTGATCAAATATACAAAGAGGCACTCTAGGGAAGCTTAAAAGCATAGAATCTGGGGTCAGGATGACTTATGTTCAAAGTCTCTATCCTTCAATTTTTATGCATGTGACCTTGGAGGCTTGATCTCAAAGTCTTTGTTTTTTTATCTGTAAAATGGGGTTCATAATAGTGGCTATTGTGGGTTAGAGTGAAAAGGCACTGATTTCACTTGACACATATTTCCACAGTGGAAAAGAAATCTGAAGTCAATTTCCAGGAGGGAAATCTATGGAATGTACTCTTCAGCTTCTCTCTACACTTTCCTTCACTCCACTATTGGAAAGGAAGGGGACTTACCTAATTTGTGAATTTGAAAGGAATGGAGTATGCCTAGTCAATTCCTTCCTCTCTCCTTTTTTAGATGTGCCTCCCTTCAGAGAGGACTCTGATTATCTAGTTATGCCAAGCAGTGGGTTACATATCTTTCTTTGTGCTTCATATGGATTTCCAGAGAAGCCAGCCTGGCTACTGAGTGAAACTATGTTCTCAATCCACTCATCAGAAATAATGTGGCTAGAAAGAAGGATGATTTGATCCTTGTGGTAAAAAAACACCAATTTGAAAGTGAAGACTGCAGATAGTAAATGCAAAGTACTTAACAGAGTTCTGGGTCCATGGTCAGCCATTGACTACTGGCCATTATTATAGTGATTTTCTTTCTTATTATATTACTACCATTGATATTGCTGCCTCTGCCATTGCTGCTACCACTGAAGTTGTTTTATTCTTTTTACTCTTTGATTGGCACCAGTAAAAGAGAACTGTGACTTCTCATTCACATAAATGTTTTGCAAAGATGAAGGAAACATTCAAATAGAAAGTTTGTATTTAGTCACTTAATGGAAAAAAGGAAAAGACAGAAAAATAAAAATGGTATTGTGGTATATGGCACCCAGTCAGCAAAGCCTTTTATACTCAAACTGACCTCGAGATATTCCTTTCATTTCTGCTGAGAACAGGGGGAAGCTAGGCTTCAATAATATCTGAAGGCAAGATAGTACTGTTTGGCTCCACTAAAGGTTCGCATATCCCATTACCCAGGAGACAGAATCTGGTTTAAATAGCTTTTTTTTTTTCTGATGAAGCAGAGTACAGACACCGGCAGATTCTCAGAGTGAAAACAGTTAACTGAATGTCTTTGGATCAGCAGGAAAGGGCAGAGAAAAAATGAGTACCTATTCTTGAGCACATGTGAACACCTCTTGTGTACACCAATAAAAGCTTCTTAGGTTGAAGCAAGTGCTTTGTCAGAAACAGAGTTGTGTCCTAGCAAATTTGAGCAATAAGCTCTTAAAATGTAGGTAGGAATGCTGAACAACCTCATTTATACCCAGCAAATAATGAGATCTGGAGACATGTGGGCTATATAAGAATTAACATGCCAGCCAGCTATTTAATAGCAGCTGTGGCAACATAGATTATGATTGGATCATCACTATAATTTAGTCTCATTTTGTACACCATAATTGAATAATCAAATAATAATACAAAAGAAATCATTAGTGCCATAAATTACAAAGTCATACCAATACCAGTTCACTTTCTCCCAAAAATACGCCTTAAAATGATGGTCATTATTAACACCCATTTTGCAAAGAGTAAAATATCATGATCAAGGAATTGCAAGTTTTCCCAATTTCATGTACAAAGTTGAAACAAGAATAAAATGAAACTACTCTGACCATATAATTGGTCTCTTGATCCAACAAATCAAAATGTTTTCATCCTATTCCAATGTGTTTCTCCCAAAAGTCCATCCCTTCTTTCACTCCTCTTACCCTTCAACACAAGGACTCATTAAATACCAATCTTCTAACCAAAAAGTACAGCAACTTTTTGAATCTCAGAGAACAAGAGGTAGTTTATTTTTCTTTGTTTCTTCCTTTTTGGAAATACTGAAGATCAAACTTGTCCAATCTGTGATCCATGGGTCACATGCAGCCCAGGATAGCTTTGAATGCAGCCCAGGATAGCTCTGAATGCAGCCCAAAGTCATAAACATTCTGTAAAACATTGTGAGATTTTTTTGTGATTTTTTTTTTTCAGCTCATCAGCTATTGTTAGTGTTAGTGTATTTTATGTGTGACCCAAGACAAATTATTCTTCCAATGTGGTCCAGGGATGCTGAAAGATTGGACACCCCTGGTGTAGATATTAGTTTAGAGTACAATCAAAGAGCGATATTAAAGAAGAGAATAAGAAAATAAGCAAATAGAAAAAGCAGTAAAGAGAGAATGAGGAGTAATGGGCTAAAAACAAGAAGTTGTGGTGCCACTTTCAGAAACAGGCATTGCCCAGTTTCTATGTTAAATGTAGCAAATAAATTAAGATAGATATTGTAGCCTAACTAATTTTCAATGCTAAATTAAAGTACAGATTTTAGATTGTAATTCTGAGATCAGATGATATCTAAGTCCTTGACCCATATTTCAGGTATTCTTTTGTTTTCTCTCACAGTTATTGTCTTCATATTCTGATCTCTGCAATATAATCAGGCAAATGTTCCTCAAATTCTCTCAATTTGCTTCACTTAGAATAATCATGAATAATAACAATGAGAAACATGTATTGGATGCTCAAGTTTATGATATGAATTTTTTTAACTTTTATTTTAAGTTCAGGAGTACATATACAGGTCTCTTACACAGGTAAATTTGTGTCATGGAAGTTTGTTGTACAGACTATTTTGTCAGCCAGGTATTAAGACCGGTTCCCAAAACTACAAACATCCTGGAAGACAGCCTAGGCAATACTATTCAGGAAATAGGCACAGGCAAAGATTTCATGATGAAGACACCAAAAACAATTGCGACAAAATCAAAAACTGACCAATGGGATCTAATTAAACTTAAAAGCTTCTGCACAGCAAAAGAAACTATCAACAGAGTAACAGACAACCTACAAAGTGAGAGAAAATTTTTGCAAACTATGGATATGAATGGTTTTAAGAGTTTCATATGCATTAATGCATTCCATTCTCTCATCAATCCTATGAAGATGTCAATACGATTTTTTAAAGAACAAACGCACAGGGAGAGTAAATAAGTTATTAGGATCATAGAGACACATAGTGAGGTCAGATGCAAACCCAGGATGTCTCATCCCAGAGTCCAGAATCAACCATTGTGCTATTTTGGAACATAAAACAGTTGACCCTCTAATGACACAGGTTTGAATTGTGCAGTTCCACTTATATACAAAGTTTTTCAATAAATGCTACACTGATATGCCCGCCCCTCCTGCCTCCTCTTCCACCTCCTACACCTCTATTGTCCTTGCCACCACCAAGACATCAAGGCCAACCTCTTCTCTTCCTCCTCCTCCTCACCCTGTTCAACAAGACAATAAGGCTGAACACCTTTATGATGATGCACTTCCACTTAATAAACAGTAAATATATTTTATCTTCCTTATGATTTTCTAAATAGTATATTTTCCAGCTTACTTTATTTTAAAAATATAGTATATAATACATATAACATGCAAAACATGTGTTAATCAATTGTTGGTGCTATCGATAAGGTTTCTGCTCAGCACTAGGCTATTAGTAGTTACATTTTGGGGGAGACAAAAAAAGCAACTGTACAGGGGGTCAGGTTTACCTTTACCCCAGGGTGTTCAAGGGTCAACTGTAAATGTGAACAAAAACTAACAAGATAATATTTATCTAATTCCTTAAATATTTCTTTCACAACAATCTCACATTTTGTGCTTCCTAGGGCTCTTTTAAAACTAAGGCTAGCTTTTAACAATATTGAACACACATTATCTCTAGAAAGGTAGTGATATGTTCATGGTAGGTTAGAGATCCTAAGCAGTAGAGAAGACAGAAAATCGTTGCTATATATTTTCCATGTAGTATTGCCTTATAGCTAATTCTCTCTTCAGTCTCAGTTTTCAGTTATTTACATGGCTTAGAAAAGAATCCTGATCTTAGCCCTGTCCGCTTGTTTCAACAGGCTAATGCCTCCGTGCCTCTACTTTCATACTTCGTCACCATATTATGTTTAATGAGGATACACATGTGACAGCTGGAGCTGAATTATTTTTCAGTGTGTGGAACTGCCTTACACAAAATACAAGACCATAGGAATTACTAGCTGAAGCCATCAAATACGAAATAAACACAACAAATGCCCCACTTTCCCCCTTTTCTACTGCTTCAGGGGTCGCATTTCACTTTCTTAGGAATTCATGGCCCAGATTCTCAAAGCCACCCAAACAGCATTTTGCACACATTTCTTCATTTTTATTTTCTCCCATTGCTTTGCCTTGCAGTGTGTGGATATATAGTAAGTACCATCTACAAGTATGTGACCAAAGCAGAAATCCCATTACATACTCTCTCTAGTCTGCATGTTTACTAAGCTCTTCAGACATAATTCTTGAAACTTCTTTTCAGTGAATGTACTTAGTAGATTCTTTTTAAGGATGGAAATCCCTGAAAGCACTTTAATATTTTATTGTTGTCCTAGTAGACATTCTATTCACTCCTAGGAATGCAAACAGGAATGGCTTCTCCTTTTGATGCAGGAAGAGGGATTACTGTGTGTTAACCTGTACTAGCCCCTTTATGTAAGAGAGATTCCTAGTTTGATCTTGACTTCAACTCTCCCTTATTGCTATTATCATGCCCATTCTGAAGACAAGGAAACTGAGACTTAAAGTATTCCGTAAATTGCTAATAATATTAGAAAAGATGATAACTGTATTTATAATAATAATAACAGCAACATGCAGGCCTAATTCTACCATGGGAAAGCCTAACTTATCAAGCTTTAAATGATTAAATTTCTAAGGCTGAAGTTTAGGTTATCATGATAGCTCTATAGGGAAGTTGTGTAGAAGGGCCTCACTGGGCTCTCTCCCAAAGAGAATCCACTGCCACTTTGACTATTTACCTTGTAAGGCTTAATGACTACAATCAAACATATTCCTGTCTAGTTGAAAACAGATGTACAAAATCTCTGGATTAAGGCTACTTTCCTAGAAAATAAGATTCACAATAGACAATATAGAACATTCTAGAAAGAATTTACCAAAGCATATGAAATTTGCAAATGAAATGGCCATCATTAGTTTTGTGTTCATATGAGATGGGACCTCAGTTTCCTTGTTTATAAAACAGAAAACGTAGATTGGTGAATGCTAACATTCTTACTAGAGTTTAAGGTTTAATGACACTTGAAAAAGTTCATGTTTACATACTGCCTTGATTTTGTCCCCTGTTCACATAAAATGCTGCTGAACATATCTTGAACACAGCAGAGGGATGAAAATGCAACTTTTTTTTTAGAAGTGTGTTCATTGTTGTGGGACCGGATAGTGAGGAAGGATGGTTTGTAAGGCCAAGGGTCAGGAGAGGAACATACTGTATGTGGGAGGGTGCACTGCAATGAGTGCATGAAATTATAGTACAAAGGATCAGAGAGAAAAATTGCCTTTAGAGTGACAGGCTCTCCTTCAAGGAGAAGAAAAACCAAATAATTTATGCCTCAGAGGTACTGTAGGGCTTATATTTTAGCCTGCAGAATTCCTCAGCATTGCTATAACTGAGCCTCTTGCAGGGAGAAACTATTAATCCTTTGCATGCTTTGCCATTAATATTGTTTATTGGGCCACAAGAAGAGGACATAAACCTTTAATGTCAGTTTTTCACAGTAAGGATTTTTTTTCCTTGAAAATCCAATGGTATCTGCCAATTTGATATGGCACTTTAAGGAGATTAGAGAAGCAGATGGCTGATTCTTAATGACTAATTTTTTGCATCAACTAAAGATTTGTTATTTGATGCAAACTGTGCAGAATAACAATGTTCCTTTTTATTGGAGTTGTACTGTGCTACCGTAAGGGAGAAGCAAGGGTTCATACTGTCAAATAAGAAAAATTAGACTCAGAAGGGTCTGGAAGGATAACAGAGCATGAGGACATGTAAGCTAACCCAAAAGTAAAATTCTGAAGGCAACAGAGCCAGTGAAGAAGAACTCAGCGCTCACTACACACTGAATGTCAATTCTGACAACGTCTCATGCAAGAATTACAAAAACCCTACAGATTAAGAGATGAGGCTTTCAGTAAACATCTAAGTCAGACCCTGGTTCAGATCTTTGGACAGCTGTTTACATTCTGGACAATTCGAGACTGTGAGTTGGACATTAGTTTCAGTAAGAGTAAAAATGTGCATAGGAATAACTCCTGTGAGAAACTGTTATAAATGTTAAATTTAGAAGTGCATATAATGTGTTGAGCTCAGTGCCTGACATTTAGCAAATACTCATTCGTCAATTGTCTAAGTACTCACAAGTACTTATTTTTCTCCTTAGCTGTTTCTTTTCTCCTACCCCAAAATAAATCTAAGCAATTTCCACTCTCCTTGTTAGTTTCTGTCCAATGAATAGCACAGTTTTTTAGAACAATTCATTTTAGTCATCTTCCTGTGTCCCTACTTCCAATTCCAAACATGGTCATGTTGGGAATCCTGTGAATATCAGGGGAAGAAAAAGATTTCAGAGAAACATTAATGGAAGGAGAATAAATAGGAGGTTAATGCTGCTAATGAGATCAATATTGGATTCACAAGCAATGCAGGAAAATGCTTGAGACAACTGAACATCATTTTGGGAGACACCCAAGAAACGAGCCAAATATTGTAAAATGATAAAGAGAAGTTATAGAGCAAGTTTCCTTGAATGTTGATGATATGTTTTAGAAGGAAAGGGAATTCAGTGCATTTTTAAAAGACAATCTAGGACAGCAGAAGAAGAAGTACTGTATGAGGATGTGCTGTGCTTCTTAGTAGGGTAACTGAGGCCCGGGTGCAGTGGCTCACACCTGTAATCCCAGGACTAAGAGGCTGAGGCGGGAGCATTGCAAAGTCAGGAGATCGAGACCATCCTGGCTAACATGGTGAAACCTTATCTCTACTAAAAATACAAAAAATTACCTGGGCTTGGTGGCACACACCTGTAGTCCCAGCTACTCGGGAGGCTGAGGCAGGAGTATCCCTTGAACCAGGAGGTAGAGGTTGCAGTGAGCCGAGATCGCGTCACTGCACTCCAGCCTGAGTGACAGAGTGAGATTCCATCTCATAAATAAATAAATAAATAAATAAATAAATAAATAAGGTAACTGAGAGCTACACATGGCTTTCTACATTTGAGTTAAAATGAAAATTAAACAACATTTGAAATTCAGTTCCTTATTCTTACTAGTCACATTTCAAGTGCTTACTGGTCAAAACTAGCTAGTGGCTACCAAATATTACAGACTATAACCATTGTGGCAGAAAGTTCTGTTGGATGGTTTTTTTGACAAGAAAAAATAAAAAATTTTCTTCTTGGTTTCCATTTATCTAGTGATTATCTGGTGCATTTACTCTTCTGAATGTTAAGTTTACAAGCATGACAAAAGCAAGGTCCTGGCTCTCATAGTGTCTCCACTCTAGTTGGGAAAATAGGGAGAAATAAGCAAAAAGTAGCAACGCAATAGGCCCATCGTTGGGCATACAAATGATTTAACAAGCAAAGGACTATTGAAACAGGAAGGTGGAGTAATGAATAATGTTTAACTGGGAAGAGACCTGATTTTGAAAGACTGTTGAACAACTTACTAACTATGACATTTAGGACAGGTTTTTCTGGACCATAATTTATTTATTCACTTGCTTACTAATTTTTTACATCTTTCTTGCCTAGGTTTTTCAAAAAATATTTCTTGAGTGTCTATCATGTGAGTTATGTAGGGTTGGGAATATTTAGAGTCATTGTATGTCTGGTTACAATTGAACCCACTTGATCCATCTCATTTTTCTCTAAAGGAATGCCATTATGTTCTCTAATTCATTTATTGTTGATTACATCCTAAGAGACTTTCCTCTTGCTATCAGAACTGCCTCATTTATGCATTCACCTAATCATTCAGCAGACATTATTGAACATTTACAATGGAATAGGTACCACATCAAAGACATATAAATAAAAATGTCATTTCCTTTGTCCTGAAAAATCTAGTGGGATAGACAGAGATACAAAAATATTAGAATACAATCAGATTAAGTTGTGGACAATAGGTCCATGGGATAAAACAGAAAGGGGACCTAACAAACATTCAAAGAATATAGTTCATCTCATTATTTATCTATGAAATGATGCATTTAATTGATTAGCTGTCTTCAAACAACGATGAAAGCCCTGCACACAATATGAGATCATGCTTAATTATAATCCATCAAATAGTAACCACTCCTTCACCAACTAATGGGAAGCCTTTAGAAAAATAAAATGAGAATGCGGCGTCAATTGCACATTAAAGGTTTCTACTTGTATGGTTAATCAGAATCCACTTAAACCACCCTATCTATAGGTCAATGCTTATGTCCATTCATGAAAGTATTCTTTTCAGCAGATATTTACTGAAGAGCTACTCAGTGCCAGCATTGCGTTAGGGTTCTGAGAAGTGTGTAGGACATGCTGTTTGCTTTCAGTAAACATTTAATCTAAGTAAATATATTTTGTTATGTAAAAAGTCTATTTGTGTCTGAAGAGATAGCTGTCAATGTATTTAAAGAAATCAGAGAAGAATAATCAGTATGCTTCCAATAGCAGAATTTTTAATGGGATACGATAGTAGTATTTATACAGAAAATAAATGAAGAACTCCAGACAGAGTAAATTCCAAGAAAGAGGGCTCAAGAGAAAAACACAGAATCTGGCTGATAGTTCATTGGTCAGTTACCATGAGCCTGATACTGAACTATTTACTTCATTTTTTATAATAACAATGTTAAGTATTATTACAGCATTTTAAATATGAATAATCTAGAGCTGAAAGAATTTAAAATATGTAATTCGCCTATAGTCACAAAGCTAATACATGTTCAAGCCATAATTCAAACTTAAAACATTGTAATAAAAATGTCTTTGGACGCTTAGTATTCAACAGCAAAGAACAGCATTTGTATAAGAACTACAGACAGTCTCACTGGTTACCTGAACAAGAGTACTGAAAACTGCTGGGTGCGGTGGCTCATGCTTGTAATCCCAGCACTTTAGGAGGCTGAGATATGTGGATCATGAGGTCAGGAGTTCAAGACCAGCCTGGCCAAGATGCTGAAACCCAGTCTCTACTAAAAATACAAAAATTAGCCAAGCGTGGTGGCACACGCCTGTAATTCTAGCTACTCGGGAGGCTGAGGTAGGAGAATCACTTGAACATGGGAAGCAGAGGCTGCAGTGAGCAGAGATCACACCATTGCACTCCAGCCTGGGCAACAGAGTGAAACTTGTTCTCAAAAGCAAAAAAAAAAAAAAAAAAAAAAAAAAAAAGGTACTGAAAACTATGGTGAGAAGGTTCACTAAAGCCAGATAATTGAGGATTTTGAAGGCTAGACTAGGAAAGTGTGTTCTATCTAAATACTCCCCCTGAAAAACTCATTTCATAAAGTTAAACACATGGAAAATTATTTAAGTATATCAGCCACATTTCACAAGCTAAAATCAAGATATCTAGAATATTAAAACACTGCACCCCAGCTAGTACTTTCAAATTGTCTGAACCTGTAGCAAAAGTCTAACAAAAGTAGATACAGGTAGAAACAGAAAAATCAACTGCGAAATTCAGGTACCAACAGGTCTGTATATATAGACATACATGTTTATTTTTAAGTATAAATTCCACATTTTATAGCCACACAAAATTCACATGCTTAAATCACAGGACAAAGAACCCCCTGTTATGAAATTCAAGTGTCCTGTTACGGCAGCAAGAGTGCCACAAGGAGTCCCAACAAAAGGAAATAAATGTATGGTAACTATGCAAGCTGTTGTGCCAGGCAATGACAAACAACTGAATAAGACCAAATTGGCCAACAAATTTGGGCTGCCGACAAAAACTTGGCTCTTCCCTGAGGGCGCTGTTGCCAGGACATATTATTGTATTTCTACAACATGGAAATTAACACACAGCATGAGAGTTTAGTTTTGTCTTCCCTCCTGTTCTCCCTCCTTTGGGAATAGTGTCACTATCACTCACTGTTGATTGCATTTTCACCCTCTTCATCATCTGCTCACAGATTCACATTAAATCAAGACTTCCAAGAAATTAGAAACATTCATGCTCTGTTCCTATAGTGGAATTTATAGTGGAATTTGTTACTTAAAAAGACGAAAAATATGGACTTTTACATACACATGTAAGCATGGGAACACACACATCATAGACATATACAAAAAGTCAATGACCTTGCCATAGAAATAATAGATTCCTGATAGAGACTGATAATAAAAAATAAATCACAGCTGAGAAGTAAATTACCAGACATATCAGAAGACAGGTGTTGGTGATGCCAACGGTGGTACAACCATTTATTTCAGTATTTGACAACAAGAAAGTCAAAAGAAATGCAACCCATATCATTCATCTTGGCTGCTTGTTTGATTGATGCCAAGATTTTTTCTTTCTCTGGCATCCCATTGTCTGCCCTTTCTGCTGATATTCCCATTTCCCCCAAGCAAAGAGCTGAAGCCTAAGGTAAGAGCTTCTTATTAATTTTTCTAAATGGAGTAGGTTTATAAAACTCACGTTTACTTTCTAGTAAATGGTTGCCCAAACCAAGTAACTTTCAGATGGGACTAATTTTTGAATTAGTGGAGATGGCCCAAGTCTCTCCAGAACTGGTCTGGTCTAGGCAGCATCAGCAATATCTCTGATCTCGTGTGTGTGTGTGTGTGTGTGTGTGTGTGTGTGTGTGTGTGTACACATCCCTGATGTTATATAGTAAATCCATTTATTCTTCTGATGATGTATTTGAAACTAAATCAAGACCCATGTCACCACAGTGACAAGGGGATAGTTTTGAACAGTAGGGATGACAGCTATTTTCTCAGTCCAGACATCACCTGGAGAGCTGTGCCAGAGAGAAAAATACAGGTGCTTTTCACAGTAAGTTAGTCATAGATTCTCAGAATATTTCAGACTACCAATTAGAAGCAAAAGAAAAAAGTAATATGACATGTAAATGAGTAGCCAAGATTTTAAAAAGCAAATATAGAACTGGTAGTTTCACTATTACTTGAAATATGAGAAGGACATTCTTATTGCCCCTGGTAAACAACCATTCAGATAATATAGAAAATGTATTATATTTCTTCACTCACAATAGACTTAGAATATGCCACAATTTTAGTATGCGATATTTAAACCTTCGGTGTCTTCCTATCTCCAGCAATAATATGAGTCCAGCACTATTTGCTTTATTGATAAATAAATGAAAAAAAAATCATGTGATTAGAGCTTTTTGGAATCACTTATGATGTTTTCAAACCATATAAACTGATAATAGGATAAACATACAGTAACTGTTTTCAAATCTCCAAACCAAGGTGATATTTAAAATATTTTATCACTACTCTTGTAAGTCTTGATAAAAATTCCAGAATATACATTTCATATATATGGTATATTTACAAAATAATGATAATAAAGTGCATAAGTAACTAAAATAAGTATTCCCATCCAATTTTCTTGCTTAAACACTTTCCAGAAAGTTTCCTTCCTGTGTCATAGCAGGAAAAGCAAATAATTTAAAATAAAGGATACAAAAGCATAAATAGATAATTAATACTCAATCTCTCCAGGTTACTAAATCAATTTTTCTAGGCTCTGGTAGGCTGTTGGAAAAGTAAAAAGAAACAAGAACCATATGCAAACCAGGTGCCACCTGAATTACTTAAATGGTTGATAGTAAAGGAGAAGAAACTAAAGGATGTAAAAGAGTTTACTTTCTTCTGATTGAAAACATTCCCCTACAGGGGTGCTTTATATCTTTCATTACATGCCCTGACTTTGATATATTTTAAATCATATTCAAAGACACGAACAAGAAAAAGGAAGAATCTATCATTTTGGACCAAATAAATTCAATTCTTCTAGGGGCAGGGGATGGGGAGGAGTTAGGATGCTTTGTGTTATCGTATTCATTTAGTTAATATTTATTTAACACCTACTATACTTCAACATCTGAAAGGTATTAAGAATATAAAAAAATGTATCTTTTCTTCTGTCCTAAATAGGTTCACAGTCTAGTGAAAGAGAAAGAAATATAAAAGAAAAACTAAGGATACATGCTCTAAGCATTGTTTTAAAGATACAAAGATACTGCATCTCATTCACAGGACAGCTGTCTCCCTAGAAGGGAAACTTAAGCTCCATTTTGGCAGTTTTACATAATTTGATGTAGTGAAGTTGGAAATGGTAAAGGGGAGTAAAAAGGATGAAAGAGGCAGAGAGACAGACTCATGAGGCAAGATTAAGTCACATGGGTATGGCTTACCTATGTGAGGATATCCTGATAAATCTATAAATATTTTGAAGATATAAATACCAAAGGAATAATGTTGGAGAAATAAGATTTTTAAAAGGTAAAATATTTGCTGTAAAGAAGAAAAACTGAGATGACGGGTATGAACTATAACATGAAGAAATTGCTTTTCCGGAAAACGTAGAATTCCATCTTTTGAGACATTTTATTCTGACCTTTTACCTCTCCTGGCTTGCTTGACTTTAGGAAATAAATACAGTTTATTTTCAGTTAAAGTTCTTCATCATTGCATGGGTATCTTCTTTATGCTAAGTACTATGACGAGAAGAATAAGATAGGGGTCTCTGTACATAGGCAATTTACAATCTGAAGAATTTCCACCTCCTTCTCATCACTCTGCACAGCACATATGATCCACCTCTGATGCTTCTCTCAGGCTTGAAGAGTCCAGCCATCTCATAGTACTAGGTTTTTCTAGGAACTAATCCAGCATAGTTTCCACCAAACTGCAAATGTATTCCTCTTTCCTCTCCCCTACACCTTTACTACACACAAGCGCACACACACACACTTGCACCCTTAATAAAAGAAAGTAACTTAGGCATTTAGTGTGGTAGTATCTAAAAGTAAGGGTATTTAACACAACATCCTTGATCATTATAAAAATTGAAGCTGGAAAATCTGAGAAAAAACATCCGATTAATCTATGCTCTTTTGAGTGATTGGTAACACTGAATGTTAGTTTCTTGGTGGCATGTAAAGAAACTTGTAAAAAAAATATTGTTTATAAAAGGGAAAAGAAAAATCTTATAATTACAGTATGGTAAAGGCATTTTTAGATATCCGTGTTTTTCCACTATCCATTAAGTCAATCAGTCAGTAATTGCTAAGGGTATGTGTGTTTGGTTGCATATATGTGAATGGATGTCTGAATTTCAATGCCTATGGATCAAGAAAAAAACTGGAAGACCTAGGTACCCTTATTGCTATTTGACTAATAAGGAAACTGAAGCTCAGAGAATACTAGCAACTTGTTCCAAAAGTCACTCTGCTTTTTTGTGGGAGAGTTAGAATTTAAATCCAGGTCTGTTTGATTACCATTGAAACTTTTTTTTTTTGAGACATGGTCTCACTATGTAGCCCCGGCTGGAGTGCAGTGGCATAATTATTGCTTATGGCAACCTAGATGTCCCGGGCTTGAGCAATCCTCCCACTTTAGCCACCCAAATAACTGGGACTTCAGGTATGTACCACCACATTCAACTGAATTTTAAACTTTTTGTACAGATTGGGTCTCACAATGTTGCCTAGGCTGATTTTGAACTCCTGGCCTCAAGCGATCCTCCCACCTGGGCCTCCCAATGTGCTGGGATTACAGGCATCAATCACTGTTCCCAGCCCAAAGTAACTTTTTAAAAATTACAAAATACACCAAATGTATAGAAAACACAGGAAATATAACACACTCATACACCTTTTATGAACCATGTTGCTCAGGAGCTATCCCTGTGGTGAGATCATAGCTGATATCAAGAATCTTTCTATAGTGTCCTGGTACAATTCTTATGTCAACTATTGTTTATCGGCAGAGCACACGTCTCAAATTTAGGTATAAGAAAGATGGTATCACCACGCTCCAGTCCAGTAGAGCTATATAGAGCATTAAGTAAAACCTTTTAAGCATTCTCAAAGCTCAGTTGCAGGAATCAAAATACATTTTCTCTGGAAGCAACACAGCAGCTGTGGAAAGCTTCTCAGAGACAGCTTGCCTTGCCCTGGAGGTGCCTGTGAGAGTAGTGCAGATTTGGTAAAAGAAGCTAATGTAGACCGTGTACCTTTAGGAGCCAGGCACTATGTTAGAACGTACACTCGTTACATAGTCCCCTAACCAATATCATTGTTGGCATTATTATTCTCTATTTATAGTTGAAAAAGCAGGTCAGAGAGGTTACAAGATGTGCACAGGGTGAAACAGGTAATAGCAAGCAAAGCTAAAATTCAAAGCCAGTTGTATTTCATTGTAAAATTCATAGTATTTCTATTATTACATATAGTCAGGATTGGAATAATGGATAGGATTGTGCTTAACAGACTTTCAGGCAAATTACACTGGGTTAAAAAGGTTTCAAACTGATGAATACTAATTGTTTGTACACCTTGATGAAATATGTTAGAATTCATCAGTCGATTCACTTGTCCATACTCTATAGGACTCCCCACTTCCCCCATTTGGAACATTGGTAACTGTATTAAAAGGATGGCATATTTGGATCAAGTGATCATTTATGCTCATCTATCCCTCCTGTACCTTAGGCTCTGATTAGAACTTAGAATACTGTACTAACTTTTGAGAGTTAAGTATCTGCCAGGATACCTAACCCTCTTGTACAGGACACAGTCAATTTATAATGTTAAAAAGAAAATCAATGATGATTGCATTAATTCTGTGTTATGGGTTAAACATTTCACTAGATGCTTTACATTATTTTAGCTCCCAAAACAATTCTATGGGAAAAACATTTTGTTACAGAAAAAAACTGAGTCTCTCAAAAATTAAATGGCTTGGCTTTTCATAGAGTTATAATGGAAGTAAAAGAAGTAAGATTCTACCACAGGGCTGTATGCCAGTAGAGACTTTTACCATTCACTATGGCGAAGTTTTCTTCTGTAGTCTGGCTGCCTTATCATCACAGGTGACTTCAGTATAACTAAATGCAATGCAGCATTCTGTCGGGCAACCTACAGAACAGCAGGGCAAGTGCCTCTTCCAGGCTTCAGGGTCACATAGTGTGAACTACACACATGGCCAGGGTTACCCTCTTGGCCTCTCTTTAGGTGACAAATCCCTGTTCTGTCCTCTGCACTTGTTCATTTTCCAGGAGATATTCAGGGGCAACCTCTTAGCACTGGGGAATACACACCACTTTTCCAATTAACACAACTGCTGGATCATTACATTTTTTCTCTAAAGTCGGCAAAACGTCTCTGATACCAATTAAACTGTGGCTTACACTTGTCCATAACAGCAAAAAATAAACGTGACCAAGGAACAAACTATTCAACTCTTGAAAAAGTACTTTTTCAAACTGAAGGGAGGATGACTTGGAATAAATGATAAAAAAAATAGAAAGTGTGTGTTAATTTGCTGATTTTGTGGCAGGCAAAATGCCAAGAATTTTGGTCACATTAGTTTATTTAATCCTCATCAAATTGTCTTTTTTTTTTTTGAGACAGCATTTCACTCTTGTTGCCCAGGTTACAGTGCAATGGTGCGATCTCAGCTCACTGCAACCTCCATATGAGGGTTCAAGCGATTCTCTTGCCTCAGCCTCCTGAGTAGCTGGGATTTCAGGTGTGAGTCACCATGCCCTGCTAATTTTTGCATTTTTTTAGTAGAGATGTATAGGGTCCAGCCCTCTAGGATTCTGTGAGCCCCTCCCTGTTGGTGCGGAGAGGAGAAACTGTAGAAATAAAAGACACAAACACAGAGATAGAGAAAAGAGAGTTTGGGCCTGAGGGTCCACTGACAACCAAAGCACGGAGATCTGCAGTGGCACTGAGTGTCTGGACACTCTGACTTTTATTGAGTGCAAAGCAGGGGGCAGGGAAGGTTGGGTGAGGAAATGGTGGTCAGTGATAGGGTCAGGTAAATCATGCTTGAAGATAGAGGGTCCAGGACTTTCAAGTAGCCAAGGGGAGGAGAGAAGCTAATGCATCAGCGCTCTTCGCATTAATTCTTATCTTTTAAGAAAAAGAGAAACCAGGTGCAGAAGCAGGGTATAAGAGTAGACACGGAATGTGACCACTGAAGCACAGCATCACATAGAGACAGTTAAGCCCCCAGATGTCTGCAGACTTACCTGACAGCCGTCAGGTCTTGCCACAAGAGCTTAGCGAAACGGAGTTTTCTCCAAACTTCCCCAGGAAGATGTCTTGGCCATTTTGAACATCTCCTTCCCTAGCTGGCTAAATAGCGGGTGCTTTCACAGCACTGGCACTGCCGCACAGCCGAGGCGCCCTCCAGCAGCCCTTATGCAGGCATGACAGAGGGCTTAGAGCATCTTGCCTTAGGATTGCTTTGTTCACAATGTCACCTCAGTTCCATGTTTCATAACCCAATAGTCATTAGTAAAATTAAAGGTTACATTGAGTATATATCTTTATAAGTAACTATAAGATTATATATGATTATATAAAGGAATAACTATGTGCCCACATTTTAAATTCTTTTCTAAATCAATATTTAGATGGGAACAGGCTGAGGCTTCTGACCCTTGCCCTGGTACTTGTGGGGTTCCCTCCTACAGAGATGAGGTTTCATCATGTTGGCCAGGCTGGTCTTGAACTCCTGACTTCAGATGATCCCAGCGCCTCGCTTCCCAAAGTGCTGAGATTACAGGTGTGTGCCACTGCATGCAGCCCAAAATTGTCTTTTTTAATCCTTAAAACAATATTGTGAGAATTTACTGTTGGGATCCGTATTTTACAACTGATGAAACGGAAACATAGAGATGTTAATTCTCAAGGTTAAAAAGTTAAGTGGCAACAGGTCTATCTAATTTCAGGGTCTACATTTTAACCACGGGGCTCTAATGAGAGGAAGAATAGGATGCTAAAGGTAAGGGGGTGTATACCAAGAAAAAGAAGCACTCCATAACAATAAAAAGAAAGATAAAAAGCAATTCAAGATTGTTCTAATTTTCTTATGGTCTGCATAATATATCTGTCAATGAAAGGTGATTTTGGTAGATATGACTGACCCGTTTATAACCTGAAAAATTGAGAAAAAATAATGAACTGAGTATCTGTATAGATAATGACTCCCACACCAAGTCATATTGCTATTTTTGTGTGTTTTTCAGTCATTAATATTAGTGCTTTATTATTTCCATCATCCTAATGAGAGAGGTATATGCATTTGTACTGTGTAAGAAAATAGTCTCAACAATCTGCTCGGAAGATGCATGTATATTTTTGCCCAATACTTTTTTAAAGTTTGAAAACTGAAAGGCTTTCATAAGGCCCTATTTAAGCCCCAGGCATCATCACATACACTGGGTTGCACAGCCCTAATTTACTTATTCTGCACCTGCTTGAACCAGTAGAGAGTGGGGCTGGAGATGCCAGATCCAGCTTGGGGTCAGCCTCTTACTGATTACATCAATACTGTTATGGATGAAGCAGAATCATGGTTCAGATCACAGGGTAGATAACTTTATAGTTTTCAGCAACTCATCACCTTTCTTCCGAAATCATTTTAAGCACCTATTTCCTTTCAGCAAAATGAGTAGAACTATGTATCTCTTAGTCCTTTTCAAAAGATTCCAAGAAATGTTTTTTTCTTAGTGAGAAAGTTATTTTCATGGAACAATACCCATTAATCAATGCTAAATGATTAATGTAATTAGAATATCATCATTTTTTCAACCTTAAAATTAATAAAGGATCCAGACAATGATCCTTTATTAGACAATAATCACCTAAAATCCATTAGGTAAATGGCTGTTGGGACCTTTTTAAAGAGGGACCTGCCTGAGAGCCATCTAAACACATTGATAAATCTTAGCATCATCAAAGGAGGGACATCATGTAATCCTGTAGGAAGCACAGATCACCAACTATCAGCCACTTGTGTCAAAAGACCAGGGATCTTTATCTAGATGGTTTCTCCATTGGAAGGTTTACACACTTGTTCATAGCTGAGAAATACTTGGTTGGTACCCTATTGAATAAAACAGGAAAGAGACAAAACCAGTGGAGATCAACTTGGAAAACAGAACATAACTTTAGGAATAAAAAAGAGAAAAATTGTACTTCAGATAAATCCATGTGAAAGCAAGATTCCATTTTAAAACCTGACTTAAATAAAACTTTTCAATGAAATACAGCAG
This sequence comes from Aotus nancymaae, assembly GCF_030222135.1. Taxonomy (NCBI): domain Eukaryota; kingdom Metazoa; phylum Chordata; class Mammalia; order Primates; family Aotidae; genus Aotus; species Aotus nancymaae. The sequence goes on along the minus strand of NW_026988473.1, from coordinate 20,264,989 downwards.
GTCCTCAAATAACATTGTTTTTCTCAACATCCTTTCCTTATAAAGTTGATAAGGAAAAAAAGACTGTATGAAGTTTGCATGTGATTCCTCTGTCTGCATAGGTTTTCTCTCATAACTTCAGTTTCCTCCCACATCCCAAAGACATATGTGTCTGTGTGTCTAAATTGCCGTAGATTATGTGAGTGTGGGTGTATGTGGGTGCGCCTTGTGATGCAATTGCATCCTGCCCAGGGTCAGTATCAGCCTTGTGTTGTGCACTGCCAGGAAGTGGAATAAATAAGTTGGAAAATACATGTACAAATACAAATATCTGTAACAATGAAAATTGCCAAATTAGATGATAATCATACAGGTACATGCCAGTAAAGGATGCATGTGGTATGACAGCACTCAAGGAGCCTGTCATATTTGTGACAGTTTGTTTTGAACTGCTAGGTAGTAGGAGGTGCTCCTTACAATTTTCATTCTGTGAACATTTATTCCTTGATTTAACCCACCAGCACTATGACCACTGTCACTCACTGATTCATCAAAAAGTTGGGCAAATAATTACCTCACATGTTTTTATTAATCTTTCCTAAATGTATGTAACACTCACATTTATTTTAATGTTTAATAAAAATGTGCCTGGGGTCTTTATTTAGAGATTAAGTGATCTTTTATGAGCAGAAATATGCCATAGAAACTTAACTTTCGTTTTTATCAATTAACCTATGGTACAATTAATTTTGCTAAACATTATTTTACTTGACGTTTCCATGAACCTATTGACAATGTTAAGTGAAGATATACTCCCTTATACATTAGTACACTATTTTATTATAATTCTAATTCTATTTGCTGCCCTCAAATGGAGGATGATTAAGAATAGTTAAATAAAAGTTAAATAATTGCATCTTTCCTCTGTTCATTAATCTGTTAATTGCACTTTGCAACTTGCCTACAAATCAACAAAAGGCATGCGACCCACTTACCTGTATCATTAAACAAGCCAAGCTACCAAATCCTCCTGAACCAGGACTTGAGACAGGGTAGCATGAGGTTGTTTAGTTGGTAAAACTCAGTCTCTGTACGAGGAGCCCCGAAATTCCATCATGATACAAACTACAACAAAAACTCAGACAGAGAGTGGCTGGAAATGAGAAGGTGGTTCAGGCCACCAATTCTCAAAAGTGAATTAACTCTCAAAGAGACATGAGGTTCTGTTCAGATCTGCGCCATCTGCCTCTAACAGCCCTTTCCTTCCCTCACTCAAGCCCCTCTCTCATTTGTCAATTTTGCCCTTCAAATGTTGTTGTTGCTTTATTTCTATCTTAATTTTCTTTTTCAAATTTATTTTTCTAATTGGCAGGATTTTTTCTTACTGTTCTTTTTCTTCTTTTTTTTTTTCTTCCATTGCTGTTGAGCTTTAACAAATTGATTAGAGCAGGAAAGTTACAGGATGCAGAGAAGGAGGATGGTCTGATTTACTAGAGGGCCTCAAATCAGGAAGTACAACTGTTTATACAAGGAATGAAAAAAGTCTCAACATTCTCAAAAGATTTTCTTATCCACAGAGAATGGATCCTGCAAAGAATCCATTTTAGGCTTAGATTCAATCATCCTTTCACTCATTGAAACCACCATGTGGTTTTACTTTTTTTGTAAAGTAGAGTTAATGATAATACCAATTATGGGAGTTGTTCTGAGGATTAGTTAATTAATGAAAAGTGCCTAGAATGACACATGATAAGCACTCGTTCAAGGTTAGCTATTAATGTTATGATTAAAAATAACATTATTGCCAAAGATGATACCAAGAAAACACTATGACCATAAATAACTCTCTTACATTAACCTCAGAAGAATCCGAATTTAGAAATGTTTGGCAATTTAATCAGATAACTTGTCCACCCATGTTTCAGTCATTGAGTCCTTCTTGGAAAGACTGGTGTACTGTCTAGCTGGAAATGCCACCCTTTGCGTTTCTGTAACCAACACTGGTCTGAAAATAAACACATCTATGGCATAAAAGTAAGGCACAATTGCCCTTGAAATCTGTAATAAAGTTAAAAAGCAAAAGCTGCATGATGCTGCAGTTTAAATCAGGGTGTTGTCACTTAATAGAAGTGTAACTCAAACAATGTTATTTGACATCTCTGAGATTGTTTCCTATAGCAAGATTTGCGAGAAACTTACAAATATCACAATGAAGTTATGGTAATCATTAAATGAGATATCCAACTTAGAGCCTCCTAGCACTGCTTACATGTTTAGGGCTTATTTTCAAAGAAACTTGCTTTAGTGCTTTGTAGTCAGACACATCTGGGTTTCTATTCTGACTTTCCCTGTGTGATTTAGGCAAGTGCTCATTTTCTCTGTCTTGCTACATTCTCACCTGTAAAAGCAGCCTGAGTTTGTTGTGAAAACAGAAAGAGAGGTATAAACAATGCCTAGCACATTGATTGGAACATAGGACACACTCAATGCATGACAGCTATTGATAAGTGCGTTACTTCCTATGTTCCTGAATTTGAACTGACTGTATGGCATTTGAGAAAAAAAGAAGAGGCAAGATTCCTCCCCACAATCTATAAACAAGCTCCTCTCTTATCTAGTTTGGAAATCAAGAACGTTCTTGAAAATTAAACCATTTATTTACTATGTCACAGGTGAAAGAAAGAGAGCTCTGTTTTATAGGTGGAGAAGAAAGTCTGGTCTCACAAGACAGAAAACACCTCTTCAGAATTTTTTATTCACAAATAGCATCAACAACTTGTGATTCTTTCCTGCAGTTTCTTCCTCCCATTCTTGCCATTGCAAAGGAGGGGTTGAATGGTAAAAATGGCTCATTTTTTTTTTCTTTTTCTTCTATTAAAGTCTGCAGTGTTTTGTCAAGTTTCCCCAGGAGTCCTGGTCTTTAGAGAGGTTCAGAGCAGAACATTTTACTGGCAGCGAATGGCCTCTGGGAATACCACGCTTCAACACTTACAAAGATAAAGCCTGGGAGAGAGGTGGGGAGTAAAGCTTCAATTCTTCTTGAACTCGAGAAAGATACTAGGAAAGTAGAATTAGCCAAAATAAAAGATTGTGCTATACGTCATTAGTCTCCCAACTTTGGTCTGAATAATGGTACTACAAAAACAGAAAAAGAAAAAGAAGAAATCTTCCCCAGCAATTTGATTATTAGGTCGCTTCAAGAGAGGCAATTTAAGGAACCAGCAAATGCTGCTTCGGGAGCTAAAATAATAACAGGCAACACGAATATAGCACCTTTCCTCTTCAAAGCACTTTACAAACATGAAGTAATTAGGCCAATTAAAACTTGAAAAAGTAGCCTATTTAGACACAATCTTCTTTCCACATACAGTGCTTCTGCTGGAAATGACTCTCTAGCCTTGGTTTCAATGCAAAAGATGCTCATAAGAAAACAACTATAAGTAACTAGCAGGACTTAAATCAGAATGATTTGGGTCTAGAAGTATTTAAGGCATTTAAACCAAAAGTGAATTTCCCACACTCTAATTCTTCTCCAGCCACAAACGCTTTGTAGGCAAGTGCCTAGTAGTTATGGATGGATGATATCAGCAGAAAACAAAGACAGATATTTCAGGGAGTGAATGGACAGAAGATTTTAGGTTTGCCTCTTCATCGTAAACTAATTTCCAAATAGGAGTCCCAGAATGACTGAGTTAAGGGGTATAGTGTTTTGAATTAGAAAGCATTCTGACTTAGGAGTAAAAATTTAAGTCCTTGTTCAAGTATAATCACTAATTCACAATGTGACTTGGGAAAATGATTTAATCTAATTTATGGTTTCAGTCTCTCAAATGTGAAATGAGCTGCTTGGATTAGATCCATGGTTTTCAAAGTATGTTCCGAGAGTACTGTATGTCCCCAATGTGGATGGGTAAAAGCCCCGAGTCTGTACTGTGTTTATGACAGCAGCAACATTTCAATTCATTTGAGATGTTGGATTTTTATGAGATGTTGTAAATAGTTCCATGTCCAACAGAGTAAGAAAACCACTAAAATGGATGATATCTAAATTCGTTTGCAACACTGATATTCTGTGATTTTATGAATGTTTCTAAACCTCATAATGTATAGGATATGTTTCAATCAATACTTTCATTTCATTAAGCCAAATCCTAGGATTAGAGGAGGAATGAGAATATAGACTGTTTCTGAGCTCTTTCTGTGCACCGTAAATCAGAGGTAAGGAGGATTAGTTCTGACTTGCTGAAGCCCAGGCGTGGTAGATGTTGGCAGAGAACCCTGCCAGGTTGCTGCTCTCTCTCTGAGCTCCTTCGCTTGACACTGGGTGGTTGATTCCGATCATCTGGGGCTACAGGTCTAGGTTTGGGGAAGGAGATAGGAAGCTGCATTATATTCCCCAGTATTACCATTTTTCAGAGTCATATAAAGCTGTTAATTTGTTTCATTTCTCCGATTTGTAAGTCTGTGTACTCTATAATACAGAATCTCAAGGCAGAAGAGGAATCAGTGGAATGACTGGGGCGAATAATTCCATCCACCCTTACACTTCCCACCGTTTTACATGGGAGCCAGGCTATTTTTAGGAACCTTCCTTGACAGCGAACTCCAGCAAACTGATCTGTTGAGTAGTTCATCTATCACTATAAAACACAGTATTAATCTTAATAGTACAGTGAAGAAATTGAGGCCAAAAGGGTAAATGCATGAAGTCCTAAAACTTGGTCAACAAAACCAAAAAAGGAACATCAGACCCTCTGACTTCAGCTCTTGTGCTTTCCCGATCACTGAACTGCTTCTGTATTTATGTAGCATTAACATAGAACTCCCAGTCTAAACAAAGCAAAGCAAATTTTGCTTCCTGTAGTTGATGTGACAGACACTTTGCTATGTGTTCTTTTCAGAATCTCATGGTTGGGGGACAGTTCGTGCAAGAGAAGACTATGGGTGTGAAGTCAGGGAAGCTGGCTCTGAAATTCATGTAGCAAGTGACTTCACTAAAGTCTCATACATAACCACGATGTGTCTAACTGGTTTTCTTATTTTAGAAAATGTAAATATTAATATCTACCTAATTACTTCATAGTGCTACTATGAGGCTTTTTACATACTATGTGTGAAAATGCATCAAAATTACTCTAAAATTCTCTACATACCCCTGATGTCATTTTAGGTGTTTTCATTTCTGATGTTTTCTGTCTCTTGCAGCATGGCAACTGAGTAACGAGCCAAACTAAAGAGTTTCCCAGGAGCACAGATTTCCCCAATGAAAGTAAAGGATTCCTAATTCCAGATGGAAAACATTTTGGCATTTCCTTAGAGAATACCAGTAGTGAATTAAAATAGAAATAGAGGCTCCTTACTGAGGAAAAGTCTAGCAACTCATTTATAGGCCTAGCCACACTCTAATTAAAATAGCACAATTATCCAGGAAATTGTGAGGAAATGCCATCAATACTATTGACTGTTTCTGCAATGCTAGCAATCACAGGACATACTCAGCGACAAGTCCTAATGCCCATAAATAGGATATAAATGAAAAACACTGAATTATGGCTGCAGGATACTAGGAAAAGTTGTAGTAATGGCTAGACCTCAGAATCAGCCATAGGGTCCTGAGAATGAAGCAACAACATGAGTTTAAACTAGTGGACCTAAATAAAAATCAACTGTAGTAAACAAAAATATCTCTTTTCTTTTATAATCCTAGATCTAAAAGCAGAGAGGTGCTTGAATACTGTGCATGACAGTGTATCCCATGCCTCAGATTACATGTAGCGACCCTTGTAAAAGCAAGTTTCTTACTACAAACCACTATACAAGAGTCTGACATAGCTCTAAACTTACGTTCTCAGTCGTGACTAGCAATCATGCAAATCTGCAAATCAGCAAATTAGCACAGGCCCTCAGGACCAGACTCTAAAGTTAATCAGCCTAGTCCTAAAAAGGTTTCCAGCTTTTTCAAATGGAATATACTGTTTGAGTTTTACCAACATCCAACTGCCTTAATCTCCCATTATCTAGCTTCACTATCAAGTAACAACTCTACTAGGCAAGTCAGTATTAGATATAGACTTTTATTTGCCTAAAATATATCCCTGATGCCCAATTTTCTGTACACTATATATTTTATTATGCTTTAATCCCTGTATTTTTCTATTCATTGCTGTTGCTATCCTAGCTAATACTAATATTTCTGTTCTCAGCAGAACCATATATATATAGGGTGTGTGTGTGCGTGTGTGTGTGTGTGTATACACACGTATATGCTGGACTGTAATTCTTATACTCTATTAGAAAATTACTTGGCTAGTTCAAATACTCCTTTCTACTTAATCCCAGCCTCATTTATGCCATAACCTGTGCTGAAAATGTAATTCTGCCATCTTATAAGACTTTTACCAAGAATTATCAGATTTACGTAGACATATCTGAAATCTGCTATGTACATCCCTGAGACACAAATATAAACTTTTTCAAAAATATGAGAAAGTATTCCACTGTTCCCAGTCAGTCCTTCTTAAGAAATCAGCCATTCATAAGAAATGTTACCCCTACATTTAAAACAAGGTGATGGGGAAGAGATGCACTACAGAAGCAAGTAGTGCCTCTAGGATGGTGGCAGAGAAATGAAATTTTGTGCAGGCATATACACATTTCCTTGTGTAATTAACAGAGTCTCTCACAACCTTCTTACTGTTTAGAAGGATCACTGTGTTCTATACTTAAGCCTGTAATATTAAACAGAAGGCAAGCCTGTAAAAGCACCTGTGACACAAAAACGGAAAGGCAGATCACATGCTGCATGACAGAATAAATATTCTAAGAGACCTTGCCAGCTAGGGGATTTGGTGAAAAATCAACTACTTGAACTATCACAAACATGATAATAACGTGTGAAAAACATGAACTCTGAAACAAAATAAATGTATTTAAAGCCCTGCTTAACGCTTAGTTGAGTCCAGCTAAATTACTTTCTAAAGCTCAATTTTCTCATATGTTAAATTGGGACAATGAATTCTATTTATTGGGTCATTGAAAAAATTAAGTCAAAAAGCATAAATTAAGGTCATAATACAGAGTCTAGAATTCAATGGTTGAAATAATTAAGGTGGAAAGTACCGTATGAATTTTAAATATTAGAGGAAAGCTGGTATGTGTTCATTCATTCATTTCAAAAGTGTTCAGTAAAAATATGTTTAGACATCTAATATGCCCAGTGTTGTATTATACTTGGTTCAGAAGATACAAAGTAGAACCAGTCCTGGTCTTAAGCTGAAACTGAGAAGTTGCAATTAAGAAATAGGCAAAGTACAGACAGAACAAAAATTGACAGTGTCACATTACTAAATACAAACTTCCTGTTGCTGAACTCCATTCTTCTGCTTGACTACATTTGCAACAAAGAGGTTGTGCCTCAAAATGTTCCCTTCTAAAGGATACTGACCCATAGAGCTCCTGATGAACAAGCAGGTTTAAATAACCCTGACCTATGATATAGTCAATTTGGACAGTCATGGGTATCAGATCTACAATGACTTCCATGACAAAGGCTAAATGTCCTTCCTCAAGAAAGTGAGTTTGGCCAAAAGATTTTGTCTCTCAGGAATTTAGACTAAGAAACCTGGAGAGATTGATACAATTAGCAAAGGAAGCTGGAAGTAGAAGGATACTCGAGGTAAGACTGAGATTGTGAGGGGCCATGTTTATACCGAGACTATAAGACACCAGACAAATGGCCAGGTATAAATATATGGGGAAAATCAGAAAGGTCGTGACGGTGACAGAAACCCTCAGACTGTAACTATTGCTAGAGTTTCAAGTTCCTAATGACAATAATAAAATCTACCACTTACTGAGCACTTACTCTGCCCTAATTATTCTTCTAGTACTTTATACTGCATTTATTAACTCCTGTAATCATCACAAAACTTTCCATAAACTCCTGTAGTTTTTCTGACGTAACACATGCAAAAATTGAAACACAGAGGCAAATTAACATATGAAGGTTTCAGGGCTGCTGCTTATTACAATCAGGATTCAAACTCAAGCCAACTGATACCCAAGCTTCAGAGCCTACATTCCTGCCATACTCTGAAACTCTCCTGCCTAAGATGGCCTAAATGAGCCTCTCCATCATTCAAAGAGAAAAATCTAAACTAAAGCTGCACCTTTGTACCTTATAAGGCCTCAGCTTCCAATAAGGGATGTGGGAGGTCAGTAATACCCTAGGCTTTCGATGCAGCGGGACAAGTGCTTTTTCCTCTCAGGGAACATCCTGCTTTGTGTACAGAGCAGTACTGAATTTCTGAAGATCAGCCTTTGATAGTTTTTGAGGTGGCATTTTTGGATAACAGAACCTTGAAATAATAATGAAGCACCTTTTCTTACAACCTTCCAAGTGCACTACGGGAACCCTCTTATGAATGTCTACATCATTTCTCCAAAGAGACCCAGGGGCAACACAGCCTTCCCCTGCTCACCATGCCACAAACAGAGGAAAAGCAGTTCACAGGAAGACTTCTGAAAAAAATAATGGATGCTGAACTCGGTATCCACTATATTGTAAGTTGTGTGATTCCATGACCGTCTTTTCCACCTCAAATGTAAGGCTTTTAAAGAGGAAGGTCTATGTCATTTTTACTTTTCTACACACAGTGCCCAATAAAAGGCTGCACATGGAAAATGGTTTTTAAAATGGCTTTTAATAAATGAATGAAAGAAAAATAGAAAGAACAAAGCATACATTCCTAGTGACTATTTTCTTTCCCCGAACAAAAATATAAACACTTTTTAATTTGGTTGGTGCTTTTTGTCCTATGAAAAATTCACAAATATATTATGCTATTCTTACCATTATTCAGTGAGAGAAGAAGCATTAAAATCCAGGCTCCAAAGCCAGATTTCTTGGGTTTCAATCATGGCCCTACTAATTACAAGCTGGTTACTTAACATTTATCTTTCTTAGTTTCCCAGATTAAGAGATTCTCTAAAGAGTTAATAATTACACCTTCTGTATGAGGTCACTTTGAAGATTAACGAAAATAGTAACATGCCCAAAACAGTGCCTGGTACATAGTAAGCTCTCAATAAATATTCACCTTTTTGTTACAACTATTCAATAGATGAGGAAAAAGGTATATCCTTGCTCAGAGTCACACTATAAAGTGTATGAATGTGTGGGAGATATAAGAAGATAATGAAATGTAATAGTTATGAATGATATTCTGGAATTAATATTTTAGAGTTCAAATACTAATGCAGCTTCAGGTAAGTTTCATTACCTCTCTGTGCCTCAGTTCCCTCATCTGTAAACTGGAGATACTAATAGTCTTTATTCTATAGGATTGGAATTTTGAAATGAATTTCTCTATGTAAAGCTCTTAGGTTAATGGTTCACAGTAAGCTTGATGAAAACAGTTATTTGTTATTATTATTACTTCATGTAATGACATCTGTATAGAAAATCCCAACTACAGGCTTTATGCATTCTACATTTGGAGATATTTCTGCAGCCATTACTTACCCCTCTGATATGGACTACTACACTTCCATCTGCCATAGCAACTGTTGGTAACTTTGCTACCAATTCAGAGTTCAGATTCAGTGGGAGTGTGTCAGGAAAACACTAATTCAACAGGAAGATGGAAGAAGCATGGTTACTTGTTTGGATTTATTTTTCTCAAATCTTCTGATAACATTTTTTCCTTAAAACTTCCCAGTGTAATTATGGTGCTTAACTATTGTTATAGCTCAGTAGCAAATGCCGGTGACTTCTGCAAACAGTTTTATCAAACTGACATTCTAACAGATGTCCCTTGCTAAATGTCAAGTGAGATTTCTTGAGGGGAAAGAAAAATGCCTCTTTTCTTTTTCCACTTCCCAAGTTTATGTAGATCAAAAAGACACTGCATGACAGCCCATTGTTTCAGCAATTCACACATCGGCAATAATCCACCAAGAATCCTTAATCAGCCAAGGCTTCATTCTTAAAACCGGGAGGAGTAATTATGAATGTGGAATCAGCATCATTGTTGATCTGGGAAGCTGAAGTGACTTGGAGTGATGTTTCCCACTGCAGTTTTAATTAAGCAGGAAGGAGTTCAAGGGTGTAGGACAGAGCAGATTGAGACTGGTAAGTGATCCACTATGCACGAGATTTTTGTCCCTAGTTGTATCTTTAGCTGTGTATTTTTCATGAAATACATATTCCAATCATATGACCACATAAGGATACTTAAGGGAAGATAATAAAATAAACAGTAATTAATAAAGTGGATCAGTAGAAGAAAACCACTTTCATGAGAAAGCAGAGTATTCTCTTTCTTAGATGGGAGTGATTAGAGTAATAACTAAAAGGTTGGAGGAAACGTTCATGATTAGTTGCTACCTATTGTCATTGCTCTGCCTTGTTACTGTTCTGATTTTTTTTTTCCAGTATCTGATGGCCATTGTCTTCTCAGGGGGCTGAGCTCTTCCCAACTCCAGCCTGGGCTAATCAAGATTGGCTAGAACCACCCGCCACAATCCCTTCTCCTTATCAGTACTTGGTTTAGAAAAGGATTTGTGACAGTTGCTACCCACAAGACCTGTAGGGAAATCTGCCAATGGCAGGTCTAACAAAAGCTTTCTCAGTTTTCAGAAGAGATGGATTTGAGGAAAAAATTGTGTGCTAAGATAATACTTGGAATTAGTGCCACTATTTTGTAGTCATGAGAGCACCCACTGGATTAAAAGTCAAAATGCTGAAAATCGCCGAGCAAAAAGATGGAAGGACCTGAGTCTTTCATGATACCTTTGATCCACTGAAACACCAAACCCTAGACCGACTCCACCCCCATAATATAATAATTTCTTATTTTTAAAGCAGTTTTAGTCAGTTTTCTGATAATTGGATCTAAAACATCTTAACCAGCATACAACTCATATAAAAATAATTTCACAACTTCATTTATACTTAAAACAACTTTCTCAAGTAGTTTTTTCTTTTTCTTTACAAGTTAATTTAAAAAACCCATAAAAACCAGAAACTCAAATACATGATCTGTCAGCAGAGACCCACTGAATTAGCAGCATAGGTAGAATAAATGCCAATGGGTGAATGATTTTTATAAAGCATTTTCTACACTATGCCATACTGCTAGTTTCATCAGTGGAAATACATTCATTTCTATTTCATATCACTTGGCAGTTTTTAGATGTTAAATGCTAGAGATGCAAATATTATACAAATAATAAGTCCTAGTATATTAGAATAGAAAACATGTCTGTTAATAGTTACAACATAGTGTGATAATGCCCAATAATAGTGACAAACACTGGGGCTTCAGGTCACAATGACTGAGATGGATTTTTTAAAAATGAGCATAAAGATTATAAGGAGATTAAACAGGGTTGGCAGAGGGCCAGAATCTGGGTTTGGATTATTTGGAGACCCATGGGTATAACTGGCCATCACTGGCATATGAAATATGGAGTGGGTAGAAATAGTTGGGAGGTAATTCAGAGAGGTGGTAAGAGTCTAGGTAATAGTAGCTCTTATACATTATGCTAGAAAACTTGAACTTTATTCTGTGAATCACTGGTTTTTAAACTTTTCTTGATCCTTAACCTTTTCCTTCAAACAAAACCATATCTAAAGGTATTAAGGCAGATAAAAGAAGACTTTTCTGGTTGAACACATAAGGCACATTGTAAAAGACACTCTTTGTGGATGATGGGGTGTCATTTAATGGTTTTAACTATAGAAGTGATATAAAAATAATGATGTCTGAGAAAGATTATTCTGGAGACATCATAGACGACAGATGGTTCGAGAAAGAAATGGAAGCAGTAAGTTCAATTAAGAAAAAGAGAAATAGATACTGGGTAGCAAAATACCTCTCAAACCTCTCAGAATAGTCCATACAGGACATAGCAAATGTCCAAACTAAGACAGTGGCAGTGAATCAGCACATGTTTTGCCATCCAACTTTCATTCCTTATCCTTGATGGAAATATTTTCAAAGAGGTGGCAGGGGGACAATGGGATTGCTTTGTCCATTTATAGATGCCAAAGTCAACTTCAGGTAGGGTCTTTGATATGGTTTGGCTGTGTCCCACCCAAATCTCATCTTGAATTCCCACTTATTGAGGGAGACCTGGTAGGAGGTAATTGAATCATGGGGGCAAGTCTTTCTCATGCTGGTCTCCTGATAGTGAGTAAGTCTCATGAGATCTGATGGTTTTAAAAGTGGGAGTTTCCCTGCAAAAGCTCTCTTCTCTTGTCTGCTTCCATGTGAGGCATACCTTTGACCTTCTGCCATGATTGTGAGGCCTCCCCAGCCACGTGAAACTGTAAGTCCAATAAACCGCTTTCTTTAGTAAATTGCCCAGTCTTGGGCATGTCTTTATCAGCAGTGCAAAAACAGACTAAGCTCATTGAATTAAGTCAGTCAGCAAGTCTTCATTTCTTTTATGAAGAAAACTTTCTTCATTTTATGGAGAGCTACTAGAAGAAACTATCCCATTCCCATAGGATGTAAGCATATAACCACGTAGCCCTAAGCAGGCCATCTTATAACTAAAAGAAGAGACAAACAGAAAAGTAAAGACTATTGTCATGGAAGGGAAAGGATAGACATAAATTATCTGGGGTTTTGACAATATCAATAAGTTACGGTATCATACCTCACAGGAAACTCTCACAGCCTCTAGATTTTTCATTTATTTGAGCTACTAGGTTTCTATGACTATTTAAAGCACTTTGGGTTGAGATTTCTCTTTTTTACAATTGGAAGTACGTCAAGTAGTACAGGGCAGTAAAGAATGAAAAATAAAAGGATTTAAAATAAGGTAAAAATCAGTGTCACTGAGTGGCTAACTTGAGGGTTGAGGGTGAGGACAGAGCTCAGGATGACTCTCAGTTTGTGGCTTGTTTAGGGCAGCGACCAAGTACCAAGATGGAGTATATCGATAAAGCTCAAGCAAACAGAGATTGGAGAGAAGATACCAATTTGGGTTTTACATGTGTATAATTTATGTGCTTAGAGGTTAGTCAGGCAGTAATATAATAGGCATTTATTTTAATCAATCTACAACCCTGAAGAAAGGTCAAAAAGCTATCTTGAGAGTCTTTTAGATTGGTGATACCTAGTGTCATGATTCCCCATGGAATATAGATACTTCTGGAGTATTTTCTTTTTGAAAATTTATACAGACAGTAGCTAAATACAATGGGTGTCTAAAACCAGTAAATGATGTTGAGAATAAATGAAATGAATATTTAACATAATATTAGACATTAATTTTACACAGAAAGAAATAGGATATGGTACAGAGAAAAAGTAAAATTTACAAGATTTTTTAAAGATTGAAGTCTAGTCTTCAAAAAGGTTTCTCATTTTTCATTGACTGCTTCAGGTTATGATTCATGACCATCAAGGATTAACTATTAAAGCCTCACTTTTCCCAAGGGTACTCTGAAAATATATTGTTCAGGAGTCGTCATGATTAATTTCATTAAGGGGCTCAGTGCATCACATTAATCTTCTACTACGACATATGGCTGTCTGCAAATACCAGAAAGACTGATTTGGACACACGAACCTGAGAAAGCAGGAGTTCCCAGAGAGGTGAGAAGGACAGGGGAAGGGCCAAAATCAAATTGGTTGGTTTCCCAGTTGCTACCTGAGCCTCTCTTTGGTACTTACTTGATTTTCTGGTAAGGGACTATTACAAACAAATACGGGGATGAATTACTGTTCTGGGCTTTGTTTTCCAATGGGCCTCTGGCTGAGTAAAGAAGTGACTTGACATTTATACTACTGTAAACCTTTGGTGGTGAATGAGTTCTAGTTGGCAAGGCCTCCATCTAATTTGATAAGAGAAGTCTTATAGGAAAGACCCATAAATTATTTTACACATCACACAGCTCTTACTGAACGATGTTTTGATGAAATAATTACAAATGAATCAGAAGAAGTAAATTACCCTTGAAATAATAACAATACTTAGCATTTTCATTTTTAAAGTGTTTAACAAATTACTAATTATTTAATTTACATTCTAGTATCATGATGAAGGGATTTCTACTTTGGTTTTATACATGGGGGAGATGAGCTACGGGAGGGGCAATGTGCTCAAGTGTACAAGGCCAATCTAGAAAGAACGGTAACTGGGTTTCAAGCAGCTGTTTCCATGAGTGGAATCAGGATTGAGCAGGTGGACAAGGGATAGATTGCCTTTTAGATACAGCCCTATTTTTTTCCAGTCTCCAGGTTTTCAAGCCTTCAAATAATGCAATTACATTTTTAAAAGCTCAATGAATCAAAAATACTGTTCTAAATGTTTTTTTAAACCATACATTGATAGATTTGTGACTTCAGAATTTCTGAAACTGGGGCCACCTTTTGTGAAATGTGCACAGAACAAGGGACAAGATCTAGAGATTGTTCCTTGAGGACAATTATGAGAATCATGGAAGAAAGACACCACTATGCAGAATCCAGGCAGAACATACTAGTGACATCTTCCCAGATCTCTGCCACTTAACTATGTTGACTTCCTTTTCTATTTCTTGTTCCACAGCTTTTAACAAAAACCATAGCTTTTGATACCTCATGTCCCCTGGGGACTTCTCAGGCTGCTTCCATGAGCTGGCATCCTGGACTCTGACTGAGAAGTTGTTACCTCCTTGCTGATTTCTGGAGCCAACACTATCCACACCTGGAATTCCTTCTGCCAGCTCAGTTCTGTGCTGAAACATCACCATGCAAATGGTCCCCAAAGTAGTCTTATATTTTAGGATCACAGCAGCAAACTGACAGCAACGCATAGCTTGTGCTCATGTTTTGGTTGCTTGTGCAGCCCACACTGTGTCTGCAAAGGCATTGTGAATAGGCAAGAGAGACATTCCTCTAAAAACAAGCAGGCTCACTGCCTGTTTTCCTAACCTATTCCTGTTCCATGCTTTAATATTATCTATATGTTTCAGTTTTCTATTAATATATAGAAAACCACACAGAAACCTCATGGCTTAAAACCGCAACAATTTTCCAAGGTTCTCTTGGTAAGGACTTATCTTGTTAGTTCTTTGCTCTTCATTATACTGACTGAAGTTATCATATAACTAGAGTCAGCTGGACACTACTGGGGTTGAAACACCCAGCATAGCTGGTCATCTTCTCAGGCCTCTCTTTACACGGTCTCTAATCATTGAATAGACTAGCACAAGCTTCCATAAGCACGGCTTCTGGTGACCACAAAAGAGAAGTGGAAACATTCAGTCTTCTTCAATACTGAGCTTTAAAGTCCCAGAACATCAATTCTACTGCAGTTGTTTAGTCAAAGCAATCTACCAAACCCACTTGATGATTTCAAGGAGAAGGAAAATATATCTTATCTTTCTATTTGAGAAACAGTATAGATGTACAGGGAGGGAAGGAATTTATGGCAGGTAATGACTTAGGTAATGGCCTACTGCACATATACAATACCTTCTATAAGCATTTGAAATTGGGAGCCTTATTTTCAGTTTTGGTGGGAAAAGTTTTCTTAGAGTTCCTGAAGTTTACTGATTTGTTCATTCAGTAGAGATGTTCTTTTACTTTTTGTTTGCTGGTTTATTTTTTAAGTATCCACTCTTTGCCTGACATTCTTTTAGAACATGAGGATGCAGCAGTGAAGAAGAGAGATGAGATTCCTTCTTCTATGGAAATTAGATTTTGTCATCAAGAGAGAGACAATAAAAAGTCAATAAATAAACAACAACAAAGAATCTGACCATGAAATGTGCTTTGCAGAGAATGTGTGTTATGTAATAGAGCTTGACTAATTTCCTAATGTTGACTAGAAAGTTGAGTTAGGGTTCTATGAAGAAGAGATATTTAAGCTAAGAGCCGAGTGACAGGAAAGGCAATAGTGTGAAGATTTAAGGCAATGACAAGCTTGATATGTTTTAGAAACAGCAGGAAACCAGGTGCTGTTTAAATACATGAGCAAAAAAGGAAAGTGGTGAGAAAGAGAGCAGGGGAGTAGCTGATTATGAAGTAATGTGATTATGAAGGGCTCCAGAGGCAGTTTTCAAGAGTCTGGTTTCTATTCCCAGTCTCATGAAAGCCATCAGAGAATTTTAAGTATGCTTCTAACTTTTATTTCTGAGGTCAACTCTGAGAATTAGCTAATGGCATGGATGTGGGAGGTGAGAAAAAAGTAATTAAGGTTAACTCTCAGAGTCTTATTTAAACAACCAAGTAGATAATGTACTATTTATTGCATTTGGTATATTTAGAGAATGCACAGGCATATGGACAAAAAAAAGTATCTTTTTTATCATGTATGTTTCAAATGTTTACTAATATCCTTGTGGAGTTTCAACTTTCTGCCTAACAATAATGAAATCCCCAACAAAGTGAAGTGATTATTCTTGTTAGAACAAAAATTACCTAGGAGTTTCATAAAAAGTCACAGAAAGGTTTAAGTGGCTGCTTGCGGGTATTTAGATATTGTCACCTTTGCTGGTTAGATTCTTTCCTGGAAAAGAGTACAACCAACGTACTAGAGGCAGTGCTTGCCCACTCTCCTTTTCTCTCTTCTTTACTCCACAAGTATTTAATCACTTATATTATACCAGACATTGAGTATACTAGCTTGTAGTCTAGTTGAGGAGACAGAAGTAATTAAATAGTCCCTAAAAGGCCACAACTGGAAACATATGTGACTAAACAAAGATCACTTCAACCTTTGGTATAAAGGCCTCTGCGGAGAAGTTGAAACATCTACACAGAGTTCAGTAAGTCTCCTTAGAAAAAAAAGACTGAATATGGTTTGGTCTGTCTCATCCAAAGCTCATCTTGAATTGTAGTTCTTGTCATCTCCACATGTCATGGGAGGGACCCAGTGGGATGTAATTTAATTATGGGGGCAGTTACTCTAATGCTGGTCTCCTGATAGGAGTGAGTGAGTTCTCAAGAGATCTAATGGTTTTATAAGGTATAAGGGGCTTTTCCCCCTTTCGCTTGGCACTTCTTTTTGCTGCCACCATGTGAAGAAAGATCTGTTTATTTCCCCTTCCACCATGATTATAAGTTTCCTGAGGCCTCCCCAGCCATGCTGAACTGTGAGTCAATTAAACCTCTATCCTTTATAAATTACTCAGTCTTGCTTATGCCTTTATTAGCAGCGTGAGAATGGACTAATACAGAGACTAAGGTCAAACATAACTATTGGTGGTTTAAACTATCAAAACTTTTCATGGGATTGAGTAGTCTTGTCAGAGTTTAAAGGAAAGAGAAGAAAGCAAATGTGCCAACTTACCATCATGGAATGGGAAATCAGAACTACGATAGGTTTGCTGAAGAAGACAGGTATTATTACAGTTTAGAGTCAGGTCTAGAAACTCATGTAAAGTTTTGCATTGTGGGAACAATGGCTGAGGATGTGAATGTGAAAATCCTGGCTGGTTACCTTAGCACTTAAACATGGGACATCACTTTTGCTCCTGAGGCAAATAGCAAGAACATGGCCACTGCAGTGAATAAGCAGGACCAACTATGAAAAACATGCTCTGCAGAATGCCAAAGAAATTGCAGTGGTGTATAAAGAAGACTCTCATTCTCTAGCAGTCTGGTGTTTGAAAGTCAATCAACCTTTAAAATTAAAAAAAAAAAAAAACCTCTGGTGAGGTTAGATAGGAGGAGAGGAGAGGCTTCCAAGGGAGATAATGGCATTCTGGCTAAGTCGGGCAGATGATGGTACTTGTGTAATAAGCAGTTAGGATCAATCATATCAATTAAAGAAACCACACCAACAATACACAACAAATATTTCAAACGTATATTAGGAAGCAATCATTGTGTAGGACATAAGAGCACAATGTCTAGAGCTAAACCGTCTGCTTCAAGTTCCATTTCTATGGATACTAACATGATTTTAACATTTATGTATCTCAATTTTCAATAAGAGTTTTAGGTTGATTTGGAAGAGTAAATGGCTTCATTATTGGGAAGAACCAAGAACATTAGCTGGTATATAATAGGCACTTAATACATGCTAACTATTTTTAATGCATTACCTCATAATTTACAACGCATAGCAAGTGATTGGTCACTGTCAGCTATTATAGCCATTTTTATGCCTCCAGAATTGAAAATACTATGCTTCTCCTTAGGTTTTTTCCTCATACTAGGAAAAAAATGAGGATAGTAATAGACTTCTAAAGTTTTTGGACATGCTCAGATAGCTAGAGAATGAACTCAAACAGTTGTGCCAGTTCCTAGAAAACTATTATACTTGCCCTCAGGAAATGACTAGATTTCAGGAATTCAAAGGGGATTGTGACAACATACTGAGATGCTCACCAAATGCATAGAAAATCATCAATATAAAAGACCAGATAAACAGGAAATGTTTTATTCCCCTCTACTCATGTGGAATCTATAATCATTTGAGCTGGACTGGAACAGAGCTCAATTTTGTTTTTATGTTCTTTTGGAGAAAAGAACTCGCTCATAAATAACTAGAAAGAATATCACTACAGTAAGGATATGCTACCTTAATTTAAAAATATGTTATTGTAAAACATTTTGAGTATACCTATATTTGTGTGTGTGTGTGTATATACATATATATACATATATATAATTTTTTTCTCAAAAGAGTAGGTCATTAAGGGCATTCACTTACTAGTTGTTCTCATCTTATTTTTCCCCTACCACTATAATATATGGAACTTATATGAGAAATATATTCTGATAGATAAAGTAATACACAATATCTTTTAAAGTTTAATGAATTGTTGTGGCACTTCTCTCAACTAATTAGAGTGTGTATTGTCAGACAAATTTGAATTACTCAATAAGCTTTAATGGAAAAACTATTTTTCAAAGACTAAAAACATTTATTTGTATATACATATATTTAACTATTTATTTATATTAATTGTTCATTAACCTGAATTTTAATGTGTCTACTGTATAAACACCACTTGCTTCATCCATTTACCTTTTTATTTCTTTAATTACACTTTAGGTTCTGGGGTACATGTGCAGATCATGCAGGATTGTTGCATAGGTACATACATGGCAATGTGGTTTGCTGCCTCCATCCCCGTCACCTATATCTGGCATTTCTCCCCATGTTATCCCTCCCCAACTCCCTACCCACCAGTGTCCCTCCCCTAGTCCCCCCAAACTAGTGTGTGATGTTCCCCTCCCTGTGTCCCCGTGTTCTCATTGCTCAATACCCGCCTATGAGTGAGAACATGCGGTGTTTGATTTTCTGTTCTTGTGTCAGTTTGTTGAGAAAGATGGTTAAAAAACATTCATTGACAATCTATTACATGAGGTACTATTGAAGCACTAAGGTTAAAACAGTAATAAAAACCAAGATCCAAAACAGAATTTTGCACTCACAATCACCAACATAATATACAATAGGAAAAATGTCAACAGCCTCATAATCTCAGATACTTCCTGAGAAAAAGTTAATTCTGAATAAAAGAGATGGAGAAAGAGATCTTCTTTCCTTTCTTCTGGAAGGAAGGAAAGAAGGAAAGAAGGAAGGAAGGAAGGAAGGAAGGAAGGAAGGAAGGAAGGAGGGGAGCGAGCCACCTTCTGAGACTGGCTGGTCCACCAATGTAGGTATAATGTGATAAACAACTGTACCCAGAGAGCTTTAGACAATTTCCCCCCTTGGTCATCATATTTTATTTTGAAAAGTAAACTAGTCATCCAAATAAATGTTTCTATATATGATTATAAGTCTCTAAGATTGGTTGTTGGTTATTTTTTCTCTCCTACCTGAAAGAAGCAAGATTGAGAGAGAGAGAGAGAGAGAGAGAAAGTACACATTCACGCACACACATACCCAGTTGAATTTCTTACCCAGAACTCTTGAGGATTGATAGAACTACCACTGAGAATATTAAGACACACATACACATGCAGATAACCAAGTAAATCACTACTTAATGGCACAACCCTATGTTTATGTAAGAGCATTCCATTATAATGCCAATAGATATTTTCGATCTGGGGATAAATCTTTACGGCCCACCTTAGGTTTTGTGGTGGGCAGTGCTCTCTGATTTGGTCCGGCATGTAGTCACAGAGACATCTAGTGGTCAGGTCTAGGAGTATGTCATCTAAAAGAACCGCAAAAATGGATTCATTTCTGCCAGAGGGGCCACTGGCTGTGTGCCAGGAAGGGTGGGCACCAGGGAGAAAAGTTAGGTTGAAATGGTACATTATTCATAACTGGTAGTAATTTGCTGTTTATAGAGCTTGGAAATTTTGAGACAAAAATAAGGGAGACAGTAGATAATAGCAAAACAAAAATTCAAAACAAGGTGAATTAAGTACATACCTATTTATGGGCATGGCTTCAAGTACATACCCATCTATGGGCATGGTTCTTGCTTCACTCAAAAAGGGACAATCTCACTCACCAATTTGTTACGTTAGAAATGCCATATTAGGCAGTGGAAACTTTAGCTGAAGCTTTTATTCGTACATTAAAATACAGGTTTCCCTGGGAGAGGTAACACAATAGCTTGTATCAGTCATTAGCACTTGAGTGTGAAGCAGGCAGTCAAAGTCCTGGCATGAACAAGAGTAGAAGCTGACAAATCTCGGTGAGGAGGATTAAAGCAAGGCTTTCCTGGGTAGAAAAAGGATGCCCTTGTCATTAGGTTATATTAACATTAGATATGACATGATTTTAATTAATAAAAGAATATAGTAGGTAACAAAGTTCTGAAAAACCAAGTGGTTTAGGGGCTATTTTATGATTCTCAAAGTGAGGAGAATAGTAGAAAAATTAACAAAAGAGGTAGAGAGAAAATGCACGCAAACATACACACACAGACGTGGAGTCTCTCTATATGATACTGTCATCATAACCAATGCTCTAGACATTTTATAATTAAATCATTTTCCTTCATTAAAATGAAAACCTGGTGTAATGAAACCAAAACCAGGGCTAGCATCATTTCCCCCCACCTCGTGGTGAAATATTATAATAACCCTGTCTCCATAAATGTCCCTCAAAGCACTTTATACTCTGCAGGAAATTTCTCGCTTTTGTCTGAAACTTTGATACGTCAAATTAGAAACAACATTGGGTTATCAGATATATAATTCAATTGCTTTAGAAGACGTTGCAAAGAGACAAAGGTGTTTGAGCTATGGGGAAAGAAGGGATTCTACAGGTCACCTTGTGTCTTCTCCTCTCAATGCCCCAATAAAACACCTTGATGATCCAACATCACAATAGCCAAAGTAGGAAACAAATACAAACTTTCAGAAAATAGTATGTGAAACATGAAAATTTATGAAATCATTTAGTTGTGAAATCTATGTCCTAGTATTTGCTTAAAGCAATGTAAGTTTTAGCTTTTGTTTTTTAGAAAAAAATAACCACTACCAAAGCACATATAACACTCCTCTTTTCCTCAAAAATTTTAGTCATACTCTGCCCATCTTGAGTTCTATGCAATTTTCATGATATGCTTAAATAAAAACCAGTGATCCTGAAAGAAGAAATCCAACACGAATTCCAAATTGGGCTTCTATGTATGATGGTTAACATTGAGTGTTAACTTGATTGGATTGAAGGATGCAAGTATTGATCCTGAGTGTGTCCGTGAGGGTGTTGCCAAAGGAGATTAACATTTGAGTCAGTGGGCTGGGGAAGGCAGGCCCACCCTTAATCTGGTTGGGCATCATCTAATCTGCTGCCAGCTAATATAAAGCAGGCAGAAAAACATGAAAAGGCTGGCGTGGCTTAGCCTCCCAGCTTACATCTTTCTCCTGTGCTGGGTCCTTCCTTCCCTCAAACATCAGACTCCAAGTCCTTCAGCTTTTGGGACTCAGGCTGGCTTCCTTGCTCCTCAGCTTGCAGACAGCCTGTTGTGGGGCTTAATAAACTACCATATGTATATGGTAGTTTATTAAGTAGTACTAACTCACAGTATCACAAACTAAATATATGTATATTTAGTTCTGTCCCTCTAGAGAATCCTAATACATATAGTTATTGTTCTCTTTTCTAAAAATTGCTCTCACTAACCCATAATTCTATATGTATGATCGCTTTCTCAGTCTAAAAGGCAAATCCCACTCAAGCATTATTCCAATAATGAAACTTACTAAATAATTGTCAGATGGAGGGATCTTTAACATAGCTTTCCTGCATTCAAGGCCACTTCCAACAGAATCAGTTAGACCTAGTTACCCAAATAATGGTCCATAGACATTCATCAATGGCAATCATCACCTGAGATCTTCCTAGAAATGTACATCTTCAGGCCCCTTTACAGATTTCCAATTTATTTGTAAACACATTAAAAGTCTGGAAAGCATCGACACATCCTTTGGTTTCCTCTCCCCTGAAAACCTGCAAAGTCCCCATACTTGGTGGGGTCAAGGGAAGAAAAAGACATCGAGGAATCTCTTTGTTTAATAGACTTTCAGATTTTTTTTTAAAAGAAAGCAAGGAAATTTGAAAACTGTATTCAATACCTTCTATTTGCTTATCTGGGACAGCCTCAGACTTTGATGATATATGGTCAAAATCTTTGGTCAAGTCACTTTACTTCCATAAGCTTCATTTTGGTATCTGTAAAATAATCTTTACAGGATTGTTTAAGCCCCTATGATACAATGTACAGGGAAGGACTTCATGCACATCAAAGTCTGCAAATAGAAAAATTCATTACTATTCTGATGTGCCTAAGGATACTCCTACCATCTATATCCTAGAAGTTTCCATACTACAAAGACTAGAAAGAAGAGCACCCTTCTTTTAGGGTGTCAGTTTGGGTAAATGAGACTTCCTGCTTGGGAAGTACACAGGGATTTTCTCCCATCAATATTAAGAGGAGGATGTGGGGCAGCTTGAAGTCTGCAGATCTGTTCAGCTGTGGCTCAGTGAGCAGCTGGTTATACAGCATTTATATCATGCTGGCTCAGCTAAGAATACTCTTTCTATTCTTGCCTGCTTTTTGTTTTATTTTGTTTTCAGGCTGAGGTGTGAGGGAAAGAAGCAGTATCTGGATGCATTTACAGTCAAGGATGCAGCTATCCTGGATTTTATAAGCCAGGGACTCCTTTCAGCCAACCTCAGCAATAAAGAGAATGGCCCCATTTGCCAGGGAAGCAACCAATATCTGAAAGACTGAGTGGAAATTAAAGTCCACAAGGTCCGTGCTCCTGGATTTTTACATAGATAGGATACTGATGTTTCCTTTTATTGCAATCACAATCACTGAGAGTAATAAAGTGTTGTAGGATTGAAGATAATGACATAAATCTAAGATGATATTATTGCATAGCATATGATGTATGTGCTAAAGAACATTCATGCTAGAACAGTATTAGAATGTGATTCCAGTAATATTTTATGGAGATACAACTACTGTTACTATGGAAAACATTAAGACATATGAAAAATTATCAATAAATAATCAGGAGTGGAATCCTCTTACGCTTTGACAAAAATTATTAGATCTTAGACGGTCTCATATTCTATTACTAAAGATAACTAGTTGATCAATACCAATACAATAAGATCCTGGTTTCTCAATGTGAATTTCTTAATTTAATAATGGTTAACATTTATTAAATACCTACTAAGGAATAATAGTTCCAATATGTGCTTTACACACATCATTTAAAATTACTAGTTACCAAAAGCTTATATGTTCCTCAGAAATTTATGTCATAAGAAAATAAATTATCTTCACATGCTCACATGAGAATCATATGGTTACTTGTCAATAAATATTTTTCCATTCATAGTACAATTACTATGTAGGTCATTACTTCCCAAGTGGGTTTCATATAGGACTATTAATTTGCAAAATGTTAACAGATGTTTCATAAAAATAGTGTTCTATATTCAAATAGGTTTAGAAAACATTCCATTGAATACAATTAAACATGATTGTTTAAAAAGAGATTTCTTGAATTCTTCAAATAATAATCTTTACATATATGTGTAAAAGGAAAAATAGCATAAAACATTTCCCGGCAAGGTGAAATGGCTCGCACTTGTAATTCAGCAATTTTTGGGGCTGAGGCAGGCGGATCATGAGGTCAGGGAGTTCAAGACCAGCCTGACCATCATGGTGAAAACCTGTCTCTACTAAAAGTATAAAAATTAGCTGGGTGTGCTGGTACACCCCTGTAATCACAGCTACTGGGGAGGCTGAGGAAGGAGAATGGCTTAAAACCAGGAGGTGGAGGCTACAGTGAGCTGAGATTGTGTCACTGCACTCCAACCTGGGAGACAGAGCAAGACTCAGTCTCAAAAAAAAAAAAAAATTCCCAAATATATAAGACCCAAGAACAGTTTTTTCACTGAATACATGGTAATACTTTGCTTTCTGAATATATATTAAATATATTTCATGACAACTCTGTTAAGATAAACATTCACCCTTTAAAAGAATTTAAGAGTGGCAAATACACCCTTTAAAAGAAGTTAAGAGTGACAGGACCATGTTATTCATCAAGATATTTTTAGAATTCATTTAATATCCCTAGTTTTCCTGTTGTTTGAGAAACTGGAATTTCTGTCAAGAGCAGGGAAGAAAACTGATTTCAAAGAGGCTACACAAATTTTTGACCTGTCAAAGTCCCATGTTGGTGATAATGTCTATGAAGTTCCTTAGAAAAAACAGAGAACATTTTATAGAAATGGGTAACCAGTTACTGTCTGATGATATACAGAAATCTTACATGTGGCATAATCATCACAGAGAGGCTATTTTACAACATTCACTTCTACTTCTAAAAGCATGTCTAGTTGAATTCAGGTTATACAATTTCACTTCTTCAAATCATTTTTCCTTGCAGACCACAACACAGCTTCAAACAACCTGTACCAATGTTTCTCAAAAGCCGAATGGAAACTTTCAAGAGTCCCTAAAACTAGAACTTTTAACATCCTGAAATGAGATTTCAATGCCCTGCATTTAAGAAGGGAAAAGAAACAATCACCAGTATTTTTCCTACAATGGGCTTCAGTCTGATAATCCAATCAATCTGATAAATCTCAAAATCTAATAAAGGAACAGATGAAAAAACCATGTCATCTACAGACTTTTTGTTAGTATCTCCATTCTGCCCTAAAATATTCAATCCTTTTCAACCTTATCACAGAAAAGGTACTGTTACTAAATACGGCATAACACCAAATAGAAGTTCTAGCAGTGCTTCTAGAGGTAGATATCATTAGAGATTAGACTTTATTGGCCCTGACAATGAACTCTTATCTTCCCCACCCTACTTCAGCTTCCTGAATGTTCAAAGGTCAACCATTGCTGACAAGAATGGGCTCAAAGTAGTTATACAGTCTAGTTTCTCTGAAATCTTGCTGTCGTTTACCTTTTCCAATATTATCTCCAAACTTTCACTGCCTTCTTTTCCCACCACAAAACCTATCTATCTCTCTCATTAAGACACACACATACACACACACACACACACCAGCTGCAGGAATATTCCTCTACACTGGGATTTAATAGGGATTTAGTGCATAAAAGACAGAAGAGTTCATGTCTTCACAGAATCTACAAGCTTTTTTGCAAACTCACCCCCAGGCTTTTGTTGATTTTTCTTTTCTTTTTTTTTTTTTTTTTTGAGATGGAGTTTCGCTCTTGTTACCCAGGCTGGAGTGCAATGGCGCGATCTCGGCTCACTGCAACCTCCGCCTCCTGGGTTCAGGCAATTCTCCTGCCTCAGCCTCCTGAGTAGCTGAGATTACAGGCACGCGCCACCATGTCCAGCTAAGTTTTTGTATTTTTAGTAGAGACAGGGTTTCACCATGTTGACCAGGATGGTCTCGATCTCTTGACCTCGTGATCCACCCGCCTCGGCCTCCCAAAGTGCTGGGATTACAGACGTGAGCCACCGCGCCCGGCCCTTTTGTTGATTTTTCTAATTTGTTTCCCTGAATGCTTCTGCCCTATTTCAATGTCTACGTATTTATTAAGATTTTCCTTATTCACTCATTACATCTTTGTTCTTTCTGTGGTTGTTGTTAACTATAGAAATCTCCTGACTTTTTGTGGTAGAGAGTATGTTGGACCTGGGACAAAAGATAATTACAATAAGGGCCGGGCGCTGTGGCTGATGCCTGTAATCCCATCACTTTGGGAGGATGAAGCGAGTGGGTCACCTGAGGTCAGCAGTTTGAGACCAGCCTGACCATCATGGTGAAACCACATCTCTACTAAAAATACAAAAATTACCCAGACATGGTGGCAGGCACCTGTAATCCCAGCTATCCGGGAGGCTAAGGCAGGAAAATCATTTGAACCCGGGAGGCAGAGGCTGCAATGAGCTGAGATGGAACCACTGCACTCCAGCCTGGGCGACAAGAGCAAAACTCGGTCTCAAAAAAAAAAAAAAGATAATTACAATATGGTACCTGTCTTAGAGGAGTTCACAGCCTTGGGGAACTGAATGAAGAAAGAAAGAGATCAACAATTTTTATGCAAATAACATGTGGCAGACACTGTACTTGTTGCTTAGATTCGTTTTATTGTGTGGTCTTCATAGCAACCTAATTTGTTATTTAAACAGATACCTATAGTAAATGTATTATTGTTCAGGAACTGACTATACACTAGATTAAAAAGATCTCTGCTCTTAAAAGTCTTACATTCTAATGATGTAGACTTACCAAATACAAGACAATTAACAAATACAATAATGCAAATTTTCAAAAATAATCCAACAAAAAGCTGAGATGGAAGAAAACACAGAGATGGTGGCCATGTAGAAAGTCCTAGTTCAGTTAGCATGGGTAGAGAAAGCAACTATGACATGGTAAAAGGAAATTGGGATCTAAACAATGAAAAAGAACCGGCAATGAAAACAGTATCGGGGTAAACTATCCCTGGAGGCCCTCTCAGAATATTGATGCTGGAGCACTGCAAGCAAAGAGAGAATGACAGGAGATGGAGTAAAACAAGTAAATGTCAAACCAATTAGCATACCACTGAAGGTATTAATTTTGGCTCCAAGTCAACTTTTCCAATCTTATCACCAACCTTTAATAATTTTACTTTTTAGACATACAACTACATTTTCTCATTACTTCTTCATTCGTTCATTTAATATATATTGAATAAACACCTGAGGATCACATGTAAGGACACTGATTTGATTCTAAATGCAAAGTGTGCATTAGATAAATTGGTAGCTGTTTTTAATTTTTTTTGTTCAGCAACTGATTAATTTGTTTTTATTTTTATAGATTTTGGGAGTATGAGTACCATTTTGTTGGAACATAATATCTATTATGCCATTCTGTACATCTATGAATATCTATTGTTTAGCTCCCATTTATAAATTTCTGATTTATTTCACAAAGGATAATGGTTTCCAGCTGCATCCATGTTGCTGCAAAAGATATGATTTTATTCTTTTTTACAGTTGAGTAGTATTCCACGGTACACCAGATTTTCTTTATCCAATCACCCGCTGATGGACATTTAAGTTGATTCCATTACTTTACTATTGTGAATAACGCTGCAATATACATACAAATACAGGTATCTTTTTCCATAACAATTTGTATTCCTTTGGATAGATATCTAATAGTGAACTTGCTGGATCAAATGGTAGTTGCATTTTTAGCTCTTTGAGAAATCTCCACACTGTTTCCCATAGAGGCTGTACTAATTTACATTCCAACAATTTATATAAGGGTTCCTTTCTCTCCACATCCTTGGCAACATCTGTTGTTTCTTGACTTCTTAATAATATGCATTCTGACTGGTAAAGATGGTATTTCATTGTGGTTTATATTTTCATTTTTATTAATAACTAATTTGCATTGATGTTGAGCATTTTTTCATATTTTTATTAGCAGCTTGTATGTCTTTTGAAAAACATCTGTTCATATTTTTGCTCAATTTGTTGTCTTCCATTAAGTGGAAGACAACACAGAGATGGTGGCTGTGCAGAAAGTCCCAGTTTAGTCAGTATGGGTGGAGAAAGCGTCTGTGAAAGGGATGGGGTTTTGATGAGGTTGATGGGTTTTGTTTTGATAAGGTTTCTTAAGTTGTTAAATTGTTTGAGTTCCTTGTGGATTCTGGATATTAGTCCTCTGTTGGATGCATAGTTTGCAAATACTTTCTCCCTTTAGTAAGTTGTTTTTTTCTCTGTTGATTATTTATTTTCTTGTGCAAAGCCTTTTTAAGTCCCACTTGTATATTTTTATCTTCGTGGCCTTTGTTTTTGCAGCCTTAGTCATAAATTCTTTGCTTACGCCAATATCCAGAAGAGTTTTTGTTTGTTTGTTTGGGTTTTCTTCTAAGGTTTTTATAGTTTCAGGTCTTACATCTAAGACTTTAATTCACATTAATTTTTGTACATGGTGAGAGATATGGGTCCAGTTTTACTTTTTGCATATAGCTATCCATGATAAATATTTTTGAAAAAAAAAGGGGCATTTGTGTCCACTCTAGAGAGAATAAGCTAGAAGAAAACCAGAGTGAAGAGGAGAGAAAAATTATTGACATGATATAATCCAATGATGATGATGAATTGGGGCCAGTTACAATTGAAAAAGAAACGAATTCCACATCTATTTTATAGGTTTTATCTATGATCTCCTTCTAATTTTTACTTTTTCATTCTCTCAGCATCAAGAGACCTATATAAACTTTTTATTTAAAAATCACAAATTAAATGACAGTTACCATGAGAGTAACACACTATATATATATTTTTAAAGTATAGTCTATAAAACTGTCTCCAGCTTAAAGCTTCTAATAGACTGCTATGATTTGTTTCTGTGTCCCCATCCAAATCTCATCTTGAATTGTGTCAAGGGAGGGACCTGGTGGGAGGTGACCGGATCATGTTGGGGGTGGATTTCCCCCTTGCGGTTCTCACGAGAGTGAGTGAGTTCTCACAAGATCTGGTTGTTTGATAGAGTGTCCAGAGCTCCCTCCTTCTTGCTCTCTCTCTCTCTCTTGCCACCATGTAAGATGGTTCTTGCTTCCCCTTTGCCTTCTGCCATAATTGTAGTTTTCCTGAGGCCTCTGCAGCTATGTGGAACTGTGAGTCAATCAAACCTCCTTTCTTTATACATTACCCAATCTCAGGTAGTATCTTCATAGCAGTACTAGAGAACTTATTTATTATGATAATGCTGAAATAATAAATGAGTCATGAAGAGCCAACCCAGTCTTCTCAAGGGTAGAGAGGGGGAAGAGACAACACTCTCTCTCTCATGTTTTTAAGACTATTTGATATGCATGACTAAAGAAATGCAATACTGGAGTTGCATAGAAATTGAGACCTATGTCAGCTGTATTTGTTTTTGCCAAGACTATAACTGAATGTGCTAAGGGAATCTGAATGTCTTGAGCAGAGTAAAGAATCTTGAATGAGGAACTGAGGCTCACCCTCACTTCCCTTCCTAGAGTTTATAATTTCTTTGTGTTGGTGTGATAGACAAAGGTAGAAGGTAGAGGAAAGGTGGAAAAAGAAAAGCAGGATCATTAGCAGTAAGGGTGGCTGAGACAGGAACAATAGGGACTTCCTCTAGAGATGAGAAATATGGAGTTCTTCCAAGATCCCATGCCACAGTTTATCATGGTGGGCTACAGGGTTTATCAGCCACCACAAAGTTATTTTCCACCCTCTTTTTTTTCCTCACATCTCATATGTTTTCTCAGCCTCCATTCCAAAGAGAGGTACCCAACTTGACTCAATCTTCATTCAGAGATTTGAGCTAGGGGCCTCAGGAAATTTATTTTTTTCCAGTTTAAAAAAAAAGATAGATGTAACTGGCATGTCTCTTCCCCCTATTTCATTCCTTCTGCCTTGAATGTAAAGAAGATGGCAAGAACTTCAGCAATTATCTGGCAACAGAGAAATAAAGGCCAACAGGGCTCCCACCCTTGACACTGTTAAGTCACAGAACCATGACCTACAATTTCTGGACTTCTTGTTAAATTAGAAAAATGAACTCCAATTTATTTAGGTTTCTTGAGTCAAATTATTATTACTTGTAGCCAAGAGTTATATAACTGGTCCAAACATCTTCTGCCCTTAGAAATAAAACATAAATTTAAGAAAGTTTAAAAAAATTCTCATAATACAATCGTTACTAGTATTTCATTATATTACTATTCAGTCTTTCAAATTTACACATGCGTTAATATTTTCTTTATATACTTGTCATTATGCAAAATATACCAGGTCATAAATTTTCAAAGCTGCCTTATAAGTATGCATAATTAATTTATTCATGTTTTTTTTTGTTTGAAATGTAGGCTGATGCCATTTTTTACCTTTATAAATAATTTTATTAGCATATTTGTGCATATTTCATTTTACATATTTCCTTATGATAAATTTCTAGAACAGGATCAAAGTAAATAAAACATTCTGTGACCCATTATACAAAGTCAAACTGCTTTCTAAAAGTGTTATTTCAATATACATTGCTACCAAAAACATATGAACACATCATTTATCAACATATTTTTCCTATATTAAGTATTAATATGAAAAAACAAAGGCTAATTTCAACAAAGGAACTTTTAAAAATGATTTTAATCCAAGACACTGTTTTCTCTTTGTTGCTTCTTTCTTGCTATAAAAACAGTCATTAGATTCTTATACTGTATTATCTGAAATAGTTCATCAATATAATCTGAAATAGGTAATCTATCTTCAAATTTCTGCCTAAAAATTATGACTTATATGTGCAGAATGTTCTGCATTGTAGAAAATGCTTTTGAGGCAGGTATGATTCTCATTCAACAAAGGATAAAGCTGATTTCAGAAAGCATAAGGGTATTGCTATAAAATGGTACAGCTTATACTTTTGATTTTTAGTCCCAAACTCTATCTATCTATCTATCCATCTATCAATTTTTATGTTTGATTCATATTTTTTTTTGCTTCAACATAGATGCAAATCCAACCTCATAATATTAACACTGACTTGAAAGAAATACCAAAAAGAATTAATGAAGGCCTAGAAGAAACAAATTAGCTGAAAGAAACAAATTTAGGCCGGGCTCAGTGGCTCACACCTGTAATCCCAGTAGTTTGGGAGGCTAAGGCAAGAGGATCATTTGAGCTCAGGAGTTTGAGACAAGCCTGGGCAACACAGCAAGGAGGGAGGGAGGTAGGAAAGACTAAATCATTTTATATAAGGAAATTGAGCATCCATGGATTTTTGTGTTCAAGGGTGGGTGCTAGAACCAGTCCCTCATGGATACCAAGGGATGACTCTTAGCTTGGATGCAGTGGCTCCTTGGTCATCCAGTGAGTAATCATTGAACCAGAGATGCTATGTAGTAGATGTGTCTTGCAAGCTTCTAGGTGACAGATCACAATGGACATTTAATAGTTGGTCTGCATGAACTGAAGTGTTTATGGAGAAAGACATTGGCTACATAATGAGGTTGAGTACAAAATCAGGTAAGGAAATGAAATTTTAGAGGATAAAATGAGTAAGTGTAGAAAAGTGGAGAGAAAATAAAATTGAGTCATGTTAGTAATGGGGCAGGAAGTCTAAGTCAATTTCTATTCCTTTCCCCTCAGCTCTGGCAGTAAACTGTACCTCAAAACTAGAAGGAAGGAAGATTTAACATGCAACCTTCACTTCACCATATATCTTCCTTCACATGTTCCAGAAGATGCTGCAGAAAAACATTGTAATTGCTCAAGAAATATCTCATGAAAGGTTAATAAGAAAATCCCTTCTCCCCAGAGCATATTTCTCTGGCATTTTAATTCTGAATAAAGGGACCATAAAAGCATATCAAGATCAATGTTGTCCCATAAAGGACATTCTGAGGCAACCTGAATGCCCTCCCCCGTGAGACAGCAAGTGATTTTCAAGGGGCAGAGTATGTTGTAAAAGGGAGTCACAGGGGTACAAAAGGAGAAATGGAAGAGAGAAAACAAATGAGGCAAAGTAGAAGGCACTGAGGCTGGCATCACAGTCCTGTTTGGAGGTGGAATAAATAGTGTCATGAAAAGATCCCAGAAGGGTCAATCAGAGAATCCATGTTTGAATCTTGAGTTCCCTACCTATTGGTTGCACAATGTTGAACCCCTCACTTAGTTTTTTAATCCTCAGCCTTCCCATCTGTAAAATATGAACAATAATTACACCTTACTTGAAGAGTTACTGGAGGAATTAATTATAAATGTGTGAATAAAACATACAAATTATTTTCTAACAAAAGAAGAACATGTTTTTTTTTCTTCAAATAAAGATCTGAGCAGGAAGAGGGAATCCATAATGTGTATAAATGGGTGACGTGTGTGTGTGTGTGTGTGTGTGTTGTGTGTATGTGGGTGTGTTACGTAAAATTTACTGCAATAGATGCTTGAGGAAAATGTATTTCCTTTTCGTATTGAAGCTGTTCATTGTGTAGATGACATTACTTATAAAATTCAATGTCAGGCACATAGTAGGTTCTAAACATTTATATGTTGAATAAATAAGTAATGACTCAAAAATAACGTTAAAACAAATGAAACTGAATGAATGTCAAGCACTCAGTTAGCAAAGTCTAGAATTTTTATAAAAGCTGCTCTGTAGTTGCAAAAATATGCATTCACTCTACCAGGTTACTCTTTTTCAAGAAAACACAGTAGACAACAACTTGAAACTCACAGACCTACTCCTGCCCCAGTTTAAATTCTAGGAAATGAATAATGCCTGTGTAATATACAAGCCCGTTCCATTTAACTATTGCTGTGTAATAAACCACCCCAGATCAGAGAGACTTAAAACAAAGGTTTTGCATATCTAACTCTTCTCTGCATTGGATGGGCGATAGCTCTGCTTGTTCTGCCTTTACTCGCTCATGCACCTGCATTCAGCCAGAGAACAGGCTGAGCTGGAAGTCCCAAGATAGCCTCACTGACAGCCTGTGCTGGCAGTTAATGACATGCAATGAGGGGAATTGAGTGAGTTGTGGGTCAGTTTTCCTATATGTGACCTCTAGTGGGCTGGATGGGCATTCTTTCTTAGTGGTCCCCTAGCAGCTCTCCAAGGGAGGAAAATGAAAGCTACAAGGCTTTATAAGGCCTATCCTTGTAGGGTATGTAACATTATTTCTGCCACATTCCATCAAAGCAAGCCACAACGTCAGATTTTAGGAACAAGGAAACAGAATCCACATTTTCATGGAGTGTCATATTGCAAAAGAATGAACATACCATGATATGTGGAATTTGTGGCCTTATTTTTCTATTTACCTCAGAGAATTGAGGTCGGGTATAGCCCCTTTCCTTACCAAGGAGATTGCAGTTCATTTTTGCTAGACTGCGTGCATCAGAAGATTATCTCTTTTAAATTTAACAAGTCAAGTCCTTGCAGAGTAAAGTGCAAAGGAGTTCTGAAATCACAAAAGGCAAAAATGATGGCATATTGAACATCTGATCACAACACAGTAATCGGGAGAAATAGAGAAAAGGAAGCAGATAGAGTAGGCCATCGTTTTAATTATGCAGAAGATCTGGGCTTGGAAGACACATTTTTAGCATAAAGCATGCTATGAATCTGACCATATGTCTGGTAGAGTATAGGCTCCTTTAAAACAGGACCGTATCTTCTCACGTCCCAGCTCTAACAATTATTAGCTGTATCATCTTTGGCAAGTTACCTAAGCTCTCCTAAGCCTCATTTTCCTCATCTGTAAACTAGACATAATAATAATAATAATAATAATAATAATAATAATACCTGCATATGTTTATACTAAGAATTAAACAAGATTTATGTGCATCCCCGTCATGAGCATAGAATAAATACATGAAATATGTAACTAAGAAATTGCCTGGTTTCCAATTACAAATTCTACTATGCTCCATTTTGAAGCTTTTAAAACCCCATGAAAAATAATCTATATTTAATTATTTAAAAACAGTATGATATCTTGGGTTCTAAAAGGGTGAGGATCTAGAATGTCATGGAAGTTGGTAGATAATTTGCCTTTTATTTTTTTCCCCAATATAAATTTATTGAGAAAATTTGAGAAGCAAGTATTCTACCTTCTGAGAATATGTGAAGAATAACTTAGTAGATAAAAGTACTGTAACTGACAAGATTCCAAGGTAATAATACCCACTAATGTGCTTACAATGATAGGACAACCTTGAAAGTACATAATACAATTTAACTAAATATAGCACCACAAGCTATGACACAAAAATGTTCCAGCATTCACTCAAATCCTGATTCAGTGAAAACGTAAAATAGTTTGCTTTAAAACACAAAACAATGAACTGTCATTCATTCTTCTGTCCTGTAAGAAACAGAAGAAAATACAAAAATCCACGCAAATATATTGTACAAATATTTGTGTGTTTCACAATCATCTTAGCAGCCTCACCTTTGTAGAGGTACATTTGTGGGTGTTTGTGTGTATGGTATGCTTTTAACATTTTTAAGACTTGCTTGAAGTTTCGTCTTTCTTTACATTGGCTTGACTTGCTTAATAGTCTTTTCTTCTATGTTGCCCCTTCACTAATTGGGCAAATGTGATAATTTGTAATGGGTCTCCAACTCATTAGTGTAATTTAGTAAGGTTCTACTGTATTTCACCAGATGCACAAATGAGGCTGCTGCACACATCTGTATTTTGGAGCTTTATTTCATCAGCATCCACAGCATTTCTGCTTTAAAATTAAGAAATGATTATCCCTTAATCAGCTATTTGTTATATTGAGCTACATAAATAGATGTTGTGTTATTAATAAATAATTTTAGGATAGAACTTAGCAACAATTAACATTTATATAGAGCTTTTTTTTTTTTTTTTTTTTTAAGGATTTTCGATCTGTTGCCCAGGTGGGAGTGCAATGGCACTATCTTGGCTCACTGCAAACTCTACCTCTTGGGTTCAAGCAATTCTCCTGGCTCAGCCTCCTGAACAGCTGGGATTACAGGTGCCCACCACCATGCCTGGCTAATTTTTGTAGTTTTAGTAGAGACAGGGTTTCACCATATTGGCCAAACTGGTCTCGAACTCCTGACCGCAGGTGATCTGGCCACCTCAGCCTCCCAAAGTGCTGTGATTACAGGCATGAACCACCATGCCCAGCCTACATAGACCTTTAAAGTTTAAAGCTTATCCTTACACATCCAAACACAGAAATCCTATGTATTCTCTTGTGGAAAAAGGTATTATACATATTTTTAAATGACTTAGAAGACAGCATTTCACAGTATGTCCAAATACAGGTGTTTTATTTGTCCAGACATTCACTATATAATTTTGGCCATTTATTAAACCATCTTTAAAATTTACATAGTATCTAGTTCATAGTTTTGGAGGAAAATATCAAATATTTTTATAATGAATATAAACTTGTAAACATATAGTAAGTGCTGAATACATTCGAGTTGTTATCATGATCTTCATTTGACAGGTAAGAATACTGTACTTTTTAAAAGATACTTATATCTAAAGACAGAGAGATGAGATAGTTGTCAAATCTACAACTAGGATTTGCAAGTTGGGAAGACTTGAGCTAATCACGCAAAGGTAGTGTCTATTCTTCACTTCTAGCAAGGAGGCTGTGGAGTTGGGTAGCCAATATTGTAAGGCCGGAGCTAGCAGAAGCAATGCCTCTACTTTGAAGCCTTAGGCTACTTAAAACCATGTGAGTGAACAGAACAGAGCCTAGAGTGACGGATGTAAATTTGAGAAGGTTCAAAGACATCGCTAAAACAGAAAGTGGGCCTGGGGGCTTAGGTAGGTGTTGGAAAAGTTGGAGCTAGAGCATGAGGTTGAAATAAAAATCCAAGAAGAAGGAAGCAAGAAACCAAGAAACTCTAGCAGGCCATCAAGGGAGAGAATAATCTGAAAAAATGTCAAAGACAGGAGGTGTTGCCTAATACTGGCTTGTTTTTGTATCTTCTGTGGCTTCCACTGGGTAAGAAGGGTAGGAGAAAAGATGATGGAAGTGTCTAGTTACTATATACTTGTCCCTATATTCTGGCCCCACAAATCACTAACCACTGTGAGGGGTGAGTAAAACAGATAGATGGGCCAGTTTTTCTGGAGCCATACCCAGGCACAGACAGGAGAGCAAATTAGCTTTTTCTGTTTCTCAATCTCATATCTCTACTCTCATCAGGAAAGAAGGTCAAGGTTTTATTCAAACAGACACCTGGTAAGTGACTCTCTACTGGCCTCCCTTCCCCCCAAGGATGATAGTAACGATAAAAGATTCAATCTGAGCATTTAGTTTCCTCTTGGGGAAAAAAAAGCTCTGTTGCTTCTTCAAGTAGATGGTGTGGTCAGAATTAGAGCTGACTCTCTTCAAATAGTCTCCCCTTTGCCTTTCCTATACCCTTATCTTGGGTCCACACTCTAAGCCAAGAAAAATAAACATCCCATGAAACTACCTGGCAAATTTCTAAATGTGTTATTGTGAAATTGTCATCCCTCTAGCTTAAGAGAGAGAAACTGGCATCTACTCAAAGCAGACAAAGTGTCTCTCTCATTTCTGAAAACTAAAAATCTAAAAAGAAAAAAATTAGGCTGAAGACTGGAAGGTCAGAGAATGGCCTTTTTTATCAACTCTTCCTAGTTGTGTTAAGTGCCGTTCCATTCTGAGCTGGCAGTTCTTACACATGTTTCCCTCTAGAACATACCACTAGAGATGCTGCTACCATCTGCCTGTCCGACAGACCATCTGTACAAGGCACTGGCACCCCTTCCAGAAAACAGAAGCGAAACTGAGGATACTAAATAGGTGAGTCTGTATCTTTGTTTTCTAAGCTCTCTGGCAATAATTGATAGAAAAGAAAAAGGAGTCCAGGAAAATTGTTTAAGGTTGAAAAAAATATTATAGCAAAAGCAGAAAATAATGTTCACATAAGCAACCACAGACAAATTTAAAAGGTAATAGAGAAAAGTAGCAGTTTCTGGGTTTACGTTTTAGGCAAGCTAAAGCCCAAACTGAGAGGAGAGTAGGAAGCAGGACTTGTAGACAGATGCAGCTAGGTAGACATTCAGGTAGACACTACTTTTAGTGACTGTTAACCTTGGGCAAGTCACAAGGCATCTGTAGCTCAGTTTCCTCATCTGTATCCTGAGAATAATGATGCCCCCTTTATGCAACTATAAAGTCTTCAGTACATCATCTGAAGTATCATAGAATTAAATGTGTGACAGCTGTTGTGTCAATTGTGTGGGTTTGTTACAAAGCTCCCTACATGGCCCCAAACCATATCTTCATTCCTTCCTATCAAACACTTTTTGAGTATTTCCTTACCCTATTAGCACTGATATATTCAAAATTATAATTTCTTCTAATTTCTCCTCGGAAACATTACCACTGCTTCACAATATACATATTTAGGACAAACCTCAAATTCTCCTTCCTTAAGCTTCCCAAACACAAATTCCTCAGGGATAACTCCCTTCTCTGAGTTTTACATACTGACTTTATTATTTTTTGCTTCTGAATCCTGTGCTGCCTTGTTTAGCAAGCTAATTGCTCCTCTGTCAATATAATGTCAACAATAATATAGTAACACATTTGAGGGAAAAATCACGTTATTTACCACTTTGTGTTCCACATCATAACTGTGATATAATAGTGAATCTAGTAGGTGTTTAATAAAGCATTTTGAAGAAATGGCACCATCGAAATGACTACAGAAGGAAAAGCATGTACTGTTGTTATCCACAAGAACATTCATTGAGAATTCTGACTGACTTACTCAAAAGTGTTCTTGACCTAGATCCATGACATTGTTCTGAGGTTCAGGAACAGGAATAG
This sequence comes from Aotus nancymaae, assembly GCF_030222135.1. NCBI lineage: Eukaryota > Metazoa > Chordata > Mammalia > Primates > Aotidae > Aotus > Aotus nancymaae. Next base: position 20,227,244 of record NW_026988473.1, on the reverse strand, counting down.
GGTTATTTTTAAAAAATGAACTCCCCCAACCGCCACCCCCCCCCACAAATAGATATACATAGATATAGGGGGGTGTGTGTGTGTGTGTCTGTATGTATACGGTGCTGGACAAATGAGTCTTGGAGAAAAATATGTATTAGATAGGAAGAACAGAGTTCCATTTAGCAAAGTCTTGGAAAAAAAATGCAGCCGTGTTTATAGTGATGGAAGAGAAGAAAATCAAACTTGAAGTCGCAAAGACACATCCAGGAGAGTCATGGCAGTGAGGCATGACAGGTCAAGGATAAAGAAAGGAAAATAGGAAATAGCATCAAGCAGATGAACATTGGAAGAATGTAGCTATTCATGAGCAAAACAGACCCTATTTCATGAAAGTGTTGGCAGTGAGGGGAACACTCAGAAAAAGTTTAAACTACTTTCATATCTGCTCTTACTTGGGCACTGGAATCAGAACAGGTTGACTGAGAATATGTTTAATGCTTAATAGTAGTCCAGGTTCCTTGATAGAGAAAATGACCCTGAGCAAAAGTCTCATATAAACATGGCTTTCCCTGTGAAGAAGGGAGAGTGGAGTTTTTTCCTTGTATGTATCTATATTCAGACTATTGTCACTATGCATGGCAGATGTCTCCAACAGAAAATAATCAGCAAACCCATCCACTGTCTGTGTTATTAATCATTTGCTTGTTTACAGGAAAGAGTATGCTTTATTAGATTGATTTTTTTTCTAAATGTTTTCACTTCACATGTATTTTTTGCTATGTTATTCAAACATTTGTCTTAATTCATGTGGATTATTTTCTTTACTTCTTTCCTATGAAGTAGCTACTGGGGTCAAGGTATATATGGTCATAAGTTTTAATTCCAACCATACGGTTGAAAAAAAGGACACCCTGCACCATTGTGTGTTCACTTGGCCTTTGTTTCTGTGACTTGTTACCTGAAGCCTGAATGTATAAATTGAAAGGACCTACACAAGGAATTGAAACCTCTCATCTTTAAGTAACTTAATATCAAACACTCAAATTGCTAATTTGTTTGCTCAATATATATGGAAACGAACAGCTAGGATACTAAAAACAGACAGAAATATAATCAAATATCTACATTATGTAAAAAAGCTAGAGATTTTTTACAGGCATTAGAGAAAAGATAAAGTTAATATTTTCTTTGTTTCTTGACAGTATTAAGTGGAAGAAAGATTGCTACTTCCACTCTTTATCAAGAAAGCTTTCATAAGATGACCTTTTCTCCTGTTTACAGCCAAGCAATGAGTTTCATTGCTCACATTTTAGAACCTGACTTTAGAAAGAATTGCCCAGTTTATGAAAGTCAGACTTGGTTCTCTTTCTTTCTCTGGTTTCCTTGCATGTTCTATACCAATCACTCTTTGTCCATCATGTTTCCCACCGACGTCAATACGTTGAAAGATAATTTCCCTCCTCTTTTTATAAGTAGACAAACAAGAATATTTGCTTCTCTATTTATTCACGTGCTGCAATAATTTGTATCATCTCTGGCACTGCAGAGTACAACAACATTTATACAAACTGAAACTGCTAAGTTATTATAATAATTACTATTACTACCAATGATTATAAGTAAATTTAATTTTTTTATAATGAGATACCTTTTATTGAGCACCAATTAAATTCTAATCTCTGTTCTAGATACCTTGTGAACATTATTTTTTTTAATCTTTTTACAATGCTACAAGGTAAGAAATGGAAATACAGCTATAAAAGTAACCTTCCCAAAGGTACATAACTAATGAGAGATAACATATTGGGGAGATGCTACTCATAAAAGTAAATTCTGCAAATGCTCCTTAATGCCACTTATGATTTAGTGTTACAGAGAAGACTTTCATTTCTTTACTTTGCTCTGAGTTCTGTAACTGCAGTACAATCATCCAAATGGCATCGGGCATTTTAATACGATTTAGGTAATTGTCAAAGTTAAATAGAGATCTGCCTCAAGTTATGTATTCTGCTAAAGACCACAAAAATATGGTACTGATGATGTACTATATTAGGGACCCATTGGTTCAGAGAGACGCCCTTCAGAGGCCCCTTAGAGACACTAACATCACATCTTTCCGCTGATAGAGTCTGGCCCTATTACAGAAACATGATTACTTGACTTGCATTTAGAGAAGGCTTGCTCTGGACTGTCTATATTTATGTGAAGAAGTATTGGGTTTGCATCCTACAAATAAAAGAAAATATGCTATAAAAGAATAGATATGGGCTTTAGAGTGAGTCAGAATTTGAGGCAAATAAATCCCTTTTTGCCTTATCTGTAGTATGGGAATAATAATGTTACCGGTTAATTTGTGTGTGTGTTTGTATGTAAGAAGTATAAATAAATAATCTAACCTACCTAGCACAGGGCCTGGCACATAGAATACCTTTGCTGACTATATGAGATAATTGACTATAGCATTATATTTTCTTGGTGTGTATTGGCAATATATTTTGCAGTATATCACAAAGGGAATTTCCTTAGTTCAGTGCAAAGCTTCTCCCAAATACTGATGCTTAAGGCTGTGGTAGAGGCCAACGAACTCGTGTTTGCTTTTTGACCAACTGACATCCCTCTTTCCTTTCTAAGTCTCCTAGAATCAAATTTTATGGCATGAAGCTTTAAAATGCAGGGAGCGTGGATCTTGTCTTTCTTCCCACAAAGTCATAAAACAGACTTCATCCATTCATTTTAAGGATAGAAGAAACCCACAATCTGAAGGACAAAACCCCGTTTCCTCCATGCACAGGGAAAGGCTGACTTTGCAGTACAGAAATACCTGGGTCAAGTGGTACCAGCCGTGCAGAGTTAGCAAAGCAGAATTGGACTCATCACTGACAGCTCAGCTCAGCTACATTAATAGGAACAAGGCTTTTTAGATCTTTTTCGATATGTTCTTGAACAAAATAAAGGTCATACACAATGACACAGCCCCACATAGGTCAGATTCTGGCAGAGGAATCTTAATTCTTTTTAACTATTAAGTAAAAATTCCAAGGGACAGCCTTGAAGACTGCAGCATTCCCTATCCAAATACAGGAATTGCAGCAAATAGCTATGAGCAGAGAGAGTCCTTCTAATACTCCCCACAGCAATGATTGTAGTGCTTGTCCCTGGTAGGTGCTCAATAAATATGGACCCTTTCATTAACTGTGAACAAAACAAGGTTTTTAGATAAACAGCAATGTTAATACCTCCTGCTGACATCTGAGTTGTGTTTCTGCAACCACATATGGAAGGAGGCATGTGATTATTGCTCCTTATATTCGGTATCATTTTGAAAGTTGTGCATATAAGTGAAATGACATCCAAGAAGGGTGCTTAGGCTGCTCTAAAAAAGGGTCTGATGAAACCACGGTACATGAAATGAGCTACTGTACAGATATAGCTTTCAGAATATAGCTTACTCTCTCCAATTTTACTTTGCACTCAGATTACATTTGGAGTTTTGCCTCCCTATATAAGAATATAAACACACTGAATTAGGGTGGTCTTCCTATTCTTAAAACTAGTTGAACAGCAGTGAGAGAATATATGTGAGCTACCTTGAGAAGTCCAATTTTGTGTCAAGGGTTTTACCAAGTGCTTTATATACAATTATTCATTTACTCATCACACATTGCTTATAACTTATTGTCCCCATTTTACAGATTAGACAACTGAGGCTTCCAGAGATTAGGTATCTGATCTTCATCTATTCAACTCCAAAGTCTGTTCTCACTGTCATATTCTCTCTGGATGTCATAACTTCCAAGTCAGCTTTTTTATTCTGGTCTATCTGTCTACCAAATGCAATTCACTGTGACAATCACTGTATGCCATGCTATTATTATAGATGTACATTTTATTTATACAATTCCCAAGTGTAACTCAAAATCTAAACAACAACCTCACTGTGGACTGGAGTTATTTGGAGACCACAAACTTGCTAGAAGTCTGTGTATGTCCAAGTCTGAAGAAGCCAAGTTTTTCTTATGTTTCTGGATATCCAGTGAAAATGAATTCAGGTCATTATACATTTTCTATTTTTCATGAAACTAAAATTATGCCTCATATAGATTGGCTAATTATTTACGTATACATGTATACATGTACATGTGCATACACACAACAAATACACATATCCACAAGTAACTTAGAATGTACCACAAAAATTACTCTAAAAGAGGTAGAGTCAACACATTTGGGAAAACATCAGAACTACAACAACATAAATGTTAATCACCAATCATTAAGAATAGACCAGTTCTGCTGGGCGCAGTGGCTCATGCCTGTAATCCTAGCACTTGGGAGGCTGAGGTGGGCAGATCAAGAGGTCAGGAGTTCAAGACCAGCCTGGCAAACATGGTGAAACCCCATCTCTACTAAAAATACAAAAAAATTAGCCAGGCGTGGTGGTGGGTGCCTGTAATCCCAGCTACTCGGGAGGCTGAAGGAGAATTGCTTGAACCAGGAGGCGGAGGTTGCAGTGAGCTAAGACTGTGCCATTGCACTCCAGCCTGGGTGATAGAGCGAGACTCCATCTCAAAAAAAAAAAAAGAATAGACCAGTTCTGCTTAACACTTTCACTTGAGATTACATTAGAGGAATCATTTTATAATGTCTTAAATAGATAAAGTCTTCATGACTATAACATTTTACATTTCTACAGAAGTGTATATTTGTAGATCCTTTTTTCTACAATATTTCATCATAGTCTTCACAACAACACTATGAGTTAAAAATAGTTATTTCCAAATTACATAGGAGGAAATCAAGGTTCCAAGACTTTGAATGACCTATCAACCATTAAGCAATACTTGCAATGTTTGACTGATATCTTCTGATTCTCAATCCAGAGTTTTTTTTTCTTCTGATTTTAACCCCAGCCTCCACCATTCCCCATTTTATCTGTGACTGCTGAGTAGTCCCAAATGGAAATGAACATAATTGAGTGAGTTGGCTTAATTTATTGCAAAGCCCCTGCTCTATTCACATATCAATTAATCTATCTTTTATTTTGTAATTTATTGGGATCCCTGAGAGGTTGTTCTGAAGTGACGGAGAACAGTATCAAGGACATACAATAGCATTTGTCATCAGAGAGTATAACTTCTTCCTCCCAAGAGTCTTCATTTTCTGTTGTAGGCTGATGCTCTTAGTCTATTCCTATTAGCCCCATTTTCAGCATCAGCTCAGCTCTTCAAGCTAACATACAGCTCTAGGCTGTTATAATGACTCAGCAATCAAAATTTCAAGTTCAATCCATCTGGTCCTTACCCACCTCCAGGGCCAGAGCTCCCAAAGCTCCTCTCTGCTCTTGAACTTACTAGGTGATGTTCCTGGCTTTCTTTAAAGGTTCTCAGTAGCTGACTTTCTAGCTGGCAACCCTGTTTGTTACAGAGGGAAAGAGCTATTCATGTGTTAAGTGCCCTGGGTCTTAAAAACACAGAAACACACTGGAGAATGTGGGGCCTCCTCGGCTGACTTTAGCAGAGGCCCAGAGAAAGGCCTGCCAAATGAATAGAGTTAAATAGAGAAGAAACTGGAATGTCCTTTATTCTCCCCAATAAACTCAGAGCAACCCTTCACCAATTCATTCTTTTAAAAATATAACCCTACCTATGTTGCTTCTGGGGAACTTCAGCCTTTTCTTTAGCAACTCTGACATGTTACTCCTACTGAAATGGAAAGCTCCCTACCCCCATTTACCTTTCTTTTCTGAATTCTCTAAACAATAAAACAAACCCTGGTGAACCTCAAAACACTCTCTACCACAAAACAAAACTGAAAAAGCCACGAATCTGGAGTTGATTCTGATCAAAAGCTGTTTATCATTGCTCTGGCCTGAGCTGAAAATAAGGATGCAAAGTTACAGTTGTGCAAACACCATCAGGAACCTTTGAGATATGGGAGAGATGCTTTGCACATTGCATAAGCTGTAATCAGAAAATCCAAGTTGGCTTGTACCCCACTTCTATTATTAGCCTAAAGTAAGTGATAATGAAAGCGTCGCTATCGCTAGAAGAATCACTCATTACAATTACTAAATCTTAAATACAAAAAAAACAAATTGGTATCTTTTGTTGTTGTTGTTGTTTTGTGGTAGTGTTGAGAACAAGCAATGCAATTAATTTTTACCAACACCACACATCTAAATATACCAATAGTTGGTGAGGATATGAGTGGGAGAACATTCAAAATTAATAGCCTCAATGGAGAGAGGTACTAATTTGCCAAATTCCAGAATGACTTTTTCAAAGGACCTCTCTCTATTCAGAACAGTCCTAACATGAAATAAATGACCTAAAATGCTGTCCTCTGTACCTGGGACTAGTTGCCAAAAGCTGCAGGTTAATAAAGAGCTGACCAACTTAAGGAATGCTGATTGTCCAACAGAGCTTGGGAGCCTCCAATACCCTACCATGACCCATTGGCACTTGGGAGTATCAGGATCCTTCTCCTTACAACAGAAACTTTGTGTTTCTTATTCACATATTAGTCTCACTTTCAGGTTTTATGAACCTCAGATTCTTTTCTCCACAAAGAAAATAACATTTTATTTAGGGTTTCTCCTAGGTTCAAGCCATTTAAAAATTAAAAAAAAAAAAGAAAACAACAAACCTCCTTTCCAGATGAGAAAAATTTACCTGTACATTATGGGTAACAGATGAAAATACCCTGATCATAAATCATTACAAGAAAGACAAATTATAAATTATACTGGCAGGAATTTGCCCATGCTAATTTTTACCAAGAGCAAGCACTGTCAGGAGTACGGGGTACAAGGCTGGGCCAGGAGTGGAGGAGGGGCAGTTTCTCACCATTGTCCTCTTTTACCTGCTTCTCTAAAATCATCATGCAAAAAATATTAGATAGATGAAAGGCCTAGGGTAACACCAGAGTATAATCTCATTTTTAAGGTTTTTTTTGTTTGTTTGTTTTTTGTTTTGGTTTGCTTGTTTTCTTTCGGTAACTCCTTTTTATAAAAACAAATATTATCAATGTTTTGAGTATGAGATCTGACATCTCTCAACTTGGTGCTCTCATAAATCTGTGACCCAGGCTACCTAGCCTCTGAATCTGTCTATTATGTTACAATTGGCTTCTTCTTTCTATACACAGACATCAATACCTGGAGAGAATCACTTAGGCATGTCCTTCTCTACCTACTTAACACACCTGTCATCTCTTCCATGAACGTGTCCACAGTAACAGTTCAAGTTGGCTAATGTTCCATGAAATACCACTATTCTTTCAAAGATAAACCATCCACATGCAGTGGCAGATGACAAGTAAGGTTCTGTCGCTTTCATGTGGGGTCTCAGCATTTTAGAAACCTATTTACAAGTGATTCTTACTCCCGAGGAGAAGCTAATTGATGCCAATGCAGAGATAAAAATACTCAAAGACACAGGAACACAGATGTTATCACAATGAAGTGTAATTTTGCTTTAATGAAATAACCTTGGGATTGAAAGAGGTAAAATATTATCTGCATTTCACTTTGAAGGAAAAGCGGGGAAAGATAAAGGCACAGGTAACTACCAGGAAACTAAACAGACTGAGTTAGGCGAGATATTTGACTAAAGTCACCTGAATTCCTGATGCCACTTGCTTTTACAGCCAAGAATAGACAATTAAGAGCAATTTGCAACCACACTCCCTTCTCAAGGGACCACGTAGGGTAAGAGGATGTTCCAAAATGAGCGACACTAGTCTTAATCAGGGGACACTGCATTCAGAAAGGTTAATGAGATGCAATAGCCAGAGAATCCGTGCAAAAAGACAGAAGAGGCTCAAAATACTAAACAATTTCCACTTTGTTCTCATTTGCTCCAATTAAGAGCTGGTGAAGCAGCTTTTCTGTATTCCACACATTCGCTACTCTCTAGAGCAGATATAACTATTTGAGAAGAAAAAAATAGAGGTATGGGGAGGGGGAAGTGTACTATTAACTTATCATGAAAGTCCGGATTACACCCCCACCTCCCCAACCCCCAGTCTCTCAGCAGACACACTTTGCCTCTAACTCAGAGCCTCTGCCAGGCGCTTTTCTGATTAATGTTTTTCCTCAAATTTAGAGAGTATTGCAAGGCAGGAGAAAGCTGGAATTGTTTTTTTTCGGATTTCTTATATTCAGAATTCCCTGTGAAAATGTTAGATAAACAAGAGAGGTATAAAAATGGTAAGAGGAATGGGGGGATGGTTATACAAATGGAAATAACCTCCTTGGCATAAAAATAGCCCCAAAATGCCACACACTGAGTTCTTCTGAGCATTCCAGTCTCTAGAAATGCGCGTATAAACTGCATATGGATTTCCGAAAACAAACAGGAAAACACAAACATTGCAAGACAAGGACTGAGATCCGAGGAGGAGTCCCATGACTTACCTTCTTTATGGATCCTCAAAGTTCACCAAGGGAAATTTACAATCCTCTAGCTTGCCGTGCACTACTCTATTTTCTTTTCTTCTTTTTATTTTTTTTTTAAGTCATATCGGAGAAAAAGCATCAGTTTTCAAAGGTTCCATGTATTTGATCTTCCAGCACCAGCAAAAACGTGTCCAAGAGACTCCGCCAAAAAGTAAGCCAAAAACTCATCAAAGGCAAGAGCAGAAGGGGGAGTGGGGAAGCAAGGAGGTGGCGAAAGGCGGGGGGTGGGGGCTACTGACTGTGAGCCCAAGTGCCCAGAGAATATTGTCACGCTGTTGAAATCTCCTACTGTATGAAATACCTGCTTTGGTTGCCACACTAACACACACACACACACGGACACTCACACATTCTCTTTCATGCAAAAGCAGGCACCCACACTCACAAACACACACAAACACACGCACGCACTCACACAAACCAGTGTAATGAAAACTGTCAGTAGTAACCTCCAAGAGCTGCTGTGTGCTGCAGATGGTACGGCTCACTGTTACCTTCCCAGATCTGTGAAGGATCAAATGAACATCCAAAATCAGGGGGGCCCCAGGACTAGGTAGATTCCAGATCCCTCTCCACCAGGCAGATGCATCAAGCCAGGAGCAGGTCAATCAGCAGAGGTGTCTGCTTGCAGGGTGCCCCGGATTATGGCAAGGTTATTAATCTTGATGTGCTGCATCCCCCACCCCCAACATTCGGCAGCCTGCATTGAGATGATTGCCAGAGCTGTGTCTGTCCCTGTTCTACTGCATTTGCTCAGCCCTCTGATGCTGCAAGTGAGACACGGTGGAGGCAAGAATACTAATAAGGTGGTTAGCTACAGTTTCTTCAAGGCAGTCGGCATACAGTACAGTAAATGTGTACTTCCCAGTGCTCCGTGTGTGAGCCTGCGTGTCTGCAGGGAGGGCAGTGAATCCATCTCCGGCCAGAAGACGAAATGGTTTGTATCCTGCCTGGGAGAACTATATCATCATCGGAATCATCACTGTCCTGCAACGGCATTGTCTATGACAGTATTTTGCTTGGGATAAAGAAGGGGGTTTAATGGTTTAGAAGCCTAGAGCTGGCATTTAGAAGTGAAAAAAAAAAAAAAAAAAAAAACTGGGGAGACAAATTAGCTTTATAAATAAGATCCAAGGAGACTGAGGCAAAATTTTAACATGCAGCTTCCCTGGCTGTTAAATGGAAAAACAAAGCAATTTCAAAAACCAGCTCCAGACTATAAATCTTGGAGCTGGCAACAAGTATCTGAATTTGACTGATGGGACTGTAGATAAATGGATTCCTGGTAATATAAAAAGTTTGCTCATGCCTTCTGCTTCATAGCCATGGATCCGATGTGTACAGCAATTTAGGCATAGTTCATTCATTTTTAAACATGAATTTTGACTTGACACCTGCACTGTTTTACTTTAATGTACACTTTTTAATCACATAGCTATCAAATTATAGAGAACATCTGTGTGGGACAGCATCACTAGAGGGATTGGTTGACAATTGTCCTTCGTAAGCATTATAATACATAACATTTTTACCTGAAACAAGCTTAAAGTTTTCAGAAAAACAGTACACATCTCTTTTAGTACCAAGCAATGAAATTAAAATACATATGTAAGATGCTAAATAATTAGCCCTAGAATGCTAAATTTTCTGCTTCTATAATTCAGTTTCATATTAAAATACCTTTTCTTTAGTTCAAGACACTCACTATATTATTTAAGTTGAAATAAATTGGTATCATCTGGAAAAGTATTGGACAGTTGGAGAAGGCAGATAAAGGGGAATTATAGAGCAGTGTAATACCAAGTATTGCCAGCAGATGTCACAAAAGAAAACGCAGGTAAAATAATTCTTCCAAGAACAGCAAGCATTTAATCTGATTCAGTAAACACAGCTCTTAATAAAATTGATGGGACTAATAAAAAATACTGAATTTTTATAAAATCTTAAGGTGCAAATAAGAAATTAGAGAGTAACTTGCCCTTTATATTTTTCCAAATGTCCCTCTCAAATCACCATTTTTCATAACTCTGGCAGACTTTCTATTATTAATACTGGAAAAAAATACTATGCCATTAACTTAAGATTCGATTTGCATATAATACTATTTCTATCAGTGATTTTCTTTTGTTCTATAAAGTATATCATTCAATACATTGTATGTAATATAGCAGCTACTAGATCAAACTCCAAAACAGTTTGTAAATTGGATGAATAAAATTACTCTCTAAAAATTAGTTTGAAAGAATTATTCATGTTTAGGAGTCAAACATTAATAAAAAGTGACACATACGTAGAATGTACAAAGAATTTTGGTTGGTCTTTATCAATTCTATTTATGTTAATGTGTGAAATGTTTAAAAGAATCTAGCATATCATCTTAGCCTTCATTTAGTTAAATATAATTCATGGGTACACACCAACTCACAGCACTAATTGGCAAAATTGTCAGTAAAATATAGTGTTAAAAATTGCCCTTTGGAATGCAGATAGATCTACGTTCAAATTTTAGTTTTTCCTTATATAGGGTGGTTAGTTTCTACAAGTCATACATGTTTGTCTTTTGCTGGGGTGGGGGTATGCTTTGTGTCTCTCTTTTTAAATTTTTTACTGTCACTTGAAAGCAGGACACCAATATGTACCTAGTAGGATTATTGTGAGGACTGGAATTAATTAATATTTACTATGTGCTTACCATGTCTCCTGACACATAATAAGTGATCAGTGCCATATATGTCTTATAAATAAAGTAGATATTTGATTTTTACTATGTTAATCTGGCTTTGTGGACCACCAAATGAAAGAGGACGAATCATTTAATCAATCCTTTTGATGTTGAAGATGTATTTTTAAATTTGTTTTATTTTATTTTTTAGAGATGAAGTCTTGCTCTGTCGCCCAGGCTGGAGTGCCAGTAGTGCGATCATGATTCACTGCAGCCTCCGCCTCCCGGGTTCCAGAGATTCTCCTGCTTCAGACTCCCAGGTAGCTGGAATTACAGGCACATACCACCATGCCTGGCTAATTTTTGTATTTTTAGTAGAGATAGGGTTTCACCATGTTGGCCAGGCTGGTCTCGAACCCCTGACCTCAGGTAATCCACCCACTTCAGCCTCCCAAAGTGCTAGGGTTACAGGCTTGATCCACCGCCCCCAGCCTTTAAATTAATTTTTACAAAGAGTTGGTTTGATCTTGATTTTGTAAACCTATAGTTATATACCATTTGACCACTCTTTAAAAGTTTGTTATATGCATCCTAGTAAGCCCTCTGTGTCCATGGTCCCACATGCATAAAATATTTTTTTAAATAACAATGAAATAATAAAAAGAACACAAATTTTAAAAAGCAATATAGCAAATACTTACATTGTATTAGGCATTTTAAGTTACCTAGAGATTATTTATGAAGGATGTACATAAGTGATATGCAAATACTACCCCATTTAAAATAAGGTATTTGAGCAATCATGGATTTTGATATACAGAGGAGGCATCCTGGAACCAATCCCCATGAATATGTAGGGATGACTGTATATGCATTTTGCTTTATATGTGTATCCTAAGACTCAATAGGAAAGGGAAAACACTTTCTTGATTGTCTGATATCTTGACTCAAACAGGGTATTTGGAAAGAAATCTAATGGCAACTCACTGCTTCCTCATCAAGACTTGTTTGAAGCCAATAGTGTCACCAAGCACTAAAGTATTGGTACTTAAAAAAGTACTATGTGCTTCTGCTTAGGTTCCCCCAAATTTATGTGTTGAAGCCCTAATCCCGAGTGCTATGATATTTGGAAGTGGGGATCAATAAGATTCAAGACAAACTATTCCAAAATATGGCACCTTGACATTTAAGAAAATGACAGAAACAGAAAGGTCACTCTCACTTTCCTCTTCCCTTCTCCCCTGAAACTGGCCGTAAAATCTAGCTAGTCTTACCCAAAAGTAGGTCATAAAACCTTCATTCCAGCAGGCCCCTCCCTATAAGCTGAGAAAAGAGAAATTGTGAGAAACTCTTGTCCTTGTAAACACAGAGATGCCAAGAAGAATCTGAACAAACGGGCCTAAGTTCTCTCCACTTCATTACCTTTAAATCTCACCCTTTTTCTCCAGTCATTCTTCTACATGACTGTATACCATTCATGAAACATAAACATAAATATACACAAATTTCCCTATTTGGGTCTTCATTTCTGAAGGATCCCATGTCACCTGAAATGTATTCAATACAGGTATATGTTTTCATCTTGTTAATGTGTTGTTTGATATAGGGACCTCAGCCATAAACATTGTAATGAGTGAGGAAAAAATATTATTTTCCTTCCCTACAAGGGTCTTTGGGAGTTAATTAGGTCATAAGAATAGAGCCCTCTCAAGTAGGATTAGTGCCTCTTAATAAGGCATGTGGGAGAGTAAATCTCTCTCTCTGCCATGTTAGAATGCAACAAGAAGGTATCTGTTCAACCAGGAAGAGAACCCTCACCAGAAGCCAAATCAGCAGGTGATACCTTGATCTTTGAATTTCCAGGCTCCATAACTATAAAAAATAAATTTCTGTTGTTTAAGCTGCCCAGCTAAGATACAAGGTTAAAAAGAAAAAGAAAATAGTTACAGTTTCTTAATCAGAAATTGAATGACAGACTACAGCAGATTATCATTTTTAAATGGATGCTTGGATATTGAATTTTTTAGCTACTGATCATTGGACAATTATTAGCAATACAATAAGTACTTTTTGAGGGAAAGGAATACCAAGAAGGTGGCTACAGGGCATCAGTTTTAAGTAAATTCCTTCTGGGTCTCTTGAAGAATTGTGTTAGACTAAAAATGTGTGTTATAAACAGTAAGCCTATTGTTCTTCATCCAGCATCCTAAAACTCCATGGTGGGTTGAATAATCTGTATATTAAAGTTGAAAAAAGGTTTCTTTGACATTAGATTGCTATGTAAGATTAAATACATCTCCTCCCTCATTCCAAGAAAGCTTAGTGTCATCAGTAGTCCTCTAGGTATATTATGAAGATCAGACATATGGTAATATATTAATTTCAGGAAAGAAGAGCACTTGTGAGTTCCTTTCTTTCCTCATATGCAAAATATTAAAAATTAAAATAATTTTAAAAATTAAAAAAAAGTATTTTCTAGAAGATGTTAGTAATAGAAAACATCAACTTTGAAAAAAAAAAAGTCCAGATAATCTGGGACTTTTGAACAGTATGTTTGAATTAAGGAAGAAGAAATGCATCTAAATCCACATTATTGAAAAATTCTAAATTTGTCTGAGATAAAAAGTAATCACCTACTACAGACAGCAGATAAATACATGACTTTAATATGAATATGTTTTATTTTGAGGGAATCAATACTGAGTATGAAAGATCCCACCACCATCAATATGAGCAGATTTCTCTTCCAATGTATACATAAAAATTTCAATTTTGGAGTTTCTTTTAGCTTAGTTTACAATATGCCACTCATGTTTCTGCTTGCGATCTGTACCATAGACTAAGAAGCCTGAAACAGAAACTTAAATTAGTATTTGCTCCCTCATTGGCTTATTGTAAAATCAGTTTGCCTGAAATTCAAGTTTTCTGAATTCATATAATAGCCTAAAAGATTATATTCTATTATTTCTTCTCTTGAAATTGTCATTAATTACATATTGAATTAAACTTGGGTTTTTTATTTAAAGGGTTTTAACCAGTTACTGGGGGTTGGACATTATTATATTCCTCAAATTACTTAGCCTTTCTATTTATATCTAGAAATTGCAAACTTAGATAAGTCCAGCATAAATGCTGAGTTATTTGGATCAATTTCTCCATGAAGTTGGCCTTGAACTTTATAATTACTTTATCTTATAAATCAAAAGAATATTTATTTAATCAATTTTCACTTAACATTTATTATTTTATATGCATTATATACATCTTAAAAGAACGTTTTTTATGTCCTATGTCGTTTTTGTTTCCTAAAGAGAGCCTAACACAAGTCCCTCCAAGCCTCAGGTAACAGATAGTATTTTAGAGTTGTTACTAATAAAAAAACATGCTAGATATCATTCCATTTAGAAACTTTATACAGCATGTCATGGACTGTGGCTCTCCTTACCACTTCAGGCTCTAAATGGACTAATAATAGTCGGTGTGTAGATTGCCTGCAGTTGAAACCTACTATGTCATTAGCTATTCGCCAATTCATAATAATTTTGTATTATTATTTTAATATCTGTGAAATCTATAGTGATTCTCTCTCTCATTTCTGATATTAGAAATTTGTACATTCTCTTTATCAGCCTGGCTAGAGATATATAAATTTTACAGGGAGTCAGCTTTTTAATTGATTTTTCGGTTTTTAATTTCACTGACTTCTGTCTTTATTAATTTTTTTTCTTCTGTTTACTTTGGGTTCTATCTTCTCTTGTTTTTCTACATTGTTAAATATGGGGCCATTGATTTGAGACCTTTCTTTTCTAATGTAAGCTTTCACTGCAATAAATTTTCCTCTAAAAACTGTGTAGGCTGCATTCCACAAATTCTACTATGTTGTGTTTTCATTTTTGTTTGGTTCAAAATAGTTTTTAATTTTTCATTTGGTCTCTTCTTTATACCATGGTTTATTTATGTGTGTTATTTAATTTCCAAATATTTGGGAATTTTCCATATATCCTTCTGTTATGGATTTCTCTTATTAATTCCATTGTGATCAGAGATTATTCTTTGTAGGAACTGAATTCTGTGAAATTTATTAAGACTTGCTTTGTGACTCAAAATATGGCATAACTTGGTATATGCTACCTGGTAGTCTTAAAAATAATGTGTGTTCTACTGTGGTTAAGTGAAGCATTCTATAAATGTCAGTTACAACAAGTTGGTGGGTAATGCGGTTTAGTTTCTTTATACTCTTAATAATTTTCTATCTACTTGTATTATCAAAATCCTTCACCATAATCATAGATTTACTAGGTTTACCTGGTTTTGCTTTGGAAATTTTGGAGCTCTGTTAGTAGACACATACATGTTGAGAATTAAATACTCATTATTAAATAATTATGAAATGACCCTCTTTTTCACTGGTAACTTTTTAAATAAAATTTACTTTATCTGGCAATGATACAGCCATATCGATTTTTTTTTTATTACTATAGCCTATCTCTATTTGCATCCTTTTACTTTCAACCTACGTGCATCTTTATTTAAAGTAAGTTTCTTTTGATCAACACATAGTTGTGTCTTGCTTTTTTATACAATATCACATACCTAATATTTAATTAGGAATGATTAGATCATTTAAGTTTATTGTAATTACTGATAAAGCTGGGTTAGAATCTACTGGCTGGCCACTTCTACTTACGTGTTTGATCTATTTTTTTGTTTCCATTTACTTATTTTTCTACTTTTGTTAGTTTACTTGGCAGTGTCCTTTTTTTTTTAATTCTTTTTATTTATTTATTTATTTATTTTTCTCTTGAGACAGGTCTCACTCTGTCGCCCATGCTGGAGTGCAGTGGTGTGATCTCAGCTCACTGCAACCTCCACCTCCTGAGTTCAAGGGATCCTTGTGTCTCAGCCATCCAAGTGGCTGGGATTACAGGCATGCACCACGAGGCCCAGCTAATTTTTGTATTTTTAGTAGAGATGGGGTTTCAACATGTTGGCCAGGCCGGTCTCCAATGCCTGACCTCAAGTGACCCACTTGCCTCGGCCTCCCAAAGTGCTGGGATTACAGGCGTTAGTCACTGCACCCGGTCTATTCTTTTCTTTCTTTAGGGCGAAAGGTTGTTGTAGGATTTATACTATATACCTTTAAGTTATAGCCTCCCTTCAAGTAATATAATACCATTTTATGTAGACTGTAAGTATACAACAGTATTTCCCCTCTTCTGGACTTATATATTATTATCATATGTCTTATTTCCACATTTGTTATGAACCAAATAATATATTAAAATTATTTTTCTTTAGTCAATTGACTTTTTAAAATGACTTAAAAATAAGAAAAATAATTGATATTTACTGACATATCATAATTACAATTTCCTGTGCTCTTCATTCATATCTATACATATAGATTCCCATCTGTTAACATGTTTCTTCTGCCTGAAGAACCTCCTTTAACATACTTTGGAACAGCTGGTGATGAATTTTTTCAGCTTTTGTGTGTCTGAAAAAGCATTTGGTCCATTGTCTTCTTGCTTTCATTATTAAAAAAGAAAGAAAGAAAGGTTCTGCTGTTATTGTTCCTCTGTATACTATGGTTCTTTTTACTCTGAGGATGTTTCAATTTTTTTTTCTTTTTCTCCATATTTTTTTAAGTAATTTAATGATGAGGTTCTTTATTGTGGTTTTCTGCAGGTTTATATTATTCAGATTTCAATGAGCTTCCTGAATCTTTGAGTTTACGATTTTTATCAACATTTTTAAAATTTAGACATTATTTCTTCATATCATTTACCTGTCTCTATTCTCTCTTTTTGGTGACTGCAATTTACATGCATGGTAGGCAGTTTATCACTTAATGTCTTACATCCCACTGATAAATTTTTCTCTTTTTCATGTCTTTTTTCTGTGTTTAATTTTTGATATTTCTATTGCTAAATCTTCAAATACATGTATTTTTGCTTCTGTAGTAACAAATATGCTATTAATTCTGTTGTGTATATTTTAAATCTCAAATATTATAGTTTTCATCTACAGAGATTATTCTGGATCTTTTTGAAGTCTTCCATTCCTCTCTTTAACTTGTTTATATTTTCATTTACTTTCTTGAAAATACAAAACATATTTATAGTATATAATTTAATGTTCTCTACTAAATCTTTCATCTCCATTATTTCTCAAATGGTTGTAGTTAATTATCTTTCCCCATCACTGTGGGTTATAAATCACTATTTTCTAAGCATGTCTGATAATTCTGGTTGTATGTTAACAATTTTTAATTTTATGTTATTGGATGTTGATTTTTAAAATATGATTCTTAGGGTTTGCTCTGGAACACAGTTATTTGGAAGATGTTCAAATTTAAGCTTTGTCAGGCAAGACCAGAGAAGCCTTAGTCTAAGGCTAACTGTTCCCCACGACTGAGGCAATGCCCCACTGTGTACTCTGTCTGATGTTCATGTCTTACAAAGTTTTTCCCTCTCTGACTGGTGGGAACATAAAATATTTCTGGCTCCACGTGAGCTTTTGAAAGCCACACCCTCTACGAGGGATCTCCATATTCATGCTCCTAATAAAACTAGAAATTTTCTCTTATTTAATCAAATTCCATATGAAAGCACCATTCATGGAATAGAAGATGAAGTATTAGGCACACACTCACATATATTCTGAATTTTCTTTACTGTCTGAGAATTCCAATCATTAAAGTGGTCTACTAGTTTTTTTTTTTTAATAAGAAAGAAAGAGAGTTTAAAAGTGGTAACTTACTCCAAAAAAGTTTCAGCAGCTTTGAGAACAAAGTTCTATATTTAAAAGCTATCTCTAACTTTGAGAAGCAACCTTTACAAGAAGGCAGTATTAAAAACTTTCAGGATTCTGTCGTAAATTGAACTGCTTCCATGAGAATACCCATCTGAGAGAAAAGACAAAATGGATCTGGGGAATAATTAAACACTGAAATAGACAAAAAATTGTCATTTTTCCCTAGTACTGCCTCCAACTACTACAGTTCAGGGTATCCTCACATTTACTTCTCTTCAAGAAAGAAAGAAAGAAAAAATACATGTGTTTAAATCCAGGAACCAAGCTATGATGTTAGGAACTTTTATGTATGTAGAAAATAGCATTTTTTAACTTTCTAGTGTTTTGGATTTTTTAATATATATTCTTCCTAGGATGATGGTTATTTCTCATCTGGGAGAACCCTTCACCATCTACCCTCCTCACACCACTCCAGGCCTTGGGTAGTTGTCTTACATCAGCTCTTTCATCAGCTCTTTCGAGGTTGTAGACAGTAATGTTTGCCTTTTCTTGGCATTCTTTCTATTGGATCTCTTTTTGTGGCTTCACCAGACCATAAAAAAGGGGCCAAATAAATCATTTCATTTGACTAAATTGAGAAGTTTAGCTAAATGAGTACAAGTAGATAACAAGCATCTTACAAAGTCTAACCCTTCAATTCCACGCACCAAGGCTTGGGGAGATTACTCAAGGGTTTTGACATCAAATACTAGTAATTATAAGCAGGGAGTTCAATTTTCTTGGAGATTCTCCTACACTTGCTTCTAACTCAAAAGTATAACATAAGTTGAAGTTATGTCATATGAGGGAAGTGAGAGAGCTTTTGGTCTTCTTCAGTATCATGAATATTAGAATGAATTCTAAGTTAATTATACTTCTGGCTTTTTGATTGACACTTTGAATAGCTCTGTCATGTTGACTAATAAAAATACATATGCTAATATATAACTTTTAGAGTTAGAAAAACTAGTAGGAAATATCTGCCTTTACCTCAGGAAGATTGAGTTTTGTCTGTACACACACATACATCAACTGTTGTACCCATCCATATAAGAAGAGGTTCATTCTCCTAAAAAACCATGAACACCTATAGGGAATGGGGCTCATTACTTTGGTAATGCTCATTCAGTTACCTTCCATCAAATGCAGTTTCCAGCATAATATATATATTATATTGTATTTTCCATCACTTTCAGCTTTAAAACTAGTGCTTGTGAAAAGCTGTGATGGCCTGAATGACTCAAGGTCTGTACATCACAAAAGTGCACTTTTTGTTATGGTGAGGAGAAAAAGCCTCTTCTGTATAGCTTCCTTGATCATCCTATGGTGTGGCTGCGGAAAGGAATTTGGGGCATCTTTTATCTTCCTTTGTTTTATCCAGACAATTAGCTAGAAAGCTGTTTGCCCTCAGCTAATTCTAAAGGATCCATCCAATCCTATGCTCCAAAAGCTGATCACTGCCAAAATATTTTCTTCCAAGGTCAATTTTTGGTGCTATGATTGCCACCTTCCCATTATTTTTAAGTAATGGAAAGGTAGATTTTTCTCATCAAAATTTGGCCAATAATTTCTACTGGAAATATGTCATTTAGAATTCTCTGTGATATAGTGGAATAAGAAATTCTAAGCATATTAGTGCTTCTGGGGGACATTTCAAACTAAAGAGAAATTGGAAAAAAAATTCACAGGTTATAATATGTGATTTCCACATAGTTTTGGTGTTAATTTTTGAAAAATCTGAGAAAAGATTACCCCCACCACACACACACACCTCCTTAATAGGTATAAGTAGCTAAGCCTCCATCAGTTAACAAATAATGTCATCTATCAAGGTCATGACCTATTTTTTGTGCCAGAATAATCCCTCAATGGTTTGGTTATTTTGAAGCTTTTTATAAGTATAACTCAACTGAGTCATTATATTTATATGATCATTAAACTAGGAGTCAAGTCTTTAAGGGTGAATAGCTGTGAGACATTAAGCAAATCTCTCTCTCTGTGTATCTTATTTCCTTATCAAAAGCTAAATGCCTGTAATGAACTATTTATATCACAGGCTTATGGTGGGAATCAAATATGATGATGCATATAAAAGATTTATAATACCATTATAATTGCTACCAAATACCATTATAAATATTACTATTAATATTATGACAAAAATTATATGCAAATTATTATTAGTAAGAGAACCATTTTCACATTGAAGTAAACTGTAAGAATAAACCTAAAGTATAATCTGAGCAAAAAGATTCCGTAACTACCATAGTGGATAGCCAGGATAAGGACCAGGGTTAGAAATAACTAGGCCATCACAGCATATCAAGAATATCTAAATATAGTTACCATGAAACTATTTTTTTGAATGTGATAATCATAACAAGTACGCCCAACATCGTAATAGTTCTATTTTTACCGAAACTTAACTGAATCTTTTCTCTGGATTCTGTTCTGATACAATGTACAAGAATCTGTCCATGTGACTATAGCTAAGGTCAATAGTATCAAAATATTACATCAGCTTGATCCAGGCTGACTTTCCTGTGTATATGTGTTTGTATATTGTGTGGGTTATAATATAGTCTCAAGCATAAATATTGATACCAAATTGGAAGTCATTGCATACTTTCTTTGGGAAGTTTTAACAAATGCACCATTTTGTCAGAGTGTACTTTGGGTGTACAATCATCCCTTGGTGTCTGTTGGGGAATCATTTTGGGACCTCCTGTGAATATCAAATCCGAAAATGCTCAACTGCTTAATATAAAATTATTCAGTATTTGCATATAGCCTACACGAATCCTCTCATATACAGTAGTAAGTGCTCACTTAAGGATCTTGACAGGTTCTTAGAAACTGATTTTAAGTTAAATGGAATATAACAAAACCAATTTCACCATAGGCCAAGTGATATAAACAAGAGGAAACGTCTCATGGCATATTTCTAGTCACAGAATCATCACCAAACTTCTAAACAAAGACCCAAAACACTTTTAATACTAAACGCTGAAATAAATGCGAGCTAAACACACATTTAAGAAAGATCAGTCCAGATCAGTGACTCACACATGTAATCCTAGCACTTTGGGAGCCTGAAGCAGGAGGATCACTTGAGGACAGGAGTTTGTTACCAGCCTGGACAACATAGTGAAACTCCATCTCTGAAAAAAAAAAAAGAAAGAAAAAAAAAAATGCATACACACACACACACACACACATATATGTGCAGAGCATGGTAGTACATGCCTGTAGTCCTAGCTTTTCAGGAGACTGAGGTGGGAGGATTGCTGGAACATAGGAGGTCAGGGCTGCAATGAGCTGTGATCATGCTGCTGTACTCCAGCCTGGGAAACAGAGGAAGACCTTGTCTCAAAGGAAAAAATGAAAGAAAGATGAATAAAAAGTGAGATTGTTTACCCAATTTTTGGTGAATCAGTGAGTGACAGCAGTTGTGGTGGTGGTGGGTTAAACCAAGTAATCAATGCTTGTGGAGTGAAAATTGAAAGGATCACCTCCTCCCACAACACAGTTCAAAAACAACCACAAAACTGGCAGGCTTGCTGACTGTTTCTGTACCATATTTTTTAACTTTTATACATTTGTATGGTTATCATCTACTTTCCAAATTTTTATGTGACAATAATTTGTATCCATTTATTCATTTTCCAAACTGCTTATTTCAGTTCAAAGTCTTGGGTGGCCAGAGCCTGTTCTGGCAGCTCAGGCAGCAAAGAGGAAACTCACCCCAAACCAGACACTATTCTACTGCAGGGAGCACTCACATATTCACATACACACTCACACGCCTTCCCACCACACACTACGACCATTCAGACATGCCAAGCATCCTAACATGCACATCTTTGAGGAGAAACTTGAGTACCCAGAGAAAATCCAGGCAGATTTGGGGGAAAACGTACAGTGTACACAGAAAGTGACACTGGCCAGGAAGCAATTATTATTTTTCTCATCAACATTATAATGAAAAGATGCTGAAGGAAATTACATTATTCAAAGAGCTGCTGTGCTCTAAATAATTTCTAGATTACTTATAATACTTAATACAATGCAAATGTTATGTAAATCATTGTTTTACTGTATTGTTTAGGGAATAATGACAAGAAAAAACATATGCCTACCTAACCATTAGAGGACTAACTACATTTTCTTTCTTTTTTTTTTTTTAAAGGATATTATTTTGTTTTTATTTTTAAAAGCCATATACACATATATATTTACATAGGCAAATTCTGAAAAGATACACATCAAGTAGTTGTCATTTCTTTGAGGAAATGAGTTTTTTTTTTTTTTTTTAATTGCATTTTAGGTTTTGGGGTACATGTGAAAAACATGCAAGGTTGTTGCATAGGTGCATATGTGGCAGTGTGATTTGCTGCCTTCCTCCTCTTCACCTATATCTGGCATTTCTCCCCATGCTATCCCTCCCTAACTCCCCACCCCCCATCCCCACCACTGCCCCCCAACAGACCCCAGTGTATATTGCTCCCCTCCCTGTGTCCATGTGTTCTCCTTGTTCAACACCCGCCTATGAGTGAGAACATGTGGTGTTTGATTTTGTGTTCTGGTGTCAGTTTGCTGAGAATGATGGTTTCCAGGTTCATCCATGTCCCTACAAAGGACGTGAACTCCTTGTTTTTAATGGCTGCATAATATTCCATGGTGTATATGTGCCACATTTTTCCTGTCCAGTCTATCATCGATGGGCATTTGGGTTGGTTCCAGGTCTTTGCTATTGTAAACTGTGCTGCAATGAACATTCGTGTGCATGTGTCCTTATAGTAGAACGATTTATAATCCTTTGGATATATGCCCAGTAATGGGATTGCTGGGTCAAATGGAATTTCTATTTCTAGGTCCTTGAGGAATCGCCACACTGTTTTCCACAGTGGTTGAACTAATTTACACTCCCACCAACAGTGTAAAAGTGTTCCTATTTCTCCACATCCTCTCCAGCATCTGTTTTCTCCAGATTTTTTAATGATCGCCATTCTAACTGGCGTGAGATGGTATCTCAATGTAGTTTTGATTTGCATTTCTCTAATGACCAGTGATGATGAGCATTTTTTCATATGTTTGTTGGCCTCATGTATGTCTTCTTTTGTAAAGTATCTGTTCATGTCCTTCACCCATTTTTGAATGGGCTTGTTTGTTTTTTTCTTGTAAATCTTTTTTAGCTCGTTGTAAATTCTACATATCAGCCCTTTGTCAGACGGGTAGGCTGCAAAAATTTTTTCCCATTCTGTTGGTTGCCGATTCACTCTATTGACTGTTTCTTTTGCCGTGCAGAAGCTGTGGAGTTTGATTAGGTCCCATTTGTCTATTTTGGCTTTTGTTGCCAATGCTTTTGGTGTTTTGGTTATAAAGTCCTTGCCTATGCCTATGTCCTGAATGGTTTTGCCTAGGTTTCCTTCTAGGATTTTTATGGTGTTAGGTCTTATGTTTAAGTCTTTAATCCATCTGGAGTCAATTTTAGTGTAAGGTGTCAGGAAGGGGTCGAGTTTCTGCTTTCTGCATATGGCTAGCCAGTTTTCCCAACACCACTTATTGAACAGGGAATCCTTTCCCCATTGCTTGTTTTTTTTCAGGTTTGTCAAAGATCGGGTGGCTGTAGATATGTTGTGTCGCCTCCGACACCTCTGTTCTGTTCCATTGGTCTATATCTCTGTTTTGGTACCAGTACCATGCTGTTTTGATTACTGTAGCCTTGAAGTAGAGTTTGATGTCCGGTAGTGTGATGCCTCCTGCTTTGTTCTTTTTGCTTAGAATTGACTTGGCTATGCGGGCTCTCTTTTGGTTCCATATGAAGTTTAAGGTGGTTTTTTCCAGTTCTGTGAGGAAGGTCATTGGTAGCTTGATGGGGATAGCATTGAATCTGTAAATTACTTTGGGCAGTATGGCCATTTTCATGATATTAATTCTTCCTAACCATGAACATGGAATGTTTCTCCATCTGTTTGTGTCCTCTCTTATTTCATTGAGCAGTGATTTGTAGTTCTCCTTGAAGAGGTCCTTTACGTTCCTTGTTAGTTGTATTCCTAGGTATTTTATTCTCTTTGTAGCAATTGTGAATGGCAGTTCGTTCTTGATTTGGCTCTCTTTAAGTCTGTTATTGGTGTATAGGAATGCTTGTGATTTTTGCACATTGATTTTGTATCCTGAGACTGCTGAAGTTGCTTATCAGTTTCAGGGGATTTTGGGCTGAGGTGATGGGGTCTTCTAGATATACAATCATGTCGTCTGCAAATAGAGACTATTTGACTTCCTCCTTTCCTAATTGAATACCCTTTATTTCTTTGTCTTGCCTGATTGCTCTGGCTAGAACTTCCAGTACTATATTGAATAGGAGTGGTGAGAGAGGGCATCCTTGTCTAGTGCCAGATTTCAAAGGGAATGCTTCCAGTTTTTGCCCATTCAGTATGATATTGGCTGTCGGTTTGTCATAAATAGCTTTTATTATTTTGAGATATGTTCCGTCGATACCTAGTTTATTGAGAGTTTTTAGCATAAAGGGCTGTTGAATTTTGTCAAAGGCCTTCTCTGCATCAATTGAGATAATCATGTGGTTTCTGTTTTTGGTTCTGTTTATGTGGTGAATTACATTTATAGACTTGCGTATATTGAACCAGCCTTGCATCCCCAGGATGAATCCTACTTGATCATGGTGGATAAGCTTTTTGATGTGCTGTTGTAATCGGCTTGCCAGTATTTTATTGAAGATTTTTGCATCTATGTTCATCATGGATATTGGTCTGTAGTTTTCTTTTTTTGTTGAGTCCCTGCCGGGTTTTGGTATTAGGATGATGTTGGTCTCATAAAATGATTTGGGAAGGATTCTCTCTTTTTGGATTATTTGGAATAGTTTCAGTAGGAATGGTACCAGTTCCTCTTTGTATGCCTGGTAGAATTCGGCTGTGAACCCATCTGGACCTGGGCTTTTTTTGGGTGGTAGGCTCTTAATTGCTGCCTCGACTTCAGACTTTGTTATTGGTCTATTCAGGGTTTTGACTTCTTCCTGGTTTAGGCATGAGAGGAGGCTACTGTCCAGGAATTTATCCATTTCTTCCAGGTTTTCTAATTTATGTGCATAGAGTTGTTTGTAATAATCTCTGATGATGGTTTGAATTTCTGTGGCATCTGTGGTGATATCCCCTTTATCATTTTTTATTGCATCTATTTGGTTATTCTCTCTTTTCTTTTTTATTAGTCTGGCTAGTGGTCTGTCTATTTTGTTGATCTTTTCAAAAAACCAGCTCCTGGATTTATTGATTTTTTGTAGGGTTTTTCGTGTCTCTATCTCCAATTCTGCTTTGATCTTAGTTATTTCTTGTCTTCTGCTAGGTTTTGAGTTTTTTTGATCTTGCTCCTCTAGCTCTTTCAATTTTGACGATAGGGTGTCAATTTTAGTTCTCTCCTTTCTTCTCATGTGGGCACCTATTGCTATATATTTTCCTCTAGAGTCTGCTTTAAATGTGTCCCAGAGATTCTGGTATGTGGTGTCTTCATTCTCGTTGGTTTCGAAGAACATCTTTATTTCTGCCTTCATTTCAGTGTTTATCCAGTCAACATTCAGGAGAAAGTTGTTCATTTTCCATGAGGCTGTGCGGTTCTGGGTTGGCTTCTGAATTCTGAGTTCTAACTTGATTGCACTGTGGTCTGAGAGACTGTTTGTTATGGTTTCCGTTCTTTTGCATTTGCTGAGGAGTGATTTACTTCCAATTATGTGGTCGATTTTAGAGTAGGTGTGATATGGTGCTGAGAAGAATGTATATTCTGTGGATTTGGGCTGGAGAGTTCTGTAAATGTCTATTAGGTTTGCTTGTTCCAGGTCTGAGTTCAAGTCCTGGATATCCTTATTAATTTTCTGTCTCGTTGATCTGTCTAATATTGACAATGGTGTGTTGAAGTCTCCCACTATTATTGTGTGGGAGTCTAAGTCTCTTTGCAAGTCTTTAAGAACTTGCCTTATGTATCTGGGTGCTCCTGTATTAGGTGCATATATATTTAGGATCGTTAGCTCTTCTTGTTGCATTGATCCTTTTACCATTATGTAATGTCCTTCTTTGTCTCTTTTGATCTTTGTTGCTTTAAAGTCTATTTTATCAGAGATGAGAATTGCAACTCCTGCTTTTTTTTGCTCTCCATTTACTTGGTAAATCTTCCTCCAACCCTTTATTTTGAGCCTTTGTGTATCCTTGCATGTGAGGTGGGTTTCCTGGATACAGCACACTGATGGGTTTTGGCTTTTTATCCAATTTGCCAGTCTGTGTCTTTTGATTGGGGCATTTAGTCCATTTACATTTAGGGTTAATATCGTTATGTGTGAATTTGATCCTGTCATTTTGATGCTAGCTGGCTGTTTTGCCCATTGGTTGATGCAGATTCTTCATTGTGTTGCTGCTCTTTACCATTTCGTGTGTTTTTGGAGTGGCTGGTGCTGGTTGTTTTTTTCTATGTGTAGTGTCTCCTTCAGGAGCTCTTGTAAAGCTGGTCTGGTGGTGTTGAAATCTGTGAGTACTTGCTTGTTCACAAAGGATTTTATTTTTCCTTCACTTATGAAGCTTAGTTTGGCTGGATATGAAATTCTGGGTTGAAAATTCTTTTCTTTAAGGATGTTGAATATCGACCCCCACTCTCTTCTGGCCTGTAGGGTTTCTGCTGAGAGATCTGCTGTGAGTCTGATGGGTTTCCCTTTGTGGGTAACCCGACCTTTCTCTCTGGCTGCCCTTAGTATTTTCTCCTTCATTTCAACCCTGGTGAATCTGATGATTATGTGCCTTGGGGTTGCTCTTCTAGAGGAATATCTTTGTGGTGTTCTCTGTATTTTCTGGACTTGAATATTGGCCTGCCTTGCTAGGTTGGAGAAGTTTTCCTGGATAATATCCTGAAGAGTATTTTCCAGCTTGGATGCATTCTCTTCGTCACATTCAGGTACACCTATCAAACGTAGATTAGGTCTTTTCACGTAGTCCCATATTTCTTGTTGACTCTGTTCATTCCTTTTTACCTTGTTTTCTCTAATCTTCCCTTCTCGTTTTATTTCATTGAGTTGATCTTCGACTTCTGATATCCTTTCTTCTGCTTGGTCAATTCGGCTGTTGAAACTTGTGCATGCTTCGCGAAGTTCTCGTGTTGTGTTTTTCAGCTCCATCAATTCACTCATATTCCTCTCTAAGTTATCCATTCTCGTTAGCATTTCATCAAGTCTTTTCTCAAGGTTCTTAGTTTCTTTGCATTGGGTTAGAACATGTTCTTTTAGCTCACGGAAGTTTCTTATTATCCATTTTCTGAAAGCTGATTCTGTCATTTCATCACACTCATTCTCCGTCCAGTCTTGTTCCCGTGCTGGTGAGGAGTTATGCTCCCTTGTAGGAGGAGAGGTGTTCTGGTTTTGGGTGTTTTCATCCTTTTTGCGCTGGTTTCTTTTCATCTTTGTGGATTTATCCGCCTATTGACTTTGTAGTTGCTGTCTTTCTGATTTTGGTAATTTTAAGTCTGCAGCAGCTGAACTCATAAACCCCCTTTTCTTCCCCCCAGGTGTTCTGGCCCAGGGAGTTAGGGCATTATGCTTTTCAGCTGTGTTGCTACCGTTTTCCCTGCCCACAAGGTAGCAGTCTAGTCACACTCAGCCTGCAGAGGCTTCACTGAGCTGCTGTGGGCTCTGCCCAGCTTCCGTGTGAGCTTCCCTGCAGTCCTGTTTATATGGGTGTAGTTAGCACTGCTTCTGCTATGCTGGCCCACCCCTGTAGTGACGGAGTCTCTGTAGTGGCGGGTTGTCTTGGTTACGGCAAATTGCCCCGGGAACTGCAGGGTGTTTCCCGATGGAGGACACCCCTCCCCCACAGTGCTGGACCTTCCCGAGTTCAGCCGTGTTTCCAGTGGCGCCCTCTTTGCCCGGGAATCTCTTGGCTTGCCTCCTTGCCTCAACTCCCCTTGCTGGCCCAGAGGGGACACGGTCTCGTTCACTTTGCTCAAGGAGCCACTGCTCCCTGCCCCCGGTGCAGGCCAAGCGGCTGCTCCGGTCCAACCAGCGGCACTGGGAACCCGTGGAGCCTCTCCGCCTGTGAATCTCCTGGTCAGTGGGCAGTTAAAATCCGCTGCCCTGTGTGCCACTGCGTCAGCCGAAGCAGCGGCTCTGAGATTCGTGGCACGCCCTTGCCCGGGGGTCTCCTGGCTTGACTCCCTGCTTCAGCTCCCCTTGCTGGCTCAGAGGGAACTCTGTCTCTCTTGCTCTGCATAAGAAGCCGCTGCCCCCCGCCCCAGGGCGTAGGCTGAGCAGCCACGCTGCTCAAACCAGTGGCGCTGGCGACCCGTGGGGCTTCTCCTCCTGTGAATCTCCTGGTCTGTGGGCAGTAAAAATCCGTCTGGAAATGCAGCGTCCACTCACCCTCTGCGCCTTCTCTCAGAGCTGCAATCCCGACTTCCTCCTAAGCGGCCATCTTGGCCTAACTACATTTTCAATCCAGATTGGTTTTACTCAAGGTTGGTTGAATCCGTGCATGTGGAACCCAGAGATAGAATGCCGGCTGTTCTTAGATTACAACAACTGGAATTATTTCTCATTTCCTGTTACTCCAAAAGGGAGAGTCAGTTTCGCAAAGTTTAATTTTTCCTATCCAATTTTATTGGATATCTACCCCATCCATCAGATGCTATGCAAAATGATGAAAATTGAGAGATGGGCATGATATAATTTCTGCTTTTAAGAAGCTTCAGATCAAGAAGAAAAAAATTATATCAAATAAATATGGACAGGAAAATATGTGATTACACTTTGAAATTGGTCAATGCTTTCCAGTTTTTATTAGCAACAATGTCAGATTATTTACATTCTCCTTCTTTGGGAGTAATTAATGCATGACTCTAATTGATTAAAAATTTTCCTAGGAGTACATTGACAACTGAAAATTAAAATGGCTTAAGTGAGAACTTTTTCACTTGTGTCAACAAGAGGTTGAACAACATATGTGCATGTGTGTATATATATATTTTATATATTTATATTTATTTATAGCTGGGAGTAGAAGAGAGGAGACATTTATTCATTCTCTTTTTTATCTCCATCTCTGTATGTTTATTTTTCTGCCTCTCTTTCTTCATTTCACTATTTATAACTCACTCTCTCTTCTTTTATTTATTCATCCATCAAATATTTACTGAATGATATTCTATGGAGAAACAAGGATGTACTAGGTAGAAAAGGTCTTGAACCTTGTAGAAAGCTCTAGTATGAGACCAAGAGTTTGATTCCCATCTCTACCACTTAGCAACCATGTGAATTTCAGCAAGTTACTAATATTCTTAGAGAAACTAATTTAAAAACATTTCAAGACTTAATATTCACATAATTTAGGTAAAATGTCAGCAAATAAGACTAGTTCAATAATTTTGGTTTAATATAAATAATCATGTTTTCTCTGAGTTATCATTATTAACAGTAGAATGCAAGTATACTGTATTAGTCCATTTTCATATTACTATAAATAATTGTCTAAGACTGGGTAATTTATAAAGGAAAGAGGTTTAGTTGACTCACAGTTCAGCATATCTGGGGAGGCCTCAGGAAACTTACAATCATGGGTGAGGACAAAGGGGAAGCAAGGCATCTTCTTCACAAGGCAGCAGGAAGAAGTGCTGAGCAAAGAGAGAAGAGTCCCTTATAAAAAAATCATTAGATCTTGTGAGAACTCATTCACTATCAAGAGAACAGCATGAGGGAAACTGCCCCCATGATTCAATTACCTCCACCTAGTCTCTCTCTTGACACATGGAGATTATGGGGATTATAATTTAAGATGAGATTTTTGGGGGAGACACAAAGCCTAACCATATCACATAAATTTTTATTCTACTTTGGTTTGTTATTTCTAAACTTACAGGTTTACTGATCAAATAAGCTAGTATTATTTCTACCTAAGGTATAATATTACAAAAAATTTACTTCGGGTTTAACAAAATTGAATAATTATTCTAACAAACTATATTTCAACAGTAATTATACTTTCTGGTATGTAAGTTTGAAGAGAACTCCCAAGATCTTTAGATAATTTAAAACCTTTGACTGTTACTAAATTGAGGTAATTAATGGGCATTCATTGGATATCTAGATAGAAGATTCATTAGGTATACAGGTGGAATTTCTAAGATAGAAATATTAAAATATTAGTTATAAAGCATAATTTTAAGTTAATATTCTTTTTGTCTCTTATATTAATATGGTGCCAAGAGGATATGCATTTTTGTGTTTGTTAATGTATTCATTTTTGCCATTTTGAGAAATTATAGTATAAGAAAGTATTTTGTTAGAGATAAAAGAGTATAGCTTTGTCTTAAAGTAAAATGACTGTTCAGAATGAGGAGGAGGAAAGTTTAAAGAAAAAAATACAATTTCAATTAATAAATTTGTAAAAAGTTCAAGAAAAGGGAATTTGTATTGGTCAATGTGTAAGATTTTCAAAAATGTTTGTGTTTTCTTTTTTTTTCTTGTTAACATACTGGTCTCTTAAGAGGTTCTAAAAGGTCTTTTTTTTTTTTAAATTTTCTGAGTAATCTGCCTGAAAAATAAAAATTATGTCTTCTCAGAATAAATTCTTATGTTTTATCTTGGTTTTATCATGTACTTTACTTTTTAAGATAACCAATACTCTCACTTTTGAAAGAACTAAGATATTTAACAATTAAATTGCCACCTATATTTACTTTTAAAATATTATATTGTCACTTTGATTAAATTGGAAGTCAAGTATTGTTTCTCACTAAACTGTGATCCTATAGTAATCAAATCTCCTTACAATTTTGATATTGTCCCTTTTCAAAACTAAATCTTAAATGATAGATTTTGCCCCTAAAACTGTCTTTGAGACAAAGAAGATAGACGGTGATATGATAGCATGTGCAGGGCATATTTTTAAGTATAGAACTTAGAAGAGTCATTCAGTCTTGCCACCTGTATCCTACACTCTAATAGATGTCAGCCTGCTTGGTTTTAACAACAGGTAAAAGAAACATTGCCTTGTGCTCTCAAGCAATTCGCCACCCTAAATTATCAGATCCCATTAAATTATAGGTTTTACTCATGAAAAAGTTGTTCTGTTGTGTTTGAAAGATTTCAAATGTTTCTCTCCATCTGCATGAACATGCCCCCTCTTTTTTTTTCCTTTGTGAAATTTTAAGGTGCACATCCAGGAATGAGTGGGATGCTAGAGTGATTTTTCTCTCCATAACTCTGCATGACCAAGTCCCTATCTTTCTTCAGTTTCTATTTAATCTTTATTTTATTAGATCTTGCCCAGTCACTCTACACAAAACGGCAATCCCTCCTTCTATGCAACTTTCCTCCTACCACCACATATATGTACCCATTGCCTATCTCCTAAACCTTTCTTATTTCCCTGATACTTACTGCCAGCTTACATGTTTGTTTTATGTTTACTACAAAACTTTCCTCACTGGAACATAAGCTCTTTGAGAGGAGGAACATTTGTCTATTTGAGTGCCTGCTAAGTGCCTAGTTCCTAGAACAGAAACTGGCAAATTATAGGCGCTCAATACATACTGGTTGAATCAATCAAAGATATATTAACTACTCATTAGAGGACATTACACTTAGGACTATATGAAAATATATGAAACACACCTCTTGCCTTCAGAAAATAGGATGGAACAAAGAAACCATTAAAGTTCAGAATTTAGAGGACTGAAATCTGGAGAGGTAAGAAAATGTGTCATAGGTGTACCTGTGTATGGACAGAGGGGCTCTGAGGATATGACAAAATGAGAGGGAAATAGTAGGACATAATGTAGCAGATTTAAGAAATGATGTAATCAGAGTGCAATAGAAAGTCTGGCTATTTTTTCATTTATTTATTGAATACTCACTGCATAATCACCACTGTACTAAGCTCAGAAAGGATGAAATCTATCTGATGATTTCACAGACAAGTGGGAGAAAGAGACAAGAAAATAGATGTTAACATTTTAGTGATAAGTCCTATAATAGATTATAACAATGCATAAATATTGTTATTGTAACACCTTACAACTGAATTCCCTCTAGGGAAGAACTTGACCTAGGGGAGTTGTACTGATAAGCTGCTTAGGATAATGCATGATGCATTTGAGTTGCATTCATATTGTTCTATGTATCAACAGTTGATTCCTTTTTACTGCTGAGTCATAGTCCATTGTGTGGATGTATCATAGTTTCCTTATCCACTAACCACTAGATTATTTGGGTTGTTTTTGCTTTTTAACAATTATTAATAAAGCCATTATCAGCATTTGAGTGTTAATTTTTGTGTGAACATAAATTTGGATTTCTCTTGAGTAAAGATTCATATGTTAACATAAGTGTATGTTTAACTATGTGAAATGCTGCCAAACTGTTTTCCATCTTGATTTCTTACTTTTAGGCACCAGAACTTTCAAAGAATAAATTTCTGGTTTTTTGTTTGTTTGTTTTTTGTTTTTGCTTTTCTCAGCCTCCCTTAAAGGGTTTGGCTGTGTCCCCATCCAAATCTCATCTTGATTTGTAGCTCCCATAATTGCCACACACAGTACGAGAGACCTGGTGGGAGATAATTGAATCATGGGGGCGGTTTCCCACATACTGTTCTCATGGCAGTGAATAGGTCTCACAAGATCTGATGGTTTTATGAGGGGTTTTCCCTTTTGCTTGACTCTCATTCTCTCTTGCCTGCCACCAGGTAAGATGTGCCTTTCGCCTTCTGCCATGATTGTGAGGCCTCCCCAGTCACATGGAACTGTGAGTCCATTAAACCTCTTTTTCTTTACAAATTACCCAATCTCAAGTATGTCTTTATCAGTAGCATGAAAACAGACTAACACACACCCAGTTTGTGGCAATTTTTGATGGCAGGCTTAGGAGACTAATCCACCTAATAATGATGTTAATCACCTTTACATATGCTTGCCATCTGAGTATCTTCTTTGGTGAAATGTCTCTATAGTTCTGCTTTTTTTTTTTTTTTTCAAATAACTTGGATTGCTTGTTTTCTTATTATTGGGTTTTAAAATTCCATATAGGTTCAGACACAAATTCGTTATCAGCTATATAATTTTAAAACCTTGTCTCCCAGTCTGTGACTTGTCTTTTTACTTTCTCAATGGTATTTTTCACAAATTATGTTTAAATTATAATACAATTTAATTATCTTATTTTTTTCTTTTTTGAGCAGTGATTTTGGTGACTTATCTAAGAATATGTTGTGCAAAATCTAAGAATCACCAAGATTTTCTCTTTTGTTTCCTTACAGAAGTCTTATGATTTTAGGTTTTGCAGTGAAAGGTTTTATACAGGTTGACTCAATAGTTTGGAAGGTCTGAAGTATGAGTTGAAGTTAATTTCTTTTTTCTTGCGTAGAGTCTTCCAGTTTTTCTAGCATCATTGGTTGAAAAGATTACCTTTTTTTCTTTGAATTATTTTAGCAACTTTGTCAAAAATTAATTGTGTGTGTATGTGTATATATATACATGTGGATATACTCCATTTTTCTACATATCAATCCTTCCACAAAAACACAATTATGATGACTGTAGCTTAATATATAAAAAGTTTGAAGTCAGGTAAAGCAAGTCTTACAGAATTCTTCCTCGTTATCAGAATGGGTTAACTATTCTATTTCCTTTGACATCCAAGTATATTTAATAATTAGCTTGTTGATTTCTAGTTAAAAATCCTGCTAGAATTTTGTTCAAAATTGCACTAAATCTAAAAATCAACCTAGGGAGAACTGTCATCTTAAAAGTGAACATAGCATATCTTTCTAATTATTTCAGTCTTATACCTTTCATTAGTGCTTTGTCATTTTCAGTATAGCTTACTATATTAACTTTGATTTTAAACAAAATTATGTATAACAAAACTGATTTTTTTCTCATCAGCGTAATGAAACAACATTGAACAAAACAATGTTATTTGATAACCTGCTGTACATTGCTTTACTTAAAGTCACAGTCATCAATAACCTATTGACAATGTTAAATGAGGACTTACTGTAAACAAGTTTTGTACTTAATTTTAAAGATTTATACCTATTCCATGTTGTTTATACATTTTAATGTTGTTTGGTGCTATGATAAAAATACTACATTTAAATATTGATTTCTAGTTATTTAGTCCTAGTACATAGAAAGACAATTGATTTTGGTATAATAATTTTGTTCCTCAATCACAAAAGCTTATTTATTAGTTCTAAGATAATTTTTACAGGATCTTTGGGATTTTCTATACAGATAATCATATCATCCAAAAAGAGAAATATTTTTATTCTTTCATTGTTAACCCATATGTCTCTGATTTATTTTTCTTGTTTTATTACAATGGCTAGTATTCCAGTATAATGTTGAACAGGAGTAATAAGAGCTGCCATCTTTGCCTTATTCCTGATCTTAGTAGAATGAATTCAGTGTTCACTATGTATATAGTTTTGTAGATAACCTTGCCACATTAAAGGTGTTGTTTTCTTTTGCTAGTTTTCTGGGAATTATCATTTCTTATATAATTTTAATATATTTTTTCTGCACTTAGTATTTACTTATCTATTGTCTTTTTGCCTATATTTTATTGTATTACATTTTAATTTTTTTTAGTGGTTGCACCAGAAACTACAATGTATACAGTTCCCTTTTATACTCTATGTAGAGGTAACATTTTACTACACCAACAAAATTTAGAAGTCCTGTTAAGTATTCAGATTTCTCCTTCATCTTTTGGTTTTCATACTTACATATACAAACCTGACAACTTCACTGGACACTGCAATAATTTTTCTTTCAATAGTCAAATGTATTTTATAGAATTCAGGGAAGAAATCTGTCTTTTGTATTAACCCAGATAGTCACTATTTTTCATGCTCTTTCTTCATTTCTAAACTTTGAAGTTTCTCTTCAATGTAATTTCCCATCAGTCTGAAAAACCTCCTTTAGCATTTCTTTTAGAGCAGATTTGCTGGTGACAAATTCTCTGTTTCCTTTCATCTCTGAATATTTCTATTTCATCTTTCATGAAGGATATTTTCAATGTATATAGGAGTCTTTGTTGATAGCTCTTTTCTCTTAGCATTTTAAATTTGTTGTTTTACTGTCTTATGGCCTACATGGTTTCTGACAAGAAATAGAAAGTAATTTACATTTTGTCCCCTCTATGTAACATGTTAGTTTTCTCCATTTGCTTTCAAGATGTTTTCTTTATCTTTGGTTTTCATCAGTTACATTGTTATGTGTCTGGATGGTCTTTTAGTTTTTAATTTATTTGGGGATTGGAGGGTTCATGGTTGTTGAATCTGTAAATGTATGATTTTTCTCTTATTTTCAGATTTAAAAATTTCTATTAGTCTATCTTTAAGTCTACTGACTTTTTCCTCTGTCATCTTCATTCTGCTATTGAGCTCTTTTAGTGAAAATTTTATTTCAGATATTGCATTTTTAGTTCTAAAGTTTTTACCTGTTTTTTTTTGTTTTGTTTTGTTTTTTGTTTGTTTGTTTTTGAGATGGAGTCTCACTCTGTCACCAGGCTGGAGTGCAGTGGCATGATCTCGGCTCATTTCAACCTCCATCATCTTCTGGATTCAAGGGGTTCTCCTGCCTCAGCCTCTTTAAGTAGCTGGGATTACAGGTGCATACCACCGCATCCGGCTCTTTTTTTGTATTTTTAGTAGAGATGGGGTTTCACCATGTTGGTCTGACTAGTCTCGAGCTCCTAACCTCAGGGGATCCACCTGCCTCAACCTTCCTAAGTTCTGGGATTACAGGAATGAGCCACTGCTCCTGGCCCTACTTTGTTATTTTATGGTTTCTATTTCTCTGCTGAAAACTGTTACCTTTCCATTTATTTCAGTTGTGTTTATCTTTATATTATAGAGTATAGCTATAGTAGCTGCTTAAAGTTTTTGTCTAACATTTTCAACATCTGGGTCATCTCACGGGTATTATCTGTTAGCCTTTTCTCTAGAGAACCTATAACATTTTTTCTGATTCTTTGTATATTGAATCACTTTTAATTGAAAATATGTTGTGCTGTATAGATGCTAGGTCCTGTTAAAATCCTCTGGAGAATATTGATTTTTTGTTGTTTTGGCAGGAAATCAACACAGTTTGTAACAAACTTTAACTTCTATATTCTTTCTCTACATGATAGTTGCAATGTCAGACTAGTTTTCAAAATTGTTTCTATGCTAGTCTGCATCTGTCTTACACATAAAGCTTAGTGTTAAGGCCAGACCTGTGCAGGCCCATACACAAACTATAGGTTCCCATTATACAGATGTCCTCTCTGATATTTATCCTCATCCTTCAAAATTCAATTGTGGCCTCTCAAGAGAAAATGAATAAATAAATAAAGCAATGGGGCCTCATGCCTTTTCAGGGCACATCTTCAGTTTTTGACTCCCCTCCCTAGTCTGCCTATTTTTGTTTAATTTTTAATAAGTTGTTCTTGAAAAACATTTTGCCTAGAATTTTGGGCTGTAATCACCAAGAGAGAACATCTGTAGGGGTTTATACTATCTTAGCCAGACAGTTTATATTTTATTTTTTACATATTTGTTTTTATTTCTGTTTCAGGAATAAGTCCACTCTGAAAAAAAAATTGAGTGCTAATGAAGGAAACTTGTGAACGATAATGTGCAAAGGTAAGTTGGCACTGCTGACAGGCCCACCTAAGATCCTTGTATTTCTATTTAGTAGGTTACAGAAAGCTATAGAAGTATTTTCATTCAAATGCCTCATTGTGGTGGCAGCCCTCAAAATGGTCTTGCTGCTGCCTTTTTTTTTCTTTTTTTAAAAACCATTCTGAAATAGAAGTGAAATAATTTCAAGCTTGCTTCCATATTCTTGTCCTGGCACCAATCTTATTTCCCCAGAAGGCGTTTCTATTACTGAAAGTGGCATTCAGGCACTGACGACCACACATTTCCTTATTATGCATTGCATAACGCAAGAAAAAAAGACCAATAAAATCACTGGTCCTACTTATTGTGAGCCAACAGCATTTGGGGCAGGACTGACTTTATGCTACATGGATATGTCTCTTAGGTAATGTGGCCAGAGATTAACTGATGAAGCATTACATATAAATATCTATGTGTAACAATAAATGTAGTAAGTATTTGGATAAGATGCAAAGCCTTTACATTTTCTCTATTACTTAACTGGCTTTTTACAGCACTCTATTGTTAATACAGGTGCTTCTGATAAATAACTGTAATATCAGACATTTAACTGGTACCTAGTCTAGATGCCTGCCTTAGGCTGTGTTGCCAGAAATAGACTGTGAGACAAAATTTGTATGAAGGAGGTATACTGAGGACTGCTCTTAATCAACACCCATGAGGCATGATAGTAATAGGACTGGCCAGAGGAAGAAGCTGAACAGCAATGTGACTGTAACCAAAGCCCGAGCAATCCCTCAGGGAATTCTGGAGCTAAGACAGCCTTTCAGAGATGTTCCAGATTGAGGCAAAGGGTGGGCTTCTGTACTCTCTTCCAAACTAGTGAGTGGAAGGAGACTGTCCAAAGGGACTAAGTGTAACCTGAGACCAGGAAGTTTTCTTTGGCAGAGGAATTCCCCAAGAGGAATTCAGCTGTGAGATTTCAGAGCCAACATTTCAGACATCTAGGGAAATAGGCACCTGTGTATTAGTCTGTTTTCTGTTTCTTATAGCAGGATAACTGAAATTGGGTAACTTATTTTTTTTTAAGTAAGTAATTTGTTTCTTATGGTTACAGTTGCTGAGAAGCCAAAGGTCAAGAGGCTGCATCCGTTAAGAACCTTCTTGCTGGTGCAGACTTCGAAAAGTCCCAAGATGACACAAGTAATCACATAGAGAAGAGGTTGAGCATGCCAGCTCAGGTCTCTCGTCTACTTTTAATAAAGCCACCAATACCACTCCAATGATAACCCATTAACCTAGTAATTCATTAATGTATTAATCAATTAATGGAATAATCCATTTATGAAAGCAGAGTCTTCATGATCCAATCACATATTAGTAGCCCCATGCTCAGTCAGTACTTCCACAATGGTGTTTAAATTTCAATAGAAGTCAGGTACAGGGGCTCATGCCTGTAACTCCAGCAATTTGGGAGGCCAAGGTGGGTGGATTGCTTGAGTCCAGGAGTTTGAGACCAACCTGGGCAATATGGCAAAACCCTGTCTTTACAACAAAAATATAAAAATTAGCTGGGTGTAGTTGTGTGTGCCTGTAGTCCCAGCTACTCCAGGGGCTGAGGTGGAAGGATCACTTGAGCCTGGGAGGTGGAGTTTACAGTGAGCCAAGATTGCAGCACTGCACTCCAACCTGGGCAACAGAGTAAGATCTGTCTCAAAAAAAAACAAAAAAAATTAAACATGAGTTTTAAAGGGGACATTCAAACCGTAGCAGTACCTAATCCTAAATAAGGATCTGAATGGTGTACTACAGACAGTATTCATGACAGTGCCTTAAAACAACGTGTCTTCTCACCTGTAATAAGGGGATAATGACCCAAGTCCAAGTCAGCCTCATAGAGGGTAATTTTTTTTATTTTGGCATATGTGTATCTTTAGATATAGAAATTATGTGTGTTATATAAACACACACATGATATGTTATATACATATTCTAAACATATTCTTACACAAAAATGAACTCTCAATAAGTGTTAGATATTTTTATTATTTCTCATATAGTAAGCCTATGTATGGATATTCATAATTGAGAAGTTTCATTTTAATGACTTCTGAGAAACTGAGGTAAGTCAAAGTTAATGCCTTGCCTACTAATATCCAGACAAAAAGACTGTCTGTATTTCTCCCTATGTCCTTGCTGTTATTTTTTCGTATTGCAGTTCTTCATATGAAATCCTGTAGGATTTCAACTCAAATCAAATCACCCAAACCTTCAAATGGTGTTTCTGTCATTATATTTGTTTGTGTGCTTAATTGTTCTTTGTTTGTTTCCCCTACAAGTTGGCTTTTTGCCTCCATCAAGATCAGTTTGTATATTTCCTATTTTCTAGGAGGGTGAAGAGAAAGGAGACTGCATGTTCTGACATGTCCTTTTAAATTAAAAAGAGAGTGAGTTTAAAATAGAAGTAATTCTAACACATGCAGATATCCACATGCTGAGGAGACAATTCTATTGTATTTTTCATTAAAAACAGAGAGAGAAAAAAAGAGAGAGAGGGAGGAAAATAAAATTAGTCCATATTGGAATGAACACAACTGGGGTCTTGGCAAAGCTGACACAGACATCCCTGCCAGTGTACAACAGAGCACAAAGGGTCTGTTTCTGCTGATCATCACGAATCACTGAGACCTCTAAATATGTTCTTTTAAACAAGAATGAGTAATACTGCAATTTTTCTTTCACAAATGAGTCAATACAATCTGACACATACCATTCAGTTTACATTTTTGAGGTATTTTTATTTCTGTTAGATGAAAGTTGGCATATGTATTTTTTTGTTTCGTTATTTTTGGGTTAGATTATTATTTGGCCTGTTTTCGTGTGTTTATGTATGTGTGTTTGTGTGTGTGTGTGTGTGTGTGTGTGTGTGTGTGTGTCTGTGTGTCTGTGTGTCTGTGTGATTCTAGGGGAAACTAGAACAGAAAAATTTACAGCTGCTTGTATCCTGTTTCATTTGACAGAGGAGACTGGGATTTCTGTTTCTTCTATCTATTTCCCGACTCATTTCCAAAAGGCCTCTACTATCACAATTGTCACAGCAACAATATTTTCTGTATAGCAAAAGATTTCCCAGTTCACCTATTTCAAGAAAGTCATTTCTAGGCTAACAAAAAAATGAGTACAATCTCCTGGCTGGCTGCAATAGAATCATAGAGAAGTAAAATTTAACAATAAGCATAATCTAGAAAAGATAATTTTACCTGGACTTGGCTTCATTGATACTTAAAATCTGTTCTACCTTGATTTATCACTCCTTTCACCTATCGAACAGTGCATGTGTGGACATTCTTTGTTTCTGCATGTCCCAAATAGATCCTCTTTCTCCTGAAACAACACTCTGCTATCCCTTTGGTGAGCCACCCCTCCTTCTGATCAGTCCTTCAGCTAACCCTAACTTTAACCACAGTTCTAGTGGGGACACAGAATCAGACTTGGCAAAAAAAAAAGTGTATTATTTTAGTACAAAAGCTCAAGCCATCCAATGACAACCTCAGGCTTTTTGCTAGAATTTTGGGGAACATGAACCCCTCTTTCCAACTGGTAAGCTGCATGTATGGGAAAGTTGCCAGATGCTGATGGTAATCTTACTATCTTCGTAAGGAAAGAGCCTGCCTGAGATTGGAATTGGGATAGAGGAAAGCAGGATGAAGACAGATCAAGTTTGACATTGCTTGGGTACCTAGACTCATTCAACCACACCCAAAGAAAATTCTGTTACCATACTTTTCAGTTATGTAAGCTAATCAACTTAAAATAAGGCAAAGTGAAGGTTTTGTGTTTTGTTTTGATGTGAAATAAAAAAGTTCCTGATAGAACTAGGTTATATTTGTATATTTGATACATATATTCATTACTCATTCAAAAATACTTAAGAGTTTGAGGGAACTTTACTTCCATAAACTTTACTTCCAGAACTTTACTTCTGAGCATTCTCTGTTCTCTCACTAACTCCCCCATAGGCGAAGATGAGCAGCTTAATCTGACTGGTGATTTTGAAAGGAGAACAGGGCTATGTACTCTCTCTCTCTCTTTTTCTTTAATGACTGCCCCATAATTTATTTAATTAACTTTCAATTGTGAAACATTTATGGTAACCAATTTTCTTACAACTAGAGATAATATTAGGATGACAACCTTGTGCATTAATCTTTGTGCATCAACCCCAATTTCCCTGGGTCAATACCTAGGAGGAGAATTCTTCTAGGTATTCTCGAAGAATTGGTGGGTCAAAGAGTGAAAACATTTTTAAGCCTATTTTCCGCCTTTATTAAGGTATAGTTGGCAAATAAAAATTGAATGTATTAAAGTCATACAACAGTGGGATGTTTTGATTGATATATGTTGTGAAATGATTACCACAATCAAGCCAACTAACATATCCATCATCTCACTTAGTTGCTATTTTGTGTGTGAGAACACTTGAGATCTACTGTCTTAGCAAATGCAAAATGCACAATATATTATTACTAACTATAGTTGTCATTCTGAACATTAGGTCTCCAGAACTTATTTATCTTGTAACTGCAACTTTGAATCCTTTGACTAACATCTTCCCTATTTCTCCACCCACAGCACCTGGTAAACATTATTCCATTCTCTATTACTATGAGTTAAACTATTTTATATAAATGAGATCATGCTATATTTGTCTTTCTGTGTTTGGTTTATATTGCTTAACATGATGTCCTTCAGTTTCTTTCATGTTGTCACAACTGGCAGGATTTCTTTCGTTTTTAAAGGTTGAATAATATTCATACACACACACACACACACACACACACACACCCCACATTTCCTTTATTAATTCACCTGTTGACAGAAACTTGGGTTGTTTTCATATCTTG
This sequence comes from Aotus nancymaae, assembly GCF_030222135.1. Taxonomy (NCBI): domain Eukaryota; kingdom Metazoa; phylum Chordata; class Mammalia; order Primates; family Aotidae; genus Aotus; species Aotus nancymaae. Next base: position 20,185,796 of record NW_026988473.1, on the reverse strand, counting down.
GCTACTTGCGAATAGCTCTCCTTCTCTCAGAGAGTCAATAATCTTTCTCTGGGTCATACAGAAAGCTTATCAGAAAAGTCCTTCTTCTCCCATGGTGAAGCTGCAATTTTTCAGTGTTGTTTTTGACTGAAAGACAGCATAAGGCTGTCTATTCTGAGATTTAGGGACACCCACTTGCCTAACCATATAAACTTCATACTCTAATATACACATTATCAGTGTGAAGGTTGAATTTTGCATTATATCTGTCTGGCTTTATGTATATCTCTAAGTGAACTCAGAACCCGAGCCTGCAAGGGAAATGTTATCTCTTGCTCACCCCAACAACTTCCTATCAAATTCCAACAAGATGATATGTATAGAAAACACTTAGATGAGCAAAGCTATTCCATTATTCAGGAATACCTAACAGTCTACTCCATCTGGAATATAAGATACAAGTGGGCAAGTGGAGGAGTTGAGGGTATCAATATATAATCAGAGAGCAAATTATAAAGGGCCTTCTATGAAATATCAAAGGATGGAACGCCATTGTATGTCTAATGTTGAACCACTGAAAAATTTCAAATGAGTGTTAGACATTTTCCAAAAAATATTCTGGCATGAGTTTGAAAAATGAAATTAAGGGTAAAAGGGGGAGGACATAAAACACAGTATAGTGAGCTGGTGTCCTTACCTATATAATAACTGTCATGAAGGCAAGAATTTCATCACCATAGACATAGCACTTAGCTCAATGCCCCAAACCCAACTGGTCTTATTGTGCGTATGTGTGTATGTCTTATCAGTAAAGAATAAATCATCAGATTTTTTTTTTAATGAGAGAAAACACAATAGTATAGTAAGGGAAAGCATGGCATTAGATCTGGACCGAAATCTCCTATGCCTGAGTTCTGGATTTCATATTTGCTAGTTCATGAGGTATATAGTCTAAGTAATAGGCATTGGCTAGATTTCGTAAGAATAAACTATTCAGCTAATATTTATTGATATCATTCAATATGCCCGATTTTTTTCTGGATGTTGGAGCTAGCTTTAGGATCTAGGCCACTGACTTAAATCATTTAATGGATAAAGAAAAGAGGGAACATAGTCATGATGATGCTAAAGTGATCAGAAAGGGGCCATGGAAAATGGCATCTTAAAAGTTTAGGGAGGAAAAGTTTCAAACAGCAGGGGTGGTTAAGAGTATCAAATATCACAAAAAGACGAATAACCTAATAAGTAAAAATTGCCCTTTGGATAGGTCAAGAAGGCAATGAGGCCCTAAGTTAGAATAGCTGAATCATTTTTTGAAAGGTCAGGGCACAAACAAATGGAAAAACTTCCCATGCTTATGGATTGGAAGAATCAGTATCACTAAAATGACCATATTGCCCAAAGAAATCTACAGATTCAATGCAATTTCTGTCAAATTATCAGTGTCATTTTTCACAGAATTAAAAAGCAATCCTAAAGCTAATTTGGGAGACCCAAAACAAAATCAATGCAATTTCTGTCAAATTACCAGTGTCATTTTTCACAGAATTAAAAAGCAATCCTAAAGCTAATTTGGGAGACCCAAAACAAAATCAAAAATGTCCAAACAGCCAAATTACTCCTAAGCAAAAAGAACAAATTCTGAAACATCATGTTTCCTGACTTCAAATTATATTGTAAGGCTATGGAAATTAAAACAGCATGGTAGCATTACAAAAATAGACACATAGATCAATGGGGAGCAGTACAGAGAACCCAGAAATAAAACCATGTATCTACAACCAACTGATCTTTGATATAGTTGACAAAAATAAACAATGGGGGAAAAGTCACCCTATTCAGTAAGCAGTGCTAGAAAAACTGGTGATAAAAAAAGCAGTGCAAAAAAATCATATGCAGAAGAATAAAACTGGACCCCTATTTCTCACCATTTATGAAAACTAACTCAAGATGAATTAAAGCTCGGCCAGGTGTGGTGGCTCACGCCTGTAATCCTAGCGCTTTGGGAGGCCAAGGTGGGTGGATCACCTGAGGTCAGGAGTTCAAGACCAGCCTGGCCATCATGGTGAAACGCCATCTTTAAAAAAAAAAAAAAAGATGAATTAAAGCTCTAAACTTAAGACATGACACTATAAAAATCCTAGAAGGAAACCTAGGAAAAACTCCTCTAACATAGCTTAGGAAAACAATTTATGGCAAAGACCCCAGAAGCAAATGCAACAATAACAAAAATAGAAAAATGGAACTTAATTAAACTAAAACGCCTATGCACAGCAAAAGAAATAATCAGCAGAATAAACAGGCAACCCATAGAATGGAAACAAATGCAAATTATGCCACCAACAAAGAATAATATCCATAATCTACAAGGAACTCAACAGGAAAAAAAAAATAATGAACAATCCCATTACAAACTGGGCAAAAGGCATGAACAACTATTTCTCAAAAGAAGATAAAAAAGCATCCAACAAACATGAAACAAATGCTCAGCATCACTAATCATCAGATAACTGCAAATTAACACTGCACAGAGATATAGCCAGTCAGAATGGCTTTTATTAAAAAGTCAAAAACAACAGATGTCCCTGTGTATTCGGAGAAAAGACAACGCTTACATACTGTTGGTGGGAATGTAGATAAGCACCACCTGTATGTAAAACAGTATGGAGATTTCTCAAAGAGCTAAAAATAAAACTACCATTCAACCCAGCAATCCCAACACTGGGCATCTACATCAAAGAACAGTAAATCATTATATCAAAAAACAATAAACAATAAATCATTATATTAAAAAAGACATATGCACTTATATGTTTATCGCAGCACTGTTCACAATAGCAAAGTCATGGAACCAATTTAAATGTACATCAATGGTTGATTGGTATATATACACCAGCGAATTCTATTTAGCCATAAAAGGAATAAAATCATGTCACTTACAACAATATGGTTGAGGCTGGAGGCCATTATCCTAAACGAATTAATTCAGAATCAGAAAATCAAATATGGCATGTTCTCACTTATAAACAGGAGCTAAATAATGGGTGTAAACATACATAAAGATGGAAATAATAGACTCTGGGGACTCCAAAATGGAGAGGGCCGAGGTTTGAAAAATTACCTATTGGGTACACCATTCAATATTTGAGTGACGAATTGTAAGGCTGTGGAAATTAAAACAGCATGGTAGTAGTACATGGATATGTTAGAAACCCGATTCCCACCATTACGCAATATACCCATTTAACAAAAGTGCACATGTGCCCTTTTAATCTAAAATTGAAAAAAAAAGAGTAAAATCTGTCAGCAGAACATGGATGATGGTACAATGAAAGCTTATTAGGAGAAAAGACTAAAATGAAGACAAATTTCTTATAAGCCTTAAGAAAGCAAAAAGAAGAAAAGGATCCAAGCCAAACACAGGTGTAGCCAGGTCAGATAAAACTGTGTAACCATTTAAGTGTTAGAAAGTTGGCCACTAACATACACATGGGCTGCATTTAAACACACACACACACACACACACACACACACACACACACACGAATGGGACAGAACTATCTCCCTGCTTAGAAAGTGCTTGAGAGGCCAGTATGGTGGCTCATGCTTGTAATTCCAGCACTTTGGGAGGCTGAGGCAGGTGGATTACTTGAAGTCGGGAGTTTGAGACCAGCCTGGCCAACATGGAGAAACCCCACATCTACTAAAACTACAAAAATTAGACGGTGTGGTGATGTACACCTGTAGTCCCAGCTACTCAGGAGGCTGAGGCAGGTGGATAACTTGAGCCCAGGAGGTGGAGGTTGCAGTGAGCTGAGATCTCGCCACTGCACTCCAGCCTGAGCGACAGAGTGAGACCCTGTCTCATAAAATAAAAAAAATTAAAAAGTGGTTAAGAAATGCTGAGACCAGATGGAGTGATAATCTCTGTGCCTAATTTTCCTCATCTGTAAAAGAGGATACTAATAACCCCTACCTCACAGGTGATTGTGAAGACTGGGGTGATGAATATGAAGCACTAACAACAGTGCCTGGATAACTATTCTATATGTGTTAGCTGTTATTATCTTTGAGGTAATTTGAGATAATGCCCATACACTCTCTTGGGCATTCACAAGCCTCAGAGTAACTAGTCATATTATTTACATTTTATTTGCCCACTTTGTGTGTTACAAAAGATAGCAAGCATAAATCTTATAGAAACGAAGGTGGTGTGACATATCACGCATATAATTTTTGAGCATATAATTAAATCTAAAAATGACAGCGATTATGTATTTTTTTATAAATTCTCTGCATTTAAGGCAATTTCAAGTTCTAAAGCAAAAGGGCAGAATTATATAATAAGCCAAAATGTACGTGATTAATATGGGGGGGCTTTTACGCTGTACCCTACGCACTATAGATGCTAACTATAAAACCTGTAATTTTCCCATTTTACATTTCATTAATTCAAGGAAAGACAGATTGTGGGGACAGAATGCAAAGTGGGTTCTGATATGAATCTAATTGATGTGTGTTGTTATTTGAAGAAATAAAAATAAGTAAACTAAATTATCTTAAATGATTTTTGTTGGCTGTGTATTCTAGCTAGAAAACCTCATCCCTGACACTAATTAGCTCAGTGACTTTGAACAAATTACATGACCTTTCTGGGTTTAAAAGGAAATGGGAGACATTATTGGGCCATCAACTGATCATATGTTCTTCAAGATGTTAAATAAAAGTGTGCCTGGGTATGGTCTCAAATATATCTCTTTGTATAACATATGAAATAAAAGCAATCATTAAAAAAAAAAAAAGCCTCTTAAATGAGGGGCTCATACCAGTCTACAAACAACTCTAGCCATGTTCCACCTGAAGACCAGAGACAAATCATACCAGGTGGCATCTGCTTCAGTTAAAATATATATGTAGCTTGGTAAGCGCTTATTATTGGCAGATTTTACTAATATTAATTCCAGATTTTAGCAATACCAAAAGCCTCTGACACCTCCTGTGTCTTATGAAAGCTGGTTTCTTCTTAAGTTTATGTTTACTGAGAGCATAATTTATACATAATGAATCTCAAGAGATTTTTTTCTTAACCTTTAACTGAGTCTCCCATCTTTGGTAGTATATGTAGACATCTATGAATGCAACACCGTGTAAATATATATGACTACTCAGTAACCCTGGTGAAACCACAGAAACACAGTGCCTGTGGCTTAGGAGCATCTCTTTATATTCATGTTAAAAATGAGTAAACCTTGATATGGCATGATATACAGACTCAGATTAAATGACAGCTTGAAATAATTCTAAGTAGATTGTTTCAGGAAAATTGCTTTCACTCTCTGAGCCTGTTTCCTCATCTACCAAATGAAGATAACACACATTTGAATTTGTTTTTTGGATAATAGATAACGTTACTATGGATGCAGATATGAATATATATGTTTTACTCATATCCTGTATTAGCCAAGATTCTTGATCCTAACTTTGAGAAAACCATTCTAGCTAGTTTAAATAAAAAGAGGATAGAGTTAGAATTCAGGGCTTTGAAGCTATGTTTTACGTAAGACAGATACCAGGAATAAATGTCAAGACTCTATCTGTGATCTCTTCCTCTTTCTCTGCACCTGCTTCATAATCCACTTTCTTTTTCTAGAGATTCAGAGTTCTGGAGTTTGCATATGACTCTTCCAGTCACTTCCAAAGAATTAGTAGCAGTCTCTGAGTCTTACATTCATTTCTAAATTTACGGCAGAGAAAATCCTAAAACTCCCAGGTTTAGTAAGATATCCATCCCGGCCCAACTTGCAGTGACCAGAGGACAGGCTCACTATTATAAAAGTGAATACTGGGAGAATTATAAATCAGGCAGGAATGAACTTTCCAGATGGGGAATCATTGTGATCTGGGAAGACACACCGTAAGCTGTTAGTCAATCTCTAAGTTTTTCTCCACAGAGCATTCAAGACAGAAGTAAGATATGTAAAGTATATGACATAATGCCGGGCAAATAGCAAGCATTAGATAAGAGGCCATGAATATTATACAGGTAAAACCTAAAGATAACTTTCATCTATGTCATGATTGAACCAGCTTTCACTGAGGCCCATATTACACTTTATAAATTGGGCTATTCCTGGAAATAGTGAAGTTACTCTGGTCTCAGCCACTAGGAAGCTTTCTGTTACACAGAAGAGAGTGACGATATCTTGTTCATCTCTCCTGAACTCTCCCAAACACTGTCCTTTATGAAAGGATTTCTCTTTTCAAGATATGATAATTTTTCTGTTTCGGAACTCAAAAGAGATAGTCTTCCTAGGCAATTTTCACAGTAAATTAACTCCATCGTTCCAGACAGTAAGCATCCCAATTGGTAGCAGTTCTTATGCTCATGAATCTTTTGGTAAAAATATGTCAAACAGCTTTCAACGTGAGCATCAGAGTTGAGGGTCCACATCACACAACTGAGAAAATGAATCAAAAAGAATCAAATGTGGTTCTTACTGACAAGACAAAAAGACTGGGCTGGCTGGTATCACATTCCCTTTTCTACACAATAAGAATTCGCTATGAGAAATCACAAAGTACTTGAAAATTATCATATAATAAGGGTGATACATCCATTAACCAAAAAGCATAAAACAAACTGCCAGGCTGGGTGCGGTGGCTCATGTCTATAATCCTGGCACTTTGAAAGGCTGAGGCAGGTGAATTGGTTGAACCCAGGAGTTTGAGACCAGCCTGGGCAGAATGACAAAACCTCATCTCTAAAAAAATAAAAAATAAAAAAAAATTGAGCCAGATATGGTGGTACATGCTGGTAGTTTCAGCTACTTGGGAGATTGAGGCAGGAGGATCACCTGAGCCTGGGAGGGTTGAGGCTGGGGTGAGCCATGATTGCACTGGTGCACTCCAGCCTGGGCAACAGAATGAGACCCTGTCTCAAAAATAAAACAAAAGAAAACAAAAACTGCCTGTGTCATGTTATCCAACTGTCATAGGTAATACAGAAATACTCAAGATGAAAGAAACATTACTGGTTTTAAAATACAGTAAATATGGTTTCCTGGCCTGGTTTCACTATCTTCTATATAGATGACCTGTGTGGGCGACTTTGTAAGCTTGGAGGTTATAGCTTATACTCAGTTTTTAATGAAAAGAGAAAAATTAGAATTTTAAATCTTCAATTCCACCATTCAATTCTAAGTCAGATAGTATACTACACTGGCTGTAGAATAAGTTTGAGGGTGTCAAGCTCTGTTTATTACTCTTTTAAAAAATGTTATATATATTATATATATATATGTTACATATATAACATTTTAATATCATATATACATGTTTATATGTTACATATATGATATATGTAACATATATATCATATGTATGCACTTCAGGAAATTTAGAAAACACACAGGTATAAATGTAATGTAAAAAAATAAACCGAATTCTACCTGCTAGCTTCTCCCAAATTCAATACTATCATTTTGGGTTTTATTCTTTAGAGTCTTTTAAAACGAAATCTGTATGCATTTGCAATTTCCTTTGAACAATTAGGACTCATATTGTGTATGAAGCTTTTATATCCATTGTTTATACCATGAGCATGTAAAATATATATGTCATATTTATTGTCACACATCATCTTTTATACACCTCACCCATAGTTGAGGAAATTCTTGTACCATGAGCCTTGCCATCTCAAGGTAAAAGCAGTCTCAATTTTCCAGCCTCTTTAACAGTTAGGACATGGCCTAGGTGATGCAGACTTCATCAATAATATATGCCAGCTGCTTCAGTGTTCAGTTTGGAAATGGATGACATAAAGAAAGAAACCTCATGTGGGATCTTTTTCTTGGTATAGCCTAGCCAAGGAGCACAGAGCTTTCAGGAGTATCAGTGGTATTAGCTTCATGGTAGAGTCCACTCTCAAAATCTAAGGAAGAACCTTCTGGTCTTGTGCTCGAGAATGGCGCAATTACACCTGCACTAATGACAAAGTATGGATTGGGCATTTTTCTGCATGATAAATCATAATTATCTGACTGTTTTAGAGATTATTTGAGCAGATATCCTTTAGTGAATTTCCTTTCTACATAAAACAGCTGGAAGGATTTCTGTGTTTTGTAACTAAAACTTGGAATGACACAACTATATTCCTTTGCCAGTACATTTTCATTAAAGATGTCACTTGAGAGGCAAAAAAGAAAAAAGAAAAGAAGCCATCATACACACATTGCAATATACACTTAGCTGTCCGTTCATTATTTTATTTTTAAAATATATTTAACTCTGTGATCTTCCTGGAATATATTTTGGTAAGTGATGTCAATAAAATTTATGCAGCAGTCTCTGGTTATCTGCAGTTTCACTTTTCATGGTTTTAGTTACCCATGGCCAACCATGGTGTGAAAACATTAAATGAAAAAAAAAAACAGAAATAAACAATTTGTGTTTTAAATTGCATACCTTTCTGAGTAGTGTGATGAAACCTCACACCATCCTGCTCCATCCCTCCTGGGGCGGGAATCATCCTTTTGTTCAGCTGTATCCATACTGTATCTGCTACATTAGTCACTTAGTAGCCATCTACATTATCAGATAGAAAAAAACAGTGTATACAAGTTTCAGTGCTATCTGTGGTTTCATGGGGACCTTGGAACCTATCCACAAGGATAAAAGGAGACTACTATGTTTTCTCCCACATATTTAAACAATTATGCTAATCACAATCACTAAATAGTACTTCTTCCTCCTGAATTTATATCATGTTCATTAGAGGCTAGCATTTGTTTATCAACATAATGTCTTATTTTATTATGCTGTCTATAGATTTTGGAATCAGTATAACACTTTTAAGCATTGTGCCCTTTTGAAACATTTTAATATTTGGTAAAGGCAATGCTCCCATAATTCTCCCTTGTCCAAACCTCATAGGCTATTTGCAAAGACTTATTCTTATTCACAGTAATGTGTTTCAATGACTACGCAGGTTTCTTTCTGTAAAAGCATTTAATCTTTTGTGAGAAGGATAATCCAGGAACAATATAAGTTCTAGATATTAATAACTCAGGATTAGTTGGGAAATGATCATTTGAATTATGACTCTTCCACATTGAAGACATCTGCATTATACAATCTAAGATATAAATGGAAAACCTGCAGCTGACATCACAAATGCTTTGCTGCTTTCATCTTAAGTTATTTGCTCCTCTTATTTCTTCCTGCCAACTGGGCTTCCCCTCCAAAGTCCCTTTCATTCCAATTTGGCTAATCCTTTCCAACTGCAGGAAGCGCAGAGATGTGTAAGACCTCCCCTAGCAAGCTGATCTCTGCTGACTGCTGCCCGCCAGGTCCCAGCAAGCTGTCTTCTGGCTCCTTTGTATTTGCCAAGACAAACTTCTGTTTTTTTTGTTGCATTCTAACAGGAATGCTTTTGCCATGCCGTGGAATCTCTGGCAGATAATTTCAAATACTGTCTCTTTGAAAGCACAGCAAACTAATGCTCAATCCAAGTGTATCTGAAAACCAGAATGAGTGCCCTTATTTTGAATTGCCTAACATGAAAAATTATGCTTTTATTTATTTTTTGAAGGTTAGGGAAAAAGAGTGAAAATCCAATACAATTTCTAAAAGAAATGGGATCTTTATCTCTAGGCTTTTTCTGTAATCAAATGTTCTCACATGCCAGTTCTATTTTAAACCTCTAATCAATTATCTCAGGAATTACGATAACCTCAGATTTTAGTCTCTGCAATAATATGTGATCCTGTTTAATTATTTACTTAGTAGTTAAAATATTAAGAGTTGTCACTGGAAGAAGACTATTGAAAAAACTAGTAGAAAGAAATATCTATTTCAAAAATAAATTGTATCTATTTCAAAAACAAAAAAAAATCTCAAAGACCTCTGACAATTCCCATCTCATATAAAATATTCCAGTTGTATCTTTCTCATTGAGAACTAGAAAAATGATAATGTGATGTTCAATGAGAAATAAAATAGCAATATATGATTTAGTTTATACATCCACTTGAATTTCTTACAGAAGCCAGAAGAGGGCAGAAGATGCTGCATATAGGACCATATTTGCATTAAAAAAAAAAAGTTTCTTTGAATTAAGATTCAAAATTCAATTTCAGAAAAAAACAAAAACATGTTAGGTATAGCTAGTTTTAAGAGATCATGGCTAAATCAGAATGGGGCACATTACACAATGTGGCTAGTGTGTTTTATATCCACCTCAGCCAACTCACCTCGACTCTTTTTCTAAACCCAAATGTTTAATAAAAACAGTAAGAATCAATATTTATTCAGTCATTACATTTGCTACTTTACAATAGTAATCTTTGTTTAAATCTACACAGTTGAGATTCTATTACTGCTCCCATTATGCAGATGGAGAAATTAAGTCAGGAGACATTAAGTCATGGGCAGTTTTAGCACAGTTGTAAATCACAGCACTTGATTTTAAATTTAAGCATTTGGACTCCAAAGTCTACACTCCTATCTATTGCAACACTTCTTGCAGCATAATAATGATCATATAATCTTTGCAATGCTATCAGGTAAAATGACCTACTTTTTAGTGCTTCAGTCTTAAATCCTAGAAACAAATTGATCCTTCTTTTCTTTTCTAAGTCTGGCATGAATATTTTAAGAACTGCATTTAAAAGCAAAGACAAACCCAATTTAAAGTTAACCCTGAACAGGGAGCTTGCTATGGGTAACTGTGAAGTTTGTGGTTTCACTCCTTTTTCTATCTCATCTGCAGTGCTCTGCTCCCCCCTTGCAGCTCCTATTCTTAGCAGCAGCCGTGGTGTGTCCTCCTGCTGGCTCCCCATTTCCTTCTATTAGAATGGCTTTCAGTTAACTGCCAGCTTGCCTGGACCTGATACATTAATTTTCAGTTTTTAATGACATTCTTGTCTGGCATATTTGCATTTGAAGAAAGACCAATCCCTTGACATTTTGGGCAAACACTCTTATCAGATGGTAGGATTTTAGTTGGAGTGGTGAAGGTGGAAGAGGAGGACTAATAGAGGAGTTTCTTGGTATGCGTGGCTAATATTCTGATTAACATAAGGCTGGGCCTGAGGAAACCATATAACCAGATCAGATCCTTTGTTCTTACGACTTTAGAAACAAGATGGAGCTTTACTATGGGGTCTAGTTGTGGAATTTACAGAAAAGAACCATCTGTTTCCTATAAAGCACCTGTACAAAGGGAAATTCTGACATGGATATAACAGTGGTTGGAAATTAATCAATGTTGTTCATGAATCTCTGCTAAATTGAACTCTCTGGTTGTGTTCTGTATCCAAAATGCACCCACTCATCTTCAGTCAATACTTTAGAGTTCTAGCATTATAGTTAATTGATCTTCTGCTCTGTGTGAGAGGCATTATACAATGTTGTGTTGGGTGATGACCATATAAGGCAATGAGGATACTCCCAAAGATAAAGCCAGCAGTAAAGAGAGAGAAAGAGAGAACGAGAGAAGAGAGAGAGAGAGGCACTTGTGTGGTCTCATCAACGCTACATACACTGAAAGTCGAGGGCACTTAAATGGGTTATTGAATTCCTTTTAATTTTTAATTCCTTCCACTTTTCATTATTTTGCCATAACTGTTCTATGCCATTACATATTGTTTTTGTTTATATTAATTATGAAGTGAGGGTGGGATGGAGGAAAAAAGGAAAGGCTGAAAGGGAAGACGAGCAGATGAGGAGAGAATGGGTGCCTGTGGGGAGAGGAGAAATGAAGAATAAGAGGAGGATAAAGAGAGGAGGAGAAGGGGAAGCACAAAGGAGAAACAGTCCTTTGGAATCACAGAATAGAACAACTTAGATTGAAATGTGAGATCAAATGTTTAGGGGAAGCACAAAGGAGAAACAGTCCTTTGGAATCACAGAATAGAACAACTTAGATTGAAATGTGAGATCAAATGTTTAGGGGAAGCACAAAGGAGAAACAGTCCTTTGGAATCACAGAATAGAACAACTTAGATTGAAATGTGAGATCAAATGTTTGGGTTTTCTCATCTCTCTCTTTTTTTTTTTTTTTTTTTTTTGAGACAGAGTTTCTCTTCACTCAGGCTGGAGTGCAGTGATGCGATCTCAGCTCCCTGAAACCTTTGCCTCCCAAGTTCAAAAAATTCTCTTGCCTCAGCCTCCCAAGTAGCTGGGATTACAAGCAACCCCCACCATAGCCAGTTATTTTTTGTGTGTTTTTAGTAGAGACAGGGTTTCACCATGTTGACCAGGCTGGTCTCTAAGTCCTGACCTCAAGTGATCCACCTGCCTCAGCCTCCCAAAGTGCTAGGATTACAGGTGTGAGCCACTGCTCCTGGCTTGGGTTTTCTCATCTCTAAACTGGGACTTGTAATCTACTTGCCTTCCAGAGTGACTGAAAGTAATAGATGAGAAAACCTATACAAGAATATGACACACACACACACACACACACACACACACACACACACACACACTTAGAATAACTCCTGGCACATAATAAGCACTTGATGAATGGTAGTCGTTACTATTATTATTAGATTCTAGCTCCTATAACCCTTAATAATAGTCAAAACTCTGTATTAATATATTTCCCCTTGCACCACAAAAGAAAAACCAAGTCATTTTGCGGAACTGTAAATGTACCAAATTAAATGCTCAGACATAGGAATTAGCATAGCAATATCTCGCTACTAAATTGGCACTCGATATCTCTCAGCACATAATCTTTACCATCAAAGGAATGAGCTACCTAAAATAAGTACATTAGTCAGCTACCAGAGACAAGCAATGTTAATATCTACAGCAAGCTACAAATTATCTAACAACCACAACACATGTTTTAGAGGAAAATATCAGAGTAAAGAAAATCAGACTTTAGTGGTGCAAGGCTCAAGCTAGAGTCAGCTTTCATTGACTACTCAGGAGGAGGCTGAACTCAGATAGCTCTGGGAAAGGAGCTGGGAAGTGGGAAGTATTTTCTTTTTCCTGTTAGCGACAGAACAGATTCAAGACACGGCACCAAAGTATGTTATAGCGAATCCATACAATTCTGAGGCAACCTCAATTCTTGCCTCCTCGGAAGAAAGAATTTGACTGAGGGTCATACGGCAACAGGAGAGACTGAGGCAAGGAGTGAAAGTTTAATAAAAAGCGTTAGAGCAGGAACTAAACAAGAGGAAAGTACCTCTGGAAGAAAAGGGCCAGGTGAGCGACTTGAAAGAGAAGTGTGCGTTTTGACCTTTTGACTTGGGTCTTATACATTGGCTTACTTCTGGGGTCTTGCATTCTTTCCGCCCTGATTCTTCCTTGGGACGGGCTATCCGCCTGGACGGAGGCCTGAGGGCACAGGGGAGGTGAACACGCACAATACGTTCACTGGAGTTGTACACATGCTCACTTCAGGCGTTCTGCCCTTACCGGTCAAACGTCCCTAGGAGGTCACAAAGCAGTTAAACTCCACCATTTTGCCTCTTAGAGTGCACGCCTGTGCACGCCTGAGCCCGCTCGCCCAATTGCTGAGGTCTTATTGGGAAGCTGCTGATTGCCAGTTTCAGGTGTTTCTATCTATTGAGAGACGGCCTTTCCCTGGCACCAGCTGCGACCAATTCTTATTTTAGAGAGACAGTTTGACAACTGCCTGACCATCACCTGATGGCCACCTGACATTCCTGGTGGGGGCATGGGAGGGACTGTCTCCCCTCCTCGTGCCTGATAGCTACCTACTATAACAGTCTTATCTATATTCAGATATAAAGTGACATATTGAAATTTATTTAATAAATTAATAAATTTAATACATTTTGAGTCTGGTCGTTTTTCAGCTTTCATAACCATCTTAATAAAAATTTAAAATTTAAGCCAATATTTTTTAGAACTAAACGACCAACAGTATTGTCCTGGTCATCACTACTTACTCATCTCCTTAACCAGTGTAAGGGATTTATTAGAAAATTTTATGATTTTAGAGATTTGAATCAGGGAGAAAACACTTTGAAATTATATTTTCTAATATTTTCATTTTGAATGCAAAGAAACCTGGGGTTAAATGATTTATCAAACATGCCTACCCTTAGTTAATTTTTCCCATTAATTCTAGGTTCGTTGCACCACTTGCCAGCTCTGTTCCCAGTGCCCATGGCCTGGTGTATGTCTCGATTTCCTCTTCCTTTAATACTGCAGCACAGTCCTATCTTAACTCCCTGTAACCCACTTTGCTTTCCAGTGTCCACCCATGAATTCGAATGCTTTTCCTTAAGTGCCTATCTAATCTTGAACCTCCAACTGGTAGAAACACTTGAATGACCCCCCCCAATACTCAATGTATAGTTAATATCATTTAACATGACATTTCAGGCCTTATGTATTGCATATTCTGTTAACTTCTTCCCTATATGCACTCTCCTATACCCTGCTGTTCAGTCTCCCTGAATTACAGGTAGTGCCCCCATAAGCCAGATCTCTTGTGCCTGAGCCTAGCAATCCCTGACATTACCTGGCATTTTGCTCCTTCTGCCTATGTATTTCCTATGCTCTTAGCACGAGTTTATATTTCTGAGATTAAGAAGTCCCCTCCTATTCACTCTTTTAACTGGCTTAGGACTCTTCCTTTGTGTTCCCATATATTTTTGTTAATATATAGTATTGATTACATTTGAGTGTAAAAGCTAATTTTTCTTTTTTTCCTCTGGATTGTCAGCTCACTGAAGGTAGAAACTACGTCTTATTCAGCAATATAGTCCCAATTCCTAGAACAAAGCCCGGTACAGAGTGAAAGTTTATTAACATTTTAAATCAGATGCCAGTCTTCTAACTCCTAGGCCTGAGATATTCTGGTATCTCATCAGATTGCCCTAGGGCTTCATTACCTACTATTTGCTTCATATGGATTAGTCATAGCTCATCAATTATATGATAAGCAACTTGAGGGAAGGATAGTGTTTTACTCATCTTTTTTTATCTCTTTCAGGACCAAGTCTATAATAGCTTGCAATTGCTAAAGGAGTTTGTTTATTTATTTTTTTATTACCCAAGAAAAACTCTTTTTATACATAGATTCTTAGGAAGAATGAAATGTGAGAAAGCGCGCACACCCTACTTCTGCTCTGGTTTAAATGAGATCTGCGAATTTCCATCCATCTCCCCGCGCTGACCCCCGACCTCCAACCCCCAACCCCCATACCCACACACATACACAATTGAGCTTGGGGCTGTAACTCTAAAGTTGTGTTCTTCAAACTGTGGGGCACAGTCCCACTAGCGAAGAGCAATATTAATTTATTGAGTCACAACCTGTACTTAGAAAATTCAAAAGAGATTAGGTTTTATATACGTAGTAAAGACAGTATTGCTAAGGCAAGTCATTCTTCAATTGTTATCCAACAACACACGCGCATTTACTTATTGTGCTTCCCAGTCATAAAAACATTTGAAATCCACTAATTTAAAGTGCTCCTTAAATCCCAGGTACAAATGTCTGGTATAATACAGTTGTTCCAAACATTGATTCATATCAGGAATATTGATGAAAATACAGACTCCCAGATCCTATTGCAGTGGATTCTCATTCATTAGGTTGAGGTTAGGCCCAGGCATGTCTATTTTCATTGAGCTTCCTAGGTCACTGTGAAGCACATGCACATTTGAAAACCACTGGGATAGAGGAAAGGAGTCATATAGAAATGGAGTACTAGTGCCAGAGTTTGAAATTGTCACGCTCCCCGATGTTTGAATATGCACCATCTGTTTGGAAATCCTCCTAAGACAACAAATCCATTCTTTTTGTTGCTGTTGTTTCCTTCGCTGTGCAGAAGCTCAAAAGATATACATTTTTTGAGGTGTCATTCTAAATGGAATGGTTATTACCCACTGACTAGCTCCCTCTTATGCTGGGATATCAAATCCTCATTTTCTTTTCTCTTTTTGTTGGTCATTTTATTTTAGATTTGGGGGTGTACATGTGCAGGTTTGTTAACATGGATATATTGCGTAATGGTGAGATCAAAAACATATTTTCATGTTTTAAATTGCTGTACTGTGTACCCTTTTGGAAGATCCTTGAATTTTTTACCACAAGCCTTATCCTAGGTCCTGCTCTCCTCTCGTGTTTTTTTTTCCCTAGCTTTACTGAGATATAATTGACTAATAAAATTGTGTTTAAGTGTACAATCCAATGATTTGATATACATATACATTGTAAAATGATTACCACAATCAACCTAACTAGGATATCCATCATCCCATATAGCTACTTTTTTTTTAAAATGAGAAAACCTAAGATTTACTCTCTTAACAAATTGCAAGTATACAATACAGTATTAATATTATAGTCACCATGCTGTACATTAGATCCTCAGAATTTATTCATCTTGTAATTGAAAATTTGTGTCCTTTAGCCAATATCTCTCAATTTCCCCAGTCCACTAACCCTTTCTAACCCCATTCTACTGTGTATCGATGAGTATGACTTTTAAAAATCTTTTTAAAGTTTTTACATATAAGAGACACCATACAGTATTTATCTTTCTCTCTCTGGCTTATTTTGTTTATCATGAAGCTCTTTACATTCATCAATGTTATTGCAAGTAGCAGGATTTCCTTCTTCTTCTTCTTAAACAGCTGAATAATATTCATCTGTGTGTGTATTGTGTGTATTATGTCACATTTTCTTTATACAGTCATCTGCTGACAGACACTCAGCCTGTTTCTTTATCTTAGTTATTCTGAATATAACGATGCATTTATTCTAAGGCAGCCCTTTCCATTTCTGTGTAGCTTCCACCCTTTCTCTTGATTTCTGTTACCTAAAAGGGTAAATTTGATTTTCCTTCCAGTAACAGCTTTTTATTTATTGCATAGCCAGCCTTGATTTTCTCATCTCTCAAGGCAATTGAAAGAGATTCACAGAAGATCATGTTCAAATATATATGCATATACATTGTAAAATGTAAACTATAATGTTGCAAACAGTTTATTTATAGTGGGAGCTGAGTAAATGTTTTTTTCCACTAGCTGAGAACTGATGACCACCTTTCCTTCTCTCATTCCAGGCTAAGGATTCCCCTCCTTTCTCTTTCAAAAGAACTACTGGATTAAGCTCCATAACGCAGGGACCCAGTTTTGCTTACCACATAGCAATGGTACTTAAAATAGTGCCTGCCATTAAGTAACTATCTGTCGGTTGAATGAATCCAAAAGTCAGAAACAGATGCCTCTAAATGTGTTATATGTAGATGAACTATCTGTATCTCGGAAGACCCCTTTCTTTGTCTCTTAGCTCAGTACTCAATCCTTTAGTGTTGAACTTCAATCATTTTGCTCAGTTGGTGCTCATATCTCAGAGGAGATAATTGTAAGATGAATAGAGCTCTAAACAAGATTTTCACCAGTCCTCAACTTTTCAGCAATCTTTAATGGCACTTGCAGCAGAAAGGGTATGAAAATCCTCTCTCATTCACAATGATCTGAGCAGCTCTTAAATAAACTAAGTGGCCCAGCTGAATACTGAGAAAAGCAAAAGGCATTTTTGTGCACTCACTTTTCTCAATCACTGGTAAAAGTGGATGAAACAACCTGAATTTATTGCTTACTCCCCTAAAAGATGGTTTTTGTTTTGTTTTGCTTTTTTTGTAAACATGCTCCTTAGAGAGTGGATTGGGAGAAATTTCCATTATATGTATTTTTATATATTATCTTCTGAACCTACTATAATGTTGCAGGAGTAATTCTGCTAAAAAGTTTTAAGTGCTTTTTAGTCCATTATTTTGACTGCCATGCAATAGTAAGCAAATACTAAGACAAAACCTCATGCTTTTGATTTTAGCTGCTTTCCAAAAAAATGGATCTCTGTGTTCATATTGGTTAAAGACTTGGCTGTTAGGCTGAATCTTGGGCATTTTTATCTGAGTTACTCTAACACAAAGTACTCTTTATCCATGGAGAGTGATAATTCAAACCTCACTCCTGGCAAAAATAGACACACAAAAATATAAAAACAAGAGCAAAAACAGTCAACATCCTGATGACTAAGAGGGTTGCCCCCTCAAAGAAAATTAGAAAGTCATTTTTCATTAAAAAGTTAGGAAGATTTAGAAAAAACAAAACAAAAAGTTGAGGAGTCATGTCACCTCATGCCTTCCCAACTTGTTCACATCTGAATAGCAGAAGCTAATGCATTTCTGTTCTCCAACCGTTATTTTACCCCATTTTGCCACCTTTTCTTTTAATTTGTTGACTCATTCAGTTGTATGATAATGGTTTTCAAGAGCTTTCTTTCAGTGAAAATATTGTATAGAAAGAATAGGACAGGAAAATTAACTGATCACCTAATATAATGCAAAGTGTTAGACGCTTTATTGCTGATAAATAAATCATTTAACTCTCAGACATCTTCACAACATAGATATTGTTATGCAAACCATTTAACAACTTTAGCTAAGAGAATATAAGCAACATTTTCAAGATTCAACAGCTACCAAGTCACATTGTTTGAGAATCATGCCAGCAAAGTCAGTGTCAGATGTGCATGTGTGTATGCACTCATGCATGTACATGCTATATAACAGAGCATACATCTGAGTTATTGTACTGCTAGTTGAAGACTGCTCTTTGCTTTCTACCAAATTCCCTTTGAAATATCTAAATTAGGTAGAGGACTGCCTATGAAATTTAATAGGATCTTGTGAAAAATTAAAATATGGGGACATTTATTTAAAAAAATTATTAAGACAGTGACATCAGAGAATTAAACCAAGTGCCAAGTCATGTGTGACTGAACAGGTCACAAATCCAATAATACAAACCTCCTTGCATAACCAGTTTGGTGTAAGGCACTGAGATAATAGAAGAGTATAGAGATTCGACTTGATGTATTAATTCGCTCTATTATGCTAGAAAACTATCCCAAAATATTAGAAGCATAAAACAACGGTCATTCCTCATTCCTTGGTCGATGTCAGCAGTGGCTTGCCTAAGCTTGCCTTCAAGTCTGTTCTTTGTGTCGTCCATTTTGAAACCAAGCCTGAAAGAACAGCAGCTACCTGGTACATAGTCTTCTCATGGCCATGGCAAAATAGAAGTCAAACAACACAAGTGCATTTAAAACACTGTTAAATCACATCTGTTCACGTTTAATGGCTGATGTGGTTAGACTGTGTTCCCACCCAAATCTCATCTTGAATTGTAGCTCCTATAATTCCTACATGTCATGGGAGGGACCTGGTGAGAGTTAATTGAATCATGGGGGTGGGTCTTTTCTATGCTGTTCTCCTGATAGTGAATAAGTCTCACTAGATCTGATGGTTTTATAAAGGGGAGTTCCCTTGCACACATTTTCTTACCTGCTGCCATATAAGATGACTTTGCTCCTCGTTTGCCTTCTCCCATGATTATGAGGCCTCCCTAGATATGTGGAACATCAGTTACTCTGTCTTGGGTATGCTTTATTAGCAGTGTGAGAACAGATTTATACAACAGCCAAACAAACTAACATGACCAAGCTGAAGATTGTTGGGGTGAGGATGAGAATTGCAATTCCGTGGAAGAGGAAAAGGAAAGTATTTGCTGAATAATGATATAGTCTACCACAAGTGAGATTTTTTTTCTATTGAGAACCTAATTATTAAATAATCAAATCAGTGTTTGGGAAAAGCGTGATTCTTTGCTTGAAATTCCAGGTTTGCCACATGTTAAAAACATCAGACTGGGTTTCTGGCCTATTCTAAGGATAGTAAAGAGACATGGAACGGGAGAGAAAAAAAATAGCCTTCAAAGGAGAAGTGCAACCCAAGAAAGACAATCTGTTTCCCCTCTCTAAAGCTAAGAAATGGAGACCTTTAAGAGACAAATAAGTAAAGTGAGATAGGTCTTACAAGAAAGAAAGACTAATATTTTATTGACCAATATAATGTCCATTAAAGCCACAGAGTTTGTGAACATACCCAGACATGTCTGCATCAGAGAGAAGAGCATGAGAAAGACATAGCATAGTTAAGATGAGAGCTTTAAAGAAGCAGCCTACTTTTTCACCATTTGGCATAAGTTAACTAGATCTTGAGCTAGGTAGAGTTAGCACCACACTACTCCCTCTACCCTCAAGGAGGGGCATCTTTTGGATTAGGAGACTGAAACAAGAGGTTTGAAAAATCACTACCTGGAATCAAGGCTACAGAGAATTAGAGAGGAAGAAGCTGAGTCCCAGCCAGGTATTTCATGCCAAGGGACTGAGTAGGGAGAGACCAACAGAGAGTCATGCAAAAGAGCCAACAAATAAATCCCCGTGGAGGAGTCAGTAGCTGAGCACTTCCTGAGCAAAGACAAAGATAGCCAGTTAGTTCATGTGGTATCAACAGACCTCAGAGTACAAACAACAGCCACAGAAATGAATATCAATGACTACTGTGAAAGGAGACAGTTTACCTTCCATTAGGTAAATCTATTTTTTTCTCATCTTCCCTCTTATTTTTTATACTACATGGGTAACACAAAAAGGAGGGTGAACTTATAGGAGGTGGGAAAATAAATGAGATTTACATAGCCCTTCTCCATTCCAAGCCCTTGGCTAGAAGCACAGGTCCAATCTACAGCTGGAGAAAGAAGAGCTTTAGTAACACTGGAGAAAAACAATGTTACAATGGACAGAACTAAGTCAGTCATGGTAGTTGAAATGAGGAAGTTTGAATAACTATATGTGCCTGTAACATTATGATATTGGGAAGAAATAGATCATTAAGAGGCATATTGTGCAACAAGGAAAAGAAGTTGACAGAACAGTTAATGGCATTTCCACATTTTTTTTCTTTATAAAATCTAATGAGTTATGAGATCAAACAAAAAAAAAGTTTCAGGGGTCAAAATCAGTGTTTTGCATATCAAATATGCATGAGTGAAAATTATAAGGTCGTTTTCCTTAGAAGAGCACTGAAGAGTAGAATAAGAGGACAGGGAGGAGGAAGGAATTGGAAATTATTGAGTGTGTGGTATGCCAGCTATAATAGTGTGCAATTTATCATGGAATACAATGATTTCAATTCTTGAAATAGAAGATAACAAGCTTGTATAGAATAAGAGGAGTAAGAGAGG
Organism: Aotus nancymaae; assembly: GCF_030222135.1. NCBI lineage: Eukaryota > Metazoa > Chordata > Mammalia > Primates > Aotidae > Aotus > Aotus nancymaae. The sequence continues at coordinate 20,164,730 of NW_026988473.1, read as the reverse complement.
AGTAAGTGGGGAATGAGGTTTGGAGTAGACAATTCTCTAATATAATCTGAGATAGTTCAGGACATGATAGGCTATTAGGTAGATCAGTATTAAAATGCAAATCCTCACAAAGAGTTGCTTTATATATATTTAAAGTGGATTTGATCGTAAATCTGTAAAAGTGTCACACTCACTTTTACATCCATTACAATATGTTATCTCTAGAGTTAAAGAGAAAGGACTGGTAGTGTTACAGCTTGCTTGCCAAGAATTCCTAGCGACCCTCACAGGAGTGTTCTTCTCAGGTAAGCACCATCCATCATGCATTTCTCCACGGGAGAGTCGAGAACTGCTGCCACAGGTAACCAGCCTCTCTCTCTTCCCCATCCCACACAGGGACTGGTCAGTCTGCATTACATAACATTTAGGAGCATTAGAGCCACAGAGAGCAATGGATTAGTGTAAGCTCCCTACAGAAGGCATTTTCCTCCAGTTACTTAGATAGTTCTAGTTAATGGCTTCTTAAGATTAGGACTAATTTGTAAAAGTCAAATATGTGTCTGGGCGTGGTGGCTCAAGCCTGTAATCCCAGCACTTTGGGAGGCCAAGGCGGGCAGATCACGAGGTCAAGAGATCGAGACCATCCTGGTCAACATGGTGAAACCCCGTCTCTACTAAAAATACAAAAATTAGCTGGGCATGGTGGCGTGCGACTGTAGTCCCATCTACTTGGGAGGCTGACGCAGGAGAAATGCTTGAACCCAGGAAGCAGAGGTTGCAGTGAGCCGAGATTGTGCGACTGCACTCCAGCCTGGGGCCTGGTGACAGAGTGAGACTCTGTCTCAAAAAAGAAAAAAAAAAGTCAAATATGCAATAATGTGATAATATGATATAACAAATCAGCCAAAACCTCAGTGACTCATGATAACAAGCATCTTATTCACTCTTTCAGGAAACTGCAAGTTGGTTGAGATATTTTTGCTTCACTCTGCAGGTGAGTTTGTGCTCAATGAGACTCTATCATCTATCACATAAAGTACAGTGGTTTGATAAGTAATAGGGAGTCTGCCCTGTGGTAAAGGATTCCGAGGAAAACTTAGGATAATTTGGCATAGAAGAACCTAATGAATTGGAAGCTGAGTGGGTAAAATGAGGCTTGTACAATGCTTTTTTGTAAAATTGAAATAAACTACGTTTGTTTAAAATAATTAATAGCTTTCATTTGTCAACAGAATAAGACAACAGCCATCCATGAAATATCAAGGACTTAGTTTCTCATTCAATTATTGATTCTGTCATGAAATATTGTACATGTATATAGCCCAATATATATTGACTATAGAAGGCAAGTAATATAGGAAAAAAAATTGATATTGATGCTGGATGTAAAGGTATTATATGATACTGTATATGAATGTTATAATAATTATATAAGTATTATATAATATATTTGCATTTCTAATTGTGGTCACAGAGATGCAAAAAAGTATGAACAGTGAAGTAGGGTACACAGGCATTGACTTTGGGTTTAAACCCTTAATATTTATATAACTTGGGGAATGATAGTTAACCAAACTGAATCTTCCCTCATATATAATCATTGTTAAAATATTTGGGAAGAGAAAGAAAAAGAAAACCTTCTTTTACTCCTTATCTCAAGTTTAGGACTGAAAGATACAAAATATAATTTGGAAGGTAAAGATGAACACTTTGCAGTGACAAAGTGGCTTGGATGAGGCAGCTTAAATAAGATGCTATAATTGACTTGTTAACATTTCACCCTTGAATTAGACAAATTAGCCCGCCCAGTCATATACAACATTAGGACTCCCCTAATATCAGTCACTGCTCCTCTGGAGATTCTCCTGTGACCATTAATGGACAGCAATTTTCACCACACCTGCCATCAGAAAGCTCAGAAATGTTTCAGAACAGCATATTACTTAACTCCAAGTCTCTGCTCACCACCTAGGCTGAAAATTAACACTTGCTTCTATTTCCCAGCTCAAATGTGCAGTTAGGTTGTCTAATACATTTCTGATAAGAGGTTAAGCAATGACTTTAAGTGACAGCATAAACAAATTCAATAATACAATTGTAGCAAACTAAAAATTTCCTTTAAATTGAATAAACCTTCTTCTGCTATCAAACTTCTAAAGAAGATTTCTAAAAAAAAAATTTTTTTTAAAGCTATACGTTAAGATTCAGGTAAATTCAACCCCACATGTTGCATCATCTTTCCCAGTTTTAATTTTGCCTACTTTCACATAGGACACTCACTCAAATTTCTAGATAGAAGGATGGTTCTTCCAGGGTGGCATCCTAGGCTCTTTTATTGCATGGGTGTAAGTCCCTTAAAACCTCTAAAACTAAGTGAATTAGACTCAAAGTCTCTTATGTAATTTAAATTTTTAAACTTTCTATTAAAAAAATTAAAGATATCAGAAGGTAGCAAATGTAGTAAATAGGATTATTAGATTTTATAAAAGGTTCCCAGAGAAACACTAGACATTCAGTTAAATTTGAATTTTATATAAACAATGAATAACTGTATTAGTACAAATATATCCCAAGTATGACAAATACAGGACACCCAGATAAATAACAATGTTTAATATAAATGTATGTTATGCAATATTTGATACAGATATATAATAAAAATATCCATTATTTATCTGAAATTCAAATTTAACTGAGTGTTGTATATTTTTGTTGGCAAAATCTGGCAACTTTACCTGTGTACCCCTCACTCATAGTCTCCAAATGTTAGTATTTTACTCCACTTGATTTGTCATTATTTTCCCTTTGCTGTGGTTTGACTATGTCCTCTAAAAGTTCATGTGTTGGAAACTTATATCCCTAATGCAAGTGTTGGGAGGTGGGACCTAAAAGAGGTGCCTGGGTCATAGGGCTCTGCCCTCATGAATGGATTAATGTCATATCAAGGGAGTGGGTTAGTTATCTGGAGAGTGGGTTATTATAGAGTGAGACTAGCTCTTAGTGCTTCTGTCTGTCTCAAACACACGCTTTTTTTTTTTTTTTTTTTTTTTTTTTTTGTCTTCCATCATGGATGACACTAGCCAAATTCCAGAACTAGGCACTTGGACTCCACAGTCTCCTAGACAGGGAGCCAAATAAATTGTTCTTTGTAAGTTACCCATTCCCAGCCATGTGCCGTCCCAAGGCAGGTGGATCACCTGAGGTTAGGAGGAGACCAGACTGGCCAATGTGGTGAAACCCTGTCTCTACTGAATGTACAAAAAATTAGCTAGGCATGGTGTCAGGCACCTGTAAGCTCAGCTACTTGGGAGGCTGAGGCAGGAGAATTGCTTGAACCTGGGAAGCAGAGGTTGCATGAGCTGAGATCATGCCACTGCACTCCAGCCTGGGCAGCAAAAGCAAAACTCTGCTTCAAAATAAGTTACCCATTTTGTGGTATTCTGTTACAGCAATAAAAATGTACTAAGACAGTCTCTCAGAAAAAAAAAGAATATAAGTAAATGTAAACATTAAGTAAACATCATCTCTATCTTGTATAAAAAGACATTCTCTTACATAACCACAATATAATTTTTTACAACCTAGAAATGCATATTGATACAATAGTATTATTTAATCTATGCCCCCTGTTTAGACTTCCTCACCAAAATATTTTTCCCAGATTAGATCCAGGGTCATGCATTTTTTTGATATGCCAAGTCTTTTCCTCTCCTGCAGCCTGGCAGTGTCTCAGCTTTCCTTTGGCTTTCATGACCTTGGCAGTTTTAAAGATTATGAGCTGAATAATAGTCCATGGTGTATATGTACCAAATTTTCTTTATCTAGTCTATCATTGATGGGCATTTAGGTGGATTCCATGTCTTTGCTATTGTTATTAGTGCTGCAAGTGGCATGTATCTTTACGGTAGAATGATTTATATTTCTTTGGGTATATACCTAATCATGAGATTGCTGGGTCAAATGTTAATTCTGTTTTATGTTGAGATATGGCCAGACTGCTTTCCACAATCACAGAACTAATTTATATTCTTGCCAGCAGCATGTAAGTGTTCCTTTTTCTCCACAATCTCACCAGCATCAGTTATTTTTTTGACTGTTTAATAGTAGCCATTCTAACTGGTGTTTGATGGTATCTCATTGTGGTTTTCATTTGCGTTTCTCTAGTGATCAGTAATGTTGAGCTTTTTTTCATATGACTGTTGGCTGCATGTATGTGTTCTTTTGAAAAGTGTCTGTTCATGTTCTTTGCCCACTTTTTTTATGGGGTTGTTTTTTCTTGTAAATTTGTAAAATTTCCATATAGACGCTGCATATTACACCCATATACATAATGGAATATTATGCAGTCATAAAGAAGAATGAGATCATGTCCTTTCCAGGCGCATAGATGGAGCTGAAGGCCACTATACTCACCAAACTAACACAGGAACAGATAACCAAATGCCACATGTTTTCACTTATAAGTAGGAGCCAAAGGATAGGAACACATGGATATACAGAGGGGAACAGTGCACACTGGAGCCTTTAAGAGGTTGGAGGTTAGAAGGAAAGAGAGAACCAGGAAAAATAACTAATGGATACTAGGCTCAATACCTGGGTGATGAAAATCTGTGCAAAAAATTCCTCATGACACAAGTTTACCTATGTAACAAACATGCACTTGTACCCCTGAACTTAAAGTAAAAAAAGAAAAAGATTATGGGCCAGTGATTTAGTAAACTCCCCCTCAATTTAGGTTAGCCTGACATTTCCACATGGTTAGATTAAAATTATACATTTTTGGCAAGAATCCTACATAAACAATGTTCTATCTTTTTCAGTACATCATATTGGGGTACCTTACTTTTTAGTGATAATAGGAATGATAATAGAAAACAAGTAAATACCTTACTTTTTAGTGATAATAGGTATGATAATAGAAATCACAGCACCAAACTATCTGTATCATATTTAGAAACACCAACAAATACTCATCCCCTAGTACAGCTCTCCAAGGACAAGGATACTGTCATGATCCAGACATTTATGTAATCTAAACTCACCTTTGGCCAAAGATCAAACAGATTCCACTTCACCTGAGGCAAGTTGGGTAGATGAAGTGAACCTTGGTTTCTCTAGGGTGCCAATCAGTCTATGGCATTTATTCTTGGCATGTCAGTTTAAACTTAGTTTGTAGAACTTCTATTCAAGAGAAATTAATTGGGCCAGGCATGGTGGCTCATACCTGTAATTGCAGCATTTTGGGAGGCTGAGGTGGGGGCATCACTTGAGCACAGGAGCTGGAGGCTACAGTGAGCCATGATTCAGCCACTGCACTCCAGCCTGAGTGACAGAGCATAGATTGTATCTCAAAAAATAAATAAACAAAATGTTTTTAAATTAAATACAGCATGGGCAAGTAAAAAAGATTAATTCTAGTTTTACATGAGCTCTATAACAAAACACACACACAGAAAATAACCATCTACCTACACACAGTGTTCACTATTCCTTTACTCATTTAAAGACATTCACAATTGCCTGATCTTTTTTGAGTTGCCTTCCTTTCTTTTCCAAGACATTCCAGACTCTATATTCCCTTTTCTTCTGGAACCCTGAGTTTTTGACACCAAATTACAACAGAGTATAGGCTATACTGACATAGTCTCCACTATTGCTTGTAAGCAGGCATTTTTAGTCTGGCACTCAAAAGTTACTGCCACTATCTCCTTCTAAGGCATTGCCTCAGCTTATAAAGCCTCCTTCACAGGAAAGTTTCACTTTATTCTTACATTACAGTTTCCTGTTCCTAAAGGATCACCCTCAACAGATTCTGTTGATGTTCTAATATTTATACTCCTAGTAACATCATGAGTGAATACCTTTGTCATGTTTTATTTTTCAGTACCTTGACCTTCTTCAATTTTTAAATGTCCTGGCCTTGATTAATTTATGCTGCTTCAATGGCTGCTGGGATAGGTCCAATATTTTTATCTATAGTAGTGGGATATGGGCATGTTCTAGTGTTTGCTTTCCCTCTGGAAGTCTTCCATCATCTTCTAGGAACTTCAGTGGAGATTCTCACATTCTAGCCTTCCTTCTTCCTTCTCTCCCACATGTAGAGCTGGTAGTAATTGCTGGATTTAAGGGCCTTCCTTCTTTCATGATTTTGTATTGCTTCCTGGTCCTCATTTTAAAATTATTTTTATTTGTTAGTAACTTATTTCATTAGCCTGTGTCTTGTTTTATCCTCTCTCTCTCTTTTTTTATTTTTTGAGGGTGGGAGGACAGTCTCGCTCTATTCCCAGGCTGGAGTGCAGTGGCACAATCTCAGCTCACTGCAACCTCTGCCTCCCAGGTTCAAGCAATTCTCATGTCTCAGCCTCCTGAGTAGCTGGGATTACAGGTGTGCACAACCAGTCCTGACTAATTTTTTGTATTTTAGTAGAGATGGAGTTTCACCATGTTGGCTGGCTGATCTTGAACTCCTGGCTCCAAGCAATCCACCCACCTCAGCCTCCCAAAGTGCTTGGATTACAGGTGTGAGCCACCAGTCCTGGCTATTTTATCCTTTATTTTGAAGAGATGAGATATTGCTAATTTGAGGCCTGCCAAAAGATTTCACTATTAAAAAATAATACCATCCAAATTCAACTTTCTGAGTAGGAAAAACTCAGATAGGAAATCATTCTCCTGGATGAAAACAAATAACCTCAAATAACCTAGATGTAGCATAGACAATTCTCATCTAGTCTGGCTCTCATTTAGTATATTTCATTCTTCCACATTTCCATAGAGTTTCAACTCCTTAAATTTTTAAAATTTATTTCTCAAGGATGCAAAAAAATCATTTTTTTCTTCTAATAACTACGTCAACTTGGTTGTCACCTTATAGAACTTGAAATCACCTATAATGATCATCCTGTTATTTCACTCTCAAAGTCCACCATTTTCTTCCTTTTTTTCTATTGTTTGTTTGTTTATTTTGAGACGGAGTGTTGCTCTGTCACCCAGGCTGTCATCTTAGCTCACTGCAACCTCTGCCTCCCAGGTTCAAGTGATTCTCCTGCCTCAACCTCCCAAGTAGCTGAGATTACAGGTGAGTGCCAACATGCTGAGCTAATTTTTGTATTTTTAGTCGAGATGGAGTTCCACCATGTTGGCCATGCTGGTCTTAAACCTCTGACCTCAGGTAGTCTGCCTGCCTCGGCCTCCCAAAGTGGGGAGATTATAGGCATGAGTCATGGTGCCCAGCCCATTTTTTCTATTCTTTTTAACTATTCTTCAAAGAATGGTTCCAATGACTGTTATTGTAGCTTCTATCTACAACTGTGAGAGAATCCCTCTGAATGTTTTATCTAGGACTTCTTGGGGAGCCATTTCTGTCTCTCACTGAGATATTGTCTCCCTTGGGCTATTAGATTTAGTTTGATCATATCCATCCTTTCTTATCTAATGACAACTATGGCTATGCTTTTTCTAGTCTTCCTTTTAAAAGCAATTCAATCTGGGTGCATCTCTTTTCCCTTTCAAATGTGTCTAGCTTGGCCTCCAAAACATAGTATGCTGTGTGTATCTCTATTTAGTCTACTTGCTAATCTTTCTTCTAATGAAATAATTCTTTTTTCAGCTTAATTACGTCACGTGTTTTGATTTTAGTACTTAGTGTGAAATTTAGATGTCTTTCCTTGGTGATCTAGTTTCTTCTTGATTTCCTGAGCAAAACTAAGTTTTCAAGAGACTTTTCTAACAACAGCCCTTTCCAACCTTTATCAGTTGATTAGACATTGGATTTGGAATAAAAATATAGTTGCTTTTTAGTTTCAAACCAAAAATTCCAGTAGCCTGTCTAGGATTCTGATATTTTAGCTCATATTCAAAGACTATTCAATTAACCTCTTTGGAGCCAATTTGAAACTATTTGATGAGGACTTAATCCGTGATTTATGGCAAACTTCATGAATCAAAGAGCTTAGCCCCACTCCAGTCCTTTTCGTTGGCTCCAAAATAGAAAGAACAGCACTTATGACATGGGATCTACATTTGCCTACCATGCCTGGTAGAATCAACACACTGGTGCTCTGTGGAAGCCAGCTCCCTTTTTTAGTGTCTTATTCCAGCCTGCAGACACAGCCACCACAACGAATATTGTTCAGTCTCTTCATACGAAGAGGCCAAACCAGGAGACCTATATATTAAAATTCTGCCGATCTGAAATTGTTTTGATGAACAGTGAAAGTCTTGCTCTTCTCTCTATTCCAATCTTGAGCTTCATTTGCTAAGATAAAGTCTGTTCCTGCTCAAGTCCATTAGTGTAACCTACAGCAGCTTATTCTTCAGTGCTTTGCTGCTTCTCACTAAGGCCCAGGAAGCCTAGTTTCCCAATAAAACCATCTCTGCATCTATTAAAACTGGACACAATTAGCAGCTGTTACTTGTCAGAGTGGGAGGTCTCATATCATCCATGCCTGAGGCCTAAGACTAAAACCACCAATGTAGGTCATATCCATCATCTTGAAATCTGTGCTGTGTTGCTACCGAAATGCCAGTTTCTCGAGGCGGCAGACTAAAGTCCAAGTTGGTGAGTTTTCATTTCTTTTCCCCGAGTTGGGTTTGATTGAGAGTTAGGACAGCTAGAACGATGCTACAATGTGAAACATGCCAGTGTATGACTGTTAAAGCCGAATGGAGGTATGCTTAGACATGCAGCCACAGTGAATTGTCTCATGATTCACCTTGAATTTTTGAGCCTAATCTACCTGTCCTTAGCACCAGAGGATTGCCTCCCGCTTTTCTAAAAGGCAGATCCCACTGAAGTGCACTGATTTCCAAGATGAACACCTTCTCAGAAGAGAAACAGATACAAAGGGAAGAGCCAGAGGAGGCTAAACAAAGCTTGCCTAGTTCTTGCTTCAAATTCACCAGTCAGATAAGTTGAATCTTCTTTAGGGAAGAACTGGGGAGTAGGAGGAAGTAAAGAGGGGCCAAAAGTACCCTCACAATTTTCTCTCCCATGGCATGTATCTCTCCCATGTATAGAAACCAGTCTATGGAAAAATATAATTTTTTTCCTCCAACCAACATCTCTTAATATTGTGACAGTAAAATGAAAAATATTAGCAGGGAATCATTTCTTCCTCGGAACTCCCATTCTCAGTTTTGGGCCTGTTTTTAAGGTAAGTAAAGTAAAACCACCATTAAGTTTCTGAACTTATTATTCCCCTCCTGAAGATTAGTCACACTCCTGGTCGCTGAATATTTAGGAACAAGCTGGATTTAAAGCCAAGCTTCAAGAATTGGCTGGGATTCTTCCTTTTTCTACATTTCTCTTTGACTATTACACATTCTCATTCTTCTCTCCCTCCATGGAATGGGCTCGTCGTTTGAAGTGGGTTCCATTTTGCTGGAGTGTAATTGTAGGTACAGTTGGCTGCATCTAAATCACATTCTTCAACACTTGATCAGCCTTGAAGGTGGTATTTTAATCTTCATCTGTGATCACCATGCAACTGTTTCTCAATTGCTGCTGAAGGTGATGAAAAGAGGGGTTCTAGTTTATTGGAACGCTTGAGCCTCACGAATAATAGAAAGAAAATACGTGGCATTGCCTAGCATGGGGAAGGCCATTAATAAACCTGAGCTTCTTACATTTAAGGTGAAATATCTACTATACAGATTCATAGGCCATTTTTTTCTTCTGAAGCCTCCTAACATGATTTAAAGATTATTCAACTATATGAAAATCAAGCACTTTTCTACTCTTATTATATTTCATTTCATCAGACTAAAATAACACATCAATTATCTTCTGGCAAACTCCTTGAGTGTTCTTTCTCATAGCTCTCTGTAAATCTACATAATCTGGGCCCAGCTGATGATAAGCTTTGTATCAACTCTCACCTCTCCAAACAGGCCTTGATGAAAGAGAATGAAGAATAATTGGGCAGAATGGGTGCAGTTAATTTCTATGAGCCCAAAGTCAGTTAATGGGACCATGGAAGCACCAAACGGAGTGGGCTTTTTGTTATAAAATGGGTCAAATTCGTTTTCTAGCATGAGTCTACATTGTGTAAGTTGGGGCTATTGTTACTTCTGTATTCTGTTTAGAAAACTTCTCTTGTTCCTGCTGTGATGAAACAGAAATGTCTGTTTTTCTCCTGAAAACAGACGACCTTTCAGCCCAGAGATATAACACAATGTACATCTCAATTGCAGTTTTCCCAATACGCAGTCTCCATCCTTCCCTGGACAATCCCTGGGACCCTTCATGTATAAGACGAGTCATTGTATGGAAAATCTGCTTCTAAATAGGGCTAAACAAGAGGAAATAGCTCTAAATTACACCAAATCTATGCAGGTTAGACATTAGTAAGAACTCTCAAATAATAAAATGCTTATTGAACATGGATAAATGTTATGACAGTATAGGACTATCCAGATTATTTTTAGAGGTGAATTGAAAACAAATTTAGAAGTGAATTGAAGAAAATACAGAAGAAAATAAATGTATAGAGAGTGTTTGTCCTGAGTGGGGCAACTATCTGGCCTAGATGTCACCATCCCCCAGTTCCCTAATCATGACAGACATCACTAATTGATCTTGGAACTCCTGCTGTGCTCAGACATAGCAACAGAATTACTCTCAATGTGTACTTCAATCAGATATTACCAATATACCAGAGGAGGCACATGAGTTGCAAACTTTGTGCCTGCAAAGAGGTCTCTGAAGGCTCAGATGTAGGCACTGCAATTTAGTATTTTATTAACAAATAAGCTTTTCTTTGATATAATAAAGCACAGTTACAAAACTCCATTATCTTTTTAGTGTATTGCATTCCAAGAAAGTTTAACTGTCAATAATACAGTTTTTGAAGATGCTGAAGCCTAGGATCTCTAGACTAATTTAGTTACATATTATCCCCTGGTTGAGGAGAGAGGAGAAGAAGAAAGGTAAAAGGAGCAAAGAAAAAAAATCAAAAACCTTCAATAGATAGAAAAAGAACTGCTACATAATGTATAAAATATTCTCACCTGTTGCCCTTTTAAATATTTAGTAGAGAGGAGGTGCACCTCTTTTAAAAGGGATTTTAGGCCAGGCGAGGTGGCTCAGGCCTTTAATCCCAGCACATTGGGAGGCCAAGGTGGATGGATAACCTGAGGTCAGCAGTTCAAGACCAGCCTGACCAACAAAGTGAAACCCCGTCTCTACTAAAACTATAAAAATTAGCCTGGCAGGTGGCAGGTGCCTGTAGTCCCAGCTACTCAGGAGGCTAAGACAGGAGAATCACTTGAACCCAAGAGGCGAGGTTGCAGAGAGATGAGACCATGCCACTGCACTCCAGCTTGGCAATGGAGCAAGACTCCTTCTCAAAAAAAAAAAAAAAAAAAAAAAAAGTGGGGGGGATTTTTGAGAAAAATGCAAAGCAACAGATAAGAGGTAATTTCAATTAGACATATACTAAACATGATCATCATGATTAAGAATAAGTATAAACTTAATAAAACTTAACAGAGAGAATGCAAAATTCACTGACATAATTGTAGTAGATATCCCAGTTTAAATTGGCACTACTCTAGAGGGAATATTGGAATGGTACATTGACTTACTATTTTTATTCTCTTCGAAAGTAATCACAAACTAAACAGGATTCATGGAATAATATAGCCAAACAATAGTTGCTTGCAAGTTAGCTCACTTCTTTCAGCTCTGACAAGTTCCTGTGATTATAAGCCACAGGACTACACAGCTCCTAGTTAAAGTAATTAGAAAATATGCATTTAAAGATTTTCATACGTGGAATACACAGGGGCAAGGAGGCATGAAACAAAGTGGCCAGCCTTCATGTTGTGACTGTCCTGTAGCTTCAAAGCTAAAACTCCTGTGAAAAAACTGATGAAGAAAAATATTGATGTGCAGTTTTTGCATAGATTAGTGAAACAGACCCAAAGAACACCCACATTTAAGGTATATAAACCATTGTATTATATTCCTACACATTTTTTCATATATTTTAGTTTCTATTACATAAATCTGTATTCATGCATACACCTTCATGTAGCTCTCTGTAGTTTTCTAATAGCATCATATATTGTAAGTTCCATGAGTTTCGAGCCAGAAAGACATGGTTTAAAGTCCAGTTTTGTCATATGTTTGGTGTGTAACTTTGGGAAAATTAATTAGGTTTATATATCTTACTCAGAAGTATTTTATGACAATTTTATTCCACACTCTTATGAAGATGCTTAGCAGATTATGTGAAGGAGTAATTAAACCAAATTATTTCCACTGCTGTATCGTAAAAATAAATAAGTAAAAATTCAAATCAATTAGATTGACTCAATTTCATTGACAGTCTCTTTTTTTTTTTTCAATTTTTGTATACAAATCAGTGAGTGGCTGCTCATAACTCAAAATTTCAACTAGTGACAGCCACTGGCAATTAAGATCATCCCTCCAAAAACAAAAAAAAGACACTGTGATGACTTTCAGATTGACCTTGGGTAAGGCAATAAGGAATTTATTTGCCTGTATCTGTTAATGGCATAAGCAGTACATCACAGTGAATGAGAGCCAGACTAGGAAGCCAGATAACCTTAGTTCAAATCTCAGCTTTCCCACTTACTAGCCATACAACATTGAACAAGTTACTTAACTGTTCTGTGCAATAATTGTCTAATACACAAAACTGAAGAAATTATACATTTCTACCTTTTAGGGATGTTCTGAGGAATAAATAATTTAATGAATAAAAGTACTCAGGGCTTGTCTGACATAAAGTTAACACCATATAAATGTTAGCTTTTAATATTATGTCTACCTAGTTCGTTTATCTGAGCATATAAAATTCATTCAGGGTAAATACATTCCCTTCTTTACAATAAAATGTGCTGTACAACTCCCTGGCAATGGATGTACTCAGTAGATTATGACAAGTAAAAGGTTAAGTTCCCTGTTATTTGCTTTTATATAAATAGAAATATCTGTATTCGAGGCAGACATAACACTTTTTCCCTCTCCAAAAAGAAGCCAAATTTTTGTGTTTTTCTAGAAAGAGAAAGAGATTGAAATTCTGGCAAATGAACCTGGAATATAAATCGTTATCTCTCATTTAATTACATTATCCACAGGTATGCAGATGTGGCCTTGCTTTCCTAATGCCTGACCATACAAGTTTTAGCCTCTCAGTCTCTTTCTGACTCTTCATACAGTCATGAATAGCATACTTTGTGGTAGCTGCACTCATATAAAAAGAATTTCATTCTGATTAGATATTAAACAATTAGGTGGTCATACCCAGGTGCTAGCAACAGAGGACTGAGTCAGCAGAAAATCTCAGCACAAGGAATTGTCTGCAGAAGACTCTCCATTCCAAAAAATGAGAAAGACATTTATAAACCAGCCCAAAGATTATGAATAGAGAACCCAAAGATTATGAATAGAGAACCCAAAGAAATTCTTGTATGTTGAATAAATAAATATATATAATAATGAACATTAACAATGATTTATATCATTAAGGGACTCAGAAAGCTAAGTTTTTGTTATAAATAATACTGGATTTTTGAGACCTGCTTTTGCCATAGGACAGAAAAAATTGAGCTCACTGCTTATTGATCAAACAAGTATAAAATAAATTACTGAAACCTGAGGATTTCGGGTATTAGGTTATGCAAAATGATGACTTGTGACTAAGCACAATTGTGTATTCCCTCCCTAAAGTGCTTGGCAATCCTGACCTATAAATCTCTCTAATAGCCCCTGGAGGCAGATTGTGGTATAATCCCATTTTACGGGTCAGGACTCTATAAAATGCAGGCTTGTGAATCTGCCCAAGGCTAGGGGAAAATTTGTTTCACAGCTCTTCATAAGGTTTAAGTGGTTATCCTGAAGTAGAAAGAAAGGTGGACTTGGAGCCCATTTATGGTATAAACTTGGTTAAATCTCTTAATTCAGTCTTAGCTCCAGTTTCTTCAACTGATAAATAGTTTGTGTATTTTAATCCTGTCTCCAAGGGAATCCTTCACCATTGAGAACAGAATAGCCATAAGATTGATTGATCATGTCTAAAATTGCAGCTAGTTTTGCTCATGGCAATTTAAATTATTCCACATTCCCAACTTCATATTCATACCTATCATCTCCCTTACCAAACTACTCTTGTTCATGCCTGGGCTATCAGAGAGAGTAACCTATAACATGTCAATTAACTCATTGCTGTCCTGCGCACAAACATTCAGTGGCTCACAAAACCAATTTTTACGTTCATTGAATCAGGACTTTCATGTTCTCTACTGTGTGGCATAAAAAGATTATAGCAGCAACATGCACATTGATTGAGTCATTCATATATTCAAGCAACAATTATTTCTTCCTGTGCCAGCCACTTTCTGGGTGCTAGAGATTCAACAGTGAACAAAGCAGGCAAAATTCCCTGTCCTCATGGAGCTACATCCTAGTTGGGGTACACAAATGGCATATAAAATAAGAAAAATATATAGCACATTAGATAGTAAAATGATTAAGGACAAATTAAAAAAATAGAAAAGGGATACATGAGGTCATGTAAAGATTGTTAATATTTTGGACAAGTTAGCCACAGGTAACCTCAAGAAGCAGGTGGCATTTTAGCAAAGACCTAAGGTAAGGTAAATAGGTTGCTGTTATATGTAAATTTTTGGTGCCACCAAAATAAAAGTATCACTCGAATATGAATTTTCTCAGCAAGGTAATTTATTCTATAGAAGGGTACATTTCACAGATGGAGTAATGGTGAGCACACACCTGGACAAGGGAGAGGAAGGCGTTCTTATTCCTAATGCAGGTAGCCCCTACTGCTGTATTGTTCCCTTATTGGCTAGGGTTGGACCACACAGTGTAAGCTAATTCCAACTGGTTATCTTAAAGAGAGCAGGGGTACGAGCCAGAGTAGTGGGGTGGGTAGTTTGGTGGAAAGGATGGTTATGGAACAGCTCAGAGCAGATAACCAGGGGAACAGATGTAAACTACTGATTAGAACTGGAGAGAAAATTGTTTACCAAAACTAGAGGCAAGGGGGTACAGAGAACGAGGAAGTTAAACTTTAAAATGGAGAACTGAGGAATAAGAGAGCTGAACATACTGACATACTGATTCCTTGACGAGAAATTTGGAGTTCACTATGCTATTTTGCATCATGAACTTAAAATACAAAACAACCCTGTGAAGCCAGTATTACTTTCCTATTTTATCATTAAGGAAACTGAGTCTAGTAAAGTCTAAGGTTGCCAGACATATCAAATAATAGTATAGGATTCCCAGGTAAATTTGAATTATAAATAATATCCTATTCAACATTTGGGACATTTATACTAAGTTTTTAAAAAAGTGTTTATCTAAAATTCATATTTAACTGGGAGTCCTTTCTTTTACCTGGCAAGCTTAGTTAAGTCTAGTGTTAACTTAGTCTAACTTTACTAATACAAGTTAAGCCTAATTTATATAACTGGTCACTTAGGAGGCTGCTATATTAACTTAGTATTAACTTTAAAGCCTACACACAGATCCATGCTCTTAAAAAGCTGATGATTAATCAAGGAAACACATTTATCATGAAAAAATAAATTGTCCTATGAGGCAATGCTCATTGCAGATTCTGGAAGCTACATGACCACAGTGTACTGTGTGTGTTTCGGGAAGTGGGGTAGGGAAAGAAGGTAGGCATGCCCTGGAATAATTTCTCAGAGAAGGTAGAATCTGTTTCCACAAGCAATATTTTGAAATAGTTTTAGTGGGAAAATAGATGTAGTAAGAAAGATGATTTAGTCAGAATAATATTCAAATCAGGTGGCTGGATTAATTTTCATGGGATTATGGGCTTCCCTATTTGCAATGAAAATGGAATAAGAAAATATTGATTTCCTAAATACTTAGAAAGAGAAATGTTCAGCCTCCCCTCCTTAGTTAGGAAAATAGTTTCCAGGGTAGGCAGCACTTTAATCTGTTGGTATGAGGAAGGAAACAATTCTGTACTGGTTTCTGCCTTAGAGGAGAGGATGCAATTTTAACTCTTGCAGTTTCTAGGGCCAGTGAATGACTGTGAATTACTTAATGAGATCAAAGAGACTCTGAAGAACACAAATACAAATTCTATTAAACACTTATGTGCACTTACTATATGCTAGGCATTGTTCTGCAGAAACTCATTCACTATTTACAGTAACTCTATGTGTTAGATACTATTATTGTTCCCACATTACAAATAGAAAAACAAAAGCACAGAATACTAAACTTGGGATTTTGAATCTAGGAAAAGAATATGGAACTGGTAAACATTTTTGCCAGTTTGCTAAAATATCTAATATTAATTACAGAACTTTGTTTTAGAAAATATTTTTATTTTTTGTTTTCATTGTGTCTTGATATGTATTAATTTATGTACCATCTAAATAATTAATTTGTGTTCTATGTTTATTTTGCACATCATTTGAATAGTTATCATTTATTAAGCTCTTATATTCCTGGATGAATTTGTCCATTTTCAGGCTGCTGATAAAAACATACTCCAGACTGGGCAATTTACAAAAGAAAGGGGTTTAATAGACTTACAGTTCTATGTGGATGGGGAAGCCTCACAATCATGATGGAAGGCAAGAAAGAACAACTTACGTCTTATGGATAGTGGCTGGCAGAAAGAGAGAACTTGTGCTGGAAACCTCCCATTTTTAAAACCATCAGATCTCGTGAGATTTATTCACTATCACAGGAACAGCACAGGAAAGACTTGCCCCATGATTCAATTACCTCTCACCAGGTCCCTCCCATAACATGTAAGAATTCAAGATGAGATTTGGATGGAGACAGAGCCAAGCTGCATCACTGGATTTCATATATCTTATTTCTGGTCTTTAAAAAAATAAAGGTTATTTTTCTCAGTTTAGTAGGCTTACTGAGCTTAGTGGGCAGTTTTTGTTTGAGGGCTTTCGTGTGGTTGCAATCTTTGATAACTAAAATAGTCACCCGAAGACTTCTTCATTCACACCTTCCACCTGGGCTGGATGACAAGTACAGCTGATTCAGATTAAGCATCTCTCTCCAGTGATCTATTGCTATGGCTATCTTGGGCTTCTTTACAACTTGGCAGTCTTGGGGAAACCAAATACCTTACACAGAGGCTTGGCTTCCCCCAGAGCTAGCTTTCCAAGAACAGAATGCCTTCTTTACAACTGGAACAGAGGAAAATGGCTTAAAAACTTATCCTGAATGAGTGATAGAGCAAGAATTTGAACTCAGATTCATCTTATCAAAACGTGCATCAAGCCAGGTGTTCTGGCTCATGATTGCACTTTGGGAGCTGAGGTGGGAGGATCACTTAAGCCCAGAATTTAGAGACAAGCCTGAGCAAAAAGTAGCAATTTCTACAAAAAAATTTAAAAAGTTAACCAGGCATGGTGGTGTATGCCCGTAGTCCCAGCTACTTGGGGGTGCTGAGGTGGGAGGATCACTTCAGCCAGGAGGCTGAGGCTGTAGTGAGCCATGATTGCACCACTGCACTCCAGTCTGGGTGACAGAGTAAGACACTGTCTCAGAAAAACAAACAAACAAACAACAAAAAACAACTACCTATCATCTTTTTTCTCTTCCATGCAGAGGCCGCAAACTACTAAAAACAGAGAATCTTATCCTACAAAGCAAGAATCATCTCCCTACATTTTCCTTCCCAGGATGATCTCTATCTATCTATGTATCTATCTATCTATCATCTGTCTATGTATCTATGTATCTATGTATCTATCTAATTTATCTAGATGCAGGTTTTCAGTAGTCTTTCAATTATTGTACCACATGATATCATGTACAGCATCTTTTCTTCAATGAAGTTCAAGAAAACAACTAATTAATGAGGAAAAGGACTTTTACAAATCAACCTCAATCACAAACTTCCAAAGTATCTTTACCAGATGCCTTTTCTTTTGTTTGTTTTCCATGACAGTGTTTATTCTAGATGAAAACTAAGAATTCAGACGTGTTAACTTTTTTAGTTAACATATTTGCTTACAAAGAAGGAAAAAAGTTTCAGATTCTCCCTTTTTAATCTGAGCTAACTTCCATATGGATAAAAATTCCAGGGTCAAGGGAAACATCCTGTAGTTCCTTAAAATAGTAGAAATTTAGTCAGTGACATTTAAGTGAGCACAGTTATACTTTCTGGCCCTGATTCGAATTCTAATTTACGGCTTGCTTTGGACATTTGTAAGATATAAATACAAATATAAAACAAACTATGCATTTGAAAACCATCTTAATAGTGGAGTAATAAATACAACTTGAAGAATCTCTCCTTATGACCATAGATCCCTGGGTCTTGGGGATGCTACTGAGAATACACATGGCAAAGACCAAATGCACAGATGTAGATGACAAGTGTTTCACTGTGTTCAGACACAGAGAGCATAGAGAGGTACAGTTTGATCAGACACTTAAAAGGCAGAAGAGGCTCAATTTGTAGTCTTCAAATGACCTGATAAAGCATGGAATCATACCCTGAGGACCAGTTATAATCACTGAAGTCTTTGAGCAGAGAAATTTTCTATTTTTAAAAAATCTTTGAATTAGCATAAAAACTGAATCACCTTTATTAAGAATAGATTGAGCAGCAACCACAAAGCATTTTTTTATTTTTAGTGTCAGATTTCTTTCCTGTAAGATAAGGAAAATCACTCTACCCTTCTCTTGAGGATCTTTATTATGATGATGATGATTTTAATAAAGTGCCATGACCTTCTTTGAAATGCCCAGTATTCTCCATTGCATTTACAAAAACTAACTTTCATGTAATTTAGTCCTCAAATGGCTTCATTTCTAAAGAATCACAGAAATGAAGCAATGGTCCTGCATTATTAAACACATGTGTCACCAAAGGTGTTACTACCTGTCTTTTCTTAACACAATGTGAAATAAAATAGAAAACTAATTGGAAGATTTTACAGTGGCTTTCTGTCTTTCCCAATCAAGAAAGAGTCACCAACATTCGAAACAGACTTCAGCAATAGCAAGAAATATTTTTTCCTTCAGTAGGAACATTTTGAAATTCATATTAAATTTGTAAGACTCTTACTAAAGTACTACATTGAAAAGACGCTCTAACTTCCCAGGTGCATCATTTGTGGGGATACCTCCATTTATGTGAATTGTACTCATATTCCCTTGGAAGTGAATAGAGATTGATTCATGTTACCACTTTCAGAAATGCCAAGTTGAATATTCCAGAAAATAAGAGTTGAAGAACTCCCAAGTAGATAGACTCACATTTTGGGTTGGTGTCTGACATAGCTATGAAATAAAAGATCTAGATTCCAGTTCATGTGAGGATTTGATGTGCAAATATATGCACTTCTATTTAAAACAAACAGTCTAATTTAAAAATGGGCAAAAGACCATGAAGAGACATTTCATGAGGAGAATGTACAGATGCCAAAAAAGCACATGAGAAGACATTCAACAGCATTAACCATGAGAAGAATGCAAATCAAACCACAGTGAGATATCAATTCACACCTCTAAGAATGGCTGAAACACAAAACAAAACAAAATAAACCTGACAATACAAAATTCTGGCAAGGATGTGGATAAACTAGATCAGTCATCCATTGCTGGCAGAAATGTAAAATGGTATAGCCTCTCTGGAAGACCAATGAACAGTTTCTTTAAAAACAAATCAACAACTACCTTAAAACTCAACAGTTGCACTCATGGACATTATTCCAGATATACAAACAATTATGTGCACACAATACTGAGGCCAGGTGCTCACAGAAGTTTTTTTCTTCTTTATTTTAAGTTGAGGGGTACAGGTTCAGGTTTCTTATATAGGTAAATTGTATGTCATGAGAGTTTAGTGTACAGATTATTTCAATACTCATGTAAAAAGCAAAGTACCTGATAGGTAGATTTTCAATCCTCGCCCTCTTCCCAACCTCCACCCTCTAGTACGCCCCAGTCTGTTGCTCCCTTCTTTGTGTCCATATGTACTTAATGTTTAGCTCCCACTCATAAATTATAATAAGATGTGGTATTTGGTTTTCTATTCTGGTATTAGTTTGCTTAGGTTAATGGCCTTCAGCTCTATCCAAGTTGCTGCAAAGGACATGATGGCATTCATTTTAATGAACTGCATAGTATTCCATGGTGTCAATGTACCATACATTTTTTAAAAATAACATAGTTGCATAGTATTCTATGGTGTCTATGTACCACATTTTTTTCTTTTTTTGAGATGGACTCATGCATTGTCGCCCTGGCTGTAGTGCAGTGGTGCTATCTTGGCTCACTGCAATCTTCACCTCCTGGGTTCAAGCAGTTCTCCTGCCTCAGCCTCCTGAGTAGCTGAGACTACAGGTGTGTGCCATGATGCCTAGCTTTTTTTTTTTTTTTGTATTTTTAGTGGAGATGGGGTTTCACCATGCTGGCCAGGATGGTCTCTATCTCCTGACCTTGTGATCCTCCCACCTGGACCTCCCAAAGTGCTGGGATTACAGGCATGAGCCACCACGCCCAGCTGTACCACATTTTTTAAAATCCAGTCTAGGAATTTAGATGGATTCCATATCTTTGCTATTGCAGATAGTGCTGCAATGAACATATGTGTGCAAGTGTCTTTATGGAAGAATGATGTCTATTCCTTTGGGTATATAGCCAGTAATGAGGTTGCTGGATGGATTGGTAATTCTGTTTTGAGTTCTTTTAGAAACTGCCAAACTGCTTTCCACAATGGCAGAACTAATTTACACTCCCATCATCAGTGTATAAGTGCTCCTTTTTCTCTGCAACCTTATCAGCATCTGTTGTTTTAACTTTTGAATAATAATCATTCTGACTGGTGTGAGATGGTACTCCACTGTGGTTTTAATTTGCATTTCTCTAATGGTTAGTGATGTTGAGTATTTCTTCATATGCTTGTTGGCAACTATTTTCTTCCATTCTGTAGGTTTCTGATTAGCCTGTCAAAAGTTTCTTTTTTTCACAGTAATTTTATACATAATATCCAAAATCTAGAAAAAGCTCAGATGTCTTTCAATGGTTAAACCATTGAATGGCTAAACAAACCGTGAATTCTCATGGTTAAAAAAATTGTAGTATATGCATACCATGGAATACTACTCTGAAACAAAAAGGAATAGACTATTAAATATACCCAACAATTTAGATGAATCTCCAGATAATTATTGAATGAAAAAAGTCAATCCCAAAAGTTTATCTGCTGAAAAATGTAATTTAAATATCATTCTTTAAGTGATAAAATTATAAAAATTGAGAACAGATTAGTGGTTGCTTATGGTTAAGTACAGTGAGCAGACAGGTTGGGAAATGAGTACATCCATTAACATGCAACACGAGGTTTCCTCATGATGATGGAACTGTCTGTCCAGTACCTTGACACTGTAATTGTCAATGTTCTTGTCATATTGTACTAGTTTTGCAAGATGTTACCACTGGGAGAAACTAGGTATAGGACACATAAGATTTGTGTGTATTGTTTCTTATAACTGAATGTGAATCTACAATTATCTCTTAAAATGTGCATCTCCTCTTGGCCAGCTCTTCTTTCTTGCTATAGCTCCTCTTCCTAAGGATTATGATAACTCTTCCTTCTCTGCCACTTTGGGCCTAGGTCTGGTAGCAATTGCATGCTGTTACTAATCCTGAACATTTTTATTTATTTACTTATATTATTTATTTATTTCTCTTCAGTTTTTATTAAGTTCCAGTGTACATGTGCAGGATGTGCAGGTTTGTTACATAGATAAACATATGCCATGGTGATTTGCTGAACAGATCAAGCCACCACCGAGGTATTAAGCCCAACATCCATTAGCTATTTTTCCTGATGCTCTCCTTCCCCTCACACTACAGGGATAGGCCCCAGTGTGTGTTGTTCCCCCCATATGTCCATGTGTTCTCATCGCTCCACTCCTACTTATCAGTGAGAACATACTGTGTTTGGTTTTCTGTTCCTGTATTAGTTTGCAGAGGATAACAGCTTCCAGTTCCATCAAAGTTCCTGCAAAGGACATGACCTCATTCCTTTTTATGGCTGCATAGTATTTCATGAATCCTGGACATTTTATACCATTCTTTGCTGATTTCCACTAATCCTGTCTTTACCTTTGTTAATAGTCCATTTATGAAGGCATTACTATATCTGTTTTCTGCTGAGACTTTGACCAATGTAAATGTAAATAGGCTTTTCACCTGCCTTGTCTTTAAGCTGTTTCATGATGCTTTTCAATTGCTCTAAGATCAAAAGTTATGGTGTAAAAGTTATGATGTAGATGAAAGAAAATTTAAGTGAAGGTTAGGGGCATACATAGCATTTGTTGAGCATCTACTAAGCACCAGGCACAAGGTTAAAAGACTTTGCATGAGTCATCTTAGCCATCATCTGAAATAGATGTCTTCCTCTCCATCGCATAGATATATTTTCTACCATTATGCTGTAACACTTCTAAATATCTGGATACTAGTCTAATTATGCCCTAAATCTTTCTGAGTATAACTTCATTCTCCTTTTAAGTTCTAACATTGATGTTTCATGACTAATGCTTAAAAAGTTCATCAAATTCGAAAGAACTTCTTCCTTTTAATCATTTTTTTATTTTAAAAGTCAATTAAGTTGGCGTCACCATCTCTTCTGTGATATGACAGAAAAGGTAGCATGAGTGGAGTACAAATGTATAGGACTAAATGTCCAGGGATATTGCAGCTTAGTTCACCTCCCATGTGACATTGGGCAAGACATTTAAAATTGCTAACTATCAGTATTCTCATCTACAAATGGTGAAAAGAAATATGAGTAGAAAGATTCCCTCTCATTCTAATATTTTATGAATCCATGAAAAAACAGATTTCTTAATAATCTTTTTCTTCTATTCTCTGCAGCCAATCATTTTTCGACAAGATGCCTTTGCCAAACTCAGTGGTATAAATGTATATGAGTTTCTGTTGAATTGTCATTTCATTTATAATTTGTCTTCATCCATTAGCACGATCAAAACTTGCATGAGATTTTGTTCATTTAATTTTCTTTAAACAAAATTCCTACCATCTTTTTGACCCTTTTTTAAAACTAATCTCTAAATTAGAATTTAAAAAGAGAGAGAGAGAGTGGGAGGGAGAGAGATACAGAGAGAGAAAGAGCCTATAGAAGAGACGCTGTTTCCATTGTTTGAAATTATATTAGGGTTCCCTCAATTTGGCCCACTTTTCATTTTGAAAGTCTTGCACAACCCACCTGGAACATTTCCGTCCATGCTATACCAATCTAAAAAAAAAATGCTCTTTATTTACTGCAGCTGTATTATGCTATTTGCAATATGACATCCTATTTAAAAGAAATAGAACTCGTACCCTGTGTAGGAGTAGTTTGTTTTTACCTTTAAAAGGCTTGTACTCAGGCTGTCAGTGAAACAAAATCCAATCTCATTTCCATCTAGTATGCACTGCAGAAACATTACTCTGATATGAACCAGAGCTTGAAAATGGAGAAGCAATTGTTGTTGCTAATCAGAAACAAATATCACACAGAGACAATTGCTTTTTTTCGGTGCAAACAATATGCTTACCGATTAAATTCATTAAATTCAGGCACACTATTGACACAATCTGATCAAAAGCTCTAAGCCACAGATGCTCAGAAATGCTGACTTTTGTCGCAAAAGAAAATAGTTAGTACCTACTTCCCTCTGAAGCAAGAGGAAGATATAAAATAAAAGCAGCAACTATTTACAAAGCACACTGTAATTGCCAGCATTTATTGAACACTTAATATGTACCAAGCACTGTGGTAAGTGTTTGACTTATTTTATTTTCCTTTTCCCCGTCAAAATAAAGATGTGTATCTGTTATGAAATTTTTGGATGACATTCAATAACATATAGAAGCTCATACTATAAATAACTAGCATACTATAAATAAATAACTGTCTTGGATGTCAAAGACTATATCATCTCTCTAAGTACACATGGCTTAGGACAAAACTGAGAATAGCTTGCTCATCTATTCATTCAATCATCTATTTTTTCTATAGATACTTACTGAGCACTTATTATGTTCCATGTATCATTTCAGAATATTGGGATACCATCACTGAAAAAAGAAATAATAATAATTTCTGCCATTTTGGTGCCTGCATTATAGAGAAGGGAGATAAAGATTAAGTAATCTGCATCCATGTAATTTTTAAAAGTAGGATATATACCATGGTAGAAAATTACAAGTGAAATGGGAGAAAAAAGGAGAGTAAGAGAATTGTGGTATGAGGGTACATGTGTGTGGTGGGTGGAGGCTGGACATAATTCTATGTTGAATAGACAGGAGAAGCCCCACAGTAATGAAAACATTTAAGCAAATATTGAAAGAAGGGAAGGGAATTTGATAGGTGGAAAATTGGAGGAAGAGTGCTTAAAAGAAGAGGAAGAGCTCATGCAAAGACAAGAAGCCAGGGGGATGTTTTGTATGTCTGAACAATGGTGAAGAGGCAAATATATTTGGAGGAAAACACATAAGTAAACAGTTGAGCTAACGCTTTGTAGGCTGATGAAGGGCATTTGAATTTTCCTTTGCATAAGATAGGAGGCACTGGAAGGATTGGAGCAAAGAAATAATATTTACTGACTTATTTTTAGACAGACTCACTCTGCTGTTATACTGAGAATACAGTGTAAAGGAGCAAAGTGGAAATACTATTTTCAGAGACTTGTTAGGAGGCTCGCAGAGTGATAAAAAGTGTTAAAATTCTGGATATATTGTGAAGGTCGAGACAATAAAACCTCCATTGAGATCAGATGTAGAGTTTGAGGGCAAATAAATAAAATCCATGAGCATCCAAGATTTTTGGTATCAGAAACTAGAAGGAAAGAATATTTATGACCAAGTTGGTGGGGTCTGCAGATAGTTTAATTTGGAAGGAAGATCAGAAGTTTGACATGTTAACTTTGAGATGTTCATTATGCATCCACTTGGTGATGTTAAACAGGCAGTTGTATCTACCAGACTGTAGTGGAGAATCTTAGTGTGTTTTGGAGATGTAACTCCGGTAGACTGGCAAATAGCATGAAAATCAGATGAGATGATCAAAGGAGTGAGTATAGACTGAGAAAACAACAGAATTAAAGACTGATCTCTGGGGTAGATAACTGTAAGAGTCCAGGAAAAGAAAGAGGAACCAGCAAAGGAAGGTTAGGAAGGAGTAAGTGACAAGTGAGGTAGGAAAAGCCAAGAATGTAAGGTTCTGAAAGGCAAATGATTGGAGTGTTTCAAGAAGGAAGAAGTGACCACGGTTTGTCAAATGCTACTGTAGTTAAATAGGATGAAGACTGAGAAGGGCCCATTGCCTTTACCATATAGCAACTTTGACAAAACACTTTCATTGAAAGTGATGGAAACCTGATTTAGTAGGTTTAAAAGAGAAAAGAGGAATCAGCAGCAGACAAAATGGACTTTTATTTAAGGACACAAATTGCAAAGAGAAAAAAGAAAATGGTACATAAGCTGGTGGGGGAAATGGCATAAAATTTTTCTTTCTTCAAAAGGGAAAAAATAGGAGTGTGTTTGATTACTGATGGGAATGGTTCCAGTAGAAAGGAAAACAATGCCTTACATGTGAGAGAGGGAAGACAACGGTTTATTTATTTATTTATTTAGAGTAGGCAAGGAGAGATAGAATTCAGTGCACAAATAGAGAGACTGGTTTTTACTGAGCAGTGTAGATAGCTCAGCTAGAGTAACAAAATTTATATTTTGGTTGACTCCATAGGTGTGGTTGATGTGAGTGGAAAGCATTCTCTGCATCATTTTTCTCAGTGAAGTGAGAAGCAAGGTCATCAGCAGAGTGTTGAGGTAGAAGAATGAAAGAGTGAATTGACTAACAATTTATGACATGATTCAGGCCTGCATTTTTGTTTTTCATCATCAATTTATATGGAACCTGCCAGTAAAATCAAGAGTTTTTGTTGTAGGTAGTAAAGTGCATGGGCAGAGACACTGGGTAGGTGGGGAGTTGAATTTGACCAAGGTATGTTTTGTGAAAGAATATTAATAAGTAAGCGAGAGGCAAAGGAATTGAAGATGAATGCAAGAAAGTAATTATAATGATTGACCATTGAATTTAAGCTGGATAAGACAGTGACAGCAAACCAGATGCTTAAGGGCCAGGGAAAATCGGCAAGATAAAAGAATGAAAATCCAGTAAGGTCTGTTGATTATTGAAGTCACAGTGATAAAGTGATTGATCTGGAAAAAAAAGGGTAATCACTGCAATGTGAGCATGGTTTATATACAGTTGGAATTAAAGAAGGATTGAAGTTAAATTAGGATGTGAACTGAAGTGGCATAGAGACCCAGATCATTAGAGGAGAGGAGGAGCTCAAGGAATTGGGCCAAGAACAACTAGAAACACTATTTTCATATACATTGAAATTGCCAAGAATTAAGAGTAGAGTTGTGATAGAGAGAGAAACATTGAATCAATAACCAATATCATTTATACATGAAGAGAAGTAACTCAAAGATCGATAAGCAAGAATACTAGTGAGCAGTAGTACATGGATGACATAAAACGGTGACATGAGATTTCAAGCTAGGGCTTTTAGAGGAAAGCTCTGGAAGCTTAAGTGGAGAGAAGGAAGATAGCTGCTCTTCCTCCAGAACCAGTGGTTGAGAATTTGTGGGGGAAAAAATCGCCACACTGAAGAGGATAATGGGAAAAGATGAAGAAAATGCTCAGAAGACAATCTAAGAATACAGGCAATTCTGCTGCTGATAGAATGTTAATTCCAGAGGACACACTGAAAAAGTTTCAAAAACTGGATGTCAAAGAATGAGAGGAAATGTGCGAAGTTTATTATGATTAAATGTGGGAGAAAAAGGGCAATGTAAGAAATCGGTGCTTCTTCTTAATTCTTCTGAGAGCCCAGAACTCCCCTTGCCTCGTCACACAGTGGGGTCATGTGTTTATGACGAGCTAACTGGGTTAGGTATTCTAACTTTAAAGTGCATCTACCTTTTACACATTCTTCCTAGTTTTAACAAATCTAAGATTTGGGGGTTACTGAAGTCCCTTTTCTTCTTACCTTGAATGCAGGTGAGAGGTCAGAGAGTCTAGAGATTGAAAGCTCTCCCTCCAGAAATATGAGGTTATCTACAGATGTCATTGTGCGCTAAAAAAAAATCTCTGTGTGTGGTATGTGGTGTTTGACATATGTGTGCATGTGTGTGGTGTGTGTGGTATGTGGCATGTAGTCTCCGTGTGGTGCATATATAGTGTATGTGTGGAGCAGATGGTGTGTGTGATATGTGTAGTGTGTGCATGTGGTGTGTGTAGAGTGTGTGTGGCATGTGTGTGCAGTCTGTGGTGTGTATGTGTAATATATATGCGGTGTGTGTGCTATGTATGTTTTGCATGTGTGGTGTGTGATGTATGTGTGTGTCTGTGTATGTGTGTGTGAATTCATGGAGAATAGAAAGCCAGAAAATGTATTCTTGTAAAACTATATTCTATTTCTGAGGTGATGAAGAGTTGAGTGAATGGAGAGACTCTCTTAATGAGACTACAAGCTTACGGTTTTTAGCCTCTAGCCAAATATAGCTGATAATGATGAATCTCCATTCCACCCCTACTCCTGCCTACTTCACTGAGCCTCCTGTGATACACAGACTGAAGAAAGCAGTGGTTTACGTCCCTGTAAATCCCTGTCTTATTCTTTCTTTTCACTCAGAAAGTGTGTGTAAGAATGGCCTTCCAGCATGGCTAGTATTTCTTTTCTCTCTGCAAGAACGTTGCCACTTGCCAAATCATTAGTCAATACTGGATATCAAAATATTGAAATTTCTAATTCCATATTTTTATATGTTATAAACTGTAATCCCAGATATTTGCTCCCTTTATATGATCATTATTAATAAGTAGATTTAATTAAACCCACTGTCGAGTTTTTTGACAAGAACACCAAAGGATTTTCTCCACTTTTCCCATTCACTGTCCAATCAAACTGCACTTTCACTCTCTGATAATCCTTTTGGGCTCTCAGTTCCTTTCCATCCTCAGCTATCACTAGAATATCCTCTCAACCTCTTCTGTCACTTGAATTTGCCATATAGCAACCTCAATGAGTGGAGCTGAACTCTCTGAATTCTCTTGGCTTAGAAAACAAATCCCCTTCTGGAAGCTTATGACAACACATAAGGTAATACTAATGATTCTAAAAAGTTGACCTTTTAAAGGACTGTAGCCACTGGTTGGTACTTAAAATTAACAGGATCAGTGCAATAGAGAAAGTGTTCTTCTGGAAGGCCCAACATATGAATACAAAACCTACTTCTTTGAGTTAAAAACAGATAGTGGGATATAAGAAGCATTGTAAAAACGATAACATGTCACATAAAAGTTAACTTATCTTTGCTTTCCAAGTCAAAAACTGTAATATATAGGGAATCAGCCCACTTGCCTCCTACAATTTCTTCCCAGCTGCCACTACTGAAGCTATTCTTGTCCTCTCTGCATTGTACCCCCTGCTACTTCCTGTGTTACTCACCCAGGTAAGCAGGAGACCTGGAGCTCTGCCCAGGCTGGTTGTCAAGGAACCTTGCTTGGCATAGAAGTGTGTATGTTGGCATGTGTCTGTGGATGTCTGAAGGTCATGGAACAAAATAAAATTCCAAATTTGGAAGGAAAGAAGGCCCAGCACATGAGACTCGGTTTGAAGTACAAATGTGTTGAAGACAAACAATTAGATTCCAAGTATAGGGCTGACCCTACAGAATAGCCCTGGTGAAATGAACAGGTTCAGGAAGCAGACAATGAAATGATTCCCAGATGCAACTGGATACAGGATTATAAATATAGCCAAATTGAAGGTGGGAGGGATGCTAAGTCTGTTCAGTCAGGAAGGAGAAACCCACACCATTTTAAGTCTAGTTATACAAGCACTGCTGATCTAACCAGATGTGTCCCAGACACTGAACATCTTAAAGGATATTTGTCACAGGTGTGGAAACACCAGATCCTTTGGATGGCTGGTAAGAAATTAAAAAGAAAAAAAGCTGCCTTCCTATCCCTAAGAGAGAAACAAAATGATCTTTTCCCATCATTTGGAATAATGTGAAAACTGACTTAAAAGGTTTTTCTTTTAAACATTGCCACTCGTGTGATATAAATACATATGGTGTTTCATGGCACAGTGAAAATGTGGAATGGTGTTGGAGAGGATGCTCGTTTTCTGAAATTTATTCTGCACAGAGCTTTCAATCATGTGGCAAAGGAGAGTTGCTGGTGGCTTCCTAAGCAGGACTCGTGGTGGGGCTCTTTGAGCCCTTGATCTCCTTGTGCCATCTGTTCTCCTGTGGTTGAGTGAAACCCAGAGAAACCAACAGGGGCAAGAGCAGCTAATATGGTTGAGTTGATGGGTCACCCTCCTGTATCCCAGGTATGCAACACGTAAGTGCACCAATATCAAAGATGCAAAGGTATTTTTAGATACTCTATTTCCTCAGTCCAGGCAGGGCTTAGGGCAGCCTGAAGCCAAGGACAACCTCATCTAGTTTTCTCAGCATGCCTGACAAATATTGCTGTATTTTATGTGTGCTATGCCATGAAGAAAGGGTGTGTCACGTAGAGCTAATCACCAAGAGGGATTCAGGAATGCCTCTTAGTGATTCATTCAGAAGAATGAATCATTCATTCATTCTGCATTCAATCAAAAAGAATGAATTTCAGCATCTATTAGCAGGTAGCGTGACAATGTAGAAAGAATGTGGAATCTACACAATGTAAATCTGGGTTTATGGCCAGATTCTACTAGCTAAGAGAAATTTAATCTACCTAACCCACCAGAGTTCTGTTTTCTCATCTGTAAAATGGAGACAGGAATTCCCTTTCTGGGAAGCTTAGGATAGGGTGAAAAGCTAACAGTTTTGCTCCTGGTGCATAATAAAGGCTCCCTGCCACCTTGCCCATCAACCTTGGCCAATGTGAATACTACTTCCTCACTTAAAAGCTGAAAGACATGTGATAAAAGGACTCTGAACTCAGAGTTTCTCATATTAAGATAGTTTCAAACATGTCTGTGTCTTTCCTTAATGTCAAATATCGCTTACTTCTATTTAAATAGGATTCAGTTTGTGGATCACAAGTAAATCAGCTCCTTCCTTCCTATACATTCCTCACTTCCATCCTGTAAAGTGCTTTGAACTGACTGCACCATAGACTACATCATAGTCAAGCCATGGTGACCCCTGTGATGTACACATACACCTCCAGATGGCCTCCCAGAGCCAGAAAGACTGAAGTAACAGGAAAACCACAAAAGAAGAATAGCTAGCTCCTGCAGTGCCTGATTAACAGACCTTGCAACATTCTCTCATTGTTCCTGCCTCAACTGATAAGCCAACCTTGTGACACTGGACCTGTGACAACCCCCTCAGCTTGCAAAAAACCACCCTGAACTGTAACTTTCCACTGCCTACCCCAAACCTATGAAACAAGCTCCTATCCCACCACCCTCTGCTGACTCTCTCTTCAGACTCAGCCAGCTCCCACCTGAGTGAATAAACAGGCTTGTTGCTCATACAAAGTCTGTTTAGGTGGACTCTTCATTCAGAGCACGCTTAACACATCCTCAGCCTCCAGTGAATTTTTCCTTCCCCTGTAACCCACTTACTTAGGTACATTTTGTTTCTGTTTCCACGTTGGTCTGTATTAGAGTTAGTTATATGCCTGTCTTTATTAGGAGATTCAACCAGGTTTTTTAAGTAGACCTTTCTGAGATTAATCTTTATACTGTTGCTCCTCTTCCACCTTATTCTATGCATAATAATAATCATCTGTACTTAATATTAAAACTTATAACATTCCAGAAAACCTTCTAAGTGCTTTACTTGAAAGATATTCTTTAATTCTCACAATGACTCAAAAAGATGAGTACTATAATAGATCCAGATGAGGAAACTGAGGCTGTTGGAGTACCCAGACCTTGTGGCTAAGGACTGTGGAGTCAACATTTGAATGCAGGCAGTCTGCATCCAGAAGTCAGCCTCTTCACCATTATGCTGATGATACGATGTGTTGATTCAGAACACAGGCCATCTCTTTCCCTCTCTGTTATACTGTAGCTGAGACTGAACAGACAGAATGACAGCACAGAAACACAGTGTGATGCAGAGAATGTGTCTTTCAGAACTTAGTGCATCTGCAGAGGTATTTAAATTGAACTGTCATGTTCCCTCCCACACACAGCCAGAGGATTTGAGTCGTCCTTTAGCAGTAGCAGCATGAGGCTCTGGGTAAACTGCCTCATGCAGCACTAATTTAGATGGCAGTTTTCAACCTGAATGTACACTGCACCACATATCAAGGTACTGTCTGTGCTGGAAGACAAATGATGTCAAACATCTGTTGAAAACCACGTCTACAGGTTGTAACAAGCCAAGCTTACAAACAAGCACAGGCACAGATGCCCCAATTACCTTAGTGGTTGGAGCCTTATGGGTCTCAACTGAGTTCTTTCTGATAGCAAGGAAGTTCTTTAAGACACCAGTCAAGACATGATCCAGGTAAGGTGAATGGGATACTTAGAGAAGACAGAGCCCAATAGGCAGGGTTAGAAAGTGACCTTTATTGACTTCCAGGGACCATATACTGTGCCAAGTAATTTATATGTGTTATTCTCTTTCTCTCTCTCTCCCACATATATATGTTATCCATATATGCAATCATATATGTTATCCATATATGAGTTAACCAACTTGCCAGAGTTAAGGTGGGAAGAACCAGAAAAAGATTCAGACTCAAGTTCTCCCTGATTCTATAACTTATTCTCACTCTAGTTTACTCCAGTTTCAAACCATAAAGGCTTGCTATATTTTCATTCATTCACTGGATTAAAATAGATTGTGTACCTAACATGTGTGAAACACTATTCCAGGAGCTGGGAAGTCAGCTAAATATAACATACCTTGTTCTTATCTTCATGGGGCAGATGGAAAACAAATCAGATGGGTGTCAATTGGCAATAGGTCTCATGGTGGCAACTGTCATTAAGAAAAAAAAAGCAATGTCTACTTATTTCCAGTAAGGTAGTCATGGAAAGTCCCTGATTGATGGAGTAGCATCAACAGAGTGTGAGAGGATTCATGGCTCTATGTGAGCCATACTCATTTGGGCATAAGAACATTTTATGCAGATGCAGCAGCACATGCAAAGCTCCTAAGAGGCTGTGTATTTCAAATGTTTGAGTTTCCAGAAACAGCAATGTGGCTACGGAATCTGGAGTATAACGAGAGAGGGAGAAATACTAAAAATGAGAACAATGAAATATATCTGAAGGTCAAATAAACTAAGGCCTTATACACCATGTTAATGGATTTGGAAATTACTTTGGGTATGATGAGAGGTTATTGGTTTTAAGTACAGGCATGGCATAGTATGACTTATGTGTACTGCAGCTATCTATACAATAAACTGTGGAAGATCAATGATGGAAACAGAGACACCAATTAAGAGACATCCACAATAATCTAGATAAGATTGTGGTAGAAGGGACCTGGGTTGTTGCAGTGAAGGCAATAAGAAGTGCTTAAATCCAGGATATAGTTAGAGTTTGCAGAATTTATGGACAGATCGTATATGTGGTGTAAGAGGAACAGAGGGTTAAGGTGACTTCAATATTTCTATTTGGGCAACTAGGAGAAAAATATATCCATCACTAAAAGGAGAACATTGAAAGAGTGACAGTCATGTCATGGGGAAATGGGGACTAATCAAAGTTCAGTTATAAGTGAGATGACTGTTACACTTCTGAATCACATTGGACATAATAGACTAGAGTTCGGACTGGGGAGAAGACAGATCTAAACACAAATTCAGTTACATGCCCTTTTCATCTTTCTGTAGACTTCTTCTTCTTCTCAATCCCTCTTCTGTCAGGACTACTGACTTTTAGTTACCTAATTATATCATGTTCCCTTGAGGGCTGTGAAAGAAACATGCCACTTGTTTTTGTTTTTGTTTTTTTGTTTAAGAAAGATTCTTTCTTAAAAATTAAGTGAAGTAGCTCTTTGCCGCATCTACTGCGAGAATAAAGACATTCTCATCAATCAGACTGTCGACATTCCAGAAAACGTCAACATCACTCTGAAGGGACAAACCAATATTGTGAAGGGTCCCAGAGAGACCCTGCAGAGGGACTTCAACCACATCAATGTACATCTCAGTCTCCTTGCAAAGAGAAAGAAGAGGCTCTGGGTTGGCGAATGGTGGGGAAATAGAAAGGAGCTGACCATTGTTTGCACTGTTTGTAGTCATGAATAGAACATGAGCAAGGGGGTTGCCCTGGGCTTCCATTGCAGCATGAGGTCCATGCATGCTCACTTCGCCATCAATGTCATTACCCATGACAAAGGAGATCTTGTTGAATTCGAAATTTCTTGGGTGAAAAATACATCTGCAAAGGCCAGGTGCTGCTTGTTCAGTATCTCAGTCCCAGAAAGATGAGTTCATCCTTGAAGAATGATATTGAGCTTGTTTCAAATTCAGCTACTTGGATTGAACAAACTAACAGTTAAAAACAATAATATTGGAAAATTTTTGGATACTATCCATGTCTCTGAAAAGGGAACAGTTCAGCAGTCTGATGAGACTTAAGAGTTGTCCAGCTTCAGAAACAAGATACTAGATAATTTCTAAGACCTATTTGTAATATTTTAATGATGCAATAAAAACCTCTATTGATTTGAGACTTTTTCTTAAAAAAAAAAAAACTCATGCAAAGTGAAGTTTATTTTTCAATCATACAAAAAGATATTGAAATACCAAACCCACTAATTTTATCAAAGCACTTGGAATGACATTATGTTAATTAGAGGAGATATAAAAAGAGCTATGAACAAAAAGAATGGGGTTTCTGTAAGAAAAGAGAAATATTGCTACAGATGATGGATAACCGTTCACACTGAACGGTCCC
The DNA here is from genome assembly GCF_030222135.1 of Aotus nancymaae. Classification (NCBI taxonomy): domain Eukaryota; kingdom Metazoa; phylum Chordata; class Mammalia; order Primates; family Aotidae; genus Aotus; species Aotus nancymaae. The sequence continues at coordinate 20,130,782 of NW_026988473.1, read as the reverse complement.
TCACAATTCACTTAGCCTGAAAGATGTCCAGTTTGACATGCTTTGCAGTGCTATTATGATATTATACTTCTGCAAAAAGAGTCGAACATTCTATCAATGGCTTTAAGTAGCACAAAAAATAATGGTAACCAAATTTGATACCTCTCTACAGTGAAGAAAAGTGGCTCTTCCAGGCCCTGAAGAAATGATAGATATACAAGAAAATCTGGGAGTATGATTTGGTTAGGTGCTTAGACAGATCTGAGGCATCAGAGTTAGGGACAGGCAAGGCCTCATTTGAGCAAGGGAGGAGGGAAGAAAGAGGGGTAGAAAAAGGAAGAGAGAGAAATTGAGAATGATAATTTGTGTTATAAGCAATTTTTTAAAAATAGGAAAGAAGGAAGAAAAGAAGGAGATAGAAAATGTATTACAATATGAAGAGTTTCTGGGAATTGTTTAACCTGGAGAAGGAAAAGCCTAGGAACATATTTAAGAGATGGACTTCCATACAGAAGAAAGATGAGACTTCTTTATAGCTTCGGAGTTTGGCTAAGTCCAGACTCAAGGCAAATGGTCCTTTCCCCTTGCTGGCCATGTCAATTAAAGCAAGTTATACTTCCTTGTGTCTTAGGTATGTCTTCTGTAAAATGGGAATAATAAAAGCATCTCTTTCAAAATAGTGTGGAGATTAACTAAAATAAATTTGATGAAATAAGTGAATGGACAAGGCTGGGGAAATTAGTCCTAGTTTGGGGCTAGATCCTAGCATGAAAAAAGCATAGAATGCTGTCCTACTGGTTCCAGGGTCACTCTGGTACTGAAAGTGGTCAATCTGCTAGTTGAAACATGTAGCAGAGCAAAAGTGGATACTTCCAACTGATATGTCCATTCAGAACAGGATCCAAGTCAACAGCTAAGGAGTATATGGGAGGGTGGATATGGGAAACAAGATTCAATCTGGAAAAGATTAAAGACACAAACTCACAAAGGTGTCAGGATCTTATCTAGGCAAATTAGGTTTCAGACTGGGCTCTAGTTCCAGCTAGAGAAACCAAAGCAGAAACCTAGTCACTTAGTACAACGGAGAGTAGTCAGGGCAAACTTACTTGCCATATTGGCTTCCAGAAACTTTTCAGAATTTATCTTCATATGATACTTAGTCTCCTTGGGTTTTTGCTGCCCTGACTAAATAGATGACTGGATTTAGGTAACAGTAGATACACGGCAAAGGCCACACGTAATTAGAACTGAACTGGGAGAGAGACACTGGGGAGATCTGTCTCATTGGGAATTTATTTCCTTTTTAACAATAAGAATGAACAGAAAAAACTGTTGGGAAGGTACTGAGCACCATGTTTCTGGATATTTGAAACACAGATTGAAAGATCACTTAAGTGGCAAGGCGATTGTGAAACATTCATCTATCATGAAGGGATGTTGTAGATGTAAAACAATATTCCTCCTAACCATGTGGGTTGAATGACAGACATAAAAAATACCAGGGCTTCTTTCCTGGAACATGTGGCTATTATGTTACCTTATCTAGTCAATTTTTTTGTAGATATAAATAATCAATCTAAAAGATCTTGAGATGAGGAGGTTATTCTATATTATCTGAAATGGTCTTAAATGTTATCATGTATATCCCTTTAAAAAGAAGGCAGAGAGCCAGGAGTGGTGACTCATGCCTGAAATCCCAGCACTTTGGGAGGCTGAGGCAGGTGGATCACCTGAGGTCAGGAATTTGAGACCAGCCTGGCCAACGTGGCAAAACCCCATCTCTACTATAAATACAAAAATTAACAAGGAGCGGTGGTGGGCACCTGTAATCCCAGCTATTCAGGAGGCTGAGGCAGGAGAATCTCTTGAACCCAGGAAGCTGAGGTTGCAGTGAGCCGAGATTGTGCCACTGCACTCCAGTCTGGATGACAAAGTCAGACTCCATCTCAAAATTAATTAATTAATTAATTAATTAATTAAAAGGAAGGCAGAGGAATCTTACAGACAGAAGAAGAAAGGGAGAATACAGAGAGGGAGAGAGAGAGAAGTGTAATGTACAGATGGAGTACAGAGATGCGGCCACAAGTCAGAAAATGCCAACAGCCACCAGAATCTGGAAGAAGCAAAAACTGTATTCTCCTCTAGAGCCTCCAAAGGGAGTGCATCCTGATGATGCCATGATTTTGGATTTCTGGCCTCCAGAACAGTGAGGGAATAAATTTCTGTTGTCTTAAGCCACCCAGTTTGTGGTTATCTGTTACAGCAACCACAGGAAACTAATACACTCAGAGTCCAGAATTCCAAAGGACACTATAGATATGGATTATTTAGCTAAAGATGGAGCTACAGCAATCAAATCCCATTTACTCTTTCCTATTTTCTGCATTTCCTTATATATATAATCTTAGTTAAAAATGTCCCTTAGTCTAATTGCCAGTAGATATTACAACAGGAAATAAAATTTAACAGAATGGAAAACCCAAGGAGTTGGTAATTATGTAATCAGGGAGATTCCAGGAGGTAGTTAAACCACATTGCTGTCTCAATTTCCTCTCCAAATATATAGTGCCTATGGAGTGAAAGTTCTCCTTAGGCAACTATTAATCAGACTCCTACAATTCTTTAAGTAAGTCAATCAAGGGAATATGGGAATAATAAAAGCATCTCTTTCAAAATAGTGTGGAGATTAACTAAAATAAATTTGATGAAATTGCAGAGTTGCAGAATTATAAATTAAATATCCCAAAAAGGAACTGGAAGAACAGGGCAGATTCAGGTACCTCAAATATGTATTAATGTATTCACTCTTGCAATAAATATTGTTGAGCTCCTGATCATCTGAGAGATATATTTTGGTAGAAAGAATATAACTATAAAAAACATAGAAAGTTTCTTGCTTCAAGAAGCATTATACTTTGCTATATAACCTCTAACCTTTAGAGGACTAACACCTCTAAAGTTATCTCTACCTCTACCTCAATCAAGTCAGCCTTGACTGACTTATCTAAAGGTAAAATATGTGTAAATTTGGAAGTAAATAAGATAATCTCAGACAGTACTAAGTGATAAAGAAAATAAACAGGCTATGGGACAGAGAACGTCTGGTATAGGGTAGAGCGGTTAGTTGAGTGATGGGAGAGACATTTGAGTTGAGACCTGAACAACTAGAAAAATTTAGCCAGATGTTGATCCAATGATAACAAGTTTTAGGTAGTAACAGTAGTAAATGCGTAAGCAGAGAAACAACAGCAACCTCTAAATGGCCTTTACCAAGATAAGACAAGGTCATGTGTGAATATTTAAATAATGACTCTAGCTACTGGGACACAGTAAGGGGAAGGAGAAGAATAATGACTAGAGAGCCAAATGAAGCATCATGGGGACTTGTACCCTGGAGGTGAGGGAAGAGAACTTCATTGCTCAATTCCCCTTCATGTCTATTTCTCAGTTCCTCCTCACCCATCCTTGGGAGGGTACAGACAACATTTAGATACAGACCCTTCACCAAGTCCATGGTTACTTTATGCAAAAGAAAAGACTCTGGGTAAATGGATTCAAATGGCAATGGAATTCACTGCTGCCATTAAGTACCATTATGCTGACTGTCTCGAAATTTAAAATTTTGTGTTTCATACTCTGCTAGACTCTGCTGGTGGTCTTCGAAATACTGTGCATGTGCTTTCAAATACACTTGAAATTGTTGTTACAATTGTTTTTATTTGTTAAAGACAAGAAAACAATTGGATGTGTGATGCAGGTGGTGTCATCTTTGGAGCCAGATCCCAACAAATATTCACTAAACTTTTTAAAATCCATGAAAAAGTTATCAGAAAGTTACTGAGTTTTTATAGCTTGTATTCAAAGTTAGTATTTAAGCAGTTGGAAAAAGAAATCTCTGTTGAAAAATGGAAAATAATGGTACAAGAATCAGAATGTCGGGACATGGTTTTGCCCCTACCTAATTGTATGGACTTGAAAATGGTATTAAAGCTCCCTGATTGCCCATTTCTTCATCTCTAAAAGGAAAATAATAGACTAACACCTCTAAAGTTATCTCTATCTCAAAAATTTTATGAAAATATTCATTTTAAACAAATTTAGAGCTTCTCCTTTCCCTTTTTTAATGCACATTCTATATCTCATCTATTCACGCTGTTTTTCTATTTTCATTACAAGGGACTATTACTTTTTGAATGGCTTCATTGAAATGAACAAATAGAGTCAAGTCGAATCACAAAGTTAGCTTCTTTAAAATTTTCTTCTCTACAGTAAATCGAATGTATGGTTTCTATGTACTAGTCACATTTCCCTCCTCATACTTAGAAATCCTTTTCTGTTTTGTGGCTTCTCAAGGATTTTAAAAACCACTCATTGAAAATGGGACTGTCTGGCTTGTTTCATTTTTCCAAGAATATACAGTTATTCTAGAAGGCTTTGATTTCTGGAGAGTTTTAGAGTAAAGATATGAACACTGATGTCTCTCATAAAGAGTTATTTCTCTCAGATTACTTTCTATTTGGGAATAATAGTATAATTCTCAAAGAAATTTATTCTGTCCTTTAATATAGTTTTGCTCTTTTCTTCCTTGCACCAAAGATAGCCAATTAATTGTATGTATATTAAAGAATAATGCTAGAATCCTGAAGTCAGAGTAAAAACACATAATCTTGTTTTATTACCTACCTCATTTGTGTATTTGTGGAGGCCTTTCACATTTTGAAGATTTGGTTTATTTACCTTTCAACTGGAAAGAATGGAAAAAGTAGTAATATTAAGGTTTTTTTTAAGTTCTTATCACAATATAGGCATTGTGTCAAGCACATTACATTACCATTTCATTTAGTCTTCATAAAACTACTATATAACTATATTTTTTTAAAAGTTTAGAGAAGATAAGTTCAATGTCATATAATGACTAGTTGTATAATATCATATAACTAGTAAGGGATAGAGCAGAGATTCTGACTTTACATGGCTGCTAGACTGTAAAATCCATATGTTAATGTCTCTATACTATAAATATACTGATTTCTAAACTCGTAGATTCAAAATAACATGCTAATGTATAAGAAATTTCTTTATGGTGGGTGTGGCATCTTACTCCTGATACCCCAGGACTCTGAAGGCTGAATGGGAGGATTGCTTGAGCTCAAGAGTTTGAGATCAACCTGGGTGGCATGGTGAAACCCTGTCTCTATATATAGGAAAAAAAAAAAAAAAAAGCTAGGAGCAGTAGTGCATGCCTGTGGTCCCAGCTACTTGGGAGGCTGAGCTGGGAGGATCCCTAGAGCCTAGAAGGTAGAGGCTGCAGTGAGCCACGATTGTGCCGCTGTACTCCAGCCTAGGCAACAGAGCAAGATCCCACCTCAACAGAGAGAGAGAGAGAGAGAGAGAGAGAGAGAGACAGACAGGAAGGAAGGAAGGAAGGAAGGAAGGAAGGAAGGAAGGAAGGAAGGAAGTAGAAAAAGAAAAAGAAAGAGAAGGAATGAAGGAAGGAAGGAGAAAAAGAAAGAAAAGAAACAAGGAAGGAAGGAAGGGAAGGGAAGAAGGAAGAAAGGAAGGAAAGAAAAAAGAAAAGGAAAGAAGGAAGGAAAGAGAAAGAAAGAGAAAAAGAGAAAGAAAGAAGAGAAAGAGAAAGAGCCAAAGAAATAAGGAAAGAAAGAAGGAAGGAAAGAAAGATTGCTTTAAAAACTACTATGCTATATTCAGATAGGAAGGATGCAAATGATAAAGTTAATAAAAATGATGATACTGTTGAGAATGTTATCCTCAGAATTAACTTTAGAGGAAAAAAATGGTAAATTTACAGAATTTGGGAGGCTCATCAATTTACAGTAATGTATGCTGCCCTCATGTGGTATGCTATATAACTGCCCTATCTCTTTGCTCCTCTCCCCTCACATTAATTAAAATATTCCTGTCTTATGACCTGCTTACTCTGGAAGGGAAGTAAACAATAATAAATTATGTTAAGATAGGGATTAATGCCTGATGATGTGTTAATGTGTTTACTTGGGCATGTTAGTTGACTATTTAATAAGCAAATAGGAGAGCTTATTGAAAAGATAGAGTGAGGATCTTCTGAAAGAGTCATGGAGTAAATTCTACCAGAAAACTCAAAAAGTCTCAGTAACAGAAATCTCTTTCAGCCATCAATACCAGAGTTTACACACTCTAACTATAAATTCTATTCTTGCCTTGTCCATGTTAATATCAGAGTCCTGGAAGAGATGATTCAACTGATAAAACTAAGGTTATTACCCAGCCTCTTGAAAGCACTAATTGAAGAAAACACCTCTGGGGTAGAATAAGCTTCCATGATATCTGTTGACTCTTGTAATGATAACATAAAGTATCTTGATTCATCAAAAGGTAAAGATAAAATTTTCTTAAAGCCCATTAAACTGATTTCAGCATACAAATTTAAATGTAGAGCAACCAAAAGTCACAAATGCTCACTAAATGTATTGTTACTAGTCACTTGGTCTTTTCATTAAAATAATAGTTGTAGGAACATAATGCTTTGTGATAATAATATAGGACTCTAAAAGTGTGAGAGTACAAACTAGAAAAGTCACTTATTTGCTAATAACCTCATTGTAGGGGTTTTTGACCAGGGTCTCCAAAGTCTAGACAAAAAATTAATGAGATAGATATGTTATTGAACCCACAACAATTATATCCAATATTTCAGTGTGTGTTCAAATGTGAAAAATTTTTTCTTTACATAGAACACATGATTTATTAGATGACCCAAGGAATCTGCTATAATCCACTCTGAAAGTATAAAAGTGTACATATTACAAAAAATATTCAATTAATGATGATTTCTTCCAACAAGATATTCATGGTTTCATAGTCTCTTCAAGGAAATAGCTAGATAGAGGAAAACTCCCATAAAATATAATAGATTAAAAAACTCAATTCTATACAAGAAAAGCTTTTTACTTGTGAATGGAACAATGTAACTGATATCAAGATGGTATGCTCATCTATAGCAATAAAATAATTGAATAAAATATGAAAATTATCTGTCTGATACAGTGAACAGGAATAATAAACAAGAAGGACTCAGTAGAGAAAAGCCGTCAGAGATAAACTTAACCCCCTGAAATTGCTTTTACCCAGGAGACATTTAATGATTTGGGCTATAAGAAGGAGGCCAAAAAAAAAATTTATATATATATATATATATATATATATATATATATATGGGTTAGAACTTAAAAGGCCTTTGCTGGTGGTTAGAGAAATGGTAGAGTTTTGGCAGACATTAGAGACCTAATTTCCATGGTTATTTATCTTCTCAGTATATTTGCTGAAGTCTGGTTTTTTTTAAAGAGTAGCAGGGGGTGGTATGTTTTGGCTGTGTCCGCATCCAAATCTCATCTTGAATTGTACTCTCATAATTCCCATGTGTTGTGGGAGGAACTCAATGGAAGATAATTTTAATCATGCGGTAGGTTTCCCCCATACTCCTCATGGTAGTGAGTAAGTCTCACAAGATCTGATGGGTTTATCAGAGGTTTCTGCTTTTGCATCTTTCTCATTTTTCTCTTGCCACTGCCATGTAAGAAGTGCCTTTCATTTCCCACCATGATTCTGAGGCCTCCTCAGCTATGTGGAACTGTTAAGTCCAATTAAACCTCTTTTCTTCCCAGTATCAGATATGACTTTATCAGCAGTGTGAAAATGGACTAATACAGTAAATCGGTACTGGGAGTGGGATATTGCTGAAAAGATACCTGAAAATGTGGAAGCAACTTTGTAACTGGGCAACAGGCAGAGGCTGGAACAGTTTGGAGGACTCAGAAGAAGACAGGAAAATGTGGGAAAGTTTGGAACCTCCTAGAGATTTGTTGAATGTCTTTGACAAAAATGCTGATAGTGACATTTACCAGGGCTTCACTCTGGCTTTGACTCAGCATCATCCACAAACTGATATGATTATTCTTTAGCCTGTCTGCCTAGTATAGAAATGAGTGAATCCATTCTTAAGAAAGGTAGGATCATCAATAACCTTTACAGTTTTTAAACTAGTATCTGGAATTCCATTAAAAAGAAAAGTATAAAGTAAACCAATAGACAGAAAGAAGCCCAGGGCTCAAACCAGAAAAAAAAAAAGAGAGAGACTATAAAAATAGACTCACAGGTGATCAAGATATTGGACAATGACTTTGAAATAATATGTTTAAGTAATTCAATAAAAAGATGAAGAAAACAGACAGCAATAATTAATTCCATAAGATAACTGGAATCCTTAAAAGATAATCAAATCAAAAGTCTAGAACTGATGAGTTATGTCTAAAATTTTTAATTCACTGGATGCTTTAATACTAGATTAGATTAATTAGTTCCAGGATAAGTAAATTGGAAGACATGTTTTATTACATAATCCAAACTGAAACTAAATAATAGAATAAGAATACCGAAAATAAAATCCCTTTAGAGACTCATAGAACTCAAAGAGTACCCCTACTATCTATATAATTGGACTACCAGGAGAACAGTATAGAAAAATGAGTCAGAAATACTATTTGAAGAGATAATGGGCAATAATTTTCCAAAACTATGACACGTGTCAGTGTACAGATTTAAGAATATTTGAAACTTCCAGCATGCATAAATACAAAGACAACAAACAAAAACCAAAAATGAAACAACAAAACCATATGTCCACCATAAGAAGACCAGTAAAAATCAAAGGCAAAGAGTAAATCTTAAAATCTTCCAGAAAAGAAAAAAATGTATTACCATTAAAGGAGCAAGTCTGAGACTGTGATTTGACTTTTCAGTAGAGATGATTAAAGCCCAAGAAAATACACACCAAACAAACAAACAAACAAACAAACAAAACACCATTACCCTTAACAACATGAATAAATATCAAAGGTATTTTCCTAAGAGAAGAAAAGCCAGAGGACAAAGACTATGTATTTTATGCTTCCATTTATGTGAAATGTAAAATAAAAAGGCAATTAGATTGACAAAAAACAGATCAGTAGTCACAAAGAATTAGAGGCAGGAAGAGAGGATTTTTAACAAAGGAAAATTTGGGGACTGATGGGAATCTTTACAACATGAATATGATGGTTGTTATATGATTGCTGACACTTGTGAAAACATGTCTTATTGTAAACCTACGACTGGTAAATTTTATTGTATATTTTTTATATCTCAATAAAGCTTATTAAATATCAACTAGGTAAGGTATTCACTGCAACAATCACACAGGAACAGAGATGGGTTGTAGACAAAGTTAAAAGTTACTAAAATTTTAATATTATCAATAGTGTTAAATGTAATCATTTGTATCAGATTATACTAAGTCAAGAAAAAATCAGAGATTCATATTATAAGGCATATGGTTAACTACCTAAATTATAGCAAATAATTTATATGTATTAAGTTGTAATCATTGAATGGCATAATAATTTTTATAATGCAAAGTATGTGAGTATGATAAAGAACATAAAAGCAGGTGGCCAAATAAAAGAGAAATAGAATTATAGTAGATAAAACAGTCAGTTCAGGTTCTTTAAGAAGCAGTTACCAAGAGAAAATTAAATGACAAGAAATTTATTAAGAGAAACACATGTGAGAAAGAAACTGGGGTGGGGGAGAAGGGTTGGAGAATTTAAGAGCACCATCAGATCATGGGGCAAGTGTGATCTCAAGTGAAGAAGAGAAGAAAGGAAGTAAGAATATTAAATATGAATGTGTGTATGTATTTATAGATGTATTTATGTATGCACAAATGCATGCAGGATCATTGATGAATTTCATAATCATAATGCTGAGCGAAAGAAGGCAGACACGAGGCAATCTGTAGTATTTTATTCCAGAAAGCTCTAAAGAGACAAAATTAAGCCAAGCTAATAAGAATCAGAGTAGTGGTTACTCTGAGGGAGGAGTAACAATCAGAAGAAATAAGCAGCTGTTGGTTTGGTGCTACTGGACTCTTCCTTGATGTGGGTCTTGATTTCTGTGTGTGATCAATTCATGAAAATTTACAAAGACATAGGTTCATGATTTATATATTTTATGTATGCTATTCATAAGCAAAATACACATTAAAAGTACTGTGGGACAATTAACAGTGAAGGACATTCTATTACTGTTTTATATGCTACCTCTTCTTTTTTTGCAACAAATATATTACCTTATAATTTAAAAACAAAATTGATCAGAAACACTAATACATTCTTTTCTTGGATAAAGCAAAGTAATTGATTCAAATACATACAGATTACATTATTTTGAGCTTTACAAATAATAAGATATATGTCTAATGTGGAAGTGATGAACCATGGAAGTAAAAGAGAACTTTTCAGAAAGAGAGACTGTTAGGAAAGACAGAAGGATTGCCAAATATATATTGCATTAAATTGGAAGTGGTTTGTTATGGCTAGAAGCTTTGGTGATGCACAGTCTAGGACATATCAGTCAATTAGTAAAAATTTATGAATAAGTTAATGAGTAATAAAAGATACATATTTTAAAAATCACAACTCAATTTGGACTTTTTATTTTCTTGGTTAGATGATGGGGTTTCTCTGCAGCCTTTAAACCTGATTACAACTTTGCTTTGGAAACGTACCCATACTTGCCTGTGGGAAGAACTGTAGATTAAAGAGATCAGTGTCACATAAACCAGTTAGAAATATTATTGTAAGCCGGGTGCAGTGGATTACGCTTGTAATCCCAGCACTTTGGGAGGCTCAGGCAGGCAGATGACCTGAGGTAAGGAGTTCGAGACCAGCCTGACGAACATGGTGAAACCTTATCTCTACTAAAAGTACAAAAATTAGCTGGGTGTAGTGGCGGGCGCCTGTAATCCCAGCTACTCGGGAGGCTGAGGCAGAAGAATCCCTTGAACCTGGGAAGCAGAGGTTGCAGTGAGCTGAGATTGCACCACTGCACTCCAGCCTGGGCAACAGAGTGAGACCCTGTCTCAAAAAAAAAATATATATATATGATTGTAAATTCCCCGGGCAAGAAATGACCAAAGACTAAATCTGGATTACAGGAGGTAACATTTTATAATAGTTCTTTTAGTAATGCTCCTAAAACTATAGTATGTAAGTACCTGGCTATCCACACCTCTTTTTCACAGGAGCAAACTTTGCTAATAATTCATTAAAAAATAAAAACAAAAATAAAATTCCTCGTTAGTTACACAAAGTCAATATGGTGTTTTTCAGTGACCAGGTAGACTCAAAGCATTCATATGGAGACAAAAACAATCCTCTTCAGTTTCCGCCATTCTCTCTCAGTAGAATACACTCTACCAAGGAACGCATGTCCTACCTTCCATTCATGGAAATGCAGGCCAGAAGAGCCTGTGGATATGACCCACACTAATCAAATTCCAGTCCTATTCTATTTATAGAGTATCCCTTTGAAACACTTGATTCTTACATACTTTCTTTAATAGTTTTTTGTTTTGTTTTGTTTTTGGAGACAGGATCTCACTCTGTTGCCTAGACTGGAGGGAAGTGGTGCAATCATGGCTCACTGCACCCTGGGCTCAAGCAATCCTCCCGCCTCAGCCCCCTAAGTAGCTGAGACTATGGGTGCACGCCAATATGCCTGGCTAATTTTTGTATGTCTTGTAGAGATATGGTTGCACCATTTTGCCCAGGCTAGTCTCCACCTCCTGAGCTCAGGAGATTCGCCCACCTCAGCCTTCTAAAGGTGCCTGGCTAAAACACTTGATTTTTAAAAAAGGAAAACAGACTATAATATATTCCCTCTGAAAGTAAGCTTAAAGTCTCCTCTGTATTTCGCTTATATTCTTTCTGTAGTACATGAACATTTTTGAAAAAATTAATATCACCTCTCTTATGGTGTAAGGCAGGTTGATAAATTCATTTGAATGTATGGAAGTGTTAGCTCTTTTCTTTTTTGTCTACCAGCATAAACATTAACTTTTTTAACCTGTACTTTCTTGGAATGTGATGTGACAATGTTTTCAGAAAATAAAAATAAAAGACTTGTGTTTAAAAATATTCATACATATATGTAAACAAATATCACTCTCAGTTATATGGGGCAGTGAGCTAAATATTTAGTGAATTTAATATTTAGCTAATTAAGAATTCTGCTACTAAAACCTACACCTGGTGAAATAGACATAATTGCTGGGTATCTGCCAAGGGGTTTGCAGGCCACTGATGAGCAATGTAAGTATTACAGTTCAAATATGCTTTCTGAAATTGAAGTATTTTTCCATTGTCCAAAAACAGATCAAAGTAATTGTTAGGATGGTGACATAGGTCAAAAATTGTCAAGATATTCAATGCATAATGAATATATATTGAATGCCTAGAAGAATAGTGAGACCAGGAAAAAGTGTTTTATAGGGAAATGCTGAGGGCCGGAATGGAAGTTGACATGCTTATTTTCTAACTTTGTAGTTGATACTGTGGTTGCAGGGGTACTTCATGTTAATGGATCCTAGAGAAGATGAAAGGCATATAGAAAGGCTTATCAGCCACCAGTTTATTAAAGTAGATGCATGAGCTTTAAAGACTGTGAAAGAAATCCAGAGCAAGACACCTAACAAGAAGATTCCAAAGGGTCAGAAGAGATTTAAAAAAAACGATTTGTCAATAATTTGAGAGGTGAAGAGTATGACAAGTGAATATGAAGATCATGAAAAAAAAGGGATATCTGCCTCCTTAGATTTATATGTTAGATCTAAAGCACATTCCTTCTAGAAATAAACCAAAGTTAGGTAAAGGAGCCATTCACAATCATCACGCAGTTGCTTAAAAATGCATGTTTCCGGCCGGGCACGGTGGCTCAAGCCTGTAATCCCAGCACTTTGGGAGGCCGAGGCGGGTGGATCACGAGGTCAGGAGATCGAGACCATCCTGGTCAACATGGTGAAACCCCGTCTCTACTAATACAAAAAATTAGCTGGGCATGGTGGCGCGTGCCTGTAATCCCAGCTACTCAGGAGGCTGAGGCAGGAGAATTGCCTGAATCCAGGAGGCGGAGGTTGCGGTGAGCCGAGATCGCGCCATTGCACTCCAGCCTGGGTATCAAGAGCGAAACTCCGTCTCAAAAAAAAAAAAAAAAAAAAAAATGCATGTTTCCAGGGTTTGCTCAAAGTTGTACACTCTGGAGTTGCATTGACAGCCCAACAACCTTTTATATGATTTATTTTATATATTTTGTTTTAGTTTGGTAAGAACACTTAACATGAGATCTACTTCCTTTTTAATTGTATGATACGTTATTGTTAACTATAGATGCAATGTTGCGCAGCAGATCTCTGGAGCTTATACATCTTATTTCACTGAAACTTTATGCCTGTTGATGAGTAACTTCTCATTTCCAGCTCCCCCCAGCCCATGGTAACCACCATTTCACTCTTTGATTCTATGAATTTGACTACTTAGAGATTTCATATAAGTGGAATAATACAGTGTTACTCTTTCTGTGACTGGTTTGGCTCATTGAGCATAATGTCCTCAAGTTTCATCCATGGTGTTAGGCCTTGCACAATTTCCTTCTTTTTTAAGGCTAAATACTATTTTACTCTATGTATATTCTCCATTCATCTTTGAAAGGTGTTTAGATTACTTCTACATCTTGGCTATTGCGAATAGTGCTACAATTAACATACAAGTGCTAAAATCTCTTTGATATCTTGATATTAATTATTTTGGATAAAATAGTAGTTGTATTGCTAGATTGTATAATAGTGGTATTTTTTACTTTTTGAGAAACCTCTATACCCTCACTATCTGCCTAAGTAATTTCTTCTTAACTCCTATATCATTACTAATTATAGGTCTGCTCACATTCTATTTCTGCATGATTTAGGCTTGGACTTTTCTAGAGATGTATACATTTATTCCAGGTATTCAGTTTTTTGACATATAATTGTTCATGGGACTGTCTTATAATTATTTTTATTTCTCTGACATCAGTTATAATGTCCCTTCTTTCATTTTAGATATTATTTATTTGTGCCTTCTACCTTTTTTTCTAGGAGCTCTCTAAGGGAGTGCACATATACTTATTATATCTTCCCGATAGATTAACCCTTTTGACAATATTCAGTGTTCTTCTTTGTCAACTGTGACAAATTTTGACTTAAAATTTATTTCATTGAATATAGGTAAAACCATCCCTGGTCCCTTTTGCTTATCATTTGCATTGAATGTATTTTCCCATCCCTTCACATTCAGTCTATGTGTGTCCTTAAATCTAAAATAAATTTCTTGTAGACAGCATATCATTGAGTCTTAGTTTTTTAATCCATTAAGCCCTCTATGTAATTGGATTGGGAAATTCAATCTGTTTACATTTAAAATAGTTATTGACAGGGAAGGATTTATTATTGACAATTCATTAGTTGTTTTCTATTAGTCTTATTTTTTTCTTTGTAATTTCTTTGTAATTCCTTTCACCTTATTTGTCTCTAACTTCTTTAGCTTTCCTTCTTTCTTACTTTTAGGGCTTACATAAAAATATTTTATAACAGTATGTTCTAATTATACAACAAGTTATATCACATGCAAAAACGTTTTACACTTTAACTTTTCCTCTTACACACATTTTATGTTAATGTCACAACTTATATATATTAATATTGCATGTCTTTCAATAATTCTTTAGTTATAATTACTTTTAAAGCTAGAATTGAAAGTTATTCACCACCATTATAGTAATACAATAATCGGTATTTATTTATATATTTTCCTTTACCAATGAGTTTTATACTTTCTTAAGCTGTGAGATTGCTGGTCAGCATTCTTTCATTTCAACCTAACCTGTTCAGCATTTCTTGTACAGCAGATTTAGTGGTAATGAACTCCCTTAGCATTTGTTTACCTGAGAAAAAGTTTATATTTCTCCCTCCTTTATTAAAAAAAAAATCCAGGTACAATATTTTTAGTTAACAGTTTTTTGATTTTCTTTCTTTCAGCACTTTAAATATATCACCTCATACCTTTCTTGCCTGAAATAAAAATTTCTGGTGAAAAAATCTGCTGGTAGTTTTATGTCAGGAAGAAGGGAGTAGGGAAGTGTCCCTTATCGCTGAACAGTCACTTTTTTCTTGCTGCTTTCAAAATTTTCTCTGACTTTTGACATTTTGATTATAATGTGTCTCAGTGTAGATTTATTTGGATTTATTTTATTTGATGTCCTTTGGGGTTTTTTTGGATCTGAACATTCATTTTCTTCCTCAGATTTGAGAATTTTTCAGCCATGATTTCTATTTTTTCTTTTTTTTTCTTGAGACAGAGTCTTGTTCTGTCACCCAGGCTTGACTGCAGTGGTGAGAACTCAGCTCACTGCAAACTCCACCTCCTGGGCTCAGAGGATTCTCCTACCTCAACCTCCCAAGTAGCTGGGATTACAGACACCCACCATTATACCCAGCTAATTTTTGTATTCTTAGTAGAGACAGGGTTTCACCATGTTGGCCAGCCTGATCTTAAACTCATGACCTCAGGTGATCCACCTACCTCTGTCTCCCAAAGTTCAGGGATTATAGGTATGAGCCATGATGCCTGGCCTCAGCCATTACTTCTTTGAATATGCTTTTGAGTTTTTTCAGAAACTTTTCAGAAGGAAAAAGCAGGTTTTAGCTGTCTCTTGTTTTCTAGGACAGTCATACTTTCCATGTTAAAAGAAATTATGTTGCCTTTTTTTTTTTACATGTTTTTTTCGTCCTTGCTGGCTTTTTTCACAAAACTCAAGGCCTGTTATGTACATTATCATGAAATATGAGAATGTAGCTGATAAAACCTATATTCTAAAAGCTAGGAAAAAATAATGTGACAAGTAAAATGATTAAAATCAGAATAACACTATACTTTTGGAGAGCAGCATTGAAAACCATAAAACAATGGAGTTATTGCAGTTCTGAAGAAAAAGTATTTCCAGCCTAGAACTCCACTCGACTACATCCCAGTAAAGTATCAAAGTAGAATAAAAATAGGAGTCCTTTAAAAATTGCCTCCCTTGCTTTCTTTCTCAGGAAGCAACCTGAATTTTGAGAGTAAATCAAGAAAGAAGACACTGATCCAAGAAGAGGCTATCTAACATAACAGGTGAATCTCAGGATCATGAGGAATGGGTCCCAAGGTGACAGTTCAACAGTGCTAGGGAGCAGCTATTCCACTTTCAAGCAGGAGAGTGGAAGATTCAAACTGATAGGACTCCAAGGAAAAATGTTAAAGTTTATATTATGCTGTGAGTGGTGTGCTAAAGCCAGTTGCTATGGACTGAATTTTTGTCCCAACAAAATTCACATATTGAAATTCTAACACTGTGACTGTATTTGTATATAGGGCATATATAGAGACAATTAATGTTAGATTAGGTCATAAGGGTGAGGTCTAATCTGATAGGATTAGTGTCCTTATAACAGGAAAAAGGAGATTGATTGCTCTTTCTTTCCCCATATTCAGAGGAAAAGCCATGTGAGGATGCAATGAGAAGCCATCCCATCTGAAAGCTAAGAAGAGAGCCCTCACCAGAAACTAAACCCTGACAAACATTGACCTGAGACTTTTTAAACCTTCAGAATTGTCAGAAATAAATTTCTGTTGTTTAAGCCACTCAATCTATGGTATTTTGTTATGAAAACCTGGGCAGTATAAGACACTAATGCATACTGATTCTAGAGAATCAATGGTTAAATATTTAAAACTTTTGCCATCCCCTTTTAAAATGCTGATAGCTTGAAATTTGCCATGGCAAGAGCACCTACACTCTCTAAATTAACAAGCACTACAATCAGTGCTATCCCCTTGCCCTCAAAAGCCAGATCATAAGGATATCACTATTTTGTGATTATATTTACTTCTCTGCCTGACAGTTTGTAGATGAATTAGTTATATGTAAATAAAAGCAAGCAAAGTAAAAATAAGGAAGCTCTGAACTCCTAAGAAACTGAAAATATTGCATAAGAAAGATATACTTCCTAAAATAATATTCGTCCTGCTATAAATATTTGCATGATTATAAAAAGTTAAAACTGAAACACTGATTTAACTAAAATGATGATTTATATAAAATGGAGACAGAATAATTGTTATATATGTGAATATATTTCTGAAGGCTCTATATAAGAAAGTATAGGCTGGGCTGGGTGGCTCATGCCTGTAATCCCAACACTTCAGGAGGCTGAGGCAGGCAGATCACCTGCAGTCGAGAGTTCAAGACCAACCTGACAAATATGGAGAAACCCCGTCTCTACTAAAAATAGAAAATTAGCCAGGTGTGGTGGTGCATGCCTATAATCTCAGTTATTTGGGAGGCTGAGGCAGGAGAATTGCTTGAACCCGGGAGGCGGAGGTTGCAGTGAGCCAAGATTGTGCCATTGCACTCCAGCCTGGGCAACAAGAGCAAAACTCTGTCTCAAAAAAAAAAAAAGAAAATGTAATACTGTAGTTATCACTTTCATTTTATAATTAATATATATACAGAAAGAAACAGGGTCGTTACCACTATTAACAACATGGAAAATGTCATAATTTGGAAAGTTATTACTGTTCTTCAACCTATTAATAAGCTGAGGTTGCAGCACAATTAGCTCAAACTTTAAGGACAGACAGTACCTCAAAGGTTAGACAAAATGTGAGTGCTGGCTTTCTGTGCCAGAGCTCTGTGAATGATACAAGCTGTTATCTTTTTTTTAAAAATGGAATAACAGAAGGAAATAGACTAAGAATTGGAAAGATAAAATTTGCAAAAAAAATGGTCGAGAATTTTCAAAAAATTATGAACTAAGTTAAACCCTAAATTTGAAAAACTCAAAGAACCTAAAACAATGTAACTATTACACACACACACACACACACTCTCTCTCTCTCTCTTTCTCTCACATACACATGCACAGTCCTAAATTCTTCATAGTCAAACTGTGTACAGTGAAAGACAAATAGAAAAATCATGAAAGACACTAGAAACAAAACACATTCTATGGAGAGAGGAATATAATTGTTACAACAGATTTTTTGCCAGAAACGTTGTAAGAAAGAAGATAAAAATTGGCATTTTTAAGGTACTGAAAGATAAAATTTGTCAACCCAAATTTTAGACCCAGTAAAAATGTACTTGTAAAAATGAAAGAAGAGACTTATTTAGACTAACAAATTCTAAAATAATTTATTACCAGCAGATCAACAGTAAAAAATATAAAAGAAGTTTCTTGAATCTGATATCAGACAGAAACACTATTCACACATGCACACACAAAAACTATTTATAGAAATGGTAAAAATTTAGATAAATATGTCTTTTGTTCTCATTTTAGTTTCCCTAAAATAATCAGTTTTCTATAGTAAGAAAAGAAATTAACAATGTACTTTGAATTTATAGACTATGCAAAGTTATACACATGAGAACAGTATCATATTGAATGAAAGGAAGAACTTGGGAATATATTGTTCTAAAGTTCTTGTATAACACATGAAGCAGTATAAAATTATTTGAAGGTAGATTTTTTTTTTTTTTGATACAGGGTTTCACTCTTGTTGCCCATGCTGGAGTGCAATGGTGTAATCTCAGCTCACTGCAACCTCCGCCTCCCGGGTACAAGCAATTCTCCTGCCTCAGCCTCCCAAGTAGCTGGAATTACAGATGCCTGCCACCACACCCAGCTAATTTTTATATTTTTAGTAGGGACAGGGTTTCACCATGTTGGTCAGGCTGGTCTTCAACTCCTGACCTCAGTAATTCAACCACCTTGGCCTCCCAAAGTGCTGGGATTTCAGGCGTAAGCCACCATTCCCAGTCGAAGATAGCTCCAATATAATGTATAGTAACTTCAAAAACAAAATACTTAAGTATACATCTAACAGAATATGTACTGCATCTGATGAGGAGTTCACTCGCAATGTCAGGCCAACATTGTGAACTCATACATACCACAAAACACTCAAAAAGAATTCAAGGACCTAAATAAATTGAAAGCAATATTAAGATTAATTGGAAGACTCACTGTAGCATAGATTTCTACTCTCCACTAATCTGTCTATAGACTTTTTGGGATTCCAAACAAAATATCAGCAGATATTTTTTCATTGAAATCAACAAGGTGATTCTAAAATTCATATGGAAACAAAGGAAGTAAAATAGCCAAACAAAGTTGAAAACAAAAACTGAGCTTGACAACTAACATTATCTGATTTTAAAATTTGCTATAAAGCTGCAGTAATTGAGACAGTGTGGTGTTGGTGAAAGATCACTACCATAGATTAGTGGAACAGAATAAAATGTCTAGAAATAGATCCAAATATATGTAGTCAACTGCCTTAAAACAAAATTATAAAAGCAAATCATTGGTGGAAAGAGAGTTTTTTTCAACAAATAATCCTGGAAGAATTGGACATTCATACATACAAAAATAAATCTTAACGAGATTTCAACCCATTCCATGAACCTAAAAATAATATCCAGAACTGTATGCTAATAATATAGATCTATAATCTGAAACTAAAGCTATAAACCTAAAAGAAAAAAAAAAGCTTTTAAACATCAAAGAAATCTTTGCGATTTTAGACTAAGTAAGTAGTTCTTATATATAACACCAAGGTCATGATCTATAATAAAAAAGATATATTTCATAAAAATTTAAAACTTCACTTCTAAAAAATATTGAGAAAATTAAAAAAACAGGCCACAGAATAGAACAGAAACTTCACCAACAATAATACATGGATATAAAATAAGCTCAATGTCACTAGCCATTAATGAAATACAAGTTAAAACTTCAAGAAGATACCACTACACACCTATTAGAAGAGAGTGAAGAGAAACTAATAATACTAAGTGATGGGAAAAGTAGAAGCTTCGAGGAGAGTGTAGGGTTAAGGAATCTTCTGTGTTCTCTCTCCAGGAGGTCCCTCACGTGCTTCTGATATTTCAATTCTTGGTGTTCCCTGCCTCCCTATAGGAAGCTCCATTAAATTCCTCACAGTGTAACTTGCTTCTAAGTTTGTTCTTTTTCTTTGCAACCACATGCACCATAAGTTAAGGTTTTGCTGTTATCGAGCACCTGCTTTCCTTTCCCTCTGACTTTGCTTCCTAGCCCAGATGTTTGTTTTGTTGAAGTCTTCCTCCAGAAGTTTTCTAGCACATTCCTCCATTATAAAAAATAGGTGCATTCTACACCTACCGGAATCAGTCATTGTTCAATTTTGGCTATTTTTGCTTCCCTGAGATGAACAATTCCCGGGCCCGGAAACACTGTTATTTGACTAATAACTAACCCAAACCTGGACTCAATCTATCATAGGCCTTCCTGTGTTCTCTAAAGTATGCCTCATCTTTGCTGTGCCTTTCATTAACATTCCAATGCTTTAAATCTCTGGAGCACTTTCCTCAGGGCACAATCAGGCAATTTCACTATCTTCACCTAAAAATAAAATACGGTAGCTGAGTTTCTTAGACATTATTTGAGTACTTTATTCTCATCTTAGTAGCCATCTTGTATCCAAAATAATCTAGTTCTCTGAATCATTTTGTCAAATCATTATCCGAATCTATGAGAGGTGTTTTCCCAGTGATCCTTACTACAGGATCCCTAAATGCAACTTTAAAAAGAGAACTTCCAATGATTTTTTGTATTGGACACTTTAGAAACCTTCTTAGCCTTTAGGCTCATAGTATTTTATAGCTTTTGTTTCTTCAGATTCAACTTGAAAAAAATGCCATATCATCTTAATTACATTTTCAAAAAGTACTCCAAATCTTTTCTTTGTTTATCAACAAAATGTACCTACCTTCTATGGATGAAACAAAAATTTAAGTGTGAGAATTCTCAAGTTATTATCAGAGCATTTATGTTCAAGTTGAACCTGTGAATGCCTTGAGCCTGTGGGCAAGTCACATAAATTCAAAGTTAATTATTCCAAAATTTACTTCCAAAGCACTGGTGACAATTCAAAATAACAATAACTTTGAACAGAATTTTAGACAGACTATGTCTGAAAGAAACAATTTTCTGAACTTCGTATAGCTGACAAACACCTTAGGAAGAGCCAACGGTATGTAAATGAGCAGAATCTCATGTAAATTCATGCCTTAGCAATTCCGGCTCAGAAAAGGCTATGCCTGTTTAGTAAGATACAGTAGCTTTCCTATTAAAGCTAGTGTCTTACTAGCTTTAATAACAGTGACTATAAAGGCCCTTCCATCCTGTTCATTTGCTGACTCTGTAGAGCTGGTTTGTGTTTATTAAATCTCCTCCTACTACTTCCAAGACCAAAGCACCTCCTCCCCTTTTCTGAGACAAACAACATGACTTTTGCCATAGTTTGAGCAACTTCATACACGGTCCAGCCTCCTTTGTTTAAGTTTCTTTATCTGTAGAAACAACTAAAGTAGTCTCCCATATATCTGTGGTTTCACTTTTCAAGGTTTTAGTGACCTGAGTTAAACCACAGTTCAAAAATATTAAATGAAAAAATCTATAAATAAACAATTCAGAAGTTTTAAATTGGGCACTCTTCTGAGTAGCGTGATGAAATCTCACGCCATCTCACTCTGTCCCACCTGAGACGTGAATCACCCTTTTGTCCAGTGTATTTACACTGTCTGAGCTATCCACCCATTAGTCACTTAGTAGCCATCTGGGTTATTAGATCAACTGTCATGGTATTGCAGTAGTTGAGTTGCAGTAACCCTTATTTTACTTAATAATGGCCCCAAAGTGCAAGAGTAGCAATGCTGGCATATCATAATTGTTCTGTTTTACCATAGTTATTGTTATTAATCCCTCACTATGCCTAATTCATAAGGTATACTTTATCATAGGTATGCAAGTATAGGAAAAATCCTAGTGTACATAGGGTTCAGTACTACCTGTCATTTCAGGCATCCACTGGGCATCTTGGAATGTATCCTCCATGAATAAGGGTGGGACTACTGCATTTACTTTTGAAAGAAGTCACTGAATGTTAAATTTATAATGTTCAAACACACAGTGAACTTGATCCTTAAAACCTCTCTCTCACGCCCCAGATAAAAAGCTTGCCTTTGCCAATCTCAAAAATTACAATCCTCTTCATTCAGCAAAGTCCATGGAGGACTGTCTAGCAAGAGTTAAGCCAACCTTAGTGGAAGCCTGAAGATCATGTGAAAAAGTTGGATTTGAGATAAAATTTGAACACAGTCAACAAGGTTTGATAATAGATAGAAGATAACATATGATATAAGAACAGTTATGAGAATATCTCCAAGTTTTGGACTTGAGCAATTAGGTGAATGCTGCTTACTGAGATGAGTGAAGATCAGGTTTGATCAGACTGGGGAAAATGGAGTTCAATTTTGGATATATTAAATTTAAATATCTAGTAAGTAGGAACCTCAAAGTGAATCAAGACTGATGATGTAAGTCTATTGTCATTAGCATTTCAGTGAGATTATTGTTACAGGTTAAGACATGTAAATGAATGAGTTCATATAGGTTAGGCAGGGAATATAGCTACAGACAAGGTCTACTACCCATCCTTAGGTCAGCGCTTTTCAGCTGTTGATGTGTATACTAATTATTTGGAGAGCTTGTTAAAATGGAGAGTATGATTCTATAGACCTGGTGGTGAGCCTGAGATTCTGGCATTTCTGTCAGGTTTCCTGGGGATATTGGTCCACAAACCACACTTTGAATTCAATTATTTTTGTCATTCAAATATTCATAGGTAGGGCAGAGGAGAAACAGCCAATAAAGCAAACTGAGATGGAAAAGTAACGAGATTAGAGGAAAACCTTTAGTTGTTGATATAATGAGTTAAGAGATCTAAATATTAAACCACTGTTGAATTCCTGGGGTAAATTCAGCTTTGTCATAGCATATATAATTATTTTGTTGATTCCATTTGCTAAATTTTAAATAAATTCACAAGGTAGAAATATCTATAATTTCTTTCTGTTTCTTTCATCTTATCAGTTTTGACATTAATTTTACATTAAATTTTTAAAATTAATTTTTATTTGTATTGAATTTATAAAACATTATTTCTTATTCTTTTTCTATGTTCTCGAAGAGTTAAAGCTATCTTAAAGTCTTCTGTCTTTTAAAATTATATAGAATTTAGCTGACCCCATATGTTTCCAGTGACCTTTTAATAGTAGAATCTTTTAAAGGTAAATTGTGGTAATTTATGTTTTTTTAAAAACAAAAAACCCCACAAATTTCTGTAGATGGTTTTCAAGAATACTGCCATAAACCTTCATATAGTATTATCTTATAGTCCTGTTACTATCTCCTTGGTGTGTGTCTGTGTGTGAGTGTGTCTGTGTGTGTGTGTGTGTGTGAGAGAGAGAGAGAGAGAGAGAGAGATTCATTTTCTTTATCATTCCTAACATTATATAATTTTGCTCTCAATAATGCCTTGTATTGGCCTTTGGGGGTAAAAATCAGTTTCTACAAAAATATACATGTATATTTTAACTTTAGCTATCTAATTCCTACTTTTCATATCTGTTGGTTCATAGTGCTGATCTTTATTACTTATCAAGATTGGTAGTAAGTTTCTTTTCCATTTCTAAAAAATCTTCCATCATCAGTAGGCTTATATTCTTTCCAGTCAGTACAGTTTTTTTGCTGAGATCTATAAGTTTTGCTGTATAGTATTTATGTTTTACTTCCCTTCTATCAAAATACTTTGAAATTTCTCTTTGTAAATATTCTTTAATTCAAGGAATTTCTAGGGACATAATTTTCAATTACAAACTGTTGAGTGAATTTTTTAAAAACTCTATTTACACTAATTATTTTCATTGCTTTCTTTTCTTTTCTTTTTTTTTTTTTTTAGGGGGATTTTCCCTCTTCGTATCCAAGCTGGAGTGCAATAGCACAATCTCAGCTTACTGCAACCTCTGCCTCCCAGGTCTAAGCGATTCTCCTGCCTCAGCCTCCCAAGTAGCTGGGATTACAGGTATGTGCCACCATAGCTGGCTAATTTTGTAATTTTAGTAGAGATGAGGTTTCTGCATGTTGAACAGGCTAGTCTTGAACTCTTGACCTCGAGTGATGCACCAGCCTCAGTCTCCCAAAGTGCTGAGATTACAGACGTGAGCCACCATGCCCAGCTATTTTCATTTCTGTTGGATCACAATTAGAGGCCTATGAGGACTCTAATTGCTTTAATGTTTTAAGCTTTACCCTCTGGCCTATAATGTACACATGTTTTGTGGACATAAGAGAAAAAATTTTACATATCCAAGAGATGCATATTTAGGTATACTGATTGAGTTACTCAATTATCTGACTTGATTTTTTTCTGTATGCATCTTTCTAATTCTTAATGGAATATATTAAAAGCTCCCTTTTTTTTTTTGTCAAGTTCTTCTTGCATTGTAATAGGTCTTGCTTCATATATTTAGCTACAATTTGATACCATGACTTATCTATAACTATAATGCAGAGCTTTCTGGTATGACGTCCTATGATGGAAATATTCTGCATCTGCACTGTCCCATATGGTTACCACAATCACATGTGGCTACTGAATACTTGAAATGTGGTGGATGCAAATAAATTTTATTTTATTTTAATTTAAATTTATATAGCCACATAGATCACTAGTGAATATCTTATAGGACAACATAGTTGTAATATCTTCTGTTTAAACTTTTATTATTTCTGTTTGTCTTGTTCAAGGTTTGTATTAGTTTCCTTTGACTGCTATGGCACATTACCACGAAGTGGGTGGTAAAAAAACAGCAAAGGTTTCTTTCTCACTCTTCTGGAGACTAGAAGTGTAAAAATCAAGGCATTTGCAGGACCATGCTTCCCCTGAAGGCTGTAGGGAAGAATTTTTCCCCGTGTCCTCCAGCTCCTGGTGGTTGCCCACCCTCTTGCATTCTTAGGATTGTAGCTGCCTCTGTCTTCACATGGTCCAGTTTCTGCCTCTGTCTTCACATGGTCCTCTTCCCTGTGTCTCTGAGCCCAAATCTCCTCTTCTCTTATAAGAACACAAATCCTTAGATTTACAGTCCACCTTAATCCAGTATGACCCCACTTTAATTTGATTACATTTACAAAAACCCTATTTCCAAATAATGCCACTTTCATAGGTACTGAGATTAGGACTTAAATATATCTTTTTAAGGGACACAACAGCATCTACAACAGGGTTTTAAAATAAAAAATACTTCTTTTCCTGAATGTTACCAATCCCAATTTCTTTTAGTTTTTATTTGACTGCTATTTGTTTGCTAATTTTTTTTTAAATTTTCCATCACACTTACTTTTAAATTTGGTTTACTCTAAATACAATATAACCTAAAAAATCTGATTGTCTTTGTCTTTTTCAAAGAAGAACTCAATCTGTTCACATGCAATAGTATTAATGAAATATTCATTTATTTATTCTAATTTTCCATATATTATTTTACCTTGTTCACTATTTATTTTTTAGATTTCTTTGTTTAATGAAGTTTCTATTCATTTCATATTGCCTATGTTTTTAAAGAACAGATGTTCTATTTTATTTTTCAATTTAATTGTTATCTTCCCTTTTCAAACTTATATTTCTCTATTATTTATTTTAAATAAGATACCAAGAACTCCTTACATGAAGAAATATTTTTTCCATCCTCACATATGCACACATGTTGGCCATGAGAATGCACCTTGCAGATGTCTAGCTACAGGCAGTAGAATTGATGTAAGGCTCTACGTGTTGTGTTCTGAAATCTATCAATGTGTTTTGCTGAGACAATGCTCATTGCAGATTGCTCCCAGTCAATGGCTGAGCTTAGCAGAGGCACAGTAGTTTGTTTCTGAAAACAGGGGACTCCTTTGATGTCTAACTTCAGCTCAAAGACACCTCAGAGGACTTGCCACAACTTCCTTGGATTGCATGGCAGGTTAGATTGCCCCCACCCCAACTCCCTTCCCTTTCTCCCTAGCTTAGGAATCACAAGTACATGAAAGTCTGATACCTTTCCCTGACTTCCCTGATTTCTCTTCATTTTCCTTCACAAATTTTTTTTTTTAATAAAATCCTTGCATGTTCAATCTTATCTTGGCATCTCTTTCTTGGGGGACCCTCACTAACATACCACAACAGTAAAATAACCTGAAAAATTTTAAATTATTTCAACTCTTCCCCAGTCGTCTCTGAGTTTTTTTGAGACAGTCTAATCCCTGTAGTAGCAAACTGTTATAGATTCTCCCTTGCCAGATAGTCATGAGTTCTGATATGGATTTATATTATACATTCCCAGACAATGTATAAGTATCCCTTTACATTTAACTATTAACTGTGAACCTCTCATTTTTATCTTCCCTCACCTATCTTGAAGTCTCTGTTCTGATTTGTTTCAGGCTTGGTAAAAGTCTCTGTAAGTCAGGATCCTTGAATGTAAATACTAAAACACATTCTAAATTTAAACAAATGAAAAATAAGGGTATTAACCCATTTATGCCTAAGGTTGCAATTTTTTTTAATTTTTGCAATCAGATCTTGGTGATGACCTTGAACAGTAGGGTATAAATAACTCCCACATGCTTAGCATTCCAATAATGGAACACTAGGCATAATTCAGTAGTTTCCAAATCTCAAAAACGTCCAGAAAATCAGACTTGAAGGACATATACCAGATATGATGCCCACACGAACCCATGAGACTGCTCCAGAAAAGCCTCTCGTGTTGCCATAGTGAAGCACAGGAACCATAGATCAGGTACCTGTCACAACCACATCTGAAAACTGGTCACCTTGCCATGGGAACTCCATGCAACACCTCCTTTTTACACGTCATTCTCTACAGAATCCAAGAGCTCAGGAACACATTGTTGGTGAAACATAGTTTACTTGCTTTGCCTGGGCTGCAAAAGAACCTGATAAATAACATTTTCCAAACAGAAATAATGTTCACAAACTGATGGATAACTACAACATATGGATATTAACATTTCAGAGTTCTTTCCTGATATTTCCACCACACAGGGAACACTGATGATAACTAGGGAGTTTTGGGCAACCATAATATGTTTTTTTTTTAATTTCTTCTTCTTGACAGTTTAATTATTCATCAGCAGAACAAAGTATTATTGGGTAGATGTCCCTTTCTTTCAAAATGACATAGGTATTATATTACAGCTTTTAGCTTCCAGATAAGAATGACATTTACTTGATTGCTTCAACCTGTAGGGATAAGTTATTCTTTGCTCCTAAAAGCTTGCAAGAGTTTCTCTTTATTACTATAGTTCAGAAATGTATGAAGCTCTGATTAGATGTGTCTTTTTTTTTTTTATCACCAACTCAACTTGCAATGTAAACTCTTTTATCCTAATGAATCAGATTTAATTTTCTTTTAACTTAGGGTAATTTTAACAATTTGATAATAATTCAAGCTTAGAGTAATTTTTATGTATTTCGAAACTTCCTCTTTTAATCTCCCTTTTGGGTGTCCCTGAATTTGCAAGCTTGGTCTGCTGGGTCTCCTAGAGCTCTCCTGCCAGCCTCTTACATTTTCATTCATTATTTATATGTCTTCATGCAATAATTTTGCCTTCTATGTTAAGATATTTCTTCTGTTTCATCTTCCAGGCCATGAATGTATAATTAGAAATCATTGTTTTTGCACAGCCTATAACATTGCTATACCTTTTGTTGATTAGCTCATCTCTCTTTCTTGTTCAGGAGTTCTATTTAACTTTCTATTTATTTAACTCAAATGCTTTGGCAGAAACGTTATCATGGCTCATCAGTAGTAGGTCTGGTTATTGTCATATCTTATGAGGTAGTGGTTTCCCAGTGATTGGGCAGCTGGTGTGGGAACAGACTGTTAAAACTCCCTTTTTGAGTTACATAGAAGAAGGCTCCCAAGAAGGAGGCTCCCAATTTCCCACTCTTTCTGAGCCTGTGCATAGGGAAGACTTGTTTCATCCATGTAACCGGAGTCTTGAGGGTCAGGAAGAACCTTGTAAAGTTACCCTAAGGTAGGATCTAAGTTATCTTTCTCACTGGTTGTCTGCTGATATCTATGATAATAATTTTCTCAAGATTTCTCACTTGATTATTTTTGTCCTAGATTTCTCTGTTTTTTGCCTATCATAAGAGAAGAAGCACCCCAGTGGATCATTATAGGGGACTTCCATGGGTATCACAGCTTCTATGATTTGGCTGTGTCCTCACCCAGATCTCATCTTGAACTGCAGTTCCTGAAATCCCCACATGTTGTGGGAGGGACTAGGTGGAGATAATCGAATCATGGGGGCACTTTCCCCCATCCTGTTCTCATGATAGTGAATTAGTTTTCATGAGATCTGATGGTTTTATAAGAGGCTTCCCCATTCACGGGGTACTCATTCTTCTCTCTCCTGCTGCCATGTGAAGATGGACGGGTTTTCTTCCCCTTCTACTATGACTGTAAATTTCCTGAAGTCTCTCCAGCCATGCTGAACCATAAGTAAATTAAACCTCTTTCCTTTGTTAATTACCCAGTCTTGCCTATGTCTTTATTAGCATCGTGAGAACAGGCTAATACAGTCACCTATTTCACAAGCCAATAGTTGACTCTATGTTAAAGAAAAATTTCTCAAGAGGCACTGTGAGAATTAAGTTAGAAAAATTAGGGTTGCATGGGACTTTACTGTACACACAGGACAGTTATCCTCACAGGACTCTGGGCATTACATGTCAATAGCACTCACCAGTCACTGCAAAATGTAAAATCCCCCCTCCATTTTCCAAATGCTTTTGGAGGGGTTGCTGAGTAGCAACTGTGGCTGAGAAACTCTGATTGAAAACAAATAAATAGATAGGGAATTTAGAAATTTTTATTATGAGGTGTCAAAAGATAAAATAGCTGACCAAGTTGATATGAACTACCACAGAGAAGAAACACTGCATAAAATACTATCATTTTTAAAAAAATACATACAGCATCTCAAAATAAATAGAAGGAAATCTTCTGCCCCCAATGACGAAGTAAGTGTGAACATCATTGTTATAGCTGCTGCAATTGATACCAGGGAGAAATGGGCTCCTGGATTTATGACAGTAGTTTGCTAAATTCCTTATAGGCAGAAAAATTGCGGCTTGCATAGTGAAATCAAAATATTATCATTGAAACACAGGATGATCAGAGGGTCACCATGTGCATGGAAAAAAAATGTACTGAAAAACTTCACACAATTGTCAAAAGAAGTTTTCCCAAAAGATTTTCATTTGCTGAGGTTTCTGAATCAGTAAAATAAAATTATGCAAGAGAGTAAAAACCATAATTGTTACATGTCTGAGGCTGTGGTAGGTTTGCTCCAGGTTATAAGGTAGATTTAGGTGTTTTCCCCATACATCTCTCAAAGCAGGACCCAAGCTGAAAGAGGAATGTTTACTTAGGATATATTCTTCTCATAGCAGAGGGAAGAAGAACAAGAGCTCACATATCTTTAAAGTTTTTGCTCAAATGTGCGTTATGTCTCAATGTCTTTCATTGACTGTGGCCAGTCACATGATCAAGCTCAGTGTATTAGGTTGGAGCAAAAGTAATCATGGTTTTTACCATTGAAAGTAATGGCAATTAAAATAATTTTGCCATTACTTTCAATGGCAAAAAACACAATAGATGAGGCAGGAAATTCATGCTTCTCACGGCTGAGGGTAATGGGGAGGGAATATTTGTTGGACAGTAATACATGCTGCCATACCCAACAATGCTCACAAACAACTTAAATGCCACAGAAGACAGAGCTTTACATGCTTCAGGAGATAAAGCAATTAATCTAGAGTAGCCAGGATTCTCATGTCTTATGCTCTGATGATGTGGCTTGACTACTCAGCTGTAACCCCAGGTTGAACCGCATGTGCCCTTCCCAACAAATTTCTAGGGACAATTGAGTCGTTCTAGTCTGCACTTAGGGTTAAGGGGGCTTCTTGTTCTGAAATTTCCCCTAATCCATATGACTCTGTTTGTATTAACCGTGAGTTTTGATGGAGTGTGATGATAAATAATATGTGGAAGGCTTACATTCTGATCTCAGCTACGAACTAGAAAATACTGATTTCAAACTCAGAGCTCAAGAACAACCCTTTATTTTACCATTATTATAGCTTCTCCTGAAACAATGAACACAATTAAGTGGCTCACGCCTGTAATCCCAGCACTTTGGGAGGTGGAGGTGGGTGGATCACCCGAGGTCAGGTGTTTGAGACCAGCCTGGCCAACACGGTGAAACTCCATCTCTTAAAAAAAATAAAAAATAAATAAAATCAAACAATTAATTCAATAGGCAAACTAACAGTGAGAAAACCAAGAGCAAGAAAATGTAAAGAGGAAAAATTTATTGACTTAAGAGGTCATAAATAATTTGTGTATATATTAAATATGTATATCTCTTTGTAACAAAGGAGCATCCAACTTTCTTTTAGCACTAGAAATGCACTAATTTCTAACTGCTACTGCAACAAAGTATCACAACCTTAACTAAGGTGGCTTAAACAACAGAAATATGTTCTTTCACAGTTCTGGAGGCTGGAAGTCAGAAACCAAGGTGTTGACAAAGTTGGTTCTTTCTGGAGGCTATGACAAAAGTCTGTTTCATACCCTTTTCTTCTAGATTCTGCTGGTTTACTGGTAATTTTTGGTTTTCTATGACTTAGGGTGCATTACCCTGAACTCTGCCCCTATCTTCACATGGTCTTCTCCCTGTGTTTGCCTCTATTTCCAAATTTCTTATTTTAAAAAAAACGAAGTTGTATTGGGTTCGTGCCCACTATGAAGATTAACTTGATCACCTGCAAGATTCTATTTCCAAATCATGTCACATTCACAGGTCCTGGGTGTTAGGACCTCAACACCTTTTGCGGGGACAGAAATCAACACATAATAATTTTTTTTAAATGGCATTTTACTCAGAAACTCAACAAAGAGATGCAATAGAGCAGATCTGGTTAAGTGAAGATAATCGGGCAAAGCTCAGAGGATCCTGACCTCAACCACCTCCTAAAAAACTCACTGAAATGTTCCTGAGATAGCCACATCCTCTTCAGAGCATAATTCTAAAATGACTATTCATATTTTATTTTAGGGTGATTATAGCTAATAATAATGTATTGTATATTTCAAAATAGCTGGAAGAATTCTGAATGTTATCACCACAAAATGGTAAATGTTTAAAGTATGCTAATTATCCTGATTTAATTGTTATACAATATATATACATGCATGGAGACATCACATCATATTACATAATATGTATAATTATTATGGGTGAATTATAAATAAAATACAACTAAAACTTAAGAAAATAAAATGACTATTCCACAGCTTCATTTTAAAATACTTATGTAGTATATCTTCATATAGGAAAAACATAATTTAATAATCTGATATTCATAGATATTTCTATTTTTAAAGCTTTTTCCCTATTTCAAGTAATATGGTGCTTAACAATTAATACTTAACAAGTAGCTACATTTCTGTGTACATATTTTATAATTTCTTTAGCAATATTTTCTAAAAATGAAAATGCTTTTAAATACTTATATGTTAGCATATTATGCTAATTTGTTTCCTTGCCAAAAATAGTTGCCCCCAATTTATTTTCTTTTCAGCTTTATATCATAATACTTTTAGATTTAGCTGAACCTCATCACAGAGCATTGAGTTTCAAGGGAGAGTTGCTACTATAGGCTGAATGTTTGTGTCATACCAAAATTAACATGCTGAAATTATAACCCTCAGTGTGATGATATCAGAATGCAGGACCTTCTGGATGTTATGTCATGAGAGTGGAGCCCTCAGAAATGGGATTAATGTCCTTATGAAAAAGAGACACCAGAAAGTTGCCCTCACTCCTGCCACATGAGAACACAGGGAGAAGATGGTCATCTATGAAGCAGGCCTTCCAGGGACAATCAATCTGTCAGCACCTTGACCTTGGACTTCCCAGCCTCCAGAGCTTTGAGAAATAAATGTTTGTTTTTTGAAGTCACCCAGTCTACGGTATTTTTGTCACACAATCTGAATGAACAAAGAGGGTTAGTTTAAATGATTTTTAACTGGAAGAAAATTACTGGCTCTGAAAGAAGGCTTAGTCCTTCTTTCAGAGCCAGTAAATTCTTTCAGAGCCAGCATGAGCTCTGACTTACTCCTCCCTAAGTCAGAGCTCATGCTCCCTGAAAGAAAGTAGAAATGAGGCACCGAGGTCAGAGAGATTAGGCAAGGAAATTTCTGACTATAGGGCTTATTTTTTCCACCTGAGGCATCTTATAAATGTCCTAGTGCTGCCAAATCACATTACCACAAACTAGGTGGTATTAAACAAGAAAAATAAATTGCCTCATAGCTCTGGAGTCTAGATGCCTAAAATCAAGACATCTACAAAGACATGCTCCCTCTGAGAATTGTAGGAAAATATGTCTTTGTGCCTTCCTAGCCTTTGCTTGTTGCCAGTAATCCTTGGCATTTTTTGGCTTGCAGTTGAATCATTGCAATCTCTGCCTTGGTCATCAAGTGACCTATTTCCTCTGCCCTTTGTGTTTTCAAATCTGTGTTTTTAAGGACACCATGAATTAGACATAGGATGACTCATTTTAACTTGATTACACCTGCAAATATCCTACTTCCAAATAAGGTCAGAGACACAGGTACCAGGGTTAGGACTTCAATATATCTTTCTGGGCAGGGGACACGATTGATTCCACGTCAGGCACCAACTGAATTCTTAGGCAAAGGTGGGCATCTACAGAGAAGTGTGAGAAAACCCCTGTGATAACTTTATCTTCTTCAGTTTCACATAGACTTAACTTCTCTGTAGCAACTGATACCTCTCCAAATGACATCCTGGACTGGAACCACATTCTGTGAAATGGAAACACCTGCCACTGCCACTCTGTGCATCATGAAGATAAACACCTATCTTTTTGTTTAAATCCACATAATCACAGAAACTAATTATAACACAGGATACAACAGGACTCTGCAGTGTGCCCTGTGCAATTGCTGGGCTATTTCAGTTGTGTTCAGCGGCACTGCATAGAAAGAAGTGTGGCATGTGCTCATTCAGATAAGTGCCACATTTAATTACAGACTCAGAAACACAGGTTTCAGTACATTCTGTGCAGGAGCAAATCATATTTCCTGCACCTTTCAATACCAACATAGATCCTAAATAACAGCCAACAAAATACTGTTAGAGTAAACCACTCCCAAATTCTTCGTTTCATTAATCCTATGTCCTTCTTTCCTGCATGCAGGCTAGTGTTGCCTACAGTTGATAAAGAGAAGTCAAAGAATTCCAGCATTCTTATTTATCAGCAATCATTTATTGAGCAGTAGGTATGTGCCAGACCT
The DNA here is from genome assembly GCF_030222135.1 of Aotus nancymaae. Classification (NCBI taxonomy): domain Eukaryota; kingdom Metazoa; phylum Chordata; class Mammalia; order Primates; family Aotidae; genus Aotus; species Aotus nancymaae. Next base: position 20,097,518 of record NW_026988473.1, on the reverse strand, counting down.
CATTCCAGATGCTTGGGACACCTAAGAGAACGGACAAAAATAAACAGAAAACGGCAAACAAAGTTTCTGGCCTATGTGAGGCTTACATTCTACTTGTCTTTGTTGAGGAGTCTTTTATTTTTCTGTTTCTGCTATTAATTTTGGATGTGGGCCATCAGTGGTTAATTGAATTTTTACCTGTATTAAAAATGCATAATGGTTTACATGTTTTATAGTGAAAAAACCACTTAATGCCTTTTTGTTTCTGTGTGTGAATCTCAAAATTTACATGGCTTCTAACAAAAACAAAATGGCTAATGGAAATAAATAACACCTTTGTCTTTTTCTACTATTCTCCAAGACTCAATGAAATGCTCTTTTTCTTAAGTGTAGCTTTAAAAACATTTCTCACAACTATTTCAGCAACTCCCTATTTAATGTATTAACAGTAGTGGAAAATATTTATAAAGTTGGAGTTTCATTTCTACACATTTTTTACTTTTCCAGTCAGAAAGAAGAAGACTGAGACAAACTACTGTGTATCTATTATAGTGTGATATTTGATTTAATGTTTTATTTTACCCTATTTTAGCATTATTTTGAACCCCATTTCTCTACCATTAATTGTAAACTTGACTTTATAAAGTCAAGAAAATATGTCATTGGCTATTTCTGTATCCTCCATTGAAAGAACGGCCTCAAACATTCAGTAGATACTCAATAAATACTGAAACGGGAGAGTTCCTGGCCTCCTTCTCAAGGTATGTGACACAGGTGTGGCTCTCTGTTCCACTGCAGTGATCTCAAATTCCTTACAGGAGGTGGAGCATGCAGACGAGCAGGTGCAGAAGCTGGGGCAAGTGTTTTGGACTCTGAACCCAAGATAATGCTTAGAGGTGCATACCTGTGACGTGAGTGTTACAAAGCTCTTTTAGCTCTGCCATCCACAGACGGCTGAAGTGTTAACCAGCTTAATGACCCTTCTGCCTTTCTGAAAAAGCAGAGGGTAAGCGTGACAGCTATCTGTATCCTGAGCTCTTGTCCAGTGTCCTAGAAGAATCAGGTCACACATGGACTTGAAGGATGAATGCAGGGGTTTTATTGAGTGATGGAGGTGGCTCTCAGTGGGATGGATGAGGAGCAGGAAGGGGGATGGTGTGGAAAGGTGATCTTTCCCTGGAGTTAATCTGTCCAGTGGCCAATCTCCTCTCTGACCGCCCCGCAGCTGAACTCCCCTCGGTGTTCAGATGTTCCTTCTCTTCTCTTTCCCTGCCATGCTGTTCTGTTTGTCTGCTTGTCTCCTCATCTCTTCACCTCCTCATCTCCTTGTCTGTTCATATGCCTCTGGGTTCTGGGTTTTGAGGTTTAGATGGGTAGAAACCACAAGTGAGGTCAAAAAACAACTGTTGGGGCATGAAAACAGAAATGTCTGTCCTCATGTAGGGCCACAGGTATCCAGGCTTGAAGGTGGGGGCCTTTGCCAAAGAACCTCGCTCTTCTACTCAGTATTTTCCTGTCTCCTGTCCATAGCAATACTTTTGGAAAATAGTTTCTATTTGGATATTCTGACAATTCTATAATTATGCACATTTTATCAAATGCAAGTATGCAGTTTTTGTAATGAACCCAAAGCTATGAATTTGAAATAATTCAAATTCAAATAGTTTGAATGTTTGTGTCCTCTTCAAAAATCATGTTGAATTTTAAACCCCAATGTAATAATATTAAAAGGTGGGATGTTTATGTGGTGATTAAGTCACAAGGGTGGGGTCCTCCTGGAATATGGTTAGAAATGTTATAAAATGGCTGGAGGAAACTAGCTAGGTCCTTTTTGCTGTTTCACTTTCTGCCATGTAAAGACACTGTTCATCCCCTCTGAAGGAGACAATGACAAGATTCCATTCTGGAAGCAGAAAACAGCCATCAGCAGACACCAAGTCTACTAGCATCTTGATCTTGACTTGCCCAGCCTGCAGAACTGGGAGAAAGAAATTTCTATTCTTTATACGTTACCCATTCTCAGATACTTTGTTATAGAAGCACAAATGGACTGAGGCACTTATCAAATATTCTCTTCTCTTTCCATCTAAAACACACAATATTATGACTTTTTATAATACTAATGAAGTAGCACAGAATTTTAGGCCTTTAAGGAAACTTCAAGTAGCCAAATCTTAGCCCCACTCCATTGCATTATATGTTTCCATCTCCTTCTACAAACTTCTATTTGAACTGTCCCTGCCATCACACTTACATCACAAGTTGCTCTAATTGTTAATGGTATTTTTCTTAAGCAAAGTCAAAATTGCCCTCCATATAACTAATACTGATGAGCCTTTGTCAAGGATGGTAAGTATTTTCACCTCATGTGGTCAATAGACTTTAAGGTGGTTCCTATAATTCCTCCTTTCTGGTATTTACTCCCTTGTAATCCTCTTCCTTTAGGCATGTAGTGACCTGTGACTTGCTTCTAACCAATAGAATATGGCAAAAATGACAGAATATATGTTATTATATATATGTTATTACATTACATAAGATTGGTACCACATCTTACATGGAGAGTCTCTTCCTTTGCTGCCACTGAGTAAAGAAGCTGTCAATGAAACAAGAAATTTCCCTCACCCCTCTCAGGATGCATGACAGGGATGTGGCTCATCTGTTTGGCCACCATTGCTGCTCAAATCCCTTATGAGAGGGGACACATGCAGGCAGGCAGGTGCAGAAGCTAGGGCAAGTGCCCCTGGGCTCTGGCCCCATGGCAGCATACAGGGCTGGGAACTTGCAACTCCCAAAGCCCAAATGGGCATGTGTTACAATTTGCAATTTTAGCCTTGCTGTCCACAAATGGCTTAAGTGTCAACCAGCTCAGTACCCTCTTGGTACTCAGGTCCTTCTCCGACATCCAGAAAGAATCAGGTTGCACATGGACTTGAGGATGGTGAATGCTGAGGTTTTATTTTGTGGTGGAGGTAGCTCTCAGCAAGATGGTGGGGAGCTGGGAAGGGGATGGAGTGGGAAGATGATCTTCCCCTGGAGATGATCAGTAGCTTATCTCCTCTCCGACCATACCCAGCCAAACTCCTCTTGGCATTCAAATGCCCCTTCTCTTCTCTCCTTCTCTGCCACACTGTTATGCCTTTTCTCTGCTCTTTTCTTCATCTCCTTGTCTGCTTCTAGAACATGGAGTCTGGCGTGTATAGGGGTGCAGAATACAGGGGCATGGTGGGCCAAAAGGCAACTTTTGGGCGTGAAAACAGGAATTCCTGTTCCCATTTAGTGCTGTAAGTTTCCAGGCTTAAGGGTGGGGCCTTTGGCAGGAAATCTCCCTCTTCTACCCAGTATTTTCCTGTATCCTGTTTGTATTGCCATATTGGGAGGTCCCACATGGCAGAGAACTGAGAACTGGCCTTCGACAGTCAGCAAGAAGTTGAGGACCTCAGGCCAACAATCCGTAAGAAGCAGATTGCTGCCAACAACTATATGAGCTTGGAAGCAGATTTTTCACCAGTAGAACCTCTGCTGAGAATCCAGCGCCAGCCAACATTTGGATTGAAGCCTTGTGAGAGCCTGAAGAAGATCTCGCTGAGTTGTGTTCAGGCTTCTGAGCCACAGAAACTGTGTGATAATAAATGTGTTGCTATAAGTCACTAAGTTTGTGGTATTAATAATATCATTACACACCAATAAATAACTAATATACCTCATATGCCAACTCTGAGCATTTATTAGATGTCCTGGATTACTAAGAAGGATTCTGCAGCCACATTTGAATTTCAAGAATAAGTGCCGTAAGCTACTAGTGGTGTTTGCAGTGAGTCTGGTTATGAGAAGCACTACACCTGATATTAACGATTCATCCTACCCTAATATACACTTTGAAACCAGAAGGGACAAGTGAAATTTATTTCCATAAGTCAATTCATGTACTTAAGATCAATGCTGTAGGAAAAATGTTGTAAAGTGGCTGAGCAGGAAAGGTACCTGGGTGACACAGGTTATGTGTAAGTGTTTATCCATATATTATGTGAGGGGTTGTGACTAGAGCAAACTGTTACAGTCTGAAGGATACAGATCTTACTCTAAAGTACTCACATGTTCCCAGGCTAAAGAAAATGATGTCTATGTAAGATACAGGTCCAATGTTACCAGGTATAACAATTTTCCACATTTTAAGCATTGGCTCATTTGTAAATGTACAACTACTGTATTTTTTTTTTTTTTTTTTGATATGGAATCTTGCTCTGTCACCCAAACTGGAGTTCAGTGGTGCCATCTCAGCTCACTGCAATCTTTGCCTCCCTGGTTCAAGAAATTCTCGTGCCTCAGTTTCCCAAGTAGCTGAGACTACACAGGCATGTGCCACCAGGCCTGGCTAATTTTTTTTTTTTGTATTTTTAGTAGAGATGGGGTTTCATCATGTTGACCAGGTTGGTCTCAAACTCCTGGACTTAAGCAATCTGCCTGCCTCAGCCTCCCAAAGTGCTGGGATTACAGACAAGAGCCATTGTACCAGCCTATATTGATTTTTTTTCCCATGTTAGTTGTACTGCTGTGAAGCCACAAGGTTTCAGATATGCCTTTTTCTGCAAAGTTCAGTTTGTCCCATTATGTAATATTGAAGTTACCAGTGCCAATTTACTTCTGACTATCTGAAAGGAAATTATGATACAATCACTTATCAATTTAATTTTTCTCCAAGCTTACATAATTAGATGATAGAATGAATATCAAAGGATGGAATGCATAATATTGAGTTAATGACATTGAAAGCAACACTCTGCCTTCAGTCTTGTGCGCATACTTGCAAATCAGTGGGAGCTGTTGATGAGTGCATACAGTTGGTCCAAAGAGTTGCTGAAACAGAAATCATGATATGTACATGGTAGTATATAATCCATATCAAAGTCCTGCTCTTTCATCAGTGGTCATCAAAATCATTGAGATTAATGAGTTGATTGCATCTTCAATCTGTCAATAATATTGGTGGAGCACAAACTCTGGCATAAACTGTAAGGACTCATAAGAAAAGAAGGCATGTTCTTGGACCCAGATAGCTTATAACACACTGCAGGCAATGAATAAAAGACACATAGCCACTAATATGTTACTGGTTTCTCACATAGGCTAACTCCAAAAGAATTTTAGCAGAAAACAACTTCATTCTTTCTCTCATTATGTCTACAAATGCATACTGTAGACTAGTTATTTTTGTTCTCACCATTGATATATGTGAGTGGTCCCAAATCTTTTCTGGTGTTTAGTTAATAAATAAATGGTACTTTTATGTTGTCATATACACTGGAAATGTATAAATGCCTAATACTGGTAGATCTAATTTTGACCCATCTCTTTCACAAGTTTTTAATGGATATTATATCACACCACTGTTAAATGTGGAGAAACTTGGTACCTATCATTTTATTGACCTTGTGTGTCGCTTAACCACAGGAAAGGTTGGATTTGGCATCCTATTACTAATGCAACTGAGGCAAATATAAAAACATACAAAGTTTCTAGGTGAAAACATATTTTAACTTAGAAGAGGGAATCTATCTCTTTTAGTGAGAAAAGTAATGAAAGTACACTTTCGTGAGCACGTAGAGTGTAAATTGCATCTTTTAATTTTCACAATAATCCTATGAGAATTTAAAACAGAATTTAAAATATCTGAGCAAAATTAGCTATGTTCAAATCCTTGTATAGCACAATCACTGTCTCATCTTGGGAGAGTGTTGATACAGTTTCCTCATCTGTAAAATAGATCCCAACAATAATAATAATTGAGTCATTAATCTATGCCAGACACTATTCTATATTTACAGGAACTGTTTCGTATAACCTTTTAAGGCAAATACTGTCATTTTTGTTAGTAAGAAAACTTTGCTAAGGAGGAAAATCAAAAGTAAGGTGGATAAGTAGGTTCCAAGATCTCACAGATATATGACCTTCAGAAGTTTGTTTCTAAAGCCTAAGATGTTAAATATTTTAACATATTTCCAAACTACTCTGGTTGTAATTAAAATGTAATAATGCTTATAAAGTGAAAGAATATGAAAGGTTCTCCCTTAATAGTTGTATTTATAGGAAGATATAGAAAGGATGAAGAATTATTGTAAAGGAAAGATGACTTCTGATTTATTTCCCATGTTATCTTAATCCAAATTGTTTTTTCATTCTCGTACACTGTTGTCATTAAGATCTCCGTTTTGAGCATTGCATCTTTAGGGCCTCCCCTGAGTTGGATATTAATAGCCTAAGAAAAAACCTATTCTTCCTGATCCATCCACTGTCCTTCTTGGAATTAGAGAATAGCTCTTGGGAGTAGAAGAGCCAATACCATGTGGTTGTCTTAACAGCATGTTATTTACGCTCGGTTTCTTTTGGTTTTAATGAGAGGAAACTCCTTTCCAATTTGAGCAGCAATTCTCCATGGATTCTGCCTGCAGAGCATGACAGCTAGACCTCACTCCAATTACCAATGGAAAGCTAGTTGTCAGTGAAATTTCAGAGAGCTCGCAAGGTTATATCGACATTGAAATTTAGGTTACTCCTTGGTCTTCCCCTAGACAAAGCCCATATGATCCTTTGGGGAATGCAGAGGTCATGGGTAAGAGAGAATTCTTTTCTGTATAGTGTCTTATCTGTGATACCAGCACCAATACATGCTGGTCAGACTATAGTCAATGCCTGGGTTCTTTCTCGATAAATTATAAAATCCTAGCTTTCTAAACAAAAAACTGGTATTTCTCATACAAGTTACATAACTTGATTAGAAAAAAAAAATGTAGAAGGAAAAGTGTATATATATTATTGTATGATATGTTCGATAGGTAAATTAAGAGATTTCTTATGTATATACTACATGACAAAGTTAAAAGTAGAAATTTAAAATGGCAAGATTATTCAAGACTTTCAAACATCGTAAAATTCTTTGGAATTATGATTGCAAAAAGAGGTATGAAGATATTACCAACATCAATTCAAAACGTAAAACAACTTTATGGTTGTAAAAATTTTAATTGAGGCAATTTAAATGCTGGCTGCCTTAAAAATTGGAACAATAAGGATACAATTCCAAAATATGGTCTTTTTAAATTACACACATACATCCACACACACTCATGTTTAATGTACAGAAGCTGAGGTAGCTGTCTGTTGTGGGATAAATCACTGAACTCAGAATTAAAAGACCTTAGTTTGAGAATTATATTTACCTCTGATTATTAGCACAAATCATAAAACTATATGTTCCTTGTTTTACATCAAATAGAGACTATAATGTCTACTTTGTTGTCCTAGAAGTATTTAAGATTAAAGATATAAAAATACCTAGTATGGCACCTGGTTAATTGCAATGGCAGTTTCTATATCTTTGCCTCAGAAAATGAGAGTATGTGATCTATGATGTCCTAAGAGACAGAAGAGGTCAGATATCCATTATAAATTAGGATATTTACTTTTATGCAAATTTTTGAAAAGATAACATCATATCATATGGTCTTTAAAATGTTATGTAGTCAGACCAGTTATCCATTAAAATTTCAATAATGGCTGACACTTATATAGCCCTCATTATGTCACAGTGATCTCAGATTATTTAATCCACACCACAATCTTAGAATGCAGTTTAGCATTATTATTTTCCTTTTTTTCAGGTTAAGGATACTAAGTCATGGAAAGATAAAATACTTCGCCCAATATCTTACATAAAACCAGTCATTAGATCTTCTTTAGAATCTCACTTCTTTTTTTGTGAACTGTGTATAATAATAGTCCTGCATTCTAAGGACTATGAAATGGTACCTAAATTGTGTGACATAGGGTAAGAATTTAATCAGTATTAATTCTTAAGCTCACAAAATTAACCTGAGGCTAGATGAGAGTATCTATCAAGGTTTTGAGTTTAGCTGCTACAAACTGATATCTATAATTACAGCAGCTTTTAGAAAGATTTTTTTTTCTCTCATATAATAAGGAAACCAGTTCAGAGTTGATATAAATGTAAGTAACCAAGGATTTTGGTATCTTTTCAAGAGGGTCCCTGTCATCTTATGGTCACAAGATGCCTGCTAGGATTCTAGCAATCTAGTTCAGATTCCAGGCTGGAGGAAGGGAAAGGGCAAAACTCTAAAGAGCATGACAGTTTAGATGCCCCACTTTTAAGATGTCCCAGAAATCAAGCCACTGACTATACTTCATTAATCAAAATTTTGCTGCATGGCCGACATGTGTGATATTATGAATAAAGAGATGTAGAATGGTTACTGGAGGAGCAATGAGCAGTTTTTGCCACCTAAGTTTAAAGGAACCAGTTTCAAAGCAAATTGCTAGTCAATACCTTTCTTTAACGTCAGTGGTGTGAATGTTAATCTGAATTTACAAGTTTCCTTAAAATCAAAAGCAAAATTTATCAGTAGTTATGCATCTTTATAAAATGAAAAAAAATATCATTTAAAGTGCACCGATTATAATGAGATTACTAGACATGCTTCCAGGGATCATATATTAAATGAAAAGTCCACATTTCCCAAGTACACAATTTTTTGGACATGGTTTCAAAGGTAAGTAGCCTAGTGTACTAAGTGTAAAGACAGATATATGAACAGATTAACATAAGATTGAAGGCCATTAAAATAGGAGTCAGTGTATTTTGCATCTGTCTAGCCTTTGAGGTTAGAAAAGATTTTATGACTCCATCAGGTTCCTAGGGGTGTTGTAACAAAGTCGTACATAAAACTGAGTGGATTAAATCAACAGAAATTTATTCTCTCATATTTCTGGAAGCTGGAAATATGAAATCAAGATATCTTAAGGAAATGCGGGTTCTGGGTGGCCAGATCTTCTAAATATTTGTCTAAAAGTAGCCTTGTTGTTGTTTTTAAAATATATATAGAATTTTCAATTCTAGAATCACAGCAGTTAATTAGAAATTCTTTCTCTTTTAATAATTATTGGGCAGATTCATTCGGTATAGCACAAGCAAAGATCATGTGGGCTCGGTTCAATTTATAATTTTTAAATATACATTTACAAATACATGCAAACATATATATATATATATATACCTGTAAAAAAAAAAATCACAACTCTAAATTATAAACCCAGGCACATGTGTGGCAAGGAGATAATGACATTCTGTCTTTAAGGAATCCTGCAGCATTTGTATTTTTCTGAGTACTGCATAACAAGGCCATTTCTTGCTGAAGGAATATTTTTATTATCCTATCTTGCATGTTGACTTGCTTATAAGTGCCTTGTTGTTAGATGTTTGCTTAAGACTTTTCTTTTACGACTGTAGCTTGACATTAAAATGTGTTACATGGATCAGCCTGGGTGTTGTTAAAGTTACTTTGAGGGGCTTTTTTCAGACTTTATATATTTGGTTGATAAAACATTGCTATTGCTAAAGCCTCAGGGATTGAGTATAAGACCAAAGTCTTAAACAACTGTTTCGTTCAAATTCAACCAAGTTCTACATTCCATGCAGGGTCTCGTTAATGAAGTATGTTTCTTTGAATATTAGTCAACCTGAATTTTGGTGGTACAAATTGTTTTTAAGATCTTGGAATAAAATTTCCTAGGTTTCCTGGCAAAATATTTGGTCCTGTTTTCATTTCCTTGAGGAAATAAAGGAGGAAAAACACATGAAACTTTATAAATTATGATGCCTTCCTTATACTACTGCCAGGTGTTAAAAAGATACAGCATTCAACCTGGAATTCACCAACCATGTTTTTTTTTTGAATGATTAATCTGTTCTCAGGTTTGCCCTATACTATGACAGCATTCTTGTCAACTCTGAAGTCTTGAACCCTTGAGAAAGAAAAGGTTGAAAATTTCCTTAAGTGATAATGTATACCAAAAAGGTCTCTTCCTCACTCCTATCACAAACATCATGCTGAACACACTAATACTAATACTGTAACTCAAGATATCCAAACTTATAAATCCTGGAATTTCTACCCATACACAATGAATAGCAATATTCCCCATTAACCATGCTGGCCTAAAGGTGTCTAAGTTAATTCAAACTTTCCATAGTGTCTAAATATATATATTCAAGTAGATGCCATAAAAGTATTTTAAAGAAGAAACAAATATAATAGGAGTTTATTGTAACACGTTTAAGGAACAAAATAATTATCTGGTTTTCAGTAGCAATGTCGGGATTGGGATACTAGCAGAAGATGTTATGGTAAGGAAACTAGGAAACCTCAGATTCTTGCCTCAGGCTGCCTTGCTTCTCTGCCCGACAAGGTGCTCAAAGAACACAAAACACAAGAAATTACACAATAAATGTCAGCTCATAAGTTGTCTTTAAGCTTGACAAATCAGTGAAAATCTCCAGTGAGCTGGGTTAGATCAAATTAATGAGTATAGGAGCTAAATGCAATTTAGAATTTAGGCACGCTTCACGTGCCAGATCCAGCAGGAAAAGACAGAAACAGAAATCCAGTGCCACGTGCTGACCCTCTGTAGCCAGTGATCTCACTCTTTTATAAACACAACCCAGCAAGTGTTCTCGAATCTCTCCAATCAAAATCATGATTCTTCCTCTAGAGGACAAGAGAAGATGGAAGCATATAAAGGCGGTTGTGAAGACATGCCTTTCCTTAGATATGAATGTCACTTCACAGACTCTCTAAAATGTAAGGCAAATGTACTATATATATACTTATGTATGCATACATATAATTATATATATAAATATATTTGTTTTATAATATATATCAATGGCCACACATTTTGTGAGACTGTCCTAATATGTAAGCATATTTTTTAACAAGAATGAACCATAAAATGTGTAATATAATGTGATTTTATATTTATAGCCTTTTTAAAAAATCAAATGTATAAATTGGAAAATTATGTCTCTTATTAGAACACGAGCAGATTTAATAAAATGTGTTCCCCAGGTATATAAACAATAATTTCAACACTATGCCACCATTGTAGGAATAGACATATATACAAAAAGCAACAGCCCACATGGAGGGATTAATTCAATGAGAGACACAAAGAAGAAAATCTGAGAAAGTTCACTCAAAGGGCACCATCTATTTGGAAGGATAAATCATAGTTCAGAAGATAGATGGCAAGAGAAAGGCATTCCTGTTAGAGGAAACAAAATGCTCAAAGTCCTAAAAAGGTAAAACAGTGGGATATGTTTGGATGAGAGCAAATAGTTGATATCTGTATATTACGTCTCTATAAATGTGTAGAGAAAAGTGATTTATATAGTCCTGTAAGAGAATAAGCATAAAGCTATCTAGCACCTTCACAAAAGCCCATTTATTATATTGTCTCTGTTCTATGCTTTTACTTCTCCTAATATTCCAAAATCATTTTTTGAGGTGAAAATCTAATATTAGTGTCTTGATTAGTGACCTGCATTGTCTATGGAGAATATTCTTACAGGAAACTAGTGATGGCTAATTACCAGCAAGGGGGTGTCCTGTGGGTGACCAGCACCTGCAGCTTGCCATACTGAAAAGGAAGCATGTTAGGAAATTAATTACTAGAGGACAGGGAGTGACCAAGAGACCCTGATGCATGAAATAGACAGAGCAATGTTTAGATTCTTTGGGACAGTGGGAATCTCTCATCATTCATGCAGTTTATTTCATCAGAATTTGCCTAGCACAGCGTGGTCGCGCAAACATTGAACACTGGGGGAACCAAACAAGCAAAACGGGTTAAGACAACTATGTGCATTACAATTCAGAGCAAGTGTAAAGTCATCCCAGAACATTTTACAATGTGTACCTTCTCCAGACACAAGATTAAAACAAATACTTGCTTAGTCTAGATATTAAACTTAAGTCAGAGGAGTTTTTTGCATTGACTTTAGCAGACTTCATAGTAGTAACCAGATAGTTATTCTAGAACCTTCCAATACTGATCCAATTATACAGAATTTTATAGTTTATTTTATTGCTGTTGCAGTGGGACATAATCTTTTTTTTTTACTTTGTTATTTTTCAATTGAATTTTTACTTGAATGTTTCCAAAATCAGAAAGCAAATTGGATTATACAGTAAAAATTATCATCTCCGTCCATATCTTCTCCTCATATGCATTTATATCTTGTATGTAGTTCCAGATACATTTTATGGAAACATGAACAGCTAAAACTATGAAATCTTTTCCTCTTTTTATACAAATACTTGCATATAAAACACATTATATAAAACATTTATGTTTAACCAGTTTTAAGTGATTTAGGATGTCTCAAAATATTTGCCTTTGTAAATAATGTTGCAATAAATAACTTTGTTCACATGTAATTTTGAACTTATGTAAATATAGCTCTAGAATAAAATTAGGAAGTCTAATGGTAGAATTAAAATAAATGAACAATTACAAATCCAGTAAATATTGCCAGAGTACCTCCTTCTTTTTATTTGTTTCACAAATTTACACTCTCACTAGCAGTGAATGAGAGTGTCTTCTTTTTAATGCTTTGGGTATCCAAATCCCACAGGCAAAATTGGTGAGGTTTTAATTCTCTTCCTGAATTGAAGATAAATGAGAACTCTTCCATGTCCCCAATAAAAACAAAAACATACAACTTCAATGACAAAAAGGAAGAATGATTCTTCTTTTCTTAGGAAAAACTATACAAAAATAAGACATAAATGAAGTGAATTCCAGCAGAATTTTATTTCAGTTACAAATTCAGCAGATAATATTTGTCAGGTGTTCTGTTTTGTGAAAATTCTGCTGATTAATGTTATCAAAGGTAAATCTGAAGATGACAAAAATTGATTAATATAGCCAAGAAATTCCTTATGTTGTGTGTTTCTCCATGCTTTGTGGTTTTCTTTGAGTCACATTTTATTTTACCTATTTATCCAGAATGCTGAAATATTCACATATTAAATAATTACAAAATGAATGTATGTGGCAAGGCTTCTTGCATCTAGCAGTGGTAGAACAAAAAACTCTCTGGTTTTGAGAATCCACTTATTAGGATCCAAGTAACAATTAGGCAGTAAAAAATTCATAGTGAAATAATTAAGAACAATTATCACATTATTGAGTTTTGAGAGGTATTTCAGTTTCAGATAATTGATTCCAAACCAGCTGTGAATCCAATAGATGTGCTTCTAACCAACTAAACATTTCCAATGCTTCCAACAAGCTAAAGCTAATAGTCTAAAATATCACTTTAGAAATGTGTGAAATAAGAATAAAGGTAAATTATAAGAAGTTGTTTCGTTGTTGTTGTTCTGTGTTTTTTGTTTTTGTTGTTGTAGAGGAAGAGGGTAATTGTGACCATTAATATGCACAAAAATCACATAAGGGCTTTGTTAAAATGCAAATTCTGATTCAGTAATTCTGGGATGAGGCCTGAAATTCTGCCTTTTTTTTTTTTTTTTTTTTTTTTTTTTTGAGACGGAGTTTCGCTCTTGTTACCCAGGCTGGAGCGCAATGGCGCGATCTCGGCTCACCGCAATCTCCGCCTCCTGGGTTCAGGCAATTCTCCTGCCTCAGCCTCCTGAGTAGCTGGGATTACAGGCACGCGCCACCGTGCCCAGCTAATTTTTTGTATTAGTAGAGACGGGGTTTCACCATGTTGACCAGGATGGTCTCGATCTCTTGACCTCGTGATCCACCCGCCTCGGCCTCCCAAAGTGCTGGGATTACAGGCTTGAGCCACCGCGCCCGGCCGAAATTCTGCCTTTTAAGCAAATTGCCAGGTGATGTCAATGCTGCTGGTTCATGAACCACATAAAGGTGTAGAGATATGAACCAAGTTGGTAACATTTTAATCCCTATATCAGACTTTGAATGTATTCTGGTGTTATAACCTCTTGCTGCATACATTAAGTTCATGGAGCAAGAGGTTATAATAAGTTCAACTATAATCCATGTTATTTTCATAAAAAGGACAGAAAAATAAAACAACTTTAACACCTCTCTCTATTATTAGAAAAGCACCAGAGAGAAAATTCACAGCATCTTCCTATGAAAAGAATAATACTTGCTAGTGATTGTATTAATTTGGTGGGGCTGCCATAAGAAAGGATTATGTTGGTGCAAAAGTAATTGTGGTTTTTGCCACTACTTTTAACAGACTAGGTTGTTAAACAACAGAAGTTTTCCTATAGTCCTAGGCTCGAAGTTCAAAATCAAGGTCTTGGCAGTTTTAACTTTTTTCTAAGGGCTTTGAAAAAAGAAATTTCTAGGCCTCTCTTTATGGTTTATAGATGCTGTTTTCTTTTGGTGTCTCTTTGCATTGTCTTTTCTCTGTGCATAAGTTTGTGTCCAAATTTCACTTTTTCATAGGGACATCAGTCATATTGATTACTTCTATAAAGGCTCTATCTCCAAATATGGTCACATTTCCAAGTACTGTGATTTAGGACCTTAACTTATATATATATATATTTGAGACAGAGTCTTGTTCTGTTGCCCAGGCTGGAGTGCAATGGCACGATCTTGCCTCACTGCAACCTCTGTCTCCTGGGATCAAAGATTCTCCTTGCTTCAGCCTCCTGAGTAACTGGATTACAGGCGCCTGCCACCATGCCCAGCTAATTTTCATATTTTTAGTAGAAACAGGGTTTCACCATGTTGGGCAGGCTGGTCTTGAACTCCTCACCTCAGGGGATCCACCCGCCTCAGTCTTCTAAAGTGCTGGGATTACAGGCATAAGCCAATACACCCAGCCTAACTTAAGAAATTTGAGGTGAACACATTTTAACCTATAACATAATTTCTCCCAGTTCTGTTTCATTCTGCCCAAATCTCTTATAAGATGGGAAAAACATGCTATGGAAACAATGAAGTAATTACATTCAGTAGGCATAAACAGCAGAAGGCATCACTCACTCTTCCAGCTGATAATTACAGGGGTATATATTTATTATGTAGAGTAAATGTTGAAATTACCTTCCATTTAGTGGCTAGAAAGATAATCAGGGACAAATTAAGAACATGAAAGTACAAACATCAAGACCTACTTTTGACTCAACCTTCCATTACTCACTAGGTCTGTGACTTTTCATCATTGTATTAATTCCTTAAGACAGGTTCTTATCTGTGAAATGGAATCAAACAGTTTCTCATAGGTATTTATTATCTTGTGTGATAGATTGTATTATTTTGCTCAATCATATTAGACAGGGTCTAGTCAGGACAAATAACACATCAGTAATTTGAACATGAAAATTTTAGTATAGTTAACCATAAACTGATATAAGGTGCTTGATTAACTTGGAAAAAAGGTAAAACAGGACTCTAACGGGCACACATATAGCAAATGCAGGGAGCAGCTGCTACCAAAATGAGAGAGAACAAGGAAGTGACAAACTGCTTAGAAGACTGTCCCCTCAAGGCTGAGATTCAAAGGCTTGGAGATAGTGTATCTGCCCTACCACAGGAGTATGCATCCTGTTGGTCTAATTTGAAGCTTGTATGTATGCAGAGAAACTTGCTGGGGGTAAGACTGCAGCTGACAGGGGACCTCTGATGTGACCTACCATGCCTCCTACACAATGAGCTTCTGACTGCTACACCAAAATAAAAAATAAAAATTAAAAAATCTTCACTGGAACCATGATATGTTTGCCAGATAAAGCACAAGACACTGAGCTAAATATAAATTAACCAATGAATAATTTTTAGTATGTCTCATGCAATATTTGGGGTATAGTTATACTACAAATAAATTATTTGTTATTTATCTGAAATTCAAATTTAGCTGGGAATCCTTTATTTGTTTGCTAAATCCTGCAACTTTGGGAAGGAAAACCCTTTGCTCCTGCTATGGCTTTGCAGTGTCCCTCCAGCGACCTCTATTGACCAAAATGGAGCTAACTAACTAAGGACAAATGTTTACAGGGTCCAGCTCCAGTATCACAAGGCAAGATAATAAAATGCAGATTTGGGGCTGGGTCAATACATCAGTGATTCCCCTCTCCAATCTTTCCTATTAGAAAAGTGTGACTTACTTTTTTTCTTAATAGGTGATTTGCTGTATCCACTCAACCACAGAATAATGCACATCCTCACTCCATTGATTTTGAGTTTGGCCATCTGACATGCATTGATTTATGGTATATGAGCAGATGTAATGTGTGTATCATTAAAGCAAAAGCTTTAAAAAGACTTGTGAATTTCCACAAGTTATTACTGTTTTCCTTTGCCAGGAAAATAGTATATCCCAAATAATAGCTATTCCTTCAACTTAGATTCCAAAATGAGAAAACTCTTGGGGAAAAGATTTAGCAGCTCACTCACAACTGCTAGCAAGCAATGCAAAAGAAAAGAAATATTTGCTCTGATAAGCAACTGAGATTTTGCCTCTTTTAAAAACTGCAACAAGGCTGACTAATACACTTAACATATATAAAGCACTGGTTCTTAGCATATCACTTAGCTTTGAATTAGATAAACAACATGGTATATAGAAAGTAACATACATTTTGAAAGAAAGATTTGCATTCTAAATAAGGCTTTATTATATATTAACGTTGCTGTAATAACACATCATAAAGGGAGCAGATAACCAAGAAAGAGAGAGAGAGAGAGCGCAGATAACCACTGAAGGATAATAGGCCAGATAATAACACAGTCAGACTACGTTGTAGAAAAATTACTCAGGTTCAGCAAACTTTTTCTGCGAATGGTCAGATAGCAAATATTTTAGGCTTTGCAGGATATATGGTGTCTGTTGCAATGATTAAACTCTGTCTCAGTAGTGCATAAAGAACCACAGACAATATGGAATGAATAAGTGTGGCTAGGTTTCAATAATTACTTTTTTCCAAAAACAGGAGATGGGTTATCCACAGGTTATAGTTTGCCAGCTTCTGCTCTGACAAAACTATTCCACTCTTACTCTTGACATGTAGTTCTCCACTAAACTCCAGAGTAATCTATTTAAAATATAAAACATATCAAATTTTATCCTGCTTAATAACCTCCTGGGTCTTTCCAACATACTTAGAATAAAATTAAGACCTTGTATCACGACCCCTAAGACTGAGTAAGTTCTAACACTTGCTTAATTTTCCTAAGCCATTTTGAATGTCTCTCTCTCTGCAATAAATGATTTATATGCCACTTCTGATTAATCTGGTTTCTTGTTCATCATTGTGGATGCTCATTCTTGGTAGGCCCTGACTGTATTCACACAGTTTCAACTTGACAACTTCCTTCATGCTTCCCAGTGTGCCCTACACCTCCTGTCCTGGGCTTCTTTACTGATGCTGTAGTGTGGGAAAACAAGACTCCCACTTGTTGCCAAAACATGCACATTCCAGATGTGCAGGAAAATAATACATTGTGTTTCAAACATTTGATCAATGGGCAATGGTAGGTGGTGGATAATTTTTCTCACTTCTTCCTCTTGAGACATTTTATATGACTTCTCAGAGAATTCCTAAAGAACAAGCCAACAGTCTCTCTTACCTGATAAAAGTTAGCTTGATAACATATCCTCATATTGGCTCCACTGTCTGTTAGGTTTCACCCTCCTTGTGCCTGCTTCTCCTCCCTGGGTTTTTACTTTTCAATAGGGACACATAACCTTCACAGAGCAAGAACACTGCCATCATAGACAAGCACCTCATTCTAAAGCTCACCTTAATCAAAAACTGCTTAAATCCAAAGGGCATGAGCCTAATGCTTGAGGTCAGCATAACCATAAACCACAAATAACATCTCAAACCAGAAACATTCCAAACTCCTCCCTGACCAGAGACATACTAGCCCCAAGATAACATCCTCCAGCCAGAAATAAGTCAGCCCCAAGATACTCTCCCCTCTACCCTGAGACATTCCAACCCCACCATAACACTGCTCCCCTACACAGAAAGATTCCAAGCTTGTAATAAGCCCCCTCACCCTGAAACCAATATATACTTTTAGTCTGTAAGAGAAAGTGCTCCTGACTGAAATCAGCCAGAAGCCCTTCTCATGTTTTTTCTAAACTAAACCTGTCCTTGACAGTCAAGCCATGTTTTGTGTTTCTTTCCCCTTTAACTCTTACAAAACTTTGTCTAGGACCTGGCATTTGGGAGCACCGACTGAGATACTACATCTTACTCTTGCTTTTCTAGCCATACCACCCTTTTATTTGTCACTGAAACTTGCAAGCTTCTTACTATCCGAGGGCCTTTGCACTTACGGTTCTATTTGCACCCAGGTCTTTGCATGGAGAGCTGTTTTATGTCATTCGGACCTCAGCTCAAATACCACCACTTCAGAAAAGCATCCCCTGACTAAATCTAAACAAATGAAATCTAAACAAACGCCCTACTAGTCTGTATATATTACCAGGTTTAATTATTTTCATAGCTCTTAGCACTATAAAAAATTCTGATTGCTGCATTTAGTTACTTTGTTATTCTCTCTCTTGCTACTGCCTTTGGTGAACCCCTAGTAGATTGTAAGCTCCATAGAAAAGGAACCATTGTCCACCATGCCTCCTGATGCACCCTTACATCGAGAAGAATATCTAGATCTAAGAGGTACATGGTACACATCATTTAATGAATAAATGGGAATTCAAATGAGGGAGGAGGCTGTGATTTGAAAACATAGTTAACTAGAAATCACTCTTATCAATCAGCTGTATAACACATCCTCATATTGGCTCAATCAGCTTGAGAGAACCATAATCAAAGGAAGAATGTAAAACAGATAGAAAATTATCTTTGGAAAGCAGAATGATTGTCTCTGAGATGGGCACAGGTACAGCTAGATCTACACTGAGTTCCCAAAATAGCCACACAATATTTGGAATCCAGAAAGACAGAGTTTTTAAAAAGCTTTTAAGAAAATGGGATCATCAATTAGAGTACCTAATTGGTAATCTGCCTAATAAGAAAGCCAGCCAATTGTGTTAGCCCATTTGTACTGGAGTGAATATGTGAATACAAGGAGAAGAAGCAGCAGCTTCATATGTAAGGTATTAAAGCTTTCTTAATCAATTAAATGCATCCTGGATCACATCTGGACATAGCAGAAAACTAGTTGTGAAATAAATCCAAGTATTTGATTGTTTTCAGAGAAACACTTTAAGAACTTAAACTTTGTAAGTTCATATCCCTCTCACTTTGATGAGGGCTGAGCTATGAACAGGTATACACTATGGCTTTGAGAAATAAAATTCTAGGAAAATGAGGATAATTAATTGCAACCCAAAATGGCATAAGGGACTTTCCCTCCAAATCTATGCTGGGAACCCATGTTTTATCTTAGGTTTAAATAATAGAGGATGCTATAGAGTACAGATTGCCTATAACTTTTCAATTTAACAAAATAAAAATCCAATAAAAATCAACATTTTTTATGTTGCCTCATTTTAGAATAGTTTATATTCTAACACTGGACAATTGTTAGAGAGTCTGCTCCATTATTAATGAGATTATGCCTTTATCCTTTGCTTCCTTATGTTCAAATTATACTGTTTTATCACATAATTGGCTTTAAGTTTAACATTGTGCCTGATACACAGCAATCATTCAGTCAATGTTTCTAAAATCAAGAAGTCCTTATGCAGCTTTCGATTTGGTGCACCGTTGCTACTGTCTTAGGCTGTGCTTGTTGCTACAACAAAATACTATAGACTGAGTAGCTTATAAAGAACAGAAATTTATTTCTCACAATTCTAGAGGTGGAAAGTCTAAGATTAAGGCACTGGTAGATTTAATGTCTGGTGAAGGATCTATTTCTTACAAATGGCATCTTTGTCCTCACATGGCAAAACAACAAACAATCTCATTAAAGTGGAGCCCTCAATGCTGTAATCACCTCCCAAAGCCTCCATCTCTTAACACTATCACCTTGGGTGTTAGGTTTCAGCATATAAATTTTGGAGAAACAATAACATTAAAACCATAGTAACTGCCAAGGGACAGGTTAGGGATTGGCATTCTAAACCCCTTCCACAACGTCATCTTTCTATATCAGGATGCTATTCAAACTTCTTTTCAAAAACACACAAATAATTTCCTATAACAGGAAAGAAGCATATAATCATTTGTGCACCAAAACATAAGCTTCTCGACTTCAGATGTAACTCTGACTTTTTTTTTTTTTACCATTTCCAATTAATTTTTAATTGCAAGGTGAAATTCTTTCCCCCACCATTAGGGTAAACTTTTTTTTCTTTTTTTTATTATACTTTTTTTTATTATACTTTAGGTTCTGGGGTACATGTGCAGATCATGCAGGGTTGTTGCATAGGTACATACATAGCAAGGTGGTTTGCTGCCTCCGTCCCCCCTTCATCTATATCTGGCATTTCTCCCCATGTTATCCCTCACCACCCTCCAAGATAGACAAATGGGATCTAATTAAACTTCAGAGCTTCTGTACAGACAAATAAATAATCATTACAGCAAAACGGCAACCAACAGAATGGAAAACAATTTTTGCAATCTACCCATCTGACAAAGCACTAGTATCCAGAATCTACAAAGAACTAAAACAGATATACAAGTAAAAAACAAACCCATTCAAAAGTGGGTGAAGGATATGAACTGTGACTTTTAAATGCCCTGGGATACGGAGATGCTCTCTTTACTGATGCTATGGCTCAAGTCTATCCTTCTCAAAGAAAATAGCAATTTGTACCAAATTAAAACTCAGTCTTCTTAGCTCAGCTATGTACAAGATGTGAATTCATTGGAGAAATCCTGGAAAATACCTGTTCTTAGAACAAACATTTTTCCCTCCTTTTCTCCAAACTTTTTCTGACATCACTTTAATAGTAAGAAATCAAAGCCCTTTAGCATACGTAGGTAGTATCCATAGCCTGTAATGGAAAGACTGTTGAGGTCTCAAAAGGAGAAATGATTTATCAGCTGAGAGTTTCACTTCTAGTGGCATGGAGGGTAAGAAAAACTTAAAACAAGAATTAGAGAAAAAGCTTTTGTTTGATATTTGGCCCTAATCTGGGTAAAACATTCAAAAGATCTAGAAAAAAAAAAGGAAAATTAATCATTCTTAAAGCTCTCCAAAAACTCAACCAATTCTACTGAGAAGGGAAAAAAATCATTCAGACCTAAAGCTCTTGAATGAAATTTGGCTGTGCTAACAGCAAGAGCCTATGACGTCTTCATACTAGAAATGGAAGAAAATGCTTTTGGAAAATATAGAAATCATTCTTGGGTGAGTCTTTCTTCTCTAAGAAACTCATATTAAGACTTGAAGCAGAGCCTTGACTTTAGTTACTGTCTTGAGCATCCTACCCTTAGCTAGCTAAATACTGCCACCAACCCTTTTATTATTATTACTATTATTAAAATTGTTTAACTGTGGAATCTGATTGGTTATCCCAGTCATTGAGTTCAGTAGAAGAGTTTTATCAATTTCTAAATAATAAATCAACTTTTCGTGCCCTTTATAATCTCAATGTAACACATTGCAATTCATAGCCATTACACTACATTCATCTTTAATGAATAAAAAATGGTACACTGATATTGACTGAACAAGCTATTAAATATTCCATCAGTATCAGAACACAGAAATATTTTTAATTATTAATAAGTCACCAGCTTTGCTTGTCAGGTACAATCATCTTTTTGTGGGAACAACTTATTTTCACTTTTATTATCATAGACAAGTGCAATCAAATGCCATTTCAAACCACTTCTGGTCAATCTCCAGCATAGGACTGATAACTTCTAGTTTTACTTCTTAATAGCTATGAAGGGCAATAGATTTGGCAAAATAAATAAAGAAATAAATAAATATGAAAGAGATGTAGAGTTCATGTAAAAATCCTAGAAGGAGGATTATAAAAATTATTTTCTTATATTTTCTAATACTGATTTCAAAGGATAGGTATAATAAAGTACTTGTGAAATTTTATAAAATAGTACCTACATAAAATTGTCAAGACTTTAAAGAGTAGACTCATCATATGTACAAAAGTTTTGAGTTTACTCTTATTGAAAGAAAACGAGAAAGAGACAAATTAAAACTGTGTACAGAACATGGTAACAAGATTCTAAATGGACTAAGAGGGGAGAAAATATTTTAAAAGCTGGAGTTTGATGAAAGTAACCCATGAGCTATAGTTAGAATATATGTCCCCTCCCAGATGCACAACTGAAACTTCATCCTGATTGTGATAGTATTAAGAGGTGAGCCTTTTGTAGAAATCATTAAATGCCTAATGAATAGGCTGGAGGGAGCTAGCTTAAGTACCTTTTCCCCTTCTGATTCTGCCAACCATGTGAGGAGAACATGCCAACCACGTTCATTCCTTCCGGAGGACACAGAAACAGGACAACATTTCAAAAGCAAAGAGAGCAGCCTTCATCAGACACCAAGTCCTTGACTTTAAATTTCCCAGCCTTCAGAACTGTAAGAAACAAGTTTCTCTTATGTAGAAAAATTACCAGTCTGTGATACCTGTTATAGCAGCACAAATAGACTAAGACACAAACCAAAGAGCATGAGGATATTAATTTCTTAAGGTAACTTTCACAGACTTCAGATACAACCATGAGGTGGGAAATTATGAACACATTTATCTGACACATATTTATTAGATTTCATTAGACTTTTAAGGCCTAAGATTTGAAACCACTTGCTAAAACATTGTGATCTATAAGAACAAAGCAGAGATAGATCCTGTCCTCAAAGTTTATAGTGTTTTGGCGAGAAAAAATGCAGGTAAATATCATCTAAATTATGAAATATATTATTGACTGAAGTCAGCATGTTATATTTATATATGTCTCTCTGGCATCTAACACAATTTCTGGTACAGTAAGAAAAATGTAAGTTGATGAATTTATTGAGTATCTATTATATGTTTCATCAAAATACTAGACATGCAAAGATAAATAAAACATTGTCATTCATCAGCTCACGGTCTTAGAGGAATGAGACAATAAACATTTGTTGAGTTGAATTGACAAATTTATGATCATTGCACTTCAGGAAATCTCAATAAGAAAAATTCTTAAATGAAAAAATATCACAGTCATGTGAGACTGTGGAGAACTGGCATAATGAATAGATAACCTCACATCATCCATTAATCACCATGGGGTTTGACCCCAAGTAACATAAAACCTGACAGAGCTTTAGAAATATGGATTTCTTTCTTTTTTCTTCATCCAAAAAAAATGTGGAGGTTGAAAGTTTCTGGTGAAGGTTCATTGGCTCAACAAGATTGGGGCCTCCAGTGGCATGTCTGTAATTTTCTTGGCTTTTCCCTTATGATTGAAAATGACTGAAGCAGCTCTACATCTCATTTTCTCACTATACTCAAGGCAGGAAGCCAGAGCTGGTTCAAAATATAGAAATTCACCTCCCTCTTGTCACCTTCTTTGAGCAAAAGCATCTCCCAGCACCCCTCCTCCCCCAGACCCCATATCCCATCAGACTACTGTTATGTCTCATTGCTCAGAATTTGGCTACATGACTGCCTTTAAACCAGTAGCCCAGCCTACCTCTTCTGCAAAAAAAAAAAATACCAGGCTACTGTTTTAAGAAAGAAGACAGAAGAGAGATGTTTTAAGGATGTGAAAGAAATAGTGCTGCCCACAGATCCTTAGCAAAAGGAAAAGGAACTGTGCATAGAAACAAATGAGACTGTACATATCTGATAAAAATCAACTTGAAAGTGGCAGGTATAAATGACAAGGAAGGAGTACATTAAAATAGATAATTGGTCCTTACCTGAAGGCATCTGCAAGGTGACAGGGTCAATGTTTGAAGGGCATTTTCAATCCTATCAATACAGAAAGAAGAAAAGAATAGAACAGTTTATCACTAGGGCAGAAGGTACACTTTAAATCAACTGGTATTTACTGAGCACTTATTACTTGTAAAGCTTTTTGCTAGTCAATAGGGACAATCCAGAAATCTGTCTTTCTCTTGTATTTTGGTCCCTCTGCTGCTCTTGATTTCCTAAAACTCATTCTGTATATATAGGAAAGAATATATCTGAGTTTTTGAGACTGTTATTTAAAGGTGGCTAAATAGTCCCCGTTTTTTTAAAAAAATTGAGAAGGTAGGTGATATAGTTTGGCGATATCCCCACCGAAATAGCATCTTGAATTGCAGCTCCCATAATTCCCAATGTTGTGAAAGGGACATGGAGGAAGATAATTGAATCAGGAGGCAGTTTTCCCTATACTGTTCTCGTGGTAGTGAATGAGTCTTATGAGATCTGATGGTTTAATAAGGGAGCGGGTTTTATAAGGCACTCCCCTTTTGACTGGCTCTCATTTTCTTTTTGCTCACTAATATGTAAGAAGTCCCCTTCCTCTTTTGTCTTTTGCTATGATCGTGAGGACTCCCCAGCTGTGTGAAACTGTGAGTCCATTAAACCTCTTTCCTTTGTAAATTACCAAGTCTCAGGTATGTCTTTATCAGAAGCATGAAAATGGACTAATTCAGCAGGTTTCTGAATTGTCATAGCATAATCAAAGCTCCCCAGCTAGACTCCGAGCATACTGGTGCAAGGGGGAGGAGGTAAACAGTGTATCATAAGGGAGATGAGGTAAACATTGATATATTGTTTACCTCATCCCCTGGGGCAGCCAAGCAGGGCCAAGTTAGTTACTGCCTGAAGTCTCTTCTGTTTACTTCCATGTGCCTTATGCATATTATCACTTACAAAACTCTGCAATGGGAAAACAGTTGGATAATCTTGCTATAAATGACAGTTTGATATTGGAAAACTTCTAAATGAATTATTAATTCCATAGTTTGCATACAACTGGGAGATAGAGAAATGATCATTTGAGGTCAGTATGCATTCACCAGAACACGTACTCCCAAACGAATGTTGTTTTGCTGTTGTTTTAACATTGAAATGGGTGGATACTCGAAATGGATTCTCTATTAATGTCATAGAAGTAAAGATGAGACAGTGCTCTCTAAATCCTAACACAGCACATTAACATAAATTAACCAGACTAACTCAAGAAATTGCATTCATTTTTTAAAATTAACAAGTAGTTTTTGAGTACCAAAAATATCTTGGTCACTCCCAAGATCTCAAAATGCAAACACTGTGTGTAGGCCTTTTCTATGAAACAAAAAGTTGCACACTGCTTTTCCCCAAGCATCTTCATAGAATAAGTGGCATTTGAGTGAAGTAATAAGGAAGAAATGAAATTCCTTTATATGTATCTGGGAGGACAATTCAAGTTGTACTACTCTTGTCAATCATTGTGTTTGTCTTCCATAGAAAGGAGGTGCTTAGCGGAACCTGCTGGATACTGGAGCCTACAGGGCTAAGAACTAAAGGACAAGCTCTGGCTAGTAAAAGAAGGTAGAAATAAAAGTGTGTTGCTTAGTTAGGGTATTGAGTTTGCTATGTTTCCTGGAGTAACCCTCAGGAATAGCATTAGACAACTGGAGACCATGTCACTAAGGAAAATATTAGTGGTTTCCCAGAGCTTGCAGAGCCAACAATAAATGAGTGCTGGACCTCTGCTCCAAAGGCATCGCCTCAGCAGGCATTTAGGTGACCCATGGAGTGGCCTGCCAAGAAAGAGTCTGCCAATTTGAGGGGATAGAAATCAGATTTGCACATTTCTCTGGCTCCATCTGAGGCTGGTTTATCAAAATGGAAAGAATGCATCAAGTGAAAATGAGAGAGCGTAGTGGTGGATACAGAGAACAGAAGAGAAGTAGAGGCTTTTCCATTTACCAAAAGTTGAAATCTGCACAATTAACTTCTTTTTTTCATAAGATAACCAAAGTCATCTGCTACTTCTCATAAGAGAAAGAGCCTACCTGAATCACACTGTAGAAGAACAGTGCAGTAGTGTTACAGGAGAAAAGGGTCACGTTTATCGGGAAAAAAACACAGCTCAGCCTGACCAGTTGATTTGAGTGCAGTATTTCTGCTATACTTGGGTTACATTCACACACACATTCTTAATAGTCTTTAAAGTTAGATTTTGTTCTGAATTTAATTAGGCAAAGAGACTGATACAGTTTGGCTCTGTGTGCCCACCCAAATCTCACATCAAACTGTAATTACCAATGTAGGGGAAGGGACCTGATGGGAGGTGATTGGATCACAGGGACAAATTTTCCCCTTGCTGTTCTCAAGACAGTGAGTGAGTTCTCATGAGATCTAGTTGTTTAAAAGTGTGTAGCACTCTCTCTCTGTTACTCGACCACATGAAGTAAGTGCTTTCTTCCCCTTCACACGCCTGTCATTATTGTTAAGTTTCCTGAGGACTCCCCAACCATGCTTTTTGTATATCCTGTGAGTCAATTAAGCCTCTTTTCTTCATAAATTACCTAGTCTCAGATATGCCTTTATAGCAGTGCAAGAATGGAGTAATACAGAAACTGTAGAGGCAGGGCAAAAGCAGACGAAATAACTATCTCAGGAAAGATTTCCTTATTCCCCAAAGTTTCCCATAAATACATATAGCTGCCAGTTACACTGTCCAAGAAATGTAAGATCTTCCCCCTCTTAGATTGTTCAGTACTTACCATGACCCTGTCCTATACTTAGGGATAATATTGTTCTGGAAAATAAGTAGTGTTTGAGAGCAGTGTGTGTACTAGCTTTTATGACCTGCATGACTATACATGTGTTTCTTTACCTACACATGCCTCAGTTTCTTGAGGATTATATCTGTCCTGCTGAAATACCCTAGCTTGAGCTTGGCTATAATGAATACATGTTAAACAATCCTGCCAACTCCATTTTTCCCACACTGAGCTATGTTTGCCCACCCTGAGTTAGGTGGGGCATTCTTTTCCTAAAGCTTGTGGTCTGAGACACCTGGCATCTTTATAACCAATTTTCTGAGAAACAGGGCCCACCAGCCCTGTACATCCTGTATCGGCAACTGTGCAACTGCTACCCCACACTGCTACCCCACATCCTGAGCAAAAAAACAGTTTTAAGTAGAACTTTCTGTTAGGCCCCCCTTCTCCCCTAACCTGCTCCTTCTGCTTCTGTAATAATCTGCTTACTGCCCCCTGACCCTAAACTGGTATAAAAATGTGGACCACCCTTTGTTCTTGGCCAAGAGGTTTGAGCTCTAGCTGACTCTGGGATGCCAGCATAAAGACGGACTATCAATAAACTCAGTGCCCGACGCTTCTGTTCAAACTCGCTTGGGTATAACACTGCTTCTTTAAAAACAGAAACAAATTTAACTTTACTTTGTTTTTGTTCTCCATTTTTTATTTGAGTCCTAACTTCCTCGTTTTCACACTGTTCCAAACACCTGAGACTGAGTAATTTATAAAGGAAAGAAGTTTAATGGACTCACAGTTTCACATGGCTGGGGAGACCTCAGGAAACTTACAATCATCGTAGAAGTCAAAAGGGAAGCAATGACCTTCTTCACATGGTGACAGAAGAGACAAGTACAAGCAGGGAAATGCCAAATGCTTATAAAACCATCAGATTTCATTAGAACTCACCAACTATTATGAGAACAGCATAAGGAAAACTGTCCCTATCATCCAGTCACCTCCAACTAGGCCCCTCCCTCAACATGTTGGGATTCTGGGGATTACAAATCAAGATGAGGTTTGGGTGGGAACACAGCCAAACCATGTCATTCCACCCCCAGCTCCTCCCAAATCTAATGACTTCACATTTCAAAATCCAGTCACACCTTCCCAACAGTCCAGCAAAATCTTAAGTCATTCCAGCTTTAACCTAAAAGTCCACAGTCCAAAATCTCATCTGAGACAAGGCAAGTCCTTTCCACCTAAGAGCCTGTAAATTCAAAAGTAAGTTAGTTACTTCTAAGATATAATAGGGGTACAGGCATTGGATAAATGCTCCCATTCTAAAGGGGAGAAATTGGACAAAACAAAGGTCTACAGCTTCCATACAGGTCTGAAATCCAGTGGGGCTGTCATTAAATCTTAAGGTTCCAAAATAATCTGCTTTGACTCCGTGTCTTACATGCATGGCATGCTGATGCAAAGGGTGGCCTCTCACACCTTGGGCAGCTCTGCTCCTGTGGCTTTGCAGGGTACTGCCCACTGTCCTGGATGCATTCATGGCTGTCATTGAGTGTTTGTGGCTTTTCCAGGCATACTGCGCAAGCTGTCAGTGGATCTATCATTCTGGGGTCTGAAAGATGGTGGCCCTCTTCTCACAGTTCCAGCAGGCACTGCCCCAGTGGGGACTCTGTGTGGGGCTTCAACTCCAACTTTCCCTTCTGCACAGCCAAAGCAGAGGTTCTGTAGGAGGGCTTTGCCCCTGCAGCACACCTCTGCCTGGATATCCAAGCGTTTCCATACATTCTCTGAAATCTAAACAGAGGTTTCCAAATCTCAGTTATTCTGTGCACCTGCAGAACCAACACCATGTGGAAACTGCCAAGGCTTGGGGCTTGAACTTTCTGAAAAAATGGGCTGAGCTGTATATTTGCCCCCTTTAGCTATAGCTGGAGCAACTAGGATGCAGGAACCAATTTCAAGACTGCACACAGCAAGGGGTCCCTGGACCTGGCCCATGAAACCATTTTTTTCCTCCTAGACCTCCAAGCCTGTGATGAGAGGGGTTGCTGACAAGCTCTCTGACATACCCTGGAGTGATTTTCCCCATTGTCTTGGTGTTTAACAATTGGCTCCTCACTATTTATGCAAATTTCTACATCAGGCTTGAACTTCTCCCCAAAAAATGGGTTTTTCTTTTCTATCACATCATGGAGCTGCAAATTTTCCAAACTTTTATGCTCTGCTTCTTTTTAAAACGTAAGTTGCAATTTCAGATTATCTATCTCAAGTTCAAAGTTCCACAGATCTCTAGGACAGGAGCAAAATGCCACCAGTCTGTTTTCTAAAGCATAGCAAGAGTGGCCTTTGCTCCTGTTCCCAAAAAATTCCTCATCTCCATCTAAGGCCACATCACCTAGGACTTTATCGTCCACATCACTATCAGCATTTTGGTTAAAACCATTCAACAAGTCTCCAGGAAGTTCCTAAGCCTAGACCCACATCTTCCTGTCTTCTTCTGAGCCCTCCAAACTGTTCCACCTCTGACTGTTACCCAGTTGCTTCCACATTTTGGGGTATCTTTATGGAAATATCCCACTCTCTCTGGTACCAATTTACTGTATTAATTCATTTTCACAACTGCTGTAAATACCCAAGACCAAGTAACTTATAAAGGAAATAGGTTTAATTAGCTTAGCAGTTCCACATGACTAGGGAGGCCTCAGGAAACTTATAATTATGACAGACGGGGAAGGGGAAGCAAGGACCTTCTTCACATGGCTGCAGGGGAGAGCAGTGTAAGCAGGGGAAATGCTAGATACTTATAAACCATCAGATCTCATGAAAACTCACTCACTATCATGAGAACAGCATGGAAGAAACTGCCCACATGATTCTATAACCTCCCAGAAGCTCTCTACCTTAACATATAGGGATTGTGAGGATTACAATTCATGATGAGATTTGAGTGGGGACATAGCCAAACCATAGAATCCCCCTTCAGTTAAAAGGGCACCTTCACAAATTTTGCCACATTGTCATTTATAATTATCCTGCCATAAAGATATTGTTCCCAATATATGGATCAGGAATACACAAATCAGATACATATTTTACCAAAGTACAAACATTACAAACCACCAGATCTTATAAATATTCCATTTTGCATTCAGTAAATCTGAAGCTGGATCTGAGAATTTGCATTTCTATCATCCTCCCAGATACACTGAGGTTGCTGACCCAGAGCCTGTACTTTGGATGCAATATTAATATGTTAGTATTAAAAAGAGGATCTACAAATTACTCTCAGGTATTCTGACAATATGTCATTTTTCCTCACAGCAAATCACTATTCAGTTCACTTGTTTATACCTACCATAATTTTTATTGAAATAATAATTTTGTACCACTATCTTCTGAGATGCTATTTTGTACTTATTATAAGCATTATTAGGTGTAAAACACAAATAGAACATTTATCTTCCATATTAGTGGCTTATGAGATTATAATGTATGAATGTAAAATATATACAGAGATTGAGATATAATTCTTAGGTTCCTTTTTTATAGACAAAAAGCTATTTAATTTAAAGGTCATTGTCAGGTAGGCATGAGATTTAAGAATGCCACTATCCCTTCACCTAATATTTCCATCTGGTTTTGAGTCTCAGATTTGACCTATGCTTAGAGTGCAGAAAGTTGTGTCATTAAAATGCAGTTATAGTCTTAAAAGTGCCACTCTCCTATTTGTTCCAAAGTGTAGTTTAGTGCTACAGTTGCTGACTTTACCTACAAAACTACATTGTTCTGCTAGCATTGCAAATTCTAAAGAGCGATGGACTGGTAACACCAAATTCCATTGTGAATTAGAATTGTCAGCACAGTTCTGATGGCTGAATCTCTGCAACTTGACCAAAGGTACTCATTGCTTCGCTGT
This sequence comes from Aotus nancymaae, assembly GCF_030222135.1. Taxonomy (NCBI): domain Eukaryota; kingdom Metazoa; phylum Chordata; class Mammalia; order Primates; family Aotidae; genus Aotus; species Aotus nancymaae. The sequence continues at coordinate 20,067,181 of NW_026988473.1, read as the reverse complement.
GAAGTAGAGAGTTGTGTAGCTTAGAAAGATTAATTTTTGGATTGCAAACTCAGCTCATTCAGGGTAGATGGATACTTCTGATTCAATGTACACAAAATCAATGTCATTATTTTTATTTGTACTATTTGAAACCAGAAAATGCATTTAAAAACACATTTAGAACGTCATCAGTCACAATCTTTGATTATCACAATTTAGTGTAGATAATTTCATATATCCTTTTTATGCATCATCAATGTAACTGTTGTCACATAAGAAAATTAGATAATGGGTTCATAATCCATATCTTGGATAAAAATAATACAAAATGATAACAAAGTGTTGTACACTCTTTAGAGAATGATGTAATAGAAATAACTATTGATTTTAACACATCAGGTTTTACCAATATTCACTTATTCTAAAATTTGATCAATTTGAAGTCTATCAATGCAATGCCACAATGCTTTGCTGATCTTTAATTTTCAGTTATAAATTTAAAAAAAATTACTTAGACCTCACCTCAAATTATTTTTTCTATATTTGCAACTTGCCACCATTGCTGCAGAGTACAATTATTTCAAAGAGGTGATACCACATTCTTCAAATTTTAACTTGAAATCACTCTACCGCATTGTATATCACATTGATATCCCACATGGTATATCACCATGCCTTTCAAATCCTTTTAAAACTGTCATGAACTTCCATTTCACCTCTATCTGGGATGCCCTTTACTGCCAGCCATATTTTCCTTATTATGTTTTATTAATCTTTTTATTTTGACATAATTGTATATACACATGTAGCTGTGTGAAATATCACAGAGAGATCTCATGTACCTTTTACCAAATTCTCCTAATGTTGCAAAACATCTTGCAAAGCTATAGTACAATATCATAACCAAAATAATGACATTGATAAAGCCAAGATATTCAAAATATCTCTGTGGAGACATATAAGTTGTGGTATGTAACAATGCTTTCTTCTTTATATTGCTGAGTAGTATGCCTGGCCTTTATTACTACAGATTGTTTATTCTTTCACTAGTTTAAAGGTGTATGGGTTGTTTCCAGCTTGGAATTATTGTGAATAAAACTGCTATGAGGCCAGGCGTGGTGGCTCATGCCTATAATCCCAGCACTTTGGGAAGCCGAGGCAGGCAGATCATTTGATGTCAGGTGTTCAAGCCCAGCCTGGACAATATAGTGAAACTTCATCTCTACAAAAATACAAAAATTAGCTGGGCATGATGGCAGATGTCTGTAATCCCAGCTTCTTGGGAGGCTGAGGTGGGAGAATCACTTGAATGCAGGAGGTGGAGGTTGCAAAGATTAAATGATTGTAGATGTGTAGTATTATTTCTGAGGCCTCTGTTCTGTTCCATTGGTCTATATATCTGTTTTGGTACCAGTAGCATGCTGTTCTGATTACTGTAGCCTTGTAGTATAGTTTGAAGTCAGGTAACCTGATGCCTCCAGCTTTGTTCTTTTTGCTTAGCATTGTCTTGGCTATATGTGCACTTTTTTGGTTCCATATGAAATTTAAAGATTTTCCTAAACCTGTGAGGAAAGTCAATGGTAGCTTGATGGGAATAGCATTAAATCTATAAATTACTTAGGGCAATATGGCCGTTTTCACAATATTGATTCTTCCTATCCATGAGCATGGAATGTTTTTCCATTTGTTTATGTCCTCTCTTATTTTCTTGAGCAGTGGTTTGTAGTTCTCCTTGAAGACATCCTTCACATCCCTCCTAAGTTGTATTGCTAGGTAATTAATTCTCTTTGCAGTAATTGTGAATGGAAATTTGTTCATGATTTGGCTGTTCGTCTGTTATTGGTGTATAAGAATGCTTGCAATTTTTGCACACTGATTTTGTATCCTGAGACTTTACTGAAGTTGCTTATCAGCTTAAGGACTTTTGGTGCTGAGACAATGGGGTTTTCTAAATATACAATCATGTCATCTGCAGAGATAATTTTGACTTCCTCTCTTCCTATTTGAATACCCTTTATTTCTTTCTCTTGCCTAATTGCCTTGGGCCGAACTTCTAATACTGTGTTAAATAGGAGTGGTGAGAGAGGGTATCTTTGCCTTGTAATGGTTTTCAAAAGGAATGCTTCCAGCTTTTGCCCACTTAGTATGATATTGGCTGTGGGTTTGTCATAAATAGCTTTTATTATTTTGAGATATGTGTTATCATTACCTAGTTTACTGAGTGTGTTTAGTCATGAAGGGATGTTGAACTTTATCAAACAACTTTTCTGCATCTATTGAGATAATCATGTGGTTTTGGTTATTGGTTCTGTTGATATGATGCATTCTGTTTATTAATTTGTGTATGTTGATCCAGCCTTGCATCCCAGGGATGAAGCAGACTTGATCATGGTGGATAAGCTTTTTAATGTGCTGCTGGATTCGGTTTGCCAGTATTTTATTGAGAATTTTCACATTGATGTTCATCAAGGATATTGGCCTGAATTTTTTTTTTCTTATTGTATCTCTGCTAGGTTTTGGTATCAGGACGATGCTGGCCTCATAAAATGAGTTAGGGAGGAGTCCCTTTTTTTCTATTGTTAGGAATAGAAGGAATGGGACCAGCTCCTCATAGTAACTCTGGTAAAATTCACCTGTGAATCCATCTGGGCCTGGGCTGTTTTTTTTTCTCATTGGTAGGTTATTAATTACTGCCTCAATTTCTGAACTTGTTATTAGTCTATTTAGGGATTCTATTTCTTCCTTGTTTAGTCTTGGGAGGGTGTATGTTTCCAAAAATGTATCTATTTCTTCTAGATTTTCTAGTTTATTTGTGTAGAGGTGTTATAATATTCTCTGATGGTAGTTTGTATTTCTGTGAAATTAGTGGTGATCGGTGATCTCCTCTTTATCATTTTTATTGTGTCTAATTGATCTTCTCCTTTTCTTCTTTATTAGTCTAGCTAGCAGTCTATCTATTTTGTTAATTTTTTTAAAAAAATAAGCTTCTGGATTAATTAATTTTTAAAGGGTTTTCATGTCTCTCTCTCTCCTTCTGTTCTGCTCTGATTTTAGTCATTTCTCGTCTTCTGTTAACTTTTTTGTTTTGCTCTTGCTTCTCTCATTCTTTTAATTGTGCTATTAGTGTGTTGATTTTAGATCTTTCCCACTTTCTCCTGTTGGCATTTAATGCTATAATTTTCCCTCTAAACATTGAGTTAGCTGAGTCCCAAAGATTCTGATATGTTGTGTCTTTGTTCTCATTGGTTTCAAATAACTTATTTATTTCTACCTTAATTTTGTTATTTACCCAGTAGTCATTCAGGAGCAGGTTGTTCAGTTTCCATGTAGTTATGCAGTTTTAAGTGAGTTTCTTAATCCTGAGTTTTGCAGTGGCTGGTATCAGTTTTTTTCTTTTCATATTTAGTGTTTCCTACACTTACTTTTGTAAGGCAGGCCTGGTGGTGACAGAATATCTCAACATTTGCTTGTCTATAAAGAATTTTATTTCTCCTTCACTTACGAAGCTTAGTTTGGCTGGATATGAAATTCTGGGTTAAAAATTCTTTTCTTTAGGAATGTTGAATGTGGGCCCCCACCCTATTCTAGCTTGTAGGGTTTCTGCAGAGAGATTTGCTATTAGTCTGATGGGCTTCCCTTTGTGGGTAATCTGACCTTTCTCTCTGGCTTCCCTTAACATTTTTTTCTTCATTTCAACCTTGGTGAATCTGACAATTATGTGTCTTGGGGTTGCTTTTCTCAAGGAGTATCTTTGTAGTGTTCTCTGTATTTCCTGAATTTGAATGTTGGCCTATCTTGCTGGGTTGGGGAAGTTCTCCAGAATAATATCCTAAAGTGTGTTTTCCAGTTTGGTTCCATTCTCCCTGTCACTTTCAGGTACACCAATCTAATGTAGGTTTGGATTTTTTCCATAGTCTCATACTTTTTTAAAGGCTTTATTAAGTTCCTTTTTATTCTCTTTTCTAAAACTAACCTTGCCTTCATGCTTCATTTCATTAAGCTGATCTTCAATCTCTGATGCCCTTTCTGCTGCATTACTGATTTGGCTATTACTACTTGTGTATGCTTCACAAAGTTCTCATGCATGTTTTTAAGCTCCTTCAGGTCATTTATGTTATTCTCTAAACTGGTTATTCTAGTTAGCAATTCGTCTAACCCTTTATCAAGGTCCTTAGCTTCCTTGCATTGGGTTAGAACATGCTCCTTTAGCTTGGAGCAGTTTGCTATTACACACTTTCTGAAGCCTACTTCAATCAATTCGTTAAACTCATTCTCTGTCCAGTTTTGTTCCCTTGTTGCTGAGGAGTTGTGATCCGTTGGTGGAGAAGAGACATTCTGGTTTTTTGAATTTTCAGCCTTTCTGAGCTGGTTTCTCCTCATCTTTGTGAATTTATCCACCTTTGGTTTTAATGTTGATGACCTTTGGATGGAATTTTTGTGTGGTTGTTCTTTTTGTTGACGTTCATGCTATTGCTTTCTGTTTGTTAGTTTTCCTTCTAACAGGCCCCTCTTCTGCAGGTCTACTGGAATTTGCTGGGCATCCACTCCAGACCCTGTTTGGCTGGATATCACCAGTGGAGACTGCAGAACAGCAAAGATTCCTGCCTGCTCCTTCCTCTGGAAGCTTTGTCCCAGAGGGGCACCCACGCTAGCCAGACCCTGCTTTATGAGGTGTCCGTCGACCCCTGTTGGCAGATGTCTCCCTATCAGAAGGCCCAGGGGTCAGAGACTCACTTGAGAAGGCAGTCTGTCCCTTAGCAGAGCCAGCAGGCAGGAATGCTTAAGTCTGCTGAAGCTGCACCCACAGCTGCCCCTTCCCCCAGGTGCTCTGTCCCAGGAATATGGGAGTTTTATCTATAATCCCCTGACTGGGGCTTGTGCCTTTCTTTCAGAGATGCCCTGCCCAGAGAGGAATCTAGAGAGGCAGTCTGGCTACAGTGGCTTTGTGGTGCTGTGGTGGGCTCTGCCCAGTTTGAACTTCCTGGGGGCTTTGTTTACGTGTGAGGGAAAAACCACCTACTGAAGCCTCAGTAATGGAGGACACCCTTCCCCCCACCAAGCTCCAGCATCCCAGGTTGACTTCAGACTGCTGTACTAGCAATGAGAATTTCAAGCCAGTGGGTCTTAGCTTGCTGGCCTCCATGGGGGTTAGGATCCACTGAGCAAGACAACTTGGCTCCCTGGCTTCAGCCCCCTTTCCATGGGAGTGAATGGTTCTGTCTCACTAGCATGCCAGGCACCACTGGGGTACATTAAAACAAACAAACAAAAACTCCTGTAGTTAGCTTGGTGTCTCCCCAAATGGCTACCCAGTTTTGTGCTTGAAACCCAGGCACTGGAGGGAATCTCCTGGTCTGTAGGTTGTGAAGACTGCAGGGAAAACAGTAGTATCCGGGCTGGATAGCACCATCCCTCACATCATGGTCCCTTCTGGCTTCCTTTGGCTGGGGGAGGGAGTTTCCTGAACCCTTGTGCTTCCCGGGTGAGGTGACACCTCATCCTGCTTCTGCTCATTCTTCATGGGCTGCGCCCACTGTCTAACCAGTCCCAATGAGATGAACCAGGAACCTCAGTTGGAAATGCAGAAATCACCCGTCTTCTGCCTTGGTCTTGCTGGGAGCTGTAGATAAGAGCTGTTTCTATTTGGCCATCTTGCCTTGGCTGTCTATCAATTTTGGTTCACATATTTTGCAGCTATGTTGTTTGGCACATATATATTTAAAATATGTCTTTTTTGGTAGGTTGATTTTTTTATAATTATGTAATGTTCTTACCTGTCCCTGGTAATTTTCTTTGCTTTAACATCTTCTTCATTAGACATTAATATGTCCACTTTTGTTTTCTTTAAATTAATGTTTGTATGGCATATCTTTTTCCAATTATTAAATTTCAAATTTTCTATATTATATTTGATATGAATTTTTGTAGACAGCATATCATCGGGTTTAATTTTTTAAATACAATCTACCTATTTTTTTCTTAATTATTGTATTTAGACTGTTGATATTTAATGTAATTATTGAAGTATTAGAGCTTAAGTCAGCCATTTGAGTTTTGGGATTATTTCTCTGTTTCATTTATTTTGTCTTCCTGTGAATTACTTGAATATTTCTTAGAGTTCCACATTGGTTTTATATAGTATTCTTAAGTATATCTCTTTGTTTAGCTTTATTAGTAATTGTTTTCAATATTACACTATACATATATAAATTATTATAAACTTCTCATGTTGCTGTTTTACAATTCAAGTGACGTATAAAAATCTTACCTCATTTTATATATCTTTCTCTTTATCATTTATAAGTGTCTTAAATATTTTTTGTGTAGACATTGAGAACCACAATAAAAGGTGTTTGTGTTTCAAGTGCCAAAAATAACTTTAAAAACTCAAGAGAATAAAAATGTACTTACTCATATTTTTATTCTTTCTGTTGTTCTCTTCCTATTTGATGTTTTAACATTCCTTTCTCGGCCGGGCGAGGTGGCTCAAGCCTGTAATCCCAGCACTTTGGGAGGCCGAGGCGGGTGGATCACGAAGTCAAGAGATCGAGACCATCCTGGTCAACATGGTGAAACCCCGTCTCTACTAATACAAAAAACTAGCTGGGCATGGTGGCGCGTGCCTGTAATCCCAGCTACTCAGGAGGCTGAGGCAGGAGAATTGCCTGAACCCAGGAGGCGGAGGTTGCAGTGAGCCGAGATCGCGCCATTGCACTCCAGCATGGGTAACGAGCGAAACTCCGTCTCAAAAAAAAAAAAAAAAAAAAAAAAAAAAAAAAAAAAAAAAAAAAACATTCCTTTCTCTATCTTTTCCTTAATGTTTCAAAAACTTTTTTAGTCTTTTTTAAAGATAGGCTTTTGAGGATAAATTCCCTTAGTTTTTTTCTTCATCTGAGAATGTCTTGATTTTTTTTATTCCTGAAGAATTTTTTTTGTTGAATGTGGAATTTGGGTTAGCAGTTCTTTTCTTTAGGCACTTAAAATATACTGTGCCACTTCTTTTTAACCTCAGTGGTTTATGGTGAGAAATCCACTGCCATCTAACTTTTCTCTTTCTTCTTTATTTCTGATCTACCTCGCACCCTCCCTTCCTTCCTTCTTTCCTTCCTTCTCCTTCCTTCCTTTCTTTCTAAAAATTTTTTTCTCCCTCCCTCCTTCCCTCCCTCCCTTCCTTCTTCTTTTTAAATTTTTCCCTCTCTCTCTCCCTCCCTACCTTCCTTTTCTTCCTTTCTTTCTCTCTTTCCTTATTTTACTTTATTTCTGTGTAAGATAATTCTTTTTTCCTTGTTCAACTTTTTTCTTTGTTTTAGTGTTCCATTTTTGTCTATGTTGTTTTGGCATGAATTTGTTTGGGGTTATTCACTATAATGTATATTTGGGTTCTTAACTCCAGGTTTCTATTTTTGGTCTAATTTTGGAAAGTTTCTATTCATTATATTTTCAATTATTTTTTCAGCCAACTCTCTTTCTCATCTCCTTCCAAAATTTCAGTGACATGAAACGTAGATTATTTGTTATTGGGCTACAGGTCCCCGAGGCTCCATTTCCCTCTTTTTTTTTCTGTTTATTTTTTGTCTTTTTAAAAAGGTGATTAATTTCTGTTGTTCTATTTCAAGTTCATTGTTTATTTCCTTTGTCCTTCTATTTTGCCTTTTTCTTCATCCATCCAGTTATTTATTGTGGTTATAATAATTTTCAGTTTTCAATTTGATTCATCTTTATATCTTATTTTCTTTGTAGACACTTTGTTTTCCCATGGGTGCAAGCATTTTTTTGTGGCTCATTGTGCATTTTGTCATATTAATAGAAAAAAATACCCCCTTGTTAATTGGCCCTATGTTGTTTATTTTTTCACAGCAGGCTTGAACCTGTTTGCTCAAAAGCCTACTGGGGCCTAACAAATTTTTACACATTAAATTGTCTTAAATGGCCCTAACAAGCATATTTTTAGTGAATTATAGCCTTCCAACTTTGCATATTCCCTAGAAATTATACTGGCTTTTTCTGACATTGCTCTGACAGAGGAAGAGTGGGTCATATTCAGGTGGAGATACATACTAAGTTTCCCCACTCAGATTTCATTGACACCTGAGAAGTATTTTCTTCTTACTGTAGGGTGGAGTTCAGAGTTCTGGCTCACCAGTAGATCTTTGCTTAGAGGAAGGAGCTCGGAAATAGCATGAATGCAGTATTATTGTTACCCTTGTATCATTCACTGACCTCATAGAAGTGTCTTTATGGCCGGGCACGGTGGCTCACGCCTGTAATCCCAGAACTTTGGGAGGCCGAGGCGGGTGGATCACGAGGTTAAGAGATCGAGACCATCCTGGTCAACATGGTGAAACCCCGTCTCTACTATAAATACAAAAAATTAGCTGGGCATGGTGGCGCGTGCCTGTAATCCCAGCTACTCAGGAGGCTGAGGCAGGAGAATTGCCTGAAGCCAGGAGGCGGAGGTTGCGGTGAGCCGAGATCGCGCCATTGCACTCCAGCCTGGGTAACAAGAGCGAAACTCCGTCTCAAAAAAAAAAAAAAAAAAAAAAAAAGAAGTGTCTTTATTACTGCTGGGGAGTGGTAAAGGCCCTAGCTCTCTGCTAGGCTTCCTTTGACACCACTACTCCTAGCAGGGTAAGGGAGGATAGAATGTTTTGGGTTTCTACTCAATCCTCTCTGGTACTATCTTGGTGGATGGGATGAGACACGTGTTACAACATAGTAAGTGTGGAACTGTTGGCTCCACCCTCAAGCTTGACTTGTGTGGCTGGAGGGGAGACATATGGTTCTATGTGGCATTTTATTAGAATGGAGCACTTACTGTGTTACAGATTTTGGTCTTAATAACATGGTTTTGGGAAGCTTTGTTTCGTAAGCACCTGTTAGTGTTTCTGGGTGGCCAGCTTCTTCACCTTCAAGTCTGGGTTATATAAGAAAAAAAAGAAAAACCAGTAAACTCACCATTGTGCCATTTCTTGAAGCAAGAGGGCTCTAGCTTGCCTTCTTAGACTTTTTAGATTAGGTTAGATTATTATTGCTGTTGTTTTATGTATGATTATAGTATTTAGTAGTACATAGTGGGAGAAATATGGAGAAAGACATTTACTCTCTCTCTTCATCTTCCCAGACCCAAAGTGTCTATTTTCTTTTAAGATCAAAATATAAATACTTTACCAGTGAATCTTCCCAACTACTTTACTTCCCTTGATGATGATGCTCCTTTCTTTTTAGTTTTCCAGGCACTTTTACTGTAACTTTTTTCTTTCTTCTTATGACTGTCTCCACAAAATAGACATATTAAATTATGAAACTCCTCAGAGTACATGCTTTGCCTTATTCTTTTCTATATTGTTTTGTCCCTGGCTAAGTAGTTTGAACTTGGTAGCCAACGGTTGTTAAATTAATGTATGTATGGTAGAGTCTCTCAAGATAATTTTAAGACTCAGGTCTCACCTTCTCCAGAGAGCTTCCTATGAAATCTCTAAACTGAGATAATCCCCTATAAATGACTCTCACACTATCTTTTATGCCTCTTTATCATTGCTTCACTTTATCATCATTGAGTTTCCACGCCTCTATCACACAGTGAGAACAATATTTTTGACTTTTTAGTTTCTTATGGATACCATTGGTTATAGATTAAATGTTGTATAAAATAATTATATTGGTTTTGACTTATGGTTCACAGGTATTTACAGAACTTAGCATAGTCCTCAAGTACAGAGCAGAGATCAATAAAATTTGTTGGCTGAATTTTAAAAATCAGAGAAAAGATAATAGAAAGTCAACATATTGTGAATGATGACATGTAGCTGTTGCATATGTTACATGAACAAAATTTATCCAATTTTCCATCCCACAAACATCAAATTTGTCTCTCTGGATTCCACCATTTATGAATTACATGTTTTTAAAATTACAATAATATAATTTTTGCTGCCTTTTTCATAAACCATTTCAGCAGCTGAATAGTGAACTTGTTTGTGAGTTACCTATAAAGATTTTTCCAAATGCCTTAAATAACTTTATTGTGTATCTGTAATTGTTTATGAGATAGAAAGAAATTTTGAAAAGAGAGATAGTTTTTTCATCAGACAAGTGTCGGTAAACTGAATCTGAAGGTCTCTATTGAAGGCTAATCTGTATATTTCACTTTACTTACTAGTCTTCTAAATGGCCAACCTATTGTTATTCCCTTAATAACTTGATAATGCTTCATAAACAATTTCTTAGTATTTTATCTTCATGTCTGAAATGCATGTCTAAAGCTCCAAACCCCACATTAATAAAATAGTCCAGAAGAGTGATTTTAAGTGTTACAAGATTCCCATATGAACACACATCTATTTAATTTATAGTTAAATTATTTAACCTGTTTTTTGCATGTTAGTTTTCTAAGTGTGGCTGAGAGTGAGGCAGGTAAAAATATCTGTAAGGCAAAAATATTTCTTCTTTACACAAAAGCCCCAAGGAGAGATAGCAAATGATAAAATGTTGTAGAAGAAGAGCAAAATGATTCTTCTGAAACCACAATATCACAAAAATAGAAGCCGATTCTGTTCTCCTAACATAATCCATTGACAGTCATGCTATTATATGAAATTGAGGTTAGCCCTTGGTATTTGACATCTGCTCTGGAGGTTATATTTTAGAAGGTCTATCTTAAACTTATGGGACGGGTAAAATATAGATGTTTTGATATTGCCATAGTCTTTACAACATAAAAATCCTACAAGGTTCCGTGTACCTACAAGGTTCCATAACATAAGAATTGTATGTGAAAAAATAAAGATGACATTCCCCAAAGGATCATTTATACACATGTAACATTCTATACAATTAAAAAAATACAGTAGAGAAAAGAAGAAAAAATTCATCTGAAATTTTTATCTTATTAGGGCTGATTCATGAAAGAATTAATGAAGATTATTATTTAGCATTTAACTACTGGAAACTATGGGCAGAGTTGCATTAAATAATCAGAAAAATGCAATTAAATTGTAACAATCTTTTCTTAGCCCAAGGTGTCTTTGTTTCCAGCATATCACAACCACATCTACTTATAAGTATTGATTAGTTACTAACAGATCCTAAAGATTGTAACAAATATTCTTTATATGATTCATATTATAACATTGCCTTGTCTATTGACAGTCATTCATTTGAAGATAGCTATATGTTTCTGCAAATATTATAATTAATACTGAGGGTTGCTTTAAAACATATTAATTGTATATTTACTCTTTGAGAATGTAGCCTAGATAAAGTCAGAAACAATTAGGAAAACACATTATTCTTAAGCCTTTGCTACAGGTTTTGGCACTACACAGGGTATAAGCTCTTCTATCTATGCCAAGAGCCCTATTTTAATCACTAATGGTATCCCTGGCATTTCACTCAGTACCAGACAAAAAGTGGTACTCAATGAAAGTGATTTGTTTAATTTAACCAAACTACCAAATATGGCTGTTTTAACTTGGCATGGGCCCATGTGACCAACTGTAGAATTAAAGAAATGGATGTGATGCAATGAAATATGTTTTCATTCAATCCATAGAAAATGCCCATGTTTCTTTCTTGTTTCTGAAGAAAATTCTCTACCTTATTTAATAAATCTATCACAGTGGTCAACAGCCTATTATTCTTTTTTTAAAAATTATACTTTAAGTTCTGGGGTACATGTGCAGATCATGCAGGATTGTTGCATAGGTACACACATGGCAAATGTGGTTTGCTGCCTCCATCACCTGTCACCCACATCTGGCATTTCTCCTCATGTTATCCCTCCCTGACCTCCCCACCACCTCACTGTCCCTCCCTTGGCCACCCCCAACAGACTCCAGTGTGTGATGCTCCCCTCTCTGTGTCCATGTGTTCTCATTGTTCAACACCTGCCTATGAGTGAGAACATGCGGTGTTCGATTTTCTGTTCTTGTGTCGTTTGCTGAGAATGATGGTTTCCAGATTCATCCATGTCCCTACAAAGAACACAAACTCATCATATTTTATGGCTGCATAGTATTCCATGGTGTATATGTGCCACATTTTCCTTGTCCAGTCTATCATTGATGGGCATTTGGGTTGGTTCCAGGTCTTTGCTATTGTAAACAGTGCTGCAGTGAACATACGTGTGCATGTGTCTTTATAATAGAATGATTTATAATCCTTTGCGTATATACTCAGTAACGGGATTGCTGGGTCAAATGGAATTTCTATTTCTAGGTCCTTGAGAAAGCACCACACTGTCTTCCACAACAGTCGAAATAGTTTACACTCCCACCAACAGTGTAAAAGTGTTCCTATTTCTCTACATCCTCTCCAGCATCTGTCTCCAGATTTTTTAATGATCGCCATTCTAACTGTCATGAGGTGGTATCTCAATGTGGTTTTGACTTGCATTTCTCTAATGATCAGCGATGATGAGCATTTTTTCATAAGTTTGTTGGCCTCATATATGTCTTGCTTTGAAAAGTGTCTGTTCATATCCTTCTCCCACTTTTGGATGGGTTTGTTTGTTTTTTTCTTATAAATCTGTTTTAGTTCTTTGTAGATTCTGGATATCAGCCCTTTGTCAGATGGGTAGATTGCAAAAATTTTTTCCCGTTCTGTTGGTTGCTGGTTCACTCTAATGATTGTTTCTTTTGCTGTACAGAAGCTCTGGCATTTAATTAGGTCCCATTTGTTTATTTTGGCTTTTGTTTCCAATGTGTTTGGTGTTTTAGCTATGAAGTCCTTGCCTATGCCTATGTCCTGAATGGTTTTGCCTAGGTTTTCTTCTAGGGTTTTAATGGTGTTAGGTCTTATGTTTCAGTCTTAACCCATCTGGAGTTAATTTTAGTGTAAGGTGTCAGGAAGGGGTCCAGTTTCTGCTTTCTGCACACTTCTAGCCAGTTTCCCAACACCATTTATTAAACAGGGAATCCTTTCTCCATTGTTTGTGTCAGGTTTGTCAAAGATCAGATGGTTGTAGATGTGTGGCGTTACCTCCAAGCCCTCTGTTCTGTTCCACTGGTCTATATCTCTGTTTTGTTACCAGTATCATGCTGTTTTGATTACTGTAGCTTTGTAGTATAGTTTGAGATCAGGTAGCGTGATGCCTCCTGCTTTGTTCTTTTTGCTTAGGATTGTCTTGGCTATGCAGGCTCTCTTTTGGTTCCATATGAAATTTAAGGTGGTTTTTTCCAGTTCTCAAGAATCAATATCGTGAAAATGGCCATACTGCCCAAAGTAATTTATAGATTCAATGCTATCCCCATCAAGCTACCAATGACTTTCTTCACAAACCTATTATTCTTTCATACTTTTGAGGATTTTCTTTGAGACTTGAAAAGCTAGGTATTTGTGTAAGAAAGGTTGATGTGTTTGAAAACTAGTACAATAACTCAGCCTATAAGATAAAATGAGTAGCTACTGTACAACTAATTCATTCAGGTACCACTATATTTAATTATTATAGTAAGCACACTGTAGTGCTAGTACACGTCAAACAATTGGCATTTAACTAGAAAAACAAACATGCTTACATGCATTTAACTAGAAAAACATGCTTATGGCCGGTCACAGTGGCTCATGCCTGCAATCCTAGCACTTTCGGAGGCCAAGATGAGCTGATCACCTGTGGTCAGGAGATAGAGACCATCCTGGCTAACATGGTGAAACCCCGGCTCTACTAAAATTAAAAAAAAAAAAAAAAAAAGTTAGCCAGGCGTGGTGGCACCCACTTGTAGTCCCAGCTCCTCAGGAGGCTGAGGCAGGAGAATTGCTTGAACCTGGGAGGCAGAAGTTGCAGTGAGCCGAGATCATGCCACTGCACTCCAGCCTGGGTGACACAGCGAGAGTCCATCTCAAAAAACAAAACAAAAAAAGTCATACTTACACTGTGTGTGTGTGTGTGTATGTGTGTGTATTTTTTTTTTTTTTTTAGAAGAGATGGGGTTTCACCACATTGGCCAGGCCGTTCTGGAACTCCTGACCTCAGGTGATCCTCCTGCCTCAGCTTCCCAAAGTGCTGGGATTACAAGAGTGAGCCACAGTACCTGGTGCAGTTTTTTTTTTTTCATTCAACAAATATTTATTGAATGCCTGCTGTGGGTTATTCGGCAACAGTTAGCAAATAGGCCTACCTCCGTCCCCAAGAATCTTACAACACAGTCTCTCCCTCCAGCATCTGGTTTTGTAGCCTGGATGTGTCTGCCAGTAGCCGAATGGTGGTCACAGGAGACAATGCGGGGAATGCGATACTGCTGAACATGGAAGGCAAAGAGGTATATTCTCCCAGATCCTGCCTTTCCCGCCCTCACCCCCACCTCGGTTCTGTGTTCCCACCTGAACCGAGCTCTTCTCTGCAGCTTTGGAATCTCAAAACGAAAGTGACGCATGTGGCCCTGAACCCATGCTGTGGTTGGTTCCTGGCCACAGCCTCCGTAGATCAAACAGTGAAAATCTGGGACGTACGCCAGGTTAGAGGGAAAGCCAGCTTCCTCTACTCGCTGCCGCACAGGCATCCTGTCAACGCAGGTGTGATATCCCAGAACTCATCTCTCCTGCAGACTCTGCCTCTGTGACCACTGCTGGGGTTTTCCCTCAGCGTGGACGCCACTACATCAAACCTTTATCCCTGATAGCATCCTCCTATCTGAGTTCTGGGAACCTTTCTGGCTTTTGCTGTCCCCATCAGCTGCTGAGTTTCCAGAATTGTTTCATTTTCTTTTGTTTTTTTGAGACGGAGTTTCACTCTGTTGGCTAGGCTAGAATGCAGTGGCATGATCTTGGCTCACTGTAACCTCCGCCTCCCGGATTCAAGCAATTCTCCTGCCTCAACTTCCTGTGTAGCTGGGATTACAGATGCATGCCACCATGCCTGGCTTTTTTTTTTTTTTTTTTTTTTTTTTTTGGTAGAGTTGGAGTTTCACCATGTTGGCCAGGCTAGTCTCAAACTCCTGACCTCAAGTGATCAGCTCACCTCAGCCTCCCAAAGTGCTGGGATTACAGGCGTGAGCCACCGTGCCCAGCCCAGAATTTTTTTGTTGCTGTTGTTCTCAGGCCAGATTCACTTCTTCCCTTCTGCTCCTGTCTTAGAGAGGAGTGGGAAGGAGGGCACCCCTGCAGGAGAAGGCCTGCAAGGCTAGGACAGCTTGAGGTTCCTTCAGCTCAGGGGTTTTTCACACGTTCCTCATCCATCAGAAAACATTCAAAAATAACCTTTTTTTCTCTCTCAGTTACTCTTCTAAGTTAAATCACATGCTCTTTTAAATTACATGAAAAGTCATATTTTCTGGTCTTTTCTGATCTTTGAATTACCTAGGGGCTATGTTCTAAGTCAGCTTCCTTTTGACTTCTAAATGATTAGACTATCACAGCTAAGCATGACATATAAATCTCTAATGTAGAAACCATTCTTGTAGTCAAATTATGCCAATATACTTTGACCTGCAAGAAGATGTCACAGAAAGACCACCATCCACACTGCTTCTTCAGTCATTATTTCAGATTTACTGTTGTAAATAAAGTCACCTTTAATTTCTTAAGGCATAGTTTATCTGTCACCCAAATGGAATCATTGAGGGCTTCATATTAACTCTGGCCATAATAGAATCTGTCAGTCTCCACCATAAAATCTACATAATAGCTAGTTCTTACCATTGCAAAGGACTCTACTCTGCAAAAGAAAACTGAGAACGGACTGATCTAACAATGACTGTTCAATGAAATTCTTTCTTACCAAACCTTCTATATTCATCCTCTTTGTTCAGAAACTGAGCACCTCAACTCGACATGAGTAAAAAGAACATGAGCTTCTGTTTCACACAGAAGGACCAATTCATTTTTGACACTCTGGGTTTAACCACTGGTAGAAGACTCCTATTTGGAAATGCAATAGATGGCGTTGCATTCAAATGTAGAACTAAATTTCACCCTCAAAGTTGCATTTACGTCTAATTTAGGCAAGACATCTCTTTCTGGAAAATATCTAATAAAGGAACACAGGTGTCCTTCACATGAAACTCTTGGGAAGACGGCATCAAAATATAATCACCAAGTATAATTACTCCACCAAAGTATAACCATGTATTTTGCCTAAGTTCTTAAGAAATACAGGAAATCCAGCTGAGATTTTTGTCCATAGTTATGCAGCATTAACTTCTCAGCTCCTCCTCTCTTAACTGATCTAGGTTAAGCCCCAAGTAAATGTGGCACACAAGTGCTTAAGTCTTAGAAATAGTGCTTGATTTATGTTTCTAAAAATATAGAGAGTATTTTGTCATGTGAATTTATATAAGTGAAGCACTGGATCCCCACTGAGTCCTGGCTCTGTGATTGGGTGCTGAGAACGTCCCCTGTTTATGTGGGGATGGCAATTCATTACTTTGAGTTGAATTTTAAATGAAGACAGGGAAAATAGGGGGATTAGCTCTGACATGTGTATCCATAAATTATTTGCAAAATCTGAAATATTTTACATAATTTACTATCAAAACACAGTCTGTTCTTTTTATGTGGTGACTGGATAACAATTGGCAACTATCATTTTTATTTCCGCACATTAGAAGCAATGATTTTTGCTTATATTTTTTCCTTGCTGCTGTTGTTTTGGTTGTTTATTAGCAATGTAATACATTTTTACTGTAGAAGTTTAGAAAGTATAGAAAAACAAAAGGAATATCGGAGGGGAAAATCTCACTCCATTATCACACCACACAAGGTAATCTACTATTTGGTGTATTTCCTTTTAGTCTGTTTCACTGTTCCTATGTTCTACCAATTGAATTCAAATTGGATATAAATTTTTTTCTACTGCTATTTTTAACTTAATATTAGATTTTGGGATTTTTCCACGTTATTAAAACTCTTTATAAACATCATTTTATGGACTTAATTTTTCTACCACCAACATGTATTGGTGTTCTAATACTCTGAATAAACAGTTTCACAGGAATGGTATTAACTAAATTACCAGTAGGTTTTATATTTAAATTTTATAACCAAAATACAAATATATCGAATAATATAAAATGTATGGAATATACATTATTTGTGAGGTTTCTTAATTGATATTAGAGAGCAAAGGTTAAAAAAAAAAGGTTGCAATTCAGAGATTTTCAGACTAAGAGGATTTTTATTTCTCTTCAGCAGTCTTAAATTCATGTGAAATGTTGTTAAAATATATCAGATAAAATAATTTATTTTTACTCTTACGAATTTTCAGTAGGAAGGCTGAAAAGTCAAGAACTCTCTGAAAAGTAATAAAGCCATTTTATTTGTGAAATGACTTTCATTCCAGTGTAGCACTTTATTTTGCTCATTTTATCAGGGAATTATTAGACATTCTGCAATTTACTTGACTCTGCCTGGTTCATTTCTCCAAATGGAATGGCCTATCCATAAAGAAGAAACAGTTATTTCTCAATGATTTCTACTTAGTACTAAGGCATGAGTAGGATCTAGCTTCTCTAGGAGTTCTGTGTTTTTTCATGAACAGGACCTGCTATTCTACTGTAATCATGCTAGGAGTCTCTGAAATTAAAACAAGGATCACCAGAAATTAAAAAATATATTTTATTAATAATCGGTTATTACTATTCTGGAATCTCTCATTTGTGGTATTTCATTTGTTCATGTGTCTGTTGGGGAGAAGAAAGGAAGTATCCTTTTTTGAATTTGCAATGAAGCATGGCACAGATAGCAATGTTCATATGAAGGTGACGTGTTCACATGTCATGTGCAAACTGAATGATTACATTGAAATGAAACCAAATAAACAGGAAGAAGGGGAAAACAGCAAGCTTAGGTGTCAGGGACTCAGAGTAGAAAGTGTCTGAAGAGGATCTAGGTAGACAGAAACACAGTCCAAAGGAATTTCTAGAAATGCAGGGTAAGTCAATCTTGGTAGGTTTGTTCAGTTTCTCAAGTTTTTGGTGTGAAGCACAAGGAGCTATTAAAGGGGTTAACAAGAACAGAACACAAACAATCCTCATATTATCCCTATATTTATTCCTAGACTAAATCTTGACTAAGGTCATCAAAAGTCAATGGAGGCATTTAGAAAAGAAGACATACAATGGTGTCAGATGGAACAACAGCAAAAGAATAAGGAAGAGCTGTGATGCCTAAGTATGGCAGAAATCTAAACCTATCAGTGTAAAATAGAATTTGGGGCAGGTTAAATAAATTTGATGTATTACACATAAGAGAATAACACTAATTGGGTTGCTTCCAACAAAATGTTTTACAACTCTCCTGGTGCATCACAAAAGTGTATCATGACTATTTAGCACACAAACTACCATCTACAGAAGATACAGCAATAATGGATGGGAAGCGTTTCACCCCTGTAATGATGAACCAGCAACATGATCTTGCAAATTGGAGCAGTTTTCCCTTTCATAGATCTGTTTGTCTTCCCCATGTTGGAAATCACATTGTAAACAGAATTTAAAAAGGTGAAGTGGGAGGATTGCAGTCTCAACTCCCCCACAACTATGTCATCACTTTTTTCCACAGCAAAACGCACAATGCCTTTTTAAGCTCTTTTAGGACTGCTCATCATTGTATGTGAACGGACAGAAAAGCCCAGAGGTCAATTTTATGGTGGCGGAAGATGCTACTTAAAATTAAAGCAGACATTGATTCAGACCATCGTTCTGCCCCTGTTCAATGTTTATACATGCTCTGTTGCTTACCTATCCTACATCTCATGTTTAAAATCAGTATTATTGATAAAACATAGAAAGAACGAAGATTTTCTTTAAAGTTGTTATTGAAGTAAATATTCATAAATAGAAGTGAACATATTTGACTGCATAATTCAGCAAATATTTACAAACTGAAAACATCTATGTAACTGGCACCCAGATCAGAAAAGAGATCCCTACCAGCACTCCAGAAGCATCCCTATCAATCACTCCCTACTCTAAAGGAAACAGGTTAACTAATTTCTCAAAAGAAAAGAAATCAGTGTTTACTGTCATTGAATATTATGTAAATGGAATTATACAATATGTACTACTTTTTATTTGACTTCTGCTGTTCAAAGTTTGTTTGTCAAATTTTTTCATATTGCAATTGTGAAGGATTTAGTAAAAGAATTTTTGTGAACGTGGCCAGGACAGTGCTAAAATAGAGTAAAGAAATAATTTAATATTTATTGCTATTGCTTCAGGTATTAAATAATAACAAGTAATAACAAATCATTCTTTTAAAAGTAGTAGTACTAATAGCTCAAGAGTAACCCATGAAGAATACCACTGTATTGAGAATAGCCCTGTCAACATACTATAATTTCTAATCAATGTGTTCTAAAAGTGCAAGTCACCCTTTAAGAAGTAATTTTGAGAATTAGGACTATGTATCCTCACACAGGCAAATGGAAGTAGTGCAACATGTTTTTGAGATGGAGTCTTGCTCAGTCACCCAGGCTGGAGTACAGTGGCACGATCTCGGCTCACTGCAGCCCCCTCCTCCTGGGTTTAAGCTATTCTCCTGCCTCAGCCTCCCAAGTAGCTGCAATTATAGGCGCCCACCGTGAGCCACCGCTCCCGTCCTGGTGCAACTTTTATATCCAATCCTGAGCTTAATCTACACCACAAGAACCCTGACATTTTAAAGATATAGTACACATTTGTCATGATTGTGACTTGCCATTAATTTATATTCCCTTTATGCATCTTTTAAAAAAATAATTAGGATGTTATGCTGCAGTAAATATGCTTGTTCATCCATTAGTGCAAAGCAAAAGATTAATTGCATTACAATGCGAATCGGGACTACAACACTCCGAGCCACAATGATAACAGTGACAGCTGGGCTGCCCACACCATTCTTTGGTCTGATAAGCTTCAAAAACAAGTGTAGATGGGAAAATAATTAAATCACTGACAAGGCAGCACTAGCCTTATTTTCCCTCTTCTTGCATTCAATTTGCAATCATAAAGAAAAAAAAAAGATTCTTATTGCAAATTAGAAAAGGGTCCTTTTTTCCCCCATCTTCAAATGCCCTAGTTTAATGTTAGTATAAGCTGTATTACTACAGATCTTTTCTTTAACTCCTACCGTTTATTTCAGCAAGCTAAATAAGAGGGCTAGGTTAATCTAATCTAGTCTCTTAAAGGGGTATCTACTGAGAACCCAGTTGAGGTGGCTCCATTGCCATGTGACCAGTGCAGTCACACAGGGCTCGGTGCTTGGTTTAAGGCACTGTTGTCACTATCTTGAAATTCTTACTAGCTTTTCCTTTTTAAAGCAAGGGGCCCCACATTTTCATTTTGCTTTGGGCCTCACAAATTATGTACCCAGTCTTACCAATAAACGCAAAAAGTAGTAATACAATCTCTTTCTCAATCTGTCTCACTCTCTCTCTGTCTCTCTCTATAGATATCTACATTTATACCTGTAGATCTCTATTCTTCTATCTCTCTGTATGTTTCTTTATCTATGAAGATATATAGCTGAGAGAATTAAGTGAGATATATGTCAGTGAATACATCCACACATACTCATTGCTGCTTCTCCACAAGAGGAAACAGAACAAGCAACAAACATAGCAAACGAGCTTTTTTTCTTCTCATTTTTTTTTTCTGGTCAAATTAAAAAAAAAAAAACGGTGTGATTGAGTGGAAACGGAGTATCTGTTTTTTGAGGAAATGTCTAAGAAGAAAGAGGTACGTTACACTTGCTCTCCAGTCATCTCCCGTCTGTGGATACTTCTCTATGGTCCAAAATATACAAATCATTGTTTTAGTAACAATGAGAATTGACAATGCTTTTAACCTTGGGGAACAGTTTATATCACTCAAGGAAACATCTGTGCAATAATTTCCATAATGATCTAGCCTTCAATCACCACTAATCCCCCCACCCCCGAAAAAAAGAAATTGTTTCAAAATTGCTCAACTCAAAACGTCATTATTTGATGCCTAATCAAGATGACAACAAACAGAGAGTATCCCCAGCTCTGACATTCCCACAACAAGCAGTAATAAACAGATGGCAGTGATTGTAACCAAAATGTATGGATAATCATCTTTGATGAATCATTTATCATGGCAGCCTCTCCTATGGCAGTGGCTTCTTTAGAGCCTCTAAAAATTTGGCCCTTTAGGAAATTGGCTGGTGACATAATTTATCTGCTATTCAGCTGGAAACTGGCTAGAGCTTGTCCTTTTACATAACTTTTAAATCTTATTTTTTAAGGTCCTTGGATTTATTAAATGTTATTAATCATTTTTTTAAGTGGGAGAACAAGAGAGAGAGAGACTTTGTTATTGGTAGGGGTAGAAAGCCTCAAAAATGGGTCAGGTACCACAACAGCAAAAGACAGTCTGCTTCTGGGGAAGGGAAATGCAAATTAACTGCTACAGACACAAGTATGTTTTAATCCAGGCAGCAGCTGCTGAATAATCAGGGCCCAAAGGCCTTCATAAAGGTTATAAGTCTTGTTACTGTGACTAACTAAATCTGTTTGAATAATTTTCCTTTTGCTATTGCAATTATGGGGTTTTAACTCACTAGGTAGCTGATTTTGTGGCATGTACATATTCAATGTGTTGGGGAAAATGAGCTTCCAGGGCTCCCCTCTGGTCTGCATTAGAGCAACGATCATAAATCCTCACTAAAGGGAAAGTAGTTCTCAGGCAAAGCAGTTTTGGGGGATAGAGTGAAATGAACAGTGGGAGGAAATGGACAAACATTTTATAAGCAATAGTTCTGCAAAACTAGATTATAATACTATACAATCCTACAACGCAATAACGGGACATAAAGTAATATAATACGACATAATGGAATGTCTTGTATTTTGATATTATATAATATACATGTCATATTTTTGTTATTACTATGGATTAGCTTTCACATTAAACTTTGCTAGATAATTTTGATACTATTTATATATACTTTTATAAGTAACAGTTTTCAACCTGTCTCCTCTCAAAATTGTGAAATCCTGATCCTGTGTCTCTCGCCTTTTCTTACAGAACCTTGTGCACTGACACTTCATCTTACTCACCTTATTGTCCAGTTTGTCCCCTCTTATCCTGACATAAAATCTAGTATTAAAATGAGATCAAGGAAGAAGGTAGAGCAAGATGGCCAAATAGAAACCTCCAGTGATCGTCCCCTCACAGGAACACTAAACTGAAGAACTATCCATGTCAGAACCAAAAAATTAAATGAGCAATCATAGTCTCCTGGCTTTAGCATCATAAGAAATGAAGCACTGAAGGGAGAAAGGACTTTCTTGCACTGCCTACACTACATATCTCTCAATCCCAAACAACCCAGCATGGGGAGAGAATGTACATGCTTTGAGGACTGACAGCAAAGTGAGTGTGGAACTTCGCATTAGAACTCAGTGCTGCCTTGTCACAGTGAAAGCACAACACCAGGCAGAATTACACCGGTGACCATAGAGGAAGCATTTAGACCAGCCCTTGGTCAGAGGAAAATCTCTTGTCCCAGTGGGAGAAGTCCCAGCCAGCTTCACCAGTGGCTGACTAAAGTGGCCTGAAGCCACAAATGAATGTCAGTATCAGTCAAGCTACAGTGACTACAGCCCTTGGGTAAGTCCCAGTGCTTCGCTGGATGTAGAGACAGTGGACCTCAGGTGCAATCCAGAGGGATATCCGCTGCAGCAGCCCCATCAGTACCTGTATCATCCCTCCTCAAACTCCAGGCAGTGAAGCTCCAGGAGAGACCCCTTCTGCTCAGGGGAAGGAGAGAGAAGAGTACAGAAAATGTTGCCTTGCACCTTGAGTATCAGCTCAGCTACAGTAAAATAAAGCACTGGGTAGATTCCCAAAGCCCGATTGCTAGGTCTTTTCTCGTGGACAGAATTTTTAGACCGCTCCCCAACCCAGCCCAGGGCCAGGAGAGAATATACTTTCCTGGTGGGACAGACCTAGTCCCAGCAGAATACACCATCTGCTGACTAAAGCTGCCTAGGGCCTTGAATAAATAGCAGCAGCAACCTGGCAAGAGTGGCTGCAGGCATTTGGCAAGCCCCAGTAGCATGCTGGTCTGAGAGTGTTTTAGCTCCAGGTATGACCTACTACAGTGCCAGCAGTGACGGCCATGGGAATGTCCACACTACCTCTCCTCCAACTCCAGAAGAGAGACTGCTGCTTGGGAGAAAGTGAGGGAAGAGAATGAGAGACTTCATTTGGGAACCCAGGAAAGTCTCCCTTATCTTCCCGAAGTCCACCAAGGCTGTGTATCTAGGAGTCTGCAAGAATCTCAGCATTCCTGAGCTTAGGGAACCCACCAGTACTGAGGCTGAGTTCGAAACCCTCAATCCCCTTTGAAGTTTTGAAAAGCCCTCTCTGGAAAGATGGTTACAAACAACTATAGACTTAGTGAGATCAGCATAAATGCCTCACTCTTTAATGCCCAGACATCAATGAACAGCAATGTCCACAAGCGTCAAGAACTTCCAGGAAAACATGACTTCACCAAACAGACTAAATAAGACACTGTGATGAATCCTAGAGTGGTGGATACATCTGACCTCTCAGGGAAGTAAAAATAGCAGTCTTGAGGAAGCGCAATGAACTTCAGGATAACACAGAGAACAAATGCAGAATTATATCTGAGAAATTTAACAAAAAAAGATAATTTTAAAAATCAAGCACAAATTCTAGAACTGAGAAACTGACAAACTAAAATATGCATCAGAGTCTCTCAACAGCAGAATTAATCAAGCAAAAGAAAAAATCAACAAGCTCAACATCAACCTATGTTAAAATACACAATGAAAGGAGGAAAGAGAAAAGGAAAAAAATGCCTACAAGATTTAGAAAATAGCCTCAAAAGGAAAAATCAAAACATTATTAACCTTTAAAAGGATGTGGAGAAAGAGATGGGGATAGAAAGCTTTTTCTAAGAAGTAAAGGCAGAGAACGTTCAACCCTTGAGAAAGGTTTGAATGAGAGATTTGACTGTTCAGACTTGAGAAAGGATATGAATATAGAGGTACAAGAAAGTCAACGAACACAAAGCAGATTCAATTCAAACAAGACTATTTCAAGGCATATCATTATAAAACTCAAAAGTCAATGACAAGAAAGGATCTCAAGAGCTTGTTCTTTCCATAAATCTTTCAAACCTCTTTATATATACCCATTGACTTTTTTCTGTCCTTAATGGGAAGATACATTGACAGAGCTTAAACATTTCAATTCACATCTATATATAGATAATAAGACATATTTTACCAGTATATATTTGACATAATTTCAAAATACATTTGACAGTAAGATAGCAGAGAAAATTGTTACAAAATATGGTTCGAATGTGGCCAAAAAAGGTATTCTATCTACAGTTGAGCATACAATGAATCCAGGAATTAATACTGCACGGGCACTTACATCACCAAAGGGTCACTGGTTAAGTCACTGGTTACTAAAAGTGTATTTGCATTTCTGTAGATTTTACAATGCATCTCAAAGATGATAGAATAAATTATCAAAGAATTTCTTCATTTATTTATTTATATTCTTCTTTATTACAGACATGAGAAAACGCTTTTCATAACTAATATTCCCCGACATGGATACTTAAATAGCAGTGTGGAAATTATAAATGCATCAATAATTATCCCTCCCACACAAAATACAGTCTTAGTAATTATTGTCAGTGCACAAGTGCTGCTTACATAGTACTGTATCAGTTGGAGAGGCTTAAAGTACTTTATGTTGATTAATTAACTGGCTTGTTGGTAAGAGACCTGGCCCAGGATTGTATTAAGTTCTGAAGCTGTAATCCAGGATATAATGTAATCCTTGCAGGATATAATGGAAATGGGAGACCTAAGGAGTCAAAAAATGGAATCAATGGCAGTGACAATTTATCACTGTAAATTTATCAGTATTCTCCATTGTGACCTAATAGAAAAGGATAATAAGAATCTTTAATGTAGACCATTAATAGTTATGAAATCTTCTATATATTGCACATGTAGTCTAAAATTACTTTAATTCCAAAACAGTGGAATCCTAAGCAACTGCAGATTCAAGATAAATTCTCTGGTCCTTGCTCTCTCCAACACACTGTCTGAAGATAAAATCACTCAGGTCTTCCTATTAGAATTTCAGAAGCCAAACACTATGATGAGTCAAAATAAAAATCCATATGATGAAGATACGTTCTCCTGACCACAGAGAACTTACATGAGTACAATCTCTCAAGAGCTCAAAGACAAGGCAAAAGAAGGGATTGGTTTTAGTTTATAACATTAAGCGGGATCTGGCACAGAAATCTTACTGTCATAAATTTATTTAATATAGTTGCTATCTCAGCATCCATTTTTATGTATAGCATAAGTTATCTGAAACCCAGCAATATCCCATCACCTTTGGCCTAGTTAAAATTTCCCCTTCTTGTGTGGTTGTTTGCAATATAGCCTATTTATTCTTCATTTTACCGATCCAAAACCCAACACATTTTAGAGCTGCAAAATAACAATAAAGTATTGGTTAATACCAGACTTACGACTATCCAATCCACAATCCCCTGGGGAAGGCAAAGAGATCACTTCCGTGGACCTTAATAAATGCATAGACCTCTGGGTTCCTCGCTCTCTCTCTCTCTGTCTCTCTGTCTCTCTCTGTCTGTCTCCCTCCCTCCCTCCCTCTCTCTCTCTCTCTCTCTCTCTCTCTCTCTCTCTCTCTCTCTCCCTCCTTCCCTCCCCATCCACCAACTGTTTGAGCTTCCTTCTACTTCAGGACTTTCTGTGGGCCCTTGTGGGCACCCTTCTTCTCTCACAGATCAATGAGTAATAAAATGCTTTTGTTATTTTATGTGTTTCATTGTTCTGCCTTCTCTGTGTCTCAAACCAGACTCACCCAAACCTGAGTCTCCTCTCAGTCAGGTCTCTCCTAGAGAGTAGATATTTTGGTAATAATAAACTTAGCACAGGTCAGACAAGAGCCACAAGGGTGTCCTCCAATATAAACAAATTTGTGAGAGCAATACCTGGTTACAAGTTGGATGCTTAGGTGTTAGAATTCCTGCCAGTTTAAAGAAATATAGCATGAAAGGCACATTGTAAACATCCGTGGCTCCTCCCCTGGAGCTCCATCAGGACAGGGCTACAATTTATAGCCACTTTCCAAAGAAATATCTTAAGATCAAGTTAGAGAAAATCACAACACTGACTTTTACAGGTGGAAGTGACTGTGATTAAGCCAATTTGGCTTAAAGAATTAAGCTCAGGGCAGAGACAAATAAAATACTTGTATTAGGTAGCTCTTCATCTAATTTCTAGTTGATCAAACGTAGGATCGAGTTCATGCCTTCACTCTTATAGCAGTTCCGAAAGAGTGGAAAGGCAATATGGAATATTAGAGAAGAATTCAAATGCTAGTGACAAACAAATATGGATGCTGACTAGTTATCAGCTGATTGACTTGGAAAAGTTACTGTATCTGTTTAAAACTCCATTAAAATTAACTTTAAAATAGGCATAATAATGATACCTATTTGGAATGGCTCTTGTCAGGATGAAGAAAATGTACATAACATTTTTGCATGTTATTTAATACAAAATGATATCCCACAATGCTAAGTACTATTATAATCATTATTGTAAAAATAAAATATCTGTGGTACATAATCACACTGATTCCAATGCTCTGAAATTTGGGGCAGAATATTTTTAGCATAACATTTGTTTCCTATAAATTAATATGTGAAATGAGTAAGCCAAAAGCATTAGACCAACTTTTGGACATCTAGCTTCTATTTTTTCCAGCTAAAACACATGGACACGTGTGGATGCATCGTTCCTTAGTCCATTATGAAACCTTCCCTGATAACTCTCTTCAACTCTGATTTCTCACTTTGTTGACAGCCCATATTGTTAGTTGTACAGAATATGTTAGTACAATTTATTTATCTCTTCACCATAGTTTCTCCTCCAGTCTCATGTACATATTGCCTTATTAACCCATCTGTTAAATTTCTGGAAGTCAGGGATAATGCCTTAGGTTTTCCATAGGTCTTTTTCAATATGCCCCATAACTAGCATATTCTGGAAACATTCTAAGTTTCCATAAAACATAACACAACACAACATAACATAACATAACAAGTCTGAATTCTTTTACACTTCTCCTATACTACTTATTTTGCTACTGTTCCCAGTTGAATTTGAACTCTGTCCTTTAAAACTACAGTTTCTATAATAGTATATAGTTCTTTAATAATGTCCTAATCCATGCTACTTCAGAGTAATTCTCATTATATGCTTGTTTCTGAATTCCAGAGTCATCAAATGTCTTCTTTTTACATTTAAAAAATTGTTAAGCTATCATTACTTCTTAATATTCATGAGTATTCAGTTTATGGTCCATTTTGATATCCAGGTTTTAGTTTATCACAACACAGTCATTCCATAAAGTTTCCTTCTTCTTTCATTTGGTGATGTTGTGAGTATTATTCAAGAAATATCCATTTGAGCTGGGCTTGGTGGTTATGCCTGTAATCCCAGCACTTTGGGAGGCTGAGGCGAGCAGATCACCAGGTCAAGAGATTGAGACCATCCTGGCCAACAGAGTGAAACCCCGTGTCTACTAAAAAATACAAAAAATTAGCTGAGCATGGTGGTGTGTGCCTGTAGTCCCAGCTACTCAGGAGGCTGAGGCAGGAGAATTGCTTGAACCCAGGAGGCAGAGGTTGCAGTGAGCCAAGATCGTGCCACTGCACTCCAGCCTGGTACCTGGTGACAGAGCAAGACTCAGTCTCAAAAAAACAAGGAAAAAAAAGAAATATCCATTTGGAATGGCTTAATTTTTTCAAGACTTAACACATTTTTAAAATAATCAAGGTTTTAAATCTGTATTTCTTGACCCATAAGCCTCAAATTAATGTGATTAGTTATGTGACTATCTATTATTTTGAAAACCAGAGGTTCAGTTCACAAGAAGCATATGTCTGGGCAACATTTAGGTTTTTTAAATCTTAATTTTGAAATTATTTTTATTTCAAAGGAATAAAATGTTTACTAATTTGGGCAGTATATAGAAGTACATATACATACATACATAAAATCATATGAAATCTTCTATCTAGAAATATTCACTATGTACTCTGTTTCAAATTTTTCTCATTTTAAAAAATTTTAGACTACAGAAAAGTTGCAAGATTAGTTCAGAGAGTTTTTATATGTCCCTCAAACAGCTTCCTCTAACTGTGGCACTTTGTACAATCACAGCACCAGGGATCAGAACAAGAGAACTGGTATCTCAGTAGCAATTCAGGAACCTAAATAATAACTTCTGTAACAATCAGCCCCAAATGGCCAGGATTGGAGTGATAAGCAACAGATTTCCTAATTTCTTGTTTCTGCTTCTTAAGGCCAACTGAAGAAAGCCAAATATACGCCCTTAACCAATCACACAGGATGTCCCACTTCTGGTTAGCCTACTTCCAGCTTCCCCAAGCCAGCAGCCACCAATCAGGGAACACCGACAGTCTTCTCTTTGTGTTCCACTGTAAAGCTTTCTCACTCTTCTGCCTGCCTTGCAGTTGCTGACAAAATGCAAGTGACAGTGGCTTCCTCTCTTGCTCCAGCAAGGTCCAAATAAATAGACGTTGCTTTTCTCATTTGACTGATCTTGTTCAATTTCCACATATTTTTCTGCAGGAGTAAGCATACCTTCAACTTTTGACTTCCACGGTAATAGAGTACCCTTAAGGTCATTAATGTATATGTATGTGTATGTGTATATGTGTGTGTGTGTGTGTGTGTGTATGTATATGTACACAGAGACACACATATATAATGGTATGTGTGTTTGTGTGTGTATGCATGCTTCTGTGCACATTTACATATTCAGGCTTTTTCCTTAAGATCACATTATGATTGGATGAAGAATACATATTTTTGCATATAGTTAATTCGTATTCCTCACGGGCTCAGTCCAAAGCTCTCTTCAATTTCTTTCTCTATGTTTTTTTTCTGTATCACTCTACCTCTATGAGGATGACTCTTGAATTTACATATTTTTTTTTTGCCCAGATCTTTCAGCAGAGCTTCAGACCTTATATCCTACTACCTCTTGAGTTGTATAAAGGCACCACAACTCAATATGGGTCAGCGATCTTCCTATTCCTCTACAAACCCAATACCCTTTTAGTGTTTCCAAAGTTGATAAATGGCACAATTCACCTAGCTGAGAAAGCTAGAATCCTAGATGTCATCACTGATACCTTCTTCTTTCCTTACCTACCATATCACATCCACATCCATTTATCTAGCCCTGCCCATTTTACCTTCTAAATATCTATCAGTATTCTGAGAGTAAGGACCAGTTTTCTGTTTCACTGCCATTTCCATCCAAGTCTGTCATCTTTTACCTAGTATTCTGCAATAGCATCTTTTTTAGTTTCCTAAGGCTATGGCAATAAACTCTCAAAAACTGGGTAGCTTAACACCACAGACAATGGTCTTAGGTCTGGAGGCTAGAAGTGGGAAATCATGTGTTGGCAGGGCAATACGCTCTCTCATGGCTGTAGGGGACAACTCTTCCTTGCCTCTCTCCTAGTTCCTCATGTTTGGTGGCAGTCTTTGGCATTCCTCAGCTTGTATATGCATCACTTCAGTCACAAGGCTGTCTTTTCCCTGTTTGTCTCCAAGTTTTCTTCCCTCTGTACAAGTGTATCTCTGCGTCCCAATTTCCCTCTTTTATAAGGATATCCATGAAATTGGTTTAGAGCCCACCCTAATGACCTCATTTTAAGTTGATTACCTCTTTAAATACTTTCCATGTAAGGTCACATTCTAAAGTGCACATGCCCACATCTATAATTCTGGCATTTTGTGAGGCTGAGACAGGCAGATTGCTTGATCCCAGGAGTTTGAGACCAGCCTGGGCAACATGACAAAATCCCATCTTTACTAAAAATACAAAAAAAAATCCAGGCATAGTGGCACACACCAGTAGTCTCAGCTACATTAGAGGCTGAGATGGGAGGATCACTTGAACCCAGGAGGTCGAGGCTACAGTGAGCTCTGATTGCACCAGTGCATTTCAGCCTGGGCAACAGAATGAGATCCTGTCTCAATAAATAAATAATCTAAAACCTTCTTGATTTTCTCTACATGCCCAATAATCTATTTCTACTCATAAGAGTAGACTTTTCAAAGTATAACCTTATCAGTTATTTCCTCTGCTTAAAATTTTTTCATGCTGTTCTACTAGTCTTAGAATAAAAGCAACATTTCTTTAATAACACCCACAAAGGTCTTAGTCTGGTTTAGTATACTTGTCATATCACACCCTACTCCTTCACAGCTTTCTGTTTAAACCAAAACATTATATACATAAATTTTTAATTTTTTAATTAAATGTTTTTTTTTTTTTGCCTGTCATACTTCCTCTTGACCTCAGGGCTCTTTTTACCATTTCTCCTGTTTAGAATGTTTCTTCATCCCTCCTTTTATCTAGTGTGTGTGTGTGTGTGTGTGTGTGTGTGTGTGTATAATATATATATATATATATATATATATATATATATATATATATATTTAAACCTGGTATTGCTTTCATTAGAATAGCCATATATATGAGACTGTTTCTAAATCTTAGGAATATATATGTCTATTTTTAATATCTAGAATTCTAAGACTCAAACTACTGTGTTTTACAGTTATTGTTAGTAATTTGGAGTGTTGCCTGATAGTGTTTTCCCCATCTAAAGAAGTTAATCTATGTGTTCAGT
Organism: Aotus nancymaae; assembly: GCF_030222135.1. Lineage (NCBI taxonomy): Eukaryota > Metazoa > Chordata > Mammalia > Primates > Aotidae > Aotus > Aotus nancymaae. The sequence continues at coordinate 20,036,494 of NW_026988473.1, read as the reverse complement.
TAGATTTTTCAACCCTTCCTGGAAGAAATAAGACTCCAGCAGTTACTCTTAGATTAGCAATGTATACGTTTGACAAACTGGTAGACGAATAATTCATCACTACCACTTTCAAATGGGAAGTGCCTACTTGCATAATCACTGTAACTTATGGTACCTGATCCAGAAAAATATCAAAAGGCTAAGTTGATCAAAGTGGCAGAGAGCTACTCTGGGCTTACTTTATGGTTCAGGTACTCCCCCTTAAGAAGGTCATGGAGGAAATGGAAAATGCAAAGAGAGTAAAAATCTAGCAGTGAACCCTGGCTGAAAAATATCCAGTGTTCAGGTTGCAGTGCTCTGAGCAAATGAATACGTTAAATGGCAATGGTTTGCTATGCATGTATTTTTATTTTTTTAAACATAATATATAAATTCCTTGTCCTGCAAAGAGAGCAATTTAGTTTCAAATTTCTTAGGATGACAGAATCACTAAATCAGGGAAGACATAAAGATTGGTGCTATTTAAAGCATGGTCCATGGGCTGGCTTCAGTCAGCAAACAGTTGACTATTGGTCCATAGTGACATAAGCAAAGAAAGTAAAAGCATTTAAGACTTTTATAGCAATTTGGGTTTGATTGTTTTTTTAATTTCACAAATGATTGAGAAAACAACTAGCCTTTTAACATTGAGAGTTTGAAAAAACTGCTCTGAATTACATACATCTGAATCATTTATTCAATCATTTATTCTTCAAGTCAAAAAACTATTTTGAACACCCATGATGTGGCAGTCATCGTACCAGAGACTGGAGGTAGAATGGTGAAAAAGGCCAACTATGATTTCTTGCCCTCAGTAAAGCTCAGAGTTCACTTGAAGGGACAGATATAAATACGGAATTATAGCTCTGGAATGAAAACATACAGAGTAATATAGGGCTGGGGAAGGATTGTCTTGCAACTGAAGTTATATATAATATATATATATATTTAAATATAGTATATTCAAATTTATTATATATAAACATATATTTACATATATATATGTTCATATTATATATAATATATATATTTAACCTGGCTTTGCTTTCATTAGGGTTTCTCTGAAACCAAAGACATATCACCAGCAGTTAGATAGGTATTATGTCTGTCACCTAGAGTCCTGGTAAAGTTTCTGGTAGAATTTCTTTTATCCTTAGGGAGGCTGCTTATTTGAAAACAAAAAGAATAAACCATATAGCACAAAATTACTTTTGCAGCAAGTGGCAAGTGGTGCATAATCCAAGACATTTATGGTGATAGCTATTAGCTAAACTTCCAAATTCAAAGAAAATAAAAGTAAAAATTACACGTCTATGGCTATTTTAAAACCTTGAAGTAAATCAAAATTTCTGCTCAGAAGGTGCAGATCAATCATCACATCATTCACTGATGCACATCAATCATTGACTTCACCAATAAATATTCCGTGATTCTTGAGCTACAAAATCTACTGGATGAGAGGTGATAGATTACCCAGGAATAGAAAAGGCAGAGATGACCTATTCAGTCATAGGTTACCAAAGAGGAACTCCATGCTCTAGAGGACTGTTCTCTGCTCCACTTCTACTCACATTCCACCCCATGAGACAAAGAGTCTGTAGTCCAATGGGTTATGTCTTCTGGGAACCCATGTGCCTCCTCCTTCTTCTTCTTCTTTTTTTTTTGACAGAGTCTCACTCTGTCACCAGACTGGAGTGCAGTGGCGTGATCTCAGCTCACTATAACCTCCTCCTCCCAGGTTCAAGCAATTCTCCTGCCTCAGCCTCCTGAGTAGATGGGACTACAGGTGCACGCCACCATGCCCAGATAATTTTTGTATTTTTAGTAGAGACTGGGTTTCACCATGTTGGTCAAGATGGTCTTGATCTCTTGACCTCGTGATCTACCTGCCTCAGCCTCTGAAAGTGCGAGGATTACAGGTGTGAGCCACCGTGCCTGGCTCATGTCCCTTCTTCTTAAACATGCTTTAGGTACTTGGCACACACGAAATTTTCCGCCTGTATAGCCTATACCAACTTAGAAGTTCTTCATTAGCTTTTTTAAATGATTTAACTAATCAAAAGGCAGAACACATCACAAGTATGTAAACCCATAAGCTCAATGGGTGGCCAAGTGATAACTATCTGCAGACCTTAAATATACAGGCTAGGGTATCCATACACATGTACATGAGGCCCCTCAAGTTGCAGGATGGGTGCATATAAAGGAGGAGAGAGAGGAAAGCCAAGGTGGCTCCATGTTCTAGTATGCAACTCCAAGAGATACAATAATCCTATATTCACATCCGGCCTGCTAGGTCATTTATAATGGTGTATTTGCCAATGTAGGAGAAGGGAAAAAAATTTAAATAGTTTATTCAATAGAATGATTTGTCACCAAGATATTTAGACATATGCTATATGTGTCTCTATTTTCCCCTGTTCTGTTGCACATATGTTAGGGAAGATCTTCAGAAGGCACACTCAAAAGGAATACACAGAATTTAATGGAGGAATATTTACAAAGGTGTTAAAAATGTTAAGAAAAATCCATGACTGGCAATAGCAGGAATCGACTACTATTACTAGGCCTGACAACACTGGTAGGGGGAACTTGTTATTAGAACCTAGAAATAAATTAGCTAAGAAGAAGGCTTCCCTACAGAAGTTGTGGTCCTTAATAAGAGCAATGCAGTCACTGTGAACCCACAGCCTGATGGAGAGACAGCTAAGTGAATACCATAAACCACTAACTTATTTGGCACTCTGTCTCCTGTTGGTATCTTATATGTGTTAAACCTAATCAGCAGCCAGATGAAAAGAGGGACTGACTGACACAATCCAGAGAGTTCAGCCTCCCAGCTTAAAATACAGTATGGTGAAGGGTAGAGAGGAGGAGAGGTAAATGGAGATTATCCAGCATGGAATGGCATCAAACAATATCCAGATTCAAATTCTTTCTTTTTATTACTGTGGAGCTTGAGGAAACTCTTAATTCAAACTCTCCATGTCTTCATTTGCAAAATGGATCTCTTATAATCCCTATATTATGGGGATGTAAAAATTAACACTTGTAAAGAATTTAGCATGGTATTAGGCAACTGGTAGATGGTTCACAAATATTAGCTCATATTAGGTGGCTATGGAATTTCACAAGGTGAAGTCAGTGCTCACAGCTCTTCCAATAATAAATGCTATCAATTATTTATTCATCAAGATAACATTTGTTTAATGCCTAGTGTGTATCATCTACTGTGTTGGGCTACAGGATACAGAATTTTTTTTTTTTTTTTTGAGACAGAGTCTTGCTCTGTTGCCCAGTCTGGAATGCAGTGGCACTATCTCGGCTCACTGCAACCTCCGCCTCCTGGGTTCAAGTGATTCTCCTGCTTCAACTTCCCAAGTAGCTGGGATTACACACATTTTGCCACCATGCCTGGCTAATTTTTGTATTTTTCATAGAGACAAGGTTTCACTATTTTGGCCAGACTGGTCTCAAACTCCTGACCTTGTGATCCAACCACCTCAGCCTCCCAAAGTGCTGGGATTACAGGTGTGAGCCACCGCACCTGGCTGGATACAGGAACTTTTTATAAAATAAAAATAAAAATCCTGTTCTCTCAGAGGAAATAAGAAAAGGTCCTGCTCTAATGTAGTTTTTAAATTGACTTGGAGTAAAAACAAATAAATAGGCATTTTCTATTCTGAAACTAAGCACAAGTGATATAGTATCTAGACTTTGGAATCAGACTTTGTCGATTTAAATCTCAGATTTTCTACTTATTAGTTTTTTCCTTTGGGCAATTTTCCAGTTACACCAGAACTTAGCAGCTTAAAGCAGTCATACCATTACATTCACATATTCAATGGTCATGGATTTAAAAACATATATAATGATAACTTATTTCTACTGCTTGCAACTGCAACTAAGAGGATTCAAAACTCTCAAGGTGACTGCATGGCTGAGGGCTGGAATGATCAGGAGGTATTCTAATTCACATATCTAGCAGTAGACACTGCCTGGAGCCCGGGCTGGGCTGTTGGCCAGACATTGTCTATACTCAGTCCGTGTTATATGGGCTTCCTTAGAGCATGGCAACCTCAGATCTTTTAGCTGGCTCCTCAAGGATCCAAATAATGAGTGCCTAAAGAGAACCAGTGGGGAGCCACTGATACAGTTCCCAATCTTGCTTTGGAAGTCACAGAGTATCTCTTCTGTAGTGACAAATCCATCCAGATTCAGGGATAAGAAATATAAAACCTATCTTTCAATAGAAGAAGTATTATAGTCACATTATAAGGGTGTATACATAAGGTAAGAAACATTGTTGCAGATTTCTTTTGGAAAATACAACCATACTTAACCTCTCTATAACTGTTTTCCTCATCTATAATATGGAGATGCTATAGTATAGACATTCCCTGTGACTGTTTTCTCATCTATAATACAGAGATTCATCTATAATATGGAGATGTTTTTTAGTCTGTTATTGTATATAATATTCAAAAAGAATATTATATTAAATAGGATAACATATATGCTTGAAATTGTGTCTGATATGTAAATACTCAATAAATATTAGGTAATATTTTAAAGAACCAGATACCATTAGAAAAACATAAGTAAGATCCCTAGGCTTGAGGTAAGGGATCAATCAGGCAATGTATCAAACTTTAGATGTAAAGGATAGGTATGAATTACCCAAGTGAAGCACAAAGAAAAAGGAATTTGTTTCTTCATTAAGCAAAAGCTGAGATGATATAACCCAGAGGCTCAACAAAACAATAACTTTAAAAACCATGTTTATTTCTCATTTTTAACTGAATATGAATGCCTAGGTCAGCAACATTTCATTGACAATTATGGCCATAACCTCCTTTCAAGTTTGCTGCTCATCTTCCTAATGCACAGGTGTTGTCTGATGTTATTGCCAAAGTTGGTCACATAATATTTAGGTTCCAAACTGTGTAGGATGTGAGCAAAAGGTGAAAAACACCATAATATATTTAGACCCAGGCCTAGACGTGACACATGTTGTTTCTGCACACCTTCCCCTGGGAAATAACTAGATCATGTGACTTTACCTAATTGCCAAGATAGTGGGAAATACAATCTGGCTGGGAAGCCATATACCCAATAAGACTGAAATAGATATAGTTGAACTAGCACTCTCTCATATTTACACTAAGAAAAAAATGGCTCAAAGGTAAGGGAGATTCTTCTGGTGACTGTAAGTTACAAGTAATTTAGCAAATGAAATGGAGAATAGAGAAGGATGAGGAGAGAAATCAAATAAAATTGAAGAGAGAGGAAAGAGTTCAGTTACGAAGATTACTGTGAGTCAAGTTAAAAGTTTGTATTAAACATGCAATGGGAAATCAGTAAAGGTTTTTAACATGAGAAAAACATCAGATGGCCAGGTGCAGTGGCTCGCACCTATAATACTAGCACTTTGGGAGGCCGAGGAGGGCAGATCATGAGGTCAGGAGATCAAGACCATCCTGGATAACACAGTGAAACCCTGTCTCTACTAAATATACAAAAAATTAGCTGGGCATGGTAGAACACACCTGTAGTTCCAGCTATTTGGGAGGCTGAGGCAGGATCACTTGAACCTAGGAGGCGGAGGTTGCAGTGAGCCAAGATCGCGCCATTGTGCTCTGGCCTGGGTGACAGAGCAATACTGTTTAAAAAATAAAAGAAAGGAAGAAAAGAAAAACATCAGAACTGTGATTTCAAAAAACACCTTGGAAAGAATGTGGTGCATGAAATATAAGAGTTAATAGTGGAAGCCATGGATATGAATATGGTTTTGTTTCAATAGCTGGAAACTCTATCTATATTTATTAATATGGCATAGGAGAGCACGTCTGGGCACGATGTGCTGGCAAAACAAGTGAATGAAAGAAGTATTACTTTATTTATTGTGCATATTTTATACTTTTTATGTACATAACAAGAAACATTAACCAATATTGATATATCAGAAATGGCGCCCATATTGCAAAATCCAGTTATATATTTTTAAAATTCTGAATTCTAATTCTAACATTTGGAAATATAGTAACTGATATTATATATAAAATACACAATCATTCTCTAAGAAGTGACTTCCCAGAAAGATGACTTATTTCAGCAAATAATATCCCAATTTGGTTTCAGTTATTACATATAACTATGTTAATATACTTTAGTTATCCTGAAATTTTACACAAAATAATTTTTTTACCTGTCACTAACACTTGTGATCATCTGCAAACCTAAGTATGAAGCTGTCAAAATGAGTCAATGACAAGTATTGAAATACAGTAATTCATAACAAGTAGCTGAAAAAAAAACTGAGATTAGCTTACAGTTGTATAAGTGATAAGTATTTGAAAAGAGAATAGACTTAATTTAGATTTGGAAGTTAAGAAAGGCATCTAAAGGCTGAGCACGGTGGCTCAATCCTGTAATCCCAGCACTTCGGGAGGTCAAGACAGGTGGATCATTTGAGGTCAGGAGTTCGAGATCAGCCTGGCCAACATGGTGAAACCCCATCTCTACTAAAAACACAAAAATTATCCAGGTGGTAGTGGCACATGCCTGTAATCCCAGTTATTCAGGAGGCTGAAGCAGGAGAATTGCTTGAACCTGAGAGGTAGAGGTTGTGGTGAGCAGAGATCACACAACTGCACTCCAGTCTGGGCAACAGAGTGAGACCCTGTCTCAGAAAAAAAAAAAAAAAAGGCAAAGGCATCTAAGCAGAACACTGAAGCTTTGTGCAAGTTACAGAGGCACAAGTTTTAGGAGCAAATATATCTGAGTTTCTTAACTCCCACTTTGCCAGTTACTAGCTCTGTCACTCTAAGAAGGTCATCTAACTTCTATGAACCCATTTTTTTCCCTTTAAATTTATATCTACCTTATGTTAAATAGAAATATTGTAACTATGTCAATTTATACACACACACACACACACACACACACACACACACACGTAAAATGAGTAACCAAGTATCAAGTCACAATACGTGTTTCTTTGTGAAAGTCTATCTCCATCAGAGCAACTTTTCCTTCTGACATTTTGTTGACTGCCAAGCCCCTGCAGCCCCAGAGAAACTCTGCAAAGCACATCACAACATATCAGTAGCCAAAGGCTGAGGATTTCATCTTTGCATTGATAGAATATATCAATATAGGAAGAGAATACTGTACAGAAATACACAATCGAATGAATGTTATTTATGAGAAAGTGATCATCTAAAATAAGATGATGTGTCAAAAAATTCAAAAACCACTAATTTTCCATTATAGGAAATACAGTATGATACAAAATCAGTAACATCTTGAAGCCCATTTATATAAATGCTTTAAAATAATAAATCTGCTAAAAGGATAAATATAAGATATGCCTTTTATTTCTCCTTTAAGAGTGAATTCATTTTTTTAGATATGAAGGTAGGAGAAGAAATAATTCACTTTTAAGCAAATAGAGAATAGTATTCAAAATCTGTCCCAGATAATGTGTCAATAATCCTAAAGGATAAACAGAATGCTCTAATTGGAGACAGCAGGCAAGAAAAGGAATGTGAAATTTAGCAGTAAAATTTGATGAATCCAAATGTTAGCCTGTGTTGTAAAAAAATACATTCTTCAGTATTTAGTTAGTTTATCACATTTTGGTGTTAAATTACTGTAAATGAAGCTTTATGAGATGAATATTCACCTTGTTTCACATCTGCCCCATTTTTTTCTGGGCCAATGTAGTAGTAAATGTAATAAATTTTTTGCTTAGGTAATTTCTCTGTTATAGCAATTACATCAAATTTCATAAACATTTATCATGTGACTGTTATATGAAAAGCATGAAGCTAGAAGAAAATGAAGGGATAAATAAGCAAATAAACTACCATGCCTTACAGATCAAGGGAGGTGGACCCCTGACATACATTGAGACATTCTTATAAGGTTGACTTCACTTTTATTGTAAAACAAAACAAAAATTGAAATCAGACAGTATTTTTAAACAATGACATTTGTTTTAAAATAAGAATTTTGAGAGAAAATATTTTTGATCACATTAAAGAAAGAGATTTTGATTTCATGGTAGGTGATCCTGAAGCAGGGTTCTTTGGCAAAGAAAGTACCTAATCCTGGCCTTGAGAAATACATGGGAATTTAAGAGGCAGAGTTTGTACTAGCAAAGAAGGAACACCACAAATAAAGGCATAAAGAAAGTGGATCTTCAGGGAAAAACAAGTGGTCCTCTATGCTTATAGTAGAGTATGTGTACTGGAATAAGAAATAAGAAATAATTTTTATAAAAACAATACCTGAAAAAGGAGGGTTTTAAAAATAAGAACTTTAGGCTGGGTGCAGTGGCTCATATCTATAATCCCAGCACCTCGAGAGGCCGAGGCGAGTGGATCATCTGAGGTCAGGAGTTTGAGACCAGTCTGGCCAAAATGGCGAAACCCTGTCTTTGCTAAAAGTTCAAAAATTAGCCTGGCATGGTGGTGTGTGCCTGTAATCCCAGCTACTCTGGAGGCTGAGGCAGGAGAATTGCTTGAACCCGAGAGGTGGAGATTGCAGTGAAATAAGATCACACCATTGCGCTCTAGCCTGGGTGACAGAGTAAGACTATATCTCAAAACAAAACAAAACAAAAAAGAACTTTATTGATATGCAATTCAATGCCATACAATATTCACATGTGAAATGTACAATTCAATGCTTTTAACTATATTCACAAAATTGTGCAATCGTTGCCACAATCAATTTTACGGGGAAAAAAAGCATTTGAATCAGAGGAATCTATTTTTACTTTATTTCCCATGTTCTCTAAATCTACTCTAATTCTATCTAAGCAAAACATCTTTACACTGCTCCGTGGATTACATTCCACAGAAATTTCTTCCTTTGCAATCAAAGTTTTAAACAAACCAATAAATATTTACTAAGTACCATATGCTTACAACTGGGCTACTCTTTTTCCCTTGGTTCAATCTGATTTTCCTTAAAACTTGACTTTAGAGCACAGTAACGATCATTTACATATTTCTCAAAGCTATCTGAAAATTAACATGGTAGGCTATTATCTCTATTTTTAAAGTAAGAACACTCACAATCAGAAACATCGGTACTTTCTCATAAGTCATACATCTACCAAATGTCAGAAGCATGACTGGATAACTGGTCTTCTGTCTTTAGGGTCAGACCTTTTTCCATCATGTAACACATCTACCTCCTCAGTTGCTGGCCATGATCTACTGTTACGTTTAGTCATGAAATTGACAGCCCCTCCAACCACCCAGACGCATGCAAAATCTAAGCAGTTTGGGAGGAGTTAGGATACAAGATGGACATACTGCTTTTCTTCAGATTTGTTTAAAAATATTTTAGAAATCTAATTATAGAATAAGAAACAGCTTAGGAAATGGATTTTGTTTAAAAACAAATTTAAGAGTATAGAATTATCCTAGAATGAATTTGACAAGAAAAGCATATGAGCAATAAACCTGAATAAGACAGTTGAAACCTTTTGTGAATACTAATTAGTGAGTAGACAATACACAGAAGGCATGTTTGTAGACTGTAGACAATTCACAGTCATGTTTGGTAGATGTGTGTCTTATAGGAAAGCACTGATGCTTCTGTGAATTTTCTTTAAAAATAGGGATAATAATCTCACTATATTAATTTCTGAATAACTTTAAGAAATATGTAAAATGCTCATTGCTGTGCTCTAAAGTTCTAAGGAAATCAAATTGAACCAAAGGAAAAGAGAGTTGCCTTGTAGCAGAAATTCCTAAACTGACTGTTCTTAATAATAACTTCTAAGCAATAACTAATTCTGTTATGCATATGACCACCAAGTAATAAAATTCTGCAGGTCATTAAGGCCATATTCATGCACCATTTGAGAGCAATTCCATGAGGTAGAAAGCTGAGGCTAAGAGAGGTACAAAGATTTGTCCAAGTCATTGGAGTCCCGGTATTCTGAATGCAAATGACAAGGGCATTTGAAAGGGCCAAAACCCAGAATGCACCACTCCTAGTTCTGGCTTTCCAAAGGAAGGCCTCTTCATTGAAGAAGGTTTAGACAAAGTTCTATTCCAAATGTAAGTGCTTGACATTGGGCCCTGAACTATCACAAGCTTGAAATTCCAGGAGAGTATTTTCTCTCCTTCTAATGAGCCATATCAAGTATAATTTAAGTGAAATGAAGACAAATCATTCTTCCCTACTCAAGCCCCCACCTTAACTTCAGCTCCCCAAGTGAGTCAGTTACATACTTTTTTATTTGTTATTCTTCTTCTTATTTTTGTTACAGGGTCTTGCTCTGTCACCCAGGCTGGAATGCAGTGGCACAATCACAGTTCACTGCAACCTCTACTTCCTGGGCTCAAGTGCTCCTCCCACCTCATCCTTCCAAGTAGCTGGGACTACAAACATGCACCACTATGTCCAACTAGGTTTTTTTCTTTTTTTAAAAAAGTTTTGTAGCTGGGCACAGTGGCTCACACTTGTAATCCCAGCACTTTGGAGGCTGAAGCGAGTGTATCACCTGAGGTCAGGAGTTTGAGACCAGCCAGGCCAACACAGTGAAACCTCATCTCTACTAAAAATAAAAAAATTGGCCATGCATGGTGACACATCACTATAGTCCCAGCTACTCAGGAGGCTGAGGCAGTTGAATTGCTTGAACCTGGGAGGCAGAGGTTGCAGTGAGCTGAGATAGCACCACTGCACTCCAGCATGGGTGACAGAGAGAAACTGTCTCAAAAAAAAAAATAAAGGTTTTAGAGATGGGCTTGCTATGTTGCCCAGGATGGTCTCAAACTCCTAGGCTCATGTGATCCTCCTGCCTTGGCCTCCCAAAGTGTAGAGATGACATGTGTGAGCCACTGTGCATTCAATCATATTCTTAGTCTAAGCTTCGAGCATCCTTAATGAATCATTGTTTTCTCTATGGTAATTGTTCTTCTAACCTGCTGACTTGCATGAGGTGCCTTGGAATGCTGAGGCCTAATTTCTCCTTTTCTTGGGCGTTGTTTGAAGAATATTTGGAGATGGGAAGAACTTTGAATTTTATATGACTTCTTTCGCTCCTTGATACTTCTTTTAGTGCCACTCTTCTAGCTATAAAACTTTAACAGGAATAGACCATGATGTTTCACTGGCCATTTTCCAATGTGTTTATTGCCAAACATAAAAGCCTATTTAAAGAAAGAGGCCCAGGGTAGTTACATGGGATCAAAACACAGAGGAAGTTCTGTGCTTTAGAGATCTTGGAACTCTGGAGTGAGATGACGCCCTATAAACAGGATAGCAAAGTGATTCAGAAATTAGCATCCATGCTATATAATGCAGCTTCTTCCTTTTGCCATTAAAAGGAGGATGGCGAGGATGAATTTCCTCTCACATCAGCAAGAGTACAAATGGAGAATAGTTGGCCATATGTCTAAATATTGAAAAGATGGAAATCAGGGTGTTTAAAAAAAAATCCTGACCTTTGTAATGACATGGAAGATCAGGCTTGACTTTAGAATTCTAAGACACCTCATGGTCCCATGACAGACTTGGCTACATGAGAAGGGTTGGCCTGGGTCCAGCAACTTTTTTTTTTTTTTTTTTTTTTTTTTGCTATTCTTTGTTCCATAGCATTTGGGATCTCACATGCTTTGGGGCTAACTCAGGTCCCCAACCCCATCCATGTTTCCTCACCCAAACACCCTTATTTGAAGTCTAGAGGTCAGTACATCACCAGAGACACCCACCAGACAGATCCCTCCTTGAAAGCCCTGTCAGAGTCAATGAAGGCAGGGAATTCTTGCATTCTGAGTCTGTACAGCATGATTCAGAAGAGGACATGTGTTAAGTGCGGGCACATTTCTGGAGCCTCAGAGAATTCTTGCCTAATAGGAAAGGATATGGCTAAAGAAGGGTCACAGCAGATCCTCTAAAGAACAAGATACCAGGCTACCTCCTTTTGCAAAGGTCCAAGAGAGGTACCATTCTCATTCCATGCATCCTCCAAGCAAACACAAAGAAAAAATTATTAGCTTCTCACCTTGACAGGTCATCATGTAACTCAGAGACTGAAGATGTTACCATGACCTTAAATGAGCTCAGTCAACCAGAGCTGATGTGCATAGGGACATAGAATTTCTATCAAATTTAATACCTTTATCAAAGGCATAGAATAGTGAGTGGAGGGAAGTTAACTCCTAAATAACAAAAAGTGAAGAAGTAACAAATAATACCTAACAGAGAAGGAGACATTGATTGAGAGAAGTTAAGTAACTTGACAAAACTCACACAATTAGTAACTTTGAAGAAAGTCAATCCCACAACTTTCTGTTTTCAAAACGCCATGTTCTCTCTACTTTCTGGTAGCTATCTTCTGCAAAATGAAGTGTCTATCACAGATACTTGCTTGCATCCTTCCCTCTTTTAATTTCCTATAAAACTATTTTATAGGGTCTCTTCTTAATACAGTCTGTTCTCAGATGCACTCTTCACTCCCTATTATACGACTTCTGTAACTGGGTTGGGGAGGGGACGGGGCTCAGCTCCCTTCCCTGATGGAATGTGCCCGAGGTTCTTGGGCTCTCACTAACCCAAGAATGGGGAGAGGGCCCTGGCGGCGTGGCGAGCTCCTTCAAGTAAATATCAGACCCAAAGAGTTTTGCAGAGAGTGATTTATTAGGCGGGGTTGGGGTGGGGCGGGGAGGGGAGAGAAGTAGAGAGAGCTCCCATGCTCTTGTGGGAGGGGATCCCAGAAAGAGAAATCCCTATAGGGAGAAAGGGAGAGACAGCTCCCATGGAGATCCAGAGATGGAGTCCTACAGGTAAGAGAGTAGGGGGGATTTCAACCCCAGAGTTACTCCCACCCCATTCAAGTTCTTGTCCATCGAGAGGAGTTTTTTCAAACTTCCTCCGGAGTGATTTTCAACTCTGATATTGGATTGGTTGCCTGGCCTGCAATTAAAGCCTCCTCCCTTGGAGCTTTTGGCGGGCTTTCTAAACAAAGGAAGCTCATCTGGGCTTTCTACTGAGCTGGAGTGTGGGAAAGTTAGACAAAGAACTCTAGGTTCCTGGATGGAGAGGTGGATGGAGGCATGGTGCTGGGAAGTTCTTGCTTTTGAAACCATGCCCCTTGTGGACCTGGGAAGAAAAGTTAACATAGTCCCTCACTTCCTTTCACAAATAGGATGCCTTAGTTAATTTTGTCCATTTTCATGTTTGTCACAGTTTGTTGGTGCCTGTTCTCTACTTCTCATCCTCTAAACCCACTGTCTTTACCAAGTACCAGACTTCCAGATTTCTGATCCATCTGTGAAGCTCAGCAAGGAATTCTGCTTATCTGGGCATTTCATAAGAAGGGAGAATCTTGCATGTGAATACCCAACTCTAACCCCTCTGCATGCCTCCTTTGGCTCATTACCCTTTCTTTAAAAAAGTTATTCTTGTAAGTTTCACACTAGGTGATTATGAAGAGAATTAAGTGATGTGCATTTCTCAATCAATTTCATGCTGAGAAGATCATTAAGTTACAACAGAAAGAAAATTTTAAGGAAATTAATGCCCTATCTAGTTTGAACCTTTCTCTGTACCCATGAGGCATGCCTGGATACTCAACATTGTCAGCAAAAACAAAAAATAATCAATGAATAAATAAAAACATTCATTTTCAGTTAAGACATCTTCTCAAATACTAGTTACCAGAGGTTGTGTGTGGAATGATAGTAATATCTGCAACCACTCTGGAATGTTGTGTCTTCAGAAAGATATAAAATAGCTCCAGTTTATAATGCGCTACTACATTCCAAGTGTTTTATACTTACAATTTCTAATCTTTGCGTATCTCTGTGAATTCATTATCTCCTCATCTAAGAGATGAAAATAGGAGAGACTGATAGCCGGACACACTTCCCCAAAATCATAGAGCTGATGAGAGATAGAGCTGAGATTTGGAAATATGAATTCAGCTTGGTACTGGGAAATCCTGCTCCTCCAAGGTAAGCCAAGAATAAATATTATCAGAAATTTAGTAGAACTAATCCTCTTAAAACTTAGGGTCCCACAAGTTGCCCCACCCCTGTAATAGGCCCAGCTTATCATTTGTCCAGGGACCAGAAGTTTTAGTAGTTTCTGGGGTGATCGCCTAACACGGTAGAAAGGCTGGTGTTCTTTAAATGAGATAGACCTAGATCAGAATTTTAGTACTTTTCACAATTACTTGTGAGACCTTCGATCATGTCAGTGACCTTACCTACATTTCAGTTTACTTTGTTTGGGAAATGTATGTTACAGATTTGCATTCCATTCCACAATGTAGGTGAGATAAAATGTAACTTTATATTTTTTCGATGTAGCTAAATTTCAATTTTTAGCTCTAATTCTGCAAAGGAGGTAGAGATATATTCTTAGTCAACTGGATGCCCCACTACTCACTCCTTTTATTATGGAATTTGAGAAAGCTTACATAGATATCAGTGGCGAACAATAAAAAGGAGTAATTCTAAGTATCTGTCTGGATCAGGTAAGCCCAGCATTCTTTACTGTTTTCTTTAGACTCTGATTCACAAAAGTTATCGTAGCACAGTCTGTGAGTCTGATGACTGTTTTAGTTCATTTTTACCACTTATGGGGCGCATGAGACTTCTCCTGATTCCGAAGAGTTCTAGGCCAAGAGAACCCTGGTGACACTATGTTCTCATCTACCTAGTAAAGCAATTGCCATTTCTCCTGTAGGATTTTGCCTTACCACTGGCCTCTAACCAGAATACAGCCCAGCTGTGGGCATTCTCAGCCTATTTACATCCCAAAGAGCTCATTTTTAAGAACTCTCCTCTATATTTCAAACTCATATTTAGTAATTATCATGAAATGACACAAATAATAATAATGGTTAAAAAAGAAAAGCAGTAAAAATTGTCTTTTATTAAACTTTGGGTATGTAATTATGCCAGTAAAAAATAATGAATAAAAATGGTAATACAAAAAGGAAAAATAGTAGCTTTATGCTTTTTTATTACATTAATGTATGGATGGGTAAAAGAGAAAAATATTTAAACAATTAGTACCCTATTGCTGTAACACTATTATAGTTTAATAATAATGAAAATATAAAGATGAAAAATTTAAATATAAAGGATATTACTTAAATTCAATAAAATATTTATGCCATGAACTAAAACATATACTTACCAAACAAAAATATTATTTCTTACGTTTCAGACTCCATTTTACTATATTAAATGTTAAAGCACAAATAAAAACGTCATTAATCATACATTACGGCAGAAGTAAAGTAATTCAAGTTCTGTTTTCATGTTTTTATAATCATTGTGCTATCACTGTTGATTCTGAATATTCTTTTAAAAGGTAGTGCATAAAATTATCAACTGATGCATAAGAACAAAGATAGCTCTCAACATTTAAAGTTACCCTAGCAATGACTTTTTTACAGCTAAGTTGTGAGTTAGGGATTATATTAGTTTTCTATGGTGGCTGGATAAAATTAACTGATGGCTTAAGACAGTAGAAACTACTTTTTTTTACAGTCCTGAAGGCCACAAGTTTGAGTCAACGTATTGGCAGCCCTACGTTTCCTTCACCTTTTTCTTGACTCTTCCAGCTTCCGGTAGTCGTCAGCATTCCTAGGCTTATGTAGTTGTATCGCTGCGATCTCTGCCTCTGTCTTTATATGATCTTCATTTATCTATGTGTCTCTCTCCAGTGTGTCTCTTCTAAGAATACTTGTCATTGAATTTAGGATCCTCCTCCCCTAGTAATCCAGCATGGTTTCATCTCAAGATCCTTAATTATTTCTACAGAAATCATTTTAGAATACAGTAACATTTACAGGTTTGGGGAATTAGGACATGGACATCTTTTTGAAAACTACCATTAACTCACTACACAGATCAATGGAAAAACTAGGAGTTGACTGAAAAACTTCTATGTTGAATACAATACAGAATAAAAGATAAATTTTCAAAATTACGTGCTAATTGTTAGCTTATACATCTGTTATTAAAATTCAACATTAGCTGCAGCAGTTATTTAAAACTTAAGACTAAGAATACAATGATTCTGGGAGAACCATTTTATTATCAACATTATTTAGAATAACCTGCAAATGATTCAAAGAAGAAGCAGACTTCTAGTTGGTTTTATTGCTGTTGATCAATTCATGTCAGACATGATACTCCTTTGTTGCCTATGCCAGGTGTAGATCTAGCCTCTCTTTTTCCTTCGATTGCCTTTGCTGCCTCACTGCTGGCACAGGACTCTACTTTTCAATTCTATGAATGCATTTGACGGTTCACCATTTCCTGGGACTCGGCCTAGGGAGCAGGCATGGGATCCCTTCCTCTAAGGCTTACCTGCATCTCTGCTCTCATGTGAATCTAATTTTTCTCTACCATTCTAGAGAGTCCTTTCTAATATGAAGGACAGAGAGTAATGAATGGATAGGAGTACATGACACACAACCTCATACTGTTGTCTCCCCATGTTTTTCCTACATGCCAACAGTTAGATTCCCTTAGGAGCCTAAGTGTTTCAAGCCACATGGTCTAAGAAAAGACTTTTTTCCTGCTTGATGATACACAGCTCTTCCCTCATGCATACAACACTTTGGGAATACGACTACAGAAACTAAAAATCTTTACCTAGAGCCCTTTTGGGTTAGTTACTATATTTCTCTCCTAGCAAAAGCAGGGATATTCCCTTTTGGCTCACTTATTTCCCAGTGCATCATTTGACAAAAGGCTTAAGGAGTTGTTATGGTGGTGGTTTTTAAGTTTCAGAATCTCCTTAGTTCAGTTAGCCTGAGCAAACTATGAATGATGTCTAGGCTTCAGTTAGCTTTTCATACCTATTTTTATGACTGTGTAAAGGGTCAGTCATTATGATATAAAGGTACACAGTGTTGTCTCCTTCCAAAACCAAGAATGTTAAATTTCATTGTGTCTCCCAAATATTACCCCCATCCATCAGCATTGTAGCTGCCTTTTCATAATGTGACTGCTAGACCAACATGATGTGTGCCCTACCCTATTCCAAAAGTAAAAGATCTCTTTAAAAAGGCAGGTTTTAAAAAAATTCTGATACACTTCTCAAGAAACATCTGTGAATTCTCGAAAAGCGAGTTATTAAATTTTCTAATTTCCCTATGTTTCATTATTCATTCACCTCAAAGAGAACTGGATAAGGCCTAAATGAAAATTCTGTTTCTACCACTGAGATTCAGTTCATCTTTCACAGTTTTATTTCTTATATTTTCTACACAGTTGCAATTTCCCTACTTTTTTTTTTTTTTGAGATGGAGTCTCCCTCCAGACTGGAGTTCAGCGGCGCAATCTCAGTTCACTGCAACCTCTGTCTTCCAGGTCCTGAGTCTAGCAATTCTCCTGCCTCAGCCTCCCAACTGGCTGGGATTATAAGAGTGCGCCACCATGCCCAGCTAAGTTTTGTATTTTTAGTAGAGATGAGGTTTCACCATGTTGGCCAGGCTGGTCTTGAATTCCTGACCTCATGATCCACCTGCCTTGGCCTCCCAAAGTGCTGGGATTACAGGCATGATCCACCATGCCTGGTGCAATTTCCCTCTTTCTATACTGAAATTTATTATAAAGTTTCTCTATTGTCTTGGATATTGTATTTGCAAAATGTATTTGTGACAACTTTCAAGATTCTTTTATCTTAAGTATGTTTTCAGGCAAGATCTCATTGTACTTTAAAAGAGAATAGAAAAATGAGTTTGCCAAATGGTGACCTTCTGAATTAAAATTTTTTAAAGAACAGCTTTGGGGCCGGGAGCAGTGGCTTATACCCATAATCCCAACACTTTGGGAGGCTGACGCGGGTAAATCACCTGAAGCCGGGAGTTCGAGACCAGCCTGACCAACATGGAGAAACCTCGTCTCTACTAAAAATACAAAATTAGCTTGGCATGGTGGCGCATGCCTGTAATCCCAGCTACTCAGAAGGCTGAGGCAGGAGAATCGCTTGAACCCAGAAGGTGGAGGTTACAGTGAGCTGAGATCACGCTATTACACTTCAGCCTGGGTGACAAGAGCAAAATTCCATCTCAAAAACAAATAAACAAACAAACAAGGAAAAAAGCACACCTCTTTGGAGATAGGTCAAGAGGAGAGAATGAAAGTGCCCATACTGGTAACAGTGAAGAGTGTAGTGTAGATCAAATATGCCCAATAGCATTTCTTCCTAATAAAAATGATGAGTTCGTGTCCTTTGTAGGGACACGGATGAACCTAGAAACCATCATTCTCAGCAAACTAACACAAGAACAGAAAATCAAACACTGCATGTTCTCAAACATAGGCAGGTTTTGAACAATGAGAACATGTGGACACAGAGAGGGGAGCATCACACACTGGGGTCCATTGGTGGGAGTAAGGGAAGGATAGTGGGAGGGAGGGTGGGGAGGGATAACGTGGGGAGAAATTTCAGGTATAGGTGATGGGGGGATGGAGTCAGCAAACCACCTTGCCACAAATGTACCTATGCAACAGTCTTGCATGATCTGCACATGTACCCCAGAATCTAAAGTACAATTAAAAAAAAAAAAAGACCATTCATAACACTTCAGAATTGTGTAATAAGCAAGAAAAATTATCTGGAAATTCATGTACTGCATTTACCTGTATTTAAAAGAACAGAGAAAACAGAAAGGGAAAATTTGTACAGTTCTTATTTTATGTCAGCTGTTAATATATATTAATTCTCTTAATCTTCACCGTAATCCTGAGATACATGTATAAATATCACTCAGCATGCAGATGAGAGTCTGACTAGGTCAATTCCTCCTCTAATATGCTGTCCTTGATAATGTTTTTCAAAATTAAGACTGTTCATTTATTTGATGATTCTTTGATTTCTGTCTCCCCTATCTTAGTCTATAAGCTTAGTGATGATAGGAGTCCCTATGCCTCTTGCTTCTTAGTCTGCTTGGTTCTACCAAGTGTGCCCAGTGCTCAGTACAAAAACTCCAGTACATTATAGGTGTTTAATAAATATACGTTGAATGAACAAACTGGCATAATGCCACAGTATTAGAAAATGACAGTGCTGAGGCTGGGACCTCTGTCTCTGATGAGAAAGCTTGCAATAATAATTATTCTATGGTTTTCTTGCTCATATGCTTCTAATAATTGCTTTATTTATGCAACATAGGTTTCTAGTATTGTCAAAGGCTGGGCACAGTGGCTCAGGCCTATAATCCCAGTGCTTTGGGAGGCAGAGGTCAGAGGATCACTTGAGGCCAGGAGTTTGGAATAGTGCTGTCAAAGGACATGATAATACGTGTATGGTCTGATATCTGGGCCACTGAACAGTCACTTAATGATAACATTTTCTACCAATCCCATGAATTTCACCATTAATTATGTAGCATGTTCCAAAGCTCACCTGCTTTAGCTACAGTTTTTCATTATTACTCATTTGCCTGATTTGGGGTCACAATACTGAAACCTTGCAAACCTTAAAAGAGACCTGTTTTAGCAATAATGTATATGCATATTTCCCCCGGGCATCTACAAATGGTGTAACTGTGGTAACAGATGCCTTCTAATTTGACAGCATAAAATATATATATGGCTACTTAAATATTTCATCAGATGACTACAGGGTTTAAAAGGGCACTCTCATTTACTGAGGTCAAATGGCACAGGAGCTTCATAAATTCTTTTCTGTTGATTAATTCATATTAAAGGCCTTTGGATCTAACCACATCTCAGTTTGCACACACACATAATTCTTCCACGTAAAGTTTTGATGGCACTCTAAACATTTCCAGAATTAAGTTTTGTATATCATTTATGGTCACATTATCATCCTTCTCCTAGTTGTCTTTCCAGGTTTATACACAGCTTCTAAGTGTAAGGATCCTGCCATCAACACCAATGACTAAATGAATGAAAGAATGGTTCTTTGCCAAGTTTACTTTCTGCCACCTTAACACTTAACTTGTAACAGGCCAAAGGTATAAACAAACAAGTCAAACACTAGATTAGTTTAAAATGTATTTTGAAATTATATTTCAAAGAGATTAGTGTATATAAAATAAAGTCCACATCTGGCCTGGAATACAGGTAGTGGTAGACTAGTGCTGCTGGAAGAAAGATGGGCAATCCTGAAATCCCATCCACACTCACTTCTACGATAAATGTAAAAATCCAGTAATACTGATATTCACCTTAAATAGCACTCTTCCCTGAATGCTTGAAATGTTTCATTTGGAGGTATTGATCATATTTCCACACCTTTCAGTAGTCATTAGCAACATACAGTATGATGTAATTTTAGAGCTATCTTTATTTTGGGTCCATTTGAATGAGATGCGATTTACATTTTTCACTATGAACTGCAGTAAACACCATTTTAAAAAATTATTATTACTTTTTAGGATAGAGTCTCACTCTGTTGCCCAGGCTGGAGTGCAGTGGTACAATCTCAGCTCACTGCAACCTCTACCTCCCAAGTTCAAGTGATTCTTATGCCTCAGCCTCCCAAGAGCTGGGATTACAGGCATGTGCCACCACATCCAGCTAATTTTTGTATTTTCAGTAGAGATAGAGTTTCATTCACCATGTTGGCCAGGCCTCAAGTGATCCACCTGAATTGGCCTCACAAAGTGCTAGGATTACAGGTGTGAGTAACCATGCCCAGCCAACACAATTTAATTAACCATTTCCAGAGGTTTAAATCTGTAATGAAGATAGGATTGAGTTCTAGATTATCATTCTTCAGGGTCAAAACTTAGGGAAAGAAAATAATGTTATTTATCATCACTGCTACGTTGACTTTGCTTATCATTTCTCATAGCTGTGGGTATAGGTGAGAATGGGCCAGATTAAACTGTTTTAATATTACCAAATATCACTGGCTTAAAACAAAAGTGGTTTATACCTCACTTATATTACCTGTCAATCTCTGGTTGGCTGGGCACTCACTTTGCTCATTGTCATTACATTTCATTCTCATGGAAAAACCACTATCTAGAAATCAAAAGTTGTCATAAAAAAAAAAAGAGAGAGAGAAAGCTCTGGAGAGTCTTTGCATGAACAATGAAATTATTCTAATGGAAGTAACGCACATTTCTTGTGTTCATTACTCTTTGGCCAGGACTGTCACTTGCCCCAGCTAAACAAGGGAGTCTAAGAAATGTAATCCTAGCTAGCGACTGGGAAGTAATAAGGTATAAAAGATTAATGAGCAGCAATAATTACTACCATATTGCATGAGGCTTTATAACTTCAAAAGGAAGTAAGTTTAAAGAGGTGAGAAAACCTCAAATGGAGGCTCCTCCAGTGGAATAAAGCTTGGCAAGGCAGAGTTTATTTCAGTCAGCCTTATTGTTAGGTTTTTATTATTACACACTCCTTTGTTATTGTTTGTTTCTCCTTTTTATTACCTATAATTCCTGGTGACAGTCTACTACATTTTACTTAGAATGTGTTGTAGGCTCCATTCGTGATAGAGTATTGCTGATGGTTTTTCTTTCCTTTTATTTGCTATGTAGGATATAGAAAACTTCTTAGGTTGTTATCTTTTCTATTGCCTCTAAAATTTGGGGTTTGGGAGACATCTTTATCTCAGAGAAGAATATCTTATGCCTAAACATTAAACAGACTTGAATTTAAAAGATTATCTCATCCTGAATAGTCCTCCATGTAATTGTGATTGGCTGATAGGTTCTTCTTGACTGCTGCACAGACAAAACTAACTCATGGAGATGGTAGTATTGCAGTAAAGAAAAAGTTTAACAGAAAGCTAGTGGAGCAGAAGTACAGGAGTTTACTACTCAAATCAGCCTCACCAAGAATTCAACACAAACTAGAGTTTCTATGAATAATATGGCAGGAAGGGGGCTAGGGAATGGGTGCTTCTGATCGGGGATAAAATCATAGGTGTATGGAAAATGGTCCTTGTGCACTAAGTAGCCTTTGGGTGGGGACACAGGACCAGTTGAATGAGTCACAGGCCTGGATGGAGTCAGTCAATTACCAGAATGCAAAAGCCTGAAAAACATTTCAAAAGACCAATCGTAGATTCTACAATAGTGATATTATCTATAGGAGCAACTGGGGAAGTCACAAACATTTTGACCCATGGCCACTTGACACATGAGCTGTAAGGGATTATAGAAAAACAATGGCTAGCTAGTGTTTATGCCTACATCTTAGCAGAATTTAGGCTTGTATTAGTGTGTTTTTATGCTGCTAATAAAGACATACTCAAGCCTGGGTAATTTATAAAGAAAAACAGGTTTGATGAACTCACAGTTCCACATGGCTGGGAGGCCTCACAATCACGGTGGAACATTAAGGAAGAACAAAGGGACGGCATACATGTTGGCAGGCAAGAGACAGCTTATGTAGGAGAACTCTTCTTCATAAGACTGTCAGATCTCCTTAGAACTATCATGAGAACCACACAGGAAAGACCTGCCCCATGATTCAATTACCTACCACCAGGTCCCTTGCATGACATGTGGGAATTATGGGAGCTACAGTTTGAGATGAAATTTGGGTGGGGACACAGCCAAAACATACCAAGTACCCTGTCATAATCATAATGTTGTGTTCTTTTATTAGTTTTACAAAGGCGATTTCAGTCCCCAAATTAAAGGATGCCAATTTTACGGAGAGACTATTATTATTCTTGCTTCAGAGTTAAACAATAAACGAAATTACTCCCATGTTAGGTTGGCTTACACCTAGAAATGAGCAAGGATAGCCAGCCTGTGAGGATAGAAGCAAGATGGAGTCAGCCATGCTAGATTTCTTTCACTGTCATAATTTTTGCAAAAGTGGTTTCATAATAATTGGATAATTTTCTTGATAACATACTGAGGGGCTGTATTAAAGAAATGTCTCTTCCTGGGTCTGCTAGGGGTGGGGTTTCAAATACAGGAATTTCCCGTCTCCCTGCTTCAGGCGGCTGGGGCTCTTTAAGCACCTCCTCCACGCCTCCATCCAGAGACCAGAGGGTTTCAAATGCAGAAATTTCCTGGCTCCCTGCCTCAGGTGGCTGGGGTTCTTTGAGCACCTCCTCCACGCGGGGCAGGTAAAATTCTTTGTCTGATCTTGGGAAAGCCAGGTGGAGCTCTTTTGCCCCAAATTCCCACTGAAAGCTCTGGGAGGATGGAGCTCTGTAACTCAGGGCTGTAAAACAAGTAGCCAATTGGTATCATAGTCAAAGATCAATCATCCAGAGGAAGTTTAAAAGAACTCCTCTCATTGGATGAGAACATGAATGGGGAGGGAATAACTCAAGGGTTAAAACTTCAGCTGTTTCCATCTGAATGGATTTCCTTCTCTGGGTTCCCCTCCCACTAGCATGGGAGGTGTCTTCTCTCTCTCTCTGTCTGTCTGATAAATTGCTCTTCCACAAAACTCTTTGGGTCCACGATTTTATTCCTGGGGTAAACACACAAAGCCTCTGGAACCGCTTTCCCCATTATTCAGGGTTAGAGAGGCTGAGAACCTACAAGCTGGGTACTCCCCCAGTAACAATACTATAATAATGGAGAGATAAATTTTTATCATCTCTTCAGATGACATAAATCTTTGGAGGAAAGAAATTGCTTTTATTAGAAAAGAAATCCACCAACCTAAATTGGAAAATGTATGTATTTGAAAGGCCATATTGCCTCTATATAATATTACCTCTCGCTATATTGGTCAAAAGTACAAGATTAACGCATTTTCTGATATTCTCCAGGAAAGAGTAAGAGTAGTCTTTGTTCTGCATAAACTACTGGGTCATCACAAACAATTTAGGTTACTGAGAAAATGTAGCATCAACAATTAGAAAACAGAAAAATAAAGAGGGCAATAAAAATAGATATAAATAGAAGGGTAAAGAAAATACATAGAAGAAAATAAAGCAGGTTAAACACATTTCTTTCTTCTCAAATCTATACTGGCACTGAATAAACGGCGTTTATCCAACATATCCCCAGTGCCTACCCAATGTTTGGGCAGAGAGATGTCATTGCATTCAAGGCCCTCCATCATAGATCATTGAAACCAAGGTCCTCTGTATAGTAAAGATTGACTTTGCACAGAGAATTGCTTGGCCCTTTCTTATGGCTCCTGAAAGGTCATCTCTAAACCCTAGGTATGTCCTGTCTGATAAGAGTGTCTTTGTTTACCGAAAGGTCTTGGGTCACACCTGATAGTGTAATGCTACAATGTGATTTATGTGGGGAGGCCATGGGCCGTGCTTGTCAACTCAACATCTGCGTAGGCTGAAGACTAAGATTAGTCATGTCAGAAGTCAATTTTGTCTATGTGACCAAGCTCCCAGTAAAATTTCTAGATATCAAGGATTGAGTAAATGTCCCTGGCTGGCACTACTCCATATGCATTATCACACATTATTGCTGGGCAAAGTAAGCACTATCTGTACAATTCCACTGGGAGAGGACAATTGGAAGCTCCATTTTCAGAACTCTCCAGGACCCTGCCCTATGTTCTTCTATCTTTAGCTGATTTTAATCTGCATCCTTGTGCTGTACCAAGCTATAACTGAGTATAAACAACTTTCAATGAGTTTTCAGAGTTCATCTAACAAATTATCACACTTGAAGGTGATTTTTAGGAACCCTAAACTTGCAATTGGTGTCAGAAGTGAAGGGGTTCTTGGGAACCATGCAACTTTTCACTGGTGTCAGAAGTGATGGTTGTGGGGACCCTTAAACTTGTACTACAACATCCAATCATAGGCCATTCTACTGAAGTCCTTCCATGGTATGGCTCTGGATTATTTAGGCTCTTTGAGACAGAAGAACAAGTAATGAGGGCCATTTAATCACTGAGGCTCAATAGTGAGGATGTATTCGAAGTAATATATGACAGAAAGTGTTGACTTCATGAAAGAGCTGCCTTCACAGACAACCAGAATATGCTTCAGTGAACAATGCAATTGATTATTTTAACAAGACATTTCTTTTCTCTTACTGATAACAAGAAGTTCTTCAATGCTTCATTATAATACCATTTAATCATTATGGAACTAACTCCTCTCCATATCTGTTTCTACTCCACCAACTAAGTTGCCTGTATTCTCTCCACTGAATGGGTTTACGCTTGTTCATTGATCTGGTAAATCACAACTGCTTCTCTCATACCTGCTTTCTATCATCCCTCTGTGTGTGTTTTGACTTTTACTTATGCCCCTGAATTCTGCTATGCTCTGTATGTCAGGCACACAGAACACTCTGAGATAGAATCTACTTGAGCAAATTTCTGCCAATTTGAACTATTCACACTGATAAAGCTCCTTATGTCAAGGCATCTCAAAGGCCATGGGTGACATTTTCAATGCTACCTAATGGAAATATAATTTAAGCCACATATGTAATTTTTAAAATTTAGTAGCCACATTCCTTTAAAAGGGAGAAAAAACATATATAATATTATATTTAAAGTACATCTAAAACATTATCATTTTAACATGTGGCACTGGCTACCTATCCATCACTGAGTAGATACATGTGGCTGATGGCTACCATATAGGAGAGTTCAGACTTTGACAGTTGAGCTCCATGTAGAATAGTGATGAACCTCATACTTCAAAACCTGGTTATTGAGAAGAAATATAGGAAAATAATTATTATAGAAGATTTTAGAGACCACTTATATTTAGTTACCATTAAATTTTAGTCATATTGCTTTTTAGCAGTGTAGCTTTGTAAAAAAATACCTATACTTCTGTTAATTTTCTCATATATAAGATATGACATATAAATATAGAGAAATAATTTATATATGTATGCAATTTACATAGATATAAAATATGCCAGGGACAGTGGTTCATGCTGTAATCCTAGCACTCTGGGAGGCTGAGGTGGGTGGATCACTTGAAGTCAGGAGTTCAAGACTAGCCTGGTCAACATGGTGAAAACCCATCTCTACTAAAAAATACAAAAATTAGCTGGGTGTGGTGGTGGGCACCTGTAATCCCAGCTACTCGGGAAACTGAGGAAGAAGAATCACTTGAACTTGGGATTCAGACGTTGTTGTGAGCTAAGATCGTGCCATTGCACTCCAGCCTGGGTGACAAGCATGAGACTCTGTCTCAAATAATAATAATAATAATTAATTAATTTTAAAAAATTAAAGTCAAAGAAGACCCTTATGATATCTTTCTTATTGAGTTATGGCATTTCTCATGCTCTTGGCAGGAAGTAAATTTCAAACTCAAAAAGTTAATAAAGTACCTATTTACAGAAGATGTATGCAAGGTTAACAACAGCAATGAAGAATAATCAAGTATCCAGAGACTAAAGATAATGACAAATCTTCAGTTACAACCGAGTTTTCCATTTTGGCCTTAAAGGAATGTTGTTACAGAGTTGGGTTGAAAGTTTGAAGGTTTGGAAAAGTAGTCACATCACAAGAATTGACTCAGCCACTGCCAGAAATTTTGGTAGTGAGGTCAGGAGGAAGCAGGGTACACATAGGCAAGCTTACGTATTCGAACCCTTGTCTTATTCTCCCATCTCCTACGAGTGTTTCTCTTCAATCAAACCCAACCAAATGTCAGGGCAAGGGATGATATCTGGAGAAGTCAATCATCTGGGCAATGGAACAAGGTAGAGGCTGAATCTGGGGTAGAAGGAGACCAATTGATAATAACCAACACAGGTTAAGCGAAAAGGAAATCTGTGTACAGTACCTGGCATGTAGTATATACTCAATATCTGTTAACTATTATTATTAATTAAATTATATTGTTTAAGTATACAGTTATCTTTGACTCAATCAGCTCTTAACATGGTGGTGAGGCTGTGAGTGAGTTAGACCCTTAGAGGTTGATAGCCTCTTGACTGATATGGACCCTAATCTCCGCAATACACCGATATTCCCTATCAGATACTAAATATTCTGCCAAACCAAACCTAATGTTCTGCAAACTTCTCTAATTAAACAACTTTCCTGGGAAGCAGTCTGATTTGAGGAAAATCAATTTATTGAAAGTCTATTCCATTTGCCAAAAGATCATTTGTCAATGACAATTTGCCAAATTCACCAAAGATACTGGTTTCCCTAAAGGCTTATTTCTTCATTGCTTCTAT
This sequence comes from Aotus nancymaae, assembly GCF_030222135.1. Lineage (NCBI taxonomy): Eukaryota > Metazoa > Chordata > Mammalia > Primates > Aotidae > Aotus > Aotus nancymaae. The sequence continues at coordinate 20,009,391 of NW_026988473.1, read as the reverse complement.
TTATAATGTTTATGGGAATTTTTATTTAATGGTTTGACAGATTCTAGGAGGACTGCACAGTGAGAACTCCACATTCAGAAACCACTGACCTTCTGCTTCTCTTAGCTCCTTACTTCAGTTTTCTTTCATTCTGTCCTTTATCTTCTTTTTCTCAGCTCCTTAGTGTCCCCCATCCTCTCTGGGTTTTCAACTCCTCAATCTTCCTCTTTGTCCCTGTTTTCCCACTTTTATCTGTGACAAATATCTTACATTTGCTCCTCCAGACCAACAGAAACCAAGAAGTTTCCCTTCTCCATTCCCAACTCTGCCTCAGGACTGATCTGAAGGGATTGATGGGCTCTTTTGACTTTCAGAAGGGTTAGGCCAATGGAAAGTATCACCAAAAAAATGACAGAAGGTAGGATCAAAAGGTTGAAATATTTTTTCCAGTGTAGTAGCTACGACTGGCCCCATCCACAAACCAAAAGTCACGGCTCCTGTTGGGTGACTTTCCGCACAGCTTCCCATCTACACCCTCCAAAACCTTCTTCCTCTCCTTATTCTTTCAGAAATAGGGTTAGACTTCTGCTCTCGGAGTAGTAGTTCTGTGGTACTGCACTCTTCTGTGTGGTTTTCCTATATTCCATTAACAACATTAAAATAATACCACTTTGCAAATCTTTTGAAGTATCTAAATTTGAAAGTGCTACCTTTTTTCTCTCTACTTCATTCAGCCCCTTAGCATACCAAGGCCTCAGCTACTCTACTCTGTATTTTTCACCCTTTTTAAAGAGCAGTGACTGAGAGTCGCCTGTGAGGTTAGCTTTCTCTCTCTGTTCCAGTTTCCTTTTTTTGCAGGAGAAGAAAATGGGGCAAAAAGAAAGGCTGAAGAGTACAGAGGAAGAGTCTAGATGCAGAGAGATAAAGATAGGGAAGGTACAGAAGAAAGATTAAAGGGCAAATAAATAACAAGATGGTCAGACTGAGAGGTACAAAGGAATCATGGGAAAAGCAGCAGAGCCTGAGAGCCTTGCACCAGTGGAATTCTAATAGTCGCAATCATCATGCATCCATCCATTGTGAATGACTAGAAACTCTAAACTTAGCTTTAATAATTGAGTGAAAAGCATATGTCAAGTTGATTTTTGACCAGCTGGTAAATTTCACTTCCTATATTTGCTTATTTTGTTTTCTTACTTTTCCTTTTGAAAATGCTACTCATTAAAATCCAAAGATTTGGCTTATGTTTTCCCAGTGTTTTGAAATCTTCCAGGACTTTCCCAATAAAATGTATATTATTCTGATGTGGAACTTTCCAGAGTATGTATCTTATTGCTGTGAAAGCAAAAATTGCACTGGAAAAAACTAAACAGGAAGAAAGAATATAATTGAAAACCAATACAATAGAGGGGAGAAACCTGAAGGTAGTCTGAACTCAACTCTGCTCAAAGAAAGGGCAGGTGAGTTTTTTGTTTGTTGGTTTTTTGAGATAGAGTATCAACTCTGTCACCTGGGCTGGCGTGTAGTGGTGCGATCTCAGCTCACTGCAACCTCTGCCTTCCAGGTTCAAGTGATTCTCCTGCCTTGGGCTCCCGAGTAGCTGGGATTACAGGTGCCTGCCACTACACCCAGCTAATTTTTTTTTATTATTTGTAGTAGAGACGGGGTTTCACCAGTTTGGCCAGGCTGGTCTCGAACTCCTGTCCTCAGGATTCTCCCGCCTTGGTTTCCCAAAGTGCTGGGATTACAGGCGTGAGCCACAGCGCCCAGCCAGGTGAGTTTTTAAGATCCGGGATGTTGTCGTTTGGTGAGGAGGTCCTTAAATCAGCACCCCCTCACCAAATAACAACACAGGCAACCTGTGTTTGCTAACTGACCTTACCCATAGAAAAAGTAAACTTTCTTTTATCTTCTTGATGGGAGGTAATTGTACAGCCTGGAGCAAAGTACCCACCTAAGTTAAGCTCCTACCCTCCCACAGACACTGGGAGATTGGGGATGCATCTTCCTTAATGATTACATTTCAAAAGATGGCACCCAGGTCCTTGAGAAAGATAATCTTGGGTCGTAAAACTAGCAAAAACACTTTTTAAAGATTTACATCATAAAAGGGCAGAAAAAGAATTTAGAGTTACAAGTTTTCGAAAGCAAATGCTCTAATAAAAGGGAGATACGAGATTTCTGTGTTAGGTCATCTGGATTCTGTAAGGACCAGGATGAGGGCAAGTTCAGAGGCTAGAAAAGAAGCCTGACTAAAGTTTAGTCGAGCTGAGGGAAATGATGAAGACTTCTTGGTCAGTGCCCTATCTCCTTTAAAGACATGTACTTGTCATGTTTCTTGTATTGCATTGTGAGCGTCATGAGTTCCTGGAATGTGCCTTGCCTCTGTCTGCACCTCTTGAATGGAGTGATGCAATTAAAAGTGGGTAACAGAATATGAATTAAATCAAAGTTAAGTACTGGACAGTGCTAATTGTGTGTGTGTGTGTGTGTGTTTAGCTTTATAACTGAATTCATTCAATTACTATCCCATTCAAGGCGCTCATTTACCCTCCATAGCAGGCAGTATTAGAGATGGAATTCTAATAATCCTTGGAAGATCTCACTCTAATCTTCTGATCCCAAGATGTGCTGACAAGCCACATTAATTCCCCACTTTGCAGACACTTCTATGGAAGTAGATGCCATTTGCTCACAGAAAGGCTCTGTTAAAAGTGGCGGTAAAGCAAAGCATTCTGCAAGGAAATACCAAGAGTGTACTTCGGTTAGGAGACAGACCTTCCAGATTCTTCTCCAGTGTCAGCCGTAGAAATAATGACTGACGCAGAGAAAGGTGTAGCAGAATAGGGACAGCGTGACGAGCCTACAGAGAAATCTCTTTGAAACTGCTCCATCGCTGTGACCAATTGCTTATCTAAAGGAATACTGAGCAAATAGCTCCTGTACTGCTTATTCCCTCAAATTGATACCCCAAAGATATCAAGTGTAAATTCTTTTACCCCTAAAATAATAAAGCTAGGGTTGGCAGAGCCCTTGAAAGCTTCATGCCACAAATGCAGGAACAAACAAAAAATAAACTAACCCCCCCCAAAAAAGATCAAGGAGTCTTAGGCCCTCCTAAGACTGAAAGTGCTTTTGCTCCAGCTCTGATTATTAAAGTCTTTGCTTACTATAAACAAAAAAAACAGCAAGCATGCAATAGAAAGTCAATCACTCTAGAGGGTCTTGCAAATATGTTGGTCATTTAAAAGGATAAATCACCTCCAACAGCAACCGAGATTCAGTGCACAGGTAATCTCATTTGAAGCAGTTTCATCTCCAAAATGGTAATATATTGAGTTGCTTTGCTGGGAAATGAAGCCAAGAAGCACTTGCTCAACATTTTATTCATATAGTACAGAGAACCAAGTTTTTCAAAGTCACTAATCCCTCTGGAACGTTTTGTTTAGAGTGAATGCAAATACATGCAGGATACCCATGCTTCCAAGAAGACAATAAAATAACGTTTTTAAAGAAACAAACTCTAATCCTTCCTTTTATTTGATTTCATCCTTTCTCTTCATTTCTTTCAAATGATCCATTTGGCGAAAGTATGTTTTCGATATATTATTTTTGCAGAATAAATCAAGTGATATAAATTATGTGTGGCTGAATTGTGTCCCCTAAGAAGATATGTTGAAATCCTAAGTTCTGTACCTGTAAATGTGGCCTTATTTGCATATAAGTTCTTTGCTGATGTAATCTTGCTAAAATGAGATCATATTTAATTAGGATTGATCCTAATCTAATGTGACTGGTGTCCTTATAAGAAGAGAAAACAGATACACAGGGAAAGGAACACCATGTGAAGACCCAAAGCGACACAGAGAGAGAGAATATGTGACGATAAAGGCAGAGATTGAAGTTGTGTGTCCACAAATTAAGGAACTGCTGGGGCTACTGGAAGCTGAAAGAGACAAGAAAAAATTATTCCCTAAAAGCTTGAGAGGGAGCATGGCCTTGACACCCCTAGCTTTTGGAAATCTAGCCTATCAAATCATGAGATGATAATTTATGTGCTCTTAAGTCTCCCAGTTTGTGGTACTTCGTTATGGCAGTCCTAGTGAACTAATACAAACGGTTAGTTGCCTTTCGGAAAAAGAAGCCAGAAAATACCACAGTATTTCCCACACTGAATATAAAGTGTTGCTTTTCGGGACCTAAAATCTTCTCCTGGCCTTTGTCAGTGGGCACTACCTGATGGAAAAGGGAATCTGACTAATCTCTGTTCAAATTCCAACTCTGCTCCTTTTTGGCTGAGTTATCTCAGGCTAGGGATTTAACCTCTATAACCTTGATTCCTCTTGGTAAAAATTGACATGATAATAGCTATGGCACAGTGTGGATTTGTTTGTTTGTTTTAGGATTAAAGGAGATAGCATATGTAAAACACCTGACATATTAAACTTTCCTTTCATCTAGGTCCTTTCCTTTTCTCTCTCCTTTTTCTGCCTGGGCACATACCTTCGCCCAAACCAGCCATCAGCTAATCCCTCCTGAGACTCATCTGATAATAGCTTCACATTTTATATATCCCAGAGATATCTGTAATTTAACAGACAACCCTTAAAGGCAAAAAGCCCTTGAGGCCAAAGCAATGAATTCTAATAGAAAACTTCAGGCTTTCTGATAGGCAGTGGAGTAGTTATTTTTTTCAGCTGGAGAACTTTGCAGAACGTATTGAGAACACACCTAAAAAGCCACAATCTTACTCATGTGCCTAGCCCTGCTACATAATAATTTCTGTTAAGAAAATTAATTCTTTTGGGTGTCTAATCTGTTGCTTTTTAAATGTATTCATTTATTAATCAATGATTTCTGCATTTCATTAATCTCTCATTCATTTATTAAGTACATAATTCTATATAGCACATTAAGGAAGTTATAAAGATCAGCCTAGCAAAGCTACTGCTTGGTTCCAAGGAGCTTGTATTCTAGTAGGGAAGAGGAGATATTTATGTAAATAGATGAATCAGGTAATTTAGAAAGTTCTGATATCCAAAATTGAGATTTTGTTTTTTGAGGAAATTTTCCTAAATCATCATTTAATCTCAAACCTTTTCTATCTCTCTACTTTTCTTTCTCTCCTTCTTTCCTCGGCCCTCTCTTCTTTTCCCCCTTTGCTTCTCTTTTTATAGTTCCTCTCTCCAGTTCTTCATTTATTTCATGTTTATGAGAGTAAGAGCTGCTGTGCCTGTAACAAAGCCATTTTTATGTGTGTGTATAAATATGTGTGCCCTCATTTGGAAATATTTTGGGGTGACTACTGAATAGTGATTATTTTCTAACAACTACTGTGTTCTCTTCTATTTTTTTTGTAAGTGAAGTAGCTGTGGTATTGGGTCCAGCCAAAGACTTCTAAAAAGATCGTCCAGAAAGAGACTTATTTTTCAGTTACCAACAAGAACAATATCAAATATCCTGGGCTAGATCAGTAATGACTTATATAATTATACGAGACTTATGTACAGGCATTTAATTAATAAGCCCATTATATAATTTTTCTTGCAGCATTTCCTAGTATGATATGTATATTTATGCTGCATTTTTGAAACCAAACTTTAAAATCCAGCATCTATGATTTAGCTGTGATAATCCGTAATTGAGACTTACTCTGTCATGTGAGTCTAAAATGTTTACACTATTACCATGTCCATGTCTACCCATTGAACATTATTCTTAGTATCTTTTCTTTTCTTTCCTTTCTTTTTTTTTTTTTTTTGAGAAGGAGTTTCACTCTTGTTGCCCAGGCAACCTCCACCTCCCAGGTTCAAGTGATTCTCCTGCCTCAGAGTCCCAAGCAGCTGGGATTACAGGCACTCACCAACATGCCCGGCTATTTTTGTAGTTTTAGTAGAGACAGGGTTTCATCACATTGGTCGGGCTGGTCTTGAACTCCTGACTTCAGGTGATCTGCCTGCCTCGGCCTCCCGAAGTGCTGGGATTATAGGTGTGAGCCACCGCACCTGGCCTTATTCTTAGTATTTTTTTCTACATTAGGAAACATTTATTTATTCATTCTACATTTACAGAACATCTCATTAGGAAACATATGAATGGTTTTTCTTCCATTCTCTATTTCCTCTAGTTCATGTAGCATACTTTTGATAAATTAATCCTCTTTAAACAGTTTTTTTTTGTTTACATAATTGCTGGATTTAGAACCAATAAACCTGAGTTTATACTTTGTCTCTATTCTTAAATACTTGTTTGATCCTTCATTAGTTATAAAAATAACAACTTAATAAAATGCAATATATATTGAGCATTTAGGTGGAGATACTGTGATAAAACTCAAGAAGAATTAAATTACTAACTCAGTAATGCAATGAGAAATATATTAAGTTTTTGATTTTGAATGTGGACTCTCAAAGGCCTTGTAAGTAATAATAGCTTTAAAAGTCAATGGAATTGATTTTCATGAGGTAAGTAGTTCTGAGAAAAGAGAATTCTATTGCAAAGCGGAAAAGAAAGCCTATAAGAAATAAGACATAGCGTATATGCCTTCACAATAGGTGAGAAAAGAAAATAAAGAAACAATTATATCCAAGGGAATCTAAATGAGAATCAGTTAGTCTGGAAAGAGGTAAGAGACTGTAATATGAATGAGCATGATCTTGGATATCTAGGACATGAGAATAAACCTTGGGATTGAAGGGGACTGCGTGTGCACACACACACACACACATACACATACATACATATACACACATGCATATATATACACACATACACACATATATACACACATATGCATACATATAAAGTATACTCACATAAATATATACAACATATATATACACACATATACACATACATACACACACATATATACATACATACATACATAGGATACATACACATATACAATACATATATGTATCTTGTTGGTGCAAAAGTAATTGTGGTTTTTGCCATTAAAAGTAATAACCTGGTGGTGTGGTGGCACTGGCATGTAGTCCCAGCTACTCAGGAGGCTGAGGCAGAAGAATCACTTGAACTTGGGAGGTGGAGGCTGCAGTGAGCCATGATCACACCAATGCACTCCAGCCTGGGCAACAGAGTGAGACCCTGTCTCAAAAAAAAAAAAAAGTAATAACCTGGTCTGGCGGTGGCTCACGCCTGTAATCCCAGCACTTTGGGAGGCCAAGGTGGGTAGATCACTTGAGGTCAGGAGTTAGAGACCATCCTGACCAACATGGAGAAGCCCTGTCTCTACTAAAAATACTAAATTAGCCGGGTGTTGTGGCACATGCCTATAATCCCAGCTACTCGGGAGACTGAGGGGGAGAATCGCTTGAACCCGGGAGGCAGAGGTTGCGGTGAGCTGAGATCATGCCACTGCACTCCAGCCTGGTTAACAAGAGCAAAACTCTGTCTTATTTAAAAAAAAAATTAATAACCTGTTGGGCACAGTGGCTCATGCCTGTAATCCCAGCATCAGCACATTGGGAGGCCAAGGTGGGCAGATCACGAGATCAGGGGTTCAAGACCAGCCTGACCAACATGGTGAAACTCCGTCTCTACTATAAATACAAAAATTGGCCACGTGTGGTGTCACATGCCTGTAATCCCAGCGGGAGGCTGAGGCAGGAGAATTGCTTGAACGTGGGAGACAGAGATTGCAATGAGCCCAGAAAGCACCACTGCATTCCAGAATGGGTGACACAGAGAGACTCTGTCTCAAAAACAAACAAACAAACAAAAAACAAAATGAGGTAATAACATATATGCCCTTGCTTCAAGATATCCCAGCTTTCCGGAGCAAATGGGCATGTACCTTGCATGTATTGATTTATATCTTTGCCTGAAAGGTATAATACCAACTGTAATCTCACCACCTCAGCTTCATTTTCTTAGAACTCTTGGAGACTGTTTTTTCTGGCTGTGGAAACTCATACTGGCTCAGAATAAATCCCTTTAAAATATTTAATTGTGTTTTGTTTTTCCATTAACATCACATGGTCAGAAAGTTGCTAATGGTTGTCAATCAATGGTTAAAATTTTAGCAACACATGCTGCCGTACTAGCTTTTTAGCATGGAGCTGACTTCATTCTGTAGCTGCCTGCAAGACACCCATGCGTGCTCTAAGTCTCTGAGGATTCCTTTCCAAACTGATCCATAGAAACATGTCTCATTTAATAGCACAGAACACTTATTAACACCTCCTAATAGGCTGGGTAGAGTGGCTCATGCCTATAATTCCAGCTGAGGCACGAGCATTACTTGAGTCCAGGAGTTCAAGACCAGTCTGGGCAACACAGCAAGACCCTGACTCTTAAAAAAAAAATTCTTTTTAATTAGCAGGGTATAGTGGCACACCACTAAGAAATGTTTTTAATGAGCAGGGTAATAGTGGCACATACCTATAGTCCTTGCTGCTCAGAAGGCTGAGGTGGGAGGATGACTTGAGCCCAGGAATGAGTCCATGGCAGCAGTGAGCCATGATTGTGCCAGTACACTCCAGCCTGAATGACAGAGGGAGACCCCATCACTAAAAAATAAAAATACAAAAACACAAAATCTCCAAATATACCTGAATGAGTCAGGATGCCACAGAAGACTTTAAAACCTGTAATTAAAACAGACTAGGCCTAAGTGAAAACTTATCACTAAAACCAACCCATGGCTTACCTAGGGATATCACCTGAAATATCATACCTTCTAGATTATCTGAGTATAGTTTCAGGTATCTCATAAGTAGAGTAGCACACCTAGAATAAAGAATAAACAAATCTCCCACACATTTCACCTTTTAAGAGGGGACTATAGTGCCAAAAATGGTGCTCTGGAATACAGATTATCCACCCAAAGCAGTTTAGTGATAAAGACAGTGGTAAGAATTAATCCTAGGCCAGGCACAGCGGCTCACGCCTGTAATCCCAGCACTTCGGGAGGCCGAGGTGGGTGGATCACGAGGTCAGGAGTTCAAGACCAGCCTGGCCAAGATGATAAAACCCCGTCTAAACCCCGTCTCTACTAAAAATATAAAAAAATTAGCTGGGCTTGGTGGTGGACGCTTGTAATCTCAGCTACTTGGGAGACTGAGACAGAGAATTGCTTGAACCCGGGAGGTGGAGGTTGCAGTGAGCTGAGATCACACCACTGCGCTGCAGCGTGGGTGACAGAGTGAGACTACATCTCAAAAAACAACAACAAAAATAGAATTAATCCTGAATAACATAATTTTCTTGATGGCCTCTAAATTCATTGACGGTATATTAGGGAGCTCTCCTATCCCATTTGGAAGAGGAATATCAATGGGGATTTTATTTTCCAAAGATGACTGCAATAATATATTTCATCCTACATCTAGTATGCTCTGTGCAGTGTGATTTTGCAATGCTCTCTCAATCACCCCCAATGGGTTAG